>NC_141696.1:357991596-360561596 GCF_964263255.1 Lissotriton vulgaris | reverse complement strand
CAATCTGTGGGGGAACCAGAGGAGACTTTATTAAGCAGACTGATGAAGACTTCTTCTGATATCGGGGGGAACTGAGTCAAAGATTGAGGGTTGACAGAGGGTGCAGCCTCAGTTGAGGGTGCAGCCGGGGGAGTGGAGGAGATGCTATTTTTGATTTTGATAATTTTTTCTATAAAGAAACAGTTGAGGGAGTCACAGAGTGCTTGAGACGGAAGAGGTTTGAGAGTTACCCTATCCGGGTGTGAGAGCTCGTCAACGATTGCAAAGATATCTTTAGATTTCTGCGCAGAATTAAGGATTTTGGTGGAAAAGTAGGCAGTTTTTGCAGCTGATATGGCTAGTTTGTATTCTCCCAATAATTTTAGAAAGAGTTGTTTCTTTACGGGGTCATAGTTTCTGCGCCAGCGGCGCTCGGCCTGGCGGAGACCTAGTTTTAAGGTTTTAAGACTATCAGAAAACCATCGATGTGCGTCGTGGGGGCGCTTGGATCTTATTCGTTTAAGGGGAGCAACCTTGTCGCTGGCCTGTTCTAGCCAGTCGACTAGTGCAGCTTCTTGGGAGTCGATGGGGCCTAGAGTAACTAAAGCCGAGGATGATAAAGAGGTGAGGAATAAGTCAAGGTCTGCTTTGTTCCAGTTGCGAGCTTGGAGGCTAGGGCCTCGGCTGCGCGGGGGCGGGGGAGGAACCAGGAGGAGAAAAGAAATTAAATGGTGGTCGGACCAGTGGCAAGGTGAGATTGTGAGCGACTTGATTTCAAGGTTATAGGTCCACACCTGGTCACGGGTGTCGCCCTTGGAGTGAGTGGGTAGATGAATGTGTTGGATACCATTAAGCCCAGTTAAAAGATAGGTGAAAGCCAGGGATTGGGGGCTTTCATGGGTATCTGCCGGCCAGTAATTGAAGTCTCCCAGGACTAGGAGTTTAGAATTGTTGATGGTGAGCTGAGAGAGCAGGTCACCAAAGTTCGAATAGAAATTGGGCATAGATTGTGGGGGACGGTAAACCAGAACGCAGGTAAGAGGGGAGACAGAAGATTCAAGTCTAATTCCCAGACAGTCCACCTGAGGGATGTTGAGGAGGGAGAGGGAAGTGAACCTGAGGGAGAGATTGATAATGGCGGCTACGCCGCCTCCTGGTTTGCCGGCAGGCCTATTGGCATGAAGTATATAATACCCAGGAGGGGTGGCTGCTAGGATGTCGGGAGAGGAATCCTCAGTCAGCCAAGTCTCGGTTAGGAGAAAAATATCGGGTCGGTCCGAGTCTAGGAGGTGGAAGATGTCAAGTTGGTGTCTGACAAGTGAACGAGTATTAAGGTAAATAACCGCTAATTCCATATTGGCGGGTGCCTGAGCAAGTGGGGGTTTAGGAGGAGAAGGAGGAGCTGAGGGTTGGGAAGTGAGAAGGGACGGGAGGGACTGTAGCTCAGGAAAGGTACTCCGAGGTTGATAAATACCTAGTTGTTGCAGGCATGTGGAGCTGGTGGTGTCCAGTGACCTCAGTGAGTGTAGAGCAATCAAGTCCCTGGGAGTGAGGGTAGTAGTTTGGGCAGAGTGACATGGCCTGGGCCCCGTCCGGCCGCAGACGGGCGCAGACGGGCTTGCCTTAGGCGCGCCCGCTGCGCTCGCCCGCTGCGCTTCCGGTATGGACACATCCTATATGCTGGTAGAGGATTGGAGAAGGAAGGGGCGTGGCCTAAATAAGTGGGCGTGGCCTGTGCACCGCGAGGAAGGCGGCGGTTCAATCAAGCCCAGCCTCGTCCTCTGCAGCGCTAAATCCGCTGTACAGGGTCTCGAGTGTCAGGCAAATAACAAAGATTAAAAGAATAGTACACAATTCAATTTTTAAAAGAGCAGTAAGAGCGTGGCTCCCGGCTGTGCCTCAAGAGATTAGTGAAGTCCAGCAGCGCTTGTTATCAGCGCTTTAAGTATGCTGGCGAGCGGGGGGGGCGTGGCCTAAATAAGTGGGCGTGGCCTGTGCACCGCGAGGAAGGCGGCGGTTCAATCAAGCCCAGCCTCGCCCTCTGCAGCGCTAAATCCGCTGTACAGGGTCTCGGGTGTCAGGCAAATAACAAAGATTAAAAGAATAGTACACAATTCAATTTTTAAAAGAGCAGTAAGAGCGTGGCTCCCGGCTGTGCCTCAGGAGACTAGTGAAGAATTCCCCCTTTATCCCCCCATAGCCCTCCCTCCACCTTGTAAAAAATTGTTGTTGTTAAAATTGTATTGGTTTAGATCAAGTAGTGGTTAAGGAGTAGTTGTTTAGACTGTAGTTGTTCAAGTGGTTGTTGTTCCATCATACAATCCATTCAAATTAGTTACAGTTTTGGGCAGAATTGGTTAACCTTCTGTCTAGAAATAACAACACAAGAGGCCAAATAGTCTGGTTCTCCTAGGTATGTCTCTTTATAAAGGTAAGACAAACATATAGGCAGCTTCATTGGAAGGAATACTGTTCTTTGATTCCAGACCACTTTATCCAGTGTCTACTCTACATGTAATATTGAAACATACCTAGAGGACCGGACCATTTGACCTTCTATGCTTTTATTTCCAGACAGGAGGTCTGACTACTGCACTCCTACAAAAGACCAGCCATGATGGGGTCGTAGTCACATATCCCAGAAATGACGAAAAACATGTTGGCTAAGGCTAAAAGAAGGTCATCTGAAGAAGATGAAATAAAACACAACACCTGAAGACAAGACAAGAGATCATTTGTTTATTACTAATTCTGATTATTTCTACACAAAACTGTAACTGATATGAATGGCATGTGCTTCAAACCTATAGTAATTGTCTTACTTGGTCACTATTACAACACCAATAATATTAGTAGCTCGGTGATTTTCATTGAACATAAGTAGCTCTAATTTGTTTTAAAGTTGAAGACCCCTGCACTAAGCTTTTGTACTTTGCCTTCCATAATGAAGACTTGCATTGCATCGGCTGATCTCAAACTTCCCTAATGACTAAGAAAATGGATTTCGTCACATTGGGAGCACTGAAGATTTTGTTTGAATAGAAGCTGCTTTAGATTACCTAATTATCCGCGTATAAATAGTTCGTATTTAGCCCCTTAATTTTAATGACGAGATCATAGTCTTGGTGCTGGCGACACTCAGTAGACCACACAGATAGTTTGAGATGAGCCAGCTTTTCAGACAGCCATCTGCCAGAAGGGTGAGCATGCTTCCCAACTCTCTTAACCACTGGAGCAATCTGACCCGTAGTCTAGCTCACACTGGTAGAATAATCATCTATCAGTTGTTGCTGAGCTGCATCTGAAGGGACAGGAGGCAAAAGTCAAGCCAATGCCTCACAGAAACACTACTCCACTTCCTAAACTCTGCTGATGGCTGAGAGACAATAGCAACCTTAGTCCACTTACTAAAGGAACAAGAAAAAGGGACACCTTGGTGGTCCGACCAAGGAAATGCAAAAAGGAACAGGCTTAACAAAGTGCAGAGTTGGAAATGATATTAGAACATTGGAATGTTGGGAGCTCCATTGAAAACAATGGAGTGCGCTGAGCTTATAATGGCTGGTGTAAGCCTGGAGCTCCAACATTCCAATGTTACTTTGTTCACTGCTCTGGCTGTGAACAAAGGCTTCAGGGAACCTGAGGGGATTCCATTCTCCTCACGCTCCCAAAAGGCTTTGTTTTTTTGTTAGAACATTCTGTCCTCTAGTGACAGAATGTTCTAATAGCCTTATAGCCCTTCGTAGATGGGCTATACCGCTATTAAAGTCCCTCTCCCTTGTTAAAGGCCCTCGCCTTCGGCTCGGAGCCTTTAACGCTGGAGAGGACCTCTAATAGCCGGTATAACCCTCTACGGCGGGCTATAAGGCTATAACATTGACTGCCTGGCCTTTTGAATGTGCAGAGAAAGAAACACTCATGGTCAGGTCAAAAAGTGAGAATAAATCAATAACCTTAGAAGACAGTCGTCTTCGGTACATCGAACTGGACATTCAAATCTCCGAGGACAATAGACTGGGCTGTTTCAGATATAACAATGGAATGAGCCGAGGCCAAGAAACAATGAGCCTGAAGACCAGCTTGGAGAGGTCTATATACCAACAGAATGTTCCACTGAGAGCCATAGGGGTGAGTACGTTTGAAAGAGCTTCCAATCCAAAGCAGGTACTAAAGGCATCCAACTTTGTACATTTCAAACTATTGCAATGGTTATAGTAGTAGCAGTATTTATAGTGATAGCAAGGCCTCCACCTCTTTTAGAAGAGGGATGAACTAACACAATGTGTAATGGCAGGGCAACATTAATTAGATTAAATAAAATGTCAGGGATGTTGTTGGTAAACAAAGTTTCTGTCAAGCACTCAATATCTAAATTAAATTCAGTTATTAAATCAGTGATTAAATGTCTAATCTCTAATTTGTGTTTTGTATTGGTTACACTCTGGATGAGACCCCTGTACACTTTGGAAATGTTCAAAACTTGGTCAGTGTTTTGATCCAAGGGCTACTTTAAGCCTACACTGGGATGTTGACATCATCCAAAAGCAGTAGGCTCGAGTATTTTAACTTGAAGTAGTGTAGCAAAATAAAATCGGTGTCCAAGGAGACTGGACAGATTGCAGAGAGACGGCAAATAGTCAACACCAGCCTTCAAAGAAGTTAACAGACAAGGTACTCTTTGCAGATAATGCTAGAACCCCCACCTACTACAATTACAAGGGGATAACGTGTTTATTTTATCCACGGGCAGAAGGAAGCTGTAATGGCTGAACCACCAATATTTTCAGCCAACTCTACATCAAGGAAATTGCCAGCATCTACCAGGTAGAAATATCTAAGGCATGCTTCACCACAGATCAAAGCTTTGATGCTCATACTACACAGGTAAAACACAATACTGTCATCTCTTACTGGTTTTAAAGTACAGCCTAAAAGAGGCTCACCCTGATTTATCTTGGGAGTGCAAGAAAGAACCAGAATAACTGATTCTTTGAGTTGAGTGAGCAAAGTTCTGTGCCCTCAGCCTGGATTGGACCCAGATGGGCTTATTTAGGCGTCTTATCTTTAGGCATGTAAACGGACATGCCAGCAGCACATCCATTGGGTATGTGCGTTGCGTGAACATACAGTGTTTCTTGTCGCGTATGTTTGCAGGATGTGATGTCATAGCTCATGGGGCCAACTCCGCACAGAACGAGGCAAGTTCTAATAACAGGAATTTACAAAAATGAAGAAAATCTCATTGCTTGTACACGTTCTAAATAAAATAATCGAGCTACAAATGATTGGCTCCTGTGCTCACTTGGAAAATGTCTACCTAACCTACCGACTAACTGGGAAATAAATAATTCAGTAACACTTCTAAGACAAACACTCAGCCAACAGCAATGGTTTCAATTACACAGACAAGTCAACAAGATGGTGTCTGCTCGTAGTCTGCGGTCTGCTTTAAAGCAGATGCACAATAAATCTGGTCTTATGCGTACAGAAATAGAAAAATAGAAGACCACTCGTAGGAATATTTGTCATTTTGAGTGCAAAAGTAGGCTAATTCGTCTCAGCTTGTCAAATTCTCTGAATCATATATTTTGAACGTTCTTTTTGATTTTTTCAGTGATTTATCTGGACGATTATTGATTATTTGCAAGCAGGAAAATGTAATTTCTTTTTAAAAGCAGTATTGCGATGTCCTGAACCAAATAGCTTAAATGGCATTTTAGAGGAATTATGATTTCATGTGTAGAAGCTAGAATTCGTGGGGTATGAAACATGAAACTGGTTACAGCCAAAGAAGTAACTGATTCTGTACATTTACCCAAACTATTTTCAGCAAAGCATCTCTTATACAATTAACCAGAAAGAGTTTTTCTTTTTTATGCTGAGTAATGAAGAAGTGACCCGTTAGGAACTGGAGAGGAAGGTGGATTTTGGTTCACCATTGCAACAACTAAAGTATACTAAACTGGCCTTATTGGGAGACTAACGCATCCCACATTGTTGAAAGAGTTGTCCTGCGTAAGATAGATGATGATGGAAAATGCACCCTTTGGGATATTTTTCAAGAAAACTTCCTAACAATTGGTTTATCTTAAAACTCTACAGGATGCTGGACGTCTCTAGATTTAATAGGAGGATTCAGAACTTTTAATGAATACATGGTTCCTGAACCCTGATAACAATATGGCAGCTGCTAAAAAGCTCACAAGCGTTGAACAACCACTTTAAAGAGAAAGTTCAACTAATAGCCGGTAGGAAATCTGACTAAACTACTTTGTAGTCCAAATAGAGAGACTCTCTAGGACAAATCAGCATTCTCCAAAGGTATCCTTAGCTCCCCTTTGGTAACAGAAACAAGGTAAAACTCCAGAAAAGGTCGTGTTAGGCATCTTGAGTAACCTAATGAACTAAACAAGTGACAGAAATAAAGAATGTAAAGGGTTAAACTAGGTTACATTAAATAGGCAAATATTTGATAAGCAAATGGTCACAAAAACAAAGAAAATAATTAAATGGGTTAATGAGATGTTACTGTTCAAAAAGTAGATTTCTTCAAGGAAAAAATTAATTCAGAAATTGTATTCCTTATTACTGGCTAGAGCAATGGCTGTGACTATACAGCAACCTGCAACTTTTAACACATCAAGCTTCTTCATGGTGTTCTACCCTATCACAACCGAAAAATCCTTTGGCTAAACTGCAGAGATGCAAGTCAGGCTGCCCTGGGGATCCCTGAGCCCCACAGATTTTTAGATATTGGCCCCACTGTTAAACCCAGTGTTGAACAACATCTGGAATTCCTCGTTGAAAAAGGGCATCTTTCCAGCCGCTTGGAAACAAGCATTGTTACTTCCACTGTTGAAGAAACCTAACGCTAACCCAGCTATGCTAAGTAACGTTCGACCGATTTCCCTTCTGCCGGCACCCGCAAAATGCTAGAGAAGATGGCTCAGCGACAGCTAGCTGATTTCATCGGGGCAAACGGCCTCCTTCATGATACTCAATCGGGTTTCCGCATTGGATACAGCACAAAGACAGCCCTGGTTGAAGTAGCTGAGTCTGTGAGGATGACTGGATCCGGTCTATGTCTTTTCACAGCCATTTCAATCTACTCAAAAACCTCCAGTGTGCAGATTGCCTCAGGGCTTTCTCTTGAGCCTGTTGCTTTTTAATATCTATCTGGCACCACTGTCGGCTCTCAATGCATCGGGGCGGGGGGGGTTTGAAGGTGGTCTCTTATGCAGATGATAGCCAGCTGGTGTTCTCTTTTAAAAAACAATCCGCTGACGCCTTCCATAATTTTAAGGAATGTCTGATAAATATCTCAAGTTGTATGAACAGTAACTGCTTGAAATTAAATGTAGATAAGACAGAGGTCCTGTTGTTTAGTCAGACATCTCCTCCTGCATCGTGCCTATGGTGGTCCACTGATATGTGACCTCTGCTGATTCCAACAGAGGCAGCAAGAAATCTTGGAATCATGTGGGAAACTGCCCTATCCTTTACAGCACAAGTACATCAGATTTCGGCAGCATATTTTGGGAGATTGCGTTGCATAAGGAAATTCCTCCATTTGCTAATGGAAGATAGTCGCAGGATAATAGTCCATGCGCTGGTGACTTCACAGTTGGACTACGCCAATAGCTTGTGTTTGGGTCTGCCAGCCTACCTGATACAAAGACTACAGGTGGTTTTGAATGCTGCGGCAAGGCTGATTCGCCAGGTCCCTTTCTGCCATCATATATCCTCCCACCTGAGACAATTACATTGGCTTCAGGTGACTAGGAGGATTGAATTTAAGGCGTTGACCTTTGCTTTCCGAGCTATGGGAGATACCGGCCCAGGTTGCCTCAAGCTTCGGCTCAGCTCATATCTACAGGAACAGACACTTAGATCCAAACACCAGCGACTGCTCTGCGCCTCTCAATATGTCCACGCCCGACAAGGGGGCCGGTCCTTTGCAGTCAGGACTGCAATATTGTGGAACTCTTTGCCATCATACTTGCGGCAGCTTGAATCGAACACGAGTTTAGGAGAACCCTAAAAACCTGGCTCTTTAAACCTGGCTCTTTATGCAGGGATAATATCTATCTGTTGCTAGGTCGCAGATGCAGTCCGCGCAGCACTGGGAAACCTCTATTTGAGGAAGCTGCGCACTTTATACATGTACATTGTATTGTATTGTTACTGTTTAAAAAGGTTCCCACAAGAACAAAGGGAAAACAACCATTCAGTGGTATTCATTAGAACATCCTCAGAAAAGTGCGAGCTCATTACATGGAAGTCTTACTGGGGCTTAGGTACCAAATGAGACCGATGTGCAAGCGTACATAGTCAGATAAATGTTTGGTCTGGATGATGTGGTTTTAGAACTGGAAGTGCACTGGGACTTGCTAACCAGGCCCCAGTGCCAGTGTTCTTTTCCTCAAAAGGTAACGTGAATTGGTTGACCAATAGGCAAGATGCTTTAACCCCCTTATAAGTCCCTAGAGTATATGGTACTACTGGCACCCAGTGCAAGTGTGTTAAAGGGGTCACCAGGGATGCATCACTATTTGTGACACCCCGATTGACCCAAGTAAAAGTAAGGTCTGCAGAGCTGCTACAACACCCTAGACAAGCAGCTTCCCTGCTCAAGTTCAACTCTGCAGACACCATGGGTGACAGAGTCCCCTCACAGCCTTGATATATGTAAGTCACCCCTAAGGCAGGCCTCCTAAAGCCTAGGGGGCAGGGTGGATTATATTAATGGTGAAGGCATATATATATAGACATATCTACCTCTACAGTAACCTTGCCATTCAAGTTTATTGTAAGTGAACTGCGGTCCACAGGTTAATGTGGACTGGCTACTAAACAAAACCGAGACAGCCAGCCCCATGATGGTACCACCAAATGTAGTCATGTTTGGTATCAAACACTGTGCAATTTCACCTCTGACATGATTCTTGTGTTGAGGGTGAGCTGGCATGCACTAAGATGATGCCCTTAGAGGGTCCCCACTGAGATACTGAGTCCCCTCGCACCTTGGTGGGCGTTCTGAACTGTTTGCCACCTAGACAGAAGTCTGAACTCCTGCTTGTGAGTGCATCACACCCAGAAGTCATGAGACATAAGGCCTGGGCAGGAAGGAGGTCACACATCTGCCTTCCCAGGGTGGCTAGTGAAAGACCCATCAGGGTGGTGAGCCTCAAAGGCTTCACCACCTCTGATAAGTAAGTGGCTTGTCTCCCAGTGGAGACAAAGCCCCCCGGCACCCAGGTACTTGTGTTGGCTGGCCGGCAGGAAATTAGGTATGCAGGAGGCGTACAACCCCCGAAAGGCTAGCCACACCTCTCGGGTGGGCTAGTGGATCTGTTCAGCAGAGGATGGCCTGTATCATCTTGAAAAGTCCCAATAATAGCGGGTTCTGTGTTGTTTAGTGACATACATCCCCTGGATGTGGTATCCTCAGGGGCAGATTATCTGCAGGACTAGTAGCCCAATGGCCACTAGTCCTCACACCCGTAAACACCCCCTAAAATTAGGATGTATGGGGCAACCATGACACCAGAACTCCAGATCTGCTCTGAAGAAGAAAATGACAAAGAAGCGACCGGTGTCAGCACAAGGCAGGGCGCCAAAAGAAGAGCAGCAACGTGCACGTGCTGGACTACGACTCATCCTAGACCGGAGTCCGGTACCAATAGGTATATGAACCCCTCTGCAACCCAAATACTTCACCAGGATTCCCTAAGGCTCGGCGGCGGCCGCCATAAACATTGGGTGTTGGGTTGTGTGGGGGGGGAATATAATATTTTTAAAATATATAAAAGTATCTTTTGCTGCCAGCCGCCTCCAGCGTCGTATCTCGTCATGCCACCTCTCCTCATCTTCCTGGGTCCCAGCAGCCCCTGGGACAGACTCTCTGCGCGGGGGATTGGTCTGAGCAGGCATGAAATATGCCCTGCTCAGTCCAGGGAGTCTGTGGGGTTTCTCCAGCCCGGCTGCTCAATGCAGCTGGGCTGGAGAAATCCTAAGTATGCATATGTGTTTTGGTTGGCCTGAGATGGCACATGAGCACTTAGGGAGTGGAGTGCACTAGCTCTCCTCCCCACTCCAATGCCTCGGCCCCGCCCCTCCCAGAACTGCTGGCTAAGAGCCTGCAAATGTAAAATAAAATGATTTAAGAACATCGTTTTACTTTACATTTGCTGGCTCTGAGCCAGGCAGTGGGGCGACGCTCCTCCATCATTGCGGAGGAGCCCCCACTGCTAGGGCTAGAGGTACTAGTCTCCGTCAGTCGGCAGGCACAAACCGCATTTCCAAGCCCCAAAGAAAGACTGTCCACCCAGGTCTGTCAAGGACCAGCCCAAAAGAAACTAACCAGGTGCCTTCTGGGAAGTGTAGTCCTGAACCTCGGCGAGTCTCAGTCCTCTACATGCTTCCCACGACTTGTGTAAGAAGATTTTCTTCATCACCGCATTTGCTGTGGCCAAGGTTTGTTGGTGGTCTTGCTGAATACTGTCTACTTTACTTGACGCTCCTAGAAGAGGGAATCCCTTGCTCTGTCATACTTCTCCTTCTGTGGTGCAGTTGTCGAGTACTTGCATCTAAAACCTGTCTGCATTGGCACGCCTGGCAAAGTCCACTCTTGCAGTCCCATTCAGCACCATGGATAGCCAGGTACACCTCTGCATCCGAGATGCCCGAGGTAGGTAGAACTGTTCTGCTTGGTGATTCCTGGTCCAGGCACCCCTCCAAGCTTCACCTCCAAGGGGCTCCTGTGAACTCAACCTGCAAGTATTGTTTTCCTAAGTACTGTTTTTCAGCACCCACGGCTCTCATTCAGCACCAAGGACAACCAAATCACCTCTACACCCGGACTCCCTAGGCAAGGTAAAAGTGTTCTGACTAATATAGCTTGGTCTGTGGACCCGCAAGACCTTAAATCCAAGTGGGTTCCGTGGAACTCAACCGGCAAGTGACCAAGTGTCACCTTGTGTTTTTTCAATTGACCGCAATAATAAAGTTTGACCGCTCTGCAAAGTATTGATTTTATTATCACTGTAAATTCAATAACACCGGTTATACGAACTGTTCATACTTCATTCTGGTGTCTAAAATTATATAAAAATAAGCTCTATGTTTATAAATTGGTGTCAGATTTCTTTTGACTCATGTCAATCACTTATTGTCAATGTTGGTACTGTAAAAGGCTTTACACATGTTCCTCTAAGAAAGACTGTCTGCTCTTTGCCACTCTACCAGAACTGAGAGAAGGATTACTAGATTAAATCCAAGGTCCAATTTTGGGTATGGTGTAAATATTACATTGTAAGGCCTCCCAGCCATACCACATAACATTACCACTTTGCTACAATTTTTATAATTTACAATAGTTCTCTGCAATATACTACTAAACACACTGCGATTTACTATAGACATTTGTTAAGCAAATTAGAAAGAGCCACATGGACCAACTCCAGAAACAAAACTGGAATATAGCAGGTTCCTCTGGTCTCGTGGCAACTTTACTTCAGGTCATCTCTCTACACCTTTAATTAATCTAGAGTTAATAACTGTGTGATCTGGATGATAACTACCTCATGGATTGATATTGGGGTTCTGTACACTGCTTTGGTTGGAAGTGCGTTGTTCTTTGATTTTTTTTTCAGTTTGCTTTTCTATCAAAGTATCCATTACTTGATAACTGGTATCTGAGAGTTCCTACAGACATTTGGTGGTATCCAGAACTGTGGACCTGACTCAAAAATGTAAATGATTCAACTGTGCTTGTAACATGGTCATGGTCTACTTTGGTATGTATTGGTGGGCAGGATATAGTTCTTATTGTGGTACTGAACTTAAAATAATATATACTTCGATTCACCAAAATGATGGGGGTAGCAAAAGTGACATCATGCATCATTTGACCATTTCCCCATGATGACATCAGATTGTGTACCCCTTTGTCCCATCCTTAAAAGCATCCTATTTGCTTCTAAGAGGCTAGGAAACGGACTAGAAAATTGCATCACAGAATACTGTATAGAGCACTTTTGTACCTTTACTAACTTTTTGTTACTGCCACTCCCTTCGTACCCACTGAGAACCGGGGTATCAAAGGAATTCCAATGGTTATCAAAGGTATAAACAAGAACCTGCTAGCCCAAATTCTATGTCAGGACGGAGGCTCCGATTATGCTTATCTCAATTTCTTTACTGAAACACAGCAGCCAATCAAAACACAGTAAAGAAAACGAAAACTACATTACCCATAAACCCTGGGTAACTATAGAGTACATAAACAGTATTTAAAGAGTCATAGAGGTCACAACTTCCTCTTTCTTTGCTGCTCCGCAGCCAGTTAAGTGCACTTTTACTCTTCTTTACAGTTGTGCTTCGTTATTATTGTTATATTTAGCGCGCTTTGATACTACCTTTTGCGCTATTGTTAAATGCTAATTTGACCTCTCCGGTCCTGTGCTTGCGCTGCGGCTCTGTGCGCATTACCGTGTGGCCGTTCTAGGCGTGACTTCGGGGGCGTGTACTCACGCCCCGTTTGCAGGCTTGCTTTCGGCGCCTGTATTATTTTCTGTGGAGCGGGAGCGGGGCTGAGAGACGCACGTCCTTCTCGTGCGTCTCTCATTTTCGACGGGCACGCTTCGCGCATGCGCAGTACCACCGGTCATTTCGCCACAGTGGCCGACGGTGGAACTGCGCTTTGAGTACTTCTGAGAGACTTCTGTCAGGACTTTCGAGCGCGCTGCGAATATTCTCCGGTTGGGAGATAAGTGAATTGGCTTCAGCCTCTGCTCACCTGCCTGGTCGTTAGGCCCCTCACGCCCTAGTTTGCACAAAAAACGAGGGTTGTAAAATTTTGAAATAGGCTTTGCCTAGAGTGTTACAGCAAGTCCTCCCTCCACATTTAAAAAATCTTTTGACAGGTTTGTTCCTGCTGCATTTTGGCTTGCTTTGGGGTGTACACTCCCCCTGCATTTCCCTTTGGGTGTTAATATCTTTTACTTCTCCTCTTTGGGCATATTACCTTTCTTAAAGGTCGAAATGGGTGACTATTATGAGGATGAAGAGAATTATTATTATGCTGAAGAAGAGCCTGCAGGCTCTGAGGGTGCTGAGTATATGGATCAGGCCTTATACCACGCTATTGCCCCTCTCAAAAGGCTGGCTACCCAAGTCGGGACGTTCGAAGAAGTCACCTAAAAATCCTCATACGTCAGATTTTGTTAAATTGGCTAAGACTCTGTCCTCTTCTAAGACTTCTAACAAATCTTCCACGCCTGTTCAGGCTCGACAGGCTTCTCCCATGACTGAGGATTCTTCCTCCACGGACACATCTTCTGATCCTGTGGTTCCGCCTCCCAAGATGAAGGCTCGCAAGGAACACTTCGTAGATGCCCCTTCCATTCCTCAGGTGTTAACCTTTGACCCGGACGACATAATCCATCCCAATTCTTCTGCCTGGCTTCCCTCCCCTGAGGTAGCAGAATATGTGCAGTCACACATTCATCGCCCTTTTGATAAGGATGTTCGCACTCGCTTGCGCTCGGAGTGTCCCCGACCAGATCTTGCAGACAAATTAGCGGACACTCCAGAGGTTGATCCGACAATGGGTACCTACATGCGCAAATATTCCAAAGACCCGAAAAAAGGTCTAGACAGCTCCTGGAGGTCCTGCCAGGACAAGTTATTGGATCTTTTGGGTCCCCTGACTAAGATTTTGGACTTGGCGTTTTGTGCTAAGAATTCTAACACTTTGGTTGATCCTGAAGAACTGGTGGGATGGTCTCAGAGGGCCATCTGCATTCTGGGCAATGCCAATTGTGCCCTGTCCTGTGAGCGTCGTTGCTCCATTCTAATGAAGTTAGATCCTAAATTAACGGATCTCGCCCCTTCAGAATCAGGTTCCATGGCGCAAGGTTTTCTCTTTGGTCCTCCCTTTCTGAAAGAATTGACTAACTTTGTGGCGACGTTCAGTGGCCTTGATAGAGCGCAGTCCAATCGGCGTCGTGCTTTCCGTCCGGTTTTTGGACGGGCCGGACGAAGGGGACGTTCGTCCGGCCGGGGAGGTAATCAACCTACCCAACGAGGTGGTCAGTCCCAGAGAGGAAGCGGACAAGACAACTATCGTTCTGGCAAATCCAGGTTCTATCCTTCGCGCAAAGGCAGAAACAACTACAACAAGGGCGGTTACGGAGGTGCTCAAGGAGGACGTCAGGATTCCTCCAACTCAGGTGAGCTTGATTCTGGCTTCTGAGGTTGTTTTAGGGGGCAGACTGAAGTATTTTCTCCACAATTGGCGGCTAATCTCCAGCGATGCCTGGGTGTTGGAGACGGTGCAAGGCTTCAAACCAGAGTTTTATGAACCCCCTCTCCAACACCGCCTTCAGCTACCCCTTGTTTTTTCCCAACTAGATCAGGACTTCATCTCCGAGGAAATCGAATCTCTTCTGGCGAAAGAGGCCATCATTCCTTCTTCCCGTCATCCCGACGGCTTCGTCAGCAACATTTTTCTAGTGGAGAAAAAAGGGGGAGATTCCCGTCTGGTCCTCAACCTCAAAGACTTCAACGGCGG
Source organism: Lissotriton vulgaris (assembly GCF_964263255.1). Taxonomy (NCBI): domain Eukaryota; kingdom Metazoa; phylum Chordata; class Amphibia; order Caudata; family Salamandridae; genus Lissotriton; species Lissotriton vulgaris. The sequence continues at coordinate 360,547,042 of NC_141696.1, read as the reverse complement.
AGTTGTATTCCGTCATTTTAAGATGGAGGGTATCCATCTTCTTCGAGATCTTCTTCAGGAAGGGGACTGGATGGTCCGTCTAGACCTGAAGGACGCCTACCTGTCTGTGCCGATCTATGTTCCTCACCGTCGCTTCCTTCAGTTTCAGTGGCTGGGGAAATGGTTCGAGTATACTGTCCTCCCTTTTGGTCTTTCTTCCGCTCCGTGGTGCTTTACGAAGCTCATGCGTCCAGTGATGGAATCTTTGCGAGCCCGTGGAGTCCGTTTGATTGTCTATCTCGACGACATTCTTTTGATGGCTCAGTGTCCTCTTCTTCTGCAACTTCATTTACAATGGTCCATAGAACTCTTACAATCTCCAGGATTTCTTGTGAATCTTCTGAAGTCAGACTTTCAGCCCTCGCAGAAGATGGACTTTCTCGGGTTCCGCATCGATTCGGTGACCTGCCAGCTCCTTCTTCCCGGTCAGAAGATCAGAGCGATCAAACGGGAGTTGCGCATGGTCTTGTCCAAACAGGTGGTCTCTTTGCGGTCAGTGGCTCGGATTGTGGGTCTGTTGTCCTCTTCAATCCAAGTCATTTTCCCGGGTCCCTTACACTATTGCGCTCTTCAGCGCCTCAAGATCAAGCATCTTCAGAAGGGACTTTGTTACTCCGATCTCATTCCTCTTTTGGAGGATGCTCGCTGGGAAATGTTGTGGTGGCTGGACCACATGGAGTCTTGGAACGGTCGTGCGCTGTTCGGGAAGACCCCAGACGTGGTTATCGAGTCGGATGCGAGTCTTTGGGGATGGGGAGCCCGGTGCGGTTCTCTGACGACGGGGGGCCGTTGGTCCCAGGAGGAGTTATCCCTCCACATCAATTGTCTAGAGCTTCTTGCGGGCTCTTTCGCGATCCGTTGTCTTTCTCCTCAGGCGTCGAACTGTTGCATTCTCCTCCGCATGGACAACATCTCAGCGGTGAGGTATGTCAACAAGCTCGGGGGCACCAAGTCCAAGCTCCTGTCGGAGATTGCGAAGGATTTTTGGCATCTTTGTCTGCAACGCCAGATCACGATTATTGCAGAGTACCTTCCTGGTCGCGACAATCGTATAGCGGATTGGAACTCTCGCCATCTGCGGGATTACAGCGATTGGCGGCTTCACCTCGGGTGTTTCGGACGTTGTCCCGGACTTAGGGACAGTGCCACTTGGACCTCTTTGCCTCTCGCCTGAACAGACAGCTTCCCCTGTTTTACAGCTGGCGTCCGGATCCGGAAGCACTCGCCATGGATGCCTTTCTCCAGTCTTGGCCGCCTCTCCTGTGGTATGCGTTTCCTCCCTTCATGATGATTCCCAGGGTTCTGGCCCGCACGAGGCGTTTTCTTTCAGAGATCATTCTCATCAGTCCTCTTTGGAGGGCTCAGGCGTGGTTTCCAGTTCTTCTGGAGATGAGTTGCTCCCCGCCGCTCCTTCTAGTAAGCAGGTGGAACCTGTTGCTGGACCCTCTGCTGGAGCCTCATCCTCTCATTCTTTCGGGACATCTCCGTCTTGTGGCGTGGCGGATTTCGGGGGACGCTGGCAAGTCTCAGGCCTTTCTTCAGACGCTGCCCGATTTATCGGTGAAGCTTGGGCCCCCAACACACACAAACGTTATGCGTCAGCTTGGAAAGGATGGTGTGATTGGTGTACACAACGGTCAGTGGATCCCTCTTCTGCAGATGTCACTTTAGTTCTGAATTTTCTTGCATCTCTTGCTTCTTCTGGTTTGGCATACAGAACGGTAAATAACTTTCGTTCTGCTATTTCTGCTGGCCATGTTCCTGTGGATAGTAAACCTATTGGGGAACATCCTTTGGTTTCCAAATTACTCAGAGGCATTCGGATGGTAAAACCTCCTTGCCCTAAGTATGTCGCCTTATTGGATGTCTCCGTGGTTTTGCGTTTCTTGAATTCCTGGCCTGCTAATTCCTTGCTCTCTCGTAAGCAATTGTCGGCCAAACTGACTATGTTGCTATGCCTGTTGTCATGCAAGCGCGTGTCGGATGTTCGTGCCCTGGATCTTGCCGGGCGCACTTTCTCTCCGGAGGGTGTTTCATTTGCCATTTCTCACCGTACTAAGTGTAACACGTCTTCTGTGTCTTATCCTTCTTTTCATTGATAAGAAATGTGCGCACATACATTATGAACGCATCCCTGACATCGGGCACTCCTTTAAGTTCTTCATAGAAGACTCACTTCAAACAGGGTTGATTATTGTTTTTTAATGTTCCAATTGATTCATAATCATCAATATATTTTACTTCGATATCTTCATTTCATATCAAATAAAAGTTCCAAAAGTTGCTTGTTTTCAATATGCATATCATTTTATATAACGGTACTCCAATGCATTTCGGGCTCCATCGCCCTTTATCAAGGAGCTCTGCAAACAAAGAATACGTAATATGTAGCCCATCATATCAAACTCAAGACTGATACATAAAGGTAACATACATTGCAATATATGCTTGTAAGTTATTGTGTATTTATGTCGACGGGTGACAGGTGGTACGTGCACGAATCTAAAAGGTGGAAGTGATGGAGTGGCGGCTTTTAGCGTGGCCGTGTAAAAGAGCCCAAAGTGAAATGGTAACACTTACATAAATCAGTGGTTCGGAAGTTAAGCTTCAACTGCAAAAAATGAATGAAAACGTCACGGTTAATGGTATCTCTATTAGTGGAGATACAAGTTAAACAACTCACGTCTTGCCGGCAAGTATCGCGCCGACTTACTGAAATAGTTAAGCGGTGTCTGCAAGTGCCGTAGTCTGGGCTCGTCTAGTAGAATGTCCTCTCCAGGGGGGGGGGGAGGGGTGAAGCTAACCGGACAAGCGTTCACCGGTGTTCAAGCGGGGAGCTAGCCAAACGGATATTAAGGCTTACGCGGAAGTTAGGAAATCGAGCCTTGATTGGTTCAGGGGCCGATCATGTGTGCACTGGTAATAGATGACGGACTGTGTGCGAGTGACCGAGTGAAGAGTTAGTGGCCATGTTGGATGTATAAAGGGATACTGTGAGTGAATGTACATACACACAATAGACATAAATATTATACGCATGTATATATGATTTCAGGCAGCACAAAAGCGTTATGCAGTAGAATGTCACCAAATCGGTGATTATAAAAAGCAACTAAATTCAATTCGATCATTGAGCCCAAATGGCTTCAAAGTTTGAAGGCGGTATATCCAGGCTGTCTCTCGCTGTAGTAATGCCTTGTTATTGTCCTTGCCTTCTTTTTTGCCGATGACCTCCAGTACCAAAAATTTCAGTTGAGCTATACTGTGTTTATGTTCTAAAAAATGCATTGCAATGCTCGATTTCTCATTTTTAGTACGGATATTTGATTTATGTTCATTGAGACGTATTTTAATTTTCCTTTCCGTTTTTCCAATATAAATTTTCCCACATGGGCACTTCAGCAAGTAAATAAGGTTAGACGAATCACAGGTTGCATTGACATTTAGGTTGATTTTATTGCCTTTCATAGGGTGGCATATGGAGTTGCCTTTGAATAAATTGTTGCAACTATTGCAATTGAGACATGGACGGGTTCCTTTGCCTTTAGTTCGGATCATGGGTTCTTTAGAGGGAATCTCCTTGAGGTTATTGTTTCTGGTGTAGGCAAATATAGGTGGTAGTTTAAACAGATCCTTAAATTCAGGTTCAGATGCCAAGATTCGCCAGTGGTTTAGTATTCATTTTTTTATATGAAGCACTAAGTCAGTGTCCAATCCTGTGTTAGTCTTGGTGATACACACATCAAGAAATGTGATAGTTTCCTCACTTATTTGCCATGTTAGTTGTATTTTGTTGTCTTTAGTGTTCAACTCTGTGAGTGCTTGTTCCAAACTTTCCTTAGTGTCTTTCCAAATGAGGAACACTGACTTATTCCAGAAAGAAACGGACCGCAACAATACGTTGCATTTCTCTAGTTATCACCAGGGTTCATTGAAACGCCATCTACCATACTCCCAGATGCTACGCATCAAACGCATAACATCAAGCCCGGCAGCCTGTGAAAAACGGATGAAGGAAATGGGTTCCAGATTTCTGGAAAGAGGACACCCATTGTAAGTAATTAAAGATGCTGAAGAACGAGCACTAACCAGGATCATGATACCTAAAGATACCAGGATGGTACTAGTCTCTAAATACTCCACACAAAGTGCTGCATATGAAAAAATAATACTAAACCACTGGCAAATCTTGGCATCTGAACCTGAATTTAAGGATCTGTTTAAACTACCACCTACATTTGCCTACACCAGAAACAATAACCTCAAAGAGATTCTCTCTAAAGAACCCATGATCCGAACTGAAGACAAAGGAACCCGTCCATGTCTCAATTGCAATAGTTGCAACAATGTAATCAAAGGCAACTCCATATGCCACCCTATGAAGGGCAATAAAATCAAACTAAATGTCAATGCAACCTGTGATTCGTCTAAGCTTATTTACTTGCTGAAGTGCCCATGTGGGAAAATTTATATTGGAAAAACGGAAAGGAAAATTAAAATACGTCTCAACGAACATAAATCAAATATCCGTACTAAAAATGAGAAATCGAGCATTGCAAAGCATTTTTTAGAACATAAACACAGTATAGCTAAACTGAAATTTTTGGTACTGGAGGTCATCCACAAAAAAGAAGGCAATAACAATAACAAGGCATTACTACAGCGAGAGACAGCCTGGATATACCACCTTCAAACTTTGAAGCCATTTGGGCTCAATGATCGACTTGAATTTAGTTGCTTTTTATAATCACCGATTTGGGGACATCCTACTGCATAACGCTTTTGTGCTGCCTGATATCATATATACATGCGTATAATATTTATGTCTATTGTGTGTATGTACATTCACTCACAGTATCCCTTTATACATCTAACATGGCCACTAACTCTTCACTCGGTCACTGGCACACAGTCCGACAACTATTACCAGTGCTCACATGATCGGCCCCTGAACCAATCAAGGCACGATTTCCTAACTTCCGCGTAAGCATTAATATGCGTTTGGCTAGCTCCCCGCTTGAACACCGGTGAACGCTTGTCTGGTTAGCTTCACCCCCCCTGGAGAGGACATTCTACTAGACGAGCCCAGACTACGGCACTTGCAGACACCGCTTAACTATTTCAGTAAGTCGGCGCGATACTTGCCGGCAAGACGTGAGTTGTTTAACTTGTATCTCCACTAATAGAGATACCATTAACCGTGACGTTTTCATTCATTTTTTGCAGTTGAAGCTTAACTTCCGAACCGCTGATTTATGTAAGTGTTACCATTTCACTTTGGGCTCTTTCAAACGGCCACGCTAAAAGCCGCCACTCCATCACTTCCACCTTTTAGATTCGTGTACGTACCACCTGTCACCGGTCGACATAAATACACAATAACTTACTAGCATGTATTGCAATGTATGTTACCTTTATGTTTCAGTCTTGAGTTTGATATGATGGGCTACATATTACGTATTCTTTGTTTGCAGATCTCCTTGATAAAGGGCGATGGAGCCCGAAATGCATTGGAGTACCGTTATATAAAATGATATGCATATTGAAAACAAGCATCGTTTGGAACTTTTGGAACTTTTATTTGATATGAAATGAAGATATCAAAGTAAAATATATTGATGATTATAATTCTATTGGAACATTAAAAAACAATAATCAACCCTGTTTGAAGTGAGTCTTCTATGGAGAACTTAAAGGAGTGCCCGATGTCAGGGATGCGTTCATAATATATGTGCGCACATTTCTTATCATTGTTTGAAAACGTATATGGCCGGATACGTTACCTGCTGGAGCACCCAACCTTTAGAAAACGTAATAGTCAAAGTATTCTAATCTACGTAACCATTGAACATTACGCTGTGCACCTTGCCAACTTCTTTTGGTTTATCCTTCTTTTCCACACAATCCGAAGCTTTATGTGGTGCAATGCATTAAGAATTATGAGGTGAGTACTGCACCCTTGCGACATGATTTGCAGGGTCAACTGCTTATAGCTTTGCAGAAGCCTTTTAAGCCTGTCTCTCCCGCTACCTTGGCACGTTGGGTGCGCTGGCTCATGTTAGAGGCGGGCATTGACGTTTCCGTCTTTGGGGCCACTCTGCTCGGGGAGCCATGGCTTCTAAGGCTTTTTCCTTGGGGGTTGGCCTCCAGGATATCATGAAGGCCGCTGATTGGTCTTCGGAATCTGTATTTAAAATGTTTTATTTCAAACCTATTGTTGATGTTGCTTCTGTGGTGGTGGCTAAGCTTTGAACAAGCATAATCATAGCCTCCGTCCTGACATAGAATTTAAAATTTGCTAACATTCGTGCCAAGAATTTTCAATTCTATTAAGGACAGGAGGCGAGGATTATCCCACCCTTATTTACAGTCTTTATATTGTGTTGATTTTCTGCATTACTGCTGTGCCATTATGTTGATTATTCTATGACTTGTTTCCCGTCCTGTTTTGAACTTTGTACTTCTTCCTTTTGAAATGGCCTTTACGGCTCTGTTTTTTACTTCTTCCAGGCTCCGACCTTAAATGAGGTGTGCTGCGAATTTCTCCTATTCGTTGGTCTACTGTTGTTCCTGTGGCTATGGGAGGTTCCTTCGTCCCTATATCCGGATGATGACTTCTCCGTGGGACGTCCTTAATGGATTGCTGGAGTTACTGTTGTTCTACCTGAATGGTTCTGGACAAAGAAAGAGGAAGTTGTGACCTCTATGACTCTTTATATACTGTTTATGTACTCTATGGTTACCCAGGGTTTATGGGTAATGTAGTTTTCGTTTTCTTTACTGTGTTTTGATTGGCTGCTGTGTTTCAGTAAAGAAATTCAAAATTTGCAAACATTCGTGACAAGAATTTTCAATTCTATTAAGGACTAGGAGGCGAGGAGTATGCTTAGTCTCATTTCTTTATTAGAAATGCCCAGCAGCCATAAAAAACAGATAAAACTACAACACCCATGAACACTTGGGTCAACCATAGAGTCTACAGTATATAAGGTCGTGTAGATAGTCCCACTTCCTCTTTCTTTGGTCATATACCGTCCAAGTAAAATCCGAAAGTCAACAGGAATCCCTCAAGGAAAAACATCCCAACAGCAGGAAAATGAAGGAAAGTCCAGGAAGCAAACTGCAGAGGAAACGCAGGAATCCCAAATCCTCAGAGAAGAAGGCAGGAAACACCAGGTTTCAACGAGGAGACCTCACTTGGGATCAGATCCTGAAAAAAGACACAAAGCCGTAATAGACAATCCTCGGAAATATAAGTAGAGAAAACAAGGGTGGGTATAGAGAAACAAGTCATATTGAGCATTTCAGCATGAATACAATCATGAATTCCAAAACAATTACAGTAATGCAGAGAAATAATGGGTGGGATAATCCTCGCCTCCTAGTCCTTAATAGAATTGAAAATTCTTGTCACGAATGTTTGCAAATTTTGAATTCCATTTCAGGACAGGAGGCTCTGATTATGCTTGTTCAAAGCTGATCCACCACAACAGAAGCAACATTCTCAATAGGCTTATAATAAAAAGTCTTGAAAACAGAATCAGAGGACCAATCTGCGGCCTTCATAATATCAAAAAGCATAACACCCATAGAGAAGGCTTTAGAAGCCATCGCCCCTCGAGCAGAGTGCGCCCCAAAAATGGACACATCAATGCCCGCCTCCGCCATGAGCCAACGTACCCATCGAGCTAACGTAGCCGGGGTAACGGGGCGAAAAGGCTTTTGGAAAGCGATCAACAATTGACCCTGCATGTCAGTACGTAAAGTGGAAGTACTTCCTTCATAATCCTTGAGACACTGTACCACACACAGATTAGGATGAGAAGGAAAAGAAGGATAGGAAATGAACGCAGTATGGGTCTTGGTACGCCGAGAAAGGCGAAACGTGACACCCTCCGGAGTGAAACTGCGACCTGCCAGATCTAGGGCACGGACATCCGATACCCGCTTGCAAGAAACAAGACATAACAGCATAGTCAGCTTGGCAGACAGTTGTTTGCGTGAAAGCAAAGAATTGACCGGCCAGGCGTCCAGGAAACGCAAAACCACCGAAACGTCACACAAAAAAACATACTTCGGACGTGGAGGATTAGCCAGGCGTATACCCTTCAGCAATTTAGCCACCAAGGGATGCTCACCCACCGGCTTGCCGTCAATGTGGGGATGTCCTGCAGAAATAGCCGAACTGAAGTTATTGATAGTACAATATGCCAAACCGGAGGAGGCCAGAGAGGCCAGAAAATTATCGTCGTGTATCAAGAGGGAGAGTGAGGACCAGAAAGCTAGTCCATATCCCCGGGTGTATATGAAGTTAATCAAAAGGAGACTAGCTAGAGTAAAAGGGGGGTGGGGGGGGTTTAACAAAAAATAATTAATTTTTAGTTCAAAGGACTCAAGTATGTTTTGTCAGGGGGTAGTGGCACCTTGTGAGTGTGCTCATGAAGCCCTCACCCACCAACCTAGTTGGTGGCATGCTTCATCATCGGGCCCACCCAGTGACACCTAGCGTGTCCCGGGTGTGCTTCGACGCCTGATTACAGCGGAGCAGGTATGTCGCTGAGTGTGCGGTGAAGAGTGTTATGAAAAGTGGATTAAAACGGCTTGGCGGGGGTCCCAGTACCCGAAGGTGAATTAGACTTTAATACCTGGGCCACCGTCAGCGGTTAAAAATAAGGCTGTTGGATGTTAGAGGCGAGTTACGACCTCCCACATCCTTGGTGGGTCAACATGTTTCAGCCAGTGCCTTATGAATATGCTGGCTTTCTTCAGGACGGATTAAAATTATGTGTGTGTAATTAAAACTAGTGGGTGTGTAATTCAGACTATGTGTATACACGCCCTAAAGTGTATACACATAGTCTGAATTGCTATAAGCCGCTTATAGCCTGCACCTACATCGCTATAAAGTCGGCAGTCAGATGTATATAATGCAATACATTGAAGGGACTCTCTTTTCCCCTTATATGTTTTGTCTTTGTCTTTACATGTTATATGTACAGGTGTTTTGAGAAGGGAATCCCCCTCTCACACATAGAAAAACACTTTAGGGCGTGTATACACATAGTCTGAATTACACACCCACTAGTTTTAATTACACACACATAATTTTAATCCGTCCTGAAGAAAGCCAGCATATTCATAAGGCACTGGCTGAAACATGTTGACCCACCAAGGATGTGGGAGGTCGTAACTCGCCTCTAACATCCAACAGCCTTATTTTTAACCGCTGACGGTGGCCCAGGTATTAAAGTCTAATTCACCTCCGGGTACTGGGACCCCCGCCAAGCCGTTTTAATCCACTTTTCATAACACTCTTCACCGCACACTCAGCGACATACCTGCTCCGCTGTAATCAGGCGTCGAAGCACACCCGGGACACACTAGGTGTCACTGGGTGGGCCCGATGATGAAGCATGCCACCAACTAGGTTGGTGGGTGAGGGCTTCATGAGCACACTCACAAGGTGCCACTACCCCCTGACAAAACATACTTGAGTCCTTTGAACTAAAAATTAATTATTTTTTGTTAAACCCCCCCCCCCCCCCTTTTACTCTAGCTAGTCTCCTTTTGATTAACTTCAGGCCAGAAAATTAACCATCACAGACACATCTGCTGCAGATGGATCAACTTGTCGTTGAAGACACCAATCACTCCACCGCTTCCAAGAGCCTCTGTAGCGTTTGTGAGCCCAGGCGTCGCTGATGAATTTGGAAGAGTCAGCCTAAAGGTCCGGGACCGACCAGCGTTCCCCGAAAACCCGCCACGCCAGAAGCAGGAGAGAACCTGACAGAATCAGGGGATGCGGACCTTGAAGCGGATCTAGAAGGAGATTCCACTTCTGGGGAAGAAGGAACGGAAGCGCACAAGTCATTTCCAAAAGAATCAGGAACCACGCTTGAGCCTTCCACAGAGGGGCAATCAAGATCAACTCTGTCTGAAAGCGTTTCTCGTATGCCAGAACTCTGGGAATCATCATAAACGGAGGAAAGGCATAACACAGAGTTGTGGGCCAAGTCTGGAGGAAAGCATCCGTGGCCAGGGCATTGGGGTCCGGCCTCCAACTGTAAAACAGTGGGAGTTGGGTATTGAGCCGAGAGGCAAACAGGTCTATCTGACACTGGCCCCATGTCCAAAGAAGTTGACGGAACACACGGGGGTGAAGCCTCCAATCGCTGAAATCCTTCAGATACCTCGAATTCCAATCCGCCACAAGGTTGCTGTGGCCGGGGAGATACTCGGCAATAACCGTGATCCGTTGTTGCAGACAATAATGCCAAAAATCCTTGGCAATCTCCGCCAGCAGGCGCGACCGAGTCCCGCCCAACTTGTTGATGTAGCGAACCGCTGACACATTGTCCATGCGGAGAAGGATACAGCAATTGGACCTTAGGGGAGAGAGACAACGGATCGCAAAGGAGCCCGCTAGGAGCTCCAGACAGTTGATATGAAGGGATAGTTCCTGAGGGGACCAACGACCCCCCGTCGAAATCGGACCGCAACGGGCCCCCCAGCCCCAATGACTGGCATCCGATTGTATCACCACTTCCGGAGTGGCACTGAACAGGGCTCGACCATTCCAAGCCTCCATATGATCCAGCCACCATTGCATCTCCGACCTCGCCTCCTCCGAGAGAGGAATCTGATCTGAATACTTTAGGCCGTTCTGGAGATGACGGATCTTCAGTCGCTGCAACGCCCTGTAGTGCAGCGGGGCCGGAAAGATCGCCTGAAAGGAAGAGGCCAAGAGACCGACTACTCGTGCTAACGATCTCAATGACACAGTCGGTTTCGTAATAATGGAAGTCAACTCCCGCTTGATATAATGAATCTTTTGAGTGGGTAACAGTAGTTGACACGAAAGAGAATTGACTTTGAACCCCAGAAAGTCTATGACTTGAGTCGGGATCAGCACAGACTTCTGTGCGTTCACCAAAAAGCCTAGGGATTGCAAGAGGTCTATGGTCCAGTCCAGATGAGACATGAGCTTGAGAGGGCAATCCGCCAAAAGGAGGATGTCGTCCAAGTAAATGATCAACCGCACACCCCGACTCCGCAGAGACTCCACGACCGGCCTCAGCAACTTCGTGAAGCACCAAGGTGCTGACGAGAGGCCGAACGCGAGAACTTGATACTCGTACCAAGTCCCCTGCCAATGGAATTGGAGAAAACGACGATGGGGACGGATCCAGACGCACCATCCAATTCTTCCCGCGAAGGAGATCTCTCAAAAGATGGATTCCCTCCATCTTGAAGTGGCGGTACACCACTCCCCCGTTGAAATTCTTGAGATTGAGTACGAGGCGAGAGCCCCCTCCCTTCTTCTCCATGAGAAAGACCGTGCTGACGAACCCGTGGGGATGGCGCACGGTGGGAATGATCGCCCCCTTCAAAAGAAGGGACTTGAGTTCCTCGGTGATGAACTCCTAATCCCTTTGAGAGAAACAAAGAGGAGAGGGAGGATGAGACTGATGTAGAAGATGGTAAAACTCTATTTTGTACCCCTGAACCGTCTCCAGCACCGATGCATCGCTGGAGATCAAGCGCCAATTGTTGAGGAAAAAACGTATCCTGCCCCCCAGAACAACAGAGCATGCAGGAATCAGGCTCACCTGAAGTGGCGGAGTCTTGGTATACTCCTGATTGTCCGCCGGAACGGCCTTTCCTGTATTGGCCACGTCCTTTACAGGATGGGTAGAAATTTGACTTCTGGGAGTAGCCTGCATCATGGTGTCCACCCCTATGGGACTGATACCCTCTTTGGGAGGGCTGTTGCTGACCTCGGCCGGACGAATGTCCCCTATTTCGACCGGCCTTGGCGAAAACCGGACGAAAGGTCCGGCGAAGAGAAGCTTGGGCCTTATCCAGGCCACTAAAGGTGTTAACAAATTGGGTCAACTCCTTCAAAAAGGGTTGTCCAAAAAGCAAACCCTGAGCAGCAGAGCCTGACTCAGAAGTTGAAAGCTCGGCCAGCTTGGGATCGAGCTTAAGAAGAATTGATCTACGCCTCTCGCTGGAGAGTGCGCAGTTGGCGTTGCCTAACTGACAAATGGCACAGTGAGCCCATTCAATGAGTTCGTCCGGATCAACCATCCTAGAAGTACTCTTCGCAAGAAAACCAAGATCCAAAATTTTGGTGAGGGGCCCCAGGAGATCCAGAACTTTATCCTGGCACGAACGCCAGGATCAATCAAGACCCTTTTTAGGATCCTTCGCAAACTTGCGTAAATATGTAATCATGGTGGGGTCCACCTCAGGTGTATCCGCTAAATGGTCCTCCAGATCTGGCCTTGGACATTCAGAGCGGAGACGGGCACGTACCTCCTTTTCAAAGGGACGACGGATGTTCTGTTGCACGTATTCCGCCACAGCAGGGGATGGAAGCCACGCAGTAGATTGAGGATGGACAATGTCCGCAGGCTCAAAGGTCAGAACCGGGGGATGTGTAGCGGCATCCACGAAATGCTCCTTGCATTTCCTTTTCTTCGGTGGAGGAGGCGCAGGCTCCGAGGACGAGGAAGAAAGGTTATCCTCACTGTCAACATCCTCAGTAACCACAGCAGGCTTAGACGATAAGGACTGCGCCAATTTTCGGAAGTCAGAGGCATGGGGATGGCCCGGGAATGTGGAAGTCTTTTTGGATGCAGGGACCCAACCCTGCTGTTTGGCATACATAGTCAAATGACGCTTCAAAGGCGTAATTGCGCGAACTAGCGCCTTGTTCATAGAGTGCTGCACTCCTCTGTCTAAAGCTTCCACCAAATCCTGCTCCAAGGATTCAGGAGCGTCGTCTTCATAATCACCTTCATCATCATAGTAGTATTCAGACATGATGGAAATGTCGAAGTCTGCCCACAAGGTGATACAAATATGATTTGCCACAGAAAAAATTCAAGGGGAGTGAAAAAACCCTCACAGCAAGCAAAGGTTGTAGCCAAAACTACATAAATATGAATAAAAGGTGGAGGGAGGGCTTGCTGTTAAGCAAAGACGTCACTCTAGGCAGTGCCTATGCAAATTATACAGCCGGAGACCTTTCCTCAGTCTCCGGCGTCAAAAGGGTTAATTTCTGTGGCTGTGGGCGTGTGCGCCGCAAGGACGGCCTTCTTTCTGCTCCGGTGACAGAAACAACACGGAGCGCCGGAAATATCAACCGCGCATGCGCGGAAACCGGCTGCCACAGAAACCGGGTAGCGCGAGCAGCAAACGCCGAGTGCGCGAGGCCACCAACCCGACTCCCACTCCACAATAACAAAAGAGGAACAGGCGCACGCGCCCGACCTTCCGGGAGGAGACCCTCGCTCCCAGCCGCGTCGCAGAGACGCGAAAACGAACGCGAGGGAAACGCGCACAATAAGCCAGCAAACCTGTTTAGAAATTGCCAAAGAACAATGCGCTAGCAAAGCGTATATAAGCAAGGCAAAGAGTAATAAAGCGCAAGCCAACAGCAATAAGGTAAGCAAAGTACACTTAACTGGCTGCAGAGCAGCAAAGAAAGAGGAAGTGGGACTATCTACACGACCTTATATACTGTAGACTCTATGGTTGACCCAAGTGTTCATGGGTGTTGTAGTTTTATCTGTTTTTTTATGGCTGCTGGGCATTTCTAATAAAGAAATGAGACTAAGCATAATCGGAGCCTCCTGTCCTGAAATAGAATTGAGATAAGCATAATCCTCGCCTCCTGTCCTTAATGGAATTGAAAATTCTTGGCACGAATGTTAGCAAATTTTAAATTGACATCCACGGTAAATAAATGCATGGTTGAGACTTTTATGCCTGAACTCGCTGAGCTTTGTACTGCCATAAGGTTTTTTTTTTTTTTTAAATAAAAATCTATAATAAATAAAAATGCTGCTACGGAGTTTTGGAAGTTTATTCGATAGAAATTGTGGTCAGAACGTATGGCGAGCACTCTTTCCAAGCCCTTCCTAAAATGGCGGACTCACATTTCCAGTTCTGTTCTCGCGTGGCAGAGGAATGTGAGCCCCATAAACCACAGACATTTCCGTGGTTATTGCTTTTGAAGTCTACGCCGCTCGCGCAGCTGCTGAAACGTCACTTCGGAATTCCCCGTTGTGTTTTTAAGGCTCCAGTGAGCAGTTCGTTTAGAAAAGTACATGTAGGGCGTTCCATATATTGGAGAGCGATTTCAAAGTCAGTCAAGATGCAAATAATTCGTCTGTAAACACCCTTCGACAGGGAAATATGCAATCTGCATTTTCTTAAGCTAAAAATCATGCAATGCGAGAAGATGAAAGCTGTAATTTTGAAATATGAAGACATTGCTTTAAAAAGGTGAACAACAAAAATGCGGAGAGAGAGCGAACAATTCATGGTGGGAGCTGTATGCACAGTGTTGTACTTGCAGTTGATTAAACAGCTTCCCTGGAGTGCACAGACGAAAGAACACCATCCAAAGGCCATTATGGACGCCTGTTAAGTGAACTTTGACCTAACCTTTGCCCGGCACGCGGATAAGCAGTAGCTCTCTATTGACAAAATGTGCCCGGCTTGTCATTTGGAGCCGCGCTTCCCTGTGTAGGACATTGTTCACAACCACGTGAATGGCAATTTGAATACGTTTACATTTTATGAAAAAATTGTCAGAATGTTGCCATCCGTGTTACATGTGGTGTGCATTGGATTATTATCTTCCGGCCTTCAAGAGCGAATTGCGAGTGTGAGAGCATTGGACCGCCAGGCCATAGTAAATAAATAAAATAGATAATAGTGTTTTTTTTACATAAAGTCTTTTACTTCCAGAGGGCAGGCACTACTCGAGTGGTAAACAGTATAATACAGAAGACAAAATAAAAAACAACAACATGCAACTATTGATTCTGTTTTAAAACAAAATCCAAGACATTAGGATACGTATATTTTTGTAGATTAAAATAAGAAGTGTTCAGGATTTTAATTTGCCTTTTGAAATTGCCTGCCACAACCTTTTGCATGCTAAATCTCCTGTCAATCGAATATGTGGAAACATCTGAGGTAAAAATTGATATGTGTTTTTTTTGCTATTCATAGGAAATACGCCATTTCCATTTGGTATACACTATTTATGCCTTGGGAACATATGCTTAAATGTTTTTTAAGTTTTATTACTCATGTGCATGTCGGCAGTAAAAATGCAAGATGTTTACAAGCACGTGTGATCTGGCTGGTTTGCTGGTTTGCTCTCTGCTGCTCTGTCGCTGTACCGCTTTATGCTGGCATACGTTACTCCTGATTGCAGCATCGCCATGACACAGAAGGAACGCATTTTCTGGGAATCTGAGAGAGAAGTGGTGGTCTGTCTATTCGAATGTGTGCTCCACTGCTCACCAACACCCACGCCTGCAGATTAAGGCTGCACAAACGTTTGGGGCCCAGGTTGTGGTTTAGCAGAGGATTGAGGTGGCATAGAAGGGGAGGCTGTTGAAGACTCAAGTTGGAGATGGGGGAAGTGAGATACTATTGCTTGATAGCCTGAAGTGGAGATTTGCAAACCCCAGCGTGTGGATGAAGAAATTTAAAATGAGAGTATGTGAAAATTGTACAATTTATTCTGGCATAATTTCAATTCTTTCAGTAAAATAATGTAAATAAGTACATTTTTGGAAAAGTCGGAGAGCCGTTGTTTATCACAGTATTGTACAACTGCAGCCAGTGTGACATCGAAATGTAAGCTGAAGGGTTTCCGATTTCCAGTGTACAGTATGTTGTTGACTCCTACGGGGTTGGCATACTGGGAAAAGTCCCTCAACAGAAAAAGACCCTTCTTTCTGGCAGATTTTGTTTGCATTCGCTTATTTGATTAAGTCCTCTGTCTCAAATGCTTTACATTAAGGGAATGGTGTATAGTAATTTACAATAGTCACGGGTCATGCCCTGTTACTTACAGGTAATCTTCATTACTCCAAGTCCTGGTCTTCCCGTTCCATTCCTTACACATGAGCAGTTCTCCTGCTCCACAGAACCTATCACCTAGCTGAAGTCAAAATTCTTCTCCCAATATGGCGCTGATTACCCAGTGTAGGCAAGTAGGATCTGCTACTTATGGTTATCCCCACTTTTTGCTTGATGTGATGCTGTTTTTGACTAGTCTGAGTGGGATCCTGCTAATCAGGACCCCAGTCTGTCTGCTTTCTCCCTAAACATGTTGAGTTCAGTAACTAGGTACTTCCCAGATTGGATACTGGGGTACCCTAGTCGTCCCTAGTATATGGTACACATTTACCCAGGGCATAGGTAACCCAGAGGCCTTCCATGGGCTGAAGCATGCATCATGCCACCCATGAGAGGCCATTCAAAATGGAACTACAGGCCTGTCATTGCAGCCTGTGTAAGATGATGCATGCACCACTTACTAAAGATATATGTTTACTATATCTAAGGGTCACTGCACTTAAAACCTACGAGTCACCCCTATAGCAGGTAGGGGGACCAACTGGCATGGATCAAATTCAGGACGGTGAGTGCAATAATTCAGGACAAAGGGGGGTGTGGCCAAGAGCATTGCAGACTAAGACGTGTCCGACCGGAGCTCCGACGGCCAAACACTGTACCTAATCCTGGTTTCTCCTTGTGATCCGGTACCGCCGAGACGCGGACCGAGTGGCGGAACATTGCCTAAGTACCCTGGTGAAACATTTGGGGAGTGATTTGACCCATGGTGCTGAAATCGACAGAAGTTGGGCGGACCCGGCTGAGAGTAGAATGGCGACGGACTGAGCTCCGAGAACGGAGACTCCATCGCAAGTGCGGCGTGGAAGCAGGATCTGAAGAGGAGCCTCCTAGTGGCTTTGTGGGGACAGGCGCCTGGAGGAACCCCCCCATCCGCCCTCGGGGGCCGAGACCTCTGCCCGCAGGGTTGCTGGATCTATCCCGGCTGACTGAGGGGCGAGTTATGTGGCTGAGAAGACCTGGACCAGCTGCTGATTAGGTCGCTTCCCCCCGCAGAGACTGGGCATTGTCTGCGAAGATCAGGGGTGCGGCGATTGACACCATGGACTAGGAGAGGTCTGCGCCAGTTCTGGGTGGTGCTCAGTGGTGGAGTGCGGAAGAGCCGCTGCCCGGGACTTGAGTGCGCAGCCTGTCGGGGCTCTGTGCGCTCGCCTGGGAGGCCACGATCAGAGGCCTTCCAGGCGGTGAAGAGAGGTAGGGGGGCACCCCACGAGGGAGGGGGTGGGTGCCCGAGCAGCGATTGGGCCCCCCCCCCATCGGGTTGGACATCGGGTGAAGCGGCAGAAGAGGCCTGTGTCTTGTTTGGTGTACCCAGCTTGGACAGCACAAACCCACCCCTCCCCCCGGATGTGAGCCATCAGGGAAGGGAGAGATGGGGAAGCTTAAGGCCTGACATCTGAGCGACAGGCTATAACTGGCATGAAAGGGGACTGAAGGGTCCCGGAGGTGGGACGCGCAGTGTTACTGCGGGGATTTCGCCATATATCAGGCAACAAGTGGGCAAGAACCCCCTCCGGAGCTGCTTTTGGGGGTGGCGCACATAGCTGACTGACCGCTGTTGGGTGGCACTGCTCACAGGGACATGGGCAGGTGCCTGTCAAGGCGATACAGTAGAGTATATGGGGGATACACATTGCATATCGGTGAAGCCTTGGAGAATCCTCACAGGATGGTCACAGGTGCAGAAAGTGAAGACGTAGGGACGCGTAGTCCGGTCAAAATCAAAATCAATATTCCGGTAGAGGATCTCCCGGAACCACGGCAGGAGCACCCGTCCTGCTTTCTCTCTCCGACGCACCGGTCAAGAATCCATTTGAAGATCCTCTACCGACCCTACCTACCTTACAGTGGATGCTCACACCTCACCCAGTCCTTTCGCATGAAGTAGACTGTCACTACTACAGAACGTACTCTCAAGTTTGTCTTGCACTCGGAATATTGATTTTGATTTTGACCGGACTACGCGTCCCTACGTCTTCACTTTCTGCTCCTGGTCTTGAGCGGGGCCAGGTTGGAATTATCACCGGCCTAGCGACCTGTGACCAGATACTCTGTAACTACAGCCCTGAGGAGTCGCCCAAGCTTTGTTACTGCTTGGCGACGAAACACGTGTCGGCTGGCTATCCACAACCATTAAAGAGGAACTATACCACAATTCGTCCTCTTTTTTCTGCCAATGTGAACATTTGAACTTTTATTGTCCATCGAAACAACATTCCTATACTTTCCTTTGGTGTGCAATAGGTCTATCTTTTTGGACTTAGTGTGTGTCTCGGCACACATGTTTGGAGGGGTTTAGGGTCATTATCCCCTCACCTATTTGCACCCTCACCTACCCATACCTATGATACACCCGTGAGCAGTGCGCCCAGCATCTCCCTCAACGAAAATCCCTGGTCTCACGTGTCTAAATGCGCTGTCAGGATCTCCGCAATGTATCCAAAAAAGTCACGCAAGCGGAGCATCGCATCTCAGAAGTCGAGGACACTAGTCACTAACTGCGGGGCAAGGTCACTGCCCTGACGACAACCCTGAAGGAGGTCCTCTGGAGAGTTGATGACGCGGAAAATCGGGCACGACGAAACGACCTGCGCTTCCTCAGATTTCCGGAGGCAATTGAAGGGACAGTTGCGGGTACTTACCTATGTAAATGGTTGTTGGATATGTTCCCTGATACCCATTTTTCACCCTGCTTCAATCAATCAATCAATCATCGCAGTTATATAGCGCACTACTTACCCAGAGAGTCTCAAGGCGCTCGGGGAGGGGGATCTGCTACTGCTCGAACAACCAGGTCTTGAGTTGCTTCCTGAAGGCGAGGTGGTCCTGGGTCAGGCGGAGGTGGGTGGGGAGGGAGTTACATGTCTTGGCGGCGAGGTAGGAGAAGGACCGTCCCCCTGTGGTGGCTCTTCGGATGCGGGGGACGGCGGCGAGGGCGTGGCTGGTCGATCGAAACTGGCGTTTGGGAGCGTAGAAGTTGAGGCGGCTGTTGGGGTATCCTGGGCCTTGGCTGTGTAGGGCTTTGTGTGCGTGGGTGAGGAGACGGAAGGTGATTCTCTTGTTGACCGGGAGCCAGTGCAGGTCTCTCAGGTGTCCGGAGATGTGGCTGCGACGGGGGATGTCCAGGATGAGTCGTGCTGAGGCGTTCTGGATCCGCTGGAGTCTCTTCTGGAGTTTGGCGGTGGTTCCGGCGTAGAGGGTGTTGCCGTAGTCCAGACGGCTGGTGACGAGGGCCTGGGTGACCGTCTTCCTGGTCTCGGTGGGGATCCACCGGAAGATCTTACGTAGCATGCGCAGGATGTTGAAGCACGACGAGGAGACGGCGTTGACTTGTCTGGTCATAGAGTGGGAGGAGTCCAGGATGAAGCCCAGGTTGCGTGCGTGGTCTGTTGGTTTGGGTGCGTTGCCTAGGGCGGGAGGCCACCAGGAGTTGTCCCAAGCGGCGGGTGAGGATCCCAGGATGAGGACATCCATCTTATCTGAGTTCAGTTTCAGGCGGCTGTTCTTCATCCATTCGGCTACCTCTTTCATCCCTTCGTGAAGGTTGGCTCTGGCGGTGGCGGGGTCGTTGGTGGGGGAGAGGATCAGCTGGGTGTCGTCGGCGTAGGAGATGATGTTGAGGTTGTGCTGGCATGCGATGTCTGCGAGGGGGCTCATGTAGATGTTGAAGAGGGTTGGACTGAGCGAGGAGCCTTGAGGGACGCCGCAGATGACTTCGGTGGCTTCAGATCTGAACGGAGGGAGGCGGACTCTCTGTGTCCTTCCGGCGAGGAAGGAGATGATCCACTCCAGTGCCTTCTCCTGGACTCCGACGTTGCTGAGGCGTTGTACTAGGGTACGATGGCAGACAGTGTCGAAGGCCGCGAAGAGGTCGAGGAGGATGAGGGCCGCTGTTTCTCCGTTGTCGAGCAGCGCTTGGATGTCATCGGTGACTGCGATCAGGGCGGTCTCGTTGCTGTGGTTGGCCCGGAAGCCAGACTGCGAGGGGTCGAGGGATCCGTTCGTCTCGAGGAAGGCGGCCAGCTGCTTGTTGACGGTCTTCTCGATGACTTTTGCAGGAAACGGGAGCAGCAAGATGGGGCGGTAGTTTTTGAGGTCGGTGGGGTCAGCCGATGGCTTCTTGAGTAGAGCGCTGAGTTCGGCATGCTTCCAGCTCTCCGGGAAGGTAGCGGTGTCGAAGGAGGTGTTGATGATGTCCCGCAGGTGGGGTGCGATGACAGCGTCGGCCTTGTTGAAGACGTGGTGAGGGCAGGGGTCGGTCGGAGATCCGGAGTGGATGGAGTTCATCGTGCGGACGGTGTCTTCGGTGCTGATCGGAGTCCAGGCGCGGAGGGTGGCGGTGGGGGGCGGTGGTTCGGTCGTGGTGTTCTTCGGTTGAGTGCTGAAGCTGTTGTGTATGTCCGCGATCTTGTTGTGGAAGTAGGAGGCGAGGGAGTTGCAGAGGTCTTGCGAAGGGGTGATGTCGTTGTTTCCGGCGTTGGGGTTGGAGAGCTCTTTAACGATGTTGGAGAGTTCTTTGCTGTTGTGTGCGTTGTTGTTCAGTCATTCCTTGAATGCAGTTTTCTTGGTGGCGCGGATGAGTTGGTGGTGTTTTCGGGTGGCGAGCTTGAGGGCAGTCATGTTGTCCGGTGTTGGGTCTCTGCGCCAGGTTCTCTCGAGGGCTCGGCAGTTCTTCTTGGAGCTCTTGAGTTCATCGGTGAACCATGGGGCTTTCTTGCTACCGGGTCTGCTAGGCGGGGTCCTCAGGGGGGCGAGCTCGTCAGCGCAGTCGCTGATCCACTTTGTGAGGTTGGTGGCCGCCTGGCTAGGGTTCGTTGTGCTGGTGGGAGGGTTCATGCTCAGGGAGGACGCGAGCTGGTCGGCTGTGATCTTGTTCCAGCTCCTGCGTGCAGCCTGTTGCTGGTGGTGGTGTATCGTGGTCCTTGCGAAGCTGAAGTGGACGCAGCTGTGGTCCGTCCAGTGGAGTCCGGTGGTGTGGCTGAAGGCGATGTCCTTGCTGGATGAGAAGACGGGGTCGAGTGTGTGTCCGGCGTAGTGGGTGGGGGTGGTCACCAGCTGCTTGAGTCCCAGGTTGGCGAGGTTGTCCAGCAGGGTGGTGGTGTTGCGGTCGTTGTTGTTCTCCACGTGGAAGTTGAGGTCCCCGAGGAGGATGTAGTCAGCGGAGCAGAGGGCGTGCGGGCTGATGAAGTCAGCGATGTCTTCGCTGAATTGTGTGCGTTGTCCCGGGGGTCTGTAGATGAGGGTGCCTCTGAGGGTGGTCTTGGGGTTGATGTGGACCTGAAAGTGCAGGTGCTCGGCGGTTGCGAGGGTGTCGTCGGTGTTGGTCGTGATGCGGATGGTGTTCCTGTGGACGATGGCGATGCCTCTTCCGGTGTGGTTGATGCGGTCCCTTCGGATGATCTTGTAGCCGTCTGGGATGGCGATGGCTATGTCGGGCGCTGAAGAGGCATTCATCCAGGTTTCCGTGAGGAAGGCGACGTCTGGTGACGTTGTGTCGAGCAGGTTCCAGAACTCGACGGCGTGTCTGTGGACGGAGCGGGTGTTGAGCAGGATGCACTTCAGGTGGTTGCTGCTGTTGCTTGTCGAGGTCTTGAGCACTGCTGGAGTGGTGCAGGTCCGGATGCAGGTGAACTTGCAGGCGTTGCAGCAGAAGGGTCCGTGGGTGCGTCTCGGGTTGGCTCGGTAGCAGCCCAGGAGTCGGCCGGCGTTGAGGGCGTTGAGTTCGGTGGCGTCGTAGGTCCGGCGGGTGGGCTGGTGACGGCTTCATCATAGAGAGGGCACACAGAATACCAGGAGTCAGGTCGCCGGCGTTTAACATGGTAGATTGACCCTTTCTTATATCTGCATTGGAGGAATTTGGTTTTGGACCGGTGTTCCGGCAATGGATCGCCATAGTTTATGACTGACCCGTGGCGATGGTCAGAGTTAAAGGGGTGCTAACATGGGAATTTCCTATAGGTAGAGCCACTCGTCAGGGCTGTCCTCCATCCCCTCTACTCTTCGCCCTGGTACTGGAACCACTCGCTTGTGTGATACGAACACACCCAGACATAACAGGTTTTCGGCCAGAGGGTACGACAGGGCCCGACGAACGCATATCCCTATATGCGGATGATATATTACTGTATGTGACAAACCCGGAAAGAACACTCCCAAGCATTATGGAGAGTTGCGAATCATACAGCGCACATGCGGGTTATTAGATTAACTGGGGGAAATCTTATTTGTATCCAGTGGGTGGGGGTGATGGGTATACCTTAGGCCCAAGCCAGCTCCAGGTGACCCGAGAGGGTATTAAATACCTAGGTATTTATGTAACCACAAATGCGAAACAAGCGCTGGATCATAATTTATACAAGGTGCTCAAGGGATTTCGCAAGTATATGGAGAGATGGAGGTCCCTGCCTTTGACCCTACTGGGAAAGGCAGCATTATACAAGATGATAGTGCTCCCCAAATTTCTCTAAGTGCTACAGAACACTTATCACTTAATACCAGCGGAAGTGTTTAATAGAATTGATGATGCACTGTGGACATTTCTGTTGGATGGACGGCCGCCGAGAGTAGCACTGGATACACTACAGCGTAACCAATATAATGGCGGCATTTCCCTGCCGGATCTTCGGGCATATTACTGGGCAGCCCATTTAATTGTTGTGAATGAATGGGAACACATAGAGAGAGATCACCCTACGTATGCCCTAGAGCGCACACAGTTGATTAAACACCCGTACACACATTACATGTATGGGGGAAAGGGGCTACGCAACTCCTTACAGCGACACAGATCGTCCTGGCAGCATGGAAGCAAGTGGAAAGACAGATGAAATGGGGCAGCGGGTCACTAGGGAGACCCCGCTATGGGTGGGTAACCGCCTGCCGGAAATTAAGAAGCTGCGTGGTTTTAGGAAATGGGATCTGCTAGGCATCTCACAACTTACAGATATATTGTATCGCAAAGAGTTAGTCACTTTTGCACGCCTTCAGGCCGAATACGAAATGAACACAACCCAACACTACAAATACCTACAGTTGACGCATGCCTGGCAGGCACAGAGCTTAGATACTGATGACATCCCCGAATATGCACCCTTAGAGGGACGACTCTTGATGGGGGAAATAGTGTAAAAAGCGGTCTCTTGGACGTATACGACAATAATCAACAATAAGCCAGATAACCTATTGAAATTGCTAACGAAATGGGAATCCGAGCTGGGGGAGATGGAAGATTTGGACTGGGAAATGGCACTGATGCATCCTCGAGAGGTAGCCATCCGATCGCGCTTCAGGCTGATTCAATATACATTTTTGCATAGGGCATACTATGACAGGATGCGATTACACCGCATAGGGAGTTCAGAAACGTCCACCTGTCTGCAATGTCTAGGGTTGGAGGGTACATTTTATCATACGGTGTGGGAGTGTTCTAAGATTAGAAGGTAGTGGACGACTCTGATGGGTGAGATGGAAAATGTTTTGGGGTAACGATTCCACTTAGTCCCTTGTTTGTTTTGCTGGGAATCTCCACGGACATTGACCTCCCTAACCCTAAGTTGGTCCTGCTGCAGCTAGGGTTGGTGGTCGCGAAACGAGACATAGATAGGGCGTGGGGGCTGCGGCGGTTCCATCTCTTGTTGAATGGAGAAAGAGCATGGACATGTATATGCTAGGAGAGAAGAAAACCCATAATGCATGGGTTGCCCTAAAAGTTTTGGAAAATATGGAAGCCATGGCTTACACACTATGGACTCTTGCTCCCCGATTCACAATTATCTTATATGGGTGGGTGTATGGTTGGAATGGAAAGATGGGGCCCATGATAAGGATTTGGTGCACACTAAAATTGTTTGATTCTCCTTTACTGCTCACTAGATACATAGCTGCTGTCTACTTGTGCATGTTTACATACTATGCTGATAACCACTGTCATTGTCTTGCAATCAGAAAAAATTTCAATAAACATATTTCACAAAAAAACAACAATTCAGGACCAAGGGTAAACATTCAGGACCAAAATTCAAGGCAGAAGGTCAACATTCAGGACAAAACTTCGGGACCAAAGGTAAGATTTACAGACACATCAGAGAAAGTCACACAATAGTATATAAGTAATGAAATAGACAACCAACAAAAGGTACCAGTCAAAAAAAGTTTATATTAGGTTGAGACTCTGCAAAGAATACAACACCTCTCCTGTGGCCAGCAACTTCCAGAAACCCGAAGAAGACTGCCTACTCTTCAACAAAGACCAGATCTCCCTAAGTCAGCGGCCCTGTCCAGAAGAATCCAACAAGGACTCTGGATCCAGCTGGAACCACAACTCCTGCCCACACTGCACCCGACGCCCACGGCCTGAGTCCGAGTGGCTCACCTGTCCAGTGAAGTCTCCCCAGCGATCCTGACCTCAAGTCCAGGGTTGGCTGACCCCTACAGCCTAAATCCAGAGGCTCCCCTGACCGCGACACCCTCCGTTAAGACGAATCCAACATCCAAAGGCACCCCTGCACCCGAAGCCTACGCACCTTAGTGAGCTGAATCAACGGTGCCCCTATGACCACCCCCATCTCTAATTACCTCTGCTGTTGTTGGCCTTCCTCCTGCAGTTTCCGGTGGAACGCATGCAGCCAGTTTGTTGAAAGCGGTGCTTGACCTAACCCCCAAAGCTTGGCCCCTGCAGCCAATTCATTTACCTGCAAGTAGTGTGGCTTTGAGCACCTCCAGTATCCATTGAAACGCAGCTGGCGGAACTCCGATTTTGGCCTCTGTACCCAGCCGCTCCTGTGCCGCTGGTGGTGCAGTGTTGGTACTCACCTGACCCTTGCTCCTTGCTGATCTTTGGTCCTGAAGACTTGAATTGTAAGTTGGGTACATGATTGATTTCCCCCTTAGGATAACATTGAACTGTTCAGAAATTGCACAATGTTGACTTTTGAAAGTAAAAATTGCACAATGTTGACTTTTGAAAGTGAAAAGTATTTTTAATTAAAAACGCACTTACCTTATTGCGAAGATCTTGGTCTTAAAATAAAGTACAAACCATGCTTACTTTTCTAAAATTGGTGTGGATCCCCTTTTTGAGTCATGTGTTCATTATCGCTCAATGTTGCGCAATAAATGTATTACACTCCTCGTTGTTGGGCCTAAGGCTGCTTGCCCACACTACCACTAATAGAGCACCTTTGGGTTTACATTGAGCCCTGTACACTTTTGGGGAACCCCTGGACTCTTGGAATGGTATTACCACCTAGTGGCATACCATATACAGGGACAGCTTCCTACAGGAGGTGCACAAAAACGTGGGAAAGAGCAAGGAGAAAGCAGTTAAAACAAGAGAAAAGCACTTTTAATCACCTTACCTTTTAAGAAGGCGATTGCACGACCTTAAGTAACCCAAGGGAGGGTCGCCTACAGCTGTTCTCTTTGGCCCTGAAGCAACCTTGCAATGCTCTCTTAGTTTAAAAAAAGATTGACAGAGTGTGACCAGCATGGCATGGCACCTGACAGCTATGAAAGAGAGTGAAACCCAGTGTGCCCTGTTGTGATCCCTCTTGCTATATCTCCACCATCCTCACCATTCGGTGTTTCTTGGAAGCACTCTACCGTAAGATTTTTTTCAGGTTTCAATAATGTGACAGATAACTAGCTTAAGGAAGCTCCTCTAGTACACACTTCTGCCAATCCTAATTGGCATGGCTTTGTAAAACAAAACGACACTGTCAGATAGGCATTACATGGGCGGCGCATGGGCATTCCTGTGCATCCACCCATGTAAACCCATATTTACAGACCTGTACGGATGGGTTTACGGCACAATTGTGTGCCTATCAGAAGCTGGGGTAACAAGGAGAAAATATCTTTATTTCTCCTTGTTACTTCCTCTTTGCACACATGCAAATATAAACTGACCTCAAAGGATAGTTTTCTCTTCCTGCTCAAACAACTTACCTGACCACAATGTTTTGGCACTAGGCAGCCACAAGTGCAATAGAACTAGGAAAGAGCAGAACTGTCCCCTATCTTTAGAAATATGGTGCTGTTCCGCTCTTTCAACTTCACGTAGTGCATCAGCTGCATTCGCTGCGCTGTGCTACACTCAATGTTAGTAAATATGCTCCTCAATGATTCGGCGCAGGCGTCTAGACATTAATCTTGTTATGGACCTTGTAAACCATTCTGCTGCCTTTTGACCAGGCTCATGCTTTAGAAATAATATATAAATACGGACAGAAATTCACAAGGCTATTTTTCAAATAATGAGGGAAAAATCCATCCAAGATTGTAGCACGAGGCATTTGTCTGCAGGTTACAGTGTTGCACTAGAAGATTTGGGGATGAGTGCACACCAGTCCTGTTATGTTAGACATTTCTAATTGTGCTCTTCGTACTCCATTAACTGAAGATGTTAAATAGAAACTGTACAGAATTAGGGATTACAATAAGATTGAATCCCTACGGTTATAGACTATGCCTTCCTGCCAGTCCATCCCACATCAGCTCCTGAAGTGCCTTTGTCTTAGGGACTGGGGCACTGCATAGGCTACTGGAATAATAACTACATCCCTGGCAGGACAAGCTTTGCTGCTGGTTGCACCCGGTGTCACAATCTTTGTTGGTGTCCCCCCCCCCCCCCCCCAGACCTCCTTCTCCAAAGATTCCCTCAGTACCACCACTCAAAAGAGTGCCCCTCAAAAATCTATACCCTCTCTCATGTGTATTTCATTTCTTTTATAGTATTACTCATTCCAATATAGAGTGTCAAGAGCGCTTCACATGACACATATTATTCAGAGTGTGTAACAAGAAGAGAGGTAGGGAGAGTAAGCAGACACTCTTGTTCCCCGGTCAATAGTCAAAAATCAAGAAAAGAGTGTCTATAGGACAGGCTAAGCCGTTCTAGGGAGCACAAACACAACCACACTGGGATGTTGAAGAAAGCCCTCACTCACCACCTGGTGATGACATGCTTCATCATTGGGCTCCACCAAAGAGACATAGTGTCTCTTTGGTGTGCTGCAACGCCAGGATTACTGCGGAGCGGGATAGTGAGTTCAGGGCGTGTTGAATGCAATTAGGACTAGTGAGTGTTGGGGGTATTTAAAATAGTCAGTAGTGTATCAAAAACTTTATTAAATGATCACTAAAGACTCAGGAATTAAAATATGTGAGGAAACAGTCCACTTTAATTGAGTGGGGGTTCCTAAAAGTAAGTCGACATGTTTCTTGCCATCGAAACAGTGTTAATTTACCCGGCAATTCATCAGGACTGTGTGTAGTAAAACCCTGGCGGTATGGGCACGCTAAGGCCCACCCTTACCTAGGGGCGTGAGAGTGAAAAAAGTTTTAAAGTGAAAAAAGTGCAAAAAATTAGGAATGAATAAAATATTCCTAATTACTCCTGGTTTAGGAGGCTTCTACTTATCGTTTCTGCACCTGGAAATTAAAAGACAGAGACAAACAAGTAGGACAGAACAAACAGTTAGTATTTTATCCTGGTTGTTATTGGTTGTATACTGTAAAATACGTGCTCCAAACGTGATAGTCGTACTGACCGTGGATGAATAGCGCTATGGTTAACACCACCTCTTAGCCCTGGGTTCAGATGAACTAGGAGAAGTGCGGTGTGCTACTCGTGATAAGGACTAGCTGTGACTATGGGTTACAAAGGTGAAAATCTTCGTAGAAGATCGTCAGCTAAGCGATCAATGTAAATGGCATAATAGGATCGCAGTAAAATTAAAAATGTCTCACTTAGTAGGTGTTGGGAATAAACACCATGGGTCTCAGGAGGGGGGTGGAAGCGTATTCGGCACACCCTGTAACATGGCAAATCAATGGGAAAAAGAAGCAAAATCAATGTGATGCCCTTCGGTAATTCGGAGCGTAATCACTACTGGAGGTTGGTAGATGGTCTCCACTTACGCCCTCGACGCTTAGCACCCTCAGTATGCCTACGTTGCCCTCGAACAGGACCCCGACGATGTAGAAGCGGGCTCGGTTTGTTGTTTAAAAGCAAAATGCCAAGGCGGTGATTGCTTCCGGGTGGGTGTGGCTACGTGACAAGGCAATTCCTTACTTGGGCGTGGTTAGGTGTCGTAAGGTGCGGGTAACCAATAGCACCGCACTGGAGGTATTGACGTATGGGTCACATGTGTGTGGTTGCTAAGTGACTGGGACTAAACAGTCTCCGCGCAGAATGCGGAAGTGATTTGAAGACAAGCGAGTAAAAAGTAAATTCACGCATGTTATTGTCTTCATTTCTACTTTAGCTAGATGGTAATTTAAGGATGGGTAGTCAAAGTATCCCTAAGGCTGTACGGGAAAACTACTAGGAATACAAGACCCAAACCACCGCCAGTGTTGTGTCAGGGGCTGACATTGTGAAGGGTCTAAAAATAGAAAGTTCGTGCTGATTATCAGTATGACAGAAATTGTAAGGCGTGATCCTGTTTCACTTTATCACAGTATTCCAGGGAATATCATCATTAAGACCTCTAAGGTGGGTACCCAGCCTGTATACCCACCTTTGTTCTTTTTCAAAAAGCATGTTAGGGATATTTGTTGGGCCAATCACATGCTCGATGACAGTCCATCGCATGTCATTAGGAGTGTGGTTCTGTTCCAAGAAATGGCGGCTCATTTTCGTGGTCAGTTCTTTACACCTGATGTTGGAGCGGTGTTCGCCTATCCTCTGCTTTACTTTGCGGGTCGTCATGCCTACATAACGCAGGTCACACGTACATGTGATCAGGTAGATGACGTTTTGGGTGTTACAATTCGTGTGACCTTTCTGTGTCCATATTTTTCCCGGCTCAAGCTGAAGAGTTTTTGTGTGAGTCGTGAGATGACACACACTACAATTTGCACAGGGGAATTATTCAGAGACAATGATTTGTATTTGTGTGTAAGTCGATGTTATTTAAGACAATGAGGGCTGCAAAGTGTAGGAGTTACATGCCATTCATACTGGTAGGCATTATATGCAGGGCCATAGGAATTATGCGGCAGGGTTGACTATATTATCCAGCTAGTAAAGGCAAATTATGTGGCATAATGCGGCACATATTTTGTAGTATTACTTCATTCTTTTTTTAATTTTAATACATGGTAATACTATCATAGTAAAGATGTCCCCTCATCAGTGCCAGCTTAACAACTACATACATAAATAAGCAATGGAAAGCTGACCAGTTAACCTTTGTAAAGGGCCTTTCACTGTGCGTGAACACATCTTGCCACTCTTTAAAAAACTTTTGATCCATTTGAGCAGATTATGCAACAGATAATGGGTTATGTGGCAAATCAATAATTTTGAGGAAAAAACTGCAGCTCCAGAAGTGCTTAATTCCATTTGCCCTAATTATATGTTAAGAGTGTTTGGCCTGGAGAAATACAAACTCAGGGTTCAAAACATAACATTGTGGTTGGGGGTTGGCCTTACTAATACATCTTAATTGTTTTCCAAAGGAACCCATTGAACTATCTACATAAAAACTATTCTTTGAGCAGCATGTTACACTTTGTGATTTGCAAGAGGCACATTGTTCCTCTGCTCTACTTTAAGATGAGTAAAAACTGGAATTAGTCAAAGTTCAGATATCTCTTAAGGAGATACATTAATCGCTAGAGTTAAATTGACATTTTTATGATGGTCTTATAATTGCAGGCAGGCAAAGAACTCAGAAGTCTTTGCTATTAGCCCTGTATTTCAAAGTAAAGCGCACACCCTGAACCCCAAAGCATGGCTCTTGTTTCAGTGGCAAATACGTTGAAATTTGTTTGTTTTCTATCAGTCCTTCTGAACACTGGACAGAATGTTAATATAAAGTAGGTTAGCAAGAACAGTTTGTCTGTCTCCCAATGGTTATGCAATCCTGTCATGCCCTAGGCTGCTGTAACTGCAGCATGGTCCATTGTCATTCTGTATGATAGAATCGACACAGACAAAAGGACAATGGAGCTAAATGACAGACTGCGAGGTCCGGCAGGAGCTGTTGAAGCCTCTTCATCACTTCGAAGAAATGTGAGCTGGCCTCAAACAGCGAGTGCTGTAGAACTCCTGGGGCTTCTTACAGGAGGCATCCCAGATTCCTACAAACCCCAGAATTATGGACAAAAGGCGTCTGTAAAAAGAATGATTACGGACAATGGACAAGACAACGAAAAACGCACTGTCCGTGAAATTTGCGGATGGTTGGTCACCCTAATAGCAGGCCTTTACAAATCTGAGGGCAATGTGATTGGTCCTAAGTGAGAGGGTGCCCAGGCATGAGTAAGAAACCCCTGCAGCCTACAGAGTCCATTCTCCTGGGTTGTTAGTGAATATACTAGAGAGGCATCTCGTAATCGCGCAATGACCATCTCGTAAACTGCTGCAACGAATCATATCATGTTTGGTATCCAACATGTTGGAATCATACCCCCACACTGTAAACGGTGTGGGAGGTATGATTCCAAGCACTGGGAGAACCCTCTGTTAGTCTCTAAGTGTTCCCAGTACTAGCCTTGTAGTCCAGGGCAGCACAAAATGGTTGCTTTCGACCAGAGACACATTTCTGCCCTTCTGCTGCTGAGCCAAGCTCGAGCAGGGGAAGGCAGAACAATAGGCATACTCCCAGACAGGATTTAGTGCATTAGCGTTGGGTGGGTGCACTTGCCAGCACCTGAAAGTTTGCATGAGGGGCACATTTGGTGTCCCTGTGCATAGTCCAGTTCAAACCAGTCCTGGGAGTTTTTGGTTCCCGCTCTGGCACAAAACTGGACAAAGGACATGGGAGTAACCTCCCCCTGTCCAGACCCTTCCGTGGGAGGGTCCCCTGAACACTCCCAACCCTTTCCTTAGGGTACTTAAGTGCTTACCTGGGTGTAGGTCCCTGGATTTGTCATGGGATGAGATTCAGAACTGAAATCACTGCACGCCTACCATCTGGGCACTCTGGACTTCGCTGGACTTCATTTGGGCTTGACTTCGTCTCCCTTCCAGTCTGATTTATCGTCTGTGCCTGTGCATCATACAACCAAAATAATCTCTCTTGGAGTGACGGAGTCACTACTCTGCATTCACAGGCACCTCAATGAAGACGATCAGTCTGCAGATCCTGAGCTCCTCTGGATTCGGTGGGCTCTGCAACACAGGTGGTATTTGTTCTCAGCTTCTGAGTCCTGCTCTGCCCTCTCACCAAGTTTGAGGCTAGTAGTCCTTGTGGGGGTTGCATTAACCGACCCCCTGGGTACCTAGTCCCTTTGCAGTTGCAAAGGCTTGTGGACATCTTTGCAAGAAGTTCTTTGGGCTCCAAGTAGCCCCAACCTCCAGCCCCTCCAGTGACCAGAATCTTCAGCCACACCACACTGTGTGTCTCGTGGCCTGCATTTTGTGGTGAGCTGCTTGAGGTCCTCTAGCGACGCCAGTGCCTCTGGCCTGTGGGTCCACTTGAAGGCCACAATTGTTTCTTCTGGGCTCCCCCGATTGCTCGGGGCCTGCCCCGACTCCCCTGCTGGTGGTGAGTCTCCTGAACCTTGCTGGTCCCAACCGTGTATCACAAAAAGAGAGAGGGGGACCTAGGAGCTATTCAAGGTCCAGTGTCCATGCTCCTAATGCATGCATTGTAAACCAATAAAGGACACTGTTCCTATAGCAGGGTGCAAAAAGTCACCCACGCTCCAGGGTGAAAAAAGTCACCCGTGCATTTAATATAGAAAATAAACGTGAACAAAAAAAGAGAAAGAAAAAGACCTTAGGTAAGGGGTACCCACAGATAAGGGAAAAATACACTTTTTGTCCTATAATGCCCTCAGCACCCCAAGGGATGTCATGCTTCATCATCGGGCATTTGCTCCTCGTAGGGCCGGCGCTGCATTTCCCTACGGGCCCCTGTAGGGTCACTTTATCGGAGATCTTTTCAAGGACTGCCGGATGGTGCATGAAGGTGTATGGGGAGTGGGTCCAATGAGGGTAAAAAGGAAAAATGTGCCTGCGAGATGATAAATAAGGTTAATATAGGGTCAACATGCAGCAACAGTGTTAATGTTGTACCCTTCTCAGTCCAAAAACTGCTCATTAAAATATTGCCCCTTCATAGCGTTTGCCAAAAATAAACTGGTAGTGGCAAAACGAGGTGCTTATAAAATGAAGGGGTCTGGTGTATGGGCGACATCCTTTTCCGGTACGTCCTTCGGGAATCTGACACCGTGCAACTTCTTGACTTCCTGCGTGGGTCACATTTGCCAAGGCTTGTTGGTGCTCCCGCCGGACACCGACCCGTCAGCACTCTACATCCTAGATGGGACAGCTCATTTCTGGGTACTAGTTGTCCTCAGCATCACCTGGTCCTCGCAGCTGCAAAGGCAAGGTCACTGTCATCCTTCCTGAAGCACCCGACATCGGAGGGCATTCGTTTTCCAAGTCTCCTGGTCACCCCTGAGTGACATAGACTCTCTCTCCTCTGCTTTCAGGTACTCCTCATCAAGAATCCACATTAGGATTCCTCTGGACACTTTCTCGTCTTACAGCAGCGGCACTTTCTTGAAGTCCACCATTGGGTTCGATTGCGGTTTCAGATGCCACTTCACACCTATGCATCCGGCTTCCCTGGATAAGTAACTTTGGTACCACGGTATCCACGGGTGGGGTGGCTGTCCAACGTTCTGTCTTCCACAGGGTTTCTTCAGGGTCCACTGGGAACGGTCCCTCATCTTTAAAATTTCAATCACGACTTGCACATAGACTTGTACGGAGCACGACGTCGGGTTCACACACTGCACACGTTCTCCGTTGTGTCCCTGTCTACTTACCTTGGGTGGTTCTGTGGGTCCTCAGCAATTCTACATCCTCTTGACATTGTTCTGACTCGAGTTGTGGTTCTTATACCACTTTCTTAGTATATGGTTTGGTCGCCCCCGCGGCACACTGTATTAGTGCTATTTCCTGTGATTTCTTTGCTAAGGTATTGTGTGCTTTGTGTCTATCTCCATGTAGGAGATACTGTAACATACTAGATAGTGTTATATATTAAATACATATTTTTCTAAATACTGTGAGGCATATTATCAAGAATGGAGTTAAAATTAACGCCAATTTAGCGGCAGGAAACTGCTGCTAAAGCAGCGATAATGGGCCTGACAATTTGCCCTTGTGAATTCCCATAGAAGCCCAGGTTCTGGTGTGAACATGGGCTTCTATGGGAATTCACAAGGTCATGTTATCAAGCCCATTATCGCTGCTTTAAACGCCGTTCTTGATAATATGCCCCTTTGTGTGGTTAATCTATACTATAAGATTGCATTCTGGTAAAACAAGCTGCTTTACACTCCTTCAAGACTAAGACTGAAGGCGGCTCTCCACAGCTACCACTTGAATAGCTTTCTAAGGTTGTCTGGGACCTCTTAAATCACCATAAGGGTTTTCTGGACTGGTGCAGAGTGCCCACTTACATTAGTGGACATCATATACCGGGCCAGCTTCTTACACTCAGCATGCATAAAGGGGGACGTTCATCACCATGAAAGCCTGAGAATGCCAAAGAAACGCCTAAGAAAGAAACACTCACCAAAACAGAAACCTCTGGGAGGGAGGGACAGGCTCAGGAATGGAATGGGAAGACTAGGACTGGGAGTAATGAAGATTACCAGTAAGTAACCGGGCATTGCCTACTTGTACATCTTCCTGTCACATTTCTCACACATGAGCCCATAACCAAGCGCATGCGGATTGATTCACGCAGAAACCAAGGATTGTGCAACACACATGCAAATGTTTAATGCAAAAGGCACTTTATAAATTACAGATTATGTACAGCTGATAAAACACAAGACACAAATTCCGATGGTGCAGCTATCCCCAACTGAAGTCAATAATGGTAAACAAATGTGTTAGGAGAAGCCCATGTTGTAGCATTACAAATGTCATTGAAGGAAGCCTCCTTAAACAACGCCCAAGTTGAGGAAACACTCCTTGTAGACTGTCCCTGAACAGAAGATGGGAGATTCTGGCGAGTCATTTCGTACACTTCAACCACCTGGTCAAAGTGGACTAAGAAGGGGGCGTGGCCAGCAACATGGCCAAATAGGCTGTGCCTCTCGTGAGCTCCGCCGAGCTCGTCCTAATCCGACATTCAAAACCCGTTCACAGACCCCGTAGAGGCGATCCGGGACATGCCATAAGTCCAGTGAGGCTGGGGGAACCACCGGCAACCTGAATGCAGTGGAGGTGAGAGGGAGATGACGCGCCGCACTGGACCGTGGAGAACGCGGCCTGATCTCCAAGATGGCAGCGCCCTGAGACCCGGAGTGAGGAGATCGGCTCGGCAGGATCGAGAGGCCGGCGGGATTGCCGAGGGGGCGCTGCGGTCGTCCCGAATCCTGTAACTGGCTGCCGACCCCCGTCCTCCCACCCCAGAATACCATCTCCAGTACCGCGCCCCGTCAGGCAGGGCCCCTGAGGCCGAAGCGAAGACTACTGCTGAGAGCCGGCTCCAGGTACGGCGAGGCGCAGCAGAGAGCCAGGACGGGGGTGTTGCTACCTGCGGGGCTACACGGCTCGAAGGCCCGCCGGCCCGCTCGGACCCATCCTGCGGGAGCCAGAAGGCCGGAGTATCAGGGACTGCTGAGGCGAGACCTCGAGAGGTGAGGTCCAGCCGGGAGGCCTGCGGGAGCCCCGGTGAGTCGTCCCTCCCGCCCCAGCATCGCGGGGCAGCCTTCATACTGGGCGGCCTGCTCCTAAGGGCCTGATTGACGATAAGCTTATAGGGTTACTGCCATTGTGGAGGCCAAGAGCCAGAGGGCACACTGCCGGACCGCCGCAGATGCGCCCACACCCCCCCACCACTACAAGGAACCCTGGCACCACAGGGGGGGACGGCTGCTGACAACTGGCGCACCAGGGACAAACCGGCAGTATATCCGGATACCGCCACCAAGCATTGGCCACTACGGGGAGATAGCTGAGCCATCAGGGGGGGACAGTCACACCCGCCTCTCCCCTTCCCCACCGACGAGAGGGGCACAGGAACAGGTCCCCTTGTTCTGACAGGGATTGACCAGACAGGCGCACATTGCTCTGCTGCGGTGACCGGCCCCTCTGGACATGAGGGTTTGGTAGTGGATCTTCCTCGCTGTGCCCGGCGGTACACCTGGATCGAACAGCAGACAGCTGGACACGCCATGGTGAAAAGTGAGGTGGCCGCTATGGCCCCATAGCAGGGCATCATAGATCATTTTGCTACGGCCCCTCCTGCCACGGAGTCAGAAGCCGAAGGACCGCGCTCGGACACGGCGCTCCTGATGGACGCCATTCAGGCGTCATGAGACGACATAAAAGCGTCCAGGGCCGCTCTTGAAGTCAAGATTGGCGAAGTGGGATCGGAAGTTACGCTGCTGCGGCAGGATTTCCGCAATCTGACGGAGAGGGTGAACACGGTAGAGACCAGGCTGGGGGAAGCAGAGGATACGCTCACCATGCTTAGAAAAGTCATGGCGGACCTTCAGGCGTCGCATAAACAACTCCAATGGAAGGTGGATGACGCAGAAAATAGGGCACGCCGCAACAACCTGCGTTTTGTGGGATTTAGGGAAGGACTTGAGGAGACCAACGCTGCGGCCTTCCTCCATACATGGCTTCAAAAGACCTTCCCGATGGCACACTTCTCCAACTGCTTTATTGTGTAGAGGGCTCACAGGGCGCTGCTGGCAAAGTCCCCCGGAGGGGGCTAGACCCCAACCGATAATTGCCCACTTCCTGAACTTCACAGACTGTGACCTCATTCTGAGGGAAGCACGAAAAATGAGTGAAATACGCTTTGAAAATGATCTTCCCGGACTACAGTCAAGAAGTCCAGAAACAGAGACGCTCCTTTGACTCAGTGAAGGCAAAACTGAGGGACTTAAAAATACAATACATGCTACTCTTCCCTGCAAAGTTAAAGGTCATCTACCGGGACAAGACACATTTTTAAACACACCCTGACGATGAGTGACAGTGGCTGGAGGAGAGGCCTCCGAGATCCGTAATGGGGGGAGAGAGACGAGAACCACAGGACGGACCACGATCCGTGGAGGCCTCTTGGGGATTCCCGAAGACTCAGAGGTCAAGAGGCTCGAGGGCACGCAAGAGGTTGACGACGACCCCGTATCCACAGTTGACCCAGAACACTAGCCAATGACGCCGGTCAGCCTCCCCGGAGATCAGGGACGATGCGAGGTCCAGGTTTCACTGCCTGGAGAAGACCACACACTCGGAAGAAGAGGAAGACAGGATCAGCAACGAGCCTGTGGAAGAGGACAATGAAACGCAGTCTTTGCATCTGCTGGGGGCAGTGATCCGAGAAATGGAACAAGATGCACCTGGGGAGAACACGGCCTCGCAGGACGTGGTCCAGGACACCCATTCGTGATTAGGGGACATTGTGGACGAGAAGTATATGGCTCGGCTGGAGTGCACGCAAGTTGATACGCCCCCTACAAACTTTCATATTTCCAGTTTTTTGATGTGTATTGTTTCCCAACACGTAACTCAGGTGAAAGGGAGTTTTGTTTGCGCTTGGACTACTGTCAAATGAGGGGGCGTGGCCTCCAGGGTGACATTATGGGAGACGCTGAAAGTGGTAATGCGAGACAGGGCACATAATCGATTGGCGGAAGATAAGAAAAAAGTACATGCAGAGGTAATGGCCTTAGAGGCCCAGATTCTGGCCTTAGAGCAGGAACACCTGACCACTAGAGATCTTGGAATTAGTCGCTAACTATCGAACGTACGGGTCCAGTATAAACATTTAGTAACGAGTGAGGCGAAAGCACAGGCTCTGGCGACCCTACACTGATTATACGATGTGGGGGATAAGTCCGGGAGGCTCTTGGCATGGTTGAGCAAGAAAGAGAGAGATGCGCAGTGGGTGGAGAGGGTGAGAGATGGTGGGGGAAACTGGGCCCAAATGGATGACCAGATGGCCAATGCTTTTGCAGACTATTAGGGGGCCTTTTATGAGGCGAGAGCACTGGGGACGAAGGAAGACGCCCTGCAATACATGGCGCATATAGATCTCCCGGCCCTAGATGACACAGATAGACAGGACTTGGAGGCAGACATAACAGCAGAAGAACTCAGAGAGGCACTGGCTAAACTCAGGGCAGGTAAGGTGTCCGGCCCTCATGGTTTCCCAGCAGAATTCTTTAAGAAAATGGCAGATCTCTTAACCCGTCATTTATTGGGCCTGTTTGTGGATGCTGAGTCGGAGGGAACATTCCCGTTAGACCTCCGTCAGGCTACGATTATCCCAATCTTTAAAGAAGGCAAGCCCCCAGATGAATGCTATCCTATTGCCCCATTTCCCTCCTCAATGTGGAGGCAAAACTCTATGCAAGGATATTGGCCCTCCGCCTTCGTCGGGTGATTACAGGACTGGTCCATTTAGATCAGACGGGATTCCTCCCCGAGAGAACGACTAGATATAATCTGAGGAGAACCCATAACTGGGTAATGGAGGTATGCAACAGAGGGGATCCGCACTGGTTCCTCTCCCTCGATGCAGAGAAGGCATTTGACACGGTTCACTGGCCCTTTCTGTAGGGGGTGCTAGACCGCTTCGGATTTGGACCCAAATTTAGAAAGATGGTAGGCCTCTTATATACAGATCCAAGGGCGCGGTCTGAGTCAATGGCAAGTTGTCAAGGGACTTTCCTATACGGCGCGGTACCAGACATGGATGCCCCCTGTCCCCACTACTGTTCTGCCTCTCCATAGAGGTCATGGAATGTGCGATCCGCCAGAACGAGAACATTAGGGGGTTCAGCGTGCGATCATCAGACATGACTACAGAGAAGCTTTACCTATATGCAGACGACGTCCTGCTATTTGTTACAGAACCGGAGACTACCATACATGCGCTGTTCTCAGAACTAGAGCGGTATGGGTCTCATGCCGGCTACCAGATCAACTGGCATAAATCCATCTTGTATGATCCCCAACGACGGGAGGGGGGGGCCCTGCTTCCAGAACATCTGGTAAAGACAACGGAGGGGTTTACCTATCTCGGGGTATTCATTACGACTGATAGGGCGCTCTCCTTTGAAAGGAACATTCACTGCATACTACGCAACTTTAGTGATGAGGCAGCACGATGGAAACTGCTCCCCCTCACGCTCCTCGGTCGGGCGGCAATGTTTAAAATGATTACGCTGCCCAGGTTTTTGTATGCATTTCAGAATGAATACTTTCCCTTACAGAGTGGGGTGTTCAGGACTATACACGCGGAATTCCGGACATTTCTCTGGATGGGGAAGCAGCCTAGGGTGGTGCTCTCGACGTTGCAAAGGAACCAATATAATGGGGGGATCTCCCTGCCCCACTTAGAAGCCTATTACTGGGCAGAGCACCTGATAGCCATTAATGAATGGATGCACGCCCCGGCCACCCACCCCACCTTTGCATTAGAAAGACACACTTTGGATACACACACATACTTACATTATCTATACGGAGGCAAGGGTAGGGCTAGACTACGGCCTGCAACGAGGCTTACCGTAGGGATATGGATGGGGGCGACAAGAGCGATAGGGTGGGAACGTAAATTAACAAAACAAACCCCACTGTGGAAATGCGCCTGGCTGCAGGAACTCAATAAATTGAAGGGATTTAGAGGTTGAGATGATATAGGCCTGTCGACTCTGGGGGATGTAATGAAGAATGGAATGCTACAGTTGTTTCCCTCACTGTGCAAGGAATATGGACTCCACCACACACAATACTTTAAATACATGCAATTCAGACACGCATGGACGGCGGAGGGGGCATTGAAAGAGGCACTTCCAGAATATGCTCCTCTGGAGGGTCGCCTCCTACAGGAAAGGATAGTCGGCGAGGCAGTGTCGCTTACATACAAAACAATAATGAATAACAGGCCAGATAGACTGGGGAACCTACGGACTACGTGGGAACAGGAAGTGGGTGAAATGGACGAAGTGGACTGGGGCACGGTCATCATGCATCCCAGGGAGGTAGCGGTTAAATCGAGCCTAAGGTTGATCCATTTTAATGTCCTTCATAGGACCTATCTTGATAGAGCACAACTGCACAAGATTGGGAGAATAACTGACTCGGGCTGTCTGAGGTGTGGCACTGCTAAGGGGATTTCTATCATACTCTCTGGACATGCCCGAATATTCAACTCTTCTGGGGGTGGTCCTGACAGAGCTGGGGGAGGTGCTAGAGACCACAATACCCTTAGATCCCAAACTGACCCTACTGGGAATGACGAACGATGTGGACCTGGCTCGACCGCTGCTGATCTTCCTGGTACTGGCCTTAGTGGTAGCCAAGAGAGATGTGGC
Organism: Lissotriton vulgaris; assembly: GCF_964263255.1. Lineage (NCBI taxonomy): Eukaryota > Metazoa > Chordata > Amphibia > Caudata > Salamandridae > Lissotriton > Lissotriton vulgaris. The sequence continues at coordinate 360,507,739 of NC_141696.1, read as the reverse complement.
CCGGAAGTGGGGGGCACCAGACACACCACAAATAGAAGAGTGGAGGAGGGGGAAGGACCTCTACATGGCCGCTGAGAGAGTTACGTATAAGGCGAGGAGGTGCCCCAAGAAATTTGGCAGGGTATGGGGTAAATGGAGACGCTATCATGGGCTAGATGGAGGATTATGAGTTACAGGGGGGCGTGAGCTCCCACGCTCCTAAGGGGCAGAACGAGATGAGGGGACTGAGGCTGATCAGTAGTAGGATTTGGGCTGAAGACTTACCTGAACCATTGGACTCTGTGGACTATGTTTTTGATCTAATAAAGGGAAAAGTGGATAAGGGGGCGGGGGGATGGGTGTGTAGCTCGACATTGTCATGCTTGATGTTTGTTATCATGATGCAAAATGCCAATAAAAATGTTTTTTTTTAAAAAGTGGACTAAGAAGGCTTGAGAGCATTTCCTGAGAGACCACAGGTGACAAACAACAAATCCACCTGCCGAAACGGCATGGTACTGTCCAGGTAAATAAGTAGGGTTCTCAAAACATCCAAGGAATGCAGTGTTTCTTCCTCTATCATAGAGGGATTAGGACAAAAACCCTGACAGTGGAAGTGTGACAAAGCCTTGGGCAGAAAAACTGTCTAGGATGCACAGTTAAAATGGGGGACAAGCCAGCAAAACCCCAATTTCCCCAACCCTGTGACCAGAAGAAACTGCTACCAAAAACAAAACCTTATCTGAAAGAAGCTTATGGTCAACAGAAGTAAGAGGCTCAAACGGCAGACCAGTCAGAGCCTGAAGCACCATAGGAAGATCCTGGGGGGGGGGAACCGGAGAGCAGGAGACAGGCATCTGCAGCAAAAAACGCTTCAAGAATCGCGTCACCAAGAGAGACACAGGGGACACCTCTGAACCTCTGAAAGCAAGAATGGTGGTCCACTGGGCCTGGAGAGCAGAGACAGCCAGACCCAAACCATCCCTTAAAAAAATCTAAAATCTTGACAGATCACAAAAATTTGACGCCACCCCCTTCTCCTGGCACCAGGAGACAAAGTTCTGCCAATGATGGTTGTAAAATTTGAGGGTGGAATGCCTAGGAGACAACTGAATGCTCAGGGAAACCTCCAGCGAACAACCCTGTGTCACTAAAGTCAACATTTCAAGTGCAGAGAGGGGATGCTAAGAAAAAGAGGCACTCGCAATGGAGATGGATGAATGAGAAACCTCCACTGCCAAATCCCGAAGAAGAGGAAACCACAGCCTCTTGGACCATTCTGGGATTACCAGCAGAACATCTGCCTGATCCACTTAAAGTTTCCTGAGAACACTGGTAATTAATCGAAACAGGGAAAAGGCAAACATGAGACTCTATGACAAAGAGATGGAGAAGACATATATCACCCGAGCAGTCCCTGCAGGGACTAGGCTGTTAAACGGAGGGAGCAGGACAGTCTCCTCCAAAGCAAAAAGATCTAGCCAGGGGCAGCCAAATCTGGAGAAAACGTAAGGGGCAACAGACACATGGTCACACATAAGGGAAACAGCCTACTCAGAGATTCTGCAGGCCCATTCTACTTCCCTGGAAGAGAAACTGCTGGCAGAGAAAGGAGATTCCTCTCGGCCAATAGCCCGATCTTCTGGGATTGGAGAAACAGTCTCTGCTGCATGCACCCCTGCCGGCGGAGGTAGGCATGCATTACCTCATTGTCCATCTGGACACAGACTCCCTGGCTCTACAGGTGAGAAGTGAACCAAAGAAGTGCCTGCCAAACCGCCTTAAACTCTCCCCAGTTCAAAGACTGAAGAACTTCAAAGCAGAACCATATGCCCTGGGGCTTGGAATCCCCCAGAACCGCCCCCATCATTTGGCGCTCGCTTCAGTCATCAGGCCCACAGAGGGAGGGGGATTGAGAGTGAAACCTGTGGAGAAATGGTGCGGAGAAAACCAACACTTGCGGGAGAGAGTCAGATGGCACCTGATGTGGATGCGCAGCAGATATTATTGGAAGTACGTCAGGGATTTGCCACGGTCGTGGATAAGGTAGATCGTATGTCTTCCAGAATGGACGCCATTGCCCACAAACTCGACCTCCATGATGAGCAGATCAAAGAAGCTGAGAGGCGTATCTCTGACAGCGATGACGTCACAGCATCCCACACAACACAGCTTGCACGTATGAATAACCTCCTAAGAGTTATGGCAGCTAAAAACGGGAATTTGGAAGCCCGTAGTCGGCGTAACAACATCCGCGTGACGGACATTCCGGAATCCACAAATACTGGGCGCATGGAGGACTATATTGAAAAACTTCTTATCAATGCTGTTGGAGCTGAAGCTTTCTCTTCACAGTTCATAGTTGAGAGAGCCCACCGCGCCTCGGGCCCCCGCCACGGCCCATTATTGCGCGCTTGTTGAACTACCGGGATCGTGATGTGGCTTTGAAGGCAGCGCGCACCCAGAAGACCTTGTCATATGACCGAGTTCCTTCTCGATATATCCTGATTTCACCACGATGGTGCAAGAAGAACGGCGCAAATTCATTGACGTGAAGAAGAAACTGCGAGCTGCGCAAACTGATTATGCACAGCTGTACCCTGCACGGCTCCGGGTGACACACCAAGGAAAACAGCGATTTTTCACCAATTCACAGCAGGTAGACGATTACCTACCCACTGTGAGAAGGCCACCACAGAACGCCGATGGTAGAGATCCTGCACAGCAGAATGAGGCACGAGAAACGGACGAGGAGGCCTAATACTTGAACACTATACTTATCTGCCACAGGATTACTACATACGTTCTCCTAGGCGGAAGCCTTCGTTTGGGACCTATGCCGTGGCTGGGGACACTAGATGACTGAAACACTCAAAAGACTTGCAATGCTGCCAGTGGTAATGTATTCCCGGCCCGCTTCCCCGCCTCGGAGGAGGACCAGAGGTTACCCAGGTTGTAGGGCTTGAGGTGCGGGAAGTGACAGTGCAGCTCCCTTTGGCTGTACCCCTGTGGGTGTTCCCCCATGTTGATTTGTGGTACTTGGGAGCTAATGGGGATGTTACAGGTCTTTGAGGGGGAGGGTGGGTGAATCATACTGGCAAGTTGGGGACGCTTCAGTGGGTGGGGGGAGGGACACAGGGGCACACAGATGAGGAAACTGGTTGTGATGAGCGATTTTCTGTTGACACTTTGCTTAACAGTAAGCTGGTTAATGATGTTGACGCACACAAGTTGCCGGGAACAATTGAAGGGGAGGGGGATTGTTATGGGACACAATGTTTCGTAATCACACAACATGTAAGTTTCGGTCAGAGAACTATTATTGTAGCACAAACAGAGAGGCGGGATGTTGTACGTTTCATATTACAAGGTTTTAGTTCTGCACTATGCAGCGAGAAGGAGCAACTCCAGAATGGTCTATCATAAGAACAATCTAGCAGATGCACCCAGCCCATGCAATGGTCTTGACTGAACTAAATATAATCACCTGGAATGTCCGGGGGCTAGGGGACTCGCGAAAGAAACACCAGGTACTGTCGTATCTCTGTCTACAGGAAACTCCCTTCAAACCAAATACCGATAACACATTTGCTGGATGGTGGGCGGAACACAGGGTATTTGCCTCATATTCCTCATATGCATGGGGCACGGCGATAGTTATCAAAAGAGGTACGCACTTCAAGGCAGTAGGACCCAAACACGATCCGTCTGGAAAATATTGAATAACATGGGGGCGTTTGGGGCACATCTCATTAACCTTCGCCTGCTGTTACGGCCCAAATGTTGACGACCCTCGTTTCTTTACGGAACTCTGGGCTGCAACTTTGGCTACGGGTCCTGATCATGTCCTTTGGGGAGGAGATTTTAACGTGTCCTATGACCCAGCGGCAGATAGATCACACCCAGACCCACATCACTACACCAAGTCACATACTGAATTACGAGCGATACTGCAGGAGTACGAGCTGGTTGACACCTGGAGACATTTGCACCCTGATACGCAGGAAGGCACGCATGTCACTGCGCAAGCTGCGTCATGGGCACAATTAGTTTACATATTTATGTCGTGAGAGCTCTGTTCTGTAATCACTAAAGTAGAGCACTTAGCTAAAACCTACTCAGATCATGCTCCAGTGAAACTCACCATTGCTGCGGAGGACCTCGGCGCCCCAAAAACCACCTGGTGTCTGCGACCCACTAAGCTGCTTGATAAATGTTTTCAAGAAGAGCTCCGCGAAGAAGTATTAGATTTCTTTAAAAGCAATAAGGGGTCTGTAGACAGTGTCGAGGTGATTTGGGAGGCGTTTAAAGTAACGCTGAGAGGGATTTGCATAGCAAAGGGGGCAGGCGTCCTTAAAAGCATTTTGAATGCACTCACCACTCTTGAGCACGACTTGAAGTTGTTGGTAGAGTCCCTGGCGTTGCACCCAGCGGCAGCAACACACTCCCAAATTAGAGAGAAACTTACAGAATATAAAGAAGAAGCAGAAAGAGAATCGAAATTTAGAGGCCGATATTGGACAGCGCGCAGATATGGTGAGGGGGAACAACCAGGGAAATGGCAGCGACAATGAAAATGATGCGACCAGTGAACGCAGTGCTTGAAATAGAAGATGGAGATGGGAGGATATATATATATGTAAAAAATGTAAATGTAAATTGATACTTGTATAGCGCACTACTCACCCGCAAGGGTCTCAAGGCGCTTGTACGAATACCGCTGTGGAACCCATCGTGGCTTTCCCTGTGAGGCGTCCACTCCTGGGCACCCCAAGGTGGAGGCCAGGCATCCTTAGCATTGTGGGGGCCGTTGTGGAGATTAAGCAAGCTATTGCCCAGAGTTGCAGAGTGGGACTCCATGATTGGAATAGGCACCGAGGCGAGAATTATCAGGTCCGTGGAATTTCTTTTGAGCCCAAGACCCGCCGAGGCAGGGAATTGAACCCTGGTCCCGGTCTAGACCTCTGCATCAGGGTCTGCCGCTCTAACCACACTTCTCTATAGGGATAGGATGCATATCCTGAATGCCTTCACTACTCACTATGCCAAATTATATACCTCCACTAGGGCGGACAAACTTGACCTCACTGAATATCTGAAAGATGTGTCGTTGGCATGGCTGAGTGACACATAACAGCGCTTCCTGAGCACCCCGTTTCAACTAGACGAAGTGAGAGACGCCATAATGCATATGCAATCAGGCAAAGCCACGGGATCGGACGGCATCCCCATGGAATTCTATAAAACATACATAGATTTCATGGCCCCAGTGTTACGGGATGTTTATGAGGATGCACTTGAGGTGGGCCGCTTGCCCCCCTCCATGAGAACGGCCTTTATAACGTCCTTCCTGAAGTCAGGGAAATCACCGCAGCAGTGTGACTCTTATAGGCCTCGATCACTGCTCAACTGTGATGTCAAAATACTAGCCAAAATTATAGCCACCCGTCTTAGTCTCCTTATGGAGAATTTAATCTTACCAGACCAGTCAGGCTTTGTGCCCGGCAGAGCAACTTCGCACAATCTGAGAACATTCTTCTCTGTTTTGAATAATCTGTCTGAAGAGTTACCCATGGCGGCCTTATTTCTCGATGTTACGAAAGCATTTTTAATTCCCTGGAATGAGACTATGTATTTGCAGTCATGGAACGCATGGGGTTCCCCCCTATTTTCCTAGCCTGGATCAGATTATTATATGAAACGCCCACAGCCAAAGTGGTTATTAATGGGAAACTATCGCAGGACATACCTATCTCGAGAGGTACTAGACAGGGGTGTCCATTATCACCCCTATTATTTGCGATCGCAGTGGAGCCATTAGCGGCGAAACCAAGACAACATCCTAACACCAAGGCTCTGCAGTGTAACTTACGACAAATTCTCGTCTCGTTATACGCAGACGACATCACATTGTATGTCCGGGACCCCCAGCAGAACCTGAACTCCATCCTTAGGGAATTCATAAAATTTGGTAGACTCTCTGGGGTTCAAATAAATTGGAGCAAGTCGTGCTGTTTTCCCCTTACAACGGCGACTAGATTCCCCATGGATTACCCTATACCCTGGAGTGACGACGAGTTTAAATATTTGGGAATTCGTATATCCAAGGACAGGGATGAGCTGATGAGAGCCAATTATGGAACCACTATAGTCCAAATCTCGGACAAAGTTACACGCTGGCTCGCTTTGCCCCTCTCAATGGTGGGCATAACCTCTCTGATAAAGATGGTCGTATTACCACAGTTTCTGTACTTCTTCCTTAATATTCCTTTTTATCCTGGGAGGTATTTTTTTCAAAAACTAAAGTCCGAATTAATTTGACTGATCTGGGGTGACAAAAACCTGAGACTGAAATGGGAAGTGCTTGTCCGACCATATGCACAAGGGGGGTTTGGGATTCCTGACTTCAAGCTCTATTATTATAGCGTGCGAGCGCACTACGCATTCTACTGGATATTTCACCCCTGATATATGCCCCAATTAGCGGCAGAGCACTGGCTAGCGCATCCGGTCCCCATAGAAGGTGCGTTGTATATCCCATCGCCTGGCAGAGACAGGACTCGGTCCACAGTGATGAGCACAAACAATGCATGGTCACATTTGTGCGACATGCTGGGAATACCCCTGATATACTCGCCGCTATTACCACTGGTTTACCATCCGGACATGACCTTGTTACAGGAGGCGATCTTTCACAAATTATTGGAACGCACGAAGATTAAAACATGGGGGGGTCTCTATCATGAAGGTGCATTTAGAACCCAGGAGCACATGTTCATGGGAATACAACAGTCTCCTTTGGATACCTTTCTATATATCAGGCTCCGTCAAGGTCTCAGGGCACTCACAACAGACTTTCCCAGTCAACCTCCTATTTTTGCACCACTGCACAGGATCTTGCTAGGGGGGACAGCCAAGAAATTAGTGTCGACCATTTATAAAACCGTGCAAGGGCTAAGGGAATTCGCCCCCCCCAGGTGCTAGGGCTAAATGGGACCAAGAGCTAGGAATAATGCTAACGGATAGGCAATGGGACTTCTGCACACAGCAAACAGAGCGCATTTCAGAGAGCAATAGGCTTAGAATCATCTACTATAAGTACCTTCACAGACTATACTTCACCCCTGTATGCATGCATAGGCACTACATGAGAGATACGGACACCTGTTTCCGCTGCCACGCTCCGGGAGCTGATTTTTTACATTTGGCATGGGCTTGTGAGGGGGTACAGGCATACTGGACACAAGTTTTTAAAGCTCTATCAGACATGATCAATGAAGAGGTATCTCCCTCCCCGGTCCTAGCACTCCTGGGATACGTGGAACCAATCCAGGCGGTGCACCGTAAATATACTGCACTAGCACTACTCATGGCTAAAAGGTAAGTGGCGTGTAAATGGGGCAGAGGGAGGGCACCTAAATTCAAGGATTGGTTAGATGATCTTGTTTACTGTCAGGAACAACTCACAACATACGCCAAGTTACTACCACTCGCTTCGAGACCGACAGATATCTGGGCTCCCCTAACGTGCTACTTACTTGCACAAAATGGTACAAACACCCCGGAGAATCTTGATGAATGAGCACATAAAATATAATGTACAGATTCATGCTTACCTTTTAAGGCTGGAGAAGATAGACTGACTTAGATGTATTGTAATCAATAGAGATTGCTTGATGGATGCTTAGTGTGCCCTATGCGCAGGTAACACAGGTGCTACGGTGTATGCAATTACCAGTCACTCCCGACTCCTCTTTTGCTTAGATTTCCACTCTGTCCCAATGTAGAATTATGCCACGATACTTCTGCTGTGAGGTGTAACCCTAATCTACCCAATAACAATGTATTGATGGAATGAACCTGGAGAATTGCCTTCACGACATGAATAAGTATGAACATGCACCTACATCTTCCTCTATTTATTGCATATGATACTGACTGTTTCTTGCTTTTTTATTCTACTGCACTGTGTGATTGTCATATATTGGGTTGTTTTGTATCTTGTATGCCTTAAACTCAATAAACAAAGTTTTTTTTAAAAAAGCCATAGTGGCTGCTTTTCCCCTAGTAGAGTGAGCCCTAGGTTTGGCTGAAAGGCTTTTGTTAGGTTTCTGGTAACATAATAGGATGCAAGAGACTATCCATCTCGAAATGGACAGTTTTGAAGTAGTTAGCCCTGTTCGGACTGGGCCATAGTTTACAAATAGCTGTTGTGATTGGCGTATACTCTTAGTTCTATCCGGGTAGAGCGTCAGAACTCTCTTTACCTCAAGGGAATGAAGGGATCTTTCTGCTGGTGTAGAGGGATTCTGGAAGAATGTTGTAAGGGATATTATCTGATTGACATGAAAGTCGGATACCACCTTAGGGAGGAATTTAGGGTGGGTTCTCATAACTACCTCGCTCGAGTGAAAGACAGTGTAGGGTTCATGAGAACAAAGGGCTTGAATTTCACTAACCCTTCGGGCTGAAGTGATTGCCACAAGGAAAGCTGTTTTCTATGCTAAATGTTGGAGAGATACCTTATGAATGGGTTCGAAAGTGTCTTGCATAAGGCGAGAGAGTACTATATTGAGCTCCCAGGGGGGAGAATGTCATCTGATTGGGGGAAAGACTTTTTTCAAGCCCTCTAAGAAATCCTTCGTCACCGGAATTCTAAAAAGGATGCTTGTGAGGGACAGTTTCTTTAAGCAGTCAAAGCTGCTAAGTGAACATTTATCAAGGAGAAATGTAAGCCAGATTTTGCTAAGTGGAGTAAGTACGGAAAAATAATATCTTCCTGGCAATAGGTGGGATTCATGTTTCTGGAAGAACACTATATGCTAAATCTCTTCCACTTGAATTCAAATGCCGATCGGGTGGAAGGTCGCTTATCATCTTCGAGGATCTCCATGCAGTCCTATGGCAGATTCAGATGTCCATATTGTATCAGCTCAAGAGCCATGCAGCCAAATTCAAACAGGAGAGGCTGGGGTGTACTATCTGGCCTCTGAATTTCATTAGCAGATCCGGTCCACATGGCAGCCGCAGATGTGGATGGATGGACCGGTGAAGGAGGTCCGTGAACCACCATTGGCATGGCCATTCCGGAGCTAAGAGGATCATCCTCATTGACGATTGAGCCAATTTGATGAGAACTTCCATAATCAGGGTGATCGAAGGAAAGTCATAGACAAACTTCCCGGACCAATTGATCCATAGGGCATTCCCCATAGTTCCTGTCGGGTAGAAACTTGATGCGAAGCTTTGGCATTTTTTGTTTTCTGCGGTGGTGAACAAGTCGACGCTGGGGGTACCCCATCGCTGAAATACGTGTAGTACCATTTTGTCATGCAAGAACCACTCATGGTTTTCTTGCAGGAGTCTGCTTAGTGAGTTCGCTTGAGCATTTTGGACACCTGGGAGGTGTACTGCTGTGATTGTCAGGCTCCTGGCAAGAAGTCACTTTCAGATCGTCTGAGACTCGCAGGATAAGACTCTGGACCTCATTCCTCCCTACTTGTTGAGGTAGTACATCATTGTGGTGTTGTCCATTTGAACAAGCAGAGAAGGGGTGTTGAACGAAGGGCAGAAAGCTTTCAATGGCAGCTGGACTGCCAGAAGCTCCAAAAGGTTGATGTGGTAAGAAGCTTCCTTCTCTGACCATTTCCCATGGATCTGGAGATGGGCCATATGCGCTCCCCAGCCCAGCAACAATGTGTCTGTGACAATAGTCTGAGGAGGGATCTCCTGATAGAACAGAGCACCCTGGAGTAGATTGGATGGGGAGCACCACAATTTGAGAGATGACTTCACATGGAGGGATAGTTGTATCTTGTCCTCCCAGTTCCCCGTCAACTGGTCCCATTGATCCTGGAGATATTTGTTTGCACTGGTCTCATGTGCACATGGGCATTTGGTGTGAGAAATATGCATGAAGCCATCGAGCGGAGGAGACAGGCAACTGTCCTGACTGTTGGATGGGAAACTTTCATGATCCTCTGACACTTCAGAAGGATCAATAAGCGTCTCTCCTCCGAAGGAAACACTTTTGCCTTTACTGTGTCGATTAAGGCACCTAGATAATGCAAGGTCTGTACTGGGGTACAGATGGATTTGTTGTGGTTGATCTGAAGCCCCAGTCTCCGTAAGAGGTTGCATGTCCTGTTGAAATTAAGCTGCGCCTCCTGAGGCGAGGAGGCCTTGATGAGCCAATCGTCCAGATATGGATATTTGAATACCATGTGTCTCCAGACATGGGCAGCGACTACAGCCATGCATTTGGACAATGATCTGGGTGCTGACTTAAGCTCGAATGGAAGGACATAGTACTGGTAATGGTCTTGTCTCACCACAAACCTTAAGAATTTGCAATGCTCTCTGGCAATTGGAATATGAAAGTACGCGTCTTGAAAGTCAATCAAACAGAGCCAATCTCTTTGATGTAATTGAGGATAAATTTGGTGTAAAGCCAGCATCCTGAACTTTTCTTGCCTACTCCATTTGTTGGCTGTCTTGAGGTCTAGAATGGGTCTGAATTCTTGTTTGCCTTTCTTCTTGACAAGAAAGTATCTTGAATAAATGCCTTGTCCTTGTTGTTGGTGAGGAACTGGTTCCACCGCCAATTTCTGTAAAAGGATGTGGACCTCCGCTTGTAAGAGAGGAAGCTGGAAGGTGGTTGGCTTCAGAGGAATGGACGGTGAAGGACTGATGAACCGCAGGCAATGACCATTGCCCACAATATTCAGCACCCAGGAGTCTTTTGTTAAGTTATGCCACTCTATTGGCTATTTTGGCACATTGGAAGGAGGTAAATTTGGTCATTTGTAGTATTAACTAGCCACCACTGGTTCAAAGACTGGTACATTTATTGACTATAACTCCTTTATCTTTGACTTTGTCCTTTTTTGGAATCAAACATACATGATTATATAATGTTTTGTTTTGTCTAAAAATTTATGTTGGGATGTGTGATGCCAAAATTCTTTTTTGGGTGTTTATATTTATTGTCCTACTTATGTTTGTTAAATACATTGTAGAATAGTGTAAATATATGGATGTACAGTGGTCCCATATTTTGTGATAAAATGTTCATATAAAGTTTGTGAAAAAAGAAATATAAACAGATGTTATAAATAAAAATACCTGGTCAAATCGAATAAGTTGTTTTTTGACCAATATAAGGAAGATTGTGTATAAATAAGGGTTGTGTAGGCACTTTGTGTTTTTTCTTACTCTATTGGCTAATGATATATGCTTTCCCCCACTGGAGTGGGGAACAGAAGAGGGGGAAGTAATGACTCAGGGCTTCGGCCCAGAAGGCGGCTTACCCTCTTGAGGGTGTTGCTGGGAGGATCTTCCTCTTGGTTGGGGCCGCTTATACGACTGGTAAGGTCTTTGCTGTTGTGACTGAGGGCCACCTTGCTGTTGACCTTCGTACCATGAGGAAGAGGGGCCTCTCTGGGAAGAGAACCGTTGCTGTTGCTAGTAAGGCCGGAAAGATTTTCTCTGTTCTCTAGGCCTTTCCAGGCCCACAGCTGTAAGGGTCTCCATCTCTGCTTTTATGCATGTCATCTCTTCATCCGCGAGGGATCCAAAGAGAGTGGTGCCTGAGAAGGGCAAGTTTAGAATTCTTTGCTGCGCCTCTAGCTTGAGAGAGGTGAGAAACAGCCACGATTGCCGTTGAAGACAATGGCATGTACTCGTGAGCGGCTAGTAATGAAGAGTCCGCTGCCACACTGATCACCAGGTTGGAGATCATCAGGCCTCCCTTGAGGATCTCCATGAAGTTCTCCCTCTTGTCCCTGGGCAGATGGTGCAGAAATTGGTTTAAGGACTCCCAAAGGCTCTATCATACCTGACTAGCAAGGCAGTGGCGCTAGCTGCCTTCATGGTTGTTGCAGCTGTTCCGCACATTTTGCGGCCCACAGAGTCCAGTCTGCGGCTTTCTTTATCCGCAGGGACCTTGGATGAAGGAGAAGTGGCATGTTGCTTACTAGTTGCTACCACAATTACGGAATCTGGTGCTGGGTCAGGGCGGAGAAAAGCTGGATCTTGCTCTGGAGGGCCATACTTTTTTTTGAAGTTTCGAAGGAGCTGTTTTTATTGATGCTAGAGCAAGGAAGAGCTCCATGGTCGGTTTAAGGAGATCTGGCACCAGAGGCAACTTGGGCCTAGCAATAGACTTTTGCTGACGTGTTTCATAAATAACCAATGTTGTCGGAGTTGGTGTGGATAAGGGGATGTTAAGTTTTGTAGCACCCCTTATTAAGACTTCTTGGAAAGTCGAGCTATCATCCACCAGTGAGATTCGTAGAAGTGGAGAGTGAGTTAATGTATCGACGTGTAGATGTAGAAGATCTGGATCTCGAATGATGGTGACAACTATGACGAGACCTTTGGGACGAAGTAGAGAAGCGACAATGGCGATGATGTCTAGAGCGAAGGCGCAGTCTAGACCTTGACCTCCGTGGCGTTACTAGAGGTGGTGGAGGCAGAGGAGGAGGAGGCGGAGGCGGTGGAGGCCCAGTGGGTTGTAAAAATTACCTGACTCGCCAGCTGGCATTATACGTCCATCTCACACTTGTTGACCGTTATTTGTTTTTTATATGAAAGGGATACCGTTTAAAAAAAAAATTAATTTAAAAGTCATAAACACTTTTTGTGACACTATTTATATTTGTATAAACTCAAAGATGTGTAGAATTGAGGAAGAAATATTTTAGGCAAAAGAAACACAAATTGTTTTCTGAAACATGCTTTTGTTGTCGTAGTAAGTATCGTGTGACAACATAACTATTATCACAGGTAAATGGAATTCAGAATATACTTTTCCATCTTTGTTTAAATATTTGCTTTCAGTTGCCATTTGACTTGGAAAGTCACACAGTCTGTTTTTTCTATTCCTCTCTGGCATCAGTCCATGCCATGTCCTTGTTTGCTTCCTGATTGCAGGAAAGAAAGTGAGTGGGCTGTATCAAGATGGCATGGGAGGTGGGTGGGTGAATTACTTTTATTTTCACATTTTATGAGAGTGGGGGTAAAAGGGAGAGAAGTCTGATATGTTTTGAAAAGCTGTGAGTGCTGTACTCAACTTGTTTCAGAGAGTATACAGCTTTCTACATACAGTTATCTTTTCATGTCCAATCTAAACAAAATTAAAAATAAAATATGTTCACCCTTAGCCCAGCCAGCAGATTGAGATGAACTGTAAATCAGTAAAACTGTCAAACATGTTACAGAAACGTGAGAGTTGGGAGTTATGTTTAATGTGGCTCTAGCAGTGGCAAATCAAATGCAAAAGTTTAGGAAAGCTGCATTTGCTAATAATGAAGCAAGGTCTGTGAAATGAGGGGACTATTTCACAGTATTGGCGTATTTCTCTGTATATTCACATGCTTGCGTGTAATATGCTGCCTATTGAAATTGTTGAGTGTGGGGGAGAGGTCATGACTAAACAAGAGAGAGCCCACTGTAGATTTCAGTCGAAGGAAAGCTGAACTGGCCAATTCTAACACCACTTTAATGTAGCAAAGAAGTTAACCTTTGGAGGGCAATGCCTAAGACATCGGCCACATTTCGGAACCAGCAGGTCAGTAAACAATGGTTGACTAAACCAAACGTCACTGAGAGGTCTAAGTGGGCCAAAAGCTTAATCCTCCTAGTGTCAATCACTTAAAGCAGATGTGTGACTACATAAAACAATGCACTCTTCGTGCTTTTTTCCAAGTCTAGGGTGGAAATTTCGATGGATTGGGTTTTACTACAAATCAATTTATTTTAGTTTAGTTCGTTGAAGGCAGATTCTATAAAAGGTTGAAATTTAAATTACTTGAGGATGCAGCAGCATCTCAGTACTTTAAGAGTGACAAGGAGGTGGTGCATCTGAGAAAGAGCATGGTTTATCATTTGCCTCTTTACCAAACCATATATTTTAATTTGTTTGGAAATATAGCAGCAGACACACTACATGTTTGGGTTTGATCTATTGTAGGCTACAGAAAAAGGTACACAACAAGAAAAGGAGACCAGGTCAGTTGATGGTGTACTGTCCTAAATGGTGGATATGAATCATAAGGCCACTCATGTGGAAGGATATATTGGTTTGCACTAGGCTGAAAAAAGTCCCATCAGACCACCCTCTTGGCGGTATATCATCATTTGGGGGTGGCAATAGTTCCATGGCCCGCCTGTGTGACAGCGTGGGAAAGGAAATCAACGTATTCTGCCACCATGATGTCCAAAATGAAGTGTGCAAATGAAAAGTGCAGTGCTTGGAAAGAAGTGGTATATTAAAAATGACTACCTAGACTAAGGAAATAACTTGACAGCAAAAGTGTAGGTGTCATGGTTAAAAACACGCCTAGTAGCGAGAAAGTAGAGCTACATTATGGCGCTGCGTGGAATGGTCGACTAGTTTCAGCTGAGTCAAGTAGTGCTCCAGCTTTCATCAGGACCTTAAATAGAGTACACTACTGCAAGATAAACTAAAGGGTGTACAAGTATACGGAAGCACAGATTGCATCAGAATACTATATAAATAGAAAAGTATCACCCAAGACTTGGAACCTCTGTGTCCTCTGCAGACAGGAAAGACATGTTCTACCTGTCAAATAAGCAAAAGATACCATATATGTATTTTAACATCCTATATGTGCGGAGGCCATGCTGGGAGTGGACAGGTCTGATTACTTTGTTGAATCAATATCTGCAACTTATATATGAATGCTTATGATTGCCTTTACGGTTATACTAGCAACTATACCTGGGTCTTGCACTTAAGGTTTGGAAACTTTTCGGTTTGGCAGCATTCCCTCATAACAATACCATAGTGCTATTGACACCATGAGTTTAATAATGTGATATATGGTCATCATTGGTATAACTCTTACCCCATTTGCTAAGGGTTAGTTTTCTATGCATTAATGAACAATTGGTGTGGGCTCTGTGACAGGGTTTGGTAATGTCTGGGCAGTCAAGAGTCGATCACACGTCTTTTGGGTTTGTGTATGTAGCTGGAAGGCTGGACACTTCTGGACTGTTGCTAATTGTGTCCCCTCTCTTCCCCCTTTTTTACACATTAGAGCGGGGCCTCAGTTTCCCGAGCGGTTGCCGGGTAAGGTGAGGTGTAGATGTAGCTCTACTTTCTCGCTACTAGGCGTGTTTTTAACCATGACACCTACACTTTTGCTGTCAAGTTATTTCCTTAATCTAGGTAGTCATTTTTAATATACCACTTCTTTCCAAGCACTGCACTTTTCATTTGCACACTTCATTTTGGACATCATGGTGGCAGAATACGTTGATTTCCTTTCCCACACTGTCACACAGGCGGGCCATGGAACTATTGCCATCCCCAAATGATGATATACCGCCAAGAGGGTGGTCTGATGGGACTTTTTTCAGCCTAGTGCAAACCAATATATCCTTCCACATGAGTGGCCTTATGATTCATATCCACCATTTAGGACAGTACACCATCAACTGACCTGGTCTCCTTTTCTTGTTGTGTATCTATTATTGGGGCATAAGTTGACAGGTCATTAAATATATCCCCCCTTGACCCTCCTCACGTTTGTTTTACAGAAAAAGGTACACATGTTTGGACAGAGTGAACCAATTCTTTGGCGAAATTTTGAGTGGAAATATATTTTTGTGTGCCAGTAGTTTATTCTGACCCTTCTAATAGAGGTAGAGATGGTTATGAAATGTGCATTGTGCACAAGACAGCCTATGGACAGGTATTTAATGTTTCACTTTCTTTTAAGTTTTCTGGCCGTTGGATTTAACAGTTTTAACTCGGGTCACTTTGGTCAGATGTAAATACTGGATGACTCTGGAATCTAATTTCTTGCCCCAGCATTGATTGTTCTAAATAGTATTGAGGAAACCCGAATGTAGATTGTAGACAAGATCTGTGAACAGAAATATAATTATGTTCAGAACATACCTAGGTCAAACATGCTAAGTAAAGTGAGCTGGCTTGTTGTTGCCTGTTTGCATTGGAGGCTATTCTTAAGTCAAGGTCAATTTCCCAAATGAACGATACATTATTTTGCCATTTATTTAGCAGCCTGCTCTGGAACCTTTGAAAGCCAGCTATTAGTGACTGACTGTGTCAGACTCAAGTCACCACCAACCTGTAGACCTGCCTACTGCTGCAAGAACAACGTGAACCCACCAGCCTACCATCGAGTCTACAGTGCTGAACAAGCCCAAGACTGCGCTTGGCACTGACAGCGAAGTGGGGGTACGGAGATAGGGATATGCGCGAAGGTCCACAAGAGAGGTCATGAGTTTGTAGTCACACAACTCGACTCATCAGATGGATGTTCTCTTGGATTTTCTGTATTGGTGGCCTCTAAGCAAAACATAAGGCTGCAGTTGCTCTCTTGTACTTGTCTAGCAACTAAAAATACAAGCATTGTTTTCTTTTACATCCATATGCATGAATGAGTACACTACAGAAAATGAGACATAGACAATATTTACCTTAGTAACTGATATGGTTGGTAAACGTTAACATATCAGCGACACAGTTTCTTTATCTTATAGTCAAATGAATCGCCATGAGACTTGTCATTTCCTATAGCAGTTGTTAATGTCCCATAACTTGAGATACCTATCAGAAATAACGATTCATACAGGAACTGCAAATAACATTGTGGAGGCTCAAGAGACAGTAGTTACAGCACTGCTTTGAGGGAATGACAGAATCCCAGTACGTAGGTGCAGGGGACAGTGCAGGGACACAAAACGAGATCACATTCCAAACAAGTAATATTTAACTCTCTCTGGCTATTACTAAACTGAGGCCTCTAAAGGCAGCACTGGGAGAGGCTGAATAATTCCAAGATGCAAAGGAAGTGTATGAGGTGATGCTGAAGAAAAAAGTTCAAAAAGCACCAAAATCCGAAAAATTCTGGGTAGATGTTCTTTATCTCGACTGGAAAGCCACGAACACAGGTGAAGAGGAGAGCCCTGGTAAAGGAATACAGGTGAAGAGCAAAGACCAAGAAGGCACAGAAGGAAGGGGGACGGACACCAGTGGTGAGGCATTGGGCACGACTGCTACACATGAGCACACTGACACTGATGTGACCAGCACCTCAGAGGGGGACAGGAGTGTACTTGAGGAATCACAGGCAGAGACACCAACCTCAACGTCATCTGACGCCAGCTGTGACTCCTCTATGTTGGCGGGCGCAGGGAGTGGTAAATCTGCCTCCTCTTCCACCCCACATCGCCTACTGCCCACCCTCCCAGCTACTTCCACTAGTGCTGCACGTGCTCTCACCAGTAAGAAGAGAAGAGTGTCCTTCTCCCAGGCACTGCTGCCCCTGCCCCTGTCTCCCCTGCTGCCCTCAGTGTTGAGGCTGTGGACCTTTTGCGCCAGCTGGGTGTGGGTCAGACAACTCTCCTGAATGCCTTCCTAGACCATGACAAGAAATTGGCACAGATAGTTGCCTTCATGGAGGGCATTCATTCAGACGTGGGTGGGCTACACAGGACTTTCCAGTCTTTGGCCTCCACAGTGACGGCAGCCGTTCAGCTGTCACAGGCTCAGAGTCCCGCTCCAGTCCCTTCGGCCACACCCCTGCCAGTGGCACTGCTGTGACCAGCACCTCGGAGGGGGACAGGAGTGTGCTTGAGGAATCCGGGCAGAGACACCAACCTCAACGTCATCTGACGCCAGCTGTGACTCTTCTATGTTGGCGGACACAGGGAGTGGTAAATCTGCCTCCTCTTCCATCACACATTGTCTAGTGCCCTTAGGCCACCCCCTGCCACTGGCTACATCTGACGAGAGTGATCATACACCACAGCCCCCCTCAGGCTCAAGATACACCACATGTAGCACAGAACAGCAGCAGCCCAAGCGGGGGAGAGCACAGACACCATCCCCCCACACAAGCCACTCAGGGGCAAAAAGCCAAGAAGTAGGCCTCAGGCCCACATGCCTCAAAAGCATCCCCATCCAAGGACACTCCTGTCATAAAAGCGTCTCCCAAAGACAAGCAGACAGTTGCTGTGCCTGCTGTGAAGCTGGTGCCTATTAAGAGTCCGCAGAAAAACCGCTCAAAGGCAGATTCACCCACAACCTCAACTCCCATCCGCACCCCTGTGAAGCTGGGAAAGGAGGGCACTGTAGGAGGTTCACCTGGTCAACAGGGGATGGATGGGAAAAGGCAAGGCCAAGCCAAGCATATCGCCTGACCCCGCAGATCCCAGAGGGAGGGCCACCACCTGCACCTAATGCACCTGTGGTGGAGAGTGAGTCTGTTTTACCTGCTCCACTTCCCACTCCGCCAATGACAATAATTCCCTATTAAGTCCCCAAGAAGTGGAAAGGCACCCCTCCACATTCTCCCTCCCACACTGTGTCTAACGGCATCATGTCTCCGCCTCCACGTGCCACAACACCACCTGGTCCAAGCAGCCCTCCGGCTCCCAAAGCCACTGATGACTCTACCTCAGCTGGTCCTCTCTCTCCCAGGTCCAGTCCTTCAACTGGTCCCGACATTCAGCCACCTCCCAGTTCAACTGACAGCCAAGTCTGAGTCAAAGTCCCTCTCACACACCTGTCTCTCCCATAGCGGTGCTATTGCCTTTTCAGTTTTTCAGGGAGTCCCATGATCACGCCTTTAAATGTCTTGTTAAACTTTTCAACAAGATCACTGGTTTGTGGATGATAGGGTGTAGGGAACATGTACTGCACTCCACACTCATTCCACATGTGCTTGAGGTATGCAGACATGACGTTTGACCCTCTGTCTGACACCACCTCCTTAGGAAACCCTAACCTGGTGATGACACCAATGAGGGCCTTGGTTACTGCAGGAGCTGTAGAAGTCCTAAGGGGAATTGCTTCATAATACCTTGTGGCATGATCCACTACCACCATTATAAACTTGCTTCTTGAGGCTGTGGGAGGGTCATTTAGACCCACTATGTCCACACCTACCCTTTCAAAGGGAACCCCAACCACTGGTAGTGGAATTAAGGGGGCCTTTGGGTGTCTACCTGTTTTTCCACTGGCTTGACAGGTGACACACGAGTTGATAAAATCCTCTACTTTCTGGGACATCTGGGGCCAGACAAAATGGCTAACTACCATGTACCAAGCTTTGGTCTGGCCAAGATGCCCAGCTAAGAGGATGTCATGGGCCAAAGTGAGTAAAAACCCTCTGTACATACATCTGAGGCACTACCACTCTCCTACTGGAAGCAGATTTGGGGTCTCTGGCCTCAGTATACAAGAGATACTCCTCCCAATAAGCTCTGTGGGTACAAATGACATCTCCTATTCCTGTATAGCAGCTTGCTGCCTCATGCCTTCAAGAGTTGGACAGGTCTGCTGTCCATGGCATAGGGGTCGCGCGGCCGTGGAAGGAAGTATCACAAGGAAGGAGGAGGCCCACCAACCAAGAAGGTAAACAAGCAGCTCCGAAATATGAAATGCGAGGTGAGCGGCTGCAGGGCATAGATAGCCAACCCAGTACAGCCATTAGCCCCAGGGAAGCAGGCAGGCAGAGGCAGCACAGGCCTCCGGGCCTGGGGATGTTGTGGCTTAGTGAACTGGGTCCCAAGCGGGAAGAAGACTAAGCCAGAGCCAGAGGGCCTTACTCACCTGAGAAATTGAGGTGCTAGCAGAAAGGGCCACACTCAGAGTCCAGGGGAGGCCCCAACAAGTGAAAGACGGCCGAGACAGCCAGGGAGCTGAGATTAGGCACTGAACGCCGCTATTGGAGAAAGACAGAAGACCCAATGCTTGTGACATGAAAGAGGGGTGAGCCCATGGACCACTAGGGTCCAGTGAAATAGTGGCCCCATGGACTGGTCCCCGAGCCGGGAGAAGAACAGACCAGCAGAGACAGGCCTCCCCAACTAGGGTAATAACAACAGCAGAGAAAGCGGCCCCCACGGAGGTCTCCACCCAGATTCCTGTGAAACATGACACAAGTGAGAGGAAGAAAGTAGGTGGTAAACAAGGCTGCATAAACAAGTGGACTAGGAAGTAGAAGGAACCACCTGCAGCCAGGAATTGAAGCAATAGGTGGCCGGGGCTTGAACAAAACCTGAGGGGATCGCCTGGGCTTGCTGGACTAGAGGTGCCTGGAGGCGAGAAAGAACCATAAAGAGGTGAGAGGGGCATCATCGCCCCCTCCACTTCCCTACATTCCAGAATCCATAAGGGCGGAGCCCTGTACATATAGACGAGGGCAAAAAAAGGAGGAAGCACCCGCTGGGGGAAAATAGATTGAATACCGAAAACCACAGAAAGGAATGCCAAGGGCTCAGCGGCAAGCAGGGGAGGACGAGGGAATGACCGAATAGCCTCTTGGAAAAACACCCCCAGACGACAGACTACAGGAGCCCCCAGGGCCTCTACTCACCAGCAACTCTAACCGCTGTACGTCCCATCCGGCTGCCAAGAGAACAGGGACAAGAAGACTGACACTGGAAACCTAGCCCTAAAGTAACACAGAGTGGAAAAGAAAAAGACACACCACCTTCTCAAGGAAAGACAGTGAGCAAATTATTAACAATGGTCAGGGACAAGGAGCCCAAACTGTTGAGACAGGGGAAAATGGAACGCTTCACAAAGGTCATGGACCCACACTCAGGGGCAGAAGGCAAAACACCATCCCAACCTGACAATACGATCCTCTTGCAAGCAATACAGTCATCCAGAGAAGCACTGGAAGGAAGTACACTCTGAAGTAACCCTGCTGCAACGGGACTTGGAAAATGTTTCAGAGAGAGTAACGCAGGCAGAGCATCGTATTTCAGAGGTAGAAGATATATGCCACACTCTCCGCAAAGAAGTTACGAGTCTCACCTCCTACATAAAGTAAGTGGCTTGGAGAGTAGACGCTGCGGAAAACAAAGCACGTAGGAATTATCTGCGCTTCGTTGGTTTTCCAGCGGGGGCAGAAGGAATGAATGCAGGATTATTCCTTGCTCAATGGCTGAAGGACTCCCTCCCAGCAGCTCAGTTCTCCTCATGTTTTGAAATTGAACAAGCACACAGAATGCCCTGTTCCAGACCACCAGCAGGGGGACCTCCACGGCCCCTAATAGCACATTTCTTAAACTTCCAAGACAGCGACCTGATTCTTCAGGAGATGAGACAAAGAGGGGAATTCTGATACACCAATACCAAGATCATGGTCTTCCAGGACTACTCAAGGGAAGTCCAGAAACAACAACGGTCCTTTGACTCTGTCTAGGCAAAACTGAGATGACTCCACATCCAGTATATGTTACTCTTCCCTGTGAAACTTAAAGTCATCTATCAGGTCAAATCACTCTTCTTCCAGACGCCTGAAGAGGTCTGGACTTGGGTAGAGGAGCGTTCGCCTCTGGGGCGTAACCATGATTCCACGGGGTGTCTCACTACGTCCTGACAAGAAACACATAGCATAGGCAAAACAGATCGAAAAGGAGCTGCAGAGCTAACAAGGTGAGCACGTCACAGGTGGGGACACCATTCCAACAGAGGCGACACTCCGGCAAGGAGATTCCCTCCACAGAGAAAGACGAGGACAAGGGGCCAAAGACAACAGAAACAAAAAGCTCAAGACCCGACCATGTTCCACCTTGGATTCATCAGGACAGGAACACTCAGCAGGTACAAACAGTGATCATCCACTTCTCCAAAAGATAACTTATATGGAGGAAAACATGGCTTGGCAGTTCAGGCTGGACTGTTCCCATGAGGCACAGGGTCAGACTGATTTGCATATGGCCATGTCCGAACTGGGGTAGCGGAGTGAGCAAAAGAATGATGATGGATTAACCCCAGATCAGTTGACTGGGGGTGAGTGCTTGCAATGTTCAACACTCCATCCATCATCCCCTTTGGTTTTGCTTTGTTCGCCCTAAGTTGGCAGGGTATACCCAGACGTGGGTCCCTTGCTCACTTTGCCACTGGATTCAAGCTAGCCTGGCTGATGACGGCTGATTAGCCAGAAACCGGTCCCAGGATGCTTGTTTCCGGTCCAGGGAAAACATGGCTTGGCACTTCAGGTTGGACTGTTCCTATGAGGCACAGGGTCAGACTGATTTGCATATGGCCATGTCTGAACTGGGGTGTCGGAGTGAGCTAAAGAATGATGATGGATTAAACCCAGATCAGTTGACTAGGGCTGAGTGCTTGCAGTGTTCAATACTCCGTCCATCATCCCCTTTGGTTTTGCTTTGTTCGCCCTAAGTTGGCAGGGTATGCCCAGACGTGGGTCCCTTGCTCACTTTGCAACTGGATTCAAGCTAACCTGGCTGATGGCAGCTGATTAGCCAGAAAATTCTCCCAGGATGCTTGTTTCCTTTCCAGGCAAAACATGGCTCGGCAGTTCGGGCTGGACTGTTCCCATGAGGCACAGGGTCAGACTGATTTGCATATGGCCCTGTCTGAACTGGGGTGGCGGAGTGAGCTAAAGAATGATGATGGATTAAACCCAGATCAGTTGACTGGGGCTGAGTGCTTGCAATATTCAACACTCCGTCCATCATTTTGCTTTGTTTGCCCTAAGTTGGCAGGGTATGCCCAGACGTGGGTCCCTTGCTCACTTTGCCACTGGATTCAAGCTAGCCTGGCTGATGACGGCTGATTAGCCAGACACCGGTCCCAGGATGCTATTTTCCGGTCCAGGGAAAACATGGCTTGGCAGTTCAGGCTGGACTGTTCCCATGAGGCACAGGGTCAGACTGATTTGCATATGGACATGTCCGAACTGGGGTGGTGGAGTGAGCTAAAGAATGATGATGGATTAAACCCAGATCAGTTGACTGGGGGTGAGTGCTTGCAATGTTCAACACTCCGTCCATCATCCCCTTTGGTTTTGCTTTGTTCGCCCTAAGTTGGCAGGGTATGCCCAGACTTGGGTCCCTTGCTCACTTTGCCACTGGATTCAAGCTAGCCAGGCTGATGACAGCTGATTAGCCAGAAACCGGTCCTAGGATGCTTGTTTCCGGTTCAGGCAAAACATGGCTCGGCAGTTCGGGCTAGACTGTTCCCATGAGGCACAGGGTCAGACTGATTTGCATATGGCCATGTCTGAACTGGGTGGCGGAGTGAGCTAAAGAATGATGATGGATTAGATCCAGATCATTTGACTGGGGGTGAGTGCTTGCAATAATCAACACTCCGTCCATCATCCCCTTTGGTTTTGCTTTGTTTGCTCTAAGTTAGCAGGGTATGCCCAGACGTGGGTCCCTTGCTCACTTTGCCACTGGATTCAAGCTAACCTGGCTGATGATGGCTGATTAGCCAGAAACTGGTCCCAGGATGCTTGTTTCCGGTCCAGGGAAAACATGGCTTGGCAGTTCGGGCTAGACTGTTCCCATGAGGCACAGGGTCAGACTGATTTGCATATGGCCATGTCTGAACTGGGTGGCGGAGTGAGCTAAAGAATGATGATGGATTAGATCCAGATCATTTGACTGGGGGTGAGTGCTTGCAATATTCAACACTCCGTCCATCATCCCCTTTGGTTTTGCTTTGTTTGCTCTAAGTTAGCAGGGTATGCCCAGACGTGGGTCCCTTGCTCACTTTGCCACTGGATTCAAGCTAACCTGGTTGATGATGGCTGATTAGCCAGAAACTGGTCCCAGGATGCTTGTTTCCGGTCCAGGGAAAACATGGCTTGGCAGTTCGGGCTAGACTGTTCCCATGAGGCACAGGGGCAGACTGATTTGCATATGGCCATGTCTGAACTGGGATGGTGGAGTGAGCTAAAGAATGATGATGGATTAAACCCAGATCAGTTGACTGGGGGTGAGTGCTTGCAATGTTCAAAACTCCGTCCATCATCCACTTTGGTTTAGCCATTTTAGTTAGCCATGTGCTGGCCATGTGGTTGCCACATGCTCAGAAAGTCCTGTTGCTGCTAGAATGCACCTGCTCTTAAAGTAACTCTCAGGCTATTTTAACTAATGTCAGCAACTCTGTTACTCCTCCTACTTTGTTGACTAAATATTTTCTGTAAGTCCACATATGTAAAATAGCTATTCATGTGTATACTTGTACTGCCTCTTTTTGAACCTCCATGCTTACACTGCAGCTATCACAGTATAAAAGGCCCATGGTTTCTGTACTCCTTGGACTACCTCCTACAGTGGCCCTAGGTTACCGTATTGACGTAGTGTCCCTCATGAGAGGTTAATAAATCTATTTCCTTAATATTACAGCTTCAGTGCCAATCTCTATTTTGTCAGTCTAAAGGATCAGTACGCAAAGAAGGGCTCACCCCCACAAATTGGCACCCTTTGTGGGGCTCATCAGGAGACACAGTCGCCCAAAAGAGTGGTCTCGATGGAGGTTTGGATTCTTGCTGAGGATGTACACTGCACGATGAGACCCTTGTCTTAGCAGACTAACGTGCTTTTCTGATTTTTCCCGATTTGACCCTCCAGGTGGTGACCAGTCCCTGACTGAGATCCCTTTGGCGTTCGTCTCAAAGTGACCATTAGTTCGATTCAGAACTTGGCAGTTGGAAGCTGGAGACCTTTGTTTGGTAAGGTCGTGATGCAACACTTTTGTATAGCTTAGCCAAGATTTTGGTGTGTTTGTTTGTTTGCTTCAGCAAATAAAGGCAGGTCATGTGGAGATTTTTCTCTACTTTTGATAATTCTCAGGATAAATACGCTTTGATTATAATATTACATTGTACTGTTATCTTTTTGCCTTGCCGGCTCCCAGCACACTTCGTAGAAAGTGTTGCTGTCTTGATGGTACCAATATGGATTTAAAAAGTACGCAGCTGATTTCCCAAGAGTGTATACCTAAATAGGTTTATGTACATTAAATATGGTATTTCTTCCATAATGTATAGTACACTGGAACAAATACACTAACGAGGATTCTGATCTACGCACTTAGTAAAATTAATAAGTGGTGATACGGATCACTTTTGAGTGTTCTGCCAACCCAACTGGTAATTTGGCGTATTTTAGAAAAGGTCTGGGCCTGGAGCCTGTCTTCTTGAACATGGAACAGTCTTTGGGCTGTTTTGGTGTAATCTCTGGACCATTTTTGGGAGCTCTTTTTGTAAATATGATTTACAATTGGTATTTACAAATGGTTTGGTTTGAGTACAGTCTGTGGGCTGCCTCTTGATTTTGTCCTAAGTGTTGATTTGTGGGTTCATTGTTTTGTTTGAGTGTCTATGTGGTTTGTGGACTGAGGTAAGAGAAAGGGTTCCCTTAAGGCACAGATAAAGACAGGTATAAAATAATGTACCTTATGACTTAACAAATACATACAACAAAATATGGAAAAGTTAAAAATGCATTTATTTGAATATGTTACAAAAAACAATCAATAGGGATAACTAAACTAAATCCCTGAACTAAAACAAGATAAAATTGAAACAATACATATAATTGCGACCTGCACAATTACAAGCAGACAGCACAGTTACAACATACATTTGTTGGATACAGGTTTGTATATTCTTTCTCCGCTCTAATATCACCAGAGTAGTATCACTACCAAATCAGCGAATCTATTATGGTGTTGGAGACTTGAATTATACGCTTTAGGTTGCGTCGACGCGTTTGTGATAACTCCTTATTATGATCACCTTTATCAAGACATACATTTTGTCTGCCAGAACCAGAGGGTATGTAAAATCGCCCTGTTCTGAATAAATGTGATCTTTTGTTGTCCCCCTGACCATAGGAGACCAAGGAAAAATGGTTGTGTTGTAGACCATAAGTATTATATGCAATCAGGCCACAATTGCCATGTATAAATATAAATATCAAGAATTCTCCACTTCTGACGGGTTATGTTGCAGAAGGTTGCGGTTGTAATTCTCTTTTAGGCTTCACAAAGATAACCTAATGGGACACACGACTTCGACCCCCACAGAGAGCAGAACCCTTATCTACTAACTAGGTAGACTCTCATTATGTTTGGCCATATCACGATGACCAAGGGACTGTGAAACCTTAGATCGTCCCATTAGGTTATCTTTGTGAAGCCTAAAAGAGAATGCCTCTGGCATGTACTAAAAGAAAGATAACAAGAATTTATTGTTAATCACTTTGACTTTGTTTTCAAAGTTGGTTTTGATATTTCCTAAAGAAAAATTCTTTGTTGCCGTTTTATGCTGCCATTTCATTTTGTGGCTATTGTAGTGGAGAGAGATTTCGCAAAGATTAATTATTTGTGGATACAAAACCGCTACATTTGAAAAGAAGATTTTGCATAAATTGTTTATATTTGTATGTTGTGCAGTAGTTTTGTATATATGTATAAATGTTTTGTATAAGTGTTTTTCTCACCCATGAAAATATTTAAAAAAATTTGATAAGCTTCAAAAGGGTTCAAATAAAAAAAAAACCACAAACAGAAGATAAGTTCTTTGTTTGTTTGTTCTTAAATTTTGAGACAAGAAATCAGAGAGAGGGCTAGCAAAAATTCTTTCTAATTTGCTAATGTATGGGGCGCCCCAAGACTAAGAGGTTTTCTGAAATAGAGTATCCTCTCTGTTGATAGATTATTTGTATGCCTTGTCTAAAGATATTTGTTCTGTCCACCAATAGATATTTGCTGCCCTCCAACCATTGCCGGAGGGGCAGAGACATCAGATCCAGCCTGGGGAGTCAGTGCTGATCCAGCTTGGAGTCGAGGTAAAGGGAACCAGCACAGGTATTGCTGGCAACTAGGACCACAGTGAAGGTAGAAGGCTGGAAGCACTGGGCCATAAAAACGGTGAAGTGTGTACTCCTGCCACTGTCTTGGACGAAAGATGGGGTTACAAATCAGGATGGAGAATTATTTGCGTGGATCCAGGTTTTCATGCCCAGCTGAGAAAGTCACAGACCAACAAAGACGGCAAGGAGGCTTTTGCTTGAGGTGACCCCCTTTGAAACAAGGGTTGCTTCAGATACTCCAGCATCAGGCCATCTGAGTCCTGGTCCCCAAGTGAATGCAAGTCTGCACCTTTGTTTGTTGATCAAGTGGTGCCTGGGCATACTGGGTACAATCTGTGGCCTGACAAAAGAGCAATGCCCCAGTGGAGCAACACAGGAGTTAGGGAAGGACTTGAGTTCAGGGTACAGTTGTTGTGCCTTTGGTGTCTGTTAGATTAAAGTGAAGAATACTGGTGCACTGCCTGAGGCACTGGAAGGGATCGCTGAGGGTATTTGCCCCGGAGGGTGGGTGCCCTATCCTGAAAAAAAGGAAACTTTGGTCCCTGATTGTCTGTTTGAGTTGCAAGCTGGGCCGCTCCACCATTGGAAAATAACTTTTGATGAACGATAGGAGCCTGCCTGTGAGGCTCAGACGGACACAGGGAGAAGACTCCCCTCTGGCTGGTTGTACAGCGGCTTCTATTCTTCAAGTACTGTTAAGCAATGTACCCCTTTGGTCGTCCCATTTTTTAGGAGGACCAGCCCTTTATGGCTCCTTGTCCTAATTCCCATGGCCCCGTTTGGTCCTCCTGGTCCCCCAACACAAAGATTGTTTTTGTGACAATATGTCTAGTTGCTTTAATATTTGCATTCAGAATGTTTTTCCTTCTGCAAGAGAAATATTTTGTGCACACTTTGATAAATACAACTCTGCCCTCCTCCTGAATATATAATTGATACCCTAGCCCTCATAAAGAAGAACACTGGAAAGGTCTATTAAAGAATGTTTATTATTAAGCTATTATATTAGACATGTGCTATTGGCTATTCTGAAGTTGAAATGGATGGTCACTGAAATATATCAGAGCCCTGAAACTTAAAATTGGGCTGGATGGTTTTGGGATTTACTTTCTGCTTGGGGTTGGAAAATATTGATAGTTCTGTTTGTAATAATAGCCATTATTTTATCCTGCTATTTGTGTGTTCAATATGGCCAACTGCTCTGTTCCCTTTGTGCTCCTGCCTATATCTTAAATATACACGCTTAACAAAATGTTTAGGATATAAATGCCCACCTAGCAATGGATCAGGATATTCATGGATTTATGAGGATGGATGTTCGGGCTGGACTGTTCCCATGAGGCACAGGGTCAGACTGATTTGCATATGGCCATGTCTGAACTGTATGGCCGTGGCTGAGTGAGCTAAAGAATAGTGATGGATTAAACCCAGATCAGTTGACTGGGGGTGAGTGTTTGATTGGCTCAAACGCTCCGTCCATCATCCCCTTTTGTATCGCTTTGTTCGCCCTACGTTGGCAGGGTATGCTCAGACGTGAGTCCCTTGCTCACTTGGCCACTGGATTCAAGATAGCCTGGCTGATGAGGATTATGAATCCGAAACCGGTCCCAGGATGCTTGTTTCCGGTCCAGGGAAGACATGGCTTGGCAGTTCGGGCTGGACTGTTCCCATGAGGCACAGGGTCAGGCTGATTTGCATATGGCCATGTCTGAACTGGGGAGGCTGAGTGAGCTAAAGAATGGTGATGGATTAAACCCAGATCAGTTGACTGGGGGTGAGTGTTTGATTGGCTAAAACGCTCCGTCCATCATTCCCTTTTGTATCGCTTTGTTCGCCCTAAGTTGGCAGGGTATGCTCAGACGTGAGTACCTTGCTCACTTGGCCACTGGATTCAAGATAACCTGGCTGATGAGGATTATGAATCCGAAACCGGTCCCAGGATGCTTGTTTCCGGTCCAGGGAAGACATGGCTTGGCAGTTCAGGCTGGACTGTTCCCATGAGGCACAGGGTCAGACTGATTTGCATATGGCCATGTCTGAACTGGGGTGGCTGAGTGAGCTAAAGAATGGTGATGGATTAAACCCAGATCTGCTAACTGGGGGTGAGTGTTTGATTGGCTCAAACGCTCCGTCCATCATCCCCTTTTGTATCGCTTTCCTAGGTTACAAAAGCATGCACTCGACAAAGTGGCAGAGATACTATTGAAATCTGCGCCCTCAACACACATAGTAGGAGGGGTCTTCAACGACGTAGTGGAACCACACATAGACAGTACACATACACCATCAGAATGACATGGAACAATCTACTTAGCAGGGTTCCTCATTACACTGGGCCTGGTGGATTTGTGGCGTAAGCATCACCCCACAGAACACACATACTCCATTTTCTCAGGGGCACTTAGAGTATTCTCCATGCTAGATTATCTTCTGGTCCCAGCAGGAGAGGTAGAGGCGGTGGTAAAGGTAGAATACCTAGCAAGGGGAATGTCAGACAATTCACCCTTATGGCTCACAGTAGGGAGTTAAAGCTATGGACAGCAGACTGGGTTGAGATTAAACGCATAGGAACTACGAAATAAGGTCGTAGCCCGAGAGGTCAGAGTAGATTCTGAGTTATAATTTCTTGAAAACAAAGCCTCAGTCTGTGCTACAGGATAGGACACAGAACATCGTATACACCAAAATAAGAGCACAATCGGGACGAAATCACAGGCAGTTGTTTTTAATTCAGTTATGCGTTTCGACCGCAAAGCCATTTTGATCACGTCATTTCGTCCCCTGAGTGTGTGCTAAAATCATTCTATTATAAACTAAAACATTAAACTATTTAAAAATCTTTAAACTTAAATATACCAATCCGGTCAGTGCAACAGTAGGAAAAGTGTTGGACAGCGGAGTGGTAAAAATAAATATTCCAACTCCAAGGAGTGCAGCAATGGGGAAAGTGTTGGATAGCGGAGGGGTAAAAATTACTATTCCCAGTCCAGTGAGTGTAACAGTAGGGAAAGTGTTGTATAGCGGACGGGTACAAATGACTATTCTTACTCCAATGAGTACAACAGTAGGGAAAGTGTTGGATAGCGGAGGGGTAAAAATTACTATTCCCACTCCAGCAAGTGCAACAGTTGGAAAGTGTTGAACAGCGGAGGGGTAAAATGTACTATTCCCACTGCAGTCAGTGCAACAGTAGGGAAAGTGTTAGATAGTGGAGGGGTAAAAATTACTATTCCCACTTCAGTGAGTGCAACAATAGGGAAAGTGTTGGATAGCGGCGGGGTAAAAATTGCTATTCCCACTCCAGTCAGTGCAACAGTAGAGAAATTGTTGGATAGCGGAGGGATAACACTTACTATTCCCACTCCAGTCAGTGCAACATTAGGGAAAGTGTTGGATAGCTGAGGGGTAAAAATTACTATTACCACTCCAATAAGTGTAACAGTAGGGAAAGGGGTGGATAGCAGAGGGGTACAAATTACTATTCCCACTCCAGTTAGTGAACAATAGGGAAAGTGTTGGATAGCAGAGGGGTAAACATTACTATTACAACTCCAATGAGTGCAACAGTAGGGAAAATGTTGGATAGTTGAGGGGTAAAATTTACTATTCCCATTGCAGTGAGTACAGCGGTAGAGAAAGTTTTGGACAGTGGTGGGATAAAATATACTATTCCCACTCCAAGCAGTGCAGCAGTAGAGAAACTGTTGGATTGCGGAGGGGTAACAATTAATATTCTCAGTCAGTTCAAAATAAAAAAATTAAAATATTAACAACAAAAATATTTAAAAAACAAAATAAATAAAAAAATATATAAATTTGTTACAAATTAAAATACAAATATATTTAATATTAAGAATAAAAAAACATATTATAGTGTTAAATCGATGACTACATACAAATATTATATTAAATAAAAGAAAATTATTTTCAAACAAATAAATATTTTTAAATAGAAATTATTTAGAAACAAAACCACGGATTATTACATGAATTTACGTTTTTATATTTCCTACCCTGTAACACCACATAATTTGCAACCCACATCATTTTTTTCTTAAATGTACTTCCATAATTAACATAATTTTTTTTTTAAATCTCTTTATTCGCATTAGGTTGGTACATAGGAGTAAACAGTCACTTAGCGTGTAAAGAAAATCAGCGACAATATGAACAGGAATACAAAATGAAAACATGGTTAGATGTGACCAACAATATGATGAGCGGAGCAACACATTCTAGAAACTACATTTTTCCGTTTTCTAGTTTGCCAAAAATACGTACATGTACACAGGCGATGCAAAGAGATAAATAAATGCAAAAAAATAAACAAACCATCAACTAGAGAGATGCCTACAAGGGAGAGAGAGCGGACAACAACACATCGAACATGACAAGATGGTAACATCGGTTGCATGGGTGGCCATAGGATGTCTGGGTGACCAAGAATTGAGTGTAAGTAGAGCAGGCACGGCAAACAGTAGCCAATGTAAGCACAGTTGACAATGAAGATCAGCCAGGGGAAGAGCAGCTAACCCACCCCCTCCGGAACCAGAGAGCTCGCCGCCCGGGACTGCGCCGCCTGTGTTAGCTTGCAAATGTACTGTCTGTAGGGGCCCCATATGTCGACTGGGCGCGAAGCGGTTGGGAGCTGTGCGGAGTATTCCGCATTATTCATGCTACACTGGGCCAGACTGCGGAGCCATGCCTTCGAGGTGGGAGTGCGCTTAGAACCCCAGAGCATAGCAATTTCCCTTTTTGCGAGCAGAAAACTAATGGCAGCCAGTTTCCTCGTGGAGCGGGGAAACTCAACAACATACCCCATCAATGCAATCTCGGGCAGGGGACTCAGGACACAATCTAAAATGTTACCCAGTATATGGTGTACCTGCAACCAGTAGTCCTGCAGTTTGGGACACGTCCATGCGAGGTGGGCAAAGTCAGCGTGTGGGGCATTGCATTTGGGACAGTGATGCGGCCTTGATGGGTCGAGTCTGTGAGCCAAGGCAGGTGTGAAGTACAACCGCCGTAAAAACTTGAAGTGAATTAGTTTGTGTCTGGTGTTGATGGAGACGTCTTTGGTGGCCCGGCAGCAAGCGGACCATTGGTCGTCAGTAATGGGTCCGCCCAGATCCGCCTCCCACGCTGCATGCACCCGCGTGTCTGGGGCAGGAAGAGCAGCCACACATATTTTGTACAATTTTGACACAACATGCGCACCACTGGGGGACTGTATCAAGAAGGTCAGGGCCTCCAAGTCGTCGGGAGGGAGTGGGAAAGTAGGAAACTGTGTTCTGAGCATGGACCTCAACCGGGTAAGAACGAATGAGTCCATGAACGTTCGATCGGTAAACCGGTGGTCCTCTGAGACCGAAAAGACGTGTCCCTCCGGGAACAAATCTCCCACGGTGTTAAGCTGGTATTTGGAAAGAGTACGACAGACCACTGCTTCAGAAGTGATGGGGAGCCAGTGGGGGTTCGGGAGTGGGAGGGCCGGCGAGTATAACACCTCTTTCCGGAGCAGTCGACGCAGCTGCATCCAAGCCCAGGAAGTGGTGGAGGCAGTCTGAATATCCTGAGGGTCACGGGGCAGTCCCTTGGGCAGTAGCATCCTGAGGGCAACTGGCCACGCCATGTCCGCCTCCGGACGTAAATGGGGTATCCGGGCATCCGGGTGAAACTAGGGGTGTGCGTAAGCGCACTGGGCAATAAGATAGTAAAGGTGAAAGTCCGGTACTCCAAAACCGCCCCGTTCATAGGGCAGAGTCAGGGTTCGCCAGGAGACTCTCGGGTTCTTGTCCCCCCAAACTAGCCGCAGCAACAGTGAGCGCAGCTGGGTGAAGATAGTCTTGGTCAGTGGGATCGGCAAGTTGTGGAACAGGTATAGGAAGCGGGGAAGTACCACCATCTTAATGATAGCTATGCGTCCCGCCATGGAAAGAGGAAGGCGAAGCCAGTGGGCAAGGCTATCTTCCAGAAAGTCCAAGGCCCGACCGTAGTTCAGGCGGACCATGGAGACTGTATCCAGGTGTATGTGGACACCGAGATACTTCACCGAGTCCGTGTTCCAGTCGAGTGGGAATGGACTGTCCCAACGAACTGTGGCGGGCGTAAGGGGGAAGATATCAGACTTGCGCCAGTTGATGCGAAGGCCAGAGTACTCCCCAAACCGGGTTATCTCGAGGAGAAGTGGTTCCAGGTTCGTCTCAGGGAACCGGACATAAAGTATGGTGTCGTCCGCATATAAAGAGACGAGGAGCGGGCCAGTACGAAACTGGAGGCCACGATGCAAATGCCTCTCCTGAAGGTGCCGAACCAAAGGGTCCATGGCTAGGATATATAACAGCGGGGAGAGAGGGCAGCCCTGTCGGGTGCCCCTCGAGAGGGGGAAGCTATCAGAGATGGTGCCATTAAGGCGCAGTCTCGCCCGAGGGGCGGTGTAGAGCAGTTCAACAGTGGCAATGAACATTGCGGGCATGCCCATCCGCCGCATGACGGACAGGAAGAAAGTCCACTCCAGGGAGTCAAAGGCCTTCTCGGCGTCCAAAAACACCGCTGCCGCCGGTGTGTCCGGGTCT
Source organism: Lissotriton vulgaris (assembly GCF_964263255.1). Taxonomy (NCBI): domain Eukaryota; kingdom Metazoa; phylum Chordata; class Amphibia; order Caudata; family Salamandridae; genus Lissotriton; species Lissotriton vulgaris. Next base: position 360,474,542 of record NC_141696.1, on the reverse strand, counting down.
ATTCTGTGTAGGACAGAAAAGAGAGTTCTAAGGTTAAGGGAGGTGGAGCGGTGGGGGACGAACCCGAGTTGGGCAGGGGAAATAATCTGTTCCATCAGGAGCGACAAGCGAATAGTGAGAACCTTGGCCAAGATTTTGAGGTTAAGGTTAAGCAGCGATAAGGGCCTGTGAGAGCCACAGTGGGACGGGTCACGACCAGGTTTGGGCAGCAGCACGATCACCGCCTCTCGAAGTGTGGGAGGCAAGACGCCAGTCTCTAATGCCTCTGAGTACATCTCCACAAGGTGGGGCACCAACTCGTCTTTGAACTCCTTATAAAAGTCAGCCGAAAAGCCGTCCAGCCCAGGAGCCGAGGAGCCCTTCAAGGCGTCAATAGCCTCAATAATGTACTCGGGCGTGATGGGATCGGCAAGGAAATCCTGCATGCCTTTTTCCAAAAACACCATGGCGATCACATCAATGTACGGGCCAGGATCACAGCGGTCATCAGGCAAGGAGGAGGTGTATAACGTTTTATAGTAGGACAGGAAAGTAGCGCATATGGAAGGAGTGGTCTGGTGGCGAACGCCAGAGTCATCGAGCAAGTCGGTAATATAGGAGGCCTGCCGGGGGGGGGGGGGCGTAATAGCTGTGCTAGGAGTTTGCCAGGTCTGTCACCCTCCCCGTGTTGTCTAGCTGCGTGTTGAGTGTGCAAGTAGTGTAGTTCCCTGTCTGCGGCGTCCCTGAAATCTTGCAGCAATCCCAGACGTTTGGTCTCCAAGGCGCCATCAGGGTCCGGGAGGCCAGAACTATCCAACGCTGCAATGTCATTCTCGATACGAGACATTGTGGCGCGGATCTCGCGCAATGACCCAACGTATTTCGTGATGCATACCCCCCGGATGGTGGCCTTGAAACCCTCCCACAGTGTGGCCCATGTGTCGACAGTGCCTGAGTTAAGCTCAAAATAGTCCTCAATCGCCTTGCGAATGTCCTCCTTAAAAACCGGGTCAGCCAATGCCTTGCCAGGGAAGCGCCATTGTCTCTCGTACCCTCCCAGTCTAGGAACTAGCAGAGTCAAAAGTAGAGGAGAGTGGTCTGAAAAGGTACGGGGGAGCGTAGAGTGAGTATCCACCCAACCCACCACACCCGGGGAGAGGAGCCAATAGTCGATCCTGGTGCTAGTATTATGATACCCAGAATGATGTGTGTAAGCGGGCGATTGGGGATGAAGCCGGGCCTCGATATCAATAAGGGGATAGTGTGCACACATGGTTGAGAGCACAGCACGGGAGCGAGGTTTGCAGTCCGGTGATGTAGAGGTGCTATCCCGTGCTGGGTCCATCAACAAATTAAAATCTCCACCCACCACCAACATGTCAGTGTCGATGCGTAGCAAATCGTCATGAAGACACTGGAGCGTGGCAGGGGAGTCAGTATTGGGCCCATACACTACAACAAAAGTAATCTTGAAGCCGAGAAGAGTCCCAGTGGCCACCACATATCTACCTTCTTTATCAAGAATGCAAGCAGAGTGCACGTAAGGGACCCGTCGGTGCACTAAAATGGCCACCCCTCTCGCATACCTGCTGTAGTTGGCGAAGAACCTGTGTGCGCCCCAACCCCTGGCAACCATAGCGGAATCAGCCTGTCCCAGGTGTGTTTCCTGGAGGAACAACACATCAACCCCATGTCGGGCTGCATAGTTCAGGACTTGCTTCCGTTTTCTAGTGTCGCTGAGTCCCCGGACATTCCACGACATCAGCACCAGTTTGGAAGGACCAGGTTGCTGGCCTACCCTAGCCATGCAAAACCGTACAGGATATCAGTGAACAGTCTTGTGTGTACCCGCCGCCACCCTCCCGCAAAACAGACATCTCTCGAAACAAAAAACAAAGCATGCACAGAAACATTCCAACTAATGCGTGAAACACCCTCCCCTACCCACCACCACCCAGCCTCACGGAAACCCCACGGAGGCACCACCCGACCCAAAAAACAATACCAACAGTAGTAGAAAGAAGTAAGAGTCCAATGCAAATCTTGCAAAAGAAAAACAGTCTCAGAAATGAGCACCAAACGGCTCGCGCCATGGGGGGAGGCAACGCTCCGCCGGGCAGACGCAACAATCAGGTCGACATTCAAATCATATCAACGTGTAGGGGCCCTGCCAGAGGAATCGAGCAGTACAGGGTATTAATGAGTGGCCTATCGAAAAATAGGCAGAAGTCAGCCCTGCCCGCTCTCAGCAAAAAGGTCAGCGCTAGCCTGCGAGTCCATGTTTGTAGGGGATTGCTGCGCTCTGTCCGAGGACCGCGGAGACCCTCTGTTTTTATAGGCTAGGCAGAACTCCTGTGCTTCGGTGGGGGAGTCAAAGATGCGAAACTTGCCATCGACGTCCACCCTCAGTCTGGCAGGGTACAGCATGCCATAGCGCAGTCCCAGCTTGCGCAGCGAGGCCTTAACACCAGTGTACTTACGACGGGCGTCTTGCACCATCATCGTGAAGTCAGGAAAGAAAGAAAGTACCCCACCCTGCCATTTCACTTTGCCCGCCTCACGAGCGGCCTTCAGGGCACCATCCCTATCTCTAAAATTCATGAGTCTGGCAATGATGGGGCGAGGTGGCAGGCCCGGGGCAGGACGAGGGCCTAATGATCTATGGGCCCGTTCCACCACGAAGCTAGCTGTAAAGGTGTCCCTGCCAAACAATTCGATCAGAAGCTGCTCCACAAAAGTGTCAAAGCGGCCAGTGGCCGTCGTCTCCGCCACACCAAGAATGCGAATGTTATTGCGCCTACTGCGCGCCTCCAAATCCTCGTTCTTAACGGCCACCTCCTTGAGGATCTTCTCCACTCGCTCCAGTCGTTTCAGCGTGGAAGTAGCACCATCTTCAAGATCAGAGACTCAGGACTCAGCCAAATCCAGACACCGGTCGTGAGACTGAATTTTAGCACCCATCTCGGCCATCTTCTGATCAAGGGCGTCAAAGCGGGAGTCAAGGGCCTTGAACCCCGCTCGCATCTCACCAAGCATTTCAGCCACCATCCCCGCCATGTCCGGTGGCGCAGGGCTAGCCGAAGCAGCAGGTCTGGCAGTCTGATTGTCGGCCGAGCAGATGGGGGGTTTATCAAAGCTGAGCTTCTTCTGAGTGGGGTCCTTCCGTCGCGTTGTGGCTGGTGGGCCCATCCTGCCTCCAGCCGGCCGGTAGGATGAGGGGGCAGCAGCAGGAGCAAAGGTATGGGCAGCGCAGGGAACAGCAGGGCCGGACTGGGAACCAGAACCGGCCCTGGCAAAGTGCTCGGCCGGCCCCCCTCCCCCCCTCCGTGAGGAGAGGGGAGGGGGGAGAGGTGCGACCGCGCACTGTGACAGGGCCGGTTTTCGGCCGTTTTTGTTACAGGGCCGTTTTTGCAGCATAACGGCCCTGTAACAAAAACGGCCCCAGGGGCCCAAAACCGGCCCCAACCATGCGGCCCACCGGGGGATTGCCCGGTGCCCTCAAAGGCCAGTCCGGGCCTGGGGAACAGGCGTGTGTCGATGGCAAAAGACAACGGCGGGGGCGAGAATGTAGAGCCCCCACCAGACGGAGATATGCGGGGCCGCTCTAGAGACCCCCGAGAGACCCCCCCCGCGCACCCCCGCCACCCCCCGAACGCACCCCGGACAGCCACCCGCCGCCCCCCGCCCGTCACCACCCAGTCCAGGCAGGCCCAGAAATCGAGGCCCCGGCTCCCGAGGCCGGACCAGGCCCGAAGGTCCGGAGCAGCACCGGGGGCCAAAAACCCCCACCAAAGGGACCCGCCCGGGACCAGCAACGGACCGGGGGGGGCACAACAGCAACCCGGATGCCAAGGGGGGGGCGCAGGAACCCGAGGGAGACTCACCAGGCGCTCCGGCGCGTTAGGGTGCACGTCCGGCGGGACCCGACAGGCCCCACCACCCCTCCGCAAGCCTCAACGTCTACGCCGTCCCCCAATCTCAGGCAGCGACCATCAGCACTCCACGGCCCCCCGGGACAGAGGCGGGCATTTGCAGACCCCTGGCAGCGCCGGATCACATGGAAATGCCGTCCGGCGGAGCTCTACAATCAGGCGGCCATTACGATCGCCTGCGTAGCCACGCCCCCCATAATTAACATAATTAATTACCAATTAAAGAAAAATCATTAATTAAAAAAAAAATTAAAACTCATAAACATTAATACACTTACCACACTTTACCGCTATAATCCACACAACCCACAGCTAAAATTAAACTGTAAAAAGACTAATTACACAATTAAAACTTATTTTCAATTACAAAACTAATAGTATTTATCAAATAATGATATAAAGTAAGTAAAATTAATTTACTCCCCACTCTTTACCCCTATAAAAGTAAAATCCACACACAAAAAAATATAAACAATTTCGATATTACATTTTCAATCAATTAATTAACAATTAATTACACATAAATTACTTCCTACCCTTAACCACATAAACCCCACAACCAACACCTAAAATTAATTACACAATTCCCATATTTAATCTGAAATTAATTAATTATTATTTAACAACTAATTATTAATTAAACATAAATTACTTCCCACCCTTTACCCCTATAAACTCCACAACCTGCACCTAAAATTAACTACACAATTTCCATAATTAATTTACAATCAATTAATTAATATAAATTAACAACTTATCAATTAATCAAAACTAAATTACTTCCCAACCTTTACCCCTATAAACCCCACAACCCCACCTAAAAATAATTACACAATAACCATCATTAATAATCAATTAAATATTTAATATTAATTAACAACCAATTAATAACAAATAAATTACTTCAAACAATTAACAATTTAAAATCTCAATTAAATATTAATAAATAAAAAATGATCATTCATTTATTATAATTACATTACTTTCCACCCTATTCTCTTATAAACCCACAACCCGCTACAGAACTAAAAAACGCAAAATTGAAATAAAATAAAATTAATAACCACTAAAAATTTAACACATATATTAAAAAACATAAACATATACAAAAAACATACATCACATACATTTAAAACATAAACTAAAATACATAACACTAATTAAAAAATCGATATTTCAAATTTTAAAGAATCTGGTGGTTCCAGCCTATCTGTGCCACCTGTTAAAGTTTCTTCATGAAGGCAATTATGCCCAAATCAGGTTTGGCAAACATGGTGAACTTATCGTCACCATACCTACAGACAGAGGAGTCCGACAAGGTTGTGTTCTTGCCCCTACCCTTTTCTGCCTGTTTAGAAATGCACTTGTAGAGACATTGGTTGCGGGGAAGGACATTGATGCACCTAAGTTGGCGAATCGTAAAGTGCCGGCAATGATGTTCTCTCTAAATCACCTATGGGCATACAGAGGACCCTTGACAACTTCAATGCTTTTTGTAAATGTAGGGGGCTTGAGATCAATATCCAGAAGACCAAATATATGGTCTTCAATCCAGTCAGCAGTACAAGTCAAGTCATAAAATTTGTATAGCGCACTACATACCCAGAGGGTTTCAAGGCGCTTAGGAAGGGGAGGAGGATTATTTGTCAAATATCCACGTTTTAAGCTGCTTTCTGAACGCTAGGTGGTTCTGGGTGAGGCGAAGGTAAGCGGGGAGTGAGTTCCATGTTTTAGCAGCCAGGTATGAAAAGGATCTGCCTCCCATGGTGGTCTTGTTGATGCGAGGTACAGTGGCGAGGGCTTGGCTGGAAGAACGTAGTTGGCGGGAGGGGGTGTAGAAGGACAGTCGAGAGTTGAGGCAATCTGGGCCGATGTCGTAGAGTGATTTGTGTGCGTGGGTAAGCAGTCGGAAAGTGATCCTCTTATTGACGGGTAGCCAGTGGAGGTCTTTAAGGTGACCAGAGATGTGTTCGTTGCGTGGGATGTCTAGTATGAGCCTGGCTGAGGCGTTTTGGATTCGTTGGAGTTTCTTCTGGAGTTTAGCGGTGGTACCTGCGTAGAGGGTGTTTCCGTAGTCCAGTCGGCTCGTGACCAGAGCGTGGGTGACTGTTTTCCTTGTTTCGGAGGGGATCCAGCGAAATGTTTTTCTGAGCATGCGAAGAATGTTGAAGCAGGAAGAGGATACGGCGTTGACTTGTCTGTTCATTGAGAGTGAAGAATCCAGGAAGACGCCAAGGTTCCGTGCGTGGTCTGTCGGGATGGGTGCTTTTCCGAGGGCTTCCGGCCACCAGGAGTCGTCCCAAGCAGAGGGGGATGTACCTAAGATGAGGACTTCTGTTTTGTCTGAGTTCAGTTTCAGACGGCTTTGTTTCATCCATTCGGCAACTTCTTTCATTCCTTCGTGTAGGTTAGTTTTGGCGGTGTTGGGGTCTTTGGTGAGTGATAGGATCAGTTGGGTGTCATCCGCGTAGGAGATGATGTTGAGGTTGTGTTGGCGTGCGATGGCCGCGAGGAGGCTCATGTATACGTTGAAGAGGGTGGGACTGAGTGAGGATCCTTGTGGTACGCCACAGATGACTTCAGTGGCCTCGGACTTGAATGGTGGGAGGCGGACTCTCTGTGTTCTTTCGGAGAGGAAGGAGGTGATCCATTCAAGTGCTTTTCCTTGTATTCCGATGTTTTTGAGGCGCTGTAGAAGGGTGCTGTGGCAGACTGTATCGAATGCTGCAGAGAGGTCGAGGAGGATGAGGGCGACTGTGTCTCCATTGTCCAGTAGAGTTCGAATGTCGTCTGTTGCTGCGATGAGGGCGGTCTCAGTGCTGTGTTTTGCTCGGAAGCCAGATTGTGAGGGGTCGAGGGATTTGTTGGCTTCGAGGAAGGCGGCGAGCTGGTTGTTGACGGCTTTCTCGATGACTTTGGCCGGGAATGGAAGAAGCGAGATGGGGCGGTAATTTTTGAGTTCGGTGGGGTCCGCTGTTGGTTTTTTCAGAAGGGCGGTGAGTTCAGCGTGTTTCCAGTCTTCTGGGAAGGTAGCGGAGTTGAAGGAGCAGTTGATGACGTCTCGGAGGTGCGGTGCTATGACGGAGTCTGCTTTGTTGAAGATGTGGTGAGGGCATGGGTCTGTGGGGGATCCTGAGTGGATGGAATTCATCAAGCGGATGGTGTCCTCAGTGGAGATTGGGTTCCAGGCGTTAAGGGTGTTCACGGGGGGAGGATGGTCAGCAGATGGTAGGGTGGGTTGGTTTCCGGGTTGGTTGTCAAAGCTGTTGTGGATGTCTGCAATCTTGTTGTGGAAAAAAGAGGCTAGGGAGTCGCAGAGGGTTTGAGAGGGGGTGATGTCGTTGGAGTTGGCCGAGGGATTGGAAAATTCCTTGACGATGTTGAAAAGTTCCTTGCTGTTGTGGGCGTTGTTGTCAAGTCGATCCTTGAATGCTGTTTTCTTGGCTTTTCGGATCAGTTGGTGGTGAGTGCGGGTGGCGCTTTTGAAGGCGTCCTTGGTGCTGGTGGTTGGGTCTTTTTTCCAGGCCTTTTCAAGGGAGCGGCAGAGTTTCTTGGACTTCTTGAGATCATCGTTGAACCATGAGGCTTTCTTGCTGCCAGGTTTGCTTTGACGTTTTTTCAGTGGTGCTAAGGTGTCGGCGGTGTTGGATAACCATAGGGTGAGGTTGGCGGCGGCTTCGTTGGCGTTAGAAGAGAGGGCTGGGGAGTTTCCAAGGAGCGATGCGGAGATTTGGTTCGTGGTGATTTTGTTCCAGTTTCTTTGCAGTACCCGACCTAGCCCTTGTTTACAAGGCATCCCTCTTGAGAGGGTGTCTGTATTTGAGTATCTTGGGGTCACCCTGAGAAAAATGGACTGGGGAGCTCAAATTAAAAAAGCCAGCCTAAAGCTAGCCCAGAACACAGTGGGCTTGACCAAGGTATTTAGAAATTCCTCCCACAAACTTGTTGGTCCGATGGTCGAAATATATAAAGTGCAAGATAGGGGTGCAGCCTTGTAAGGAGATGACATTTGGGGACATTGCTCTCCCTGTAACATATCCAAGACTGAGAACACCTTTGTCAAGCTGTTATTTGGCCTCCCCCTTAGTTCCCCCCTTACACCGGTTCGTTTGGATCTTGAGGTAAGGCCAGTTGATGACTAAATTGCTCTCAGACGCCTTACATTCTAGCGTCATTGGTGGGCTACCCCGCAATTGACTGAATAAAGGGAAGAGTTGAGGGAGGTCTTGAGCCTTCAGGGTGCGGAAAAATTACCTTGGTTAGCCCACGTTAGGGATACATTTATGGCCATGGGTAGAGCAAACCTGTGGTACAATGCTAAGGTAACCTGCCCCATAATATCCAGGAAGGATTTAGCACTGAGCTACAGGAAGAGTAAACTCACCCACCAGCAGGGTAGCTCAACAACTGGCTCTCTCACTGCAGTGTTTTTGGGAAGTAAAGATCAGTACAGCTTGGAGCCCATATTGGATGACATTGAACCCACTTTAGTTTGGAACCTATACTTACAATTCAGGCATGCCTTTACAAACAAATGGGTGGGCGCACCCATTCTGGGTTGTCCGGCCGATGGTAATGCAGAGGAGTCAGAATACCATGTATTTTTCTTTTGCCCAGGCTATAGGAAGGTTAGGCATCTATGGTTGATGCAGCTATGTAGACATTTGGGAACCCAGCGCTGTGCAGAGTCTTTTAGACTATTGAAATACAATACTCATCTGCCAATTGTATTTGCAGTGTCGCGCTTTTTATTCTCTGTGTGGTGTGTACGTAGAATGTTTTTTAATACCAATCCATAGGTTCTAGCTGATAACCCTATAATGTTTTAACTGGATCTGGACTATTTTTTACTCATTTTTAATAGTCATCAGATTTTGTATGGTTTTAGTGGTTGTAATATGATATATTTCTGCTTTTAGAAATATTTTATATTTGTCTCTATTTATGACCATTGTATGGGGTGCTGGCCCTTGTGTTGGCAACTGTAACCTAGAGCCAGGGGCTCTGAGCATGTTTCCACATGGATTAATATAATAAAATGTTATTGTAATGCAAGCGCAGATTTATGGTCATCTGACTACAATAAAGTTTGAATAAAGATTTTAAAAAAAGATATTTTGAACAACAATATTTTTACAAAATATTGAATGACATCAATATATTTTTTTTTTGATAATCAACTTTAGTGGCATTTTTAAAAACAAAACAGGAAGAAAGTTTCATTAGTCGCAGTTCGTGAATCAGCAGGTGCAGTAGGGTAAAAATCACAATACATATGAGTGGAAGAAAAACATTCCAGTCCGACATCTTATTTAGCATGGTAACAACAAGGACAGTGGGCAGATCCGGGTTCATGGCGGAGCCAGCTTAAACCATTTCCCCCATATTTTAGGAAACATTTCAGGGGTACCCCGAGATTCAAAGAGGGTCTCTTCCTGGGCCCCGCACCAGTCCACCCCCCTCCTCCACCCCCCCCACCGTGGGACCGGATTCCCGCATCCAGCTGCGCGCTATGTCTCTCTTGGCCACGGCAACGGCCGTCCCTAATAGGAGTTTGTCTGCTCTATTGCCGTCTAGGCCATCGAAGATACCCAGCAACAGTCGAAGTGGGTCGTGAGGGACCTCCCAGCCCAGAGCCTGTGTAAGTTCTCTCTCCACCCCCCTCCAGAACTTTGCCAGGCCCGGGCATGCCCACACCATATGATAGAAGTCTGCAGAAGAGTGCCCACATCTGGGGCATTCCGGGGAGGGTCGCAAGTGAGCGCGTAAAAGCCTCTCTGGAGGGTCGAGACCTCCCGGAGCCAGTTCCCATGCCAGAGTGGCATCAGGCGGGTGAGTTTGTGGTCCCATCCTGTATGGCGCAGGGCAGTGCGCCAGGCCAGCAATACCGCCCGGGTAATCGGAGCCATGGTTTGCAGGACAGGGCAACCGTAGAGGAATACTTGGAGCTGAGGAAAGTCCGTCTCTTCCAGTTCCACCCGGTATGCCGGTTCGGACCAGCCGCCCGCGTACCAGTCGTGGATGACAATAAGCTTGGTGGCGAGGTAGTAGAGGTAAAGATGGGTCACCCCTAAGCACCCGTCAAAGGGGGGAATGCGGCTGTGTGCGAGGGAGATACACGATCGCCCGCTGCCCCAGAGGAACCTGAAAAGGGCTCCGTCCAGCTCCCGGAACCAGGAACGGAGAAGGGGGATGGAAGTATTCTGTAGAATGTATAGGAAACGGGGGAGGACCATCATTTTGAATAGTGCGCTCCGTCCCAGGGGGTTGAGGGGGAGGGATTGCCATTTCTTCAGGTCAGAGCGCTTTCGGGTTACTAGGGGCGTCACATTCAATGCCCACTCCAGCTCCGGCAATAGAGTCACCCATATCCCCAAATACTTGACCGAATAACGCCTGAGGGGGATGGAGGACTGCCAATCAAAGCATTCCCGGGAGGGATGCAATGGGACCAGGGTGGATTTCGCCGCATTGAGCCGAAGGCCAGAGACTCGTTCGAAGTCCTGAAGGATCTGCAGACACCTAGGTCCCGAAGATGCCGGGTCCCCCAGATAGAGGAGCACATCATCGGCGTAGGGGGCTATCTTGTCGATGTGGCTCTCGTTCCAGGCCCACCCCAGAACGAGGCGGTCATGCCGGATGAGGGTTGCCAGGGGCTCCATCGCCAACGCGAACAAGAGTGGCGATAGGGGGCACCCCTGGCGCGTACCTCTACGTATCGGAAATGCCTCAGAGAGCGTCCCGTTAATCAACACTCGGGCTCTGGCTCTCGCATAAAGGACCCTAACATAACTGCGGAACCGCGGCCCGAAGCCTATCTCCTGCAGGACGTCTTGTAGATAGTCCCAGCCCACCGTATCGAAAGCTTTCTCAAAGTCGAGAAAGAGGAGGGCCAGATACGGAGTGAGGCGAGAGCGATGGGCCAGAGCCAGATGGAGGCGGCGGATGCAATGGCAAGTACCTCTGGTCGGCAGGAAGCCACATTGATCTGGAGGGACCAGATCCCTCAGGAGGGGCCTGAGCCGCTGGGCCAGTATGGCGGCGAAGAGCTTGATTTCGGTGTTTATAAGGGAAATCGGGCGGAAGTCCGCGCAGTGCACGGAGGGCGGATGGGTCTTGGGGATGACCACAATCGTGGCGAGGTCCGACTTGAGGGGAAAGGAGCCCTTTTCCATACCGTGGTAGAAAAGAGTCAACAGGTGGGCGGCTAGAGTGTCCCGGAAGGCTGCATAGAATTCCTGCGGGAATCTGTCCAGACCGGGCGTCTTGCCACTATTCAGAAGAGGGATGGCCTCCAGGACTTCCTCCTGTGTGAAGGGTTTCTCCAGGACCACGGCATCCTCCGGGGCGAGGGAGGGTAAGCGGGTGCCGGTCCTGCTCAGGAGGGTAGACAGGGAAGCGTTGGGCGGGCACGCCGCGTAGAGACGGGTGTAGAAGTCGGCGAAGGGGGATACCATCCGGCGTGCAGATCTCCGGTATGAAGCGATGGATCTGAGGGTAAGAGATTAAGTTGTGGAGAAGTTTACCGTTTTTATCCCCCAGCCGTAGATCCGCGCCACTGACGACCGTCACAGCTGCTGGGCCGAATCGAGCGAGACCTGACGGAGCTCCTCCCGAATCAGCGCCAGCTGCCGGGTGGGATCGGTTAGACCCAGTGCCGCTTGCTCGGCTTCAAGCCGGGCAGCCTGAGACTCCAACTCCCCAAGCCGGGCCAGCGGGTCTGCTCGTTTGGCGTGTACGAGCCCTCTTGCCACTCCACGAATCAGCGCTTTACCGGCCTCTCACAGTGTCTCCGGCGACGGGACCGAGCCCTCATTGGCGGTGAAGTAGTGGGATAGTTCAAGAATCAGTTCGTCTACCAACGCCTGGTCCTGCAAGAACCATGCACTGAGGCGCCACACGGCACGCGGACCCCTGGGCGCGGAGCCCATGCGGAGGGAGACGGGGGAGTGATCCGACAGTCCCCTCTGTAGGATAGTAACCCCAGAGACCAAATGGCAGTCTGTGGCCGGGAGCAGGAGAAGGTCTATGCGGGAGTGGGTGTGGTGAGAGGCCGAGGTATGCGTGTATTGTGTCTTGCACGGGTTCCAAACCCTCCAAGTGTCACATAGCCCCAAGGCCAAAGCCCAGCCCGACAGGGCCGCCGCGGAGGAAGAGCGGGACGCCGACAGGGGACCGGTTGAGTCCGGCCCTGGTCGCATCACGGCATTGAAGTCTCCGCCTATAATTGTGAGACCGAGCGGGAGGCATCGGAGCGTCGGGGACAAGAGGGTCGGCGGGACATAGACACTCAGGATGTTTAGGGGACATCCCTCCAGCCTTCCGAGATCGCGACATAGTGCCCCAGCGAGTCATTGCAGGCTTTAAGCAGGGGATCGCCACCCCTCGAGACCCCCGCTGGAACCCTGAGTGCCAGACCATTGCGAACCCATAACGGGCTAGGAAAGTGCATTGAGTCCCTAAAAGGTGGGTCTCCTGGAGCAGGAGTACGTCCGCCGAGTGGCGATGCGCCGCTCGAAGGACCGCGGCGCGCTTAATGCGGTCAAGTAGTTGACGTTCCAGGAGTGGACGTGGAGGGACCTAATTAGGGTGGAAGCCATTCAGGGAGGAGGAGGGTATGGAAGATCACGGGGACAACTGGGGACGCGCTTCGAGGGGGAGCTTACAGCACCAAAGCGGGTCAGAAGAGCCGGACAGTCGGAGCAGGCACCCGGGGTGAGGGCAGGCGGCAGGGGGGGGGGGCGGCCGCCCGCAGTCCGCCTCCATGGTGGATCGCGGGGACACGGAGTGGGTCGGGGACCGGAGAACCGGATGTGTGTGTTGGACAAGGTTGTACCCATAATCGGAAAGCTAGATAGAGAGCTGCAACCAGCTGTGCACAAACAGCGACAGTATAAACCGAGGAGCGGCAGCATTGGTGCGTCGCATGTGCGTGTCGGACAGAGTGTGCCCATCTGAGAACATTGGGAGGGAAAGCAGCTGCCGGCCGTTCATAAGCGGCCACAATGTTAGCCAAGGAGCGGCTGTGCAATGCCAAATAGGCGACGAAAACCATGAACCATAGGGAAGACAACGCCCCCCCTTCCCAATCCTCCCAACACCCCCCACCTTACACTTCAGAAAAGGAAGCATCTGTCACCCGTAAGTACAACCCCTCAAAAGAAAAAAACAAACAAACCCCTCAGTAGAGGACAGAAACTAAGCTGAAACGATTAGTTGGGAGCAGTGGCACTAGTTCAGTGACAGTCAAGGGAGGACCCCCACCGTATTGCTGGATTAAGAACAACAGCCAAGAATATTAAAAGTCAGTAAACCAGCCGAATACATCGGCAATGATCTGCATGGTCTCTAAAAGCCTCAGAGTATAGAGACAAAGGGTAGAGAATATATAGGCTCAGGAAAGAAAGGGAGACAGAGGGAAAAAAGGGGGGGGAGTGAAGGGGAAATAAACAGGTGGGAAGGAGAACATGAGTTAGACACAATACAGATCCCGGGTGGGACCCCCACCAGGCCACCCGCTCTCCGGGCGTCAGGCAAGGTCTAGGAGAGCGGTCCCGGCGTCACGGCCGCCCGGTGCGACCGTGGGCAGTGAAACAGCACAAGCCAGATTCAGGCCTCTTCCTCCTGCGTGGAATCCCGGATCACCGGGCTGGCAGACAGATCCGAGTCCGATCTAGATTTGCGCAGGCCCATGCCCGAGGTCAAGGGCTCGCCCGCGTCAGTTGCAGAGGAGGGCCCCGCCGCCGGGGGAGTGTTGCGGGCTGATGGAGGAGGAGAAGATGGTCGCCGCACAGTCCCCTCAGGTGAGCCAGAGGCGTTCCGGCGGCTGCGGCCTCGTCTGCGGGATCCGGTCCGGCGTCGTCTCGGCCCGGGCCCTTCACGGATTTGCCCTGGAAGAGGACCTTGAGCCGTGCAGGGAACAGGAGGCCGTATGTCAGACCGATCGCCCGGAGCTTCTGCTTGACTTCATCGTAGTCCGGTCCCGGAAATTAAAGATGCGAACGATGAAGGGCCGGGCAGGGCCTCCCGGGGGTTTGGTTGCCAAGGAGCGGTGGGTTTGCTCTATGGCGAACCAGGGGGGAAGTTTCTCCGCCGGCATCCAGGAGCAGAACCAGGTTCCCAAGAAGTCAGCTTCCGGACCCTTCTCCACCCCCTCTGGAAAACCTATGAGGCGGAGACTTCAATATTTTTAAAAACAATATTTCTTACCTTAAATTTGATATTCTTGAACACGTTATTCTTGCTGTCAATTTTTCTGTGTCACAATGTTTCCAACTCGATATTTGTGTATGTCAACATTTCTAACTCGATATTCTGTCTGAATACTAAACTCCTGTTGTGCAACCTGCGGCTGATAGTAGCTAAGAGAGACATAGCTAAACACTGGGGATCCCTGAATCTCCCTACAATGACTGAATGGAGGGCAGGGATGGACCTCTACATGGGTGGGCAAAGGGTGACATATCAGGCAAGAGGGTGCCCAAAGAAATTTACCAAGGTCTGGAACCCCTGGTTAAGGTACTACCGGCTGGAGTTAGTGGGGGAATAGAAGGAGCTCTGGGCATAGACCAGGGAGCTGGAAACAAGACGAAAGCAGGATCCCCACCTCCCTTTTGGACACATTATGTCAGGAACAACCTGTAAATATAGTGGAACAATGGTGATGCCGAAAATGATTGTATTTGTATCACTGCTGATTAGATTCAAGGATGTAATGTTCCATGATGCTCTTTGTCTACCATTGAAAGATTTTTTTTTGCACTGTGGTTTTCTTTACTGGAAAATTTACCAACAAAACTATCTAAAAAATGAATGTAGTTAAAGTTGTTGCAAACTGTGCACTGACTTACTGAATTGATTTTGCATACTGACCTATGTACTAATAGGTCAGTTCACAAAATCATCATTCATAGTGGGTCGCAATCCTACCTACTTCATTAATATGCATGAGGTAGGTCGTAAACTGAGACCCTCTATGTTTAGCTAAAATCAGAGGGATGATGGCCCGCTGGGTGTCAGTAGACCAACATGTCTGATTATTTTTCAATAAATCCATATTTGTTTTTTTAAAGCAATCCTAAGAGAAAAATGGGAGGTGTTTAAAAAAATGAGAAACTTCCTCAAGCTTTTTTAATGAGTAAGCAGTGGTCTTATAGGGACATTCACCGAGGGGAAAGAGTCCTTTAGAGACCCCTTCCGGATGCAAAAGGGTTGGTAAAATGCACCCGCCCCCTACGCTTCAGCAGGTAGTTGTTCCTTGACACAGGAAAATTCACATTCAGGATTAGTCAGGTGTCCTTTTGAAGGAACCAATACCTGGACTCAATATCGCATATAAGGTCACTCGTAAACACTCTAAGTTAATTAAAGCTTAAATACTCTGTAAATGTGAAGGAATTGGAAACGGGAGGGTCGAAGCTTGTTGTGATCATTATATGAATCCGTGGGAGCAGCGCAAGTGCTGCACAAAGAATCTAGTATGGATAATGGGGGGCACCAAGTATTTGTGAGGTACAATTCCTGCAGATGTGTCGGCAGGGGGCATCCCCTGCTGAATCGGAACCATATCCCAGGTATTCCACTCATCAACTACCACTTCAGTCTCCGTTAGGGTAGGAGCAGCGATATCTCACAAACGAGCAGTGCTTCTCCCTGAGGCTGGAAAGAAGGATTTGCCTGTGGAAGGCGATGCTAGGAGCAGTAGGTGCGCCCTAACATGTTATACATTCAGTGGTGTGCACTAGGCCTTTTAAAGTAATTATGGGTATTTTTTATCTCTTGTCAGTGGCGTAACCCGCTTCGAATGGAGGGTGGAAACTGAGGGTGCCGGGTATGCTGCAAAAGGCAGGCTCCACCTGGCGGGTGTAGGCACTGACAGGCTCGTTCTAAATACCCAAGGTGCTGCTAGGGGCCTGGTGGGCCACTCTTAGAAGAGTAGGGCTGAGCAACGGAGGGGGAGCTGCCATATGGGCGCTCTAAAACTAGCGAGATGCTCTTAAGTGAAGAGGGCCTAGCAGCGAAAGGTGAGCTGCCAATAGTCGTAAAAACCAGCGGCAGCGTGGAGGAGACAGCACTGTTAAACGGCACCAATAACACATACGGGCAGCTGGTAGGCCATTGGAAAGGAAAACGTTGCCAAAACAGTGGTCCTTGGGAGGCTTGACAGCTGGGACACTGAGAGGATCAACGTAGAGAGCTAGATGGGATAGTCACAAAGGAGGCATGGCACTTGCAGCCCGGGCACGGCCGGAAAGGGCCCTGGATATAACACATCGGTAGCAAGGGAAGCCTAGAAGCTGCTAAGCACCACCCAAGGGGTTTTCACAACCTGTGCATGGACAGGAACCTGTGTCGGACAGTGCTGTCAAAGATGATTTATGGATTTGACAAACTGGCTTAAGACTTGGATCACTGATTTATGACTGATGTTCTTGCAAGATTTATGGCATATATCAATGATCGATTACTGTCATGATGAATAATGACCATCTCATGATTTATGGCGTAACGTTAGCAAACTGCGACCTTTCAGCTCCACCTCAAGGTCTGTGTTACTGAAAGAAGGGCAGATGGAGGGGAAGGTAGTACCAGGTAGCCTTTAAGGACGGTTTAACACTTCAGCACACAATCCTCACAGTTTGACAAGAATCCCCATACCCTACATAACTGACTATGCATAGCATAGTCTTTTCTTTAATTTATGTCACAATGCTTACATATAAACACCTTCCTTTTTCCATTAAAGCCTGTGAGTTTATGTTGCTGAAAGTATGGTTAAGGTAAGATTCTCTGCGCCTGATTCACAAAGGTAAACTCACACTTTTGAGAAATTTACCATTATTTGCTATTCACAAAGGGATTTATGAATAGTATCTTTTTGAATGTGGAGTCTCTGCACATAAATAAAAGTGAGGACACTGCACTCATAAATATACTGTATGTGAATCCCTTTGTGAATAGCAAACACTCATTGACTTACAGAAAAGTGTGTTTAGGTAGCAAGTCTCTACTATTTACACTTGCGTTTTCATCTTCGTGTGGTGGCTGAGTTCAAAGGCAGCTCTCTGCTCATGTGCTGGATCTGGGTGGGAAGCTAGCTGCGGTTTCGGGACGCACTGTGTGGACCTGCTCAGTAGGCATTTCCCATCCCTTGGAGGTGCACTGTTATACCTGCTGCTCAGCCAGTGTGATTGGGTTGATGGAATGTTGGTGTGAGAGGTGGCAGTGGAATGTTGGATGAGTGAGGATGTCAGTTGGAGGATGGGCTGAGCAGCAGGAAGGCTGCTCCTGGTGGGGCTCTACTCAACATCTTATCCTAAATAAATCTACTTGGAAACTACTTGGAACTGGACTATCATTTGTTCACTACATTTTGGCGACGATTGGTGTAAGAAAAACCTGTGTGTTGTAACTGATTCTGTATCTCCAAGAAACCAGTGCCTTAAGGATCTGCAGCTAAAGAAACTACAAACTACGATTGGAACAAGGATTCTGGCAGCCCTGAACCCCACCAGGGACCACTACAGTAGTCGCCCCCAACCTGGGCGTGCCCGATCCCACTTTACACAAGCCTGGTGAGCTATGTATTGCTTGTGCTTGATAGCTGTGTTTTATCTACAAAGTATGGTGAACATGCGTGGACTTTGCCTTGTCTACTCACCTCGCAGCGTTTCCTGTGTGTCAACTAGTAAGTGGAGCTCATTTGTTCGCTCTTGAGGGAGAGTACTGAGTGAGAGGCTCGCACTCCAGCTTATGGAGGACCGCATTGGATTGGGTGTCCCTGTCTCAGTTGAACAACACGCGTGAGCAGTTCATGCCCTTCGTGTCAGGAGTGCCTACATACACGAGAAAGCGTCAGTCTGGAGATTCTGCTTCCCTGCCTTCTACTTGTGTGGAGTGGTGCTTCGTTGATTGAACTTGCTCCCTAAATTGTGTTTTTTTTATTTATTTTTTATTTAACCTTTATTCATTATCAAAGTCTGTGCCAGGGTTTGCCACCTGCAGCCCCGGGGCTGACAGCTGATATCAAGCAAACATATCGTGCACACAACTAATTCCTGACACAGCCTGTAAGCCGACATCCCGGAGGCTCGGCGGCGTACAATGATAACACAGTGCACTATAGATCTTGAAGTGAACAGATCAGTATTACCGTGAAGTCTTTCCAAAACTTGTGTCATCATACCGCTGGCTGCGTACAGGGCTTTGACACGGTAATCCCAGAGGCTTGCAGGCTGGACTCACCCTAGTTTAATAGAAAACAGTCCACCTAAAGTCTACCCCAACTATCCCCCCACCCACAATTCGCCAGCAGTTCTCTTGCCCAATTTACAACACAGCAAAAACGTGTCTGACCACCCGTCTATCAGAAATGGAAGGGGGAAACGTGTGCTCGACTCAACGTCCTGCTCTCCACTCTTAACAGGCAGTACCCCCCAGTATGGCCCATAAGCAACGCACCCCTCCTACCCCCGCATGTAGCCTGCTTCCCAGCGCCCCTCTACCCGCCATATCCCTACAGCCCTACCCTAGGATCCCCTACTATGTGCCAACCTCAGACCCCTGTGAAGGCCCCTACCCGTGTTCCTCAGGTATGATCAGCTCGTCAGTGTTTCCACCCTGCTCTGTCTCCCCCTCCTCCCCGCTACCGCTGATGTATGTCTGATACAATGTCCAGAAGTTCTTGTGACGACTCATGGGCGGGAGCAGTTCGCTATATACCTCAGACTGTGTGCAGCAGTACAGCATGTCCTTGGCCCATCTTTTCTTTGTGGGTAGTGGGCAGTGGGCCCCTCATCCAGCAAGCGGCCACAACTCTCCTGGCTATCAACAAGGCTATATCCACCAATCGTCTCAATGCAACTGGCAAGGCCTTCAAGTATCCCATCAGTGCCAGTGCCGGGACAGCTGCAATCTCCACACCTAATATCAAGCCCAGTTCCGAGAACACTTCCCCCCAGAATTTGCTGACGCCAGGACAGCTCCAAGCCATGTGGAGGAAATCAGCTGTCGGTGCATGGCAGCGTTCGCACTCCGGGGATTGCCGCAAACCGTATCTATGCAGCCTCTCCGGGGTGTAGTAGACACGCTGTAGAAATTTGAAATGGACCAATCTGTGTCTCCCGTTCAAGGACAACCTTTTAGTGCTGAGGCAACAGTACCTCCACATGTCGTCCTCTATCTGTATTTGAAGGTCGCGCTGCCACTCTGTTCTAGCTTTGGAAGATTGGGGCTGCTTGTGACGGGCTCCCAGTTTGTTTAGGTTGGTCACTAACTTACGTGAAGATACTGTTTTAATCACGTAAGAGAGTTCCGGTACCTCAGCTGGTTCCTTCAGATCCGGTCCCAAAAGATCCCGCAATGCTCCCCGGACCCTATGATACTGAAAGCGTGATAGGAGGGAGACGTCCGTCTGCGGGGGAGATAATTGTTCCCACGTCCTCACCACTCCGTCCGTGAACAGGTCCTCAAGTTTTGATATTCTCAACTTCTGCAATGTTCTTATGACTCCCCTCTCCCTCAGCAGGGGGATCCATACCGCCCATTCAATTCTCAGTTGCGGGGAGTACAGCAGGTCACAGTTCTGCGCCCGCGCCAGCTCATGCCAAGCGTGGTTCGTGGCTTTTATGGAGTCCAGTCTACCTATGCCACAGTCCACCGGTAGGCAGACCGTGGCAGGCAGCGGCAGTGGTTCCGCGAAGAGGCGCTCAAGTATGACATGTGGGATCTGCGGGTTTCCATGTATCCAGGAATGCAGATGCGCTGCCTGTGCCACCCTGTAATATCTCTCCATGTCAGGAGCGCCCAAGCCTCCCATTTCATATGGTAATGTCAAGGTCTGCCACTGTATCCTGGGGTGTTTTCCCCCCCACGCTAGACGAATGAGTGCCTGTGTCAGTTGTTTGAAAAAGGCCTTCGAGAGGACAACTGGAATGTTTGTGAACAGGAACAGAAACCTGGGTAGAACTACCATTTTCATGATAGAGATCCTGCCCATCAGTGAGAGGGGGAGTTTGCACCACCTCTCAATGTCATCTACAAGTCTGGAAAAAGCAGTTCCATAATTCTCCCGAATCAGAGTTTCAGGATCCATATGTAACTGTATCCCCAAGTACCGAACCGGGTCAGAGGACCACTGCAGGGGATATTCCATCCCAAAAGGTTTTGTGACTGGGGTTAACGGGAACGCTACCGATTTGGTCCAATTGACTTTTAGCCCCGATAGTGCCCCAAACCGCACCACCTCTCTGAGAACTGACTGGAGATTCGTCTCCGGGTCGCGAACATATAGCAGAGTGTCATCCACGTACGTAGAGATGCCAATCTTGTACGTTGGGATATTGATGCCCTCGGCCGCATGGTATTCCCTAATCGCACAGGCCAGGGGTTCAGCTACTAACGCGTATAATAGGGGGGAAAGAGGGCCTCCCTGTCTTGTTCCTCTGCTGATTTCAAAAGGGTCAGTGACAGTATTCCCTATCCGCAGTCTGGCCATGGGTTTATAATACAGCGCTTCCAGCATTTGCAGGAAGGGTTCACCCAGTCCTAGTTTCCGCCGTACTCTCAGCATGAAGGGCCATTCCACTGAATCGAATGCCTTCTCCATATCTAGAAATATAGCCAGCGCCTTATTCTCTTGCCGAACATGCTGCATTGTGCCCAACACCGTCCTGATGTTATACGTCAGATTCCGTTCTGGGACAAAGCCGGCCTGCTCCGGCGCCACAAGGTCAGGGACGAGGAGCGCCAGTCGAGTGGCTAACACTTTGGCATACAGCTTGGTATCCACATTCAATAGTGACAGCGGACGATAGGAACCGCAAACGTCAAGGGGCTTTCCGAGCTTCAAGATCGTTATCAGTAGGGCCTCACTCGTGGTGGGAGACATGAACCCATCCGCACAGATCTCATCAAAGAGGGTGATCAGGTGCGGCATAAGTTTATCTATAAAGGCCTTGTAGAAGCCCACAGTGGGGCCATCTGCTCCAGGGGCACTTCCCGCTCTCATCCCCCCCAGCGCCTCCCGAATCTCATCCTCTTGTACAGGCGTCGCCAGGAATTCTCACATCGCGTCCGGCAAGAATGGCATCCTAATGTAGCTAAGGTAATCCTCTATCTCCTCTTCCATATGAGAGGATTTGGACTGATAGAGATCAGCATAATAATTTTTGAGCTCAGCAATAATCTCCGTTTCATCCGTAAGAGCCTCCCCAGTGGGTGAAAGCAGTTCGTCTATCACCAAAGGCTTCCTTTCCTGTCGCATTATTCGGGCCAGGACTGAGCTAGGCCTATCCCCCTCCCCGTATACCCGTGCCGTGGCATACTTGCCAATATGTTGAACCTCTCTGTCAGCCTCCTCATGATAGTCGGCTATCATTGTTTTGAGCTGTTCAGAGGTTTACGCATCAGGGCAACTTCCTTGCCTCTCCTCAAGGTCTCTCAGTTGGGTTTCGAGGTTTTTCAACCGTTGTCTGATGGCCTGGAGTACACTGGAGTGTTTGGCCATGGCCATCCCTCTAATGTATGCCTTGAACGCATCCCACAGGGTCAGGAAGCTATCAACGGTTCCCAGATTCGACTCAAAGAAAGTGTCAATTTCTTCCGCTAGTTCACCTCTGAACACTTCATCTAGAAGTGAGTAAGGCGGAAATCTCCAAGTGAACGGGGGTATTCTTTTCGCCGGGGCCACCAGCGTCAGCAGCAAGGGGGAATGGTCCGAGAGGGTACGGGGCAGCACCGCACAGCTACGGACACCAGGGAGTACCGACTGTGAGGCCAGGAAGTAATCGATTTGCGTGTGGATATCGTGGAATGCCGAGTAGTGTGTAAACCCTCCCCGTGTGGGGTGTCTGTTGCGCCAAACCTCAGCTAGGTCTAGTTTCACCATTTCAGCCTGCATAAGGAGGGCCGCGGCCGCTGGTCTACGCAACGGCCCCTTAGATCTGTCCTTATCTGGGTCATAAACAAAGTTGAAGTCACCCCCCCACAGCATTTTGGAAGTCTCATAGGGCCGACAGCGCGCTGATAAACCTGCATAAAAGTCAGGGTGGTCGTAATTGGGCCCATAAACATTAACCACAACTAGGTCCAGTCCTTTACCTATACATCTTACAATCAAAAAACGCCTTTCTGGGTCCGCTTCAATTAGTGTCAGTTTCAATTGGGAGCGCGGGTTGATCCATGTAAGTACCCCCCTAGAGTGTGTGGTGAATCCCGCTGCAAGACTGTTACCTCTTATGCCTGTGGTTTTAAGCATCTTGCTCTGAGGAGGGAGGTGAGTCTCCTGTATGAGTGCGAGATCAATTTGGTGTCTATGTAGGTAGTTCAGCACCTTCCTGAGCTTGCGGTGATCATTTAGCCCCCTTACATTCCAGGTTAATGCATGCAGTGAATCAGGACCGCCATCAGCGGTCATTCTGCCTACGTCAGCCATACCAGGAGAGTAATCAGTGTGGCAACGAATAACATTTCCCCTCTGCCGTCAAATAGGCTCTGCGAATCTACAATAACAGCAAAATTTCCTGCGCAATAGAAATCGAGCAATACTCTGCATGGCTTACCCGTTAGTACCCCCCCATTGCAACAGAAGCATCCCGCAACTTGCGCCACCCCCCACCCACTGCAGACCCCCCCAACCTGGCCTGACAGGACCCGATCCCACCCTTCAACTCCATACTCACAAAACCATCCTACATTGTGTGTTTCTCTGGTGCTGACTGGTGTTTGTCCTTCTGGCTTTGACACTTAGGAACTATTGGGGGCACCGCTGCTTTCGCTGGTGGAAACTTGGGCAAGTTTGGGCCATTTTTTAATTTTTGTGCGGTTTGGTTGCTGCCAGTTCTTGTGCAATTGGCAGTTTAACCGCTGTCCCTGTGTTTTGAAAAATAAACAGCAGGTGTTTCCCAGCAGCGCTGTCTTCATGGGATCCTTTCTGATGCAATTGTATGCGAGAAGCTTGGGACTGCTGAGGGACGCTCTGCTGCCTTGACGCAACGCGAGCCACCCAGCACGGCGTCAACTACGTGCCGCCATATTGTTTTCCTTACAAGCAAACTAGCATTTCTTCATTGACATCTCGGAGGGCCTGGGAGTTGTGCTGTGTGTATGACATTCGGTTTGTCATGGTGATCCTGTAAGCTTTCATGTGTCCTGTACAAAGTGCAGTGGTAATAGTCATCATCACTGTAAAGATGACTGCAACACCAGGTAAGGTGAATAAAGCTTTTATTAATAAATATCCTGACACCAGAGGTACGTCTTCTAACATGAGCCTCTCACCAGCAACTGTCCCCCAACTGTCATTTCACTTGCCAGTGTTCCAGCTCGGAACCCACATGATTAAGTAAACACAACACATCTCTTTATCAATAATAACAAAACAGAATAGTGTAGAAACAGTAAGTGAGCTGTCTGGGAAGAGAGAAGTGACCAAAAGCTAATCACACACAAAATCGTGTAACTTAGCTGGTGGTTTGACTACTCTCCCAAATCTGCTCACAGTAGGCTCGCCATTTAAACTGATGTCTCGAGCCGTACGATCTTCATCCACAGACTCATCTAAATCAACATTGGTATCACTAGTGGTCTGATATCCTTTGTACACTTCTGATGGCTCCTCACTCAACCTACTACTACTGTCCTCCCGAATCAGTGAACCGTCAGAAGTATGCTCGCATCCAGAAGATACATCATTTGTAGCTGAAGATACATCATTTGTACCCTGTGGGTGAGAGCCTCCAAACACATCACGATCCAGAATCCAATCGTAGTCTTGAGCATAGGAACCATCTCGGTCAACAGGTGCGCACTGAGGATGAGACGTGGCCACCCCCTCTTTACACATTGACATTGAGGAAAAATGCCATGTTTTACCATCACTCAGTAACGCCGAATTACAAAAAACTTTTTTGACTTCCATAGGTTGTGAGTAGTGATTCTTCCCTTTGCTTGAACACTTCGATTTTTTCACTCTAACTTTGTCTCCCACCCGGATGGAAACCTCTTTGCAAGCATGTTTGGAGTCATAGTATCTTTTCCCCACAGTTTGTGACTCCCGCAACTTTCTTTGAACTTCTTTAGGGGACCAACATTCTCTCTTGGGGATTGCCCAACCCACATTGTCCTTAGTTATGGGTGTCCTCCCTCTCAAAAGCACAAAAGGACTGGCTCCCGTGGATTCACAAGGAGTCACCCGGAAAGCCCACAGATTGTTGATGAGTTGCTTTCTCCATGATAGGTCATTTTGGTTGGCTAGTTGAATGACCCCTTTGATGACCCGATTGAACCTCTCTACTGCGCCATTGCCAGCAGGATGGTACACAGAAGTGGTTTTATGTTTGATTCCATGTTTGGAAATGAATTTCTTAAATACTGCAGACGTAAATTGTGGACCATTGTCTGATACTATACAATTCGGAAGGCCTTCTCTCAGGAATAACTTACGTAAGAATCCTACCACACTTTTGGATTCCGCATCTTGGACCACCTCTACTTCTGGCCATGCTACAAGGTAGCCGAACGCCCGATGAAGTAAAGTACATTCTCGCATAAGGTAATAAGAAGTGGCTTTTCTGCGTGTTTTTTTTAAAAACTAACACGAACTCTGTAGACAAAACGTATTTCCGTTTTTTCCATGTCCTTTAGAAATTATATTTCTTGGGAAACTTGACCACGTTCCTAATGATAGAAGCGATTTCCTTCCTGTGGGAGTAGAGCATTTACTTATTCATCGAAAATACAACCTAGATAAAATAAGTTTAAACCCACAATGTAACGCGACCATTCTTGAGACATGTGAACACTTAATGCGGGATACAACATAGTTAAAGACGCAATCTTTTGTTTCGTAAAAACAAAAACAAAACTTGTATTGCGTCAAACCCGTTCTCTGCTCAACAAGAGAACTGATTCATTTTCCACCGTCCACTTACAATTTTGCAATACAAAGGGACACCATTCTCTAGACATCTGGTATAGATACACGTCCTGTGCCGATAGATGTATAAACAGCTTCTAATAAAGAACAGCGTAAAAAACAATGCCTACCCTGCAAGCAAGCCATTATAAAAAACGCTTATATATTCAATGCTTTGTGACAGCGCAAATGACTAGATCCATGTGGTCCCCCACTGTTTGCTTAATCTCCGCCTTTCCTTTTCAATTTTGATATAAATGTGCATGACCAAGTGGCTTCCTGCATTGCTCTAAAGTAGAGAAAATAAGTGCCACCCCAAGTGATAATTATGATAGCAATGTTCGTCATATGCATGTACTGTCTGTCATTCTTTCCTTACTACAGGTCAACGAGAGTGTTAAAGGCTGTGAATACATTGACCTATACCGCACAAGTCGTGTGAGTAAATGTATGTGTGTTTGTCCTGACGAATGCTCCGTAGACCTTTTGGCATAGGGAGCTGAAACATGTCGACTTAATCAACAAGGAGGTACAACCGGACCTAGTAACCCGTTCCAGAGTTGATACCAAAACGTTTTTTAATATCAAATCTATCACCTTTTTCATATTAAAATAGTTGCCTATAGGAGAAGATTTGGTTTTTAATTTTTATTTTTCACCTTCACTCACTTTACCTCTAGGGGTTGCCCCTCATTACTTGGACACTGCATTCAGACCCAGAGGTTGCCTCTGGGTGAGGCCGGCATAGAGCACAAATAACTGGATGCCCAATGACTATGCCATAACGCCAGTGTGGGGCGGATAGTTAAGATACACCGCATACTGTAATAACACGGCGTTTATGAGGGTTTCCATTTCTGAACCAATGGTTCTGAACGCTACAAGTGTCCATTCCCTCACTTGATTACTTTTGAATTTGATATGGGGAACTGAATGGACAGTAATTCCTCCTCCCTACGTGTTGATTGGTCACTTAGAAAAATGGTCTACTAACACAATAAGGTACAATAGTTCATCGTGTTCACGAATGGGTTCATAAATGTCAATCCCCAGTCTGACCCAAGGCATGGATGGACAAGAAAGGGGTTGAAGGGGAGGTCTCAATGTGTGTTTAGATTTGTCCGAATTCTCACATTCCACACAATCCCTGACACTCCTTTCAATTTCAATGTCGTACCCGGGCCACCAGTACGAGTTTCTGACTCTACTCTTGGTTTTACCAATCCCTAGGTGTCCCTCATGACAAATCTCTAGAAGTTTGGCACGTAAACATTTGGGAGGAACAACCTTGCCATTCCTAAGTATCAAATCTCCCTCCACAGACAGTTCATCCTTGAGTTCCCAAAATGAATGTAAATGTCCAGGAACTCTTTTCTTTACTGGCCACCCTGCCACTGCCACTGCCACTGCCTTTACTGGTCACTCTGCCAAACGGAGTTACACCCAAGCCTCCAAGCAGTCAAATGACAGGCACAACCACTGCCTAAAAACGAGGGTATCGCGCCACTCTGACTTTGACAGCACGCAAAGTCCTCAAGCTGACTCAAACTCACCGACCAGACCTGGTGAATGGAACCGTCTCCCAGGAGCTCTGCTGCGCCGATCACCGCCTACAGGAGTAGCCAACCTCCAAGCCAAACACCGCCGGAACTGCCGCAAAGTAGATCTTGCATCTCGTGACAACCAGGCAGCCCACATGTTCGGGAAGGATTAAACAGCTAGTAGCTCCCTGAAGCTTCCACATGGACATCAGCAATCGATAAGGCGAAGACCGCCATCGGTGGCCCGCAAACTGGAACGAGAACCCGGCTCCTCTAAGACAACCTCCTATAATTCGAAGAATAGCTGATAAGGTGCGTCCGTTGTGGTGTCAGGAATCCCGTATCGTCGCCAAATTGTAAAGATGACTGCAACACCAGGTAAGGTGAATAAAGCTTTTATTAATAAATATCCTGACACCAGCGGTACGTCTTCTAACATGAGCCTCTCGCCAGCAACTGTCCCCCCAACTGTCATTTCACTTGCCAGTGTTCCAGCTCAGAACCCACTGACGTCACAACCCATCCAGCACGAGTCTCGTGCTGGTACATTGCCTGTTCAGATGATTAAGTAAACACAACAATCACCATCCTCAGATGGGTGTGCCTGCTAGACCATGGACATTGGTGAAGCGGATGGTGTCAGGGGTAACTAGTGAGGTGAGGCGCATCACAAGCCGGCTTCATTGGTCAACTCGAGTGAGATTTCGCTCACTGGTGGTAATACGAGACATTGTTGGTTGTTCATGGTGGCACAAGCTCAATATTTTAAATGTTTCTAATGTATGTGTTGGCATCAAATTTTAATCTCAGTAGTCGGCTTGGCAGGAGAATGTCCATTACTGCTTGGTTTTGCGACTTTCATTAGGCTATTGTGTTTGGTCATTTTCCCTTCATGTTGTTTCAGGCTGGCATTTGTAACCTTATTTTACTTGCTGTATTCTAGTGGTTTTTCCTTTAAGGATGTGCTGTGCTGGAAATCTACTCTTTCTCTTCTATTGTGTCTTGTGTGAATGATGATGGGTGGATTGATACCAATTGATGAGTCTCTTGTTTCTACTCCAGCAGTTAAGTAGGGTAATTCTTGCTGTGCTTTTAATGTTTTATTGATCAAAATGCATTTGAGTGAAACTTGTGTATGCTCCGTGTCCCATGTTCCAATGTTCCGTGTGGTGTGTTTCCCACAAATTCCACCCCAACTTCGTTGGAGGAAGTGATGAATTTTTGTTTTTGGGTGTAGTGTTCTGTGAATGCTTTGTGTTCCGTGTGGTGTGTTTCCCACACATTCAACCCCAACTAAGGTTGGGGGAAGAGCTCAAGTTATTTTTTAGTGTAGCATTGTGCGAATGCATTGTGTTCTGTGTGGTGTGTTTCCCACACATTCCACCTCAACTTGGGTTGGGGGAAGTGTTGAAGTTATTTTTGAGTGTAGCGTTGTGTGCGTGCATTGTGTTTAGTGTAGTGTGTTTTCCACACATTCCACTTCAAACTCGGGTTTTGTTGGGGGAAGTGTTGAAGTTGTTGAGCAAAGAGTTGTGCGCTTGCATAGGTTCCGTGTAGAGTGTTTTCTACACATTCCACCCCATTTCTTGCTGGGAGAAGTGCTGAAATTATTGAATGTAATTGATGTTTCTTTACTGCGAGGTTGGACTATTTTTGTTCCGTTCTGGTTTCGTGTGGATTGTTATTGCACACTTACCACCCTAACTTTGAGTTTTGGGTGTAGGGCAATTATGTTATGCCGTAGGTGGTGTGTGGAGTTGTGTTCCACATGTACCACCCTTACTAAGGGTAAGGGTGGAGGGAAATGTCTTTCTTTTGCCATTAGTTCCCTGTGGAAGGAACTTCTACAGCTTCGAAGTTCTTATAATGGTTTTTTAGTACGTCTTCTAGTCGGTACTCTTTCTACCTCTTGTTGGCCTGGCCAGCAAGCTTGATTTGGTGTTGAGGTTTAGTTTGTGTTTTGTGGCGTGGTAGTGTGTGTGTTGTCTTGGTTTGGTTTAAAGGGAGCGTGTGATTTGTTTTTGCTTAGTTGAAAGGGAGATGTGGTGAGTGTAGTACTCCTTATGTGTTACAGAATTGCTGGATTGCATGGTGTTTACTTTGTCTAAATATTTATTCTTTGTTATCTTTTATACATGTTTATCGCCATCAGTTCATGTATGACATTTCTATTGCTCTGATGACCCTGTGTTGCATGTTATTATTTTATTGCCATCTTTTGCATGCACCATTTCTGTTGTGATTCGTTTGAAATTCATTCTCATTTGTATAAAGAAATGAAGATATGTTATACCTGCTGCTCAGCCAGTGTGATTGGGTTGATGGAATGATGGTGTGAAAGGTGGCTGTGGAATGTTGGATGAGTGAGGATGTCAGTTGGAGGATGGCCTGAGTAGCAGGAAGGCTGCTCCTTGTGGGGCTCTACTCAACATCTTATCCTAAATAAATCTACTTGGAAACTACTTAGAACTGAACTATCATTTGCTCACTATATGCACCGTCTTCGCACACTACAGGAAAAGGATGAAACATCTACCTTCTTTAGACAACAACAACTTACGTATGTACAGCGTACACATAAACTTAAGCACTACAAGATTCAACAGTATAGGGAAGAAGGCCTAATTATTATACATTTTCATTTAACAATTACACAAACAACGATACATTGCTCTAATGCATTTACCAAACTGTCTCATTGCCCAGGACCAGGGTTCAATTCCCCGCCTCGGCGGGTCTTGGGCTCAAAATTCCACGGAGCTGATAATTCTCGCCTCGGTGCCTATTCTAATCATGGAGTCCCACTCTGCAACTCTGGGCAATAGCTTGCTTAATCTCCACAATGGCCCCCACAACGCTAAGGATGCCTGGCCTCCACCTGGCATCCTTAGGGAAAGCCAGGATGGGTTCCACAGCGGTATTCATACAAGCGCCTTGAGACCCTTGCGGGTGAGTAGTGCGCTATACAAGTATCAATATACATTTACATTTACATTACATAATCAGAGGGTTAACAAAAGATCAGTCCCCCATTCCCCTTTGTCATATAATTATTTACATAACATAACTCTCAAATCACTTAGGTAGCACCACAGGTCTACCCTTGCATGTTGCAGTTACACCACCAATCTGGGCCGAAGGCTGCATCATAGGACCACTTACTTCCTCTTTCCTTGAAGAGGAAACAGTTTCTGTTCCACCAGCATTTGTAACCTCCTCCCACATCCAGTCGATTGACGGTGGTTTTCTGTCTCCCTTATTAACTTTCCAATCAAGGATTCTATTGCATCTAAATCAAAACATTAACAAAACATTATCAAAACACGTTACTGAACCTTTACTGGAGGGTGTCAGGAGACTGTTAAGACCCAGCACATGGTTTTAAACTAAAGATGAGCGTTTGTAGCAAGGAGGTCCAGAAACCTGGAGACTATTTAGTCCCAGAATTTAAATCAGTTGACCTGCATTTCCTCCTGCATTACTGAACTTCAGGCTCATAGAAATGTTTTTTTTCTAAATCACTGGTCACATGTAATAAACGGCCTGTTTCCTTTTACCCTGAGGAGCCAGATCCTAAGAGAGCTGATTATCAGTACGTCACCATTTCTGATTTGAAGATTATATATATAGATATCAGGTTTTTCTTCCTGAAGAAGGTGGTCGGAACATTTTAATCCATCAAAACGTGTTGCTCTGCTACAACTAATGCAAAAACCACAGGTGATGGACAGAATGCAGAACAATGTCATACATTCACCCCAGCACAGAGATCTGGGTCTAAATCCATCATTTTTTAAACTCCACACCACTCCAGTTCAGACATGGCCATATGCAAATCAGTCTGACCCTGTGTCTCATGGGAACAGTCCAGCCCGAACTGCCAAGCCATGCCATCCCTGGACCGGAAACAAGCTTCCGAGGACCGGTTTCTGGCATTCCAGCCGTCTTCAGCCCGGCTTGCTTGAATCCAGTGGTGCGGAGTGCATGGAACTCACGTCTGAGCATACCCATCCCACTCTGGGTGACAAATGCAAAAACCACAGGTGATGGACAGAATGCAGAACAATGTCATACATTCACTCCAGTACAGAGATCTGGGCCTAAATCCATCGTTTTTTGCACTCCACACCACCCCAGTTCAGACATGGCCATATGCAAATCAGTCTGACCCTGTGCCTCAAGGGAACAGTTCAGCCCGAACTGCCAAGCCATGCCTTCCCTGGACCGGAAACAAGCTTCCGAGGACGGGTTTCTGGCATTCCAGCCGTCCTCAGCCCGGCTTGCTTGAATCCAGTGGTGCGGAGTGCATGGGACTCACGTCTGAGCATACCCATCTCACTCGGGGTGACAAATGCAAAAACCACAGGTGATGGACAGAATGCAGAACAATGTCATACATTCACCCCAGTACAGAGATCTGGGCCTAAATCCATCGTTTTTTTGCACTCCACACCACCCCAGTTTAGACATGGCCATATGCAAATCAGTCTGACCCTGTGCCTCATGGGAACAGTCCAGCCCGATCTGCCAAGCCATGCCTTCCCTGGTCCGGAAACAAGCTTCCGAGGACCGGTTTCTGGCATTCCAGCCGTCTTCAGCCCGGCTTGCTTGAATCCAGTGGTGCGGAGTGCATGGGACTCACGTCTGAGCATACCCATCCCCCTTGTGGTGACAAATGCAAAAACCACAGGTGATGGACAGAATGCAGAACAATGTCATAAATTCACCCCAGTACAGAGATCTGGGCCTAAATCCATCTAAAGCATCTAAAGCACTAAATTTAATTGATCTTGGTCAAAAAAGAAACTGTATACAATGATGTTTTTATCATGGAATTGTTGTTGGATTAGTGCCAAAAATGAAAAAACATTAATGTCTACTACACTCTCCCATATTGAATTTTATATGCTGATTTTGTGTATGTGATTTTCCATATCGGAAGTCAATCTACGGTGCAATAATTGATGTTTTTATCTAATGTACTTTTTGATGATTTTGTAATTGGAATTTATTGAATAAAATACTCATATATTAGCGTTGGTGAATTTGTGACAATTCCTGGTGACATTGGTGTGCTTGGTACGGATGTGGTATTAGTTACTGATAATGTGCTTTAAAACAATACAAAGGGAAATTGCTGTTTTGATTAATTGTCAATTCGGTGTCCTGTCCCTTTGGCTAAGGAGGACCCCTCTCTCACTTTTGTGTTCTATTGCATCTAGCCAATCGGCTAAAATGCCACCCTTTTTTGTCACTTAACCATGCTGACTTGGAAGAAACTTCTACCACTTGCATGAGTTCTTAAAATTGACTTTCCCCTTTTTTAGTTTTGAAAATGTACTGTCACCCAATCTCCTGGTGCCAAATATACATCTCTTGAACCGCGTTTCTTATCTTAATAAGTCTTATAGACTTTTTTTCTTCTTCAAATTAGAGTCCACCACTGCGTGTGATCATTTACTGCATATCTTCATATTGTTTCAAGCTACATTGTCCTTAGTAAGGGTCCCCTCCCTCTCAGGATCCTGAACGGACTGTAACCCATGCCTGTTGCTGATATTCTAAACGCCCAAATTGCGCTGTGTAACTCCTTCACAAACTCTTTGCCAGCATTAATGGATGCCTGAATGCTCCCCATCACAACCCTGTTCAACAATTCCATTTCCTGCTGGGTGATAAACAGGGTTTTTATCCCCAATAATGCAATTTCTGCTTAAGAAACCTTTCTATCTGTCTGAGACAAATTCTGGTCCATTATCGCCAAGAATGGACTTGGGAATGCCCTCCCTCAAAAATAGATTCTCCAGAAAGGTAATTACAGTTTTGCTGTCAATGTCAAGCAATTACCCAGCACCCTCACAAATGTATCTTCCTACACAGGGCGTTATATTACGGTGTACGGCAAAGCTGAATAAGGCACATCTTATAATTGTACCCTCCAATGTTTATGTCACACAAGGGTTTCTTCTTAAATTTAAGAGCATACTTTCAGGACCGCATCCTCTGGGCAAGAAGCATCATCAATGCATAAAACACCCTCATCACTCAACGATTTATTCTCGCCCTCCTCTTCTTCCTCATTATCCATAACGCACTTCACAGACTTCTTGTCCACTTTGTTCAACTTCCTTCTACAAACCTTAGCAAAATGGCCTGTGATTCCGCAGAAAGCACATTTTGACTTTATTGCGGGGCAACACCTATCCCTGGCCATATGGCCAATATTCCCATACCTAAAACATGTAAGACACGTGTCTTACATGCCATCCCTTTCCACCAATTGTCTGTGTTATTTCATTTTTCGCTTTTCTTTCCCTCTTCTTTAGAACTAGACACTTTAGCAACTACCTCCACATCGCTATTGTTCTTCAAAAATGCTTTAGCACATTTCTTGGACACTTCTGCCTTCATTATAATCGCCACAATTTCACTCAATGAATACTCCCCACACACCCACAGTTATTCCTATATCCCCACATTATTAGAGTGTATTACAAGTTGATCTCGTATGAGATCATCGTGCAGGAACCCAAATGTGCAAGTAATAACCAGTTTCTCTGACGCCGCCACATAATCCTCCACTGACTCAGTTTTCCTTTGCGTCCTCTGAAAGAAAGTGCAACTGCCAGTTGGGTGATAATGAATATCTAAATCCTATAAAGCTTGAATGAAAACATTTGGATTCTTTGTGGGTCTTGTTTTATTCTCCATTTGACTATAAACTCACAAACATTCAAGCCCCAGAATGTGTAGAGGAATCTTTTTCTTCCTAGATGATCTGAACTCATCCTCATTCTCCTCTTCAAAGGCCGACACATCGTTTACAAAGATTTTCTTCCAGTCAGGTCATTTTAATAAAGGATCCCCTGGACAAGGAAGCAATGGCACAGGAGGTGTGAGCCCACAAATTTGTAAACTCATGGTAAACCAGGTACGAAGGAAACAACTATACTCTGCTAACAGTGTTACAATGCTATACACAATATGTTTATCTCCACAACCCTGGGGATGATCTCCACTATAATTTGACTAACGTAGCGGTGTGTGTATCATAGTGATGCACACACAAATGACCAACCCATAGGAGAAGGTGACTCCAACAATAGCACAGTTAGAGGATATAGTCAGACTCCTCTCTTGTCTTTAAAAATTATCCAAAAATGTATGAAAAACCTAATGTGTGCAATTACTAAAGAGGTATGTGTTGTATCCACTGTTTATGCCATGAGCCATGGTTGGCTCGTGACATCATACATTCTGTTGCTCTCCTTCGCGAGAGCCCCCTTTGTCCTCCTTGCCCCCCTCATTGGTCCCCCAACATTCCACACCATCCTCCAGCTGTCCCCTGTCACCCTAACGGCTGCATTGGCAGTTGGTAGCCAGAGCTGTGAACCGCACGGATGTGTAGGGGCTGTTATAAATAAAGTACTTGAAGTACCCTACCCAAGTCTCAACTTTGTTCCTACAGTATGCATATCACAGAAGCTCACAACATATGGCCAGACGATGAAAATCTTCTGACTTAATTGTGCCCCATAGCAACACACTCACTAGAATACAAATTGCGGACAGGTGTGCCCATCACCGGAGCAGGCACCCAACAGCAAAGCACACATTATAACCCTCGATACCCAGCTGTGGTGTGCGCGTCACCGAAATGCGCGCCGTTGGCCATTACATCAAAAGCTATATGGTAAACAGATTGTGGTGTGCGCATCACCGGAATGCGTGCCACTGGTCATCAAGTCCAGACGACCTTCAGGTTCCTTTCCACTTTCTTCTCTTACCGAATCCCACCTTCCAAAATGGCGCCGACGTCATGTAGGAATGCGTGATGACATGGGCCATATTATACCTTATCCAATGCTACCCCATAGCTAGGGAGTCTTATCAAGAACCCGATGACGTCACTCCTTGAGCATGAGCATGCCACGCAAATGCTTGCGCATACATTGCTCGCACGCTGACTGCTCGCGCTAGTTCCACAACGGTTGCTCCAACCCCACAAAACAGCGGGAAAATCTCCTGTAGGCTCAACCACACCGCAACAGGACTCCAACAATAGTTTCCTTCATGTCTGCTCCAGTCCTCTCCTTCCGCTTGCTCTCAACGCTGGGGGAACCTTGACCACTGCCGATTACCATACACTGTGGTGGCACTGCGGTGGTCTCGCACACATTCTGCTTGTCGCCACTTTGTAAGGACTCCATGACACAAAGTGAAGGTAAGTAAATACTTAATTGAGAGCAAGCAGGTGACTCCTAGCAACATCAGTAACTTCCACCATCCGTCACCAGCTTCCACCACATTCCAGAATCTGTGGAGTCCTGTTACCTAGGTGCATGTAACCAGGATACCACAGATGGTGACTTAGCAACTGATATAAACGAAACAGCTGCTGTTAGCGTGGTCATTCTTCTGTTTGGCAGTTGTGGAGGGGAGAAAGTGCTCTAAAAAGAGGCATAACATAGCTACTGAAAAGGACATTGAAGAGGCCTTGGCTCTAATTAGGAATGATTAAGAGTCTATCAATAAGGATAATGTGTATTGAGCACTAAATTAGCACACAAGCAAAGAATCAGAGTCTTGCTCTGGATGTAGACGAGGAGCACAATGTTAGACCAAAAGACAAATATGTGCAAAGGGCTCATTTGCAAGAAATATTAAAATATAATAGAGAGGTTTTAGGTATTCAGCAGAAATCTCAGCAGGAGGATTATTTCTAAGCACAATATAGTGGCCCTTCAGTAGATGACTTTCCACTTTATGAGGTGATATAGAACAAAAGAATAGAATAATATTGATAAACAGAAATCTATAGAGTATTTTATCAAAGAGATATTCATTGGACAACGTTGACAATGAATTCCTGCAGAATCCCATGGTCACTTTAGGCATATCCACTTTGTCTTCTTTTCCGTCAACAGAAGATCCTACACTACCAGATGTAATTGACAAGAAAATAGAAGATGCATTAATAAGATTCTTTGGACGTCTAATTTCCGTAAAAGGACTACACTTATGCTGCTTACGGTACTCATATTCGATTGCAGGACCTCAAGTTCCTTTTCAAATGTATACATGAAAATGGGGACCCTACTGCTATTCTTAGCCACATGGAGCTTCTGGCCCAGTTCCTTTCATCATTTGTAGATGGGTTGCACACCTTATCTGTATCCTCTAATCCATTCTCATCATTTAATCTCACAACGCGTGCTCGATGGTATCGTGCCCAGCCCCAGTGGCACGTAATACATAACATCGCAACTATGGGACATAGGGTAGTGCCCCAAAACCATGGCACATTAGCTGCTTCTTATGCAGTAATTATCATTCATAGTTCATCATTTTAAACCGTTTCACTCCATATTCTCACATTTTCATCCTTTTTGTTGATCAACAGTTTTTAGTCCGCATGCAAGGACATGCCAATTTCCTATGTTTCTCATATTTCTGATGGGCCATCTGAACCTCTTCTTTCAAAAATACGAACTGAAGCAGATTTCATCCAAAAAGCAGTTTATTAACAACCCAATGCATTTCGGGCCTCGTTGGGCCCTTCGTCAGGGGTAACGGAAAATCAATGAAACAAGTATTGTAATACACTGCGTCACTGTACATATCAATTCTACATGTTCATTAGTCGTTTACTCATTCAATATAATAATAAAACAATGCAATGATGCGTGGTGCTGTAACTGGACATGTTAACTGTTCCTATCATAATTAGCTTACTCCTGGTCAGATTTGATCAATTTGCAAATACGTTCACCAAATAACCTTTTAACCCATAACTATACAAGTGCTGTGCTCTCCCCCTACTTTTCGCAATTTGGGCCCATCTGCTAAGTTCGGTACAACCCTCCTGGTGTAACACTCATTCCTCGACTTTCAATGAATAAAAATGATTCCAAACAGGCTTCCCGCCCTCCATCCTTCCTTGTTACACAGTACGTATGACATTATTTAAACGCTCTGCAGTGTTGCCTAAACTTCACATCCTCCTGCTCAGAGAATTTTAGAACGCTGTGATGCATAATTCTAACAAAGTTAAACCGCACATGTGCTCTCAACCTGTAAATCTCGGTGTCATTCCGATTACTCCTCACGTACCTGCTAACAAATAAATGTGCGTCTCTCTCCATCTCCAAAGAAAATGTCACTCGGTATACCTCCCACACCTGTTTTTAAACACAACAACCGTCCCTCCTCCCATATTCACCCTCCCATTCACACCACGTGATCGCCATCGGAAGTGCTTTAATTACTCCATGTTAACTATCGTACTACAATTCCCAGAGTACATGCTAATGATGAAAACTCGTCACTACAATTAAAATCTCGATATACATGCTATTTTAAAACACGCGGCAAGTTTCAGTACTTCAACATGTGATGCACAATTTCAAACATTGTCCCATTTTAGACGATACGATCCCAGATTACTGCCGGCTCTCCTTAAAAATAAACTTGCTGCATGAAATCAGGTGTTCCACCTTGCATGTGGTGCGTGTCGTCCTCAGCGTTAATCCGTTCTATTCCATTCTATGTGGGTGCTAACCCGATAGTGCCAGTACTTATAAACATCATTTGTAGATGGGTTGCACACCTTATCTGTATCCTGTAATCCATTCTCATCATTTAATCTCACATTGCGTGCTCGATGGTATTGTGCCCAGCCCCAGTGGCACGTAATACATAACATCGCAACTATGGGACATAGGGTAGTACCCCATAACCATGGCACATTAGCTGCTGCTTATGCAGTAATTATCATTCATAGTTCATCATTTTAAACCTTTTCACTCCATATTCTTACATTTTCATCCTTTTTCTTGATCAACAGTTTTTAGTCCGCATGCAAGGACATGCCAATTTCCTATGTTTCTCATATTTCTGATGGGCCATCCGAACCTCTTCTTTCAAAAATACAAACTGAAGCAGATTTCATCCAAAAAGCAGTTTATTAACAACCCAATGCATTTCGGGACTTGTTGGGCACTTCGTCAGGGGTAACTGGAAAATCAATGAAACAAGTATTGTAATACACTGCTACACTGTACATATCAATTCTACATGTTCATTGGTCGTTTACTCATTCAATATAATAATAAAACAATGCAATGATGCGTGCTGCTGTAACTGGACATGTTAACTGTTCCTATCATAATTAGCTTACTCCTGGTCCGATTTTATCAATTTGCAAATACGTTCACCAAATAACCTTTTAACCCATAACTATACGAATGCTGTGCTCTCCCCCTACTTTTCGCAATTTGGGCCCATCTGCTAAGTTCGGTACAACCCTCCTGGTGTAACACTCATTCCTCGACTTTCAATGAATAAAAATGATTCCAAACAGGCTTCCCGCCCTCCATCCTTCCTTGTTACACCGTACGTATGACATTATTTAAACGCTCTGCAGTGTTGCCTAAACTTCACATCCTCCTGCTCAGAGAATTTCAGAACGCTGTGATGCATAATTCTAACAAAGTTAAAGCGCACATGTGCTCTCAACCTGTAAATCTCAGTGTCATTCCGATTACTCCTCACGTACCTGCTAACAAATAAATGTGCGTCTCTCTCCATCTCCAAAGAAAATGTCACTCGGTATACCTCCCACACCTGTTTTTAAACACAACAACCGTCCCTCCTCCCATACTCACCCTCCCATTCACACCACGTGATCGCCATTGGAAGTGCTTTAATTACTCCATGTTAACTATCGTACTACAATTCCCAGAGTACATGCTAATGATGAAAACTCGTCACTACAATTAAAATCTCGATATACATGTTATTTTAAAACACACGCCAAGTTTCAGTACTTCAACATGTGATGCACAATTTCAAACATTGTCCCATATTAGACGATCAGATCCCAGATTACTGCTGGCTCTCCTTAAAAATAAACTTGCTGCATGAAATCAGGTGTTCCACCTTGCATGTGGTGCGTGTCGTCCTCAGCGTTAATCCGTTCTATTCCATTCTATGTGGGTGCTAACCCGATAGGGCCAGTCCTTATAAACATTATTTGTAGATGGGTTGCACACCTTATCTGTATCCTGTAATCCATTCTCATCATTTAATCTCACAACGCGTGCTCAATGGTATCGTGCCGAGCCCCAGTGGCACGTAATACATAACATCACAACTATGGGAGATAGGGTAGTGCCCCAAAACCATGGCACATTAGCTGCTGCTTATGCAGTAATTATCATTCATAGTTCATCATTTTAAACCTTTTCACTCCATATTCTCACATTTTCATCCTTTTTGTTGATCAACAGTTTTTAGTCTGCATGCAAGGACATGCCAATTTCCTATGTTTCTCATATTTCTGATGGGCCATCCGAACCTCTTCTTTCAAAAACACGAACTGAAGCAGATTTCATCCAAAAAGCAGTTTATTAACAACCCAATGCATTTCGGGCGTCGTTGGGCCCTTCGTCAGGGGTAACTGGAAAATGAATGAAACAAGTATTGTAATACACTACGTCACTGTACATGTCAATTCTACATGTTCATTGGTTGTTTACTCATTCAATATAATAATAAAACAATGCAATGATGCGTGGTGCTGTAACTGGACATGTTAATTGTTCCTATCATAATTAGCTTACTCCTGGTCAGATTTTATCAATTTGCAAATACGTTCACCAAATAACCTTTTAACCCATAACTATACGAGTATAGTTATGGGTTAAAAGGTATAAAATCTGACCAGGAGTAAACTGTTTTCTTAAAGATAAATGAGATGTGTTAAAAAAAATGAAAGGTTTAAATTAAAGTTTTAAAGAGTTGCCAGTGGTCCACAGGACCACTACCAACATTCTCAAATGGAAAGAGATCCCGTGTGGACCCCTTCTTGTTTGAGAATTGTAGGAAAGCGCCCCTTTTTACATGGTTCCCCCTCACTTTTTCCTGATACATGATGCACTTTGCCTTGGTGAGCCCTGGCTCCCTGGTAATCAAGTTCCCAGGGCCTGCGTTCTTTCCCAAAGCTGTACCTTTGTACTCACAATTGGAACTTCTCTGGTCACAGCTAAAAGGTACCATGGGTACCAAGGGCACTGTGAACAGGGAAGGCCTCTAAGGGCTGCAGCACCTATTGTGCCACTCTTAGGGGCTCTGCACCTTAACACCAAGACCCTGCCATTGCAGGCTGCGTGATTTGGTGCACAGGAAAGTGAAGTCAACATGGCACACATCCCAGTTTACCATGCCTGCAACCCCTTGCATGTGGCCTAGGTAGACCACCCCTCTAGCAGGGTGCACTAGACCATAGGTGAGGATACAGTTGCATGAGCACTGTACATCTACAGTGTCCAAGTCCATTCCTAGACATTGTAGGTGCAGTAAAGCCATAACGAGTATATAGTCTTGGAGTTGGTGATTACGAACTCCACAGCTCCATGATGGTGTTACTGAACATTGGAATTTTAGTAGGAAACTTCTCAGCACAATAAAACCACACTGATGCCAGTGTGAGATTTAACGTACAATGCACACAGAGGGCATCTTAGATCTGCCCTCCGAAAAACGACCAGCCCCGGTGTGCTTCCTGAATGGCTGACCACCATTTAGCACCACCAGGCAGGTTTCCGGACCCCTGGATAGAGAGCCTCTACTCTCTGGGTCCAGAAACATCCTGTGCAGAGGTGTCATGTCATGCCTCCTCCCTCAGGATGGGCTGGGTCCACGAAGGGGAAGCTTCAAAGGCCTGCGGCCTTTGTAAGCTGACGCTGCCTTTTGTTGCCCCCAGCAACTGGCTCCCACCGGTTCTGAGCCCCCCTTTGGTAGTGGTCTTTCCAAAACTCACATCCGTCTGTCTGCTTGGAAATGATCTGGAAACCTCAGCATGGGCTGAGGTAGAAAGAAAAACACATGCAGCCATGCTGCAAATCCCTGAGATAGTGTGTGACATCTGGGTTAGAGAAACACTTGGGAAAAACTAGTCGCCCACTTCTATTGGCCACAAATGTCCCAAAATGTGAAGGAGTTTGTAAGCTCCTGTGTTTCATGTCAAGCCAGTGGCAAGACAGGAGGACATCCAAAGGCCCCTTTAATTCCATTACCAGTGGTTGGGGTTCCCTTTGAGAGGGTAGGGTTAGATATAGTGGGTCCACTTGAACCTCCCACCGCCTCAGGAAACAAATTCATACTGGTGGTAGTGGATCACGCCACCAGGTATCCTGAAGTCATTCCCCTTAGGACTACTACAGCCCCTGTAGTAGCCAAGGCACTCAATTATGTCTTCATTAGAGTAGGGTTTCCTAAGGAGGTAGTATCAGACCTAGGT
The DNA here is from genome assembly GCF_964263255.1 of Lissotriton vulgaris. NCBI lineage: Eukaryota > Metazoa > Chordata > Amphibia > Caudata > Salamandridae > Lissotriton > Lissotriton vulgaris. Next base: position 360,433,874 of record NC_141696.1, on the reverse strand, counting down.
TCCAACTTTATGTCTGCATACTTAAAACATGTGGGAAGAGTGTGGAGTGATCTATACGTTCACAACACCTTACCACCCACAAACCAATGGCCTTGTTGAGAGATTCAACAAGACACTCAAAGGCATGACAATAGGACTCCCTGAAAAACTCAAAAGGAGATGGGATGTCCTGTTACTCTGCCTGCTTTTTGCCTACAGAGAGGTGCCACAGAAGGGAGTGGGGTTTTCACCCTTTTAATGTCAGTCTGGTCACCCTGTAAGGACCACTCTCTCTTGTGAGGGAACGATGGAAGAAATTCCATCATGTACCAAAACAAGATGTGGTGGACTATGTACTAGGCCTTAGTTCCAGGATGGCAGTGTACATAAAGAAAGCATCCAAACACCTGAGGCCAGCAAGGAGCTCCAAAAGCTCTGGGATGACACAAAAGCTGCACTGGTGGATCTCCAACTAGGACAGCAGGTGTGAATTTTGAAGCCTGTGGCACCAAGGCCCCTCCAAAACAAATGGAGTGACCCTTACCCTAGCCAAGAAAAAAAGAGTGAGGTCACCTACTTGATAGATGGTGTCAGGGGCTGCCTCTGAGATGCCAACCAGCAGGGACAATGGGTAAATGTAAAGTCCCCTTCTTCCCTTTGGCATAAACCTCCACAGTGCACCAATAGACCACGCTCTGAGATAAAATACCCGGGGGAAGGGGGGAATGAAGAGAATAATAAACAGCGCTGCTAGGCCTGTTGGTCCTCATCCAAGGTTCTAGGGCCGACTGTGGAGAGTTCAGAGCAGGAGCCACTTTCTTCACCCTGGACTACTATAGTGAGACACAAGAAAGAAGATAAGGTGTTGAGAAGCAGAGGGCAACTAATACAATTACTGTAGCGATCCAGACACCCCCAAGGACTTACAAAAGACCAGCAACACCGGAGCTCAGCAGAACAGAAACAACTCCTCAGCAATCCATAAGAGCATAAGGTTCCATCAGCAAGCCTCCTTAATCCAAGGAACATCAATGGAACAGCAAATCCAAATAGATCAGCAGAAACCAAGTCTCGGTCCCTATTAGCAGAACTAAACCGAATTACCTATTCAACCCTCAGAGATAAGATTTTCCGAGTATTATATTTCATATCAGGTAAGGCAGTGCCAGAAGTACCCCCATAACATACTTTAAGAGTGAGGCACGGAGTACTCACACTGCTCTGAATTCCTTAGCGCATTACCTGCGTGGAGAGGCATTAAGGGAAACAAAAGTATTCTGAGTGCTGTTGCAAAGCACAGCCCCATAACTTAATCCAGAGAGCGGTTTGTGACAGCGCCACAACACAAATTCCTTGTTCGCTGCAGGGAAATACACACAGCCCAACAACACGGGCTAAAAGTATCCAGAGATCCGTCTCACTGAAACCACTAATACCTGAACTTCATGCCGGAAGGATGAATCCTGACCCGTCTCCAGAGAACAGCCGGCAGGCCGATTACTCGGACAGGAATCCTTGGGCGCCGTGCGGGAAGGCGGGCAAAACTCTTGGTACACAGGGCTGTGAACTCCGGCAGGAATTCTCGGGCGCCACACTGGAAGGTCAGCAATCACTTGGTACACAACTTCACAGGAAAGGCAGGAGACAGGATACCGGAAGAAGTTTGACAAGCCCCGACCTTACAGAAGGGAGGGGCTTATATAGCAGCCAGTAATACCTGGATCTTTCCAGGCTTTCATTTTTGCTTGGTTTCCCAATAGCTTCTGGGATATGTGGTCTTTCAGTGGTTTCAGGATAAGTGTCTCATTGGTCATTACCCTTGCTCCAGTCACTGCATTATAGAGAAGAGGAGAAAAAGCCCTAACAGAGTGCGTCATTAAGCCCTTCTTCCTAAGCTTCCGCTGTATAACCATGACAGAGCCCCCTCTGTGTGACCGATGTCTCGGTGGTCGGCCCAGTTTCCCGGGATTGAGAAAGTGGAATTGATCCAAGAGAAGGGAGCAGTGAAGGTTACTAACGGGTTCCCATGTCCTGTCTTCGACGCCTAACCCTTTCAAGTCTACAAAATATTGCAGCCTCCCACTCATCAGCCTGGAGTCTTAAATACTCTGCATCTCATATTCGGTATCACCCTCAACCTCCACAGGCATAGGTCTGATAGGTAACCTAGTATCCATAGGACAGGGTTTGAGCAATGAAACGTGGAACACTGGATGTATGCGCCAGGTTAGGGGTAACAACAGTTTCATAGCCACAGGGTTCACCAGTCGCTCAATTCGGTAAGGACCGATGTACTTCAGTTTCAACTTATCCTCCCCCTGAGGTGTATGTTTTTTGTGGCAAGCCATACCTTATTCCCTACTTGATAGGCTGGTTCTGGGGTTCTTCTTTTGCCTGCAAAGTGTTTGCTAGCTTCTTGTACTTTTTCTAACTGGTGTTTTGCATCTAGCAATACTGCCCTGAGATGAGCATGGTGTTAATGTATGGTCGGATGGTTGGAATTTATGGGCCATCTCGAAAGGAAGCATATTGGAATGATGTCCATATAGACAGAAGAAGGGAGAGAAACCCAATGTCGAGTTTTATGCGTTATTGTAGGTGAACTCCGCCAGCCAAATCAAGGGGTACCATTCCATGGTGTTTTGTCTGGAGAAACAGCGCAGGTTCTAAGGTTTGGTTAAGACGTTCGGTTTTACCATCTGCTTGCGGATGATAACTGATGGACAGGCGGGCTCCTACCTGCATGGTATCACAGAGAGCTTTCCAAAATCGAGAAGTGAATTGGGTCCCCGATCAGTTATTAATACACAAGGTATTCCATGAGCATGCACTATATGCTAGAGGAAGATGATGGCCAGTTCTGAGGAGATGGGCAGGCCTTTCAACGGGATGAAGTGTCCCATTTTTGTGAGGTGGTCAATCACCACTAGAACTGTAGTGTATCCGTTACTCGGTGGCATTTCCACAATGAAGTCCATGGACACAGTATGCCAGGGACAGGGAGGAACGAGAATCAGGCGTAAAAGTCCTGTGGGTTTATTGTGTATTGATTGCCCTTGGACGCAGACAGCACATTTTCTGACATATTCTTTTGTATCCTTACTCAGAGTAGGCCACCAGAAGGAACGCTTGAGGCATGATATGGTCTTATACTCCCCATATGTCCCCCAAACACGGAATTATGGGCCCAAGCCAAGACTTGGTACGTACACGCATGGTAGTGGCACAATAAATTGTCCTTCATAGTTTGGTGTTCCGGGTCCTCTTCAATCCAGACTGGCCCATTTGTTTCAGCCAGTGAGACCTTCAAGTCCTCCAAGATCTCACGTGATGAGATCAAGGCACCATTCCTATTATCAAATAGCTTTTTGGGGAGAATGCTAGGTGGTTCATCACCCGCATCTTGGTGGTTTCCTCCGGCTCATCTATTTGGGAAAGGGCATCGACCTTGCCGTTTTGTGGGCCCGGACGATAATTAACTATGAAATCAAAATCCGAGAAAAAAAGAAGAGACCAACGCAATTGGCGTGGGGTGAGGGCTCTGGCGGTTTTAAGGAAAAGGAGATTGCGATGATCAGTGTAGATCTCTACTGTGTAGTGAGCCCCCAGGATGTAAGGCCTCCACTCCTCAAAGGCGCTCTTGATGGCTAGCAGTTCTTTATCTGTGATGGTATAGGTTTATCTCACATGGTTTAAGCTTCTTGGAGAAGTGTGCCACGGGATGCAGTTGACCGTTCTCTGGATGTCTCTGTGACAATACCTCTCCGGTGGTATATTGAGAGGCGTCTGTTTCTACCATGAATGGGAGCCGCACATCTGGATGTCTCAATATGGGTGCTTGTGTAAACCTTTCTTTTAGAGTCTGACAGGACTTTTTCGCATCTTCAGTCCATACATAAGGAGTGTTCTTCCTCAACAACCGAGTAATGGGGTGCATGATTTTTGAGAAGTCATTTATGAAGCCACGGTAAAAGTTAGCAAACCCCAATAAACTCTGCAAAGATTTGATGTTGTGCAGTGCTTTCCATTGTGTGATTGCTGTGACTTTTCCGTTATCCATCTGAATCCTTTTTTCGTTGATCACGTACCTCAAAAGCTGATTTCTTCTACATGAAATAAACACTTTTTCAGTTTGGCATACAAGGCATGTTTCTGTAGCCTAGCTAGGACTGCCTTCAGGTGGGAGATGTGTTCGTGCGGATTTTCTGAATAGATTAAAATATGGTCAATATATACGATACAGAATACTTCAAGGTAACCCTGGACCACCTCGTCCATGAAGAATTGGAACACAGCAGGCGCATTACACAGCCCGAAGGGCATCACTTGGTATTCGTATAAGCTGAACCTCGCCCGGAAGGTCGTCTTCCATTCATCATCCTTTTTGACCCGCATCAGATAGTATGCTCCACACAGGTCCAGTTTGGTGAAGATTCGAGGCCCTGGCAATTGGTCTAGTAGTACTGGTATGAGAGGTAGGGGGTAGCGATTCTTTATGCTGACCCTATTGATGGCTCTGTAGTCAATAGAGGGCCTCAAATCCCACTCCTTTTTAGGGATGAAGAAGAGTGGAGAAGAAGCAGGGGATGAGGAATGTTTGATGAAGCCGGAGGCAAGATTTTTTTCCAAGTATTCCTTCAGGTGCTGAGTCTCTGGTTCGGTGAGGGCATAAACACGGCTGCAAGGGATAGCCGCTCCGGGGGTCAGTTCTATGCAGCAATCGTAGGTTCTAAGCTGGGGCAATTGTGTAGCTTTGTTCTAATAAAAAAACAAGTCCTCGTACACCGACGGTATCATCATGGAGCAGCAATACTGGTTGTCTTTGCATCCCATTGCCTGTGAACCACTGTACTTATTCTGCCATACCGCTTCCTTGGTGCAATGCTCTTCACAAAAGTTGGAGATCATAGCGACGGTGCGAGCAGCCCAGAGTATTACAGGATCGTGCAAGGTTAACCATGGCATGCCCAATATCAAGCGGAATTGCGGAGCGTCTATCAGATCAAATTGGACTGGCTTATAGTGTTCTTCTCCGATCTGCATCATCAAGGGAATGCTGTGATGGGGGGCGGAGCTTGCTCGCGACCAAGATGGCTGCTTGAGCCCATGAGCTCTGTATCGCTGTATCATTATCTTGAAAATATCCGACAGCCTCACGCTTCATATCAACTTTCCGGCCGAGATCTTGCTGCCGGAGTGCACCCGGGAGGCGGAGACTGAACTTCGACATGTCACGGTCACACCGTTCCGGAGATATCAGTGCCGGCGTCCAGCGAGCCTCGGGCCTGAAATCCCTGACCCCGGGTGGCACTGAGGGCGGAGCGGCGTCAGTGTGCGTGCTGCGAGCAGCCTCACGACCCGACAGGTATCTGAGGACCCGGGGTGACTGATAACAGCGGTTTCTGACGACGGGTCGCAGGGCTGGGCGCCATGCAGTGGAACTTGCTGAGTTAACGCACCGGGGCTATGACGCGATAGCTACAGAACGGAGCCTGCTACTGGGAGACGGCATAGAGACCACTGGCCACGAGGAAGGACACGCAGGCTTCCGCGCTAGAGGTCAACCGGCTGGAGTGGAACCTCATGCATATGAACAGCAGGATCCAGAAGTAAGTGCCGGCGAATACCACAGAGGTGGCCTAACGAGAGCTACTAGGGACGCGGCCCGCCCCACTGGCGGTCCACCATGTTGCGAAGCAGCGCCAGACTCGGGCGCCCACAGAGCTCAGGAGGAATACTGGGGTCTGTTGCAGCGAGTGACGTGAACTGTGCCAGGAGCGTCACCAACAGGGTGTAGCACATTGCGGAAAGATGACTTTAGCATGGAGCCCACAATAGGCGACATTGAGGCATTGGAAGTGGCATATGGGAGAGACAAGATGAATGTCCTTCGAGGGTGTTGAATAGGGCCTCGTGCATGCCGTAGATACTGTTGTCAGTGAGTTACGAGCCTGGGCCTGGCACGATAAGGCGCAGAACTGGTACTGCGCAGTGGTTCACAAGCAGAGTGTGGCCCCAAAGGTGTACTGCAGAGTTAAATAAGAGACAGGAGGAGCGGCTGGGTGCTACCCCTTACTGCTCTACAGGCACGCGCACCTTCACTTGGATGAGCAAAGCTGTACACTGTGAACGCCCACGCTAATACGGGAGTCCGTAAAGACGAGGCTAGGGACAGACGGGAATTTTTTGCTGCTGGTCCTGCTGCGCCATCCTGTACTGGGGTACATATACACTGATAACTGCTGAGGAGGGGTCTGGGAGTGACTGCAGTTCACAGCTCTCACCTGGACTACGCTGAGACCATGATTCAGGTGAAGCGGGGTTGTGGCCTTGGGGCGGGCGGATCCACCCAGAGGCAATTATGGGCAAAACGGACAGAATGCAACCTAAACTCTTCTTCAAGCAGAAACGCTCAAAATCGCATGAAGCCACGTTAGCAGAGGCCGCTAGGACACAAACCCCCCTGGAAGATGATTCAGACATCCGAAGTATGCTCCTAGCAGTGGAAAAAAGTTTGCAGAGTGGCATCACCACTCTGGGTACAAAAATGGATGCCCTCTCCTACCGGATAGACAGAATTGTTGAGTGGCTGGACAAACACAAGGAGCGATTGGACATGTCTGAACGGCGGCACACGGAGGTAGAGGAGGCCCATACCACGTTGGATACGGACCACAAACAGCTCGGGAAAGTGCTGCAAGTCCAACAGGACAAAACAGAGGATTTGGAGGCTCGCTCGAGACACTGCAATCTCAGAATTACCGGCCTTCCGGAGACGACCTCAACCGGTAATATGGAGCAATTTATTGAGAAGCTATTGGTAAGCCTTCTTGGGGTGGGAGTCTACTCTAATATGTTCGTGATTGAGAGAGCGCATCGTTCCCCTGGACCTCGCCCGCCCCCGGGCACACCGCTGCGCCCCATCATCGTTAAACTGCTTAATTACGGGACAGAGATACTGCCCTGCGACTGGCACGGGAAAAGCAAACATTGAAGTATGTGGGTTTGGCGATATCGCTCTTCCGGGACTTCACTTCACGTGTGCAGGGGTCACGCCGGCAATTTGTCCCCATGAAAAAGCAGTTGTGTGATCTGGGTGTGGATTACGCCATGCTGTACCCTGCTAAATTGTGTGTGAACAGACAAGGTTGCTCTCACATCTTCACGGACCCAAAGGTCAAGGCATTAAAAGGCTGGTCCAAAAAACAACGCCAGAGCTCAGAAAGACATCTGCTGGACGAAGCAGCTGGCAGACCGCTGGATGAGCAGGACTGAATCTACCAGACGCCCATGAACTGATAAGTATTATGTAGGAAGTGGTGGGATCTGGGAGTAAGGGCAGGGCGAAGGGTGAAAAACCTACTGGCTGATGATCCCTGATCTGGTACAATTCGGTTGGTCTATTTTGGAGCTGAGTTTGGGGGGTGATGTTATTGTGCACAAAGTGCAGGCGAGATGATCTTCTATGGACTGGTAAATACCCAGAAGTGCGGTGTGGGGGGTAAATCAGTCGGTGTAGGGCCTATTGTGACTAACTCAGCCCACACGAGCGTATCAGGTACAGTCCCTTAGGTTATTGGGTACAGGCCAGGGAAGCGGGACAGATCATGTTGCACATCTCCCGACTGGTAGACTCAGAAGGTTTAATTATCCAGGCTGTATGCCTACAAAACAGCAAACGGATGCAGGGGCAAGAAAGCATTCATATCTGCTTTTTTATTGCTTATAGAGTGACCTCTGCCCACGAGCAACACACTAGAATAGTACATTTCGTTTTGGTGGGAGGGTAGGGGATTTGTGGGTAATTTTGGGGATGACGCGCAACCGAGTTGTGGGTGGTCTGCTGTGGGAGGGGGGATGGGGTGGAAGGGAAGAGGTATTGTTGATTTGGTTGTTGTTCAATGTACATAACAAAACAGGAGCCAAGAGGGAAAAAGGGGACACAGGTTACCCTCCACTCACAATATTCTCAATAATGAAACCTGTCCCAACAGTCATAGGCTCACTTGAAACCATCACCTGCCTCCTAACTAGTGAGGGTATTTCTAGTACGTACCATGTACCAGTACGTAGAGTTGAGAGGGTGGAGTAAGTGTAGACACAGACACAAAGAAGATTTTTTTAATAACGAGATAGGCACACCCTGTTAAGTAACGCAAACATGGTGCGTACTAGAAATACCCTCACTAGTTAGTAGGCAGGTGATGGTTTCAAGTGTGCCTATGACTGTTGTTGAATGTAATCAAGAGTTTGTATGATGCACAATATACAAATACGCTACACCGGTCAGGAAGCACTCTTCGATTTGATACACAGGATAATGACACCTAGCCGGGCTACGGCTCCGAGAGCAATAGATACCCTCCGAGCACTGTCGTGGAATGTCAGAGGACTTAATGACCACCGCAAATTGCGAAGGGTTAAATTATTTGACTAGACTGAACATAGATGTAGCCTTACTTCAGGAGACACATCTACCGCTGAACAGTGCGATGCTACGCAATAAGGGCCTGCTAGATAATATTAATGCTGTAGGATTCACAACTCACGCCCGAGGGGTGTTGACCTTGGTTAACCCCAGATCGGACTTTAAGATCGAGCAGTTGGCTACGGATGCCGAAGGCCGTTTTGTGATCACCAAATGCCAAGGCAGGGGATAATACTTGATTATAGTTAGGGCTCCTGGTTTTATGGTATTTATTTTTTCTACATTTCCGTCTGTATTTATCCATATTTATTTTTTGCACATTTTGTCTATTTATCCATTTTTATGTTGTGTTTTCTGTATAAATGAAGCTGCCATGGGTATTTTTCTACATTTATTTGACTGATAAGTGTATACTCACATTTGAATGTCCAAAAGGTTTCAGCAGTATACAGTGCACTAGCGTTATCTGAAAACACTTGCATTGTAGAATAACATGAATAACTGTAGATCTGCACTTAGTTCAGCTTGATTAGGAAATCTATTATCTTTTTTCATCTCACCTACCTCTCAATCTGTACACCTGCTGACCTGGCACTCATGATTGACAGTAGCAAAAAACATCCAAAGAAGACATATTTTCCTGTATTTAAAAATAAATACAGACAGGAAAAAAATAGTTTTCTGTCTGTATTTACCTGTAAAAATCAGTAAAAACAGAAAACTGGGAGCCCTAATTATAGTGAATGCTTATGGGTCCAACTACAACTGCCAGGAGTTTTTTGAGAGATTAGCAACCACGGCAAGCAGGCATGCGAACACACAGTTCCTCTGGAGTGGGGACTTTAATTTGGTAAGAAACCCCTCACTAGACCGACCTGGAGGCCCCGAGAGGAGACTGGTGTTGGCGGCAAGAGCTTTAGAAAGTGTCATGATTAGTATCGGCTCTGGCGATGTATGGAGGGAGCTTCACCCAGACAAAGGAGGTTTCAAACATTTTTCCGCCTATTATAACCTACACACTCAAATAGATTATTGGTTGGCTTCTATGTCGCTCATGGATTAGATCCGTAATTGCTAGGTACTCCCACGCACTCTTTCCGATCATTCACCACTGCTGCTTGTTCTGGCCACCCCTAAGACATCTATACCGCTGTTTACATGGCGATTTCCTCCTTACTCACTGCTCGACCCCCTTTTCAAAGAATAGCTTGCAGAAGCAATAGACACATTGGATCGGTGGACAGCTTTAAAACGGTCTGGGAGGCTTTTAAAGTGTATATACGTGGGTGGCCATGGTCAATCACTTGGGGGTTCTCCTATCCATTCGCCAGAGGCTAGCTGCATTGGAGCAAAAGTTAGGGGACTCAGAGGGGCGTCAAGCTGCTGGGGAGGGTGAGGAGCTAGTGAGTGAAATAAAAGATCTACTTGCGGAGCATCAAGATGCGGCAGACAGTGAAGTCAGACACCTGGGCAAATATGCCACAGCAAGAGTCTATGGTGAGGGAGACAGGCCTGGATCGGTGTTAGCACAAATATTGAGGCCTAAAAGCAGCAAAACGATGATCACTGAACTCCGGTCAGTGGAGGGCGATACGCTGACTGAAGAAGCAGACATAGCGGATAGATTCAAACAATTTTACTCGGAACTATATGCTTCCTGCTCTATTGACTCAGACAATGAATTACTCTGTTATCTAGAACATATCAAACTGCCATTCCTATCAGACACACATAGGGCCCGATGTAGGTAGGCCGTTACCGATCGGTAACGGCCGAAAATACCGATTTTTGGCCCTTACCGATCGGTAAACAGCCATCGAGATGTAGGGAACAAAAAAAAATCAAAATCGGAGTGAAAACCGATTCGGAATGAGTATCGAATGGAAAAGAATCCGATACGTACATACCGAAAATCGGATATGTAACGAATCGGTAACACACCGAATCGGATGCAAACACCGATTCGGTCAATGTACCGAATCGGTAGACACACCGAATCGGAAAATAACCGATTCGGTCCATGTACCGATTCGGTAGTGACACCGAATCGGAAAATAACCGATTCGGTCCATGTACCGATTCGGTAGACACACCGAATCGGAAAATAACCGATTCGTCCATGTACCGATTCGGTAGTGACACCGAATCGGAAAATAACCGATTCGGTCCATGTACCGATTCGGTAGTGACACCGAATCGGAAAATAACCGATTCGGTCCATGTACCGATTCGGTAGACACACCGAATCGGAAAATAACCGATTCGGTCCATGTACCGATTCGGTAGACACACCGAATCGGACATGAACCGAATCGGAGAACATACCGATTCGTATGAATCACCGATCGGGAAATTCCCCGATTCCGACAGATGGGGAGATGTAGGGAGGCACAGAAACACCGAAATCGGCTCAAATTCGGTAGAATTCACTCGGTATTTACCATGGATTACAATCAGGTGGTAACCAACTCCAACCCAAATAAACAGCCCCAAAATGCATTGCAACTTGCAGGATGGCAGCTTTTTATGTCATTGCGAGGCGGCTACGGCTACAGCAGGAAGGACAGAGGGAATGGCTAAGAAATGAACAGGTCTACAGACAGAGGATAACCCTGTTCATGCTCACAGAGGCAGAGATCCTACAGAGATACAGGCTGGACTCTGACACCATACTTGAGCTCATCAGGGACCTCAAACCATTCTTGGACCACCACACCCCAAGGGCACACGCCATCCCAGCACACGTCCAGGTGCTATGCAGCCTACACCTGCTTGCGTCTGGCAGCTATCAAAGTGGAGTTGCAGCGGCAGGAGGGGTGAGCCAGAGCAGCCTGTCAAGGTTCTTCCACACATTCCTTGACGCCATGATACACAGGATGGACCAATACATCTCTTTCCCTGCAACCCACGCAGAACTGCTACAAACTAAAGCTGACTTCTACCAGATGGCACAATTTCCCCAAATCATTGGTTGCATAGATTGCACGCACATTCTGATTTGCCCACCAGCGGACACAGAATACATATACCGCAATCGGAAGTCTACACACACCATCAACGTGCAGGTGATCTGCAATGCGAAGTGCACCATCACAGACCTGGTAGCAAAATTTCCAAGGAGTACCCATGACTCCTATATTTTCCAACAGAGCGGCATCTATGCACGGCTGATGGCTGGCGAATTTGGTGAAGGATACCTCCTAGGTGAGACACATCATCAGACCCCCATAACACACAGTAGCTAGGTGGAATACATGTATGCATGTGTGTAATGTTACCCCTTTCTCTTCCAGGCGACAGTGCATATGCCCTCCGCTCATTCATACTCACCCCCTACCTCAACCCCTCCACACCCAGCCAAAGGAGGTATAACCGGGCCCACATACGCACAAGGAATGTCGTCGAACGGACCTTTGGCATCTGGAAAAGTAGATTCAGATGCCTGCACAAGAGTGGAGGTGCAAGGCAGTATACCCCATCACCTGCTGCAAGATCATAGCTGTATGTGCAATGTTACACAACCTTGCGGTGAAGAAGGGCACTGAGGTGGAGTTGTCTGACTACGAGGACCATGACGACGACGAAGCTGTGCCACTGACACAGCCAGCTGGGGTGTGTACGCCAAGTGATGGCAGATACAGACGTGAGGAGATTACAGAAAACTATTTCTGAGTGAGTACAGATGCAAAGACAGCTAAATGGTTGTTGTGAAAAAACAATTTTTAATACTGTTGCAACACAGTTACTGCACTGATGTGCAACAAAAAAAAGGTGTAATGGCAAAGAAAACAAAAGTCCAAGGTCCAGGTTGCCTCACCCGCCCTTGCAAGGCTATTTCTTTGACCGCTTGGCAGCCCCACTGGGGTGTCCCTCAGCCCCCTCAGAATGACCAGCGGCATCTGCGGAGCGCCTGGTGCTCCTGCGTGGCTCTGACGCAGCGCTGGCCGGGCTGCTGCGGCTGCTGCTGTCCCCAGCATCCCCCAGGTCCAGGGCAGGATTTGCGGCAGTGTTAGAGATGATCATGGCCTCCATTGCAGTCGTGATGCGGGCCATTCCCCTTGTTATCTCTGCCGTATTTTGTGTGAGACTAGACTCCATGTTGGCACTGCGCTGACAGAGTTGTGCCGTTGCCGCAGCAAGGCGGCTCATGGAGCGGTTCGGCACCCGGGCATCCCGCCTGCGCACCAGCTCATGCTCCTCCAGTCTTCCACATAACTGGGTTATGGCAGTGGTTAGCCTGCCTAAACCTGCTGCTACCTCCTTGTTTGAATCCACGAAGGCCTGAACTCCTTTCACCATTTCCCCCATCTGCAGGTTGTGCTGCAGGAGCTGGCGTTGGCAGGCCATGATGGATTTCGCCTGCTGCCTTTGGATCTTGACCATATTTCCTTCGAGGCCCAGGAAGACACTGCCCTCCGGTGCTGGTGCTGCAGTGGTGGGAATGGCACGGCGCCGGGTACTGCTGCTGCCGGCCTGCTGAGTGGGCTGGGGTGCCACTAGTGGGGGTGTGGTGCTGGCCGGGGCCTGAGCCCCTGCTCCCAGGACAGGGTGTACTGGTGCCACAGCCATGATCGTGGCAGGAGCTGGTGTAGGTGGAAGGAGGTCCCTTGTGGGGGAGTTCTCTGGGGAGAACTGCAAGGGGGGTGTGCTCGGCATTTGTGGGGAGTGCAGTGCTTCAAAGTCTATTACCAGGTCTCCCTCTATACCAAGCCCTATGGTGTTTTCGTCCTCCTCCTCCTCGGCAGCCTGACTGGTGCTCGGCCTTGCGAGTGCAGTGGTGGATGGTGCTGCTGCCTCTGTTGTCATTGTTTGTCCGCCTGATGGTGCCCCTAGGTACAAAGAAGCATTTGTAAATTGAGTGCCGATGTATTACAGTCAGTACAATTAAAGCATTCCACATGTCCTTGCATCTCCTTAGAATGTGTTCCACTGTTTCCTGTCTTGTGATTCTGCACTGCCATATTTTGCTAACTTCTGCTGACTACATGTACCATGATGCTTGTCTCTTGTATGTTGGTTACAGTACTGTGCTGGGGTTTGGCTATGCATTGTGTCTAATGGGGAGGTGTCTGGTAGGGTGTGTCATGATGCGCATGCTTCTTACCTGTAGCTGTAGCTCTGGCTGAGCTGTCCAGGGTCCCAATTCCAGTTACGCTCTCCCTCTCAATGGTGGTGGACACCATTTCCTCGAGGTCTGTGAGGGGTGGCGCCGGGTTCCTGCCTCCACCAGTGCCTCCAGCCTGCCTCTGGATCTCTGCCATCTTCCGTTTGGTGAGGCTGCGGATGTCATAGAAACGCTTCTTCAGCTCATCCAGGGACCTGGGGGTGACACCCACAGCATTCACCTTTTGGGCAATTTCGCTCCAGATCCTCCTCTTGGTGCTGTCTGGCACATTCAGGGACAGCTTTCCAAATAGCTGCCGGTGCACCCTCACCACCTCCTCAACCAACACCTGCAGCTCGATGCTGCTGAACTTAGGCTTCCTCTTCTGGGTGGACTTCTGGCTCTCACTCTGGTTTTCCATCTTGATCAGAACAGTTCACTACCTCCTACTCCCACTGCTGCTAACTGTGAGTGTTCAGCTCAGGCTGGCTCTCCAGTAAGTTCTTAATTAGCTGCACCTGCCAGGGTTGCCACTCCCTGTTTAGGTGGGGGAGGGGGAGCCACCTCATTGGCTGAATCGGCTTTTGCCGATTCGGCTTTTACCGAATCGGATATTACCGATTCGGTAAAATCCGATTCGGTATTATCCGAATTGGATTTTATCGATTCGGTTTCTTCAATGCATTCCTATGGGCTTTTTGGCCATGGGTGTGTTTTCATACCTACGATTCGTTAATTGCCGATTCGGATTTTACCGACTCGGCTATTTCCGATTCGGTGGTAGCCGATTCGGCTATTTCCGATTCGGTGGTAGCCGATTCGGTACTTTCCGATTCGGTCCGTGACGAATCGGTACGTACCGATTCACATTACCGATGCCGACCGATTCGGTATTATTTCGCCGTTTGTTTGCTACATCTCGTTTTCCGATTTCAGAATACCGATTCGGCCCGCCTCGGTATTTTGAAATCGGAAAATCCCTTTTACCTACATCGGGCCCATAGGGAGTTCCTTATGCACCCCATAGAAAAAGATGAAATTATTGAGGCGTTGGCGGGAATGAGAGCATCCAGTGCCCCGGGGGCGGATGGCCTCACTGTGGGCTTTCATAAAGCATTTATTGATTTGCTGCTTCCCCATCTCTCAGTACTATACAAGGACATATGCGTATCGGGCTTGATGCCACAGTCTATGAGGGAAGCGATCATAGTTGCTATCCCCAAACCGGGAAAACCTCCTGAGGAATGCAGCTCCTATCGGCCGCTCTCATTACTAAATACGGATACCAAGATATTTGCAAAAATTTTAGCGAACCTCTTGGCTCCGGAACTGGTAGCTCTGGAGCAGGCAGGGTTCATCCCTGACAGGAACCTCGCCTATAATCTACGTACAGTATTCGGAACAATGCAGTACGTTAAGCAGGATACCAGTGCAATTGCAGTCTTCCTTGACATGGAGAAGGCCTTTGATTCTGTAGAGTGGTAGTTTATGCGGCAAGTGTTGACTAGGATGGGAGTAGGCTCCATCTTCTTACAATTGATTGGTGTATTGTACAATGCTCCCTCGGCACGTATTCGGCTGGGGAATTTGGTTACGGACCCCATTGCTATTTCCAGGGAAACCAGGCAGGGATGCCCATTATCCCCCACGTTATATGCCCTGAGCGCTTGAGGTACTCAAATCCCGACTTACAGCATAGTGGTGTCTATGACACGGAAGACACATTGCTATATGTCCGAGATCCGGAGCACAATCTTTCCTTGGTCCTTAGAGAGGTGCTGCATTTTGGAGCGCTTTCAGGACTGAGGGTTAATTGATTGAAATCTATAGTTTTCCTCCTCACCCCGGCTACGCCGCAATTTGAGATTGACTATTCCCTCCAATGGTCTACTGACTCGATTCGTTATCTTGGTATCAGATTGCACATGGACTCAGAGATAGTGTTCCGAGAGAACTACGGCACTGCAGTTGCCAAACTCGAGGACGACGTTGAGACTTGGATTCGGTTACCACTGTCCCTAATTGGCAGAGTATCCATTATGAAGATGGTGATACTGCCCCGTTTCTTGTTCCAATTTGTGAATATTTCTATAGTTTTACTGCGCTCCTTTTTTATTAGACTCAATAAATCATTCCTAAAATTGGCTTGGGCTGGTAAGGAGGCCCGTGTACAATGGCGTGTACTCACATTAACATATCATCTGGGGGGCCTCGGAGCGCCGAGCCTTGAGTTATATTATATAGCGGCACAAGGTGCGTACACACATAGTGGATTCATGGAGCTAGTGACATTCCGTTTCTCCGCCTGGAGAGGCTCTTTGCTGACCCACTTCCCCTCCCGGCCACGATTTTTTAATTTGTTGATCTTAGAACGGGAATCCTGGACTCCCTCAACTCGGCTTGTCACGCATGGCATAGCCTGTTACAACTGCAAGCGGGGGCTCTGCTATATTCACCGGAGATGCCAATAGAATGGATGGTTTGGCTGGCCCCCTGTAGAGACGGGGGTGTTACGCGAGTGCTACACACACTAAACATGGCTAAGACTGGGGACTTGTTTTCGGACGGAGTCGCTAAGACGTGGAACGAGGCAGTGAGCCAGGCAAACACAGTTACCTTGTTGCAGTCCTTTCAGTTTCATAGTGTGTGTAGGGCTATGCGAGACTTGCTGGGGGTTGACCTGAATGAACCCCCAGAGGTACTGGAACTGACCTACATTATAAAAACTAAGTCTCCCCGTAAGATAGTCTCTAACATGTATAAGCTAGTGATGTCCCACAGGGCTAACCACTATACCAAAGCCAGGGTGACCTGGCAACATGATTCAGAATTAACGATAGACTACGCCATGTGGAGTTACTGCTGCACTACCACGAGACGCATCTCATTGCATGGCAGGCACAGATTAATTCACTTCAAATATATCAATAGAGTGTATTACACCCCGGAGAGATTACATAGATACGGGCTGAGGGAGTATGCAACCTGTGATAGGTGTAATTTCCCAACAGCGGACTTCGTGCACTTAGCATGGAACGGCCCAGGAATATTTAATTACTGGGAAAAGGTCTTCCGCGAACTGGGTTCCATAGTGGACTCGGAGATAACTCCCGACCCAACACTTGCATTGCTGGGATATTCTAAACTATTACCTAAGGCGGTGCGCAGACTAGTAGACATGGGCTTACTAATGGCGAAAAGCAGAGTTGCTATGTGCTGGATGAGGGGCTCTCTTCCTACTATATCGCAATGGTCACATTATATGCTAGATTGCTGCACGCAATCGGAAAATTTTAGCGAACTACTCCCTCCTCGGAGCAGACCAAAGAACTTTTGGGGGTTATATACAACATATCTGCTTAATAAGGGGGGGAATCATACTAACGGGCAGACTCAGAGCATGGGGAGAGCACTGGAGACCCCACCTCATAGTGGACATCCCACGGCACACCGGAAATGACGCATACTTTACAGCGGGAATAGAGGGGGATCCCTGACTCACATACCAAGCAGTGGGTCTAGATGGTGGAATTGACGGTTCTAGACACGACTGGCAGGAGGGAGAAGGCATATGCTGACGACACTCTTTGATTGCAACGGCTAGGACCTCCTGATGGTAGCAATCTATGAAGAAAGTTCTCTTTTTGTCTAAACGTTAACAGCTTTTTGCTCCATCACAAACAAGACACGCAGAGCAATAATGGTGTAAAAAATGTTTTTTATTGATATGTTACGCTGCCTTCCCCATGGGATGTTGGCATTAAAGCTGTGTAAATTGTTTCCTAATACTGAGCCGCCACCCCCAGGGTTGTAGGTGCATGGCTGTGTATTCCAGTGTCAGTCTTTCTCAACAAAAAACAGTTGAAAAAAAAAAGGGAATGTTGTGATACCTCACGGGTCCAGAGGACATCGTCGTACCATCCACAGCTCTTACAAATTCCGGGGCATCTTTCTCAACACATGGCACACCGATGTTCTGGGCATAGGTTTGGTCTATGAAATTATCAGTGGCCCCAGAGTCCAATAAGGCAAACATTGGTAAAGGTGTTTCTTCAGTGAACCACAAGGTGATATGAACATTGAGATGAGCAATGGATGTCTGTAGGGTATTGGCTATTACAGAGGAGATCCTATCTTTCTTGACACCCGAGCTAGGGACCTCATTCAGGCTCGGGCTCTTCAGTTTTCCACCATCTCGTGGTTTTCCCATTGCTGTTGCACCACAGCTTGTAGTATTTTTTAGGAGATTGTTTCTCCGGGAAGCGGTCTCTGGCTCGGAAGTCATTGATGAAGTGCCCCCCTGTCCCACAGTAGAGGCACAGCTTCAGTTTTCGTCTCTTCTTCCGATCCTCTGACGTAAGTGGGCCACAAATCCCATTAACTTGCATAGGTTCTGCCCTGTCTGTGATTCTCACATGTGTTTCGGTGGAGGGTTTTGGTCGTGGGAGGAAATAGCGGGCCTCGCCTCTGTACTTGTCCCCTTTTCTTTCCTGTAATCTGTGGTCCAGCTGTACCGTGAGATCGATTAGTTAATCTCAGGACTGTGGTAGCTGCACCACCTGAGACAACACGTCATTTAGTTCTCCACGCAACACCTGATAAAACAGGGTGGTGAGTTTTTCCTGGGGCCAATCGGTTTCTGCCAAGAGGCGATTGAACTTCATTATTACGTTAATAGATCTTGCGATCCTTGACTGAGGGTTATCAGTTCTCGGTCCAAGGACATCAGGTGTGTCTTCCTATCAAACATCTTCCTCATTTCCAGACAGAAATTTGTGAAGCTGTGCAGCAGGGGGTCGTTCCACTTTAGCAAAGGTATAGTCCAACTTGCTGTGTTACCCCCATGTAAGACATCACAAATGCAGTTTTCACCTGTTCCTCTTTAAACACCGTTGGCTTACATAAAAAATGTAGTTCACTCTGGCTGAGGAAGATTTCGAACTTCTTTGGATCCCAAAGAAGCGTTCAGGAAGCGCTAACAGAAGCCCTGGTGTCTGTACCACATGAATAGATGGAATGACATCTACAGGAAGGGGAGTGGCCTGGGCTGCAGAAAAGAACCCCATCTGTGTTCTAGGCTTGGCCTCTGTAGGTGTGGTATGTAAAGGAGGAGGAAGAGTCTACTCTTTAATGTACGAACCATCCCCTGCGCCGTCTGATTTACCTTTACGTGATAGACCAGCTACCTCCTGCTGTAGGATACCCATTTCTTTTCTCAATTCCTGGTTCTCAGCCCTAGATGTATGTACCTCCTGCTGAAGAGTGGTAAGACTTTCCAATAAGGAAGCCAAAACAGCGTTTGTATCCATCGTCCAGGCTGGCAGTAAACCTGGTCTTGTCAATCTGTCAGGGGCTGCCAGACAGGGAGTAGGTCACTGACCTCTGAGATGCCAATCAGCAGGGATGATGAGTAGATGTAAAGTCCCCTTCTTCCCTTTGACATAAACCCCCACAGCACACCAATAGACCACGCTCCGAGAGAAAACACCACGGGGAAGGGGGGAATGGAAAAAACAATAAACAGCACTGCTAGGCCTGTTGGCCCTCATCCAAGGCTCTAAGGCTGACTGTGGAGAGTTCTGAGCAGGAGCCACTTCCTTCACCTTGGACTACTATAGTGAGACACAAGAAAGAAGTTAAGGTGTTGAGAAGCAGAGGACAACTAATACAATGACTGTAGTGAGCCCCTTACACAAGACCAGCAACACCAGAGCTCAGCAGAACAGAAACACCTTCTCAGCAATCCATAAGAGCATTAAGTTCCATCAGCAAGCCTTAATCCACGAAACATCGATGGAACAGCAAATCCAAATAGATCAGCAGAAACCAAGTCTTGGTCCCTATTAGAAAAACTAAACCTAATTACCTATTCAACCCTGGAAGATAAGCTTTTCCAAGTATTATATTTCATACCGGATGAAGCAGGGAAATACACACAGCACAACAACACGGGCTAAAAGTATCCTTTAGAGCGGTTGTAGTGCTCCGTCTCTCTAAAACCACTAATACCTGAACTTCACGCCGGAAGAACAATTCCTGACCCATCTCCAGAGAACAGCTGGCAGGCAGATAACTCCAACAGGAATCCTTGGGCACTGTGCGGGAAGGCCGGGAAAACTCTTGGTACACAGGACTGTGAACTCCCCCAGGAGTTCTCGGGCGCCGCACTGGAAGGCCGGCAATCACTTGGTATACAGCATCACAGCAAAGGCAGGAAACAGGATACCGGATACCGGAAGAAGTTTGACAAGCCTCGACCTTATGGAAGGAAGGGGCTTATATAGCAACCAGTAATACCTGTATCGTTCCAGGCTTTCATTTTTCCTTGGTATCCTAATGGCTTCTGGGATATGTGGTCTTTCAGTGGTTTCAGGATAAGTGTGGCATTGCTCATTATGCTCGCTCCAGTCCCTGCATTATAGAGAAAGAGAGAAAAAGCCCTAGCAGAGTGTGTCATTAATCCCATCTTCCTAAGCTTCCGCTGTATAACCATGACACCTGGACATTAGCAGGTCACCTAAAAGTGTGATACATGTGAACCGCCTAAAACTCTATTGTGACAGGGCTGATGTGACCATTCTGATGGGTACTGATGAGGATCAGGAGACAGAGATTGAACCTCCCCCTGACCTCCTCTCTTACAGCCCCAAGATGGGTCAGTAGATGGAGTTATCTATTCAGACACCCTCTCTGCTCAACAGCAGGCTGATTGCACAAGTTCTGCAATAGTATGGACAGTTCTTTTCCTTAACCCCTGGTCAGACACTCTGGTGTACTCATGATGTGGACACTGGAGACAGCTTGCCTGTCAAAATCAAAATATATCGCCAGTCTGACCAAGTTAAGGAAAGCATCACAGCTGAGGTCAGCAAGATGCTGGAATTGGGGGTCATTGACCCTTCTGAGAGTTCCTGGGCCAGTCCAGTGGTCCTAGTCCCCAAACCTCATCCACAGGGTGGAAAGAGAGAAATTAATTTTTGTGTGGACAACAGAGGCCTCAATGCTGTCACCAAGACAGACGTACACACTGACAGATACGTTAGGGGCTGCCAAATACCTAAGTACCATTGACTTAACTGCAGGGTACTGGCAAATTGGCATGGCCCCTGAAGCAAAAGAAAAGACAGCATTATCCACACCTGATGGACACTTCCAGTTCACTGTGAAGCCCTTTGGTCTAAAGAATGCCCCTGCCACCTTCCAGAGGTTGGGGGCTCAAGTCCTTGCTGAGTTGGAAGGCTTCAGTGCAGCTTACCTTGATCATATTGCTGTGTTTAGCTCTTCCTGACAGGATCACCTGGTCCACCTGGGGAAGAATTTACAGGCACTGCAAACTGCAGGCCTAGCTATCAAGGCATCCAAGTGCAAGATAAGGCAGGGAACTGTTGTATAGTTGGGCCACCTTGTAGGTGGAAGCCAAGTTCAACCACTACAGTCCGAAATCCAGACCATTCTGGATTCAGACGATACAACCACCCAGATACAGGTCAGGGCATTCCTTGGCTTGAGTATTACAGGTTTGTGAAGGGGTATAGTTCAATTGTGACACCCCTCACAGAACTCCCCTCAAACAAGATACTCAAGAAAGTTAACTGGACAGTTGGCTGCCAAAAGGCTTTTGACACCCTAAAAGAGGCAATGTGCTCAGCACCTATTCTCAAGGTTCTAGATTACGCCAAGCAGTTCATTGTGCAGACTGATGTCTCTGAGCTTGGGGATAGGAGCGGTCCTATCCCACCAATGATGATGGACAAGACCAACCTCTTGCTTTTATAAGCAGAAGGCTACTCCTCAGGGAACAGTGTTGAAGTGCCATTGAGAGTGAGGCCTTTGCTGTGGTTTGGTCCCTGAAGAAACTGAGACCATACCTGTTTGGTACTCATTTCCTAGTTCAAACTGACCACAGATCTCTCAGATGGCTAATACAGATGAAAGGGGAAAATCCAAAACGTTTGAAATGGTCCATCTTCCTACAGGGAATGGACTTCAGAGTAGAACATAGACCTAGGACTGCCCATGCCAATGCAGATGGCCTTTCCAGAATGTTCCACTTAGCCAATAAAGACTCTCTTGGGAAAGGTTATTCTCATTCTCTTTCATTTAGGGGGGCTATGTAGGAAAGTGCCCCTTCTTTGCATCGTAACCCCCCACTTTTTGTCTGACAAATAATGCACTTTGTCTTGGTGTGCCCTGAGGCCCTGGGGGCGGTGTGGTGCAGCACACATCTCCGTCCCCTTCAACTTGAAGATAAGGGGACCCAGCCAATTAGGAAGAGGCTCATGCGCCCTTCTCACTGGAGAGTGGTATAATAGGGGGTTGTACTCACCCCAAGGAAAGGACGAATTGCTCCTAACTTGCACACCCCCGTAAAACGCCCCATAATTTAGTATGTAGGGGTGACCGTAAACTTTGCCTCCTGAGATTCAAGGAAGAAAGAAGAAGAAATGCGTTACTTACCTGTAACAGCAGTTATCCAGTATTGGTGTCTTTCATAGATTCACATGCCTGAATCATTCCCCGTCGTCGAGACGGGAGCCTCCGGTAAAATAAAAAAGTAATGTCCATAGACATACATGGATAGAAAGGGTCCAAGGGTCTCCCCTTAGTAGCCTTTCCTTGTCCTTATGTAAAAAGGACCAAACTGACATAGTCAGCCAATCAGCTCCGACCTCCCTCTAGAACCTTCCTGGGAGGAGCCTCAGTCCCTCAGATTTTCGTACGCACCCAGCTAGGTTTGGCGTAGTATAGTTCCGAGAGGGAAGTGAGTCCTTCCAGGGGAGGCGGGAGGGTTGCATGTGAATCTATGAAAGACACCAATACTGGATAACTGCTGTTACAGGTAAGTAACGCATTTCTTATCCAGTATTAGGGGTGTCTTTCATAGATTCACATGCCTGAATCAGAGTAGCTAGCAATCACAGTAGCACATTTGTAAAACAGCGTTGCTCTGCCGTCATAGTAGATAATGCATATAATATCATACAACAAAGAGACAGCTTAGACATAATCTCATCAGAGCAATAATGTGCATACCTGGAAGGCGGGATGTAGGAAGGCTCACCTTACTGAAAGAGATGGCGAAGCACCGCCTGGCCCACTGCCGCATCCTTCTGGAGTTCGATATCCAGGCAGTAGTGTCTGGAGAAAGTGTGCGGTGACTTCCAAGTCGCCGCTCTACAGATGTCCAGGATCGGTACCCCGGCAAACAATGCTGCCGATGTAGACATCGCTCTGGTTGAGTGAGCCAGAACACGGTCATTCAAAGGCCGGCCGGCCTTTTCGTGGCAGAAGGAAATCGCCGAGGAGATCCATCTGGATATGCTTTGCTTCGTGAGGGGTAGGCCCATTCTTGGCCTGCTGTATGCCACGAACAGCTGTGAGGATTTCCTTAGATCCTTAGTCTTCTCCAGGTAGAACTTCAGGCACCTCATAAGGTCCAAAGAATGCAGCGACCTTTCCGCTGCTGTGGAAGGGTTGGCGAAGAAAGATCTAAGGACCAAAGGTTCGTTGAGATGGAAGTCCGACGGTACCTTTGGAATGAACTTAGGGTTTGGTCGCAGTATCACCCTATCATGTCTGAATTGTAGATAAGGTTCTTGAATGGACAAGGCTTGCAGCTCGCTAACCCTTCTAGCCGAAGTTAGAGCGAGCAAGAGCGCAGTTTTCCATGAAAGGTGTTGAAGCGATGCCCTGTGAATGGGTTCAAACGGGTGACGCATGAGCTGGTTGAGTACCAGGTTAAGCTGCCAGGTGGGGGGTACCTTCCGAGGCCTCGGGAAGGATCTGTATAGTCCTTTGAGGAATTGTTTGACTAGCCGACTAGACCACAGAGAAGGTCCTGTGACCGTTCTGGTGAACCTCGAGATTGCTGCCAGGTGGACTTTGATGGACGCATGCGCCAGTCCCGACTGGGCCAAATGCAGGAGGTATGGTAATATTTGTTCTGGTGTGATGGTGAGTGGCCGTAAGCCCTGTTCTGAGCACCATATGCAGAACCTCTTCCATTTGAGACAGTAGGTCTTGTTCGTACTGTCCGCTCTTGCTTTGGCTAGCACGTCCTTGCAGTCTTGTGGGATATTCAGGCCACCGAATTCTCTGTGCTCAGGAGCCAGGCTGATAATTTGAGCGATTGGAGGTTCGGGTGTTGCACTTGCCCGTTGGACATCGTCAGTAGGGCTGGGTGTTGGTTCAGGCGGATCGGTGATTTGATGGATAGTCGAAGCAGATCCGAGAACCAGTGTTGCCTCGGCCAGGACGGGGCGATCAGGATCAGGGTGCATGGCTCCGCTTTCATTTTCCTCAGGAGCCGTGGAATCATCGGGAATGGAGGAAAGGCGTATGCAAAGACGCTGTACCATCCGATGGAGAACGCATTTCCTAGTGATCCTGGTTGGGGATGCCAACTTGCGTAGCACGGGCATTTGGCGTTCCTCCTGGTGGCAAAGAGGTCGATGTTTGGGACTCCCCAAAGAGAGAAGACGTGAGTGAGGGCGCTGTCCGATAGTTCCCACTCGTGGGAGAGGGATTTTTGCCTGCTCAGGGCGTCCGCGATGGTATTGTCCCTTCCCGGAACATATTCCGCTTTGAGTTGGATGTCGTGTAGTACCAGCCAGTTCCAGATCGTCTGTGATTCGCGTGAGAGCGAGAGTGAACGCGTTCCCCCTTGTTTGTTCAAATAGTGCATCGTCGTGGTGTTGTCCGTCCTGACGAGCACTGGGGATTTCTGGATGCGGGGTAGGAAGGCTTGTAGAGCCAGAAACACTGCTCTCAGCTCCAAGAGGTTGATATGGAGCAATTGCTCTTGAGAGTCCCATCTGCCGCTGATCTGTAGGTCCTGGAGCACCGCGCCCCATCCCTCTAGGGAGGCGTCTGTTGTTATCACCAGCGGTGATGCTGGGAGGAGAAACGGTAAGCCCACCATCAGATTGTGACGACGTGTCCACCATTGTAGAGCTTTTGAAATCTTCGGTGTGATCCGAAGGATGTCTTCGAATGAGCCAGTGCTTTGTGTCCATTGGCTCGCGAGTGCCTCCTGCAAGGGCCGCATTCTGAGCCTGCAGTGCGGTATGAGGAGTATGCAGGAAGACATCATCCCCAGGAGGGAGGTGTAAGTCCGAACTTTCAGGTGCTTTTTCTTTGCCACAGCCGTGGCCAGAGATAAGATCCTGTCTGCTCTTTCTTTTGAGGGGAAGGCCTTCGTGCAGCCTGTGTCCAACATGGCCCCTAGGAAGGTAATTTTTGTTGCGGGCACCATGCATGATTTCTTGATATTGAGCGTCAATCCCAGATTTTGAAAGAGATTGGTGCAGGCGTCGGAGGACGTGACCGCGTCCCCAGGTGAGGGTGCTTTCACCAGCCAGTCGTCTAGGTAGGGGAAGATCTGGTGGCCCAGTTGGCGCAGGAATGCTGCCACAGGCGCAAGGCATTTCGTGAATATGCGCGGTGCGGACTTGAGGCCGAACGGCAGGACTTTGAACTGATAGTGACGGTCCGCCACCTCGAATCTTAGGAACTTCCGGTGAGTTTTGAGGATAGGGATGTGGTAGTATGCATCCTGGAGATCCAGTGACACCATGAAATCTCCTTTCTCTAGAATGCCCAGGATTTCCTGAAGCGTCACCATCCTGAACGATTGGCTTCGTAGGAAGGTGTTGAGTCCCCGGAGATCCAGGATGGGTCTCCACTTGTTTTCTTTTTGTTGTACAAGAAAGAAGTGGGAGTAAAATCCTTTCCCCTTCGAGGATGCCGGAACCCTTTCGATTGCTCCTTTTTGTAGCATTGTCGAAAGTTCCTTTAGAAGCAGGTGTGGATGTTTGTGTGTCCGTCTGCGTGGAGGGGTATTGGGAGGGATGGAGGTGAACTCGAGAGAGTGGCCAAATCGAATAATTTGAAGAACCCACCGGTCCGTGGTGATGTACTGCCAATTGTGAAGGAAATGGGTCAGCTTTCCTCCAATTTGAAAGGACGGAGATGGTGTTCGGACTGGCTGGAGTAGGTGGTCACTGGCGGCCGCCAGCGCCCCTCTTGGTATTTTTACCTCTGTAGGACGATCTTCCGAATGAAGATTGTCTGCCCTGCTGTTGCTTGTTTTGGTACTGGCCTTTTTGATTGTACGAGAATGAGGACGAGGACCTGTTTTGATATGAGCCTCGATAGGAGGATTGACCCCTGGGCTTGTTGCCCCGAAAGGACTGGTTTCTGAACTGTAGAGAGCCCAGGGCCCTTGCCGTGTCTGTGTCCTTTTTAATGGCCTGTAGGGCCTCGTCGACCTGTACTCCAAACAGGTGCTGGCCGTCGAAGGGCATGTCTAGAACCTTTGCCTGAACTTCTTGGCGGAATGAAGTGGCTTTGAGCCATCCCTGGCGTCTCAGTACGGCCGCTCCCGCAAGTTGACGGAAGCCTGTCATGGCTGCGTCGATAGCACAGTCTATGAGTTCCGCTGCAGAAGATTGACCCTCCACGAGGAGCGCTTTCACCTCACCCTGGACGTCATCAGGTAGTTCCTTTATGTAAGGGGCAATGTCCTCCCATAATTGTCGATTGTAACGCCCCAGCAAGGCAATGGAGTTGGCCACCTTGATGGACATGGCCGATGTGGAAGTGAAGCGCTTGCCTATCGTGTCCAGTTTCCTGCCCTCTTTGTCCGGGGGAGCTGACAGTGGTGATGAAGGGTTGCGGGAGTTTTTCTGGGCCGCCTGCGTCACTACCGAGTCCGGTTTGGGGTGACCATTTAGGCAAGCCGCTGCAGTGAGTGGTGCCCTGTATTTTTTATCAAGGCGTGGGACCACCGCTGGCACAGAAGCAGGAGTGAGCATTAGCTTCTTTCCCTGTTCCCACAAAAAGTCTATGATTGGAACAGCTTTTGCAGATTTTTGAGGCTGTTCCTTGAAGTCGTGGAGGAAACAGTCCGTTTCCGTGGATTCCACCACCATGTGGAATCCCTTCGCTGCTCTCTCCACCAGCTTGTGGAAACCCGCAATGTCCACCGGTGGGGAGTCCGCTTGGCGTGGTTGTGGTGAAGCTGGGGATGATGTAATATATTCGTCCTCATCAGCCTGGTCCGAGTGGTCTGAGTGAACCTCCTGGACCTCTCCTTCCTCCAGTTCCTCCTCTTCCTCTTCTTCGTCCGAAGAGACCACCACTTGAGGATGAACTTCTTGGTGGGATTGATGGTGAGGATGAGGGCGTTCCGGTGCGGACACCTGAACATGCACTGGAGGTGTCTGATCTCCCTTGTCCCCTGGTGCGGGACTCTCAGGTGCTTGACCGCCTCTGCTAGGCTCCGGAAAGCGCCGCTTGTAGTCTTGCACAAGAAGTTTCAAGTCATCCACCAGGGTCGCCGGCAGGCATATCATGGGGGTGACTTCGGTGTGGACACTGGCTTGGACAGAGTGTTCCTGATATGTGAATTCTTCCTGTTCCTCATCAGTGCTTTGGCATTTTATGTGAAGGTCTGTGAGTGAAGTAGCGGGATTCAGATGGTCATCCTCTTCGGATTCCTCGCTTTGGAAAATTTCTTGAGGTGGTTGTTTTTCCACCTTGCTAGGAGACGTTGTTTCCGGGGTAATTATTGACTTTCCCTGTTTGGTAGACTGAATGGTAGAGCTTGTAGTCGTTGAGGGGACCGTCGACTGTGGTAGCATCATGTACGGCGTCTCCACCAGCTTTGATTTTTTCCATGTTTCGTTCGTCGTCGAATCGCCCGTCGACGGTGTCGTCGTCGAGTCCGTCGCCTTCGACGGTGTCTTCGTCGACGGTGTCTTCGTCGACGGTGTCTTCGACGACGGTGCCTTCGTCGACGGGCTCGTCGCCGACGAGCCTCTCGTCGACGGGGTCGTCGACGAGGTCTTCGTCGACGGAGGGGTGGACGAAGGGATCTTGGTCGTCGACGACTGCGCAGTCGTCGTCGTCATCGACGGTGCCTTCGTAGACGATGGTCTCGTCGACGAGTCCCTCGTCGACACTCTCGTCATCGACGGTTTTGACGACGATGGGCTCGTCGCTGTTGACGGCGTCGTCGACGGTGCAGTCTTCGTTGTCGACATGGTCTTCGTCGACGACGATGATGTCAGGAGAATGATTGAAGAAACAGGCCTACCTGTAGATGAAGAGGACGTAGTCATCGTCGCCGAAGCTGAGGGCGACGATGCTGATGTGGTAGACACTGTGGTCTTGACTGAAGTAGTCCTCTGGCTTTGTCTGGAGGACGGAGCAGGCATTTTGAAGGTTTTATCTTCCTTCGCAGACACTGAGGATGACGCCGATCTCGCCTCAGAAGACTTTTTGTGAGTCTTCGCAGGAGGAGTGTCTGAGGGGCCCGGGGAAGCGTCCCTTGGCCTCTTGCTCGAGATAGCAGAAGTTCTGGAAACGCTGCTCACAGAGGACTCCAGATTGTCCCTGTTCTTAAGCCTGTCCAACCAGATCAGAAGGCGACCTTCTCTGTCTCTCACAGTCTTTTTGGGAAAAGACCGACAGATTGCGCATTTTTCCGAATTATGATCCGGGTAAAGGCAATACAGGCACAGGTCGTGTTTATCATCCACATGAATCCTTTTCTTGCTGCAGGAAGAGCAGGCCCTGAACAGGGCTTTCTTCCCCGAGTCAGACATGAAAAAGGCAGTATAAACACACACTTACTTCAGGGGTAGTGTGTTGAAGAAGTCCTTGAAGAGTTTTTAGGTTCAGAGAAAACTTCCAAGAGAGTTTGTTGAATTTTAGAATAATCCTGAGGAGAGCTCAGGCTGGAGACTCCCTAGCACAACGTGCGGTAGAAAATCTGAGGGACTGAGGCTCCTCCCAGGAAGGTTCTAGAGGGAGGTCGGAGCTGATTGGCTGACTATGTCAGTTTGGTCCTTTTTACATAAGGACAAGGAAAGGCTACTAAGGGGAGACCCTTGGACCCTTTCTATCCATGTATGTCTATGGACATTACTTTTTTATTTTACCGGAGGCTCCCGTCTCGACGACGGGGAATGATTCAGGCATGTGAATCTATGAAAGACACCCCTAATACTGGATAATGACAGAAGAGCCGTGCTGACCCAGGAAGAAGAGGACACCAACTGCTTTGGAAGCAGTCCTACTGGCCTGTCCCAATGCCGACCTTCCTACAACAGCCCCCCAGAGCCTGGAGGACCTGCCATGCAACCATCTTATAGACTCTGTCATCCGTGAGTACCGGATTTGCTCACACAAAGACTCATCCACAGAATCTGGATCCAGGTGGTTCCGCGATTCTGCACCACTCTACACCCCACAGCGTGAGTTCAAGTAGCCCAACACCATGAGGAGGTCTCCCCAGCGATCCTGACTTGGGATCTAGTGATCCCCAACCTCCCTCAATCTTCAAGCCGTAGCCTGCAGCCTCAACCTGAAGGGCTCCCGTGACCGGAGCTGGTAAGAAGACCTGGCGACAAAAGACACCCCTGCACCCGATGCCCCACGGCCTTGGGTGCCCAACTGACATGTCCGGGCATCCCACAAGAACCCAACTTACCTCTCCAGCTGGTTGTCACCTTCAGGAAGCTTCCTTGCCTGAGCCTGCAGCGTCCTTACCGAATCGGAGATCTCCTTTGGAATCCACAGGGTACCCAGCGTCGTCTTGGCACACTGCACTCGGCCGCCATGTGCCACTGGTGGTGCAGCTCCTGTGCTGTTTGTTGGCCCCTGCAGTGCTGATCTCTACCCCAGGAGCTTTGATCCCACAGCCAAGTGGTTAATATTGGGACCCTGCACTCTGCAGCCGGCCGCACCAGTGAAGCTGGTGGTGCAATTTGAGTGCCTATCTGAATCTTGGGGAACCTTGGTTCTAACCCCCAAAAACTATTCTTGCAGGTTGTTTACTTACCTGCAAACCGATAACCTACTTTTCCCAATATGAACCAATGTTGTGATGTTTTGTTCCTAAAAATGTTGTTGGGCTGAATGTTTGTATAAAAGAAAAGTAACTTCATTGCAAACCTGAAAAAGGCTTACTTACCTTGTATTGTAGTATCCACGGTGTTATATCTAAGCATATCAGCTTGAGTAGTCGAAGTAATCAAAAAGTAGTCAAAAGTAATTACTGTGTAATTTAAACTGTTTTTAAAGCACATACATACCTGTAATGTTTGCAAATGCATGCACAATTGCATTACCCTGTGAAGTTTTAAAATTGCAAGAACATTTACCTACCAACACCTGGTCCTGCTTGGTTCTTGAAATAAAACATAAGTATAAATTTTTTTATACTTACCCAATTGGTCTGGATTCTGTCTCTGAGTGTGTGTAATCAGTTCTTGATTCAGCTAATACAATAAATGCTTTACACACCCTCCTGATAGGCCTCACTGCTTGCCCACACTACTACAAAGAGAGCTGTTCGTACTTATTTAATTTAGCCTCTGTTGTACCTCTGGGGATTCCCTGACCTCTGTGTACAATATACCTTACTTTGGTATAGTGTATACAGGGCCAGCTTCCTACAAGAATGTCTTACTACTTACTACCTTTCAGTATTCAGTAAAAAACTCATGTTTTGCAACTGGAATACGGTCACAAAATATTTTAAAAAACACTACTGCAAATCACTATTCAAAATGGACGTCCTACATACGGCCCTTCCAAATACTGATTCGGTATGTAGCTCCAACCTCAAAATTGAAATTCAGTAGTGTGTTATTGAATCAAAGGTTGGGATTCGTAACATACCAAAAGGCCTTTTTGCAGTGGAAAAAGGCCAGATTCTGTAAATCAGGCTGTATGCGACCGCAAAAAGGATTCATACATCTGGCCCTCAGTCGCTAGTCTTGAAAGGAGATTGATTCCTATACCCAAAAATCAAAGAAGTCAGGGCCTCCATTCTGAAAGAGGTGTGGCTTAGCGGCCAGGGTGCCTGACTCCGGACCACGGGGTTCATGGTTCGAGCACCGGCGGCAGGATACCCCAGCACCATGTGACTCTGGGCAATAGCTTGCTTAATTTTCCTGAGGACCCCCAGCGCCGGGACACCTCTCCAGAGGTAGCTGTGCGCTTTACAAATGCTGGTATTTCATTTCATTTAGTTCATTGTTCTGAAACAAAACTGGAAGCTCCTTCATGTGAAGGACTTGAAAATGCTGAAGAGATTTATCATTTACAACCCATTCAGACTGATATATCATCATTCAGTAAATCCACTGGTGTTAAAAGCAGGCTTTTTGGCAGCATAGATTTGCAATATGTCACTTTCACATGCTAATCCACCTGAAGGGACAATGTTAACTTTGATTTACAGTGTCTGAGCAGCACTTCCAATTTCAGGCTCTCCCTTTGGGACTTTCATCTTTCCCAAGAGTCTTTATGAAAATACTAGCTCTGGGGTTGCTGCCTTGCAATTGGAAGGGGTTCAGATATTTGCATACCTTGATTACTGGCTCATTTCTGTTTCTTGTTTTTTGAAGACAGAGAAAGAATGAAGGTTTGCAAATCTTTGGAAGATCTGGTATTTATTCTAAATCTTCAGAAATCCCAACCGGTTCCTGCCAAGAACATACTCCTCATTGGAGCGATCTTCGATATGTAAGTGGGTTATGCTCGCCTGCTAGAGCAAATATACTGAAATTGCAGGCTTGCTTTTCAAATCTTCTATCCATAAAGAATGAATCAGTCAGAACTTGGTTGAGGGTTCAAAGGCTCATGGTGGTACCTACAGCAATAGTACCATGGGCTCGTCTCCATGTGACCCTCGTAAATCACCTGTTAGATAATTGGTCCCCAGAGAATCAGGATTATGAGGAGATAATTCCTGTTTCTCCACAAAGTGTTCACAGCCTGCAGTGGTGGGTTTTGCAAGCCAATTTAAGTAGAGGGGCCCACCTTCACTAACTTGTCCCCATAGACCTGACAACTAGGGACAGGATATTGGGGATAGGAAGCAACTCTCCAAGATATCAAGATGAAGGGTTCTTAATCTAAGGCTAACAGGTCTCGCTCTTCAAACTTAAGAGAATTGTCAGCTGTTATCCAGAGCTTCAATCTTTAGTTGGAGGACAAAAACATGTTGCTCAGGACAGACAATCAAGTGGTAAAGAGTAATATCAATGGACAATGGGAAACATGGAACCAAGAGTCTACAGGGTACCGCAATATTTTTGCAGTTTGGTAGTGGGCATTTGTTATCCCTGAAAGCCACGTTTATTCAGAGAAAGGAGAATCTTCATGTGGACAGCCTTCTCCTCAACGCCTGCAGCCTCATTCTGAAGGGCCCACAAAACCACAACAGAAACCGGTGAAATAAATCTGACACAAAAGGACACCCCTGCACCCGCAGCCCTGAGGTGCATGAATCTTCACGAAAAACACAGAGTGATGGAGGGCCTAAGGGGAAAGTGTTTTTATAGACCTACTGGTACCTTGTCCCCCAACTAAACAGTAAAAAACACGAGAGATACCAGAAGTCTGAGTTCGTTGGAACCTATAAAGTGTCCCCTCTGTAAGACAAAACCAACAGGTTAATGTACAAGGAAAGACATTACCAAAGCGTTAATGTAGAACCACACAGGAGAAGAGGCTTAGAAAAAGACTAGACGAAGTGCTAGAAAAGGTTCCCATCAGCCCACTCAATAGTGGAACTTCGTCATCTGGGTTGTGTGATTGAAAAAGTGGTATCCAGTGTGCCCTTCCTCAGGATGGACCCGGGGCTAGCAAAGCTTGGACCACATGGTTGACCCTCAACCATAGAAGATGATCGAGTACAGGCTGTAAGGGCAAAGTTGCAGTGCTCGGGAATTGTGAAAAAAGAAAAGAAAAGGAAAAGAATTGTAATCCAAGTGTTCTAAAAATACCTATCTTGATGTCATAAGAAAAACTTTATTGGGTCTGTCCATCAAGATGGTATGGTTAAAAGCAGAGTGATAATAGCATGCAAGGAATTGCTATTCACCATGAGTGTAAACTGGTCAAGACCAGTTTACACTCATGGTGAATAGCAATTCCTTGCATGTGGTCCAAGCTTTGCTAGCCCCGGGTCCATCCTGAGGAAGGGCACACTGGATACCACTTTTTCAATCACACAACCCAGATGACGAAGTTCCACTATTGAGTGGGCTGATGGGAACTTTTTCTAGCACTTCGTCTAGTCTTTTTCTAAGCCTCTTCTCCTGTGTGGTTCTACATTAACGCTTTGGTAATGTCTTTCCTTGTACATTAACCTGTTGGTTTTGTCTTACAGAGGGGACACTTTATAGGTTCCAACGAACTCAGACTTCTGGTATCTCTCCTGCATGAATCTTCATCAATCCTCCAGTCACTGTTCCCCTTCATCCAGTCTTCTGGCCTCGGCCTGCATTCCTTTTCCGTGACCAATGTCCTCTGTTGGAAAAGACTGAGCTGCCGACACCTCCTGAGCACCCTGCACCCGGCCGCCCCTGCGCAGCTGGTGGTGTGGACTTGGTGCCAACCTGGGAGCCCCTTTGACCTGATCTTAACCGTAGGAGCTTGGCTCCTGAGACCAAGTGACCTGCCCATGAGAAGCCCCAACCAATGTGCCCCCAGCCCTATTGGCTAACATTGGCACCCTGCACCCGGCAGCCCTAGTACCACTGGTGGTGCCCCTTTAGTGCCAAACTGATCCTTAGGGAACCTTGGTTCTACCCCCCCCCCCCCCCAAACAACTCCAATCCTTAAACCATTTTCCTCAACTGAAAACACTTCGTTTTCTCCACAGGACTGAATGTTGGGTTTTTTCTGGAGATTCTTTAAGTATTGAACTGTCTTGTACTGCAGAAAAAGTTACCTATTGCTTGCATAAGAGTTAACCTGCCTACAAATGTACTGTGTTGTGTAAACTGTGTTAGGAGTGTGTTTCATACCCAACTAAAAGAAATCTAAAAGTAATAAAAAAGTAATTACAAGCATTTTTGAACAGTTTACAAATTGTTTTCTCTATTGAAAAATAAATCTGAATGTTCCTACAAAACCAGTTTTCACTGTATTTTGAAAAGTCACAATTGTATGAAGAGTTTAACTTACCTGCTACTAAGTAAACCTTGGTTCTAGAAATAAAACAACAAAATAACTTTTTATACAAACAATTGGTCTGGTTTCAGTCTTGAACGTGTGAAATAATTTCTTGCCTGCGTGTGTACTACAAATGCTTAACACTACCCTCCTGATAAGCCTGACTGCTCCACCACACTACCACAAAAGAGAGTAAGGTATTATCTACTTTAGCCTCTGCTATAACTCTTGAGATACACTGGACTCTGAGCACATTATACATTTTTTGGGAATAGTATATATATAGAGCCAGCTTCCCACATGGTAGATCAGCGGTGGGGTCTACTACTTTGTATTTGTTGGACCACTTAGTCAATACCTGATCACACGACTACAATCCAAAAATTGCCTTTAGTTCAACTCATTTTTTGAATTGACAATTTTTTCCAAATTCTTAAAAGTCTTGTAAGGGACTTGGTTAAGTCCCTGTAGCAATTTAAAAAAGTCTCAACCTCACTGTAGTTAGGGGTAAAAGGGTTTAGAAGTTTATGACCTCTTATAAACAAAGAACCCAAATAAGACTACAGTAATAGCTTGTAGGAGAGTAGGGTCTGCTTCCTATGGTCACCCCCACTTTTTGCTTTGCTTTACTGGTTTTCGACTTAGATATGGCTTTGGGCCTGCTAATCAGACCCACAGCACAGATGCACTCTCTCTAAATTCACACCATGTACTCTAGGTACATCCACAATTGGGAATGTGTTCACCTTGTCAGCCCCTGTAGAAGTGTACCATAGGTACTCAAGGCAAAGGTGTAACCAAGGCCTACCAGGGGTTGCAGCATGTATTATGCCACCCCTGGCTGGCCACTCAAATAGACACAACTGGCTGATCACTCAGCTGGGGCAAGGTCGTGTAACCACCCCTTGCTTAGGTGTAGTATTCCTATACCTACTTAAATACAGACACATAGTAACCTATAAGTCACTCCTATGGCAGGCCTTAACAATCCTGGAGGCAGAGTGCTGGGTTATGTGTGAGATGGTGCTCTAGCATGAGCTGAGCCTGTCTGCAGCTTTCGGAACCATGTCCTTATAGCTGTTCTATGAAATTGCTATACCATATACTTTTAAGTGCATTATAATCCTTGCGGTTGAATGCAAACTTTGGTTTGGCTTTATCCAAACATGTTGTGTAAGGTGTCATACGCTTTGGAATACTACTCCCTCGTCAATTCTGGCGACGGGGGTAGCATTCCACCCTTCTAGAGGGAGAAGACATGTTGAAACTACTGTACCCGGTTAAAGTTAACCAGAGCCCAGCATCACAAAATGGATGCTGCTGCCACAGACACAAGTCTGACCTCCTACTGCTGGGAGCCCTTTCAGTCACGGAGGTTTGGACAATAGGTTTCCTGCTTGGGGAGGTGCAAGCACCACCCCAGACAGAAGGATGTGTATTGGGACAGGGAGGGCTGAATAGAAACAGACACTCCCTGAAGCACACTAGGTGCTCCATGCATACCCCAGTTCAAATCGGTTGCTGGGGCACTCCAGCCCCAGCTCTGGCGCAAAATTGGACAAAGGAAAGGGGGTGTAACCACCCCCCTTCCTGGTCCCACCCATAGGAGGGACCTAGTGAGTAAACCAGCCCCCTTTAGTTGTATAAAGGTAGGAGCTGACCCAGGAGACTTTAGATTAATCCTGGAATCGACTTGAGACGAAACTCTGGACCCTTCGACATTCACCTGAGCTGAAGAATCTCCCTTGTGGCCAAGGAGTGACCACCTTGGGCAACCAGGCACCATCCAGCAACTCAACGGCTTGCTTTGTCCCCGTTCCCGCCGGAACCCGAGCACAGAGCCCGACAAGATCCAGACTGCCAGACCTCTCTGACCCACTGCACGACTCCAGCACAGCTGAGCACCGTGGAAGGCGTTGGGAAACGTGGGACCGGACATCTTGGAAAGTCTGCAACTTGCTAACAGCGCAGCTCCTGATGCATCCTCGAAGCTGTGCACTGGGGACTGAGACACCCCGACACCGAGCTCCACCTGCACCGAAGACGAGCCCTCCACACTCCACGAGATCTGCGTGGGGCCCTTCTGCTTGTGTTCTGCTCGACGCGTTGTCCGATTGTTGGCCTGTTGGCTAGTAGCCCTGTGGCGACGATCCTCTTGAAAATCCATCGCTGGTCTGGTTGCTCCACACTGGCCCTTGCTTCCCTGCAAAGTTGAAGTACCTCAGACTCTCCTGGTCTGCACCAGAAGCCTTTTGCGTATCCTGCGTGGGTTGATTTGCTTAGGCTTGTTGGCTCCGTTCTTGAAGCCGACCCCTCCATCTGCGAGAACCTTCGTGGGACAGCTCCTCTCCAGCACCTGGTCGTTCTCAACGCCTCCTGGTCCGCGTGGCTGCAAAGACAAGCTTCACGACAGCGCCTGATTGCTCTTCGACTACGTCTGGTTCCTTCCTGGTTCCACCCGGTCACTGGCTAGTGACCTAGACTCTGTACCCTCTGCTTTCAGGTCTTCTTCAACTCCGTTCCTCCCTTGGATCCATCCGGACATCTTCCTCCTGGTCGCCTGCAGCATCTTCTTCCAAGGCTCCATAGGAATCAACGAGAAAACCCGACACACTTTGACACCTATGCACCCGCAGCCCGTGGGTGAGGTAACGCGAGTACTTCGGTTCTCCTGTAGGGATTGACTATCCTAGTGTCTAGTTTTGTTAGTTGTATCTTCCTAGTTAGACGGGAAGTGTCCTAAATCTCCATTTACTTACCTTTTAAGTACCCATTGACTTTCTATTGACTCTCGCGTGAGAATACTGACACTGCACGCGCCGCCTGTGGGCCTCCTACTCCTACCTTAAGGGTCAGATAGTGTAGCCCCAGCGATTCCCTAGGCCCTATGCCTTTTCCTTTCCCAAGTCGCGGTTCTTATACAACTTACTTAGTATATGGTTTTACGCACCTCTAGGGCCTAACTGTAAATTGTGCTATTTAAAGTATTTCTGAGTGTAACTTGTTATGTGCTTTTGCCTCTGACCTCATAAAGAGTTCAGAGGAGTGTGTTAGTGAATAAATACATATATATTTTATATATATCCTGTGTGGTGTCCTTTCATTTGGTATTCAAAGGGTTACATATGGTAAAACAGCTGGCTTTATACGCCCTCAAGAGTCTTTTAGCCTAAGACTGTTCTGTCCACGCTATCTCTAGGATAGCTGGTCCATAAGGTTGACTTTACAACCATCACCATAAGGGTTGTTGGGACTGGTGCAAGGTGTTCACTAGAATAGTGAACATCATATACCAGGCCAACTTCTCACATAGCTGACATCGAGAATCGGGTAGATGAGCTCGACATCCCCCCTTACCTCCATCTACAGATGGTTGAGTTAAAATCTCTATGTATCCTCAAGAAAATACCCATGGGGTCTGGCCCTTCTAAGGTCAAACTCCAGGAGCTCTTGGTAGAGTACTCCAGGGACCAACCTTCTGAGAGGGAAGATCCCTTCAGACAGAGATGAAACCAGTGTTGGGAGGATCTCCCCCAAACCCTACTACTAAATAGGGAGAACAGGGCCCTTGAGCCCCGGACTCCAAACGTGTATTTATTTTGATTTATTTGAAAGGTTTTATATAGAGCAAACATGACCCTAAGGGTATCAGGGCGCTATAGAACAGAAAGAGGATAAGATTGCTCAGTAAAAAGGAAACAAAATACACATTTGTAGTTAACCATCCCAGTTACAGAAAGGACAAACCAAACATGTGGAACATATAACGTGAACAAAAATTGCATACAAAATTGCCTCAATGAATGAGATACCTGTGTTGTCTGTAAGACATAAAAGTTAGTTATGTTGTCTTCAGATCGATTGTTGCAGCTGGTTATTCAGGATTAGCCCTTTGCCTTTTTTTTTTAATGAAGAGATTGAACGGTTAGAAAGGATATCAGAAGGAAAAGCGTTCCAAATTCTTGGGGCAAGACCAGTAAAGGCGCAGTTGTAGGTTCTTTTTTTTTTTAATTTGTGAGGTTTCAGCAGGATAGTACTGGAGCTTCTTAGGGCCCAATTCATACCAGAAAGTTCAAACTCTTTTGCCAAGTAAGTGGGGGTGTTATAATGAAGAGCTGTGTACATCAAGCAGGCTATCTTGAAACAAATCTGATCTTCAAGCAATATTTAGTTGAGCTGGATTAGGTCAGGTGTGATGTGATCATGTTTTCGTGAGCCCATAATGAGTCTGTCAACAGAATTCAGAGCTGCCCTAAGTGGGGCCACTATAGCTTTGGGGAACCCAGCCTAGGTCACAATTCCATGT
This sequence comes from Lissotriton vulgaris, assembly GCF_964263255.1. Taxonomy (NCBI): domain Eukaryota; kingdom Metazoa; phylum Chordata; class Amphibia; order Caudata; family Salamandridae; genus Lissotriton; species Lissotriton vulgaris. The sequence continues at coordinate 360,396,080 of NC_141696.1, read as the reverse complement.
TCAAAACGGGAGATAACTAGGAACTGGACTGCTAGGTGCAAGTCCACTGAAGGCAGGAACTTCTTGATTTTCCTAAGTGTGTTGAGATGGTGGTTGGCTCCTCTAGCTGTTGCACTGCTTTGGTCTTGTATATTCAGGTATTTGTTCAGTGTTATGCCTAAAGATCTTGGGGATTCAACAATATGTGGATCGCAGTTGAGAGCCGTAAGTTGTTTGAGCCATCCTTGAATGGGTGCGGAGTGGTTGGGTGGGGCAATCAGGAGGAATTTGGTCTTGAGAGTGTTCAGTATTAGGTGATTGTGGGTTAACCACTGTTGAGTATTCAGAAGAACACAGTTCAGAGTTTTGCTGTCTTCCAGTGAGGCCATTTTCATATAAAGTTGAGTGTCATCAGCGTACATGTGGTATTTTATGAATGTTTCAGAATTTCTGTGAGGGGTTCCATGAACAAGTTGTGTGGAATATTGAGGAACTCCGATTGAAACTGGTATACTATTAGCAAGGGAATAGTTCACTTTGATTCCTAGCTTTCTATTCTGTAGGAATGAGGCAAACCAATTTAAGACCAGGTCGCTAGCCCCATCCTTTTTTTTCAGAAGATCAATCAGGTTTTCGTGTTTGGCCGTTTCAAATGCCGAGGATAGATCAAGAAAGATAACTAGGCAAGGATCATTCTGATCAAGTAGTCTCAAGGCGTCATAAACAATGTGAGTTAGAGCCGTTTCAGTATTATGCCCTGCTCTTAAACCAGATTAGTATTAGTCAAGCAGCTTAAACTTTTAATTGCACAGTTGTAAGTGTACACATTTCGCAAGAATTTTAGCTAGAGTCATGTTATTGGAATTGTTGGGATCAGATAGATATACATTAGGCTTTTTTGGAATGGGTGTCACTTTTCTTATCTTTAGGCAGTCAGGAATCCTACCCTGTAAGTGAGATTCAAGGATAATCAAGGACCAGAGTGAGAGAATGGCAAATCTAAGCTCTTTGAAGAATTTGGCAGGCAAAGGGTCATAGAAAGGATTAGAGGGTTTTAATGACATTATGATTATCCATAGCTGGACATCGTCAGGTAGTCTAAAGTTGTTCCACAATGCATTATTTTTGGGAATATGATCTGTGGCTCTGGAGGTCAGAGCACTCTCTGAAGTTTGCCATGTCGATGTAATGGGCTGGGCCAGATGATGCCCATTTGTGATGCGAGTTGGATTTCAAGTTCAATCTTTCTGGACTTTTTGATAAAGTGTGCGGAGAAGTCCTCATCACGGGGAGTGATATCTTGGGAGCAGATTGTTGGTCGGTTGAGTGGTTAACTAGTTTTAGGATTTAGAATTGTTTTTTAGGTCTGTTTTTGGCACTGTCAAGCTGAAACCTAAAGTGACTGGCTTTCGTGCTGCGGATATGTTTATTGTAAGAACGTCTTGCCCTCCTCAACTGTTTGAGGTTTGTTAGGGAAAGAGAGTTTTCTCCATGATCTCTCCGTGAACCTTAGTTTGCATCGTTCCTCTTTGAGGGAGCCATTGAACCAGGGTTTGGACTGTTTGACCGGTATCCTCTTGAGTTGCTTCGGAGCAACAGTGTTGAATATATTTGTCATGGCATGTATATAGTGTTCAGCGAGGCCATCCAGATTGGTCATGTTAGGGCACAGTTTTCCAAACTTTTCATGTGGGTGACACGCATTTTGGAAGATGCACCATTTTGGGACACGGTAAGGCAGCGTAGCAAGCGAGCGTAGCAAGCGAGCCCGAACCACCTAAGAGGGGTTCGGGGGGGAAAAGTTTGAAATAAAACTGTCTGTCTATCTCCCTCTCTCTCCATCTATCTGTCTCGCTCCCTCTGTTTCCCTCCCTCTGTCGCCCTCCTGCCTGTCTCCCTCCCTTTGTTTGTCTCCCTCTGTCTGTCACCCTCTGCCTCCCTCTCTGTCACCCTCCCTCTGTCTGTCGTCCTCTGTCTCCCTGTCTCCCTCTCTCTCTTTCCCTCTGTCTCCCTCTCTCTCGGTCTCCTGCTCTCTCGGTCTCGTGATCTCTCCGTCTCCTGCTCTCTCCGTCTCCTGCTCTCTCCGTCTCCTGCTCTCTCCGTCTCCAGCTCTCTCGGTCTCCCGCTCTCTCTGTCTCCCTCTCTCAGTCTCCCTCTCTCTCTGTCACCCTCCCTCTGTTTCCCTCCTCCCTCTGTCTGTTTCCCTCTGTCTGTCGCCCTCTGCCTCCCTCTCTGTCTCTCTCTCTGTCTCCCTCCCCCTGTCTCTGTCCCTCTGTTTCTCTCCCTCTGTCGTCCTCCTTCTGTCATCCTCCCTCCATCTGTCACCCTCTGTCACCTCACCCCAGCTTCCTGGGCACACACTCGAGCACTTCACAGGTCTTTAAAAGGCCATTCACTTGTTAATGAGGCTTTGTTGTGAATTGTGCGGTCCCATAGAGCAGAGTGTCTAGGAAGAATGCCTCTTAATTAGCAGCAGTTATGTGCTAAGTGCCCGCGACACACCCACCAGTTGCAGGCGACACAGTACTGTGTCGGGACACACAGTTTGGAAAGCTCTGTGTTAGGGGTTGGAGGAAGTAAGTTATAACTAACGGAGGTTAGGTCAATTGCGTTAATGTCTCTCAGATTCTTCGACCACTGTTTGGTCTTATGAGGTTGACCTTGTCTAGACAGTCCCTCTTCCAGGATGGGAAAAGAGATTATGTAGTGATCCGACCAGTCACACAGTGATATGCTTTCAAGTTGTATCATGTTATCTTAAGCTATGATAAAATCAAGAATGGAGCCCTTGTTGTGGGTGGGTTCATTGCAAACCTGGGTGAAGTTTAGGTCTCAGATTAATACTTTGTAGGGCACAGTTAGGGATCAGTTGTATTGTTCCAGTGAAAGTTGAAATCCCCAATATGGTTGGGCAGAGTTAGAGGCTATCATTTCCATAATTTGATTGATGAAAAGAAGATTGTCGCCCGGGGGATGGTAGATGGTGTGGAGCAAACAGACTACCTTGTTGTTGTTCCAGATTTCAACTCCTAGGAGTTCGTAAGGGGACATTGGCACAGTTTGTAAGTGTCTCAGGATAACACTGGGGCAATAAATGTATGCAATGCCCCCCCCCCATTTTAACAGATCTATCCAGTCTGATGATGTCATATTCAGGAGGAACTAAGATGTCCAAAATAAGCGAGGAGTCGTCATTAAGCCAGGTTTCAGTTAGGATGTCCAGCTCATGCGTAAGAATGAGGTTGGCAATATCAGCAGCGTGTTTGACAGCTGAACGGTAATTAAGGAGCATTGATTTGATGTGCAATTTAGTTATTACCATTTCTAGGTGTGACGTGGGGGCAGGGATTAGGTTGTCCTTGTTAATAGTATAGCGTTCAACAGTAGTTTCTCTAAACGAGTTGGAAGAAATAGATTAAATATTGAGTGGTGAGGGTTGAGAATCACTGCGAGGGTCATTATATGATAGAAGTAGGGAGTAGATACCATCCTCAGACAGATGGTTGGTAGACCTATGGTGTCTGGAGTGGTGATTTGGATTAAGTTGTGTTTTCCAATGAAAATTGAGTGGGTTTTCCCTGGACAAAGTTTTTCTCCTGCATTGCATATCTGTTGCAGGAGTACTGGGATGATTTGTCTCAGGGATCAAATTGATCTTCCAAAATGTTTCCATCTTCACAGAGAAGTATAATAGGTTCAGCACGCTATCTTTAACTAGTGAAGATAGTGCTGAGGTCTGCCAACTTATCCTCGATAAAGGGCGGGTTTGGCAGTGTGTGAGCCGGACTAGGGGTAGATAGTAAATGAGGCCCCTCAGGAAAGGAGGTAATGGGGGGAATTGGGAATCCACATAAGTGAGGAGGCACGTGGAAGTGAAGCTGTGGGGTTGCGGGCTCAAGGAGGATGTACTGGAGGATGAGAGTGGGTGAGGAGTAGGAAGAGTTAAACTGTTACCTTTCCCTCAAAGATTCTTGGGTTGACGGGCAGTGGAGACCAGAGGACTGGGGGGTACGGGGAAGGGTGTGACCGCTGTGGGGGTTAGGCAGGGATAGGGGACAGGTAGTTGGTAGAGCTGAGGTTTCCCCGATTATTATATGTGCATTCTGCAGGAAGGGGCGCTTTTTGTTTCAGAATCATGAGAGAAAGGGGGAAAGGCAAATCCCCTAACTTGGTGCTCGGGCAGATTATATAGGATATACTAGATCCAAGTTCTTCATCATTGATATTCTCATAGTTTTCAGAGGGCTGTGTGTTCGAGGCCTAATGAGATAGGGAGAAACAGCTGCAGTGGCAGAGTTAGATTACGTGGTGTGCGGCTTCAATGCTGCGGAAGGACTTTGATTCGGTGGGGTAACCAGCCCAGTATTATCCAAGATATCTATAATCCTGGTAAAGAATCTGTAGAAATGATTAAGATTTCTGTCAGATGCTTGTAGGAGGATGATTAAATTATTATAGAGGCATATGGTAAGATCTTTATTTAAGTCTGGTGAGGGTCTTATGATTACTAAGAAACCTTTCCTCATTGGTTTAGATCGAAACGTTGAGGTTAAGCCTTTTCTTCTGTTACTGAAGAGGATTAGGTCATTAATCACAACAGCCTTTGAGGTGCAGAAATAGGCATCCAATATTGGTGGTTCGGGGAAAAATTTGAGTATATTGTGTTTGAAGATTTTTGCTGCTTTTTTAGAAAGGTTATGGGGGTTAAAAATCTTACAAGTGTTCAGGCCCACTTGAGATAACAGGTTAGCCTTGGAGTAAGAATTTGTTGATGCCATGTTGGAGATGAAAACAAAGTGGTGGCATGTGTGAGGAAAAGGTTAGAGAATGATATCTGCCTTTATGTTTCAGAAAGCCCCTGGAATGCTGTAGACTGTTCAGAGAGAGAGCAAGTGTACAATGAGCAAAATCCTACCGTGCTTTCACGTACTGGCTAAGAAGAAAAAAAACGAGTCCTGTGTTTGTGTCAATCAAATCTACTCAGTCCGCCATCTTGAGGATAAAAGACAGCCAGTACAGGCAGAGTAGAAAGAATCTCCAAAATGAAGTTAAAAGCACCATGACCTGTATGGTCCCACAACATCAGAAAGTTAAACGTCCAATTATGCCTCCAAAGCCAAGTCTCTGATCCCCCGGTACCATGGGGGGTGCTCACAACCGGAAGTCGTTAAAAGAAGACAAGCACCACAGACAGGGGCACTGCACAGACCCGAGCAGACAGTCAGAATTGCTTGCTAGACAACAACAGGTCGCGTTGAGGGGCCAACTGAGCCGTGGAAAATCCAAGACCGGACTCTGGCAGCCCGCTCGTGAAGCAGCGCCAGTACCTAGAATCCACACAGGTGGGTCAGGTTCTGGTGAGATCACTGAGGACAATGTCAGTGAAGAGGACAGCCTTCTAGCAAGGTTGACCAAAAGGTTAGACCTAGAGTCAAGACTCCTGGCTCTAGAAAAAGAACAATTAGAGATGGGCTTACTCTCCATCAATGGTGGCAGTAATATCAAACCTAGGAAGATAAAAAGTTCTTATGACCATAAAATTGCCGAAGGGATTGTCCTCAAATATGAGGCAGGTGATGACATCACCAAGTGGTTTACAGCATTTGAGAGGGCTAGTGGAATGAGGCAAGTGAAGAAGTAACACTGGGGAGCATTACTATGGGAAGTGTTCTCTTGTAACTGCAGAGACAAACTACTGACCCTCACTGGGCCAGAGGATGAGTCCTATGACCTAATAAAGGACTCACAACTGAAGAGTATAGAATTAGATTCCAGGGGGCTCACATAATCCCAAGTCAATCCTGAGTTGACCTCAAAAAAGACACAGGATGATTGGGTGACTGGAAGTGATTTTTCTTGTAAACTGATTTTATTAGGTTTGTGTACACTGTAGTACGTCATGACATTGAGTCATATGGGTCGACCCCTCAGTCATTTCACTATGCATATATAAGATCTAGAAACGACAATGACACAAATTCAAAACTGTTCCCTTCCTTCCCTTCTATGAGTCAGTACTATGTAGCATTAGTGGGCTGAGTTTGTAGTGTTACCAGCATATCTCTCTCATATTTGAAAAGGGTTGGGCTGTCGGAGACAAACGTATCTGCAGCAGTGGTTTTAAAAGATTTGCGTATCAGGTCTAGCAAGTGAGCGAGTACACTCTATAGGGGGCATTTGCGGTGATCCCGTATGAGACCCCTCAGGCGTTTCTTGTTCAAGGCCAGCCAATCCCTCCACCAGAGCCTCCCAGGCTTAGGCCACCCCTATGTTCCACAATCCTCTCTTAAACTCCTGCAGCAATATTCACCCCTCACAAACCTGCCCCCTTCAACATTTCCCTCTTCCATACATGTAGACGGGGACCCCCAAGTGACTTCCAAATCCTTGCTATCTAGCGTTTAGCAAGGACAAACACCAGATCTTGGAATCTTCTTGTGACTTTAGTCTCCGATATGTGGGTAAACCATTCCAGTGAACAGTGGCCTGGGGTATGTGGAATCTCGCTCTCAATAGTCCCCTTGACTCAGGCAAACCCAAAACAAATGGAGCATGTGCGCCCCAATCTCTCCTCAGCTGGGGCAGGCCACATTAGCTATCAGAAAATATCTGTCTTTGTGCTCTGGGTACAGATAGGACCTATGCATGACGTAATAGTTAATGAGTTTGAAGTGCGCATTTCAGAAAACCTTAGGAACTCTAGCTAGTATGTTGTCCCAGTCATTTATTGTGATCAGGGTGTCCAGATCTGCCTCCCACTGACAGCTTAGTTTCTCTAATGGCTATTGCTGGTCTGCATTCAGTGCTCTGGGTCGGCAAGAGACTGATTTCATGGTGCCCGCAGAGAGAGCCATGTAATAGCAGCTCTGTTGTGATGGGGGTTCAGTAGTTCCCGTACGTTAGTATTGGCGTATTGCTGTCGTGAGTGCCCTATGTAGTATGAAATTACCCTGAGTCAGGTCAAACTACTCACAAAATTCCTCGAAGGGGAGTAGTTCTGTATCCCTGTAAAGATCCTTCATCTTCGTCGCCCCAGCTTCAAACCAAACATCTAGATATCTCTAAGATCGCCCATGCGGTAGTGCTCTCAATATGTCCATCAGCAAGTGAGGGGAATAAGAAGTTCTAAATCGAACTTTCTGTTACCCTCTGGGCAAGCACCTAGCCTGTACTTTAAAGTCACTCAAATCCCCTCCAGTCAGTCTGCGCACTCCAAGGAAAACACGCAAGAGATCAAGCAGCGGCAGCATGAGTGGGCCCAGGGACTGTCTGGTCTCCGTCTCTGCGCCATCCCCCGGACCATCCACAGCAACTGGGTGGCAATATAATAGGACTCAAAGTCAGGAACTGCCAGGCCGCCCGCAGAGACCGGCCGCTACATCACCGCCAGCGCTTCTCTGCATCGTCCCGTCCCCCAATTAAACATCCGAATCAGAGAGTCTAATACCCTAAAAAACACCTGCGGAACCCCCAGTGGGATTGTGCCAGAATAATACAAAAGCAGAGGGAGTGCCACCATTTTAAAGAATGCTTTCCTTCCAGCTACTGAGGGTGACAGACTCTGCCAGAAGGAAACGGATGCTCTCATTGATCGGACAGCTCGCCCCAAATTTCCCTCGATAAGGTCAGTTCGGTTATGATATATTCGTACCCCCAGATAAGGGAAGCACCTTGGTTCCGATTGCAATTGAGTCAGGCCAGTCAGGGAACACCCAATCCTTATCACAGGGAAGAGCCTGGACTTCTGCCAGCTTACCTTCAATCCGGAGAAGGAACCAAACTCCTCCAGCATGGAGCGGGCTCCTCATCAGATCCTCTTCACCATCATTCAGGAAAAGTAGCAAATCATTAGCGTAAAAAACAATTTGATGCCTAATATGATCAACGCACAGCCCCCTGTAGGATTGTCACGACCTGGCCGCAGCCGCCAATGACTCCATAGCAATAGCGAAGAGCAGGGGAGAGAGAGGGTATCCCCGTCCTCGTTCCACCACCCATCTCCCCGTGATAACTCTCCCTGTGCACACTATAGCAGTAGGCCTAGCGTAGAGTAACCGGGTACACTTGTTGAATCCTCCCCCAGTCCCATGCGCGCCATGACTTCATGTTGTTGGTGAAAACTTTTTATTAAGAAGAAAACAGGGCATTGTATAATCACATGGCATTTACATCGGTCAATGTGCATTGAGACAAATGTCGGCGACACTACACACATCAGTAATACTTGTTTCAACATAAATGTTCCTGTTGACATCATGCATACCCCCGTCAACCCGTCTCATCCATTTCTGGCCTAGGAGGATCACAGATATAGCCTCTGAATTTGTTCCACGCTCCCCATATTTTCTCCCATTTCCAAAGGCATCCCCGGTGAATGTACACCACCTTTCCTGCCATCATAGCCTCGTCCATATCTTTGCACCAGTCTCGGAGCGCCTGCGACTCCCTCAAACCCCATTTCCTGGCAACATTGCGTTTAACAAACATCATCCCCAAAGTCACCCAGTCATGAGCTGGGTGAGAAAGATCATTCGGCTGCCATAGATTCAAGAGACAACGCTTTGGCTCCAGTACTAGTGACACCTCCACAGCCTGCGGCATTGTTCTCATTACCTGGACCCAGTAAACTGCAATCTATGGGCACTGCCATATGGTGTGATAAAAAATGCCCTCCTCACCGCAGTCTCTTAGGCAGAACTGATGTGTGGCCATCCCTATTTTATAGAGGGTCAATCTGGTGTAGTATGTGCGGTGAAGTATCTTTAGCTGCACTAAACGGAGCCTCAAAGGTATGGCTACTTCACCTGGGGATGACTGTGCTGTTTGCCAGTCCGCATCGTCGAGATCGCCCAATTCTGCGAACCATGTGTGCCTAAGTGTCGGCACCGGGTCAGGCAGGTTGTTAATTAGCTTAAGATGGGTGAATGAGGTGGCCTTCTTGTGCATACATTCAGTCAACAGCCTTTCCTCTATGGGGGTGACTTCTGGAATGCTGTTACCAGGTGTGAGAACCGTGTGTAATGCATGCCTAATTTGTATGTAGCTAAACATCTCAGTGGGTGCTAGCTCATATTGGACCCTCAGATGTTCGAACAAAACCATCTCACCCTTCTTCCATAGATCCCCCACAGTGGAAATACCGATCATGTCCCATGCCTGGAATCCCTTACTGTTTCTAAGCCGCCCAAGCTGCTGTGTGGTCCAGAGCGGTGTCATCTGGTTGATAACCCCCTTGCATTTTAGTCTGACCTGCACAGTATACCCTATGTGAACTGTGTGTGCTGTCGGTCCAATGAGGGAGGAGGATCTATTTTTGTCGTATAGTACAGACATGATTCCTGCTTCTCCCAGCCCCTGTCTGTCTGCCTGAAACGCTGGGTCTGTCTGAGGTGCATGTATCCACTGATTGATTATTTTTAACAGGGCTGCCCAATAGTACAACTGTGTATTTGGGAGGGCTATTCCGCCGTCGTACCAGCTCCTCACCAATTTATCCTGAGCTATGCGCACCGGTTTATGTCCCCAGAGTAGACTGGAAACAGCCGCCGCTATTGTTTTGAAATAGTTCGGCGGCGCAACAAATGCAGTGTTTTCCAAAACATATAAAAACCGGCCATCATTTTAAAAAGTGCTGCTTTACCCAGCAATGTCAGCGGCAGGTTGCGCCTGTGCATCGTGTCTCACCTAAACCGTTCCAGGGGGGCATCAGATTTCTCTGAATAAACTCCTCAGACTTGGGCGTCTCATAAATGCCTAAATATTTAAAGGTATCATCCGCGATCTTTAGCGGAAAGTCCTCAGGGAGCAATGGAGGAGGGCCCCGCAAGACGAACAGGATCGATTTAGAGCAATTAATGGTGTAGCCTGACACCCAGCCGAAGATTTCGCAAATGTTTAGGAGCACTAAAATAGATCGTCTAGGAGATGTCAGGTACAATAGCACATCATCCGCATATAAGGAGATGCGGTCCTCCCAAGTAATTGTCCATTTAAGCCCCCGAATCATTGGGTCCCATCTGATCCATGCCGCAGACGGCACCAGCACAAGTGCAAATAACAATGGAGACAGTGGACAACCTTGGCACGTTCCACGTGAGAGTGGGAAGTCCCTTGATATATGGCCGTTCGCTATCACATGCGCCAGGGGATGCGAGTACAACAGCTGAATTTTGGGCCGAAGCCCAGATGCCTAAGGACCGCAAATAAATAAGGCCATTCTACCATATCGAACGCCATTCGCGCATCTAGGGAAAGGATAACTGCGGGTTCCGGGATGTACTACATGCATGCCACCACTGCATGCAACCAACTGAGGTTAAGTGCTGTACTTCTGTTAGGCATAACCCCGGACTGATCCGGGTGAATTAAGGTCACAAGGTGTGGGGTCAAGCGTGTCGCAAGAAGCTTGGCGAGGATCTTAGCCTCACCGTTGATCAAGGATATGGGTCGATAAGAGGAGCAGTCCTCGGGGGGGTTTACCAGGTTTAGGGATTGTTACTATGGTGGCCATGTGTTGATCTCGTGGTAGTTCCCCTGCCCTCAGACTTTCAAGAAACATTCTTAGAAGATACGGGCAGTTAGGTCAGATGTCCTTTTATAAAGCTCAATGGGTATACTATTGGGCCCCACCGCCTTCTCGGACAGTAGGGAACTGATGGCCGACCGCAGCTCATCGACCGTGAGATCAGCCTCCAACATGAGGGCCGCCTCTGCCGATTATGTGGGCATTTTTATATCTTTGATATAGGTCTGAGCCTCCTCCGATGTCATGTGGGAGCACGAGGCATACACTTGTTCAAAATACCCGGCCAATGTATTTACTATGTCTTGCGGAGCAGTCACTGTAGAGCCAGACGGAGTGTGCAGCTGTGCTATCGTTCTCTAGGCTTGTTCCTTCCTATCCAGCCATGCTAAAAGTTTACCCGCCTTATCCCCTATTTCATATATCTTGTGACGGGTAGCCTGCAGCCGCGCCTTAGCCACTTTTTGTTGGTGTTCCCTAAGTTTGCACTGTTTAAGGCGCAAAGCCTGCAATGTTGCTAGCGAGGGATTCTCTGCATGCCGATCAGTAGCCCTGGCGAGGTCGGATTCTATGATGTCTAACTCTTCTTGCGCCTCACGTTTATGTCCTGTAATAGATGCAATAGCTTGCCCACACACAACCGTTTTATATGCTTCCCACAGAGTGTTAGGGGATTGCACCAATGACACATTCTCTTGGAAGTTGTGTTGTGTTACTGCAGTGAAGTCTTTTAGTATCTTGGGGACATGTAAGTATCCAGGATAGATGGGGTAGGTGCGCCGTCTTACAACCTTAGTATGTGTTGTATAAGTCAGTAAGACTGGCGAATGGTCGGAAATACCTCGGGGACGAATCTCAATGTGTGCCAAGATGGAAAGGCTGTCGGCTAAGGTTAGGAAATAGTCTATGCGGGAGAGGCTATTATGTACCCCTGACTGAAAAGTATAGTGCCGTGAAGTGGGGTGCCGATACCTCCATGCGTCTGTGAGTCCTACGGCGTCTATGAATCCCCCCATGCGGGTAGTGTTCTCCATGTCCACTCTGGGGGGGGGGGGGGTATCGATCAATGGTACCGTCCACCACAGCATTAAAATCACCTCAATTAACAGTTCCCCTTCTGGGAGACCTAGTATAAATGCGCTAAGCGCCGGGAGGGCCACCGCCTGGAGAGCTGGGGGAATGTACAGTTAAAATGTCTCCCTTCCCACTGACATGTTATGGCAGCAAACGACCCTGGTCATCAATTTGTGTCTGTTGTATGATCAATGGGAATTGTTTACATGCTAAAATACTCACACCCCTCGAACCAGATGAGAACTCAGAGTGTACCACCAGTTTAAATCCCCAACAATCCATTGCCTTACACATTGAGCCCACCAAATGCGTCTCCGGTAGCAGGGCTACTGCCGGCGCACAGCGTTTTAAATATTATAGAACCAGGCCTCTCTTTATTTTATCTCCCAGCCCATGCACATTCCATGTGATCAACGACAAGGGAGGTGTAAGGACATTGGGGGATCATGCGAACTTGACTCTATTTGTGCCGCCATTGTCCCTTTTGCCATAGGTAGTACAGTACGTCAAACAATAATCAATGCAGTATGCCCAAAAAGCAGTAACAAATATACATTCCACTGTTCTCGCCCTCGTGAAAATAACAAACCACAAACCAACTCTTAGTAACTAGTCCACCCCTCCCACCCCCCTCCCTGCTCGACGGACTTATAACTACCCTTCCCTATTTTCAAACAACGGGGGTGAGAGAGAGCTACCGACCCCCCCCCCCCCCCCGGAGCCTCCCTACCAAGAGTCCACATAAACCCGCTGCCCCCTCCTCTTCTCTGTCCAGAAAACCCAGAACCAGCAGTTTAAAGGGCACAGTATTACAATCACGGTTGGGCCATGCCTCCAACCAGTATCGGAAAGTACCTGTTTAAGAGCAGATTTGATTACTAGTGCCATACAAGTCTCTACTGGAAACAGCTCAAATTTACCATGAGTTCAACCATCCATACTAAACAGAGCGGCGATATCGTCACGGTACTTCATGCCTCTGCTGCTCTGCAGTGTGCGCCATGTCAAAGCACTGTGTTCACTCTTGCTCCACCCTCACGTGGTGTTCTCTGCGCCGAGCATCGTGGTCTCCCGAACGTCCTGTCCGTGTGGCCTTGCGCCAGCCCTCCAGCCATTCCTGTACCTCTCAGGCGTCGAGAAGAACCCCGCCTTACCTTCGGCTTCAACTTGCAACTTGGATGGAAACAGCATGGAGTACTTAATTCCTCAGAGAGTCTTCTTGACTTCGAGAAATCCTCTGCGTTGTTTCGTGACTGTTGCTGTTTAATCCGGGAAAATTGTGATGTGGCATTGTCTATTCGGATCGGAGGAGCTTTGCAGGCGGCTTGCAGGATCGCATACCTGTCTTTAAAATTAAAGATACGGGCCAGAATTGGCCGTGGCAGGGCCCCTGGCTTCGGACTCCCACCAGGGACCCGGTGTGCCGTCTGGACAGAGAAGAAATTGGACAATTCCCGTGGCTGAAGGTGAGTCGTAACCAAGTCCTCCACAAAGAGATCAAGGGCTGGGCCACCTGTCCGCTCCGGCACGCCAAAAAGGCAGATGTTGTTCCACCGAGATCACCCCTCCTGATCCTCCAGTTTTGCAGCCAGAGGTTTATTATCCGCCACGAGCTGTTGCACCTGCTTCTTAAGGGTGGACATGTCAGACGACAGGGCTGCCGTTGTGGTCTCCACCTCCGACACCTTGGTTGACATCTTATTAAAGTCAGCAGGGATCAGAGCGAGATCTACCGCAAGAGTCCCAATACTTGAGTCCACCTTATTCAGGGTGGTCATAATGTCCTGTAAGGTCACCTCCTGGGTTGCACCTGTACTTGCACCATTCGGAGATGGAGTATCTTTATCCTGCGCATCTGTCTGCGATTTTGTGTACGCATATTTATCAGCTTTGACTGGTTAGGACATTTCACGTTCCTGTTTCTCATTGCAGCGGTTCGAGTGCGTGTCCAGTGGGGTTTGGGGTGCTAATCACTGCCGCCTGCCAAAAAGCACCCGTTGCTCATGCGGCCTGTCGGTATTCACACCTCCCCTCGCCCCTCAGCGTTCACCTTAGCTGTCCTTGGTCAACTTGCTTCCACTGCGGTCCACCCAGACGGTCCGCCCAAACGTGCGTTGCAATGTTGGGTCACTGAGGCAAAATGGAGCGTCCCCTCACCGCCTTCTACCACGGGAAACGCACTGTCACCCCGCCGAGCGAGGTACCTGTGGTGCGGTGAATCAGCTCGTGTAGCACATGTCCTGGGCCCGAGGCATAAATGTGTATATGGAGGGAGAAAGCTGCGAGCAACACCTCTGTCCGTTACCCACCCCCACAGTAGGGCAACGTGTAAGCAACCCGCGGGGTGGTGGGGAAATTGCAGCCTGCGGCTCCTACCGGGTCCAAGTCCGATGTCCTTTCCACCTAGTAAGTGGAGGCTTTGAGTCCTGCTGAGGAATACGGTCCGCCACAGCGCCTATCACTTCTTGCTCTCTCTCCCTCGCAGAGTGTGCACTGCCGTATTCAGGCCCCAGGTGCGCCCGTGGCCAGCAAGAAAATGGCAGCCGAAAATACTGTCACTGTCGTCCCCGTCACGGCAGCCACGGGGTGTTTCCTCAGTCTGCGGATCGGTGATCGGTCAAATGTCTGCCACAGCACCCACCGCGTCTTTTCAAGGTGACGTGGATGAAAGGAGTTCTACGTTGCGCCCGGGGGAGGGGTGGGGGGGGTGGGGGGGGGGGCTGCGCGCTGCAAGCCACCTCTTCCGCACACCTCCGTCCTGAGCGCCAATCCGCCGCCATCAGGCAACCTCCAAACTTTAAGTCCCGGCTGCCGTCACCGCACCAGGCCTCAGTCTGACACACGCCGTCTATGTCCCGGGGAGTGTTTTTCTTCTACCAGGACACGACCGCCTGGTACCTCGAACCTTCCACTGCTTCCGCCTATGTTTGAGGGCAGAAAGGTTTGCGGATAAGTATGCGGATTGACTGGGCTCAATTCAGGGAGCACAGAGCCTCTCTTACCTGCGGCCATGTTCTTAGGCTGCTAGCCACGCCCCCCCAAAGGCTTTTTCTATGTCTACCGCCAAGACTGCTGCATCCCCTTGGTCAGCCTGTCTCTGCTCTATGATGGCTAACAATCTCTTGATATTCCCTCCCGTGTTGTGGCCCAGGATAAATCCTGCCTGGTCTACATGTATCAGTTTAGTCATGAAGGGTAAGAGGCGGGTGGCCAAAATCTTACCCAGAATTTTGTAGTCGATATTAAGCATCAACAACGGGCGGTAGGCCGACCTGTTATGCTTTACCCAATTTCAAAATGGGAACTACTACAGCCTCTCTGGTAGTGTCTGGCAAAAGGCCGGCCTTCCTGGCCGCTACATATAGGGTCACTAGTCGGGGCATCAGCTCGGCAGAGTACGCCGCATGCAACTCTACAGGAAGCCTGTCTGTGCTGGGGTTTTATTGCGCACCATATGTTTAAGGACAGCGACAAAATCTTGTGAAGTGATGTCCCCTCCGAGGTTTTCCGCTTCCTCTGCCATAAGTCGCGGAAATGACAATGTCTCTAGATACCCCTGTGTCTACTCTGGGTCATGTGTGGGGGAACTAGTATATAATGAAAAGTAGTAACCCGAGAATATGTCATTTATCCCCTCCTGCCGATGTATTCTAGTGCCTTCCCCGTCTTCTAGTTCCACTATTGTCGAGCCGGGTTTATCTGGGTTAGCTAGCCACGTTAATAGGGAGCCGGATTTATCCCGTCAGCATATGCCCTGTCAGTGTACTGTTTGTAATCAAAGCATCAAAATCGTTCTACCTGTGTTGCTACAGTTTCTCGGGATGCCAAAAGGTCGGACTGGAGCTCCAAGCGACCCTGACGTTGGATCTCTACACCTCTCAGGTGCCCCTCAGCAGCATCAAGGTCGCCCAACAGTGAGTGTGGAACCCCTTTCGATACCACTATACAGTATCCATGTGTCACTGCCTTAAAGACGTCCCATTCCACTTGGTGGATGATGCTGTGCCCCTGTTGTCAGCAAAGTATTGGGTCATCTTGGTCCTTATCATCTCACAGAAAACTTGATCTTCCAGCGATTCCAGCTTAAGCCGCCACGTAGGGATTGAGGGCCTAGGTTGGGACCATCAGCGTTGCAACAGGACAGGGTTGTAATCTGATATGGTACAGGAGAGGTACTCCACAGTGTGCACTGAACCATGTATATTGGGGGTGCAGTGAAAAGGGTCCAGTCGAATATACACTTCATGGAGACCAGAGAAGAAGTACTAGTCCTGCTTCTGTGGGTGGAGTCGCCGCCATGAGTCGATAAGTCCCCATTGTTGTTGCTAGTGCCTAAACATCTTAGCTGTCCAAACAGTCTGGGAGTTGTGCAGTGGAGGGAATGACCGATCCAGCAGTGTTAGACACACAGTTAAAGTCTCCACCAATCAAAGTTCCCGTAGTAAGAAACGGTGCCAATCGTCGAGATAAGTTCACAAAAAATTTATATTCAGGGCATATACGTTTAAGATTGTCACCTCCCGTCCCTATAGGCATCCGCACACCACCACAAATCTACCTTCAGCTTCTTCACCTCAGTAGGGTGCGTCTCAGACAGCTCTCCTCCAGCAAAATCATGGCGTCTCCACCCAAACAAGAAGGGAAACAGATAGTTTATAGGAGGCAGCGGGCATCAGCGATAGGCTGTCTTGCAGTTGTCGAGTAAGGATTGCGGCCTAGCAGGCCCATTAGGCCTCTGCTCCACTGCACTCTCTGTACCTTTTAGGACGCACTTACTCCGCTTCGAAGGGTCTTGACGGGTTAGCTCCTGTTGCCTCCTGTGTCAAGATGGCGCCACCACTCAAGTCACCAGTATGCATTAGTCCCTGCCAACAGGAACCTCTGCTCCTGATTATTTCAGGGTGGAGGTGAATGCCGCCGCCCGGCAACAAGGCCTCCCATGGCGCGTTGGCCGAGAGGAGCTCGGAGCAAAGCTGCTCACTTCTTCGGCATCAGACCAAGCCCCCCCCCCCCCCCCCCCCCCCTCCCGGCTGACTGGAAGTGATGTGTATGACTATGTTGGGCTTTACAATTTCCTAATGAAGGAACACATTTTAAGTAATTGTACTAATAAAAAGTTGCACCAGTATCTGGCAGACCTAGGTCTAATTTCTCCCCAAGAATTGGGAAAGAAGGTAGACCATTGGGTCAAGACCAGGGAGACCAAAACTTCCACTGGGGGTGACTAAAAGAAAGGGGTTACAAAACGTCCCCAGGGAAAAGGGGGTGATCCACCCAAATATAAAAACCAAGAGTCTTCTAAAGGCTCCCAAAAATCTGTTCAGGAGGGTGGGTCCCAGAAGTCTTCCCAGTCCACTGGTGAATATAAGGTGACATTTTTGATTCCTTAAAGGCCTGGTGTCGAAACTGAAAAGGTTGGACAACCTACTGGAGATGCTGCATGTCCCACTAAGAATGTCCATAGCACCCCTCCAGTTACTACTGGTGTGGCAAATCTCCTAGAGCAAATCAGGGCTCACACTGAGGCTGTTCTAGTCTCTGAAGGGGGGTGGGGGGGGGGGGGGCTGCCGCTTTGGCTGTCTGGCCCCCTAACTTGAAAAAGTACTTACTATACCCCCCCCCCGTGAATGGGGCCAGGATAGAAGCCCTGAGGGATACAGGTCCCAGTGTTACCATTGTGAGAGATACACTGGTTTCCCCAGAGCAATACCTGGCTGGAAAAACCTATCCAGTCACCAATGCTGACAGTGTCACTACTAACCATGCCATGGCTATGGTGACATTAGACTGGAAGGGAGGTGGGGGTTTGCTGGCCTGGAACAGGTAGTGGTCTGTGGTAAATATTTGATTTACCGTCCTAATTTCTATGCAGGTAAGTACTTTAACAAAAATAACTCAATCGGAAAGAAAGAGGCAGAGTCCGTGGTGTTAGAGTTCTTAGGGGTTTTATTCCTTAAAAAGGAATGGTCATGGTACCAGATCGGATATCTTGTTCCTGCCACCACTGGGGTGCAGGAAGGGATAGAGCAATATTTTATTGACAATACATAGCTTATATACTTAAATCATATAATAGAAACCAATACAGTAGGCGTAACAGCTGAGAGAAACAAGATAAGAGCACACACGTGGTAGTGATACGTAATTAGAAGGCGTGAACTAGGCGTGAACATAGAGGCGTGTGCTAGAAACGTCATATGTGAGTGTCACGAGTAGGTGGATACAAAGCAGAATGTGGCAATGTCAGCAGAAATCTGAGGTCTGGATGCGTGCGCAGCTGCATGACGTGTGATTGACGTGAAACTGGAGGGTGCAGGGAACTTGACATTTACACTGGCGGAAAGAGACAGAAGTCTGGCATGTCAGATCAACTCGTACCTCTATCATATCTGGTATCTGATGTTTAGGAACCGTATTATCTAGAAGGAAAAGGTCTCTGGGGCAGAAGCTATTCTATACTGACTGTGAGTGCGTGTATAAGCGTCTAAGTGTCTGCATGAGATGCGAGGGGGCATGGGCCTACCATGGTAACAGAGGCTATGAATTACTTGCACGGAGACAGTGAGGCCGGGCCCTTTGCTCTGCAGCTGGGGGGATGTTTACTTAAACTAGTAGGTAGGAATGCATTCTCGAGGAGCGGAACAGATAATTCGAAGGTTGAATTCAGTCTTGGCAGGCAGCAGGCTGAGCTAAGCGCCGTTAGCCGCACAAGGAGTAAGGCAGAGGTCACGGGTACAGAGACAGCCCAGGCTGAGGCGTTCAGAATCAAAAGGCAGAAAAAGGCTCGATGGCAGAATTCATGGCCTACTTCGCCAGAGCTGAAAAACGTGTAAAGTACACCACAAAAAGACGTTGGCATAGCATACTTAGGAACGGAATATTCAACCCATTCAGGGTGGGTCTGAAAGAGGACATGTTAACGTTGGACGCAAATGTATTTGCGTCTTCATAGCTGGCACAGGAGGGAAGTTACATGCACTTTAAGCTGGTACATGGAGACGGTGGGGTACACGTTAGGGAACATTACTTGACCATAAAATTTATATTTCCTCATTCCCTCCTTGTTCCCTACGGACCCTTCATGATATATCGATCCTCATGAATCGATCAGTCTGTTCTTGTAACATCATTTGCTCTTCTTTCTTCTTTTCGCGTTTTGAGTGAAAACTGGAATGTGCAATGCACGATGTGGCGCACAGACCACAAATCGCTGGCCCACACTGTAGGCACAGGCAGCAACTGAATACTATGACAAGGGCAATGCCTAGGAAGGATAGGATCTTCCATCCCCAAGCGGTCAACGTTGTCCAGAACCAACCGGACCAAGTCCAGGTGCCTGGATTCTGATGTATCAAACTTGCAATTTTATGAAGACGTGTAATAGCTTGGTATACCGTTGGCGCGTTTTCTGGAATGAAAACACAGCAACTTGACCCGATGACCTTACAGGCTCCGCCTCTATCTGCCAAGATGACGTCAATAACAAGACGATTCTGAAGAACAACAACCCGCATAGCGGACTGCTCCTCTGTTAAGTTGCCTAGGGCGGAGGCAGTTTCATTTACTACTGCTTCAAGTGTTCTAGTTAATCTGCGTATTAGTTTACTATTTTGGACGGGCCTGTGAAGAAAAAGAATCCTTTATTGAAATCTGTGTATTGCTCCCATGCCGTTTCAGTATAGTCGACAATCGGGAGATCTCTTCGGAGTCTATTCTTTACTAGATTTGTATTTCTGTGATAATCAGGAGGGGCTAGAAAAACAGGTGGCAGAAGGAATGCAATGTAACAGGTACCATCCCAATCTGGAGGTAAGCGTATGTATGCGGTATGGCCACAAACAAAGTAGGAATGACGAGTAGCTCTAAAGGAAGACTTGCCTTGATCACTGAATTCGACCACAGTAGTACATTTACTATGACCTAAGTGTACTGAACCCTTCTTTCTGACACATAAATCACCAGTGACTGGTAATACTGACATAGCAGGGAGAACTGGTGCAGCTTCGGATTCGACAGTAAGAATCATAAGGTTAATTGTATAATTACCTTATCCATATACTTCATTTTCTAGATCAGTTCCTATTCTAATGGGGAGTCCCTTCTTGTCAGGGTAACAGGCATTAAGCAGAACTAAGTTCAAGTTTCCCCAAACCCAGTTGCCTTTGAAAACAGCAATATCAGGATCTAAGGAATTAATTATTCTAAACCATGCACCACAGGAGCCATTGTGAGTGAACGGGTACGGAAAGAGAGGCAGAACTCCCTTGTATTTCTGATAGGAGGGAGTCGGCCACATATCCAACAGTTTGTAGCATTGTTAGTCTGATGGGAGTGATGTAACATACTAATGAATGTATTGTTGCGCAGCGCAAGTCTGTAAGATAGTTCATGGGGAGGTAATTCACTAAAAGAATGTTCGGCAGTGACATTGTAAGCAGGTTGTTCACGCTTGAAGATAGGGTAATATATGGGAAGCAATATACTGGCAACAATAATCAGGAGACTTAGAAAAAACATAATCAATAATGTCACTATACAGTGACTGCGGAGTGATTTACAATATGTACGTTTCTTGAGTTGTCTCTCTCTCTCTCTATCTCGATCTAGGGGATACATGTCAGAAACTATTTAACCGATTCACCTAGGGGAGGACTTAAACAATTAAACTGTCTGACTTGCTAGATCGGAGTTTTGTTCGATACTCCTCTTGGGGAGTTTTCTCTCTTTTTGGAACTTGGAAGTCTTTAGTATCGAGGCAGTCCTTTGAGGGGGTGGACGAGTCAGTTTCTGGCAACAGTTCATTACATTTTTTAATATGACTCGTGTGGATCCACCCCTTTCGGCCTTCCACTTTGATGGCGGTCCTCGTGGTAAGAAGGACGATCTTCGGCTCTTTCCAGCGGGGCTCCAGCGGGCTTTTCCTGTCGAAGTTGCGAATTAACACTGTATCTCCGGGACGGACATCGTGTGGCTTTACATCAGTGTTGTCGGGAAAGGCTGCAGCAACCTGTGAACGACATGATTGGAGTGCAGACATCAAGGAGGCAAGGTAATCTGTCAGCATGTTACAATCAACATCGGTTATTTTCTTAGGCATGGGCGTCCCCCACATATTCGGTGGTCTGCCAAAGACCACTTCATACGGGGATAGTCCTGATCTCGAATGGGGGACCATTCTCATATAGAACAGTGCAACGGGCAGGGCGACTATCCAGTCGACCCCTTTATCTTTACAGATTTTAGCAAGGCGGGTTTTTAGTGTCTGGTTGTGCCTTTCTACAAGGCCAGCGGCCTCGGGATGTCGGACACAATGGAATCTCCACTGATATCCTAGCAGAAGGGAAACCTGTTTCATGAGCTCGGATGAGAATGGCTGTCCGTTATCTGAGTACACGACACGAGGCAAGCCGTACCGTGGGAAGAATTCTCGAACCAGCTGCCTGGCAGTGGTCGGAGCAGTGTAATCTGGGACTGGATATGCTTCGGTCCAACGGGAAAGTGCACAAACAACTACGAGGACGTACTTGAATCCTCGACAACGGTCCATCTGGATATAATCCATCTGGAGTACTTCAAAAGGGTGATCGGGAGGATGGAATCCACCTTGCTCTACAGGGACGCTTTTTCCTGGATTGAACTGACAACAGATCATGCAAGTACGCACTTTCTGTTTTGCTGCTGCTCGTAAGTGTTTGTTGTACCAGAGATTCTGTAGACTGTCTAACATAGCTTTTTCTCCTAGATGTGCTGGACTATGTGCTGTATTTATTATGACTTGAACCATAGAGTCGGGGAGAAACCATGTAGATTTTCCCTTCGTCATCCAACCTTGATCTGTCTGGATCCCTCCTAGTTCAGTCCATTTCTTTATTTCATCTGGAGTAGCATGTGTCTGAATATCGATTACATCTAGTGTGGGATCCCTAACTGTCATACAATGTGTCGGTACTATGATCTTTGTCACGTCAGTTGTCTGGGTGTGAGTCAATGCTGTATGTTTTGCTGTTTGGTCTGCCAGGTCGTTACCCTGGGAAACAGAATCTGTAACTTTAGTATGTGCTTTACACTTCATGATGGATATGCCTGAAGGCAGATGTATTGCTTCTAACAGTGCTTGAATGAGGGGACCGTGTTGGATCTTGGCACCGTGAGAGGTCAAAAAACCTCGTTCTTGCCATAACACTCCGAAGTCGTGTACGACTCCGAAAGCATAACGGGAATCAGTGTATATGTTAACATTTCTGTTCTTGGCTAGTATACAGGCTCGGGTCAGAGCGATGAGCTCTGCCGCTTGAGCAGACAGTGTATCAATACGATATGTTTCTTTTACTTCAGTTTCAGTGGTCACTGCATACGCGGCCACTAATTCTCCTGTACTTGTTCTCATGCATGAACCATCCACGTAAAGTGTCAGGTCTGGATTTGTCAATGGAACATCTGTTAAGTCTCGTCGGGGCTTTGTTACTGCATTAATGATCTCTATACAATCATGCGGGGCTGGGTCTGTCGTAATCGAAGGTAACAATGTAGCGGGATTCAGAATGCTGCAGCGTCTGATTTCTATGTGTGGCTGGAATAGCGTCAATTCATAACCTGTCAGTCGTGCTATAGTCAAGTGTTGAGTCTGAGTTCTGTTTAAAAGAACCTCTACAGAATGTGGAACTTGTACTGTTAATGGATGTCCTAAAACAATTGAGTCGCTCTGTCTGATTGCTAGGGCTGTTGCTGCTACTGACTTTAAGCACGCAGGGAGTGCCTGGGCTACTGAATCCAATGTACTTGAAAAATAAGCGCAAGGCTTATGTGATCCTGCTTGATCTTGAGTGAGGACAGACAACGCTGTACCATCACGTTCTGTAACAAAAAGTGTAAAAGGTTTGCTGTAACATGGTGTTGCTAAAACTGGTGCTTGGCATAAAGCTTTCTTTAATTCCTCAAAGGCCTGTGTATGTTCCAGAGTCCAAGGAAGGACAGTCGAAGTCGCTGCCTCCTGTGTTGTCAACTGAATGAGTGGTTTAGCTAGAAATGCATACTGAGGAATCCATTGTCTGCAGTACGAGGTGAGGCCTATAAAGGCCCGCACTTCCTTTTGTGTCTGGGGTTGTGGCATATTTACAATTAACTGGATACGGTCAGGAGTGAGCTGTCTCCCCACTTTGGACAGCAAGTGACCCAAGTACACAACTTGCTGAACACAGAATTGTAGCTTCGAAGGAGACACCTTGTGTCCCTTGTCGGCCAGAAAATGTAAAACTGTCAGTGATGCTTGTTCACATTCGGGTTCACTTCGTGCGGTGATCAGCAGATCATCGACGTATTGCAGTAAGGCGGTGTTAACTGGCATTTGGATACAATCGAGTTGTCTTTTCAGTGCTTGACTATAGATGCTGGGGCTTTCTGTGAATCCTTGAGGTGCGCGTGAAAATTTGAAACTTCGTCCATTTAAACTGAATCCGAAGAGATATTGGCTCTCTGGATCAATGGGTACACTGAAGAAGGCGTTCTTGAGGTCAATTACAGTAAAGAACGTTGCTTCTGAATCAATAGCAGTCAATAGGGAGGAGATGTCGGGAACCACAGGGTACTGTGGAACGATGCATTTATTCAGTTCTCGTAAATCAATCACCAGCCGATATACTGGCGGTGCATTGGGATCAGTACGTTTAAGAATCGGAATGATAGGGGAATTACAGATATTGGAGTCGGTCTCTACGACCACTCCTTGGGCAATGAGCTCTTCAATGATTTCCAGTAAAGCCACTACAGCATCGGGTGGTAACTTGTATTGTCTGATTCGGGGTAAAACAACACCTGGCTTGAGTGTAACACGGTATGGTGTAATGTGCATGCAGCCTACATCGGTTGGGCCTTGTGCCCACAGGTGTTCTGGTATATTTTTCAATCTGACATCAAACTCACGTAATACATAGTGACCCTTAAAGTCACGCAAGAAAAGTCTAACTCCTTCCGGAGAACAACATATCACAGCTCCTAGAGCTTTCAATGTTTTGATACCTAACAGATTTTCTGGACATGATTTCGTAAGTAACAAGTCTGTAACACGTGATAATGGACCCACAGCCAGGGGGACGGGTTCCGATACCTCATTTACAATAGGCTGTCCTGAAAAACCAAGGGAAACATTCTGTAAGCCTGAGAGGGGTGCCCCTGGGACTTCACTATGGCTGATTGTTGTGCAGCTTGCCCCTGTGTCAATTAAAAACTGTCTTTTCCCAATACTTGACTGTGTACATAAGGACCCTCTTGATCTACAGGAACCTCAATAAGAGGCAAGCCAACCTCCCTCTCTAGGCTGTTTCATGTGTATCGTTGATAATCGGGATAATCAGATTGG
The DNA here is from genome assembly GCF_964263255.1 of Lissotriton vulgaris. NCBI lineage: Eukaryota > Metazoa > Chordata > Amphibia > Caudata > Salamandridae > Lissotriton > Lissotriton vulgaris. The sequence goes on along the minus strand of NC_141696.1, from coordinate 360,372,150 downwards.
GCATACTGGCACATCTGCCGTGAAACTTGCTGCGTCGCGGCAATGGGCTGTGGCTGTGACTGTGATACCGCTGCGTTTTGTCCTGTATGTTGTGGAGCATGCATAGGTTGTGCATTCTGTGAAGTCTGTTGCTGGCCCTGGTCTCGTCTAGGCGGATGCGGTCTTTCTTTAGTTTTACCTGTTGCTATATTGTGTTTCAGGACTGGGCATTCATGTACGTAGTGACCTGGCTGCTTGCAATAGTTGCATGTCCCTTTAACGGGAACTGCTGCATTTCCTGTCTGGGTCGTACCCTTTCTCTGGCCGTCGGCTGGAACCGACTGGGCCACTAACATTTTCATTTTCGTGTCTTTCATGCGTCTCTGTTCATGATCCTGTTCTTCTCTGATTCTGTTCTGATGGTACTGTAACATCTGTAACATCTGGGATGGCGTATTTGCTTGCCATGTACTCTCAACCTTATATACACGGTTCTTAACTGATGTCAAGGAATTCTCGACTAATTTCGTTACAAAAAGATGCGGGTACGACTCGCTACCTGGTTTTAGGCCACTATTAATAATGAAACATTTCTCGAATCTTGAATAGAAGTCACTAGTATCTTCATCGTGTTTCTGTTTACAGGCTGAGATTGCGTCCCAGTCTTCCTTTTTAGTGGTCAGTAATCTTGGCAGAACCTGTACTATCAAACCTGGTAATGCTTTAGCTTTCTCCCCAAGGCCTAGCCCTGGAGTACGAAGTTTTTCCTCGTCTTCTATTTCTGTCCATATAATCTTTTTGTCTCCCACCTCCCACTCTCTTTCCTTCAGTTTCTCGTAGATGCCTGTGGGCAACAATACCTTTAATAATTTCATAACATCAGCATATGTGTAATCTCCCATCAGTAACATGTCTTTAAGTTCTCTGTGAAAACCTGCAGGGTCTTTATCGTGACAGGGTAATAGTTTCTTCATCTCCAATAGTTCTAGCTTGGTCAGAGGTGCGTATACATACACACGTTTCAAGGTATTATCGGTACCCATAACTGGATGTACTTCTCGTAAAGGGTTCTGTCTTTCAAGACGCTCCATATGATACATTTTTCTTTCTGGGGGCGGGGCGGGAACATATTGTGGGCCTAAGAAAGTGTTATATCTGTGCCGTTGTTCTAGAATTATTTGTATTAACTTGGTACTTAGGCCTCTCCATCTATCCATGAGTAGTGCTTCCAATGTATCGTGTAAGGGACCTGGATCAGAATGTTTATTTCTGTATAACGTGAGGAGGTGCTGAATCATGTATATACCTGCTAATTTCTGCTCGTCTGGGGATAGGTTCAGAAATGTCTGCGCTACTGTGTCATCATTGTATATATTAGGATTGTCAGCCCATAGTACTGCTGACCGGGCTAGTTCTTGTTCATCCATAGAATTGAGCACATGGTACCCCATTCGTTCTCGAAGCATTTTATCAGTGTCTTGAAACAGATATTCAGGAGAATTCGGTTTTGATATGCCAGAGAGAAAAACTCTCTTGCTTTCTGGACGAATGCCTTTCCTAAGGTAAGTTCCCTTACCTACATACGCTATTGTATCGGTAGTTGTTTCTGGTTCTTCAGGTCCTTCCTCCTCGGAGGAGGAGGCATTTTCCTTTTCTTTTTCGTGCATTTCTATTACTGCTTTTCTTATTTTCTTGTACATACTAGCTATACAATTCACTTTATCATGTTTTCCTTCGGCTATATTTTGACCCCACCTGTTTAGTGCTTCCATTTCATCCTGTTCTGTCTCAGGCCTGTCTCGTTCTCTTATTAAGCAATTTATGAAAAAACGTAATATATATGCTTGAGTGTCAACTTTCTGATGTGCCAGGGCCTCCTTAATACTTCAGGATTTTCCCCAGTCTGGACAAAATGATATATTCTATCTAGATGATCAGTCATCCCTGAGAATAACACTAGGTAATCTGTAGCTTGTCGCAAGCGTAGTGATGCTATCAACATTCTATCATCTTTGCCGGGTACTGGATCGTATCTGCAAACTGGAAGTTGTTCTTTGAGTATGTCGAGACGGGGTGATTGGAGTGTAGGGTGCTTCTGCATGTCCCTAAGGTGTAATCTGTGTGTTGCTGGCGGGGTCTGGAAAACCTCGGTCGCACCTCCTGAGGCGGATGCTTGGGCATTATCCCTCTGTGGAGTCTGTATGTGTACTTGAACTTGTCTCTTAGTAGGATCAGGCAAAAACGGATTTGGTATCTTAACCTTAGGTGTGGGAAGTGGTGGGGGTGGAGGGACGACAGGCTGTCGGACGGGGGAACTTTGTTGCGGTAATGGCGGGATATGGTCTGGAGGCGGGTTGCCACCTCCGTCCCCGTCAGTAGGCGGGGCGCGTGAATTGGTGTAAGCGGGTGCTACATCATCTAGATAGGAATTCAGAAATATGTCTTTAGTAGTTCTGTGCTTTACTTTAGTTGGAACCAATGGTGACGGCAGATCTTTTGGTATTTCTGAAGTGGCTTCAGGCGAACCCTCGGCCACTAAGTACATGCCATTTACAAGATTGTTTCGTGCGCGGTCTACTTGTTCTGCTTTTACTCGGATTCCTTCAGTAACTAATTCGTTTTCTCGGACTTTATCCGATGCCTCCCTAAGTCTGTCTTCTCTTCGTAGTTCTTTCTCGGCTCGTTTATGTGATTCTTTACGCCATAATTCTATGGCATCTTTCTGTGATTGTCTGGCTTTCTTTCTCCATAGTGCTTCTTCTACTTTCAGGATGCACTCAGCATCCCACGTTCCTGTAACGGGCCATCTGTGTCTTTCTTTTAGGTGCTTAGTATAATCGGCCCATAAATCTAGATACAATATGGCGTCTATGCCATGCTTATGGTACATGAAATTTCCAGGCGTGTCCCTAGGGGGGATAGGAATTTCTTCCTCTAGTATCCCTTTCCTAGTTCCTATCTGCTTTAACTTATTGAAAAACGGCATCTTGTTTACTTAATACTGTATACTCAATCCTTGCTACTTAACTCTGAACACAACTAGTTACACGAAAACACAACAATGTACATTAAACAATCACTCATACCACGACATTAATCACATGAAAAACATTTTGAACATATATCTCTACCCTAGATACTGGATGTACTGCTAAACAGCACAGATACACTGTCGAAGACAGTGCAAGAACTTGAATAACTGATATACTGCTAAACAGTACAGATACACTGTCTAAAACAGTGCAGACCGTGTTTGTGTACCCAAACCCGTCTTTACCGGATACATAATAATGCACCCGTCTAGATACGTCCCAGCAATGGTACTCACCGGGAAGCACGGAATCGGAAGGCCTCGGAAAACTCGACTGGACTGGACCGGACTGGACTCGACTCGACTCGTGGATACTTCGGAAAACTGGTGGGCCTCTTGACACCTCGGACCTTGCTTCTTTCGGCTAGGCTCTGGTCGGGATCCTCCGCACTCCTCACCGCCTCGTCTGGGTGCTGATCGCAGTCTCCGTCACCTCCGTGGGCCAGAGGGAGAAACAGGAAATCCTGCGGGTACGCGTAGTTCCGTCTTGACTGATGGCAGGGGGCAAAGCTTGCAACGCACCAACCGGCGCGTGGGGTGGGGGAGGGGTCCCTATTCGGGCGCCAAAATAATGTGGTAAATATTTGATTTACCGTCCTAATTTCTATGCAGGTAAGTACTTTAACAAAAATAACTCAATCGGAAAGAAAGAGGCAGAGTCCGTGGTGTTAGAGTTCTTAGGGGTTTTATTCCTTAAAAAGGAATGGTCATGGTACCAGATCGGATATCTTGTTCCTGCCACCACTGGGGTGCAGGAAGGGATAGAGCAATATTTTATTGACAATACATAGCTTATATACTTAAATCATATAATAGAAACCAATACAGTAGGCGTAACAGCTGAGAGAAACAAGATAAGAGCACACACGTGGTAGTGATACGTAATTAGAAGGCGTGAACTAGGCGTGAACATAGAGGCGTGTGCTAGAAACGTCATATGTGAGTGTCACGAGTAGGTGGATACAAAGCAGAATGTGGCAATGTCAGCAGAAATCTGAGGTCTGGATGCGCGCGCAGCTGCATGACGTGTGATTGACGTGAAACTGGAGGGTGCAGGGAACTTGACATTTACACTGGCGGAAAGAGACAGAAGTCTGGCATGTCAGATCAACTCGTACCTCTATCATATCTGGTATCTGATGTTTAGGAACCGTATTATCTAGAAGGAAAAGGTCTCTGGGGCAGAAGCTATTCTATACTGACTGTGAGTGCGTGTATAAGCGTCTAAGTGTCTGCATGAGATGCGAGGGGGCATGGGCCTACCATGGTAACAGAGGCTATGAATTACTTGCATGGAGACAGTGAGGCCGGGCCCTTTGCTCTGCAGCTGGGGGGATGTTTACTTAAACTAGTAGGTAGGAATGCATTCTCGAGGAGCGGAACAGATAATTCGAAGGTTGAATTCAGTCTTGGCAGGCAGCAGGCTGAGCTAAGCGCCGTTAGCCGCACAAGGAGTAAGGCTGAGGTCACGGGTACAGAGACAGCCCAGGCTGAGGCGTTCAGAATCAAAAGGCAGAAAAAGGCTCGATGGCAGAATTCAGGGCCTACTTCGCCAGAGCTGAAAAACGTGTAAAGTACACCACAAAAAGACGTTGGCATAGCATACTTAGGAACGGAATATTCAACCCATTCAGGGTGGGTCTGAAAGAGGACATGTTAACGTTGGACGCAAATGTATTTGTGTCTTCATAGCTGGCACAGGAGGGAAGTTACATGCACTTTAAGCTGGTACATGGAGACGGTGGGGTACACGTTAGGGAACATTACTTGACCATAAAATTTATATTTCCTCCTGCCTGATTTGGAAACCATCAGCATGGGCTAAGGTAGAAATAACGAGACATGCAGCCATGCTGCTAATCCCTGAGATAGTGTATGTGAAGACAAGAGCAAAAACTCAAGCACAGGGTGAACAAGGAGTTGTGGAGCCTGTAGGATGGCCCACCCTTCTAAGAGAGAGAGTAAGAAGACTGGGGAACCAGCTTCCACACAGCAACAAGCTCAGGATCCCTCTCCTCATGTAGAGGACTTGCCAGCCCCACAGGGAAGTGAGCCCCTGGAACTTAGACCTTACCAGGTTGAGCTCCTGGGCCGCCCACAAACTAAACTTACTTTACTTTCATTAATATGCAGTGTGAGTGTATGACTTTTATCCCTCTCATCACTCCCTCAAATTGCTTTTGTACCTGTGCCCTGACTCACCAAAACCAGGTTATCTAGTTGGAAGTACAGTGAGGCAAAATCTGGTCACTTTGCATTCCTTTTAGAATTTTTGGCAATGTATGGTTTCACTGTTCCAAGACCTCTGTATGCTGCCTCTTTGAGGCTCAGTTGTAATCTCTGCATTATTCTGAAATAAAGGTTGTATGCAAATATGACAAATATTTCTAACATGCTTAAATTGTCATTTAAAACTTTGAACCTAAAACCTACTTCTATGTGCTACACTAAGAGAGCATGGAAAGTACAGCAATTTACGGTCTAGAGTTCCTAAGGAACAAGAGACACACTGCATCCCTTGTTGACAGCAAAACCTGTTGTTATTGATGGAGGCGTGAAGGCAGTGCGAATGGCAAACACCCTGTGGTAGCAGTCTTCCTCTGGAGCTCACCTTTATCCTTTATCAGCAGCAGGCCAGAAGTACCACCTTCGAAGTACGCTCCCAGAAGGGTAGACTGTCTCTGGAAGAATCTTGGGTAATAATCTGGGCAAAGGACCTCTCCTGACAAGAGGTCAAGTGGCAGCTCTTAAATACTAAATATTATCAGAGATTGGAATTCCTCACATAAGTTAAGGAATGTCTGACAGACTGTATGCATCAAGGTGTGCATCCCAGGCGCTTAGTTAAGAATTTATAAGGTGACAGGATGTCAATTAAGACTGCATTATTTTGGCAATATGCCTGAATTTGTTCTTATTTGACTGTGATATAGTGATAAGTAGACACTTGTCCCAGACTGATCACACATTAGGTATTCTATCTATATCATTAGCCGAATTCCTTGACACTTTCACGGTTCTTAGCAAGATAAAGTCAGACGAAATGTACGTCAATGACAGTGTTTCTACATTAATTGAGGAAAATGGTGACTTCCATTACCTAAGATTGAGAAGATGGTGACTTACATTGGCCAAAATGGATTCGGGGCCTAGTTCAAATGGAACTGGACCATAGGACTTTATGTTAAATGGAGCGCACAACATAAGGACATCGAAGATGGGTGAGGTCAGACACTAGGTATCAGCAAAGCTTTTAAAGCTCTTCAGAACTGTAGGTGGAAGATTTATGCTGCGATTGTTCCAAATTGTGGCCATTCATACCCTACAACAGAGGTCAGTGATGAGGGACTTTCTGAACCTGGGAAAGAGTTTAAAGTTATATTTTAAGATTAAAAAATCCTGCCTGCAAAGCACATGCTTGTTTTAATGGGAATTGTGGTATGTTTGACTGTTCCTGATCTGTCCACCGTTAGATTTGGTTATAAAATATGGTATAAACTTTCTACTTTTCCTAGTAATGTTTGCTTGTAAACGGCGTGGAGTTTGTAGAAAAATCTATAGATCAGGAATAATGCATATTCATAAAATGTTCATATATATTTATGTGCACATAGGAAAGCACTGATGTTTGGAGAGAATGTTGTCATTGAATATCCTTGGTTTCCTGACGAATTCTGATTTGTCAGGTACACCAAGAAAAATCAGTGAAATGCTATTTCCTCTTGTTGTGAAATGGCCTCAAACTGGATATACCTTGTTTTGGCAAAGCCCAGATGGAATATTTGTCCATCTTGCCCTAGATATAAATGTTCCAGGAAGACAGTTCAAATGAGTGTGACAACCCTCCTCTGTACTCAAAGGGGCATCCTGATTAACAGGGTGAACTGAAGAGATGAATGAAAAGGTGCCAGGATCACAGCATCTAATGTCAAGCTGGGCATGCTCGTCTCCTCTGAGATGACTCACAGTGCACATTGAAACAGAGAAAACTCCAAGGGCTTTGAGGAAACATTTTCCTGTCTAGGAGGCATTGAGGCCTCAACAGACCACCGTCACCTGCCCCAGACATGGCATGTGGTTTATACCATAAGGATTGGATGGAAAATATAGCACCGCAGAGAGAGATATGGAATTGCTGGGCCTGGCAGACCTGCACCTCAGCCAAGCAGAGTTGTGCAGACTCATGGCACTGTTGGGTGGGTCAGATGTTAAGGATTTGGGAATTCACAATCTCCAAGTGTCACAACTAGTGTCACAGGAACACAATGACATTTCTCAGGCCACACAATCCAAGCTTGCTATCGGCTTGCCTTGGAAACTGTTGCAGACATTCCCTGGGGTGAGGGGAGACAAAGGAAGGTGGAGCCACAGAGTACCAAAGAACTGCACTTCAAGGGTAAAGTGGGAAGAGGCAGGACATTTAATAAGTTCCAGAACAATCTGTATGATCCAGAATATTCTAGGAAGAACCAGAGCATTTTGGACACTTCTGGGTCAGAATGAGCTAGGAAGATTTAAACACCAGTTGCAATATTACACTTTGCCTAGCAACAGCAGATGGTAGGTTGACTATTCCTGTCATTTAGTTTTCACTATTTGCATTCTTGCACCTTTTTTGTTTTGTTTCCCTTTGGTTCTCTTAGGTCGTTAGGACAGCTCAGGTTTTTCCTTCCTTCTGCAAATGGGCTTTGCTTACTGTAGTGAAAATCTACAGACTCAGTAAGTGATTACAGAAGTAATATTTATTGAAGATGAGTAATAAGAGCTTCCTCAATAGCACACACAGGTATTCTTCACTTCTACTGTATCTTCTGCCCAACTGTACAATTCAAATCCTAACATTCCTAAGTCAGAACCTGAAAAGTAGAACATTCCACTCCAGGCACTGAGTCCTGATACTTCACATACACCACAACCTTCCACCACCGCTTCAATGACCACATCCATCCTGGACCACCAGAAAGAATCGCAAATGTACTGTTTGGCAACAGGCGACCCAAGGTACCCCTGATTGGTGTTGTTGAATATACCACATCTCAACTTATATGGAAGAAGTAATTGGTCAGATCTAAGTGGCATCCCATCTTCTGTGGAAGGTTCCTCAGTAACTTTAAAAAAAATGGCTTAAGTGTCATGTCCTTTAGTATAGTCCTGTCATGTATACCCCATTTTACATACATTGTCCCATCTACACAACAATATTGATTCTGAACAGGTGACCTTTTACCTAGTAGTTTACGACACCAGGCTCTTAGTATCATATCATAAACCCTGTACCTGACGTACATAAACATGTTTGTCAGTGAAACCAGAGGGACTCTGGTGTCATCCCTTATCGGCACACACTTCTTCGTGTTTCCTTTTGTGAAGAAAACACTTTCAAACCATTTTCATAGTATCTTCTTTTATTTCATGATTTTCATTATTATTTATCAGATTTTATCGTATTTGATCATTCATACATCAGGCGATATCAAGAAGCATATCCAATGCATTTCGGGCATTCAAGTGGCATGCCCTTCATCAGGGATTGACACTACAAAAGGATAATATAAATGGACATTAGAATCAAATAAATCTACACAGTATTTACATCAATGTCATGATAAACGGTGTTACATTCATGGTTCTATCAAGATTGTCATCTCATAATCACATGTGTGTCATATATACTGGGGTGTGACGGTAATATGGGAAAATAAGTCAAGGATTGTGATAGAGGTGCAAAGAAAAAGTGCGCTAAAAAAGATAGGTCGTTCACTTACAAGCCTGGTGAACGTTGTCACGATAATCTAAAACGGGAAAAGAAAATATAGAGCGCTCGTTAGTAAAATGAGGTCAGTATCATGATGGTTCACAACAACGTAGGCGTTGTATTCGGTGCTAAGGATCGGCATGGAAACTAACCTGAGGTTAAAACGTCTCGCGTCTTGTCCGGAGCTCGTATTTCAGAATCGCCGGTGAAACTAAGCAGTTTCCGGCGTTCTTAAATTCAAAAAAAGGTCCGTGGTCATGTGATCGATCACGTGATTAGATACTGAAAAAAGACTGTCGTTGGGGTCATTAACTATGGGTGTAAAAAGTATACGCAAAAAAATGTTCGAGGTGCAGATGTTATAAAAATCGGTTGGGAGTAAATAAAGACGGATTAGTAGGGAAGGAATAAACGTGATGGGGTTTACCCGTTTATAAGTATATGTGTGTAAAAAATGGGGCTCTGCAAGATCGAACCATCACGGGAGAAAAAAGTGGTGTTGTGTGAATGAGCTGAGCTATCACAATCTTGATTACGTCAGGGGGCTGTCGGGTTGGTATAGATCAACTGTGTGATACTGGGAACATGCACATTCACAACATGGTCAATTAGCAGAGCAATTCTGTTAAAGTTAACAAGAGAATTTCTTAAAGATAACAAGAAAATTCAATTCTTTCATTTAAACCAGTGGGTTTCTGGGTAGATAATTTGTGAATCCAGTAATTTTCTCGTCTTAACAGTAATTTATTGTTGTTGACTCCTTCATATTTGGGTACAGTCTCTAGAACAATAAACTTCACTTGCGAAACGTTGTGTTTAAGTTCTGTAAAGTGCGCCGAAAGTGCTGATTTTGTGTTCTTTAATCTTATGTTAGATTTATGTTCATTGAGGCGTACCTTAATGCGTCTCTCTGTTTTCCCCACATAAGTTTTACCACACGGGCATTTGATCCCGTATATTAGGTTGCTTGAGTCACAGGTGGCATTGACTCTTAGTTTTATAGGATAACCCTTTGTAGGGTGATTGAAAATCTGTCCTTTAATGATGCAGTTACAATTACCACAATTTAGGCAGGGTTTTGTTCCAAGATATGTAATGGGATCATTAGATTTACTTTGCAAGATTTCACCAAGGTTCTTGGCTCTGGTGTAGGCGAATACAGGAGGTTGGCTGAAAGATTTGTTGAAGTCTGGTTCAAGGTTAAGGATGGTCCAGTGTTTCATTATAATTTGTTTGAACTTTCTGCTGTTGGTTGAAAATTTAGAAACCACTACTGTTTGGTTTTGTTCAGATTTCACCGTTGGTGTCAAAAGTTTTGTTCTATCGAATGTTTCCATCCTCTTTTTGGTTTCTTCCACAAGACTCCTGGGGTAACCTCTTTGCAAAAATTTGTTTGACATCTCTGTTAGTCTTAAATTGAGAGTAGTCTGATCCGAAACAATTCTTTTAACCCTTGCCATTTGTGAGTATGGTAGGTTTCTAATCAGGTTAGGTTCGTGAAAGCTCGAGTGTAAAAGCATGTTATTCCGATCCGTGGGTTTGACAAAGAGGTCAGTGGTAAATCCATTTTGTGTTATGGCAACTCTCACATCCAGGAAGTTTACTGCCGTGCTTGAAATTTCCCAAGTCAGTTGGATCCTTTGATCAATCGAGTTAAACTTAATTAGTTGTTGCCTCAGTTTATCTTCAGACTCTGACCATATGATGAAGAAGTCATCGATATATCTTGTGATCATTTTCAAGTGGTTGGTCCAGTTGGTGTCGTTGAGAATATGTTGGGTTTCATACCAGTGCATGAACGTATTGGCGTATACCGGTGCGGCCGAATTGCCCATTGCCATCCCGGTGAGCTGTTGGTACCATTTGTCGTTTGCTTTGAAGTAGCTATGGTACAAAGTGAATTGCATAAGCTCCATCAGAAATAGTTGAAAGTCATGGTCAATGTTGGTTTTGAGAATAGCTGATTCCATTGCTTCAATACCCAAACTGTGTGGTATGTTGGTGTATAAACTGCTTACATCAGCAGTACATAACACTATTTCTTCATTGGGGTTGAGTTGGATTTGTTGTAGTTTAAGTAAAAACTGCGTTGTGTCTTTTGTATATGTTATGGTGGACTGTACAAAAGGTTGGAGGTATTTGTCGATAAGTTGTCCTATAGGTTGATGTATGCTGCCTCTGGTAGAGACAATTGGTCTCATGGGGGGGTTCATGAGATTTTTATGAATTTTAGGCACCATTCTTAGTGTGGGACTTTTGGGACTTTTGGGGTTACTGGTTATATATGACACACATGTGATTATGAGATGACAATCTTGATAGAACCATGAATGTAACACCGTTTATCATGACATTGATGTAAATACTGTGTAGATTTATTTGATTCTAATGTCCATTTATATTATCCTTTTGTAGTGTCAATCCCTGATGAAGGGCATGCCACTTGAATGCCCGAAATGCATTGGATATGCTTCTTGATATCGCCTGATGTATGAATGATCAAATACGATAAAATCTGATAAATAATAATGAAAATCATGAAATAAAAGAAGATACTATGAAAATGGTTTGAAAGTGTTTTCTTCACAAAAGGAAACACGAAGAAGTGTGTGCCGATAAGGGATGACACCAGAGTCCCTCTGGTTTCACTGACAAAACTGTTATTCAAACGTCGTGGGCCCTCGACGCTTCCGTATTGAGCACCACTAAATTAGGTTTGAACTCAACCAACCAAAGATATAAAACTCTAAATAGCTGTGCATCTGCCAACATTCAACCAATTTGTACATAAACATGTCCCAGGCACAGCATAATTATTCTGTATACGAGTCACCACTTATTTCATCTTTGACCAATAGCCAGCTGTGCATGATCACATTTGTTTGGAAAACAATGTATGATTGTTTTCAAAACAATTATGATTGTTTTCAAAACATATTGATTCTAGAAGAAACCCTGGAGTGACCACTCTAGTACATAAGACCCTTATTCTCCCCCTGTAAATCAGAGGAGGATAATTTCCAAGCTGACATGGGGTCCTGCATGCTGAATCTTCAACAAATATGTTTTACGCAAGATTGACGATGGACCAATAAATACTTATTGAAACGTCCTAATTGCCATCCTATGTATTTTCTGTGAATAAGTGAGCACAAGTGACTGAGCGAAAAGTACTGTATGTTTTCCACAATCCCTGAGGAATCAGGGTTGTCATTTTCAGTGGTTGCCAGAAACTACCTACACCACTGTAAGATACAGGGGGGTGGTAGTGGGACTGTAGAGCTAGCTCGTTTAAGGGCTGACCTATCCTGTGGGGGTTTCCAGGAGTGTTTGGGACACCAAGCCCTCAGTTTAGGTCATCCAAAACATGCAGGTCCCGGTGATTCGTAGGAACTACACGACATGGCGCTGCCAACGTTGGTTTGGCTCTTATGTTAACAGTGAAAATCTGAATAGTTCAGTTGTGCTTTCTCAGAAATCACTACTCACACTTTTTCAGAGACGTTTGAGGTGGGACGGGAAACCTGCCTCAGCTGAGCAGATACACCCTGTGTATTGGCTGAAGGTTTAACAAGCTTGTAAGGGTATAAGGTTCCCACATAGTGCAAAACTCTGAAAATTTTCTAAAAATACCCTTTTCTTCTCCTTTAAAAATGACTGAGTCCACGAGCAGTAGCTCAGGGAATGGGGAAGAAGAGTTTGCTAACGCTCTCAACACCACAGAGAACTGTAGAAATACAGTAACTATTAAATTGATAGAACACTGCATACCTGCAACAAGTGGCTGTATTACCTTCGTGATAGAGGCACACAAGGTGTTCGAACAAGGGAGTCAGCTATCAACCAGTACTCCAAGCAATGCATCAAGTTCTGAAATCTCGTATGTCCCTTACACTGCAGAGGAGATAATAAAAATAATTAAAAAGGGCAAAACCAACGGGGCACCAGGGCTGAATGGCATTCCACAAGCAGCTTACAAATGTGCACCCGAATATTTGAGTTCACTTCTGGAGAAACTTTTTGCAGATGTGCAAACTTATAATCAAGTTCCGGAAAGCTGGCAAGGCTCTATAGTTATGCCAATATATAAAGGTGGAGAAAGATCTAACCCGATTAATTATCGATTAATAGCATTGCAGGACGTAGAGGCAAAATATTTTGCATCGCTTCTTTTAAACGACTTGGTAAATTGGACAGGTGAAAGAGAATTGATCCCTATTAATCAAACAGGGTTCAGAAAAGGGATCGGAACAATAACAAATATCTTATCCATCAACATGATAGCGGAAAAATGCTTACGTACAAACAGGATTTGAACTTGTGCTTTATAGACTTGCAAGCCGCCTTCGACAGTGTGGACCGAAATTTATTATGGACGAAATTAAGAGCATGGTCTATACCAGAGAGTATCTTAAGGGGCCTGTTGCTATTCTATTCTGACACCTGGACTCAAGTTAAACTGGGGGATGGGTCCAGGTTATTGAGAAAAGTGATTACATTAATTGGCTTAAAACAAGGGTGTGTCCTTGCTCCTCATCTATTCAATCTTTTTATTTCAGATCTTTCCTGGAAATTAAATATTAGGCAATTTACAGCTCACACATCTGGCATATGCTGATGATATTGTCCTTATGAGTTTAACGAAGGTTGGTCTATCCAGGTTATTAACAGAACTCTCAGATTCCTGTCTGCAAACATGTTGGCTTTAAACGCAACTAAAACTAAAACAATGTTAATAACCAACCGTCGTGTAACACATCATAATATTTGGTTAGAAGGAAAACAGTTGGAGAAGGTATCATACTACAAATACCTGGGATACTTTATCGACGATAAGCTCACCTTAAAAGACCAGAAAAAATATCTGACTCAAAGAGCAGGAGCATTAATATTTGGGCTAAGCACTCTATCGAAGAAACTGGAAGGTCCATCCTTAAAACCAATATTAACTGTGATGGCGAATAAGGTCCTTCCCACTTTGACATATGCAAGTGTTGCAATGCATGGAAAGGATTCGGACCTTTTAATCAACTTAATAACCAAAATTTACAAAAAGGTCCTTCGACTTCCCAACTCGGCTTCTCCAGCGCAAATGCGCCTTGAATTTGGCTTAAAGAACGAAACACTGGGAAGACTTTATTCATACATCAAGGTGTGGTACCAGATTAAGAAGAAAGCAACCGATAAAAATCTTAATAGCTTTCTATGGCAGGAGTTGGAAACTCCTAAAAAAAAATCACTGGCAAACAAATTCCTATCGCGGGCTTGGAGGTAACTTGCTCTGCAAATCTTTGGGATACAAATTTGCCATTTGCTTCATTCAAACAGGCATTAAATAAAGCGGCCAAATTTCATTCATTGATTACGGACAAAGAAATTTTTGGGCCGTGATCAATAGTTACAAGTCACTCACCCCGGCAGTCTACTTGGATACAAATAATTCTATCTTTATCAAAAAAAAGCTGATGGCCCTGAGATTTGGTAAATTTCCAACCTTAGCTGAGGGGTCCGTTTGCAAACAGCCTGAAGTTATCACCTGCCGTCTCTGTGGTAGTACAAAAGAAGATTTAATTCATATAATTTGTCACTGTAAGATGTTGATCAGGGAGCGAACATTCTTTTTAAAGACTATCTTTCGGATTAAGAGACTACGTACTTGAAGAACTGCCATCATTGGAGGTTTGGATTCAACAGCTCCTCAAATCAACTGCAAGTTGGTAAAGTTCTTGCAGGCCTTTGAGAAACGCCTTAAAACTATTTGAGCCTATTAATGTTAATGGTCTAATTTTTGCCTCTTTCTCTTTTATCTTGATTTTAGTATTAGGAGGAAAACTATTACGTTTTTATTTTTGTTTATACTCAATTATTATGTGATTCCTTTTTATCTTAACAAGTTCTTACATTTTTTAATATTGGTTGTGTACGGTAAATGAAAATTGTTATGGTTTTAATTAACTAAACAATAAAGTTAAAATTCAAATTCAAAAAACCGAAAAAAGGTGTTCGGATCAATGGTATTCTATTCTTGGGTTCAGTTCCCACTTGCAGATCCAGACTAAATGTTTCCACACATACATTGTGGTTGGACCACCAGGCGAATACATTCCATACGAAGACACTGAAGTCCTGTTAACTTACCAGCAACACAGAAACTGGTTTAAAGGCACCCTCCTACACATAACATCTGTCGTGAGACTCAGTCCACTCAGCATAGAAGGAGCGACCTGGCCGGTCTTAGCGACATACACTCCACATCCCGAGATAGATACACTACCAGTGGATGAAGTAGGTACAATATACAACGGCAAAGTCAGGCTATACAGACACATTATCTAGTTCGTCATGCGAACATAAACAGTCCAACCTGCGAGTAATGCTCCTGTCGGTCCACATCAGACCACACCTACCATTAACCCACAGACACTGAAATCAGTAACAGGGACACTTCCATCCAAACTGTAGCAAATTTAGTTCTGGATAGCACAAAAAATTGCACAGTTGGAAGCAATATTTCCCCATACGGTTCCGCAGGAAATACATAGAATGCTAACCATTTGCTTGCCAATGGGCATGGTTCCCTGGATTGAGGATTCTACCACTTGGGGAACAATCTTTGCTGCCCTATACATAGGTTATGCGGTACCCCTTCAATAGCAATCATTCCAGAGGTATTGAAACAAATACAGAATGAGTACAGGGCAGGACCTGCCCTGGACTTGGATATGAAACTGATTGTAATGTTGCCCAAGTCTCTGCAATCATGCTGAGCAACATAAAGGGGGAGGCAGCAGCAGTGGCCATATATAGCGGCTTCAGGGAAATATCACCTATAAATAAGGAGTGAGAATTACCAAAAATTATCGAAGAAACATATGCTGCATTAGGTAGAGATAATTTGGGAACAAAAGCAGAGAAGCTACAAATTGTGGGTAGTCCTGACAAGGAAAACTTGAAGCAAACTACCCCTTCATTTGCGCTTGATTCAGTCAGAATTCGAGTTTTGCAAGGCTCTCAAAACCTGGCTATTTAGACGCCATGATTAGTCGCTGCACTTGCATCTGCTTCGCTTTCTGTCTGATATAGCGCCCGGACACCCCGTTGGGGTAGCTGTGGGCCTAACAAACTACTTATTAATATTATTACTAAGCACTGTCTTCTTCTAAAAAGAAATGGAATAGCAAACAATCTAAAAATAACAATACAGAAAAGAATTCACGATCATGGGGTGTGTCTCTCCAAGGGTAGTCCTCTAAAAATAGGTATAACCTTAGGAATCATGATAACATCCGGAAACCTGACAGGACACTGATACACGTTTCTTTTGTTCCTTTCAGGGTTCATCAAAAAACTCCGAGAGGGACGGGGGATCAGAACAAAAGAAAGAAGATCAACCAAAGAAAAAAAGGGAAATACATCGAAATTCAGATTACATTATCATACAGGAAGAACAACCTAAAGCAAAGCCTCAATTCAAAAAGAAGAGAGTAGCTGGCTTCAAAATTAGACATGACCAGGTTACTGAGGACTCAGCCACTGAACTGGGAATGGGCTCTGACGATACTAGACAGCGCAGCAGAAGTAACAAAAGCTCACCAGAACCTGAAGGATTTTCCGGTGACAGCAGTACTGAATGAACACATCACAGTGGAAAAGAGTTAGTGTCTCACATTGATTACACAAAATTACACTTCAAATAGAGGGGGACATCTCAAGAAAGGTTAACAGTCTCTTTTGGGAGAACTTACCATATGGATATGACATACTGCTAGCAGAAAAAGATTGCCTGTCTGAGTTTGTGATGGAATGCCCAAAAGGGGAAAGTGTAATTTGCCTGCTTTCTCCGACCTCGTTCCAGAATCTTTAAATCATTCCTACACGCAGGTGTGGGTGCTAGCGCTAGCTCCGGCATTATATCGTAACCATGTAGGGTGAGACGTGGAGTCTACTCGCCATGAAATCCTATTCAAATGTACTCCAAATCCACAGAGACAGTACCCTAGACAAACGATGCAAAAAGACAGTTGAAAGAAATCTTAGACCAACTTAAATACCAAGGTGTAATTGAAACTTGCACCTCCCCCATGAACAATACTTTGTTTCCAGTAATGAACCTGACAACAAATATTGTCTAGTTTTAGAGTACCGACATTTAAACGCATGCTCACAAACATTTGCAGTTCAAAATCCACAGAGTGCAGCATTAAGGAATACCATTGAGCGGAAGAAATACAAAACGACATTAGATATCTCGAATAGATTCTTCTGCCAAAATATAGCTCCAGAAAGCAGATATTTGACAGCATGTTCTGCCCTCTGCACTCAGAAATTTTGTGCTGATTGCCCCAGGGGTATAAGAACAGTCCAGGGCTATTCTCTGCGAGAGTGTGAGAATTATTACAAACATACGACGACGAGGCATGGTCCTAATAGATGACATCTATCAGACGGATGATGAATTACTTGAACATTTGTGCAGGGTAAACAACATAATTGTGGGATTTGCCAATTTGGGCTACAAATTTAATTTCAAGAAATCAAAAATTGCCTCTCTTAATTGGTATATGAGCTCTCAAGTGAAGACAAGATCTTGGCAGCCAACTTTTTAGAAAAGTGTGCAGTCCGCCAACCTCCAAAGACTCTTAAAGGTTTGCAATCCATTTTAGGATTTTTATATTTTGGTAGAACATACATTCTGGATTAAGCAGAAAAAGTCAAACCTTTCTACGACTTAATCAGACCTGATTTCACATCACATCAGTGGATACAGCGACACACAGATACTCTCAGTTCAGTTCAGGGTGACATGATAGCATCAAAACATTTACACACGTTTGAATACCACCAACTTTGTGATCTGGGTGGTCCCTGGTTTATTAGGATATACATTAATCACTTTCAATGAAGGTGAGACACTCCCAATTGCATACAAATCACATTTATACACAAATGCTGAATTGCGATTTGCGCCACAGAAAAAATACTGACAGCAGTACAGACTGCTGTAGTGAGTGACCACTAGCATAGGGTAAACACATTATCGTTGTAACCCTGGTACCAGGTTCAGAAGCTGTTACCAACACAAGCATTAAAAATGCGAAAGCACTGCATCCACGATGAATACAATGGGCTAATTCTCTCACTGCAACAGATGTAGATTACAAATATGATTCTACATTAAGGACACAAGTGTTCCTGCAGTACGAACAAGAATACCCTCTCCCGAATGAAATCTTGCCTTTAGAGAAATATGACTATAACATTTAGACTGATGGTTCTGCCCAGCCTGCCTCAGAAAGTAAACAGTAACACTATAGCACAGCATGTGTGATAGTGAAGGGATAAATGCGGGATGGTAAGTTCCATCCCAGCAATATGACTCTGCAGTCTCTAGGACATTGTACAGCACAGTTGGCAGAGCTGAAAGCCCTGATACTCGCAATACAATACACAGATCGGGAATTCCCCACACTGATAGATTGCGATTTGTTTTACTGTGTGCAGTCCTATAATGAATATCTTCATTACTGGAGTCCGAATGGGTTTAGATAACAAGGGTTGCACAATTAAACATAAATTGTTATTGGAACAAGTGGCAAAGTTGAAAGCAGGCTTGCCACGGGCTCAAGTTATTCACACCTTAAATCATCAACGAGTTGGTATACTTGTTGAAGGGAATTCACTGGCTGATGAAGCCGCCAAGGCGACAGTGCGAACTGCTGCCATTGCTGCACTCACTTGTTATAACACGAGGATAGATTGAGGCATACTGATATCTGTCAACTACTCAAAGAATGGCTCAGCCGTCCAGAAAGGCTTTCCACTTAAATATTTCTATAAATTAGATGTGCAAAAAATATCGTATACTCAAATTCCAGGAGTAGGGATAGAGTTATACCAAACATGGATCGCAGATTAGGTTTAATTCTAGCAGCACACGAAGGTCTGGGTTCAGCACACGCAGGAGTCACTGCTACAATTTCATTACTGAAGCAGCGATTCTGGTGGCCAAGTTGGTGTAAACAAACAAAGGCTTGTGTCTTAAAGTGCAACATCTGCCAGCAGATGAAAAGGTTCCACAGTAGCATGGACACCACAAACAACATTACTCATTTCAGACAGACTTCTCACAAGTGTCTATTTGGATCACTGCGGCCCCTTAACTTCAGACGAAGCTTACAAGTACATATTGGTGGCAGTAGATTCATGCTCTAGATTTCTATGGGTTTTGCCTCAGTGATCGGCTGATGCTCGAACTGTTGTAAAGGATTTGCGAGTCATCGGGTCATATGCAATTGGCACGTTACATTTTGACCGGGGCCCGGCGTTTAGCGCTCTGGCTTACAAGGAAGCCACAGAAAATATGGGCGTGGCCTTGCGGTACTCCTCCCCCTACCAGCCCGAGGGAAATTCAGTGGTGGAGAGGAAAAACCGGGACCTAAAGCAATCCTTAACAGCAAGGGTATTAGGTGGTAGTTGGGTCACTCACCAAAATGGGGTCCAGAAGGCACTAAACAATATGCCAAGAAAATACTTGGGAGGACGTACCCCCTATGAGATACTGTTTGGGACAAGAATGTGGGTACCTGACCTCGATTGTGCCAGCACCGTGGCGGTGTAAAACCATCTGAACTGAATGATCGTTTGGCTGTTTTACAGGAACTCAATTAAATCCGGGCATTACAAAGCAACGTCCAAGTAAAACGCACCAACGGTGGGGTAGTAAAACCGGTACCGGCAAGACCTGTGTGGGTCTCGAAGATTGGTGACCTGGTCAGAGAAAAGAACGTGGACAAGAACGAGTTTGGGCCATCTTACAGAACACCTGTACCTGTCCTGGCGGTTCAATGAACAAGAACAGTACTTCTTCTGCCTCTTGCGAGCAAAAAGAAGAAAGATTTGTCTCCATTGATCTGATCAAACCACACTATGTGGCCTCGTTGAGTCCTGAGTAGGAGCAGATCTTCTATAACTACTATACAGGAAGTTCAGCCGGAAAGACTAATAACGTTTCAAGACTCCTCTGACAAGATGCTGGAGTAGCCAATAACGGAGCATGAATTACACCGGTTGAAATAGAAAAATATTCAAATTAAACTGAAAAGCAAATTGCAATTCGGCCCAACAATGAAATTTACATCAATGTGCCTTCACAAGAAGCAACTGCCAGTTCTAAGAAACACTGCTGAGCTCCCAAAGATAGATCGAACTGCGTCTGGCTACCTCATCAACTTCAATGACTTTTCTTCAGATCAAAGTGAACATGAACAAACGCCACCCATTTCTAAAAAAGAAAAATTCTGACAATTCTATCTCTGGCTCAAAAAGAAGTACTACTTTGTGTCCCCTTGGTTGCATCTTTGGTTTGCAGAAGGGATTCTGTTCATTTGGATTGGTATAGTAACTGTCTTTTTCCTACTACTGAATGGACATTACCTCCCACAAAGCACTGCACTACAACCTGTGAACTTTGTCTAGAACCCACATACGTCATCCCACTGTGAACAAAGAGACTAGTCCCTAGTGAACATTACAGCAGTTTCAGTACCGGATGATATAGTTTGGGATAGAGTTTCATATGATGTATTTGGTCCTACTGAACATTTGAAAATTCTACATATATTTAAAATGTCATTGAATGATTTCATTACCCCAAGGACACTCTCTGATGATTGGGACATTAAGACTGTAAATACTATGCTCTTAGATTTAGAAAAATATGCTGCATTTTCTTACAGGGAATTGATGAAGATACACCTGACTTTAACAGTATTGTTACCACCATTATGGTCATCACTTTTTGCATAAAGAAAGTGTCCAACGAACTGTTAACACTTACTATCAAGGGGAACATTGCCCAACACCACCGAAAGGTAGATCTGCCACATTCGCACAGAAAATTGCGTACTTTACAGGGTTCAATACATCAGACCCAATGTCATATTATTATAAACTTAGGCAAACTGATGCAACTGCGAAGAAAATGATGCTGACAAATACCAAGCTTATATATTCAGCACATTTTATCTCTCAACTGTCTATGTTTCAACAATTGGAGGGACACAACAGACACAAAATCCATCTGGGGGCGAAAGATTGGCAGGTTCAGGGAACAGAAGCCTTATTTAGAGCTTGCCTCATACCATTACAGATAATTTATCTGAACAGAACAGTGCAAAAGACTAACTGCTACAGGTTTGCAAAAATAAAAGATCTGAAAACACCATGCATTCCCTTGATCATACCTTTTGAAGGTATGGTAAATGACACACTAATAAGTGAAGAGATGCTGGGGGCGTTGATACAGAATTGTACATACAATTCATCAGTTCCTAATCGGGAGGGATGGTTGGTTTGGCCTATTGACACAAATAGCTGTCAGTTAAGAGTCAAGGGTACCAACTGAGGTTTTAGTATCCATAGGCCTGACCCACACTATGTACACACAGACGACCCAGGGGTAGTGACTTCTTATAGTGTTGTGAAGTTGTGCCTAGAATTGCTAAGAAAACCTCAACACTACAACAGGTGAAACACTTGTCCTTTCTTTCAAACAACATGGATCTTAGGGATTTCTTACTAGGTCCCAAGAAATTGCGTAAAAAATGCTTCTTATATGCCATCTACAATGAACTGTGGAAAGCCTTTCAACAAGCTGCTGCTGAGAGATTATGTGAGGTTAATAGGATTAACCTAGAAAAGGCCTTGGCTGTGGTAGACAATGGTATGACCACACTTTCGTCATGTATTTATTCACTGGGCAACATTGTGCCTCCGACAATTGACATAATGAAACAAGATTTGTCTATTTTACAACATGGGCAATCTCAATTGAGCTCCATTTTGCTTTTAAGCTGGATGCGAAATTCACTGCGTTCTGGTCACGTGCCATGGTGGTACATTAATGGCTCAAATCCGTTTTCAGTTTATAATCTGACCGACAGACAGTTGACCATTGCAAGTAAAGATGTAAAGTATACAATGCTGCTCATTGAAAAATTTGATATGTTACCTTTTACAGTAGCAGAGTCACCGTCTACGGAAGGGTTAATTCATGGCTATATCACATTGCCAATCACGACATTCCATGTCCAATACTGCCTTAGAACATACAAGCAGGCAGGTATGAAGCAGTGGGTGAAGGGTACATACAGGAAACCTGGGAGTTACCATATGGATATAGGTATAGAAATAAGGACACTGAAGTTTTCTGAAGTGGAACCGACTGTGAGAAGACTTCAGGTGAATCTTTAGTGTGTAAGGAGGTCTCGCTTCACAGAGTGTGTAATGCTTCGAAGGCAAACTTAACTTACTACTTGAAAGGCTCCCCAGCTGCAGTGATTCATCCAGTTTTCAAGTTACTTTCAAATGGGAATTATTTAATGCTGAATGATCAAATCAAGGCTGTTGCGGGATGGCGCCAGGCATCGCATAGATAGTCACAGTAAACCTCAGGGTTGTTTGTTGTAAGCAAGCAATGTTTCCGTCGGCTTGCACAGTTGGGGAGGCGCCACTGTGGCCTTCATTGAATGTTTCCAGTATAAGGTTTGATTCGCTGAGCAGACTGAAAGCCATGTTGTTTCAAAAAAATCTGGTCTTAACCACTTGGATGCTATGCTTGTTCTCGCACTTCAATGTAATTTCCATTGAAATCAATGGAAAGTCCATGACGAGTTACCCTTGTCATTAGCGGCGAAGAGGTTAACTTCAGCCCGAGAGACTTTTGGCCATGGTCCATACGAACTTCCCGATCTATTTTGGAGAAATGGTTCATCGAATCTTTAACATGTCTGATACGAGTGGGATCGTACACTTATTTGAGGTCTTGGATCAAGACTCTTAACCACCTTTCAGACCATCTTCGGAGTAATTCCAGCTTTCATACACTCCGTACTTGGAAGCATTTTTTGAGGCTTTCCTTTGGTCCTGCTATCAGTAGTGGGCATCCTGATTTTAATCCTATTGCTTTGCAATGAACGTCTCAATCCCTCAAGACATGGAAATAACACTGCTGGAACGACATTGTTGTGAGTGTATGGTGTTCTACCTGGGTATGCCTCGGTTTCGAGAGCTGTGTGAGCATTGGTCCCTGTCTTTTAGACCAGTCTGGCTAGACTGTGTCCTGCAAGTGTTCCGCTGCCTCTTCTGCGGATTCGTGTTGGATCTGTGTCTGACACTTCCATTAGTTGCGCCACCGGAGAGAGAAGTGTTCCTGGAGCCCTTGCAGAACCATGTGTACAGTTGTCAACAGCGTATTCCCATGTTGAGGACAGCATTTCTAGAGCCTCCAAGAGATGCTTCTGCTCCTGTTGGAAGGGACATCGGCTCTGCTACAGAGATACAGGCATCGGTTCCAGGTGTGCAGGCATCTAATTCTTCCCCGACGGCTGCTGTAGGAACCAGAGGTGACCTTCTTTGCTCACTCGATTTAGAAAAGGGGGTCACTCGACATGATACTGGAAGTTCTGGAGGGATTCTCACCTGCTGATACGATGTTCAGCAACGTTGAGTCTTCCGCACTGTTCCCTTAAACCTGAGCGCCTGGGCGCGTGCGCACCTTTCTCATCTCGAGCACGCAGTGGGGTGTTTGAAGCACACAGAGGTGAGTTTAGCAGCAAGTGCCTCCCGCACTTGCTTCCTTTATTTTGTTAAAAGGGCACAGCTGCGGGACAGATTGTATGCCTTTGTGAAGGTATTCATGTTAATTGCAGCGCCCAACATGTGCTGCAATTAGCATGATTACTTTAACAAAGGCATACAATCTGCCCTGGAGGCGCGCCCTTTTGCCGAATGAAGGCAGCAATAGTAAAGGACCACGAAGTGTACTTTCAGGGGATTCTGAAAGCACATGTGTGCTTGTTGACATGCTGCATTTCTTTTGGTAATAGAGTGCAGCACACAATCTGGCCCCCTCTATTACCAAAAGAAATGCAAGTCTACAAGCACATGTGTGCTTTCAGAATCATTGCCTGCTACAGCTCCAAGAAACACCAGAATGCAGGGGTGTTTTTTTTCCTTTCCTTTGTCTTCCAGCTCTTCCCATGGTGCAGTGTACGGCAGCTCCTAGAAGTGGCTGACAGCTCCTGGAAAGAGGGGGAGGGCGGCGACAGGCGCAAGAGGAGCCTGACAGCTGTAGTGAAATAAAAATCTGCCCGCTCCGTTGGGCTCTGAAAAATCAGGAAGAGGTTTGTTTAAACTGTTTCAGAGCAGGGGTAGGCATGGCTTGAAAGCTCCAAGGGGTGATAGGGGAAGACATTCTTGTGTGCACTGCACTCTGCACTGTTCTACAGTGCAGCCCTCCTCAGTTTCCTTACCCTGCCCCAGACTGCCAATGCTTGGTAAAAGTTTGAGCTCTGGTGTAGGTAGTTTAGCCAGATCTTCTGTGTCAGCATCGTGCTTTCACTCCAGTGATTTAAATGGCCACCTATGGGAGTTGTAGTTCTTTACTTTGGCTTAAGAATGGTTTTAAAGGCATGGAAGTGGTATTCTGTCGGAAGCAGCACATTTGCTCCCTTGATGTAAGGAAGAGCACATGGCGTTCTTGGTATTGGCAGCATGTATTGTATTGTAATTGCATTTATATAGCACTTACTACTAGTAAGTGAATCAGAGAGGCTATTATATTGTGAATCCGAGAGACAGTTATATTGGCATATTCTTTGTACCATAACCTCATCCATGAAGCAGTACAAGGGAGGTCCACTAGAAGTGTTTCTACATCCTGGGTGGAGGAGAAGGGTGTGTCACTAAATGATATTAGTGGGGCAGCCACTGGGGCGCCTACTCAAATTTTTGTCAGACACTACAAACTTGGGGGGGTCAACACCTAAAATTGTTTGGTTTATAGGTTTTGACTTAGGACTTGGATACATGACATGTCAATAAACTTGGATGATTTCTGCTGTTAATTACGTGTGTGCGGAGGAGTTTGTTGTTTCTCTGGCTTTTCTCAGAAGGCCAATGGTTTTGGTAACTGAATTACTCCTCCTCTCTACCTCACATTCTCCTCCTCCTGTTCAATCTTGGATGGAGCAACTGAATTTACTCAACAATAAAACTATTGTTGTCGACAGCGCAAAGTCCCATGGTGTCATACTTGACAAAAGGCTCAATCTACTCTCCCACATCAATTCCATTGCAAAGAATGCACAATACCAACTGCGCCCCTTCTCTGGGGGAATCAACTTCTTTCCGGAGCAAGACCTAAAAACCTTGGTCTAATCTCTGGTTCTCTATAGATTGGACTATTGCAATTATCTTCTTGCTGGCTTCCCCAAATCCACCTTTCCCCTCTTAAATCCGTTTTCCATTCACTGGCTCGTTTTGTGTTTGGGGCCAAAAGAAGTGACCACATCACACCCATTTTGTCTTCTCTTCGATGGCTTCCCATCGAGGCAAAATTAATCTACAAGACTGATTGTATCACCCACAAAACCTTGCACACTTCCTCACCTTGATACCTGGCGGATAAACTTAAAATCTCTGGAGGCTCTAGACCTCGTTGTAATGCTGAAAAAGTACTGTTTGAGCCCCCCCACCTTCAAAAGAGAAAGATCGATGGCTCAATCCTTCTCAGGCAATGTGGTTAGAATCCGGAACTCGCTACCTACACTACTCCATACCACCACCTCTACCCGGACCTTTAAAACTGACCTCAATTCTCTTCTCTTCCAAAGACACTTCCAGAGCTAATACATCCCTTTTCATGTCCCTCAAGGAAGTTCTTTCAATAGTGTAAATCTGTAATCTATTCCTGTACGATCTTCATCCTTTTGTGTGACTGACATCTATTGTTTTATTTTACTTTTTTTTCTTTCTCGTTTGTATCTGTAACGTGTAAATATGTTATGTTACGTATTTGTGAATTTATAGAGCGCATTATCACCCAGAGGTCTCTAAACGCAATCAGAGGAAGCCCTACACCAGATGAAATAATAAGTGGCCTGCTCAGAGAGTCCCCCATGCCTCTAAGAAAAGCAAGGTCTTCAACTTCTTTCTGAATGGAAGGAGATTTGTTTCCTTGCGTAGATTTTCCAGGAGGCTGTTCCATGCCTGAGGAATTGTGGTTGAGAAAGCTCTTCCACGCATGGACGAGAGATTAAACTGGGGGCAAATCAAGCGACATGCATCTGCTGACCGAAGCATCCTGCTCGGAGTGTAGTTGGTCAATAGGTCCCTGATGTAACTGGGGGCTAAGCCGTAAATGGCTTTATGTGCAATGCAGAGGCTTTTAAATTTAATTCTCTGTGTAATCGGGAGCCAATGTAGATCCTGAAGTAGGGGCGTGGCATGTGTTCGTCTAGGTTTTTTTTTTTATTAATCTGGCCGCTTCGTTCATGACAACCTGGAGCCTGGGCAATAGTTTTTTTGGTAGACCATAATACTGAGAGTTGACATAGTCCAGTCTAAGTGTAGCAAAGGACAACAGTGGGGACAGTTTTTGCAGCTGTCGCATTAGACCAACACTAGTTCCTACCACAGCCGACACCTGTTGTGTCAAAGATAGCAAGGCATCAATTTTGATACCAAGACTTTTTACAGCCTCGGCTGGTTCGGGAGAAGGCCCAAGTTCTGAAGGCCAAAACAGATCATTCCAGGGGTCCGAGACTGTGGTAACCGCCAAAACCTCCGTTTTGTCAGGGTTTATTTTTAACGAATTGACCGACATCCAGTTGACGGTAAATTTCAGAATATTCTGCATTCTTAAGTGAGCCATAGGTGAATGGTCAATCTGGATAAGAATATGAGTATCGTGGGCATAGCTGTAAACCCTGCACTCCATCTGGTTCAGTGCTGCAATCAAGGGCTGCAAATAAGCATTGAAAAGCAGAGGTGATGATGCTGAACCCGGAGGCACTCCACATGCCAGTGTGGCTGGATGGGACACCAAATTTGCTAGTTGGACTCGCTGGGAGCGGTCCCTAAGGAAGGAGGTCAGCCAGGCAAGAGCTGTGCCCTGAATTCCTAGGTCCGCAATCCGCGACAGTAACATGCCGTGATTAACAGGTCAAATGCCGCGGATAGGTCCAGTAATACCAGAGCACACTGCATTTTTCTGTCTGCCCCGAGTCTCAAATCATCCAGCACGGAGAGCATAACCAATTCCGAGCTGTGGTGAGCTCTGAACCCAGCCTGATTAAACTCAAGAAGATGGTTAGCTTCCAGATGGTGGGAGAGGGATTGTAAGACGTGCTGTTCTAGTATTTTTGCTAGAAAAGGCAACTGCGAAATTGGCCTAAAGTTCTTTAGATTCTTAGCGTCATAGCCCGTTTATTTTAAGAACGGAATCACACGGGCCTCCTTAAAATTGGAGGGAGAAAGCCCTGTTTCCAAGGAGCGATTCAGGAGAGGGAGCACCTTGTCATCAATACCCGGCAATGCCATCTTAAACAGTTTGGGAGGACAGGGGTCAGCAGGTGAACCCGATTTCACTCGCCCAACTAAGATGGTCAAAAGCTCTTTGGTGAGTAATGGCAAGGTGGTCAATAAATTAGCCAGCGTGGGGAGGGGTGATAGGCTCAATTGAGCAGGGAATGATCGGGGTGATGGATTTCTGTCATCAAATCCTTTATCTTTCCTAAGAAGAAGGATTGAAATTCATAGCAATCTTTTTGGCTAAAGGTAGATTTTAGCACCCTATCCTTCCTTAACTCATTTAAGATCCTAAAGATCTCTTTCTGAGGGTTAGCGGCCTCCGCAATCGTAGCCTCATAAAATTCGGCCTTCCGTAACAGGATGGCTTTTTTAAAAGGTGGCGAACTTTGATGCATAGGCTGCATGAGCACTGGGTTCATATGATTTACGCCAGGCTCCCTCACACTGACAAAGTGATTGTTTTAGTTCTCTAAGTGCAATATTGAACCAAGGTGTCCCCTTACCCTTGTCCACAATTCTGATCTTACGAGCTGGTGCCACAACCTCGATGGCTTCCTTAAGTTTTGACAATAGGGTGGCACTCTCAGTCTCCAAATTACATTTCCCGGGTAAAAGGTAATCTGAGTGCAATAGAGTGGCTGTGTGAAATGTGAAATTCTCCTCATGTAATGTACTTGGTTCTATTGTGAAGCGCTCTGACACCTTTGCGTAAAGTCTGAGCTCTATAAAAATTCATTAAATAAATAAAATAAAAAATGGTTTTGGTATGCCTCTGGTGTAATGACTGGGATGAGGACGTAGGAAAATACATTGAGGGTCGGCTGGTGGTATTGACTGAGACATGGACATATTGGGCTCAACATAATTACGTTTTCCGGTAAGTAACCGGAACTGTTGTGTTTACTATATGTTGTCACTAGGGGGTTATTATGTAGTAAGAAGCACCAACATGAAATTATACAGTATCTTTTGCTGCATGGTGACTAACATCTAAGCCATGATTGTCTTCCTCATATTTTTAACTTTCTGATCGAGAGCGGTGCTCCTTATACCTGAGCCGCAGCCAGGTGGAGTGAAGCGCCTCAACCACCACAAATGGGTGAGTGGTTTGGATTAAATGTAATCCTTAGACTGTGCGATTGAGACGCCAAGAATGAAAGGTTATATCTAAACAAAATGATTACACCTTAGGAATCTGACATACTTGTGTTTTTCTGTCGTTTGTTTATGTTGTTCCTGTGGATATCTTCTCCTTGGTACGGTGCGGTAATAGTACGTGGTTGAGCACACGACCTGGACATTTCAGGTGATATCTTTTATCAATTCTTTCACAAAAAGCAGTAGTTTATTAACAACGGGTCCTGAAGAATGCATGAAACTCTTTTCTTATATATGCAGAAACATGTTGACCACTACTGACCGCGGATATTTTTTCAAATCCGTGTTTGCACTTGTCTTTTAGATTTGGAGGACTGGGAGATATTAATAAATTACTCACTTCTACCCAGCTCATCCAATTTTAATACCTCTCACCACTCACTTTTCTCACTTTACACTGCTTTTTTCAGTTGCCATATAAACACTGGTAATTTCAATCACACTTCCCTCCAACAACACGTTTTTTCTTTCATTTACAAACGGTCACGGTAACAACTGACCGGCCGCTTTGTTTTGTCTCCTGGGCAAGGAGAATCCAAATGATGTGAAAGAGGGCAGTACAGTGTGGCTTCTGATGGGAATTTTTCCCTATGCCCTTGAGTCTTAACTCAGCTATTATCACACTAAGGTCTGTACTGTGTGTTCCCACTTGTGTTATTTGTATGGTATCAAGTTTGTTGTCCACGGTGAATGACCCATCTGTTTTTTGACTCCTAGGTACTCTTTGGTGTATTGTGATATACGATTTTGGGGCATGTACCTAGTCAGTCGTTAAAATTGCCCTTGGACCCTTCTTTCAAATTGTTTGGTCTATGCATACTACCAGGCACCCTTATGGTAGCCCTAATGTAAATGTTCCGCAGGTGGCACAAGGGGGATGCTATGAGACACACTGGCGGTTGCAGATTGGATGGAAATGCATCCCGGGGCAGACCTTAGCTAAGGCTTAGCGTGTGACAACAACATAGTACGTGCATGTGTACTGTATCTTTCGTCCGGAGGCCAGAAGCACTAATCGTCTGTGTTTGTTTTTATTTTATATCTGACTGGACCCATGGTTGATACCTGGGAAGGGCACCACACCACAACTGCAGGAGGTGGACAGCCAAGAGGATCGTTACACCTGGATCTGGAGTGTCAAAGAAACGCATCAAATGTGATGAGCGGCCATTTCAACGGTTAAAGCGGTGCCGGCGGGTAAAGGTGCTACCTATGTACCATAATTGTAGTGAATGATGGTCACTCATTTGGGTTGCCAGGGGCAGGGCAATGCATGTCAGGTGTATGCCGTCGCAGTTTGACCAGGAACACAAATCACGGAGGGGGCGTAACAACATCACCCTCGCTGGGAAATGGATACGGCTAGGGGGGCGTTTGGGCACACAGGCTCCTTTTTTCATAAATAACACTGAGTGGGGTTAGTAGGCTCTATGATAAGGAGGTAGGCTGGTGCAGGGCTTAGCCTAATAATGACAGTGTTGCATTAACAGTAATTAGCATGGATGTGGGAAGTGTTAAGTCCGGCATACCGTGAGGCGGACACCGGGGCCAGTTGGCGGTACCGTGAAGGGGTGTTAAGTGCCTATGAGTAAGCCAGCCCCGGCTTTAGACCCTGCAACTTGAACAGGATACTGAGATAGGTTGGGCGTACACGTCTAGGGCCAGGATACCCCCAGTCACAGCAACTACAGGGATCCCAAAGATGTCCGTCCAGAGTGGGGAAGGGGAGGTACTCGATAGGCACACACCACCACACTTAGTCATTATCTGACATGCGGGTAGCAACGATTGGGTTTAATTGGGCAAGGGGGTCCTGGTGGAAGGGATAATCGCAGTAGCAAGCAGGTTAGCAAAATATAAAACCCAGACTGCACCGTAGGGGGGCTCAGTTGTTTCCTAGGCTGCAGAAAAGGGAGGGTGGACTCTCTTAGTGCGCTGAATCACTTGGTAAAGAATCACTCGGTAAAGAGGATCAACACTTGGATTGAGAAATTAATTCAAATACCTCAATAGCAGTGTATTCCACATGGGTGCAACTGAGAGGGACAATTTCGATTAGCAGGGTGGGGTTCACTTGAAGGGGACCAGCAGTGAACGGCTGACAAAGAATAGTTGGCCATGGTTGGAGGGGTTGTTTCTACTTGCAGGATGGGGTCCATTTGACAGAGTCAGGGAATGCCCTATTGATAGGGAACATACTAGCAGGGGTAGAGGGTTTTTATTAGGAAGATATGACCTTTCAGTGTAGGCTGTTGGGGGGGGCGGCCAGATAGTCAGTCAACTATGCTGGCCTGTGGCGGTAAGGTCATAATCGGTGAGCAGCAATTTAAGGTCCTTAGGGTGGGGCGGCCCCATTCAAGAAAGGGGTCGCCCAGGGGGAGGGGCCATGGGTCTCTCCCAGAACTTCAGGGGCAGGATATCCGCTTGCTTGGGTGCGGGGGACGGAGTCAAGCTTTCCTCAGGCTGGTAGCCACCCCGCACATACACAATGACGTCTTAAAATGGCGCGAGTGTAAGGGCCCTCCTGTTATGGTTAAATGGAGTTCACGGAGCGTACGAGGGCAACCAGGAGAGGGACGTACTCTCCCGGTAACCGGGCCCTTGTTGCGCATGCGCATCTCGGACGTGAGAGCGTAGCTGGGTAAAAGGATCTGACACCGGTTAACGACCTTGCCGTAGGACCAGAATTTATTAAAATGCATAATTGATATGTATGATGTTAGATTCGGTTAGGAAATACGCTGTATTAGTCATGTGTTAAGGTTAGCCCATCATACCTGTCTAACTCGCTGTAAATCTTATGTCTGAATTTTGCATTTAATGATTATGTAAATAATGTGATTTTATTTAATTTTTGACTTGTTTTTATATTTTAATAAATACGGCTGGGGGGTCGAGAGAACCCCTGCCTTCCAAAGAATTTTGTTTCCTTATTGATACGTTTTGTTTACTATTGGCATGAGATGGCGGGGGTGGCCGGCAGTCCCAGACCATGTGGAAAGGGGGGGCCGCTCGCCCCCCACGCACACATGGCTGGGGCCGGCCCCTTCCGCCCGCCCTGATTGGTCTGTGGGTCCCGCCATTGACCCGGAGGTGGTTTTACGCTTCCGGGTCAAGGGGGCGGGACCCGTAGCAAAGGGGGGGTTTAAGAGCCTTGGGAGCGCGGGAGGCGTCCTCTTTGTGTCCTGCGCTTCCCAGGTTCGCTCCTCGCCCCGCTGTGGGGCTTTTAATTTTCCCCACCCTCCATCCCCTTGTAGCAGAATCCTGGTGAGGGAATTGGTAGGTATCCTTTGTAACGCGATGCAACGTTGTAAGAATAGATGCTTTTCTTCCTTAGGCCCTTTTTCCCCGTTTACAGGCAATGTTAATATTAATATGCTTTATTGGTTGGTTGTTGCTGCAGTATTAACTGTTTTTCTTTAGGCCTTTTTTCCCTCTTAGATTAAAAATTTCGTATTTATTATGTGGGTCAGGCGGTAATGTCATAATCGGTGAGCAGCAATTTAAGGTCCTTGGGGGGGGCGGCCCCATTCACGAAAGGGGTCCCCCAGGGGGAGGGGCCATTGGTCTCTCCCAGAACTTCAGGGGCAGGATATCCGCTTGCTTGGGTGCGGGGGAGGGAGTCACGCTTTCCTCAGGCTGGTAGCCACCCCGCACATACACTATGACGTCTTAAAATGGCACGAGTGTAAGGGCCCTCCTGTTATGGTTAAATGTAGTTCACGGAGCGTATGAGGGCAACCAGGAGAGGGACGTACTCTCCCGGTAACCGGGCCCTTGTTGCGCATGCGCGTCTCGGACGTGAGAGCGTAGCTGGGTAAAAGGATATGACACCGGTTAACAACCTTGACGTAGGACCCAAATTTATTAAAATGCAAAATTGATATGTAGGATGTTAGATTTGGTTAGGAAACACGCTGTATTAGTCATGTGTTAAGGTTAGCCCATCATACCTGTCTAACTCGCTGTAAATCTAATGTCTGAATTTTGCATTTAATGATGTATATAATGTGATTTTATTTAATTTTTGATTTGTTTTTATATTTTAATAAATACGGCCGGGGGGTCGCGAGACCCCCTGCCTTCCAAAGAATTTTGTTTCCTTATTGACAAGTTTTGTTTACTATTGGCATGAGATGGCGAGGGGGGGGGGTGGCCGGCAGTCCCAGGCCATGTGGACATGTCGGCCCCAACTTCACTTGTACTTGAGTCATTATGGGGTTTACACATCTGTGTCCCACTGTTGGCGGCTACCTGCTGCCTACCGAGGAGATTACACGTGTTGGCTCCAACTATGCTTTTACTTTAAATAAAAGAAGTGTCTACCTACATGTCTTCTGCCTTCTTCAACTTAACAGGAATATTATGATAAAGCTAACACTACAAAAAAGACAAATAAGTTGTAAAACAAAAAGTTGTCACACATCTGATAGAGCAAGAAAGGCAAGGTTTGGCATAGGAAGGAAGCCCATTTCAAAACCGTCTTGGTATAAGATTGGCTGTTACCTGATGAGTACTTACTACTTGGCGTATCCCAGATGCTATCAACGTGCTTTCCTCTCGTATACTCTAAACGTAAATTGTGATTTGTAACCACAGAGTTAATAAAATAGAAAACGAATAAATTGCATCGCCCTAGTATAGCGACACAATCGGTAACTTTGTTAACTGACACGAGAACACCCACCACTGGAGCAGGGGAAGGGCGAGAACTGTCAAGTACGTCAGGGTAAGTGCGCTAGTCCTTCGTCTATTTCCTTGTTCACGCACAGCGCGAGTCGTCCGCTGGGGACAGGGTCGCAGCAGAAAAGATGACATCAGCATCCGGGGACTGTGCCGCATCTGCGCACAAGCCAGGTGGCGGGTGCGCGCGCACACCCAAGTCCTATGGCTCACAATGAACTAAACTAACAAGAGTGTCTATTATCTATGTCCAACTGACATCAAACCGTCAGAGAACGCTGATGGTCTGTGTGGCAGTGCCCTCCTGTTAACCTGTCTAGATTGAACGTTTCTGCAGGGCACCTTCCGCTCTGTCAGCCCTTCGTGGGCGAGTTGTGGAATGTTCACTTTTAAATGACTACCCATATAAACGTGGTACGATGGTGCCGGTAAGAAGTAATAATCAGAACACTCACTCGCTACTTAAAATGTTAAAATAGTTACACTCGCTGTACGCTGCCCACGTGAGATCCAGACAACCATGCTCGCGTGTACGCGACTGCACGGTTCTTGTACAAAATCACCTACAATAGAAGCGTGTTTTCTGTGGGGTGGTAAGGGTCACAGTTGGCTATCCTTTGGCTTCTACCGCCTTTCGTTTCACTGATCCCAGGCAAGCGCCGTGGTTCAGGCAAAACTGCCGGAGCCGCCATATTTGGTGGGGGAAGAGAGGGGAGGGTCACGGAGTCAGGAGGAAACAGACAAGCGGGAGGGAGGGGGAAGGAGAGACAGGAAAGAGAGAGACCGTCGCTGACACCCGCCGGAACCCAAGCGAAGGATTGAGAGGGAGGCGGTAGAGGGGCTACCGGTGCTCAGAGGTAGTTGCGGGACTCGCACCCTCATCGGACGACAAAAAGGAGGTGCATGAAGCGCCACTGGTCTCGAGCCGGCCACAGGCGGTGACGCACGAGAAACGCAGCTTCAGGCGGCGCCGGGGAGGGAATAAAAAAAAGTCAGCTGGACAAACCCATACCCTTCCACCAGCAGGTCCATATACCGGTTCCCGAAAGATGGGACCTGGTCGTATGCAATGAACTGAAGTGGTGCTGGCAGACCGGAGCCAGCCGGCGGAAGCGCCGCTAGACCCCTACTGTCTCCCTGCTCGGTTTAATTTTTCTTATTGGCTGGTTTCCGTCTCAGTCCGGTTTCCTGTTATGAGAAGCGGCCCGGCAGCCCTTTCTCTGCTTCCCCTGGAGTGGGGGACGCGGGGAGGCTCTCCCGGCGTGTGGTAAGTGTCACTGATTTGGCAGAAGAATGTGACATGGTAAACGGTGTTTAGTGTTATTGTTTTTACACAACAAGACGGAAGGTCCTTCCTTCCACCCAGTCTTGTTGCTGTCATATGTCGCCTACCGAAGATATCCCACAGCAACCGGTGTGACAGCTTGGGGCCCAGCTTACTTCATGTTTCGTGCACCGGCTACCTGGGCCTCTGTGGTCTTACATTAAGGGTATTGCGGGGATAGGCGATATACTTAGTCCAGGTTTTAGGTCTGAGGTGGTATGACCGATCCTTTAGTCTCTCAACCAGTGAGGTCTGAGTTATAGTACAAGCCTAGCTGATCCTTCCAGTAAGTGTTCCCGGCGTAGTGCCGGGCCTGGCCCGCCCGTCAACGCCATGACAGGCGGACTGGGCAGGCAGCATGGAGGCCTGACCAGCATAGCAGGCCTCGGTTTTTTTCTTTCCGTATACTTGTGTGATGAGAGGCTAAAAGCGAGAGGAGTGGTTGGGAACCGCTGTCGATATCTACCTTAGAAACTCTCTAAACTGTCTCTTCGTGTCTTGTGCCGGTCAGAAAACATACACCTTTTAAGCCAAGGCTTTCAAAATGAGTTTGTATTTACTGTCACATGTACCCAGAATCTTCTGTTATGTTGTATTTGCCCCGAGTTAGAGTTTAAAAGTCCCGGTTTCATTTCTCTATCAAACTGCAGATTTGCTAATTTTTCTTAAAGCTTGTTGTTCTCTCGCCCTCCGGTATTAGCTTTCATGTCCTTCCCATAATATTTGCGTCTCATGCTTTTTAATCGTGCCCCTTGGTTAATTCTTCTTATGTCACCCCTCTAAATGTTAGGTCGTTTATGTATAGTTTACCACCACAGTGATGTATAGCTCATGCGTCTATGTCTAGTGTTGCTGTTTCCCCTCTGTCTAGTCTTGCAGTCTAGTCCATGTCTAGTATCGTTGCCAGTCCCCTTGCCCACGTGTTGTTGCTCTATCGCATCTAGTCTCTCTCGCCAGTGTCTTGTTGCTCACCTTCACCCTTGTTTTTTTTTTGTATTCACTCTCTATCCATGATTTTTCACTGCTACCACTCGCCTTTGCAAATTCCTTTTAACCCCATTTTTTCCTCCACTTCCTGAACCACACACATCCGCTTTCTTCCTCTTGCCAGCGATGATTGATTGTCTATTAGCCCTAATATTTCCTTAGATCCCCGACAATGTGTTTTTGCGGTCCTTGATCATTTGTTTGTGCATTTTCTTTGCACCCCATCCATCAATTTGCAATTGCCTTGTTCCACATAGCTAGAGACTATGCTCCCCCTTCTGTCTTTACTCGCCTCCTTATGTTCGCTCGAACCCTTGTTTGTATCTCCACACGTTATCAACTCCCACCCTGTTATTCAGTCGATTGCTTCTTATCCCTTTTATAATGTCATGTATTTTAGACCTTTTGGGATACTCTATCTTTGGCTATGGTTTTCAATGTCCTTGTTATGAGTAAAAAGTAAACTTGTGACAAGTGCTTTTGTGAATAATCAATTTTTACTCTATTAGTAATTTTAATGTGCGGCCAGGCTTCTTTATACTATAACTCCTACTTTATATATTTGTGTAGACAACAAGCAGCATGCTTAGTAGGTCCGACTTACCATAATGGATATATTTAACTACTGTTTTTTTAAAATTATATTCTTTAATTTACAAAGAATCCTGCTTGACTCAAAAATAGC
Organism: Lissotriton vulgaris; assembly: GCF_964263255.1. NCBI lineage: Eukaryota > Metazoa > Chordata > Amphibia > Caudata > Salamandridae > Lissotriton > Lissotriton vulgaris. The sequence continues at coordinate 360,336,116 of NC_141696.1, read as the reverse complement.
TTAATTAATTTGGTGTTGCACACCGATAAGCTTAATCTTGTTGACTCTCAATTATAATACTGGTAGAGTTTATAAGGATTTGTGAAAGTTTTTGAAAACTGAATAATTTGTATTGTATTCTTTATCCACTAGCATACACTTTATACTAATGTTGCTTCGTTTCCTTAGTATTATTTCACACGCATGCTGTTCTTCAAATGGAGTTGCTTGCTTGGAATGGGATTTTTAGGGCCCCCTTTTATTAAGACACAGGCTCTCTAGTTGCGTATCTGATTTGTCAGTGTCCATTTCAGTTCTTCTTTAAAATGTGTTTTACCTTTCCAACTAAGTCATCTGAAAAGTAAAAATAAGTTTAAATGGAAAAGTAGTTAAAGGGAACATGTGAGTTTTTTGCTCGATGTGGTGGATATCTCGAGAGGTCAGATCTTTGCTTTAATGGGCTTGTTCTCGGTAAATAGACGGATGCCATTGTTTTGAGATTAAGTTTGTATAAAGTGGTCAGGGTCTATTGATTACAACCAAGAATTCATCATGGGAACCTATACATAAATTGTTTTGGGATTTCTTCAGAGTAGTTAGTACATGAAACGTTTTTATTACTCAAACATTTTAGTAGTCAAGGTGTTTAAATAAACCGAAATGAGTACCACAAGTAATACAAAACGCAAGAAACCAATTACTTCATTGGATCAAGCAAAACCAAACAGGCATAAATCTCCATAAATTTGGTATCAGCATTTCCTTGTGGGTGCAATTGACATATATTATCTATATGATAAACATTTTCCATGCGCTCAAAAAGTGATAAGAAAGGGAAATAGTTTAGGTAGGATGGGTGTGGTTGGGTAGAGGTGAGGACTGGGTAAAGGATGTTGTGACTATACTCAATCACAGTGATATTCGATGCAACCTTTACAGACTAATTTTGTTCATTAGTTCCATATCGCTCTTTAGCATAGGATCTGTATGTATCCACGGGTTGCTTCCTGTGCTAAGAGGGTAAGTGTAACCCGGTCTACGTTTCGACCCCTGGATTAAGGGTTGATTGAAGCCTCATTCTGGGGTCTTCTTCAGGACATAACAATACAGGAGCGCCTAAAAGTAATAAAATTATAGAAGGGAATGTATCAAAACTTGGGTATGAAGCACAATTGTACTACGACTAATTAAATATCAAAATAGGCTTCTTACTTAATGTTGGGCCGTCCAGTGGCCTATTAAAGTTGGACCATCATCGGTTCCTCTGGAGTTAAAAGTGACCTAGAGATGTTTAAAAATTGGAGGTATAGATTTCAGTACTGGGTTGGTTATGTATATATTTAGCGAGAGACCAGAGGGGAACTTACTGGGACATCCGGGGCTTTCCAGTCTGTCCATGTATGATTTCATATCCATTTGTATTGCTCCTTCAGATGCATTATTTCTGAAGATTTAAAAAGAGGGTAGCAATTTATGTAAAAACGGGTCTGATTGTAAAGGCAATAGTTATGCTGCTGTAACATGTTAGATTCACAAGAATATAAATTGCTTCAAGTGGTCTAAATTACGCGTTGGTTTAAAGGCGTGCAGCAAAGGGAAATTAGCAGATCGTTTCTACATCTCAATGTGATACTATAGTATCGCATTTTGAACAAGCCTCGCCTGGATTTAGAAAAAGAGGGTTGCGGTTTATGTGAAGGCGGGTCTAATTATGAACATATTGGTTAAGTTGCTTTGACAAGTTAAATTCTTGAGAATATAAATCACTTCAACTAGTCTAAATTACGCGTTGGCTTGAAGGCGTGCAAAAAAGGGGGAATAAGCGGATCGTTTCCACATCTCGAGGTGATACTTTATTATCGCATCTAAAACATGCTTCGCCTGGACGCCAAGTCTAGCAGGTCTGGGAAGTTGACATTTCTCACACAGATTACTGTGGAGCGCTTACCTTCCGTGCTTTGTTAAAGCGAGTCTATTCAGCAACGCTGCCCGGCCGCGAGTGAGCAAGCCGCGAGGTGCAGGCACTGAATACTTTCCGGAGGCTCGTCATAGACAGCCAATCGGGATGCAGTATCGACGTCATGTTTAGGGAGTGTGTCTAAAGTGTGTAAAGGAATTTGCTCGATCCGTGGGGTCTTGTCTAAGAATTGGTTTACAGAGCACTGAGCTCGTTTCCAGGTGATGTCTTTGGAAGCACATCAGCTGTGTTGCTTGTCAAACTGTTTTTAAGTCAAGGTCCTATTCTTACATCCATATATACCCTGGAAAGGTACTTAACGGGTGAAGGACATGTAACTGTATTTTCGTTTAAACATAACACATCATACCACTCAGGTTGTGGGTGTCAGTAAGATACATTGCAGTAGCCAATATAGGAGGACTTGATATATACAAATACAAACATATTATATCTAAGCTAAAAACCTATGTGTGTTGAGCACTGACCAATCATGGTAATAGTTGTCGATAAGACATATTCATAGTACACAATGTATGTTGACTTTCTATATGTCTGGAAATTCAGAATAGTATGTAACCAATCGTTGTTGTTAAACAAACACAATTGTTGTGGAAGACATTTTGTCATGGGAGATTCAGGAATATTCAACCATAGCGTTAAAGAGGTGTGCTTCACTAGTCAAAACAAACATGGCAAATTGTAAAGGGTTGTTCCCAATAAAATCACATAATTCTTGTCCAACTGGCATACCAACCCATGGATGTATTAAACGTTCAATAGCAGCAAGAATAATCATTAATAATCAGAATGTGCTACATATTATAAGAGAAGTTTTAGTCACAGTTGGGTGAAAGTTACATCCATTTCATTCAGTCCATTTTGTACAGAATTAAAACGTTGCATCCATTTACATTCTCTTGTATTTAGAATGGAGTCTAGATCACCACCCCTATTGTTTTGAGCTTGTTAGATTCAACCTCTGTCCTCTTCTTCACGTGTCATTAATCTATTCATTTTTTTTATATAGAGTCCATTTAGCTAACAAATCGTTTTATAAAAAAAATAATATATTTATATATATGCAAGGCCTCTGGTAGGCTGAAACACGTCAGCTGGCATGCTGAGCTTTGAATAAAAATACTCACTTGCACTTATAGCTGGGTCTGTTATCGTCTGTTCCGGTTCCGGTGTCACAGAAGCTGTTCGGTAGGATGCTGTTGAACCGGCTTCAGGACTGGGCAGAAGAGATGTGTGTCCTTAGTCCGTATCAGGCGGGCTTTAGGAAGGGAGTCTCTACAGTGGACCAGGTCTTTCGATTGAATATCCTCTATTGGAGGGCAGCGATATTCGAAGGCGGCAGCTTATACACAATATTTGTGGATCTGAGGGCCGCCTTCGACCTGGTGTTCTGGCCGAGATGGGCGTCCCCCCCGGATATCCTGATAATCTTACAGAGATTGCACCATAACAACTATGCTCGAGTGAGGTGCGGGAAATTTGGGGAATTGACGGACAGATTCCCCGTTGACAGGGGGGTTAGACAGGGTTGTGTGTTGGCACCGACCCTGTTCTGCCTCTTTGTCAACGGGGTAATCGCCCACCTAAATGTCACTGAATATACTGACGCCCCAAAGCTGAACGGCAACAGGGTGCCTGCAATCATGTTTGCAGACGACACCCTGCTGCTGTCCAAAACCCCTATGGGGATACAGAGGATCCTTGACTCATTTGTGGCCTTTTGCACAGATAGGGGCTTAGAAATCAATGCCGCAAAAACTAAGTTCATGGTCCTGAACCCAAGTCAAATATTGCGTCCAAACCCACTATTGGGAGCGTCACGGCTAGAGAGAGTCTCCACCTTTGAATATCTTGGTGTAACCCTGAACGAAACCATGTCCTGGGGACCACATCAGACTAGGGCCAACCACAAACTAGTACAGACCACTGGGGGTATCGCTCGGATGATGAAAAGCTCCACATACCGTCCGTTGGGGCCGCTCATCCAGATCTACAAGGCACAGGCCAGGGGTGCTACCATGTATGGGGCGGAATTGTGGGGCCATACATCTTCCCGCAGTCTGTCTTCAACTGAGAACAACTTTATCAGACAGATAGTTGCACTCCCGCCCAGCACCCCGCTCCTTCCCCTGAGGCTGGATCTGGGACTGAGACCAATAGCTGACGAACTAGGTCTCAGACCCATAGTCTTCTGGCGAAGGCTATGGAGTAGCGAAGAACTCTATGCTTATAGGGCGGAACTGAGGGAGCTTTTAACCCATCCCAAAGCGTTACAGATCCCCTGGATAAAATATATACAAAAATCCTGTGCGAGACTGGGGTTCCCTGACCTTTGGTCCGATCCTGCTAATGCCTCACTAAATATCTCACGGAGAGCTTTGGCCAATGTCTACCACGAACAGAAACTAGCCATGGCCTTGGATTGTCGGGGTGAGGGGTCACTAACATCTGTATTTGCGCAAAGCAAGGACTCGTACAGGCTGGAGAGGGTTTTGGACGCCATGTCCCCCGTGCTGGCCAGGAAGCTGTTTCTCAAATGGAGATATGGCACATTGCCTTTGCGATCCTTTACCAGCTCCTGGTCAACACCGCCCTCCACCAAGCAGTGCCCGGCATGCAATGGTGCTGAGGAAAGTGATTTACATGTGGTCCTGTTTTGCCCAACTTACAAGGCAGCGAGGAAATATTGGCTCCTTCCACTTATTAGAAACCTTGGTTGTAGGGAGTATCTCCCGATGTACAGAATCCTAAAAACCGATGTTTCAAGTCCAATTTGTGTTTGCACTAGCAAAATTTCTTACCAATGTCTGGCACACTTGCACCCGTATTCTGAAGTCGCAAGCTCCCACCTAATTTTAAGTCTACAATTTTAAACGCAACTCTAGTAGTATCTAATTCCTAGAATGGAACGATTTTATATTGTACAAATATGTATCGATTGTTTATTTTGGATGATTTTATAATGGTTGTATATGCTTTTATTGTATATCTTTGATGGCCATATGGCCGAAATAAAGATTGATAAATAAACAAAATAAATATATATATATAGCCTCTGGTAGGCTGAAACACGTCAGCTGACATGCTGAGCTTTGAATAAAAATACTCACTTGCACTTATAGCTGGGTCTGTTATCGTCTGTTCCGGTTCCCAAGAGATTTGTGAGTTCTGGGCTCTTTGCGGCGAAACTTTCGGTATGTATATATATATATATATATATAATATATACTATCTCTCGCTCTCAGCACCTACTTACGGCGAACTGCGAGAAACGAAACACCAGGATAATTTCGGCAACTGGTTGTTTATTTTTCTCACTCCTCAATCTCCTTGACACGTTTCGGTCATCAAGTGCCCTTGATCACACAATATATATATTTTCGACAGCACAATGCATTAACTGTACTTAAACTGGCTACTACTCATCGTTTGTGGATTTTATGCCTATCTTTGACCGTTCACAGATCTCTGCTGCCTAAGAAGTACCACATACATACCTAGATACGTAATGGTGTACTGAAGAAATATTTTTTCTGCAGTTGTGATGCACACTCGTTCGTTTTTGTTTTTTAAATGAATCCTATTTAGGTGTAGATGTCTGGGGGATGAGTTCCAAGTTTAACTTATGCCAAATTAAGCTGCTTCTGATGGATGGCGTAGTTGTGCTGATGTAGGTGCGAGAATGGTTGAGCATATTTTCATTCATTGAATAAGATTCCATTTAATTTTTCTTTAGAAAAAAAAGTAAGATATTTTTAGTTGAAATGTTAGCATAAAGAGTAGCCTTTAAAGGACAGTTGCGTTCTTAAAGTAAAAAGAAAAAGCAAATGGCGCTACAGTAACTTACAATTTGAGGCAGAGTTTTTAACTACTCCTGAAAGCCTTACTAGGTATCTTGTACGACTGCTCAATAATTTATTTAGCAAACTTAGTGAAATATCCATGTTGATATGTAATTCCTTTAATTGAGAACCATATTTTTGTTACTAAACATGGGACTTATTACTAAGACGTTGAAATGGATTAATGTATCAATTTGTTTTGCATAAGTGGTTTACGAAGTGTCCCGTTTTAGAAAACTTGGTTTGTACTTAATGTTTTAAAATCAGTAGCATTCTTGATTTGTTTAGCTGTGTGCCATTTATATTTAGGACATTATGATTATGACACTGATGTTCAATGGACTTTTCGTTCTTTAGTGATGTTTTTCCAAATGTACAATAAGTTGCCAGCTTCTTTGTATCAGGTGTTGTGGAACTATTGCATAAGCAAACTAGAATAATAAGCATGTGTATTATAGTCCTGTTTTAAAATGTGATAATGTATTTCTGCTACCCAACGCGTTGTATACTAGGTTGTCCCCCAACCTACAGCCACTGTACAGAAGCTGCACAACTTAAAGAAAAAAGTAAGATAAAAATGGGATTATGAAAGGCATATGATTAAGATGTGACGGTAGTTTCTTTTAAAGTCACCTCGTTGATGATGAAACCTCTTTTGTGGACAGATGGCATCCAAAAAAAGCTGGTACTCAAGAAATTGTGTGGTGCTCTATTTTTGTTCTTTATCCACTTTTTCATCCACTACAATGGATAGGTTGCATACAATTGAATTGTGGTCGTCATAGGAAGTACCAACCTGTTATCATATGTCTTTACGGTGCTTAGGCAAAGAAGCAGTTTGTACGTTTTAAAAAAACAATATATTCTCTATTTAAAGAGCCTGATCTTGACCCTATTTAAGGATGCCAGAGCACATTGCATAGTTGTGAGAAATATTGTACACCGCTTGAGAAAATATACAGACAGGCGAAAGGAGGCACAATTCTGGTTACATTAATACGTGTTTAATACAGGTAGCAGGAACATAATGTAATGAGAACGCTAAATTTAGGAATTAGTAGCTGAGAAAAGTAATTAATTATTTGTAGTTTGGATAGAGATGGCAGTTGATGACAGAGTGCTTTATGTTGGAGTGAGATGTATATATTGATAAAGACTGAAACACATTAAAAATTACATGATTACTTTCAGTTCACAGAAAACTAAAATAAGAGGAGAATACTTTTCATGGCGCATGTGTGTATATGAAGACTAAAAAGAAGAGCAAGTAAGTCTTTATTGCTTGATTATTAAAACCGTTGCAATACAGAAAACAATAAAATACATTAAAAAGATACATAAAATGTACACGTAGGGTCATCACCACCAAATAGAATAAAACCCATCTCGATCAAGGTTTCGTTGAAAATTTAAGGAGGAGTCTCACTTCCTGTCGTATAGCTTAAAATAAAGACAATTGGCCCCTAGGCTTTAGTGCCAAGTGAGCTCGAGGCAGGGAAGTATAGATAATGTGCAGCTGCAAAACTAGGCCTATTTTCTGAGCGTACCTGCCCTTCCCAACGGGCTACATACTTACACTAATAGTCATTTGTTAGAGTGTCAGTATCCGTAAAGTGCAAGAGCAGAAAATAAAGTGCTGTGGGCATTGTACATGTGAAGTGAAAATGCAGCAATATGGGTTCCTTGGGGCTTTTCTGTCTAATAGTACCTGTGTACATGTAATGTATAAGGCGACCGAAGAAAGGTGCAGCATCCAAGGACAGGGTAAGTGAGGAACAATGAACGTTATCGATAAGAAGTGCAAGTGCAGCAGTTTTGATATGTTAAGTGCTTTATCTGACTTAAATTGCCTACATGTATATAGTGACTAAGGGGGTGAGGGTTGAGGGCTGCGCCCGGGGACAAGAGCCAGTGGGAGCAGTAAGTTATATGCCTAAGGCTTTTTCCACTAGTAAAGCCTATGTGTCAGTGTAAGGCGGTATGAGGTGCGACGCCCGGGGTAAGCGGGTGGCTGCCTTAAAGGGTTTACTATGAACCTGAATTGTTGTAAGGCCCCTTTATATTGGAAGGAGCAGGGTTAGGAAGACCAAATCAGGTGTAATGCTTTGAGCTGTGCTCTTTGAGCTTTTTAAAACTGAGTGTAATTTTTCGGGCGTCTGCCTTGATTTAGGAAGGCCACTAAGTAAGGACTTCTCTTAGTTTAGTCTGGAGATAACTAATCATTTGTTTATCACTTTTAGATAATGTTTAGAGAGCAAAGATTTAAGTTGCAAATGGTGCGGGTTACCAAGAGCATTTTTTAGTGTTATTGACATGCTCCTTTATCAAGAGTCTTCTGTCTAACTTTTAAGTCTAGGACTTGGCTTTACTTAGTGATAGTTTCCTAGTTCCTAAAGTGTTTGCGTATAGTATTTTAATGTGCAGATGTTTGGCAAAATGAGGAGGAATTTGTTTCTTTCGATTGAGATTTGTGAAGTGATATGGTAGCTAAGTCAGAATTGTATCAAAACCTTTGTATATACATTTGCAATTTTTTGTTATAACTCCTCTTGAGGTAGAGCTAGTGTAATTGTTGTACTAATGTTTGTTTAGGCCGAATTCTCTGTTTCAGTGCGTGGTTCTTTATAGAGGTTAAATAGTGTAGGGGCTAGTTACCGTATGGAGTTGGTTCTGGTGAGAAGATACCACCTTACCTGTATATGGTTTATTTTCCAGGTAAGAACGTAACCATTTTAAAACACCGTCCACAACTGCTTTTTCCTAGATAATGCTGAGTAAATTCTCGTCGACTGGCAAAAGCTGCAGAGGGGAAGCAGAATGCAGGATTCTCCAATGTCTGCTATCTTTAATATATTTGTGACTGATAGAGTTTCAGTTTCAGTACTGCACTTTTCCTAAAAGCCTGATTGGATCGAGTCAGATAAGTTTGACATTCCTAATAAGGCCTTTTAGTTTTGTTGTCTGCTCATTCCAGTGTTTTGCTAAAGAAAGGTAGTCCAGGTACTGGCCTGGTGTTGTTGAGTTCTTCAGTGTCAACAGAAGGTTTGTGTGGTGTGGCTTTTTTTGGGGGGGGGGGGGGGTATTCAGGGACATTCCTTCTTTAAGTGAGCAATTTGAGGTAGGTCAGGCAAGGCTATATGAATTACAAAGTTTAGTTACGTACTCCGTAATAGGGTCCATGAGTGATGGTTGCAGTTCTTTTTTTTAAAGAGTGAGAAGAGTTGAGTTCAAAGGCGCCTCATTTGGTCATACATTTCCTTTTTGTGTAAGAGTGGGGGGGGGGGGGATTGGAATGTGTTCTTTGATAATGTTTCTAACTTTGTGTCTTGTCCACAATGAAATTGTAATATTTGGTTTTCAAGTCGTCTGGAATGGTCTGTAAAGATGAGTTGGTTATTTTGTATACAATCTCAAAATATTATTGGTCTTTTTTTTGCATATTTAATTCTTGTTGGAATGAGGGGGCTTTCGTTTCGAAGTATATTTTCAGGCCAGTTTTAGAGCTTGTATTTGGGGTTTGAAGGTCTTTCAAGTTTGCTGTTTATTTCCTCTTCATTAAGTACTTAAGAACTTGGGCGCTGAACTTTTAAAAATGATCTTTATTATTATTATTTTTATTTGTTTGTTGTTAGCCAGTTGTGCTATTTCATGGGACCGCTTTACTCCCCCTTCTAACTTTCGAAACTATTTCATTGTTGGTTGCCAATTGCTGGCAGAATATTTAGATCTTCCTTTCTCAGAGTCCGGGATTTAGGTTGTTGGTACTTAGGAGTGAATGGACCCATGTTGAGGTGTTTGGTGCGAATATTAGTGTGGTGTAGGCTCTGCATTTGTGGTGTTAAGCTTTCTTAATTTTAATGATTCTTTGACATCAGTGGTATGTTTTCCATTATCTATTGATGGCTTGCTTATGCGTTGTGTAGCACAGGGCTTTCATGTCTCCCTTGTTATTAATACAATACAATACAATACAATAAGGGGCCATGAGTTGATGGCATGCATTACCACTGTTATGTTTTTTTTTGATTACCACATTTTTTTGAGTTTACACAGCGAGAATCATCCAATTTGATAGTCCTCAATAACAAAGCGATTTGAGCATAGAAGTACACAAAACAGTTATCTCACACCATAAAAGCATCATGACGGTATTCCATAGTAAGCTCACCATTCCCCCCCATATTTTATTTGGTTTCTGAGGACAGTTAACGTGCCTCGTATATCTGTTTCTCTTGGTGGACGCACTAGTCAAGTCTGCCCCATAGTTGCAGTGAAGGGAGTGAGGGGTGAATCCACAGGCAAAAAAACGCTCTATTGGCTACCATACAACCTGTTGCTATGAAAGTCATCCAAGGGCGTGGTCCCCACAAGTTCACCCAAAAGACCAAATAGAACTGTCTTGGGATCTTTATCAATGGAACGTCCCAAAACTGCTGATAGCTCACGACCCACCCGTCCCAGAATGAGTGCAACAAAGGGCAATACCACACAATGTGGAAGAAATCTGCAACGGGAAGAGTGCATCTAGCGCAACCCAGATGAATGGACGGGGCCATCCATGGTATATGGTAAGGGGACAGACAGGTTGCGTACAAGTTGTTGATTTGGATCATGTGCAGACTGGAAGAAATTGCCAGCTCCCTAGGGGCCTGGCAAGCCTCTCTCCAATCATCATTGTCTAGTCCACTCACCTAGCCTTCCCACTTCTGTCTCAAGGTGTGAAAGCCATCGGGTGCATTGATAGTTTTGATAATCAAGAAGCGGTAGATCACAGAGACCGCTTCCCTGCCCAAGTGTCCTATAAAGATTTTGACTTCAAGCTGGCTAAGTTCAGGATGCCGAGTTGTTGAGGAAAGATGGGCCCGCAAAGCATGTTGCAACTGGAGGAAATGATAAAACTGCGTATGAAACAGTGTTACGATCTTGTAGTTCTTGAAAGAACAACAAAGCCTCCCCTCGATATAAGTCCCCTAAGTATGTAATCCAATGTGGTCGCAGTGGGCAAAGCCTTCGAGGCTAGACACCTTTTTGGAGCCCGGGCCCCGCCAAAGAGGAGTCCAGTTTGACGGGCAGCGGTCCCAGTGGATAAAGTGCAGGGCTGCCATCCAGTACATCACAGCTTGTGGGTGCACAATAGAATATTTAGGGCCATTCGACCACCATAGTGCAGATAAAGGAATCCCTTGAAAGCCTATAAGGTGGAGCTCTAGGTGGTAGACAGGATCATTCCAACCCCCATGAGCCATTAATTTATGGGCACTTGGTGGGCTGCCAGCTAGTAGGCATAGACGTCTGACATACGCAGCCCACCATTAAAGGGTGACGTACGTGCAGAGTTAACCACCACACAATGGCACATACTGACCCATATAAAGTATCTTCATTTTTGGAGTCCAGGGTACAAAATCATTCCCGGGGATCGAATGAGGATAGTTAGACAAGATGTATAAGTATCAAGGAAGGCACATTACTTGAAATTATGCAACCCATAGAGTTGAAAGGTAATTGGTTCCACTTCTGAAGGTCACAGTCCAGGGATGCAGCCGGAGGCTGAAAATTGAGGGTCCAGGCCAGATCAGGGAGGGGCGGCCCATGGATTCCCAAGCAGAGGGAGGAGTTCTGCCTAAGAGGTATATCCCTATAAAGGGTAGGGATCTCCAGGCATCGAGGACTGGAGGATAAGGGAACAGCAAGAAAGGGGAGAATGTTGAAGGCGTAGAGAGTGATTTGGTCTTCAAATCCAGTGTCCCACCTCCATCCCAAAATGTGGGAGTCACTGCGGATCAGGCAGGGCTGCGCCTCAATAGCCAAGGCAAATAGTAGTGGGAAAAGGGGGCAGCCCTGTCGTGTACCCCGTCTGATCGGAAAGGAGGGGGACAGAACTTCGTTGACACAGACCAAGGCCCTAGGAGTATTGTATAGGAGCCGCATCACTCTGCTGAATAAAGGGCCGATTTCCGCTCCTAGTAGGCAGCGTCTACTATGATGTATTATTAAACTGTCATTGGTGCGAGAAGTGCAACTGCTCAGTGGCAGTATCTATTTAATTGAGGAGTGGATGCTGTCCCCTTGCCTGTGGTTGAAATTTCAAACAGAATTTGTGTCCCTCTGATAACTATTTATTGACCCCAGAATTTGGGCTGATGGTTAGCACTGCAGGGAACATTGCTCACACCTTTGTCAATCATAAAATCTTCGATTTATCCTGAATGCAGATTTCCTGTACTCGTGTAAAGCATGTTCAAACTGACCTTCAATCCTTGTATGTGTATATATATATATATATATATATATATATATATATATATATATAATGCATTTTCCATCCCACTGCTCTCAAGAAAGAATTAATGCCTGCACGTAGAAGTCCATAATTTAGTTCCAAACCCCTTCAATCTTCATTGATTCAGACTCACATAGGGTTTGGACTTTATTTACCCATAAGCACCAATTTTCCTACTAGATTATTTAATGTTTAGTTGATGGGCCTCCACCCCAAGCTAAGCCTCTGGTCTAATTTGGACTGCTGTCACCAACCGGCTTCTCTGTAAAATCTGGCACATTATCCAATTTACTAGCAATATCCACTCTAGTGGATTAAGCAATCTCCTTGCACGCCCTGCTGTTTTGTGGGCTTTAAAGCGGCGTTCAACGTGTACCAAAGGGGGCGATGTGGTCCAAACTAACAAAATTGTGTATCCCCCCTCACCCACCAAAAGCCCTTGGAACCCATAATTCAGCTTCACTCCAACGCCTGGATTTGCATCAAACTAGGTAACCTTGCCTGTCAAGAAAAATCACCATGCCAGGTGTAAAGCAGGGGTGCGTGTTAGTCCCCCCTTCTCTTTAACTTGTTTATTGCCGATGTGTCCCAATACCTCGACTCCATTAAGTGTTACCCTCCCTAAATATTGGTGGCGAACAGATCAATAATATGTTATATGCTGACAATCTCGCTCTATTCAGCTACACAAGAGTAGGGCTACAGCATTTGCTAACCCAATTTCACTCCTACACAACTACCAATAACCTGGAGGCCAACTTGGAAAAAACCAAAGAAGAAACATTTGGAAGGAATTTTGTATGACGGGGTGGCTAGCTTTACGATGGAATTTTGTATCACGGGGTGGCTAGCTTTACGATGGAAATAGGATCACAAAAGACCTATTGTACAAGTACTGGGGGGGGGGGGGGAGGAGTCCATTTTGATGCAAGAGGTTCCTTTGCAAGGCAACGGAAGAAAATCAAAGCAAAGGTCCTGGTCCTCCAGGTGACTTTACCTAAACTATCAAACTCGTTGTTGGGGCCAAGCCTTTCTCCTCTCCTGGAAGTTATGAGGGGCCACAATTTCTCCAGCATTGTTCTATGGCACCAAAATATTACAGGGTGAAGATAGCAGGTTGCTGAATAAATTTGTTACCAGGATATACAAATGTGTCCTTCAGCTGCAAAGATTGTCCTCCTCCACTGCCCAGATCAGGCTAGAAATGCGCCTCCTGGATCAGCAGGCAGTCAATGAGGAGTATATCTCCACTTTTCCCACGAACTTCGGGCGGCCAGCCTAGAGGAGCCATTATGGGCCAAAATCCACACTAACGGGCCAAGGTAAATGTGCAATCAGTTTTTCGAGGACTGCTAGCTCTCCTTGGAGGCGAATTAACTTTGGTCTGCCAACCTGAGCCAACGTGCCTTTAAACTAGGTATCGAAAAATGTGTCTTCCTGTGGTCCTACCACTCTGACGTGGCTACACTGGCCAAGCGGAAGTACGCATGGGCGGTTATTAATACTTAGCCACATCTCCTTTATCCTACCTTGCCTGTACTTAAACCATCTTAAGGTAAGAGTTTGGGCTCTTAGGCTCAGGGAGTGGCCGTTCTTCAAACACCTAGCCAGTTGGCGCCGACCTAACGAAGGAACAACCTGCAGGGGCTGTGTCTTGTGTAAGGATTCACTCGAACACATCGTCTGCCTCTACTTTATTCTGTCGGATGAGTACAAAGCCAGACTAAGTCAAGAGTGGAACAATCTGGAAGTCAGCTTGTGTTGGCAAACCCCCATTGCCTCTCTTAACCCAGATAATACCTATTTAAACATTACTTTGACCACATTTGTTTCCCTCACCATCAATAGGCTTAGCTGCCCAAGGGGGTCATTGGGGGCCCAATATCCCCCCCCCCCCCCCCCCCCCCCCCCCAACACTGGCACTCCTTTGCCAAGCTCAGTCTAGCCATGAGGGTTCCCTGAATCGTAGTCACCTGTACACTCCTGCTCGTCCAGAGCTCTAGATCTAGAGTATCTGTCAACATATACCTTTACCCTATTCTCTTTGAACACTGTAATACTGCATTTTGCGCCTAACTTAAAGTAGTCCTTTCTTTTAGTCTTTAGTATATTCACCAAACACAAGTGTATGCCCATTTGCCTCGAACACTGTAAGAACACACTTCTTTGCTGTGCCGTTATCATTTGGCCCTTCCCATTTATACAGGGTATTGACTCCTTTGTTATCGAATGCTGTGAGTGTTTCTTTCATTTGAAAACTTATCAACTATTGAACTTTGTGTGTTCTCCAATATGGGTCAGTATTTCCTGCGTTATGTAAACCGGTTAGGCTACATTTTTTACCCCGACCAACTGTTGCTATCATTTGGTTTTGCACTATCACTTTGCCATGGACCCAGGTGCCTTCTTGTCATTTTCACCTTTTTATCCAATGGTTGTTTTTCTCGCTTGAGAGGAATTTATATATCATGGTTGTTTTATCACATCAGGTTGCTTAGGTATTTCAGCTGTACAGCTCTGTTGTTTTCGGTATTGTTGCTATTTGGTATCCCTTTTCCTGCTGTTTATACCGGAAAAACAACATTGACCATTCTCGTCCGTTTTCAACCTCTAAATAAATGCTTCAGATTATCCACCCACATCCATATCTTGACATTTTCAAGTCAAATAAGAGATTGAACTGCTTCTAATTTACAGTATTATTGAGCAAATCCAGAAACCTTTTCAACATTAACTTGTATCATTGTTAAAGTAGTTAGCATTTGAACTAACAGTGCCACAGTAAAGTTTTGCATCCTACGTAAACTGAAGTGATTATTATTCTCTTGTAAAGGTGTTGAGGCGGGAGGGGGCAGAGGAGTGCCTGTGCAAATTTCCTTCAGTTGGTCAAATCTGTTATGTGATTTATTCTCTTCTTGGCTCTGTATTTCTTCTGCAGACAACCATTCCAACTAGACCATGCTTTTTAGACTTGATTTTATAGTCCATTTCATGGGCTTGAGTTTGGTAATTTCTAGTCAAATCTTTGTCAACAGTAGCTTGTGGGTCTCTACCTTATGGATTATTTGTCATATTTAAGTTTCAGAATTAATCCATGCAGACTTTTTGTAAGCTCTATTTTGAGCGCAACATGCTCCCATAATTCTTTAACTTTGTGGCATGTGATGGGTAAATGGGAAAGATATGCTAAATCACTCCCATCCTCTTGGCCCATTGCCTAGTTTTACTTCAGACCGCACCAAGTGGGGGGCAAGTAAGCATTGAAAGCACAGTGGAGGCAAGGTCTCTGAGATGGTAAGAGAAGAGCAGGAAGGGGAAGAAGCATCCCACCGATATGCAAAATAACTGACTAATCCTTCTAACACCTATTACGCTTAGATGCGTGTTATTTTGATACTCTGATGCTCCATAAGAGATATCATTTCTTCAAATAAACAAGGACAATAAAGATTTCTGTAATGCCCTGATGAAGTCTTGTTTTACATAAACAGACGAAACACGTTTTGGCAAGGAGCTGTATTGATGGCAAGGAGTGATATGTGAAGGAGAACAATTTTGACAAAGGCAATATGAAAAGAAAGCCTGGATGTCTGAATAAAAGACATTGGACATTTCTACATACAACTATACTTATTTTCACTCATTGAGTGCTTGGAGAATTTATGAAATATTGAGAAGTTTTCTTTTCCAATTGAGGAAGATTTGGTGGCTCTCCCTCCTCCTGAGCACCGATTGGAATATATGTCCATTGAAATAACGAGTGTTTAACTGTACCAGTATTGAGTGTGCGCTTTTTTCCCATCCATTACCATTATTTCACCTTTAGTTTTTATTAAAGTTATATTTCTCTCTATCTGCTATCTATACTGTAAGTGACAACATTCTGCTCTTTCAGAAGGAGCATAAAATAGTTTTGTTCAGTGCCAGGAACTACGGTGGCAATGTGTGCTTTTTGAAACGAAAAATATTTTTGCTTTTTGTCAATGTTTGTTGTAATGAGTATGTCACCTGCAGCTTCCATAACAGTAAAGTTTTACATAAACCATGTCAAAACATGATGCACATTAACAAAACCAAAAAGCTGAATACCAATGTCAGACCTATTGGCTTTGCCAATGGCTGTTTATTTTCATGTTTTCAATAATCTTGC
Organism: Lissotriton vulgaris; assembly: GCF_964263255.1. Taxonomy (NCBI): domain Eukaryota; kingdom Metazoa; phylum Chordata; class Amphibia; order Caudata; family Salamandridae; genus Lissotriton; species Lissotriton vulgaris. The sequence goes on along the minus strand of NC_141696.1, from coordinate 360,319,884 downwards.
TAAAACTGGTTACACTAATTTTCCATAATGAATTATTTTGGGAAATGCTGGCATCCATCAATACGTTTTACAAAATGATGCTTCATAGAAATGGTACCTAAAATGTCACAGTAGTTTAGCAAGACATTTTTTCCCCTAGTTTCATTTTTCTGTAAACCTTTTTATTTTGAAAGCAAAGAATCAACAATGTTGCTTTCACACTTCTGCAAATATCTGCATCTAATCTGAGAGCATTATGCATAGCCTCATGTTAAACTTTGCAAACATGTACACATTTGTATAATGGAATCACTCAGTAATGTAGTCCAAGCTTACATTTTCTTTGAGCTCTCACTCTAATAGTAAATGCTTTGCATTAATGAATCATGAATAAAAGTTCAAACGGCATTAACATATGGACACACATTACTGTAACTGCAGACAACACCCTTTGCTGATCCATAACGTGGTACTGTAAATTGGCATTTTTTTTTAACAAAGGAGGGACTGGAGTAGGACAATATTTTACGGGGTCCAGTGTACTGGTCCAGAAACTAGTAGCAAAAGAGGGTACAAAGTTCCCCGGGAAGAGTGACGGAACAGGGAAGTGTGTGTGCTAGTAAGAGGGGGAATCCCCTAGTTGGAACTAAAACCCTCACACACCCAGCAAGCTAGGTGTCCTGCTTCATCATATGGGTTCTGCTCCTCGTCAGACTGGCGCTGCAATGTCTGATGGGCTCCCGAAACCGGGGCTCTCTTTATCGGAGATCTTTTGTTCCGGCCATATGGTGCATGTGTGTGAGAGGGCAGGGGGAGTGTGGTCGTGACGTGAAAGTGAAGCTAAAAAAGGTGAGTCAGTCCACAACTTAATTTATTCTCGTGGTTGACTCCCTTGGTTAAAAGGGGTGTGAGGGGAGGTAAACTGCCCTGGAACTACCCGAGCAATATTAACTGCTACCCTCAAATATGGTCAACATGTTTCTTGCCTGATGGCAATTCTTCAGGACCTCAGTAAAATAGTACCACACAGTGAAAAATAATGGTGAAGGATAAAAATTACAATGAGGTATACAACCTTTTATGGTCTGTAATTCCGGGAATGCAGGCCAATCGGTTCTGCTGCAGTATTATAACCCCAGAAGATTCCCTGAGGTACCTCAGTCTGCTCCTGTGGGACCGGCTGAAAAGGTATGGTACCTTTGGCGGCATCCGGTCCTAACCGGTGCACCTACCCCACGCATGGCGTCTGAGACAAGACGCAGAGCAGCTGGTAACCTCAGGGAATCTTCTGGGGTTATAATACTGCAGCAGGACCAATTGGCCTGCATTCCGGTATGCATAGCTGGTAACCTCAGGGAATCTTCTGGGGTTATAATACTGCAGCAGGACCAATTGGCCTGCATTCCGGTATTACCGACCTTAAAAGGTTGTATACCTCATTGTAATTTTTATCCTTCACCATTATTTTTCTCTGTGTGGTACTATTTTACTGAGGTCCTGAAGAATTGCCATCAGGCAAGAAACATGTTGACCATATTTGAGGGTAGCAGTTAATATTGCTCAGGTAGTTCCAGGGCAGTTTACCTCCCCTCACACCCCTTTTAACCAAGGGAGTCAACCACGAGAATAAATTAGGTTGTGGACTGACTCACCATTTTTAGCTTCACTTTCACGTCACGACCACACTCCCCCTGCCCTCTCACACACATGCACCATATGGCCGGAACAAAAGATCTCCGATAAAGAGCCCCGGTTTCGGGAGCACGTCAGACATTGCAGCGCCAGTCTGACGAGGAGCAGAACCCATATGATGAAGCATGACACCTAGCTTGCTGGGTGTGTGAGGGTTTTAGTTCCAACTAGGGTATTCCCCCCTCTTACTAGCACACACACTTCTCTGTTCCGTCCCTCTTCCCGGGGAACTTTGTACTCTCTTTTGCTACTGTAAATTGGTAGCCAAAGGATTTGTACTGCAGGGGTTGGGCCTACTTGTCCCAAGGACAAAATAAACATGAAAATATGTTGCGCTTCACCCATCTAGGAATTCCACACCCCTGGGTCCTTGTCTCCCATATCCCTCTAAGCTGTTCATTCACTTTGCCTCTCTTTATTGTTTAGTGATCTCTCCACAGGCTTCTCTTTTTGGTCATTATCACCTCATGGTTCTTCTCTTCCACTGAGCTTCCAACTCCTAACTGTAATCCTTTCACCCAGTTGCCTAAAAATATAATTCCATATTCGTCCCATCATTTGTCATAACTTGTATTCGTAGGATACATTTTTCCCTGAATGGCGAAGCTCCCATGGATATCGTCCTTTATCATAAAGTCTGGGTTGTAGAATTTGACAACAAATCTTATTTGGTTTAAAAACAAATCCACTCGTACCATGCAGCAAGATGATAGATTAGTGCAGCAGTATAATTTAATCAGAACTCTGATAGTAGCTTCTCTAAATTAGCTGGGTTCATTCAGTTAGGGTTTGGATTCTAGGAAGGCTCTGAATAACAGGACTTGGAACATGACATCATTGTATTTGTGTCAAATCTTTGAATATTCACAGGCTGTGCAGAGCTTCTGTTTATGATGGTGTCTATTTAGGGCAGCTTTCTGATCATCATGGTTGGACTCCAAATATGCCAGCAATTTCATTATACAATAATTCAGATTTTAGTAGAGAACTGGAAATGTTACTCATCTAACTGTACTTTTGTTTTTAAAAATTTGTCTTGTGAATTAATGCAGCAAATTTACTTGTAAGCATTCATTTGGTTTAACAAAACCTTATTGTAAATAAGTCCAAATTATACTTGAGGTCCAGTGCTTAGGTTACAACTGAGGGTCAGTATTGCCCATCACAGCCTGACCATTTCCATTTGACCACATTGTGGAGGTCTTGCATTAATGCTATCTTCTCTCTGCACTTCCAGCAGCCTCTTGTTCAAGCTAAGGAGTACATTTTCAACCTGCTGGAGGTAATTTTCTTTTCTTTCCAGCGTCGGCTGTGGCAATGGTACTAGTCCCTTGAGAACAGTTTTGAAAACCTCCCATTTAATCAGGAGGGATGATGTGCCTGCATTTAGGGTGAGGAAACTTTTATTACCTTCCTAAGCGTATTAGAAATCTTCCATCCAGGCTGATTGCAGCTTCCCAGAAGTGATCGGAGTAGGATGCCTACCCTAGATCAGTTGTCATTAGTTATGGTTGGAAATTGCCTTTACTGTGTGGCTTGCGTAACATAACCCTGTATATCTGTTTACAAAGAATATAGTCGAGTCTGACATATAAATAATGAGGGATGGAGTAGAATGAATTTTGTGGATTAGCCATTCGTCAGGAATCCACTAATTACCCATCTTGTATACAGCTTGCTAAAGCTTTTGCTTGTCTATGACTGGAGATGGCTGCAGTGGCGGGTGGAACTTGTCCAGCGTTGGATATAAGATACAGTTGTAATCCCGATTTAGAATCCAAACCATGCAATGCTCACCCAATTGCATTAAGTATTTGTTTCCAAATAGCTGCTCCTCTAGTCTAGGTGGAGTAGGTAGTTGAAAATACTTGCCCTCTCCATCTGTGTTTTTTGTTGTTGTTATATTCAATCAATTTACTTCCTGGAAAAGGACTATACGAGCATCATGTCTTTTTAAATATGGAATATACAGCGTACTGTTTGCTTGGGGAGATCATTGCTCTAATATTCCAAGTTAGAATTTTAAAATTGTAGTAAAAAGACTGGGAAATTATATGACCAAAGATTATCAGCTGTGAAGTCCCTGGTGACCTTTCTGGGCAAACAATACTTAAGTGGTGTACCTAGGAAGTATGGTCCGAATGGTATTCTCAACTGACCCACCCCCCCAATCCTGAAATGGATCATAAAACTGTTCAATTGACAGTGAAAGTAGAGTCACCAGGTACGTCTGCTGTGTTTCTAGGTTAATGTATCATTATAATAATCAAGCCACAATTATGGCAATCGCACATTGATCTAAAGTGTTTCACAAGCAAGAAAAGTGCATTCTCGACTATAAGGATTATGGTAAATCATAATCGCTGCGGGTGGAATATAGATTACTGGAAACCTACAACTATGTATTTAGATGTGAAACCCCTTCATTTTGCATTCTTAGCATGTTAATAACCTTAAGGGTCACAGCTCTTGTTTAGCGCATGTTTCACCAAAAGGTCTCAAGGCGCTCGGCATCAAAGAAAGAGACGACAACCTTGCTTGAGTGGAGGGTGGGGAGAAATTACTTGGGAAAGAGCCAGGTTTTTAGGCCCCTGCGAAAGGCCAGGTGATTGGATAGGGACAACAGATGGGGAGGCAGTTTGTTCCAGAGTTGGGGGGGGGGGGGGCTATATAAGAAAAAGCCGGACATCCATTTCTCGATGTCCGGACCCGCGGCTGGACTAGGAGGGATTTAGAAGTGGATCTTAGAGCTCTGGAGGGTTTGTACCAGACCAATTTCTCCGCCCAAGTACGAGGGCCCTGTGCCGTGGAGGTGTTTATGGGTAAGACTAAGGATCTTAAATTGACTTCTTTGACGCACAGGCAACCAGTGCAGCTCTTTAAGACTGGGCAGGGAGGGAGACCTTGGGGGCAACCCAAGCACCAGACGTGTGGCGGCGTTCTGTGGGGTTTGAAGCTTTGTCAACAGACACTCATTGATGGGGGCGAACATGGCATTACCGTAATCCAAACGGCTGATGATTAGTCCGTGAACCAAAGGTTTCCTGGACTCGAGAGGTAGCCATTTAAAGATTTTCCGAAGTTTCCGCAATATTCCGTAACAGATGCCTGATACTTGGTTGACATGTGCTTTCATAGAGAGAGCACATTCGATCATAATTCCCAGATCACGGACCACTTCTTTGGGTTCGGGGCAAAGTCCGAGTTCTCGGGCCACCAGTCCTGTGACCAGATTGTCTTTGCCTTGCCTAATAGCATAATTTCTGTTTTGCTATAGTTTAGTTGGAGTTTGTTTTCACTCATCCATTCACTAATCTTGATCATGCACTTCTTAAATCTGGTACGGGTATCAAGGACATTTAGGTTGCAGGTGATAAGCACCCGAGTATCGTCCGCGTAGGACACTGTGGAAAAGCCATGAGATTTTATAATGTTGGCCAGGGGGGGTGAGATACAGGTTGAATAGCATGGGGCTAAGAATAGAGCCCTGTGGAACCCCTAAAGAGAGAGGGGTCTAACTAGACTCCAAGGTATTAACCTTAATATATGTATGCCGGTCCGCAAGATAGTTCTCAAACCAAGCCAGGGCTTTGCCTCTGACACCAATCTCCCACAGCCGTCTGTTAAGAATGCTGTGGGAAATGGTGTCAAAGGCAGCTGAAAAATCTAATAGGATCAAAATTGCGGACTCGCCTCTGTCTAGAGTGAGACGGATATTGTCCACTATCTCAATTACTGCATTTTCTGTACCATGGGCAGTGCAAAACCCTGACTGCGAGGGATCTAGAAACACATGGGCTTCAATGAAAGTGGGGATACGCTTGTTAACTAGGTGTTCCAGTACTTTTCGAAGTAAGGCAGTAGCAATATTGGCCTATAGTTAGACATAATAGTGGGGTCACAGTTTTTTTTATTTTTAAGGATGGGTTTTACCTGGGCCACCTTCCAGCTACTGGGTATGGCTGCAAGCTCAAACAAGGTATTAAAGATATTGGTGAGGGAGCTGGCCAAAAGCGGGAATATCTCCTTACACTTTCGAGGGGACAGTGAGTCGTGAGTGATGTCACTGACCATGTCATGAGTGATGTAATCTGTGACGTCATCAGCAGTGCATTGCACGCGCAAGTTATAGTGAGTCCAACTAACTATAACGTGGGAATTTCAATGGTTTTATGCAAGTAAAATTTCCACCTAACTATAACTGGTGTGAAACCTATGGTTTTTTCAGTGAATATAATATATATGTATAATATATATATATATATATATATATATATATATATATATATATATATATATATATATATATATATATCACTTGTAAACTTTTGTTAAAATATTCAGTCTCTGGAAAATATCTTCTGTGAGGTCACTCACAATGTCAAGAGTAATGTAATATGTGAGGCCATTAGCAGATCATTGCGGGCGTGAATTATAGTTAACTTAGAAAACTATAACTGCTGAATTTCTCTAGTTTTGTATGAGGGAAACCTGAGCCTAACTATATAGTCCCTGTAACATTTTGTTTTTTCCAGTGAAAATATATATAATTTTTGTTAAGTCCAAGTGGTTGAATGGTCAGTTAAAGTTTTAACAGAAACTAGATCGTGTGCTTACATGTCAAATGGCATGTTTCACTATCTGGTCATCTTTGGAGCCTTAATATATTTATATTTGAAATGTCAACCTCTGACCATACTTTTATAACCTATTTTGGACCATCCATGCAGTAACTCAGTAAATATGCCTATTGTCAGATGGTTAATCTCCATTTTCAATTTTTATGAAATTTAGAGGATTTTTGACTCTTCGAGGACCTGCTCGTTCCACCATGCAAATACTCTTTTTTGTTTTTAGTAGTGGATATTTTGTAATGCAACAAAGGCAGCCACTGCTCTTGCTTTCTGTACACATTACTGTGTTGAGGCATCTTATTGTATAGATCTAACTTTTGATCTGGAATTTACTGAAGTCTTTGTTTGAAGCTTATTGGGCCTATGCTCTAATCACTATTTTTTTGTACTCTGTAATTGTTTCACACCAACTAGAAAACCAGGAACCGAAAAAATTGGACAAAAGAATACTGACAAAAATACCCTTTGGTTTTAGCCCCTGCTTTCACAACTTTACGTGTTAGAAAACATATAGGGACTGACTGTGCTGGAACGATGCATTATACGCTGATGGGATACGGGCACCCTGTCCGGTTAAAGTAACATCCTTCTTCAGCACAGGTTTTCCAGATCTGTTGGCTAGGTTGGCAATTTCCAATCAGTTGTTAAGGCGGGACAGCAGGATTCTACCTCATTTATCACCAAGAAAGCAACTTTTATGCCTCTAGAGATTTAATCTTTTTGGTATTTCTCCATTTAATTGATCTTCAGTGATCTTTGTGTAGTATGCTCTTCCTTGAAATGGCTCACTTTATTTCCTTCTTATAGGTATTGGTTTAGATTGTTTTTGCAAGTCTCTCTGCATTATACACATACATGTGCTGGTTTATTTAAGTTATTTGATCAGACATATGTTGGAGAGGATACCACCTAATACATTAATATTCTGTGACTTTTAGTTTTATGGGGTGGTTCTTACAAAGAAACTTATTTTGTGTCTCTCTCCAAGCATCTGACAGATTTTTGTTTTTTACCCTCCGCTTCAATTACATGTATCTGGATGCTAGAATTAAGTGGAAATTTCAAGATTGTGCACTGTATTTCCAAATACTTTCATTTTTAATGCTTTAAATATTCAATCGGGAGGTTTCATTCTCTATAGGCATGCCTCCTGTGCTTCTTCACAGTCTGTTCTTTAGAGTTTTTGATATACTCCCTTGATTAAATTGCCGCTCCCATGTAGTGTGGCCTGTTTTTGTTTTGTGTCTTCAATAAACAACTGAATTTGTCTCCTAAATGCTTCCTGCAGTAAGCGTTTCTTTCTTTTCCTTTCTTTTTTGGTGGCTCCATTTGCTTTAACTAATGCCCCCTTCGAAGACCCATTGCTATGCTTCACTGCTTGTTCTGTGATTTCCACCTCTTCATTCTTGATAACTAGGAGATTTTTCATTCCTCACAGTGAATATTGGGTATGAGGATTCACTACCCCAAAACGTTAGTAATGTTCCGACCAGGTCCCCAAATGTTCCAGTCTTATGACCCAGCCACCCAATCTTTCAGGTCTCTGTCAATCCATCAACACAATAAGAAAACCCCTAAAGTTGATGGTTATCTGTTGACCCTCCCTGGAAAACCCTTTCCAGCCACCCCCACTCTTCAATAACTTTCTGTACAGCTCCTAGAACGTCAAGCCCCTCATACTTTCTTATGTCTTGTATTAGTCCCCTTGGGCCTCTTGACATGCCTCAATGTCTTTCTCAGACAGCTCCTGGAAGAGTTAACCCTCTTAATTGACTAGACCACCTATGTCTGAGTCCCCGCTGACTCATCTCAGGTGCTTTGTTATCCACTCCATATTTGATGTAATCTCTACTGTGTTGGAGCAATTTCTTCTATAATGTTGGGAGGCTAGATGGCATCTGTATTGTGTGGATGTTGTTGATCAAATATTTGTGGATGTGAGGCTCTGGTCACCCCCTTGTTCAAACCCATCATGGCTTGGGCCCCTTTCAAAGAGGTGAAGGAACACTGCTAACCCTCCCACTGGAAAAGCACCTTTAAATGGTTGGCACCAGTGGTGTTTGATTGCTCTAGGTTGCAGAAAGTCTCTGAAGGGTCTGCCACTTGTTGCTCCATTGGAGTTCTAGAAGAGTCTTGGAAAAGCTGCATTTTTGCTCCATTGTTGGAGAAGAGGCCTCACTACCTTGGACATTAAATCCCTTTTGCCTATTAAGAAATGTTCTTTAGAAGCATATCAGGGAGAATGTTTGTTTCTTTCAATCCAGTCACTTCTGAATGACAGTGAGTAGATCTTACATATACAGACCTCTCTGTGATCAACATGTGTGGTAGTCCCTCCATGTACTCTCCCTCCCCCTTTAATGCAGGTATTAGTTTGCTTAAAGCAGTTTCCAGGTCCTTGCATTTCCCCTGAAGGACAATGGTTTGGCCTTCCATTTGGAGATGTTCAGTTGTCAACCTACTCAAGGTTTCCTCCAAAGTTTTTCACTCTGTTTCCCAATTCCTCAACATACTTCCACGTTTCTCTCAGGTCTGTTGTGACTGCTTGCTTTGTAACTATTTGTTGGTAGTGAGTGCTCCTATTCAATCTGGTTTCGGTTGCCCAGTTGATGGATTTGTTGAGGGGTAGGAGTGCTCCATGTGTCTGTCTCTTGATGGCAGCTAGTCTGTCTCTACTGAGGTCGGCGCCACCAACCTGTTGCGAGGACTACTCTCCCTCTGCTTCACGTGTCCTCATGTCTTGTCCTGTTCACTTCTTATGAGCCATATACATTGGGAAACCCACTCAATGGAAAGTTTGTGATTGAGGGCGAATCCTCTCACCTGGCTGTCTGTTTGGGTAAAGACCCAGGCTGTCCTACACAGGTTGCATGTGCCTCTAGACAACACCACCCACGTTAACTCTCCTATGACTGAACCAGCTGCTTCATTTGATGGGCAGAGTGACAGTCATGTTGGGGGATGGTATTTCGAATATAGATCCTGTTACAAAAAGACCTGCAATTAGCTTCTTCTCACTGGCTTTGTTATACTGCCTTATTAAGGCTATTGATTGTCTTTTTTTTTATTTATAGAACTAAACTTTAATAATACATTCTAAAAAAAATTAAAGTAATTCTACGTTCTTGCAACACCATTTATTACACATGTACAAAAAAACCAGGCCAAGCTCCAAGTAAAGAATTGACATGCCTACGAGCCACAGGCAGTCTATATAAACAGTGGGGCCAAAAAAGTCTTTGGCAAAGACAAAAATCCTAGTATGAACAGATAATATTTCTGCAGCAATCGTGCTCTACACAAGCAACGTTTGTCCCAGTACATAGTTTCGTGCACCTTTGGAAGTGGCCTCCAAACTTGGGTCTTCCCCTAGATGCTCTCTGACAGCACTTTTGTTAACCCTTTCGATGCGCCCGTCGGACTCTCGGGCGGTAGCTCCTGCTCCCTCTGTAGTTGAAGGTTCCCTTTCTTCTGCTGATGCTCACGTTCTGCCCTCCTAAGTTCGGTGAAGCTTTCTGCCGTCCCAAGTCTTTCTCTGCAGCAAGCTGCTGTTCCACTGCCCTTCTGACTTCTGCTGTCTGTCTTTGACCTGTAATCTTTTTGTCCGTTCTTGCTCTTCTTCCTCATACTTTTTTTGTCTTCTTTGCATTGTCCCCAGGTGCTTGCGCTCCTCTTTTTTCCATTGGTTGGTTCCACCTATGTGCCTCTTTAATCTGCCAAACTGTAACTCCCTCCTACAGGGAAAAGGCGAGCTCACATCAGCACTCTGTATTGGCGTCCTATGCGCTTTACAATTGTATACGCAGGTCAAAAAAAGTAAAAAAACTCTCGTTAAACTTCCATCAGAAAATGTTGTACATTGATCATAATTGGTTTTTTTATTAACTTTATTTAATGAAGCATCGCACATGGAGCACAAAACATAATCACAGTACATCAGTACAGTACAATGGCTGCGCTTCAGGTATAAAACATAACCAGTTTGCTCAATTTAACAAACTTTAGCCGCATATAAACACATGAAGTCCAGTGATTGGTTACAGTACCACAAAAATAACCACACAAATTAATCCTATCTTCTGAGGTAGTAGCATAGTAAGCAAGTCAGAGGTTTATACAGCAGGGCAGGGGAATGAACAAGATAGACAGTCATTCCGAGGATTGCTCCGTTTGAGCCCACAAGTATTCCCTGAAGGGGGCCCAGATATCCTTGGGTCTGGATGATGTTGGTAATTCTTCTGCATATCATTCTAGCTGTTCCTGGCAATAGGCCATATCTTTAAGCCACAGACTCACATTTGGTTTCAGTCTACTATCCCACGTAAACAATATTACATTGATCATAATTCTTATATTACGACATTGTTATGCTATTTACGTATGTTTCTTGAAGGTGACTGTCACAAGGTGCTACATTCATGAGCTCCTGGGTATAGCTCATTCGTTTGTTTGTGTAGGAAATTACCCCTGACGAAGGGCAAGACCCGAAATGCATCAGGGAGTTAATGTTACATGAAGTTACACGCTCGACTTTGAAGTTGACTGGAAATTATGAGGATTATCATATGAAGGAGTAATATCATGAATAATCACATTGATTTTTTTCTGATGGAAGTTTAATTTAACAAGAGTTTTTTTTACTTTTTTTGACCTGCGTATACAATTGTAAAGCGCATAGGACGCCAATACAGAGTGCTTATGTGAGCTCGCCTGTCCCTGTAGGAGGGCGTTACTGTTTGACTATATTCTTCACACCTCAACTGATCAGGAGGTGGCACTCACTAGCACCTGAATTATTTACATGGTATAACAAGAAGATACCAAGATTACAGTGGAGTGTGACCGTCCCACACTCATTTGGCCTCTTTATTCTGCGACAGACCTAAACTTCTTCCATATTCTTCTCAGTTTTTTCTTGGCTTTCTCTTTTGCCAATCAATTCTCTCAACCTTTTCACTTCTCATCAATCTTAGCAAATTTGTGTTCCATTTGTATGTTCTTCCCAATCTGCTCCACATGCTCTGTCTGCAACACCTTACACTGGCATTCTTCACACCTCCGTTTAAGCATTTCCATATTTCTTTACTTCTCTTCCCTTTTAAGCTTTCGTTGGATCGATGCCTTTTGATTCTTGTGCTAATTTTCCATCCTCTGCCACTCCCTTTCAACATCTCGAACACATTGTTATTGTTCTCAGACTTAAGAGGAGTTGTTCCCTTGAAGAAGTACTTCAAAATGTTCCTTTGGGTAGAGCTGCAACCCGAGCCTGGTGTACTCATAAGCATCTATTTGCTTTGTACAGTGTGTCAAAAGTTGCTCAAGTGAGATAAAGGGGGACGCACCACTTTGTTATTGATACTTTGTGGAGATGGAGTCGTCGTCTTCTTCTTCGATGGAGAATGCCCCACAGCATCTGCATGCTGCCCATCTAAGCCTTTATCATACAGAAAATCTACTTCCCTCTTGTAACTCTCCCTTTAACTCTTTCTCTGAGAACTCTGGATGCTTTGAGACTCCATCTCGGTCATGTGTCTGCAGTATTCTCTTTATTCTCTCCAGCTTCCCAAAACATACTTTCCCTATGTCTTTTTCAATAGAAAAATGTAACAGTAATACATTAAAAAAAACAAAATAAGACTGAACAGATTTAAGCCAAATTTGGTAGAAAGCTTGATCTGTACCCAGAAAGTGTACATTTTGTTATTTGGTGAAAATCCATTTAGTTGTTGCTGAGAAATTAAGGTTAAAAATGTATAGATATGCGAGCATCGCCAAGCGATTAGCTTGACGGGCAGCAACTTGTTCTGCTAATAACTTTGGCATCCAAATTTTCCAAAAACCAGGTCAATCTACCTCTGCTTCTTCCTATAAAGTTTTAGTGTTATCCATCTGGTGGGGGGAGGGTGTAGGGAGGTCCCAAAATGCAATTTACCCATTCAATTTCCATAGTAAATTTTCGATGGTACCACAGCCAAAATGGATGAACGGAATTAAACCAAATTTAGCACAAACTTCGATCCTAACTTTGAAACCATACTTTTTATCATTTAGTGTAAATCTGTTAGCTGGTTATTGAGAGATAGTGGTTCAAAAGTGATGGGTATCTGGACAGTCTTGTGACTTTTCCGTGGGCATGCAACTTCAGATAATGGAGCGATCTGATTAGCTGTGAAAGCCTGTTTTCCCATCGGCCATCTCGATTTCACGGGAGCGAGAAGTTCTTGCTAGACCCAAGAGAGCACTTGCTCTGATTGGCTAGCCGCAATGCAAACGTAAATGTTGCATACACCATTACTGCACTTGGGGACTGTATGCCTGTGTCCTGAAAATGTTAAATAATAAAGGTAGAAGGGGTCAGTATGGGGATACCGTGACCCCTAGCTCATGTGGCGGAAGTCCATGAGGGACACAAATTCATCCCCCCCCCCCCCCCCTTCCTGTCAAGTTCACAACTTGGGCGTCATCGTTGAAGACTCGCTCAGTATGCATCATAAAGCTGTTAAGGTAGCTGCCACATGTTTTACGATCTTGAAGTGGCTAAAAAAGATCACCTGGATGCCTCCAGATTCCACACAGAGAACAGTAGTCCAGGCATTGATCACCTCAAGGCTGGTCTACGGAAATGTTCTCTACCTGAGTTCAAACAAAGAGGTGCCTCCTAGCCTGCAGATGGTTCAGAACTCCGCTGCAAGGTTACTTTGCTGGGTTCCTAGAGCCACCTCTATCTCTGGCCATCTACGAGATTTGCATTGGCTCAGGATGGAGAACTGAATCCAGTTCAAAGCCCTGAGCTACATGTTCAAAATTAAAACAGGGGTTGCTCCTCTGTACTTGCAATCTCTGGTCATGTCCCTCCTCGAGATCTCCGCTCATCCACTCGGGAAATTCTTTGTTCCTAAAATTAGACTATCTCGGGTGGGCGGAAGGTCATTTGAATATCTTGGTCCCTCACTTTGGAATGCCCTGCCCATAGCTCTTCGAAATGAAACCGAATACGCCCAATTTTGCAAATCATTGAAGACTTGGCTCTTTAACCAATAACCTGTAAGCCATTTTCAGACTGTCTCTGATCTGCCAGGATGCCGGGAAACCCTTCTTGGGTAGCTGTTGTGCCTTCTAAATTTAATTAATAAATAAATTAAAAAAACAAGTGCTATAATTGGATGAAAATGTCAGTTGAAATGTATTTATTCAAACTGAAAATACCACTGAAATTCACCAGTTATAGTTTACTGAAGTATCCAACATGCACCCTCGCCATGCACTGCTTATGAGCTCAAATATTACATCACTCATGACCTGTTTATGACCTTAGTGATAACATCATTGACATCTGAAGTGACTTCATTGATGACAACTCTTTACATATTGGGCACACCAGTTATAGTTTCTTCAGTTAACTATACCTGGTGAATTTCAGTGATTTTCTTTTGTTTTTGTATAAAATGTTACGTTTTAACTGCTATTTTCAACTATTTTCACCTAACTATAACATCATCTTAACATTCGGCGGTGAAATATACTCTGGTGACAAGTTGGATGTTTCACCAAAACCTATTTGTGAACCTGACATTTACAAGCTTTTACTTGCAGTGACCCTTCACCATTAATAATTCTGGCATGTGGTGCTGAAAATCAAATTTTGCATACTTGAAACTTGCTAGAACATATTTGTATTGTGAGAGAGATCTATATATATTTTCTGCCCCTGAAGGTTAACCGTTTCCGTGCTCATGATGGCTACACGCTGTCATGAGTCACAGGCGGCGTGTGCTCATGGCGGCGTGGAGCGGTCATGCCGCTGCGCCCACGTGGCACTTATTCCCTGCCTCTGCAGGTGATTTAGTGAGGGTCATGACTGCTCCACGCCGTCATGCTCACACGCCACCCGTAACTCATGACTGTGTGGAGCCGCCATAAGTACTGAAGCGCCACTCCCACCTCCTAGCCCCGCCCATGCTGCAATTTGCGGAAGGGGTTAAGGTAATGCTATAGTTAGGTGGAAATAAGCAACGTTTTATCAAATCAAAACACCCTGAAATTCACCACTTATCGTTAGCAAAGAAAACTAACTTGCGCCCTGCCATTCACTACTTATGACCTCACATATTACATCACTCATGACATGTTCTATAACATCATTTATGACATCACTGAAGACACTTCAAATTACATCATCCAATGTTTGTTAGTTTGTTTTATAGTAGCGGGTAACCACCATATTACATTTCTACCTAATTTTCTACAGCCTGTGTCCAACTAATCGGTATAAGAGTTTACAAAATGCATGTGCTCCTAATATATCTAAAGTGTGTATCCTTACTGTGACAAATACATTTGAGGCTTGCAATTTCTGACAGTTATTTGGTAATGGTATATCCTGAAGAAAGTAGTCAACTGGCTGTTATTTTGAGACTGCTTTGCCCAAAACAGGGCATAGTGCAGCACAAGTGTGGGTAACTGTCCTATTTAATTGCTCTATAGCCTCATTTGTCTCGAACCTATACTGTATTGTCAGTTCTCTTACGAATATAAATACATCTGCTATTCAGTCTGAAAAGATTCTTCTTAATAATTTGGGGTTTGGCTATCACACTAATATCTGCAAAGTCCTACTCATAGGAACATGAACACTGCATGAAAATAGTTTTGTGTGTTTCACATTATTGGTTGATGGCTCATATTAATGGTTAAAATATTCTAATGTTAACTGTTTTTGTAGAGTTTGTCCTTTTATTTACCTTTATATAATTAAGATTTTAACCTTACAAGAAAAAGAGGAAAGGTTTTTTTAACAATAAGACTGCTTACATTGTTTAAAAATATATATATTTCAATTAAAGGTCCAAACATTCGGAATTGACTCAACTAAATATCACATTTGTATCTTTTACATGTCCGCAATACAATCGGAACACTAGGACATATACAGTGACCACAGTCTTCTCATTTCAGGGTGGGTCATCTTGCTCACCTATATGGCATTTAAGATACATATCTGGACCATGGCCCCTATCTGCAGATGGTAGCAGTTCAGGTCCACCTGTACATATTTCATTAATACTTTCCTTTTCTCCACCTCCATTTCAGAACTTGTTACTCACACACCTCCCATACCTCCTCTCTAGTCTACTTGTTCATGTGTCGCTGGCCTCCTGAATTACATATGGTACTTTAAACCTCCCCCCACCCACCACACACACCTCTCCCCTGCATTAGCTTAATTTTTAATCCTATTCTCAACCGAGTGTCACCAGATGTCTTTGGTTTTGCTCCACTGTTTAATCTGTGTCTTATGGGCATACTAATGTAGTTTTTTGTATCTTTGTGCAAATAGTTTTCACTAACTATCAACTAATTAATACCACTGATTTCATTGCTAACTTTTCTCTTGCCTCACATTGTCAGTCATTGACCGTAACTTAATCAAAATTACTTTATATGTCAAATATCAACCAATATCTCTTGTATTACTACAGACTGCATGCATTGTTGTAACTATTACTTTGGCTTTGTCCTATCACTTTTTAACCTGGGCTTAGAAAATTCGGTGTGATTCTATCAGGATTCATCAATTGATGCAAGATGAATTTGATTTTGGCTGTTATCTGCACAAATGTATTTCGTACCAGGATTTACTTGAAACTATGTGAACTGTATACTTGAATTTCCTGTTGATTCCCTTTTAAATTTTCCTGCACAATCTCATTTCTCTCACTCCCTCTCCATCCTAAATAAATTCTCGATCTAGTACTAATCTACAGTATTCCTGCACTCACAAACTTCATTGGACACCACTCCAATGTGGCAACCACACGTCTGCGTCTAAGAATGCATTTACACATTCTACAATGTACGCTTAATTAGCAACATGCAGTTTACCACTTACTGATACAATTTTCCTTTATAAAGTGGCATATACCTCGTTTCATGGTTATAGTTTTATTTTGATTCTTTTCTGATTATCTTGGAAGCATGAGGGTTGTTTTAAAGACTCGTTTTCAACATTTCAACATGGTGCCAGTGCGTAATTTGAATATATCTGCCCTGGACACAGGCTTTTAATCCCAACTGGAATCACTTTCAGATTTATACCGCATAGCCCGTCTAAATATGAGGTATACACCATTCCCCCCCCCCAAAAAAAAATCTGAAACATCGGATAGTAAACTACTCTACCAGCTAGGTTCTCTATCAGTGATAGATGTAATCTTGAAAGGAAAAATGTCCTTTCTTGAGTCCCCTAACTCACCGGAGTTTCCTTACGGTGACCTGCTTCATCATTGGGGCCATCCCAACCCGCTACGGGTTGAGGCGTGCTGCGACTTGCGAAATACGTAGGAGCACTTAAAGTGCGGATCTATGTGTGGTGCAGTGATGTGTGGGTGGAGTGGTGTGAATTAAAAATACCTAACTAGTGGGCATAATTACTTTATTCTTGCTCCTAGTCAATATATTAAAAACGGGGTGGGTCTCTAGGTTTTTCCTGGTTTTTCAATGAGTCAGGAGCCCTAGTAGAGTGCCAACATGTTTCGAGCTGTACCCCTCAGCTCTTCTTCAGGACACCACAGGGACCAGCCCTGTGCGTACCACTCCAAAGTGCAGTGAGAAAAATGCCTGTCAATGAGCATTAAATGAAACCATATACATACGACATAATAAGTATTCAGTTGTTGTGTTTAGTTAGGCTGTAGACCGGTCTCGTGGGACGCCGAGTAGGTTCACCGGTAAGGAGAGAATCCTGACAAATATTTTGCGGGTCTCCATATTCCCCCGATCTGACCGTGAGGCTCAGTACACTCTAACGAAACATAACGACTGAATACTTGTTATGCAACAGGGCAGCAGCAATAACTCAGGAGAATGCTGTGGAGCTTCTAAACCTATTGTGGCCCACACAGCTCACACAAGTGGAACTGGTACACCCTCGTCCCCGCTTTTCCTGCCATAGGTATGGGGGAATGCTCAAAAGGGCGTTTTAGGGCTTTGGCAGGGATTGGGAGTAGGTATTAAGGCTCAGGGCGGAGCGTTTAGGGCTTGGTCCGGCATTGGGGCTCAGAGCTAGGGCCCTTTACCACCTATACGCCTTTAACATTTTGTAAAGGCATGTGTGGTCAAGGTAACTCATGGTAACAGTATCCGCGTTATAACCACTACGTTGCAAAGGTGTTCCATCATACAACCGCACACAGACCGTGACCTTTTTCCATGTTTTATGACCATCTTAACTCCTTTAAATTAGTCTTGTTTATTGGGACGTCATTTTTGTTTGCTCCCTCCTGGATATAATAATATATAATAATTAAAATTTTACTAAAGCTGTATTTACAAAATATTCTTTCTATCTCTCGAGTGCCCTGCTAACCATTCCTCTACCTTAGCGAGTTTGATCATGTATAAAGTACCTCCAGCTCATATATATGTGTGTATATGTATATATATATATATATATATATATATATACATACATGTAAAGAATTTCCTCTTCCTTTCATGAGTGCTGTGTTCCACAGTGTTCTCTCAGATACAATCCGAACATGGTATTCAAACATTAATATAAGAAGTTTTCTTGTCCATAACCCCAGTACGTATAATTAAGACTTGATATAAAGGGTGTGTGTTATTGACAAAGAGCCCTTCTTATAACTTCTTACTTAGCTGAAAATAGTATAGCAAATTTCAAATTTTTGTCTGTTTTAGTGCCGCTTTGAATGCACCCATTTTGTCTGAAATGGTGCATTCAAAGCAGCACACCCAGATAGTGCTCTGGCCAGCAAACTAAAAGGCAGAATAATCTATCTTAATCCAAATTATTCCAGAGCCTGGCGAAATTATATACTTGAGATGCAGGGTGGGATGCGGGGAATTGAATCAAGTGTCTCGTTGCCAGTGATCAATGCTTTCTTTTAGCTATGAAACGTTTGGGGGAAATTGTCTTGTGAAGTAGATCTGCCAGGACTGACTCCCACCAATGGGCTTGCACATAGTTGTAATCTCTACCCACCCCAGTATTTATATTGTTGCCTCTAGATCTTGCTTCCAGCTTCCCGTTGTTTGCATCAATCACTCCATTTGAAGCATTTTTTCACTAGGGCCAGTGTTACAGTCCTCTTTAACATCCATAACTCCGCCATATATATCTTTGTTGCATGCTTCTCCATTTGTTCCTCGACACCGTCCCTTCTACGGCTTACTGGATCAGTTTTGCTTTCTATAGAATTGAGCTTGCTTTTCATGTGCAGGAGAAGCCTTTTGTGTCACTATTCTTCATCAAGCGTTGGGCTTGAAAGGAGCTCTGTACTTAGTCTGCACCACCATCCATATTTGGTTGGTCAGTGCTTTTGGAGTCAAATGTTAAAATAGTGAGCCTGTTGTCAATCCCGCACATCTTCAGCTGTCATCACAGGCAGAATAACGTAGATCATAGCCAGGGTGTGCTATAAGTGCAAGCAGCTTAATGCCAATGTCTCACCCATTTGTCACGTAGCTCGCACCTGTTGTATTTCACTGGTTGTCCATCTTCAAGCTTTCAGTCCACACATGACTTACTGATTCTGTATCCTCTACCCAGAATGCACACCCTAGGCCAGTAGCTATATCTGGTGGGCACGAACCATTCGAGTTTTAGGAGCTCTGCTGTCCCTTCTACCATATTCTCTTGCTTTTCTGCATTGAAATTTAGGTCTTTTTAGGGTAACACTGCTCAGGCATGCCCTTGGTCTCTTACACCAGCTTTGAAATGTAGCATGCTGTGCTCCAATTTAGTAGTGTCTCAAGTGGCTCGCCTTTGGGTCACTAGCCATTGCAGTGCATTCATAGGATGTGCAGGAGGGCAGTAAAATGATTAATTGGTTCCTATGGCACATTGGGTCAACTTTTCTATCTGGTACTTATTTAACTGGTGTAGGCATCCTTCTGTTCCTTCCTGCTGTGTGGTTGAGTTTTGTGCAACAGCTGTGGCCCTGTCCTTTCCAAGATAGTGCCTTGATCAGAGCGCTTTCAGTCTGTACTCTACTAAGGCTGTATGCCTCTCTCTGAAGGTAATGGTCGGCTCTCTCCGCACTTCCAACAGCTTCTGCATTCACTGTCTCCTAGATAACAATGCTGGCAGTCCTGCCAGACTCAGCGGGTATGCAAGGGGGAAACTCTCAGGCTCACCAGTGGTCACAATTACTGCTGAGTATCCAAGGGAACACACTATGGGTTGTGTTAGCTTCCACTACCTTCTTTGCCCTTGCACTCTCCTCACTGGCTTCACGCAGACTCACCTTCCTGCCCAGTGATTCCCAATGTTAAGCGCCACTTGACTTTGAGTTTTTCACCTTCAAGGTGTAGGATGTTTTTAAATGGATTTGGCTGCGTTGAATGGATCTCTCTGTTGAGCAGCTGCCTTGTGCTGTAACAACCCGAACCTCATACAAATGGACATTGTTTTTCTGCAAGAGGCTTATCTGATGCATGGTATTTAAAGTTATTTTTTTCCAGAGGTGGCACAATACTGTGATCTTGTCAGAAGCTCATAAATGAAATATCACAGGGCAAGATTAAATTTTGAATAGGTGAAGTTGGTGGTGGAAGGCTTGATATTGGATAATGTTTATCTTCCTGATATGGCCCTTCACTTTTTGAAAACCTGAAACACTTTGAAGGAGAACATTGTTGTAGACATTTGAATGTAGTTTTAGATCCAGCTCTGTAAAGTTCCTATTTTTCAGTTGTACTGTCCTCTAGAGGGTTGGATACTTGGTTAATAAAAAGGAAGGAGTGGATAGTGGGGCTATTGTTTTAGAGGATCATGCTAGTGCTATTCTGAAGATTTGTTTTTTAATTTTGAAAATCTAACTGGTCTGCTTCTGAATTTGCAGCTGTTGAATGATAAATAGTTGTTGAGTGTAGCATTCATAAAAGTACAATTATTTATAGATTATCATTTACAATCTTCATTTCTCCTCTGTTTCTGGTCTATTAAAAGCAGCATTGAGAAGAGTTTATTAGCTGTGCTTTGCATATATAGAAAAGATTCTTGAGTTGCCAGAGAAGACTTCTCCCATCTCAGACAAGTGGAAACCTTAGTAATAATAAAAGAAAAAAACTCTGGTTTTAACCCCTTCCAGGCTGATGACGAACCCCAGCCGTCATGCACTACGGTGCTCGTGTGCTGATGACGGCTGGGGTTCGTCACGGCCTGCCCCTTTTCGTGTTGTTTACAGCACACCAGGGGAATCTGGGTCGCATGGAAGGGGTTAAATAGTATAGTTAGGCTGAAGGCTGAACTGATCTGGAAAGCAATCGTGAAGTGGTTATGAAAGATGCAAAGAAGCCTGAATGTTTTGTGAACAAGAGCTATTTCAGATGACATGTTAACTTCATAATTGCTTAGCATAAAGTATAATGAAATGATCTATAACTTTCTAGAGATAAAATGGATGTGCATTACAAAGTTTTAGCTTCCTTCATTGTTAATGGAGTAGATATAGTCTGGAATTAGACATTAGAACTCGGGGAGTGACGGGCTATTAATCAGTTGGCAATAGTAAAATGCATAGTTTAGATGGGTGTTTAGTTGATAGAGGACTCTTGATGGGGATCATCTTACTGTTTTCTTAACTTTTGTTTTATAACTGAAGTTATGATATTGATGTGTCTGGTTCAGTGAAGGACCCTTAAATAGGTTGAGCTGTAACAACCAGGATGGGACCAGATGAAATAAATATTGGCTTTCTTCATTACTTTACTCTGGTATATAAAATATGTGAAGTGTTCTCACCTAATCCCTATAGTCTTAAAGGGTGATGCAAACATCACAAGTAGACTTTATTAATCAACCGCATGGTAAGGACAATGTTTACTTCATCATGCATAGTAAGACTGAGCAAAGATAATTAAGATACAGTAATAATTTCTATTGCTTGGGAAAAGGGACCCATTGGAAATATCGAGCTTCTGTTAGATTTGGTAGTAACGTAAACTCTTTAGGATCTTTTCCTCAAAGGTCAAGTCCACATATAAGACTAATGGTAAGGTTTCTCCCAGTTTAAAGTTTGAAAGAGCAAAGGAAGTAGACTATGGTAGCCTTGGCTCAATGTCTTTGACATTGGAGCCCCTCGCTACTTTCACAAGGTTAGTGTTATTAGAGTTATTACAAATGGGAATAGCGAGTTGAAAAATTAGTACATACACTTGCTCACATGTTGACACCATGTACTGTTTTAAGTATTAATTTGAATTATCAGGTGATCCTTTCTTTGAGGCACTATTGAAGGTTTTGCAACCTTAAGGATTGGAAATCTGAGAAGGTCCGGAGAGAGAATTACAGTAACATGCTCTTTTGAATTAATTAAACCACCGGAAATAAAAATGAAATCAATTACTGAGGCATACTGTTAGAAAGGAGATCCTAGGGGGAAGGCCGAGGTTGTCTGGCTGACCACCCCGAGACCCACCTCTCCTTCTGGAGTTGGCCGAGTGCCGTCGAGAGGCCTCCGGGCGAGGTTCCTCTCCTAGGATCGTACAAGCGAGCAATCACACCACTACAAATGGACACCACACAAGGAGATTCTTAACGTCTTTATCAGTAATCAAGGCAGGTTATCTCCGCAATATATGTACAACTGGATCGAGGGATCCTTAAGGTCTCGGTAACTGTGGGAAGGGGGTAGCGGGACAGCCTTGGTACCAGCCTCTGCGCCAGGTCTCAATCCTCGAGCTGGGGGGTTCCTCGGTTTCGGGCCGCGGCAGCGCCAGCAGGGCTCCGAAGATGGTTCAGCGAGGTCGAGCCGCGGCAGCGCCAGCAGGGCTCCGAAGATGGGTCAGCGAAGTCGGGGCGCGGCAGCGCCAGCAGGGCTCCGAATAGGGTTCAGGGTTCCATAGAGAGTTCGTCTCAGGGTCAGCCGCGGTTCAACCTGCAGGGCTCTCGACTCCAGGATACAACTCCCAACCCATTTTAGGGCTGCCCCAGATATAGGTCTGGAGTCCTTTGATGTCCGGACCCTCGCACCTGGGGGTCAGAGGGGCCGGGATGAGAGTGTCCAGACACCCAGCAGGAGGGTGGAGCCAGTGCCCAGGGAGGCCGGAGGGCGATCGAAACCAGGCGTCCGGGGACGGCTGGAGGGCCATCGAAACTCTCCTCCTCCTTGATCCGAAGTGGCCTTTTTACCACCTGGTCTGATCTCGGTGCCTCGATGTCGGGGGCCTTGCTGGGGCCGCGGCCGAGGTCGGGCCGAGTCCACGGGGCCCGGACGGGGAAGGCCCAAGATGGAGTCTGGGCCTGAGAGGGTGGCCCGGGATAGGGGTCGGACCAGCAGCGTGGGGCGAGTAGGGGTCGCCATGAGAGGCGGCTCTCGTGAAGGTTGGAGGAGGTAGCGTAGCTTTAGGCCGGAGGACAGGGGTCGATGTCGTCCAGGGCCCGCCATGCGGGAGGAGTGGGACCACGCCACGAGGCCGGGTCCAACACATACCCTTTTCCCCTATAAGTGGGAAGTGAGATTTCTCCATTTGTATGACATTACATAGGTCATGAGAAGTTATGTAATTCCAAAGTTCTTCTTCTGTGGTCTTCACACACTCAAGATCTCCCATCATTGAGCAGTCCCTGAATTTGGCATTAAAATCACCTTCAAGAAACAAGTGTGCTTTGCAATGAAATGTTTTGACTGAATGTAATCAATAAACTGAAACAAAATTGGGAACTTGGTGTTACGAATGTTTACAAAATAATTATAATAAAAGTGACTCCAATAAAAGTAGGACCTAGAGCTCCCCCTAATTAGCACGCATTGAAAGTACTTTCCATAAACTTTCAAGACCTGAGCTTTGTCAGACAGTGAGTTATTGCTCCAAATGGATAAGCCACCAGAGGGTCGCCCATGCTGACGAGGTGTTGCTGGCACACAAACATTTGTAAGCGTCAAAGTCCAGTGGTAATGAAAATAAAAGTAAAATATAATAATCTCACTTCTACAAATTAGCCAATCAGATAGGGACCTCTTTACATGAAGACCAGCTATATTTCAACTCAAAATCCTTAGACTAGGGAGTTACAGATTTTTTTTTTTGTGGGTGCTGTACAGTTGGAAGGGGTGAATTGCTCAGTGACTGATCCCTGTTATGCATTCTTGATACGGGTGCGCCAGGCATTGTTAGCCAGGTCTGTCAGAATTGCAAATCTGTTCCTGATCTCCATAATTGGCGGGAGTCCTTGTGATGGTAGAATCGCCAGGAGTTTTTAGAAGAAGCCCAGGGGCAGGATGTCAATCCCCTGTGCGTAATAACTCTCTACCTACTTGCAATTTCAGGAGGGTATTCTCACAGATCAGATTTTGGAAATTGATAACAATACAGTCCTTGCAATGTTTTTACTTGAGTGCCGTACCCAGCCCTCTCTGCGAAACATGAAGATCTAATTTCAGAACTTTATATTAAAATTTCTGTGCCTACATAACCAATCGATTACTTTGTTGCTTAGCTGAACCCAAGCTTCATGTTGGTTATGTCTTAGAGGGAGTACTCCAGCCAAAACGACAAGACGATGGTGGTAAATTCAAAATTGTGTGGTTAGGAAGGGCCACAACACTAGGCCCTTCCACATGTGTTAGGGCCGCACATGGTTGATTTTCCTTCAGGGTGCATAGAGCTTTTAAAATGGGGCAGATGACGGATGCGATGTTTGAACTACCCCTCATCCAATGAGATCCTATGGGGACAGATTTTCTCTGCACCCTTACTGGGCTGAGTTCATTTTCATCAGCATTAGTCGATTGGACTCCCTCAGGACGCTTTACGGACTCAAAGGTTTACGGACTCCCTTGGGAAGCTTTACTAACTGTCTGCTGCACTGAGAACAGGAATTTGGTGTCCAAATGGGTGTGCTCCCATCTGTTTGGGTCAGATAAAGGTTGCCGACGTTCCTCAGTGTGTCCTAAACATTCAACGAGGGGGATGCAATTCTTCCCATAAGATGTCAGATACTTTGTTACAATAGTTCTCGATACTCTTTCTATCAGGCTGTCTATCGTGGTTACTCTGGAATGTGCTGTTTGAACTGGCCAGCTTATGTTTGCCCATGATGAATAAAAGCACTCACCAGGTGGACACGGAGCATAAAGTATTCTATAATTTGTGAAAGAGCGGGGATTCAACATCAGACTCCTGGCCATCGCCTGGGCATGCCCCGCAGGGTATGAGTGGTGTTTAAATGCGCCCGACTGACGCGCTGAAGGGCTTTCCGACTCCAATGGCAGCAGGGCTTTCTGCGCTTTGAGTATTGCTTGCACTATATATATATATATATATATATATATATATATATATATATATATATATATATATATATATATATATTAACTAACATACCAGCTTGCTGAGGCCAGATGTATTGGCTTTGCTATTGCTTGTTTTCTTCATGAAATGAAGTCTGCCCATGTTCATATTGAGACAGCTTTTAAAAGCAGGAACGTTTTTCTTCGTCTGTGAGTCTCTTAAACACTCTTCTCCTACTTAATTAAGTTTTGGGTAGAAGAAGGTATAATATGACCGAAATTAATCTGGACTTGTGGCTCAGTGTTTGTTTCTCCATAACTGAAATGTGATAATGATATTAAAAACTGTGAAGATTCCAAGTAACTGAAATCTCTCATGAGTAAGGCAAAGCAGATGTTGCCGGGTTGATTGCTTCGGATCCCAAAAAGTTGTCAGTTCATCAAAATTTGTTTACATATATTCTCTTTTCCAACCTGTTGAAGTTTCAGATTGTCAAGAAATCGGACAAATATCCATAGTTTTTTCAAGTGATGTCGTTTTGGACCTCACAGTTTGTAAACGGCTCACTGATTGTAAGACTGTTGGTGCTACTAGGCTAGATTTGGATTTGTGCCGTTTAGACTATTAAAAGCCTTCAAGAATGCCATGTAGGCAGTTGAACATCTAATTTATGATGGAATGCAGAAGGGTTAGTACATTTACTTTGTTCAACCTTTTAGACCAAATTAAATTGGTAATTGAAATGCTTTTCAGTTGCGCCCCCTCACCTGTTTGCTTCCATAGACAGTGAATTTTACTGTTGGATTAAGACTGGATTTGTCGTGACTGGGTTTGCAAACAAACGCATTTAGGTTTAAAGTATTTTATTAAGGCATAAAAAACAAACACGGGGAGGGGATCAGGAAGTCAGGTAAACATACAGTACAAAAAGCAAATTATTGCAACGAGTCAGAAGAAAAAGAGGGAGGCAGGATGCCCCAGAGGGTAACAAGGCAAAGACATAAGGCGAGAAGGCATTGTGAACGACCCCCCTGTAGGCCCCCACTCCCCAGGCAAGGCCAAGCCAGAATAGGACTCCGCGACACAGTAAAAGAGAAGCATACCGTTCCATCAGCCCCTTGACCCCAGAAAAGAAGGAGAAAGAAAAGCAAAGAAGGAGAGGAAAGCGCTGGGATACCTCCGGGTGACTATCACGCTTTATAAAAATAAATAATAATAATAATAATAATAAAACAACACCCCAACATCCCCGTCCGAAAGTCAGCATTAAAAGCATATAACTCCACTTCCCACCCCCGACCCTCGGCCCCCAATCCGCACATTCACTCCGCTGCTGGCGCCGGCGGTGTCAGCCTAAGGAGGCGCAAGTACCGTGGACACGTAAGCTCGCGAAATTCCGTGGACAGCAGTGCCAAAAAGGGATGCCAGAGCTCCTCAAACTGGTCAACATTCCCAGCCACCGTCAGTGACATCTTCTCCATGCCCAGTACCTGCCAGAGCCTATGCAACCAACCAGTGACAGAGGGGGCAGTGGGGGTGCGCCAAAGTACAAGTATGTTCTGAACGGCGGAGCCTAGCGCAATCGCAATCTGCCTGCCTCTGCGGGATTTCAACGGGTACATCAGGTCATTGGGGAGGCCAAGCAAGACATACGCGGGGAAGCGCGGAAGCTCGATCTCAAAATGCCTATCCTCCTCATCTAAGACTTCCTTCCAGTAGGCCGACAGCACCGGGCACTCCCAGAGAATGTGCGTGAGGGTGCCCTCCTGTCCGCAGCCGCGCCAGCAACCCTTATCGCCTATTTTGCGCATCTCGTAGAGCCGCTCCGGGGTGTAGTACCAATAGGTGGATACTTTAGTGAAGGTTTCCGTCAGCCCAGTGTGGTACGCAGAGTGCCTCGCCCGATATGCAATCTTGTCCCACTCCTTGTGGCTCAGGGTCCTGCCCAGTTCCCTGTGCCAGCGCTCCCTCCCTGGGTTATGGTAATGAAACGGCGGGGGTTGGAGAAACTTATACAAATCCGTGATGAGTTTGGCGTCCGAGGCCCGGGTTACCAACCATCGCTCATAGGGCGTAATCGAACGGGCGGCGACATCACGCACTGGGGGTTGAAGAGCCCAGTGGCGGACTTGCATATAACGCAGTCTGTCCCCTTCCGTCAGGCCAAACTCCTGTCGGAGCTGCTGGAAGGGGAGCACGCCCTCCGGTCCGTAGATCTGGAAAAGCGCTCTGCATCCCGCACTCACCCAGTGGGAAAAGGCCCCCGGCTCCAGACCCGGAGTGAAGTCCGGGTTGCCAGCAATGGGAGTGAACGGCGATGGAAAAGTGGTGAGCTCCCGAAGCTCACACACCGCGTCCCACACTCTTAGCGGGACCCGGGTGATAAAGGAGGCATAGAGATTAGGCGGGCGATGAATGCGCCGCAGGAACGGGACCTCCTGGAGGGTACGGCCTGCAACTGCCTGGTCTTGAAAGAGCCAGTGTTTGTCCGATTCCCACCGGCTCCACTCCACCAGGTACCGGAGCTGCGCCGCCTGAAAGTACTTCCGGAGGTCCGGGACTCCGAGACCTCCCGCCTCTGGGGCAAGCGTGGAGAGGACCCGCTTCATCCGAGGCTTACGGCCCTGCCACACAAAGCGGGAGATGTCTGCCTGCGTCTGCCGTATCCAACCCACAGGGGGCTTAAGAGGTAGAGCGCGAAAAAGATACAGGATCTGGGGCAGTATCGTCATCTTCACCGCTGCGATACGGCCCAACCACGAGAGTAGGCCCTTGTTCCATCGGCCGAGTTCCTCTTTGATCTTTTTGCCCAGAGAGGAATAGTTAGCTGCAACCATGGCAGGCAGGGAGGGAGCAAGCAAAATGCCCAGGTAAGGCACCGTGGAGGAGGACCACTGCAAAGGGAAGAGACTTTGAAGGTCCCGCCTGGCGTCGGCAGAGAGCGACACATCCAGTGCGGCCGACTTAGCCATGTTCATTTTAAAGCCCGCGACGCGGGCAAAAGCGTTCAGTTCCTGGACGCAGGCAGGGAGTGACCGCCTGGGGTCATCTAGGGTCAGCAAGACATCGTCCGCGTATAAGCTGACAGTATGTGTATATTGCCCCATCTTCACCCCAATAGCGTCCGGGTTGTCGCGGATCCTCTGCGCAAACGGCTCCATATAAAGGGCAAAGAGGAGCGGCGAGAGGGGGCAACCCTGTCTCGTGCCGCGCTCAATGGCGAAGCTGCTGGAGCTGTGTCCATTGACACGCACTGACGCCGACGGTCTCCTATAGCAGTTAAAGACCATAGTGCGGAACTTCTCGCCGATCCCCAGTTTCCCAAGAACCAGCTCGAGGTAGGGCCAATGAACCCTATCAAAGGCCTTCTCCGCGTCGACCGATAGCAGCATCCGCTCCCCCGGGACGCGTGAGGCCTTTTCCAGCACGTGCGTCACCCTCTTCGTGTTGTCGACCGTCTGCCTACCGGGTACAAAACCGGCCTGATCCGCCTCCACCAAACCCGGTAGATGTAGACCCAGTCTGGCCGCCAAGATTCCGGTGTAAAGCTTGAGGTCCACATTTAGGAGCGAAATGGGCCGGTACGAGCCGCACAAGGTCCGGTCCTTCCCCGGCTTGGGGATAACCGACACAGTCGCCGAGAGGAGGTCCGGTGGGATGGCACCCGGTTCGGAGAAGGAATTAAACAAGCGAGCCAGGAGAGGAGCGACAGTGGGACAGAAGGTCTTGTAGAACAAGGCCGTGTAGCCATCCGGGCCCGGGGCTTTACCATGCTTCAGCCGTGCGATCGCGGAAATGACCTCCTCCACTTGAATGTCCCTCTCAAGGTGGTCCGCCTGGGAGGGGTCCAAGGCCGGGAGGGTCACGGATTCCAGATAGGCCTCAGCCTCTCCCGGTGGGGAAGGTTCTGAAGCGTACAGTGCCTCGTAAAAGGAGCGAAAGGTGTCTGCCACCTCCGCGTCACCGGAAACCGGGATCCCGTCCACTCCCACCAGCTCCTTCACCACATTGCGTTGCTGCGCAGCCCTGAGCCTATGGGCCAGGAGCTTACCGCACCTGTCTCCGCCGGTGTAAAAGGCGTGTTTCAGGCGCAGCGCTGCGTACTCCGCCCGATCTAGATCCAACGCAGAGAGGAGTTTCCGTGCCGCCTTCAGTTGCTTCCAAACCTGAGGAGCCCCCGTTCTGCGGTGGACCTGCTCAAGCTCTCTAACCTGCGCCGTCAGTTCCTCCCTCTTGCGCTGGCGTTCCTTGTTTTCCGCCGAGGAAATGGAGATAAACTCTCCCCTGACGACTGTTTTCAAAGCCGCCCACTGCGTAGCCAGGGACGTGTCAGAGTTGTTATTGTGGGTCAGGTAGGCCTGGATGACCTCCTCCACTCGCTTCACTACCGATTTCTTATGGAGAAGCGTGTCCCGAAGCCGCCACATCCCTCTGGAGGGGGGGGCCGCCGGCCAAGCAAAGACCCCTGAAACCGGCGCATGATCGGACAGGGACAAGACCCCTATGTCCGCCGCCGTAGCGGCCGAGCGGAGCGGGCCGCTCACCAAAAGATAATCCAACCGCGAATAAGTGCGGTGTGCGTGGGAAAAATATGAGTAGTCTCTAACGGTGGGATGCATGGTGCGCCAGAGGTCATGCAGGTCCATCTCCGCAATCCGGTCCAGTACCGCCTTAGAAAGCTCCCCTGTCTGCGGAAAGCGCTGGGCAGACCTATCTAGAGTGGAGTCGAAGACCATATTCAGGTCTCCCCCCAAGATAATATGGCGATCGGGCGAGGCAGTAACGTCCACCAACACTGATTCCAGGAAACGATCCTGGTGATCGTTGGGGCTGTAAACCGAACCAACCGTAAAGGCAACACCTCCGAAGCGCATGCGATACACCAAAAGCCTCCCCTTCTGCTCAGCATGTTTATACAACACCTCCCCCCTAAAGGAGCTGGCTAAAAGAATGGCCACCCCAGCGGTCTTAGTCGCAGCAGAGGAGAAGAGTTGCGTGGGGAACTTGGCAGAGCGCAACCTATGGCAATCTCTGGGAAGCAAATGGGTCTCCTGCAGGAGGCAGATATCCGCCTGCGACCCCTCCAACAGGGAGAGGATCGCCCTACGCTTCACGGGGTTATTCAGACCCTTAACATTAAGGGTCACTACTTTCAGGGGTGGCATCGCCTCCAGGGAAACAACGCGCTATGCAGCAGGCGGGGGATCAGCTGAGGGGGCGCGCGGGGCAGGGGCACAGGGAAGGCTAGAAGCGGCATCGCGCACGTTCGGACAGTTTCGGACGGGACCCCCCCCACAACAAACCAACAATGAAACCCCCCCCAAAACCCACTCATGGCAACCAGCCAAAACAAAAAGCAGAAAACAGCACCCCATAGTCTCAGTCTAGCCCAAGTGGGCGAGTCTGCAGAAAACAGTCAAGTGGACGTCCAGCCACACACCACCCCCCTCGCCCCCCCAGCCCCAGCCCAGTATCGTTAAAGCTAAGAGCCTCTCCCCCCGGAGAAAAGTTAGGCCGTTAAGGCCACACCAGTAGATTCAGGCAAGTTCCTGGCTGCAGTCCTCAGGGCCTCCGCCATTTCAGCTCTGATGGTGGGCGAGTCTGGGCGACTCGTTGGCGCTGACGATGGGCGCCTTCTCGACCTCCGTCGGCCCCGCCGCTCGGGACGCCGCCATGCGGGTGTAGCCCCTTCCTCCTCCGTAGCAGTAAGGCCCAGCACTCCGCAGACATCTTGTAAGGAGCGCAGCTGATGCAGCACCCCATTCCATCGAAAGATAAGACGGAAGGGGTGACCCCAGGAATAGGCTGTCTCGTGCTCCCGCAGAAAGTCCGTAGCGATGCGGAAAGACCTGCGCTTCTGCAGTGTGATAGCGGACAGGTCCTGATAGAGCGCCACAGGTCTTTCTCGGAAGGTCAGTGGTTGCTTCCTGCGTGCCTCCGTCATGATGCGCTCCTTTAGGGGGAAATCCGGCAAGAATGCCAGGATATCAGGCGGGGGTGCCGATGACTGGCGTTGGCGGCCCACCCTGTGTGCTCTGTCAATGCGGATTGGAAAATCCGCTCCTTCCTCCAAGATGTCGCGGAACAGGTCCTGCAGATAAGCCACCAGGTCCGTACCTTCATCCGCGGATGGAACACCCCGCACCCGGATGTTGTTCCGCCTGGACCTGTTCTCGAGGTCCTCCGAGTGGGCCTGGAGCTCGACACATTGCTCCCGGAGGCGGAGGACGTCCTGCTGGAGATGGGTTATCTCCTCATCGCGACGTTGAGCCGCCGTCTCCACAGCATCGACCCGCTCGCCCAGGCCCTCGACCTCCCTGCGCACCTCCCGGACCTCTCCAGCCACTTCGGTCTTAAGAGTTTGAAATTCCTCCTTGAGGGAGCTGAATAAGTCCTCCATGAAGGACCGCGTGACTGGCGGCTCGCCCACAATTGCATCCGTTGATGCCCGGGAGGCCCCCGGGGACGGCTGCGTCCTGTCGCGTAGTTGCTGGGTCCTGCCGAGCATTTCCGGCAAAGTGCGATCTCCTCGCGCCGCGCCACGTCTTCCAGTCATCTTGAGGCCCGGCAAAGCCCAGGGTCAGTTGCTGGGGGCGAGCGCCGCCGCTCGCGGGCACCAGATGTGAGGCCCTCGCCGAGGACAAGGGTAGTGCGTCACAGGCGACAAGATGGCGGTCTGAGCCTGGGCAAGACGGCCCCTGGGCCAGCAGGGCAGGCAGCAACGTCCGAAGTGTAGGCCTCCCGCCTCATGCTCCCAGGGAGGCCAGCAGATGAGTTGGTGCCAGGACTAGCCGAGGCGCCCGTGTGAGAAGGGCGCGGGTCGGGGTCACTGGGCTCAGCCACACAAAGACAAGATGGCGGGAGGGTGGGACCCAAGAAGGCAGCCCGGGCCAGCAAGTCCGTGGGCGACTCTCAAATGGTAACGAGTCCGGAGAGTAGAAAACCGATGCCTCCCTCCACCTCCAGTGGATTTGCCCGGCTCGGGCACTGCTCGAACTCCGCCATCCAGTGCCTCCAGGCGCGGAGTTCGCAAGTCGTCACCCTTCGAGACCCCGGGAGGGGGGAGACCGCCGGTGCAGGGCTGAGGTCCGTCGCCCAGCAATGGTGCCCGTCACCAGGGCACCGGCCAGGAAGCCACCTCACTCCGCGGAGTCCGTCCAGTCCGCTCCCTCGGGATCTCCGGCTTTCCGCTTTTCAGCACTCGGGCCAGCCGAGGCGCGCGGACAGCGCCGCACTACGCTCCGCCTCCAGGCTCTTCTCCTCGGGGCGACCCGGGCTCTACTCCTCGGAGCGATCTCTGAATAAACTTTTCGGGAACTTCCCCCGGGGCCACAGAAATCAAAGTGGCACCAAAATGTGCCCCTCGAGCTCCGGCACAGTCCTCTCACCCGCGGTGCAGCCGCGGGGGGAGAGAAGCGCAGAAATCAGGGCTCAGGCTGAGCTGGGCCGGAGGAGCTACGGGAGGAAGCGTCCGCTCACCCCGCCATCTTGGCCACGCCCCCAACAAACGCATTTAATAAATCTTGTATATCCAGCTATATGTTGTGGTGGAGGATTGATTCATTGAACGTTTTACTAAGAAAGCATGTACACATTTTGTTCAAAAGAGTGACAAAGGTTGTATTTAATGCATTAGGAAAAAGCGTCGATGAACTGTATGCATGGTTCTTATCCCATTCCTCTTGATAGGTTCCAGTCTACTGTGACCATGGACCATCATTTGCACATTGGGCTTCTTGGTGTTATTACTACTTAAAAACTTAATCTCACCGGTTCTCCCAATGGATACTTGTTTAGTACATTTTGCTCCATTTTTCTAATTCTTTTTGGGATTTTCTTTGTTTTGTAGAATAACTTCATTACTGTGTTGGTACTGTGTAAGTACTTTGCACATTGCCCTAAGGTAAAGCTGAGTGCCAAAGCTACCCAAGGGTTGAGCTCGGGTTAGTATAGTGACTTTGAGGGTTCACCCTGACAAGGGTTGTGATTATTCCTTGAGGTGGGTAGTCGCCCACCCCAAATATTCCAATTTCTTACAGACTGTGACTCCCCAGGAATTCTGTAGTGTTATGTAGGTTTCACTAGTGGAGCAGGGGTAATGGTGTCAGTCATATAGTGGTTAGCAGAACGACTGGCATCTGCTTTAAGGGGCATGCTTAGTCACTGTGCCTAGTGGTCTGTTTAATTGATTTGATAACCTATTTAGATTGATCCAAGGTGATTTGACAGTATTTGTTACAGTCTGTGGAAGGAGTGTGCTGAAATAGCCTCATGAGATGCTGCTGAGCAACCTTCCTGAGCTATGTCCTGTAAGATTTTCTTTAGCTCCTTAACACTTTTGAATCTCTGAGTATACTGAACTCTGCAGAAGCACCTCTACTCTTAAGTATCTGAATTTGTGCCATAGGAGAGGCAAATCCTGAAACTGGGATCAGTGAAGTTATCTTTCCTCTGAACCACTGATAGGATGAGTTTTCTTGGTGATCATGTATTGGTGTATCCTCAAGAGATTATAAGCAGTTATTGACAGAATATCTTGTTAGTGAGTAAATAAATGTAGCTTACCAGAATCTCCTTTTGCTTTGGAGAGGTGCTCATGAACTTCCTTTGTGTGGTTGAAGATGGACAATTTGCTACATTTCAGCGAAGGAGTTCATACTGGCTTATTTGACTAATTTATCCCTGTCATCAGTAAATAACCATTCTCCTTTTAACAGAAAACTGGCGAATCAAGATTTTATTAAAGATGGAAAAGATAGTATTATACATACATCTCGTTAATGATAAATATAATACCACTTTTAAAGATCTAGCACTTATAATTATCTGACATTGATGCACGGCTTCCCAGTGCTATCTAAAGTCGCTGTCTAATGCTCACATTAAAACAAAAATCACCCTTGCATAATTAGTGACCTCAGAGAAACATCTTGAGTAAAAGAAGTGGGTCCCTACACACACCTGATTCCAGTAAATAATGACTTTACTGTTAACCTTTGAAATAGCCCACAGAACTAAAATAAAATCACATACTGATCTTAAATGACTATTTGCTTTCCTAACTATCCATGTCTTTTTTTATTTTTTTATTGTGCAACTCCCTATTATCGCATCCAAATTTCCAGTTTACCTCTCATGGCTTTTTAGGGAGAGGTATTCTCATCTCTGATGTGGCAGACCTACTAGACTGGTAATGAGAAGCCCCCAAGCTTCTGACTACATTGAAACAAACTCCTTGCTCCAGTAGTATTTCATCACAACTTAGTTTGCCGTCACTTTGGAGGAGCCTACAAGTTCTTTTACTTTGTAATGCATGTTAGTATCCATGCCAAGGTTCCAAGTCTTTAACTTGGGCCTGCAGTACTTTATGCCATACAAGTAGTTAATATATTGAACAGCTGACCCATTCTCCTTGAAAACCTTTAAAAAAAAAAAGGCACATCACTACTGTGCTCATGCAGGCACTTTTACTTCTAACCTTTGTCTATTTTGTGGAGGGCCATATTGCCTCCCTCCCTTCTCAGTTAAGCTTTCTCCCTTTCCAGTATTTCTTGTTTCTGTTCCTGTTGCATAATCTCCCCTGAAGTCTTGTATCTCTTTGCCTAACCGCTTGATCACTCCGTGTAGTAAATCCACCATCATTTGTCTCTAGCTTGGACATAAAACTATTTTCAGTCTCTGCAACAAAGCTTACTCTGAGATGAGCATGTTTGTTAATGTCCAGGCAATTGAGTACATGTTAGAGTTGAAGCTAAAAACGTCATCAAAACACAATGTCATAGTCTCCACTTGAAGTTTTCTTGCTGACTATCCTTTCCTCTTCTCAAAACCTGCTGCCTTACTGTCTTCTACAAAGCTGAATACTCTTGAGTTCTGAACTAACCAAGACAAAAATACATGTTTTTTACCATTCAAGATAAAACTTGATAAAAATCTTGCTTTTCTGCGATATTAAAAATGTATCCAAATTCACACTCACGCTTGTGTTTTCTGATGAGCCACACTAGCCTGAAGTTTAGAGAAACTCTATTGGGCAGAATTCAGATTAGATGTCAGAGCAGCGGAGAGTGGTTGTTATCTCGAACTAGAGCTGAGAAGTTGTTCTTCCTTCGAAGCTAACTTAACTAGCCAAATTCCTTTCAAAGGAACTTTTCATTATATTCAAATGCCTGTAAATCACAAAAAAGTCGAACTCTCAGAATGTAGCTGCATAGCTTTTGGTCCAGAAAGAAATTGCCTAGAAATCCTGGTGATTCTATTGGAACTCTTACATAGTTCCTTTCACAAGCAACCCATGTATTCATACACCAACTTGCATGAACTGTTCTGTTTAAAAAGACCACTGTGGGAGACTATGGCATCTCCACTGGTTCAGTTAGAAATTCTTATACATACTAGGAGGTAGCTTTTTAAAAAAAAAATATTTTTATTTGCATTTTTGGAAAAACTAAACAGTACAGTCATGTAATTGGCAACAGTAAACCCTCTACTCCCTCTCCCGCCCTTTCACCATCATACTTTGCTGTTATGTCTCATTTCATACAAGTGCAGTGTCTATTAGTCAATGGAACAGGTGACTCCCTGTGTCCCCTCCCTGTGTCCCCTCCCTGTCCCCCCTCCCTGTCCCCCCTTCCGGTGCCCTTGTTTGCTTGGTGGATGTCGGTGTGTTAATCATTGTCCAAGCCCCCCATCCAAACCATGATAGTGTCTCCACTTGGACCAAACCTTTCGAAACTTCTTAGGACAGCCGCCGGATTTGTATGTCACTCTCTCGGCCGCCATGTAGAGAGGTGTGGCTCACTGGTTAGAGGCGGCAGACCCAGAGGCTGAGAACGGCCCGGGACCAGGGTTCGATTCCCGACGCGGCAGGGTCGAGGACCAGGGTCAGCGGACTGATAATTCTCGCCTCGGTGCCCACTTTGGGCAGTGATCACACTCGGTAACTCTGGGCATTAAGCTTGCCTCATCTCTACAACGGCCCCCCACAGACGCCGGGGATGCCTGGCTTCACCTTGGAGATACCCAGCATGGGACCATCTCACAGGGAAAGCCAGGACGGGTTCCCCAGCGGTCATTCGCGCCAGGATACTCCGGTAGTAATTGAGCGCGCTACAAAACACCTTACATTTACATTTACATTTACATTTCTCCATTCCTCCAACCCCGGGGGGGTCGGTGACCCCCAGTGTTTTGCGATGTCTCTTTTTGCCACTACCAGGGCCAGAACCAGGAATATTAGGAGAGGGCGCGGCAGGTGTACATCATTAGTCATGCCCAACAGCGCCAGCTTGGGGTCTTGTGTAATCGGCACCTCCAATATCTCTCATAGCTCCCTAAAGATCTCAGTCCAATATGATTGGATCACCTCACATGACCATATTATATGGTAAAAATCCCCGTTGTCTCTATGACATTGCAGACATCTAGCGTCTTCTATTTTCCCCATTCTGCGAAGTTTCACCCTGTCATAATAGGTTCTGTGGAGCACGTTGTATTGGATGAGGCGGAGCCTCGACTTAATCGCCACCTCACGAGGATGCATTAGTATTATATCCCAGTCTATGTCATCAAGTGTTCCCACTTCACCCTCCCAGGTACTTCTGAGTTTCGTCAGTGTCCCCAGCATATTGTTGGTTAAGGTTTTGTATGTGAGCGAGACCGCCGCCCCTTGGATCGGTTCTTGTAGGAGTCTGCCCTCTAACGGTGCATATTCTGGAAGTCCCGGTAGGTGTATATTTTGTGCTCTCCAAGCGTGGCGTAGCTGGGTGTATTTGAAGAGTTGTGAATGTTGGAGCCCAAACTCTGACTTTAGTGCCTGAAAGGATTTCAATTCCCCCCTAGCAATCACGTCCCCTATTGTGGAGATCCCAATGTCGTCCCACCTTTTTAAAGCCTTTAAGTTTATGTAGTTCAGCCAGCCACTTACAATGCCATAGTGGCGTTTGCCGGGTGGGTGTCCTCTCCCAGCCTGTGCGTTTCGTGGCCTTGTTCCAAGCATGTAATGTAATGACAGTTGCTGGGAAAAGATGTGTTCGCGTGACTCCTCCGTATATGTAATGCAGTATATTGTGTGGTGATAGTTTGTCATTCTAGGGCATATGTGGGGTGGTCTGCCTGGGCATATAGCCATTCATTAATTTGGGTTACGTGTTCGGCCCAATAATAGGCCTCTAGATTAGGGAGTGAGATTCCTCCACTATATTGATGGCGCTGGAGAGTGGTCAGTGCTATTCTGGGTTGTTTACCAAGCCAGAGAAAGGCCCTGAGATCTGAATGAATTCTTTTCAGAAGCGAGTCCGGGAGTAAATAGTATTCGTTCTGTAGGGCGTATAAGTATTTGGGGAGAATAATCATTTTGTAGATAGCCGCTTGACCCAAGAGTGTGAGCGGTAGCTGTCGCCAGCGGTCCATGTCAGCTGTAGAGTTCACCATGATCCTTTCTATGTTTTTCTAGAGCGAGAGTTTCCTATCAAGGGTAATGTAGCTCCCTAGGTATTTAAATCCCACTGTTGTCGTAATTAATTGTCCAGGCAATGTCGTCCAATGGCCGCTGTCACTAGGGTCGTATAGGATCGACGTATGCCAGTTTATAGTATAACCGGAGTATCTGCCATAGCACTCCAATTCCCTGAATAGCTCCGGGATAGTGGTTACTGGATTGGTTATGTATAAGAGCACATCATCTGCGTAGAGGGACAGCTTCTCTTGTGCCTGATCCGTATCAGTTCTACTGAAACCAGTGATCTTTGGATTTTGCCGGACCCTCGCTGCCAGGATCTCAATGGTAAGTGTGACTAGGAGGGGCGATAGGGGGCAACCCTGTCTTGTCCCCCTCTGGATCTGAAATTCTCGCGACAGTCTCCCATTAACCTTCATTTTAGCTCGCGGAGCAGTGTAGAGGAGTCGTACCCAGGTCTGAAATTTTGGGCCAAAGCCAAATTTTTTAAGAACACCCTCCAGAAACTGCCAGTGAACTGCGTCGAAAGCCTTCTCCGCATCGAGGGAGAGAAACCAATGTGGCGGTTCTCTATTTCTCACCTCCTGAAGCCAGTTGTGGGGGCGTCTGAGGTTTAGTTTAGGGCCCTGTCTGGTAGAAAGCCGGTTTGATCCAGATGTATCAAGTCCGGGATCACCGCTCTCAATCGCAGTGCCAGGACCATCGCGAGGAGTTTCACCTCGGTGTTTAGGAGGGAAATGGGTCGGTAGGATGCACATTCCTCTCGCGGTTTGCCTTCTTTGTGGATTGGTACAATTGTTGCCATGGTGAGGTCAGGGGGGAGCCTCCCCTCTTGATATGCTCCTAGGAAAAGGTTCTTCAGGTGCGGAGCCAAGATGTCTGCCGCGCACTTGAAAAATTCTGCCGGAAAACCATTTGGACCCGGTGTCTTCCCAGCTCGGAGTCTGGCAATGGCCATGGAGACATCCTCCACCACGATGTCAGCCTCAAGTGTCTCAAGGGCCTCAGGGTCCAGTGGGTGCAGATCGATCTGATCCATGTATTGGAGGGCAACTTCGCACGTGCCTATGTCCCTGGCAGTGTAGAAGCGTTCATAGTGGGTAGCAACGGTCTCTGCGATGTGTATGTCTGTGCTAGCAAACACCCCTTTTACATCTCTAACTCGTTCTACCCATCTTGCTGTCCGTTCCTTTCTGCTAAGCCACGCCAGAAGTTTGCCTGACTTGTCCCCAACATTGTATAGGCGGTGAAGGGTGGCCAGGCTCTAAGTCTTTGCCTCATCTGTTACTAAATCCCTATACTGTTGTTGTGTATCCACTAACCTCCGCAGGGTCTCGAGACTTTTTGTAACCAGATGTTCTCTCTCTAGTTCCACTATGGCCCGCTCGACTACCGCTACTTCCCCCAGGAGTTTCTTCCGTTCCTCTCCCAGCCTGTTTTGTATTTTGTCTCTCGTCACTGGTTTCAAAGCTTCCCATAATGTTACCCCTGAGTTAACTGTCCCTTTATTTTCGGCTATGTACACCCGTACATCCGCTCTCACACCTCTGTGTACCGTTGGATTTGTAAGGTCCCAAGCAGCGAGGCGCCAAGAGGCCCCTTCAGCCCCCCCGATTCTGGCCTATTGTCACTAGCAACGGCGAGTGATCGGAGATCCCCCTAGCCCTGTACTCTGCTACAGCATCTACGGTCAAGTCCTGTCTGGACATGAATATGTAGTCCAGTCTTGAAAATACTTTATGTGCTGCTGAATAGAACGAATAGGCCAATTGTTCCGGGTGCCGCCATTTCCATATATCAGTAAGGCCTATAGTAGTAATCATCTGGGCCAGGGGAGTCTGGCTTCCCCTAGTGGGTGGCACTCCAGATCGGTCCATCTCTCTATCCATTACATTGTTAAAGTCTCCGCCTACTATTTGGATGGTGTCAGCAGTGTCGAAGTATGTTGGCCAATGTCCTAAACGTGTTCGTCTGTAGTTTGGACGGAGCGTACACTGATATCAACGTGTATATGCGTCTACGCCATGTCCCCTGAACCGCAACACAGGTCCCCAGGGGGGTCTACCCACGATCGTGTGATACAGAACAGGGAAGTGTTCTTTATAAGGATTGCTACCCCTCTAGAGTCAGTTGTGTATCCAGC
The DNA here is from genome assembly GCF_964263255.1 of Lissotriton vulgaris. Taxonomy (NCBI): domain Eukaryota; kingdom Metazoa; phylum Chordata; class Amphibia; order Caudata; family Salamandridae; genus Lissotriton; species Lissotriton vulgaris. Next base: position 360,280,721 of record NC_141696.1, on the reverse strand, counting down.
GTGCGCCAGAACTATATGACGCCCCCTGGCTATGAAGGCGCATTTGGTACCCTTGAGATGTGTCTCTTGTAGGAAGATTATAACGGGGCTTATTCGTTTGAGGTAGGCATTTACTAGACCTCTTTTAATCTTGTTACCAAGTCCGTTCACGTTCCATGTCAGGACACTTAGTTTCCCGTATTCTGCAGACTGAGTTAATAATGCACTCGCCATATTAGGGTGAAATCAAGGCAGTGTAGACGGTTATCGGTGCAGGAGTGTTGCATGCCGTGCCAAGGTCGATGACTGTGTTCAACCAACAATTCCCCCCCCCCTCTCTCCCAACTTCCCTTTAACAAAACAGTTCGACAATCCCCCATCCCCACCTCCCCCTCCCTACCTTCCCCTCCCGTCCATCCCATCCGTACAACAGTTGACGTAGAGGACTCCCAGGTGGCAAAGGTCTGTCGCCCTCCCATTTGCAACTCCAACTAGGTTATCTCAAGAGTCCCAGACTCCGGTTCCGAGCAGGCCACACGGTGCTCGGCTGTCCAGCCAGCTGCGGGACGGGTCTGCCTGTGCCGTGCGGCCCACGAGAGGCACCAACTAATAATGGTGTGGGTTCACACAAATTAAGTGTTTGACTTGCGTGACTCCATTGTGATGAAACTGCTGTTTCAGATCTCAGCTCTACAGTTCCTTAGGAATGGGAATCTTGGGTTTCAGTGTCTCGTTCCACCGAATTGCCAGTCGCTCCCTGTTCCTTCTCTCGAATTGCGGTAATTAGAGGGTGGAGAGAGTGTTCAGTCTGTTCCTCCACGTCCGACATAGGATTACTTTCTCCATTTTCATTATCAGTCTCTGTTTGGTGCGCCAGACAGCTGAACCTGGATCCCGGCGCCGTGTCTTCTTCTGTGCTCGGGGCCCTGTTCCAGCCTCCTCGGCCCGTCGTCTGGTGATCTGTGTATGGAGTGAGCTGCGAGAGTCTTCTCGTCCATGGGTTTTGCGATCTCTGTGCCTTGGGTGGGCTCTTCCGGAAACTGGCGGCCGCCATTTCGTTTCGGATTCTACGACCTTCCTCCTCAGCTTCTCGTAGCAGGGGTCTCTCTTCCAACCATTGCCAGGCCTCCTCCGGTCGGTTGAAGAAGTGGGACCTGCCCTTGAATATAACTTTCAGTTTCGCTGGGAAGAGGAGCATGTACCATATTTGCAAGTCTTGCAGCTTTGCTTTCACAGTCATAGGAGCGTCTTTGCTTTTGCACATCTTGACTATAGTCTGGGAAGATCATAATAGTAGTGTTCTCAAATCGAAGTTCCCCCTTTTTTCGAGCTTCTCCTAGGATGAGATCATTGTCAGCAAAGTTTAGAAATCTTGCTATAATCGGTCGTGGTCGCGCCCCCTCCGGTGGTTTCACTAGCAGGGCTCTATGTGCCCTCTCGATGACAAAACAGGTTGAAAAGGGAGCCTGAGGGAACATTGACGTTAGCCATGAATGCAGGAAGGTCACCACATTAGTCTTCTCAATTCCCTCTCGAAATCCCACGAAGCGTAGGTTGTTTCGTCTTGCCCTGTTTTCGGCATCGTCCACCCTCCATAGCAGCTGTCGGTGTGAGGCCTGTAACTCTGTCATAGCTCCGGTGGCTGCCATCTTGGTGTAGGGGATCTCTCGTCAGCGAGGCTTCATTCTGGATTTGGCCCATTGTCGGAAGGTTTTTCTCGTTTCCTTAGGCAGAGCCGAGACTGCTCCCGTTCCGATCTTCAATTCCCTGACTTTCTTTCGGATAAATCGTTATTTTCGGCGGATCTAGTGCTGTTTCTCTGGGAGCCACGCAGAGGCACGTCCTACCCGGCCATGCTGCTAGCCACGCCCCCCACTAGGAGGTAGCCTTAAACATTCTGGCACCATATGAATTGTTTTAGTTCCATGCTTACATATAGTTCTTTGCCGTGCGCTTTTCTTTATTTAGTCGAATCCCATATTCGAATCCATAAGTACTTGTTACTGTTCTCTGGCCTGGGACTTTGATACAGCCTTTGAGTGCTCTGTTTGGCAATGTGTAAGCTGTTTTTAGCTAGAACCAGTAGCCATATTGAAACGTTGAAGATGGCTCTTCCATGCACTAGGTAAAAATTTGAATGTTGAACCATTGACCAAAAGTACATATCCTCTTTCAGGTTTGTCCAGAAATGCCCAGAGAGTGCACAAAAACTGCACGTTATGCAGAATATTTTCAAGAGCTGTGAATGTGGACACTTATTTTCCCAAAAATGGTTACTAGGCCTTCAACTTACATGAGACCCTTAGCTATTTTTATTTGTAAGTGTCCTTGGCTGTTACAACGTTAGTGGATAAGTGAAGAGAAAAGGCTGTCTGCTCTTCTGTACTCAGTGCTGAATGTTTGTTCCTTTATAAACCCAAAGAATGTTGAAACAGCCAATTATGATGAAAATATCCACTGTAACATTGTTAGCTTGGCCTCTTCTGTCTTAAAACATTTTTCCAACAAGCACAGTATCTCAATAGGGTAATCCAGGCACTGTCTGAGCAACTACCCCAACCTCTTTCTGAGATCCAGTTCCAGCTTATAAGGAAAACTAATAAGGCCAAGATCCATGTACTAGTTCACACATTCATTTCAATAAATGTGGGTTTACTTTTTGCCTTCCTTTCCATGGGGTGGTTTATCTTTTATTTTAATATATTGAGATTTTTGATTCAAAGACCACCCGTCCATTGACCTTGAGTGACGTCTACTTAGAGTCACTATTGTTGGCCTTTGAAATGCATATCTCTGAAGTCACATGTGAGAGTGACTTCTCCATCACATTGTAGGCAACCAGGTAAATCTTACCCCTCTCAATTTGATATCTGGACCAGCCTATCATATATTGATCTGTTTCTTATTTATCCTAACATTTGTGTCAAAAACATGCCAACAATCTGCGTCTCGAAGGACATCTCATTTTGTAAGTGTCAAGATGTTTACCATCCAGCATATTATTTATGCCTGCACCCTCTATTGCGTTACTGTAGACAATGAGCATGTAATCACAAAGGCTACCAATCTAGCAGAACTAGAGGAACAAATTGGGAACCTAGAAAAAGGGCACTGCAAAAACCTAACCGACAGGAACACACTGACATCACTTACAAAGAAAAAATACGAGCTCAACAAGATCCTGAGCGAAAGAGCGGGTACATGGATCAACAAGTTCAAAGCCATAAACCTATGCACCGCCAACAAAGCAGGGAAACAACTAGCGGCATACCTGAAAGCGAAACAAAGGCAACACTCGATTGCAGCAATAACAGACAAGACAAACAAATCACAAACTACCAACAAAGAGATCCTAGAGGTCTTCAAACAATTCTACCAGGAGCTATACAGCGCGGACAGAAACCTAGCTGCGGACGGGGATGGGGGGGGGGGGGCAGAACTACTAAGCAAAATTGCCCTACCAACACTAACAGTGCAACAGAGGGAAACACTAGAAGGAAACATCACAGACGCGGAGATAGTAACTGCTAGAACGACACTCAAACCAAACAAGGCACCAGGACCCGACGGATACACGGCGGCTTTCAACAAGAAGTACCTTGAACAGCTAATACCCATCCTGGCGGAGGCCTTCACACACTGCATCCGCGAGGGTCTCATGACTGACTCCATGGCGGAAGCCAATGTTATTGTAATCCCCAAAGAAGGGAAAGACCACCAATAACCGCAGAGCTACCGCCCAATATCACTCATCAATGTGGACTGCAAAATATATGCAAAACTCCTAGCAAACAGACTAAACACGGTCCTGCCCTACCTCATCCACAACTCACAAGTAGGGTACCTCAAGAACAGACTGTCCCAAGACAACACAAGACTACTATGCCACCTCATCAACCAAACAACACACAGCGCAGACCAGGCGGTGATGATCGCCCTGGACGCGGAGAAGGCGTTCGTCAGAGTCTCCTGGCCATTCCTCGATCTCTGTATGGAGAAATTTGGCCTGGGCACCACATACAGGGGCATGGTTATGGCACTATACAACAGGCCAAAAGCCAGGGTTGTAGTAAATGGAGGCACATCAGAGGCGCTAACTCTGGAAAGAGGGACGAGGCAGGGCTGCCCCCTGTCTCCGGGCCTCTTCCTACTAGCGCTTGAACCACTATTGACAATGATAAGGATGAACCCAGACATAGCAGGAGTCCAGGTCAAAGACAAAACAGTGAAACTCGCAGCGTACGCAGACGATGTGCTAATAACCACAACAAAACCGACCACATCCATCGCAGCACTTATGAACTCCATTGAAGAGTATGCAAAGGCCTCAGGCTACAAACTAAACAGGGACAAATCTTTGTAAACCTATGAACGTGCATATAACCAGAGCGGTACTGGGCAACTCAGGCCTAGCCTGGCAAACAAAACCTCTTAAATATCTGGGCCTACTTTTTGGCAGGGACCTTAAAGCAACCCTAGAACACAGCGAAGAAGCCACCCTGAAGAAAATTAAGGAGAGACTAGACCTGTGGTCCCCCAAATACATCAGCTGGTGGGGTAGAGTAGAGACTATAAAAATGATGGGAACACCAGCTATCAACTATACACTCAGCATGCTACCCTCAACCATGACAGAAGACTTCCACAAAAAACTTGACAAGCTAATAAACAAGTTTTTATGGAAAGATAAGAAACCGAGAATCAGCCTACAGAAACTGAGACTCAATAAAGATCTGGGTGGACTGAACGTTATGAACTTTAAAAACTTCCAGACAGCCTGCCTAGCTAAACAAGGGATCTTCTGGATAACCAATACACACGACTACGAACCTGAGTGGCTGAAACTCGAAAAGAATATCCTGGGGGGTTTAAACCCAATAGCAATGTTCACAGAAAAGCAAGCGCCCGGCCAGGCACGACCCCATCATCAAACACACCATAACAGCCCTGCTTAGAGTAGACAAACAAATGGGACAACGGATCAGAGGCACCAGCTGGGAATCCATCTGGTTTAATACGAGAATACAATACAAAGGGGGGACGATATGCAATGAAACCTGGATCAAGAAGGGTATCACCACCCCAGCGCAGCTGGAAAAAGGCGACTCTCCACTCACGTTCCAAAACCTCAAAGAAGTGCACATTCTTCCGGATGTAGAGCTCTACACCTTCCTCAAAATCAAGACCGCCATCACCAAAGTGAGTCTACACAAGGTGAAACCCACCATCATACAATACATGAGCAACCTCAATAGGACAGGACACCAAACAGCGCAAATATACAAACTCCTGAGCCCCCAAACATCCTCACTGAACGCAAAAGCAACTAAATTCTGGGAAACACTGTACACGAGACACCTCAGTAAGGAAGAAAAGGGTAGACTATGGAGGTCAGCCACAACAAATAAAATTACACCACAACTTACATAGACAAAATACTGCCTCTTACACAGGGCCTTCTGGACTCCTGCCAAACTTGCAAAGGCAGGCATAAGGGACAGCGATACGTGCTGGAACTGCCATAGGGGGACAGGGGACCTTCAACACCTCCTCTTCGAATGTCCAAAAGTCATGACGTTCTGGATGAGTGAGTGACCTCATCAACACGACCATAGGGAAGAACATACAGCCAGGCTTCATAGGTCTAGCCACAGCATTTATGGCACCAGACCTAGAGAACAAAGAGGAGAGAGACCTAGTAGACATCCTACTCACAGCAGCAGTCAAAACCATATTAGTAAACTGGAAAGACACAGCCAAGGCTACATTCAAGAGCTGGGTAAACTGGGTCACCTTTCTCAGAGGAGCAGACAACATCACTGGGAAATTCTCACCTTGCCACAATGCTAAGAATGAAATGTGGGCGGCCCTGGATGAACACCTGGAGGTACACAAACCCCCGTAAACACACACACTGCACACTCCACCAGCAAGCAGCCAAGAGCTAAGAAGGCAACACCGAGGCACCCCTCCACCCCCCTCTTTCTTTTCCCCTCACACTCTCCGGGGGGTTTACAGACCTACAACCCAAACAGCCTATACTATGTATGATTTATGTATTCATGTAACCATAAAATGCATAATATCTCCCAGCTGTAACACCCCCCCCCCCCCCATCATCACTGCATTACTACTGTACTGTATTGGAAAATATTCTAAATAAAAAACTTTTGAAATAAAAAAAAGTTTAAAAAAAAGAAACTAGACGCCTTAGGAGCCACAATGCCCACAGTGCCTTGAAACTTGCTTCTAAGCAGAAGTGAGTGATGTGACTGAGCAGCCAAGGGGGGCTTGGCCTGGCATCTATACACATAATTGTCTGTAATAACTGTTTCTTAACAGTGAATGAACCAACATGCTGATATGAGATGGTCTCCCTGGCCTTCACTGGCTTGAATCACTAGGACTTTACAAGTCTTATTATTTCTATCAGTTTAGTAACGTGCGTTTAGCAAGTATTGTGAAAATTGCTGCACGCATTATCTGCCTGTTTTAAGTGATTGTAGAAGTGCAGTGTGTTCTTCAGGCATTGGCGTCTGCTACAAAAGGGAGATTAATGGAAATTTGGATACCTAACTCTGTGGCTTCCAAATAACCACAGTTTAGAAAAACATAGCACATTTAATGCCAAAAGTATTGTTCCCTATTTTGGTGCCTGGCAAAACCAATGAAAACACAAATACTAGGTTCCTAAAACATTCACAAATTATACTAATTTATGGATCCAAATAGTACCCAGGACAGTACCACAATCAACATTTCACCGGATGTTAAAACTCTCCGAAGTGTGTTCTAGCACAAACTAAAATACTCCACAAACATCTAAGGACAATATTCTTTGTTTTCTGAAGAGCAGCAATGAAAGTGGACAGCTACATAGAATGATGGCCTCTTATGTTTTCGTTTGTGAAGTTCTGTTTAAAATGATTTTGTAAAGTTGCGATACCCTTGATATGTAGAAGAAGAGACTGAGAAATAATTGTAGTTTCTGAGCCTGAATGTAAAATCCATGAGATTACTTTGCTCCCCGCAAAGGTCTACTCTTTGACATTTGCTAGTCACCCTAGTCTTAGAATGTTGGAAGGTTTCCAAAACTTTGTGTGCAGTTTGTTCCCCTTACAGCATTGCAAAAAGGAAGGTGCATATGGTTGTCAATTGAGCGCGTACTTAAGTGACTGCTCAGATGTGTACTACTACAATGCCAGCACCACTTACAGCATTTCCTTAAAATGGTCAAAGAGGTTCAGTTTTGTGCACTACTTGAGACCTGATTTTAATTAAGGATGGGATAAGTTTGTTTCGAGTGAACACATCAGTTGACTGCTCAAAGATATTTCAAGAGAAAAACAGAGTGGGGTCATTTAAAAAGATCATACGTGTGATGTGATGAAAACAGCGATTTCATATCTCGCTAACATTTCTTGGGTCTCAAATGCTCCATAAAAGTGGGTATTCAACCCACATGTATTGGCAAGATTATGTACATGCCCCCTTTTGTTGCTGGTTAGGCGCAAAAACTCCTGTAATGCTTTTCCCATGTCTGTTTGTAGTGCTTGGAAACTATATTTTTGTACAATTGAGCACAGCAATAGGGTACACATTCCTTCTCGGTCATCAGTGTTAAAGGTCAGACATAGTTATTATTACTAATAAATATCTTTTTTCAATGTCAAATGACTAGCAGGCAGTCTGTTACGTAAAGGATGACTATATTCTTAACTGAAATCCTTCGAAATTGCCCTCTGTTTAAATGAATCTGGTGAAGAAATGTTTGCGTTTGTGATAAACTGCACAAACCAGAATCATGTCATGGTATGTTATGCAGATTTGTAGAGTGCACTGTCACCTGGGAGGGTATGCTAAAGATGAGTAGGTATGAGTCTAACCACATTAAGGGCCGATGCCAAGCTTTCAACTTCTTGTGGAATTCAAGAAGTGAAGGAGGCTCTTGTGTGTAGCAGCAATTAGTTTCACACTCGAGCTATGTAGAAGACTTGACCCCCGGATGTGGTTTTCCACAATCGTAATGTGATGGATGAAGTTGTCAGTATTGTTCACATTGCTAAAAAAACTGTCCACAAAAGGAGTTGAAAGCAAACAGTGTGGTGTCTGTCTCAATGCTGCTGAACTATATTGGACAACAGGCCTAAAGTGAGCCCCTAATCAAACCTTTCAGTGGGTATTAGCCTAGTTATTTTAGCCCCCTTCAAATCCATTGATAAGTCCTTCACACATAACTGCTCAAGAAAAGCAATAAAACTGCTCCAAAATTGAGAGATCACACCTACTGCATGGTGGTAGGATCAAACCAACTTGCACATACTTCTTCCATCCTTAATTATACTTGACCCTGGCCCTTCTCAGAATCCAAAATTAATTTTACATTACCATATAATATTTCATGACAAGGCACATTCTATCTTTTAAAATGCGAATTTCAACAACACATTGTTCAACTTAAAACCATTGACTGCACTTTGGCAGCCTTAAAGAGCACAGTAAGCTAGAGATAGTCAATGCCAGGAATTTGTGCCTTCAAGAAAGTATTTTTTGAAACTGTCTTTGAACAATACTTGTTCTGTTGGATTTTCTGCATAGTGTTGTTGTTTACGGTATCAGATATGAAGTGACTGTCAGGCAAAACTTGACATTTGTACTCCGTTTTCAAAACAGAGCAATTTTATTAGAACTATGAAAAATGGTCAGTTCAGGTCAGTAAAACATATCTCCAATTTAACTCCCCAGTCTTACTCCCTCCAACTCCAGGCATAAGACCCTGACTGTAAAGCCTCCTGTTGTGTCCCTCCCCCGACACCTTCTCGCTCCTTCCTCATTGTTGGAAGTTCCACAAGGGTTTAGTTCTTAAGCCCCAAGAGATCTTTCGTGCCCACTTGGAGAGAGAGAAAATGGGCCAGTATTTCCCATCCAGTCTTCTAGATTATGCTCATAGGGTTGGTTAGAATTCAATTGACCGAAAGATAAACTTGTCTTCTTGAAGGGTATTGAAGAGTTATCCCATCTAGAACCCCTAGACTAACCTCACTATCTTTGCATTGCTATAATTGGTGTTTATTATGTATTAACCTACTGTAAAGTATATGGATTTCGGTTGTAATCATAATTAGGGATAACTCTGAGGTTATATGTTATCAGGTTGAAGAACATATCCACTCCAAACATTGGTCATCACACATCCCTAAAAGATTAATTTAGAGATACCTTCCATTGCTGCAGTATGTTATTATTACAGAGGCATGTGGTATTCTACTCTGCATACCTACTGTGGTCCCAACGGTGTTTAGCTAAATGCCCTTGTAAGACAATATCCCTGTCTGCCTCTTATTGCAAGCTATTGGGTTACTTCTCATTTGTAATCTTACATAGCAACATTGAGCTGTGAGCAGTGCTTTCCTTTAAGGCATGTGTAAATGCTATTTAAAGTTACTTTTAGACCACCGTCAGCAGAAGTGCCAAAGCCTCAACAAGGTCTTTGTACAGGAAAGTTTACTTAGTAAATTCAGCTACTAGAAATATATGGCTGTAAAGATACTGTATAGTTCACTTCAGCTCTACCAACAGAATTTAAGGCATGTGGTAATTTACATACACAAAATAAAATCCAATTTACTTGTTTTCCACCAATGATGCAAGAAAACCACACTTCTCCTGTTCCGAAATCCTGAGCTACATGAACACATTCAACTGGACAGAGTATGCGAACGTATGGCAAAGCTCAATTCTATATTAACTCTATTGTAATGCATAAACTGGTCTGTTGCATGCCGTACCCCTGCCAGGCCACAATTTTAATATTTCTTCCCAGTTCTTGAGACTGCATTATGGAAGATCATGTTGGCAGTGAATGAATATTGCAGTTTGCAGTGTTGACGATCATCGGTTTACCATTCTCTTTACCCCTGCACCAAACATATCAAGTAATGCCATAGTCAACAGCTATTGCAAGCCCAATTTCAAACCTCTTCCTCAAAGAGTTTATCAGTTCCTCTCTGGGACAGTTTTCTTACAGCGCACAAACAAATTGGTAAATTGGCCCAATGGTGGCTCAACCATGACCCAGAGATCATTACCAGTTACTGATCTTGAGTCTCTTCTTCTTAGCATACATTATCAATAAGATGGTAATCTCTTCAGTAACCTTAATTTGTGATCCTGCTGCAAAGATGAACTATGACTACATTAATATAGTTAGAAAAGAGCTACGTATTTCCAATGATCAGGGCCTCATTTGCCATAATTTCCTCCTCCTCACAATAATTTTCAACACCATTTACAACACATTACTTCTGATGGACACATTTACCTGCGGATTCCTCACTTTTTGACTATCCCATGCTGCAGCTAGGAACAGAAACTTTTTCGATAGCTCTTCCACATTGAAGGGGATGTCTGGTTCCTCGCGACCCCATTTGACGTCACTGGAGCCATAAAGCGCCCCGCTAAAGTCCATTTTTTTCTTTTTCGCACGTTCCCTTTTTTTACGCATCTTCAAAGCATGTTTTTTTTATGTCTGTTAGGGAATAGTACTTTTTTTGATGTTTAAATTTTTAAGTACAGTTTTTAAAAATCGAGATTCAAATCGTTTATAGACTGTGTCCATCACTGACCCTCATAACATGTGCCTTTGGTGTTAATCAGATTAGTACATTGATGCCTGTTCCAGTTGTCATAGTATGAATCCGTAGGACCTGAAAGAGGGAAACCGATTTCTTGAAGGCTAGAGCAAACGATGAGGAGAGGTTGCTAAAAATCAAGCTTATGATCCAGATATCGTTTGCCTCACTTTTTTTTGTCAAACTTATTTTTATTAGGTTTTCATATCATCAAATATTAACCATTGTAATACATTGAGGCCTTGTACTCGTTTATATCTATTAGTAATCTATTTCCTTGTACAGATTTTATCAGTCAGTCAATTTCCTTGCCATTGTGTCTTCATATATTACCTGAGAATTTGCATTGTCTTTAATTACCACATGGGGAATAAAAGATCATAACCTATTCTCTATACAATCATCCTTTTGTCCCAGAACCTTCCCCTCTCCCACCAATCCATGTTCAGAGAGAAATGCTTACGTTATTGCTTCTGCTTGGAGGCAGAGAAGAGAGGATAATGAGATCAGATCAGATCAGAAAGTTAAATCTGGTTACATGCGTGAAATTAAACACTGCAGAAAAAAGAAATCAAAAGAAGAAAGAGCGGAAATAAATGAAATGCCTAGTAGCCTGGGACATTCGGGTCCTTGGTCTCCTGGTGAGTGCTAATCACATTCTGGAGTAGATTCTGATATTGTTACTGTTTTGGCTTAACATTGGAACAGGTGTAGTGCTCTAATCGTTGTAGGGCAGGTTATTAAAGGGAGGTCACTCTAAAGGAAGTTAACCAGTGGCCCCCACGAGTATTCAATTTTTTTTTAACTCGTCTCTGTGAATGTCTCATTTGTTCCATGGTTAGAGTTTGCCATAGCTGTGCGTGCCATTGTGTGAGGGATGTAGCATCTTTCTTTTTCTTCGCGGCCGCTGTTGCCGTTTTAGCTGCCCCTAAGCAAAGCCACATTCTGGCCTGATCAGCTTTTGTTTGATATGTCAGACCTGGATCTCGATCCTCGAAGTGCAAAATACGGAAAGGTAGGGAAGGGATAGCCCAATATCTCTTTAATTTGCGCTAGGATTTCGGACCAAAAGGGACGGATTGTTGGGCAATCCCACCATATGTGGCCGAAGTCTCCCAGGAGGCACAGCCTCTCCAAAAAAGCTCTGATGTGTTAGGGAATATTTTCTTCAGTTTTATAGGATATAGGTACCAATCATATAGTATTTTATAGCGAGCTTCACTTTGACCTAACAAATGATTGTGATATTTTATATTCTTCCAAAGGGCTTTCCATTGCGTGTCTGTGATGTCATGGGCTAGTGTGCGTTCCCAGAATTTGAGATGTCTTAGCTGTCTAGATGGTGGTGTGTGCAACAGTAGAGAGTAAAGGAAAGAAATGTCCCCCTTTGCTGAGCTTGCTCCCTTCACAAAGCGGTCTAGTGTTGTGAGGTCTCTTGTCGGCCCTTCTCTAATTTCCGGTTTGCAGAACCCAGTGGCGTATTTGAAGATAGCGAAATAATTCTGGTAATTCTCACATGTTAAAATGTCTCCGTTATGGAAAATGTCCGCCAGGTCAGACACCCTCCCTCTCTCCATACGTCGAATGGGCCCGGCTCCGATGCAGGTGTGAAGGGGGGTTGTAATTTATTGGTGTGAACGGAGAGCGGAACAAAGTTCAATCTGTCTGCTTTAGAACGTCGTCTGATGTTTTTTGCGTTGTTTTGGTGGGGGTGCTTATGTAGACATTAGCCAGGCGATCCGACTTTGGTTACCTTAATAAAGCCCATATTACCCTTCCCGTGTTCGCCCGATCCATGTGCAGCCAGTGTTTGTCCGACTCGCGTTGGGACCATTCCACTATGACTCGCAGTTGTGCAGGTTTGTAATACAGGGTCAAGTCAGGGAGCACACCAGACCTTTGCCTCACTTTTTAAAGTCAGTGAAACGTAAGCACAACAAGAAGTGATGTCCTGAGTCCTGATGTCAGACATGTAAAGAGAAGTCATTGAGGTTGATCTCTCCCCAACAGTATATGGAGCCGGCTCCGCTTATGCCGTCTTCATCTCCGGCATGGCTATCGGTGTCTCCTTTGATGCAGGCCCTTCTTCCGGGTCCAGATCCGAGGGCATCCGAAATGATGCGGGCTTCGGATCTACCTCATCCCCAACCGAAGTACCCATCTTTTCCAGTTCCAGTCTGTCAGTTCTTGAATGCTATCTTCAGCATTTTTAATAGGGCAATGGTCCCATCTGATATCTGAGCAACCAGTAGGTCCTCTAGCTTATTCACTGGGAGGCCTTTCCACTTCTTACCAGCAGGTGCCCTTTATGCAATTCATGCTGATAGCCCAGATGCCCTACCTGACTCTGGGGGTTGATGGGAATTACCTGGAAGGAGAAACGATCTCCTTTATTTAGTCCTTCCTCTGGTGCTATTACTGACGTCACCGGTGCCTGTACCAGCATTAACACCTCAGCGTACTCCATTTCCCCTGGATCCTTTGCTTTAATGTCTTAGCACACATCCAGAAGAGAAGCATAGCAGCTGCTTGAACAAAAAAAGTTTTTGGATGGCGGAACAAGATCCCAAGAAGAGAAAGGAGAGATTGTGGAACAACAGTCGATGGATCCAGACTTTGAAGGACTAGTGGTTTAGACGCATCACCAGAATAGGAGTTAAGTCCTCCAAAATGCATTCCACCTCCTAAAAATATTACATACAATTCTCTTTGTCGGTAAGACTCCGCAAATGTTGGGTTTTCCTGCCCCACCATGGAGCTGAAAGCGAGTATTCTAACTGCGGTCCTTCACTTGTCTTCAGTGTCCTATAAGCCTTACTACCCTTTAATGAGTCTTTGATAGAACCAATTTTGGATATTTGGCAAAAACCCCTGTGTCCAGAGAGATAGGCAGGGATTTTACACCAGAGAGTTTGAACAAGAAGAAACTAGGACTACCAAAGCTGACACCAGGTTCATTTCCCACCTTTCAGCAGGACAGAGTCCAAAAAAATGGAGGAATTGGCTAAATAAAATGAATTGTTTTTTTTCCAGGCAGCATGGCTCTCTAGTAGACTACTGCAACCTGATTAAGGAGTAGATAACTTTTTGCCCTTATTGATTCAGCGCAGGCAGTTGTTCCTAAATTTGCTGAGGAGTCCTTTCTCAGAGCTGTTAATGCATGTGCAAAATACCCTTATGTATTTACCTTCTGATGGCTCTCTCCTTTTTGGAGCTAAAACAGATTCTACCTTAGAACTTTTCGAGAACAGTAAGGCAATCACTCACTCCTTGGGCCACCAATCACAATCAAGGGACTATAGACAATTAAAAAGATTTCAAGGCTTCTCCAGCAGCTTTTGATTTCATGGACACCAACAGCAATCCTCTAAGCCCCTGTATAAGTTCTACAGAGGGCATGGTAGGGGTAGACAGCAGGCCAATTCCCTCCTGTCTTCCACCTTATCCTCCTCTTCCGATAACCGCACAGAAAAACAGCAGCTTTCGTTTTCCCATCTTAGAGCATACTTTATTTATTTATTTTATTGCTATTAAATGCTTTTCAAAAAGGAACATGCTCCACACTATCACCACGCAAGGTGATCTCGAGCATTACCCTCCCCCCCTCAAAAAAATATCAAACAAAAATCACCAAATCATAACAAAAACTAAGCTCATATCTTTGTCAATCGTAGGTCTACAGTCGGCCCTAGGTATAAAGATGACAAATTGACTTAGTAGCTATGCCGTGTCTTCAAACGTATGGAACGTATGACAGTGTCTTATTTAACTCACGTTGCTCTGTGCATCCGCCATTGCCCTTTGGTGCAAGAATGGTCTCAGTGGTTCCCATTTGTCCTTCGGGCGTGATGTTGTTGGCAATTCCTATGCATATAACTCCATATTATCCTTACAATACACAAGATCTTTAATCCAATTTTCAGTTTTTGGCGAGCATTTCCCTCCCAATGTGATAGCAACCCTACACTTGGCCATTAACAACGCCAGTCGTACAAATTGGCTCGCCACCCCCTTCACATGTGGGATACAGCACAGTAAACCTACCAAGGGTGAGCATTGTATCTCCAGCCCGACATTTCTGTTATATCCCTCACTACAGCACTCCAAAAGCAGGCCACCCCTCTACACTCCCATGCAAGTGCATAAAGTCTGCCTCGGGCTGTCTGCACCTCCCGCACCGGCTGGAATCACGTAGACCATAGCGATGTAACCTCGCTGGTGTATAATACACCTGAAGCATGGTGCTCTATATGCATGTCTGGGGCATATATGGGCACCCTGTGGGCTAGTCTCCCTATTGCCTGCCACGCCGCAATAGTTGTATCAATTATATTGCTGTCCGTCTTCGGAACTCCACGATTCGCTTGCGTGAGAAAGCTGTGAAGAGGGACAGGTGAGACATCTCCTTCCTCCACCGCAACATGAGGGGTGAATGCATGCGGTCTGACCCAATAATACACTTACTGTGCCTGAGCACTGAGATAATATACATACAGGTCCGGGGCCCCGAACCCTCCTTTGTCGTAGTCTTGTGTAAGGATAGACCAACTCACCCGGGCCTGCTTACCTCCCCAAATCAGTCTGAGCAGACTCGTGCAGAGGGTATCAAAACATCCCTTCGTTAAAGTGAGTGGGATATTGGTAAACGGATACAAAAAGCGTGGCAATACCACCATTTTCTTGAGTGCGATACGATCCGCCAAGGACTGCGCCAGGGCGATCCACCTATCGATCTGCTGATCTAAAGTGCTGCAAGCCCGTCCATAGTTTTTGCGAATGACCACGTCCGGAGCACGGTGGATCCAGACCTCAAAATATTTGACCGGATCCGCAGACAAGACAAGACCAGCGGAAATTCCATGTCTGGCTGGGTCGTAGTTTCAGTCAAAGGAATAATGGTGGACTTATCCCAATTCACAGTCCATCCAGACAGCAATCTAAATCTGATGTGTTCTTGTTGTAGCTGCGCCAGATACAGAGAGGGCTCACGAACAAACAACACCATGTCATCTGCATACAACAATATGGCGACTGGGCGATAAATACAGTTTAAAGCTGTTTCCCTATGCCTTAGCTGTAACACACATGCCAGAGGTTCTATCGCTAATGAAAAAAGCAGTGGGGACCAAGGACAACC
The DNA here is from genome assembly GCF_964263255.1 of Lissotriton vulgaris. Classification (NCBI taxonomy): domain Eukaryota; kingdom Metazoa; phylum Chordata; class Amphibia; order Caudata; family Salamandridae; genus Lissotriton; species Lissotriton vulgaris. The sequence continues at coordinate 360,264,974 of NC_141696.1, read as the reverse complement.
CTGTCTGATGCCTCTTTCAATAGAGAATGGTTCGGACGTCAGTCCACCAACCTGCACCCGGGCTGCCGGATCAGTATATAGTAACATAATCCATTTTGGGAAAATTAATTACAATTCAATAATTGGGGGCCATCTAGGAAGTACAATAAATCTGCTTCGTCTGGTTTTTAGGAGAATAAATCGCCACTCGGTTCACTGCACTTGTCGGGAAACCGCCAACTGAGTTTCTACTACAAGTGGCAGAAGGACTAAATAAGCTACGTTGTTAACTGTCCCTGGCGCAACAACTGTCCTGATGATGGTCTCGATGAATTGTATTATATGAGACCGAAACGTCGACGATACGACACTTCTTTGTAAATAGTATCATCAATTATTGAATTGTAATTGTATGTATATTTGCAAAAATAATTCATATATGGTAGATATGTAAATACTAGCCATATTTTGTACAAAAGTGTTATAAGGTACTGCACATTTTGAGAAACTGGAAGCAGTTTCATACAAATTACAAAGAATATGATTTAATAAAAGAATTAATGCATTGTACGTATTTCTCTTGAGCATTGTGCAATTTATGTTCACTGTTGTGACAAATTTATAATTGTAAAAGCAACATTTGAATGATTCCTTCAGGAAAGCTTTTCTATTGTGTTATTGACTATACCCAGTTCTTTGGGAAGATTGGGTTGCCCTAGTAGTTTTGGTTTAGGTCGAGGCCCCAGCGATCGGTGTGCCCTCTCCACTATCATGACCGCAGACAGCACAGGGGCAAACAGTTCACGCAATAAATTGTCAATAAAGGGCTCCATTTTGGTTATTGCAGTCAACTCCGGCAGGCCAATTATACAAAGGTTTTTTCCGGCGGGAATGCGCTTCTAAGTTTTCTTTTTTTTCGCTTTTAAGACTTCTAGCACTTTCTCCATTTGCAATATCTGAGCCCGCGACTCAGCTTGCGAATCCTGCAATTCCGCAGGACTTCGAGCCTGTGTTCATGTGTATCCACCTTCTTTTTTTAAATTTATTTATTTATTATTATTATTATTTTTTTACCACATCCAAACTAGATGTGAGGGCATCAATCTTACTGTGTATAGTGTTCAAGCCTGAGCGCAGCTCCAGCAGTATTGTACGCGTATCACCCTTGGGCTCTCAGCATTCTCCGACGCCCCCTGTGATGCAGCCATCTCCGTTATGGTTTCTGTGGCACGCGTGCTGTGCTTACTTTCGAATGCGATTTTGGGCTGCTTGGGGGTCAGGTTTGCCCATAGTGGCAGGGCTACCCAGCTCTCGCACAGATAATCCGTGCCCTCTGTTCCCTATTCGCCCAATCCATGGAGGTGCGGCAACTCTCAGTCTGACCCAGAAGCGTGATCGGCATGAGGGTGGCAGTCAGACAAGCTCCGCTCCTGCACGCCACCTATGACACAGCCAGGGCACCATACACGCTAACCGAGCACTTGAACAAAATGCAGATGAGCTGAGCACCATATGACCACGCGTCAGATCCCACAATGCAGGCAACACAGCCGATCAGCAGGCTCACAATCCTGGCCCGCCTCAGATCTACTTCAGCTCAGCAATAATGGACAATGCAGCAACAAGGCGAACCAAGCACAGATCACGATGCCCTCCTGCTCACTGCCAAGCAAGCTGTCCAGCTCCAGCTAGTCGCCTGCCGCCATATCTGCTTCACTTTAATAGCTAGGCCCCGCAGCCTCTCAACCATCAGCCACCAGAGATCTAACACATAGGGCCCAGCAGCGATCTCCTGCCCAAGGTGGATGAGCCAGCAGGGCCCCAGGTAACTCACTGTCAGTCGCGGCAAACCAGCACCTGAGGGCACCCACTAGCACCTCCATGCCTGCAGCACCGTGATGAGCAAACTTCCCCATCTGGCGGAAGAGCAGATGAGACCCCCCGCCAGGCCCGGCCAGCCAGTTCCGACGCACCCGGGCTTCACAATAGCAAACACCCAAGGACTCCCAGGCCCGACAGAGCAAGCGGCCCCCACCACACTCACCGCACCACTGTAGCTCTCCAAGGCAGTCTCCACGTCCAGCAGAATCACGGATCCACTGCAGACATCGGGGTCAGATCTCTCTGCAGCGCTGTCCACGTTAGACTTCCAATGCGACACAACAGGGAGCAGTGCCTCCGCTCCCGGTGCCCTCCGCAGTCACAGTCCCAGGAAGCAGCGGCACCCTTGACACGGTCCGAATTTCCAGAAGTCGCACCCCAGTCCTCCAGTACTCGGGGCTCCAGCTGCTCAGCTCGCCAGGGCACAGCTCTCAGCCTCCGCCCACAGTCCGGCCACCATTTTCTGCTCGGTCTCTGCCTCTGTGTCTCCACCCGGATCGTCCGGTTCCCGCTGGCTAAATATCGCCAAAATGCTTCCGGGTGTGCACGAAGTGCTCACCAGGCAGCATGATATAATTGCATCAGCTCAGGTGCTCCTGGTCACTGGTATTTATCGAGTGTTGGCGCCTGGCCTACGGAGCTCCCTCACCAGGCAACCATTCCGACACGCGCCGTAGCAACGCCCCACTTTTACCAGTGGGAGGATGGGAATCCCAATTTCTACATCATTGTAGGTCTATAACATCTGACCTTTGGGTGTTCAGTATAATGGAAAGAGTGTATTCCCTACCCTTCCAAGAATTTCTCCCACACTTTCCTCCATGACCCCATTCTTTCGCTACAGACCAACTTCAGCTGCTCCAACAGGAGATCCAGTCCCTACTCCTAGAGGGCCCAGTGTAGTTTTTTCCAGAGCAGGAACTGGGTCCGTTTTGCTGCTCTTTGTATTTCCTTATTCCCAAGAAGGACGTCTGTTTATCTCGAATACTGGACCTCGGGAATTTGGACTGGTTTCTCAAGCAGGAAAAGTTAAAGATGTTGTACCCCAGCTCAGGTTCTTCTTGCGTTGGATAGAAGACTGGATGGTGTCAATTGTCTTGCAGGATGCCTACTGCCACTTTCCTATTTTGCAATCACACAAGAAGCATTTATGTTTCATGCAGAGATGTTAACTATTCCAATTTATGGTCTTTCTATTTGGCATTTCTTCCACACCTCGATTCTTCATGAGTGTGATGATCGTGGTTGCTACCCAGCTCATCAGGTTGGGGATACAAATATTCCACTATCTAGATGATTGGCTTATCAAAGCTAGATCTACAGAGTTGGTGCTGCATCACTTGCAGGTGACAACTCAACTGTTGTTCAGCCTGGACTTTTCCATCAGCCAACCCAAATCCCTCCTGGTGCTCTCTCAGCGCATCCTGTTCATATAAGCAGTAGTGGACACAACTGTGAGTTTAACCGTCCCTTCTCCTCGGAGTATTCCTGACATTCAGGCTATGATCCCTATATTTGAGGATTGGGCTGTTACTCCAGTCCTGAAGGTCTTACACCAGCTAGGTTTTCTAGCCTCCTGAATATTGTTGGTCACCCATGCACGTGGGCACATGGAGACCCTCCAGTGTTGTATCCCCAGGCACTGGTTTCAACACAATGGATAACTGTGTCAAAATCTCCAGAGAACCTGCGGTGGATCTTCAATGGTGGAGTATGACCGGCAACCTTCTCAAGGGCAACTTTTTCACTCTCCTCCTCCAGTGTCCACAGTTTCATATCAAGCTGTTGGAATTGCGTGTGATAGGTCTGATTCTCAAGGCCTTCCTCTCATCCCTTTACGGTCAGGCAGCCCAAGTCTTGACGGACAACATTACTGGGATGTGGTACATCCGCAAACTAGAAGGAGCGCGATTGTCTCTCCTCTGCATAGAAGCTTTACGACTGTGGTCCTGGGATCAAGATCATTAGATTTGTGTGATAGCAAATCACCTGGCTGGAGTTCTCCATGTATGTGCGGACAGTCTCAGTCGGCGTTGTTTATCCATTCACAAGTGGTGTCTCCCTCTGGAAGGGTTTCTTTTTACCTTCCAGCTACAGTGGAACTTTTTATATAGACCTCTCTGCCACTTGGGAGAACGTACACTGCCCATTGTTTGCAGCCTCCAGTATCTGATGCAGTGATCACTAAGGGATGTGTTTTAATTGAACTGTAGTTTCTGGTTGCTTTACACGTTTCCGTTCTTGAATTCTCAGGTGCTGAGGGAGATTTTCCTCGACCATGCCTCAGTAATCAGACCTCATTCACCTCTCCTTGTGCCCTCTGCTCTGTCTCCCTCACAGGACAGACCCCCCTCTTGCAGTTTGAATTGGCAGGTTTTACACCCCTACCTCCATAGTCTGCACATATATGCCTGGAGATTGAATGGGGAAACTTAAGTTCATTTTCACTTTTCTCCTTCCTGATATGTAGGATATTATTTTCTTGTCCAGAAGACTTGTCACCAAATCGTTTTGCAGTAGCGAATGGTATTGATTTTTTAAGTGTTATGATAATTCATTAGATCCTTTAAAAGCAAATTTGTCTTATGTTTTGAGTCGTGACCTCTGCTTAGATTAGCAGGGTTGCACAGTTGCCACAGGAAAATGTTATTTGTCAGCCATTTTTGCTTTTATCTGTTTGCAGACCAATCTTCTCTGTTTAAATCTTCTATAGTTTTGAGATTAATTAAGGGGCTTACAAATAATTATCCTCCCACTCCCTTCATTATACCTCAGTGGGATCTTAATTTAGTTGTGATATGTTTGTGTTCCCTGTTTGAATTGCATCATATTTCTTTTTTATGGCTATTAACATTAGAAACAATTGTCTTTTATTGCCATTAATGGCAAGGCGAGTTAGTGAACTTTTAAGCTTGGAGTGTAAAACCACTTCTCACTACATTCTTTCTTGGTTGAGTTGGTGTTGAGAACCAGGGCTGCCTCCTGAGCAAAAGTAGTCACTCCCTTACACTTGAGTCAGTCCATCACACTTTCCACATTCATCCTCCTACATATCCAACCAAAGAGAAGGAAAGATTACATGTGTTGGACCCAAAAACACCTGTCTCTATTTATGTGGACTGGACATGTTAATTCAGACTGGATGACCAGCTCTATGTGGGGTACATCGGAAAAATGAAAGGAAAAGCAGTGCACAAGAGGACCCTATCGAGGTGGATTATCCTCTATATCTAGATCTGCTACAGCATGGCCCACAAGTAGCCTCCTGAAGGACATTGGTGTTCATTCTCTAAAGCTAAATCTTCTACATCAACCTTGGCTAGAGGGGTTCTTGTGGCAGGTATTTGTAAGGCGGCTACCTGGGCCTCTCTTCACATTTTTGTGAAGCATTGCTTGAATTCCATAGTAAGGAGAGACTATCCCCTTGCTCGCTTTGTTTGCAGGATGTTTTGGTATAAACAGACATGCACCCACCTCCTTGTGTGGGACTGCTTGGGGACTCTATTCAGAAGGTGAGGAAGCCGCAGCTGGATGCATCCATCAGAAGAACCAGTTTCTTACCTTTTTAACGCTTTTTTTGGTGGATACCTTATCTACCTGTGAATTCCTCACTGACCCACCCTCCTCATCTGTGCATGACTTTTTATACTGAAAGAAGCCCGTTTAGGTATTCCTACTAGTTTTGTATGAAGCTTTTATTTAAAACTTGTAATAAGAATTAAAGTATAAAACTGCACCTACAATGTTGATGTTAGTTTCATCAGTTCGCCTCAAATGCACACAAAAAGTGGATGAAAACAGGGTGGTTTATGACTACTGTGACATCATGTGGTTTTGTGTGTGAAGCAGATTCTCCCTGTTGGTGTGGGAGAGCTTTCGAAAAGGTTTCTGTTACAAGCTGGCACATGGGATATTTAAGTTGGTAGGAATCCGCAGGTCGATAATGTATCCACCAGAAAGTGTTATTAATGGTAGATAACTTGTTGTTTTCAGTGATTTTAGCCCTTTCTAATTTTAGAAATGACTCCCTTGTTTTAATTGTCATCCTATACCTCAGCCTTTAACAAAATCTCCTCCAACGTTCTAGTAGTATAATCTATCTAAATGTCGGTGTCATTCATTCTCTCTAATAACCCTTATCCATGTTCCAGAGCAGCAGTCTTAACATTGGGATTGTCGTGTAGTAAAGTGTTTTCCTAACTATAGCCCAGATAGAAACCGAGCTTAAATTGCCTTCATGTTTAGCAAACTTCGTTCTGCTTGTTGAGCATCTGAGACCCTACCTCAATCTGTTTTGTCTGGCCAGTTGCAAGGTGCCTTCCTGCCTGACTTGCCCACCACCAGTTCTGTTTTTTTGAGTTTTTTTAGTAGTAACATTTTCGTTGTTCTTCTGGTCATTGGGACTACCTTTGCGTTCGTCGTTCCTCCTGCAGTGGAGTGCAGGTCCACTCATGATGGCCTTCTGCATCAACTACTGCAATACCATCCATTTATATCTCAGTTAAGACTTTTAGGGCCCTACTCCAGTGTCTACTGAAGCAAGTACTAACCACGTGCTCAGCATGCATAGAACTGACTGTATTTTATTTGTATAGTTGAGAAATAGCAGTTCCCGTTTAGGATTTACATGGCCGTGTACCCTGCAGGCTCTTTGAGCAGTGGCCCTGTATTATCTGGCTAAAGGCTTAAGATCAAATAATAAAAACAGACTTTCCATCTACCCTGAGAGATGCAAACATTTTAATAGAGACCTGCTGTTCAGGGTTCCATTCTGAACATTTTCCCTTAAGGTAGACCAAATAAATTTTTATTAAGCCCTAAAAGCTTGCTTATTCCATGAGGATAATAGACTGTATATTCATGCTGACCCTGCAACTGACCTGCCTTTGGGCAGTATCTACTACCTTCTTGCAACCCCCACCCCTATGCCCACCTACTGTACAAAAAAGTACTTACAGGGGATGTGCAATTAATTATGCAACACATCTGTAAGTTTGAATTCCATGCCAGAGATGGGCATGCTGGGCTTATGGGAGGGAATTGAAGAATCACTGTTAGATCCCTGTGTGAAATGTTGAAATGTGGACTGATAAAACTGTTAACTCCTCTTTGTCTGTACTGGTGGAAGGAGATGCTATGTGCTTACATTACTTTAAGTAATAAGTGAATTTTTTTGATACTTGATGTGATCAAGAAGAATTGAAACCGGTCATCTTTGATTTCTCTTTGGAGGTAGAAGCAATTTAGGGAGGTGATATTTTTTCCCTTGATGATGATTAAGCAATTTCATAATCAATATTTGTTCGCATTTGGATTACTGAGGTGTATGGGGTGTCTGGAGTTTAAACTGTGTACACTTGAACATATCTCTTCCCATACGCTAGAGCTTTAAGTCTTAACTGTGTTTGTAGATTTATATGAACTATAATGTGGTCTTTCTTCCATCCTTAGGTTATGCAATGGTCTCCACAAGATGTTGTGTCCTTGAGGTGGAGCAGTCTCAGCCATACGCATGCTGGAACTCCATCTACATTAAGGGGTCTAAAATTTCTTCTTTAACATTGGCCACATAAACAGACAAAATTGCAAAGATTTGCCCTGTGTCGAGTATGACCGCCACGACCCGTGGCTCCCCTGTTGGAGGGAATGAAAGCCAGGGCCAGGCTCCGGATGGACAGTCACAGCCACCCCTCCCACAGAATCAGGTAAAATATCATTTTTTTTAAACTTATAACATTTGTAAACTCTTTTTATATTAAGAGGTAAAAACTATTGTTGGCCCACAGGACATTGTAATTTCCATTTTTTAGGAGGCAGGCATTTTTGTATAATATTAGTTTGTTGTATTCTAAAGGTGCACATCAAACAAAATGTGTCTTTGTAATAGGAATTGTATTTGTCTTGAGGTAAGATATACAAGGGCATACTAAATTGTTTTCAATAGAATGTTTTGCACTGTCTAAAAAGCACAAAGTAAATTATAAATTTGTCCTCGTGCAAAATGTATCCACTTTCAATTTAAATTTTGGGACCTTTTTGGCAAATTAGTTACCAAAGGACTGTAATCCTCTAGCTATTCATATTGGAACGGAATGATGTATAGGAGCCTCTTACTGAAAGCTGTCCTTCAACAATGCTGGGGTCCAATGGGATTTCATATTAATCAATTACATTTTAGAACCTTAAAGGGGCTTCTTTGGTTAACTGTAATATTTGTCACTGTGGGGTTGTGGGTGACATCAAATTGAAACATGATCCTGTTTTGCATTGTCTAATCTCTCTAGTGAAAAACAGCTTCTCTCTTCACAGATGCCCATGTACATTTTGGCGTGAGTGCCCCACTCGATCCTCTTCACCTGCACTTATGAGAAACGCAAAAAAGTCTTTTGGGAGTCATGCATAACATGCACTCACCACCTTCCGCCACACTACCCCATTTTATATGTATATATAAAGTTAGATCTGAAGTCCTGCCTTTCACCCCTCCACTATCAGTATTTAACTGTCTTCCCCCATCCTATCTGTATTCTGTCCTCCTGACAACCCAAAGCCATGCCCTCCTCTCACATTGAGAGTGAAGAGCTGTCGCTTCCTCTGCCATTGAAGACCTGCAGGAGGCAGCTGATCAGTTTGTTGGAGCAAGGACGTTAGGGCCTGCTCTTTCTCTGTTCTGATTTTAGAGCATTGATTAACCAAGTATTCAAACCAGTGATTCTTTCTTGTTTGTAATAACCCATTTCTCAAGGAGTATGTTCAACCTGCATAAACAAACAAGGATAAAATGACTCTGGTATTTTATTTTTTTTAAAGATCTTTATTGGACATTTCCAGTATTACACAGCGTAAGGCCCCCAACTTCTTGGGCCGGCTGCAATAGCAACACAGTCTAAATATCGTTATCAGGTTAACACAGCCGTGTAGCCGATAACCCAGGGGCCCGGCGGCAAATGGAAAAGTGTTGTACATTTATTCAAACATTTCAAGTATACGATATGACTTAGGTCTATGATTTTTTTGTTTTAACCGTGTAACAAAACTTTTCATTAAATTAAAATCACATTAAATACTTCAATTCTCCGAAGGCGACAAAACAAATGTTCATATTTGCAGTATTGTTAGCATTGGCAGTGCAACCACCGACCCGCCCCCTACATTATAGTGCCTGTCAAGCAGTAGGGTGGATTTCAGCACAACAGGAGACACAAACACTGACATATAGATTTCAGGCCCAACCCTTAATCGGGAAGGCACACATCCGAGTCTACTCGCGGCAGCTCACATATGTCCCCCCTGAATTTTTTCCAAGCCCCCCAGATTTGTCCCCATTTTTCAGGGCATCCCCGATGAACAAATACTGCCTTCTCGGCCACCATTGCTTCATCCATGTCTCTGCACCAGTCTCTCAGTGTGGGCAGTGCGTTGGAACCCCACAGTCTAGCAGTATTGCGTTTCGCCACCATCATTCCCAGCATGGCCCAGTCCTGCTGACGATGGGTTAAGTCCTCTGCATCCCAAATGTTTAACAGACAGCGACGTGGGTCGGGTATCGGGGAAACAGTCGTGGTTTGGGAAATGGTTCGCATTACCGCTGCCTAGTACATGGCCACCCGACCACAGTCCCAAATGGTGTGGTAGAATGTCCCACTCTCCCCGCATCCACGGAGGCAGTACTCGTGAGAGGCTCTCCCTATCTTGTAAAGGACCGTTCTGGTGTAATATGTGCGGTGTAGCACTTTCAACTGAACCAGTTTAAGTCTGGAAGGAATCGCTGATTCTCGGGGCGAGGAGAGAGCCTCTTGCCATTCCGAATCATCAAGGTCACCAATATCGCCCACCCAACTCAAGCGCAATTTGGATAGCATGTCAGGGAGGTTGTTGACCAGTTTCCGATATGTGAAAGATGTCGCTTTGTGGGGCATATGTTCTGTTAGTAGCCTATCCTCTAGAGGGGAGGACTCCTGTAGATTCGTTCCCGCCGGGATGACTGACTGAAGTGCATGTCGTATTTGCATGTACCTATAATACTCGGACTGGGCCATATCGTGTTTGGTTTGTAGAAAAGTGAAGTCTACTATTTTGTGTTTTCTCCAGAGGTCCCCCACCACTGAAATACCTATGGTGTCCCACGCCTGGAACCCTTTGCTATTACCCATGAAACCCAATCTGTGCGAGTCCCACAGGGGTGTCATTTGTGTAATAACGTTCGCGCACTGAAGGTGTCTATGTGCCCTATACCAGAGTTGGACCGTGTGACGAGTCGGACCTACGAGATCAGATGGGACGCAACGACTATAGAGGTTTCTTAACAGTCCCCTGGACTCAATACCCTGCCTGTCCGCCAAATAGGCGGGTTCTGTCTGTGGGGCGTGTAGCCAGTAATTGATTTGCTTGAGATGGGCAGCCCAGTAATACAGTTCAATATTAGGGAGCGCTATACCCCCATCATACCAGTCCTTTACCAGTTTGCATTGCGCAATCCGTGCCGGTTTCCCGTCCCACAGCAAAGTAGAAACAGCTGCTGCGATGGCCTTAAAGTAGGAGGAGGGGACCGGGAACTGCGTGTTCTCAAGGAGGTACAGAAAACGGGGCAATGTCATCATTTTGAACAATGCGGCTTTGCCCAGGAGGGTGAGAGGGAGGGAACGCCACACCTTTACATCCCGATTGAACTGTTCCAGTGGGGGTTTGAGATTTAGGGCGTGGAATTTGTCCGGGTTGGAAGAGGCATGGACTCCCAGATACCTAAAAGGGGTGTCAGTGTAACGTAACGGACAGTCCACCGGGAGTGAGGGCGGACAGCCGGCAAGAACGAACAAGACTGATTTAGTCCAATTCATTCTATATCCCGAAACTCTGCCGAACTTCTCGTAGACATTAAGTAGTTCTAGGATTGATTTTTTTAGGGGAGGTGAGATAGAGAAGGATATCGTCCACGTAAAGAGATATCCGATCCTCCCACGACGGCGACCACCAGATACCTTTGATGAATGGTTCCCACCGAACCCAAATCGCCAACGGCTCAAGGACTAGCGTGAACAGTAAGGGGGGTAACGGGCAGCCCTGCCTCGTCTAACGACCGAGCGGGAAATCTCTGGAGATGTGACCATTAGCTGCTATCTGGGCTAGGGGCCTGGTGTAAAGCAGGCGGACCTACGCGCAAAACTTGGGGCCGAAGCCCATGTGAAGATGCACCGCAAATAGAGAAGGCCATTCCACAGTGTCGAACGCCATAATGGCATCAAGAGAGAGAAGTACCTCCGGCTCCTGTATGTACTCCCGGCGAGCCATCACCGCCTGTAGATGGCGCAGATTATGCGAGGTATTACGATTTGGCATAAAGCCAGACTGATCCGGGTGTACCAGAGTGGCCAGATGGGGGGCCAAACGCTGTGATAGTAATTTGGCAAGGATATTTGGTTCAGCATTCAGTAAGGAGATGGGGCGGTAAGAAGTGCACGCCTCCGGGGCTTCACCAGGTTTATGGATCGGGATGATTGTGGCAAGGCGTTGATCTTTAGGGAGTTCTCCTACTTCAAGGCTGTCCACAAACATTTTGAGGAGATGGGGGGCTGTTATCTGAGCTGTTTGCTTATACAGTTCTACTGGGAGTCCATTGGGACCCAGAGCCTTGCCGGACGCTAGTGCGTCGGTCGCTTCCCGTACCTCCTCCACGGTGACGTCCGCCTCAAGCAAAAGTGCTGCCTCGGGTGAGAGGCAGGGGATTGTCAGATCTTTGATATAGTCATGTTCAAGTTCAGGAATTTGTATAGCGCACTACTCGCCCAGAGGGTCTCAAGGCTCTTGAGGGGGGGTGGGTGCATTACATATCGAATAGCCAGTCATAAGCCTCTTCTGTCGAGTATGTCGCCTGGGGGGCATATTTTGTCTCAAAATGATCAGCCAGCAGTTCGACTATGGCTCCGAGGTCGAATGTCCCTCAGGTAGTGTCAGTTGTGCAATGACCCTGCCTGCTTTTTCTTTTTTGTCGAGCCAAGCCAGCATCTTTCCAGCCTTGTCGCCCAACTCGTAAATCCTATGACGGGAGGCCTGAATTATGGTCTGTACCATTTCCTTTTGATATGTCATCCATTCAATGTGCCGCAGTCGGACTGTCTGAGCAGCTCCCGGGGACGGGTGAGTCTCTTGGTCAGTGATTGCTACTTTAAGAGCGTCTTCAAGGGCGCTAAGTTCTTGATGCTGAGTTCGCTTATGAGCGACAATGGATGCAATTGCCTGCCCACGTGTGACCGTTTTATATGCTTCCCATAGGGTACAATGGGAGCCTACGGAGCCCGAGTTCTCCTGAAAGTAGTGTTTAGCAGTATTGGAAAGGGTTTTCCTCAAAGGGGCGCTCTGCAGATAGCGCGCATGAATAGGAAAAATACGGCTTCTACGGGAACGGTGATTTGTGTATGTGAGTCGCAGCGGAGAGTGATCTGCGATTCCTCTAGGACCGATGTCCACCTCCTCAACGCCGTGCAGCCCATCTCCGGACATTAAAATGTAATCTATTTGTGAGAAACAGTTATGTGTTGCTGAGTAATAAGTGTATTGTTTATCGTAAGAATGTTTGTGTCGCCAGCAGTCTGTTAGACCCAGGGCATCCAATAGTCCGGCGAGTCGCCTGCCGCCCCGCACCGTTGTGGTATGTGGGTGTCTATCAATCTCATGATCTAGAACATCATTAAAGTCGCCCCCTATTACTAGCGTCGCCGTCGGTAATGACAGTAGAAAGGTCGCAAGGGCAGTGTGTGCTGTGGCATGCAGGCCAGGAGGGACATACACGGATACAAAGTTGAAAAGTTGGCCCTCCCACTGTACCGTCCCAGCTGCAAAGCGGCCCTGATTATCTATTTTTGTCTGTTGACACACCATCTGAAAGTTCTTTCGTATAAGTATCCCCGTCCCTCTAGAGCCGGAGGAGAAGTCCGCATGCGCAATGAATTTATACCCCCATCTATCCATCGCCTTCGAGGCCGAGCCTACAAGGTGAGTTTCCTGCAATAGCACTATCTCTGGGTTACAGCGTTTCAGGTATTGTAGCACTAGGCCTGCTTCACCTTATCGCCCAATCCTCTGACATTCCATGTTAGGACTGTTAAGGTCGATGCGTGGGAGGAATGTGGTGTACGATTCTCAGGTGTATCCGTCACGTGTGCCGCCATGTAGCTGTGTGTGTGGTCTCGTACAAGTCAATAGGGGACGGGTCCCGCAGAGCACCTTTACCAAAGAACTTGTCCCCTTCGTGTTGTTTAGAACATGTAGTGTTTTGCCGCATAATACAATAACTAAAACATTCAAACAGTCCCTCCCCCAAACCCTCCCTCCCTGCCTCCCTGCTGCACAGGCCTGAAACCGCCCGCCTCCCCAACTTAGCAGAGCGCGTAGTCCCAACCCATAGTACTTGCTTGCAAGGGGTAAGTAGCTCTGTGACCTCTAATGCAGCTCCATGTGACCTCATCAGCCTAACACCGAGTGGATTCCAAGGGTCTCATAGTCAGTTTTCTGAAGAAGTTTCGATCAGTGGCCGTGTCTTCTGGCGTTTACTCCTCCGGTTGTTCTCCTTCCTCCAGACCTGATTCAGCAAATAGGTCCTGGCTATGTCCTTGTGATGCCTGGTGATTCGTCTGAGTAGCTGTCTTTTGGTCGCGTTGACCCCTGCCAATTCGCCGAGGAGCCTCAACACGCCTCCAACCATCCAGCCATTCTCTTGCCGCCTCTGGGGTGTCGAAGAACCATGCTTTGTGATTATCCACGACTCTGTCTCGCCGGGAAAAGCATGGAGTAGGGTAACTCTTTGACCCGCAAAGCTTTTTTGATGTTGGTAAAAGTCTTCTGTCGCCGGGCCATCTCAGCTGTATAGTCCGGGAAGAAGGCAATAGTGGAATTCAGAATTCAGGTGCAGAGATCCTGGCTGTTTGAAGTATGGCATCCCTATCACAGAAATTAAAGAGTCTAGCCAGCACTGGTCGCGGCGGTGCCCCCGGTTTCGGTGCTCCCCCGGGGACTCTATGCGCTCTTTCGACAGAAAAGAAATGGGAGAGGCCCTTCGGTTGCAATTTCATCTTAATTAAGTCTTTCACATATAGATCCATCGTTTGCTTGCCTTCCGACTCCGGAATGCCTAGAATTTGGACGTTATTCCTCCGTGAGCGTCCTTCCTGATCGTCCAGTCGTTCCTGTAGCTTTCTGGTGACCGCTTCCATGTGCTCCGCAGCGAGCTGTAGTTCCGAAGTGTCTTCCACTAAGGATTTGGTGACCACTTACACCTGTGCCACACGCTCCGTCATCTTGTGGAGATCCGCCCTCAGTAGGCCAACGTCCGTTGAGATAGATCCCACTGTCGCCTGGACGCTGGAGAGCATTTTCATTAGATCCTCTAATGTCACTTTTTTGTTGCCATCTCCCTCTGGACTTTTGCCCGTGGACGGACGACCCTCCGGGTGCTGCGTGGCGGTTTTATCGAAGGCGTATTTCTCCAGTTTTGATTGTGCCGTGGTATTCCTTGGTCCCCTTCCCGCTATTACGTTTGGCTGTTGTCTCGTTATTGCACCTGCGCTTCCGTTTCGCAGTATGTCTATGTGTCATCGTTCTGGGCTGTGGGGAAGCGGTATCAAAAATGGCGTTGCCTTCCAGGGCCCCTTTTCCGCCACAAGGTGAATCAATTTAATGGCGTATGTGAGTAAGGAGCAGTGAATTAATGGCTCCACCACCACCTCCGTGCTAAATCCACAGGTCCCCACACTTCCGGTCGCCTGCCAGTACTCACTGTCCGCCTTCCAGGCGGTATCGCTACTCACTCTCACCGCTCACCTTAAGCCCAGCCATGCACACTCTCAGACTCCCGGCGTCCTTATTTAGACTCAGCTGCTTAACGGAGTAATGAGTGTATTTTCAAGGTCTATCGTGCGTCTTCCGTGTGTGGGGTATCTCTGGCGCCTTCAGCGCTGGAACAGGTGCGGTAGCGTCGGTCTCGGCAAACGCTGCGCAGGTCTCTCTCCGCACAGCGCCTGCGCCCCTGCCCCAGGCAGATAAATATGCTCGCTTCCAGGGAGAGGTGGGAGCAGGCGTCGCGCCCTGCCAGCACAGCAGCCCGCAAGCCCTCACGGTCCCGGGGCGCGCCGAGCTTAGCAGGCGCTCCGTCGCTGGGGCTCCGAATTCCTCCCTCTCATGGGCGGCAGCGCCGATGGGTGATTGGTTGTCCGGAACTGGCCCACCTCTGTTCCCATGCAGGCTGGTCGTCGATGCGGTCCGCAGTCTATCAGCGGCACCTTCCGGTGAAGCTCCCGACCACAGAGCACTTCCGGTCGGCTCGCAGCTCAGCGGCAGGACGGTGTCTGGTTACACGGCAGGGCCCGCCTCGACTCCTCGGTCTACCTTCGGCTGGTGTCACTCGATTTCGCCCAGGACAGGGTCGGACAGTGCCTCTCAGTCTCGACACTCCAGCCCGGCTTCAGAAGGTGCAATAAGCCGGATGGGCAGACGGATTAATGCAGTAAGAGCCGCTTCGGTCTCAGAGCTCCTGCACTACGCTGCCATCTCAGTCGGCTCGTAGCCACGCCCCCCCATTACTCTGGTATTTAATGCTACAAGTTTATGGTTGAGTAGTTCGAACCATGGATTACTAAGCATTCTCGGTCAAAAAAGCAAAACATTAAAAACAAACAGTTGTGTTCGCTGTAGCATCCAGCCCAGCTCTGGAGCATGCAAAGACTCCACCACACATGGAGATCTGTAATACACATCTTTATTCTTCAGCATGTAACCATTAAATGACCATACTACGTCATAGATTTTATTTCCCAGACACTCCCACATACCTTCCAAATAATTACGCAACTTTGTAAGGAGTGTGACTAGGACCACAAGGGTCCTACTGCCCATGACCACTAAATCTCCCCTTTGTTAAATAAAAAAAATTAAAATTGCGGACTTCATATCTACATTAAAGTTCCTCAGTGAGTTGTCGAGATGCTTGCACCAATCTTCCAGTTCGAGATGTACAACGTGAAGGAGTTGAAGTGTCATCTGGCATGGTGGCTGTAGATTCAGATGCTTGTCTTGGACACTGAGGTGGACTTTTGTCACACATCAGGTCTAGAGCCCATGAACATCGAGGCAGATGTTTGAAATGGGACGAGTCTGTCCATAATGAACTTTCTGAGATGTTGAGCAGTCAGAATATGTCCCATACTGGCCACATCGCTCAATGGATCAGCATCAAACGGAGCATCAGTCTAGCTTTTCCGTTTTTGCTTGACTATGACTGTCTCATTCTTTGAAAACAGTGTCACTAGCCCATCTGTGCTTATCTGCATAGGCCTTTATCTTTCTCTAGCGAGAAATGTCCATGACACAAATCTCATCAGTGGTAGCTTTGTCCCAATTTCTCTCTCAAGCAGCAAGGTTGTAGGGCTTTTACCAGTTGTTGACGGGAGAGATGACCGATAGGCTCGAAGGGGTGGACACAAAGCTGACTTGAGATCGATTCTTACAAGGTCAGCGCGCTGAACCACTTGCTTCAGGGTGCCCACAAACCGTTCAACAGTTCAATTTGCCTGTTACCAAAGGTGTGCTTTTTTATGGTGCTTGACTTTCATGCGAACAACAAAGTCCTTAAACTCTCAGGCAGTGAAGGGCAGACCATTGTCAGATTTGAGTATAGAGGGAGTACCCCACGCTGCAAAAATATCATCCAGCCTTTCAATGAGTGTCATAGGTGGTGGATGATAAATCTTCTACTAATGGAAAACATGTGTACTCATCAATAATGATGGCCATTGCTCAATGGTGAAAAGAAATTAACTGAAATCTTCTCCTACGCTTGTTTAGTGAGGTCAGACGTATTTAGCTCATGCTGTGTTGCCTTGGAAGACAAGCAGTTACACAGGTGACATGCTATCAGTTCCTTATCGACTCGTTTGTCAAGGCGAGGAAACTAGACTCTGTCTCCGAGGGCTCTCTTGGTTGTTACAATTCCACAATATAATTTGTGTGCCAATTCATTAACTTGTCGTCTCAAGCTCTCAGGTATGATAATTCTTAAACCTCTTAGTATGATACCTTTTGAGGGTAAACCTCGTTTACAATGAAGCCGATACAACACATGCCACTACAACGCGGTCATTACAACGACCGCATTGTTACATCGCATACCATTACAACGTAAGTCGTTACAATAACCTGCTGTAGGGGGCAGAAGGCTGTGTGTCACTCGCACTGTACTGTCACACAGACACTGCACTGTTACACACAAACTGCGAGTGCCTCACACTGTGAGACACACACTTCACTTCCTTACACACACACTGCTCTACCTCACACACACACACACTGCTCTGTTACAAACTGCACTGAGACACACACTGCACTGCCTCACACACTGCATCACGCGCCCTCTGCCCTGCATCACGCGCACCCTGCCCTGCATCACGCGCACCCTGCCCTGCATCACGCGCACCCTGCCCTGCATCACGCGCACCCTGCCCTGCATCACGCGCACCCTGCCCTGCATCACGCGCACCCTGCCCTGCATCACGCGCACCCTGCCCTGCATCACGCGCACCCTGCCCTGCATCACGCGCACCCTGCCCTGCATCACGCGCACCCTGCCCTGCATCACGCGCACCCTGCCCTGCATCACGCGCGCACTGCCCTGCATCACGCGCACCCTGCCCTGCATCACGCGCACCCTGCCCTGCATCACGCGCACCCTGCCCTGCATCACGCGCACCCTGCCCTGCATCACGCGCACCCTGCCCTGCATCACGCGCACCCTGCCCTGCATCACTTGCACCCTGCCCTGCATCACGCGCACCCTGCCCTGCATCACGCGCACACTGCCCTGCATCACGCGCACACACACTGCGCTGCCTCACGCACACACACACTGCGCTGCCTCACACACACACACTGCGCTGCCTCACACACACACACTGCGCTGCCTCACACACACACACTGCGCTGCCTCACACACACACACTGCGCTGCCTCACACACACCTACTGCGCTGCCTCACACACACCTACTGCGCTGCCTCACACACACCTACTGCGCTGCCTCACACACACCTACTGCGCTGCCTCACACACACCTACTGCGCTGCCTCACACACACCTACTGCGCTGCCTCACACACACCTACTGCGCTGCCTCACACACCTACTGCGCTGCCTCACACACCTTCTGCGCTGCCTCACACACCTACTGCGCTGCCTCACACACCTACTGCGCTGCCTCACACACCTACTGCGCTGCCTCACACACCTACTGCGCTGCCTCACACACCTACTGCGCTGCCTCACACACCTACTGCGCTGCCTCACACACTGCGCTGCCTCACTCACACACTGCGCTGCCTCACTCACACACTGCGCTGCCTCACACACACACTGCGCTGCCTCACACACACACTGCGCTGCCTCACACACACACTGTGCTGCCTCACACACACACTGCGCTGCCTCACACACACACACACGCGCTGCCTCACACACACACTGCGCTGCCTCACACACACACACACTGCGCTGCCTCACACACACGCACACTGCGCTGCCTCACACGCACACTGCGCTGCCTCACACACACACTGCGCTGCCTCACACACACACTGCGCTGCCTCACAGACACACTGCGCTGCCTCACAGACACACTGCGCTGCCTCACAGACACACTGCGCTGCCTCACAGACACACTGCGCTGCCTCACAGACACACTGCGCTGCCTCACAGACACACTGCGCTGCCTCACAGACACACTGCGCTGCCTCACAGACACACTGCGCTGCCTCACAGACACACTGCGCTGCCTCACAGACACACTGCGCTGCCTCACAGACACACTGCGCTGCCTCACAGACACACTGCGCTGCCTCACAGACACACTGCGCTGCCTCACAGACACACTGCGCTGCCTCACAGACACACTGCGCTGCCTCACAGACACACTGCGCTGCCTCACAGACACACTGCGCTGCCTCACAGACACACTGCGCTGCCTCAGACACACTGCGCTGCCTCACAGACACACTGCGCTGCCTCACAGACACACTGCGCTGCCTCAGACACACTGCGCTGCCTCAGACACACTGCGCTGCCTCACAGACACACTGCGCTGCCTCACAGACACACTGCGCTGCCTCACAGACACACTGCGCTGCCTCACAGACACACTGCGCTGCCTCACAGACACACTGCGCTGCCTCACAGACACACTGCGCTGCCTCACAGACACACTGCGCTGCCTCACAGACACACTGCGCTGCCTCACAGACACACTGCGCTGCCTCACAGACACACTGCGCTGCCTCACAGACACACTGCGCTGCCTCACAGACACACTGCGCTGCCTCACAGACACACTGCGCTGCCTCACAGACACACTGCGCTGCCTCACAGACACACTGCGCTGCCTCACAGACACACTGCGCTGCCTCACAGACACACTGCGCTGCCTCACAGACACACTGCGCTGCCTCACAGACACACTGCGCTGCCTCACAGACACACTGCGCTGCCTCACAGACACACTGCGCTGCCTCACAGACACACTGCGCTGCCTCACAGACACACTGCGCTGCCTCACAGACACACTGCGCTGCCTCACAGACACACTGCGCTGCCTCACAGACACACTGCGCTGCCTCACAGACACACTGCGCTGCCTCACAGACACACTGCGCTGCCTCACAGACACACTGCGCTGCCTCACAGACACACTGCGCTGCCTCACAGACACACTGCGCTGCCTCACAGACACACTGCGCTGCCTCAGACACACTGCGCTGCCTCAGACACACTGCGCTGCCTCAGACACACTGCGCTGCCTCACAGACACACTGCGCTGCCTCACAGACACACTGCGCTGCCTCACAGACACACTGCGCTGCCTCACAGACACACTGCGCTGCCTCACAGACACACTGCGCTGCCTCACAGACACACTGCGCTGCCTCACAGACACACTGCGCTGCCTCACAGACACACTGCGCTGCCTCACAGACACACTGCGCTGCCTCACAGACACACTGCGCTGCCTCACAGACACACTGCGCTGCCTCACAGACACACTGCGCTGCCTCACAGACACACTGCGCTGCCTCACAGACACACTGCGCTGCCTCACAGACACACTGCGCTGCCTCACAGACACACTGCGCTGCCTCACAGACACACTGCGCTGCCTCACAGACACACTGCGCTGCCTCACAGACACACTGCGCTGCCTCACAGACACACTGCGCTGCCTCACAGACACACTGCGCTGCCTCACAGACACACTGCGCTGCCTCACAGACACACTGCGCTGCCTCACAGACACACTGCGCTGCCTCACAGACACACTGCGCTGCCTCACAGACACACTGCGCTGCCTCACAGACACACTGCGCTGCCTCACAGACACACTGCGCTGCCTCACAGACACACTGCGCTGCCTCACAGACACACTGCGCTGCCTCACAGACACACTGCGCTGCCTCACAGACACACTGCGCTGCCTCACAGACACACTGCGCTGCCTCACAGACACACTGCGCTGCCTCACAGACACACTGCGCTGCCTCACAGACACACTGCGCTGCCTCACAGACACACTGCGCTGCCTCACAGACACACTGCGCTGCCTCACAGACACACTGCGCTGCCTCACAGACACACTGCGCTGCCTCACAGACACACTGCGCTGCCTCACAGACACACTGCGCTGCCTCACACACACTGCGCTGCCTCACACACACCTACTGCGCTGCCTCACACACACCTACTGCGCTGCCTCACACACAGTCTGCGCTGCCTCACACACACAGTCTGCGCTGCCTCACACACACAGTCTGCGCTGCCTCACACACACTGCGCTGCCTCACACACACACGCGCTGCCTCACACACACACACACACGCACACACTGCGCTGCCTCACACACACACGCACACACTGCGCTGCCTCACACACACACACACACACTGCGCTGCCTCACACACACACACACCCACACACACAGCAGTGTCTCACACTGCGGTGTACATATATATATATATATATATATATAACAATATAAATACAAATATAAATGCATGTATACATATATGCATACATATGCATCTTTTGTACATAACGGTTTGAAAGCACATAATAACACTCCGTGCCATACAATTACACGCCTCATACTTACACTCTACTCAATTCAACATAAATGCACTACATATAATCACACAGTTCCACAAAATTATATGCTACATCATATGACTGCACTCAATGCAACATGCACTCCAAATACCACTCAGTACCACATAATTACATACCACATATTTAGTCTACTGAATGCAACATACACTCCACACAATACCACTCAATGCAACATACTGATATAATGCATAATTACACTGCCTCAATCCAACATACACTACAAATAATACCACTCAGTGCCACATATTTACGCACCTCCGGTTTACCCACAACTCAATGCAACATAAATACACTCCACATCATACCACACAGTGTCACATAATTATATGCTACATCATACCATTGCACTCAATGCCCCATGCACACCAAATAACACTCAGTGCCACATAATTACACTCCACATAATTATATACTACTAAATACAACACACTCCACACAATACCACTCAGTGCAACATATTTATATGCTACATAATTACACTACACTCAATGCAACATACACTCCAAATACCACTCAATGCCACATTATTATATGCCACATAATTACTCTACTGAATCCAACACACACTCCACGCAATACCACTCAGTGCCACATAATTATATGCTACATAATTGCACTTCAATCAATGCAACATAAATGCACTCCACATATTAACACTCAGTGCCACATAATTACATACCACATATTTAGACTCTACTAAAAAAACGTAAATACACCCCTAATACCACTGAGTGCCACACACTTACAAGCCACATTATTACACTCTACTCAATAAAACATCAATACTATCACAATAATACCACTGGGTATCACAAAAGTACACTCCACATATGCACTCTACTCAATGCAACATACATGCACTCAACATAAAGCCACTCTGTACCACATAATTACACATCACAGATTTACTGTATTCTAAAAAACATACATACACTCCACATACCTGTCACATATGCAAAAGTTTAAGCTATTGTCATTATAAATGCCTATGCTATTAATTTATCTATTTTCTAAAATGACATATACATAAAAATCTATTAACAATTCCAATAGCTCACACGTTCCTAATGCGAGACCTATTGCATTGCAAATGCTTGTTTAATTGTATTTTCATTACATTTATTGCAGCGGTATATTGGACTGTTTTATTGGTAATCTTTTTGTATATGACTCTTTTAGACTTCCTCACCTGATTCTTCAAATGAAAATTCACCTGTTAGTCCCCCTGATGAGCAGGGTCAGGGGGATGCTCCACCACAGCTTGAGGATGAGGAGCCTGCATTTCCTCACACTGACTTGGCCAAGTTGGATGACATGATTAACAGGTATTTTGATACATTGTGTGTGTGTGTGTTTTTTTTAAAACATTTTCTTTTTAGAACTTACCTGTATTGTTTTTTTGAAAACCAATAAAATATGTCCTATATGCAGCAGGACAGAACTAAAGTGAATAATTGTGACTACATCCAAGGCACAAATCCCAGCTTTGCAGCAGATTTCCCACCCTCTTAGCCACATGTAAAGATGCATTATTTATTCATTAATGAGATGGCTAAATATATTCATCAACATTGCCCACCCAAATCTTGCATCTTGATCCATGACTCCCAATTATTTGGAAATGTTTGTGGACATCCTATTGCCCTATAAATAGTCTTCTCTGTCGTTACCCATTTGCCAGTCATCCAGTTTGGGGTGGAGCAGAGGGTACTGCTCATCCAGCACTTAGCGATATCCCACTTTGCCACCACAAGGCTGATGTCCGCTCAAATCTAATAACTAGTTGTACCATTTAAGGTGTCAATCACCCCTAGGATTAGAACTTTTGGATCTAGCACCACTTGATGATTCACCAATGTTACTATCTGACTTAAATCCACCACCAATATTCTGCAAGTAGTAAACAACCCCATATAATGTGTAGAAACGTGCCATTTTAAATTTTTGGAAACATTTTTTTCCTCATTATATTTATATTGTACCAACATTTGAAAAGTGGCTATTTATATGCAGGTGTGATCAACCTCTTGCTGCAATAGCATGCAGCGAAATATGGGTCCCCAATCGCCAAGAAAGAAATTGGATTTGTTCCTGTTCACTTTACAGGTCTCATAAAGCTATGTAATGGAAAGTTGAAGTTCTGAATTTTATCTTTCCTCCAAATCTATCCTGTGCTACATCGAGAAGAGTGGATGCTTGCCATGGACCACCATGACTTATACTTGGACTTACCAATTGCAGCAATTAGTGTGAGTTCCTGAGATTCATAGAGGGCATTGATCACTCTCAGTACAGAATCTGCTATTTAGAAAAATTAACCCTAACATCTTTCAGGATTTAAATATGTTCTGGTGGTAGCACATTTGAAGGCAAGGATATATGTGTATCCTTAAATTGACTGTTGGCCAATCATGGTATCCATTCCCCAGGTGGCTCCATATCAATTACAGCTGACTCTTTATACTCTCTGTAGCCTTTAGGTTCGAGGCATGTGGGCTGCTGAATTCATATCTGTGCATAGATCGCCGCCTAGTGTTGGGTCCGGATGATTGCACATTGTTGTCCTGGAAGAGTCTTCGAAGTATCACGAGATAGTTGGCTCCTCCCCTGGACTACAGTGCGCATGGGCATCGACTCCATTCCCAGATTGTTTTTTTCCGCCATTGGGTTCGGATGTCTTTAGTTCCCTCTTGTCGGAATCAATAGAAAAACTTTCCTTGAGACCAAAAGGTCTTTAGTCTTACGTCGGTATTGTCTTGCGTTCGGCTTAACAACTCTACTTAGGCTCCGAGACGAGCTCTGTACTTCCGCGTGCTTTCGGCGCGGAAGGCCTTGTCGACGCTCCAGACTCATCGACCATCCATCATGGACCGAAGTCCATTCAAAAGATGTCCGGTCTGTAACTCGAAGTACCCACACATCGACGTCCACCCGGTGTGCAACAAGTGTCTGTCGCCGGACCACGACGAGGCCAATTGTATGGCCTGTTCGCGATTCAGGTCCAAAAAGACACTCAAGCTCCGTCGAGCTGCGCGCCTGGAGGCCCAGCAATCTGCACCGGCGCCTACGGGCATTTTCGATGCTGGGGAGGTCGAGGATGAAGATATCCAGGACGTCTTAGAATCAAACCCCGCGTCGGACGTCGGAGAAGACTATGACGCTGCGGCCGAAGTTTTTGAAAGCGAAGAAGTCGTCAAGGAGGTAGGAGACGACGACGGGGCCCTCGGGGCCATGGAGGATAGCTCAGACGAGGAGCTCCCTCAGACTGACTCTGGGGCCGTGCCAATCTATAAGGCCCAGGTCGAGGGATCGCCTTCGGGCCTTAAACAAGACCTCGATATGAGTTCCTCGGCCCCTCCTTCGGGCCCGGCCACGGACATTGTTACCGAGTCACTCCCGGTGAAAGCGAAACCGAAGGTGAAATCTATGGTCTCGACGCCAGATACTGCGCAGGTGCAGATATCGAAACCGAAAGTGCGCATCGCACTGGTCGGATCGAAGTCTTCTGAGGCCTCGGCGCCGAAGAAACCTAAGATGGCCGTCGAGCCGAAAGGCCAAGTCAAGGTTGCCGAGCCTAAGGCTACCGCGTCAAAGACTACGGTGAAGGTGTTCGACACGGGCGCATCGGCGCCGAAGACGATCGACGCCGACAAGGGTCGGGTCGAGCACAAGAAGGCTGTCGACGACCCCAAGAAGTCTCTCGTCGACCCGAAGAAGCGGCCCGATGACCCGAAGGTCCTCTCTGCCCCGCTTCCACACGACAAGGCCAAGGGTGCTGCGCCACGTGAGTCGACTCCGAAGGTGACCTCGAAGGACTCAACTCCAAAACCGTCCTCTAAGGACTCCGTTGAACCGGCACGTCCATCTGCCGTATTCACGAAAAAGGTCACGGAGTCCCTGCAGCGCATTAGGGACGGCACCGCGGCAGTCGAGCCGAAGGACACTCCGCCTGCCAAGCCTCTGGAGAAGCCAGCTAAGGCGTCCACGCCGATCCTCTTTACCTTGCCGCCTAAGACGGCGCCAAAGGCTTTCGCTGCTAGGCCGGGGGCCGGCGTGCCCGAGAAGGTCTCTTCGGCGCCGAAGGCGTCGTGGGTGGTCCACGGCCCGCGGCCTCGACAACCCTCGGAGGAGGAGCGTCAAGAACATTACATCGACGCCGAAACGGGCAGGCTTTCCCTTCTGAAGAGGAAAATCACCCCAGAACCCCAATTGGAGTCTTACAAAATCCCCCTCAAGAAGAAAATGGACTCTGCTGGTACTCCAGCCTTGGTGGAGCCCCTTTTACCACAAGCTCATGAGGTCTCGCCCACTTACTCCGATGTGGATGCTGGTGAGGGCGATGAGGAGGATGAATATAGCTATCCGGTCTACACAGACCCAGAGGATACAACTGAGCCCTGGTCAGCTGGTGGTGACCCTGGGGATCCTCATTCGGGACAAGACCCTCAACTCTTCTCTGCTAAGACTTCACCTACTGAAGACTCTGCTGCTTTCAATGCCCTCATTGAACGGGCCGCTGCCAATCACAATGTCCAGCTGCATGCTGACCCTGTGGATGTGGATTTCCTCTTTGACACCTTTTCTGTGTCTGAAAAGACTGTGAAAACTCTGCCAATGCTGAAAGGTGTTTTAAAGCATGCTGCTGAGGTCTTCAAAGAACCTACCAGGGCAAGAGTCATCAACCCGAGGATTGACAAAAAATACAAAGCGGCGCCTACTGATCCAACTTACATTAAAGGACAGTTGCCTCTGGACTCCCTGGTTGTCTCGAATGCCCGGAAGAGGGCCAATTCTCAGACTACGGGTGATGCTCCTCCCCCAGACAAAGAATCCAAAGTCTTTGAGGCTTCAGGGAAGAGGGTAGCAGCACAGGCAGCCAACATATGGCGCATCTCAAACACACAAACGCTTCTGGCGCGTTCTGACAGGGCGCACTACGATACACTAGAGACCCTTTTGCAACACCTGCCTGATCAATACAGAGAAGGGGCTGAGATGCTAATCCAGGAGGGGAAGCTGATCTCCAACGCTTCCATTAAGTGCGCTCTGGACGCAGCTGACACCGCTGCGCGAGCCATTAACACCAGTGTTATGCTTCGGAGACATGCCTGGCTCTGAATCTCTGGTTTCAAGCCAGACATCCAAACCACCATCTTGAACCAAACGGTCAACCCAGATCACCTGTTTGGCCCGTAGGTTGACACCACCCTAGAGAAAATGAAGAAGGACACTGACACTGCAAAATCCATGGGTGCCTTGCAGTCCCAGCAGTTTCGGGGTGGGTCCTTTCGTCGCTCCAATGCCAGAGGCACCTCCAGGGGTAAGCTTTCACAGTCTGCGCAATTCTGCAAGGGCAACACCCAGACTACTTATGCCAACAAGAGTCGAGGTGGATATTGCGGCAACAGCGCCAAAGGCAGAGGACGTGGCAACAACAGCTCCAGGTCCTCTACCGCCAGCAAACAGTGACGCCTTGTCACTGCCCCCCGACCACACAACACCGGTCGGGGGGAGACTCCAGCAGTTCCTGCCCGTGTGGAAGTCCATCACCACGGACAGGTGGGTCAGAAAGCTTATCCAATTTGGTTATTGTCTGGAGTTAACATCCACTCCACCCAACATACCCCCAAGGCACCGTCCTATGTCAGACGAGCACTTGCACTTATTGCAGCAGGAGGTCAACGTCATGCTGCAAGAAGGGGCAATAGAGCTCGTGCCTATGCAGGAAAGAGGCACAGGAGTTTACTCCCTGTACTTCCTGATTCCAAAGAAGGACGGGTCCCTCAGGCCCATCCTGGATCTCAGGCCCCTCAACTTCTACATCCTGTCGGAACACTTCCATATGCTAACCCTGCAGCAAGTGCTTCCGCTGCTCCAGCAGGGGGACTTTCTCACAACTTTAGACCTAAAGGATGCGTACTTTGACATTCCACTACATCCTTCACACAGGAAATACCTCAGGTTCACCATCCAAAACCAGCACTACCAATTCAGGATTTTGCTTTTCGGTGTCACCACGGCACCCAGGGTGTTCACAAAGTGCCTGGCGACGGTGGCGGCACATCTCAGGAGACAAAACATCCACGTCTACCCCAATCTGGACGACTGGCTCATCCAAGCGAAGTCAGCCCAGCGGTGTGCCGCCCACGTGTCCCACACCATTCACCTCCTGCACGATCTGGGATTCTCACTGAATTACCCAAAATCCCACCTCCAGCCTGCTCACATAAGGCAGTATCTGGGTGCGACCATAGACACTCTGGTGGCCACAGCACAGCCGAATTCAGTGAGTCAGCAGCATTCAATCCCTGATCCAAAAATTCAGGCCTCAACACTCGCTTCCAGCAAGAGTGTTCATGCAGTTGATAGGCATGATGGCCTCCTGCATCTCCATTGTCCCACACGCGAGACTACATATGCGTCCGCTTCAGGAGTGCTTAGCACGTCAGTGGACTCAGGCTCACAACCAGTTGAAAGACCTAGTGTTGGTGAGCGGTCGGGCGTACAACTCTCTGCATTGGTGGAATCCACGAAACCTTTACAAGGGCCGACCGTTCCAGGAGCGTGTGCCACAGATCATCCTGACGACGGACGCTTCTCTCCAGGGATGGGGAGCGCATGTACTCCAATACACTGTGCAGAGACTATGGACGCAACAACAAGGGAAGATGCACATCAATGTTCTGGAACTGATGGCAATCTTCATGGCATTAAAAGCATTCAAGGTACATCTGTGCAACAAGGTCTTGTTGATCCGGACGGACAACATGACGGCAATGTACTACATTCAAAAGCAGGGAGGAACACACTCTCCGCAGCTCTCTCATCTGGCTCAGAGCATGTGGAAGTGGGCCATTCAGAGGAACATCTTCCTCATGGCAGAGCACCTCCCGGGCAAGGACAATCAGATGGCGGACCTGCTCAGCAGGCACAGCCACCAAATGCACGAGTGGGAGATACATCCATCAGTTCTCCAACCGTACTTCCGAAGGTGGGGTCATCCAGAGATCGACCTCTTCGCCACAAGGGAGAACGCAAAATGCCAAAGCTTCGCCGCCAGGTTCCAACACCCGCAGTCTCAGGGCAATGCGATATGGATGAACTGGTCAGGCAGATTTGCGTACGCTTTTCCCCCTACACCTCTGATACTGCTGGTGGCACGCAAGCTCAGGCAGCACTCGATGACTCTCATCCTGGTTGCTCCAACGTGGGCTCGCCAACCATGGTACACCACGTTTCTAGAACTGTCCGTGGTACCGCATCAAAGGCTACATCTCACACCCAGCCTTCTGACGCAGAGCCCTGGCGACATTCAGCACCCGGATCCGCAACAGCTCAACCTGGCGATCTGGCTCCTGAAGTCCTAGAGTTTGGCTACCTGCACTTACCTTCCGACTGTATGGACATCATTCGGGAGGCAAGAAAGCCCACCACCAGAGCATGCTATGCGGCAAAATAGAAGCGGTTTGTCATTTATTGTGCAGAGCACCACATTAACCCGCTGGATGCTTCTATTCAGAACATCATCTGTTACCTTTTCCATCTGTACAAGTGTAATCTGGCCTATGCTTCCATTCGCATTCATCGATCTGCAATGGCCGCTTATCTCCAGAATAGGCAGCACCTCTCCCTCTTCAGGGTGCCTGCCATTAAGGCTTTTCTGGAAGGGCTCAAACGAGTCATTCCGCCACGGACTCCACCAGCTCCTGAGTGGAACCTCAATGTGGTCCTTACCAGGCTGATGGGTCCTCCCTTTGAACCACTGCATTCTTGCGAGATTCAGTTCTTGACGTGGAAAGTGGCTTTCCTCATAGCATTCACATCGCTAAGGAGGGTTAGTGAATTGCAAGCCCTCACTATCCAAGAGCCATTTATTCAAATTCATTCCAACAGGGTAGTGCTTCGCACTAACCCTAAATTTCTACCCAAGGTTGTGTCTCAATTTCACATCAACCAGACAATCGAATTACCTGTTTTCTTTCAAAATCCTGAGTCACTGGCGGAGCGGATGCTCCATACCCTTGACGTTAAACGGGCCCTAATGTATTACATCGATAGGACCAAGGATTTTAGGAGAACTAAGCAACTCTTTGTCGCCTTTGCACCACACCACAAAGGTAACCCTATTTCCAAGGCTGGTATTGCTAGGTGGATCGTTAAATGTATCCAGATCTGCTATCTAAAAGCAAAACGCACTCTTACCATTCCGCCAAGAGCCCACTCCAACAGAAAGTTGGGGGCCTCTATGGCATTCCTTGAAAACATTCCTTTGGAAGACATATGTAGAGCAGCCACATGGTCTACCACACACACATTTACTAAGCATTACTGTGTTGATGTGCACTCCAAACAGCAGGCAGCTGTAGGGCAGGCTGTTCTCAAAACGCTTTTCCAAACTGCTGCAGCTGGCACGGGCGGCCGCCGCTAATGGAGGGACTGCTATGTATTCTATGCACAGATATGAATTCAGCAGCCCACATGCCTCGAACCGAATATGCTACTTACCAGTATGCATCTGTTCTTGGCATGTAGGGCTGCTGACATTCATATCGCCCACCCTCCTCCCCGGCGCCTGTAGCAGCTGCAGTATTCATATACTTATATGCTCATAGCATGGTCATCACTCACTGAGTTTCACTCCGTCTTGGCCACAATGGCTAAAAACAATCTGGGGATGGAGTCGATGCCCATGCGCACTGTAGTCCAGGGGAGGAGCCACCTATCTCGTGATACTTCGAAGACTCTTCCAGGACAACAATGTGCAATCATCCGGACCCAACACTAGGCGGCGATCTATGCACAGATATGAATGTCAGCAGCCCTACATGCCAAGAACAGATGCATACTGGTAAGTAGCATATTCGTTACAAGTCAAACAAACCAAACTGTTTTCAACTCTGGTTCTATCTATTCATTATCCAAATGCAAAACTGTTTCCCCCAGAACAGGCACTGTCTTATCTTCCCCTTAAATGCCCTAGTCCCATGCTCATAACCTAACTGTCAGCCAGACAGATAGCCTCTCTTGCTCTGCATGGCATCTACATTTTTTCTGAACCCAATTGTTAAACTTCATATGGGACCTCTCATAGTAATCCTTAGAAGATTAGTGGTGCCAATTCCTGTGCAAATATATAATTCTATCACTCCAGCAGCTCTTCTGTCTATCCAATTGTGGTGCTAGTTGACAATTTATTAAAGGGTTTTTGTTTCTACCAAGGCATCCTATCCCAGACAGAAGTCAAGTACACTTCTCTTCTAGGATGAGAGACCAAATTGCTTGTTTTCAAATTCAAAGAAGTGATGACAGAAAGAGATGTTTTAACACAATTCTTGTGGAGCTCAGAATATTCCACCTTGCTGTCACATGTTTCTTTCTGTTCTTCAACATAAACGCCGTTAGATCATACTGTAATAGTGTATTACCTGACCAAACAAGGGAACACTAGATCCAAGGTGCTATCTCTTGAATTAAAAATCACCCGAGATGAACTGTACCTATGCGTAAGTGCTAGCCCATTTGGCAGCGGAGAGTGTGAGAAAAAGGAAGAGTAGTTGTTAATCGCCTGTCTTAAAAAATGAGTGAAGGTTGAATGGAAGGGAAATCCTCAAGAGTAGCCCTCACACGCCTGTTAAGGAGTCATGCTTCATCATTGGGCATTTTGCTCCTCGTTGGGGTGGCGCTGCAGCTCCCACAGGCCCTGCAAGAGGGTTCTTTGGCCGCCACCGATGACATCAGGATCCTCCATGACCTTGGAGAAACAGCAGCCCTCATCCTCCTGGACCCGTCAGCCGCCTTCGACACGGTCTGCCACCGCACACTACAAACACCCCTACCCGACGCCGGGATCCAAGAGAAGGCCCTGGACTGGACCATATCCTTCCTCTACGGCAGAACCCAAAGCGTCCGCCTCCCTCCCTTCCGCTCCACTGCCACCGAAATTATCTGCGTCGTACCCCAGGGCTCTTCCCTTAGACCGAAGCTGTTCAACATCTATATGGCACCCCTCGCTCACGTCCCCCGATAACACAACCTCAACATCATCTCGTACTCAGATGACACCCAGCTGATCCTCTCCCTCACCAAACTTGACTCAGTTTTTTCTTCAGAGCTTCAGGATGTCTGACAAGAAGGCCTTGTTTAGACCTTGTAGAACCTGCGAGAAGAAGAGGGTCCATGTTGATGACCAGCATAAGGACTGTATTTATTGCCTTTATCCCAAACATGAGGCAAAAAATTTTAGGATCTGCCGCACCTTCCCTTCTAAGACCTTAAGGGATAGGTAGGCCAGAGTCCTTTTGTGGCTAAAATCCTCTTCCACGGATGATGATGACAGACCCTCTACCTCTAGCAAGAGGGCAAGGTCTCAAGAGGAGAAGGCAAGTGAGGGGAGAAAACATGCGAAAACCTCCCACTCCACTTCAGGCTCTTCACAGAGATCTCAACCTTCTGTCTCTGGAGCCTCAGCCACCACCGATTCCTCAAAGAAAACAGTGAGTAAGAGTTCTGCTGCCTCCTCACCAGTGACTACTATTTCTACTTCAACCTCCTCTTCTACAGCTATGATTTCCACTACATCTATCACTTCGCCTGTTGTGTCTACAAAGATTTGTATTGTGGCTAAAAGAACTCTCGTAGACGGCTCGTCGACAAAGACATCATTGTCAACGAAGCCTTAGTCGTCTAAAAAGAGCCCGTTGACTAAGTCATCGACGCCACAATCGACGACTGTCTCGTCAACGAAGAAAGCATCGACGACATCGACGGATCCGTCGACTACGAGCCCGTCGACCGCTGCTCTGTCGACGACGAGCCCGTCGACGATTGTCCCGTTGACGGTAGCTCTATCGACGTCGAGCCCATCGACGACGGTCCCGTCGACGTCAAGCCCATCAACGACGGTCCCGTCGACGGCAATTCCATCGACGATTCCTTCGTCGTGTACCTCGTCGACTATAAACGTCCCGTCGACGACATCTTTTCAGCTGGCAGTTCCACCTTTTGTCACCGGTGCCATCAAAACTGATGGATTCAGCTTTAGTGAAGCCTATTACTGGGAATCAGGCTTTTTGTACGCCACTTTCAACGAAGACCTTTCAACTCGTATCTTACAAGAGGCAACAAGGTTCGTATATGTCGCCACTTATGCCCTCTCATCTTCTAGAATCCTACTCAGATGAGGAAGAAGATGACTTTGAGGATGATGATAATGAAGGAGCTTTTGGTGTGGCGCGTCACCCATCTGATCTCATCAAGTGTCAAGATGATGATGAAGATGATGCTTACTCTGAAAATTACTACCAGGAGGACATTTTAGTACCTCATTCTTTGGAACATCAGAGACAACCTAAGGTCCCAGAAGTCACTCATTTACCGCCTACCCTGATACAGGACTTACAGGCACTGCTGGCGGATTATAAACAACGCTTTCCGCCACAAATGCTTCAGCCTATTATACCTGTTCCTCAACCTCCAATTCCACCGCTTTCTCCAGTCGTGGAACCCCGCAAACCTGAGTTGCCTCCACGAACACCGGACACGTCATCAGAGGAGGAAGTAGAGGAAGGAGAATTGCCTAACGCACCTTCATCAGACCCATGGGTTGAGTACGTTATACCCATGCCACCCTCCCGACTCCTCAGCCTTCAGATTCACCACCTGAAGATGTAGGTGTGTTCCACAATCTGATGCAGAGAGCAGCAAACAGATTTAAACTCCCGGTGACGGTGGAGCAAACAGTGTTTTCTTCACGATTTTAAAGAAGAAACCAGGAAGGTGTCTAGAGCCATTCCTATTGGCTTCGTTTGGAAAGAGGGCCTCAAGGTAATGAAAAACCCTGCTTCTGTACCTGCTGTGTTGCCAAGAATTGAGAAGAAATACCGTGCCCCACTCAGTAGTCCGGTGTGCCTTATTGGTCATCCACGTCCAGATTCGGTAATCTTTCAAGGTGCACAACAAAGGTCGAAAAACCCGGCTACCCCTATTTCTACACACCTGATAAAGAGGGGCGACGTTTGGAACTTATTGGTAAAAAGTTTTCCACCATGGCTGCGGCCTCCATCAGAGAGGGCAAATTCTATGGCGATTATAGGGCGCTATGATTGCCAAATGTGGTCCGAAATGGCTGGTTTCATAGAGCTGAATCCAGAGGACAAAAGGCAGGAAGCGCGAAAAATATTAATGGAAGGAGAGTGCGCAGCTGCGGAATCCATCGACTGCGCATTAGATATTGCAAACACAAATTTCAGACAGCTGGCAGGAGCGGCTGTCTTAAGACGTCAAGGGTGGTTGAAGGCCACTACTTTTCGTCCAGAGGTCCAATTGAAAGTACTTGACATGGCAGATGACGGAGAGTCTCTCTTTGGGAAACATGTCGACGAAGCTCTCTAAGCAGTTAAAACAGATACGGATACTGCAAAATCACTGGAGTCATTGCAGTACAAAAGAGGATCGTTCAGAGGCGCGAGAGGACGCGGTTATTCGTCCAGAGGAAATTATTATCAGCAAGGCAGGCAATACCAGCAGCAATACCGCCAGAACTATCAATCCTCGTATAGTCAGTCTGGGCCGTCTGGTTTCTCTCGCCAAGGAGGAAGAAAGCGCACAAACAATCAGGGGCGAGTCACTCGCAAGAAACAGTGAGGTCAATTAGGCGCCAACTTCAATCCCCAACCTTCCCGTGGGCGCGAAGATATCTGCCTTTCAACAACAATGGCATCAGATAACAACAGATCAGTGGGTGTTAGACCTGGTCCAACATGGTCACACCCTGGAGTTCATCACCAAACCTCTAACAACTCCGCCCAGGGGTCCCCCCTCCCCCTCGTCTTCACTTATTGATCAAGGAAGTTCAAGCAATGCTTCTCAAGAACGCTGTAGAGAAGTTTCCAATCCATCAGACAAGGTCAGGTTTCTATTCCCGTTTTTTCCTCATAAAGTAGAAATCGGGGGAATGGCGACCGATCCTAGACCTACGCAATCTGAACAGATATCACAAGAAGCAGGGATTCTGAATGGTCACTCTCTCTGACGTCCTCAATTGCCTCAACAAGGGAGATTACATGGCTTCTTTGGACATGGAGGATGCATATTTCCACATCCCAATCCACCCAAAGCATCGAAAATACCTCTGTTTTACTGTGGCTTGCCCCTACTACCAGTTCAAAGTCCTCCCATTTGGCCTCAAGTCGGCCCCAAGGATTTTTACAAAGTGCCTGGCTCCTGTAGCAGCAGCTCTTCGATCAGCAAAGGTACAGGTCTTCCCGTACTTGGACGACTGGCTAGTCAAAGGTCCATCGAAGGCCAAAGTAAAATCCAACATTACAATATGCCGCAATCTCTTTGCATCGCTAGGCTTCACAATCAACAAGAGCAAATCTCAATTGGTTCCGAAGCAGAACCTACTGTTCCTAGGAGCTTGTCTGGACACAGTAGGATGCAAGGCATTCTGGTCTCGAAAGAGACAGCTCAGACTACAGGCTTTGGCCATAAAACTGTCAAGAAAAAGGTCACTTTCAGTTCGCCTGTTTGCATCACTCCTGGGGATGTGCTCTTCGGCCATCAACCTCATTCCATTAGCACGTCTAAAGATGCAGCCTTTACAGGAAGAGCTACATCGTCAATGGCAACAAGCGACAGGCTCTTTCGAGGACACCATCACAGTCACCAACAGGATGGTGCATGCTCTTTAATGGTGGACACAGCTGAGCAATCTGGAGCAAGGGCTCATATTCTTGCAAACTCCTCCGGATTTCATTCTGACGACCGATGCGTCCATGGAGGGATGGGGAGGTCATCTCCAGGACTTACAAGTGCGAGGAAAATGGTCTCAACAGCACAAAAAATGCCACATCAACAGTCTAGAGTTGAAAGCCATTTTTCTTTCTCTTCAAACGTTCCTCCCCAGGATAACAGGATCCTCAGTCCTGGTCAGAACAGACAACGCTACCAGCATGTTTTATATAAACAAGCAGGGGGGGGAAGGAGATCAGCAACATTGTCCAGGGAAGCCCAAGAGCTATGGCAATGGTTAACAATTCACAACATAACTCTCAAGGCAGAACACGTCAGAGGTCTCAACAACACCATAGCAGACAAACTGAGCAGGTCCTCGTCAGATTGCCACGAGTGGGAACTGCACAACAACCAATTGAACAAGGTGTTTCAGAGATGGGGAAAGCCGATGTTGGATTTATTTGCAACCCAACAGAACAAGAAATGCTGGTATTACACCAGCAGGTACCCTCAACGGGGATCAAGGAGGAATGCCCTGTCCATGCGATGGTCAGGGATTTATGCTTACGCCTTTCCTCCGATCCCTTTGATTCCAGGAGTGGTCCGCAAGATGAAGTTGGAGAGTTGCCGCCTTCTCCTAATTGCTCCCGGGTGGCCTGGCCAGTATTGGTTTCAGGAGCTCATGCTACTCTCACAGGAGCCACCGATCAGGCTGGTAACCCCAACGCTACTGTCATGCAACGAGGGTCAGGTACTTCACCCAGACCATCAATCGCTGAAATTGCACGCATGGCTCCTAACTTCCTAGAATTTGAACATCTCCAAATTCCTCAAGACTGACGAGACATTCTAAAGTAAGCAAGAGCCCAGAGTACATTTAAACCTTATTGTCTCAAATGGAAATGCTTCTGCGCTTGGTGCATCTCAAACGCTTTACACCCTATAGAGGCGCCAGCAGAGAAAATGCTGCCTTATTTATTGCATTTGGCGCAATCTGGTCTTTCTTTTTCTTCAATAAAGGTCCACTTAGCGGCCTTATCCAGATACAGGAAAATGGCTATCACTCTATCGCTCTGCTCTTCATCGTTAATTAAATAATTCATGAGGGGCCTTTTCAGGGCTTTTCCTCCAGTAAAGCCTTCACTGCCGGAATGGGAACTTAACACAGTCCTCTCACAGCTGATGAAGCACCCGTTCGAACCCATCCATAAAGCTGACCTAAAATTCTTGACATGGAAGGTTGCTTTGTTATTTGCACTAACTTCTGCCAGAAGAGTGGGAGAAATTCAAGCCTTCTCTATAAAGGAACACTTTTTGCATTTTTCCCAGGACTATGTCACTTTGCGGACGAATCCAACCTTCATACCAAAGGTGCCTTCCCAATTTCATCTAAATGAACCAGACAAACCGAAAGTTTTCTTTCCAAATCCGGAAAGAACATTTCATTCTTTAGACATCAAACGATGCTTAAAGTTCTATCTCCAGAGAACCAAGACTTTAAGAAAGTCAGATCAACTGTTTGTAGCTTATGGCCAGACTACATTGGGAAAAGCGGTCACTAAAGCCACAATTTCAAGATGGATAGCATCCGCCATTCAGTTCTGTCACATCAAGGCTAATCGACCATTGACCAGGTCTGTTCGATCTCATTCCACAAAAGCTGTAGCAGCGTCTGCAGCTTTGTTTGCAGGAGTGACGCTTGAGAACATTTGCCGTGCTGCGACATGGAAGAATGTCCACACGTTTACAAGGCATTACTGCCTGCAATCAGCAAATCAGGATGATGCGGCAGTGGGCCAAGCGGTTTTACGTCACCTGTTTCCATGAGGAGTATATTCAGGTACTAATGTTGGCTTATTTCATATAATGTACATACAATTCAGTATATTGTTTATAATATGCAGACATATGTTAACATATTGTGTGTTTCTATGCTGCTTAAAGTTCCTTTCCAGTAGGAAATTGCACGATTTCTATGTTGAATCTGAACATGGTTTATTAATTGATCAATCTCTAGGCGATTGTTGGTTGTTAACTATACATTCATGCGCAACCGACTTTGCCTGGCTTACTGCTTGCTATTCTGATTCAGGCAAGTGAATCTAGTAAAGATACCCCAATACTGGATAAGAAAACGAGTTACTTACCTGTAGCTTCAGTTATCCAGTATTGGTATCTTTCATAGATTCACATGCACCCATCCTCCTCCCCGGAGAGTCCGTTCTCTAAGTTTGGGATACTTGTTTCCCACTTGTGCTACGAAAATCTGAGGAGAGCTGGCTCTGCAGAGAGGGTTCTAGAGGGTGCTGTAAGCTGATTGGTTGGAGCAAAGACTTTGGTCTTTTTAGCATAATGAGGTAGATAGGCTACTATAATTAAGGCCTCAGGCCTTTTCTAGGGCCTATTACTACAAAGTGCTTTTGGCACTGCTTTTTTATTTACCGTGGGACTCCCGCCTCGGCGACGGGGAATGATTCAGGCATGTGAATCTACGAAGGATACCAATACTGGATAACTGAAGTTGCAGGTAAGTAACTTGTTTTCTTCTCTTCTTCTTGCCTTGTGGCTATTACTATTTAAAGAAATTGTCTTTCACAAACATTTTTTTTCCACAACCCTATCAACGTGGATTTTTTAAAGAAGGGATTAAGAACTTTCGTTTGAAAACGTACACACTCCCCCGTAAATTTCAAGCCAAAGCACAAAACTCCTTTTCAACCTTACAGTTTATTCCATATTAAAGAGGTTGTTATTAATACTCATCCAGACTTCCTTCTTGATGTATTATGGGATTCCAATGATAAGCAGAGCTCTACTGTATTAACATTCATTCTGAATCATTACTCTCTGTTAAAGAGGTTTTGCCTATGTTGAATTCACTGGAATAGCAAAGGTTAAAGTGAAGTTATAGTTAGTTGTTGTAATAATATAAAACACTGAAATTCAGTAGTTCTAGTTAACTGAGCTATCTTTTTCCAACAATCTTTATTGAGGTTTTTGTATCTGATACAGTGGCATGAACATGAGGCTACATAATACATATATAGTTTGCTTTGATGATTCAGCTTGTAGGTAGCTTTATGGTTAAGCTTATTCACAATTCAAACTATGCAACTTTGAACCTAACTTTGAGCCTGATCTTGTTTGCACACTTTGCATGTGCTACAATGCAGTTACCAAATATCTTCTAGCAGTACAATGTCCTGGCCTACTTCTGTAAATTCTTGTGAATTCATGAAAGCTGTAAATCTGCTCTAATGCAAGGATATATACCATGGGTGCACTTCAGTGACTTTCTTTAAGACCTAAGCCTCTAATTAGGTCTGGTGTTAACAAGTCTCTTTATTTTATTCAAATTCCGCCCGGTTTATTTTCATGTTTCCTCTAATATTGTTGAAATTGGTTACAATGATTATCCTATGTGAATATTTTTGGGAAATACTAGCATGCATTGACACATTTTAGTAAATGATGCTCCAAAGAAATGGTACCTAAACTTCTGCAGTAGTTTAGTGAAACCCATTTTTCCAAGTTCCATTTTATGTGAACATTGTATTTTGAAAACAAAGAATCATCAATGTTGCTTTCAAGCTTCTGCAAATATGTGCATCTAATCA
This sequence comes from Lissotriton vulgaris, assembly GCF_964263255.1. NCBI lineage: Eukaryota > Metazoa > Chordata > Amphibia > Caudata > Salamandridae > Lissotriton > Lissotriton vulgaris. The sequence continues at coordinate 360,226,577 of NC_141696.1, read as the reverse complement.
GAGTATTCTGGGAGTATTCTACGTAATCTTCCATTGTTAAACTTTACAAATGTGTGTAAACATTTTTATATCTGAACCACTGTCAGTAGTTCAGTCCAAGCTTGCAACATTTCTTTAGAACACGCTCCCTAATAATAAAGGTTTTGTGTTAATTAACCATAAGTAATAGTCCTAACACCAATAATATAGGCACAAATATTCCCTTAATTGTAGACCGTACCCTCCCCTGATCCATAATGTGATACTGGCAGCCAAAGAGTTTGTGCTGCAGGTGGTTGGGCCTACTTGTCCCATGGACAAAATAAACAAGTGTTGTCCTTGACCCCAGACAATATGTACTTGACGCCGGTCTATAGGAATTCCACACCCCTCCACGCACGTATTGGCCTTTGGTGCCATGGTGTTCTCTTCTGGTTCATCTTGGAATGTGAGCAGTAACTCATCCTGAGCGGCTACAAAGGGGCACCTTTGCAATCCCAATATCACACATGGCATAATGCAGCGAATGCCACTGTGACCCAGTGAACAATGTACTTTGCTTAGTGTGTTGTGCCCGGTAATAATGGGAGTTTTCTATCTCATTATGATTGTGCGTCTAGCTAGGCAAGGTCAATGAAGCGGTTGATCGCACCTCCCACCATGCTACGCTTGTACAGTCCTAGTAGGCAACTGTCGACACGATTGAGGTATTGAAAGACTGTCTATGCGATGTCCTGCAGACCTCTTCCGAGAATGATCAAATGACAAGGCAGTACCAGAACATGTGTAGCATGTCTGCTGTGGGGGCACGACATCGAAGAAACTTGGTGACACTGCGGGGTAAATTATGTGCAGTCTGGCAGCAGTTAGCTAAGCTCTGTGTAAGATGTTGTATTGTATATATTGCAATTTTGCATTGCATGAGACGTTTTGCATATAAATGAGCATTCTACCCCATTCCTTCTAAATTAGAGGATGGCCTATGTCTTCCTTTTCCAACGGAGGGGGGCTAGTGGGTCGAGGGGGTTCTCTGTAATATTTCTCTTGCGATCCATGAGATGAGTCTACACTCTGACCCAATTGTGTACAGCACCTGCAGCAGGTCTGTTCAGTGGTAGAGATTCCCCTGGTGTCTGGTTTGCCCCGAGTGCATCGTTCCGTGGTGTCCTCGCGTCTGGCTGGGCTTGCCGGTGCCGATGTTCTGTTTCTCTGCACCATTATGTCTTCTTTAGTGGGACAGTCATCCTTAATGTGTCTGCTTCTTCCAGTGGGCCTTTCACTTGGTTATGCCTCTTCTCCCTGTGGGAAAATATAGTCCCTGACTTCTTGCCCCCTCTTGCGGGCAAGGCCTGTCCCTGCGGGGCATTGTACGGATCTCCCTGGGTGGCCTTGAGCTGCCCTTTGGCTTCCGCCTGCTTATTGCGGACGGCGCCGTTCTGTCTGGGCATGCTCTACCTTTCTCCTTGGAGTCTCTAGGTTGATCTTCTGCTTCGGTGCTCCTCTTCCTTGCCTTGGCCTTGGGTGGAGGTTTTGTTGCCTTGTATGGACGTGGGGTGCTTGGCCTCCTTTTGCCTTGCCTTGTTTCCTCTGTTGAGTGGCTGCGTCTTCTATGAGTACATTCTTTCCCTCTTTCTGACATGATGTTGGTCCTGTTCAATTGTTCTTTTTCCTTCCCTTTTGCCATATTGGAGGAAAAATTTACAGGTACTTCTGTGCCCTTATGCTCTGGTTGCTCCAGGTTGGGGACTACCTTCCACCCCTCCCCTATCCCTCCCTCCCCCCTTTATTACTAGGGTTCTGGGTCCTCGGCTATCCTCTAGGTTGGGTCCTTTGGCTGTGCCTCTGCCCTTTGTTCCTTATGGGGGTTGTCACACTCTGTAGTGGGGCTTTCTTGGAGTTTTGCCGGACTGGTTCCCCTTCATTGTTTTTGGTTGGGGTTGTAGTCCTGCTACATGTTATGACGTTTTTGCTTATGTTCTTTGTCTTCGGGGGGGGGGGCTGTCTCCATGCTGGCAGGGTTGCTGCTCGGGCTGGGCTCTGTTATTTATTCTTTTCCCTGCCTTTGGATACTGCAGTGCCTGGCACTTTAGGGTGGTGTTCCTCACCATCTCTTTTTTCTGAATTTTCTGCTCCTTCGCACACTGTTCCTATACTCTCACAGTTTTGTTTGATGGCTCTGCGTTGTGGCCCGGAAAAGTTCTCCGAAGAAAAACTGATGTAGGCTCACCAGGGTGGGACTTATGTGACCTCGCTGATGTCACGTTTGCGGACAACGCCTGGGTGGAGTCGCGTGATGCCGTCGCCCCGGCGCACAGGGATGCTGGGCAAAAACATTTCAGGAACCATTCTCACGCCTGGGGAAAATTCTATGTGAAGGAATCTGCGGTTAGAATCGTCTCTACCAGATACATTGTTACTGAAGGTAAGTACCTTGTACAATAAATCTGGTCACCCCTTGAGGATAATCTCCCTGCAGACATAAGATGATGCGAATAAAGTGATCCCCGTGACACAGGTCGGATTTCGCCCAAAGCACTCGACATTCAATAATATTGCTGTACTTCAGAAGTTCTTGACAAATTACGTTGTTAAATGCTCAAATTTTATATTGGGCTTTTTTTGATATTTCAACTGCGTTCGATTGTGTAGATAGACCGACATTGTGGAGAACATTGGAGAATCTGGGAATTCCTTTTAATCTTCTCACAATAATAATCTCCCTACATATGGCAACTTGGTGTAGAGTCCAAATGGGGGGAGAAAATGGCCTAACTAAACCATTTCCTACGAAGAATGGGCTGAAGCAGTGCTGCTTATTAGCTCCCTTATTATTCTCTATTTATATTGGTGATCTACCAGGGCGCTTCTCCCGAATGTAGAATTTCTCTCCATAGATAGCACAAATCGATATACAATGCTTAATATATGCAGGTGTCATAGTCAGTCATTCTCGATCATACTCCAATCGGCCTGCAAAGAAATGTAAACAAATTAAGTCAATACGCAATTGAACATTTTCTGGTCCCAAATGTATCTAAAACTAAAGCTCTTCCTTTTACTGGCAGAAGGAAATCTTTATCTTTCACAAGGTCTTTGGGAGGTAAGCAAATTGTGACAGTAGAACAATGTTTATTGAGGCTGTATTTTTAAGCATAACCTACAAAATACAGCCCACCTTCAACATTTAGGGCGGAAGGCAGAATTGCATGTTGGGGCGTTACTGAGATTTTATTGCTCTATGGGAAATAGAAACTTCAAATCTTTGTTGGAGGTCTATGGCATGAAAATCCCACTGATATTATCCTATGCCATGGAATATACACAAATCAAAACATGGCAACAGATAAAAATAAAGGAAGGAAGTAAACTTCGAAAACTGGGCAAAGTTTCTCAATCTGTCCCAGTTCAAGCTCTTGGCCTTGATCTATCTATAGCGGGGAATATTTGCCCTAGTAATTTCCAATATCATAAGGTGGGCGTATAATCTCTTACATGCAGTGCCAGACGCATTAAGATATATGGTAACATTGGAGACTTTTAGAGAGGAAGTGTCCTGGTATACTTTTAATGGGAATTTACTAAAAGCCTTTGAGGTCTCACAATGCACCTTAGCAATTTAACATGATTGATCTCCAGCACATCTGAAGCTCTTCTTAAAACATTAGGCCCCGAGGATCAGTTATGAAAGGGACAAAGAATATTGTACTCCACTAAAGCATTACAAAATCTTCGCTGAGAAAATAGTATTTAAAACACCTGCACCTTATTTACAGTTTCAATTAGAGCACAGGGCAAGGCGTTGTATCCTCCTCTTACGCGTGGGTATTCTACCTTTAGCCATTCTTAAAGCTAGATGGGATGGCACAAATAACTCTAAAGGCGAATGCGATCTATGCAAAGGCGGACAACAAGATCTGTATCATGTTTTATTAATTTGTCCCAACCGGAGATTGGTAGAGGCTAGACGAGGTTATATATCGCCTATTCAATTAAGATACAATGCAATGTTAGCTCAAGATTTAATTATGCTGTGTAATTCTCCCGCTAATGAATTTGTTTACTATGGCTTGTTTGTTTTTAAAAAGTTTCTTGAAGCTATTTTTAAAAAAAGCATTATTTTAACATCTCTAACTGTATGTCGTATATGTAGACTAAAACATTAATAATTATTCATTTTAAATAGTTTCAATAGTTTTATTATAATGTTCCAACAATAATAATTTTAAATATCTGTATGTGTTGATCTCAGGTGAGGTCTGCATCAAATACATTTTTTTAAATTTAATTAATAAATCTGGTCACCCCTTGAGGATGATCTCCTTACAGACATAAGATGATGGCTCGTCGGCAGGTGCATATGCTGTGTTTACAGGCATTTTGGAACCATAGTCTGCTCTCCTTGAGTAAGGCAGAACATGTGCAAATTATGCTGGCAGAGGTTTCCTTTTGGCTATGACTAAGCTGACATTCCTGCTTGATTGGTTTTACCTCCCCATTTTGGCAGAAAATCAAGGGTAAAAAAGAGCCCGAAGCGTAATTGCATCCATCTAATTTTTGCAAAATGCTGTTAACGTTTCAGGTAAGTAGTTCTGTAGTCCCAGTACTTTGTAAGAGTTTACTACTAGACATGCATGGCTTCTTTTGCTTGATTTATCTGCAGCAGGGGTAAGCCGTTTTAGCCGTTTTATGGGGGAGCTTCTTAAGTCAGGTATAATAAGTCTTGTTTCCACAGAGAATCTGCTCCCAATGAGGTTAACTCAGTTGCCACTTATTTAAACCATTGGTCCTTTATGTTGCCAGGGCCTGGTTGCATCTCCTCCCAGATACAATTTTCAAGGGAGACATTGTGTGTTTCTTAATTTGAATGCGAGCTTTAGAAATGCTGCTTTCTAAGCCACTTGTTGGTCCATCAGTCCAAATTCTAACCTAAACCGCACTTATGATGAATTTTTCTCCAGTTTAAACTGTTATCTGTAAATATTACACTGAAAATTACTGAGAAACCGTCCAAATTTGTCGCAGTATTTCTCAGTGCTATATGCCTTGATTTGCATAAGTTTTCCTTTTATAATTTTGAGTGTGGGGCAAATGGAAGGGTTGCTGGTTTTTTGCAACAAAGATTGGAAGGCAACACTGAAGAAAGCAGCCTTTGGGTTGAGTGAGTTCAGGCGCTGTAAATGCCCATCTTTATTCCTGTCATGCTCCCAAGTACTTTTATTTAGTGATTCTTTCCAGCCACCGTTCACTCTGGAATTGGAGAGGCAGTTTTATTCAGTCTTCTGAATACTATTTTTCTTTTCAGCAGGTTTACTTCCATGTGATTTGCATTGTAGTAACAGTTTAAGGCATCATCTAAAAACATCTGGAGACCATTCTCCGTTTTGTTTTCACTGTAGCAGAGAGTCTGCGTACTGCAGTGAGATGAGTGGCTGGTGGGTGCGAGTTGACTGCCTCAAGTTGAATGCTCAAGTTGGTAAAGCTGAAGAGCATCGGTACGAGGACTCATCCTTTGCTTAAGGCCATTGTGAGTGTTAATTGTTTAGGGAAACGGTCCAGTTTGTGCTCCGCTTGACCTGTACCCAGGTGTCTGTATATAAAAGTTGTATTGCATGTAAGAGATTTGAGAGTAGATGCCAACTCTCCAGCTTTTTCCAGATAAGATTTCTATTCATTCTTTTGAAGGCCACAGTGAAATGTATGAAACCGGAATAGAGGAGCTGCTTTTTTTTGTATTGACTTATGGGTTATTGTTAGAACAACCAAATTATCTATGGTACTTGTTGCTGCTTGAAAGCTTGTTTGATTAAATGGTATCAAATTTCTGCTTTGGGCGCAGGTTACCAGGTCTTTCAGTAATAGATTGCCAAAATATTTTGATCCTCCATTAAGCAAATCGGTTGGTCAGTAGCTGATTGGGCCAGTGTTAGGGCATTTTTTTAATAGAAGTTGCAATATTGATCAATGTCATGATGCAGTATTGTATTGAGTGGTGAGACAGCATGCAAATAGGATTACAAAAGATTTAGACCAGACATAAGGGTCCTTTTCTATAGACTGCAACTGGAAGACCATTTGGTCCTGGAGTGCTACCTGCTCTGCTTTTCCTTATACATATTTTTACTAGTTCCATGGTGTAATCTTATTGATACAAGGAGGACTGTTGGATTCTGGATGGGTTGTTATGAGTTTCTTGATTTATTATATGGGTCTCTGAATGCCAATGTGATGATTTTGATTTTTATATAAAAATGTTTAAAAATTTTAAATGGCACAAAACATGGCATACAATGCCCCAGATATTCTATCTGAATTGATCATATTGGAAATCTTATCCCACGCATGCGTCTCCCTTCTCCCCACAGTCTGGGCACTCACCCCGCTGCCATCTTTCAATCATTGTCTCCATTCCGGCTCACCGGAGTTTGACCTCCCTGGGATCGTCTGGATCCACATCAAGGCCTTAATATGCTCTCCACTTCCCCCACATTTTGTTGACCTTTATAGGATAACATCTGCCCTTATAAACCACCCTTTCCGTAATCATGCACATATCTGTTCCATCCTTGCATTTTTGATTGTAGGCACTTGTTGCTTAGTCCACATTTGGGCTATGTCTCTTTGTCATTATAAAGCCCAGCATACAAAAAGTCAAGGTGGCTCTAGGTATGGCAGTCCCTGGGCATCCCCAGTATCACCAGCAAGGGTGTCCTGGGGATCTCCATCTCCCACATTGCCTCGAATTCTCAGAGGACTGCCTCCCAGTATGTTGTAAGTTTAGTACATATCAATAGTGTGTGTAAGAATATGCCCTCTTCGGAAATGCATCCTATGCAATTAGGGTTTGCTCCTGTTAAAATTGGTTTGGTGGAGTATTTTTGCTTGATCAACCTCAGCCTTGCTTTGATAGCCACTTCCCTTGGGTACATCAGGGCTGCTTCCTATTCTGTCTTCTAGGGTTCCTGACCGCCCTCTCATCTTGCCCACAGGGGCTGGAGGTTGTTGGGCGTATTATTTATGATAGTGCAGTAGAGGTGCGAGACCAGTTTGAGTGCTCTTGCCCCAAAATAACAAACCAGTTCTCTAAAGGACTGTGTTCTGGGATATATTCCCAGTGCAGATATTCAGCACTCAATATGTGGGGCAATTGGACACACTTGTACCATTGGGTGAGTACTAATTGAAATTCTTCCTGCAGAGCTTAAAATATTTTTATTTCGCCCCCTCAATCGTGTCTCCCAATGTTGCTATGTCCATGAGATCCCACTGGGTGAAACCTGACCATTTACTCAACTCTTTAAAGGTTTTCCCCTTCCACGGGACATGGACGTCACTAATGTTACTGTCCCTTGCCACCCCATGGCTTTATTAGTGTTGGCCCACACTTTCAGCGTGACCTTGGTTTGTGTGGGCAGATGCTTCCTGTCCAGTCTCCCATATAGTAGGATAATAGTGTAGGCATGCAGCTGGTGCCATCAGGACTCTCTAGTCTGGTTGCTGGTGTGTTATGTGGCCACCAATCCACACTCATTAATGAACTGAAGTTGTGCTGCCCTCTAGTATGCTCTCTGATATGGGAGGTTATTCCTCCACTGTAGCTTGACCTATTGAGGTTCTACAGCACTATCCTCTGGGTTTACGCTTTCCAGAACATCCTCCGCAAATGTTTGTCTATTTTGCCAAAATATGCCTCCAGTACCTTGCACAGTGTATTTGGTAGTGTATACTAAAATTTGGGTAGATATCACCTTGTATAAAGCGGCCCTTCTCAGAATTGTTAAAGGTAAAGTGTGCCATCTATTAACATCTCCCAGGAATGCCCCTATGATCCTATTAAGGTTATTTTACTGAAATGCTTCACTGTTAGTTGTGACCTTGATTCCTAGGTATCTGAAACCTTCCCTCACGACATTAAGGTTTTCCGCGTCCTTCTTTGTCACATTCAAGTTGCCCAATATGTACAGGGTGGACTTATACCAATTTATACAGTACTCTGAGTACATTTCAGATTTACACAAAATTGATGAGATTGCCAAGATAGTAGTCTCCGGGTTGGCAATATACCTGTCAAGATATCATCCAAATATAGCAATATTTTTTTCTGGTTCTCTGGTCTCCTATAGAAATCCCTTAATGTCTGCTCTTCTGTGAATCCATGATGCTAGGGACTCCAGGCAGAGTACAAACCATAAAGGGGAGAGCGGGCAGAACTGTCTCGTCCCTCGAATAGTCCGAATCTATTTGAGAATGTACTGTTGACTCTCATTACCACAGTCAAGGCTTTTTATAGCCGGGATACCCACTGGTAAAATTTAGGCCCAACGCTTTCCAGGATCAAATGCAAGGATGTCCAATCTATGGAGTCAAGCCCTTTTTCTGCATCCTGTAAGAGGATAGCCCTGGCTGTCGGTCGCCTTTAATGTCCGACAACATGCCTTTTAATCGCCCAGGGTTAGAAGAGCAGCTCTTCCTGGCCTAAAACCTGTCTGGTCTATGTGTATTAAGGATGTAATTACACTTGCCAGCCTCATTGCCAGAATCTTGGCTGGTATTTTACTCTCTGTATTTAACAGTGAAATGGGTCTACACAAGTCACAAGCATCTCTGGGTTTGCCTGTCTTATAAATTACTACTATGATTGCATGCTCAAAGTCTGGTGAAAGTTTCTCTTTGTCCCTGGCTGCATGAAATAAATTCCACAAATGTGGTTTGAGTAGTAGGGCCAAGCGCTTAAACATTTTCCCCGGTAAGCCATTTGCCCCATGTGTTTTCTCAGACTTCATAGCTGCCAGAGCCTCTTCTATCTCTTAATAGATATATCTGTCTCTAGAGCAGGGGTCTCCAAACAGGTCCTGGAGGGCCGGATCCATGCCAGATTTTTAAAATTACTACATGTATCTCAATGGGGATATCCAAAAAATCTGTCATGGATCCGGCCCTCCAGGACCGGTTTGGAGACCCCTGCTCTAGAGCCTCAGGATCTACTTCAGCCAACCTTGGGACCATTATCTCTCCCAGGAAATTTGAGATGTCTTGCTTGGACTTTTACCTAGTTTCATAGAGCTTTCTCTGTATCGCGAGATGAAGGTTGAGGACTGCATTCTGCGTGAGGTTGCAAAACTGCTCAGAGTTGTAACCAGTTTTGCATAAACCTCTGAGATCCCCATTCCCAGCAGTCCCTTTTCAGTTCTATAAGTTGCCTCTCTAGGTCATGTTCTTGTTGTACCTTACCTTTCTGCTTTACTGCCACCATGTTCTTATCTGTGTCTCAGATTACTGTTTTGAATGCCTTCCACAGTGTTACCGGGGAATCTACTGGCACTTAATTCTTCTCATAGTGAAGTTGGGTGTCTGCCTGCTGTGTTTTGACTATGTCTTTATCTTGTAATGCCCATGTGTCTAATCGCCACTGACTATCTATATTCTGCCTATGTGTCCTGAGGGTGATTTGCAGTGGGGAATGATCAGATATACCATTATCAATATATTCTGCCTGCCTCACTTAGGAGAGCTCATCTTCTGGAAGGAATGCATAGTCCAGACGGGACAGTGTCCTATGGCCCCACAATAAAAGGAATATTGTCTGTTAGTCGGCTGCTTCTTCCTCCACACAGCTCCCAGCCCTGTGGCATGTGCATAGTGAGCCAGGCCTGTATACCTGTGTTGTGTCTGCGTGGTAGGCAGATATCAGTCATGATGCCTGTGCATCACCTCATTAAAGTAGTCTCCTGCCACATGTATGACTGTGTGAGGCTATTAGTAGGCATCCCAGTTTGTTTAGGGTTTTACTTTATAGTCTGAGAGTATATATACATACACTATAATTAGACCTCCCATATTCCATATTTCCTTGTACAACACGCAACACAACCAGGGTTAACCCATTGCATGGTTGTTTGTAAGTTGGGATATTTCTTAGCAAGAATGTTCATCCTTCTTGATTCTCCCATGTAGCCAGCGTGCGCCAGCTGTACATACTTGTCCGTGTGTAGGCATTTACAATTATTTTCCAGTAGGGGTTGTAGTGTAGTTACTATATTCCCATTAGGCTCTGCGCATTGGAATAACATAAATGATAGTTTAGACGTAGGACTGAAGTCGACTAGGTCTCTATAGAATATGTTAGACTTAATTTGTGAATGCCAGCTAGCTGAGGTCACTAGAAACTTTCTCGAATACACAAGAAGGGAATAGTTTCTGACAACCATATAACATGACAACTTTGTTCCCCAAGAATAAGGAATATATCTCCAGAGTCGTGGAAACAATACATGGCTATTTCACTCAGTCAATCGTGCATGCTTAGTTTCACCAGAAGTGCAGAGAAATAGAGAGACTGGTGTTTTCAGTAAAAAGGTTATTTATTGAGCAGTCATCTTTCTCATGCAAGAGAAGTGAATTGCTACAATCGCAATACTTAACATAAAGTAAAGTGCGTACAGTAAAAAGAGTATTTTTAAATAATACTGTAAGAGCATTTATATGGTTTCTAAGCCATAAGATACTTAAAATGGATAAAATACATACAATGATAAAAGAGGACTAAACGTACTCAACTGGTGCTTCTAATATACGCCTACCCCGGTGTACCTAACCTAAGCCTAGTACATGGGAAGAAGTAAGTGAGGTGTAGCTTGAGTTAAATAGTTTCAGCCAAGAATCTATCCAAGAATTCTCTAAGGGTCTAATCCGCTCTGTACCTTGTTTATAGAATGTAGGAGGTCTTGTATCTCTCTCTCTCAGGACTCGGATCTCCCAGTAACCCGCAAGGGTAGCCGGGAAACACCGGAGCTGGATTTATCGGCAAGAGAAAAGACAGCGGCTCTCTCAGTGCATCAGCTGGAGGGTCGGCTTCCTTCGGCACTCGCTACTGCAGGGCGTCGGGCAAGTAGTTAGTCGATCTGCTCCAAACCACCGTGTGTTTTGCTAGGGCAGATGCTGGTATATTTATACCTGGAAGGTGCAGAGTTTGACGTAAGGTTGGACATAATACGTTACTAAGAACTCCGTTTTTTTAGGACTCCAGGAGTTCTAGGACAAATCAATACAGAAGCAGGGGAAAGTCCAGGACTGCTGGAGGTTTGGTCTCTCCAAGAACTCGCTGTGATTTCTAGGAATCTGTGGAAGTAGCCATGCCGTATTTGGACTACATTGGCTGTGTCTAAATATGGTTATGATTCTGATGCCTATATAAGGATATGATGAGTTATACCTATATAAGGGCATGAATCAGGAATATCACACTAGAGCCCTAGATTCGACTACAACAGGGTGTCTCCTGTACCACCACTATTTCTAGAGAGTGCCGCTGAAATTATAGTGCAAATACTTCCTTCTAATCTAGCAGTCCAGTCTATTGACAATCCATGAAAGGACTTTTAATTGGTAATCCATTGGGGCGGCATGTGTGTTTTGGCTCAGCTCTTCGTTCAAGTCTCCCTCCATCTTTCGTATCTCCCTCCTTTCTTTGCTTTGTAATCTGAGGTGTTTGAAATACCCCAATTGTGTAACCTGAAACTTTATCCTCTATATCCCTTCCGCACCCAACGTTTCCTATATGTGGCCTCCGAACTACCCATATCCCCAACTCTTGAAAGGTCTTTCACCCCTCTGTCCCCTCCCTCTTGATCCTACACCAACATTAACTACTAGGTCAACAAACCCTTCTGTACCCTAGGTTCAACACCTACCAAATACAGTCATGCATCATCGAATCAATAGTTCAACTCAAAATGGTTGGTTGTCCCAGGCCCTTCCGCCTTTCCAATACCCTCCCTCTGTGTCCTGGTCCTCTCTGGCTTCCATGTCAGTGCATCGATCCTCAGCAGGGTCTTTACCTGTCGCTGTAGATGATTGCTTCCATCTCTTTGAGCCTCGACTGACATGCCTGTTGTCCTCCCAGGAAAGGCTATTGACTTAGGATGTCCCTGGGGCTTCCCTTGGATACTTCCTTGATTACATGAACCTCTCCCCCGCCAACCACCAAGATAGACCGCCTCCAGAGGGACAGTGCATTTCACTTGCCCTCAGTAAGTCTTTACCACCATCTGGTTTTCCCCTGCTTGGATCCTTCATTTGGTTCACTGGGTCCTCCTGGGCCTGGTACTGCAGGATTTGAGAAGGCTGCCTCTACCTGGACTCCACAAGTACTTTGGTGTGGTATCACCTGGTCTTGTCTCTCCCTAGGACCCTTCATGGCTACCGGTTACTGGGGTAGTAGCCCTACTTTTACCCCCTGGCCATGTCTTCTCTCTGTCACAGGTTTCACCCCCCACCGAAGTTTTTGCAGTGACATCTGTGCGCCCCTGGTTTTAAAACTTGCTGTACTCTCTCCTTGGCCTTTCGGACCTAGGCCAGTCTGGTCTATCTTTCTCTCTTTCTCTATTGTGGGTTTATTTTTTAGGCCCTCCGGGGCCAGCGCAGCTGACAAAAGGGGACTGCTTCTGCATTGGTCCCAAGCATTTTACCCGGCTATCCGACTTGGCCCCGTCGACTGCTTCTCTTCCGGCCGCACACAGCTCCCATCCAAGGTGCAGGGCCTTTAAGTTTCTCCCTGGAAAGGGGTCATTAGGCTTGCTTTTGTCCTTGGTAGACCTCCTCCAGGAATCACAGAGCTGGTGGCAGAATCCAGTCTCCAGCACTACACTTGCTTCAGGATTTTAACAGATGACTGTTATGGGAGCGCTACAGAGTGGCGTCTGCCATCTTGCACCTCAAACAATGCCCTTTAATGATCTTATATGTTTGAGCCATGCATTGTGCGGTACATTATTACAGTTGGCTAGGATTGGACTTTTTTCCTTGAGGTTCACAATCATCTAGAAATTCCTCTAATCTTAGTTGAAAGTGGCAAGCAACTCAAGCCATGCATCATCATTTTGTTTCCTGTTTGCCTTCCAGACTGGTCTTTTTGTAGCTTTTCTTAGTTTATTCACCTTGAGTTGTAGGTCAGACTCATGAGTTTTAATTTTTCTCATTTTCCTATGTAGTACACATCTCTTTTCTCTCCATGTCTTGGTTACCAGCGTGTTTAGAATTTAAAATTAGAGTGTGCAAGTTTTTAGAGTGCCTCAATTCTTTCAGGGTGCTGTATAGTAGTTCCTTTATTGCCTTCCACGTGCTGATTACATTTGTATCTTCAAGGTTCCCAGAGTTATATTTAATGACGGACGTGTCCCATTTAACTCCTTTCCAGGTACCCTGATTGGTGGAAAACTATACCACACACATGCGCGCGCGCACACATACCCGCGCACACATGCGCGCACACATACGCGCGCACACATACGCGCGCACACATACGCGCGCACACATACGCAACGTTCCTGCACACATACGCGCGCACATACGCGCGCGCACACACACATACGCGCGCGCACACACATACGCGCGCGCACACATACGCGCGCGCACACACATACGCGCGCGCACACACATACGCGCGCGCACACACATACGCGCGCGCACACACATACGCGCGCACACGCACACATACGCGCGCGCACATACGCGCGCACTCATACGTGCGCACACATACGTGCGCACACATACGCGCGCACACATACGCGCGCACACATGCACGCGCGCACACACATGCACGCGCGCACACACATGCACGCGCGCACACACATGCACGCGCACACACATGCACGCGCGCACACACATGCACGCGCGCACACACATGCACGCGCGCACACACATGCACGCGCGCACACACATGCACGCGCGCACACACATGCACGCGCGCACACACACATGCACGCGCGCACACACATGCACGCGCGCACACACATGCACGCGCGCAAAACACATGCACGCGCGCACACACATGCACGCGCGCACACACATGCACGCGCGCACACACATGCACGCGCGCACACACATGCACGCGCGCACACACATGCACGCGCGCACACACATGCACGCGCGCACACACATGCACGCGCGCACACACATGCACGCGCGCACACACATGCGCGCGCGCACACACATGCGCGCGCGCACACACATGCGCGCGCGCACACACACATGCGCGCGCGCACACACATACGCGCGCGCACACACATACGCGCGCGCACACACACGCGCGCGCACACACGCGCGCGCACTCACACATGCGCGCGCGCACACACACATGCGCGCGCGCACACACACATGCGCGCGCGCACACACACATGCGCGCACGCACACACACATGCGCGCACACACACATGCGCGCGCGCACACACACATGCGCGCGCGCACACACACATGCGCGCGCGCACACACACATGCGCGCGCGCGCACACACATACACATACGCTTAATGTGGATTAAAATTGAATTTCCGGGATCTCTCATTGCGAGGTCCTTATCCGTTACAGAATGCTCTTTTGCAATGCTGCTGTATACTGTATTTGATTTTCTTGAAGCAAGTGGAAAGCGTGGCAGTGTGTGAGTTTCGTTGGGTCCTGTGACTTGTAGCTAACAATCACCGCTGAGAGACACGAGCGGCCTGTTCCACCGCAGTGATTGATTGTAGTGGAGCACAGCTGTAAGAATGTCCTGGTCCATCGAGTCCAGTTTGGTGATGGCTGCCGCATTCTTACACACGTCGTTTGAGGATACACGTGAAATGTTATGTGGACGGTGTTTGGCGAGTAAGCTCCCATTCTGTCATTAAGCCTGTGCTCTGCCTTCACCGGTTTAAGATCAACAGTGTGAAAATACAAGCTGTCCGAAACCAAATGACTCTTTCCAAATGTTTACCGAAGGCTAGAACAAACGTGTTATTAATGCTACTAATACCGCATTCATTTCTTGTGTCGAACAAGTGCTGGTGCGTGAATCAACACTATTTTTTTGTCTTTGTCCATTTATGTGTCCCATGATCCACAGAACAAAGAAGCAATGAATATAATGTAAATCTCAAGGGAGATGCAAAATATACCTTAAATATTTGATTTAATCTTCTGTGCACTGCATGTGATGGTAGTTTCTATGCCCAATCGTGGGAAAAAGTACCTGCCGCACATCTGGTTGCCTCGCTCGCTTGCTCTTCTCTTGCGCCTCAAGGCCTTCAAGTATGCCTGACAAGCCAGTGCTGGTGTATATAGATATTTGCAAAGAGTGAAACAGTAGGCAGAGCACAACGGAGCTTGGAGTTAAAATTCGGGATCATAAAGTAGGATGTATGCAAATGGTCAAACCTATTGTATAGTAATGTACTTCTCTCTGAAAAGGTAGCTCCTTTACGTTTTGCTTAAGGGTTGTAGCAGCTCAGATGTTGATCGAAATGTATATTGTTGTGTAAACCTAGATGGAGAAGGCTTCCGTCAGTGTGATTGTTTTTTTTTACCATTTCCTGGCACTGCTGCACGCCACGCACTGCTGCACGCCACGCACTGCTGCACACTGCCGCACGCCTCACACCACCGCCGCACGCCTCACACCACCGCCGCACGCCTCACACCACCGCCGCACGCCTCACACCACCGCCGCACGCCTCACACCACCGCCGCACGCCTCACACCACCGCCGCACGCCTCACACCACCGCCGCACGCCTCACACCACCGCCGCACGCCTCACACCACCGCCGCACACCTCACACCATCACATCACCCGGGGACACCACCACATCACCCGGGGACACCACCACATCACCCGGGGACACCACCACATCACCCGGGGACACCACCACATCACCCGGGGACACCACCACATCACCCGGGGACACCACCTCATCACCCGGGGACACCACCTCATCACCCGGGGACACCACCTCATCACCCGGGGACACCACCTCATCACCCGGGGACACCACCACATCACCCGGGGACACCACCACATCACCCGGGGACACCACCTCATCACCCGGGGACACCACCTCATCACCCGGGGACACCACCTCATCACCCGGGGACACCACCTCATCACCCGGGGACACCACCTCATCACCCGGGGACACCACCTCATCACCCGGGGACACCACCACATCACTCGGGGACACCACCACATCACTCAGCAGCACAACAGCACTGTCCTTGCTTGCTACCAACAAGCATTGCCATAGCCAATAGGACTCGCATTAGGAAAGTGTAAGCTATTGGCTTTTTTTTAGTTTGCAAAGCTCATTACTTAATACTTTTCCTCCTATAAACGCTTTCAAAGAGAGTGGCGAGTGCATTTAACTGCAAGTCTATGGCACGATTACACAACATTAATTTGCCTTTTAGTGGGGATAGCAGTTCTTCCTTGCACAATTGTGTGTTTGCGAGGATGGTGGCCTCTGGCTGCGGCCTTCCGCCCTTGCCTTTGCCCAACAAGGATGGCCATGGAGGGGAGCAATTGACAAGGCCTCATTTCCCTCCCAACAATCAACGCTTGTGACCCTTGGCGCCAGATGGAAGCCTCGTCTGTTGCAATGTTGATCTATCTATCGTCTTCCGTCTATCCTATCGCCCTCCCTTCCTCTCGGGGGGCACCACCGCATCACTCGGGGGGCACCACCGCATCACTCGGGGGTCACCACCGCATCACTCGGGGGTCACCACCGCATCACTCGGGGGTCACCACCGCATCACTCGGGGGTCACCACCGCATCACTCGGGGGTCACCACCGCATCACTCGGGGGTCACCACCGCATCACTCGGGGGTCACCACCGCATCACTCGGGGGTCACCACCGCATCACTCGGGGGTCACCACCGCTTCACTCGGGGGTCACCGCCGCTTCACTCGGGGGTCACCGCCGCTTCACTCGGGGGTCACCGCCGCTTCACTCGGGGGTCACCACCGCTTCACTCGGGGGCACCACCGGTTCACTCGGGGGCACCACCGGTTCACTCGGGGGCACCACCGGATCACTCGGGGGCACCCCCGCATCAATCTGTGCAACCATTCAACAACTGGTTCAAATATGTTCTCTCAATGTTTCAAACTTTATTACAAATGTCACAAAAAGATGTTCATATTTCACTTCTGTTCTTGGATTTTCACTGAACATAATCTTCACAAAAGTTATTTACAAAAGTTTAAGCTATTGCCATTATAAATTACAATAACTTTTATTGAAGTATTAATTATTTAAAAAAATTAAGCCATTGTTATTTGTAATATCAATACATCTAAGTCACGTAAATACAAAACATGTTGCATTACAAATGCTATAGGTGTCACATTTACAAAAGTTAAAAGTATTGGCATTGTAAATGACAAAGCTATTAATTACGCTATTTTCAAAATCAACACATAAATAAAAAAATTGTCATTTGCAATACCAATAGCTCACACTTTCCTAATGCGAGACCTATTGCATTGCAAATGCTTGTTGTATTAAAGCATTTGATCTTATTCAACAAGTTGAAAAACATGAATGTGTAATCTAAAACTCCGAGTTGGTTCACGGAGTTATAATTGGGCACCATTGGGTGGACAGATAGAAACAATATTTCTAGTAGTTGTTTTTCTCTGTGGTCTAATTTCATGGGGTGGAACTCCCCATCTGGCGTTTTTGTTTAAGTGTTTAGTCTGAGTGGACAGAAGGGTGAGATTTAAGTAAGTCCTCTACAAGTGTCCATGGTCGGTCTCCGTGTGTGGTCTGTAAAGAGGTAAGAACGTTTCAATTCTTTTTATGTATGTTTTTCATGTTTAAGGCGGTGCTGTGAGAATGGAGATGTCAGTCAATGTGTTCTGTTTACTTGTAAAGCAATGGAGAGACACCTCTAAACTTCCTGGGCAAAATCTCCTTCCTTTTATTGACCTAATTAGCAGTGTTTCCACGGTGCTTGATCCCCAAAAATGTAAATAGGCATCATTTTGGTTTTTTGGGTGGGCAAGTTGGTGTCATTTGCATTTTTAAGCTTGGGCATGCCGTTGTTACCAGTTGTGGCTTTTATCTCGATCAAGGTTGCAAGTGGGGCCATTTTCAAATGATTGTTAAGGAGAATAGTTGGGTAATGTTCCTTCTGTGACAGAGCGACTGCGATGTCCCACTACTCGAAGAGCTTATATTTTGATATTACCACATCGGCGATCTCATTTGCAGTCCAGGTGACAGTTGTGGGCGCATTTTGTTCCAAACTTGAGGAGGGAGGAAATGGCTTCCTGAGATATGGCTGGAGTAGAGATGTATTAAATCTTTGTAATAGTGTCACTGTTGACCCTATATAGAATATCCTTTTTTTCCTCTAGAGCTAATAGTGTCACTGTTGACCCTATATAGAATATCCTTTTTTTCCTCTAGAGTATAAAACCCAGTTAACCGGTTTCCTCTGTATCCAGTGCTATGGTTATTTTGACTGTTGGAGTCAGGGACAAGCGGTGAGATTAGTGTTTCTCCTTTGATTTAGGATATCTGTATACATACAGTAGTGTTTTAGTCTTAGTGCAACAGTGTTGTTACGTGTGTAATATTATTTTGAGTTGACGGGTCCCCAAAAATTAGTTGATAAGACTGAATGAAAGCCTTGTATCAATTGCGGAGTGGTTTGTGTCGTAGTTGTGTTCAGACTTGGCCTCTGTGTAATTACCACAAGAAAGTTTATCTCAAGGTGGGTTGTTTGAACTATTCTGAGGTGTATCTTTCACCGATTTTGTAAATGAATCACTTGCAGTTGCCTCTCTTGATGCGATTTTGTCTGTCTTTGTTAGCGTTGGATTAAATATGGGAAAATATTGCTCCAACTTTTGTTGTTGTTCTGTTTTTGCTGTTTCTCTTTTATGTTTACTAAATTTGTTTCCTTTACGTTTGTACATAATGGATAGATCGTTCTGATTGATTTGTATATTTAAGATGTTTGAGATTGTAGAGTTGCCTGGTTCTTGTTCAATATTTATTTCTGTTCGAGTAACCATTAACCGCGTGTTACTGTCCTCCATGATTAATTACCTAGGATATATGGAAGCTCCATGTATTTCAGCCTTATGTAAAATTGTTCTGATGGCAAACTGATGTCTTTTCATATTTAATTCAGTAATTATTGATTGTATGCGTTGTAAATCTGATGTAATACGCCGCACTCTGTTGGAAGGGCCACGTTTATTTTCATCTTTAAATTGGTTCATTTTACCTTTTGGTTACATAAGCGTTAGTAAGAGCCGCTGCAACTGTATGTGTTGATTAACTGAATGTAGGTGCTTAAACTAGGAATTCGTTGCTGCAGTGTACTGTGCTAATGTTTCCAGTAGATATATCTTTAAATCGATTTTGTTTGAAATTCCAAAGCTGTGCTGTAGAATCTAAACAAGGGAACAGGCCTTTCCAGATACCTCGTCCAAGTTCCTCCTGGTGTTTTGGACAACAATGCACCATTAGTTGTTGCAAACATTCAATTTCGCTTTTGTTATGTTCTGGGGGGTGTTAGACATTGATCGTTTTAGAGCCTAGCATTGTGTCAGGTCTGGAGTAGTCTGTTGAGTCAAATCCATGTGTGTCGTCGAGGTAGGAGTTGAAGATATCAAAGCTTTATTTCAGTCTGAGGGGCTTCCTAAGAAAAGAGGGTTGGGGGGGGGGGGGGGGGGGGCGGGCGGTTTGAGAACTGAAAACATGTCATTCAGTCTCCTGTGAACGGCTGTTCAAGCCCGTGTGCTGGTTTTAGGTTGTGTTGAGGATGCTGACATTTTTATTTATTATTATTGTGCCAGCCTTTGTAATGTGCGTTGTGTTTTGCAGTGAATGTTAGTTTTTAAGCCTTAATGGCTGAAGAGTAAGCGTATTGAGCCAAGATTGACAGAAATGAAGACATTTGACTTGAGGCCCAGCAAGTACTAGGAAGTGCTAACGCCCAGTATTAAAGTGTCCGGCTCACAAAGTGAAGTGTTGGTGAGCGTACCTCAGAGTTTTGTTGGCCGTCCTGCCAACCAACTACAGGAAGCCTTCCAGCTGTACTGGCTTGTGTGTACTTGTTGAGGGCGCAAGCTAAAACCTGCAAGCTGCACTGGCATTGCCCTGGTCCACCCTTATGTCATCTGCTAAATCCAAGCGATGTGGCTCCCTAGACCTCCTGGCCGCCGACTCTTCCAGTTCCCATCTACTCACGTCCATCTCATTGATCAAGGAGAAGGTGGGACTAGTAGACCTGGTTGCAGAGTGTACCAGAGGGTACAGGTGGTAGTGGCTAGGGGTGAGAAGGAGGGACAAGGGGGCAGGGGGAAAGCCGAACAGAAACAAACCTCCTACTTCTGTAGGGAGTGCAGCCCTTACTTACCTCTTAAGCGTTACTGGGTTTCGCTGGCCCTCCCAGCCTCCTTGCCATCACCAGAGCCGCCTCCTTCCTTCCATTTTGTGGTCAGCGTGCGATGGGACATTACATTTGTTTTCTCAGGCTTGTTGTAGGCCCAGCAATCAACAGCTGGAGGACAGTAGACATGGTAGTGCCCTAGATCGTGCCCATCTGTTTTTTTTTTCTTCAGGATGTGGCTGAAAAGCTCCCGTTTTTGGAGCTGGGTAATCGTGTTCGCGCCTAGGAGTCCGTTCAGCGTCCTGTGATTCTGGGCAAATCCCTTAATCTCCCTGTGCTTACCAAAAAAAAATGAATGTGTCCTTGTGTAACATAAGTGGTGGTCATGTAAAGTGATCCAATATCCTCGGGTCTAGTTTCCGCTATATAAAACAAAAACGACGACAAAAAAAAAGCAGCAGTACAAGCCGCTACAGGCCTGTAGACTTTTGAGCCTCCTTGGGGTACAGTGGTGGTGTCCGCAGGGTGTGGCAGCGTTCTCCAAAGATGGCAGTAGCTGTTTTTGACAGCAAGAGTTTTTGAGCCCTTTGTGGTGGTTACTCTATTCTCAGCCCCCCTACGCAGGAGGACTCTCCTTCAATCTACTGTCAAGCAATGCACTGTGCTGCCTCTCCTGAAATGGTTATCTTTAAATCCTATATGCACAATTGAATGTCTGTAATATTTAAATGATTCATGAAGTATACAAAAAAATAAATACATATTATCATAAGAAGAATTTTTCTATATGTTCACATGATTTATATTAGGGTGCTCCTTAAACATATGTATATATATATTTTTTTTGTATAGGGAGGTATTTTTATTAATGAGTTCCGTTGCTATCTTCGCTAGCTATAATTTCCTTATACTGCCTCTCCTGATGTGTCATACCTCACAAGAAAATGTAATTTGTAATCCTAGGTATTCCCCTCTGAAGTCATTAACTACCTTTCACCCCAGACATAAATGATTCCATTTGGGATGTCATAGTCTCTCTGTTAGAAAAGAACTCCTGCTGTCAAGCAGACTGCCAGTACTATGAATGCTGGGTAATGGAAGCTGTTTGGCTCCCTTGAAGTTGTGGTGTATGCTGAGTGGAGCTGATACAGTTTTGACAATACAATCCCCGTTAGCTTTAGGTTGTGTTTTTACATTGATATGGCACATTTCTACATTAAATGCTGCAATGTTGTTTCAAATTATATTACTATAATATTCTGCAGAAGAAATCAGGTGAAAGCCTGCCTGTCAGACTTGTGGAAATGTCACTAGACTGTTCAACTCTGATGAGGTGGCAACCTCTAATGTCAGGTGTGTGTGTCTGTGTCTGTGTGTATGTCTGTGTCTGTGTGTGTGTCTGTGTCTGTGTGTCTGTGTGTGTGTGTCTGTGTGTCTGTCTGTCTGTGTGTGTCTGTCTGTGTGTGTGTCTGTGTGTGTCTGTGTGTGTCTGTGTGTGTCTGTGCGTGTCTGTGTCTGTGTCTGTGTGTCTGTGTGTGCGTGTCTGTGTGTGTGTCTGTGTGTGCGTGTCTGTCTGTCTGTCTGTGTGTGCGTGTCTGTGTCTGTCTGTCTGTGTGTGCGTGTCTGTGTCTGTCTGTCTGTGTGTGCGTGTCTGTGTCTGTCTGTCTGTGTCTGTCTGTGCGTGTGCGTGTCTGTGTCTGTCTGTCTGTCTGTGTGTGCGTGTCTGTGTCTGTCTGTCTGTGTCTGTCTGTGCGTGTGCGTGTCTGTGTCTGTCTGTCTGTGTCTGTCTGTGCGTGTGCGTGTGCGTGTGTGTGCGTGTGTGTGTGTCTGTCTTTCTGTCTGTCTGTCTGTCTGTGTCCGATGACCATGAAAAGTAAGGACTACCAGCAAACCGGTCTATACGTTGGGCACTCTGTACCGTAAAGTTGGTATTTCATATTCTGTCAGAACATGTTTATTGCAGGTGTTATTGAAGAAGATAGCCATACTAGAGAACCACTGTACAATATTAACTTTTGTTTGGCCTTGCACTTTTATAGTTCATTTATGCATAATGGCAGTGATACATATATACGGTTACATGTAGAATCACATTTTATTATCTTTCCTTAGAGGAAAAACTCAAATAGATAAACATTCATGTTATGAAAATCCTGAAATCTCTTCATTCCTTTACAGACCTCGCTGGGTGGTTCCAGTATTACCTAAAGGTGAATTAGAAGTTCTCTTAGAAGCTGCTATTGACCTTAGCAAAAAAGGTACGTTTTCAGTTATTTTAGTATTGATTTTTTCTGCATTGTTCCATCCGCTTGAGAAGGTACGCTTAAGTGTGGTGTGTGTTTGATTTGCTGCATTACCTCTGATCCATTCCGTCACACTGGATCTGTTCCCACAGATGACGTAGGAGTCCCATTAATTAAAAACGTATTACTTTCTTCTCTCTAAATAAGTTTCGTACAAAGGATTCACTGAGTGTTAGCTCTGGCTAATGCTACTAAACGCTGCTAGGTCAATGCAAACATATTATTTTATGTATGCGTACTTGCATTTATTTTGGTCTCAGTCATGATATCTTGAATCTTATGTTTTTCCAGAATATTTAAGTCGATAGGATGCAGAGCTTGTAACACTTTTTGTAGCGGTCTCAATTTGTGTGCAGGTACTAAGAACTCTGAAACCTCCATAACCCCTCATCTTCCGGTGTAGATTTGCTTTTTCCCATGTCGCACAAATATCTTCAGTAGAACACTTGCCCAGCATTTTTATTGTTTAGAATTTTGAAGGTACTCTTTAGATCCTGATTAACATTTTTTTTTTTATCAACGTTACCGCCACTAATTTTTCTGAGTATAGTTATTATCTTTGCTAAAGGTTTGTGCAGCTTCAGTAAAACACTGCATAATCCGTATTTGCAGTCCTTAATTTGCTCATCTTCTGCTGCATAACTGGGCAAGATAGTGTTTTCACTCAATAATAAACATGCAGTAAAGACCCTAACACAATCAAAACCCTTGTGGACCACTTTTTTCCTTTAAATAGCGGTAACCAGATCAAAAAGCGCTCTGGCCGTTTTAGGATAGTTAGTAGTTTTGTTAATATTCAAAATATATCAATTCTTGAATTATGAGACACACATTTTTGTTGAGCACCTAGAAATAAACAATCGGGAAAAGCAGCATTCACATTTCCATTAATATATTATTGGTTGAGCAGGCCGTATTGTAAAACTATGGACTTAATTAAAAAATGCTAGCTGATTTCAAAACTAAAATGTGTTCAACAGAAAATGGCTAACTTGGGAAGATTTATGCGCAGAAAGAATGTTGAACATCATTTGATTTTATTTTAATTGTATTTATGCAAAAAAAATCAGACCTATATGGGAAGCCGCTCACAACTTTCAGAGCTCCGGTTCTCCAATGGAACAGTCTCAGATTGGAGAACAAAATAAGCCAGTGTAGTCGAGGGATCTGTGCGTGTGTAGACCACTAAATATTTGGCGAGTGGTACAGAAAGCAAGTTTTCGACAAATTTAGTTGATGGGCTCACCAGAGTCACATAGAAACCTTTCTGTCACACAGTACCTCCTTTCCATTCTGGAGGTGCTACATAAACCTGTACACTTAAAGAATATTTAAAAAAAATCTTTAAAAACGGTTTATTATTTTAAACATACGAAACCCCCATCCCATAGTCTTATTATAAATTTCATAAATATCACAAAAGCAAGTCTTAATTCCTCTGGTGCAACATTGTTCATCAAAATCTATACTTTCAAATCATGGTTAACTCCTGTTTGAATTTCACTGTCATATATAATACACATACAGGCATTTATCCAGTCCCATTATGACTTTGCATCCACTGCATTAAAGGATCCCATATTTACAACCCTTTTTTACGTTTATTACGCCCCTTTCTTTTATATATAGCTGCCTCCAAGGTACATGTCGGCATCAATCGGGCTCTCCAATGTTGTAACACTGACTGGTTCGGATCCAGCCAAGCTGAAGAGCTATACATATCCTTAAAACAGCCATTGCCACAAAGATCACGCCTTGCATATTTTTAGGTCGATCTACATTAACTATACTTAGGATTATTTCGTCAACTGAGATTTCTATTTTTTTTTTTTTTTTTACTTTTCTTTTCATTAAAACAAGGCATCAAAACTAAAGAGCACAGTACAGAGGTATTCCATCATAACATCACATTACATCCTCAAGGGGAAGGAGGGGAGGGAGAGGGGATCAAGGTACATACATTTCAAGAACTCACGGGGATGGGGCTATATCAAACACTGAGTCTCTAGGTGGCTCACAGATCTCTCCCCTATATCGGTTCCAAGGCCCCCAAATT
Organism: Lissotriton vulgaris; assembly: GCF_964263255.1. Lineage (NCBI taxonomy): Eukaryota > Metazoa > Chordata > Amphibia > Caudata > Salamandridae > Lissotriton > Lissotriton vulgaris. The sequence continues at coordinate 360,202,081 of NC_141696.1, read as the reverse complement.
GTTGCCCATTTTCGAGGTCGGCTTCTCGCGGTGTAAACAGTCTTTCCACGAAACATACACCAATCCAGGTCGTCTTTCCAGCCCTCAAGGGTAGGAGGCTGCTCAAATCCCCACTTCTAAGCAATATTCCTTTTGGCTATCATGTATCCTAATGTAGTCCATTGTGTTTGTGCCAAATTAAGATCAGTGGGCTCCCATATATTAAGGAGGCATCTCCTCGCCTCCAGTAGAACTGCAACCCCAAAAACCTCCCGCATCGTGTTGTGAATCCTGCCCCAGTACTCAATGATATATCGACACTCCCAGAGGATATGGAGGAATGTACCCGTAAACCACACTTCGTCTACACAAACCTACGTCCGATAACCCCATCCGGACAAGGCGGGGCCTGTGGGAAACCCTGTGTAGTATTTTTAACTGAACAAGCCGCAATCGGCTGGGATCGCAACCACTTTTGGAGAGGACACAGCCAATTGCCAGTCCTCATAATACAATTCTATACCGTCTCGCGTCCATTTTTCCCTCAACTCCCTAAGGAGATCACCCTATGATTAATTAATTTCTTATAGATCAGGGAAATAGTTTTCTCGGGTAAATGGCCATCCAAAATTCTATCCTAGACAGGTGAGGCTTCAGGTAGGTCAGCCTCTTAAGGTAGGACTGTCTTCAATGCGTGTTGGACTTGCGCATATCGAAAGTACTCAGTTCCCATCAATTTAAATTCGACCTGTAGTTCTTTGAATGTTTTAATCTTCCCCTTGCCCTAGATGTCACCGATGGTTGAGATCCCTATCGGATCCCACCTATCAAAGCCTCTCGTATTCCAAAGCTTACCCAGACGTTCAGAATCAAACAGTGGGGTAGCTAGCGTCAACCGATCCCTCCATCCCAAAGAATTTGTGGCATCGTGCCAGATATTCACTGCATGCTTAGTGGGCCCTGTCAGGTTCAGCTTTGTTGACTTGGAGTACAATGCCCTATTGTAACTACCTCCAGGGATGAGTCAACTATCCATCGCATATCCGGGGTCGGCTGCGGACCCATATGTTCCCTGGTTAATTGCAGCCAGCTGGGAAGCCCAGTAGTATCGTTTGATATCTGGGAGGGCAACACCTCCATCATACCAGGGAAGCGTCAATTTAGCTAAAGCAGTACGGGGTCTGCCTTCCCATAATAAACTACGCTGCAACCCCTCCACCTCACGAAAATAACTAGCCGGCACTACATCCAACGTATTCTGAATGGCGTAGAGAAAACGAAACTAAGCAGACATATCATTTTAAAAAGGGCTCCCACAACAGCCACCCTCTCTAGAACCCCAATCCTCCAACGGGTGCATCAGCAGCTACACCACAAACTGCCATCCAAATAATCCAGCGGACGCCTCTCGCTGGGGCACACCTCGAGTTTCTAGAGCAGCCCACCACCATTCACCGGTATAGAGGGCAGCCAAATCCAGAGGGGCTCACACTCCTCAGGCCTCCCCTCTAATCCCGCCGCGTCAGCCCCACGATCATTACAGGATACACAGCCGGTCCGACGCCAGCCCCCAGCAGGCTCTCCTCTGGTACCGGAGCCCACTCCCAGGCACCTCGGGCCCCAAGTCAAGTCTCTCAAGGTGCCGTCGTAACGTCCGGCAACGCCGCCGGCGACCTCCGGTCGGCGCCACTGATGTTGTTGCACTTGGCGCCGGCCGTTTACCGCACTCAAGTCCCCGGCCTTGACAACTGCGGAGGCCCAAACTTCACGGGCTCGCTGCTACGGCTCAGAGCCTCGTCACGGGCCCGGAGCAGCACCGCCACAAACCGCTTCCTCTTCGCCAGGTAAGCCTCACCAAGGCAATTCAGGATTCATACAGGATAGATGCGGGCGAGGTACGGGACACCAGGAGCTATTGGCCTACGCGGCCATCTTCGGTGCTCGCGTAGCTCCGCCTCCGAGATTTCTATTCTTGCTTTAAAAATCTGATCTAAAAAGGATAAAACCTGATATATCATTAACCAGCTCCAATAATACATCGCAAGATGTAAATATATGCACAGTCGGCTTCAAATAGCATGCAGCGTGGACATGTTCCCTTTCCAGACCCCCAATTAGCGATCTTATTTGGAGTGTAATATAATGAAAAAAAAGCTTTTGTAGTATTGAGCTTGTAATTTTGTAGAAATTAAACAAGACTGAGATAATTCAGAAGAATGGTGGAGCGTTTTGGTCGAAACCCCCAATTTAGCCGTCCATTTTAACAAACATTTATCCATATCGTCGGGAAAGGAAACATTCATATGTTTGAGGCATGTGGGCTGCTGAATTCATATCTGTGCATAGATCGCTGCCTAGTGTTGGGTTCGGATGATTGCACATTGTTGTCCTGGAAGAGTCTTCGAAGTATCACGAGATAGGTGGCCCCTCCCCTGGACTACAGTGCGCATGGGCATCCTCTCCATCTTCAGATTGTTTTTTTCCGCCATTGGGTTCGGATGAACTTTCTTTACTCGGAGTTCGGAATCAATTACAACTTTCTAAAGGCCAAAAGGCCTTCGGGGTCGTCGCTTTTGTTATACGATCGGTGCCGACAACTTTATTCCTGTTGTTTCTACTCAGGACGTTGAATCGACTTCTCCTATCGTTACTGTTGTATTTTTACGCAGATGTTCCATGATTTGAAATGTTTGGAATTTGGATCTTTCAACTCGTTTTCTCCTCAGAAAGTCCCTAATCTGGTGAAATTGGAAGAAATCCCTGTGATCTAGTTTATAATAATTTGTAAGCTCCTCAAAAGACTTCAGCACTGTAGTAGAGTAGAAACAGCCTAGCTGCATGATCCCACCCTGTATGCATCTATCCATACAAGCATCCCTGATAATCTCTGGTAAATTGTCGTTTTTAAATAATGGTATATAGTAGGATAACCGCCCGATTCCCAGCAATTTACGTACAGTATTCCAGAATTTGTAAATGCCAGAGAGGGTTTTAAATCTGACCTTTTTAAAATAGCACCCCCTTGTTTCATCACCCAATATAAGTTCTTGCAGTGTTGGGATACTGATATTTATTCTGTTTTCCTTCCTAATTGATAATAATTCAATACAATACCTTAATGGGGTAGCCCAATAATAAAGTTTAAGATTAGGAAGTGCTAATCCACCTCTATCTTTAGGCAAGGTAATAAATCCTAATGCTCTAAGTGGTCTCTTATAGCCCCATATAAACCGGGAAAACATGAATTCTATAGATTTAAACAATTGAGGTGTAAATTCCAAACATTGTTCTGAAAAACATAAAAATCTAGGTTAATAAAAAGCATTTTGATCACGTTACACCTGCCCCCAATGGATAGATGCAGAATATTTAACCTGATAAGATCTTTTTTTCGTGTGTTGTATTAATGGTTCGAGATTATTAACTAAGCTATCCAATTTTGCCGTTATACTAACACCCAGATAGGTAGCTTTATCCACTACTCGGTCATCTCTCATCTTGATTTTATAATTGAGAATTATCAGTGTTTTATCTTGATTCAGTTTATATCCTGATACCCCTCCAAAGATTGTAGCCTCCGCTTCTATTGTGTTCATCGCGTTAACCGGATCACTGATAACTAGGGCGATATCCTCCGCGTACGCCAGAGTTTTTGTAGACCAATCTCGTGACCATATTGGTGGTATTCTTAGTTATTCTCAAGTCTACGGATGAAAGGGTCAATAAATGCTGCAACTAGAAGAGGAGAACATGGGCACCCCTGTCTTTTCCCTCTGACACCATCCTATTTACCATTACTACAGCTGATGGTTCAATATATAGCATTCGGACTGCTTTGATGAAATGTTCTCTAATGCCACATCTTGACATTACTGTCCATAGATATTTCCAGGAGACCCTATCAAAGGCCATTTCGATGTCCAGTAATATAAGTGCCATAGGGTCTCCTGCAACAAATGTAATATCAAGCAATGTGATAACCCTTTGAACATGGTCGGTGATGGATCTTCCTGGGATGAACCCGTTCTGGCGATCAGATACAATTTTATGTATAACCGGTGCCAATAGACTAGCTAATAATTTAGAATAGATTTTTAAATTGAAATTTGTTTTATTGATTGCAAAAGCAAAGATCGGCAATACATTGCAATCGGAAGGCATCATGCAAAGAAAGCAGTCGAGACAGACATATATGGCTTCTCCACAAAGCAAATTGTAGGCAAGATACATGTGCCGGCCCATAAATGTGATGCAATAGTCGTAGGTGCCGAGCTTGGTAGAAATGCAAAACTTCAAGAACTGAAACCCAAAACTACCACCCCCCTCCCCCCCCCCCCCCAACCCCTCCCACCCCAGCCAGTGTGCCATATCAGGAAAGCAATCGCCAAAATGCTCGTAGTTGGTGTTACGTGCCCTTCCAAGAGGTCATGGAGGGTCATGAGGGGTCTGTGAGGCATAGTAAGCGGAGATATCTAGGGCATGTGATCTTGTTGAATTCAGTGGAGAGGAGGGACAACAGTGGTAGCCATATCTTTCGGAACGTGGCTGCAAACTGTGTGAGTGTAGCCTGAATGCGTTCCATACCCAGTGTAAACCAGATTTTATGCAGCCATCCTGTATGGGTGGGTTTGGTAGTCGATCCCCAGAGAGACAAAATGTGTTGTGTTGCAGCTTGCATAGCAATCCCCATTTGACGTCCTCGGATAGATTTCAGAGGGAAGGTAAGTGCATTGGGGAGGCTGAGGATGGTATAAGCGGGGAGCCGCAGGATTTCAGTGTCGAAGGTTCTGTTTATATCATCTAAGACTGCTGTCCAATAGTCCCTGACCTCCCGGCAGTCCCAAAGGAGAGGAGTCATGGTGCCCCGCTCCCCGCAGCCCCTCCAACAAAGCGCACTACGAGCACCGGGTTCCCCTTGTTGAGCCGAACGGGTGTAAGATGCCAGTAAAGGGCCAGTTTCACCGCTGCCCGCTGTGTTGAATGTAATGTGGGAAGCCCTAAAATATATGGAGCTCCATTCCCGGGCCGTCAGGGTCCTCCCCAGCTCTGCCTCCCAGCGCCTCTGTCCTGCCGCCTGACCTGGTGCAATTGGGTGCGTGAGCATCTTGTAAAGGTCTGAGATGAGATGTTTGTCCGATTCCTTCGTCACTAGCCACTGCTCAAAACTTGTCATCCGTCTGCCAACCAGGGGAGCATAGTCCGGGTGCGTGAGCCAGTGCCGGAGTTGAAAGTATTGGAACAGGTGGGGGTGACAACATCATATCCCTGCGACAGATCGGAGAGGGAGAGAAAGCCCTGCAGATCGAAAAGATGACCCGCCGATCTGCAACTCGTACTGCCCCACTGCGAAAAGGCGTGGGGGTCAGTGCCCGGTGGAAAATCGGGGTTGTCTAGGAGGGGAGTGAGTGGGGAGGGAAAGGTAGTCAGGTCTCTTAACGGCAACCGCGTCCCAGACATGCAGGATGGTGCGGGTGATGGGAGACTTCTGGAGATACCTCGGCCGGTTATGGCGGAGAAGGAACAGAACTTTCCAAAGGGATGTCTGGCTCATCGCCCTATCTTGGAACAACCATCTTTTTTCAGATTCCGGTCTATACCACTCCACCAAGTAGCGGAATTGGTAGGCCTGGAAATATTGCTGTAGGTTGGGGATTCCGACCCCACCCAGGTCCATGCCCCAATATGCCAGGTGTTTGTGCAAGCGTGGGCGCTCCCCCGCCCCCCCCCCCCCTCCCCCCCCCCCCCTCCCCCCTCCCCCCAGTTGAAGTGGTGAAAGGCAGCCTGTAGACCTGCGAGAGCGCCAGCTGGGGGCATCACCGGAATGGTTTGAAAGATGTACAGAATCTTGGGCAGGGCCAACATTTTCACTGCTGCAACCCACCCCAACAGAGAGAGCGGTTGTTTGGACGACCGCGTAAGGTCGGCTCGAATCTGGGAGGTGAGGGTCGCGTAGTCGAGGGCGACCATAGTCAGTGGAGGTAGCGAGCATGATACCCAAGTAAGGGAGTTACGTTGTCGTCTGCAGGCCGCCTCCGTAGGATGGTGTGCGCCCTCTAGAGGACGGGCATTTCTGCCTAAGGGCAGTATCAACGATTTCCCTCTGTTTATTTTGAAGCCGGACATGGCACCAAAGGTATCAATTTCCTCCAAAAATGCAGGAATTGAGTTTTCCGGGCGATCAAGAGCAGCTATGATGTTGTCTGCGTATAGGCCAATCGTGTGGGGTTCCCCGCCAAAAGTGATGCCATGGATGTTGGGGTTATCGCCAATCTTTTGTGCCAGCGGCTCTACATATTGAACAAAGAAAAGGGGCAAAAGTGGGCACCCTTGCCGCGTGCCCTGTTGGATTTCGAAGAGGCTGGAGCGGAAGCCGCCCAGGCGAACCCTCGCTAGAGGACGATGGTAACAGCTCGCAGTCCAAGATTGAAAGCGATCCCCTAGCCGGAAGTGGGCTAAGACCCGATGTAAAAAGGTCCAATCGACCCGGTCAAACGCTTTTTCAGCGTCTATGGCTACGAGAGCCGAGTCCGATTGTTGGAAGTGGGCCTTGTCAACCAGGTGGAGGATCCGTTTGGTGTTATCACTACATTGGCGGCTCGGGACAAAGCCCGATTGGTCGGGTTCTAGAATCCCAGGCAGGCACGGCCCGAGACGTGCGGCCAGCACTCCGGTAAAAAGCTTCAGGTCTAAATTGAGGAGGGAGATGGGACGAAACGCAGAGCAGTGTGTGGGGTCTTTGCCAGGTTTAGGCAGCACCACGATTTCAGCCGCTAACATATCCGGAGGGACGAAGCCCGGGCCATTGAAGGAGTTGAAGAGCTGAGTCAGGATAGGAGCGAGTAGCAGGCTGAAGGTCTTATAAAAACCGGCCGAGAAGCTATCAGGCCCCGGGGACTTGAGAGGGCGGAGGCGTGATATAGCCGCCACCACCTCCTCCAAACAGATGGGAGCCTCCAGGGCGTCTGTACTGACCGAGGAGAGCGCGGTAATTCCAGCAGTGTCCAAGTAGCCATCAACATCCAGGCCCGAAACATCGTCAGCGCGGTATAATGAGGCGTAGTAGTCCCGGAACGCTTCCGCGACCCGTGCCTCCCCCTCGACGGCAACGCCGTTTTCATCCTTAAGGCCCGATATCTTCGATCGCTGGGATTTGGCTTTCAGCGCGCTGGCAAGGAGGCGGCCAGTCTTGTTCCCCCCCCCCCCCCCCCAACGTAGTAAGTGTGCCGCAGGCGAAGAGCAGCGAACTCTGCCCTGTCTGTATCTAGGCTGGCCAATTGGGCTCTGGTGGCCTTCAACTGCTTCCACACCCACGGAGCCCCGATGCGGCTGTGAACCCTCTTGAGTTCAGAAACCTGGGTGGAGAGGGCCTTGCATTTTGCCTTACGAATCTTAGCCTCCGCTGCCACTATCGAGATGAGTTCGCCGCGGGCAACTGACTTCAGGCCCCCCACAAGGCCCAGGCTGACGTCTCTGGCGCGCCAATATTGGCTAAATAGTCAGTAATGCACTTGTGAAGTTGCTTAGTAACCTCTGGGCGCTGCAGAAGAGTTTTGCGCAGTCTCCACGCCCCAGGGGGACGGCTAGAGTTGGGAATCGCGAGCAGTAGCTCAACGGCGTCATGGTGGGTAGTGCGGTGCACATGGGAGTAAAAAGTGAATTGGGATGCCCCAGGGTGTTTGGCCCTCCATAAGTCAACTAGATCCCGTTCGTGTAGCCAAGCCTCGTCTGCGGTGGAAAGGGTGCCCGTGTCCCCGTACCTATGCCCAGATCTATCCATATGAGTGTCCATCACCAGATTAAGGTCCCCCCTCAAGAAGCAAGAGAGAGTCAGGGGATTGAAGCGTCTCTGAAATGGCGCCCTTCAGAAAAGGCTCCTGTCCTGTGTTTGGAGTGTAAAGGGAACCAATTGTTAGACTTTGGCCACCTATGGAGATGCTATAAGCGAGGAGCCTGCCTTTAATTTCCCCCATCTTATCCCCCACCCGCCCCTGAAAGCGCCTAGAAACTAGAATGGCTACCCCTGCCTTTTTCAGGGGGAGAGAGGAGAAAAACTGCTGGGGGAAGGCGCTGGAGCGCATCCTATGCCAATCTTTCGCAAGTAAGTGGGTCTCCTTGGAGTAAACAAATCTCGGCCCCGAGTTTTCCAGATAGGAGATCACTGCCCTCCGCTTGATGGGATTGTTCAAGCCCTTCACATTAAGGGTCCATACTTTCAAAACAGAATTAGCCATCACGGGTCAGGTAGAGAGAAGGCGCGGTATGAGGGTGATAGCGCCGCGCTGTGAGATGTAAGTGGGCAGCGATAGGTCCAGCTTGTTGAACCCCCCCAGGCACACTGGCTCCCTCCCCAATCCCTCCCGCCATCACCCCCCCCACCCCCATCCACCCCCACTTCCCTAACCCCAACAGGCCCCCAGACTCCAAAACCCAAACCCCTCCTCCCACCACCCCATTCTCCACACCCCAACTGTGTGAGTTCAAAGTCCCAGTCCTGCCAGTCCAACACAGGGCTGTGGTAGTGTTGCTTCTTCCGCCATCTCTATGCCCAATAGTGCACAAGTGTCCTTGAGAGAATGCAGCTGCTGCAGGGCTCCGTTCCATTTGAATATAAGTCGGAACGGGTGACCCCAGGAATATGGAACCTCGTGCTTACGTAGGAAGTCCGTGGCCACCTTGAATGCTTTCCTCTTCTGTAGAGTGATAGCCGAAAGGTCTTGGTACAGGGCTATGGGATGACCGCGGAATTGAAGGGGTTGGTTCCGTCGGGCCTCACAGAGAATTTTCTCTTTGAGCGGGAAGTCGAAGAGGAAGGCCAAAATGTCAGGAGGTGGGGCAGGTGAACGCCTAGGGAGCCCCACTCTATATGCCCTGTCTATCCTGATGACAAAGTCGGAGGGTTCCCCCAGGATATCACGGAAAAGGTCTTGCAGGTAGACAGTGACGTCCGCCACCTCTGCCTTATGAGGGACCCCCGGACCCGTATGTTTCGACGGGACCGGTTTTCTAAGTCCTCTGCGTGGGCCTAGCTGTTGGTCTTTGAGCCATAGGACTTCCTGCTGGAGTTGCTCGATCTCTTCACTTCTAGCTTGGTCGGCGCCTTCAATAGCGACCACGCGCTCTCCGAGGCCTCCATGTCCCTCCAGAGCTCACTATCCTCCCCGGCAACCTCTTGCTTCAGCGATTTGAAATCCTCTCTGAGGGAATTAAACAAGGACTCCATAAAGGATTTGGTGATGGGCACATGGTGGTCGTAGGGCGCCGGTTGTGATTTTGTGACCTCGGGGGAGGGCGGCCCTCTGTCAGTTCTGGTCTGGTTTTTCGCAAGCATCTCTGGGAGCGTGCGGTCCCCTTTCTTCCTGAGACCTGCTATGATATCCACTGCGCCGCCTCTGGGTCTATGTGCGGGGCGCTCGAGGCCTTTAGGGCATGAACGTGCGCCGGCGTGGCCCCAGGTGTCGTCCTCCCTGATGGCGTGGTGGGCGTCCACACTGCTCAGGTGCCGGGGCCTCCGTATATCTGACCTCAGCAACCGTCGAAGGATGGCCCTGTCATGTGGTGACTGCTGCCCCAGGGAGTCGCCTGTCACTGCTTCGTTCCCTAAGCGATCCTCCGGCCAGGGGACGGCAGTAGTCTGGCAGGGCTCCGATGCGAATGTGGCCCCACGGGCCCCGCTGTAGGGAGTCTCGTGAGGTGCTGGTTGCCCATGCCAGAGGCTAATGACCACTAGGCCGTAAGCAGACTCCTCAAAATGGCGCCCAAGGCCTCCCCCAGCTCTGTCTCAGCGGCCGTCTGGTGGTCGTCCCGCTGGAGCCCCGCCGTCTGTGACCCCCCCGTGCCGCCGTGCAGCAGTCCCCTTTCCGGGGCGTGTTGGTGTTTGTGTCTCCCCTGCTCTGTGCCACCTCACGATGTCCGCGCTGAAATTGTGTGGCCGGTAGGCCCCGCTAGACCTAACGCCGGGGGCTCGATTATGCCCCCGAGCTTTCAGCTCCCACCATCCCTGCACGGCACTCCTCACCTCTATGGGGGGCCCTGGAGCCGCAGCTCGGCCGCCTCTCCCACGTGCCGCCAGGGCCTGGTCTCCACTGTCCCTCCGCCCTCCGGGGTGCCAGAGGGCTCGCACGTCGGCCCCCATGCAGGCCCGGAGCCGGGGCCTCGATCTCTGCTCCTCCCGGCCGGCTCCTTCTCCCGCTGCTGAGAGGGTCACGGCGGCGGCCGCTCACTCCACCCGTTGCCCACACTCGCCTCTGCCTCTGATCAAGCGGGCAAAGATTGCGGGCGGCGCCGGTCTGCGGTGGGTCCCGGCCAGTAGCAGGGATCAGGTGGGCCATGATTACTCGGCGGGACCGGACGCCATTTTCTTCCCCCAAGGTCCGGGCGAGTCTCCCACGGCCAAGAGGGAGCCCGGAGGTCTTGCGGGCTGAATCCCGGACACACCGGGGCGACCACGAAACTCCCCACCAAGGTAGCGGGCTTCAAGGGGCTTGGGGGGGTTGATCAGTAATAGAAAAGGGCGCCAAGGGGGATCGGGACGGGGAGCCACCGAAACAAACGTCCTCTCAGTCCGCCATCTTGGCCACGCCCACTAGAATAGATTTTTGAATCTCCATCAGAGTGATAGGGCGATAAGACCCAGGTTCTGTTGGGTCTTTCTTTTTTTTTTTTTCTTTTTTCAAAACCACGATTTTGGCTAAAGAGCATGATCCGGGATGTCGCCTCCCCCGAAAGATGTGTAAATAATTTGTACATTATTCTTTTTAACTGCGTAGAAATTTTAACATAAAACTCTGTTGGTATCCCATCCATACCGCCGCCTTCGCTTTAGCTAAACTACTCATGGAGAGGAGGATTTTCTCCCATTGCGATATACAATCCAAACTGTCTTGATCCCCTACCTCTAATCTTAATGATGAGTTTTGATCTAGATAATCCTCGATCTTTTCTTGTTGTATACCTGTCTCATCATATAGCTTTTGATAGTACCGTTGAAATGTAGCTCTTATTGCTTTAGGTTCGTTCCTTTGCCCATTCTCTGGACCTTTGATTTCCCTTATTAGATTGGCTGTACTTTGTTGTCGAGTTCATACTGCCAATTGATGGCCAACCTGTTTGCTTAATTCATAAATGCTTTCTGTATGAATTGTTTCCTTATCTATGGCTTTTTCTATTAGAATGTCGAAGTTAGAATTTTTAGCTTCAGTTTCCCGTCCCTCCTGAACTGCCCTTACAAATCCTTCCTCTGCTACTTACAAATTTCTCTGCAGTGCCACCATTTTTTGTTTAGCCTCCTTATTAAGAATTAATGAAAATCATAGTGTCTCCCCTCTGATCACAGCCTTAATGGCATCCCAGACCACATCGATTGCAGCACTACCTATATTATCCTCCAAAAACCCTAGGATCCATCTCCTCATATGGTGACACTATTCCTCAGTTAACAGCAGTGCTCTTTCGATAGTCTACATTTTTAAATTGGGGTTCATTGCTCCACATTCTATATTTAAAACAAGAGGGTTGTGGTCGGATAAGACCCATGGCAGTTTTTCTATTGAGCATTTAGAGCTCATAGTGCTTGAGACAAACATATAATCCAGTCTCGCATGCATAGAGTGTGAATTAGACTAGTAGGTAAATCCTGGATCACTCTGGTGCCATGTTTGCCAACAATCTATTAATCCATGAGTCCGACATACATTTTTAAGAGCCTGGAACACTTCTGGTTTCCTCCCCCGCTATTTGTATCCCAATTCCAATGACCAGTCGTAGGGAAGTTTCAAATTGTATTCGCCACAAACTATCAGTGGGAGAGGCCAGTGGGCAAGCTCATTAGAAATATAGTCCAGTACATTCAGGTCATCACTAACATTTCCATATATTGTACATAATGTAATTTTTTTATTATTGTTATACTGACATTCTGTAATTGCCCACCTCCCATATTTATCGGATGAAGATCGAATAAACTGCCTTTCGCCAGAATGGCCGCAACCCTAGTCCTTACTCCTTGTGTTTTTGCAGTATTCAGCCTCTACCCTGGTGTATTAAGTAAATACTGCTGTGACCCCTCGATGTGTGTCTCTTGGATACAGATAATATTATCGACTGTCATTTGTAATCCCACAAACACTGTCTTTTCTAGCCATATTGATTCATATCGATTTCTGACTGTATATATTTCTTCTCTCGGGCCTACCCCCACTTGTACATCTTCTGCCATTGTTTCTCTTTCTTATAGCCAGATTGCCCCTCTTAGTTGCACCTTTTATATCTACCACCTGTCTGAGATTTCCCCCTTTCCCGCCCTCCCACCCCTTTCCAATCTGGAGGTGCAACATAAACCCGTACACTTAATCCCAATGCAAATGGAGGGGTGGATGTTCACAAATTAGCCACAATGTCTTACCCTTAGCTCACATCATCTTTCCCCATATAAAGGGGGAAAAAATAATTTTCTTTGAATAAATTGAATATATTAATTCATTATGAAACTCCAAATAAGGAGTATTAAAAATCTGCACTTTTGTGCAGGATTGTGGAAACACTTTCATAGCTTTTAATAAGTATTATAAATATCTACCACAAAACGTATCAAAGTCAAAGAAGTTTGATTACCTCAATTATTGCTTTTACTGGCACTCTTTTTGAAGTTCATATGCGAAGTGCTGGGTTATTGTGCTTGTGAGGGAGTGGAATATCAGGTGGATTGCCCTTTAGAATGGTCTGAAGTTGCTCCACCTTTCAATGTGAACAAACTAGACAGTTCATAGTTTAATATTCAGGATACTTTTAACTTTGCAATAACTTCTCAAACATTAGGTTGGTGAATTACGCTGATGACACCCAGCTGATTTTGTCTTTGGAAGTGGACCATGATGGTGCTCTGGAAAATTTCCTTTCCTTTATGCGGATAATGGTAAACTGGTTGAGCGACAACTCCCTGCAATTTAATAATGATAAAACTGAGATTCTGCACTGTGGAGTGGGTAGAGTGCCGCCAGCTCTTCCTACCAACTTCTGGCCTATTCCCACGGGGGTGCCTCTGGTACCTGTGGGTACTGTACGAAATCTGGGGGTCCGCTTTAACTATAACCTGAACCTAGAATCTCATGTCAACAAGCTGGTGGGGAACTGCTATACTCTTATCAGAGAACTGCGGAAGGTGCTGCCAGTACTACCAACTCAGGCCAGAGCCTTAGTGGTCAGGAGTGTCATCATGAGCCGCCTGGGCTATTGCAATGTCTTGCTACTGGAGTCTCCAAAATATCTCTTGAGAGACTCTAGAGAATTCAGGCGGCAGTAGCAAAACTTGCACTTATGAGACCACGCCGGTCATCTTCATCTCAGGCTCTGGTAGTTGCACTTGCTCCCGGTGGCTCAAAGGGTACAGTTTAAGTCCCTTTGTATTGTGTTCAAGGCTTTACATGGACTTGGACCCAAACCTATACAGAAGAGGTTTGGATGGTATGCTCGCTTACGTAGCCTCTGCTCCTCATCAGCCAATCTTATGATCATACCCAAACCTTGTAACCTTGGGGGGTGGGGGGGGGGGATAGAGCGTTGTAGTGGCAGCTGCCCCACCCTCTGGAACAGCCTCCCCCTTGAATGGAGACCGATTCAGGACCTGATGCTGTTTCGTAAAAAAAATTAATACCTTTTTACCAGAGTGTAATCTCCTCAGTATGATCTGTAGCAGCCCTAGTCAGTAACCTAGGTGTCGCAGCGCCAGGATGCTCGTAGGGTTACAGTGCGCTGTAAAAATGTTCATTCAATACAAATGTATAGATTTTTTTTTTTTTTACGACAAGTCTCTTCTGGATCAATATGAGCTACATTATTCCACCAACTAGTGGTTGGGTGTGGAAGCTCTGTATGAAGCCAAACATTTTTGTTTGTAGGAATTGTGGCAGAGTGGAAAGGACTTCCATGTGACACCGAGTCTAAGCCCACTGTGCATTAACTTGTACTTGAAATGAGCCTTTTACCCCTGTTACTGTTAGGTTAAGAACCAAAAATAGACACTCAGCAAAATTGCAACTTTGCGAGAGAAGAGGAACATCCTGACCCAAATCGTCCTAAGTATTTGGCCTATTTTTTTAAGGAAACCAGAAGATTGCTGCTCACTGATTGAAGGGGAAAAAATGTTACATGAAGGTTTGATTGAGAGACACCTCTGCAGCTTTGAGGAAGACTTAAAGAAACCTTTATGACCTTGAGCAAGACTTAAGAGGTTTTTCATGGGGGAGTTTCACCGCAGGGCATTAAAGATCGGAGGTGGCTCCTCCGTTATGTCCGAGGAGTGTCACCTCACTGCTGGAATCAGCAGATGCATGGAAAGTAAAAGGACAAAACATTTAATAAAACTTATTTTAGGCGCAGCTGAGTCTTGAGGGCAGGGCCATCAGCAGCAGCAGGAGGAGTGGTGGGCTCAGGGCACTGCCACTGTGGAGAATGTATGTAAGTCAATCATTTGGCTTTGCTAACTCTATTTTTAAATTTAAGGCAGGGTGTGATGAAAAATACACCATTACATTTTTCATTCCAAGTGCTACCACAAGCTGATGAGAAAGGACTCGCATATGGTGTTTATTTTATGTTTACCGAATGACCATAATGCCAAAGGGTGCTGAGCCTAGTACAATGTTTCAACCTAAGTCTTTAAAAACTATGGAAAAGAAAAGATGGCCTCATTACGCCAAGGCTCAGCAGACAATAGATAATTCCTTGAAGTATTTGTGACTAACATTGGTGTAGGATTCAGATGTATTAAATAGAAGAACGAAGAAGCTCTAGGAGATTAAGATGAGTCAGCCATAGAAGTTTCAGTGCTGGTGAATACTAAATTGGTGCTGAAAATTAAAATGTAGAAACTGAGAAAGTCTAGGCCTACAATGCCTAATAGGAAAAAGCCGCTTGGAGCTGGAAGGATCGTCTAACGCGGTCCCCACTGCTCTAAAAAAATATATACAGAGAAGTTGAAGGTGTCAAAAAGAAAAAGGAGCCACCTTGGTGAAAAGCAAACAGCAGGGCAGACAAGCATTTAGACTCTGTTTCAACCTCGAAGGATGATTGTAATCGGAAGAAAAACAAGGAGAAATATACTTCTCCACCACACAAGAAGAAGCAAAAGTTCTATGTTGAAAAAAGAGCAATTCCTTAAACCTGAGGTTGTAGTTTTGATGTAAAAAAAAGAAAAAAAAAAGGGGGGGGGGGCACTGCTGACATTAAAGGTAATGTGCTTGCTGATTATATTTGTTACTGTAGCCAGAAAGAGAGTTGTCCCCATAGCCAGAAAGAGATCGAATGCACCAGCATCTACAGTACGCCTCCTGATAAAAAACGTTCAATTCAAAATTACTTTATTCGGTATAAAAACAATACCATACAAAGTGCATAATTATCAAAAAAAAAAGGCATTACAACCGCTGAAAGTTACGTAATAAAATGAGGGGATATAAGAACATTCACAATAAAATTATTTCATATCTTAAGTCATATTAAAAAACGATTTATACAGTGAAAGTGAACATCCTGGGCAATGTTGATGCAGCCAACCCTTCTGTCACCAAGGAGGATCATAGACAGTTATTCCTCACCTCTAGTGTTCCTTAGTCTCATGGCAGATGTTAAAAAATTTACCATGCTAAACAGCGTTAGTGGATCTGCTGACCGTTTCAGAAACAGTAGTGCCGCCTTTGCCTGGTTGAATCTCCTTTGCCCTAAAATAGCTTTTAAAAACATTGTCCTTGGGTACTCGTAGAAGGGGCATATTAAAACGAAATGAAGAGTGTCCTGCGGAGACCGCTGGTTTCAGCCACACGGTCCCTTTATCTCGATATCTGGTGTGTACCCTGCTGGAACTGATAAAATGTGATGCATGAGATTCAACCTAAATCTGGTCATTAAGAATCTGTCATGTTTGTTGTACATATGGGTCAGGTAAAATTCCATTCCTGGAGTTGATTTAGTTAGCAAGTGGGCCCTCACCGAGGGTTTCATCAGTTCTGTCCTCCCTTTCATTTGCTGTTTGCCTTAAGAATTCCATCTTTATGATGCATTTGTCTTTGGGCGTGAGTTTAGTGGGTTCATCAAAATACTTGACATAGCCCAACCCTTCTAAGGTTTCCTTTAGATATTTGAGCCAAGGTATCATTCGTCCCTTATCCAGGGCAATGCAGTCAGTTAGTATTTGCCTGCTTAGTGTGGCTTCAGGGTTCGTCCATATTTTAATCCAACAGGTTATGGGTCTGAGTCCTAGCCCTATCGCTAATATTATTGAGGCCTAACTCCTCATGGACAATATGGGAAAACGTGCTTTGTGGTACCTGCAGAACCCTTCTCAGGAATGTATTTTCCTCATTTTGAATCAGCATGGTATCTCTAAAGCCCCATACCCCACTCCCTTCGGCCGCGCCGAGATTTCAAGAGGCTGCGGCGGCAGGGGCAGACCAGTGTTAGGGGCAAGGTGCGTGGTGCTTTCAGCAGGGAGCCAGGAACTGCCAGGGACCACAGGAACCACAGCAG
This sequence comes from Lissotriton vulgaris, assembly GCF_964263255.1. Taxonomy (NCBI): domain Eukaryota; kingdom Metazoa; phylum Chordata; class Amphibia; order Caudata; family Salamandridae; genus Lissotriton; species Lissotriton vulgaris. Next base: position 360,185,584 of record NC_141696.1, on the reverse strand, counting down.
AGAAACAGGTCGGTTCAAGAGTTAAGTTCGAGCCCCCACAATTAAAAGCTTAATGTGATGGGGAGTAAGATGGAGAGGTTAGCAGCCACACAATGAAGAATCTCAAAGTCCGATGTTTTTCTCAATAAATTGAACCACGAGCAGTGGGATGAGTTTAAAGATATAATGCTGCATCTCCCAGTGGAATTTCAAAAGAGCATCAAATCTGTAATACAAGACTAGAAAACAATGTCAAATACTTGCTTAAAATCTTCCTTAGATGCAGCAGACACAGCAAGCATGCAGAAACGCACACACAGTACGCTAAGAAGACATACATGATTGAGAAAGGTAGAAATTCACTAAAGATAAGTAGTTACTCAACTTAATACAACATGGTTACTGCATAGGATTGATTACAAGACCTCCAAACATATCACGAAAAAGGCTACTATGCAAAAAAAAAGGATGTTCTGATGGAGGTATCTAAAATGTCATTGAAGAAGTACCCAGAGAGGAATGCACCATGGAAGTTTAATCCACCTACTTCTTGATTCTAACACTGGACCAGATCTTATTACCCATTCTGAATCTAAGAGTTTTGAACAGATATGTCAAAATATAGAATTCAAAATGGTGCATACTTAATTGAAAAGGGAGCATTGCAATATCTCTGGTTTGTGATGGGGACTAACATTATCAATTCTATTTTACCTGTTAGGCTAAAGTCTGCACCTAGAGTGGTCACAAAAAAGCTTAGCAGTGGAGGCAGCACATCTCAGACACTGCATGATTTATGTATACCCATATCTAGACAATTGACTTTTAAAGGGACACTCATTCTAACAGTGCAGGAAAACAAAGTAGATCAAATTGTTATTGTTAGATATCTCGCGTACCTGTTTACGCCAATGCTATCATATGCCGCACTTACAGTACATTTATCTGCATTCGCAGAATACAGCAAAGGACTAAAGTTAAAGCCTTCTAGAACAGTACCACCCCCAAGTGTCTAAATTTAGGTTTAATGAAACCACCTTTTAACCTATGCATAAGGCTAGGCTAAAACACCTTGCAATACAAACCGCTTTCTTTATGGCAGTCAATTTCCTATGGAGAGAATGTGAGATTTAAACCATCTAGAAACATTGCTTACAAATCCATTATGACAGGGTTATAATGAAAATCATTCCAAACTTTATACCCAAAGTAGTTAGACCTTTTTCTAGGGCAGCCCCACAGGCTTCAGAACACACATTTAATGAACATTGTTGTAAGGCAATCAAAAAGAGGCTCGGGTGAGACCATGTTCGTAAAGAACAGTTTGTATCTCCTCTTGCATAACAGCCCCTCCTCTGCTCCCAGGTGATATTGCTTTAAAATCTGTGCACAACGTGTAATCGAGAGAAGATTTGCGCTGCACAAAAGGGGCTAGTTAACTGTAACGTTAGTTTTGCACTTGAAGCTACTCTACATTCACATTTGACCCTCTCACCACCTAGGTTAAGGAGAAGAGTTGATGCAAAAAAAAAGTATTTAGATAAAAAAAAGCTGACTTTTACATAAAATTTGTAGTCCCAACTACTAGATGGTGAAATAATCCACAGTATGTAAACCTAGATGAGCTTCAAACTGCAAAACAATAGTTTTTTTTGTTTTTTTTTTAGTTTTCAAAAAAACTTTGAGAGCAATGATCATGAATACAGCTTCGTGGCTACAACCACAACGTGGCCGGCAGCGCAATGTATTGGAATGAAAACAGCAGTCGGAAAGTCACATAAAAGTACATATTGACACAGCATGCCGCCTACAACCACTTTGGGCCGGCCGCGTATTGAGTAACAACAATTAGTAGTTAGACAGAGCATAGTAACAAAAGATGGGACTGGAATAGCATAATATGACAACGGGTGACAGCTGGTAGCATTTGTGTTACACAGCACTATACACTTGCAGTATCATGTCCTTTGTCTCGCTCTCAAAGAGTGTAGGAGAGTAGGGTCTGCAATCCCATGATCACCCAGATTTTTTGCTTTTGTTTCACTGGTTTACGACTTTCTCTGGCTGTGGGCCTGCCAATCAGACCCACAGCCTGGCTGTTCTCTTTCTAAATTACGACATGTACCCTAGGTGCATTTACCAATTGGTACTGGGCCACCTTATCAGACCCCGTAACGCAGGGCATAGGTGTACCCAGGGCCGCCAGGGGCTGCAGCATGTATTATGCCACCCCTGGCTGGCCTCCTAAATTTGACACAACTGGCTGCATGACAGCTGGGGCAAAGTCGTGTACTCACCCTTTGCTTTAGGTATAGTAGCCCTATATCTAACCGTACAATGGACGCACGAGTTCCTATCAGTCACTCCTATGGCAGGCCTTGACAATCCTGAAGGCACAGTGCGTGGGCTCGTGTGAACTAGGCTCTGGCCCGAGCCGAGCCCGGTTGCAGCTTGCGGAACAAAGACCCAATGGCTGTTCCATGATAACGCGTACCACATCGGTAACTTCGGTGTCGCGTTATCAAGACATGTCGAGTAAGGTGTCATACGAATCGGGATGCTGCCCCCTCACCAATTCTGGCGACGAGGTTAGCATTCCGCCCTTCTAGAGGGACACGACATGTACGTAACTGTGAACCCCGGTTAAAGTTAACTAAAGCCTCAGCTCCACAAAATGGATGCTGCCACCACAGACACGAGTCTGACCTCCTGCTGCTGGGAGTCCTTCCAGCGAGGAGCGCTTGGACAAAGGGTTTCCTGTCAAGGGCGGTGTTCGCACCGTCCCAGACAGGGTTTGTGTATTCTGGGTAGGTAGGGCTTTTGCGAGAAGGTGACTGCGGAGTGGCACCCCGGTGCTCACTACGCATCTGCCGGTCAGAACCAGTTCCAGGGGCGCCAGCCCTGGCCTGGGGAAAGTCCGGCAGGGGAGAGGGGTGTAACTACCCCCCTTCCTGGTCCCACCCTTAGGGCAGGACCTAGTCATGTACCCACCCCTTTCTTTAGGATAAAGGCCGGAGCGGGGACCCTTCCAAATTAGATCATCTTTGAATCAAGAACTACTTTCTACGAAAGGACATTCGAGACTCTTCTCAAGATTTCTCCCTTGTGACTAAGGAGTAGTCACCCTGCATCAGCGGGCACCATCTAAGAACTCTGCGGTTTGCTGCAAGTCCTTCCTCAAGGAATCCGACGGCCCAGCTCGACGAGAACCGGCTTCCCTGGCACCTCTGACCTCTACCCACGTCATCAGCTCAGCTGTGATCTGTGGGTGCGACGAGACCTCGAGGGACCGGCCATCATCAAAACCTGCACGCTCTTAACCAGCACGACCATCGAAGTAATTCCCTGGTGAGTGCTCTGGGGTCCGAGAAGCCCCGACCCTGAGCCGCTCCAGCACCGAAGTGCAGTCTCCCAGCATCTCCACGATCTGCGTGGGGCCCTTCTGCTCGCTGCTCAACACGTTGTCCGGTCACTAGCCGCTGGCTTGTGCCCTCCTGTGACGACATCCGACAACCAACGCTGCTGGTCTGGTTGCTCCAGACTGGCCTTTGCTTCTATCTTTGAGAGAAGCACCCCGGACCCTCCTGGTCCCCTCAAGACGCCATTTTAGGCCCACCACGTGGCCCTGAAATTTGCCAAGGCTTGTTGCCCCAATCCTGGGCCCAGCGACGCCGACAGCATCATCCTTCGTGGGACAGCTCGACCTCCATCCGGGTCGCCGACAACGCCTCCTGGTCCGTGAGACTGCAGAGCCTAGCGTCGCCCACTCACCTAGCCGAGGTGACGGCCAACCGGTGCCCTCCTGGTACCCTCTGACTACTGGCTAGTAGTACGAACTTGGTCCCCTCTGCTTTCAGGTATCAACGATCTCTGATCCAGGCTTGGATCCCTACGAACTATTCATCACTGGTCGCCGGCCAGCAACTCCTTTTCTTCCGGCTCCTGGCTCGTCAGCGAAGACCCCGACGCCTGTAAGACTTGTGCAGCCGCAGCCCTCGTGGCTAGGTAACTCGGCATTTCGGTGCCTGCATAGCCTCTTTTCTCTAGGGTCCTGAGTCCCTCGCTTCCGACTTGCCTTATCAGGTCCACCCGAGACCTCTAAACTTTCCGTGTCCTCGGACACTCGTTTTAATTGTGCACTTGAAGTATTTTCCTAAGAGATTTGGTTTGTGCTTAGTACCCTGTCCTCATAAAGAGTACAGGGCTGTTGTGAATCTTAATAAATATCCTGTTTATTTTCATAACACTTGTGTGGTGTCCTTTCACTTGGTGTTCAAGGGGTACATGTGTGGTAAACAGCTGGCTTAACACGCCCTCTCGAGTCTTTAGCCTTAGACTGCTCGTATCCACGCTACTAGGATAGCTGGTCTATAGGTTGACTTACAACCAATCATCATAAGGGTCGTTTGGAACGATACATAGCGGTCGCTAGAATAGCGAACGCTGCATATCGGGCCAACTTCTCACAAAGAGACTACGTGGTCAACGGAAATGAGTGGAGTACATCATAGAACTCGCCGCGTGTGCGGGTTAAGCAAATCGTGTTTTTGAAGTACCCATAAGTGGAAGGCGAAAGCAACTATATAATGGAACAAAAAGAAAAAACTACAAACAAACTTGGCATCAGTCAGAGCAAAACGTTCAGCATATCACATATCTAGAGTCAACCGGTACCAGATAGTAATGGAAAATGAGAGGTACAGGGCATCTACATACAAACAGAACACATCAGAATTGCACAGAGAACTACAATAGGTGTAAACACACAGAGGTCACCTCGGATCGCGGAGGTTGTGGGAGCACAGACCAGGGAGGAGCCCCGCCTATGATCCCGAGCCAGGGGTGGCATAAAGCTGAGTAGCAAAGAGAGCAACCTAGGTGGGGCGTCTCACCGTCTCCTCTCATGATAGGGGCCCATCCTCCGAAGCTGGGGAGTGCGCTCTAGCTGAGGCCCACTGAACGAATGGCTCCCAAATATCCCAAGGCCGGGAGCAGCAGGCATGGTCTCCCAAAAGACGCCCAGTTGTGTATGCCCATAGGTAACATCTGATAACCAGTCTGAGACCTTGGGTATCCTACGTCTACCCCATTTAAGTGCAATTTGCCACCTAGCGTACAGCAGGAGTAAAGCATGCAATTTCCTCCTCTTGGGTAAGGTGTTACTCACTAATCCCAGCAGGCCCAAATGTGGGGACTAATTGTCAGTCCTACCAACTATCTGATTGACACACTCAAAGATTTCTTTCCAGAAGTCAGTGAGTTTAGGGCAGTGCCACGCCACATGCAGAAAGCTTGCATTGTCGAGACCGCATCTCCAACACCTGGCGTCTTCGCGTAGGCGCATGCGGTGGAGGCTGATCGGGGTACGATTGTAGCGATGTAAAAATTTGAAATGAATACGGTGTAGCCTGTAATGGGGGGATAGCTCCAGTAACTGTTTGCAACAGAACGACCATTGGTCCAGCTCAGCATTCCAAAGCGCCATAGATCGAGACTGTACTACGGGGGCGTGGTCCTGCGTTTCATTATGTAAACGTGTCACTAGTGTTCGAGGCATGTGGGCTGCTGAATTCATATCTGTGCATAGATCGCCACCTAGTGTTGGGTCCGGATGATTGCACATTGTTGTCCTGGAAGAGTCTTCGAAGTATCACGAGATAGGTGGCTCCTCCCCTGGACTACAGTGCGCATGGGCATCGCCTCCATCCCCAGATTGTTTTTTTCCGCCATTGGGTTCGGATGTGTTTCGGTTCCCTCTGTCGGAACCGATAGTTGTTCAACTTCTACTCGAGACCAAAAGGTCTTTAGGCTGGGCGTCGGTATAGTTGCGTACGGGTTTCTTTCTGACTCTCAGCTCCGATCTCTTGCTGCCCTTCCACGTGCTTTCGGCGCGGACGGGCCTACACTACATTCTTGCTATGGAGCGAACTCCGTTTAAGAAGTGCCCGGTGTGTAACTCTAAATATTCACACCTCGACGTGCACCCTGTGTGCAATACCTGCTTGTCGCCGGATCACCGCGAAGACACCTGTATGGCGTGTTCGAAGTTCCGGAGCAAGAAGACTTTAAAGATTCGCCGGGCTAATCGGCTCCAGGCTCAGTTATCGGCTACGGCGCCCCCACCAGACGACATTTTCCAAGAATCTGTCGAGGGAGAAGACGACGGGCAAGGTTCGGACTCTAATCCCGCATCCGAAGGTGAAACCTATGACGAAGGTGCGGAGAACTTTGACGAAGTCGCCGACGAGGTAGGGGACGACGAACAGGCTTTTGCCACTATGGGTGATAGCTCAGAGGAGGAGCATCCCCAACGAGACTCTGGGGTTATTACCCCTCCTACGGCCCAGGTCGAGGGATCGCCTTCGGGCCTTACCCAAGATCTAACTATGAGTCCTACGTCCCCGCCTCCGGGCCCGGTCACGGACACTTATGAACCATCACTTACGTCGAAGAGAACGAAAGTGAAGCCAACTGGTCACGCACCCTCGGATGCGAAACCGAAAGTGAAAGTTGCGCTGGTGAAGAAGGTTCTGGAGGCGTCAACTTCCAAGGAATCCAAAATGGCCGACTCTAAGAGCCACGCCAAGATGGCCGACCCGAAGTCCTCGGGGTCGGTACCGAAGGCGAAATCGTCCGACGCGGCTGCGTCGGCTCCGAAAGGGGTCGTGAACCCGAAGTCGGCTCCGAAAGGGCGTGGACCCGAAGTCGGCTCCGAAGAAGCGCCTGGGCGACGACGAGCGTGGCCAGGGGGCCTCGGCCCCGAAGAAGGCGCATGTCGAGCCGGTCAAGCCCTCTCCGGCCTTGACGAAGAAGATGGAGGAATCCTTGCAGCGGATTCCAAAGGACACTGGCGCCGAAGCTCACGCCTAAGGCTGCGACGGAGCAGACGCCTATCCGTTTCACCTTTCCTCCCAAGTCGGCGCCAAAGGCCTTCGCGCCGAAACAGAGTGGACCCTCGAAGGAGGTGTTGGCACCTAAAGCGGCCTTGGTGGTGTCGAAGCTCTGACTCCAACCCCTTGCTGAAGAGGAACGTCGTGAGGTACTCATCGACGCCAACACCGGAAAACTGTCGCTCCTCAAAAGGAAGATCACGACGGAGCCGGCGTTGGAACATTTTAAGATCCCTCTCAAGAACAAACGGGACTCCGAGGGCTCTTCGGCTTTGGTGGAACCTGTGTCCCCACAAACCCTGGGGTACTCGCCGACGCATTCCGTCGCAGCCGGTGCGGACGAGGAGGATGCAGAGTACGACTATCCGGCGTACTCGGATCCGGAGGAGGAGCACGTGCCGTGGTCCGCCGGAGGCGACCCGGAGGACCCGCAGGGGGGTCAGGACGCTCAACTTTTCGCGGCCAAGACGTCACCGACCGAGGATTCAGCGGCCTTCAATGCCTTGGTAGAGAGAGCTGCTGCTAACCACGACGTCGAGCTGCACTCGGACCCCGTGGATGTGGACTTCTTGTTCGACACCTTCTCGGTAGCCGAAAAGTCAGTCAAAACGCTACCGATGCTGAAGGGGGTGCTTCAACATGCAACAGAGGTTTTCAAGGAGCCCACCCGAGCGCGTGTGGTCAACCCTCGCATCGACAGGAAATATAAAGCAGCGCCCACGGATCCGACATATATCAAGGGACACTTGCCATTGGACTCCCTGGTCGTTTCCAATGCTCGGAAGAGGGCGAACTCTCAAACTACTGGTGACGCTCCTCCCCCAGATAAGGAGTCCAAGATTTTCGAGGCCTCAGGCAAACGGATTGCTGCACAGGCAGCTAATATTTGGAGAATATCTAACACCCAAGCCTTGCTTGCACGTTATGATAGGGCCCATTATGACACATTAGAGGCCATACTGCAACACTTGCCTGACCAATACAAGGAGGCGGGGGAGATGCTGATTCAGGAGGGTAAACTCATTACAAATGCATCCATTAAATGTGCTTTGGATGTGGCAGACACAGCCTCCAGGGCTATCAATACTAGTGTGCTGCTTAGACGCCATGCCTGGCTTAGAATTTCGGGGTTCAAACCCGACATCCAAACCACTATACTGAATCAGACAGTGAATCTTGACCATCTGTTTGGCCCAGAGGTGGATGCCACACTGGAAAAAATGAAAAAAGATACCGAAACTGCCAAGTCCATGGGGGCTTTACAAAGTCAGCAGTTTCGGGGTAATTCCTTTCGCCGCTCAAACTCCAGAGGCACCTCAAGGGGACAAGCATCCCAGTCCACACAATATTTCAAGACTAACACCCAAGCCTCGTATAACAACAAAAATAGAGGTGGTTACAGAGGCAATAATGTCAAGGGCAGGGGACGTGGAAACAATAGCTCCAGGTCCACCGCCACCAACAAACAGTGACGTCTTGTCACTGCCCCCCGGCCATGCAACACCGGTCGGGGGGAGGCTCCAGCAGTTCCTGCCGGCGTGGAAGTCCATCACCACGGACAGGTGGGTGAGGTCTATTATCCAGTACGGGTACTGTCTAGAGCTTACGTCCATTCCACCGGACATACCCCCAAGGAGCCGTCCTATGTCAGGCGAGCACTTGACCTTGTTGCAGCAAGAAGTTGTAGTCATGCTGCAAAAAGGGGCGATAGAGCTCGTTCCATTGCAAGAGCGAGGAACAGGGGTTTACTCCCTGTATTTTTTGATTCCCAAGAAGGACGGATCCCTCAGGCCGATCCTGGACCTCAGGCCCTTGAACTGGTACATCCTCTCGGAGCACTTCCATATGCTCACGTTGCAGCAGGTGCTTCCCCTGCTTCAACAGGGGGACTTCCTGGCTACGCTGGATCTGAAAGATGCCTATTTTCATATTCCCCTGCATCCTTCCCACAGGAAGTACCTCAGATTCACGATCTTAGACCAGCATTACCAGTTCAAGGTTCTGCCGTTCGGGGTCACCACGGCACCAAGAGTGTTTACCAAGTGCCTAGCGACTGTGGCGGCGCATCTCCGTCGCCAACACGTCCACGTCTTTCCCTACCTGGACGACTGGCTCATTCAGGCAAGGACAGAACAACAGTGCGTCGACCACGTGTCACGCACCATTCATCTCCTGCACGATCTGGGATTCTCTCTGAACTACCCAAAGTCCCATCTCCAGCCCGCCCACGTGCGACAGTACCTGGGTGCGACAATCGACACTCTGGCAGCCACCGCGCAGCCGAATTCAGTGAGAATCGCCAGTATCCAGGCGCTGATCCAACGATTCAGACCCCAGCACTCGCTTCCGGCGAGGGTGTTCATGCAGTTGATAGGCATGATGGCCTCCTGCATCTCCATTGTCCCGCACGCGAGACTACATATGCGTCCGCTTCAGGAGTGCCTTGCACGTCAGTGGACTCAGGCTCATGGGCAACTGACAGACCTAGTGTTGGTGAGCGGTCGGGCATACAACTCTCTGCATTGGTGGAATCCACACAACCTTTGCAAGGGCCGACCATTCCAAGAGCCTGTTCCACAGATTATCCTGACGACGGACGCCTCTCTCCAGGGATGGGGAGCGCATGTACTCCATTACACTGTGCAGGGACTATGGACACTACAGCAAAGGAAGATGCACATCAATGTGTTGGAACTGATGGCAATCTTCATGGCCTTGAAGGCGTTCAAAGTACATCTGTGCAACAAAGTCGTGTTGATCCGGACGGACAACATGACAGCCATGTACTACATCCAGAAGCAGGGAGGCACGCACTCTCCACAGCTGTCTCATCTGGCTCAGAGCATGTGGAAGTGGGCCATTCAGAGGAACATCTTCCTCATGGCAGAGCATCTCCCGGGCAAAGACAATCAAATGGCGGATCTGCTCAGCAGGCACAGCCATCAGATGCACGAGTGGGAGATACATCCATCAGTACTCCAACCGTACTTCCAAAGGTGGGGTCATCCAGAGATAGACCTGTTCGCCACAAAGGAGAACGCAAAATGCCAAAGCTTCGCCGCCAGATTCCCACACCCCCAATCACAGGGCAATGCGATGTGGATGAACTGGTCAGGCAGATTTGCGTACGCTTTTCCCCCAGCACCTCTGATACCGCTGGTGGCACGCAAGCTCAGGCAGCACTCGATGACTCTCATCCTGGTTGCTCCAACGTGGGCTCGCCAACCATGGTACACCACGTTTCTCGAACTGTCCGTGGTACCGCATCAAAGGCTTCATCTCACTCCCAGCCTTCTGACGCAGAGCCATGGCGACATTCAGCACCCAGATCCGCAACAGCTCAACCTGGCGATCTGGCTCCTGAAGTCCTAGAGTTTGGCTACCTCAATCTTCCTCCCGATTGCATGAACATCATTCGGGAGGCAAGGAAGCCCACTACCAGAGCTTGTTATGCGGCTAAATGGAAAAGGTTTGTCATCTACTGTGTTAACCACAATATTGACCCGCTAGATGCTTCCATTCAAAACATCATTTGCTATCTTTTCCACCTGTATCAATGCAATCTGGCATACTCTTCCATCCGCATTCACCTGTCTGCTATGGCAGCGTACCTCCAGAATAGACAACACCTGTCACTCTTCAGGGTCCCTGCTATCAAGGCCTTTCTGGAAGGACTCAAAAGGGTCATTCCACCAAGGACCCCACCAGCTCCAGAATGGAACCTCAATGTGGTTCTTACGAGGCTGATGGGTCCTCCCTTTGAGCCACTGCACTCTTGTGAGCTTCAGTTTCTGACTTGGAAGGTTGCGTTCTTAGTAGCGATCACTTCGCTACGGAGGGTTAGCGAGCTGCAGGCGCTCACCATCCAAGAACCCTTTTTCCAGGTACATGCTAACAGGGTGGTGCTCCGCACTAACCCTAAATTCTTACCCAAAGTGGTATCCCAATTCCACTTAAACCAAACAATTGAATTGCCGGTGTTTTTCCAAAACCCAGATACGCTGGCGGAGCGCATGCTCCACACCCTTGATGTTAAGAGGGCCTTGATGTATTATGTAGACAGGACAAAAGATTTTCGCAAAACCAAGCAGCTTTTTGTTGCTTTTGCCACTCACCACAAGGGAAACGCTATCTCTAAAGCAGGGATTGCTAGGTGGATAGTGAAGTGCATTCAGATCTGTTACGCTAAAGCTAAGCGCACTCTCACTATCCAACCGAGGGCCCACTCCACCAGGAAGTTGGGGGCCTCTATGGCTTTCCTAGGTAACATTCCCTTAGAAGATATCTGTAGAGCAGCCACATGGTCTACCACACATACTTTCACTAAACACTACTGTGTAGACGTACATTCCAAACAACAGGCAGCTGTTGGTCAGGCTGTTCTAAAAACCCTTTTTCAGACTGCTGCAGCTGGCACGGGCGGCCGCAGATAATGGAGGGACTGCTATGTATTCTATGCACAGATATGAATTCAGCAGCCCACATGCCTCGAACTGCAAATGCTACTTACCAGTATGCATCTGTTCTTGGCATGTAGGGCTGCTGACATTCATATCGCCCACCCTCCTCCCCGGCGCCTGTAGCAGCTGCAGAATTCATTCATTTACATACATATGCTCATAGCATGGTCATCACTCACATTCTTCACTCCATCTCTGCCAATGGCTAAAAACAATCTGGGGATGGAGGCGATGCCCATGCGCACTGTAGTCCAGGGGAGGAGCCACCTATCTCGTGATACTTCGAAGACTCTTCCAGGACAACAATGTGCAATCATCCGGACCCAACACTAGGTGGCGATCTATGCACAGATATGAATGTCAGCAGCCCTTGGGGGAGGCGCGAGCCAGTATATTTTGTAAGGCATTAAGTGTTGGGGGCGCTTCAGGGAATCCCTCCCAAAGGGAGCGGCAAGCATGCGTCAACTGGTGATACAGAAACACCTCCTGAAAGGGGGCCACCCTCCCCTCCTCCTGCACCGGTGTATCTCGGAAAACCCCGTCAGGATATAGATCAGCAAAGTTGCGAATCTGGGCGCCTCCAAGCACTATCTCGCCACCGCGAGTTTCGAATGTGGATCAATGTCACACATTCATCCCAGTCCATTGATCCACATTCGTTCCATCACTTGTTTTGTTTGCAAATTTTGCCCTAAGTGCGCTGGGGATGCTCAGACGTGGGTCCCAGGCACTCCACACCACTGGAGTCAAGCTAGCCGGGCTGATGAGAGGTGTTACCTCGAAACCGGTCCGGTCCTCGGATGCTTGATTCCGTTCTGGGAAGGACATGGCTTTTGTAGTTCGGACTGGACTGTTCCCATGGGGCACAGGGTCAGAGCTGATTTGCATATCGCCATTGTCTAACCCAGGGTGGTGTGGAGTGCAAAAAAACGATGGATTTGGGCCCAGATTTTTGGACTGGGATGAATGTGTGACATTGATCCACATTCGGTCCATCACTTGTTTTGTTTGCAAATTCCGCCCTAAGTGCGCTGGGGATGCTCAGACGTGGGTCCCAGGCACTCCACACCCCTGGAGTCAAGCTAGCCGGGCTGATGAGAGGTGTTACCTCGAAACCGGTCCGGTCCTCGGATGCTTGATTCCGTTCTGGCCCACATTTAGCCCCAGCAACTTGTATAGGTGCACAAACAGAAAGACTCAGTCATTATCACTTAGCTGATCTGCGTCCTGGTCCTGTCGCACATGCGTAGTTTTCTTCTTTGGGCCGCAGATATGCTTTGCAAATTTCAGGGCAGATTTGGTGTCCGTGAAAAAGTGCGCCGACCCCTCGTGGGTGACTTTTAGTTGCCTGTAGGAGTAGTCGTTTAGCAGGTAAGAATTCTTTCCTGGCTGCTTGGACCAGGGGTGTAAAATCCAGATAGAATGACACTTTATTGCCGTCATGAGCTAACTGGCCCTTCTCACGCGCCAGCTTCAGAATCAAGTCTGTCTTGATAATGAAGGAGTTTCGCCAGGATGGGCCTTGGCGTGCCACCCACCGGCGGTATCGGGCCTAGTGCCCTATGAATCTCTAATAAAAGAGAGAGGGACCCCAAAACCAAAGGGATAGGGTACCGAAATTGACGTTAGTCAGACAAAAATTCCCTTTGGATGAAATGGCAACAGTACATAAGTACTCACAAGCATACAAACAACAATTTACATCGAAGCAATGTAGATAAATGCAATACAACCTCCCTGTGTGAAAACACTCTCAAAACATTTCAAATTATAAAAACAGTTTATTAAAAAACATCACATTAGATAAAAACAGAAATTTGGGAAACATATAAGGACGGTGTAATAATCAATAAAAACAACAACATTCAGTAAAAAGGAGTGTGCAAGAAAGTAAGGGTAGAAACCATTCATAAAAAGACAACAAATTTGGTTTCCCCTTTCGTATTTATTCCTAGATTCACTCCTTAGGCGTCGACGCGTTTCGGCGGTGTAAGCATATTAATCCGCCTTCATCAGGACAGTGAACAATATAGATTCCCAAATAGATTCTGCAATTATAATAAAACCAATTTTAGGTTTGTCAAGTTCATAACATCCAGTAATCAGAAAATCACAATCCTTAAACCACTCTAATGTAATTAAATCATTGTATCGACATATTTACATTGCTTCAAAGACAAACTACATATATATAAAACAACTAAGACTGCATAGCCTACATAGTTAGATAACAGCAATTCAAAAATTCATTTCTTATAAAGCAACCCCCGAATTTATTAATATATGCATATTCAAGCTTGATATAGAGTTCAGGAACTTTTGGCCTTCTTTGTGAATACCATATTTACGGATTTTGTAGAAGCAGAGGTGGCGCAGGATAAAGAACATTGGTACATCACCTACCTCAGACGTATGCAAGGTATGGCCTATATTGCATGGGGTGTTCCGCCTCCTATGCGTCAAAGCCAGGAATTCGTCCAGCGAATTCTTTTAAATATGCGTTCAAATACGCATTAAGGTACCTATCAATAGAAGGATAGTTTACAGAGTAATGTTAGGTAGCCAATTTGAAGGCTGTATTCCAAAAGTCACATAAGTCTAAAGACTACCCGTTATTATTGGTCACAGAAACTGATTCCAGTACTGACTTATTCGTGTTAAAATTTAGAAAATATTTGGACTGCTCTAACGGCTCATAAGAGCATTGTATTTTAAGTTTCTATATGTAGAACCCTATCGTTCTGCGCAAACGATACTAAAATCAATAGAACGCGAAAAATTTTTTTTTACAGTGTACAGTCATCCAAACGAAGAAGTATACCACCATAAAGACGTGTTTACGCCTTACAACATTAATAGAGTAAGTACCAGATAAAACTGCTCGGTTTAAGTGAATGAACCCGCCATGTATACGGTTACTGGCTTAACAATAAGACCTGAGACTAAAATGTTGAGAATAAAACAATTTTTGTTTTACTCAATTTCAAACTGAATGTGAACTATCTTATGAGCAGATATGTAAGAAACCAACATGCATAACGCATAATAACTTTGTCGCTCAACACTGAGCCCATAGTGTCTAAAGTAGAGCGCAAATGACGAGATATGATAAGGCATAGAATTGTCATAGACTTATGTGACTTTTGGAATACAGCCTTCAAATTGGCTACCTAACATTACTCTGTAAACTATCCTTCTATTGATAGGTACCTTAATGCGTATTTGAACGCATATTTAAAAGAATTCGCTGGACGAATTCCTGGCTTTGACGCATAGGAGGCGGAACACCCCATGCAATATAGGCCATACCTTGCATACGTCTGAGGTAGGTGATGTACCAATGTTCTTTATCCTGCGCCACCTCTGCTTCTACAAAATCCGTAAATATGGTATTCACAAAGAAGGCCAAAAGTTCCTGAACTCTATATCAAGCTTGAATATGCATATATTAATAAATTCGGGGGTTGCTTTATAAGAAATGAATTTTTGAATTGCTGTTATCTAACTATGTAGGCTATGCAGTCTTAGTTGTTTTATATATATGTAGTTTGTCTTTGAAGCAATGTAAATATGTCGATACAATGATTTAATTACATTAGAGTGGTTTAAGGATTGTGATTTTCTGATTACTGGATGTTATGAACTTGACAAACCTAAAATTGGTTTTATTATAATTGCAGAATCTATTTGGGAATCTATATTGTTCACTGTCCTGATGAAGGCGGATTAATATGCTTACACCGCCGAAACGCGTCGACGCCTAAGGAGTGAATCTAGGAATAAATACGAAAGGGGAAACCAAATTTGTTGTCTTTTTATGAATGGTTTCTACCCTTACTTTCTTGCACACTCCTTTTTACTGAATGTTGTTGTTTTTATTGATTATTACACCGTCCTTATATGTTTCCCAAATTTCTGTTTTTATCTAATGTGATGTTTTTTAATAAACTGTTTTTATAATTTGAAATGTTTTGAGAGTGTTTTCACACAGGGAGGTTGTATTGCATTTATCTACATTGCTTCGATGTAAATTGTTGTTTGTATGCTTGTGAGTACTTATGTACTGTTGCCATTTCATCCAAAGGGAATTTTTGTCTGACTAACGTCTAGTGCCCTATGAGCCTGCTCCACCACAAATACCGGGGTAGATGCGGATCGAAAAGCACATGAAGCAGATTTGTAACATAGACCTCCATCTTTCCTGTGTTGGTCGTCTCCGGAATTCCGGTGATTCGGAGGTTGTTTCTTGGGGAACGGGCCTCTAAATCATCATTCTTCGCCTTGATTACCATAAGCAGCTTGTCCATATAAAGAAGTTGTTCTTTCGTGTCACGTTGAGATTCCACATCTTCAGTATGTCTGTTCTCCAGCCCATCCAGCCTGGTTTCGTGGGTGGAGACTTGCTTCTTGACTTGGTCCATCTGGGTGGTGAGCATATCCAGTTTTGCGTCTATATTTCTTAAACTAGAGCGCACATCAAGCATCAATGATTTAAGGTCATCCTCCCGTTCAATTCCATTTTAGGCGCTACCAGCTGCACCACTGTCCGCCACTTGGGTGTCTTTGGGCTTCGTAGGTCTGGCATTATCAAACGAGATTTTTGCTTGCTTTGCTTCATTTCTCCCCATGACGGAGTAGGGCGGGGTGGCCTGCAGCCAAGGCTGCAGAGCTATCCGAGAGCACCTCTTGCGATGTAGTCCTGGACACACCTATATCCACACAGCGCTACAGCCACGAGGCAAGCGGGAATCCGCGACTCAAGCAGGGCTAGTTCTGCACCACCAACAATCAAGTGCATTGGGATCGAGTAAGCAGTGCTGTGTCAAACTGTAGGACCAAAGGGCATAATGTTCAATGCAGTAACAGCGCCAGGCCCCCCAGCCCTCCAGCAGGGCCGCACTTGAGTAATAGCGTCCGCTCAGTAACGGAGGCTGGCCGGCAAGGTGGTGGCGCCGCAACCCGCCCGCCAACAAATAAACGGTTGTGTGGTACAAAGGCCACGAACCTGGACCTTAGGTGAAATAGCAAATTATAATGTAGGCAAGTAGGCGCAGCCTCAGAATGTTAGTTACACAACGACCTCCCACAGCGCCCACATGAAGGTCGTGTAGTATGAAACACAGCAGCTCCCCCGAGCAAATACGGAGGGGGGGGGAGTGGGAAGGCGTGGTGCGGTAATATCACAGGAGCACAGTGGTGCAACCCCGCATCTCGCCCTTCGTGGTACCGGCAGCCGCCTCGCTGATCCCTTGTTCGCTCCAGAACTCGCGGATGCCTGGAAGATGGCGTCCCAGGCCTCCCCGGCGATCACCGCCCACCGAAACGCCGCAGCTGCGGGTGAAGGCTCAGTCCGCTTGTGCGAGGCGCAATGGATGCTCCAATCTCCCTCACCTACAGCCCCACAGTGCTCCGACGCAGCCCATGGGGTCCTCGGGGTAGATGGTGACAGGGCCGCAAGACCGCGAGGTAGATTACTCCACCCAGCCAGATGAGGAGCATCCCGGCCCGGGCCCCAATGATGTCGGACGCTCAGGGTCCGCTCCACGAGGCTGGGGCAGTGCAAGGATGCACCACCGGGGAGGCGTGAGTCGCCAGCCACACACACCAGGGACAGCGGATGTCAGGGCCCCAGCCTAGAGCTCCGGAGTCTGCAGTTAAAAGGATAAATTAAGGATTTCTTGCCTTGGCCGGCGGAGCTCGCTCAGACGGCGGCAATCTCGCAACCTGGCTAGCCACGCCCCCAACTGCAAAACTATAGTTGTAGGTAAATCACTGGTGGTGTTATTAGGCTGTTTAAATCGCGTGTACTGCAGCATGTGGAACTTGGGAAAGGTAATAGATTGCTGTTCAAAGTAAACCTTGAGGATCTCCATTGGTATAACCTGACCTTAAGGTTGAATGGCATTCTAAAAGTATCAGGATTTTGGAGTTAGCCGATATTGGCCCTTGCTTTCAGATATAGTCATAAAAAAGATAATCAGGATTTTTACAATGCTTGTTTGTGTAGGAATAGTCCCTATTAGCTCCACTATTTCTAATAGCCGTAGGGACGGCTATGCAACCATCACAAACAACAAGGGTGAGTGACATCTCAGTCTCTCAATCCTCTAAGATTACTGGGTCTGGTAAAAAACATTGATTCCCATCCTTGCCTTAGGAGCCCAATACTTGATCAAGAAAGTGTTAATAAATCTGCAGTCAAGCCCAAATCAAGATAGCACTTTGACTCTAAATGTCCATTCGAGATGCCCTAATGCTTTTCAGCATCTTAACAAATCTCAAGAGCCGGTACCTTTCACACTTTAGATATAGTAGTGATCTTGTGCATATTATCGATTGGTTTCCTTAAACTCTAACTCTGCTTGGTGTTCATTAATGAACCCCTATCTTGAGCAACTTCTGCTGAGGTGCTAATTGTGTATATAATTTATTATCAGCCTTAGAAATAATAATTATTATTGTGGCCTTGCTGAAAGATGACCTAACTATGATTTCCCATGTGGTGAGAAATTGTAATGGACCAAACGAAAACTGTTGAAATGTATTGTAAAAGCTAGCTAAAAACGAAGGGTGGGCGTAACTTGCGGAATTCATTTTTCCATTTATTTAACACATAGACGTATAACATGTATGACATTTTAGGATGTACAGTAGCCAAGCATTCAAACAGACCAAACTACTTACCTTAGTACAGTATAACAGCTGCTAAGCAGTGCACAATAAATGACACCAGTCAGCTGCAAAATTATATTAAAAGGTGTTGCCAACAATACAGGCATCAGGAAAGTAAACTAAGGTCAATCTGCCTTCTATATGGCTCACCGGAATGCAATCAAATTAACCTACCAAACTGGTCATCGTATTCATATGTATGTACATGTTATGCACCTGTAGTGTAGTTTAGATAGCCCCATGGGGATGGAGCCTGTAGGACCACATATCCCACAGATATTGGATATGAGTGTCTTGGTGTAACTTGAACAACGCGTGAAGCCATGTAGAGAATGGTGGAGATGTAACAGGGTTAGCAGAGGGTCAGCGCGGCATAGTCCATGATAATGGTACAGAACTACGGGGGAGGGGACCCTGAGCAGAGTGAGTAGCTGGAAACTTGGGCATTGTTATTCATCATTCAACTCCTGAGCCTTAATGTATTCAAGCAGTGCATTCCATTCCATGGCTATGGTTTGCTTCCGCAAGACTCTGTATTCCTCCATCCTTAAGGCGGAACCTTCCGCCATGCTCCACCACAACTCATCATCCCCACTGGGGTGAAACACAGGGAGTGTTACTGGGGACTTCCAACGTCTTAAGAGGCGCTTTGCCAATAAGAGCTCTACATCAACAAAACATTCCACAACCCTGGAGCTCTTAGACTTAGGGTAGAGCCCCAGAACACACTGCTATACCTTATTCCAGTAGTACAACCCAGCTAACTGACAAAGTGGTCGGAATAGTCACCCAATAAGAGGACGGCGAAGAACGTGCCCATAGCATGTGTAGGAGGTCTGCATCTTGTGTGGGGCATGGGGCAGTCGGAGGACATAGTGGGGAAGCATAATTACATGTGCCATAATGTCACGAAATTACATAAATCTACTTTGGGATCACGTGGAATGAATCTACCAGAATAAATCTGTATTTAACGCTATTTTCTTAGTGCAAAAATGCTCCCTTAAGTCCGAAATGGACGGGAGAATGCATTTAAAAGTGTTTAGAAATATCTCTAAATGCAACAGAAAATTAATAATCGCATGAGCATCTGCTTGCTAAAGTGTTCGCTCGCTATAGCCCCCACTCCCATTACTCTCGGTTATACGAGCTGGCATAATCGCACGATTATCATTAATGCCATGTCAAAGATCTCCATTGACCTTCCAAAATTATTCAGATTACTCCTGTCTAATAAAAATTACTCCCAGGACCAGTACAAATCAGCAGGCAAATTGTATTTCAATGCATTTTTGACCTGATTACTGATTTTGGATTCGGCTTTCTAGGCTGTCTTTGTTTGCCAATAATGTACAGTGTAGCACTACCTCATTTAACTACTCCTTAGCATGTGGCCCATAGCTACTGCTTGTTTGCCATTCTTCAAGACCGACTGCTACACACTTCCTGTTCCTTGTTTTAAACTTTTTTTTCTATGAGTCTGCCAGGTTTTTTCCAATCTAATAATGCAGTTGCTCACTTTGATAAGGGTTAATTCTTTCCTGTAGGAGTGGGGCATCTTGTGTTGACAGCAGAATACCACTAGCATGTTATGTACCCTGTGTAAGCATGTTGTGAAGGAGGAAATTGGCAGAGCGTGATCAGAACTTAAATATGCTGCTTGAATCTCTTCTAATTTCACATGCTGTGCATTATTCTGCTGTCCAGTAATTGGGTCTGGAAATATTTTTGTTGCCCAAACTTTTCTACTGGGCCTCACCTAGTCAGAATCAATAGGACTCATTGCGATGTCGACCATAAGACCACAATACTCCACATTGCGTGACCTCTACTCCGACCTCCAGGCCCCCAATAGGTTGGGATGTGTGTCTAGACTGCTTGCGAAGAGGAACAAAAGTGAGAAGGAATAGGTTAAATACACTTTAATATGTAGAAAGAGAAAGGGCCATTGGCAGCGATTGTTGCTCAATATGGATTAAGGTTGTTCACGCGGTCTTTGACCCAATTTGAGAGTGTTTATTTGTGAGACTCATGAACGCTATTTTGTAGCAGGAGTACAAGGGGTTGGAATTTAATAAAATATCTATTTGTCCAAAGCATAGATTACTTAACAAGTCTACTTACTCTGTAAAAAAAATCAAATTTCTGTCTTCTTCCAGTGATGTGACAAAATATGCCCCTGTTCTTATATCAAAGCTCCAATAATTCCCTCTGTGATTATACCCAAGGTTCATGACTTTTCAGGTTTTGAGTTCTAGCAAGGTCCTGATTATGCAACATTTCTGATCGTATGCTTGTTTGAACATACAGTGTTCTATTTGAATGACTTAATTGAATATTCACAGGCGCTGTATGAATGCCTTTTTGTTAAGTGCAGCTTTTGGATCAAAGTGGGGCTTGAATATGCGAGCTCTTTTGGTAGGCTGTGGGGCTGGTCTGTGCAGTTTGTTAAATACCATTGTTCTAACTGCCTCAGTGCTTGCTTTTTTAGGTCTCGCCCTGGCGAAAGCGCTCTCTCGCTGCGAGAGCTATAGCTGTTGGCTCAGCCGACAACGAGGGGAGACAAGAGCTTGCCACGCGCGCAGCATTGTCTATGGCAGCGTCGGATTCCGACGTGCGCCTTCGGATTGGCTCACGCGCGTGACCCAATCCCAAGGCGCGCGTCTGAATCCGACGCTGCTATGCTTCTGAATACTGCGCGCCTTGTAGGTTTCGGTTTCTCATTTTCACGTGTGCGGTGAGCCGCCCCCACCCCCCTTTATAGCAAGCATGCAGTATGTTCCTGAGCCTGCCCTCCACCGACACACTCCTCACCCCACTGTCCTCCTAAGCAATGTACTGCGCCCCCCACCTCTCAGAGTTATCAGCTGCACTCGGCAAGTAGTAGATGTCAGCAAAATTGTCCATGTGGGTAAGGCTTTTGGTTTTTATACCAGTAGCACTTGATCTGTGTGGTTATTCCACAATGAGACTCGTGTATGTCATAACCTCATCGGGAGCTACCAGGCCAGTCGCAATCATTCATTCCAGCGCCGGCACTTAGTTTATGGGGAACTTGTTCTAAATTCTTATAGTGCATATGGAATGCAGCTGAAGGACTTCTCGACATTTGAAAGTACTCCCGTTTCTGTTGTGACTTTCCCTGCACCTAGGATAACGCTGGCGGGCTTCCGGGACTCCCAGACATTGCACACTGAGTGCACGTGTTGGAAATACGTAGTGTGCATGGGTTGCAGCTGTTAAGGCGACAACACTTTCATGGCCGCAGACGGTGCATACAAAGCGCACTTTTCCCATTACACATACTGCAGATGGACCGGAACAAGAACCCTTCACGGAAGCACTTTATGTATTTGCATGCAGCTTGACGCAGTTGCTGGGCTTTCTGTGACTGTATTTAGTGCACACATACAGTGTGCCCGTTTGTTACGTAGCTCACCTCACGTGAAGTGCATCTCGTGCACTTTCACCACAGGTGCGAACTTAGTGCCAGTACATACGATTTGTTTTTCTCAATTTTCCACAAGCAAAGCTATACGATATGAGCAAGGGTTGGTCCCCACCTGGAGCGTTGCGCGAGTGTGAAGATGTGGTGGCATTAAGAAAAGGCTATTACGTGTATCCGAAATGGCGCATCTATACGTAATGTATGTGTCGGCTGCCACGTTGGCGTTAGCAGTGCAGGTGTGCATTTTTAGGTGTGCATATCAGACACGTAGGTTGCAGTTAATGTTTGTCCTGTAATGTGTATGTATGTGACAGCACTGTTGTTCCGGTACAGATGATTGGCACTTTTTTGTCTCTGATCCCGTTTCCCCACCTCACTTTCTCTTCCATCTCCTGCCCTGTCCCCCCCTCTTTTCTCCCTTGCCTTTTTCATTTGTCCTGTAACATTCCCTTTCCCAGCCTTTGAAAGAAACATGCCTGCACGTATGTCCAACTGGCCTTTCAAAGCCACTGGCCTTGCCTGACGCGTAGCTCCTTTCTAACTTTTCAGTAACACCACTCTCTGTGGAAGCATTGTGACGGACTCTGCCAATGCCCTACTGGCCTTTCAAAGATTCTTGCCTCTGGCGTGAACCGTGTCTAACCCCATGCTAGCCTGTCGGAGACACCGGTGTTTGTAAATGTCCTGTGACTGACTATCATTTGCAATGCAATAGGTCTCGCATTTATGCGAATGTAAACTATTGGCATTGGAAATGACGATGCCTTTTATTTATGTTTTAAAAACGAAAACAAAAATAAAAGGCATTGTTATTTGCAATGACAAAAGCTCAAATTGCGTAAATGCGAGACCTATTGCATTGCAAATGCTTGTTGCCTTTGTTTCCGAATCATTGTGCAGTGATAAGTGTGCTAAAACCATATTTGCAGTGCAGTGCCTCTGTTGACAATTGAAGATCCTCAAGACTCCTGACCTTCTTAATTTGATAATTAACTTTGCAGGGTCTAGTCAGAGACAGAATCATATGGTGCAGGTTCTCTGAGCTAGTTCCGCTTGTACGTGTGGCTTACATTTGAAGAACCTGGTTTTGCACTAATAAAAGGAGTTCCTTGTGAAGGGTTTTGCATCTGCAAATTGACTCTCATGGGGTGGAAGCAGGTGGTAATTGCAGGGATGAAATTCCCTTTAAGTTGCACACATCCACAAACATACACTTTTAAAAGCATTCAATAACTTCTATCCAACTCATTTCTACCCTGGAAAATATGGAAAATTGCTGCTAGCATTTACAGAGTCTACGCAACCTGCACTGCTGCTGATCTTATGGATAAGTTCACCATTTCTGGCGGTTCTTGGAACTAACACAGACTGGGCACCATCAGACTGAAGTTTAAAAACAAGCAGTAAGACTAAATTAATTTTACATTTATGTTTCCAAGATCTGGAACAACATCCCCGTATCCATCAGGAGTGCACCAAGGCTGCCCCAATTTAGGAAAATGTTGCGACTTAATTATTTTAATAAACACTACTTCACAATGCATTAACCATCTACAACTCTGTAGTGTAGTTCCTATTTTCCCTATAGGCCCTGCGCATAGGAATAACATAAACAGCAGTGTAGACGTAGAAGTGCGGTCTTCCAGGTCTCTACTGACTATGTTAGACTTAATTGGGTTTGTACCAACTAGCTCAGAGGTCACTGGAAACTTTCTTGACTGAATAGGAAGTGATCAGCTTCACTGGCTCAGACAAGAAGGGATTCAGTTTTCCAACAACCGCATAAACATGACAACTTTGCTCCTTAGAATAAGAGTCAATCTCTAGAGTCGTGTGAAACAATAGACAGCTATTTCACTCAGTCAGTTGTGCAAGAATTACTTTCACCAGGATGCAGAGAATAGAGAGACGGGTGTTTTCAATAAAAGGTATTATTTATTGAACAGTCTTTCTTCTCGTGCAAGAGAAATGAATTGCCACAATTGCAAGACTTGTTATTATAAAAAGTGCGTAGAGTAAAAGGAGTAATGCGAAATAATACTGTAAAAGCATTGATATGGTTTCTTAGCCATACGATAGTTAAAATGAGTAAAATATATACATTCATATATACATTTAGCTAACGTCCTCAACTGGTGCTTGTAACTACGCCTACCCCAGTGTACCTGACCTAAGCCTAATACTTGGGAGGGAGTAAGTAGCAATTTAAGTTAAGTTGGTTTTGCCAAGGGTTTGCTTCAAGAATTCTCTCTAAGGGTTTAGTCAACACTGTACCTCTGGAATAGAATGTTGGAGGTCTGGTATCTCCCCTCAGGACTCCATATTCCAGTCACCCGCAAGGGTAGGCTGGAAACGCCGGAGCTGGATTTTCTCGGCAGGAGAAAAGACAGCGTCTCTCTCACCGCGTCAAGGAGGAGGGGCAGCGTCCGTGGGCTTCTCACATCTGCTGGGCTCTGCAAGGGACAGCTGTTCTGCTCCTGTATTCACCACCACCACCGCTGTGTTTGCTTAAGGCAAAGTTGGTATTATTTATACCTGAAAGGTGCTGAGTTTGACGTAAGTTTTTGGACATAAGACGTCAATAAAGATGTCACTAAGAACTGGTCGTTCTTACAGTGCTCATTAGAGTTCTATTACTAATAAAAACAAAGCAAGCGGGGCTTTCCTAGGTTGCTGGGGGTGTTATCTGTTGAAAGAACTCGGTGTGTAATCTAGGAATCTAAGATAGTGGCTTCTGCTGTGTCATACTGTAATGAGCTGCAGAGACAAGTTTGTGAAATATGGCTCTGATCGTTTATGCCATTATAGGGGTATGGATTGATTATAGCCGTATAGGGGCATAAGGTCACAATATTGATCGGGGTCCTAGATAGAACACGACCACTCCTCTTCCTCTCATTCTGTTTAAGCTTGCCTTTGACTGTGTATAGTGCTCTCCTGGCTTTTGGCTACGTTTACGTTGTAGGAATATTGTATACATACATATCAAGGCAGGAGTAAAATGCTTTACAGGGTGGGAGGGCCCCCAAAAATAAGGTTTACGTATAGAGAAAGGAGTTTATCCACAGGGGGAAATATGTTCCCACTGGAAAAAAATAAACAATTTTAACAAGTTAAATTGCATTGGCTCCACAAGTTTTAGCATTATCAAATGATTGGTTTCCATTTCACAAGTAAATGAACTTTACAAGGTCTTGTAAGTCAAAATATTATGGTCCTGATACGTGAAGCTATTTACCCCCGTAAGTGTGGCTTACATGTAAACAAGCTGGTTTTGCCCTGAAAATAATTTTCTCATACGATGTATTTTATATGAGCAAATCCATTCACAGGAGTTAATCTTTTCAAATTTACTCATGACAAGGCATGAGTCCTGGGAAGAGACGGTCATTGCAGCACAGGTCTCTTCTGCCTTTTGTTTTTCCGATGGTCCTATTTCTCTGGCTGCTCTTCAATTCTGGAATACACTGACATCCTACTCCTGGAAAGTGTCTTCTTCTGCAGGGCCAGGAAGATTCCTTCCCTTTCTTAGGAGGTGGGCAGACGGGCTTCTGGGAATTAGGCGCAGCCTCTGCTCTACCGGCAGAAAGTGCATATGTCCCCTTAGCTGTGACAGACTGTCAGGCCACCAACCCTTTTCACACAAAAGCCCTTTAAGTGTGCAAGAACTTAAAACCGGAACAAAATGGCGTGGTTTGGCTCCTTCTTTGATACACATTTTGTGGACAAGAGATACAGATACACTGCCTCAAATTTCATAAGTGGGTTTGGGTAGTTCTTTCAGGTCTCCTTCTCATGCTACTCTTCTGATGCACCCTTTGTGAAAAGTGATGCTTCTCACATCAGGTGGCAGTGTGGCTTTCTCCATCATGGAGCACCCAAAACATGGGCACTTTAAAGTATAATGTTTCTACTCGCTTCTGTCATCAGTCTTCCTCAAGCATTAATCGGACACAGACAAAAAGACAGGCTTGACCT
Source organism: Lissotriton vulgaris (assembly GCF_964263255.1). Lineage (NCBI taxonomy): Eukaryota > Metazoa > Chordata > Amphibia > Caudata > Salamandridae > Lissotriton > Lissotriton vulgaris. The sequence continues at coordinate 360,160,157 of NC_141696.1, read as the reverse complement.
AGAATCTTCCTCACCTTATACACCACAAAACTGCAGTCCAAACCTTACCATCGACCAAACTGCAGCGTTCAGGAAATACAAATTAGCAGCAGTCTGCTAATAGGGTCTTGATAGAATTTCTAAAAGCAGCCCTGTCTCCATCCTTATCACTTCAGTGTCTGGATTTCCACCCTCTAGCCAAAAGAATACATTTGCACTCTTGAGAAGCTGTTCTCATGCTAAATGTTGTGCCATGCCAAACTAGGGATATCCAATATGAATCCCACTAACTTTGTTATTCGGTCCTACTACCACTTAAATACCACACATTTATCACATGCATACGAAGCATACACTCGACATAAGCATACGATTCCAGTGAAGGTTCTTAGTGGCACATAACAGCAAAGATTTACTGAAATACAAAGTCAATTCTCAAAAATAAATTGTGGAGGGAAATAGAAAAATACTTTTTTGCTGGGGTAAAATTGCCCAGCTGTTTGGCACACAATTCTCTAGAGCTTGCAGGGTATCCTATAAGGCCACATTAGACCCTTATCAGTCAGGTGTTTAGCTTACTGAATAAATTATTCTCACCTGGATAATAATTCTTTAAAAGTGGTGATTTTTCCTGATTCACGTCTTTACACCACTACAGTGGCGAAAAGGGATCTATCCTCAGTGTTCCTTAACCCTGACTGCCTGCCATATTCCGCCACAGTCTGATTGTTTATGGGGACCAAAAACATTTTTGAACATTATATACCCACCTATATCTTCTTTGTAGCACATTAGAAACACTGAATAGTAAATGTCCTTGTTTTTTGTATGTTAATGTCATATTTGAGGTGGCGTGCATTCTGAATACACATAATATTTGTCTCTAGGTCCTTGATTAGACCTAAGTTGCTTAACTCTTATTTGACATGTTCTGCATACAAGTGTTATACGTAACTATATAACCATTTCTATACGTCAACTACTCGCATTTTAAGTGGAACAACACTGGAAATCTCACCCACATCAAACCTCCTAATCACTTAGGCTAGTCAGCCATCCAATCCACGATTAATGCTCACCAGTCCTGTCCTCCAAGACCTGGCATGCCTTAGTGCCTTCCTATGTTTAACATGCTGCAGCTTCATTATTGAAGATAGCTCTTTAGGCTTTCGGTTTAGGCTCTGAAGTTTCCAGGGCTACACAGAAATCACCCTGTCACCCTACCGTTTCTCAGCATGTCACGGAGTTAGAAATACTGGCCTGGCATTAGGGAGGCTATTTTTGAGGTAGAGGGGCACCCATCTCACAGGCAGTAAACAAACGGGGTCAACTCCTGGGTATCATCGGGCCTCATTGGCTTGGCACAGCATTAAAGATCTTGAATAACTTATAACTCCCCTTTCATTCCCTGTGGATTTTTAGCCAATGTTTGCGAAAAGTGTGCACTTTAAAATGCAGTTTTTGACCTCATTAACAAAAAAAAAAAATACATCTTGTGGTAGGCGAAAGGAAGATTACACTCCCAACTATCCGCAGCAGTAACAGCAAATCCTTCTTGAAGGAGTCTGGCCTGTTTGGTTTTCTCGCTTCCTGGGATTTGCGGCAGGTTTTACACACCACCACATTCAAAGATCGCCAGCAGTCAATGTCATGCGATCCAAACAGCAGTTAGAGTGCTCTTAAGCAACTTAGTGTGACATGACTTTTCTTTAAAAAACAAGACATATCCCAAATTTGGGGATACACAGCACATAGTTTATGCCATATTTTACTATTCTATCCCCGAGGTCACTATAGCCATCTCCATCCTGCTCCTAGTGTTGCTCCTCACAAACGGTGTCCCTAATATCTAGATGTTCCATTAAATTTGCTGTGAGCGGATTCCTAAAGTCTTTAGGTCTAGACACTTGAGGTAGTTCCTCCTCATATGCTTAGCTTATCTCTGCAATATATCATGTCTATTATCCATTTTCAATAGGTGTCTTATTCTCCTGTCCCGGTATGTAGCCACCCATCTCTTTGCTAATAATAGATCTACTACTGTGAGAAATTGGCCTGATATGCAGTGCTCACTATTCTAGTGATCCCTATGTATCAGTCCAAATGACCCTTATTGATGATTGGTTGTGAGTCAACCTTATAGACCAGCTATCCTAGTAGCATGGACAAGAGCAGTCTTTAGGCTAGACTCTAGAGGGCGTGTTAAGCCAGCTGTTATACCATCACATATACCCCTTGAACACCAAGTGAAAGGACACCACACAAGTTGTTATGAAAATAAAAGGATATTTATTTAGAACACAACAGCCCTGGACTCTTTATGAGGACAGGGCGCTAAGCACAATACAAAGCTCTTAAAGAAATACTGAAAGTCGCACAATTTACACAAATGCCCGAGGGGCACGAAAAACCATATACTCTGAAAGTGGAATGCGAAATTACTAGCAGGTAAGTACTACTCTCATAGGCTTCAGAAACGCTGGACCTACAATGCTGAACCCTTAGAAGCAGGAGGTCTAGGGACGTCGTGTGCAGAGTGGAAACTCTCACGCGGAATGCGGTACAAAGTCTATGGTTGCTAGAAATTACAAAGTTAGTGTTCTCGGGCGAACCCGACTAGGTAGGTCAAAAACGAAAGTGGATCTAGACACTTAGAGAGTTGTTCTACGCTGAAGAACCGTGGGACTCGGTTTACCTAGCCCAGGGGCTGCGGCTGCATAGGGTTCAAGTGTCGTCGGAAACACTCGTTGACGAACCAGGAGCCTGAAGTGGAAGTTGCTGGCAGGCGACCAGTGAAGATGTTCCGGGCTGATCCAAGGACTGGGTCAGCTGAAGAGGAGTACCTGTAAGCAGAGGGGACCAAGTTCTGAATCACTAGCCAGTGATTAGATGGGCACCAGGATGGCACCGGATGAAGTCACCTCGACCAGGTGAGTGGGCGACGCTGGGCTCTGCAGTCTCTCGGAGCAGGAGGCGTTGTCGGCGACCAGGATGGAGGTGCGAGCTGTCCCACGAAGGTATCTGCTGTCGGCGATGCTGGACACAGGATTGGGACAACAACTCTTGGCAAATGCAAGCCCACGCGGTGGACTCAAAATGGCGTCTGGAGTGTACAAGGAGGGTCCGGGGTGCTCCTCTGTTGGAGGGGAGCAAGGGCCAGTCTGGAGCAACCAGACCAGCGATGGAAGTGTCGTAGTTCGTCGTCAAGAGGGCTACAAGCCAGCAGGCAAGTAGCCGGACAATGCGGTGAGCAGCAAAGAGCAGAAGGGCCCCACGCAGATCTGGTGGATGCTGGGGGGCTGGACTTCGGTGCTGGAGCTGCTCAGGGTTAGGGCTTCTCGAACCCCAAAGCACTCACTCTAGGATCCCTCGGCGGTCGTGCTGGATAAGCGTAGTGCAGTTCTGAAGATGGCTGGTCCCGCGAGGTCTCGTCACACCCACGAATCTCAGCTGGGCTGATGATGCAGGTAGAGGTCAGAGGTGCCAGGGAAGCCGGGTCTCGTCGTGCTGGTCGGTCGGATTCCGGAGGAAGGACGTGCAGCAAACCGCAGGTTACTTAGTTGGTGCCCGCAGATGCAGGGTGACTACTCCTTAGTCACAAGGGAGAAATCTTGAGAAGAAGTCTTGAGTTCTTTTCGTAGAAAGTAGTTTCAGGATTCAAAGATGATCTAATTTGGAAGGGTCCCCGCTCCTACCTTTATTCTAAAGAAAGGGGCTGGTACGCGACTAGGTCCTGCCCATGGGTGGGACCAGGAAGGGGGGTGGTTACACCCCTCTCCCATGCCGGACTTTCCCCAGCTCAGGGGCTGGTGTGCCCTTGGAACTGGTTCAAGCCGGCCTATGCATAGTGAGCACCGGGGTGCCACTTGCAGTCACCTTCCTCTAAAGCCCTGCCTACCCAGGATACACAAAACCCTGTCTGGGATGGTGCTAGCACCGCCCCCGACAGGAAACCCTTTGTCCAAGCTCTCCTCGCTGGAAGGACTCCCAGCAGCAGGAGGTCAGACTTGTGTCTGTGGTGGCAGCATCCATTTTGTGATGCTGGTGCTCGAGTTAACTTTAACCGGGGTTCACAGTTACACACATGTCGTGTACCTCTAGAAGGGTGGAATGCTAACCCCGTCGCCAGAATTGGCGAGGGGTTAGTATTCCAATTCGTATGACACCTTACTCGACATGTTTTGATAAAGCGATACCAAAGTTGGCAAATAACCGCGAGGATTATAAGGCACTTAAGATTATATGGTACGCGTTATCATGGAACAGCTTTTAGGACTTGGTTCCGCAAGCTGCAAACGGGCTCAGCTCATGCCAGAGCACCATCTCACATGATTCCAAGCACTCCGCCTTCAGGATTGTTAAGGCCTGCCATAGGAGTGACTGATAGGAATCTATGTGTCCATTTTAGGGTTAGATATAGGTATACTAAATCTAAAGCAAAGGGTGATTACACCACCTTGCCCCAGCTGTCGTGCAGCCAGTTGTGTCAGATTTAGATTGCCAGCCAGGGGTGGCATAATACATGCTGCAGCCCCTGGTAGGCCCTGGGTACACCTATGCCCTGAGTTACAGGGTCTGATAAGGTGGCCCAGTACCAATTGGTAAATGCACCTAAGGTACACGTGTCAATTTAGTGAGAGAACAGCTAGGCTGTGGGTCTGATTAGCAGGCCCACAGCCAGGGAAGTCGTAAACCAGTGAAGCAAAAAGCTAAAATCTGGGGTGATCATAGGATTGCAGACCCTACTCTCCTACAACTACTATAAATGTAAGTTTTGCCAGCTGTATCATATTTATCAAACCCATTAAGCATACTCTTGCTGTACATTCTATAGTGCAATTTGTCATACAACATAACATCTTCATTACTTTCCCCCAATATGCATACACTTTTTCGCATTTCCATGCTAGACGCAGGAAGTCTGCATCTGGTTCCCCACATCTACGAAAATGTATCTCTTCTTGTAACCCATATTGATATAATCGTGCAGGTGTACAATAGATTTGGTGTAGGTATTTATAGTGTATGATGCGTAGGTTCCCGTTTGGGGTTAGCATTTCAATTAGTTTGCAGCAAAACTGGCACTCTTCCGTGTTCAGGGGTGTGTCTAATATCCTGTGTGCTGGTGGTACCCTGTGCTGTTTCCGCTTGCATCGCTTTGTACTTCTTTGTAACCACCATTAGTTTGTAGGTTGTTTCAGCTATTATCATTTGAAGCGGCGATCACATCGGTGGTTCATCTGTGAGGGATGGAAACAGTACTTTGACCACCTCCCGAAGTCTACAATATATGAATTTGAATAGGGGTGTTTGGTTGTTGACAAAGGCTGGATCATTGGGCTGTAGGCATGTGTCCTCATGATATAAATCTCCCATTTTTACCAATCCCACCTGCTATATTAATGCAATCCTTCCCCTTTATTGTGTCACTGAGAGTGCTGGGTGGTTCGCCATCGGCAGTGCCGGTGAATATAGTGGTAGCTTGTGTGCTATTGTGTAATAGTTTTCTTTATTGTGTTTGTTTCTTTCCGAGTTATGTCTGTACGTTGGTGAGTCAGTATACTGCTAAGCGGGATGGGATATGCATCCTCTGCTTCTACCGCTAGATACGTCATGTAGTGCAGCAGGTGAAAAAATAATGCGCATATTGTGATTGAGCACACAAGTAGTTTAGATACAAATTCGGTGCCACAAAGCCCCCTTGTTTGTATGTTAGCGTTAGTGATTTCCTGTCCATTTTGGATTGGTTTCTGTCCCACGCTAATCTGATCATTCTTGTTCTCCATGTTTTAAAAACCTGATTGAGTAGTATAATTGGAATATTGTTAAACGGATATAAAAACTTAGGCAGAATTACCATCTTCAATATGGCCACCCTTTCTGCCATAGACATTGGCATCTTACTCCATCTGTTAACTTGTGCTTCCAATTTCTTAATTACCACGCCATAATTTGCTCTGATCACTTCGTCCGGATCGCTATGTAACCATATCCCCACATATTTAATTGGGTCACTACTCCATTGTAGGGGGAATTCTAGTGTGTGTGGTCTAGTAGCCTCAGGTAAAGGAATTATTGTGGATTTGTTCCAGCATATGCTAAGACCTGAGTATCGCCCAAACAATGTATTCACTCAATATAGGCAATAGATTATTTTTGGAGTTAGACATACATCACTATGTCGTCTGCATAGAGGGATATACCTATTGGGTGCAATTGAAACTTAAGTGCTGCATCAGATTGTTTTAGCCTGCTATACATGCAAGGGGTTTGAGCGCAATGGTAAATAGGAGGGGGGAGAGGGGGCATCCCTGTCGTGTTCCCTGATGTGTGTATCTGGACAGACACCTGTCTGTTTACTTGGACAGATGCTAACTGTTTGGTGTAGAGGAGCTTAAGCCATTGCCACAGTGCTTCTGGCATTCCCATTTTCTTTAAAATCGTGAATAGATAGGATCATTCTATCAAGTGGAAGGTTTTGGCAGCATCAAGGTGTACCGCCGCCACCTCCAACTCTGGATTCACATGGTACTGCAGTGTGAAGATGGTACGCAGGTTATGTGATGAGGACCGTGCTGGTATAAAACCCGATTGGTCTCGGCAGTATAAGGGATTGTATTAATGGCTGCAGTCTCATGGCTAGGATTTTTGCTACGATCTTAACATCTGTGTTGATGAGTGACATTCGGCGGTAAGATTCACATCTATCTGGAGTCTTGTCGGGCTTTAGCAGCTCCACTATCATAGCCTCTCTTAGTGTTGGTGGTAAGATCTTTTTATTATATGCATCCGCCTTTCCATTAGATGCAGGCTTATCAGTTCTACATATTCTTTATAGAATTCACTTGTGAATTCGTCTGGCCCCGATACCTTACCATTTGGTAAGGCCTTTTTATCGTGTCTCACTTTTTGCAGTGTGGTTCGCTGTGCTAGATATTCTCTGACCATTTGAGAGCCACGCTAAAGCGATATCCTCTAGATATCCTATGATTTCTTGTATTCTCACTGTCTATTGGGATGCATAGAGGCTGCCATATACCTCTGCAAATGTTCCAAGTATCCCTTTTGCATCATAATGGTCTTCTTCTCTGTCATTCAATATCTTTATAACTGTCTGCATTATTTTTTCTGCTTGTATTTTATGTGCTTGTGTGTGACCTGCCTACCTCCTTCCCCGTATGCTCTTGCTACCTGTCGACGTGTCGGATATTTGATTTCACTATTTTCCGTCCAGCAGCCAGCCGTACCTGCGGCTTTTTCTTTCCTGCCTTTGACTCCACAGGCCCTCGTGGACTATAAAACCAGCCCTGCCTGTTAGCGGTGGCTCACGGCCGCAACGTCACCCATCCACACCAGGAGGTGCAATAAAAGCGAGCGAGAACTCCTGCAGCGCGGGTTCTCATTTCCGTCCACCAGCCAGCCAGTTGTACCTGCAGCATATTCTTTCCTGCCTTTGCCGACTGCACTGACCATAGTGGACTACAAGACCCAGCCCTGCCTGTTATCGGCGGCGCACAGCCGCAACGTCACCCATCAACGCCAGTTGGTGTAACAAAAGCAAGCGGGAACTCGCGGGATGCGCATGGACAAAGCCTGGACCAAGGGCGGGCCCGTTTGCGCCTGTCCGCGGCAGGCCAAGGGTGGGCTGGGCCACTCACCTTGGCCCTAGAAGCAACATATTACCGGTAAGGAGCCGGATTATATAAATCGTATAAATCAGGGAACTTTAAAATTTGTGGATTATGGGCAAGAGAAAATTGGCCTCTAATGGAGGGAAGTCCACTACTAAAAATGTGCCCATCACTAACTTTCTAAAAAATGCTGTGGGGATAATTAATAACGAGAACCTAGGTCGAGGAAGTACTCGCAGCCACAAAAGACGCCCTAGATATTGCAATGAAAAAGTCGCTACCAGAGGCTGGGAGCGGGCAAACTGCTTCACCTCTCATGATGAATTAGGGGGATGATAAGGACCTTATGGTAGGAACTACTAGCCTTTGCGAAAATAAAACAGTGAACATTACAGGCAGGGTACATTTCTGTGTTCTGACGTCCCCTTTGGCAATTTCTGTGTTATCTGATTCTTTGGAATTGGTTTCTCCACCGACTAAAAAACCAAAACAGCTTCCCCAAGTAAAACACATCCAGCAAATAAAAGTGAAACCTAAATCGAAAGCTAAAAAAGGAGCAATAAATGTGGGATTGTCAAATGCTTTGGGGGCACCCATATAGATAACATGGATAACCATGCTCTAAAAACATTAAATCTGGAAAATAATTAAAAAAAACTGCATGGTAAAATGGACAGCATCGAACGACTGATGTCCGAGATTGAACTAGTTAAAAAGGATGTCATGCACCTATTAGAACTGGTTTCCGAATCATAATTTACAAAGATTACAAATAAAATACTCAGCATAAAAACATCAACTAAGATACAGAAAGAAGGCTCTGGGACTCAAATCACAGCGGGCAAAAAGCATCCAAGATCCATGCCTTCTGTACCATCACATTGGAATGACTTGCCACCAGGCCAATCAAAAAGGACGGGAAAAGACGGTTCTGTAAATTTAACAACTACAGCCAAAGTAAATAGGCTGGAAACGATAGAAGGGCCAAAATCATTAACTAATAACTCTGTGGAAGTTCTGCATTTACCCCCAAAGGTGACCCCCTATGTGATTATTTTGGAAAATATACCTAAAACTAGGGGAACCAAAAGGGAATCATACGACGCATTAAAAAGTCAGGTTGTGCGTTGGATTTCAACTAAGTCTAAATTCAATATTAACTTACAACACAAGATTTTAATGTTGAGAAGAGTGAGTTGGGTAGGGAGCTCAAGGAAAACATGTCAGGGAGACTGTGTAGTAGTTAATTTTCGTAGCAGGGAACTGGTAGGAAACTGGTTAGATTTTTTCTGTAATTCCACAGCAGAATCCACTGCACATTTGGTGATCACATCCCCACTGTTCCACTTGGATATTTTTGTAGACCAAAAAAGAGCATTGTTACAATGAAATTAAATACTTGGGAAGGTATAATGTAATGGGAATTACTCCTACACTTAACAGATATACCCCACTAAGTAGTTGTAGCGATGTAGATGGACAGGTGATGGAAATATTTGGGCTACCAGTAAGTAGTCAGAAAGCCCCTTCCAAGTATAATAGCATACAGCATGATGGGTATTTACACTATGAAAATGATAGTAGGACTATTGTACAAAGGGATTGTGCTAGTCAACAAGTCCAGAGGTTTTCAGACTGTGAAAATAAAATGAGTACCACACAAGAGGATGATGTTTGTCACCTCCCTCAAGAAATTTTTTGTATAATGTCGTGGAATGTGGCAGGGGTAAAATATAAATTAAATAAAGAAGATTGGCAAAAAAAATGTGAGAACTGTGCTCTAATTTTATTCTGGGAAATGTGGCATACTGCATTATTTTTTTATAAATGCCTATCAAACTATATGTACATATGTAGAGAAGTGTGGCTCAATGGTTAGAGCGGCAGACCCTGATGCAGTAGTCTGGCCGGGACCAGGGTTCAATTCCCGCCTCGGCGGGTCTCGGGCTCAATTTCCTCGGACCTGATAATTCTCGCCTCGGTGTCTATTCTGATCATGAGCCCCACTCTGCACCTCTGGGCAATAGCTTGCTTAATCTCTACAACGTCCCCAACAATGCTGAGGATGCCTGACTTCACCTTGGGGGTGCCCAGGAGTGGGCTCCTCACAGGGAAAGGCAAGGAAGGGTTCCTCAGCGGTATTCGTACAAGCGCCGAGATGCCTACGGGTAGTCGTGCGCTATATAAGTGCGTAATTATCCTTTATCCTTATTATATGTCGGCCCCATCTAGAATGGGCCGCACAAAAAGTGGCTTAGCAGCCGCAATTCCAGTATCCTCTCCCCTCATTATAAATCGCGTCACAATTTTATCAATTACTTTATTTTAAAGTTGAGGCCAAACAGTCCATTCTTGTAGTTAATTTCTATAATAACATTTTTGATAATAAAAGATCTGGATGGTTTCATAAAAGGGATGAGGGGGGGTGATCATATGCTTATCTGGGCTGGTGACTTCAATATTGAAAAATATTTCATTGACAATTAACATTGACTTTGAAGCTTAATAATATGTCTCGGACTAAAAGAGGGAAGGCAGCTGATATTAACATCGAAATCCAAGGTAACAACGGAGTCTCAATAAAAAAATCTTATTGGGAAAAACAGCATGGTATTGATACCTGCCTAAATAGTTCCTCCATTAATTCTGATATTAGCGCCTTTTCTGATATTATTGTTGAAATAGCGGACGATGTAAAAATAAAAACAAAAGAATAAAGTGCGTAACCTAGATGGTTTAACCAGGAATGTTCAAGGTTAAATAAGGAATTAAAAATCACCTTAAATACAACACCCAGGAACAATTCTGAAATAAGTAACCTAAGTAGAAAGTATAAAACTGCCCTGGACCTTGGGAAAACTGAGATCCGAGAAGAGGCCTGGGACAAATTAATACAAGCTGCAACAACTTGTGATACAACCATATTTTGGAAAACCATTAACTATTCTTTTTTAGAGATATTTAAGCGGTAATGATAGATGTTTTAGTTTGATTAGAGGAATGGATAACAAATTTGAAGTTATTTTCAACCGAGCAGGTGCCATAATTATGCAGAAGGAAAAAGGTAACTTATTACAGTTGAGCCTGTTGGGTTACCCCGGCTAACCCTAGAAGAAATTAAAGGGGCACTTAATAGAAGTGTTAGTGGTAAAGCCACCGGACCTGATGTGGTCCCAGTCAATGTCTTTAAGCATGATATCGAATTTTGGTCACCTTTTCTACTGAACTTTAACGCAACCTTTGATGCAATGCTACCTACATCTTCGGTTGAAAGTATAATAGTTCCCATATTCAAACAAGCATTTGCAATGCAATAGGTCTCGCATTAGGAAAGTTTGAGCTATTGGTATTGTAAATGACAAATATTTTATTTATGTGTTGGTTTTGAAAATAGCGAAATGAATAGCTTTGTCATTTACAATGCCAATAGTTTTAACTTTCGCAAATGTGACACCTTTAGCATTTGTAATGCAATATGTGTTGTATTTACGTGATTTAGATGTATTGATATTATAAATAATAATGGCTTTTAATTTTTTTAATAATTAATACTTAGATAAAAGTTATTGTAATTTATAATGGCAATAGCTTTAACTTTTGTAAATAATTTTGTGAAGATTATGTTAAGTGTATTTTATTGTGACGAAAATACAAGAACAGAAGTGAAATATTAACATCTTTAATTACATTTGTAATAAAGCTTGAAACATTGAGAGCGCATATTTGAACCAGTTGTTGAATGGTTGCACAGATTGATGCTGTGGTGACGCTGAGTGATGTTGTGGCGTTCAGTGATGCTGTGGTAGCGCATAGTGATGTTGTGGTTCCCCTGAGTGATGTTGTGGTGCCCCTGAGGGATTCTGTGATGGTGCTGAGTGATGCTGTGGGGATGCGATAGATAGAGTGAGGGCGATAGATAGAGGGAGGGCGATAGATAGAGGGAGGGCGATAGATAGAGGGAGGGCGATAGATAGAGGGAGGGCGATAGATAGAGGGAGGGCGATCGATAGAGGGAGGGCGATAGATAGAGGGAGGGCGATAGATGGAGGGAGGGCGATAGATGGAGGGAGGGCCTCACGGCTTTTCTCACGGTCACGTGAGGCTGAAATGCGTCGGTGGAGTGTTTGTGAAGTGCTAATAAAGGCTTCTGAATAAGTATCCGGTTGTGCCGCCCTCCTTGTGTTCTAAAATTAAAATTCGGGCTCTGATCCAGCCTTGGGGCCGAGCACACACTGTGGAGCGCTCTCTTGCATCAAAAGGATCGTTTTTGTGTAAATATATATATATATATATATCGCGGCTCCTTTTCTTTCGTCTTAAGTAAAGAAAACAGCACTCACGGGAGTAGGATATTTTTTTATTAACCCATTATGAAAAGAAAAGAAAGCCCATTCAGGGCGAAAAATGTTTATATAATGTAGAAATATGTTGATACAATTTGTCGAGAAATATAGTATTTACAATGATGTGGAAGCCCATCCAGGGCGTAATGTGTAATACTGCTACATTGTTACATTTTAACCATTCCAATATGGCGAATACGGTGGGGAGGTGGCCCTGTTTCTATTTCAATTACAATGTATCACGTGAAGGGTATTTAAATACAAAAAAATGGCGCGTCAGTGTACCACTGACAAAGGCAGGAGCCGAAACGGGTCTGGTGCTCGAAGGGTCGAAACTAAAATTGTTGATCCTACTCCCGTGAGTGCTGTTTTCTTTACTTAAGACGACAGAAAAGGAGCCGCTATACTAGCGAGGTACGTCCCTCGCAACATGCACCCGTGCTGGAGTGCATGACCTGGCATAACGAGAAGCAGTAATCTATAAATGCCATGCACCGCCTCTACTAACAGGAAGATTGAGATTAACGGTCCGGGCAAGTCCGGAGCACCAACAATTACAATAGGAGAGGCGCACGAGGGAGAATGAGCAGGAGTGAAAAGAAATAAGGAAACAAGACTCTGTGTATATACAAACTAATACGACACTGACGTGCCATGTACAGTGATACAGACCGCCAGGAGGCGGCGGAAAATGCTTTCAAAAAACGCACACAAACAAGTGTGACAAAAAAGAAACACGAAGAAACGAAAGGGACAACAGTAACAGCGTCATCTCTATACAACAAACTGGAAAGACTGTTTGAACGCGAAATAAGAAAGTGGTGGGAAGCCACCTCGTTGCAGAACTATGTGGAAGTGAAACGGGTACCGAGGGGGCTGAGAGTATATACAGTCCCCGCGTACGAGAACCCAGACCCCCAACTACTAAAGGAATGGGCGGAATATACCAGCGAATTCTGCCAGGGACTACTGAAGCTGTTGATAAAATTTGCATGGAGTGACCATGGGAAGACACGAGAAGAAATAGTAGAGCTCGAAAAAGAAATAGAAGCATTGGGGGAAGATAAGAAAAAGCTGGAGGTATTAAAAGGTACCATGTCAAAACGACTAAAGGCATATGAGGATAAAATCAGGAAAAGGAAACAAGACAAATTTGAGAGAGACGAAGGAGACTATGAAACGGCAGGGTACTGACCTTCGCGAAACGATATGATGCACAAGTAAAAGCATTAAGATCCAAAAACAATGAGGGAGTAGCCACAAGAGGAGAAGAATCTGGGGACACCACAGAATCAGAAGTCTCCGAGAATGAAGAAGCACGTAAAGATAAAGGTGCAGTGGCAAGCTCAGAAACTAATAAACTCCCTTTTCGCGACGAGTTCCAAATCATAAGACACACGTCAAAGAGGCGGCAGGGGGAAACCCCCAGAACAACACCAACAACAAAGAAACGTCCTCGCGGAGGAGTGGAGAGTGGAGGAAAAAGCAATTACTCGACGCCGACAACTCGCAGCGCAAGGTACAACAAAAGGCGCTAATAGGAAATAATGGAAATGAACAAGGGAATAGCCTCACTATTGTGAATTTGTGCCAACGGGTCTTAACAACAGAAGAAGAACATGTATTGAAATTGTCTCTCCTTCTGCCCTTCCAAACCGCTGGAGTATACACAGACAAAAATAGATCTGTATAAGTTTTCAAGAAAGCTGAAATTGCATAAATTCTACAAAATGAGACCTAAGAAAACTATAACTCAAACCAAAAGGAGAGAGGAGACACAGGAAATTCGTGTAAGATGTCCCAGCACTGGAAGCAATGCAAGAATTAAGAGCAGAAGGGGCAAGCCAGCCTCAAAATCTATCACAGGTGAATATACCACAATGGGGAGGAGACACCAATTTCAAACCAGCATCTACATTTGTACCACAAATGCCGAATGACAATATTGATCTGTTCATAGAATCTGTCTCAAGAACTAAGAAAAATAGAGAAAAAAGGACCAACGAATAAACAGTGGAATTTAACAATGAAACATCATGAGGCAATAAAAAACTTACAAAGTGACAAGAAACTAATTATAAAGCCCTCTGATAAAGGGGGGAACGTTGTCCTACAAACATACGAATCCTACAATGAAGAAGTCCAAAGACAATTACAGGATGTGAAGTGTTACCGGAAAGTAGGGAGGAAAGACTACCAGGATAGCATTACAGAATGTCATGAAATGCTTAAAAAATGGTATGGCAAAGGAATAATTGAAACAGAGGAGTATTTATATCTGCGCTGCTTGAATCCAACAACACCCTGTTTCTACCACCTACCAAAGGTACACAAGGACAGTTTGAAGCCACCAGGACGTCCAATCGTAAGTGCCCAAGGGAGCCTTTTGGAACATTTATCCATTTATGTTGATTATTTTCTGATTGATCATGTGAAGAAGTTAAAGAGTTATATAAGAGACACGAAAGACTTATTGAGCAAGTTAGAAAATCTCACGTTAAGAGAAGAAGATTTACTCATAACCATGGATATCGCTAGTTTGTATACTAGCATAGGACATAAACATGGCATTGAAGCAGTGGAAAAAACTTTGTCAACGCAAGAGGCTAACTTTGCAGAACATAATGCTATTCTTTTGGACTTTCTTACCTTTAGTTTAAATATTAACATCTTTTTGTACCAAGACCAATACTATAAACAACTAGTGGGAGTAGCCATGGTTAGAGTTATTCACCCAGTTTTGCAAATATTTTTGTAGGATGGTGGGAAGAGAACGAGGCATGGAATCCCAAATATGCAGAATGGACACAACACATAGTGGTTTGGTACAGATATATAGACGATTTGATGATAATCCGGCGGGGATATAAAAGCAAAGCAGAAGAATATGTTGAAAAACTCAATGATACATGGGTATGTTTGCCACTGCTGTTTGAAAAATAAACTGCTTCATTGAAGAATTGGGGCTCGGCGTTTCTTCTTACTCAAAACGTAGGATTTTGGTGCTGGAATATTGAGGTTCGCAACCTGGCCGGAAGCCCGCCGTCGCAAGTGGCAGAGAGAAACTTGCGAAAGAGATTTGTTGAATATATATATATATATATATATATATATATATATATATATATATATATATATATATATATATATATATATGATGAGTCGTCCGCACAGAAAAATAAGCAGACCCAAAGTTTCTTGTGTAAACTTTAAAGTGCCTTTATTGTGCCCAGCATGTCCGCCATAACGCGTTTCACTTCCCTGAGAAGCTTGATCACATGACATGTTGCGAGTGATCAGGACTGCTATTTAAAGTGCTACTGCATTAGAGTAAATCACGTTCAGTGCATTACAGGCATAGACATGGAAAAGATACTATAAATGTAAGTGACTACTAGTGATACATGAATCTTAAATATCCATGGGGCAAATAACCATTAAATATTAAAAACCAAGATTCACCTTTGTAAAAAAATCACATTGTTGATTAAAATATCAAAGGTTCTAAAAATTACATTTTTTTTAAAGAATTGTTATTTGCAATGTTAATAGCTAAAACTTGCATAAATGCGTGACCTATTGCATTGCAAATGCTTGTTCTATCCTATATAATTTAGCTTTCTTTGATACACTTCCAATCTCTCTCTCTATTTCTTCCTTATCATTGCCCACTCCACTCCACTCCAGCTTTTTCCCTTCTTCTCACTGTCATTTCCATCTCCTGTACTTTTTTTTAATCCTCAGTCACCCCCTCCATTCCCCCTCCCCCCCCCCCCCCCCCCCAATCTGGACCTAAAAAGCGTTGTTAAGCGGCCAATATTGGCTGCTTCATGGCGCTATTTTCAAATCATCCAGTTATTCACCCCTCCTCCCCAGTTAGCCATCTCTCCACTCTCCCCCTCCTCCCACACCCCCCCACAACTACCCCACCTCATTGCCAAAGTTAAAACCTCTCCCAGGAGCAAGACTACTGGCTTTGCCAATGCTCCTTTCAGGTGAGCAAGGCTACTGTCATCATTTAACAGGTGTGCAAATTTGGTAAGAGAGTTCGAGCACAGTGATTAATAATTTTTAATTCAGTCATAAACAAACCAGCCCCTGGATCTATTACGAGGACATCCGTCCAGTTAATCTGGGATTGTTGTTTTTACACCAAAAACGAGATGCAATTATTTCAAATTGAATTGACAAGTATTTGTGTTCTAATATTGTACTTCGCTTTCATTAACCAGAATATATAACCATTCCTATTGCTCACAAAGTGACGTTTGAGGCTATATATAACAAATGAAATACAACAGTGTGTCGCTACGGAGGGAAGGCAGGTGGTGAGTTTGCGAAAACAGCGTTTCATCTAGAAAAACAATGCCCTCTTCTGCACATTAATAGGAGGTGAGTCTGGAGTATGTACGATTGTAGGCAGAAGTAAACCACTATCACGCCGCCCGGAACCCCAGAAGTGCTACTGGCAAACAGCGAGGCAATGTTCACTGGAAACCTCGCTTGTGGACGACGCTGGCCCGCCACCATATATCACAGGAACACGAGGAAGGAGAGGCACACGTCTATTCCTGACTGTGGAATTGTAGTGTCTGCTGCTGCTGCCTGGGAGCGCTCCATCTGCCTCAACATGGTAAATGTGTGTGATGGGCCCGCAACTAATAAATGACCTAAAAATCTGCCGTGAGTAAAGGTAGAATGCCATTGGAACACATGAGCAGGTTTTAATGGAAGAAGGCTTACCTCTAAGGCAAAGCAAAATAGAGTACACTACAGAAGGGTGCACAGGGTCCCAAGGGGCATCGGAATTGAGCTGGACTAACGGGTCTGAAACAATAAAGAATGGAGTTCAGGCACAAACATTTGCAGAAAAATTGCTGAAATGGAAAAGAAACACGGGCAGGGTCTTACACGGGCGTCTCAAATGAGACGTAGTCACTGAGAACTGTCAGAAAGTGCTACGATTGGAACGTGTACTATAGGGGCCAAAACGATACTGCCTAATTAAGAGAAATTTTCTGAAAGACAATAGATACAGGGAATCAAAGGAGAGAAATAGACGCAGAGTCTAATGGTGAAAATTACTACAGAGATAGGACAGTACTTACTTATGTGTCTTGACAAAGTCACAAAATCTAGGTCAACAAGAAAGGCTGAACGTCCACCAAGTAGTCAGTGAAAATCAACTATAAGCTACAAAACAACAAGCCGTGAGCATGCACACTCCCGAACTTCCGGTTTCGGGGTGTGCACGCTCACTGCTGTCGTGGGGCGGGACTTCCGTCTTTGCGAGAAGCCTGCGCCCACTGAGTGAATGGCCCAGAGGAGCGGTGGCAGCAGAAGTCAGGAGTGGCGGCTGAGGCCACCGATGCGGTAAGTGGGGTTTGGGGGTGCTTGGCACGTGTGTGTGTGTGTCTGCGCGTGTGTGAGTGTGTGTGTGTGTGTCTGTGTGTGTGTGTGTGTGTGTGTGTGGGCGCGCGTGCCTTCGGCCGGCCTGCGTAAGCGCGTCCACAGAGCCTGGTCAGCTCGTGCACCGATCTATCTCCCTTGAGGAGCAACTCTGCGACAATAGGTCTTCAGAGCGAGACCTAAAAAGGGGATAGAGGGAATGCTAAGTGTTATCGTCCCAGATCTCTCCTTGACTCTTACTCCGAATTGATGAGGAGAGTCCTGCTGGGAAGACTAGAAATCTGGGCCTCTGAGAACAACATACTATCAGAGGCCCAGTATGGGTTTAGGAGAGGTATTGGGACGATAGAACAATGTGTAAACTTGGTTCATTTGGTAGGAAAATATACCCTAGCAAAGGAAGGGTCCCCACACCTCTGATTTGTCGATCTCACCAGTGCCTTTGACCTGGTAAACCACGATAAACTGTGGCAAATACTGGTTGAGCTAGGGGCCCCCAAAGATATGGTTATTTACTTGTCCCAGATTTATACCTTTCTACTATCCAGAGTTCGGTTTGGTATAAAGGGTATATGTACGCCGGACTTTAGGTTGACTCTGGGATAAGACAGGGGTGTGTCTTGGCTCCTCTTCTATTTTCATTATATATAAATAATGTTGACTCTTTTTTTGCAGAACCTAAAGGCCGATGTCCCAAAGGTAGGTGCTCGTCACACCCCAGTACTCCTTTATGCGGACAATGCCGTCCTTATTTCAAGGACGGCAAATGGCCTGAAATGTTTGATAGAAAAATGTGCTCATTTCAGGACCGAAAAGGATTTAAAGCTGAATTTAACAAATACTTTCGTCATGACCTGTGGTAAAGACAGAACAAGGATTAAAAAGCATTATGTGGGCGGCACTGTAATTGATAGTTTTATGTATCTGGGCTTACTTTTTAACGAAAATGGTACATGTGGTTTGCATATTAATTTATCTAATTTAAAATGTATACGAACAGTAGAGGGTATATTTAGATTTTCTACAAAAATAGGAAATCAACCGATAAGGAAAATGCTCACCCTATATAGAAGCAAAGCTATCACAACTACATGCTATGGTGCAGCTCTATGGGGAAGAACTAATACTGTAACCTTCCAACTACACGAAAACAAGTTTTTAAAACGTTTGCTAGCAGTTCCAAGCTCGACATTTAATTGTCTAGTTCACAGAGAATTGTCTGTTTCCTATATTAGCGATTTTATAAGAACAGCTGGTCTTACTGTATGGCATGGGATATGGACGAGAGAAGAAGCAAAGTTTACTAAGAGTATAATACTGGATTGTTTGGCTTTAGATAATAGACAAATGCTGTGGCTTGAATATATTTAAACTTTACTAATAAGCTGTAAATTAACTCTAGAGCGTAAAGAACCAATGTCTATACAAGTGTATAGTAAAACAGAATTGAAAACAAGGCTTATTACCTCCATGGGTTTGGTAAGGGATGGTGAATCGAGTACGGAACAAGTATGATCTATTACTATGAGCTCCCACTTTTTATGGGTATACAACCCTATTTCATTAAAGTAACAAATACCCAACATGGGTTCTTTTTAACAAGATTAAGACTCTGTCCCCCACACTATCTAGTTGCATTCCCTAAGTCCAGGAAAAGGTATCATATTTTACCAAATAGCCCATGTGATGGAAAATCTCCTCAATCCAAGCTGCATTTTTTATTATTTTGTAATTTTTATAGGGACATTTGTAAACTTGTTTTGAAACCTCTTTTTTTTAGCAAACAAATCGTGTTATAAACAAGCTTTTAATTTTATCTGTAGCTTGGAGAATGATTAAATCATGACGCTGCTTGCAGTTTTATACAAATGTCTTTTAAGAGAAGAAAGACCTACTCCAATTGAGGGGCATTAACTTATGAACATTATCATGATTGAAGTTGGAGTCATAAGGCCCTTTATCCAAATGTATGATATATGGAATTGAACGCACTATACGCACCTGCGAGAAGCTTTTTAAGACTAATGATTTTAAAAGATTTTAATGAAACTTTATTATATTGATTTCCTTGGACTAATAATTAAAAAATGGACTGTATTTTTGTAAATAATTGTGAGGATGGGCAAGTAACATGTCTTTTATTATTGTTATTAGAATGCTTTTATGGTCATGTATAATGCACTGAATAAAGCTTTTTTTTATTTGGTTTGATTTGATTTCACTTTCTGCAAACTCATTGTATTGGATTAGGTGTTTTGTGATGCTACCCAGAATATCTGCACAATGTATACGGTTGTATTAGTCTTCTAATAGGTTTTTTTTCTTCTACGTTCTGCAGTTGTGTACGTATGTCCCTCAATATACCTGCTTTCTTACTAATGCAGATACCTCTTATTGTAGCCTTAAAGGCTTCCCATAACGTACCCGCATTATTCACTGATCTCCCATTCATGTTGAAGTATTCTGTTATGGTCTCTTTAATGGCCTATATATATTGAATCTAATAAGGCTATGGTGTTGAACCTCCATATGTACTGCGGGGATATATGCGCTGGGATATCGAAGGTCATTGTCACCTGTTTGTGATCAGATAGTGTCTTGAGTAGGTGTTGACCCTCATTCACCCAGTTACTAGCTCCCCCTGTTGCCAGGTAGTAGTCTAGCCAGGACTAACTGGCATGTACTGTTGACGTGTATGTGCCTTCTTGCTTCTTTGATTGTGGAGTCGCCATATATCTACCATATGGAATTAATCCATACCGTCCAGTATCACCGTAGCGGCTTGCTAGTGTTGTCCTGTAGTTATTGATCTGTCATTGGTAACATCCAATGTTACATTTAAGTCTCCACCCCATAGTATCTCAGTCTGTGGAAGTGCTCTCAATTTATTCCGTATAGTTGTGTAAAACCCAGGATCATCTGTGGTGGGACAGTGTGTGTTCAGTCACCACTCTGGAGCCATGCAGTATTCCAATTAGAATTATATACCTGCCCTGATTGTCAGTTATTGTGTTTTCTACACTGAATTGTACTCCCCCCCCTTTTTAACCCCTTCGCTGCGGCGGCTATTCCGCCGCAGCGCTAAGGGGGAGGCGGGGCCGCGTGGTGGTCCCGTGCTCGTGACGGAAACGCTTCGTCACGGCCCGCGGGTGAGCTGTGCTTGTGACTGAACGGTTCCGTCACGGCCCGCCCTCTCTTCAGAATGTCAGTGCAGGCGCGGAATTCGCGCCGCGCAGGCACGTCGAGCGGGCCGTGACGGAACCGTTCTGTCACCAGCACAGCCCATCCGAGGCTCGTGACGGAACGGTTCCGTCACGAGCACGGGACCGCCACGCGGCCCCGCCTCCCCCTTAGCGCTGCGGCGGAATAGCCGCCGCAGCGAAGGGATTAAAAAGGGGGGTTAATCCCGATCATGACACCTCTAGAATAAGATTTATTTAATTAATTTATTTATTTTAAGAGTTTTATATAGTGCTGGCTAGACCCGGCGGTATCAGAGCGCTTTACATGAGGTTCCACAAAATTACAAGATTACATCAGTTCCAATTTACATCAGTTGCTAGACAAACAATTACAAGAGCATAGAAAACTAGATAAGTGATGTGTAGAGGGGAAGGGGGTAAGGGTAAAGGGGTGGGAGGGAGATACGGCAGAAAGATGAAGGAAAGTCTGCCCAACGTTCGGCTGGGTAGGTGTCGGTCGAGGGGGTAGTCATAACACCCATCTCCTCTATAGCGATCAGGTAGTTCCACCGGGCTTTGGCCAAATAGCTAGGTCTCAATGGGAAACATTTAAAGAACATGGAGGGCAAAATAGATGGAGCGTAGAGGGAAGGGGACAGGGAAGGTGAGAAAGGGAGGATAGGGGAAGAGACAACAAGGAGAGACGAAATGAAATCTGTCTAAAGTCCGACTGGGTAGGTGACGACCAAGGAGGGAGTCCACGGCCCATCTCCCCTATAGCTAAACCAAGTAGCTCCATTGGGCATCAGACAAAATAGTTCAGTCTCAATACATTGAGAGAGGACAGAAGGAGAGACCTAAATAGAGGGAGGATGCGGGAAGAGACGACAGGAGAGGCGAAAGGAAATCTGGCTAAAGACCGACTGGGTAGGTGACGTCCAAGGAGGGAATCTCCGACCTGTCTCCCCTATAGCTAATCCAGGTAGCTCCATCGGGCATCAGACAAAATAGCTAGATCTCATATGACGAGGGAGAATTCACAGGTAAACAGAGTGGGGACTAGGGCCAGGACAGGTGAGGGCAGAGGTCAGTAGCAG
This sequence comes from Lissotriton vulgaris, assembly GCF_964263255.1. Classification (NCBI taxonomy): domain Eukaryota; kingdom Metazoa; phylum Chordata; class Amphibia; order Caudata; family Salamandridae; genus Lissotriton; species Lissotriton vulgaris. Next base: position 360,138,516 of record NC_141696.1, on the reverse strand, counting down.
GAAAGTGGAGAGGAGTAGAGCTGGGAGGGGTAGGGGGTAGGTAGTTCGGTAAAAGTTCCCATGGATCTGCTTTGAGTCATTCAAAAAGCAGGTCCGTTCCTTCTCAGGCGCCATTTTGAGGTTAAAACGCCGGGTGAGATTTTCGCCAGTAACCTTGTGTTGCTACGACTGGTCGGAACGGCGGCCACAGCGTCAGATGCTCCCGACCATCCGATGTCCGGAGATGGTTAAAATAGTTGTTTAGGTGGGGTATTAAGCGCCTCACTTAGTTGCTTGTTTGTTGATGCACGCTCCTCCTATGTACACCACAATTTCCAGTCTCCCTCTGTAATAGCTTACTCACTCCCAGTTGTGGTTGTGACTGAGATTGTGGCTAAGAATGTGGTCGAGGTGGAGGGTTGGTTACGGGTCAGTAGTCAGTAATTCAGTGTTTGCGGGGGTGCGATCCACTGCTTTGTTGCCAAGTGCGCAGCTCTCTGTGGGGCGCCTTAGCCTGTCAGCGCACGCTTCCCAGAATGCGCGATTCCTTTGGGCATCTGGGGATACCCAATGTGTTCCGGGCAAGGTTTTTCATCTGACGCAGGGCCGGGATCAGTCTCTCAGAGTTTCAGGGGGTTGTGATGGCCGGGGCTCAGTAATTTGGTCGCTGCCGGCTTGGTCTGTCTGGCCTTCCCCTGACTCTGGGCCCCCTTCGTACTTCGCACCCCTCTTTCCTCTCTCCCCCGCTCACCTCTGGTGCTTTTTTGCTGCGTCTTCCACGGTGGTGTCTCTACTGGCTTGCCGTGATTCACTGCCCTCCTCCACTCCTTTTCACGCTCAGGCACTTTGTATATCTCGGGCATCTTGCCCTCCGCCATCTTGGTAAAATCAAAAGGTATGCAAAATATGCGTGCTTGAATATTGTTTCCGTAAATGCAAGATGCACCCCCTGCTATCCCTGAGATTTACAGGTTATGCACAAGCACTCCTAGAAAATGGGATCTCGGACAGCGTGAGGCCAACGTACAGATAATTATACAATGACCAAATAGCTTCACGTGTCAGCGCTAAAAGCACTGTTACTTGAATGTATGCATTATTTCCTGTTGAAGAAGCAATTCTTATATCGGCCCCTCTCCTCCCTATCCCATTTTCAGTTTGTTTAGTTAGGTGGGTCTCTTGCAACATAGCTATTGCTACCTGGTGTCTGTGTAGGTATGCCAATATTTGCTGGATTTTTCTCGGGTCATTCAAGACCCTCACATTCCAGGTAATCCTTTTTAGTGTTGCGGGTCGCTTTTGGCTACGCATGTGTATATCTATGGCACACATGTTTCCGTACGTTTGTCCTTACTACTGTGCATGTATCGTTCCCTTGCAATTTGTGACCTTTTATAACAATGGCCAATAAAACAAAAAATCCCCCACCCCCACACTCTAGCATCCCAATTATGCCAGGGAATCTCCCATGAAACACAGCAACACTTTTGCATTTAGTGTGACATGACTTTGCCCCTACCCATGCATTCGCAGATTCAAACTGCTAAGAGAATATAAAGCTCATCACAGAGTTGGTCCAAGAGGTGGAAGGGGGCAGCTATGATCTACATCAAGAAAATAATTCAGAGGCGTTGGTGGTTCCTCTCCTCAAACCAGGCCGAGACTCGTCTGACCCGGGGTCCTACCGTCCCCTTTCAATGCTGACGGTGGACTACAAAATATTGAGCAGCATCTTGGCCTCGAGGCTGCTGGGACATATGAGTTCCCTAGTGCATGAAGACCAAGCCGGTTTCATCCCGCGGCGGAATACGACTATGAACATCCGAAGGTTGTTCCGCTTGCTTGGGGAACCATTCGTGGATGCCCCGTCCCCGGTAGTCTTGTCGGTGGACCTGGAGAAGGCTTTTGATAGCCTGGAGTGGGACTACCTATGCACGGTATTACGGAAATTCTGCCTCGGGGAGGGATTTGTCAAATGGACAGCAGTCCTCTACGCTTCCGCTTCGGCCAGGGTTAGATCGGGCCCTTTGATTTCATCGCGATATCCGGTGGAGCGTGGCACGCGGCAGGGGTGCTCCTTATCCCCGCTTCTTTTTGCACTAGCGGTAGAGCCACTAGCGATGCATCTTCGCTCGGGAGCCCACTATACGGGCTTATGGACAGCGGCGGGCCCGCATTACGTCTAGCTCTATGCGGACGACCTGTTGCTCTTCCTGGAGGATCCGGTCGACGCGTTGCGGGGAGCGGAATTAGCGCTAACGGAGTTCGGAGCGGTCTCAGGCCTCCAAGTGAATTGGTCTAAGACCTGCCTCTTCCCGATGCGTAGGGGTACCCCCACTCCTGCGCTAAGTAAGGAGATCAGATGGGAGCCCGACTGCTTTAAATACCTTGGGGTATTTGTGTACCACGACCAACCCGACCTCCTAGATGGAAACATTGCCCGTTGCATGCGAGCACTCCGAGGTAGCATGGACTTTTGGGCCACGCTGCCGCTCTCCGTGGCGGGACGCATCGCCCTGCTCAAAATGGTGGCGCTCCCCCGACTATTGTATTACTTTCGGACTTTGCCGATCTGGGTCCCACCGGCCACGTTTCGTCGCTTGCGTTCTATGGTGGTCGGGTTCCTTTGGGGAACGGGCCGGCGGCGGGTGGCCCTCAATACCCTGATGAGGCCGAGGGACGAGGGGGGGCTCGCTGTGCCGGACTTCGAGAAGTATTACCTAGCGGCGCAGCTCCAGACCTACACCCAGGGAGTTCAGAGGCCCGGAGGACGGTAGAGGGACGGGTATGGCCAGGCACGTCCTCTCCTTTATCGCGCTGCGACAGCGCTTAGTCCTACGGGACCTGTCGATGGAGGAGCGGACTATCCGACTCTGTTGGAATCGGGCTCATAACAGAGGTCGCCTACGGACGCCATATGCGCCTGAAATACCATTGGGGATGCTGACTGCCCTCCCCCACGGAGGAGATTGGTCACGACTGGCGGACTGGGAGGATTCCGGTTTACAGCTCGTCGGGGACCTGTACGAGGACGGAGCGCTCCTGTCCTTTCAGGATCTCATTGACCGCTTTGGGATCCCCCGGGGCGACTTTCTGCTGCACTCGGCCATTGTGCGAGTGATCCAGGCGCACTGGCAAAACGGGCTAGAGGAACCTCAATTGTCTCAGGTGTGCCAGTACGTAATGATGTCGGCGGGCACGGTGAAGGCGGTCACTTGCCTCTACGGCAGATTGATTGCCGAGGGGTTGGTTCCTCTCGCCACACTGAAGTCCCGCTGGGAAGAGGACATTGGTAGGGAGATCCCGGAGACGACCTGGTCCCAGCTGGTGAGGCGTGCCTGGAAGGGTACACGTGGCGCCCGTTTCCAACTGGTCCACTATTATGTTCTCCATAGAGCGTACCTGACCCCGGTAAAGATCAGGCGTTATTTTGCCACGGCTTCGGCGGAATGCCCTAGGTGCCCGGCTCAGGAGGCGGACCTCCTACACATGCTATGGGCCTGTCCAGGACTGACGTCCTACTGGCAGGAGGTGGCGACGACTTTGGAAGAGGTGACGGGGAGGCACTTATCATTCGATGTGGCGGTAGGGCTCTTGCACTGGTTCCCCCATACCCCCCGGAATAAAATCACCAGTAAATTTATCGACCTGGGGCTCCTACTTGCTAAGCGAGAGGTGACCAGGAACTGGAAGGCACGAGCTGGTCCTACAGGCAGCAGATGGCACAGTGAGCTTTTGAAATGGGCGGCGGGTGAGAGCGCGCTGCGATATCAGTTGGCTTGGAGGCAGGGCAATGAGAAGGCGCAGGAGGCCGCGTTAGAATGGGAAACGCTGGTGCAGGCCCTCAGAGATTATTGTACCCCCAGCGACTCCGGAAGTGAAGAAGCAACTCGACCCGAGTCCCGTTAAACATTAGCATTGACAGCACTATTACCTTCCCCGTGGGTCAAGCAGTGGATTCTATGTTGATGAGCTCCCTGGCGCTGATGGTGGGGGGGGGGGGGGGGGGGGGGGGAGGGGGGGGTTTCACAGTAATTGGGAATTTTGAGGGGGGGGTTCTTTTTGAGGTTTTGGGTTTGTTTAGAAAAGCAGATGACGGACAGTGTGTTATCCGGACCAGCTCCAGCATCCTACTGACCCCAGCTGCATTTGCCGCCCAACCCCAGGGATATGGGCTGATTGGCTGTATAGCAACGTTATGGAAGGGGGTCGGTGGGCTATACCTTGTATAAGTTGTTTATAATACGATACTGGTCGCTACTGTATTGTTTTACTGATTCCTGCAATAAAAATATATTTAAAAAAAAAAAAAAAATCAAGAAAATAATTCAGTTTGACCCTTGGTCTCGACAGCAACTTTTGGATCTCGAAAATAACGTGGCTGATGGAAACATCACTGCGACGCCCATTCTATCTAGGCTTTTTATTGCTATACATTGTAGCTTTTAGGTCTTGAAGTGCTCTGGGGCTGACATCCTGTGTCGTCGAAGCTGGAGCCTCCACATTGCGTGATGTGTCCCTAAACAGTTGCCCTTTACATCTGCGAGGTTTTACAATGTATCATTTCACCTCGAAGGATGGAGCAAAAGTCTCACATGGTTGGGGACATTTTGATTTTATTTACGTACTAGAGCAAGATTTGCTACCTTAGTGATTGTAATATCAGCAGACAGAGCTCTTTCACGTTTTTTTTAGACGTTAACATGACTGATTTTATTTAGACAGCGCGAAACAAACAAGTACAAGGCTATTCTTAATTTTTCGGTAGTAATGATGGCATCAGGCAAGGAAACCTGTACGCACCTACAAGATGGGTGATGTATGCCATCGTGAGTTAATCACTTCAGGACATACTTCGTCCACTAGGAATGCCAGCTCATGCTAGCTCACAGTCTGTATTGTTTGTTGCCTCTCGTAGACGATTTCAGTTAGATGATTTGTAAAGCAAGCTACTTCGCTGGCTGATCAAGGATTTGCTTTTTTAATATTATTTCTGGGATGCCATCTTCAGGACGATGCTGGCTATGGCCAGACTCTGTTGTAGAATAATTGATAAAGTATTGCTAATGTACATTTGCCTCCAATGTGTAGGAGATTGTTGAGAAACGAGGATGCAAGTTTTTGACTGGATGGTGCCGTGCGCCTTCTCTTGTTTCTCAGCTTTGCTTTCTAAACTTTAAAAGTCCTTGTACCAGGACAACAGCTTTTGTATCATTCAATTGCAGGACTTTTCATTCACATGCCTATAATAAAGGGACAAAAATAGTGACTGTGGTGAGTAGGTTGTTTTTATCACCATCTAGAGAATTATTCGCAGAACATTGTAAAACCGTTATGGATGGTTAGGTTATCCTCCTTTGTTTCAGTGACAGTGTTCACCGTCTTACTTTATTTAAGGATTTAAAATTATATTAAACAAGTGTAGTGCTTAAAAAGTCAGAAGAACTCGTAATTATTTGATTAATGGCTGTCATTTGGAAAAAATGGCTTTGAAATTAACACCACAATTATTTTATATTTGTCTTTAGGTCTTGATGTAAAAAGTGAAGCTTGCCAGAGATTTTTTCGAGATGGGCTGACAATATCATTTACCAAAATTCTCACTGATGAAGCAGTAAGTGGTTGGAAGTTTGAGATACATGTAAGTATTTAATATATTTTGTCAAGTAAAGTTTTTGTGTGTATACGGACCCTAAGAGATCAGGGAGTGCTTTAAAAAGTTTTTCGCATTTGGTGCAAACCGATCTCTGAGACACACACATTAGCAGTATAAACAAGCATTTGCATTGCAATAGGTCTCGCATTATTAAAGTTTGAAAGAACGATGGATTTAGCCCAGACTGGGGGGTGAATATAAGATTTATTCAACATTCCGTCCATTATTTGTTTGTGTAGCACACATACAGTGGGTTGGCATCTTCTGTGGGACATGCAATACTTCAGCTGAGAGACTTGGGAGGAGACACCCAAGCCTGGGCTGTGCTTTGGAAAAAGGACTGCTAGCAGTGATATTTTGTTCATTTTGTAAACTCAGACACCTGCTGCTGCTGCTGGACATCATTATCAGTGACTTAAATGGGGTGGTCCTGTCAGGTACTGAGTGAGTACTTACATTTCTATACTTGGAGTGGGAGAGTACCTGCACGTCTCATCAGAGGCATAATGCTTTTAATTGAATAATACTGGCACTTTTCAAAAGTAAGAAGGTACTCTGGTGTAAGATACCTGTACTTCCATTCTTCCATTTAAAGCACTGAGCGTGACCACAGTATGGTGGGTTTTTGGGGTGCTGTGACATAGGGTTCATATCCCAGTGCGGTGGGAACCAAATTTTTTTAATGTTCTGTTTTAAAGGATTACAAGTGATTGTCCATGAACACTGGAAATCTTAAGTCAGCATATGAATTACATTCACTTCTTCACTTCTTCACTCACTAAGCTTTAATTGCTACCACGAATGAATGCTGAATCCCAAATCAACTTGATATGTTTACATTTTCTTACAAAGTTGCTCAAAGGCTAATAGTCTAATGTGACACCTTCAAACCAGTCCTGTCTTTCAAGCACTGCAATGCTGCACTGTTTCCATCATGAGCAGGGGTTGAAAATTCCCAACATACTAAAAGTTGATGGTTAAAACACCAGGACTGCCTAAAGGAAAAATGGAAGTGTAAGTGATGGAGTATCTGAGCGAAGAAAGTATAGGAGTATGTGGGAGAGTAAGTGAGAACGTGTGCGTGTTTGTGTGAGTGAGATAGTGGGAGGGAGTGCGCACTGGAGTGTGCACTGTGTGCACGAGTTACTCTGGTGCATGTGTTGCTGGCCCTGGCATACTGGAAGCAGTTCTTGTTTATGGGGTTAGGCCGCCATGTCCTATTAATCAGGGGTTGGAGGTTAAAGAGTCATGGAAGGTGGCTCTTATCTATAGACCCCCAGGAGCCAAAACCCATTTTGTGGAGAGGCTAGTTGAAGCAATAGCACCCTACGCTCTAGCCACAGGGAACTTCCTCTTGTTAGGGGATATTAATTATCATCTTGACCAAACTCTTGACCCCTGCACTGCAGACCTAATCACTAGCTTTTAGGCCTTACAGCTACGCCTACTTCCGACAGGCCCAACACACACTGCTGGACATGCATTAGATCTTACATGTACAAACTCTCAAAGTTGAGATCAAGCACATTGATCCACTCCTTTGGACTGATCACTTTCTTATAAAATTTGATATCACTGGCTCCCAGGTCGAACTCCGAAAAACCACTCAAGTAAAACTGAGTAGACCATGGAATAAGATCACCTCAGACTCCTCTGCGCACTTTTCCCCTCCAGCCATCTCTGGTAAAACTGACCCTAACCTAGCAGCTAAGGAGCTGGAATCCGCAATTCCTTCGGCATTAGATTGCATTGCCCCGGCACGAGCATCCAGGCCTCCTACAAAAAACTCACCCTGGTTCACGCCGGATCTGGAGCAAATCAAACACTTGGTCAGGGTTTTAGAAAGGAAATGGCGTCAAACTAAAGATCTAAGAGATAGGGAGCAGTATAAAGCAGCACACAGGCAGTATATGAAAGCAATCGCAGAGGGAAAAAAGTGTACCTTGGTAATAGGATAACACAGGCAGCCAACTCACAGAGAGAGCTTTACAGCATAGTAAAAGAATTCACTAATCCTCCTGCTAACCAGCAGCCACTCAACGAATCAAAAGAATGGGTGGACTCTGTGGCCTCAGACTTTAACGATAAAATCAATGATATCCACAAACACTTCCCTCAGCCACCTCCTATATGCCAGACCATAATCTCGCCCAACAACAGCTGCAGGGACTCCAACAATTGCATTGCCACACTAAGGGAATTCTCACCTTGCTCAGAAACAGAGGTTGAGTTAACCCTGTACAAAATGAAGTCCGGAGACCCTGCATCCCCTCAAATCCTATCAAAAATATCTCCTATCTTGATCTCTGCCCTAACAAAAACCTTGAATCAGTCTCTACTACATTCTTCTGTCCCATAAAATTGGAAGGAGGCAGTAATAAGACCAATCTTAAAAAAAACCTCGGCGAATCCAAAATCACTCCCTAACTATCGGCCTATCTCCCTCCTCCCCCTATTTGGGAAGATTATGGAGTCCCAAATAAATAAACAACTCATAACATACCTCGAGACCAACAAGCTCTTGGACCTATCCCAGTCTGGTTTCAGGGCACCCTATAGCACCGAAACTGCCCTGCTCGAAATTGTCGACAATGTAAGAATGACACTGGATTCCAACCAGTCTGCCATACTGGTCTTGCTCGATTTATCCGCTGCCTTCAACACCATCTCGCATCTCGTTCTTCTAGAGTGTCTTGCTGAGGTTGGTGTCGAGGGCTCCGCATTACACTGGATAAAAAGCTATTTGACCAACAGGCGGTCCAAGGTCCAAGTTGGTGCTCACTCCTCCGACTTCCATAACAATGATAAGGGTGTCCCTCAGGGGTCAATACTGAGCCCTACGCTCTTTAACCTGTATGTGTCCCCTCTCGCAAAGGTCATTCGAGCACACTGTTTTGGAACCGTGTCCTACGCAGATGACACCCAAATACTGATCACAATCAATCAGAACCTAGACGAAACCAAACTGAGGTTCAAAAAATGCATGGTAGACATTCATGATTAGGAACTTTTTAATAATGAATACGGGCAAGACGGAGGTTATGTTATTTGGACGGGCCGATAAAATCTGGTCAGAAGATTGGTGGCCAGCCTCTCTTGGTCCATGCCCCTCGCCCAAACATTCTGTTAGGAATTTTGGGGTAATAATGTCCATGTCTGATCACATAAGCAAAGTAGTACGCACCAGCTTTGGCCTCATGCGGAGTTTGAGGAAAATCTTTAAATGAATTCCCCTCTCAGCTCACATGCCCATAGTACAGGGACTCATTGTCAGCAGGATTGACTATGGGAACGCACTTCTATCCTCGATAAACACTACGCTCATGGCCCGTCTACAGGTCCTTCAGAACACCGCTGCAAGGCTGGTGCTTGACCTACCCTCTCGCACCCCGTCATTGCCCTGCTTAAAAACCCTACACTGGCTCCCAATACAAAAGCGTATAAAGTTTAAATTATGCTGCCTGGTCCATAAATCCATCAGTGGTCACGGTCCAACATACTTAGAACAAAAACTCAAGGCCCATAATCCGGCAAGAACGCTTAGATCATCCGGTAAGTCTCTTTTAACTGTCCCAATGGTACGCACAGCCAGAAATGGCGATAGAGCATTTAGTAAAACAGCCCCTGAAGCCTGGAACTCCCTGCCTCTCCAGATTAGGATAGAACCCGATTACCTGAGGTTCCGCAGACAGATAAAAACCTGGCTTTTCTAGCCCTGCCAAGTGCTCTGCTTTGGGTCATCTGCTGGGAGGTTCTTTTTTTCTGCAAGCGCTCTGAGACCTTCGGGTGACGTACGTGCTATATAAATGCAAATTAAATTAAATGAAATGAAATACCCACGGCAAAGTACAGGTCTTAGCATACTGGTGACCATTCATGGCATATGAGACACCTTTGGCAAATACAGATGCTGATATTTTGGAGGCTATGTTATGTTGCTATATGTATTCAATTCAATTCAAAAATCTTTATTCGAATTTCAAAGAATTCATAAAAGCAATCTCATATACACAATCACAAAAAATCCCATTTAAAACTTCCAAATACATTTATAAAAACAAGGTTTAAATAACAGACCATTATAGCAGCTATGATAGATATTCAAGGGTTTTCCATCGTTTGGCGTGCACGGATAATAAGTCTCAGAAAAGTGCTAGTGCGGAAGACCAATTCGTCAGTGTCCAGGGAAAGCAGCATCAGAAAAGACTGCCCCAAAGAAAGGGGTCTTTGTTTCCTAAAATACGGAGCTAATATGTATTTGCACTATCACCATCAAGGGTATCCTGGTTCTGAGTAGGTATGTGTGTGCAGCCCCACCAAGGGTAGGTTGGTAAACTGAAAAGCCAGGTCATCCGCTTCTTATAGAATTCAAGAAGGGATAAGGAAGCTCCGATGTGGACTGGGACGCTGTCCAAAGTTTTTGGAGCGTTGAAAGAGAACGCCCGTCCTCCTGTCCTGGTTCTCCTTGGCATATGAGAGTGCCTAGGGTATAAGGGCACCAATGCAAACTTCAGACCCTTGCTTAGCGGAGAACATTTTTGTTTCAAATCTTTTTTTTATTTTTAATAAGGGGAAAGGGTTACACTCCACAAGGGGATCAGGTACACAGCGATAAGCCTACAACCCTATTCAGGGCCGGCCGCGTTGTAGAAGAGCATATCAGATGGCAATGGATTCCAATGGGAGAAAGGCTTATACACAGCGTTGCGCCTACAACCCCAGAGGGGCCGGCCGCGATCAAGTGTACAACATCAGGGAGGCCTGTGGAGTGATAAGACCCCGGGGGCCTTGCTATGCTCTAGTCGGGCAACAGGCCCATATGTAACAACCATTTCAACTGGGCATCAGAGCCCGAAAAGAAGACAGTGATAGCAAGAAGAAAAGCGGACAGAGAAAGGTAAGCAGGGAAAGGGGATGGGACAGGAAAGCAAGAAGAGAGACAGTGCACGGAGGGGGTGGGGGAAAAGGCAGAAATTCCAGTCCAGTCTTGGGAGCGCTAAGGTGCATCTTAGGGAGGCAGTCATGGCAGCAGTCTAATCGTGTCAGGGGGGACGATCGCGTCCTCAGACAATCTCAGCGCCCTAAGTTTGGGAGGCACGTATCGCGCTCGCTCTATTGCGCAAAGGTATTTGACTAGGGGCTGCCACACAGCTTTAAAGCGAGTAGCGCGTGCCTGCAACCGAGCTGTGAATAGCTCCATCGTAAGGACATGCCACAGGCGCACGAACCAGGCCGCAATTGGAGGAGCTTCGGGCTTCTTCCAGTATAGGGCTATGAGCTGTTTGGCAGCACCCAGCATTTGGAGCGCCAGGACCCAGTCACTCCTGGTAAGGCCCTTCAGAGCAGCATGCTTAACACCCAGCGGGATGGTGGTAGTGAGTTCAGGCAGAGGGAATCCCAGGATCCCCCGGATGTGGCTAAGGACCTCCTTCCAAAAGAGTCAGTGCCGGGCACGCCCACCAGATATGAATAAGGTCCCCCGTTGCAGAGCTGCACCGCCAACACCGGGGCGAGGAGGCAGGAAACATCCGGTGGAGGCGCTGAGGCGTATAATACCATTGGGTCATTAATTTATAGGCATTTTCCCGCTGTGGGATGCTACGGTATATTTTGGGGATATCCCGCCAAAGCCTATGCCATTGTGTACGGGTAATGTCCGTGTCCGACAACGCCTGCCACCTGTCCTGATACGGATGGGAGGGCGGCGTTTGCGGGTGCTGGAGGATCTGGTAAATACGAGACACCAGTCCTTTTGGATTCGACGGGGTGACGGCCAGCCGCTCAAAGGGGGTGAAAGCGGGTGTGGCCGCCTGATACATTGCGTCCGCAGTCACCCAATGTCGCAGTTGGGTATACTGCAGTTGCGCCGTCAATGGAACACGGAACTCTTCCCTACATTGGCTGAAGGATTTCAGTTTGCCCCCCTCGAATAGGTCTGTAACCACCCTGCAGTCCCCTTGCGTCCATTTGGCGAAGGCCCGCATTCAATGAGCCGGCTGTAAAGACTGGTTCACCTCAATCGGGGTATGCGGTGAGGGAAAGGTTGTAAGGCCGCGGCGCATGGCTATCGTGTCCCAGATGTCCAGCACCTTCTTCGTAGGGACCGCCAGTTAGGCGCTCTTAGATCGCGCCGCCCGCTGATGCCAGGCTAGGTCCCATATGGTACGCCCTGTCACGGCCCGATCCATGTGTAGCCATCCCTTATCACTCTCCGTCACTCCCCACTCCACCACAAATCGGAGGTGCGAGGCCCAGTAGTAGTCCAATATATCGGGGCAAGCCAGGCGCCCCCTGTCCCGCGGTGTCATCAACCGTTTCTGGGAGAATCGAGGCCTCTTACCGCCCCAGATGAAGGCTGTGAGGGCACGCTGAAGATCACGAATGTAGCGGATCGGGATGGGCGTGGGGAGACACTGAAAGAGGTACAGGATTTTAGGGAGGATTGACATTTTAACAGCGTTTAGCCTGTCCAGCCATGTCAACACTAGGGGCTTCCACTGTCGTAGTTCCTCCAAGACCGACCGTCTACACTCCTGCCAATTTACCTGTGTCCATGTGTCTAAGGAAGGAGTTATCTGCAATCTGAGGTAACGGATGCTCGGAGTGGCCCACTGGTATGGCGCCAGCTGCTTAAGATGAGGGATGTCTGCCTCCGGAACGGTAAAGTTGAGGGCCCAGGACTTGCTGTGGTTAATCTTAAGACCAGAGGCCCGCTCAAAAAGGGTCAGCGCAGAGTGGAGTGCTGGCAGAGACTCGTCAGGGCGGGTAAGGGTGAGGAGAAGATAGTCAGCGAACAATGCCACCTTGTTCTCGCAGCCCCCCATGCGGATGCCATGTATGGTGGGTGTCCGGCGGGTCATTGCCGCCAGTGGCTCCACTACTAGGGCGAAGAGCAAGGGCGATAAGGGGCACCCCTGCGAATGGGGAACGGCGCCGAGAGCTGGCCATTGATCCGAATCCGGGCCTGCGGAGCCAGGTATGGCGCCATGATCCTAGTGACCATGTCCGGTCCCAGTCCAAGCTTGTCCAGGACCGCCCGAAGGAAAGTCCAGCCCACCCGGTCAAACGCCTTCTCCGCGTCCAGCGAAAGGAGGCAGGCCGGAGTATTCCAATGACGTGCCTTCTCCACTTGGTGGGCTACTTTGCGGACATTGTCTGCCCCCTGCCGATTGCGGATGAAGCCAACCTGGTCCGGGTCCACAAGACCCGGCATAGGGGGGTAGAGACGGTTCGCCAGGAGTTGGTGTAGATCTTGAAATTGGTGTTCAGCAAGGCTATGGGGCGGTACGAGGTGCACTGCGTCGGATCCTTTCCCGGTTTCAGAATCAGTGCTATCTCTGCCATTCCCATGTCTCGATATGGGCCCTCTGTGTCGGTAAATGAGTTGAACAATCTCAAGAGATGAGGTCCAAGCTGGGCCTGAAACATACGGTAAAAGATAGAGGCAGACCATCCGGCCCTGGAGTTTTCCCAAGGGGAAGGTCCCGTATGAAGGCTGCTAACTCCTCCTGGGCAATCGGGTTTTCCAAGGCCGTCGCATGACACGGGTGAAGCGTGGTCCCCGTATAGGCATTCAAGACATCCGCCAAAGCTCCTGGGTCCATGGTTCATCCTGGTAGAGCGCGGTATAGTAAGCTCGGAACGCTTCGCATTTATCCTTCTCTGAGACCTGAACACTGGCGATATGGGCCTTTGCCGCCCGCGCCCTCAGGCGCCTCGCCAATAAGCTGCCTACCTTGTCTTCACCCTCAAAGTATTTCTGCTTCAGGGCCAGCAGTGAAGACTCCGCCTTGTTGGTACGCAAGAGTCGGAGCTGTCCTCTGAGATTGGCAAGCCGCCTCCTAGACACCGCAGAGGCAGCATTTTGGTCCCGCTGTTCTTCTCGTTTTATGTCCCGCTCAAGATCATCTTCGAGGTACCTGGCCGCGCAGGTCCATGCAATCGAGAGGGTGGTGATGTGCCCCCGAATCGTCGCCTTGAAGGCGTCCCTCACGACAGAGAAGGGTGTCTCCGACAGGTCATTGCTGGCGAAGTAGGAATCTATGGCCTCCTTGATGCTCTCCACATCAGCCGCGTCCCGTAGGACGCTCAGCGGCAAACGCCATCGCGCCTCCCGAGTGGTATGAACAGCCGGGTCCTGTAGCAGCAATTCAACATGCGCATGATCCGATGACGAGATGGCGGAGATGGAAGAACCCAGTACATCCCTCAGCAGAGTGTGGGAGATAAATAAATAGTCGATACGGGAGTACGAGCGGTGGGTGTGGGAGTAGAACGAGTAATCTTTCAGTCCTGTGGAACGGTAGCGCCATACATCATAGAGCCCCAGGTCCGTCATCTGGGTGCGCAACGCAGAGTACATGGCCCCAGAGCCGTAGGTCGAGGTATCACTACGATCAGCGTCCGGGTCCCAAACTAAGTTAAAGTCTCCCCCCAAAATCAGGGAGGGCTCCCCCTGCGGGATGTGTGTGTTAAGCGTGCGTAGGTACCGATCCTGCAATTGGTTGGTTGCATGCACATTACATAAAGTGAAGGTGCGCCGGCCAATACCCACACTCACCCTGAGGAAGCGCCTGTCTTCACTCCTGAAGTGCTTGGTGTCCCCCCGCCTGATGCCCTGTCTACACAGAATCGCTACGCCTGCTGTCTTAGTGCTCGCCGCAGCCCAAAATTGGAGGGGATATCTGGGGTGCACCATGCGCCCAACGTCTGCCTGCAGAAGATGGGTCTCTTGGAGAAATATGATGTCAGGGTTCTGCTGTAGGAGGTATCGCCAGGTCTGCCGCCTCTTATTGGGGGAGTTCAGGACCTTTACGTTAAGCGTCAGGACCTTTAGGGGACTAGGTAAGTGGGCAGTCATGATGGAGTTCTAAGGGGAATCGCCTGCGCCCCGCCATCCTCCCGCAGCCGCCCAGCAGCACCAACACCCTTTGCCAGCGCAGTTCAGGCCACGCGCCATCGCCCCACAGCCCCCCCGCCCCTCACAGGTAAGGAAGAGAGGAAGGAAGGTAAGGAAAGTCGGAGAGTAGAGAGAGACCAGAAGAAAATACAAGGTCCAACAGCGGCCAACAGGGCCAAGTCCAGCTGATCCCTCCACCGGGCATCCTACACCCGGGGGTACGGACAAGCCCAGGGATGTCACTCCCTCAGGGATCACCAGGGAAAGGGGCGTAGTCTGTTCCGAGGTCATCATGAGAAGGAGCCCCAGCGTCACTCACCCTAAAGATAGGAGCCGGGGTGTAAGACCGGGTAGGGCAGTCGTCCTTGGCGGCACCTTAAAACAAAGTGGGGAGAGCGCCTACTCCCCGAACATATGGGACATGAGCTGTCATGAACGCTCTCCTGTAAGGTCACGGGGTTGGCGGGTGAGATGAAGCCTCCTTTCGGTCTCTCTCCAGGGACTTGATGTGTGCGATAATGTCCTGCTTGGATTGGGAGGTGGACTAATTATCTACTTGGGGTGAGCGGCGGTGTCGTTGAACCGTGGTCCAGGAAGGTTTAGCTGAGATACGCTCCTGTCTTCGTGGGCGCACCTGACTTGAGAGCCCGCAATTCACTACTGGCTAGCAGGCAGGAGCCAAGCGTGATGACTTGCAGGGTGAGAGGCGCCAAAAGTTCCCCAACATCGGCACCTGCGCGGGCCCTCATCTCTGCCCCCACTCCTCACCTCCAGGGGGCCGCCAACCCCGTGCAGGGCCGACACTCGGGAAGCGATCCGCCCGCTAGCACCAGAGAGTGTTTCCAGGGCCTCGGCAGCAGTCTAACGCCAACGCCGTGTCCACAGGGTTCCCCGCTGTCATCCGCGGGAGGGGGCGCCGTCACCGCCAGGCTCTCCGGGGGGGGGAAGGCCCACACCTCGGGACCTCAGGGCCCCTCCAAGGGCCGATAGTCGACCGGCAGCAGGCCGAGCCCCCCCCCCCCCCCCCCCCCCCCCCAAGGCTCACAAGATGGCAGCCAGCGGGCGCTCCAGCAGAGGGGGCCGCAAATGTCCAGAGGTCGGCGGCAGCAGGCCCATGAGTCAAACCAGCCGCCGTTATGCCCCGGACCACAAGGCGCCAACAGGGGAGCACGTCCTCTGGAAGATGGCGGTTCCCGCTCGAGGGCCTTCGCCGTCCCCTCACCGCCGGTCCCCGCCACGTCCACGGACCATGAAGGAAGGGCAGCCAAGTCTCCCCGGGCTACACAGGGCTGCTGCTACCTCTGGGTGAGTAGCGATCGCCCCGGGCTCCGCTGGTGATAGCTTTAGGTGGTGGTGGACGCCGGGAGCTCCCGGGAGACACGTCCTACCACATTGTTAGCTAAGCCACGACCCCTAGCGGAGAACATTTTTGAATTAGAGACACATACCGCATATTTGGTGCATCCATGGAAAAAGTGTGACACTGGCATATTATATGTAATACCTGGCATAACTCTAACCACCTTCGCAACACTTTACCATAACTACCTCGGAATTATACTGTCCACATAGCCTATTGTTTAGTGAACACTTCTTATATATACTGTTATGTATTTTTATTTACTCCATATGTATTTTGTGTAATTGCTACTATGATAACTCTGTAAGCGCTCCGAAACTTTTGGGTCTGGCTTGCACTATTGTTCCTATATACTACTGTCTATTGTGAAATTATTTTATTTACTGTGCATTATTATTGTTATTTACTCCATATTTAACACCTTAGCTGCGTGTAAACATTTCTCCCCAGTGCTGCGCTGTCCATTAGAACTAGTGCTGAATGGACGTTCAATGGTCGTGCGCAGCACTGGGGAGGTAGCGCTGCTGACGACCATTGGCCGTCAGCAGCACTTAAGGGGTTAACTTGTGTGATTGTTGCTGCCCTAACTCTGTAAAGCGCCCTGATACCATAGAGTCAAGTTAGTGCTATACAAAACTCAATACATCAAATAAATAATAAGGGGATGCTCATTGTATAATAATAGCACTGGTATACTGAGGTTAATCCTTGGCATTTGGGGCACCCATGACAAAATAATTATGCCAATATATTAGAGGTTATTCTTGGCACAGGAGAGAGGACACCCAGGATGGAAGTACACCAATTGCAAAATGTTGTCCTTGCATAATGGAGGTAATTTTTGACAATTCGGGGCATCCATGGTATATGTGGGCGCGTTCATGGGAAACTTGTGGCACTGGGGAACTTAAGACCAAATTCTGGAACCGACATAGTGGAGGTGATTCCTAAAATATGGCAAATCGTGAAAAAATGTGTCTAATGCTAGGGAATGTCAGGTTTCCTTGAAAATGCATAAAATCACTGAAATATTTAATGACTGCCCTTTCAGAAGTGTATGTGAACCTTGTACTTTATTATGAATTGTTTGACCACATTTGTTTCACAAATTTATCAGGGAACATAACCCCCCCAGCATACCTAGAAGTCTAGCTCACCAGCTTTGTTCGCAGGGGCCTGGCTGCCAGGGGCAGTGGCACCGAGAACTAGAGGTGTGAGTGGGAGCTGAAATCTGATTGTTGTACCTCAAAGTTCACACAGCGGACAGGGGGCCCATTTCCTTCCTTTTAACTAGAGCCTGTGACACACTGGCTACAGCAGAATTCGTTTACTTGCTGGAATTCTGGCCACGGATTATGCTCCGCAGTTTCCAAAGACAACCAGACTCTACTGACGAGCAGGAGTGGCAGGGAGTATAAACTGCAGAGTATGAGAAGAGGAAGCAGCAGCAGAGATCGGGTATTGGCAATAACAGCACTGCCCAGTCTTAAAATGGATAACATAGATCACATTTCACAAGCCTGGCCCAATCCTGTCCTAACTGCAATTCTGTCCAATTTGAGTTCAAAATTGGGTCATGTGACCCAGGGTCTACTGGCTCTAAATGTCATGAAAGTTGACAGATTAACTAGCAGCAAGAGCTTTGTGACAGGTGCTTACCCCCTCAGGCGAATGCACACCCCACAGGTTGGCAGCAACCGAGGCATGGTCACTTGTGTTTTGAGATTCTACTGCGTACGACAAGTGACTAAAGCCACCTCCCTCTGTGGCCACTAATCACCAAAACAGAACCCGAACAGCTGGCTTTTCAAAATGGTTCGCCCAGTGGGTGACTGTGCCGTACTGTAGGTGGGCACCTCGCCTGTGAAGATGCCACTGCACGCCTGCAGAGAGAGTGAGCTAGGAAGCTCTGTGCTGTACTCCCGTTGTGGAAGTACTTATGAAGCTTTTACCATGTCTCTAGCTTCGTCTACACTTCTGAGATACACGATGTGCCCATTTCCAAGTGTATGGGTCTAAGGAATCCACAGTGGGAACTCGTTCTGTAAGGGTGCATATTAAGTGGCTTCTGGCAGAGGAGCCACGCATTGAATGTGCACAGTGGCCTCTTTTCTGCGTGACTTGCCTTGCGTACAAAAGCCAGACTGCAGTTTTCTTGCACTACATGAGGAATGTGTTTCGCATAAGCGGAGCTGTAATTTCCAACACTGCAAGTCAAGCAGGGCTCACTGCAGCAGATCTGGGGCTGATTCGACTGGCCCCAGAGGCCGCCTCCACACATGTGGGTAGTTGCTGCCTCCACAGATTTCCCCACAGTGACTTGGGGTGGGGAGCGGCCCGGGGGTCTTTCCCACCACCAAGACAGGCATTGCCGGGGTTCCGGCCAAACATGGGCTTCCTGTGAGTCGGTCTCCGTGCCTGCTTTAACAGTCAGTCTGCTGAGGTGATTCCTGGAGAGAGAGCGTGGGAAGCACGTGAGCCGCTCCCCAGGGAGCTTCAAAGCGCTGCACGAGGCAGGCCGGAAGTATACAGGTTCGAGGCATGTGGGCTGCTGAATTCATATCTGTGCATAGATCACCGCCTAGTGTTGGGTCCGGATGATAGCACATTGTTGTCCTGGAAGAGTCTTCGAAGTATCACAAGATAGGTGGCTCCTCCCCTGGACTACAGTGCGCATGGGCATCCACTCCATCCTCAGATTGTTTTTTTCCGCCATTGGGTTCGGATGTATATTTGTTAACTCCAGTTCGGAATCTATAAAAAACTTTATTTTTGGCCAAAAGGCCTTTAGTTATCGTCGGTATTGTCTTTGTGATCGGTGCCCAGTACTTGTTCCAGCTCTGTCCCCGAGCCGCCATCAAGAGGAGCCGCGTGGCTTTTCGGCACTGAAGGCCTGGTCGACGCCAGAGGCCTTATCGACGATCCATCATGGAACGGAGCCCGTTCAAAAGATGTCCCGTTTGCAACTCCAAGTATCCTCACATCGATGTCCACCCGGTGTGCAGCAAGTGCCTGTCTCTGGATCACGATGAAGCCAGCTGTATGGCTTGTTCTCGGTACCGCTCCAAGAAGACTATTCGCCTTCGATTCGCTGCGCGGAAGGAGGCCCAGCAGACGGCACCTGACCCGGTGAACATCTACGATGCCGAGGAAGATGAAGGAGTCGAGCAGGAAGTTCAAGAGAACCTGTCTGATCCTACATCAGAGATAGACTCCAGTTACGACGCAGATGTCGAAATGGTCGATAATGAAGACGTCGTCGACTAGGTAGGAGACGACGATGAGGCCTTTGTGGCCGTGGAAGATAGCTTGAGTGAGGAGCTAGGCCCAACCGTTGGTACGGGGGCCCCAACCAAAACACTCAAAGGCTCGAGTCGAGGGATCGCCACATGGCCTTACCCAAGATCGTACACTTGGTTCTACAGCCTCGCCTCAAGGCATGGCTAAGGACATTTCTAACGAACCATCGGTTGACCGATCGAAATCGAAACTGAAAGCATCGGGGTCTACACAACCGAAAGCACTGGACACTAAATCGAAACCAAAAGTGCGTATTACTTTAATCGGTTCAAAGACCTCTGAACCATCGGCACCGACAAAACAGAAGAGTGTTATGGACCCGGTGAGGTCGCTAAAGGGTGTCGAGCTGAAGACCGGGGCACCGAAGAAACTGGTCAAGGACGTCGACCCGAAGAAGTCGGCGCCGAAGGCTGTCTACACAGACCAGGGACTCGGAACTCAGAAAGTTCTCGATCCTAAGCGTCGACCCGACAAGGCTAAAAGCAGTACAGACCTCGAGTCCACACCCGACGGTGGCTTGAAGGAATCCATCAAGTCAACACAGCCATCCGCCTCCTTTTCGAAGGAGGTGTCCGACTCGCTAAAACGCATTAAAGAGAAGGTTCCTACTGTTGGACCAAAGGCTATTCCACCCCCGAAGCCGGTCAGTAAACCTCCAAAGTCGTCGGCACCCATCCAGTTCACACTGCCGCCGAAAGTGGTACCTAAGGCCTTCACCCCTAGGACGGCCTTCGAAGCGACCAAGAAGGTGTCCATGGGGCCGAAGCCTAGAACTGCGGAGGGGGCTACCAAGCATCGACAGCCTCCGCCTGAAGATCAGTCGAGGCAATTCATCGACGCCGAGACAGGTAGACTTTCTATTTTCAAGCGAAAGATCGCCCCTGAACAGCCTATGGAGTCATACAAAATTCCATTAAAGAAAAAGAGGGATTCTGCTACGTCACCTCTTCTCTTTGAACCTAGAACACCACATGGACGAGACACTGCTCCTATCTCACCCACATACTCAGATGTGGAGGCAGGGGATGGTGACAATGAGGAGTATAGTTATCCTGTAGACACTGATCCTGAAGATCACACTGAACCCTGCTGCTGACCCAGGAGATCCACAAACTGCCCCAGACAGTCATGTCTATGCTATTAAAACCTAGCCTACTAAAGACACGGCTGCGTTTAATGCACTTATTGAGAGGGCGGCAAAAAATCATGATGTCCAGCTCCATGCTGACCCTATTGAAGAGGATTTTTTGTTTGACACCATCTCAACCTCAGAGAGAACTGTCAAGACTCTACCAATGCTAAAGGGTGTCCTAAAACATGCTGGAGACATTTTTAAGAAGACCACAAGGGCAAGGGTGATAAACCCCAGAATTGAGAAGAAATACAAACCGGCACCTGGGGACCCTACGTATTTCAAGGGACAGTTGCCGTTGGACTCTCTGGTTGTTTCCAATGCCCGGAAGAAGGCGAACTCGCAAACAACGGGTGATCCTCCTCCCCCTGACAAAGAATCTAAAGTGCTAGATGCATCGGGGAAAAGGGTTGGCAGCTCAGGCGGACAATATCTGGCGCATCTCCAACACACAGGCACTCTTAGCCAGATATGACAGGGCACATTATGATACACTTGAAACCCTGTTACAACACTTGCCAGATGAGTATAAGGAGGCAGCAGAGATGCTAATACAAGAAGGGAAACTTATATCCAACGCGTCTATCAAGTGTGCGCTGGACGCAGCAGAGACCGCGGCCAGGGCAATTAATAAAAGTGTGATGTTACGGCGACATGCCTGGCTGAGAATCTCCGGTTTCAAACCCGAGATACAAACCACCATACTGAATCAGCCTGTTAACCCTGATCACTTATTTGGCCCAGAGGTGGACACCACCTCGGAAAAAATCAAGAAGGACACTGAGACTGCAAAGTCTATGGGGGCTCTACAGTCGCAGCAGTTCAGGGGTGGTTCCTTTTGTCGCTCCAACAATAGAGGAGCTTCCAGAGGCCAGCTGTCCCAGCAGACACAATACAGTAAAGAAGGCAGGCAGACCACCTACACCAAACAGAGTAGGGGTGGCTATCGTGGAAACAGCACCATGGGCAGAGGTCGTGGAAACAACAGCTCAAAATCCTCCGCCACTAACAAACAGTGACGTCTTGTCACTGCCCCCCGACCATACCACACCGGTCGGGGGGAGACTTCAACAGTTCCTGCCGGTCTGGAAATCCATCACTACAGACAGGTGGGTGAGGCAGCTTATCCAGTACGGTTATTGTCTGGAGTTAACATCCTCTCCACCCAACATTCCCCCAAGACACCGTCCTATGTCCACAGAGCATTTGCAATTATTGCAGCAAGAGGTAGTCGGCATGCTGCAAAAAGGAGCCATAGAGCTCGTGCCTGTGGAAGAAAGAGGGACAGGGGTGTACTCCCTGTACTTCTTGATCCCAAAAAAGGACCGGTCCCTCAGACGCATACTGGACCTCAGGCCCCTAAACCAGTACATTCTCTCGGAACACTTTCACATGCTCACATTACAGCAGGCTCTACCGTCACTCACTTAGGGAGATTTCCTCGCAACATTCGATCTGAAGGATGCGTATTTCCATATACCGCTACACCCGGTCACACAGTAAATACCTCAGGTTCACCATTCAGCATCAGCATTATCAGTTCACGGTCCTCCCTTTCGGAGTGACCACAGCACCCAGGGTGTTTACCAAGTGCCTGGCGGCAGTGGCTGCACACCTAAGGGGACAAAATGTTCACGTCTACCCTTATCTGGACGACTGGCTTGTTCAGGCGAGGTCGGCCCAGCAATGTGCCGCCCACATGTCCCACACCATTCACCTTCTTCACGATCTGGGGTTCTCTCTGAATTATCCAAAGTCCCACCTTCAGCCCGTCCACGTACGGCAGTATCTGGGCGCAACAATTGATACTATGGCAGCCAAAGCACAGCCGAATTCAGTGAGGATCAACAGCATGCAATTGCTGATACAAAAATTCAAACCACAACACTCGCTTCCAGCACGGGTGTTCATGCAGTTGATAGGCATGATGGCCTCCTGCATCTTTATAGTCCTGCACGCGAGACTACACATGCGTCTGCTTCAGGAGTGCTTAGCACGTCCATGGAATCAGGCTCACGGACAATTGAAAGACCTAGTGTTGGTGACCGGTCGCGCATACAACTCTCTGCATTGGTGGAATCCACAAAACCTTTGCAGGGGCTGACCGTTCCAGGAGCCTGTGCCACAGATTATACTGACGACTGACGCATCTCTCCAGGGATGGGGAGCTCATGTACTCCACTGAACGGTGCAGGGACTATGGACAGTACATCAGAAGAAGATGCACATCAACCTCCTGGAACTGATGGCTATCTTCATGGCGATGAAAGCTTTCAAGGTACACTTGTGCAACAAGGTTGTGTTGATCCGGACGGACAACATGACGGCCATGTACTACATACAAAAGCAGGGAGGTACACACTCTCCACAGTTGTCTCACCTGGCTCAGAGCATGTGGAAGTGGGCCATTCAGAGGAACATCTTCCTCATGGTGGAACACCTCCCGGGCAAGGACTATCAGATGACGGTACAGCCATCAGATGCACGAGTGGGAGATACATCCATCAGTACTCCGATCGTACTTCCAGCAGTGGGGTCATCCAGAGATAGACCTGTTCGCCACAAGGGTAAACGCAAAATGCTGAAGCTTTGCCACCAGGTTCCCACTCCCACAGTCGCAGGGAAATGCGATATGGATGAACTGGTCAGGCATATTTGCGTACGCTTTTCCCCCAGCACCTCTAATACCGCTGGTGGCACGCAAGCTGAAGCAACACTCGATGACTCTCATCCTGGCTGCTCCAACGTGGGCACGCCAACCATGGTACACCACGTTTCTAGAACTCTCCGTGGTACCGCATCAAAGGCTGCACCTCACACACAGGCTTTTGACGCAGAGCCATGGCCACATTCAGCATCCAGATCCGCAACAGCTCAACCTGGCGATCTGGCTCCTGAGGTCTTAGAATTCGGCTACCTCAACTTGCCTCCTGACTGTATGGATATCATAAGGGAGGCAAGAAAGCCCACCACTAGAGCATGTTATGCGGCAAAATGGAAGCGGTTTGTCACTTATTGTGCAGACCACAACATCAATCCCCTAGATGCATCTACTCACAACATCATTTGTTATCTGTTACATCTATACAAATGCAATCTGGCCTATGTTTCCATTTGTATACATTTGTCCGCAGTAGCAGCTTATCTCCAAAACAGGCAGCATCTCTCACTTTTCAGAGGGCCTGCCATCAAAGCCTTTCTGGAGGGACTCAAACGAGTTATTCCTCCCAGACACCCACCAGCACCTGTATGGAACCAAAATGTGGTCCTCACCAGGCTGATGGGTCCAACTTTTGAGCCTCTACACTCATGCGAGATTCATTTCTTGACGTGGAAAGTGGCTTTCCTAATAGCAATCACATCACATCGCTACGACGAGTTAGTGAACTTCAGGCACTAACTATCCAGGAGCCATTCATACAGATTCACTCCAACAGGGTGGTACTCCGCACTAACCCTACGTTTCTGCCTAAAGTGGTTTCACAGTTCCATATCAATCAGACTATAGAACTGCCAGTGTTCTTCCAGAATCCTGAGTCAGTGGCAGAGAGAATGCTCCACACACTAGATGTCAAAAAAGCTCTAATGTACTACATAGATAGGACAAAAGATTTTAGGAAAACAAAACAACTGTTTGTTGCCTTTTCGCCACAACACCAAGGCAACCCCATTTCCAAAGCAGGTATAGCCAGGTGGATCGTTAAGTGCATTCAGATTTGCTATCAAAAGGCTAAGCGCACATTAACGGTTCCCCCAAGAGCCCACTCCACGCGAAAGTCAGGGGCCTCCATGGCTTTCCTTGGAAATATTCCTTTAGAAGACATATGTAGAGCAGCCACATGGTCTACCACACACACATTTACAAAACACTACTGCGTACATGTGCACTTCAAACAGCAGGCAGCTGTAGGGCAGGCTGTTCTAAAAACACTTTTTCAAACTGCTGCAGCTGGCACGACCGGCCGCCGCTAATGGAGGGACTGCTATATATTCTATGCACAGATATGAATTCAGCAGCCCACATGCCTCGAACCGAATATGCTACTTACCAGTATGCATCTGTTCTTGGCATGTAGGGCTGCTGACACTCATATCGCCCGCCCTCCTCCCCGGCACCTGTAGCGGCTGCAGCTTTCAGAATTACTCTTAGCATGGCTATCACTTACGGTGTTACACTCCATCTTTGCCACAATGGCAAAAAACAATCGGAGGATGGAGTGGATGCCCATGCGCACTGTAGTCCAGGGGAGGAGCCATCTATCTTGTGATACTTCGAAGACTCTTCCAGGACAACAATGTGCAATCATCAGGACCTAACACTAGGCGGCGATCTATGCGCAGATATGAATGTCAGCAGCCCTACATGCCAAGAACAGATGCATACTGGTAAGTAGCATATTCGTTACTAACAGCTCCCACAGAACCGGAAACGTTCCTTGCTGTTTCCACCCATGCCCTGAGGTTATTTTTAGCGTTGGTATTATCCAGCCTCCTGTCCTCGGATAGCATCAGTGTTAAACTTGGGAGTGTCATTGTTATAATATACATCAGCGTTCACAGGCAGTGACGTCACCCTGAAACGCATTTGCATAAATAAAATACCCATTTCCTTCTTATTATACAATGTGGATTGCAAAAAACATTCCACTGCAAAAGAAACCAGGCACAGACTGCAGCCTTCATTGAACAAGCGGCAGTGAAATGTAAAAGAAAAAAAACACGCCCGCGCGCCACTGCGAGCCATGGCCTATTGGTGTCTATTACGCGCACCAAGCGTGTAATAGACACCAATAGGCTATGGGCGGAGCAATGCGCCTGCCTCTGGCCAATTGCGTGCAGTCTTTAATAAAAATACGCACGCTAAGGCCAATCGCGTAAAACAAAAGTAATCTCACACGCACAAGCGTGTGCAATTCCTAGGGCACTGAACACACAAGAGAGCAGATCAGGTCTGTGGATGGTGTATGGCTATACCAGTAACTGCGATCCAATTGGCTGCCCGTGTGGGCCAATGTTGCTGGAAAATGCAATCCAACACATAATGTTGTTGAACACAAAAGCTAGAACAATTCTCATCAGCCCACCTCTTTGGTGGAGTGTTCGTCATGTGAGAATTGTTGATCATACCATCCCGCAACTGACCATGTAGTGTCAGTGCGAGAATGGATATCAGATCTAGCCGTGATGTTCATCCTAGACTGATGTAATAAATGTGCAGTGCTCAAATTATAGTGACAATTAAAATCAACTACCTAGATTCTGGAAAGCATTGAAACAGAAATCTGAGTGTCAAGGGTTAAAAAACACGCCGGGTAATAAGATTACCCTCTGGCGCTGTGTAGTGCGGTCGACATGTTTCAGCCTCAGGGGATGGTGCCCCGGCTTTCTTCAGGACCTTCAAGACATGAAAATAGCTACTGCAACTGTGTGTGATATGTTCGATTGAAAAATATCAATAAATGTACTTGAAAAAGGTACATATCTACCCGCTCAGGGATCTCGAACGCTTAATGTGCCCACTGGAAAGAGGGAAGCTTATCTTCTTCCTAGTATAGAGATAAAGGGTCTTATTACTCACAGCAACACCAGATCACACGTACACAGCTGCATGAATCCACAAATAACCGCATAGTCATTAACACCTGCATGAATAATTTACATTCTGCATCTTAGAAAAGCATATTAGCTACATCACCTAGAGGCATTTCCTCATGGCGATACTCACCCAGCTTTGTGTGGGTGAAGACCTCACCTCACCCGGCGACCGCTCGGGAGTATGAGGTCCCGCTCTGTAGTGTAGAAAGAAGGACACTGTCAGTACACAACTGTAGAGTGCCCAAGCCAATTGCTCTACACATAGAACCTAACAGAAGTGTGACAGACACCACACCAAAAGACCAAAAGCCCAAAAGCCATGTTGAAAACCCACATACTGCAACCTGCCTCATATCACAGGGCGCAGTGTGAACACCTAAATGTTCTTACTAGACATATTCTCATTTAGATGATTAATGGGGAGACCTTTAATGAAAGCCCCAGTATAAAGGCAGGGATAAGGGCCCATGGATAGCTTGCCAAAAGGCAGCAGATTACTTCAATGCGTGGGGACAACAGAATCCCAGCAGAGAGTGGAGTTTAAATAACAAAGAGCCAAATAGTACTCACACCTCAGCTGAGAAATAGTTCTCTCTTCACTTGAAAGGCAAAAGCTGATGTGGGGAAAAAAACATACAAAGAAGGCCCTAAGGTGCTCACCTGTCCGTCGGTACCCCGAATTTGAAGCCAAGCGGAAGTGGAGGTAACTATGATACCGCCCTTCCTTTTTTATATAGAAGCCGGTCATTGGATAACGCGCGGTGTACAGAGGCAGAGGAAGCGCGTATGCGCGAGGAGAGCTCTGTTCCCTGACGCATGCGCAGTAAGCCGAACCGCGAGGTAAGAGCGCATAGATTAGTGCGCGCTTCGGTTTCGGAGAATAATCAAAAGCCCCTCATGCTCGTTTCTGAGGGCACAACAAGTGAATCTCTGTTGCATTCTGAGGAGTGAAAGCGAACCCATCGGTATCTTGTTAACCATTGTTTGTGTAGAGTCCGCCCTTGGATAACACGCATGACCAGCAGTGAGACACTAGTCTCACAGGCATGCGTGAGGAGGTTATTTGTAAGCAAAATAGAGCTCGGCAGGACAGCTAAGGAGGCATTCTCAATGTGGAAACTCCTAGGTGAAGACAGGGTGGGTTGTATCTCGACTACCCACTCGATGTTAATGTTAAATGGCACATCCTAACAGGAATCACACCACATCTGCATGCTCATGTAAGGAGAAGCAGTAATTATGTCCCAGGTTTAGATCTAATAATAGAAATAGAGACAATGAGTCATAATCCAAAGGGTTGTTATCTAAAGGATGGTTTCTAATGAAATAGTAGTTGACCTAAAGTTACCCCATATATTAATTGCCAGTGAGAAGGCAGATAGTAACAACTGGGTGTCACAAAGGATGTGGGCTGGGCGAAATGGAAAGGTGGGCATCACGCACACTGGAGTTAGGTGAGCTATAAGTGCAAACTAGGATGTGTTTGCATCAATACGGACCCGCAACCAGAAGTTGCTCTAAACACGTAAAAAACAAATTTGTGGAGGGTCAAGGGGAATATTTAATGACCTGTCTGCTCAATCCCCTATTCACAAGATACTGAACACACAAGAGAGCAGATCAGGTCTGTGGATGGTGTATGGCTATACCAGTAACTGCGATCCAATTGGCTGCCCGTGTGGGCCAATGTTGCTGGAAAATGCAATCCAACACATAATGTTGTTGAACACAAAAGCTAGAACAATTCTCATCAGCCCACCTCTTTGGTGGAGTGTTCGTCATGTGAGAATTGTTGATCATACCATCCCGCAACTGACCATGTAGTGTCAGTGCGAGAATGGATATCAGATCTAGCCGTGATGTTCATCCTAGACTGATGTAATAAATGTGCAGTGCTCAAATTATAGTGACAATTAAAATCAACTACCTAGATTCTGGAAAGCATTGAAACAGAAATCTGAGTGTCAAGGGTTAAAAAACACGCCGGGTAATAAGATTACCCTCTGGCGCTGTGTAGTGCGGTCGACATGTTTCAGCCTCAGGGGATGGTGCCCCGGCTTTCTTCAGGACCTTCAAGACATGAAAATAGCTACTGCAACTGTGTGTGATATGTTCGATTGAAAAATATCAATAAATGTACTTGAAAAAGGTACATATCTACCCGCTCAGGGATCTCGAACGCTTAATGTGCCCACTGGAAAGAGGGAAGCTTATCTTCTTCCTAGGGCAGCCTGAATACCCTGGTTTTCACCCACTAAATGGCTTGCGCTGCGCTAGCACTGCTGTGCAGTGCACTGCTAGGCGCGAGACCTAAAAAGGGAAACTGTGCCAAACTTATATTCAGTACTGTGATGACTCAGGTTAATTAAGTAGGGAAATAAAAAAAAACCACAATTTATTTACATTAGTACGATGAGCAACACAGCTAGGATTGATGTAAAATAGCCCTAGTCAACAATACGATTGCCCAATGATAAAGGAGAAATAGTTCCTTCAGCTCCACTTGAAATTTTCACGTGAGGTTGGAGCTATTATTTCTAGGAAGTTTGCCTTCCAGACCCTGGGTATATTTACCAAAAAGTATAGCTTCTTTGCTTTTTCTTTCTTGAATGTTTGGGATTCTATAAGGAGGGTGGCTGTCCTTCACGGATAATGCAGCCAACATTGTCATTTTTCTAACAGTTAGTTTGGAGAGACTGCATGGGTACCTTTGTAAGTTAAGCAAGCAAGTTTGACCTGACTTCCAGCTTAAATCGGTAACCATTTGAGTGTACGAAGGAGTAGGATTACGCAGTCCAGTTTCTTTGCACCCATGATGTGAATTGCTGCTGCGTAAGGGGTCTTTAAGAGGGACCTGGTGTAACTTTTATTTCTCAGAGGAGGGAATTGCCACAATCTAATTTTGATTTTAGTAGGGCCTTGTCACTTGTTTAAAATCTTCCACACGTATTAGGTGTTTAATTCCTCTTACGTTCCTGCTGGAGTTCTGCCCCTTTATATGCATGTTTATATATGCTTGGGTGTTTTGCATTACAGAAAATGTAGCGGTATAAGTTGAATAATTCGCAGGGACCTGTGAAATGCTTAGCATATATCATGGAAATGGCACCATGGCAGCCTCTGCGGAGCTTCACCATTGCCTATAGTTTAAGTGAAGAAAAGCTACAGACCTATCATATCTTAGCTTATGTTCATTGTTGAATTTGCAATTTGTGAAATCTAAAAAAAAAAAAACATTGCTTTCTAAATGCTTTCAAGGCACCTTGATATCTCAGCTGTACCGGAAGTAGTAGCACCAGTCTGAGCATAATCGCTGCTTGTTTAATCAACAGTCTGTTCACTAACCTGATCATTCTAATTGCAGTCAGGACTTATTGTAGCAGCCTTTCTGACTGCAGTTCTTTTTTTATATGGGTAGACGGGTTGGTGTTGGGACAGAGAGAAGGTAAACACTGGACAAACCGATAGCCACACCTCCAGGGCGGGCTTCTGAATTCCACCCGAAGAGAAGCATTCAGCCTTCTTGAGACTAGTAGAGCCCTCAGGGATAGCTAGATGCCACACTTCACAGGAAGTTGTCATGAGACCGTAGGATCCAAGTAGGCCATTGGCTAGTGACCGTGTTGTCCCCCTAAGAACACTTTCTGAGCGTAAAAGGGGTGTCCCTGACACCCAGAACTCTGATTTTGCTTGGACTGGAGAAGAGGACTGCCCTGCTGAACCTATAAACGGCAAAGAGAAGGCTGCACCAAAGTTGAACTGCACCTGCTTCTCCTTGGGCTAATGAAGGAAAGAACTGTGAATGTTATGCGCTGGGATGCCCCTTGGGGTAGCCATGCGCCATATAAGTTTGTATTCATTCATTCATGCTGTTCCCTGCTCATGTGGAAATTGTCCCCCCAGACCAACCAGAAGTGGAGACTCCAATATTCAGTTGGCTGACTTTCTGTTCGCAGCACAGGGCCACAAATGCTGAAGTTGATTCATTAGCCCAGATCTCTGGATTGTCGTTCCTTGTCGCAGTGCAGCCTGGGAGAGTGAGAACAGACATTCAAAAGTTGTCCCTGAGCCTGTCGGACCCAGGAGAGCCATTAGACTGCAATTTGGTCACTCAGAAGGATAGTTATTTCCAAAAGAAGGAAGCCTCCTCCTGGGTATGTTGTGCATGGTTACCAGTAGTCCAGTGGCGATCGGACTTTTGCTGGACCAAAGAGGACTCCGAGAGATGTTGACCCGTGGGCAAAGTTGTCCCACCAGGGACCAAGGAGAAGCTCCAGAAAAGACCCATCTCAACCTCACCGCTTCTTAAGCATCCTTCAGCATCTTCAGTAACCTGTATCCCTTGAATCAGGACCACTCCATAGAAGTCAATGGCAAGGAACCACTAACACTGGAACTGGATTTAAGACTACACTTCTTGATGAGGTAACTGTTTCTTCAGACCTTACTGGTGCACTTGACTGGCTCCTTACTGGAGTTGGTCACCCAAAGTAACTCTAAGAACTTGCACTCCACTTTGACCAATGTTTTCTTGAAAATGTTTTTAAATGTCCAGTACATTGAAATTGCCACTGCTGGTTTGCAGTTGAGTGAACAGTTTTGGCATATGGTTTCTTTTAAAATCTAGATCTTCGGAACCCTCCTATCGTTGTGGTGTCAAAAAATTCATAAACATACAATCTATTTCTTTTCATTGGTGTTGGATTTCTTGAGATTGCTTCTTTCTTCTTCAATTATTTTAGTGCTGTTTAAATTCACTTCTTTCTTTTTCGAAGCCTGACAGCCTGAAGCCACAGCTGCCAAAGTTGAGCTAAGATTGGACAAATTAAACTGGACTGGGCCTAGAAAGGTTGGTAGTGTAGTACACAGTGAAGTCTCACAACCACAGCATAAAATGCACCACATTTCCTCACACAGGCAAAGCGTAAAATGGCACTGTATTGCTATCTTGATGCTCTATTTACATTTACAAACCAACCATATGACCTTTGGCCTTGTGAATTATAATGTTACTAGACTACTCATGGGAAGATTGGATCCGTGTTATAGCTACTGGTTATGTATTCATTTCTCTCTATCAAAAAAAAATTATAACTCTGGGTAGTTCCCAAGTTTAGCTGGAAGGCAGCTCCTGTATAGTATCATAACAACTCGTAAGAGAGGGTCCGAGGGAGGTGTTTAGCGACCAGACAGGCAAATACCCCCTGTGTAGCTACATCAATAACAACGAAGCCTGTAGGTCGAGTGGTGCTGAGATACAGAAATTAACACTGGTGTGATTGCACAAAAAGTAGAATAACTTTAGTGACAAAAAGTCAAATAGGCTATCAACAATTGGCGGCTCGAGATTCTGCCGCGAGGTACCGACGGACAGAGCGGTGCCTTATTCGTCCGAGCAGTTGCCGGGTGAGGTGAGGTTTACTTCCCACATATTGATGGGAAAGACCAATTGCATCAACAGAGCAATACTAAGAAGATGTGGTAGGATGGTCTTAAATGATCACTCTTATTTTACTTACTTGTTTTCATTATTCTAGCACATACGATAGTGCTATTGCAGTAGCAGACAAGAGCTTGGCCCTGACGAATGCCAGTGATTTTTCACAGAAAGGCAGAAACATGTTGGCCCTATATAGATCTTTTTGGATTTCTACCAAGCAAGTTAGACAGTGATTTTTTCACACTGTCATCTCACTATCTTTTAATCTGACGTCCAGGCAAACACTATTAAAGGTCTTTGTTTGCTTCGACAGCCATTTTAAGACACTTCACCTGATTTAATTTTTGCACTGCACACATCAGCCTTTCACTTTTGTACGAACGATTGCGGTGACCGTACCTTGGTCCAGTGATGCGTTGCTAAAATACAACTGGGCGATCGCACACAGACCTAGGTTTGGAAGTCCTACATGATGAGGCTCCGCCATCAGGTGGGCTGATAGGACTTAATCAGCAATTGTTGATAGCCTATTTGACTTTTGTCACTAAAGTT
Source organism: Lissotriton vulgaris (assembly GCF_964263255.1). Lineage (NCBI taxonomy): Eukaryota > Metazoa > Chordata > Amphibia > Caudata > Salamandridae > Lissotriton > Lissotriton vulgaris. The sequence goes on along the minus strand of NC_141696.1, from coordinate 360,106,603 downwards.
ATTCTACTTTTTGTGCAATCACACCAGTGTTAATTTCTGTGTATCAGCTCCTGTATAGAGCATCCTCAACACCAGCTACCCTCAAGTTGCTCACCTCAAATGTATGCTTTTCTATCAAAGTTTTTAAGCATAGGATTAGCACAGTGCTATCCTCGCCGAGCTGTAAAATGACAAAAGCCATTTACTATATATATATATATATATATACATTCATACACACGTATATGTTCCTGGCTTGTGTGGCTGTAGATAATCATGCTCTGCATACTCCTGCCATGTAGTGTAGAGCCCAGACACATGTAAATATGATTTTCTTCAGAGAAGTCTCTTGTCACAAGACCTATTGCTACTCATCCCTTAGTCCATGATACACCAGCACAACGGTGCCACCTCAGATGGTTTCTTCCACCAAGTGGTGTGAACATTTGAGTGCCATCTCCAATATCAACTCATTCCATGCCAGTTTCTTCGGGCCAACCCTTCGACTTTTGGACTCTAGGACTTTGAGTGGACACTGCATCTCAGGTGCTTGGCAAAGGATTTCTCTATGGCACTCTTGGATATCCTTTTCTAATCATCACAACTGACCAGCTTCAATGCACCCTGATCAGCGTCTCCTGTCCGTTGCCCACCTTCATATCTTGGAGAAGGAGTGGAGGTAAAGGGTGTGGAATACACACCCTTTTTTATTATTTCCAGCTATCAAAGGCTTCAGTAATCTGTGTTGCCCCAGCATGACAAAACCTTCTGTGACATCTGTTGTACCTTTTGGTGGAAGAAAACACTCCGCTATGGCAGGGAGAGTCTCTGGGCTCATCAGAAAATGCATTGCCAGACACCCCAAACTCTTTGGACTTAAAGACCAAGACAGAGCAGGCAGCATCTTCGGGCATCTCAGCAGTCGAAATGGACAAAACCCCCAAGTTAATGCCTTAGGAGGCTCTGACATCAAGGAGTAGGTCGTGAGTCGTCTGCCCCTAAGCTTATAGGGCCAAAAACTAACACAACTCTCGGGCCCCACTGGTGCCACAGAAGTGATACAGTCAGTTGCAAACTCCCCCTAAGAAGTACACCTTGACCCAGGTAAATCACTGCTTCTACTGGAGGCGAGCATCTAACTTAGACATAAGTATCAAAAGGCATTGACCCTCTGGTCTGGTGCAGACAATGGGGTCATCTCATTCTGGAGCACAACCCTTGACTGATGCAGCACAGGTGTGACATCATTGGAGGCATATAGTGTCACCTCGGCACCCTGATGTCAGTTCCCTTATTCCGTCCCCTTCACACAGATCTTGAGCTCACGTTTTTCAACAAGATTTGTCTCCAGATTATGTAACCGTAGAGTGCTTTAGAAATGTCTGACCAAAGAAATTGGAGTTTATGCCTTGCCACTCCTATAATGGGCAGACGTCCATATCTGACCCCCTCAAGTTTTTATTTTTTTTAAACTTGTTATTGAAACCATGCTTATCACAGAAGAGTTTAAATCAGGACATGACTAGTATCTCAGCTCATACATGGCGTGTGGAAAATGACTATCTCCAAGCAGAACATTAATCAGAACTGTTGGGGCGCTTTTGCGGGACATCACTTACAGCATGGTATTCACCCCTGCATTCAGTCATCGGCACTCTCTAGATCGTGATTCCTACCTGTGAATACTCCCCTTAGGCTTGTCAGTTTTCCCACATCTTTTCCAACTTTCTGGGACAACCCTGGCTTTGATAGACCGACCCCCCCCGCAAAATTTGCTTGAGGCTGAAGCACTACTCAGTCATGTGAAAAATGTAGCCTTATGCGTAGCAAGACAATCAAGGAGCAGGAGTCCAAACTATTTATGGCACAAGCACAAAAGTTTTGGGATTAAGGCCAACCGGCTGGCCATGAGCCTGAAGCGCTGGACTAGGAAAGTTTAGTGGCTGCATGGGGTTGAGGGTGGGGGGAGGGGGAGGGGGAGGCGTTTTGTCTGATTGGACATCTGGCTGCCTGATCCATGGGGTCGAAAGGAGCAGCATAGAGGTTGCTGAACATGCACAGTCTTGTAGCTTGGATGGGGCTGGCAAGGCTGATAGCCCTTTCCATAGTCACGAAAGGGCCGAAAAGCAGACCGGGAATGGGTAGTCACCAAGAGGTCCAAGGACTTGGTCTTAGGCCTCAAATCCTTATACCGCTCCAGGGCCATGTCCGCCTGGTCTCCGAAACGATGGGTGCCATCAAAGGGCATGTCCTAAAGTGAAGCCTCAACATCTCCAGAAAAGCCTGTAATTCTCAGCCAGTCGTAGCATTGAATAGACCCCATTGACGACATTGCTCTGCCCAGTGTGTAAGTGGTGTCAAGCCCACAATGAATGGTGTACTTGGCTGCATCTTGCTCATCCATTACCACTTTGGAGAGAAAGGCGCTGGTGTCCTCCAGAACCTGTGGCAGCACCTGGCCAACAGTTTCCCACAAAGAGTGGGCATAACAGCCCAAGAGGCATGCAGTGTTCACTGCCTGCAAAGCAAGGCGGGCGGAAGAGAAAGTCTTCTTGCCCCAACTATCCAGCCCTGTCCGGGGATGCAGAAGGGAACGCGCTTTCTGAAGTAGATGCTTGGACCACCAGGCTCTCTGGGTAAAGTGGTTGGTGAGGAATTTCGGGTTTCCAAGTGCTAGGCGATGGCGGCGGGCGCTGAGCCCCTGTGCTCGGCTTGGACCCTAAAATACTACTTCTAATCTTACCCATTCCAGTAATACATTCCTGATGGAACTTGCATTTTCGGTGTGTTTGATTTAATCTCTTAATGCTTCTCCAAGTCCTGTGTTCTCTTAGAAAGACTCATTTAAAATGCTTATGTCTGTATTACTGTCTGTGCCCTTTCCTGTGATAATGTGATTAACAAGAAGATAGTCAAAAGCTATTCTAGCTTAATATTTAACATTTACAATCCTGTTTGTAATCTGGCCAGAGCATAATATTCTGTGTAGTCTAGCATGGAGATCGTACCAATAAGCTAAGAACAATATTCTTGTTTCTCGTGATTAAGTAGTTGCCAGGCATCCTACAGTTTCCAGTTTTATGACCAGGTTGTATAAGTGAAAACAAAGACAGGGGTTGGAGGGTCTAAGGGAGTTTAAAGTCCTGCCCAGGTTAACGTCCCCTTGCACATTAATAAAATACAAAAAAAAAACCCGGGGGTCTAGAGTCACAACAAATTTATGCTCTCTGAGGACTATATTCATCAATTCTGTCTATATAGTACTAGAATAGATAGTACAACAATCCATTTTAAATGTATACATACCAACGCAAAAGACCACAAGCAACGGTAGGTGAGACCCAAGATCCAGAGATGGATTACCATCAAAATTCTTGTTAGTGATCTAATTTTATCATCTGGCCATCCACAGTACAGGGCTGGAACGTCTCTAGATCATATGAGACCGCTTCCAGTGCCGTCTGGTAGGACTGGGGTCAGACCCACAATCACATGTTGACCATGCGTGGGATCACTAAATGGAAAAAAGTGCAGTGCGGAATGTGGAAGTGTAGGGAAGTGATGTTAAAAAGAATAGAGGAATTACAATAAGAAAGCTTTAATACCTGTAAGCCTCTTTCTATTAAAAACCAGAACAGTGCAAAATAACAGTATAAACAAATGACTGTTTAGGGGCCAACATGTTTCTGCCTGAACGGGGATTCACTCCCTAGGCTTTCATCAGGGGCTCTGTTCTTATATATTTTTGCTACTGCAAGTGAAAAGTGTGCTCTTAGTTACACAAAACGAAAACAGTGACACTATAAAGGATATATATTCTTTTAGTCCTCCATGTCAGCTGGTGTATCAATCACCTAAAACATAAATTGCACAGGTTGTATAAGTCCCAGACAGTTGGACCATCTGTGTTCAGGGTTGTGATGATTAAGATCTGTCTAGTATCGAACTCCACATGATTAAAATCCCCTTCTCGTAATATGGGTAGGAATAATATTTCTGGTGCAAGGCCTGCAAATTCTTCTAGGAAGTGACTCTTGTATACATTAGGTGCATATGTGATTATTCAAAGTAGGTTCTCCTCGTCGAGTTTGCTTTCTGCGATCACATACCGGCCATCTGTGTCTGTCATCATTTTGTGTGCGTCAGAAGGTTCCCACTCTGTGTTAATCCTAGTAGTACTCTTCCAATAAATTAACATAGTTATTCACTTCGGGAAGTGATATAAACAGCATTTAGAGTCATTTCATGTTCTACAACTTGTAACCACAGCACAGAGACAGCCCTCATCACGTCTACAGACGACATCCAAGCCCTACTTGACCGAGGAGAGATCCTCCTAGACCTCTTGGAAGCTTTTGATATGGTCTCCCACCACACATTCATTACGAGGCTGCACAACATAGGCCTCCGAAGAGACACTCTCAGATGGCTCGCCTCTTTCCTCATCGGAAGAGCACAAAAAGTCTGCCTTCCCCTTCTGAACCCAAAGAAGTCATCTGTGGAGTACCCCAAGAATCCTCGCTCAGCCTCACCTTAATCAACACTTAAAATACGCCTCTGGGCAGCAAGGCTAAGCCCAAGAACTCAACATCATATCCTAGGCTGACAACACACAGCTAATCTTCTCTGAAGACCCCACCCAGACCAGTTTCTACAACTGCCTGACAGATGTTGCCAAGTGGATGAAGGAAAACTGCTTGAAGCTTGAAGCTCAACTTTGACGAGACATAGTTACTGATTTTCGGAAACAAAAGCTCCGAGTGGGACACATCCTTGTGGCTCTCCGAACTCTGATCTACTCCTACCCCCACTGACCACGCTAGGAACCATTCTAGACAACAAGCTAACCATGACGATACAGCTCAACTCTGTTCCTTCCTCCTCTTTTGTTGTTCCTCTGCATGTTTTGTAAGATATTCAAATGGCTACCCCTAAGCTCAAGATGCACCATCACTCGAATCCTTATGTCAACTGACTGGACTACAGTAACACTCTCTATGCAGGGATTGCAGCTCAACTCCTCCGATGACTACAGACCATACAGAACACCACATCCAGACTCGTCCTGGATCTCCCGAGACAAACCCACGTCACCCCCTACCTTAGGGAACTCCACTGGCTCCATGTACAGAAGACGCCAGTTCAAGCTCCTGAACCATGCATACAGGTCCTACACAACTGCAGTACCCGCCTACTTGAACAACCGCCTAAAGTTCCAACAGCCAACCAGACACCTCCCCATTCCTTTCTCCAACCTTCATCCCTGCATCCGACTTAGCAGATGCAGAGGTAGCTACTTTTCCGACCTAGCAGCAAAGGTGTGAAACGAACTGCCCTTTCATCATCGGACCTCCCCATCTCTTTCAGAGTTCCGAAAGCCCCTGAAGCCCTGGCTATTTGGCTAATCCATTAGACCCTGCCAGCACCTTGGTACCCTTGCGGGTGACAAGAAGCACTCTACAAATCTACTGGTTGAACAGTCTTTCCTGGGAGTGGAAGAAACTAAATATTTTCAAAAAGCTAAAGTTTACCATTGTCATTTTTTACTGAGTAGCTATTTATTTTTCCATGACATTTACTTGGTCTTTACAAATTAACTGCAAAGCTAAATTTTCTCAAGGGTGAATGTGTTTTAAAAATCGCTTGCTCTTCTTCTGCTGTCTACAGTTATCAATTATAATAGTTGATTTCATTTCATTATATTGATATATTGTATATGTACCGGAGTGAATCCATGGAAAATATAAAAAATAACATTGATGTAACAGAAAATATTTTTTGAGAAGTCTTTTTATCTCTTTGAACAGAGGTGTATCATTAACAACACCCATCGCTTGGTGGAGCTATGTGTAGCTAAACTTTCTCAAGATTGGTTTCCTCTTCTGGAGCTTCTTTCTATGGCCTTAAACCCTCACTGCAAGTTCCATATCTATAATGGTACACGACCATCCGAGACTGTTCCTGCGGGTGTGCAACTTGCAGAAGATGAATTATTTGCCCGACCTCCAGATCCACGATCACCAAAGGTCAGTGTAATATTTTGGACTAGCCCTTAATGTTTTTTTCTTCCATCTGTGTATCAACTTTTTAAAAATGTATGGATGGAGATATACACAAGAAAACAGTTGTTCATTTGGCATGCATCTATCGAATGCCTGCTGAGCCTGAAGTACCTACCCGCATGTATACTGGAAGTTGATTAGGAAGTATGAAATGTGTTCCAGATTTCCAGCCTCTGAAATGGCTAAATAATGTGGTTTTGTCTCAGAACTGCTCCACAAATACGGTTGCCTTGGAATAAGTCTCTCTTTATGGCTTGCTCCTTTTGTCTAGTTGTACTGAGGGGCCAATAACATTGCTCTCCTGGGTCTCAAACTTATGGACTCATTCTAATTACATTGCAATGGCTAAAAATATGTTTTCTCCCCTATTTAGACCTTGCACGATATACACTTCTCTTTAGCTCTATGGACACGCCGAGACACGGCACTGTACTTCTTGTGTTCAAGCCATTTTTTTGTTACAAATCTTATTTATTTTCTAAATAGATCACATACCACAGGACCAGGAAGTACAGAGCGTTAAGCCTACAAACCTATCCAGGGCCGGCCGCGTGTTTGGATAGTACATGCAATTCGCTATTACTCCATGTAAGAAGTGAAATGATACACAGCGTTACGCCTACAACTCACAAGGGGCCGCCCGCGTTCTGTAATGCATATAATAGCATAGTCTGGTCCCGTGTGGAGGGTAGATCAAGCCATTTTTTAATCTTTGCAGTTCGAAGTAGCCTCTAGTTGAGGGAACTATATAATGTATCCGTACAAGTAAGCCTTAAGGAGGTGGAGTGGTGCATTGATGCCAACATTTGCTTGTCTGCTTCTTTTATAGTTTTTTGGGCAGAGATCTGGGTATCTTAGCCCAATTCTCAAATGATTGGTTTCTCGTCTGCTTTTTTTTTTTTTTACACATTATTGAATTTTACATTTCAACATAAAAAATGTATTATCACATACAGAACAATTATCTCATGCACCAGAACACTATTTGGTATACTTTACATTACATTATGAATACTTAGCTGTTTAGGGTAGCCTAGATACCTTGATAGCATTCCCCATATCTCTAGGTCCACCATCTCTTCCACCTATGCCCATTCACCAGTATACCAGATTCCTTTTTTTAAATTTAGGAACCCCTATGTTCGAGGCATGTGGGCTGCTGAATTCATATCTGTGCATAGATCGCCGCCTAGTGTTGGGTCCGGATGATTGCACATTGTTGTCCTGGAGGAGTCTTCGAAGTATCACGAGATAGGTGGCTCCTCCCCTGGACTACAGTGCGCATGGGCATCCTCTCCATCCTCAGATTGTTTTTTTCCGCCATTGGGTTCGGATGTACTTTCTCGACTCTAGTTCGGAAACTTTGTATTGACTCTTTCCTAAGGCAAAAAGGCCTTCGAAGCGTCGTTATTGTCTCGTTCGGTGCCTGTTTTCTTTCCAGTTCTTCGAACCGTACGTCGGAAGCTGATTCTCGCCTTCGACACCAAAGGCCCAGACTACGACGACGATGGAACGGAGCCCTTTTAAACGATGCCCCGTCTGTAATTCCAAATGCCCCCACATCGATGTGCACCCAGTTTGCAATAAATGTTTGTCCCCCGAGCACGACGAGGCCAGCTGTATGGCCTGCTCGAAATTCCGCTCCAAGAAGACGCTTAAACTTCGGCGCGCTGCGAGGCAGTCGGCGCAACAGTCGGCACCCGAGCCGGTCAACATTTTCGAGGACGGTGACGAAGAAGGCGTAGAGTATGAAGAAGAAGAAGATGAAGAGGTTCCCGAAGAACGGTCGGAACCGGCATTGGAGCATGACTCCAACTTTGAGATGGACGAGCAGGCTGAAGAATACGTCCACGAAGAAGACATCGTCGAGGTAGGGGACGACGAAGGGGCCATCGGAGCCGTCGATGACGACTCCAGTGATGAGCCAGGCCCAACCGCAGTAGCGGGGCCTATAACTGACATTATGCTCCCTTCGGCTCAGGTCGAGGCATCGCCGAAAGGCCTTAGCCAAGATCTTTCTACCTGTTCTATAGCCCCGCGTCCAAGCCAGGCTAAGAACACATCGAAGGAGCCATCAGTCGATTCATCAAAATCGAAACCGAAACCATCGGAGCAGACATCGAAACCGAAACTACTTAAGATGGTGGTCGGTTCGACGTCTACGTCAAAGGCTATCGACGACCCAGGCTATCGACGACCCTTCGCCGCCAAAAGTGCCTGTCGCCTCGAAGACTGGAGCGTCGAAGCAGTCCTCGACCAGCAAACACGTCACCTCGACGACGTCGGTGTCGACGCACAAACATGGCGACAAGGCCAAAGGCCTCCAGGAGAAGAAGGCCGTCGAGCCGAAAATCTCAGGACTCAAGCCACTGCTCAGCAAGCACCTCGAGCCGAAGGCCAAAGCCGACCCAAAGCAGCAGGTCTCGTCGACGCCCAAGCCTGGGGATGCTCCACGCCGGGAGCTCGGGTCGACGCCATCAAACAAGCGTCCTCAAGTGCTAAAGCAGCCTGAATAGACTACCACGTCAAGCTCCAAGACAGTCGGACAGACCCCGATTAAGTTCGGTCTTCCGCCAACGGCTCGAGCAAAGCAGCTCGACCTCCATAAAGGCGCCGAACCTTCCAGGACGTCGTCGACGCCATCGAAGCCCGCCACAGAAGGGGTGGTTTTCCACGAACCCTCGTACGACAACCAGTCGAAACTCTTTATCGACGCGGAATCAGGCAGGCTCACTATCCACAAGCGGAAGATCGCGCCTGAACGTCCCTTGGAGGGTTACAAAATTCCTCTCAAACGAAAAAAGGACTCGGCCACCTCACCAGTTCTCTTCGAGCACGTTCAGGACTATTCACAGCAAATAGCATATTCTCCAGCACGGAGTGAGGAGGACATGGGGGACGACTATGGTCAAGCGGCCTATGCTATTAATGCTGACACTGATCAGGATGAACCACAACAGTGGTCTGAGGCTATAGATCAATCTGTGGACCCTGATGATCCACATGCTGCTCAGGACGCTCAGTCCTATAACGTCAAAACATCGCCAACAGAGGACACTGCGGCGTTTAACGCTCTGATTGAAAGGGCAGCACTCAACCATGACGTGGAGATGCATGCGGAGCCAGTGGACGAAGATTTCTTGTTTGACACTTTCTCCACCTCTGACCGTTCCACTAAGACTTTGCCTATGCTTAAAGGGGTCCTCAAGCATGCTGCGGACATCTTCAAGGAACCCACAAAAGCTAGGGTTATTAACCCACGTATTGAGAAAATCTACAGGCCTGCTCCAGTGGACCCCACCTACATCAAAGGCCAGCTCCCCTTGGACTCACTTGTAGTGGCCAATGCCTGCAAGAGGGCAAATTCACAAACCAGTGGGGACGCTCCGCCTCCGGACAAGGAATCGAAGATTCTAGAGGAGTCAGGGAAACGAGTGGCAGCGCAGGCTGCAAATATTTGGAGGATTTCCAATACACAGGCCCTGTTGGCTAGATACGACAGGGCACACTACGACACCCTAGAACAGTTGTTGCAACACCTGCCTGATATGTACAAGGCGGGAGCAGAGATGATTATACAAGAAGGAAAACTGATTTCTAATGCGTCCATCAAGTGTGCACTGGACGCAGCAGACACAGCAGCTAGGGCCATAAACACTAGTGTGATGCTGAGACGTCACGCATGGCTCCGCATCTCTGGTTTCAAGCCAGAGATTCAAACTACTCTGCTCAATCAGCCGGTTAACCCGGACTTCCTTTTTGGTCCCGAGGTAGACACAACACTCGAGAAAATAAAGAAAGACACAGACAGCCAAATCCATGGGGGCTCTGCAATCTCAGCAGTTTCGGGGCAGTTCCTTTCGTCGCTCCGGTAATAGGGGAGCCTCAAGAGGACAGGCTTTGCAGCAGGCGCAGTACACCAAAGGCAGCACGCAATCCACCTACACAAAGAATACCAGGGGTGGATACTGTGGGAACAGCGCCAAGGGCAGAGGACGTGGCAATAACAACGCCAGATCCTCCGCCCCCAACAAACAGTGACGCCCTGTCACTGCCCCCGACCATCTAACACCTGTCGGGGGAAGACTCCAGCAGTTCCTGCCAGTCTGGGAAAGCATTACCACGGACAGGTGGGTGAGACAACTTATCCGTTACGGCTATTGTCTAGAACTAACCTCCACCCCCCCAACATACCCCCAAGGCACCGTCCTATGTCCACAGAGCACACACACTTATTGCAGCAAGAAGTACTCTCCATGCTGCAAAAAGGGGCAATAGAACTCGTGCCTGCAGAAGAGCGAGGTACAGGGGTGTACTCTCTGTACTTCTTGATCCCAAAAAAGGACGGATCCCTTCGGCCCATTCTAGATCTCAGAACCCTCAACCAATACATCCTTTCAGAACACTTTTATATATAAACCTTACAGCAGGTCCTGCCGTTGCTCAGTCAGGGCGACTTCCTAGCGACCCTGGACCTCAAGGATGCATATTTCCACATTCCCATTCACCCAAGTCACAAGAAATATCTCAGGTTCACCATCGACAATCAGCATTACCAATTCAAGGTTCTGCGTTTTGGGGTCACCACTGCCCCCAGAGTGTTCACCAAGTGCTTAGCGACCGTGGCTGCGCACCTTCGCAGACAACATATTCACATCTATCCCTACCTGGACGACTGGCTCGTTAAGGCCAAGTCAGCCCAGCAGTGTGCCAGCCACATGTCGCGCACGATTCACCTCCTTCACAGTCTGGGGATCTCACTCCACTACACAAAGTCACACCTGCAGCCAGCCCATGTGCGACAGTACCTAGGGGCAAACTTGAACACTCTGACGGCGACAGCGCAGCCGAACTCTGCCAGGGTCGACAGCATGCAGCTGCTCATTCAGAGGTTCAGGCCTCAAAAATCACTCCCAGCGCAGGTGTTCATGCAACTGATCGGTATGATGGCATCCTGCATATTCATAGTCCCGCACGCGAGACTGCACATGCGTCCCCTTCAAGAATGCTTGGCACGACCGTGGAACCAGGCTCATGGGCATCTAAAAGACCTCGTGTTGGTGACCGGTCGTGCTTACAACTCTCTGCATTGGTGGACTCCACAAAACCTTTGCAAGGGACTACCGTTCCAAGAGCCTGTCCCACAGATAGTGCTAACGACGGACGCATCTCTCCAGGGTTGGGGAGCGCATGTCCTCCATTACACGGTGCAGGGACTATGGACAACACAACAGCAGAAGATGCATATCAACCTGCTAGAGCTGATGGCAATCTTCATGGCATTGAAAGCGTTCAAGTTGCACCTGTGCAACAAGGTCGTGTTGATCCGGACGGACAACATGACTGCCATGTATTACATCCAGAAACAGGGAGGCACACACTCCCTGCAGCTATCTCACCTAGCCCAGAGCATGTGGAAGTGGGCCATTCAGAGGAACATCTTCCTCATGGCGGAGCATCTCCCGGGAGTAGACAACCAGATGGCGGACCTGCTCAGCAGGCACAGTCATTAGATGCACGAGTGGGAAATCCACCCCTTGGTACTCTAGCCATACTTCCAGCAGTGGGGTCATCTTCGCCACAAAAGAGAACGCAAAATGCCAAAGCTTCGCCGCCAGGTTCCCACACCCGCAATCTCAGGGCAATGCGATATGGATGAACTGGTCAGGCAGATTTGCGTACGCTTTTCCCCCAGCCCCACTCATACCGCTGGTGGCGCGCAAACTGCATGACACTCATCCTGGTTGCTCCAACGTGAGCACGACAGGCTTGGTACACCACGTTCCTGGAACTTTCAGTGGTACCTCACCAGCGGCTGCGCCTCACTCCCAGCCTCCTCACTCAGAGCCATGGAGACATTCAGCACCCAGATCCTCAACAGTTGAGCCTAGCGATTTGGCTCCTGAGGTCATAGTTTGGCTACCTCAACTTGCCCCCTGAGTGTATGAACAACATCAAGGAGGCAAGGCGGCCTACAACCAGGGCGTGCTATGCAGCCAAATGGAAATGATTTGTCATTTACTGTTCCAACAATGACATTAATCCGCTAGATGCATCCACGCAGAACATCATAGGTTACCTACTGCATCTGTACTAATGCAACCTAGCATATAGTTCCATCAGGATACATTTGGCTGCTATAGCCGCTTATCTTCAGAACAGACAGCACCTTTCTCTTTTCAGAGTGCCTGCCATCAAAGCCTTTTTGGAGGGCCTTAAAAGAGTGATCCCTCCCAGACACCCTCCTTCGCGTGTCTGGAATCTAAATATCGTTCTCACCAGGCTCATGGGACCCCCCTTTGAGCCTCTCCATTCTTGAGAGATACAGTTTCTTACTTGGAAAGTGGCCTTTCTAATAGCCATCACCTCGCTGCGAAGAGTCAGCGAGCTTCAAGCCCTCACAATTCAAGAGCCCTACCTACAAATTCATGCTAATAGGGTGGTGCTGCGCACCAACCCCAAGTTCATGCCAAAGGTAATCTCGCAGTTCCACATTAATCAAAACATTGAACTGCCAGTTTTCTTTCCAAACCCTGACTCAGTGGCAGACAGAGCACTGCACACCTTAGATGTCAAAAGAGCTCTCCTGTATTACATCGACAGGACAAAGGACTTTCGCAAAACTAAACAACTGTTTGTTGCCTTCTCTCCACAACATAAAGGCAACCCTATTTCCAAATCAGGTATAGCCAGGTGGATAGTTAAATGCATTCAAATCTGCTATCAAAAAGCTAAACGCACTTTAACAGTTCCCCCAAGAGCGCATTCCACACGCAAGCTAGGGGCATCCATGGCTTTCCTGGGTAACATTCCTCTAGAGGATATATGTAGAGCAGCCACATGGACCACCATACATATATTTACCAAACACTACTGCGTAGATGTACACTCCAAACAGCAAGCGGCTGTAGGACAGGCTGTTCTCAGAACTCTTTCAGACTGCTGCAGCTGGCACGGGCAACCGCCGAAAAGGAGGTAACTGCTATTTATTCTATGCACAGATATGAATTCAGCAGCCCACATGCCTCGAACGGAATATGCTACTTACCAGTATGCATCTGTTCTTGGCATGTAGGGCTGCTGACATTCATATCGCCCACCCTCCTCCCCGGTGCCTGTCGCAGCTGTAGCACTCAGAATCATGCTCAGGCATCGTCATCACTTACTGTATTACACTCCATCTCTGCCACAATGGCGAAAAACAATCTGGGGATGGAGAGGATGCCCATGCGCACTGTAGTCCAGGGGAGGAGCCACCTATCTCGTGATACTTCGAAGACTCTTCCACGACAACAATGTGCAATCATCCGGACCCAACACTAGGCGGCGATCTATGCACAGATATGAATGTCAGCAGCCCTACATGCCAAGAATAGATGCATACTGGTAAGTAGCATATTCCTACTAAACTAACACATAGCTATTCATCTAATTTAAAGAAACAATGTAAATTGCCAAAATTTTCTTTTTCTTTGTTTAGACTTGACGATGTCTATGCCCAGCACACATAAATGTTGTATCAATAATAATGAGATTAAGACCGGTTGATTATATCTTTCTACAACCTTAGCACACTATTCCACTACCCGGACCAATCCAATACTAGGTGAAAATATGTAGCTTCAGGAACTCCACATTTCGGACATATAGCTTTTATTTCTGGATTGATTCTATGCAACATTGTAGGTATCATACAGGTTATTTGTGAACTGCATACCTCAGCCAGTCTCCAGTTTTACACCTGCGCCTGATGGATGTTTAACTGTGTGCGTTCTAATAGCAATGTATAGTCTATTAATAACTCATCCCTGATCTGCTGACACATGTAAGCCTTAACATGTTAGATACAGTGGGATAGTTAATGTGTTGCCGCATAATTATCGGGAGGTATTATGAATGGCATGATATTGTAGCTACCATGTTAAGGCCTTTTCAAATGGAGACTGCACCCACCTCCCACAACTCCCAGCGTACCTCTTCTCCCTCCTTTTCTCTGGTCATCTTCATGAGTTTGTCAGATGTGCAAATTCTGGAAGCGACAACAAAGGTAGATCTCGTGCATATGACATCCAAGTACCCCAGATCCTCCAGTACTGTTTCCAGATTAAGTCATTTATTAAACAGGGGATTGTTTGGGAAGGCTCTGAGCCCCTAAATACACACCAGACCATTTCATCTGCATGTAATGTCCAACCCATTAACTCTTAGTCGCTAGTGGATTCTTGACCAAAGCAGGCCACCATAAACTGTAATTGTGATGCCAGATAATATACATCCAAGTCTGGAGCCCTGAGGACCTCCATTCTCCTAAGTGCATGTTAGTGTATCCATTTTTACTCTACTTTTCCTACCCCAAATCAATGTGTTCAGTAGTGACCTCGGCCGTCTACTGCATTCCTGCTGAATCGCATACAGGCTGCATATGAACAAGTATTGACACACAGGTAGCGCCGTCATCTTACTATGGCTATTCTGCCAGCTGATCACAATGCGTGAGATCCAAAAGATCAGTAATGCCTCTAGGCTCTTCAACAATTGAGTGGGAATAAATTTGACATTTACTTTCAGAATGTTACTATTCTCTAAATATCTGAACATCTTGAGCTCTCAATCAATCAATCAATCAATCAGTGACACTTATAAAGCGCGCTACATACCCGTAGGGTCTCAAGGCGCTGGGGAGGGGGGGGTGCCGCTACTGCTCGAACAGCCAGGTCTTCAGCTTCTTCCTGAAGGAGAGGTGGTCTTGGGTCAGGCGCAGGTCGGACGGGAGGGAGTTCCAGGTCTTGGCGGCCAGGTAGGAGAAGGACCTTCCTCCTGTAGTCGCTCTTCGGATGCGGGGGACGGCGGCGAGGGCGTGGTTGGCTGATCGGAGGTGGCGTTTGGGAGCGTAGAAGTTGACTCGGCTGTTGAGGTAGCTCGGGCCTTGGTCGTGTAGGGCTTTGTGTGCGTGGGTGAGGAGGCGGAAGGTGATTCTCTTGTTGATGGGGAGCCAGTGAAGGTCTCTCAGATGACCGGAGATGTGGCTGGATCGTGGGATGTCGAGGACGAGTCTGGCCGAGGCGTTTTGGATCCGCTGGAGTCTCTTCTGGAGCTTGGCGGTGGTCCCGGCGTAGAGGGCGTTGCCGTAGTCCAGTCGGCTGGTGACGAGGGCCTGGGTGACGGTCTTCCTGGTCTCTGTGGGGATCCACCAGAAGATCTTCCGTAGCATGCGTAGGATGTTGAAGCACGCCGAGGAGACGCTGTTGACTTGCCTGGTCATGGAGAGGGAGGAGTCCAGGATGAAGCCCAGGTTACGTGCATGGTCTGTCGGTTTGGGTGCGGTGCCCAGGGCGGGAGGCCACCAGGAGTCGTCCCAGGCGGAGGGTGAAGAGCCCAGGATGAGGACCTCCGTCTTGTCCGAGTTCAGTTTCAGGCGGCTGGTCGTCATCCACTCGGCTACCTCTTTCATCCCTTCGTGCAGGTTGGCTCTGGCGGCGGCGGGGTTGTTGGTCAGGGAGAGGATCAGCTGGGTGTCGTCGGCGTAGGAGATGATGCTGAGGTGGTGTTTGCGTACGATGGCCGCGAGGGGGCTCATGTAGACGTTGAAGAGGGTGGGGCTCAGTGATGATCCTTGGGGGACGCCGCAGATGACTTCGGAGGCCTCTGATTTGTACGGTGGTAGGCGGACTCGCTGTGTTCTTCCGTCGAGGAAGGAGATGATCCATTCCAGCGCCTTGTCCTGAATTCCGATGTTGCTGAGGCGCCGTATTAGGGTGCGGTGGCAGACCGTGTCGAATGCCGCGGAGAGGTCTAGGAGGATGAGGGCCGCTGTTTCTCCATTGTCCATCAGGGCTCGGATGTCATCGGTGGCGGCGATGAGGGCGGTCTCGGTGCTGTGTTTGGCTCTGAAGCCGGACTGTGAGGGGTCGAGGGATCCGTTCGTCTCGAGGAAGGCGGCCATCTGCTTGTTGACGGTCTTCTCGATGACTTTGGCTGGAAACGGGAGAAGCGAGATGGGGCGGTAGTTCTTGAGGTCGGCGGGGTCTGCTGTTGGTTTCTTGAGTAGAGCGCTGAGTTCGGCGTGTTTCCAGCTTTCGGGGAAGATGGCGGTGTCGAAGGATGTGTTGATGATGTCTCGCAGGTGGGGTGCGATGACAGCGTCGGCCTTGTTGAAGACGTGGTGAGGGCAGGGGTCGGTTGGTGATCCGGAGTGGATGGAGTTCATCGTGCGGATGGTGTCTTCTGTGCTGATCGGGGTCCAGGCGTGGAGGGTGGTGGTGGGGGGGGGTGGCTGGTCGGTCGTGGTGTGCGTTGGTTGGTTGTTGAAACTGCTGTGTATGTCCGTGATCTTGTTGTGGAAGTATGAGGCGAGGGAGTTGCAGAGGTCTTGCGATGGGGTGATGTCGTTGTTTCCTGCGCTGGGGTTGGAGAGCTCTTTCACGATGTTGAAGAGTTCCTTGCTGTTGTGTGCGTTGTTGTCCAACCGGTCCTTGAATGCTGTTTTCTTGGCGGCTCGGATCAGCTGGTGGTGTTTCCGGGTGGCCAGTTTGTAGGAGGTCCTGTTGTCCGGTGTCGGGTCCCTTTTCCAGACTTTCTCGAGGGCTCGGCAGTTCTTCTTGGGCACCTCTTTACTCGGAAGGTTCCCTAATGGCACATCAGACAGCCTGGCCAGTGATCTTTGTTTATACTGAGACCGATTGTTGTCCAAAGCTTTCTAGGATCTCTGGTAGTGGTGGCATAGTTTGCATGTAGTCTAGTGGATCCTTCCATGGTTTCAACAGAACAAGCAACAGCGCTTTTCTGATATAGGTCGGAAGGAGACCCTTTACAATGGCCTCCTGGTAAACTTTCAATTTATCATTGTAGGCCTCGTACCACTTAGCTGGCAGTCCATCCGGGCGCAAAGTTTGTATTTAACTCTTAAGTATTTTCTGTATGTTCTTCGTGTGTAATGGCGATTTCTAATTGCTCTCTCTGTGTATGTTAACCTACGCAATCCGGGGGGGGTCCAGAATCTGGTATGTCTTGTTAGTGACTACATTGTTGGGTGCTTTAACATAATTGTCTATAATACTTATAAAACTCTTCATTTATACCTTCTTGTATTTTGTGGGTGAGAGAAAGGATTGATGTCAAGACTGTCTTGCTAAAGAAGGCTTTATTGACAGAGTTCGTCTCCTAATTGAAGCCAGAGTTATGCCTCCGAATAATGTCTTCACTCTTGTCTTCTCTGTTTCCCCCTGGTCTGGTCTTCGTCCTTTTTGATAGCGTCCCTCTGGTGCATAGGAGGAAGAAGCGGACAGAGTATCAGTATCGGGTAACGCTGCGCGTGAGGGAAGGGAATGAGGGACCACCCGTTGGTGTTCGTGCAATGTACAGTGTTAAGGTGCTCAGGGAGTAGGGAAATACGGAGCTGGAGGATAGAGATTGTAGAAAGGAAACACCTCAATTCGACGGTCTTTCCCCGTGTCCCGACCCACCCTGCAATCTTATTCCGTACCTTAAAGAGCCACGCTTCTCCTGAAGCGTGGCTGGGCTCAGCGTGGTAGTGTTGGCCTCCTGGATGCTTTGGGTCGTTCACCCGCTCTGTCTCTGTGTAGTGGCGATTGTCCGGCTGGAGGGATTCCCTGGTTTCTTGACTCCACGTCTGTCTCTCTTGCGTCTTCCTAGAGTCCGGAAGTCTCCACACACACTTCCTGGATTTTCCATTCACTTATTGGAGCTGGTGAACTGACGTGCAAAACTGAGGCGGTCCTCCCGTAGTTCACGTCCCAGTTAAAGGGACAGATCTCCAATTCGAGCTAGTCAGTTTCAGGTCTGTTAAAGAAATTCGGTTCCCAGTTTCTCCTGTCAGGATAGAAGAAGGGGAGTGGTAACAGTAGGGGCAGTCCACCACTCAGTTGTTACATCATTTGTCCCTGGTTTCGGGGGCACACCGTGATATATATATATAGTGCCACTAGTATCCTTAATCACTGTTAATCATGTCTTTGCTTGTTCTCACTTTATGAGCCAAGCTAGCAATTGACCGTATATCCTTCTTCATGCAGTACTTTCTGAAATTACATATTTTGTAGTAGTGTATTCCACTGTTTTTTCTAATACTTTTGTGCAGAGATCCTCCGGGTATTTGTTTCCATACAGGCATCTCCCTGGCCTCATTCTAGCAAATTTATTTTCCTAAAATATGTGGGTTATGTCTAGTTTTTTTCCATAGAAGTGACTCTGGAACCAGTGTTTACCCTCTACCAGGCCCCTTGCCTCAACTTTAAGAGTCTCCCATTGCATATCCCTAGTGGTAGTTGCATTTTCATTTAATGACTAGTATTCTATTATGAATTAGTTCCGGAATTAATACCCTCTGTATCCTTCAGGTCTGATACCGTAAACCTCAAAATGAGAATACATGCTCATTATCTGCTTATATTATACTGTGCATGAACGGGGGGTGAGCCCACAGGTTCCTACCAGATTTTTTATATTTGATAAGTATTATGCATGTTGCCTAGTGATAAATGCATAGTCTATTCTAGAAATGTATTATTTGGCTGTGCATAAAGAGTACATTAGTGTAGAGAGGGGTTACATTCTCCCCACACATCTACCGTATGTAAGCTTGTTATTACTTGAAGTAACAAAGCTGATATCTGTTGTTTAGAAGTATGGGATGACGATGTCCGATCTAATGTACTACTCAACATGCAATTGAAATACCATGCCATAAAATAGTGCAGCCCAGATATACATAACCTACATGGAAGAACTACCCCCTCCATTTGCGAAGAATTTTGGACGCCTCAGTAGTAAAGTAAGCATGTCTCCTGTAGGGCAGCCTCCTGAATTCCGTGCCTGCGCAAGTAGGCACCCACTCTAGCCCTCTTGGAGTAATTGTTCAACCCCCCTAACATGGACACAATTAAAGTAATATCATGTGATATTTTAATCATCACTGGCCATAGTAGTCACATTAGCCGTGCATCACAGTGTCTCAGCTTTACCAAAGTCTGCCTCACTGTTCGGAAAATAACTATTGTTCACAATCTCTGATTTACCACATACAGTACTGTGGTGTGCAACCATACATCAATACTTAACCATCTAATTACCTTGTATAGTACTACCTTTGAATGCCGACATGAAACAATCTATTCAATCTAGGAAATCTTCAACATTAGAACCAAACTTGATTCTAAAATAGGGCAATAAGATAATAGCGAAAAGCAATAAACAACACAAACTAAACTTTATTGTTTTGATAAACTGTTAACTTGCTTACGCAGACCTTGTGGGACCTTGTGCCCATTGTACCATAAGTAGGCTCCAACATTTTTGTTCAATGGTAAGGGGAAGTGGCCCTCCTTGGCTACAGTGTTCTGTGTTCTTACAACAGTGACCATATAGGATGCCCCCCGGTTACCTTTGCGGCCTCATCCGTTCACCCAAACGTTTACATCTCAGTAGAGATGTTGCTCATATTTTCATTTGAAGCAATCTCATTCGTGACAGATTTTTGTGGAACAATGCTTTCAGTTTCGGGCCTCCTTCAATGGACCTTTGAGTAGCCCATCTGAGGCGGGGCATGTCAGCCATAGTCTACTCTCTATAAACATTTTAAGGAGATGGGGGGGGTGTAAAATCAAGGTAATTGAGGGTCAAGGAAGACTCGGGATCAAATTAAAGAAACTTTATGCTAAGGAGAAAAAGGTCTCATCCATCCTGGAGCTTGAGCCAGATGCAACTGACTCTCACATCTAGCACTAGGTTCTATCACCATGGTGCCACTAAAATGAATACATAGAGACCAGCCTAAGTAATGCAGAGAAATATATGCAGAGAAATAAGCACATTGTTACACACCTTCCCTCTTTATATTACAATTAGGAACAGTAAGAGAGAAGGACAAAAATATAAAAAAAAAAAACAGAATTGAATGTAACCAACTGTACTAGAATAAGGAGAATATAACATAATTACTTCTGGACAAAGAGGGCTTTTTTACTGTTCGTTATCTTTGGTGAGTAAAACTTGAAGTCGATGGAAGACAAGAGGCCGAGTTTGTGGGTTGACCAACACACCCATCACGCAAAAGAACTAGTTATTGATAACTACCACTCTATTGAGATTCCATATATGAGAAACTTCAGTTTTCCTGGCATTTGTTAACAGCTTGACAACTCCATGCGGTCTTTGGAACAGACTAGACGCTTTCCTTCCAAAGGTTGCCTTGATCATGACCCAATCACCTACTTTCACAGAAGATACCTTGACTGCTTTCCTTGCGTCCTAACTTAATTTCCGTGCATCCATTTTTTCTGTCTCATTGAGCTTCCGTTTGCTATCCAAGGACATCCTCCCTTTTTTTGATTCAGCCTCATTTACCCAAAAAGGTGCAATCAGTGTGTTAGGATGTCTTCCCTTGAATAATTCAAAGGGAGTACATCCAGTAGTTGCATGAGGAGAGATTCTATACATCTCCACCTTTTTATTAGTCTCTTCTTTACAGTCCAGATAGTTCTGTTTGGACATGGCAATGGTTTCTTTAAGGACACTTTTAAAGCGTTCCACCATACCATTCCTCTCAGGATGATATAGTGAACAGCGTTTGTGTTTGATGGAACACCCTTGTAAGAACTCTTCCATGTCATTGGAAAAAAACTGGATCCAATTATCCGTTAATAGAAAAGCAGGTAGACCTTCTTGTGTTAATACCTCTTTAAGAAATGCAATAACATGTTTAGTGTCAATGTCCTTCGTGATCTTAATTTCAGGCGTTGCAGAGAGATGTAATGAGGCCACGCCCCTTTATACACCTCTGCAACGCAGCCCCCTGGTGCATACTGGAGGTTTCTGGTGGGCTAGTTGGCCCCCAGGGACCCCCAGTATTCAAGGGGATTTAGTTCCCTCTCTGGAAACGCGCCAGGGGGCTAAGTTGCATTGAGATGTAATGAGGCCACGCCCCTTTTTACACCTCTCTACAACGCAGCCCTCTGGCGCATACTGGAGGTTCCTGGTGGGCTAGTTGGTCCCCAGGGACCCCCAGTATGCAAGGGGACCTAATCCCCCAACTTAAAACGTGCTACGGGGAGCGTTTGCACAGTGATGAAGGTAGGGAGCGGGGCTTGAGGTGATATGTGTGCAAACATGCCCTGTGGCACGTTTTAAGTTGAGGAATTAATTTCTCTTCAACCCAGAGGTCCTATAGGGGCCAACTAGCCCAACAGGTACCTCTAGTAAGTGCCACGGAGCTGCGTTGCATAGTGTTGTAAAAAGGGGGCATGGCCTCTGAACACCTCTCTGCAGCGCAGCTCCCTGGCGCATACTGGAGGTACCTGGTGGCCTAGTTGGCCCACAGGGGACCTCAGGATTGAAGAGGAATTAATTCCCCAACTTAAAATGCGCCACAGGGCGTGTTTGCACACGTCACCTTAGGCCCCGCCCCCTTCCTTCATTATTGAGCAAAACATTCCTCTAAAATCAGCCGAACTACGAATTCCGATTTACTCACCTGTTATCAGGAGAGACCTCAGTGCTGCATCTTTCAGCCCACTACGGATCCTGAAAAGAAATTCTAACCATACTTACAATAACTTGAATTTCCTTCTATAGGATATCATTCATTGCCTGCTATAATATATATATATTGTGTACATCTGCCTCACCTCCCAACAGACTTCAAAGGCTGCGCCTGTCACAGAAGCCGACTCGAACTTCATCACCCCACAGCACTCTGCAATTCCCTCGAGGCGCAATACTGGGGCCTTGTGGGAAGTGTAGTTCCACCACACAGGACTACACAAGGTTGATTGGCTGCACATCGTGGGCGGAGTATGGTCACTGTTCAAAACAGCGTGACAGGCGGACCATTCACAGCACAAGGAGCAGCTGGTGAGGGGCGCTGAGGAAGGTCAAAAGTACCGAAATGCATCCGCCCGAGACTCTTTTACATTAAAGTGCTCCCTTTAATCTCCCTTCTGGGTCACGTCTCTTTCGTGTGGGGGAGGTGGTGTTTTCAGACATTATGCGCCAAGCCAGGGCGCATTTACGTGTACCCCCGCCGTGCAAGAGGTATGGACTTGCTGGCCAGTTCGTTGGAGCAATTGTGGTGTCGTTGCGATAGCAAATAATTCCATTACCCACCAGGACGCTTGGATTACAACGCAGCAAGTGGATATTCATGTCTGCTGTTTGGGTGACCGGAATCCCGCGCCAACCCCCGCGAAGGACACCAGGCAGAGTGGTTGCGGAGGCCAAACAAGGGGGATCCGAGGGGGCACCGAAGTGTACATCTGCCTCACCTCCCAACAGACTTCAAAGGCTGCGCCTGTCACAGAAGCCGACTCGAACTTCATCACCCCACAGCACTCTGCAATTCCCTCGAGGCACAATACTGGGGCCTTGTGGGAAGTGTTGTTCCACCACACGGGACTACACAAGGTTGATTGGCTGCATATCATGGGCGGAGTATGGTCACTGTTCAAAACAGCGTGACAGGCGGACCATTAACAGCACAAGGAGCAGCTGGAGAGGGGCGCTAAGGAAGGTCAAAAGTACCGAAATGCATCCGCCCGAGACTCTTTTACATTAAAGTGCTCCCTTTAATCTCCCTTCTGGGTCATGTCTCTTTCGTGTGGAGGAGGTGGTGTATATATGTATAAATATAACAATTTCGATATTGTGAACTTTTTTTCAATTTATATTAAAAATATGTAATGCAATTTAATAAATAAAATGTCTAAAAATAAATACTTTAAAACAATGTAGTAAATCAGTATAAAAAAAACAATGAATACATTTAAAAATGATCATTTACAAAACCTTTAAAATTCACTGAAAAAAACAGGTTTCAGCCACGTTATAGTTGGGAATTAGCATTTAAAAAACCTTAGAAATTCACTGAAAAAAACATGTGTTTCACACATGTTCTAGTTAGCTGGACATTTCACTCATACAAAACAAACCATTGAAATTAAGGTTCTAAAGGGTGCTACAGCCTGATTGGTGCTACAGCCTGATTGGCTGGAAAGTGGACTATTATAGTGACTTGGATATGTTACTAAAGTGAGCTCTCACTCTATGCTTTCTATGGGTCTATTTTCTTCTATGGTACTTCAAGACTTTATTTTTTGAAAGGAATATACATATTATGGAATTTTATTTTATGTATATATGTATATATTATGTATATATTTATGTATATATGATTCTTACAACTATGTTATGTGTCGTGGGACTCCCACTTCGACGACCGGGAATTATTCAAGCATGTGAATCTATGAAAGACACCAATACGGGAGAACCACAGTTTACCGGTAAGTAACTTCTGTTCTTATGCAGCAGTACTGTTAAGTAAAGTGCGCCTCATTCAGACCCATGTCATAGTTAGACAATTTTATGGAGCTAATGTTTTTGACAAAAAGTTGGATGAAGTGTTAAAAATCATTTAAAATAGATATGGACTATTCATGATCTTTAGAGGTATTGCAGTCGGTGGTCGTCGCAAAAACTCCCCCCAACACCCCTGCCCACCCCCCACCCGTTCCCACCCCGCTCCCCAGTGGTGGTAACATACATTCATACACAGAATCAGACAGTCAGAGCAACTCAGGTCTGGAATAGATGAAGGCCTCGCAAGGAGGGAGGACAAACCGCAGAAGGCAAGCCACTGGATAGGAAGCGGAACAGGGGACCCCACCGGAGGGAAAAGTTCTTGAAGTCGCTCCGAAAAATGTCTGCCATCCGTTCCATACTGAACAGCCTCCATAGCCTCGCATGCCATAGAGCGAGCGCCGGGGCCTCCTTTTTCTTCCAGGCTGCAGCTAATGTTAACTTGGCTGCCCCCGTACATAGCCAAATAATCTTTTTATCGGCTCGTGTCTGGTGTTCAAGTTCAGGGTCTCGAAGGCCTAGCAGAACATGTTCTAGAGTGTCCTTGATAGGGTAGCCCAAGATCTCTTTGATGTGGGACAGGATTTCCGCCCAGTAAGGACGGATGACTGGGCAATCCCACCATATGTGACGAAAATCGCTCAGCAATCCACAGCCCCTCCAGCACCTATCTAAAGAGTCTAAAAAATCCTCTTCAATTTAGCTGGGTACATGCACCAGTCCTTCGTGGTTTTAAGATGGGCCTCCCGGAGATCCAGCGAGTGGTTGTGTTTCGCAATGTCATGCCACAGGAGAGACCACTCTTCGTCCGATATGGAGCGGCCAAGGAGGTCCTCCCAAAGGCCCATATATCGTGGCCTGGGCGAGATAGAGGTAGAAAGCATGAGGTCGTTCAAGAAGGAGATGGTGCCTCGCATGCTGGAAGTTTTTGCAAGAAATGCCTCAAAAATAGTGGGCGGCCTGGTAGCCGCGTCTTTAACCGATGGCGATAGCGCCCAGTGAAGCATCTGGGCATGGTGGAAATGCTCCAGTGGTGAGACCGAGTAGTCCCGCATACAATTAGCGAACGTGAGTGGCACATCCCCATGGAATAGGTGTGTAAGGGCGTAACAGCCCCCAGCCCTCCAGGCATCGAAAGGGCCCTCTCGTTCCGCAGGGGGAAAAGCGGGATTAAAATGAATCGGTGTATATGGGGACGGGAAGGACGTTCATCGTTCATCATGGGAGCTAGAGTCCCACACCTTCAGGGTGGTACTCGTGGGGGTACTGATGTACGCATTTTTGGGTCTATCCCCCTTTGGCTTCCACGCCAAGTCCCAAATCGTCCTCCCTGCCACCGAACGGTCCATATGCAACCAATGCTTCTCAGACATGGGCTGCGACCACTCCACAAGGACCCGGAGCTGTGCCGCCTTGTAATACAAGTGCATATCCGGGAGGCCCACCCCTCCCTTCTTCTGCGGGCGCCGGAGGGTGACGAAAGAGAATCGGGCTCGTCCACCCTGCCAGATGAAGCGAAGCATCATGGATCGGAGGCGGCTAAAGAAATCGCTCTCGGGGATTATGGGAAGGACCTGGAAAAGGTACAGCAGTTTAGGTAAGAGGGACATTTTGATCGCGTGGACCCGCCCTAGCCACGCGATAAACATAGGTTTCCAGCGGGCTAGGTCACCTTGAATCTTTGTCAGGAGTGGGGGGAAGTTAGCGGCAAATAGCTTCCCAATGGTGGGGGTCAGTTGGACCCCTAAGTACACTATGGAAGTAAGGGACCACGGAAGCGGCGATAACGGCCGGAGGCGGTCGACCTCAGCAGAGGGGAGCGTAAGGTTGAGAATATAGGATTTATTCAGGTTGACCTTAAATCCCGCAACATTCTCAAAACACTCCTGGGCCTTCTGGACATAGGGAAGGGATTGGGCGGGATCCGCCAGGGACAGCAGAACATCGTCCGCGAAAAGAGAGATTTTATGTTTTTCTCCCGTGAAGGGTAATCCCCGAATGTCCGGGTTTTGTCTCACCGCCACTGCTAGAGGCTCAATGCTTAGGGCAAAGAGCAGGGGTGCAAGGGGGCAGCCCTGCCACGTGCCGCGGGAGTGTGGAAAGAAGGCAGAACAATGTCCGTTCACCGTGACCCTCGAGCGGGGGCTCTGTAGTTTGCCCTGAGCATCGTAAGAAACTTAGCTGAAAAGCCAAATGCCTCCAAGGTCCGGAACATGAAGTTCCAATCTACACGGTTGAAGTCCTTCTCGGCGTCAAGTCCTACTAGGACTGCCGGGATCTTAAAGCGGGTTGCCTTCTCAATGAGGTGGACCACTCTCCTGGTATTGTCATGCGTTTGACGGCCCTTGATGAAGCCGGACTGGTCCGGGTGAATTAGGTCGGGCATTAAGTCCTGCAGTCTACGTGCTAAGATGGAGGAGTATAGCTTGGCATCTACATTGAGTAGTGCGATGGGCCTATATGATGAGCAAGCGGCGGGGTCCTTCCCAGGTTTCGGGATGACTGATATGGCCGCCTCTGCCATGGAACCGGAAGTCAATCCCGTCTCACCCATGGTATTGAATAATCGCATCAGGAAACCACTAACGTCTGAGGTGAAGGTCTGGTAGAACAGGGCTGTGTATCCGTCCGGGCCCCGGCGCCTTATGTGGTTTCAGTGCTTTTATTGCATCTCTAACCTCTTCCTCCGTAATGGGGGCCGCAAGAAGATCGTTCCATTCCGCGGAAACCTGGGGAAGCGGGTGCGCCCGCAGGTATTCCTCCTGAGCGTTCAGGGTTAGAGCCTCCTCCGAGTAGAGCGCGGCATAGTAGTCCCCAAAGAGGTTTGCCTTATCCCCATCTCGGTGTGTCAGGGCGCCCGTCGGGTCCCGGACACCTCCAATGTACTCCTTCTCCCTCTTGTCCCTAAGTTGGCGGGCCAGATGTTTCCCAACCTTGTTACCCTGGGAGTAGGAAAGGCGCCTTAGCCTCAGCAGAGTAAACTCCGCCCGGTTATTGTAATGGGCTCTAAGTTTACTCCGAACTGCCGTCAGGGGGCGAAGCGTTACCCTAGAGGGGTTTTGTTTGTGCGCCTGTTCGAGTGATGTTAGTTCCCGTTCCAGCTCCTCCCTTTCAGTTTGTCGCAGTTTGTTAAGCGTGGAGTTGAGTGCTACACACTTACCCCGTATGGTGGCCTTGAAGGCGTCCCATACTGTGAAGATGGAAGTGTCTTCCACCCGGCTGTGGTCAAAAAAATCGCGAATGCTCTTCCGCAATTCCTTACAGTATATGTCGTCCCGGACTAAGGACGGTGGGAAGTACCACTTGCGATGGACCGTCGTCCTGGGGGACCACACCAGACAGAGTGCCAGTAGACTGTGGTCCGATACCGATAGAGGAAATATGCTACCTTCTCTGAGATCGCCCCGTAGAGACTGACTCACAAAGATATGATCTAATCGAGAGTAAGAGTGGTGGACATGGGAAAAAAAGGTATAGTCCCTAGTCTGAGGGTGAAGGGCACGCCACCCGTCCATAAGGCCTAGGTCCCCAAATATGTCCTTTGTATCCGCGGCAAAGAGGCCGGCTTCGGACCTCAGGCACTGGGAACAGTCCGGGTCTCTGTCCCAGACCAAATTAAAGTCCCCCATGACCACAAGCTCTCCCTCTACAAAATCCTCCACCTCTCGTAGAAGATCTCGAAGGAACCCGTTTTGACCTACATTCGGGGGGTAGAGGACCAGGAACGTGCACGGCCTGCCGAGGAGCACTCCCTTGAACATCAGCCAACGTCCCTCCCTGTCATTGTGGACCCCCACAGGTTGGAAATGGAGGGTGGAGCGAAACATTAAGGCCACCCCTCTATGCTTCGTAGCCGCAGAGGATCGATAAATGAGGGGTAATAGTTAATGCTGCAGCCTAGTTTCATTCTTACGGGCAAGGTGTGTCTACTGGAGGCCTACCACATCTAAATGATGGTCAACTATGTACTTCCAGACCTTCTGGCGCTTCTGTGGGGAATTCAGGCCCTTCACGTTCCACGTGCCTATGACCGAAGGCATTACAGAGCAGTCATCCCCCCCCCGCTCTTCCAGATGGTCCACAGCAATCCACACACGATCACTCCACTCAGGACGGGCACACCGCATGTCCCCCCCAAATCAGACCATGCCTGTCATTGCCAAGCACCATATAGGCGACCTCAGGGATTAGCCAATGCGCCAGATCTCGATTCTCCCTCTCCTCTCCTCCCCGCCCCACCGTCCTCCCCAGCCAGCCTCGGGCAGTCAGCGGAGTCCCTCACCACCCCCGCCCCCACTCCCAACAACACCATGCCCCAGAACAGCTTCCGCTACCAGTAGGAGGGTCACTCCGCTGGAGCTCACAACACATCCAAGAGATCGCTTCGCGGACAGCCACAACCACACTTCAGACACCAAGTTGAATCGCACACAAACACACCGACCCCGGTTACCACCACTCCCTCACCCATCCCCCATTGCCCCCTCCCCCCAAGAACCAAACTACCCCAACCAGAAATAGAAAAAGTGTCAAAGGACCCAGGAAGCGTGTTGCAATAGTTACTTTCGAGCCCCATGAGTCATGTCCATAGTCAACGTTTCTCCAGGACCCCTTACTGTGGTGCTCTCCCACAGAGAATATAATGTCCCACAGTACCTGAAGGGGGGGAGGGGGCCCCCCCGGCACCAAGTCGGTGCCCCTCTAGGGATCAGGCCGCCGAAGAGCTGTGTAGCGAGGGAGTCACCGTCACTGACGCCACTGCCGCTGTCCCACGTTCCTGTAGGCCTGCTGTGGGATCCAATCTCGCCGTCGTCGTCGGTCCCCCCACTCTCTGCCAAGGCGAAGAGCGCCGCCGCCAGCGGGGGCTCCCATCCCTCGAGGAGGGTGCATCGTCATCTAGGCCAAGGAGGTCCTTGGCATCCTGTAAGGACCTGATCTGCACCAGCCTGTTTTGCCACCTGAAGATGAGTCTAAATGGATGGCCCCAGGAGTAGGACACATTCTGCTCACGGAGGAAGGCTGTCACCGGCCGGAAGTCCCGCCGCTTCTGGAGCGTAGAGGCCGCCAGATCCTGGTGTAGCTGGGGCCGATGGTCCCGAAATTGTAGAGTGGCGATCCCTCTAGCTTTCTGCAATATTCTCTCCTTGAGCTGGAAATCATGGACGCACACCAGGATGTCCGGGGATGGAGCCCCAGCCCCTCTCGGCAGGCCCACTCTGTCAACTCTGTCCATGCGGATTTCTCGCAAGTCATCCTCACCCAGAATTTGTAGGAAAAGGGCCTCTACATAGCCCCGTAGATCTCCTGCCTCCCCTTCGCTCGGCACGGCACTGCTCTGATGTGGATGTTATTCCGGCGGGAACGATTCTCTAAGTCCTCAGCGTGAGCTTGGAGATCTAGGTTCTGCTCCGTGAGCCTGAGTACATCTTGCTGCAGCTGATGCACATCGCCAGCTAGGCCCAGGTCATGCTCCTCGAGCGTCGCCACCCTCTCACCAATGCCATCCACATCCCTCCGCACCTCACGGAGGTCCGAGGCAAGCTGGGTGCGTAGCTCCGAGATATCCTCTTATATTGCCTCAAAAAGTTCCATCATGAAGGCCTTGGTGGCCGGGCATCGCCGTCCTTCTGCTTAGGGGAGCCACTAGGACCCGGCGGGGTCGATGAGTTCCCCCCTGGCTGGCCATCTTTGCCCGGCTTGTCCTTCTCTTTGCGGTTTCTGCCTGCCATTCCGCAGTCTCCGGCAGGTCACTCCAGACAAGATGCACCCCGCACCTCACCGCGCGTCCCTTTCAGGTGAGGGACTCTGGGCAGGGAGCTCTACAGATCCCCGCGTCGGGAACCAAGTCTCAGGGACGCTGCAGTCGTAGGCAGCTGGAGGGGCCCAGGCGGAGGCAGGTCCTAATGGCGCTTTGAACATTCTGTCTTTTAGTCACTCGGGGAGCCCCGCAGGTCCCAGAGGTGGAGGGGTGGGAGGGGGCGCGGGCCAGTTGTCCACGTGCCAGACATTTAGGACACGAATGCGGTTCCTGTCCCGCCAAAGTCCCACTCCAACTTACCCCCGGCCAGGGGAGCCCACCTCTGGGGGCCGAAGTTCGCACACGGCCCGTGCTGTGCTCGAGGTCCGTTGCAGACAAGCCGCCGCTCCTGGTGGGGAATGCTAGGAGTTGGCACTCCTAGAGACGGCATGCAAATGCCCCCACCATCCGTCGCCGCGTCAGCGATGTATCCCGCAGGGGGCCGGGAGATCCCAACGTGGCAATCCCCGCGTTGACCAGGCCTCAAATCCCGGCCTCGAGTGGTTCAGGTTGCCGGGTCCCACCTCTCGCTGCCGGCCGCGCGGCTCAGATCGCCCCGGTCGCGGAAGTCACGGCTTCAGCGCGACTCCACTGCCGCTCTTTGATTCGGGACAGCAAATCCCCCAGTGCCCCACGGGGCAAGGCTCGCGGGTCCTGGCAGCAGTGCCGCAGGTTCTTCCCCGCTCTTCCCGCTTCGGGGCCTCCATGCTCCAAGGCCCGCAGCGGCCGCCCCCGCTAACTCCGCACTCCGGGCAGCTAGAAACACCGGGAAGGTGTCGCTCGGGTCCTGGCCACCTCACGGGATTCCCCCAGTCAGTCCGACGGCGAGTAAAGCCCCCGAGAGGACGCTGGTCAATGCTGCTGATATCGTGGCGCCGGAGGGACCTGGAAAAACGTCCTACTCCGCCACCATCTTGGACACGCCCCGGTTTTGGTCCTTTTAAGTGTAGGACACACTTTAAAAGTTCTCCAAATTCCCCTTAATCTCCTACTAAAAAGGATGTTAGCAGTCATTTGCTAGAATTGAAAGAGGTACCAAAATTGTTCAACAAAGGAGCAATAGAGTAATTGCAGCAAGACCAGAAACAAAGGACATGTTCCAGATTTCATATTGTATTAAAAAGATCAAGGGATTGGTGTCCTGTTTTAGAATCAATAACACTGATAAAACCAATATTTCAATAGCAAAAAAAACAAAGCTTCCAAATGGTCACATTGCGAGACCTACTTCTTTTGATCCAAGAAAGCAACTTTTTAGCATCAGTAGATTTGAAGACTCATACTCATACATACCAATTAATCCAAATCACAGAAAATACCCCTGCTTTAGAGTGGATGGGCCTGCATTATCAGTTTAATGCGCGCCTATTTGGTTTACGAGCTGTTACAAGACTTTTTACAGATTTAATGACTCCGTAGCAGCCTGATTACAGCACCAGGGTCTGTTAGTCTACCTATATTTTGACAATTAGTTGATCAAAGTTTCATTGTGTACTCGGGCTTCAAAAGTGATATGAAAGAAAACCTCTTCTTTTTTACTCTGGGATTCAAAATATATATAATGAAGTCAGTTTTAACTCCTAGTTACCAGTGAGTCGGAGGTCAAGGATTGACACTTATGCCACAAAGGTATTCCCTACAACGGAGAGAAGTGCACAATTTCAACAAATAGCACCTCATTTTCAATCTCAAAACAAGGTCACTGTCAAGAATGTAAAAATAGTACTAGAATGAATAGAATCCTGCATCCTCCTAGTACTTCAGTGCAGCTCAAGAATGAGACCCATAAAAGAAAAGCTGAATGCTTAGTGGTGCCAGGAAGAAGTAGGTTTGGATCAGAAGATATCAGTGATAGAATTGACAAGACGCTGTTTTGACTGCTAAAACAGAGAGAATCCTATTGGCTTGTACTGAATCGAAGTTTTTTTAGCAGATACTTCACAAATAGGTTGGGGAGCATATATGAGTGCATGGACATCTGTGCAAAATGGTCTCTGTTGGAGTTCAAAATTCATAGAAACCTTTGAGATCAGGGCTTTGAGATTGTCTCTCAAGGCTTTCCTTCTCCATGTGAAGGATTCACAAGTGTTGATTCCCCAAAGTCACCTGCCGCCTCGCTCAGACCTCCCTTAACTGTGACTGTTCCGGTAAAGAAAAACCAGAGCACGTAAGGCCCCCCTGCACTTGTTGCTCCTGGGCCTTGGTGAAGGGGACCAAAGGTGTTCCACCCCCTCCCGTCCTCGAGCATCGCAAGCCTTGAACACCCTTACTGGTTCAGTTGGATGGACCTCCTAGCCAGAGCCTGCAGCCTCTTTCTGCAGTAACCGATCTCCATTGAAATACATTGGGCTACCGACTTTGTTTTGCACCTTACACCCGGCCACCCTCGTGCTGCTGGTGGTGTACTGTTAGTGCTGCCTTGGACCTTGCCCACCACTCATCTTAATTTCTGAAGATGGGTCCTGTAAGTCGCTGTACTAAACCTGTTTGCAGAACTTTTTCGTCCTTCAATAGGATAACATTGCACAGCTCCGAAATGGCTGTGTCCACTTTTTAAAGTAAAAAGAATTTGTTTACAACCATACTTACCTGACCGATTTTTCTCTGATGCCTAAACATATATAAAGATGCTTGCTACTTCATAAGTTGTTGTGGATCTCCTTCCAGGGGTTCTGTTAACCCTAAGGTTGCTCAACCATACTATCCCCTAATAAAGCACTTTGGGATTGCATAGCAGGCCCTTGTCCACTCATAAGAGAACCATGAGACTCTTTACATAATATAACAACTTATTGATCTATCGCGTAAAGAGCCAGCTTCCTACACTGGCTTTTTCTCCAAATCCTTCCTTTAGCACTGAAAAGTATTTAAATTCCTAGACGTTAATAGAGTCTTTATAGTTAATTTTAAACATAAAGAGAGCATTTGTCTATCAGATATTTATCACTTTGGACAAAACACTGTTACTGAATTGTTTTTTTCCTTGCATTATTTTTGCTCGTGATACCATGAGCAGGCTTATCAATGGCACAATTTGTGCTCATTCGATGGAAGGAATGACTGTTAAAAACACTATGTGTAGTGGAATAAGTCTAAAAGATGGATGAAATTCAGCAAAGTCGAAATCCACTTATACCTTTACCAAGTATTACTGTATTGACTTGAAATTGAAGACTGAGGTAGCAATGGGACAAACACCATAATGCAAAGTATTTGCATGTGGTGAGCCTTAATCTTTCTTTCTATCTAAAAATAACTGAGGTCAAATTAAAGATAGCTAAATTAGCACAGTTCCCTCTGCGTAATAGTGAGTTACCCTCACCATGGAAGGTCGTATAGACCCATTGGCCCTCTGTCATTTCTGTAATTAGAATGGGCTTTTTGTCTTGAATTTTTTCAAGTGTGATGGTGTTGTGAAAAAAAGTGAGACAAACAACCTCCCATTTGGCATGTTGCAGCTCTAATCAAATCCTGGGAAGGCATTTTTTCAGTATACACAAATCTGAAAGAGACACGTTAGTGATAGATTCCTTACCTTAGAAAATCCCCAGGCGTCAGACTGGATCCGGAAACTTTTGCGTAGCAGTACCCTTGCGCGTCGGTAGGCGTCGTCTGCGGCTCCGCGTCTGTCGTCGGCGTCGTGGGCGCCGTGATGACGTCATCGGAGTACTTAGACGCCGCCTCCGCAGTTCTTCTTTTTTCCGCGCCAGCCAGCGCAGATCTGGAAAAAGCAGTAACCCAGTCAATTTTTGACTAACTTTTTTTAGATCATTTTTGATCCTTCTTGAAGTCTTGCGACTCCAATCGGTGCCGTAGGGATGCCTGGTTTCAAGCACTGTGAAGATTGCGACCGCACGATGTCGGTCACGGATCCTCACTGTAGGAGAGTAGGGTCTGCAATCCTATGATCACCCCAGATTTTTGCTTTTTGCTTCACTGGTTTACGACTTTCCTGGCTGTGGGCCTGCTAATCAGACCCACAGCCTAGCTGTTCTCTCACTAAATTGACACGTGTACCTTAGGTGCATATACCAATTGGTACTGGGCCACCTTATCAGACCCTGTAACTCAGGGCATAGGTGTACCCAGGGCCTACCAGGGGCTGCAGCATGTATTATGCCACCTCTGGCTGGCCATCTAAATCTGACACAACTGGCTGCACGACAGCTGGGGCAAGGTGGTGTAATCACCCTTTGCTTTAGATATAGTATACCTATATCTAACCCTAAAATGGACACATGTATTCCTATCAGTCACTCCTATGGCAGGCCTTGACAATCCTGAAGGCAGAGTGCTTGGAATTATGCGAGATGGTGCTCTGGCATGAGCTGAGCCCGTCTGCAGCTTGCGGAACCAAGTCCTAATAGCTGTTCTATGATAACGCGTACCGTATACTCTTAAGTGCCTTATAATCCTCGCGGTTATTTGCCAACTCTGGTATCGCTTTATCAAAACATGTCGAGTAAGGTGTCATAGGAATTGGAATACTAACCCCTCGCCAATTCTGGCGACGGGGTTAGCATTCCACCCTTCTAGAGGGACACGACATGTATGTAACTGTGAAACCCGGTTAAAGTTAACTCAAGCCTCAGCATCACAAAATGGATGCTGCCACCACAGACACAAGTCTGACCTCCTGCTGCTGGGAGTCCTTCCAGCGAGGAGAGCTTGGACAAAGGGTTTCCTGTCAGTTGCGGTGCTAGCACCATCCCAGACAGGGTTTTGTGTATCCTAGGTAGGCAGGGCTGAATAGGAAGGTGACTGCAAGTGGCACCCCGGTGCTCACTGTGCATATTCCGGATTGAACCAGTTCCAGGGGCACACCAGCCCCTGAGCTAGGGAAAGTCCGGACAGGGGAGAGGGGTGTAACCACCCCCCTTCCTGGTCCCACCCATGGGCAGGATCTAGTCGCGTACCAGCCCCTTTCTTTAGAATAAAGGTAGGAGCGGGGACCCTTCCAAATTATATCATCTTTGAATCCTGAAACTACTTTCTACGAAAGGAACTCAAGACTTCTTCTTAAGATTTCTCCCTTGTGACTAAGGAGTAGTCACCCTGCAGCAGCAGGCACCACCTAAGTATCTTGCGGTTTGCTGAAACGTCCTTCCTCCGGAACCAGACTGCCCAGCTCGACGAGACCCGGACTCCCTGCCATCTCTGACCTCAACCTGCCTCTACAGCACAGCTGAGAACCGTGGGTGCGACGAGACCAGAGGACCCGGCGACCATCAGAACCAGCACGACACTGACCTAGCACGACCACCGAGGGACCCTCGAGTGGGTGCACTGGGGTAAGAAGCCCCAGCCCCAAGCAGCACGAGCACCAGCCCCCCAGCATCCACCAGATCTGCGTGGGGCCCTTTTGCTTCTGTGTCGCTTGCCACGTTGTCCGGTCACTTGCCCGTTGGCTAGTGACCCTCCAGACAACGTCCTACGTTTGTTTCACCGCTGGTCTAGCTCCTCTAGACTAGCCCTAATCTCCTCCTGAAGGGGACCCTCCTCGGACCCTCCTGGTCCACTCAAGACACCATTTTGTGTCGCCACGTGGGCTTGCCGTAGCCAAGGCTTGTTGCCTCCTTCACCGGATCCAGCATCGCCAGTAGCAGACATCCGACGTGGGACAGCTCGCAGACCTCCAGCCTGGTCGACATCAGCGCCCTGGTCCGTGCAGCAGCAGAATCCAGTGTCACCTCTTCGCCTGGCTGAGTGACCTCGTCCGGTGCCATCCTGGTGCCCACCTAATCACTGGCTAGTGATTCAGAACTTGGTCCCCTCTGCTTACAGGTACTCTTCTTCAACTGATCCAGTCCTTGGATCAGCCCGGAACATCTTCACTGGTCGCCTGCCAGCAACTTCCACTTCAGGCTCCTGGTTCGTCAACGAGGATTCCCGACGACACTTGAACCCTATGCAGCCGCAGCCCCTCGGCTAGGTAAACCGAGTACCACGGTGCTCCAGCGTAGATCCACTCTCTAAGTGTCTAGATCCACTTTCGTTTTTGACCTACCTAGTCGGGTTCGCCCGAGAACACTAACCTTTGCATTTACTAGTATCCATAGACTTTGTCCCGCATTACGCGTGAGACTTGCCACTCTGCACACGACGTCCCTAGGCCTCCTGCTTCTAATCTAAGGGTTCAGCATTGTAGGTCCAGCGTTTCTAAAGTCTCCGAGAGTAGTACTTACCTGCTAGTAATTTTGCATTCCACTTCCAGAGTATATGGTTTTTCGTGCCCCTCGGGCATTTGTGTAAATTGTGCGACTTTCAGTATTTCTTTAAGAGCTTTGTATTGTGCTTAGCACCCTGTCCTCATAAAGAGTCCAGGGTTGTTGTGTTATAAAAAAATATCCTTTTATTTTCATAACAACTTGTGTGGTGTCCTTTCACTTGGTGTTCAAGGGGTATATGTGATGGTATAACAGCTGGCTTAACACACCCTCTAGAGTTTTGCCTAAAGACTGCTCTTGTCCATGCTACTAGGATAGCTGGTCTATAAGGTTGACTTGGAACCAATCATCAATAAGGGTCGTTTGGTATGATACATAGTGATCACTAGAATAGTGAGCACTGCATATCAGGCCAACTTCTCACACTCACCACCTGTGCCTAACTTGTCTAGGCGTCGACCACGACGACAAGGTCTGCTCCGACTGCCAGGCCCTCTCTTCGAAAGCCAGGCGGGAGCGGTCCCGCAGGCGACTCGAACTCCGGCAGTCGGCCCCGCACCGCGTTCGGTCCCGGTCCCACGGGAGGTCGAGGGACAGGTCGCGGGGACGGAGCCACCAAAGCTCCGGGAGTCGGCACCACTCCTCCGGGTCGAAGTCGTCGTCGGGTAAGAAGCACAAGAAGTCGAAGAGGCGTCATCGCTCTTCTGACTCCCCCCCCCCCCCCCCCCCCCCCCCCGACGCTCGAGCGATGCTGCCGGGGGTTCAGGTGACACCGTCCACGCGGCTCCTTCGGAGTCGTGGGCGTCACGTTCTGCCCCACACCCTCCGGTCCCTGGGCGAGACGCGACGCCGGAGGAGATTGAACGCTTCCTCATGACCATGAGGTCCCTTTCTCCTCCGACGGGCTCCGCGGCGCCTTCAGGCCCAGCGGACCCGTCTGGGGCCCCTAGCGGGTCGGGGGCTTTGGCCCGACGCCGTCGGGTGCTTCGGCCCTGACGCCGCAAGGTCAAGCGGCCCCGGCGCCTTCGGGCCCGGTGCCGCGGGACACCGCTGGACCTTCCTCGGGCTCTGGATCGTCACCGGTGGACCTTACGACCCATGCCCCCTATGCCCCCCCCCCCCCCGGCGTTGGTCCGTCAGGTGTCGCCTCCGGCGCCGTCCTCGGGCGGCACCGCCCCCGATTCCTCCTTTGCTCTGGTTCCGACTTCGGAGCGGCGCCGCTGGGCGCCGCATCAGACGCCGTTTGGAGATTTCCACTTCTACGAACCGGCCCCATTGATTGACAACCCTGAGTATCAGGAGATGGGTGATGAGGAGGATTGGGAGGGGTCTGAAGACCCTCTGACCAGGGAGTGTCAGTCTCAAGAGGACTGGGCAGGAGACCTTGGGGAGGCCAGTGGCCTGGACACCTCTCCAGACACTGGTTTTGTCTCTCCTCCTACAGTGGCTTCGGAGGAGGGGGCAACCTATAGTGTGGTGTTGACGAGGGCTGCCCAGGCCTTGGGCCTTTAGCTCCCTGTCGCGGCCGTGAGGACTAACCTCCTCACTGAGGTCCTTAAACCGCAGTCAAGCTCGGCCGAGCCTCTGCTGCCCTTTAATGAGGCCTTGACCGACGTTCTTTTGGGCACCTGGTCCAAGCCCGCTACGGGTTCGCCCGTAGATGGGTACGTGGCCAGACGCCACCGCCCGGCCCCGGGCGACCTATGTTTCCTGTCCACCCACCCCACCCCCGAGAGTCTGGTCATCCAGGCCTCCAATTCCCAGACCGCATTCCCGTCGGCTCCGCCGGACAGGGAATCCAAGAGGTATCAGAATTATGGAAAGAAAATATTCTCCTTCCTTAGTTAGGGACTGCGGTCTTCCAACACCGCGTGCCTCTTGGGCCGCTACACCCACTCTCTGTGGGAGACGGTGGCGGAAGTGCTGCCAGCGTGTCCGTTGGAGGTACGGGCCAAACTCGGCCAAGCCCTTGTGGAGGGCCGAGATGCAGCCAAGTATTCTATCCGGTGTGGGCTGGATACCACCGACTCGCTGGGCAGAGCAATGGCAACGACGGTGGCGGTGAGACGCCACGCCTGGCTTCGGTCCGCCAATTTTTCGGCACATGTCCAGAACACTCTGATGGACATGCCGTTCGATGGCCGTCGCCTTTTTAGCGACAAGGCAGACCACGCTCTTGAGCGCTTTAATGACTCCAGGGCTACGGCCAAGTCCTTGGGCCTCTCGGCCCCGCGCCAGCAAACTGCTGCCTTTCACTCCTTTCATGGCCAAGGAAGGGGCGTCCCCACACGTGCCGCCAGCCACTCGCCGCAAACTAACATCCAGCGCGGTGGCGGCCATGGAAACCGCCGTGGAGGCGGTCGGGGACAAAGGCGAGGTCAGTCCACACCTTCCCCCGCAGCATCCGCCTCTAAACCCTCCTAGTCAGTGCTTTTCGGCCCATGTGACGCCAGTGGGGGGCAGGGTTCGCCATCACCACTCTCACTGGCGCACTGTCACTTCGGACAGGTGGGTGCTGCAGATCGTCCGGAGGGGCTACTCCCTCCCCTTCGAGACGACTCCTCAAGCCATGCCACCGTAACACCACCGTGTATCGGGGGATCACTTGCGGCTTCTGCAGGAGGAAGTTCGGCCCTCTTGGCCAAGGGGGCCATCGAGCGCGTTCCTGGGCCAGAAGTAGGACGTGGTTGCTACTCCCACTACTTTCTGGTACCCAAGAAGGGCAAAGAAGGCCTACGCCCTATCTTGGACCTAAGGAACGTCAACGGCTTCCTCTGGAAGGAGAAGTTCAAAATGCTGACTCTGGCTCAGGGCTTAGCTGCCCTGGACCCAGGAGACTGGATGGTAGCGTTGGACTTGCAGGACGCGTATTTCCACATCCCCGTCCTGCCGGCCCACCGGCGTTACCTGCGGTTCACGGTAGGCCACGAGCACTTTCAGTTTACCGTGCTCCCCTTCGGCCTTACCAGCGCCCCACGGGTGTTCACGAAGGTGATGGCGGTGGTCGCAGCTCATCTGCGCCGGTTAGGGTTCTCAGTCTTCCCCTACCTCGACAACTGGTTGTTGAAGGCGGGCTAGACCCAGACAGTCGTCAACCAGCTCCAGACTACGGCAGACCTCTTGCACCAGCTGGGGTTCTCCATCAATGTGCCGAAGTGTCCCTCTCAGAAGCTCCTTTTCATCGGAGCGGTTCTCAAGTCGGCGCAGTTTCGGGTTTACCCACCCGAACAGCGGGTTCGGGATATACAGGCTCTGATTCTAATCTTCCAGCCTTTATCCCGAGTT
The DNA here is from genome assembly GCF_964263255.1 of Lissotriton vulgaris. Classification (NCBI taxonomy): domain Eukaryota; kingdom Metazoa; phylum Chordata; class Amphibia; order Caudata; family Salamandridae; genus Lissotriton; species Lissotriton vulgaris. The sequence goes on along the minus strand of NC_141696.1, from coordinate 360,067,946 downwards.
TCGGTCAGATTGACGCTGCGGCTTCTGGGGCTGATGGCTTCCTGCATCCTCTGGTGCATCACGCCCGGTGGTGGATGCGGGCTCTGCAGTGGTACCTGAAGTTTCAGTGGGCCCAGCATCAGGGCAACCTGTCCGACCATGTCCTGATCTCGGAGGGCACTGCGAGACAGTTGCAGTGGTGGCTCACGGACCGTGATTGGGTCAGCGGCAGATCCTTCTCCCTTCCCCAACCGGAGCACGTAGTTGTGACGGACGCGTCCTTCCAGGGCTGAGGAGGCCACATGGGAGAGGCGGAGATCAGAGGCCTCTGGTCTCCGGTGGAGGCCCGGCTCCATATCAACCTTTTGGAGCTGCGGGCGATTCGTCTAGCACTGAAGGCATTCCTCCCCTCTTTCCGAGGGAGTGTAGTGCAGGTGTTCACAGACAACACCACCGCCATGTGGTACTGCAACAAACAGGGCGGAGTGGGGTCGTGGACCCTCTGTCAGGAGGCTCTGCGCTTCTGGCAATGGCTGGAACATCAGGGCGTGACTCTGGTGGTTCAACACCTGGCCGGTTCTCTGAACACCAGGGCTGACGAACTCAGCCGCCGGTGCATGATGGATCACGAATGTCGTCTGAACTCGGACGTGGCGCAAGGTCTCTTTCTGCAGTGGGGAGAGCCTTGGTTAGATCTATTCGCCACCGAAGAGAACGCGCAATGTCATCAGTTATGCGCGTTGGAATTTCTAAGGCGGCACTCGCTCGGAGACGCTTTTCGTCACGAGTGGAGTTGCGGTCTGTTGTACGCCTTTCCGCCTATACCACTTCTGCCCAGAGTGCCGAAGAAGATCAGTCGCGACCGGGCACAAGTCATCCTTGTGGCTCCGGACTGGGCGCGTAAGTACTGGTATCCCGAGCTACTCAGTATGTCAGTCGATCCCCCGGTTCGTCTGCCTCTTCAGGAGGACCTTCTGTTGCAGCAGCAGGGGACGGTCCTCCACCCGAACCTGTCCAGTCTCCACCTCCATGCTTGGAGTTTGAGCGGCGATAGTTGAGGCCATTTGACTTGCCTCCTGAAGTTTGCAACATCATTCTGGCAGCCAGACGCCCCTCCACAAAGTCGGTATACGCCTGCAGGTGGAACAGATTTGTGGCATGGTGCACAGCAAAGGCTGTGGATCCCCTTAATGCCCCTCTTTCTTCTTTCTCTTGCCCAGCAGGGCGCTGCTCTGGGCACTATCAAGGGCTACCTTTCTGCTCTTTCAGCCCTTCTGAGGCTGCCTGATCAACCTTCTTTGTTCAGGTCCCCTATCGTTAATCGATTCCTGAAAGACATCACACATACGTTCCCTCCTGTTCCCTTCGTGATGCCTCAGTGGGACTTGAACCTGGTTCTTACATTTTTGATGTGCGCTCCCTTTGAGCCACTTCACAACTGCCCTCTTCGCCTTCTCACTTTGAAGACTGCCTTCCTGGTAGCCATCACCTCTGCCAGGATAGTGAGTGAGCTCCAGGCTCTATCCTGTAAGCCTCCTTTCCTTTCAGTCCATCCGGACAAGGTTGTGTTGCGGACAAGGCCCTCCTTCTTGCCCAAGGTAGTCACGGCCTTCCAAATTGGGCAATCTATCACCTTGTCCTCCTTCTTTCCGCCTCCGCATCCCTCGAGAGAGGAAGAGAGACTCCACCGTCTGGACCCAAAATGTGCGCTCCAGTTCTATCTGGACTGCACACGCCAGTTCCGGGTGGATGACCAACTCTTTGTTGGTTACGTGGGCGCTAAGAAGGGGAAAGCGGTGCACAAGTGGACCATCTCGCGGTGTATCATCTTGTGTATCCAGGCCTGTTACTCCTTGGTGAAGAAGGAACCCCCTGTTGGGCTGAGGGCTCATTCCACTCGAGCCACAGCGACTACGACTGCCTTGGGCCGAGGTGTACCCTTGCAGGACATTTGCCAGGCGGCTACTTGGGGCTTGCTGCACATGTTTGCAAGACATTATTGCCTGGACAGCCAAGTCCGGAAGGATGGCTTCTTTGGCCGTTCCGTCCTCCAGGACTTTCTGGTGTGATTATTGGTTCGCAGACCCACCACCGGGGTTGGTATTGCTGGGGTATCTATTCTAAGGTAAGCAATCTATTACTAACGTGTCTCTTTCAGATACACAAGTTACTACTTGTGTAACGATATATCTGTAAGAGACATTAGTTAGTGATAGATTCCTTACCGACCCACCCATCCTCCCCGTTCTGCGAACCGATATCTAGGGTTAAGGTCATCCCCTTTCAGGGCCCTAGTTTAATGGCACCAGTGTAGGTTTTTGGCATAGCTCTGCGTTTCTGGCGCGGAAAAGCTGTGTCTAAGAACTGACGTCAGCACGCGGAGGCGGCGTCTAAGTACTCCGACGACATCATCACGGCGCCGACGACGCACGCGAAGCCGCAGACGATGCCTACAGACGCGCAAGGGTACTGCTACGCAAATGTTTCCGGATCCAGTCTGACGCCTGGGGATATTCTAAGGTAAGGAATCTATCACTAACTAATGTCTCTTACAGATATATCGTTACACAAGTAGTAACTTGTGCTATAGAAATTATGAAATCTGTCCACTCATTTAATTTCCAACAGTTGTCAGTAAAACCCATTTCTGCCTAAAGCTTTTTAAACGTTGGAATGCACCATATCTATCTAGTCTTGGGCTTTAATTTATCAAATATGTGAATTCTTTGTGTTTGTTTGGTTTTACTTTAAGTACACCTAATAAAGTCAACAGGTCTAAAAAAATGTACATCCTAGTGGTCTTGTATTCAAGTAAGTGTTCAAAATCGCCCCAGTATGTCTTAAAGTTTTTTTTTTTTAGTATGGGAGCATTATTAATATATCTCTGGTATTATCTCCAATTATAGAATTTTAAAAAGAGCAAATCGCTCTGCAGTGAGGTTTGTTTGCATCCTCTCTAAACTGATATTTTATAGTTACTGTTGCAAAGCCTGTAAATGTCAGTAAACACAATTTTCTTTTTCAGGGTTGGCTAGTTGATCTGATCAACAAATTTGGCACGTTAAATGGGTTTCAAAGCCTACATGATCGGTTTATGAGTGGATCAGCACTGAATGTTCAAATTATTGCAGCTCTTATAAAGTGAGTTTTTCATTTTGAATATATGTTGTGTTGATGTGCATAAGTTCCAGATGGATCTGTGTTCTGCTTTTACCTAATTACTTGCCACGTTTGCAGTGGTTGATTTTCAAACTCTTTGATCTACTTGATGCCCTTGCAAGACTGTTACCAAGACTACAATAGTTAGTGCATTTATTTTTCGGTTGAAGTTGAAGAAAGTGGGCTCATAAGAGTCGTTTGTGGAGTTTCTAAGCATCATCTACTTATATTGCAATGCTTTTGTTAACAGGTTTGTGCCTTCTATAATGTATCATGCCAACACTTTAAATGTACCTAATAGGGACATTGCTGAAAAAGGACACAAGACATGTTGAAAGGGAATTTGATTACGTATACAAAATGCCCATGGTAAACTTTTTAAAATAAAGAGCAGTATTACAAAACAAGTGCTTTTAATTACTCCATATCGCCCAGAATTTTTAAAACTCGAGCATTGCAAGTACCTACAACCAATATTCAGTAGAGATGAGAAATTGAGATATATTTTCACTGTAATTGCCTTAGTTGAATATAAGTTTTCTAAACACAGGGGCAACCCTAGAGCAAGAGCCAGGGGCTATACTAACAATTGTCCAAACAGTGGCTCTTGGGCAACACTCAAATACCACGTGATTAAAGACTCATAAATATAAGTCATGCAACTAAGAAAAGTTAGAAATGAAGAAGAAAAAGACCTGAAATAAACCTAGAAGAGAACCATGTACAAAATATAAATAGATTTAATCATAAACAAGACATTCTACAACAATTACACTCCTACAAAATATAATACACAGGACATGTAAAAAAATCAAAAACAATGGCAGATGAAAATGCTCCCATAACAATCAACACAGAATATAGTCAAAGCGTTGATGTCCTGTGATTTAGGCCATGTTGGAAGCGTCAACGGCGTTTCAACCCCAGGTGGTTTTCAGGGTCATCAATAGGACTAGAAGCTTCAGGACTGGGAAGCGACCACTTAACAGAATTTCTAAACGAATAAAAACATGTACATGGTATTAATATAGGATAATGTAAATCAAAAATTATTCAGGCCTACACAAACACCGAATGTATGTGCTCAAAAGATAATAAGATTGGTGAACTGATCACAGAAAATTAAAAAGAGGAAAGGAAGCAGAAAAAGCCTTCACCCACCCAAAGAAACAGAGTGTGACAAATTACGTAAAAAAGTGATTTACCAAGAAAAAAGCCTTAACAAGTGAGAGAGAAGCCTTAAAAACTGTTCAGCATAAGACTCCTCCTTGCATCCAGCATGAATACGTTTATTGGTTAAATAAAGGAACCGGAGAGTCAAAAAGAGCTGAAAGAAGAAAGAGTGAAAAAATATTGTAGATTTAAATGAGCAAATCAACCAATCCGAATTTAAGGAGCGGTCCAAGGTAGAGAAGAGGACTCAGACCTGCGAGTACACAAACTTAAACACTAAATGTAGAGTCACCAAATATAGACTTCCAGGGCAAAAAGCCAGTAAAGCGTAAGTCAAATGCAGTGGAATTTCATTGCAACATCCGTTTAAGTGATTTTACTGAAAAAGAAAACAGGATATTAAAATACTAGTAAAACTTGACTAGAACTCGGGGAACATTATTGCAAATACCCGTAAAGCAATCCTTCCCAGACAGATACTTTAAATGCGGGTGAATACCCATAAAAATACAAGCCACCCATAAACCTGATAAAGGACCTCCCAGAAACAGATTTCCATTGGAACATAAATACATGAGAACTAGAACGTACCTGGACAACTCAAACAGAAGCAGAACTTCTGAGCACATCTGCCTGGTTAGTTTGCAAAAAACTTACAGAATTGAATTTTAAATATTTAAAGTAGACCCATGTTGTTGAAACATGCTATCGAAAACAAAGAAGAGTGCAACAATGTTAACCTCACGAAGCAGAAACACCAATTGGCCATGATTTCACACAAGAGAATCACAATGGAGGACCTTTCTGTAATAAAATTAAATGGAGGTTTTGTGAAATCCCACCAGTGTAGAAAACTGGAACTCAACTTCTTGAAGGTGCTGGAGCTAAAAGCAAAGGTCATATTGGGAATCATGGTGCTGTGTTCCACTATAGAGAGTTTGCTATCTACCAACATAAGGACTGTAACTTGGGCAACATCAAGAATCTGGTAAGAAAATGGGTCTAATTTCCCAGCATGTTAACATTGTCATGCAACTTTGCAATGATGTAAATGTCAACAGTGGAGAGCAACTGAATGACTACTATTCACTGGCATTCAGGAAACATCGACCCTGCTGACTTTTTTGATTTAGATTCTCCTTGGATAGGCTGACTTGTAGGTTTAGTTTATGAACTAATAATCGCTGCTCAGCCCTCATACACTCTAGTGTACCATACAGCTCATTGAAATATACAATAAGCTTTTTCCAGCAGACCTCTGAGACACCAAAATTCCATGCTCATTACTTTTTAAACATTATACCGCCACCATTCAGAAACTGAGCAGAAAACAATAATCATAACTTACAATCACAAGATGAGCATTTTAATGGAAACCCTGGATTTACTAGTTGTAGCTCCATGATGGAGATAACAGTTCTACAAGATGTAACATGGCACGTCTTTCAACCTCACTGCATATATGTATTTGTCTATTTTGAAAATTCTAGGGCCTTCTGTGCAGTTCTGCATAGTAGAATTTTCTTAAAGTTTTAAGTAGCCTTGCCCCGGTGTGAGATAAAAAAAATGGTGTTTTAATTAATTAAATAATTTTTTTTATCATTGTATTCACTCTAAAAACTGGCTTTCTAATACAGATATAATGTAAGCCTACCAAAGACTAGGGTTTCTGTACTTTGATTGTTCTACTTCAAAACCAAAATTGCTGCATATGAACCTATTTGGTCCCAAAATAAAAACAATAAGATACTGAGTGTAACACAGCCAGAGAGGCCACAGCAATAAAAAGCTAAAATTTGCACAGCTCCTTTACGGAGTCAGGAGCTTACATATTTCATACATTTTTCTAGAGCGGAGATCTGGATCATTACCCTTTTGATCATATGTTTTGAAACAATTTTGTGACTAAAGTAGAGCATTTTTCAGTAGTTTTTCCTTCAGGGACAGCAGGACTAGGTATTCCCTTTTTCCGAGGTGTCCTAGATGAGACCGATGTAAGGCTACAAATTACACCATGAGGTGCGTGATTTTTAGCACTCCAGCACCCATTCTGTGAAGGATTGCGATTTATGTAAACTGATGACCAGAAGAAATCTCAAGGACTAAGTATAATTCCAACTGAGGTGAAGGTAAGAAGCCTTGAAGAGACTGAGACATGGCAAAGCAGTGGCAGGGTGGGCTAGAGTGACCAGGCATGGGGCTCTTACAACTGCAGATAAGCAGTCCATCTTCAGAGATCGTATAATGGGAGATCCAGAGATAGACAAATGTTTTAAAAAAAAAGTTACAGGTTTGACATTGATGACCTCACTTTGAATAAAGGGTACAAATGATTGATCATCAGAGATCGAAACGTTGCAGAAAACACTTTTGATGTCACGATTTGTGGTTGGGCCATTCAAATGCAACTCCTACATCTGATGCACCTTTGTCATTGACACATCTAACTCAGATTATGCATTTCTATCCAAGTCTTCTAATTATCAGCCTCAGTAAAAATCATGCCAGATTAGCAGACTAACTGCTGCAGGCTCTGCTTCAGTAATTTGAGAATTCTAGACAACACTAATAACTTGGTTTACGGTACCCTCAGGAGACATGCTGTGCTTCTAGTTCTGCATCATTGGGTTTTTCATCTAAATCATAAATACAGAGTATGCCTGCCTGCATGTGGGGATCCTGGAACATACTGCAATTCAAAATGTTAGAATATGCACACCCAAAGTAACATGGCATTTTCAAATGCTAGTACAGTCTTCACAGCTCTTACATACTATTTTTTCAAAATCCTCATTTTAATACATAAGGAATTATTAATAGACTTTAAGGCCTGCTGTGCAGAGACCTCAAAGTCATAAGCATAGAAGAACGAAAGGGAAACCTGGCCATACAGGCAGAATGTAAAGCAAAGGTTAAAACATGCACTGTTCATTTAATGAGTTTGCAGATTCCATATCCCAACATGTGTACCGGCATTTGCCTAACAACTTCAGTTCTTTTTAAGGAGCTTGTGGAAACTTAGAATTAACTAAGGCTGATTTGGCCATTAAAATGGAGAAACTGGGTAGGAAGTGGAGCATAAATAACTTAATTGAAGCTCTCTGTGTTGCAGAACTAGGATTAGTAAGTAACAATCCTTCTGTATCGTGGATTGTCATTGATAGTCATGAAAGTTGAATAACAAGCTCCTGTAAAAAATTAAAAACAAGAAAAAAAGTAGTCTCTAAATTTAAACTGCCAGAAAATTAAAGTTCTTTGAAGCAAACACCTTAACTAAAGACATTTCTCTTAGTAGTCAGATCCACTACTTTGCCCACACTGGAGTTTTAGTCTAAAGAGTGATTTGGGATAGATACTTCTAACCTCACAAGGCACAATAATATTTGCATTTTAGAAAACCTGATCATGCACAAACTAAACCTGAAGTCTTCTCTGCATTCTTCACCAGGAATGTGTGCATATATAACTCCATTCCTGCCCTTTAAACCTGGTGCATCTGCTAAAGTGATCCTACCCCACATTTCTGATTTCATAGACTGAAATACTGTACTCCAGGTGAACAGAATAGATGAGACATTGGAAATAAAATGTGCAAAGATTATGAGGTTACTGGATTTTACTCTGGCAGCGCTGCAACAGTGCTGCACATTCGAAGTACTAAAGCATGAGTTTCCGAAAAGGGAAATTAAATGTATGATGATTTTTCAGCCGTGCCCCAGAGTAGTAGTGGTTGGGGGGGAACATTGGATTTTTTGTTATTGAAGGTAGCATAAAAATGATTGGTAGAGTGGACAGTAATGCTCAGGAGGAGAGAAAGAGGCAAATGATCCGTAGAAGAGCACTGAGGAGAGAGGACTGGAAGGAGAGAATCCCTCTGCCTCGTTTGTGGATACTGTTTTTGAGGGTGACAAGTTCAGATGACCTGGGCCTTTATGAGCAAGTGCAGAGGTAACCAACACAGACTTGGGTCCAAGGAGAAGGCCAAATAGGTACGACAAAGACTCCTTCGCTTCATGAAACAAGCATCCAACATGAAGTAAAAACAAGCATTTGCAATGCAATAGGTCTCGCATTAGGAAAGTTTGAACTATTGGTATTGTATATGACACATTTTTTATTTATGTGCCGGTTTTGAAAATAGCAAAAAATATTGCAAAATTAATAGCTTTGTCATTTACAATGCCAATAGTTATAACTTTCGCAAATATGACACCTATAGCATTTGTAATGCAATATGTGTTTTATTTATGTGACTTAGATGTATTGATATTACAAATAACAATGGCTTTTCATTTTTTTTAATAATTAATACTTAAAAAGTTATTGTAATTTATAATGGCAATAGCTTAACGTTTTGTAAATAACTTTTGTGAAGATTATGTTCAGTGTATTTTATTGTGACGAAAATCCAAGAACAGAAGTGAAATATTAACTTCTTTTTGTGACATTCGTAATAAAGCTTGAAACATTGATAGAACATATTTGAACCAGTTGTTGTTGAATGGTTGCAAAGACTGATGCTGTGGTGGCGCTGAGTGATGTTGTGGTGGCAACACGTAATGCTGTGGCGTTCAGTGATGCTGTGGTACTGTATAGTGATGTTGTGGTGCCCCTGAGTGGTGCTGAGTGATGCTGTGGTGATGTGTTAGATAGATAGAGTGAGTGCGCTAGATAGATAGTGAGGGCGATAGCTATATAGAGTGAGGGCGATAGATAAATAGAGTGAGGGCGATAGATAAATAGAGTGAGGGCGATGGATAAATAGAGTGAGGGCGATGGATAAATAGAGTGAGGGCGATGGATAAATAGAGCGAGGGCGATGGATAAATAGAGCGAGGGCGATGGATAAATAGAGTGAGGGCGATGGATAAATAGAGTGAGGGCGATGGATAAATAGAGTGAGGGCGATGGATAAATAGAGTGAGGGCGATGGATAAATAGAGTGAGGGCGATGGATAAATAGAGTGAGGGCGATGGATAAATAGAGTGAGGGCGATGGATAAATAGAGTGAGGGCGATGGATAAATAGAGTGAGGGCGATGGATAAATAGAGTGAGGGCGATGGATAAATAGAGTGAGGGCGATGGATAAATAGAGTGAGGGCGATGGATAAATAGAGTGAGGGCGATGGATAAATAGAGTGAGGGCGATGGATAAATAGAGTGAGGGCGATGGATAAATAGAGTGAGGGCGATGGATAAATAGAGTGAGGGCGATGGATAAATAGAGTGAGGGCGATGGATAAATAGAGTGAGGGCGATGGATAAATAGAGTGAGGGCGATGGATAAATAGAGTGAGGGCGATGGATAGATTGATAGAGCGAGGGGCGATAGATAGATTGATAGAGCGAGGGGCGATAGATAGATTGATAGAGCGAGGGGCGATGGATAGATTGATAGAGCGAGGGGCGATGGATAGATTGATAGAGCGAGGGGCGATGGATAGATTGATAGAGCGAGGGGCGATGGATAGATTGATAGAGCGAGGGGCGATAGATAGATTGATAGAGCGAGGGGCGATAGATAGATTGATAGAGCGAGGGGCGATAGATAGATTGATAGAGCGAGGGGCGATAGATAGATTGATAGAGCGAGGGGCGATAGATAGATTGATAGAGCGAGGGGCGATAGATAGATTGATAGAGCGAGGGGCGATAGATAGATTGATAGAGCGAGGGGCGATAGATAGATTGATAGAGCGAGGGGCGATAGATAGATTGATAGAGCGAGGGGCGATAGATAGATTGATAGAGCGAGGGGCGATAGAGTAATTATGTAGCGTGTACTTATGTGGCACTGAGTGGTATTTGGGGTGTATGTTGCATTGAGCACAGTGTAAATATGTAGCATATAATTATGTGGCACTGAGTGGTATTTGGAGTGTATGTTGTACTCAGTAGAGTGTAATTGTGTGGCGTGTAATTATGTGGCACTGAGTGTTATTGTTTGGAGTGTATGTCGGATTGTAATTATGTAGCATATAATTATGAGGCACTGAGTGGTATTGTGTGGAGTGTATGTTGCATTGAGTAGAGTGTAATTATGTAGTGTGTAATTATGTGGCACCGAATGGTATTTGGAGTGTATGTTGCATTGAGTGCAGTGTAATTATGTGGTGTGTAATAACATGGCACTGCGTGGTATTGTCTGGAGTGTATGTTGTATTCAGTAGTGTGTAATTATGTGGTGTGAATTATGTGGCACTGAGAGCTATTTGGAGTGTATGTTGCATTGAGTGCAGTGCAATTATGTGGCGTATTAGCACTAGGGGTCCATGCAGAGCCCTGCCCCTGTTAATGACAGGAAGAAAGGAGCCTGCTGGCAGTGTAATTACATGAAGGGCACCCGGCTACAAACACTCCTACTGGAATAGTCACAGACCACAACATGTAATTGGCAAAACTAAAGAGTCTCTTTTGAAAAGTGTAACTTACACTTTCCTAATGCGAGTCCTATTGGCTATGTCAATGCTTGTTGGTAGCAAGCAAGGACAGAGCTGTTGTGGCGCTGAGTGATGCTGTTGTGGTGCTGAGTGGTGATGTTGTTGGGCTGAGTGATGTGGTGGTGTCCCACAGTGATGTGGTAGTGTCCCTGAGTGATGTGGTGGTGTCCCTGAGTGATGTGGTGGTGTCCCTGAGTGATGTGGTGGTGTCCCTGAGTGATGTGGTGGTGTCCCTGAGTGATGTGGTGGTGTCCCTGAGTGATGCCCCTGAGTGATGTGGGGGTGTCCCTGAGTGATGTGGGGGTGTCCCTGAGTGATGTGGCGGTATCCCTGAGTGATGTGGTGGTGTTCCCGACTGATGTGGTGGTGTCCCCGACTGATGTGGCGGTGTCCCCGACTGATGTGGCGGTGTCCCCGACTGATGTGGCGGTGTCCCCGACTGATGTGGCGGTGTCCCCGACTGATGTGGCGGTGTCCCCGACTGATGTGGCGGTGTCCCCGACTGATGTGGCGGTGTCCCCGACTGATGTGGCGGTGTCCCCGACTGATGTGGCGGTGTCCCCGAGTGATGTGGCGGTGCTCCTGAGTGATGTGGCGGTGCCCCTGAGTGATGTGGTGGTGCCCCTGAGTGACGTGGTGGTGTCGTGAAGGCCATAACATAATTCCTTCGAAGTTAATACAATCTAAATACATGGGTATTATGCTATATGCAGACAGACATTGGAAGAAGATACATGACGGTAACATGACAGTTGTAGCTCCGATTCTGGAACGCATTGTTTCATTATTTTGAAAAGGTGGCAGCGCCCTTATATTTACTTGACTGAATACAATCAAAACAAAGTGTAGGTAAAATAGCCTCGCTCCACCCCGTTCCATGCCTCTAAATTATCCTGAAGATATTAGTTAACAGATTGTAAGGCCTGCGCGACTGAATGAGACGTTTAGAACAACTGCTGCTTAAATAGAGAATGCTGTGCAAAATATTCTCTTTATAATAACATCCAACTCCTTAAGACACGCGTTTTCATCTTTGCAGTGGGTAGTTTTGCACCAGCAGCATTCAGAGTGTTATCAGCAAGCCATATACTTATGTTGACTTCTGCCCTTGATTTTAGTGACAGTCAGATGGAGCAGCTGATAGCTTCACATTCCCTTCACCCCCACCCCAGAGATGAAGGCTGGCTGCAGTTTTATGGCAGGCTGCCCTTCCTGTCAGAGTGGGGTGTGGAGGCCATATACGCAGCTTGGAGGCGCGCCTGCCTCCGGTGGAGTTGCGGTACATTGATGTGATGTTGAAGGGAATAAAAAGCATCTTGCTGCCAGGCTTTAAATGGATCCTAAAATGCAATCTTGTGGATGTCAGTGGTCACGTTTGAATATTTGCTCCAGCATTTTGTGTTGAAGGAGTAACATTTATTGCGAGTTCACAAAGGGGCACAATCCAGCAAACTGGATCAGGGAGGTGGGAGAAAGGACAAGAAGGGTATGACGTTTAGTTGTGTGAAGCCTAGGCTCCTCTGAGAGATCCCCAAGAGCTGCGCGTCGAAGAAGCTCTGTCAGCGGCTTATAGATGAAACAGACCTTACTTCCTGACACATCTGCGTGATAAAAAGACATTGCCACGGTATTTAAAACGAAATTTCTCCTCCTTGTTCCTACAACTCTAGCAGGACACTCTTTTGTTTGTGGTGGGAAAGGTATTTCATCCATGGAAGGTATCACTAAAAAGTACTGTATTTATTTTGACATAGGAAAATTACACCCGTCTGACATGATTACAAAGCCACAAAAAAAATTAAAACACACAAAAGTAAACTCAAACCAAATAAAATAAGCAACAAGCATTTGCCACGTGTCTCAGTTAAAACATCAAAGCGGCCGCAAAAGTGAAAGTGATCGCGATTGCGATCAAGCACGGCAAGTGGGTTGCGCAGACGCACACTGTGAGGAACGGGTAGGCACAGAGGGGCCACATGGACACGAGGAGCCGGATAGCGTGAGGCGCACAGGACATATTGAAAGGCAGTGTGAGGCGCTGGGGACATATGGCACTGTGAGGAGCCTGGGAGACAAGCGTAGACAGTACATAGCCCCTCTATAACATAACGCAAGGGCCCAGAAAACGAACTACAACCTCTGGCACTATTCATAGCCGCTCAAGGCATTTGACTTAATAGTAAGCCGCAGGTACAAATAACCAATGCTGGTGCCTCCAACACGCATTAACACGTGTGCCAAGGCACCTTTTATCGCAGCTGCAAAATGAAACAGCTGCCTCACAATTAGGGGGGAAAAGTGATACAGATAAAGTATACGCGAAATGCCCTGTATTGCTCCAGAAACTGCCAAGCTTTAAACTAAGGAAAAAGCACCAGTTCACGAATAACCTATGCTGGCGCATCAAACACGCATTAACACGTGGGCCTGGGAAAAATCCATTGCAACTACAAAGGAAACAGCTGCCTTACAACTATTGTGCTAAGTCATAAATAATCCAGCTACAAAGCACATGGCCAGGAATATCACAATAACACAGGTAATATGCAAACAGATTACCAGTGACTACGGCCACTTTCAAAGCATTGTCCTGCTGCAGGGCACTGCAACCGTCAGAATCACAAAGGTGTTCACACCACAAGGTACAAAGGTGCGCAGTATTGCAGCTTTACAGACGGGGCCTCTGCAACCTCTAACGTGGCAAGGCTATGTTAATCCCTGCTACAAGGGATCAAGAATGAATAGCATTAATCTTACACGTATAAATACAGGGGCTGGGGCTACACGTGGACAAGTATATACAGCCATGCACCTTTCACTTTATAAAGGTTAAACTAATAAAGGGCAGAGTAAAAGGAAATAATGCGGGGTTGCATTTGTATGCACCCAGGAGATATACAGTCAGCCCTTATCAGACAGGGAGGGGGTGGGCAGGCTGATTAGCTGCGGAGCGGATCCCCTTGAAGAAGCTCACGGCCTCAAAGGCCGTGAAAATTAAAGCAATTAGGGGGGAAGTGGGAGGGAGGCTGATAGGCAGAAAGCTCGGGCAGATGTCAGATTAGAGGGAGGGGGTGGGCTGCCTGCAACTCGAGCGACCATATGGAGAGGGAGGGGGGTGGGCTGCCTGCTGGGAGAAGCTTGTGTGAGGTAGGCTGGGCTGCCTTTGAGAGCTCGTGCACGAGAAGCTTGTGGATTCTCGTGAACTGTTGAAAATCCGCCGCTTGAGGAGACCCTTTTGAGAGCCTTGGGTTAGCTTTCTGGTTTGACGGCAATAGGTCTCTCTACAAGACCTAATTAGCTATTGGAACATGAAGGGATTCCCTGATTGCCCTCCCCCACCCCCCTTGTGCTTTTTTCTTGGACTGGGAAATACTAAATGATGATGGGTTGGTGGCAGACTCTTCTGTGCCCAGAAGACACCCTAGGAAAGTGGTGAACATGGCACTGGTTTAAAGTTATATATATTTCAGTAAGGTGACATTCACCTTGCACATTGGGGGACAGTACATTTATTTGCCCATATCACTGCATTGATGGTGACTTATGTAACATTATGCAACAAATATTTGCATGCTATATGTTGGAAAGGTATAACGTAGCTGGCATATGATGAATAATTTATAACACAACCATAAAGTATTACAGGTAAAACGAATGGAATTAAGGAACAGTAGTGTTTAAAGCACATATGCGATACAAACATATGTAGTGTTACTACCCGAAACCCACTAAGTTATCAATAGGTGTGGTTCAAAAAGCATACTAAATATAATTTACTGGCCCAAGCAGGATAAGCACATCCGGTTTGAGAGAGGAGGTGATTTTTCTTAAGAACTCAACCTAGTTTATTGTCGAAGATACGTAGACTAATCCAGACGGTTATTCTGTATCAATGGTGGGTACTTAGTGCAAAAAAAAGTGCTTTCATTTTGCTTTATTAACTCCGCATCCTTCAGGCGATAATACTTGAATGTCCCAGTAAGCTACTGCTCCGATTTCAGGAGGTGGTGTTTGTTCTTGGGTGGTACTTGAGCTTAATGTTGGCCTTTCAGTTGGATTGAATGTCTAGTCTAAAAAGAGCATGGTAGGGATGAGTGAGATACAGAGTTTTATCCTGATTCCAATCAAGAAGTCTGAGTTTTCTTTTTATTCAGGTTCTCATGTGAAATTTACAAGGCTAGATAACTAGTTTACCCCATCAGAAAACTACTTGCCTTGAAAAAGAATCCACTTGTCCCATTGGTATCATGCATTAAGGTAACAGATTATGGCAGCATTCTCATTATATCAGAGTCCGGATAGCATCATCTCTGATTATTCCATGGCTCATATTATGTCAGGTTTTGGGTTCTGTGAAGGCTCGGATGATTCTGGACTGTCAAGTCAACAGGGCTGTTTGTCACATAATTGAAAATGCACAGCCTCTATCTATGCAGAGCCTCAATTCATAAAATAACTTTGTTGATACTAGTTTTCTGAACAAAGTAGGGCTCTGTATATGCCAGCACGTTATTGATGCCAAAATACTGTTTATAGCAGAGCTCAGGATATATCATTACTTGAACTGCACCGTTGTTCTTTCTTACTTTAATTTCTGAGGAAGTGTCTTGTTAGTTGTCGTGGCAAATGTACTTTTAAGAATTTTCCATTTCAACAAAATGTTACTGTAAATCCTCTCAATATTAAAGAAGATTTCTCCAGTCTGACTTTAGGGACCTCCCAAAAAGGGTGCGTAGAGAAGGTTGTTTCTCATTGGAGGAGGAGGGCAATATTTTCTTTCTTGGATAAAAAGAAGTTTAAATAAATGACTGTTCGAGGCATATGAGCTGCAGATCGTAAACTTAGCAATAGATCGCCACCTGGTGTTGGGCTCGGATGATTGCAGGTTGTTGTCTTCTTGGAAGAAGTCTTTGTAGTCACGAGATAGGTGACTCCTCCCTTGGACAATACTGCGCATGGTCATCGACTCCATCCTCAGATTGTTTTTTTCCGCCACTGGGTTCGGATGAAAGTTTTCTGCTCCGGCTAGAAAAGACTTTTTCAGCAACTTCGAAGCGTGAAACTTTATAAAAACAATTTTCGACATCGAATAGACTTTTCGACATCACCAGCTACTTTCTGGTGTGTTGACGCGGGCCGCTGGGCCTATCGGCGCCGTACGGCCTCATGGAAAGAACTTCATTCAAGAGATGCCCGGTGTGTCGAGCAAAATTCCCTCATAGCGACCATCACGATGTTTGCAACCTCTGTCTATCGCCGGAACACGACGAGTCGACCTGCACAGCCTGTGCCTCCTTCTGATCGAAAAAGACCATTCGGGATTGGAGGGCCCGTCGACACGAGATGAGGCGATCAGCGCCAGCACCGGAGGCCATCTTTGAGGGGGAGATCGTCGGAGAGGACGACTCCGGAGAAGAAGACCCACTCGAAGATATCTCAGAGGACGAGGCTCCACTCGTCGCCGAGGAAGGCTCAACTGAAATCCAGATCATATCGGGGGCAGAGGACTCAGATGATTAGATTCCATCTCGACAACCCATGAGTACCCCTGCCCAACATACACTACCCAAGACAAAGGCAGCGGTCTGCACTCCGCCCATGGGGCCCAGTCGAGACCGAAATTTACCCTCAGACATCCCGCCTTCGGGCTCGGCTCCGAGGAAAAAGACTACGCCTTCCGGTGCTTTGGCACCGAAAAAGCCACATGTGCCAATTCCACCTCCTCCATTGGCACAGAAACATCCTTCGACACCGAAGTACTCTTCGACACCGAAGCCAAAACACCCTTCGGTGCCCAAAGACAAAGAGCCTTCGGCACCTGAACCATCGGTGCCAAAGCCAAAGGCTGTACCGGATTCGAAAACTTCGACTCCGAAACCTTCCGGTCCCAAAAATAAGGATGGAAAGACAGATTCCGGTGCTGCAGGCCCAACGAAACCTGTCTCCACCCCGAAATCGGTACAGAGACTCCAAGGCCTGATACAGACACGCCTAAACCCTCTGACAAGCCTACCAAGCCAAAACCACCTTCGGCACCGAAGATTTTGCCACAGGACTCAATAACTCCTCCTAAAGCAAAAAACACTAAACAACCTCTACCGGCACCGAAAAAATCGACGCTGAAGAAGTAGTACATGAGGAAGAACTGTTTAGACCAGATCCTAAACAGAAAAAGGTCTATATTAATCCAAAGACTGGACCTGTGGAAGCAATTCCTCACAAGAAAAGACCAGCAGACACACCACTTCCACCTGTGGTTCCTGCCAAGAAGAAGGATGGTGTAACTTCTCCAATGCACCCTTACTCTCCTTCACCTTCTTCCTCTCCTATCCCTCCTTATATTGAACCTATAACTTCTCCTGTTCAATCTCCTGCATCATCACACCACACTGACGAGGAGTATGATCTAGGTGGGGGGAATGACGTACCAGAGCCACATGCATACCCTTTAGATGAGGATGTCAATCCAGAATATCCTAAGGATGACGACATATACAGTTTTTTACCACATAATGTCAGACATTCCTGATCCTCAGTACTACCCAACAAAACCTCCCCCTCCAGAAGATAGTATTGGGTTTAATCCTCTTTTAAATAGAGCTGCCATTTACCATGGGGTCTCAATGCACTCTGATGCCATTGAGAAAGATGTTTTACTAGACACATTTGAGCAGTCACAAAGGGCTACACAAATACTACCTATGATCAAAGGAGTCATTAAACATGCTCCAGACAGATTTAAAGACCCAAAGATGTAGGGTGTTAAACCCCAGAATAGAGAGAGTATAGACCAGCACCATCTGATCCAATCTATATTAAGGGACATCTGCCACTAGACTTTTTGGTAGTGTCTGATGCACGTAAAAGAGCCAATTCCCAGACCTCTGGTGATACGCCCCCGCCTGACAAAAAATCTAAAATCATTGATGCGTCAGGGAAACTGATTGCTGCGCAGGCCACAAATATATGGCGCATAGCAAACACACAGCCTTACTCTCACGTTATAATAGGGCTCACTACGATCAGCTAGAAAAACTAATGGAGCACCTCCCAGATCAATATAAGGATCAGGCAGCAGAGCTCTTACAAAAAGGCAAATTAATATCCAATGCCTCAATTAAATGTGCACTAGGTGTAGCTGACATAGCATCCAGAGCAGTCAATACTAGTGTCATACTGAGACGACGTGTGGTTACGCATTTCAGGTTTTAAACAAGAAGTACAGACTACCATCTTGAACCAGCCCTTCAATCAGAACCAGTTGTTCGGGCCGGAAGTAGACACCACACTAGAAAAGATGAAGAAAGACACGGACACAGCTAAGTCTTTGGGTGCATTACAATCCACGCAGATTAGAAGTTCTTTTCGCCGCTCCATTTATCGAGGAGGCTCCAAGCAGACCGGCGCAGATACAACATCATCCTTTAAGACGCACACACAGACCTCCTCTAACAAAGGCTATTTTAGAGGTGGATACAGAGACAACAATAATAAAGGAAGAGGTAGAGGTAATAACAACAACCGCTCCTCTTCCACTCCCAAACAGTGACTTCCCTCTGCCTCTCCTACAGAATTCCACTCCTGTGGGGGGCAGATTATCACAGTTCCTACCTGTCTGGAATTCCATCACAACAGACAAGCGGGTAAGACAGATTATCCAACATGGCTACTGCCTAGAACTCCCAGCAACCCCACCAAATATACCACCCAGGCAGCGTCCAATGTCCACAGAACACATTACTCTGCTTCAACAGGAAGTTCTAGCACTTCTACAAAAGGATGCTATTCAAGTAGTTCCTTTAGAGGAAAGGGGAACAGCAGTTTACTCCCTGTACTTCCTAATTCCCAAGAAGGACGGGACATTAAGACCAATTCTTAATCTCAGGCCCCTCAACCATTACACACAATCAGACCATTTTCACATGATCACTTTACAACAAGTACTCCCACTATTACAACAGGGAGACTTTCTTACAACACTAGACCTAAAGGACGCCTATTTTCATGTTCCTATACATCCTGCGCACAGGAAGTATCTAAGGTTTGTCATACAAGGACAGCACTATCAGTTCAAAGTCCTTCCATTCGGGGTCACAACAGCACCACGAGTGTTTACAAAGTGCTTAGCAGTAGTAGCAGCACATCTCAGAAGACAACAGATGCAGGTCTTCCCTTACCTAGACGATTGGTTCATAAAAGCAAAATCCTTCAACCAGTGTGTACAACACACAAAACAATTTAAACATTGCACCACTTGGGGTTTACAATAAACTACACCAAGTCGCACCTAGAGCCTTCGCACGTTCATCAATATCTAGGAGCTACCATAGACACATCTACACCTCTAGCGTATCCCAGTCAAACCAGGATACAGAGCATTCAGACCTTAGTCTCCCTTTTTCAACATCAGCACTCTCTCCAAGCCAGAGTGTTCATGAGATTAATAGGCATGATGGCGTCTTGCATCTTCATAGTTCCTCACGTAAGACAGCAAATGCGCCCATTGCAAGAATGTCTAACACAACAGTGGAATCAGGCTCAAGGTCAGCTCACAGACCTGGTGTTTGTAGACAGCCGTACATATCGCTCTCTGCAATGGTGGAACACCAAAAACTTGACAGGGGGACGGCCTTTCCTAGATCCTGTTCCACAGATACTGCTCACAACAGATGCATCCCTCACAGGATGGGGAACCCATCTCTTGCATTATACCACACAAGGCCAATGGAACAATCAACAAAGACAGTTCCAAATCAACCATCTAGAGCTGCTAGCAATTTTCCTAGCACTCAAAACGTTTCAGGTATAAGTACGAAACAAAGCTGGTATAAGTACGAAACAAAGCTGCCCTAATATGGACAGACAATATGACAGCCATGTATTATATACAAAAACAGGGGGGCACACACTCTCTGCAACTGTCCCAGGTTGCACAGAACATTTGTAGATGGGCCATTCCTCAAAACATACACCTGACAGTAGAACACCTTCCAGGAATTCACAATCCGATAGCAGATCTGTTGAGTCTTCAGTCACAACAGATTCACGAATGGGAGATACACACACAAGTTCTTCAACCATTCTTCCAAATGTGGGGGCATCCACAGATAGATCTGTTTGCCACCCACCAGAATGCAAGAGGCCCAACCTTCGCCGCCAGGTTTCCACACCCACGGTCGGAGGGGAATGCGATATGGATGAATTAGCCAGGCAGATTTGCGTACGCTTTTCCGCCTCTCCCACTCATTTCACTAGTAGTACGCAAGCTCAGTCAACAGTCTCTCAAACTAATACTAGTGGCTCCCACATGGGCACGTCAGCCGTGGTTCACAACACTACTAGATCTCTCACTGGTTCCACATCAGAAATTACGGCTCACGCCATCCCTGTTAACACAGAACCATGGAGAAATAAGACACCCAGAACCAACTGAATTTGGCGATCTGGCTCCTGAAGTCTTAGAGTTCGGTTACTTAAACCTACCACCAGACTGTATGAACATAATTAAAGAAGCTAGAAGACCCACTACCAGAGCATGTTAAGCGGCTAAGTGGAAAAGATTTGCAATATATTGTAACAATAATCATATTGATCCACTGGATGTTTCCATCAAAATATTATTTGCTACCTTCTACACCTACAAAGGTCCAATTTGACTTATTCTTCCATACGCCTGCATCTAGCAGCAATTGCAGCCTATTTACAAAATAGGCAACAGCTATCTCTCTTTAGAGTACCTAAGATAAAAGCATTTATGGAAGGATTAAAACGGATAATCCCACCTAGGTTACCGCCTGCTCCAGTATGGAGCCTAAATGTGGTCCTTACAAGACTTCTGGGACCCCCTTTTGAGCCTTTACATAAGTGTGAATTGCAATTCCTAACATGGAAAACTGCTTTCCTTGTTGCCATCACCTCTCTCAGAAGAGTTTGTGAAATATAAGCGTTAACAATAGAAGAACCATTTTTTCAGATACATCCTAACAAAGTGGTTCTTAGGCCCAATCCTAAATTCCTACCAAAAGTTATTACTCCTTTTCACCTTAACCAATCAGTAGAGCTACCAGTGTTTATTCAAAAACCGGACTCTGTTGCAGAAAGGGCTTTACACACCTTAGATGTTAGAAGAGCTCTGTTATACTAGACAGACAGGACTAAATCCTTCAGAAAGACAAAACAACTATCTGTATCCTTCTCTCCACCACACAAGGGCAATCCCATCTCTAATGGAGGAATTGCCAGATGGATTGTAAAGTGTATTCGAATATGCTATCAAAAAGCTAAACGTACACGAACGGTTTCTCCTAGAGCGCACTCCACTCGCAAACTTGGAGCCTCTATGGCTTTCTTAGGAAATATACCACTAGAGGACATATGCAAAGCAGCAACATGGTCTACAATACACACCTTCACTAAACACTATTGTGTTGATGTGCAAGCAAAACAGCAAGCTGCAGTAGGCCAAGCTGTCCTTTAAACACTATTTCAGTATGCTGCAACTGATACAAGCGACCACCGCTAGGGGAGACACTGCTGCACAATCGATGCGAAGTGTACGATCTGCAGCTCGTATGCCTCAAATGGAAAATGCTACTTACCAGTATGCATCTGTTCTTGGCATGTAGAGCTGCAGAATCGTACACACCCTCCCGCCTCCCCGGTACTTGTATCCGTTGCAGTACTCATCTTACTTGGATGAACACGTATGGATATCCATTCTCTTTACTTCTACTAACTCCTTTATTTACCATCATGGCGAAAAAACAATCTAAGGATGGAGTCGATGACCATGCGCAGTATTGTCCAAGGGAGGAGTCACCTATTTCGTGACTACAAAGACTTCTTCCAAGAAGACGACAACCAGCAATCATCCGAGCCCAACACCAGGTGGCGATCTATTGCTAAGTGTACGATTCTGCAGCTCTACATGCCAAGAACAGATGCATACTGGTAAGTAGCATTTTCCATCTGGAACATCATTCTTCAATTAACTTTAGAAGCATCATAGTTTTTAACTTTTGTATTATTGGCTCTTTCTTTTTCAATCTCTTTTTATACATATAAAGCATATTCTAATTGTAATGATTTTAAATAATCAAACAATAGAAGTATGCACTGTAAAGAATTGCATTCTACAGCTAAAGAGCCTCATCAACTATGGTGTCTTTGGGGCATCCTCGCTTGAACATTTCCAAGCTCAGCCGCATACGTCGATCAAAGTGCAAGAGGAGTTGACCTCTGGATCCTACTATCTAGAAGGGAGCTACAGTGAATTCAAAAAGTAGATCCTATCGTCAGTGGACTGAATATTGTAGAGGACTGCAAACAAGCAGCATTCTTTCGATATCTAGAAAGAATATGTTAAACACATTGTTTTCAAATGCTTGTGTGAAATGCTGATTACCATTTGTTAGCTTGATTCAGGCCTGTTGTGTTGGAATAGTCTTTGAAGTGAGATAGGTGACTCCTCCCCTGGACTAGAGTGCGCATGGGCATCTTCTCCATTGTCAGATTGTTTTTCTCCGCCATTGGGTTCGGATGCACTTAGACAACTTCAACTTCAGGACCAAAGTTTTCCAAATTTCTAAGGCCAAAAACCTTATACTTTCGACGGTATTGTTTCCGCTCGGTATCCCTCGACTCGACAACTCTTTCCATCTATCTCTGGTAGTCGACACGAGCCGTTGGGCCTTTACGACGCCACGTGGGCCTCCTGCCGATGGAAAGGACCCCGTTCAAAAGATGGAATGGAATGGAATGAGGATTTGTAAAGCGCGTTGGCTACCCAGGGGCGTCCCAGCGCTGTAGGGAGCTTGAACCATCATGCCACGACCGTAGCCGGCAAATGCTTCGGCATAATCAAATCCCTGAGAAAGTTCTTCGACTTTCTCCCCCTAGACTCTACAAAAACGGTAACTGTAGCCCTCATTCTCTCGCGCGTGGACTACTGCAACGGCCTCCTGGCAGGTACCAAGAAGTCCACCCTCTCCAAACTCCAAAGTGTTTTACACACTGCCGCCCGCCTTGTCCTAAAATTACCTCGGAAATCCTCAATCTCCGCAGCCCTAAATTCCTTACATTGGCTTCCCCTGCACAAGAGAATACTCTTCAATATCCTCACCGTTGCCTTTCGAGCCTTTAACAAAACAGGTCCCATCTATCTTACCAGACGCTTCCCACACTACAACCCGAGTCGTTCCCTTCGATCTTCCCAAGAAAATTTCATGACCTCCACCAAGTTCAACCTGAAGTCTAAAGGCGGAAAAACCCTAAGCACCCTGGCTATCAAAGCCTGGAACAGCATGCCCAGACACCGAAGACTTCAGACACTTGAGAAGCCTTTTAGAAAACTTCTCAAAACATGGATTTTCAATCTTCCCGACGATTGGACCAAAGCTTCCATCTAGCCTCCCCCCTACCACTCTGCGACCTGGATTCAAGGACTTTCAGCGCCATGATGCTCCTTCCGGAGCGAACGCTGCGCTCTATAAATACCCCTCCAAATATCCAAATATCCAAACTGATCCGGAGAGGTGGAAAGGGAGAGGTGGAGTGAGGTTTTAAACCGAAGTTTTGCTGAATAGCCAGGTTTTTAGAATTTTCCGGAAGGTGAGGAGGTTGGGCTCAGATCTGAAATGGAGAGGGAGGGAGTTCCAGATCCTGGCTAGGTTGTAGGAGAGCGAACGACCACCACATCTGGTGCCCAAAATGTCAGTCCAAGTTTCCACATAGCGACAAGCATACAGTATGCAACAGGTGCCTATCTCCGGAGCACAACGAAGAAAACTGTCCAGCTTGTGCTCAGTTCCGGTCGAAGAAAACTATCCGGAACTGAAGAGCTGCTCGACAAAAGATGCAGCGACAGGCACCTGAACTGGAAAACATTTTCGACGACTAACATGAACTCCGAGAGGCAGCGGACACCGACCTAGAACTAGTCACAGTAGAAGACCAGTCGGACTCCGATGACAACATCCCACCGGGGCAAACCGTGAGTACCAAAGCCCCTGCCCTGCCTCAACCTCCAGACAAGGCTTCGGTCAAAGCATCGCCTAAAAACCTTAGCCGTGACGAAACACCGCTTCAGAAGCCCCGCCTTCCGGCTCGCCTCCGAAGACAATACCCAAGCCTTCCGGTACCCTGGGACCGAGCAAAACACTTACCAAAAAGGCTATCAACTCAAAAACGGGCGCAGAGCCGAGAACGGGCGCCGACATTAAAAAAGTCGTCGATGGGGGCGTGGCCAAGATGGCGGCAGCGTAGGACGTCTTTCTCGGTCCCTCCGCTGCCGCTTCTACAAAGCTTTGAATCAGCCCTGCAGGGGACCTTGCTGCTGTCTCCAAAACACCACCGGCAGCCTAAGTGATGATCCGGCAGCCGCGGGTGCGGTTCCTGGCGCTCCAGCCCCGGAGAGGCGGACGCGGCGCTGGGTGGCGGTGGAGCCGGCGCGGCGCCTGGAGGCCGTGGTTCGCGCGCCCGGCGCGCCATCCACTGGGGGCCCCGGCTCAGCGGCCTGCACTGGTGTCGCATCGCGCGGACCGCCATTGCTGTGGTGCCGCACCGCAACGGAGGTTCATCGGAGCCCGCCAGAGACACCCGCCGAGGTACTCCGCGCTGCAGCTGGTGGGGCGGAACCGGCGCGGAGAGGGCGTTTGTGTGCCTGAGGGCCCGGCCAGAGTGGAGAGGCCCACGTGGCACCGTCCTGCATCCCCTCCCCCCTCCCGCCCAGGACGGCGGTGGAAGGCACCCGACGGAGACACCCAGCAGGGGGGCACAGCGCTGGACCCGGTGAGACAGAAGCGGCCCTGAGGGGGCATTGGCGTGCCTGGGTCCTGGCCGGTGAGGAGAGGCCCGCGTGGCGCCGTCCAGCATCCCCTCCCCCCTGGGCCGGCGGTGGTGAGCGCCTGACGAGGACACCCAGCGTGGTGCACCGTGCTGCACCCGGTGAAGCAGAGCCAGCACTGTGGGGACACTCGTGTGCTTGGGCCCTGACCGGGGAGAAGAGGCCCGCGTGGCGCCATTCTGCAGCCCCTCCCCCCTCCCGCCTGGGCCGGCGGTGGAAGAGGCGCAAACACAGCATGTGGGGGCAGTAGTCCCTCCCCTCACCTCCGGCTCCATCAGCCTGATCAGAGCCTCCGGGTGGTGAGCCCTTACCGAGGACAGCGGAATTGACGCTCGCTGGCCCCTGGACTGCACTGTTGCCCGGGCGCACTACGCTTGCGGAACCTGCTACCCGCCCGGCGACTGCACGGAGGCGCGCTTTTGGCGTCTGGGGGCCCACCGCCGCCATGACGGCCAACAGAACCAAAAAGGACAAGTAGAGGGAGAAAGCCCTGAAGGAGGCCTCGCTGAAAAGCTCTCCACTGCGGTCGTCGACGGCGCCTGACAAAGCAGCGGCGCCGGAGGAGGGTGAGGCGCCGGCCACCAAGGCCTTTATGCGTGACCTCTTTGCGGCCATCAAGGAGGACATACAGGAACTCCGGGCGCAGCTAGCCTCAGACCTCCGGGAGGTACGCCGAGATGTCGACGCCATCGGGGAGAGGGTAGCGACCCTCGAGGAGCACGACGTGGACACGGCGGGGGACATACATAGGCTCCAGCAGGAGATCCTTCGCCTTAACACCCAGCACCTCGACCTGCAATCACATACGGAGGATCTGGAGAACAGATCCAGGCGCAATAACATTCGTATTCGTGCGGTCCCTTGGAAAGGTGAGGGGCCGGACCTGCGCGAGTACGTCGACGGCTTGTTCCGCCACATCTTACAAGACGAGGAGCTCGGCGAGATCCAACTGGACAGGGCCCATAGAGTCGGCTTACCCCGAGGCTCCAACGCACCCCCCCCGGACATCCTGGTGTGCGTCCACAACTTCCAACTCAAAGAGAGGATCTTGAAGAAAGCCCGTGAGCATGACCCCCTCCTGTTTCGTGACCATCGCCCTGTGCTCTACCAGGACTTGGCGGCCACCACCCTGGCCAAGCGACGGGGCTTCCGGGAGGTCACAGCTTTTCTGAAGGAACAGGGTGTCCCCTACTCCTGGGGGCACCCCTTACGGCTAGTCTTCCGATGGAAGGGGAAGCTGATACAGGTGCGCTCAGTGGAGGTTGCCCGTGACCTGTTGGGAATGGAGCAGGCTGACCCTGCCGCTGAGCACCCATCGCCCTCTTCGAGGTCTCGTCGCCGCTCCGAGGAATGGCACACCGTGGGCAGGTCGTCCAAGCCATCGGGCCCGGATTTGTCCGTCAGCCTGCAGGAGCGTGACGCCGCAGTGGCCTCGGTGTCGAAGGTGACTGTTTCGCCCGAAGGGCCCTGAATGGTTCGGCTGAACTTCTTCCCCTGTGCATCTTGGCTGGCTGGCAGTGGAGGGACCGAACTACTGGACACTGATGGGTAATGTACTGACACGTTCCCCGTGTATATTGTCCTGTATCAGGATCTGGGTGGCTGGTGGGAGTAAGTCCATGCCCCCAGCCCTTGGGACTTCACTGACAGACTCTTGTTCCCCCTTGGTAGTTCGCTCCTGGGGACCATGTCGGGGTTTGTTGTTGTTGGGGTGGGTATGTTTTGGGGGGTTTGACTTGGAAGGTTTTGGGGTGGTTGAGGGTCAGGGGAGGGGAGGGAGGGGGAGGGAGGGTTCTCCGCATCAGCCGCTAGTTTCTCTCAGCAGAGTGCTTCTCTTGGTTGCTAGATGGGGAGAGATTTGAAGGTTGTTAGCTTAAATGTGCGAGGTCTCAACAGCCCTGTCAAGAGAGCGGCGATCCTCTCCCTGTTGGAGGGGTCAGGTGGCGACATCTGTCTCCTGCAAGAGACACACCTACTCGCCAAAGACACGAGGCAGATGAAGGACAGGCGCTTCCCCACCCAGTTATGGTCCTCCTGTGGCACAAAGAGACAGGGGGTGGCGATATTGATCAGTGCGAAAGCCCATTGTAAAGTGCTATCCCAGGTGGTTGATATTAGAGGGCGCTTTCTGGCGGTTAGGATCCAATGGGGGGACTCCCAACTCACAATAGGCTCGATCTATGCCCCCAATGTGCAGCAGGAGGCCTCAGCGCTCGCGGATGTGTTGGCTTCTCCTGATCCCGGGATCCTGGTGGGTGGTGATTTGAATGTGGTGATGGATCCGGCGCTTGATAGGTCTGAGGCGCGCTCTCACGCGTCTGGCGCGCTTTCCAAAGGGGGTCTGCTTTGGTTGCAAGAGGGGGGGCTCCATGATGTGTGGCGGCATTTGCACCCGGCTGAGCGCGATTTCACCTATTACTCTGCTGCGCACAAGTCTTATGCGCGCCTTGATCCCTTCCTTGCCTCCTCTTCCCTGCTTTCCCAGCTCTCTTCTGCGGAGATAGCGCCGCGCTCCCTCTCTGACCATGCGCTTATCTCGGTTATGCTGTCGGGTGGGTCCGGGACGCGGGCGCGCGGGAGCTGGCGGTTGCGCGACTCTCTGCTTAACGCCGCCTCGGTAGTGGATTGTTTGCAGGATACGATCAAACATTACTTTGACACCAACGAGACCGACGGGATGTCGCTTAGTTCGGTGTGGGAAGCTCTTAAACTGGTGGTGCGTGGGGAATGCATCGCGATTTCGGCCTCGTTGGCGAAGGCGCGCAAAGAGAAGCGCGAGGAACTCGAGAGGGACGTTCACGAGCTGGAAGCGATATATAAACGGACCGGGGCGCAAAGGGTCTGGAGGGAACTGGAGACGAAGCGGCGCATGCTGAAACACCTTGACCTTGACAGGGCCGAATACGCGCTCCTCCGACTGCGGCATAAATTTTATCTTAGTGGCGACAAAGGGGGTAAGATGCTGGCACACCGTCTGAGGGCGCAAACGCAGCAATCGATGGTGTCATCCGTCAAGGACGAACATGGGGTGGTACAGGTGGCTGACGCACGCGTGGCGAACAGCTTCCAGCGTTTCTACCAAGCTCTCTACTCTGCTGACCCCCCAGACCCAGACAAGGTGCATGCATACTTGGAGTCTTGTGACATCACTCCCCTGTCGCAGACCTCGGCTGCGTCTCTAGACGCCGAGATACGCATCGAGGAGGTCGTCTCAGCGATTGCGCGCCTGAAGGTGGCGAAATCGCCTGGCCCTGACGGCTTTACGGCCGCCTTCTACAAGAAGTTTTGTCCCGCACTGGCCCCCTTCCTGACGCGTCTCTTCAACTCCTTCCGAGAGTCTGGGAACGTGACGCCGTCCATGGCCGAGGCCGTGGTCACTGTTATTCATAAGGCAGGCAAGGATGCCCAGGAGTGTGGCTCCTACCGCCCCATTTCGCTTCTGAACATAGATATGAAGTTATTTTCGGGCATCCTGGCCGCTCGCCTCAGCCCGTTTATGGACGGTATCATTGAACCCGACCAGGTGGGCTTTGTGCCGACGCGTCAGGGCGGAGAGAACACCAAACGCCTCCTGCATCTGATGGACTTGATTCGCCGGTCGCGTACACAAGCATGCTTCCTCTCCATCGATGCCGAGAAGGCTTTCGACCGCGTTGACTGGTCGTACATGTTTGCGGTCCTGCGTAAGTTCGGGCTGGGGGACTCGTTTGTTAGCTGGGTCCGCTGCCTCTACGCCTCCCCCCGAGCCGCTGTTCGTGTGAACGGTTGTCGGTCTGATTATTTTCCGATTACCCGGGGGACGAGGCAGGGGTGCCCTCTCTCGCCCCTGTTATTCGCGCTCTATATGGAGCCTTTTGCACAACGCCTCCGGGACAATGCGGACCTACAGGGAGTGCGCTTTGGGGCAGAGGAGCACAAGGTGAGCCTCTATGCGGATGATGTCATCCTATCCCTCACACACCCGCGCTCCTCACTGAGGCATCTCTCCCGGGAGCTAGAAGACTTCGGCCTGGTGGCCGGCTTCAAGGTCAATTTCTCGAAGTCCCAAATCCTGAACCTCTCGGTGCCGGAGGAGGAGGTCCGGGACCTCGGTGCCGATTTCGCGTTTCAATGGGTCCAGTCGGCCATCCCGTACCTCGGGATCCAGCTGGCGCCCACGCTCACGCAAACGGTTGCTCTCAACTACAGGCTCCTCATTGACCAAACGGCTAAGTCTGTCTCGGACTAGTCCCGGCTGCAGCTGGCCTGGTTTGGCCGCCTCGCGGCGATCAAAATGACGATCCTTTCCCGCATCCTCTATCTCTTCCAGATGCTGCCTTTGCGCCCCCCCCGGGAACCCTATGAAAGCTCCAGCGGTTGCTGACCACTTTTTTGTGGAACCATAAGCGCCCTCGCATTGCTATTGACCGCCTCATGGCGCCGCGCGATGACGGCGGCCTTAACTTCCCGTGCGTGGAGGCGTACTACCAGGCGGCGTGCCTGCGTTTCATTCTGGAATGGAATAGGCCGCTGTCCAGCAAGCACTGGCTCTTCATGGACCAGACTGTGGCCGGGCGCAACATCTGGTGCGAGCTATGGCTCCCACGCAAGCACAGATCCTGGGGCCTTTACTCTTCCCCGGTGACCTCCCCGACCCTGGCGGTGTGGGATCGTCTAGCTCTCAGGCGTGGCTGGACCACTTTCCCATCCCCACTGACGCCTATCGTTGACAACCCGGACTTCCCCCCCGGGTGCGACTCGCCGGTCTTCCAGCGTTGGAGGGAGTTGGGCTGTAAGAGAGTGGGTCTCCTCTTTCAGCCGGAGGGGCTGATACCGTTCACCACTCTGCGCCGGGAGTACTTTGAGCTAACCGTGGCTGACGCCTTTCACTACTCGCAGGTAGCGCATTAGGTGACGCTTCCTGATAACATCGCGGACATGTCTCGACCAATGACACCTCTGGAACGCTGGGTGGTCTTCAAGAAGGACGATCGCAAACTTATCTCCGAGCTGTACGCCTTCATTATGAAACGCCACCACCCGCAGCGCTCCAAGGCACAAGTTCGTTGGGAGACGGAGTTGGGCCGCCCCCTGACGAGTAAGGAATGGGGTAAAATTTTCTATCGCGTGCACCACACAGCGGCGAACGTGGCGGGAGCGGAAGCGGCCTTCAAAATCGTAACTTACTGGTACCACACACCGGCGAGGCTCCATGGGTGGGACCCCAAGTGCTCGAAGCTTTGCTGGAGGGGCTGCGGCGCTACAGGCACTCTTTCCCATTTGCTCTGGCACTGTCCCAAGCTGGTGCGCTACTGGCAAGCAGTTTTAGATGACATAGACAATGCTTTCGGTATCACCTTTCCCAGGGCTCCGGAATATGTACTACTGGGCCTCCCTCACCCTAAGGCGTTTCCCTTGCGCTCCCCTCGAGGTAGACAGATTGCGCTGGCGCTCCTGGCGGCGCGCCTGGTGATCCTTTCGAAGTGGCGCTCTCTGGACGCCCCTGACCCCAGGGACTGGATTAGGCGCCTGTGGCTGCTTCTGGGGATGGAGAGGCTTTCCCTGTGTGTGGATGGTAAAGGGGACACATATGCTAAGCTTTGGGCACCCTTCATACACCTGTTGTCCCGGGACTTGCGTGAGGTCACGTGCCCCAAATTCCTCCAGATTTTACAACTTATTCCCTTGGAACCGCCCGGGGCTGTGGCATGATGGCATGATTGCTGCTAGGTCGTCTTAGGGCAGCAACGGGGTCTCTGACCCTTGGACTCTGAGGGTTCTCTGAACTATGCTGATGCGGAGAGGGTGGGAGGGGGGGGGGGGTGGAGCTAGAGTTGGTTGGGTACTGGGGGGGGCGGGAGGGTACGGTTTCTTTCGGGTTGTTTTCTTTTCTGGTTTTGACAAAAAGCAGCCTCGCCTCCCTACATGGACTCACCGCATGACTGTTAGCCCACCTTCGCCGGGTCGCCCTCCGGGTTGTAGACCCTATGGCTGTGTTACTGTGTTATGTGCAATTTGACTCTGCTCTGCCGGCCTGTGGATGTAGGCAGCCCAGCTGTGTTCACTGCTACGTGTCTGCTGAATAAAATTGTTTGATTCTAAAAAAGTCGTCGATCCGAAAAAGGCCGTCGACCCAAAGAAGGTCGTCGATCCAAAGAAAACAGTCGACCCGAAAAAGTTCATCGATCCGAAAAAAGGAATAGACCCAAAGAAAGTCGTCGATCCGAAAAAGGCAGTCGAACCGAAAAAGACCGTAGAACCGAAGAAGGTCGTAGAGTCCAACAAGGCCGTCGAGCCGACAAAGGACTTCCATCCGATAAAAGCTCAACAGAAAAATTAAAACAAGCAAGCGACAGATTCAAAAACATCGGCGCCGAAGCCACGGATAGAGGAAGAAGAGCTCTTTCAGCCTGATCCAGTGAGCCCAGACCAAAATAGACTGTATATAGAACCTGATACAGGACATATAGCAGTTTACAATAAGAACAAGAGAAGACTAGACACTGAGGCTCCTTCACCTGTTCCTCCTAAGTAAAAGGACTTTGAGACATCCCCTTCTAGACCTTTCACACCTCCTCTTTTCACTCCTAACATGCCTTATGTTCCATATTCTCCTACACCTCCACACTATGATGAGGGAGAAGACATGGGTGAAGACCCTCAACAGGATTTTATGAACCTTGGTGTTCAAGGAAACCAGGATCACACATGGGACAATCAGAATGACCCTGATGACCCATATGATACACAACCCATACCCGACCTCTTGACATACCCCACAAAGCCATCTCCTACTGACAACACTGTCGCCTTTAACCAGTTAGTTGACAGAGCAGCTCAATATTATGACGTAAGCATGCACACTGACCCAGTAGAGGAGGATTTCCTATTTAACACCTTTCCAACATCAGAGAATAGTGTACGTGTACTCCCTATGCTAAAGGAGTACTAAAGCACGCACCAGACATCTTTAAAGACGCAGCCAGAGCTCGTGTCCAAAAATTTAAAAGAAATATAAACCAGCCCCTACAGACCCCTCTTACATCAAGTCTCAGTTACCACTAGACTCTAGTTGTTTCTAATGCTAGGAAAAGGGCACATTTGCGAACAGGTGATGCCCCCCCGCCGCAGGGAAAAGAGTGGCCTCTCAGGCAGCAAATACCTGGAGAATTGCCAATACACAAGCTCTCCTAGCACGCTATGACAGAGCACACTATGATCAACTGGAGGGATTATTACAACACCTACCAGAACCCTATAAATCAAAAGCTAATGACCTAATACAGGAAGGGAAATTCATCACAAACGCATCCATAAAATGCACCCTTGATGCAGCTGATACAGCTGCTAGGTCGGTCAACACTAGTGTGTTGCTACGCCGACATGCCTGGTTCCGCCTCTCGTATTTTAGAAATGAGGTGCAATATACCATACTCAATCAACCCATTAACCAGGATTTATTGTCTGGCCCTGCAGTTGATAACATCTTAGAACAGATGAAAAAAAGATACTGACACTGCTAAGTCCATGGGTGCACTTCAATTTCAACAGTCTAGGAGCTCCTTTCGTTGCTCCTCTTTTCGAGGCTCAGGCAAAGGCAACACCTCCCAAACCTCTTCATCATTTAAATGTACTACACAAGGCACCTTTAATAAAAGCTCCAACAGAGGAGGTTATAGAGGGAACAATAACAAGGGCAGAGGACATGGTGGTAATAGCACCAGAGCCTCCACCGCCAACAAACAGTGACTTGTTCACACTCCCTCGAGACCACTTAACACCAGTTAGAGGCAGAATAACACAATTCCTACCAGTCTGGAACGCCATTATGACAGACAGGTGGGTGAGTCAAATTACCCAGTATGGTTACTGACTGGAACTCACTTCTACTCCACCCAAAATACCGCCCAAACACCGTCCAATGTCCAAAGAAGACATCACGCTGTTACAACAAGAGGTGCTATCCATGCTGGAAAAGGGTGCCATAGAGCCAGTACCTTTTCAACATCAAGGGACAGGAGTATACTCTCTATACTTCCTCATTCCCAAAAAGGACAGATCCCTCAGACCAATATTGGACCTCAGACCTCTGAACCAATACATACTCTCAGAGCATTTCCATATGATTACTCTACAACAAGTACTCACACTACTCCAGCAAGGCGACTCCCTTGCTACATTAGTCCTCAAAGATGCATACTTTCACATCCCTATAAATCCAGCTCACAGAAAATACCTCAGGTTCACAATAGAAGGTCACCACTATCAATTCAAAGTTCTCCCCTTCGGGGTAACTACAGCACCAAGGTTTTTACAAAATGCCTAGCAGTAGTAGCAGCACACCTCAGAAGGCAACACATCCATGTGTTCCCCTACCTCGACGATTGGCTCATAAAGTGTGCAAGCCATACATCGCAGACAATCCATCTACTGCACAGTCTAGGATTTTCCATAAATTACCCAAAATCACACCTGCAACCCTCCCAAATACAACATCTGGGAGCAACAATAAATACCTCAGTGGCGAAGGCATATCCAAATCCAGCCAGGATAGCCAACATACAGTCTCTCATTCAAAGATTTCAGCCACAACACTCACTGCCAGCTCGAGTGTTCATGCAGCTTATAGGCATGAAGGCCTCCTGCATATTCATTGTCCCTCATACTTGGCTTCAAATGCGTCCCTTACAGGAATGCCTAGCAGGCAGTGGAACCAAGCTCAAGGACAACTAAAAGACCTAGTGTTGGAAGACAGTCGCACTTACAACTCTGCAGTGGTGGAACCCACAAAACCTTTCCAAGGGGCGACTGTTCCAAGAGCCAGTTCCACAAGTAGTATTCACAGCGGACGCATCACTGACAGGTTGGGGAGCCCATCTCCTTCAATACACAGTCCAAGGTCTCTGGACAGTCAAGCAAAAGACACTACATATAAACCACTTAGTTACTAGCAGTATTTCTAGCAATGAAAGCCTTTCAGAAACACTTGCGCAACAAGGCTGTGTTAATCCGGACGGACAACATGACAGCCATCCAAAAACAGGAAGGGACACACTCCCTGCAGCTATCTCACCTAGCACAGAGCATATGGAGGCGGGCAATTCCAAAGAACATTTTTCTCCTGGCTTAACACCTCCCAGGGATAGACAATCAGATAGCAGATCTACTAAGCCGACAGTCAACAAATACACAAATGGGAGATTCACCCTCCAGTTCTACAACCATTCTTCCAAAAGTGGGGACAATCAAAAAATAGATCTGTTTGCCACAAAAGAAAACTCAAAATGCCCGTCATTTGCTGCCAGGTTCCCACCCGTTGTCACAAGGCAATGCGATATGGATGAACTGGTCAGGCAGATTTGCGTACGCTTTTCCACCAACCCCACTGATTCCATTAGTGGCACGCAAACTAAGGCAACAGTCGCTCACAATGATCCTGGTTGCTTCCACACGGGCAAGACAGCCATGGTACACAACGCTCCTAGAACTCTCAGTAGTTCCTCACCAAAGACTGCGCCTTTCACCACAATTGCTAACACAGAACCATGGAGAAATCAGGCAACCAGATGCCAATCAGATGAACCTAGCGATCTGGCTCCTGAGGTCTTAGAATTCGGATATCTTAACTTGCCTCCAGACTGCATGAACATTATCAAGGAAGCAAGGTGTCCCACTACCAGAGCATGCTACACAGCTAAATGGAAAAGATTTGTAACTTATTGTAATATTAACCAAATCAATCCATTAGATGCCTCCATCCAAAACATAATCTGTTACCTGCTACATCTTCAAAGGTGTAACTAGCATACTCATCCACATGTGTCTCTGTTCAGAATACCACCTATCAAAGCTTTTATGGAAGGACTTATCCCTCCAAAGCATCCACCTTCACCAGTCTGGAACTTAAACATAGTACTTACCAGACTCATAGGACCCCCCTTCTAACCACTTCATTCATGTGAACTACAATTCTTAACATGGAAGGTGGCATTTTTAATTGCCATTACCTCCGTCAGGCGAGTGAGTGAGATACAAGCACTAACCATTCAGGAACCCTTCATGCAAATACACCACAATAAGGTTGTGCTTCGTACAAACGCTGAATTTATGCCGAAAGTTATCTCCACTTTCCACATCAATCAGGCCATAGAATTGCCTGTTTTCTTTCAAACCCCGCAATCCGTGGCTGAAAGAGCTCTACACACATTAGACGTTAAGAGCCCTGCTATATTACGTTGACAGAACTAAATCATTCAGAAAGACAAAGCAACTATTTGTTGCCTTTTCACGACAACATAAGGGTAATCCCATTTCTAAGACAGGAATAGCCAGATGGATAGTTAAATGCATTCAAATATGCTATCAAAAGGCAAAACGCACTTTAACAGTTCCCCCCAAAAGCCCACTCAACTCGCAAAATGGGAGCATCCATGGCTTTCCCAGGAAATTTTCCCCTAGAAGACATATGTAGGGCAGCTACATGATCTACCATACACACTTTCACTAAACATTACTGTGTTGACGTGCAAGCTAAGCAACAAGCTGCTGTGGGCCAGGCTGTCCTTAAAACTCTTTTTCAAACAACTGCAGCTGGTACAGGCGACCATCGCTAGAGGAGAAACTGCTATACAGTCTATGCTAAGATATGAATTCAGCAGCCCACATGCCTCGAATGGAAAATGCTACTTGCCAGTATGCATCTGTTCTTGGCATGTAGGGCTGCTGACATTCATTTTCGTTGTACTGCCACTTTTGGCTTTCACAGAGGGCTGTAAAGGTTTCTTAGAGCTATATATCCATACACAAGGCTTCCACCACTTTAATATGTGTGGATATCGTTTTTATTTCACGGAGTATGAATTGAATCCTGATCACATAAGGAAATGCTTGAAACTCTTTTCTGACCCAGATCATTTCCCATTCCTGGGAAGTGTAACACATGCGCTGTAAACTGTGAGGCCCCTAAAACTTTTTAGTGGCCCATATAACAGTGATATTATGTCCATGTTTTTCATTATAAGTGCTACTTTTGATGAAGACCCAGCAAAAATATGATGCGTGAGGGGTGGAAACATCAATGCTACAGCATTTAGATTTGCATTTAGTGATATCTGTTCAAATTGTACTCTAAATGTTATTGATATTTTCGGATAGAACTTAGTGCAGGCTTATTTACATGTCTGTTTGTGTTATATTTATTGCACACCAGAATTCACTTATGTCTCGATACAGTGTGCTGTTCACTGGAGCTCCTGTTACTAAAAGATCAAGCTTTTTTGTGCTACTGTGTTCTGTGGATATGTGTATTTGATTAAACCACCTAACTGAGCTTGTCGCTATAACTAAGGGTTGTTTTGCTTAGAGTGCGAAGCCTAGTTTGCTTCCTCCAAGGGATATACTCAAAATATCACATCACTTGATTTACTCACTGAACGTATGACCTCTCTGCTCTCATCTTACCTTTACCTGTAGTCAGAGTAACCATTTATTTACTCTGTTGTCAAAGGTCTTGTAATGCTGCAGATACTTATATTTTAACATATACCCATCTCACCCAATTTGTCTCTCTCATTGATGCTCCCATTTTGTAAGCAGTAGTTATCCTTTTCTCTTGGAACCCAATATATGGGTGCAACTAAGCTCTTCACAATTTTCTGTTATCTTTGATTCTTACAGTAATCTCCTGCAGCAATGTAAAACGAATCCTCTTTCTTGCTTGTCTGAACACCACCCATGCAAATGCCTATCACAGTAGTTACCGCGTCCCAGTCATGCAGCACGCTTTCAGGCTCAGTAGCTAAACAATTTACAACGTCCACCCAGTGAATCTGTGCGTTTTAGGAATTAATTAATGTTGTTTTGCCTGGGTATGTTTTTTTCCTTATTCTGCTACCTTCCGGAGTACAGTGAAACTACTTGCTAATCCGAAACTATGCCAAAGTGCCTGTGTACCATATCACCAAGGAAGGCGAGTAATAAGCATTGATGTGATGCTACAAAGAATTGATCAAATGCAACTTAAGACTTGCTTTGTTGGCATGCCACTTAGCTGGGGAGGGGTGTTGAGCAGACCTATTCATTCAGAATATTGACAATTTAACACTAAATAAATGTGATAAAGTTTGTGCAGTTTAGTCTTGTATCTATTGGGATACACATAAAATGGATGTTTGTGACCGTGGATGACTTGCAGTGTCCAGTAGCCTTAGGAATTGGAGAAGTAAAGGATAGCCAAAAAAAACACAAGTAAATGGGTAAATTCTCAAGGCCCAACCTGGGAGAGATCTGGTAAATGTGTCTGAAGGCTGAAAAAGTGATTTATGAATGCAGGGGACAATCCTTACAACATCGAGAAGACGTGGGGAACCTGGACAGCACACTTTGTGTTAGATTGCAATACATGGTCACCAATTCTGGGTTAGGCCATTGCCTTAATATAAGGTAATGCATGTTAAAAGTCTGAAATATGGACTGAAAAGTTTTAACAGAGCAGGCAGTGTTCTCTAGCACAGACGTTACCAAATGTATGTATGGTCCATCTTTGCTTCCTGCTGCTGTATGTTTTAAAGTGCTTCAGTAAATGATTGTTAATTTTATTGCATATTATGCAAGAAAAAATAAATGTTTTTTTGTTAAACAAGATGACAAAAAATTGATAATTATTGAAAATCTCGGTATTGTACAGTATTAACAGTGTGATTCTCAAGGGGATGTAGCAAGAGAAAAACGTTAAGGTTGTTTTCAGAGTTCTATCATAGTCTCAACAGTTGAGGTACATAGATCTACTTGAACAGTATTGGCTGTCATTCAAGGTGTGCTCCACCCTTGCTGTGCTATATTGTCCTTTGTCATTGCCTGCTCTCATTCTGCAGCAGCACCCAAGCCACAGTGCTCCAAATCTGCCCAATCTTCAACATTCACTGTTTCCGCTGAGTCCCGGAGGCTTAGGGTCAAGGCTGAAATATCTTTGAGACCTGGTGAGCACAGCATGTTCAGCGCCCCTCCCGCAAATGATTTTTTTAATATGTGGAGATATACTACTTCAGCATTTGTGATAAATTACTGATTCTTAGTGGAATGTATTCTATATTCGCCATTACTTGAATACACCTTTTTTAAGTAAATATACTTTATAATATAATTGAATGTTTCCTAAATTGGGCCGTACATTGTGATTCATTGTTTTGCTTACATCACTTTTTTTTTTTGTAGACCTTTTGGACAATGTTATGATTTTCTGACGCTGCATACGGTGAAGAAGTACTTTGTTCCAATTGTAGAAATGGTTCCACAATTTCTAGAAAATTTAACCGATGATGAACTGAAAAAAGAAGCAAAAAATGAAGCTAAAAATGATGCTCTTTCAATGATCATCAAATCTCTGAAGAACCTAGCATCTAGAGTCCCAGGACAAGAAGAAACTGTTAAAAGTTTAGAAATATTTAGATTGAAAATGATTCTTAGGTAAGTTTGAAAATGATTCTTAGGTAAGAATTACTGTCTTTTACTTTGCCAAGCAAAACAATGACCAAGTGTCTGGTTAGTTTTTCTTTTTAATGTAACTCTTTGTTTGTTGCAGATTGTTACAAATTTCTTCTTTTAATGGTAAAATGAATGCACTAAATGAAGTCAATAAAGTGATATCTAGCGTCTCGTACTACACCCACAGACATGGAAACCCTGAGGAGGAAGAGTGGCTCACAGCTGAGCGTATGGCAGTAAGTGCTATGTGCTTAATACCTCATTTATTCAGTTTTATGGCCATAGATTTCAAAAGTTAACTTGATTGTTTAGGTTTATTTTTATTTTATACTAGTCTTGTGGAGTTTTAGGTAATTTTTTTGTCTTTCACCTTTATTTCTATAGTGATTGGCTGTTTTAGGGCATTTTACAGAAAGGCTCATTATATTACGCTTCTCTCGGTACTGGAGATCAGAAAGAGTAGGTAATGATTGAAGAAAAATAATAATTTAATTAGTAATTAATAGTAATGGCAATTATTTGTAATGGCCGTTCTTTTGGAATTTGGGTGGCAAGCGCATAGGGCAGGTATTTCTACCCAATAGGTGTATGTAAAATTTGGACACAAAACCATGTTTAGGTAAAGATTTATGGAAGTCAATACATAACCATCCACATTCTTACTGGGAATCAAAGGTGGTAGAGTGCAGCTATAGGTGATCTATACCCTTGTGGATGCATATGAATCTGAACACCTAGAGATGACTGATTTTCCAGAGAGCCACAAAATTGTGCACATATGCCATAAGGTGCCTGTGGTGTTAACCTCATCACAAATCTCCTGTAAGTAGCCTTGTGTGTCTTGTTGTCCATGCATTACTTTTATCTTGATTATTTTAGTTTCATATGGAAATAGCACTTTTGTTTTTATATTTTTGTCCCCTGTGTGATCCCTGCAATTTCCTGTACAATAATTTAGAGAAGGTATTCCGGTGATCCATCAGTGACTAGCTAAAACAATGGGTTATTAAGACTTTTTTTTTTTTTTTTTTTAAACCTTTATTTGGAGACAAGCAGGGTCAAGGGAAGTGCATACACCATACATACAGTCACATATGGCCATTACAATGGTACGTCAGAGCCAAAAAAATGAGATACAAACAAGTACGGGGCAGCATACCAGTCAATACAAGGAGCAACATCGAAATGTACAGTGCAAATAAGAGGGCAACGATCCAGCATGTTCAGGCAAGCTAATAAGA
Organism: Lissotriton vulgaris; assembly: GCF_964263255.1. Taxonomy (NCBI): domain Eukaryota; kingdom Metazoa; phylum Chordata; class Amphibia; order Caudata; family Salamandridae; genus Lissotriton; species Lissotriton vulgaris. The sequence continues at coordinate 360,028,648 of NC_141696.1, read as the reverse complement.
CAATACAGTATGGACACATTCTGTTAGCGTATAGCAAGTAAAACAAAGGAGACTCAGAGAAAAGGGACACATAAAAATAAGGGTACCCAACAGGGATACGATTTCAATTCCTAGCCACACACTTGTCGTAAGGGGAACTACAGCCCCCAGCAGCTCGCATGTCAAGGAGACGGCTCAGCCTCTCCCCCGATACTGGAAGATCAGCAGGTGTAATGTAAAATCCCAGCCCACCATGTTGCCATCAACCAATCCCTTCACGGTCCCCAAGTTCAGAATCAGAGTCCTGCGCAGCTCTGGTTAGGAGGTACACCTGGAGCGGGCTCCAAAAGTCCTTCGGTCTGCATCTGACAGGCATCAAGTCAGAATAGATATTGTATTGATCCTGACAGTATATGAGGTCAGTTAACCAATCCTGAAAGCGCGGCACCCTGCCACGACCCCAACAACAAGCAACCCTACGCTTAGCCAGCAGCAGGGCCACGTCAACAAACCTACGGTGAGAGGCAGGCACGTCCTTAGAGTAGCCCAGCAACATCACTAAGGGGTCAAATGCCACCCCATCCTCCGCCATAATCTGCAGGGCTACATGAACCTGAGTCCAGTATTCCAACACCCCCGCACAACTCCAAGCCAAGTGCAGGAAGTCAGCGCCTTCCGCACGACACCTAGCACACCTGTCATCCTCCGCCAAATGAAACCGTAGTTTCCTCGCCGGGGTATAATAGTACCTCTGAACAAACTTGTAGTGGATAATTTTAAGGCGACAACTAGAGGAATTGGCCGTGAGCCCACAGCAGTACTTCCATTGCTCGTCGGTAATAGGAGCACCCAGCTCGGCAACCCATTGCTCGTGCACCCGATTGGCCGGGACCGAACGCTGTCTGCGAATAGCCCCGTATAATTTCGACACCAGGTGTCGCCCATCTGAAACCAACAGCACGTGGAGGCGGAGGGTAACCCCAGGCTCCGAAGGGAAGTCTGGTTGCAGAGCACGCATGCCCTGCCGCAAGCGGATAAAGTAGAACAACTCCAGCGGGGAGCAAGCAGCCGCTCCGAAGAAATGAGCCTGCGTACGGAAGGCACCTTCATGAAACAAGTCGCCCCACGTGAGGATACCCAGCCGCCTACACATTCGTTGAAACCCCGTTTCCAACAACAACGACAAATCAGGATGATAAGACAGAGGCAAGGCCGGCGAATAAAGAAAGGAAACGCCCAGCAATTGAGCCACCCGTTTCCAAGCATCCACCGTGCACGTCACCGTCGTACGAGGCGTTTCCACATCTGACACCTTGCCCAAAACCATCCCCTCCAATGGGAGCGGGTGGGCAACCCAATGTTCAGCAGCAATTTGGGGCATAAACGGCGTGGGGCGCATCCAGTGATAAGCGTAATGCGCCTGAGCGCTGAGATAATAAAGCTCAAAGTCGGGGACATCGAAACCGCCATCAGCATAGGGCAACGTAAGGGTAGCCCAAGCCACCCGTGGCTGCTTGCCCCCCCAGAACAAACGAATGAGCTCAGAACGAAGTCTGCGAAAGAAATAAGCACCAGGATGATACGGAAGGTTTTGAAAGAGGTAAAGAAAGCGAGGCAAAACTACCATCTTGATAAGGGACGCCCTACCGGCCATGGAGAGAGGCAAGGACATCCACCTGGTGACATCGTCTGCAAGTTTAGTAATAGCCACACCATAATTAAGTCGAATCGATTCTTCTCTGTCCAAGGACACGACAATGCCGAGATATCGCAACTCCGAATCACACCATTCCAGAGGGTAGTCAAGGGGAAATCTAGCTACAGCAGCAGTGAGGGGGAAAAATTGAGACTTCCGCCAGTTGATATGGACACCGGAGACACCCCCAAAAGCAACCAGCTCCCGTAGGAGCGAATTAAGGTTGTTCTCAGGGTCCTTGACATAGAGCGTAACATCATCGGCGTATAACGAAATACCAACCTGTCGCTGAAGACAATTAAAGGCGCTCTGCTGGTGAAACTGACGAATCCTACAGGCCAGCGGCTCAATGGCTATAGCAAACAAGAGGGGCGAGAGGGGGCATCCCTGACGGGTCCCTCTCGTAAGAGGGAACTAGGGGAATAACACCCCATTCACCACTACCCTCGCCATCGGATCGGTATATAAGAGCTTAGCCCATGAAATGAAGATCCTGGGGAAACCCATCCGACAAAGAACATCAATAAGATAGCCCCATTCAACAGAGTCAAACGCCTTAGTGGCATCAAGAAAGATAGCAGCAACCGGGACAGTAGGAGCAATGGTCGACACCAGCGAAAACAAGGTGCGAAGATTGTGGGATGTAGCACGGCCGGGCACAAATCCCGACTGGTCAGGCAATACAATAACGGGCATGAGCTCGGCTAGTCTTACTGCCAAAACCTTCGCGAGAATTTTGACATCGCAGTTGAGCATTGAGAGGGGTCTATAGGAGCCCACATCCTGCGGATTCTTACCCGGCTTAAGCAGCGACGTAATGGCGACCTCCCGCATGGAACCCGGCAGACGTCCCTCCTCCAGGGACTCCTCAAAAACCTCACGGAGAACAGGGGCCATGGTGTCCACATAACACTTATAAAATTCAGCAGGAAGGCCATCCAGACCGGCGGCCTTTCCATTAGACAGAGATATGATGGCACTCCTGACCTCTTCCACCTCTAGGGGCCTGCCTAAGAACTCCCGATGACCATCCGATAACCAACAAAGTGCCAGGTCGTCAAGAAATCCGCCATAACGAGTCTCACCCGTCTGCTGTGTCGTGTAAAGGTGTGCATAATGGTCAATAAAAGTACGCTGAATCTCCGAAGTGTCCCGACAGCGAGTGCCATCCGGGGACACCAATTCGAACACGTCCGACCCATGCCTTGGATGTCTAGTAAGGGCAGCGAGGACCTTACCGGGCCGCTCCCCTTCACAATATCGCCTCGCCGTCCAGTATTTCCCCCTATGCTTAGCTTCTCTAGCAGCCTCCTCCTCATATTCGGAGAGTTTAGTACGGAACTGCGCCAGAAGATCGGGATCAGAGTCAACCTGCATCCTGCGTTCTAAGTCTCGCAAGTCAGCCTCCAAGCTCTCGAGGGTCCGAACAATCAGCCGAAGTACTCCACAACTTTTAGAAATAGTGACACCCCGGATCGTAACCTTGAACGCCTCCCATATGACCTCGACGCTGTCCACAGAGCCCTTGTTTCTAGGGAAGAACGCCTCTACCTCTGCACCAAGCTCCTCTTTGAACACCGGGTCAAGCAAAGCAGTCGGAAATAGACGCCAAGGTGGGCGCGGCCTATGCAGCCCGGGGACGGATAGAGCAACCTTCACCGGACAGTGATCAGAATACGTCCGAGCCAGATGTGTAGCCTCCCGTAGGCCAGCAGCCAACCCTCTAGAGAGAAACACATAATCCAGTCTCGCCCATGAACGAGCATGTGTGGTGTAATGAGTGCCCTCCTTGGTGGCAGGGTGGGCGTACCTCCAGCTGTCGACCAGCCCAGCCTCCTCCACAATCCCACGCAACACTTCTCTAGCCTGTACATTATACTGAGGACTCCCCTATGATCTGTCCGACTGGGCATATAATACAAAATTGAGATCACCCCCCCACACAATGTAAGTGGCATCCACAGCAAGAACATGACCCCATAAAGTGACAAAAAAGATTGGCGTATCGACATTAGGAGCATAGCAATTAACAAACAGTACAGTGTTCTGCCCAAGCCGCCCCCACAGTAGCACATAGCGCCCCTCAGGGTCCCCCACAAATCCCAGTTCCTGAAATGCGAGCGATCTTTTAACAAGGATGACAACACCTCGAGCATAAGAAGAATAGGAAGCAAACCCCCTTGCCGCAGCCCACCTCCCGCCAAAGTTGGGGGAAGGGGCGGGACGCAGATGCGTCTCCTGGAGGAGAGCAACATGAATAGCATGCCTGTCCAGATACTGGATCACACTACGACATTTCCTGGCATCATTAAGTCCCCGTACATTCCAGGATAGAATCGATATCTGATCTATAACAGCAGTCGACATTACCCAGTTTCAGGGCCCCACGGGACCCAATAAGCAAATACAGGGCATCCAACTACCAGCAACAGCCAGCGACAGGTCCATACCCTAGGGCGCGGACAACCTCCCACATACACTCCACACATTCCCCAGCCATCTCCGAACCATTCAACCAAAACTTCAACAACCCCCCCCCCCCAGCCAAACCATCCATGCAACAAGCACTCAGAGCATACTGCACGCCGCCAATCCAACTTACGCAACCCGCAACTCGCACACGTGTTACCATTACATAGCGCTCCCCGTCACGTGGCAGCCCAAGATGGCGGCCGGTGCACTCGGGCCCAAGATGGACGGGAGCACGGGCCCTAGGATCAGTTCCGCCAGATAAAGAAGCGGACCAGCCTAGATAGCGGGCGCGACACCACTCCTGTGCACTCAGACAACAGCAGCACCTCTCATATCGACCCAGGGGTCCTGGGCAAACAAACATGGACAGCTTCATTCCCGCCCCATCCACCCACCTGATACCACCCCAACCATCAGGCCATACGCACCCCCACCCCCCCCCATTCCCCAACACACATCCAGTCAAACAACATAGGACTGGAATCCAAACCAAAGGTACACATGGGGCACACCCTCCGGGGAACCTTCCAGAGGTGCACGACACCACTCCCTCACGCCACGCCAGTGTCCGCGCCAACAGGTGTCAGACGGCCCCAGGCGCAGCGCGGGCGGGTGGGTGCCCAGAGCGCGACGCCAGATAGCACCATCCTGCGGTGCCATACCGACCCCAAGAAACAAAACGCACTCTCATCTCAATAAAGACATGACCCCCGCACCAGCAAAGATAAAAAGCGGGCAATAGTTAGGCCGCAAATGCGGAGAAGGAAGGCAGTAGAACTCAATATAACAGGTATCCGTCCAGAACACTCCAAAAAAACAGTAAATAGCGAGACAACGACCAAAGTCACCACAATCAAGCGACCTCCTCCTCAGCCGCCGAATGTTCATCCTCAGGGTCTCGATCGCCTCCCCTATCCGCAGCTGCTCGCTCGCGCTGGAGGCGCTTCGCAAAATCCTCAGCATGCTGTGGGTTGGTGAAAAAATGTTGTTTAGCCTGGTGCGTCACTCTAAGTTTAGCAGGGTACAGCAAGGCGTAGTCCACCTGTAGATCCCGAAGCTTCTTTTTCACCCCCAGGAACTTACGACGCTGGTCCTGCACCATCGGCGTGAAGTCGGGGTACATGGTGAAAGACACCCCTTCGAAGGAAAGGGCCCTGTTAGTGCGGGCAGCCTGGAGGGCGGCATCTCGGTCACGATAGTTCAAAAGGCGCGCAATGATGGGGCGCGGTACAGCCCCAGAGGCCGGTCGAGGTCCCAGTGTCCGATGCGCTCTCTCAACGATGAACTGGGATGAGAACACTTCCGCCCCAATGGCGCCCACCAGTAGCCTCTCCACATAAGTCTCAGTTTTACCCACATTCGTGGACTCCGGCACACCTACAATGCGCACGTTGTTGCGCCTACTCCTCGCCTCCAACTCCTCATTCTTAGCGGCAATGACACGCAAGATATTGTCCATTCTCGCCAGTTGGGTGGTATGGGTGGCCGCCGTGTCATCATGGTCCGAAATGCGCTGTTCCGCCGCCGTCAATCGCTCCTCATGCACGTCCAGCTTCTGGACGACCGCATCCATGCGTGACGATATCTTGTCCACTTTGTCCACTATCGTGGCAAACCCCTGCCTCATCTCCTGCATCATTTGGGTAAAGTCCGGTGGTGGTGGTTGCGGGACACTGTCAGCGACATTCGGGGGGGGACCGCGAAGTCCCGGCCTCCTGGAGCAAACGCGTCCCCCGATTGTTTAGTGTCCGGCTTCCCCATAATGGTGCGCTAATGACGCAATGGGGGACCAAAGCAAATAGGAGTCAGGATATAGGTCGGACAAAGGGTACGGCCAGAAAAGCTCGAATCGTGGGGGCACGAGCAGGCCAGCGCGCCCCGCCACTCCCAACGACGAGAAGATGGCCGTCTCCACTTCCAGTCCAAAGGGGCGAGCCCCCAGAAAATAAGAAGAAGATCCATTGCGCCCCCGTGAGCAATGGTATTCGGGCAGGCAGATGCAGGATCCAAGAGATAAGTCCGACAGCAAGGAAGAGCCAAACGGCTTGCCCGACCAGCGAGCGGGCCCGGTGGAGAGGGGCGGAGCAAGGCCTACACCCCACGTGCAGAGCCCCGGACTGGCATGCCCGATGACACCGGGCCAGGGGGCATCAGACTTCCAGAGCGCAAGTCGGAGAAACTTGGGATCCTCGTAACTTCGGCCAGCAACCTCCGAATGGCCCAGGAGTCGGACCGTGGGTAGTCAGTCGATATCCCAGTAGATCTGTGGGGTCAGATCAGGGCGCAGCGATGATAATCAGGATCCCTAGGCGGATAATAGCTCCGGGCAGCGGGAGCCTCACGACAGTGCGGCCATTCCGCAGTGCGCCCTCTAGCGCCCCCTCTGGGTTATTAAGACTTACTGCTGAAATTTGTTTGAGAAATGTTGTGACTTGTAGTGAGCTTTAGTTCCCTTCCCCTTCATTGTTGACTAGCACTTTTTGAATTGAATTGTACATTATTGTACATTTGTTGATGATAATGTGGCCATGTATATTATGTATTTTTATATATATTATGTATTTTGTATATCTTTTATGGTGCAATTGCAACGAAATAAAGATTATTGAATTGAATTATGCCATTATACATCGTTGGGTGGAACAAACCACATTTTCCTGTCACATTGGAGCAAGAGCTAATATGGCAGTCATAAGTACACAATATTATTCCCGATGTAAAAGTTGTGTTTCAGGAGCACACCTAATACTTATATCACACATTTTGGTTACATTTCAAAAGAAAGCATACCTTCTCATCCATATCGAAATACATGCAGTTCTAATATTACCCATCCTGGGGTCTGTTGTCATACCCAGTAATCACTGCATTCAATACTATCGGTAAATGAGAATCTAAAACAAGAAAAAAAAACAAAATCCTACCAACCACCCCTTCCCCTTCCCTTCCCCCTGAGGCTCAACATGAAAAATTACATTATCACATACTCAGTCCAGTACCACACATTTACATTTTGACACATACAGACAATGTCCTGCCGGTCTACAGCAATCCCCGTTCAAGGCCCAGAGTTCCAGCCACACCGTCTTGCAACTTTGTATAAGCCACCCTAGAATATACCTTAGGTACAGTATTCTATTATGTTCAAGACACCAAGTTCCTCTATCAGCAAGTTCCATTCCATTGATATGGGCGTCCTATGCAGTCCGCGTTGTTCTTCCCTTTTCAATTCCACCCACTCTGCCCTGCCCCATTTCAATAACTTATCATACCAGGTTTTTAATGCTGGTGGCCTAGCTGCCTTCCATTGCATTGTAATGTTTCATTTAGCAAGTATTAGCGCCAAGTTATTAAACGTAGTTACCGGACTTCCCTTTAGGACCCAACCCCAGCAGACAGTATTCCAAGCGATCATTATTCCGCACTGGTGCTATCTCCGACAAAATCTCACAGACCGCCCCCAAGTACTGTTGTAGTCTTGGACAATTCTACAGCATGTGTATCAAATCTGCAGCTTGTAATTGGCAACGCGGGCATACATCCGAAGGATCTGGGTACATGGTCTTCAGCTTGCACGGCGTCAAATTGGCCCTGTGCAATAGCATAAGTTGAATAAATTTTAAATTTCGGGTTTCGCAGCACTTTCCTGGGGTATTCCACCAATTTATCCCATTCTCTATCGCTAAACTCCCTTCCTATATCCGTTTCCCACTTGCCCCATAGGGGACCAAGGGGTACTGCTGCTACCGTGCGAATGCCCCTATATAATCACCTAGTAAGGTGACCTCCGTTACCCATTAAATGCTGCATTGTGACCAATGCATTTGTGGCCAGTTCCACCCTGTCAGGCGCCCATGTAATGCGTATGTAATGAGACAAACTGGCATGTAGAAGAAACAGCGCAAACGTCACTCCATGCTCTCGCATGAATCCATCATGCGGCATCATAGTACCCTCCTTAAAGAAATCACCCACTGTGGACACGCCCGCCGCTTCCCACAACTCTAACCTTCGCATTGTAATTCTACCTACCTGCGTGGGGATCCCTAGCAGGGGTATGGTAGGGGCGTATGGGGCACCGCCTTGGTTTTTCGTAGAGAATGCCTCCGATAGAACAGTGCAATTTTCAAAGCGGGCGGTAATTGTCAGAGGTCTTTTGCCATTTGCTTTGCTACAATGTGTTTCTTATTTGTTGTTGGAGTTTAAGATACTATATTCTGCCCGCCACCTCTGGTAAGGAAGATATTTTTGTAATTATATGAATGTGATCAGATTTGTGTGTTCCCCTGATTTTGTATAGGGCAACATTTCATTTTAGGAATTTGTAGACGTCCAAGTTACTTATGCTGTGTGTTTGTGGCTCAGTAAAGGTATTGGGTATTTGTGGAGAGCCCAAGTCTTGAATATACAGAATGTTTGTTTTTGCTCTGATGGGCCATACCAGGGAGCTACTACTTATTTGTATGTTTGTAATACACCAGAGGGATGTGTGAGCCGAACCTTGATTTTGTTATTGAAGCTTTTGTCTTGGGTTTGAAGAGCTCAGATAGTATCTTCAATACTGGAGAAAGAGTGTTATATTTAGATTGTTTTTTTATTGTTAGGGCTGATATAAGGAAACTGTCAGAAGAGAGATCCTCTCGATTTACGTCCATAATGGTTTGTACTTATCCTTTGGGTGGATCCTCCAAGATACCTGGCTGTCCAGAAAGGTGACCTGCTGTTTATGGGATTTGTTTTAGCTAATTCCATTTTCTGTTTTGTGTGTTTTGATCTAGTTCAGGGCTGTGAGAAGTTGGCCTGATATATGATGCTCACTAGTTCTAGTGATCACCTTGTATCAGTCCAAACAATCCTTATGGTGATTGGTTGTAAGTCAACCTTATAGACCAGCTATCCTAATGGTAGCATGGACAAAGCAGTCTTAGGCTAAACTCTTTTGGCATGTGAAGCCAGCTGTTTTACCACATATAACCCCTTGAATACCAGATGAAAGGACACCACACAGGTTGTTATGAAAATAAACAATATATTTATTACTAACAAACACCTCTGAACTCGAGATCAGAGGGCTAAGCACATAACAATACTCTTCAGAAAAATACAATAAGTCGCACAAATTACAATGGTGCCCTAGGGGCACGGCAAACCATATACTAAGTAAATGGTATAAGTAGAACAATAGAAGAAATGAGGATGCCCAGAGGCTGTAGAATCGCTGGGGCTACACTACCCTAACATTAGGTAAGGAGCAGGAGGCCCACAGGACGCTTGTGCAGTGTTAGAACACACATGCGGGTTTCAATGCAAAGTCAATGGGCACGAACAATTCACAAAATAGGTAAGTAAGGACAGGTTCAAAGCATGTGGCTGCTGAATTCATATCTGTGCATAGATCGCCGCCTAGTGTTTGGTCTGGATGATTGCACATTGTTGTCCTGGAAGAGTCTTCGAAGTTTCACAAGATAGGTGGCACCTCCCTCGGACTACAGTGCGCATGGGCATCCTCTCCATCCCCAGATTGTTTTTCTCCGCCATTGGGTTCGGATGTCTTTTCCTACTCTCCAAGTTTGGAATCAAGAAAACTTTTTAAAAGGCCTTCGCATAACGTCGGTATTGTTAAAGCGCTCGGTGCCGATACACTTTTTACAACTCGGTTGCACTCCAGTCGTCGAATCTGGCCTACTCCAGACCACGTGGACCGACCGTCGATGGAACGAAGTCCGTTCAAGTACTGCCCTCAGTGCAACTCGAAGTTCCCGCACACAGACAAGCATCCGGTGTGCACCAAATGCCTATCTCCGGATCACAACGAAGATAGTTGCCTGGCCTGTGCCCAGTTCAGATCTAAAAAGACTATTCGGAATCGACGGGCGGCGAGGCAAGAAATGCAACGATCGGCGCCAGAGCCCAAAAACATCTTCGGGGACGAAGAAGATCTAGCGAGTGCCGAAGACTCAGACCGAGACGAAGGACAATACTCGGAGCCCGACTCCGAATATTACCCCGATGAGGGAGAACTAATCCTCGATCTCGAAGACTATGATCAGGACATCGTAGCAGTTGAAGACAACTCCGATGACGGCGAGGGGCGAACCGTGAGTACACCGCCCCATATAGACACTACACCTCTATCAGAGACTCAGGTCAAAGCATCGCCAGCAGGCCTTAGCCAAGACCAACAACCTCGTTCTACAGCCCCGCCATATCGCCCGGCTAAGAACATATCGAAAGAGCCCTCTGAGACACGTCACACAACATCGGTTCCATCCAGACCGAAACTTGTCGACAATACAGTCTTCGGACCGAATTACGTCGAACCGAAGGTATCGAAGCCTAAAGGCGTCGACCCGAAGGCCACAGTACCCTTCAACCAAAAACCGTCGAGCCGACATCTAAGACAAAAGCAGTCGAGTCGAGCTCCAAGTCAAAGGCCGTTGAGTCAACCTCGAAGCCGAAATACGTCGATTCAACACAAAAACACGTCGAATCGCCCCCAAAAGGCACGTTGAATCGAGCAAATCAGCCTCAAGTATCGGCAAAGGGAGCAAACCAGTCGACAACAGTACAAGGCCCACACCCAAAACTAGCGTCGAACCGAAACAGAAACCAAATGTGGACGAAAAGAAATTGGTCGAGCCGAAGAACATCGACCCGAAAAAGGGCGTCGACCCAAAACAGCAGGCTCCAAAACAACAAGAAGAGACTATCGAACCGACAACACCGCTCGGTCCGAACAAAGTTGTAAAGCCACCAAAGGACGTTCAACCTACAAAACCTGTTGAAAAACAACCAAAAGCGATACAACCACCTAAAACGGTCGAAATACCAAAAAACATCGACCCGAAAAAACAAAAAGCAAAGGTTGGAACATCAAAACCAACAACTGTGGAAGAGGAGCTTCTTCACCCAGATCCCTCCATAGACAACCAGTCAAAAATCTACATTGATCAAAAAACTGGTAAAGTGACTGTCTATACTAAAAAGAAAAGGTCTCTACCAACTGAAGACTCTTACAGGATCCCCTAAAGAAAAAGAGAGACTGTGCTACCTCTCCTATCCTCTTTGAACCTATCACTCCTACTATGCCTACTACTCCTTATACCCCAACCTCACCAACACGCTCGGACTACAACCCTGATGAAGACCAGGACGCAGATGTAGGTTTTGGTTATCCACAAAACCCAAATACAGAGCCAGACACACAGCCATGGAATACAGGAGGGGAACCAGACAATGAAGGGATTCTGCCCATTACAGACCCTACAGTATACCCTACTAAGCCATCACCCACAGAGGATATAGTTGCATTTAATTCTCTGTTAGATAGAGCAGCAACCTACCACAATGTAGAGATGCACTCTGATGCTATTGAGGAATGCTTCCTCTTTGATACACTCACAACACCGGAAAGACACGTTAAAACACTCCCAATGCTAAAAGGGGTGTTAAAACACGCAGGTGATATTTTTAAGGACACTGCTAGAGCCCGGGTTTAAACCCTAGAATTAAGAAAAAATACAGAGCTGCACCTATAGATCCTACATACATCAAAGGACAGCTACCCCAAGATTCCTTAGTGGTGTCAAACGCACGTCAGCGTGCAAACTCACAAACTACTGGTGAGGCTGCACCTCCAGACAAGGAATCTAAAATATTTGAGGCATCAGGCAAAAGAGTTGGCGGCTCAGGCAGCAAACTCCTGGAGAATAGCCAATACACAGGCTTTGCTGGCCAGATATGATAGGGCGCACTACGACAGTTTGGAAGAAATTCTCCAACACTTGCCTGATCCCTACAAACAGCAGGGTGATGAACTCATACAAGAGAGAAAGCTCATCACCAATGCATCCATTAAGTGTGCACTAGACGCGGCAGATACAGCTGCCAGATCCATTAATACCAGCGTGCTAATAAGGCGACACGCATGGCTTCGTATATCAGGCTTCAAGAATGAAGTCCAGTCCACAATTCTTAATCAGCCAATTAACCCCGACTTTTTATTTGGTCCAGCTGTTGATTTCATTCTGGACAAAATGAAAAAGGATGCAGAAACAGCAAAAATTATGGGAGCACTTCAGTCCCAACAACACCGTGGCTCCTTTCGTCGCTCCAATTATAGAGGAGGAGCGCGAGGAACATCACAGCAATCCTCAAGCTACAAAACTAACCCACAATCCATATATAACAAGAACACCAGCAGGGGTGGTTATAGAGGAAACAATACCAAAGGCAGAGGTCGTGGAGGCAATGCAAATAGATCCTCCACTAACACAAAGCAGTGACTTCTTGACACTCCCCCCCCAGACCACATAACACCAGTCGGGGGAAGAATACAACAATTTCAACAAGTCTGGTTAAATATCACCACAGACAAGTGGGTCAGGCAAATTATCCAACATGGTTATTGCCTTGAGCTCACCTCAACTCCACCCAACATTCCACCCGTCCACCGTCCTATGTCACAAGAACATATAACGTTACTTCAGCAAGAGGTCATCAGTATGCTGCAAAAGGGGGCCATAGAACCAGTCCCACTGCCACATCAGGGGACAGGAGTATACTCCCTATACTTCCTAATTCCAAAGAAGGACGGGTCTCTTAGACCAATATTGGACCTCAGGCCCCTCAACCTCTACGTTCTGTCAGCATTTTCACATGCTCATTCTTCAGCAGGTCTTACCATTGCTTCGCCAGGGAGACTTCCTAGCAACTTTGGACCTCAAAGATGCATACTTTCATATACCAATACATCCCGCTGACAAAGTATTTGAGGTTCACCATTCAAGGGCAACACTACCAATTCAAGGTCCTTCCATTTGGGGTGACAACAGCTCCAAGAGTGTTCACCAAATGTCTAGCTACAGTAGCAGCACATCTCCGAAGACAACTCATACACGTGTACCCTTATCTTAGACCATACACCTACTGCACAGTTTAGGATTTTCACTAAACTACCCAAAGTCACACCTACAACCCTCCCACGTCGAACAGTTCCTGGGAGCGACAATAGATACACTGTCAGCAAAAGCATATCCCAACACAGCACGGTCCAGGGAATGCAAACGCTGATACAAAAGTTCAGACCCCAACACTCACTACCAGCTCGAGTGTTTAGCAGCTAATAGGCATGATGACCTTGTGCATATTCATAGTCCCTCACGCCAGACTATATATGCTTCCGCTACAAGAATGCCTAGCAAGGCAGTGGAACCAGGCTCACGGGCAAATAAAAGACCTAGTGTTGGTGACCAGTCGTGCATACAACTCTCTGCATTGGTGGAATCCACAAAACCTTTGCAAAGGTCGACTGTTCCAAGAGCCTGTCCCACAAATAGTGTTAACAGCGGACGCATCCCTACTAGGATGGGGAGCACATGTCCTACACTACACAGTGCAGGGACTCTGGACTATACAGCAAAAGAAAATGCATATCAACCTCCTAGAATTGATGGCCATCTTTCTAGCCCTAAAAGCTTTCGTGAAAAACATATGTGTAGGAGAGTAGGGTCTGCAATCCTATGATCACCCCAGATTTTTGCTTTTTGCTTCACTGGTTTACGAGTTCCCTGGCTGTGGGCCTGCTAATCAGACCCACAGCCTAGCTGCAGGGGTGTGGAATTTATTGAAATATGTACTTGTCCATGGGACAAGTAGCTTCATAAATCTACTTGTCCTGTAACAAAATCCACTTGTCCCTTTGGTGCCATGTAGTGCGCCGTCAAATAATGGCAGCAATATCATTATAGAAGAGCTCTGATAATTCCTCTCTGGTTAGGTCATGCTAATACTATAGAAGGATTTGAATTTTGGAGGTTTTCATCAGCTCTTCTCTAATCTTTTCCAATACTGAGAAAGGTCGGAAATTTACCACTGACAACGGCAGAACAGGGGTGGGGAATTCCTATCTCCCGACGCCCGAGACATCTAGATTTCTTAGGAGGGCAAGAGGTTTCAATTTGTATTTTGTCCAAAGGACAAGTAGACCGTTTTATGGTAATCCGATACACAGCTGTTCAACCCTGTAGGTCACAGCCAGTTAATAAGATGCTCTGAGCAGTTTATTGGCAGTGAAAGGGTGAATGCAAAAGCTGGGGCCTGCACTTTAATTTCCCCAGAACAGAACAACAAAATGATAAAGCAGAGCTCGAAGTTGGAAATAGCTCGTGCTCGTGTAGCTTCCAGGCCCCATGTAAGAGGCTGCCTTATCTGCCTCTTGGCCCCTTGCTCTGACTTGAACTGTATGACCCCTGCCTTGAATTCTCTGCTCCACTCCTGGGCCTCATCTTTAACTCACTTTGCTTTCCCTTCTTATGCACCCCCTCCTTTGCACTTTGCCTTTCCTGTACACCTTATGTTACACCTGGTGCCTGAACCTGCTCACCCCACCCCACCCCCTTTAGCCGCCCTCTCTGACATCTCTGACCCGCTCCCCTTGGCCTCTCATATCTTACACATCGAGGGCTTACATTAAAGCTCATTAGTTTCCCCATGGGCTTTCATGCAGGCCTAAGGCCACCCCCAATTCTGTCCTTGCACTAGGCCTCTCATGTCACTTTGTGCCTGCACCAGGGGCATTGTGAACACACTGCTGTAGAAACTACAGCAGCTGTGAACTTTTTGATGGGCCTCTTCAGTCTGCTGGTCCGCAGACAAAGGCCCATAATGGACTTGAAAGGGTGAGTGGGTAAGTGAGTGAAAGGGTGGATGAATAGATGCATGTATGAATGAGTGAAAGGGTGGATATACAGATGCATGGATGAATACGTGCAAGAGTGAATGATAGATGCATAAATTAATGAGTGAAAGGGTGAATGGATAGATGCATGTATGAATAACTGAAGGGGTGGATATACAGATGCATGGATGAATACGTGCAAGAGTGGATGATAGATGCATACATTAATGGGTCAATGGATAGATGCATGGATGAACGAGTGAAAGGGTGGATATACAGATGCATGGATGAATACGTGCAAGAGTGGATGATAGATGCATACATTAATGAGTGAATGGGTGAATGGATAGATGCATGGATGAATGAGTGAAAGGCTGGATGGATGGATGAATGAGTGGAGCGTAAGGGTGGATTTTTAAATCCATAAATGGATGAATGAGTGAAAGGGTGGATGGATAGTGCATGGATGAATGAGTGGATGGATAGGTGCATGTATGAATATGTGAAAGGGTAGATGTATAGATGCAGGGATGAATACGTGCAAGAGTGGATGATAGATGCATACATTAATGAGTGAAAGGGTGAATCGATGGATGCATGGATGAATGAGTGAAAGGCTGTATGGATAGATGGATGAATGAGTGGAGTGAAAGGGTGAATGGATAGATGGATGAATGAGTGGATGGATGTAAGGATGGATGGATGTGTGAGAATGGGAGGAAAAGAGCAAGGGTGAATGAAGGGATGGGTGAGTGGATGGATGGGTTGAAAGTGGATTGATGAGTGAAAGGATGGACGACTTACTGAAAGGGTGGATTAATGGGTGAGAGAGTAGATGAATAGATAGCTGACTGAGTGAGGGATGGATGGGTGGGTGGGTGGACGGGTTGACGGATGGCTTGGTGGGTGGAGAGTTGAGTGTAAAGGTGGATGGAGGGATTAGTGAAAGGGTGGATGGATATATGAGCGAAACGGAAGATGGATGGGTGAAAGGGTGGATGGATGAGCGAAAGCATAAATGGATGAAGTGAAAGGGTAGGTGGATAGATGAGTGAAAAGGAGGATGGATGGGGTGGATGGATGGAGGGATGAGTGAAAGGATGGATGAATATGAGCGAAAAGGAGGATGTGTGGGGTGAAAGGATGGATGGATGAGCAAAGGATGGATGAGTGAAAGGACGGCGGGATGGATCAGTTGGATCGATAGGTTTGGAGATGGCAGGATAGGCTTTAGCAGCTACAGTAGAGGTGGTGGAGCTCTTGATGGGCCTCTTCTGTCTGCAGCTCGGCAGACAAAGACTTGTAATTGATTTGAAAGGATGAATGGATGTGTGGGTGAAAGGATGAGTGAGTAGAAGTGTGGCTGGCTAGATGGACGAATGAGTGACCGGGATGGTGGATGGACAAAGGATGTTATAATGAAGGAAAGGGTGAATGAGTGGATGGGTTACAGGGTGCAAGGATTAGAGAGCGAAAGGATGGATGAATGTAAAGGATAAATGGATGGATTGATGGATGGGTCGAAGGGTGGGTGGAAGGATGAGTGAAAGGGAGGGTGGATATATGAAGTGAATGGAAGGGTATATAGATGGAGTGAAAGGGATGGTGTATGGATGAGCGAAAGGATGGATGGATGGTTGAAATGGATGGGTTTGGAGATGAATGGGTAGGTTTGGATATGGATGAGTGGATCGAGAGACAGATGAACAGATGGATGAACAGATTAGTGAAAGGTAATGGATTAAAGAATGAATGGGTGCCAATGTAAAGGCGAAATGCTAGATATCAGTGGGTGACAGGAGGAATGGATAGATGCTTAGATGGAAGAGACAAGAGAGCTATTGTGGAGAGGATTCCAATTACTTTTTTTCGCTTGCTTGGTGTCATAAGAACTTTGAATCAACGTGGGGGGTATTTAAATGTTCTGGTTACTCACTTGGCCTACACTGTGCTCCTTTCTCTACCTTGGGATTATCAGGTAGGCGTGGTGCTGTTTGCCAGCGAGTTCTTACTAGACAGCTAGTATTTGGTCTCATAAAAGCCACATTGCCATAGAAATTCCCAGCACTGAACAAAACTACTTTGTAAAAGAGCAGAATGCTGTCACACACAATGAAACCAGCTCACAGATAGGAAGAGATAGCATTTCAATACAAACAAAAGGTCTTGGTTAACTCAAATTTCATTAGGGGCTCAAATGTTAAAGTCACGAAAGTGCACCCATGACATATGTTCTTGTATTAAAGGAGATTTACGTTTTTCATGAATTCACATGAATTTCCTTAAGTAGGCCAGAAAACCATAGTCCTATAAAATATTTGTGAATTGCATCTTAGCATGAGCAAATATGATTATGCCCCAGCGGAAATCTGTTGAGTGTTTACAAGTTCACTTTTTCTCCAACCACATTTTTCCCAGCCCTGGAAGAAACTTTACTTCAAGCTGTTCTCTCACTAAATTGACACGTGTACCTTAGGTGCATATACCAATTGGTACTGGGCCACCTTATCAGACCCTGTAACTCAGGGCATAGGTGTACCCAGGGCCTACCAGGGGCTGCAGCATGTATTATGCCACCCCTGGCTGGCCATCTAAATCTGACACAACTGGCTGCACGACAGCTGGGGCAATCACCCTTTGCTTTAGATATAGTATACCTATATCTAACCCTAAAATGGACACCTATATTCCTATCAGTCACTCCTATGGCAGGCCTTGACAATCCTGAAGGCAGAGTGCTTGGAATCGTGTGAGATGGTGCTCTGGCATGAGCTGAGCCCGTTTGCAGCTTGCGGAACCAAGTCCTAATAGCTGTTCCATGATAACGCGTACCATATACTCTTAAGTGCCTTATAATCCTCGCGGTTATTTGCCAACTTTGGTATTGCTTTATCAAAACATGTCGAGTAAGGTGTCATAGGAATTGGAATACTAACCCCTCGCCAATTCTGGCGACGGGGTTAGCATCCCACCCTTCTAGAGGGACACGACATGGATGTAACTGTGAACCCCGGTTAAAGTTAACTCAAGCCTCAGCATCACAAAATGGATGCTGCCACCACAGACACAAGTCTGACCTCCTGCTGCTGGGAGTCCTTCCAGCGAGGAGAGCTTGGACAAAGGGTTTCCTGTAAGGGGCGGTGCTAGCACCATCCCAGACAGGGTTTTGTGTATCCCAGGTAGGCAGGGCTTTAGAGGAAGGTGACTGCAAGTGGCACCCCGGTGCTCACTGTGCATATGCCGGCTTGAACCAGTTCCAGGGGCACACCAGCCCCTGAGCTGGGGAAAGTCTGGACAGGGGAGAGGGGTGTAACCACCCCCCTTCCTGGTCCCACCCATGGGCAGGACCTAGTCGCGTACCAGCCCCTTTCTTTAGAATAAAGGTAGGAGCGGGGACCCTTCCAAATTAGATAATCTTTGAATCCTGAGACTACTTTCTGCGAAAGGAACTCAAGACTTCTTCTCAAGATTTCTCCCTTGTGACTAAGGAGTAGTCACCCTGCAGCAGCAGGCACCAACTAAGTATCTTGCGGTTTGCTGAAACGTCCTTCCTCTGGAACCAGACTGCCCAGCTTGACGAGACCCGGACTCCCTGCCCTCTCTGACCTAACCTGCCTCTACAGCACAGCTGAGAACGTTGGGTGCGACGAGACCAGAGGACCCGGCGATCATCAGAACCAGCACGACACTGAACCAGCATGACCACCGAGGGACCCTCGAGTGGGTGCACTGGGGTAAGAGAAGCCCCAACCCCAAGCAGCACGAGCACCGAAGTCCAGCCCCCCAGCATCCACCCGATCTGCGTGGGGCCCTTTTGCTCCTGGGTTGCTGCTACGTTGTCCGGTCACTTGCCCTTTGGCTAGTGACCCTCTAGACGACGTCCTACGTTTGTTTCACCGCTGGTCTAGCTCCTCTAGACTGGCCTTAGTCTCCTCCTGAAGGGGACCCTCCTCGAACCCTCCTGGTCCACTCAAGACGCCATTTTGTGTCGCCACGTGGGCTTGCCGTAGCCAAGGCTTGTTGCCTCCTTCACCGGATCCAGCATCGCCAGCAGCAGACATCCGACGTGGGACAGCTCGCAGACCTCCAGCCTAGTCGACATCAGCGCCCTGGTCCGTGCAGCAGCAGAATCCAGTGTCACCTCTTCGCCTGGCTGAGTGACCTCGTCCGGTGCCATCCTGGTGCCCACCTAATCACTGGCTAGTGATTCAGAACTTGGTCCCCTCTGCTTACAGGTACTCTTCTTCAACTGATCCAGTCCTTGGATCAGCCCGGAACTTCTTCACTGGTCGCCTGCCAGCAACTTCCACTTTAGGCTCCTGGTTCGTCAACGAGGATTTCCGACGACACTTGAACCCTATGCAGCCGCAGCCCCTGGGCTAGGTAAACCGAGTACTAGGGTGCTCCAGCGTAGATCCACTCCCTAAGTGTCTAGATCCACTTTCGTTTTTGACCTACCTAGTCGGGTTCGCCCGAGAACACTAACTTTGCATTTACTAGCATCCATAGACTTTGTCCCGCATTACGCGTGAGAGTTTCCACTCTGCACACGACGTCCCTAGGCCTCCTGCTTCTAATCTAAGGGTTCAGCATTGTAGGCCCAGCGGTTCTAAAGCCTCTGAGAGTGGTACTTACCTGCTAGTAATTTCGCATTCCACTTTTGTAGTATATGGTTTTTCGTGCCCCTCGGGCATTTGTGTAAATTGTGCGACTTTCAGTATTTCTTTAAGAGTTTTGTATTTTGCTTAGCACCCTGTCCTCATAAAGAGTCCAGGGTTGTTGTGTTTTAAATGAATATCCTTTTATTTTCATAACAACTTATGTGGTGTCCTTTCACTTGGTGTATATGTAATGGTATAACAGCTGGCTTAACACGCCCTCTAGAGTTTAGCCTAAAGACTGCTCTTGTCCATGCTACTAGGATAGCTGGTCTATAAGGTTGACTTGCAACCAATCATCAATAAGGGTCGTTTCGTATGATACATAGTGATCACTAGAATAGTGACCACTGCATATCAGGCCAACTTCTCACAATACGCAACAAAGCTGTGTTGATCCGGACGGACAACATGACAGCTATGTGTATTACATTCAGAAACCGGAAGGAACACACTCGCCACAGCTGTCGCACCTAGCTCAAGCAATGTGGAAATGGGCCATTCAGAGGGACATCTTTCTCATGGCAGAACACCTCCCAGGCAAGGACAATCAAGTAGCCGACCTGCTCAGCAGGCACAGCCAACAGATGCACGAATGGGAAATGAATTCCCAAAGTGCTCCAACCATTCTTCCGGAAGTGGGGACATCCGGAAATAGATCTGTTTGCCACAAGCGAAAATGCAAAATGCCAGTACTTTGCCGCCAGGTTCCCACATCCGCAGTGGCAAGGCAATGCGATATGGATGAACTGGTCAGGCAAATTTGCGTACGCTTTTCCCCCAGCTCCACTAATACCGCTGGTGGCACGCAAAATGCGCCAACATTCGCTGACACTAATCCTAGTTGCTCCCACGTGGGCGAGGCAACCATGGTACATGACGTTCCTAGAACTATCAGTGGTGCCTCATTAAAGACTGCAACTAACACCCAGTCTTATAACGCAGAAACATGGCAAAATCCAACACCCAGATCCCCAACAGCTGAACCCAGCGATCTGGCTCCTGAAATCCTAGAATTTGGGTACCTCAACTTGCCTCCAGACTGCATGAATATTATCAAAGAGGCAAGAAAACCCACTACCAGAGCATGCTATGCAGCAAAGTGGAAAGGTTTCGTCATTTACTGTAATAACAATGACATTAACCCGCTTGATGCTTCCACTCAAAACATCATTTGCTACCTATTGCACCTCCAACGATGCAATTTAGCTTTTTCTTCCATCAGAATACACCTAGCTGCGTTAGCAGCATATTTGCAAAACAGGCAACACCTTTCACTATTCAGGGTGCCAGCAATTAAAGCGTTTATGGAAGGTCTTAAACGCGTCATTCCTCCAAGACACCCACCATCACCAGTCTGGAATCTAAACGTTGTTTTAACCAGACTAATGGGACCACCCTTTGAGCCACTGCACTCATGCGAACTACAATTTCTTACTTGGAAGGTGGCTTTCCTTATTGCCATTACTTTGCTTCGAAGAGTTAGTGAGCTGCAAGCCCTAACTATTCAAGAGCCATTCATTCAGGTACATGCAAATAGAGTAGTTCTTAGAACAAACCCTAAGTTCATGCCAAAGGTGGTATCCCACTTCCATATAAATCAAAGTATAGAACTGCCAGTGTGCTTTCAGAACCCACAAACAGTAGCTGAGAGGGCCTTGCATACCCTTGATGTCAAAAGAGCTCTGCTATATTACATAGACAGAACCAAAACATTTCGCAAGACAAAACAATTGTTTGTTGCCTTCACACCACAACACAAGGGTAACCCTATATCAAAATCAGGTATAGCCAGATGGATAGTTAAGTGCATATAAATATGTTACATAAAGGCAAAACGAACCTTAACAGTCCCCCCTAGAGCGCATTCCACACGCAAGCTAGGGGCATCCATGGCTTTCCTATGAAATATTCCTTTACATGAAATTTGCAGAGCAGCCACATGGTCAACCACACATACATTTACAAAACACTATTGTGTAGATGTACATTCTAAACAGCAAGCTGCTGTAGGACAGGCTGTTCTCAAAACTCTTTTCCAGACTGCTGCAGCTGACACAGGTAGCCACTGCTAAGGGAGATACTGCTATACATTCTATGCACAGATATGAATTCAGCAGCTCACATGCCTCGAACAGAATATGCTACTTACCAGTATGCATCTGTTCTTGGCATGTAGGGCTGCTGACATTCATTTTTTATTTTTTATTTTTTTTATTTTTTTTAAGACGTTTATTAATGTTCAAAGGTACAGTACATATAGCAAAGCCTACAACCCTGCGGGCCGGCTGCAAATGAACGGTGAATCGTGAGGGTGTGGGCCATCATTAAAAGGGCATGTCATTGCGTCCCTTGTGTCCCCGGTGTGCTAGGACATGGATAAGATAGTCACATTTTCGTAAGTCTAGAAAGGAAAAGTCCATAAATGACGCCTTGTTTTTCTTTTTTTTTTCTAGAACTGAGCCATGAAATCGGCAAACTAAACAAAACAGTTCGTATCGGTATGTCACAATGTTCCTATCGCGACTTCCCCACTCGGAGTCCGTCCCACTTGCACGGTGTTAGTAGGAGCCACCTCTGATCGGTGCGTTGTTTGCCGATGCTGTTACAGTGCAACTGGAGGTCAGAGGTGTGTGTGCGCAAGTGTGCCTGAACTTAGAGTGGGACAGCCCCTGCGGGCCATGGTGTGTCATCGGTCGCCGGCCTTGGTAGTGGAGCATGTTGCAATCAGGTGGAGGAGCCTCGCTGTCGGTGTGGCTATCGGCGTCTACGCCTGCAGTCGCCGTCCGTAGTGCCGCCAGCGGCTCCTACCCACTTCAACACGGGGGGTCAGAGAGGCCACCGTCTGTGAGCAGGGGTCCGATACTGCAAACATGCAAACATATATGTGAAAGTGGGTGGGGGGGGGGGGGTGGAGTGTGCTTGCGGGGGCGATGTCAGCAACTCTGTGCTTGGGGCGCGCTGCTGGGCAATGGCCGCTGGTGGGCGCCCGCGTGGGCGTTGGGTCGTATCCGAGGTCTACGCGCTGGCTGATTCTTGTCTGTGTCAGGGGGGGGAGGGGGCGCCGCTTGCGGTGGTTCCTGCGATACTGCATTAGCCTCTGTGACCCACCTCCGGTTTCACTTATTCTACGTGAGCCCTCTGACAGTGCCCTCCCCCTGCATGGACCACAGGATGCCATCCCAGAGCTGTGCTATCGGGAACTGCCGCAGGCCCGCTATTTCTTCCCGGTGGAGCGCCGTGCCTTCCGCCCTGGCCCAGTTTGTAAATGATGTGAACCAGTGTTTTGGGGTAGGCGGTTCCCGCCGTTTCCAGTGTCGCGTAAGCAGCCGTTTGGCCGTGATGAGGCCCAAATCCCAGAATCGTGCCTGTGTTTTGTTCAGTTTGGTTCTTTTATAGAGTCCGAGAATGCACGCCTCCCACGTGTCCGGCAGGCCCGGGCCCATGCTGTGATTCAGGAGTGAGATCACCTCCCCCCAGTACGTGGTCAGGGTTGGGCAGTGCCAAAGCATGTGCAGGATATCTGCGCCCAACAGGTCGCATCTGGGACAAACGGCAGTGTCGATCGCGAAGTATCTGTTTATTCTATCTGGCGTTAGGTATGCCTGGTGCAATATGTACAGTTGGATGATGCGGAAGCGGGAATTGCGGGGGATGTTTACGGGGCTAGCTAGTACCAGGTTCCACTCCTTATCCGTCCAATCCCTCCCACGGTGCGCCGCCCACTTATCCCTAATCTGCTGTGTGGGTGTTTGCGTGTGGATGAGAAGCGCCTGCGCTAACCAATGCGTGATGTGCGAGCCTCTGCCCATTACATGTAGATATTGGACCAGGTGGTGCATCGGCGGCTCATCCTGGATGTCACCCCAGGAGTCAGTGTATGCCCGCAGTACCGACGCATGGAGTAGGAACTGCCCGGCCGGGAGTCCCGTGGTGTCAGATAACTCCGCGAATGAGAGCAGGGCCCCGTCAACATACAGGTCACCCATGGTCTCTACTCCAGCCGTGACCCAGTGGTCCAGATTGCGCGGCGTAACCATCCCGCTCCTCCTGGGGGTGCCCAGCAGGGGGAGGGCAGGAGCATATGGTCTGGTAGTGTGCGTCAGCTTCAGGCTGCGGAGAAAACATTTGCGGGCCACGGCCACATGCATGGGCAGGGGACGGGGTCCTTTGGTCAATGGGTGAAACAGGGCGCAGGTCTGGGAATGCGTCCATTGGTAGTCCGCAGTGGCCGTATCGTCCAGATGTGCATCGCTGAGCCAGTACGTCACCCATTGGAGCTGTGCGGCCAGGTAATACAGCTCCATGTTGGGGACAGCCAATCCCCCCTCCGCGGTTGGGGAGTACAGTTTAGCCAGCGCCACTCGAGGTCGCCCCGTGTTCCAGATCAAGCCACGAAGCATTGATTCCAGATCGCGGAATATCCGCGTGGGGACATACGTGGGGATATTCGCGAAGTGATATAGCAGCCTAGGGAGCGCTATCATTTTAGTAAGAGCTATGCGGCTGGGCACGTTCAGCGGAAGGGTTTTCCAAAAGGACATCTGAGCTCGCAGAGAAGAAATGGCGCGCACCAGGTTGCCCTCCAGTAAGTCCTGTGGGTCTCTATAGATGTGTAGTCCTAAGTATTTAAACGTGGTCGGGTACCAAGCGAGCCTGGCCCCTCCAAGATGCACATCGCATTCCTCCTGGTCACGGCTGAACGAGTATGCCCCGGACTTGGCCCAATTGACCCTGAGGCCCGAGACCTCTGCGAAGGTCTGGAAGACGTCCGATAGCTCGGCTGGCACCGCGGTGAGGTCCCGCACATAAAGCAGCAGGTCGTCTGCGTAGAGTGAGACTATGTGCGTTCCGTCAGCCAATGGGATCCCCCATTCCGCTCCTCTGTCTCGTAGCAGAGCCGCTAGTGGTTCAATGGCTAAGGAGAAGAGGAGGGGCGACAGGGGGCAGCCTTGCCTGGTGCCTCTACGCACCCCGATCTTCTCCGACAGCAGCCCTCCCGTCCTCACTCGGACACTGGGTCTCTGGTAGAGCAGTCCGACCATGTCAGCAAATGCATCTCCCACCTCGAATCTGTCCAGCACGGCTCCCAGGTATGGCCATTCTACCGAGTCGAAGGCCTTCTCCAGGTCCAGGACCAGGCACCCCGATCTAGGCCAATGCGTCAGAGCCGCTTCCTGAATCCGGAAGAGGCGGCGTAGATTACGAGACGTGCACCGCGCCGGCATGAAGCCGTTTTGATCTGCGTGCACCAGAGTTGGTGCCTCCAGGGCCAGGCGGCGGGCCAGGAGGGAGGTGAAAATTTTATAATCAGTATTTAGCATGGCCAACGGCCTATAGGACCCCATGAGTGCGCCATCTCTGCCCGGCTTCAGCAGCGAGACCAGGTTTGCCTCGTTAAGCGAGTCTGGGAGTGCTGATTCTTCCATTGCAGTATTGTACAATTTGAGCAACTCCGGAACCAGCGTGTCTGAACACGACTTAAAAAATTCGGCGGGCAGTCCATCCGGGCCAGGTGATTTGCCGTTGGACAGTGCGAAAATGGCCTCGCGTATTTCTTCCGCGGAGAATGGCGCCCCCAGGGCGTCTTGCTGCGAGCCTATAAGGGAGGGCAGCGGGATGTCCGCCAGGTATTCTGCTATGTAGGCCGCAGTTACTCTCAGTTGCGATTTGTATAGGGCCCGATAGTGTCCCACAAACGCTTGGTGTATCCTGTTTTGGGTGTACACTAGTTCTCCCTTAGTCGTGCGGATGACGGAGACCGGCTCCGTGCGTTCCTCCTGCCTGACTAACCAGGCCAATAGCCTACCGGGCTTGTCACCGTGCTGGTGCACTCGCGCCGAATGGGCCGCAAAGTTGACATGCCACAGCCGTTCCAGTAGGTTTCGTGCTCCGCCCGGGCCGCCTGCAGCCGGTCACCTGCACCCCCCACCGCCTCCTGCTCCCCGCCGAGTAGGTCCGCTTCCACCCTGCGCAAGTCCTCCTCCAGCTTCCGCCGTATGCTCCCCTGAGTGCTCAAGCAATGTCCCCGTACCACCACCTTGAATGCGTCCCACTCTACTCTCGGGGAGGAAGCTGTATCTGAATTGTCTTCGAAGTATTGCGCTACGCTGGCCTGCAGGGAACCTCTAAAGGGGCCATCTAGCAGTAATGCAGGTTGCAATCGCCACGTGGGGATTGGTGGGCGCGGGCGTTCCCAGGCCATGTGCAGTGTATGGGGGTTGTGGTCTGAATGTGTCCTACCCAGGTATTGAGAGTCAGTGATATGGGGCAACATGTCCGCTGACACCATGTATCTGTCGAGGCGAACATGTAATGCATGTGCTCCCGAGAAGTATGAGTACACCCTAGTGTTCGGATTGTGCGCACGCCATGCATCTTTCAGACCCCACTGCGTCGCCCATTGTGTGAGTGTCCTCGTGGCCCCCTGGGATGTCGCCTCTGGCCTCGGCGGGACCGAACGGTCCAGCACTGGGTCTAGTACCGCGTTATAGTCGCCTCCCAGGATCCATGGGACGCCGTGCCAGGGCGCTAATTTCTCTGAGATACGCGCCAGGAAGGTGCCCTGATCCGTGTTTGGAGCGTAAATGGACGCCAGGACCACTGGTTGCCCGTCTATGCGGCCCTTCACCAGGACATACCTCCCCTCCGCATCTATGTGAACGTCTGACATCACGAAGGGGGTTCCCGGCTTTACCCACAGCAGTGCCCCGCGGGCGTACGAGGAGTATTCGGTGGCATACAGTTGTCCCCTCCATCTCCGCCTCAGCGCAGTCACCTCCGCCCCACTCAGGTGTGTTTCCTGCAATAGCGCGACCTGTACGTTCTGCCTCTTCAAGTAGGAGTATATTTGGTACCTGCGCGCGGGTGTGTGCATACCTCTAATGTTCCATGTGCATATTTTTATGGCAGACATTTCAGCAATACACATTCCCCCCTGACTCTCCCAATAGTAGCGGCACCACCAAAGGCCCCAGCAGTGGCTCTCCCAGCTCTTCCGTTCCCACCCCCCACAGTACACTCAGCAAAGTTTGGGAAAACATAAGGACAGGGAAAAAAAACAGTAAAGAACAACAACCAACAGCGGGCTATCCCCACTAAAATACCAAAAGGGCAGTGGCGGAACGGGCCACCGTCCATACTCTCAGGAGAGAGGAACATTCTGACTTTGTTTAAGGGGCAGTGTGTGCTAAGCACAAGTTCGGCAGGATGGATATATAGTCAGTTTAGGGGAAGCAGGCCGCTTCCCTGAGCCATTCAATACAGGACGTTAGTGGCCGCCCACTGCGGTCCAATGCTCCAAGTTGCCCATCCTGTGTGCGGCCAGGCGCAGATGCGTGCTAAAAGACCACCCCTTCAGTGCCCTCCCAGCTTACCACCAGTGCCATAAGGGCATTACTCACTGTTCCAGGTGTCCACAGTTCGGTCAGCTGGCAGGGGAGGAGGGGGGGGGGGTGGGAGGTGTCTCCAGCAGTGGCGGGCGCCAATTGCGCATCATCGTCCAGGCGACCACTGCCAACCCTTCCCTCGTCGCGGCAAGGCCAGTGCAGACATCCCCCGTAGGATCAGTGGATCAGGTCTGAGGTTTGCGGCGTGACGATGGGCAGTTCCACCGCGATCTGTGAGTTCGGGATCCCGTATATGGCCTTGTCGTCGTCGCTAGGTACCGGCTGTTGGCCGTCCTCCTGGGCCGCCTCATGGGAGGATGAGTTGCTTATTTGGGAGACCTTCCGCAATGCATCGCGTTGTTCTCGGAGCATCTGGTCCAGTGTGGGGGAGAGTCCCGCCCCCTCCTCCGCGTGCTGGGACTGTTGGGTCCTGTGCCTGCGGCGTCGTCGTGTTCCTCGCGGCCTGGTCCTCGTCTCGCCTCCGCGAGAGTGTTTCGGTGCTGTGTCCGTGCCCCCGTCCAGCCACTCGTTGGCCTCCTCAGGTGTGCTGAAGAAGTAAGTGCTGTCTCCCGCCACCACTCTCAGCTTGGCAGGGAATAGTAGGTAGTACTTGAGGCCCGCGGTGCGTAGTCTCCTCTTCACTTCCATGAAATCTTGCCTCTGGCGCTGCACCTGGATGGTGTAGTGGGGGAAGAACATGATCGACGCGTTGTCTATGCGTACCTCGCCCAATCGCCGTGCCTCTCGCAGCACCGTGTCTCTGTCCCTATAGTTCAGTATCCTGAAGAGCAACGGCCTCGGGTTGGCGCCGGTGGTATAGGGCCTCGTTGGCACCCGATGTGCGCGCTCCACGACGAAGTGCGGTGACAACGAGCCTTCGGGCAAAAGTGTCCGCAGCCATTCTTCCACATGTTCGGCCGGGCGGGCCCCTTCCCATTTCTCAGGAACCCCCACAAGTCTAATGTTGTTGCGCCTCGCCCTCCCTTCCGCGTCCTCAGCCCTGTCCTCCAGGAACTCCACTCTGTTCAGGAGGTCCTGCACTTGCCTGTCTGTCTGAGTGACTTTGGGCTCGATCTCCTTCACTGCGCCTTCCAGGGTCTTGGTTCGGTCGGACAATTTCCTATGGTCATCACGCAGGAGGGTCAAGTCCACTGCGACCCCATCAATTTGGACTCCAAGGAGGGTCTAGTTTGCTGGAGGGACTGCTCCATCCCTTCCACCGCTGCCAGCACGCTGTCGAGCCTCGCGGCCAGTTGCTCGGCGGCCATTTTGTGTACCTGTTTGCCCGTCTTCCCCTTCGGCGAGGCCCCTCCAGTCCCAGTGCGGGTCCGCACTCCCCCGGACATGTGCGGGTGGCGCCTGTCCTGCAGGATCGGCCCCCGGCGCTACTCCAGTGATGGTGTCCCCTGAAGTGCTGCGCTCCTGGGTTGGGGCCCCGCGAGTGCTAGCTGGTCCCTCAGGTTAGGTCGTCGTTGTTGTCCCCTAAGGGGGGGGGGTCCTCCAGCGGGTGGCCTTGTGTGGGGGCCTCGGCGCGGATGGGGGGGTCCTGTCCTCCCCGTCGCCCCTGGCGTTCTGCGGCCGCGCCGGGTGTCCTCCGGAGCGCTAGCGGGTCACGGCCCTGCCACTCCGCCCCAGTTGTAGTGGGGGCCGGGGGGGCCAGCACGGTGTGCGGGTCCAAAGGGTCCAGGCGTCTTGAACGGGTCTGGGCACCAGTTCCGGCCCGGGTCTCAGCCTCTCGTGTGCCTCGCTGTCCCTCAGGCAGTTATTATCCCCGTGGGGGGGCCCCGCAGGCGGGCCCGGCGTGGAGCGCACCGTCGCGCGTCTCCGTCTCAGGGGGGGGGGGCGGTCAGTCCGCCTCCGGCAGTGGTGTGGCGACCAGGCGAGGGGGGGGCGGTCTGCCCTTCTGCGGGTCTTGAGGTCGCAATGCCTGGGCTGTCGCTCCGCGCGGGCTCCTCTATGCTGATGGGCGCAGGAGGGACTCACCACGTGGCTCCGATGTCTGCACAGCGTCTCGGAGAGGAGCCCCCGCTGGTCGGGGCCGCCACGTCACCGGCGCCTCTCCGGGGTCGATCTCCACGCCTCGCCTGCCCCAGGTGTGCCCCAGGTGTGTCGTCAGGAAGACCAGGGAGCCCGCCAACTCGCAGGGCAGCAGTCGCGCGACGGCCGCGGTGTGGGGGCTGGGGGCCCGCTTTCCGCTTGGTCCGGGCCCTCCGCTGGAGTCCTGCCACGAGTCGAGGCGATCGCCGGGCCACCGGAGGTCGTTCCCAGCGCGGCAGCAGCCGGCCAGGGGGCCGCAGACAGTGTGGTGTGGCCTACCAGTTGGGGCCTGTGAGCTGGGCCCAAGCCTCGGTCTCCCGTGGTTGCCCCGCCGGCCAGGTGTCAGCAGATCCCGCGGGAGGTCCGCAGGATAGGTCGGGGTCAGCCCCGTCGGAGCCCCGAATCAAAAGTCGGCCAGATTGCCGAGGAGAGCTCCGGGAAGGTCCGCCAGCAGTTTCGGGCGGCTAGGGTTAAATGTGGCGGAGAAACGGCTCAGGGAAGGGGAGCTTAGCACGGAGCTCTACCCTAGTGCGTCCTCCGCCATTGCGTGCTTAGCCACGCCCCCTAGGGCTGCTGACATTCATATCGCCCACCCGCCTCCCCCGTGTCTGTCGCAGCTGCAGCATTCATTCATTTCATGGACATCTCTTACTGTACTATACTCCATCTCTGCCACAATGACGAAAAACAATCTGGGGATGGAGAGGATGCCCATGCGCACTGTAGTCCGAGGGAGGAGCCACCTATCCCGTGATAGTTCGAAGACTCTTCCAGGACAACAATGTGCAATCATCCGGAACCAACACTAGGCGGCGATCTATGCACAGATATGGATGTCAGCAGCCCTACATGCTAAGAACAGATGCATACTTGTAAGTAGCATATTCCTTCCGACTGGTTGAGACTAAAACTACAGGATACCTGGACACTAGGAGAGTCAATTTACCTATGAGCACCGAAATGCTCTTGTTACCTCACCCACGGGCTGCGGGTGCATAGGTGTGAAAGTGTGTCGGGTTTCCGCGTTGAAGTCAATGGAGCCTTGGAGAAAGATGCTGCAGGCGACCAGGAGGAAGATGTCCGGAGTGATCCAAGGGCGGATCGAGGAAGATGGAGACCTGAAAGCAGAGGGGACAATGTTCAAAGTCACTAGCCAGTGACCGGAGTGGAACCAGGAAGGAACCAGATGATGTCGTCGCGATCAGGTGAAGAGGGGACGCTTGACTCTGCAGCCACGTGAACCAGGAGGTGTCTTCCACGACCAGAATGGAGGCATGAGCTGTCCCACGCAGGCTCTCGCTGTCGGCGGTGTCTGTTTCATGAATGGAGTCAACAGGCCTTGGCAAAGGCAACCCAAGCGGCAAGTGAAGATGGCGTCTGGTGCGGACCAGGAGGGTCCGGGGT
Organism: Lissotriton vulgaris; assembly: GCF_964263255.1. Lineage (NCBI taxonomy): Eukaryota > Metazoa > Chordata > Amphibia > Caudata > Salamandridae > Lissotriton > Lissotriton vulgaris. Next base: position 359,998,336 of record NC_141696.1, on the reverse strand, counting down.
GCTTCTCTTTTGGAAGTAAGCAAGGGCCAGTCTGGAGCAACCAGACCAGCGGTGTTGATTTCAAGGTTCGTCGTCTAGGAGGCCACTAGCCAGCCGGCAAGTGACCAGACAACGCGTCGAGCAGCAACTAGGCAGAAGGGCCCCACGCAGATCTCGTGGATGCTGGAGGGTTGGTCTTCGGTGCAGGAGCTGCTCGGGGCTGGGGCTTCTCAATCCCCAAAGCACTTTCTCGAGGGTGCCTCAGAGGTCGTGCTGGAAGTGAAGTGCAGTTCAAAGATGGGCGGTCCCACGTATCGTCGCACCCACGGGTCTCAGCTGTGCTGCAGATGTGGGTAGAGGTCTGGGAGTCCGGGTCTTGTTGAGCTCGGAGGTCTGGTTCCGGCAGGAAGGATGACAAATTTAACCGCTAGGACGCTTGATGGTGCCTGCTTGTGCAGGGTGGTCACTCCTTGGCCACAAGGGAGATTTCTTCAGTCTTCTGTGGAGCAGAACGTCGAAGTCCAGAGTTTCTTCTTGTAAAGTTGTTCAGGATAATCTAATTTGGAATGGGACCAGCTCCTACCTTTATTCTGCTAAAGGGGGCTGTACTAGTGACTAGGTCCCTCCCATGGGTTGGACCAGGAAGGGGGGTGGTTACACCCCCTATCCTTTGTCCGGTTTCGCGCCAGAGCTGGGGCTGGAGTGCCCCAGCAACTGGTTTGAACCGGGGTATGCACAGGGACACCTTGTGTGCCCCAGGCATGTCTCATTCCTTTCAGCCCTGCCTATCTGGATACACTAAGTCCTGTCTGGGGTGGTGCTAGCACCTCCCCAGGCAGGAAATCCTTTGTCCAGGCCTCCGTTGCTGGAAGGACTCCCAGCAGCAAGAGGTCAGACTTGTGTCTGTGGCAGCAGAATCCATTTTGTGATGCTGAGGCTCGGGTTAACTTTAACCGAGGTTACAGTTACATACATGTCTTATCCCTCTAGAAGGGGTGGAATGCTACCCCGTCGCCAGAACTGACGAGGGGGTAGTATTCCAAAGCGTATGACACCGTACACGACATGTTTCGATAATGCTGTGCCAAAGTTAGCAATAACCGGGAGGATTATAATGCACTTAAGAGTATATGGTATAGCGTTATCATGGAACAGCTATAAGGACTTGGTTCCGAAAGCTGCAGACAGGCTCATCTCATGCTAGAGCACCATCTCACATAATTCCAAGCACTCTGCCTTCATGATTAAGGCCTGCCATAGGAGTGACTTATAGGAGTATATGTGTCCATTTTGGGGTTAGATATAGGTATACTATATCTACAGCAAAGGGTGATTACACCACCTTGCCCCAGCTGTGTTACCAGCCAGTTGTGTCTGTTTAGATGGCCAGCCAGGGGTGGCACAATACATGCTGCAGCCCCTGGTAGGCCTTGGGTGCACTTATGCCCTGGGTACCTATGGTACACTGTACAAGGACTTACAAGAGTGACCCAATACCAATTGGTAAATGCACCTAAAGTACATTGATGTCAATTTAGAGAGAGAACAGCTAGGCTGTGGGTCTGATTAGCAGGCCCACAGCCAGGGAAAGTCGTAAACCAGTGAAGCAAAAAGAAAAAATCTGGGGTGACCATAGGATTGCAGACCCTACTCTCCTACAAGGGCTATCCTGCTTTTCTATTTGTCTACTAAAGTCCGATTTCAGGGTATCAAAGTTCTTGAAGAAATTGGGTGGGAGCATGAGGGGAAGCATGGAAATTTTAAAGTTAACTTGGGTGTAATCATCATTTTGATACTTTGCATGTTTACTCCACCATGTTAGAAATTTCGGGGACCATGTGGAAAAGAAGCCCTCCACCTTCAGGGTGCGGGACTCTTCTGCTAGTTTCCTTGTATCATCAAGGTTATGTTTAAATTTTGTTCTGAGGTATTTGGTTTGACTGCCACTTTAATTTGGTGTTGATAATTATGAAAGGTACGCAGAGGTTATGGACATGAACATTTTTGATTTTGTCTAGAGCATTCTGAAATTTCTGCATAGAGGGTAATTGTGTCTAGGATCGCAGGTAGCCCCTTCTCTGTTATTTAGTTCAGAATAGTCTTTTAAATAACTTAATTTCAAGAGAGTTTAAGACCGTGTCACCTGATTTGCTTTTGATAGTAGAAGTATAAGAATTAAACACAAATCGCTTAAGATAATGTCCTAGCATTTTGCTTGCTTTGTTAGACTCTTAAAATGTCCTCTTTGTTGTGTTGAACCCAGGTGTGGCCATAAATGCTAATATTTTTCTTGTATTCATATTTCAATGATTTTAGTTTATGTATGTAGTCTGGATTCGATATTCTGCATAGAATTTTTTCTTAGTGTTAAGCTCATCTAGTGGTTTGTTTGTGGATTTGTTCATGGCCGCCATCGTTTCAGTGATAACGCCTCTGATTGTTGCTTTCATAGCATCCCAAAGGGTTTCAGTGCAGATGTCTTCTGAGCTATTTTCCTTGAAAAAGATAGTGATGGCATTGTTCCTTTTATTGCTGAGCTTTGGATTAGAAATGATCTTCTCCAATATTAGGGTGTCTTTCATAGATTCACATGCTTGACTATTCCCCGTCGTCGAAGTGGGAGTCCCACTGTAAATAAAATAGCAATAACATACCAATAACATATGTATGTAAATACATAACACATGAAATAGTAGTAGTAAATACATAATAAAGGCTCAAAAACCAATTCCTACATAGGAATACATGATAGAGTGAAAAAACCCTTGTAACGTATTCCTGTCATTGTTAGTCCAAACTACAGCCAATCAGGCGCCAGCACCCTTCCAGAACCTTCTCCTCAGAGCTCAGACCCTCAGATTTTCTACTGCACTTCGTGTGAAGGGAGTCTCCCTGAGCTCTGCTCAGTTTTCTCTATTTCTTCAAGTTTTCCAGTCTTCTCAACATGTCAAGTAAGAAGTCTTTATTTGGACCTTGCTCTTCTTGTGGGAAACTGCGTCTTTTCTCTGAGGACCCCCACAAGAAGTGCATTTATTGCCTTTATCCCGACCATGAAGTTGGTAGCTGTACATTTTGCAGGATTTTCTCTACAAAAACCCTTCAGGACAGAGAAGGCCGTCCCCACATTTGGCTCCAACGTCTTAAGGATAAGGAATCGGCATTGTCAGATGCAGAAAGTTTGCAGTCTGGACCTTATCATGCACCTTCCAAGCGTAGTAGTGTGCAGGATATGCCTTCACCTTTTCTAAAAAGGAAAAAACTTTACATGTCTGTGGCTCCTGCAGTGTCTTCACCGCCTCCTACTACCGCTACGCCCACGAGACCTGGCTCTCAGGCGTCTTCTGCTGCCTCCCATCATGTTTCTGCTCCGAAACATGGTTCATCGTCGACGGGAGCGTCAACGGTCGTCCCGACGACAAGATCAGCCGTTTCCGGATCGTTGACGGCGACAGTGACGACATCAGCCTCCGGATCGCCGACGACGGCTACATCGACGCCGTCCATGTCGACGAAGGTATCATTCAGCTTCATGACTCAAAATCTGCTTCGTCGTCAACAAAGTCATCGTCGACGAAAGCTCACAAAAAGTCTTCTTCGTCGACGACCTCAACATCTACGATGGTTCTGTCGACGGCTGCTCCGTCGACGACGGATTTCTCTACAATGACTTCGTTGACGACTCTGCCAGCGTCGTTGTCGGCACAGTCTACGACACAGTCGACGGTGGTTCCTTCATCGTTTGCCTCAATACCTTTGGTGCCTTTGTCTTCCACTGGGTCTGGCTCTTCCACCGCCGACCCCTTGCACCATCGTCGTCAGCGGCCAGTTGACCAACTATCTCTTCCAGATCCACAGCCTCCCTCGCCCATGTTCGCCACGGGCTCTGCGCGGGATTCTGAATCTGATAACGATGTGGGTGATTCTTTCAGAGTGGCACGCAGTCCGTCAGATTTATTAAGTGCCAGGATTACGGTGATGATGATGATAGTGATGACCAGTACACTCAGGCAGAAGAATGTTCTATACAGGTCCCTACTGCGACATTGCTATTGTCACTCATTTCAAATCTCCAGCATATGTTGGATGACTACGACCGGCGTTTCCCGCCTTCTTTGCAGGGTACGCCTATGCCTCCTGTGCCTGCGACTGCGGCGGCTCCTGTCCCGCCACCTTTGCCACCAATGCCTTCACCACAGGTCCAGACAACGGTGAAGATTCACACTACTGTGTACCCGTTGATGATGATGACGTTGCTCCCGAACGGGAAGATGGTGAAGTCCATGATGATGCAGCCACCCACATGGCTGAGTGGGACGACTACCAAATTTACACGCCTTCCCCTCCCATAGTAGAGCCCTGTGATTCGCCTCCGGTGGACATTGCGAGTTTCCATCAGCTGATAGAGCGGCCCAACGTTTCAAATTGCCTAGAGTCCAGAGGGAGGAGGACTGTTTCCTCTATGATTTTAAAAATCAGCCATTGAAACAAGTCCACACTATACCCATCATAGACTTTATATGGGCTGAAGGGGTGAAGCTCATGCAAACTCCTAATTCGCTGCCAGCTCAGCTGCCTCGCCTTGAAAAGAAAAACAAGGCGCCTGTAGGATCTCAAGCGTGCCTTGACGCTCATCCAAAGCCCGACTCAGTAGTCACTTAAACTGCATAACGTTGCACCTGTAATCCGGCATCGCCAATTTCAGCTCCTCCAGATAGAGAGAGTCGGCGCCTGGACGCTATAGGACGCAAGTTCTCCACTATGGCATCCACTACGGTGAGGGCGGCTAATGCTTTAGCCATCTTAGGCCGCTACGACCGCCAGATGTGGTCAGACTTGTCTGCCCTGGTGAACCTCATCCCCGACACTTCCAAGGCTGAAGCTTTGCAAATCCTGCAGGACGGAGAGAGGACATCGGAGGAAATCATTGATTGTGCAGTTGACATTGCGTGTACTGGCTTTCGTCAGCTTGCTGGTGCAGCGGTCTTACAAAGGCAGAGCTGGTTACGGTCCACCTCTTCCCGCCAAGAAGTTCAATCCAAGATACTGGATATGCCATACGACGGTGAGTCGCTCTTTGGAGCGCACATAGACGAGGCTTTGCAGGCCATTAAAAAGGACACTGGCACTGCTCGCTCATTGGGGACTTTACAGTTTCGGAAGCAGCCATTTCGGGGTGCTCGCGGACGCTGCACCTCCTCAACTTTTCGTGGAGGAAACTCTCAATACCGCTCCTACCATCAAGGTAATCAACGTTACTCTTCCAACCAACAGCAGTCCTCCTGACAGCAGTCGTCAAAATCCCACAGGGGAAAATCCTCGTATAGAGGATCCACTCCTAAAAGTCAATGACTTGTGTATTACCCCCAGCGATGGAGGTCGAATCTCTGTTCTTTTCTCAGTGGTCCTCCATCATCTCGGACCGCTGGGTTCTGGACATTGTAAAAAAGGGCCATGCTCTAGAGTTCATCAAGATTCCTCCTCCCACTCCACCGTCTGGCCCGCCTCCTCCCCACCTCAAGGAGCTTTTCCATGAAGTTCGTCTTCTAATTCAGAAAGGTGCCGTCAAAGTGGTTCCCAAGTCTCAGAGAGGAAAGGGTTTCTATTACCATTTTTTCCTAATACTCAAGAAGACTGGAGATTGGTGACAGACTCTGGATTTGCGAGCGCTCAACAGGTACCTCAAGAGCCAATCCTTCCGCATGCTTACACTGGTAGAGATCCTGCGTCTTCTCTCCATGGGAGACTTAATGACCACCATCAACCTACAGGATGCCTACTTCCATGTTCCAATTCTTCAAAAGCATCGGAAGTACCTGTGCTTCCGGGTGGGACGGAGAGACTTCCAGTTCAAGGTGTTGCCTTTCGGCCTTCGATCCGCCCCTCGTGTCTTCACGAAAGTATTGGCTTCAGTAGTGGCTTACCTGCATCTCCGAGGTGTCCAAATCTTTCCATATCTGGACGACTGCTTCCTCAAGTCAGTCTCACAAACAGCTGTTTCAAAACGCCCGTCTTTGTCAGGACGTATTTCGATCTCTCAGCCTAACCATCAATGTCGACAAGTCTCAGGTCGAACCGGCTCAAAGCAGGAATTTTCTGGGAGCAACGTTGAACACAGTGCTTTCGTGTCTCAAGAGCGTCAACAAAAGATCCTTCGCTTGGTGTCTCTGATTCGGGCAAGCCTGTCGGTTTCTGTTCGGATCTTGAAGTCATTTCTGGGGATGGCATTGTCTTGTATTGCACTGATCCCAAATTGCAGACTACGGACTCGCCCCATTCAGGAGGAATCGGACGTACAGTGGCGTCAGGTCTCCGGTTCTTTCAACGACCTTGTGAGTGTCACCGCTTACATGAGATCAACTCTCCAATGGTGGGCGCAACCGTCCAACCTATCGACAGGAACTTCTTTCCTCTCCATCACTACAGAACTCACTCTCACTACAGACGCCTCATTAGAAGACTGGGGTGCTCACCTTCAAGGCCTTTCCATCAAGGGCAAATGGTCTTCGCTTCATCGTTCCTGGCACATCAACAGGCTGGAGCTGATGGCAATTTTTCTGGCACTCAAGTTGTTCCTTCCTGTCATTCAAGGGGAATCAGTGCTCATTCAGACGGACAATACCACCAGTATGCACTATGTCAACAAGCAAGGCGGAACCAGGTCTCCACTCTTGTCTCAGCTGGCTCAGCCGATCTGGGATTGGGCAATCCTTCATCAAGTTTCCCTGACGGCTGTGCATCTGCCGGGCGTCTCCCAACATCCTAGCGGATTTCCTCAGCAGGTCCACGTCATCGACCCACTAGTGGGAGTTACATCAATTGACTCTTGACCTCATTTTTCAACGATTTGGTCGTCCGTCTCTGGATCTCTTTGCAACACCCGAGAACCGGAAATGCTCATCTTACGCAAGTTGGCATCCCCACCACGGGTCGTGCGGTAATGCCCTTTTGATGAATTGGTGCGATCTATTCGCCTCCGCTTTTCCTCCGATCCCGTTGGTGTCTCGTGTGCTGTGGAAGATTCGGAGGCAGCCCTGCCACATTCTCCTGATCGCCACCAGATGGCCCCGTCAGGCATGGTTCTCGGAGTTGCTCCTTCTGTCCCAGTGCGAGCCCATCCTCCTTCATCCTCGACCGGACCTCCTGACAATGGACAAGGGTCAAATTTGCCATCCGAACCCCTCCTCTCTACAATTGTCGGCCTGGAACCTGAGCACCTTGAATTTGCGCATTTAAATATCTCGCCAGAATGCCATGACATTCTCGCTCAGGCCAGGGATTCGTCTACCATTAAGACTTAAAAGCTCAAATGGAAGAGGTTCTGCCACTGGTGTGTGGCTACAAATATCCATCCTATCCATTCCACTCCGGAGCAGCTCTTTCTGGACCTGGCTCAATCCGGGCTTTCGCATGCTACTTTAAGAGTTTTCTTAGCAGCAATCTCTCATTTCCGGCATAATGGCTCCTCCTCTCTCTGCTCTTCCAGAGTAATTCGTCAGTTTTTCAAAGGACTGTTCCGGAAGTTCCCACCTCTTCGGCGTCCTCCTCCCACTTGGCATCTCAATGTCGTCTTAGCCCAACTAATGAAGGCGCCATTCGAGCCTATCCATAGGGCGGACCTAAAGTTTCTGACATGGAAGGTAGCCCTTCTCCTTGCTCTGACATCATCTCGTCGTGTGAGTGATCTTCACGCTTTCACTGTTAAACCTCCTTTTCTTCAGTTCAAACCTGACTGTGTGGTGCTTCGCACCAACCCAACTTTCCTGCCGAAGGCGCCTACGGATTTCCACCTAAACGAGCCTTTTTTCTTAAAGACTTTCCTTGCCGATCCTCAATCTCCGGCAGAGCAACAATTGCACTCTTTTGACATCAAACGATGCCTTAAATTTTACATCTGCAGGACTGCCCCTTTTTGCAGGTCCGATCAACTGTTCATTGCCTACGGACGCATGCATAAAGGGCGCCCTGTTACCAAGCCAACTATTGCACTTTGGATTTCTTCAGCCATTGTCTTCTGCCATCAGCAGGCCGGGAAGCCTCTACGATCTACAGTGAGGGCTCATTCCACCAGGACGATGTCATCCTCTACCGCCCTGTTTGCTGGTGTGCCGCTTCATCAGATCTGCCGAGCAGCCACGTGGTCCAACCGGCACACGTTCACGAAGCACTACTGCTTGGATGCCATCAACGAGGCGGATACAGCAGTGGGACAGGCTGTCCTTCGTCATCTTTTTGACTAAGGTGAGCCTCTGTCTTCCCTCCTCCGCTATGGTTTTTAGGTCGAGCTGACCTAGCTTTCAATGCGAAAGCATTGAAAGCTGTCAGCGAAGACAACTAATGTTGCCCATATTTGGGAATGTGAACACGAGAGGGTGCACGAGCGCAGAGCGTGGATTTCATCTCGTGGGCGCGCACGTCGCCGTGCCCCTCTCGTGCCTCATTCCCTTGCGCAAACACACTCCACACTCACGCATGCGCACATACACAGCCACACACACACTGCATACACACACGCAGACCCACGCGCACAGACACATTCGAACACACAGACACACATGCGCGTACACCCCCCTCCCCTCCCACTCACCGGGCACTTTCGGCGTGTTTCGTGTCTCCTCTGCAGCCCTGGTCGGGCACTCACCGGGCTGTTGCTGGGGATCGGGCTCCTCTCTGAGACAGTCTCGTCTCGTCGCGGCACCAGGGGGCAGGACTTCACTTCCGGGGCTCCCTCCCGCACCTGGGAGCCCCGCAACACTCTTGCTGTTTTGCTGTTGGCAGCCCCGGGACTCTCCTCAACTCATGTGAGCCCCGGGCTGCGGAGAGGCCTTCAGTCGGCCGGCTTTACTTCTTCCTCGGCGGCGGCGGGCGGGACTTCCTGCCGGATTGCAGGCCCCGCCCCATCTCGGTCAAAAGTGCCTGACTTCCGGTTTTCACGGAGCAGGGCTGCGGCGGTGATTTCTTTCGGGGGCAAGAGCGGTAGGCACCCTCGAATTCGCGCACCAATGCTTGTTCTTAATGTACTTGCCATTATGTTGCAGTCTCTCCGATACTGGGCAATATTAGGATCTAATACACTTTATATATTTTCAGTGCTGACGCCGCCGGTTATGCTGCGTCATGTGCTCCCTTTGGGGTCGCGTAGGAGTTTGAACTGCCACACCCTTTCACCGCTGGAATAGCAGGGCACTCCACACCCCAGGCAATGAGGTTTGTCGCTTCGGTCAGGGGCCAGTTCGAAGCACAGAGGGCAAACCCTCTGATTTGTCCAGTTCAGCCAGTGTGTTCAGGGCACAGGTCCACTTGTAGGTTTTCCTGGTATTGCTTGGAGACAGGGTGCCTGCATTCTCATACCCTTTCGTTATCGTATGGGCAGGATCCCTGGTCAGGGCGCCGGCTTGTGGGGGCAGCAATAGCAGGTAGTCAGAATTGTGCACCTGTGGTTGTTGATGAACACTCTAGAGCCCAGCAGGCTTCTGCAGTAGTGACCAATTAGTCTTCATGCTCCGGGCACCCCAGTGCGAGATGGCTGACCTGCCAAGAGGTGGGACACTGCACAGGTGCATGTGGTGGCACCAGTTAATATATAGGAGAGTGTAGGCAGCAGCAACACGACTTGTCAGTGGACAGTTTCTGGGAACCGGTGTTCTGTCGACATTCGCATCGCTCACACGGTGTGAGTACCGGGAGGAGGGGTAAGGAGTCAAAAACAGCCCTCTCTGCCTGTCCCAGCCTGTTATACTGGTAGTATTGACATCGGATCTTCTGATTCTTGAGTCCTCCCTGAGGGATATTTCTCATCTTCCTAATTTAATGATTCCAGACTGCTCCGGGATAGCGCTGGCTCCTACCGCTCCTATCACGCAGTTCACAGTGCATTGGGGACCAAGGAGAACACACAGTCGTATGCGTTGCCACACCGCCCTCCGTGCCCACTGCAGTTCTCTTTGTCCTGAAAAGGGTTGCCAGCTGGAACACTGCTCGCCAGGGGTGGCTGCACTCACATGGCTGCAGAAGCTGCGCTGCCCTCGGTGTCTGCTCCGTGTGTTCAGGGTGGGCCCCTAGGTCTCCACAACTCTGTGTCTCTTCCCTCCCAAATCATCCCAGTGGGAGTAATCACTGTGTTCCACGCCCCCCCTCTCCCCCCCCACCCTCGGGGTGCAAAGGCTATTCTGTCTCTCCGGACTCTGCGCGTTCGACTTGGGGCGCACAAGTCCACCTGCAGACCGCTGAGTGATCACTGCAGTAGCAGTCCACTCATCTGCTGCAATGGTGCCCTTTCTGCTTCTGTTGCCCAGTTCACAGCACCACCCGGTGTTAATGGAAGCACAGTGTCATAGGTGCGGCTCCGGTGCGCTACATGCCGGCAGCGATTCCCCGTGGTCTGAAAGGTGTGCCAACTGAAAGGGTATCCATTAAGGGGGCAGTCTTACTTACTCAGCTAGTGGAGCAGCTACATTGCAAATATTCTGTGTCTTATGTCTTGATGTGCACTGAAATCGATGCAAGTGAAAGAGGGTGCTGTGGGAGTGCAATAGAAGTCACCCCAACCTGCCATTTAAGATCATACGTATTTTCACAAATGAGAACAAATTGTGAACTCAGAATATTTGCTGGTGCACATATTAAAGTGCATACTCATAAATGCCCCTGGTATTTCACCACTTGTGCATTTTGTATTACGTTCTTAGATTTTAGTCACAATAAAATACACTGAACATAATCTTCACTAAAGTTATTTACAAAAGTTTAAGCTATTGCCATTATAAATTAAATTAACTTTTATTTAAGTATTAATTATTTTAAAAAAGAAGCCATTGTTATTTGTAATATCAATACATCTAAGTCACGTAAATACAACACATATTGCATTACAAATGCTATAGGTGTCACATTTGCGAAAGTTAAAATTATTGGCATTGTAAATGACAAAACTATTAATTTAGCTATTTTCAAAACCAACACAGAAATACAAAATTTGTCATTTACAATACCAATAGCTCAAACTTTCCTAATGCGAGACCTATTGCATTGCAAATGCTTGTTTATGATTGCTATCAATACTTACATGACTGTATCATTACTGTCTCTTTGGTTTTCTCCATGCTGTTGCATAGCAATCGGACCTCTTCGGATGTTACTGCTCTCTATTCTGTTCAAGCATGTGAATCTATGAAAGACACCCTAATACTGGAGAACAATTGTTACTTACCTGTAAACAGGTGGTTCTCCAGTATTGGTGTCTTTCATAGATTTACCTGCGACCCACCCTCCTCCCCTCAGAGGCTCGCTTCTCTTCATTGACTCTTTTGTCACTCTTGTGCTACGAAAATCTGAGGGTCTGAGCTCTGAGGAGAAGGTTCTGGAAGGATGCTGGCGCCTGATTGGCTGTAGTTTGGACTAACATAATGACAGGAATATGTTACAAGTGTTTTTTCTCTCTCATGTATTTCTATGTAGGAATTGTTTTTTGAGCCTTTATTATGTATTTACTACTACTATTTCATGTGTTATGTATTTACATACATATGTTATTGGTATGTTATTGCAATTTTATTTACCGTGGGACTCCCACTTCGGCGACGGGGAATATTCAAGCATGTGAATCTATGAAAGACACCAATACTGAAGAACCACCTGTTTACAGGTATGTAACAATTGTTCTTATCGATCATTCGCCACTGTTTTTCTTGAGGAGTATTGAGAGAAATCTGAAGTTCCATGGTGGTGCACGTATTCGCGGGTATTAATATGGTTCAAGTTGTGGGTGTCTTATTATATGTAGCCAAGATATTCTTGCTCATTGTAGGAGGCTGGCTTAGTATATGGTGCACACTTTTTGAAGTGATGCACCTTGCACCAATCCAGACAAACCTTATGGTGATTTTAGTGGTCTTAGACAGTCATAGAATGCTCTTTAAGTGATGTGGCGAGGCAAGGAGGCGAGGAGAGCTGTAAAACCTTCCTCTTTCCACTGGATCTCTAATGTTGTTGTGTTTGTTTTCTTTGGTATTGCTTTGTCTGGTTTTCTGTTCTATTAGCGCCAGGATGCCCCTTTGCTGGGGCATCTGTGCGCTCTATAAATACGTATAACATAACATAAGATGGCGGCCACGTAGCAGTGGCCGTTAGCGGTGGAGCGGTGAGGATGCCGATTAAGCCCTAGAAATCCGACAATAATGCAGCCAGGCAAATCCCACACGCGGAAAATGAAACTAGGTTTGATGTGAGGGAGTATGATGTCGGTACTTGCCGTGGATCGTCAAAACATCTGATACGGGCTTTGGCGCTGGCCGTTGTTGTCCTCTCTCCCTGCTGCTGCCGGCTACTCGCTAGCACTGGAGTGCGGGGCCGGCGAACAAGACGACGGAGCTGTGCGGAGTTCCGTGCGGAGCCCAGTGGCAGCGGCGAGAAGCGGGGAGCGGATAATCTGTGGACCCATAAAGGAAGCAGGCAAAGACATGGGGGAGTGGCCCCAAAAGTGAATACGGCAAAGACGGCAACCCTCAAAAAGAAAGCAGGAATGGAAGGGGTGTTGGTGGCGGCTGAGGAAGGTGAATCCCGGCAGAAAAACCAAACGCCTTCTGCAAGGAAACAACAGGTGGCTGTTAGAACATGACAGGCAACCGCATCGATTGCCGACTTGTTTTCAAAAAGCGGTAAGGAGAAGGGGGCTAGAGATGCTGTACGGCTAGGAGGGGAGGCGACAATTCAGGAGTTGGCTGACCAGGACAAAGTGCTCACAGACTCGGTCACTGGAAAGATAACCCCCCAACCAATAAGAGAAGGAGAGAATACCTCACCCACAGCCCCTGTAGAGCTAATCAATCAGCAAGCCCGAAGATATCCCTCAGTTGGATATAGCGAAAACAGCCACAAGCATGGAACCTGCATTTGAAATAAATAGCATACAAGAGCAGCAGGAGCGGGCTCAGTCGGATGCTCCGTTGGATGCCTCAGCCCAGGTGGGCCAGCTAGCCATGGAATCCCCCAGAGCAAGGGGGGTAGAGCAGATAGAGGAGGGAGCCATGATGGATGCAGGGATCCTGGATGTAGCGAACGACCATGCCACCTTGGGGGGTGTAAAGGACAAAGAGAAAGTCCCTAGTGAATGCTTCTTTTCGGTCTCTGAGAGGGCAGAGTGGTCTGACGAGGAGGATGATCGCAGCTCTTTTCTGGAGGATAGCATCCCAGACTTGGAGAGTGATCTCGAGCATGAATCTCCAGTGACGGCAGTCAGACCCTTAGCTGCATCGAAGGGGCAAGAGCTGTTGCATCGCGAGCTAAGCTGGGATCATTCATCAGCTATGCCGCTGCAGGGAAACCCAAGTGCAGAGTCAACTCAAATGTCACTCCTGGAGGTAATCCACCAAGAAATTATCGCACATAGGGAGGAGACACGGCAGGACAGTACAAAATCACAAGCCGCGATGAGAAAAATGCAGGGGGTCGTGAGAAAGCTGTCTAAAGCCTGCATTAACCTGGGGGACAGAGTATCAAATCTAGAGGAGAGGGTTGTCTGAACGGAAGCCAATGCCGCAGCAGCTACAAGCAAGGTCGATGTTCATTGCTCACAAGTGGTAGATATCCAGTGGAAACTCGATGATATGGAGAACAGACTCAGGCGGAACAATCTCAGGGTCCTCGGAATACCGGAGGGGGGTCGAAGGATCGGATGTCAGAGCGTTTACCATCAAGCTCTTCGAGCAGGCACTTCCTGAGCTCTCCAGTTGGAACTGGCCCGCGGAAATCCAGAGGGTACGTCGCACCCTGTTCAAAATGCGCAGTAATGCAAGGGAAGGAGACAAACCCAGGGCGATATTAATTTTCCTGGGCAACTTCGTTTTGAGGCAAACCATTGCAGAGAAGGCAAGGCCAGATGCGAGGAGGACCAGCGGGGGAGTTTCATTCTTTGTCCGCCCTGACTTTTGCCACGTTACCGTTGAAAGGTGCTGGAGACTAAGGCAACTGATCAAGCCCTTTCAGGAGAAGAAGATGCAGGCCTGCCTGATTAATCCAGCCCAGCTAAAGATAATAAACGAAGGGAGGACACAATACTTTGCGTCCGAAATTAAAGCAAAGGAGTACCTTGACTCTCAGGGCAATTAGTCACGTATTATGTATCCTATGGGTATTCGATTAGTATATTTTCGCATTTAAATATAGAGGTGCGGGTTTTTGATGGCTGCCGATCTAGATAGAAGTTTATGTAGGGCAATTAGTCTTGATGTTTCAGTTTTTCTTTTTTGATTATTCCTTACTGCCTCCACTGTGAACTGTTGGACCCAGCCCTTTAGGCAGGTTCACCACAGACTTTTTGCTTTTTCCTAGCCTGTTTCTGGAACCAGGTGGTGGTAATTTTAGGCCTCTGCGCACTTTTTCGCTGTGGTACAGTGTACAGTGTAAAGTGCTTGAGCTCTCTGTGCATGTGTGGTGAGTGACCTGCCCTCCCATAGGAATGAATGGGGAATATGTATGCCCATGGTAGTTCCTGATGTGTGGGGAGTGCAGCGGCGAGTTTGGTATGAGAGAACTTGTGAGACTGAATGCTGCGAAATGCTATATGCGGCATGACTGTGTCTAGTCTAGAAGTGCCACTTTTAGAAGTTGGTATATTTGTGTAATTTGTGTCTGGCGTGTGGTTGGCTGGTGAGCCTAGTCCAGGAGTGCCTGGGCCTGCTTGTGGATTGACTGTCTGTTTTGAGGGTGACATGGGCTGGAGAGCCCAGGAGGTTGTCGGAGTCAGCCCATGGATGAAAGGCAGCATCTGCTGCCAGGGAAGTGGGAGGAGGTGGCACCTGATAGTGAAGGGCTGTGCCTGCCAAACCACAATGCTGGCTCCACCTCCCGCTGGGCGACTGTCACCTCTGTCCCTGATACTGACAGGACTTCCCTATAACCAGTTCTAGCTGGTTCTCACACTGCCTACACAAAGACTTTAAAGACTTTTCTGTGTATAAGAAGGGGCTGTGTCCCCTTCCAATTTGTTCTTGTTTCTAACTTGAATCTGCCAGGGGCATGCTGCTGCTGGGGCTCAGGGGAATCCCTGAGCCCTGCCCAGCCCCTGGACTCCTGATGGACTTTCCCTGCTGGGAGCTGTGTTACTCCATCTTTATTCTGCCAGGACTGCTAAGGACTTTGCTGCATCTCCTGGAAGACTTTACTGGACTTTGGATGTCCTTATAGCGCTGGGGGCGCTGTAGGTTGATTCCCAGCGCTGATGGCGCTTTATTTTTAATCCTGGGCTTGAGGGCGCGTGTTCTTGCCCCTTTAGCGCTTTGGAGCGCTTTATCTTGCCCAAGCGCTTAGTAGCGCTTTTATTTTCATATTTATTTAAGGCCGGTGCCCACCCGGCATTGCCCCGTGTTCTCACCGCCGCGGCCGGGGGCCTTACATGGACCAGAAGCTGCCCCCCCGCTCCGCAAAGCCGTGGAGAAAGGAACGAAGGGGCCGCGACCTGATTGGTCGAGCATCGAAAGGAGCCGCGCTCTGATTGGCCTTTGCCGTAGGCCTGCCCCCCCAGAGCCGTGCTCCGATTGGCTGAATGGCCGAAGAGGCTGCACGTCAGCGGGAGGCTCGTCCCAAGGCCGCGCTGGGATTGGCCCAGTGCTCTTGGACGCCTGGAGGAGAAGAGGATGAGAGCGGTAATGGCCGCCCGGGGCTCCTGTGATCTGGAGGGAGCCCCGGGAAAGAGAGGAGGATGTCGTTTCCGCCTCCCCCTGCCGGGGGGAAGCATGCTATGCCCGTCCGGTCTCCCGTGAGAAGAGGGAGACCGGAGCTGCTGCGCCGAGAGAGGAAGGTGCCCGGGAAATGGCGGCTGGTGCCGCCGGTGCGGGGCTCCCATTGCTGAGGGAGAGCCCCGCAGGCACCAGCCAACAGTACGGAGAAGGCGGAGGGGGGCGCGGGGCACATTGCCGGTGCCCGCTCCGCCGCCAGTGAAGGAGCGCCGGAACAGTCCCCGAAGCCGGTGAGTCGAAGCCGGCTGGGAGGGGGAGAGGGGGAGTGAGGAGACACATTGCCGGTGCCTTCACCCTGAGCGGCCCCACTTGATAGTGGGCCACTCCAACATGGCGAGAGTTGTGCAGGAAGTGCCCTGAGAGGCTCCATGCCCGTAATATTGTTTTAGAGCCCTGAGAAGGCTCCCGGAGGGGCATGTTGTTTGGAGCCCCGAGAGGCTCCCTGAGGTAAGGTGTGTGTCCCGAGCCCAGATGGCTCCAACAACGGGGCATTCCTTTTGGTCACAAGTCCCCAGAGGGGGGACTCCAACGGTTGGGGGCATATGTTGTCCCAGAGCCTGTGTGGCTCCAACGTGCGCAAAGGTCAGAGCCTGTGTAGGCTCAAACAGTGGGCGCAGTTTTGCTTCCTGAGGGCTAGTGAGAGCCCTGCCGCAGTTTTGAAATTCTCCAGCTGCCCAGCAATTAGTGGGCAGCTGCACCGTTTAGGCGCAATTTCAGGAGAGAGTCCCTGTGTGGGACAGAGAGGGCACAGTTAGTGCCAGCTGCTACGTTTAGGCTTTCTTTTCTTGAGACTGGCGCTGCATGGCAGCGCACCCTGACATTGAGACTCAGGGCGTCTTAGACCCAACAAGGCCAGTTGGCCTAGGGACTGCCACAGGTGGTGGCTTATGTAAGTTGTGCGCAATGTGGTTATCTGCTTTGTCTAGGGTGGTAACTGCCTACTGTGTGTTTTTGCTCTATTGTATTGTTCTGGCACCTCTGAATGTTTTTAGGCATCATGTGTCCTCCTTTTCCCTGCGCTGCACCTCTGAATGTTTTAGTCATCATGTGTCTTCTTGCGCTGCACCCCTGAATGTATTTTATTGCATCATGTGCCTTATTCTTAACACCGCTGAATGTGTAGGTTTATGCATCATGTGTTTCCCTTTACTACTCCTCTGAATGTGTTTCATGCATCATGGGTAATGTGTTCTTGTTTATACCCCTAGGTGCTGTGTGATACTTAGGTGGTTGTTCTTTTTAGTACAGGTGGTCCTAGTGAGGTCCTGGTTCCCTGCGTGACGTTCTCCTAAAGTGTTTAGGGTTACGTAGGGGGTACTTACCTGTTCCCAGTAGTTACTGGATGTGATTTATAACTGTTACTTTGTGCTACAGTGATTTTATATCCTTTTATTCTAATTTCTGACAGTATTTCATTTCTAGTAAGTGCTGATTTTGACAGTGGCCCCTGTGGCCCTGTCTTGTAAATAATCCCTTATGAATGTTGCCCGTGCCAGTTGGCACAATGTACATGTGTGATTTTTATCTGATATGTGTTTACAATACAAAAGTTATTTTAATATAACCTTGTGTGGAGTCCCTTTTGTGGTGTGCCTAGTATGTTGTTGCTGTTGTGCGCTGGCGCAAATGCTTTACACATTGCCTCCGAGTTTAGCCTTACTGCTCGTGCCAAGCTACCAAGTGGGTGAGCAGGGGTTATCTTGGCGTGTGACTTCCTTGCCCTGACTAGAATGGTGGTTTCTGCCTTGCTTTGGCATCAGCCTTAGCCTACCAGAAATAGCCAGTTCTAACATGAACCATCACATGCACAGACTAGGTCTGAGCGCCTCACTAGAGAGGGTGCAGGGGCGGGTACTGGGAGGAGGTTGGGGTCTGAATTGGGAGGTGAGGGGGGGCACGGGGGGAGTGGAGTGAAGTGGGGAGGGGGGAGAGAGGGAAGGGGAAAAAACTCAAAAATTAGATAATCTGGTGCTTTATTGATCTTCCTAGTTTTGAGTTTGGCCTGGGCATTGTCCCAGTTAAGACCTGGACACATTTATTTCAGAAAGGTGTAAGTGATGATATAGATCACCAAAATGCTGAACATTAGAATTTGGACAGTCAATGTGAGTGGGCTGAATGATTGGAAGAAATGGCAAAGATTGGCTCATTTTGTTAAGTATAATGGGATTGATGTATTGTGTCTCCAAGAGACCCACTTGCCCTGGGCAAAAAGGAACCTTATGTACATTAGAGGCTTTGAGCTGATGGCTTGTTCATCACAAACGTCGTCAACCAGGGGGGTAGCAATTTTAGCAAGATCATCCCTAGGTGGGGCCAAGCGGGTTTAAGCTGATGGTCTGGTAGATGGTTAATAGCCGAACTCTATTTAGGTTATACAATATGTGTAGTCTATGGGCCAAACCATGATGATCCAGATGTATTTGATTTCCTGGAAGGGGAACTAGCTGGATGGCCCACTCCCACAATAGTTTGTGGTGACCTAAATATCTCCACTGACTGGTATAATCAATATGTATACATAGGACGGAAACCTAGAGTGTTTCGGGCGCTGACTGCTCTAATGAGTTTACATGGGTTAAAGGACGTATGGGGGGATAAGGAGCCACAGAACCCGGGTTTCATGTATTTTTCTAACCCTTTCCAGAAGTATTCCAAATTAGATTATTTTTTAATCTCGACGTCCGAATTGAATAAAGTTTGCATTAAGAAACTCCTGAGAGTAATTTCAGACTATAATCCGCTGATTTTGTCCTGCAAATTGGAAAAGATAGAGAAGAAATACACTAGTTGGACCTTCGAAAGGAGGCTATTAACGGACAAAAGATTTGTCGAACATCTTAAGCAGTGGACAGGGGAGTTCTTTGATGCAAACCGATATAGCACATCACGGAATGGGGTTTGGGAAACCTTTAAGGCGGCCCTAAGGGGGGAAACCATAAGCTGTTCAGCAAGACTAAGGAGAGAGGATAGGAGTGAGGTAGACAGGCTTATGGGGAAACTAGCGAAAGCAGAAGAACAACATATAAGTGATATTGGACGGGGAGCAGATGGGTCTGAGAGTCAAAGGATTCTGATAATTCTTAAAGCAGAGCTCCAGAAAATGGTTACACAGAAGGCAATTGGTGAATACCAGTCCTCCAGGGCAATGCGGTACGAAACAGGGGAGCAGGCAGGTAGGGCGCTGGTGCTCCGTATCAGACAGGAAAAAACAAAAAATGTAATCTCTAACATACACGAGGATGGTAAAAAGTACACCGAGCCTAAGGAAATTATACAGGTTTTTAAAAACTTATATCAAACATTGTATGATGAGGAGGGCTGTTTCAGTCATCAGAGTGAGGAGAGCGGGGATAAAGGTCCAACACTGGACGAACAGTGTAGAGAAGAGTTGGATAGAGACCTGACCATCAGCGAGATTACAGGCGCATTACGAGAGTTAGCAGCTGGCAAGGCCGCAGGCCCTGACTGAATTCCCCTGGAGGTCTATAAAAGTATTGAAACCGAGATCGCTCCATTGCTGTTGGATCTTTTTAATGGTATATCGTGCTCCGGGGTAATACACGACTCCTGGAAGGAAACAAATATAATTATCTTTCATAAGAAAGGGAAACCGAAGGAGAACCCAGGGTCATACTGCCCAATTTCGCTCATTAATGCAGACACAAAATTACATTCCAAAGTCTGGGCCAAAATACTGGGTAGGATCATTGGCGGTCTCGTCTCCCCGTAGCAGCATGGGTTTGTGCCTGGGCGAGGCACCACGGACCCTACTAGACGAGCTATAGCGCTTTTCGATGCCCATGGTGCCGTGGGGGGGGGAGGGAGGGGGGGGGGGGGGGGGGATTTCCATGATCCTCCTCGACGCTGAGAAAGCTTTTGACCGCGTGGTCTGGGATTACCTTTGGGCATCCTGGTAGGTAGAGGTTTCGGAATTAAAACTATCAGAGCTTTTAGAGCAATGTATAAGGATCTGGTAGCCCGTGTGTTAGTAATGGGAGAGAGTTCGGAGAAAATAGTAATTAAAAGGTGGACGCGCCGAGGATGCCCCTGCTCACCAATCCTTTTCGCATTATATATAGACCCCTTGATCCAGAAGATGTTGGGCTGCCCTCAGATCAACCCAGTGGTACTCAACGGCTATTCAAACAAACTGTTAGCATACGCCGACGATATGGCGGTAATAGCCACCGATCCTCAGCAGGCGATACCCATTCGGACTCAATTGGCTAAAGATTTTGGTAGCAGGTCAGGGTATTTGCTAAACAAAGGAAAAACACAAATAATCTGCACTAAAAACATCAGTACGGCAGACAACAGATATGTAGGTTCAGCTGTATATCTAGGGGTGAGAGTAAATGCCTCAGTCGATAAGATCATTGTAGACAATTATCTGCCTCTTATGGGTACGATCGAAGCCGAATTGAAAAGAATAGATGTCTTACACCTCTCCTTGATGGGGTGGGTATATGTTCTTAAAATGACAATGTTCCCTAAAGTTTTGTATTTGTTCCGGGCCACTCCACTCTTGCTTGAAGACAAAATAATTAAAAACTTAGAACCCATCTTTATTAGGCTTATCTGGCAGTATGGCAAGGTCAGGCGGTCTATTAATTTTATGTCGCTTCCACTCGAAAGGGGGGTTTTGGCCATGCCAAACCTTAGATTATATCACTGGACTTGCCTTTTGACACAGAAATACCATCGGTCTATTGATGTGTGAAGTAGATCGCAGATATTATAAGAGGGCCCGGTATAAGATTCTGGAAGGGGTCTGGGGGACCTGGAAAGCGGCTCAAAAGTTCTTGAATATTCCAAAGATAAATGCGAATCTCCTTTTGTGGAACTCTAGCCTTTTTCTCCATGTAGGCACGGATAGGAACTGCTTGTTTCGGAGAGAACATGGAGTAAGGACCTTAGGTGATAATATGGTAGGGGATGATATTTTTGGGTTTGAAGCAGCATAAGTACAGGATCCCCCCCCAAATCATTGGTTTTTGTACGGCCAGTTAGTGCGTACTTTGACTGCTTTTAGACCCAAGATCTCACTATCAATAGATGGTTAATTACCTAACAAGGTAAGAAAATAAAAATAGTGTATAATCAGCTGATGCTGGGCGTACAAGATGATCTGGAGAAAGTTGAATCAACACTGGCGTTGAAGCTGGGAGACCCAGATGTCGACCTAGATCTAGCCCTTCTTTTTAATAACAAAGTATTTCGGTCCTGAAACATGCGGGCACAGCATTACAAAACACTATTAAATCTTTATCATGCCCTGGCGAAGCGGTTTGCTTGGGGGATGAGGGAGAGTGATAGATGCCCTAGGTGTAATGCCGGCCCTGCAGATTTATTACACATTTCCATCAGTGTGATAAGCTTATCCCAATACGTAGGGAGATTACAAATTTTCGGAGGGGCTGCTAGACTATAAAATCAATCTATCCCCTACCCTGATGCTATTGGGCACGGACGGCAAGCTGAAGCTGGGAAGGGATGCAGAAGCTCTGGTTTTTATTTCAGTGGCGGTCCTTCGAATTCTTATTTCCGCGGGCTGGAAAGAACCCACCGCTCCCTCATTCCAAATGTGGATCGCCAGATTACTGGGAATGCATAATATAGAGTCCTGTTTATACGAACTAAAAGGCAAAAAGACTCGAACTGGGCAGAAGTATCTGGCCACCACTGAAAAAGTGGAGAGTTTTAAGATTTTAATGGAACGCCTTCTTACTTAAGAATAATGAATGCTGAAATAAATTGTTGAAATTTTAACATCTTGGCTTTTACTATCTATCGGTGGTTATATGTTATTTATGTACTGCTAATTAACTTTTCTGAAAAGGTTTGGTGACTTTTTTATGTATTGTCGAAGTAATAATGCAATTACATCTGTCTTTTTTATATTTCATCAGAAAATCTCAATAAAAAAAAAAAGAATAAATGCTCTTTAAGTGGTAACTGTGGAGAGCGGCCTACAGACTTATCCAGGAGTGTTAAGCAGCTTGTTTTACCGGATTTAATCGTGTAGTGTAGGTTAACCGAAGAACAACACAGTGTATATATAAAATGTCTATTAACAACACTCACTAACACACTGGCATATCTCCTACACAAATACACAATAATACTTCAATCGTAAACAGGTAAGTAAATAACAAATACAGTGGTCTCCAGGGGGAGACCAAACCGTACACTAAAAACTTGGAATATAAACTGCCTCTGAAGTCAGGGCTTGGACCAGGAGACTTAGAGGAGCTGGGCACACAAAGAACCACCAAAGGTAAGCACCCAGGAACCCAACGGAGGCTGTGTGCCGAGCGGATACCCAGCCAAGTGTCCGATAAAAGTTGGTAGGAAAGTCAATGGTTGCAGTTTTGGAGATGAAGGACCCTTTCCAGAGAACCCTAAAGAGACCCAATGGAAGACAGGATATTGGGGAGTCACCCCACCGTGGATACCTCAGGAACAAGGATACCTACACCAGGGAAGCTAGGTGCACAAGTGCGAAATGACATCAGAAACCAACACAGACCACAATAGAGGACTTCAGGAAAGAGCCGCTGGAGAAGACTGTGTCAGAGTCCAGTGGAAACTTGAAGAGGAGAGCCTGCAAGCAGAGGGGAAAGAGTCTATGCCACTCGAAAGGGACCAGGAGGCACAGAAGAGCAATGCCCACCGATGTCGGATAGTTCAGGAGAGTTGACGGTGTTATTGTCACCTCAACTTCGGGTACCAGGCAATGCTGAGGAAGACCAGGAGCGTTTCACAAGCTATCCCATGTCTGAAGTCAAGAACCAGGGGGTCGGTGTCTGGCAGGAATACCAACAAGCCTTGGCAACTGCAACATGCGTGAAAACCAAAGAACGAGCAACATAGTTACCAGCAAGGTCCAAGGGAGCCACCAGAAGTAGGAGAATCAGGGCAGGCCCCTAGCAAGCAGGGGAACCCACTGGAGCAGGAGAAGACCCTCAATAGGACCCACAGGTTGAAAGCACAGGAGTCGCAAGCAAACCTCGAGCAGCTCTCTAAAGATGAAGGCCCACAGTGCAGAGTATGCAGTGAGGACTTGGATCTTGGCAGGAAGAGATGCTGGAGGCTGGAGCTTATTGTAGCCCAAAGATCTCTGGAATGCAGAGCCAACAAGCCTTGGCAATGTCAAGTCGACGTGGTGCATAGGCGTTAAGTCCCAGAGGTTCCGATGAGGGATACTGGACTCAAAATTGCAGAGGATAGGTCAGGCCTCAAGGGAGTTGCAGAACCACTACTTATGTTGCTGAGCCTTTTGTAGTCCGTGGGACGTCTGGGGCAGCAGACTGGTCAGCTTAATTGCGGTGCTTCCAGATGCAAGGGAGTGACTCCTTCACGCCAAGGTAGATTACTTCGAGTGTCCTTAATGCCCACAGGTCTGTTGAAGATTCTGGAAGAAACACAGACGACAAAGAAGACTTGTAGAACAGCGAGACAAGGAGCAGCAGGAATCTTCTGTGATGCAGTCTCTGTTCCAGGCGAATTTCAGCGAAGTCCAAGTGTTCGTACGGTTGAGGAGTGACATGGTTTCCGGCTTCAGTCTTGTCCCACAATGAATATGAGAACTCACCCTCAGGTAAGACGTTAAATACCCTAGGACGGGGGGTAGGATGACTCCGGGGTCCCTCCCAGAGGAGGGGCTGGATACGGGGGGGGGGAGGATACCCCCATGTCCTTTGTCTAGTCTCGTGCCAGACCAGGAGCCAAGGGCTCCCTGAACTGGCTCAAACCGTAGTATGCAAGGAGGGCACCAAATGTGTCCTTAAAAGCAGTTTAGTGGCGCTGGCAAGCGACCTTAGCCCAGTACACTGTCATGTCTGGAAGGTGGTGATACCTTCCTTTGACTAGAAACCTATTGTTCTACCTTCCCCTGCTTGAGCTCAGCAGCTGGAGGGCAGAATTGTGTGTGGTCAGCAGCAGCACTAGCTTGGTGGCAGACCCTTGAAGGCTGTTTTTGGGTGTACTGGGGGCTTCCGGACGAGCCCCCCAGTGCATGGAATCATGCCTCTAACACTGGTAACGGTGTTGGGATATGATTGCAAAATGTTTGAGATCAAACCTGCACAGATTTGGCACAGTCACTACATAGTTAGCCATCGCAAAATGAGATGTCCACTGTGTTTTAAAATGGCTGGCCGCATGTGCAAAACCTGGAGAATCTACTCCGGAGTTTGTACGGGTGTCATGCTCATGCAGGGGCACCCTCACATTTATAACCCAGCACTCTGCCTTAGGGGTGACTTATAGGTTTTACGTGTAGTGGCCTCAGATGTAGGAAAACTTGCATCTGCTAGTACCAACTTGCACAGGCTGCAATGGCAGGCCTGTAGTCACAGTTTGAGAGGTCTCTCATGGGTGGCACAATACATGTTACTGCCCAGCGGCGACCCCTGGTGTACCTATGCTCTGGGTAACTTAGTACAGTATACGAGGGACTTATAAGGGTACACCACTAGCCAATTGTGGAGGTACAGAAATACTTACCATAGTCAATTTAGAGAGGAAGCACAGTGAATGTGGTCCTGATTAGCAGGATTCCAGTAAGACTAGTACAAAAAAAATATGACACCAGGCAAAAAGTGGGCATAACCATGCTAGAAGGATCCTACCTTCCTGCAGTCATGAAATAATTAAATTCTGGATGATGAGTTGTGTGGATGCGAGTAGGTGAACGCCCTGTCGGGTTATGTAGTCTCCAAACATCGTTCAAGTTATGGTGTTTACATAGGTTTTTCGTTTGTTTTTGTGATTTGTTAGATCTTATCTAGTGTCAGATCTTAAGGGAGTTGAAGTCACTGCTATAATAAAACAAAAGTCATGATGTAGTTTACATAATTCCTTATTTAGCTTTATCCAGAATGAAGGATCATCTGCCGTGTGTGTGCGTCAATATTGACTATATAATGGCTTAGTTGCCGTTAACTTTTGTAATTAACCATCTCCCATTGATGTCATGGAAAGGGTCTAGGCTATTAAGGCAAGATGTTCTAAATGATTATCACTAATTTTTACTTCTTCGGTGATGGGGAGCAGATAAAACTTTGGATCCAGTAATGCCTTAATGGTTTGCTTTCTCTGGCACCTATTTTTGTTTCTTGCTAAAGGAAAAAGTCTATTTTGACTTTAAGAATAGTCCAATCATTTCTTTCTCTTAATTGGGTGGTTCATTCCTTTGCTATCAAGAGTATTTCTATTGTTGCGTTGGCCATGTTTTAGCAGGGGTTTCCTGTATGATTTATAGGCATGGAAATGTGTTTTCATTCTTTGGTGTGATGGAAGGATTCGTTCAGGGGAAACAATGCACGGGTATCTAACTACAAACTTTTTTAGTAGCAGAACTATTTATTCAAGCACGGAAGGTCCTCAATTTATGCCTAAGATTAGCTCTCTTCCATTATCACTCAAGTCATTGATCTACCATTTTCCCCTGTTCCACAAAAAGTTGCAGACTGGGCTTTGCTCACTTTAGATGTTCAATCAATCAGTAGATTTGTAGAGCCCTTCTAGTCATCCGTGAGGGTAGCCAGGCACTGGCAGGGTTCAGTTGATTAGCCAGGTCTTCAGGGACTTTAAAAGAGCTGGGGGGGATCTGTAAATGGAAGGGTAGCTCGTTCCATGTCATGGTTGCTAGGTAGGAAATCAATCAATCAGGCATTTGTTAAGCTCGACTATTCACCCGAAAGGGTCTCAAGGCGCCTTGGGGGAAGGGGTTCAGCAGGCTCCAGTCCATCAAGGGGGAGGGTGGGGGGGGAGTCTGTCGAAGAACCAGTTTTTGAGGTTTCTTGCGAATATGGGGAGCGATGTTGTCTGTCTGAGGTGGAGCGGCAGGGCGTTCCCGGCTCGGCTGCGAGGAAGGAGAAGGAGCGGCCTCCCAGTCTGGTCTTTCTGGTACGGGGGACCGCAGCGTAGGAGAGCTGGTCAGATCGTAGGGTCCTCTGGGGTGTGTGGAATTTGAGTCGGCTGTTCAGGTATGCTGGTCCGATGTCGTGGAGGGCCTTGTGGGCGTGGGTGAACATCTTGAAGTTGACTCTAGCTTTGATGGGGAGCCAGTGGAGTGTGCGCAGGTGCTGGGAGATGTGGCAGTTTCTTGGCAGGTCGAGGACCAGTCTTGCGGCGGCGTTCTGGATGTTCTGTAGCTTGTGGTGAGGTTTTTGTTCCAGCGTAGAGTGCGTTGCCATAGTCGGGGCTGCTGGTGACCAAGGTGTGAGTGACGGTCTTTCTGTGTTCGAGGGGGATCCATTTGAAGGAAAAGGAGCGACCTGTGCATCTGCTACGTCGGATGTGCGAGTGAAGATTAGAGAAAGGTGTGAGGAGCAGAGGGGTCTAGTGGGTTGATTAAAATTCAGGAGGTGGTTCGAATGGGCGGGTCCGCAATCGTGTAGGACATTGTGTGCATGGGTCAGAACCTTGAACTGGCATCTCTTCTGTACAGAAAGCCAGTGGGTTTTCCTGATTCCCTGAGGCACAGGTTTTGGGAGTTTGCCTCGGGAAATCCCGGATGAATCTGGCTGCTGCTTTCTGTATAGCTCGTAGTTAGAGGAGGTGAGCTGGAATCTCTGCGAGCTTTGCCGTAGTCCATTCAGCTGGAGATGAGGGCCTGGGTGATGTTGCGTCTTGAGCTTTGGGGTAGCCATTTGAATTTCGTACAAAGGATGTGAAATGAAATAAAATGTAAATTTGTAGAGCGCGATTGCTGCCCGGAAGCGTCCAAGCGCTAGCGGCAAGTAGATTTGTTTAAGTCGCTGAGGAATTACTGAGGGGCATTAAAGAGAAAAGTCTTCAGCTGTTTCCGAAAGGAGGACAGATTAGGTTTGGACCTGAGTTGAAGGGGAAGTGAATTCCATAGCTTGGCGGCATTATGGGTGAACATCCTGCCTCCAGCTCTTGTCTTTTTTATTCTAGGTACTATGGCCATAAACGCCTGGCTAGAGCGAAGATTTCTACTGGGATGATACTGTGTTATTAGATCACAGACGATAGCCGGTCCTGTGTCCCAGAAGGCTTGATGGGATATACACAGAGCCTTAAAGGCAATTCTTTGTCGTACCGGTAGCCAATGCAGACTGCTCAGTCCAGCTTTGGCTGACAGTCTGCGCGGCAACTGGAGCAATGTGCCGCGCAGTTTTGCACTATCTGTAACTTGCGCAGTGTGTATTCAGGGACACTGAGATATAGGACATTGCTAAAGTCCAAACTGGACTGAATCAGACCCTGAATGGCCACCTGCTTTGCCTCCATAGGCAGAAGAGGAAGAACTTTCTTCAACATCCTCAGGAGACCAAAGCAGGTAGCCAAAAGTTTTGTGGCCTGGGTATTAAACGATAGAGCTTTGTCCAGCCAGACCCCTAGGCTCTTTGTTGTCCTTGGGGGTTGGAGGGTTGCCTAGGCATGGGGGCCATAGGGAGTTGAAAAATGTGGGATTCGTGGGACCCAGGAGCATCAGCTCCGTTTTGTCCCCATTAAGTTTAAGGGAGGACGAGGTCATCCAACCCTTTACTTCCTCCAGGCACTTCTTCAGCCCCACTGGTGCTGATAGACCATCCTCCTGCGCCAGGGAGACCACTAGCTGAGTGTCATCCGCGTAAGAAATGATTTTAATGCAAAACGGACGGACAATCTCAGCCAGCGGTCTCATATAGATGTTAAAAAGCGCAGGGTTTAAAGAGGAGCCCTGCGGGACTCCACACCTCAGTGGCCTACTCGTGGATACCGTTCGCCATCGAAAATTTGGTAGGACCTGTTGCTCAGAAATGATTTGAGCCAGAGCCATGCTCCGCCTGCTATTCCGACATTCGAGAGACGGCTCAGCAAGGTGTCATGGCTAACCGTATCGAATGCCGCACTTAGATCAAGGAGGATCACTGCCACTGATCCCCCCTGATCCAAGATCTTTCTGGTTTCCTCGGCGACTGCCAGCAGAGCGGTCTCTGTCCCATGTCTGGGGCGAAAGCCCGTCTGGGTGGCATCTAACAGCTGGTTATTCTCAAGAAAGTCCACCAGATGGGTATTGATGTGCTTCTCGAGAATTTTGCTCACCCAGGGGAGCAGGGAGCAGGGAGATCGGTTGATAACTACTGAAGTCACCGGGGTCCAGATTAGTTATTTTTAGCAGAGCACGGACCATGGCCCGCTTCCAAGCAGGAGGTACGGTACCAGAGATGATGGAGGCATTCAGGAGGTTCATGATGGTAGGTAGTACGACCTGAGCTGCCAGCATCGTAACTTCTGGGGGAGCTGGATCGCATGGGGACCCAGATTTTACCTGGCGGGCTATATAATCCAGAGATTCGGGGTCTAGTTGTGGAAAATAATCCAGAGTTATCGGGGATTGAGATGGGGTATCCCCCAGATTTGTCTGTCCCTGAACTGTGGGTTCTGACGCTATGGATGGAAAAGAGGAGTAAATTTGGTTGACTTTGTGATGGAAAAATTCTTCCAAGTCGTTGCAGTGGGCTGCGGTTTTTCCCGGGTGCATGTTAGAGGGGGGGAGTTTGGTAAGACTCTTCAATGTTATAAAGATTTCCTTCGGTTTGGACTTGGCTCGCAAGATTTTATCTGAGAAGTAAGTAGACTGGGCAGATTTAACCTCAACCTTATAGGATTTAATAGCCTCTCTATATTGGGTTTTCTCATCCAGTGAGTAACCCATGCGCCACCGTCTTTCTAGTTTCCTGCAGTGGCGTTTCTTTTCCCTAAGGGCCTCCGAGTACCAAGGGGCGGATTTTTGAGAGCGTTTTGATGTAAGTTTACGCAGGGGAAGGGTGGCCTCAAGGGACTGTGCAATCCAATCTTCATATTCCTGATTGGCCACACATGGGTCCCCGTTGTGAGAGGGCTGGGCAGTCGCGAGTCTAACCCAGGATACAACTTGTAATCGGGCCCAGATTCTAGCGTTCCTTACGGTGGGACTGGGGAGAAATGGTTTATGTGTAGTCCAGGTGAAAGGAACAAGAAGATGGTCAGTCCAGGGGAGGGAGATCGGTAGCCAAGCCACAAGCTCTGTGCAGTTACTAAACACTGGGTCCAATAAGTGACCCCTAATGTGGGTGGGTGCCTCGACTCGTTGAGCCAGCTGTAGCGCCGCTAAATCATCTACCAGCGCCATGGCGGCACGATCCAGGGTGGCATCAAAGTGGAAATTAAGGTCGCCTAGCAAAGTATAATTTGAGGCAGTTTGTAACCCTTTCTGCTATAATGGATGGAAGGTACTTGTGAAACTGTTTAGAGGGTCCCGGGGGGGCGTTATAAAACAGTTCCCTGAAACAGTTGTTAGGGGAAAATTCCAGGCTAAATGCTAGGCTTTGATTCCGCGATTGCTCGACAATGATACTGTTCTTTGTATATAATAGCTAGACCTCCTCCTCTCCCTTCAGGACGATCTTGCCGGATGAGTTGGAAGCCTGAATGAAGGGCTGTCACAATGTCGGGGTCAGAGTCTGTCGTAAGCCAAGTTTCTGTGAGGAAAACTGCATCTGGCATACGTTCTTCTAGCAAAAGAGCGAGGTCCATCCTATATTTTGGTAGGGATCTACAGTTTAGCATAAACATGTTATAGTCCTGTTTCGCGTCACCTAGTTGCATGGGTTTGAGAGTCTGTTGACACCCCGGACAAGTCACTGGTAAATCTATAGCCTGGAAAGAATGTAAACAACCTTTGATTCCCACAGGCCTCATGCTAAGGAGGACTTCCGCGCTATAATACCTGCTATTTAGCAGCTGAGATGTAGAGGGTATGGCCCTGAGCCCGTTCCAGGCGCGGACGGGCGCAGACGGGCTTGCCTTTGGTGCGCCCGCTGCGCGGATGGGAAGTCATCGTCTTCTTATACGTTGTGGAGGAGGGTGGGAGGCGTCCTACAGCTTGACCGCTACCCTTTCCTCCCACCAAGATGGCGGCCACCCTCTTTGCCTCCCGGTGTCAGCTCCTCAATCGGCTGCACAGGTACAGAAATCGGGTGCAGGGAGCCTCAGTGCGACGTTAGTCTCACACACAGGGGTCCGGGATGCTTTGTAAGTAAAAACGGACAATTAAGATATTTACAGCATTTAAAACCAATTTACCAGTAATGTTAACATGGAGGATGGCCCTCAGGTAGTTGTCCTTCATCCAGTTAGTCATCTGTCATGCAGTTGTGGAATTGACTTTGGTGTTGGTGGTGTCTTCAGAGAGGTAGAGGATGAGTTGTGTGTCGGCGTAGGATATTATGTTAAATCTCTAGTTTTGACTACGCTGTCCAGAGGAGCCCTATAAGTGTTAAAGAGGGTGGAGTTGAGATAGGTGATCCATCATTGGATGCCTGTGTTGCGCATCCTTGTGATGAGTGTGTGGTGGGAGACCTTATTGAAGGCTGCTGGGAGGTCTAGGGGGATCAGAGCCACAGTCTCTCCTCTATCAAGTAGGGCTTGGATGTCGTTGGTAGCCGCAGGGTGGTTTGTCTTTGGTGCTGTGGTTGCTGCAGATTGGGCAGAGCCGAGTAGGAGGTTCCGTTCTAGATGTGAGGAGAGCTGGTTGATGGCTTTTTCTAATACTATGACCAGAAACTGGAGCATGGAGATCATCTGTAGTTGTTGAGTTTGCTGGTGTCTGCCCATGGTTTCTTTAGTTGATGAGGTTTGGGGACCAGAACCGCTGGGCTAGCCCAGAGGCTCTCAGAAGGTTCAATAACCCCTAACTCCAGTATCTTGCGGACTTCAGCCTTGATGCTTTCCTTGACTTGGTCTGACTGGCGATAGATCTTGTTTTTTTCATGAGAACTGTTACCAGTGTCTACATCAAGGGTACACCAGTTTGTCAGGCCAGGGGTCAGGGAAAAGAGGCTGGCATACTGTTGCAAGACTTGGTTGCAGTCAGCCTGCTGCTGGGCAGAGAGAGGGTCCGAAAAGACAACCCCTTCTACTGACCCATCTTTTGGACTGCAGGAGAGGAGATCAGGGAGAGGTTCAATCTCTGCTTCCTGTTCCTCATCAGTCACCATCAGCAAGGTGATGTCAGCCCTGTCATTGTAGAGCTTTAGGCGGTTCACATGGATGACCCTTTTGGGCGTCCTGCTTGTGCCGAGGTCAACTAAGTAGGTGACCTCACTCTTTTTCTCTAGGCTAGGGTAAGGGCCACTTCATCTGTCTTGGAGAGCCCTTGGTGCCACTGTATCCAAAACCCACACCTGTTGACCAGGTTGAAATTCAACCAGTGCAGCTTTTTGGTCTTACCATTGCTTCTGAAGCTCCTGGCTGGCCTCAAGATTCTTGGATGCTTTTTCCATGTATTCAGCCATTCTGGAGCTTAGGCCAAGTACAAAGTCCACAATTCCTTGCTTGGGTTCTTGGAGAGGCCTCTCCCAACCCTCTTTCACAAGACAAAGTAGTCCCCTTACAGGATGACCAAACAGAAGTTCAAAGGGGGAAACCCCTACTCCCTTCTGTGGCACTTCCCTATAAGCGAAAAGCAGGCATGGTAACCGGACATCCCATCTCATCTTTAGATTTTCAGGGAGCCCTGTGATCATACCTTTCAATGTCTTGTTGAACCTCTCAACACGTCCATTGGTTTGTGGATGGCATGGGGTAGTAAACTTGCACTGCACTCCACACTCCTTCCACATGTGCTTTAGGTAAGCAGACATGAATTTGGTGCCTCTGTCTGAAACCACCTCCTTAGGAAACCCTACCCTGTTGATAACCCAGAAGGGCCTTGGCTACTGCAGGAGCTGTAGTAGTCCTAAGTGGAATTGCTTCAGGATACCTAGTGGCATGATCCACTACCGCTAGAATGAATGTGTTCCCTGAGGCTGTGGGAGGTTCAAGTGGACCCACAATGTTCACACCTACCCTTTCAAAGGGAACCCCCACCACTGGCAGTGGTATCAGAGGGCGTTTTGGTGGCTACCTGTCTTGCCACTGGCTTGACGGGTAACACAGGAGCGAACAAACTCCTTCACCTTTTGGTGCATCTTTGGCCAGTAGAAGTGACTCACTAGCCTTTCCCAAGTTTTAGTTTGCCCCAGATGTCCAGCTAGGGGGATGTCATGAGCCAACGGTAGGAGGAACTCCCTGTACTTTTGTGGCACTACCACCATCCTGGTGGTTCCAGGAGGGGGGTTTCTTGCCTCAGCATACAGTAATCCCTCTCCCCAATAAGCTCTGTGGGTACCACTGACATCTCCCTGTGCTTCCTAAACAGCTTGCTGCCTCAGGCTTTCAAGAGTGGGACAGTCGTGCTGACCCTGGCACAGTTCTTCCCTAGTGGGCCCCCCTGGGCCCAGGAGTTCAACCATGTAAGGCTCAAGCTCCATGGGCTCAGTTCCCTTCAGGCTTTCCAAGTCCTCTCCCTGAGGAGGGGGTTCCTGAGAGATTGGCTGTGCAGAAGCGGGTCCCACAGTCTTCTTGCTATTTCTCTTGGTTGGTTGGGCCATACTTTCAGGCTCCAACCCTACTTGTTCACCCTTCTTTTTGCTCTGTGCTCTTGTTTGCACACACACCAATTCAGGGATACCCAGCATTGCTGCATTTGTTGTCAACTCAACTTCAGCTCAGGCTGAGGTTTCTAGGTCATTGCCAAGCAGGCAGTCAGCTGGTAATTTCTGAGAGACTGCTACCTGTTTCAGGCCAGTAAACCCCCCCCCCCGCCTCCCTCTCCCCCTCCCAGTCTAGTGTCACCATAGCCATAGAATGAATGGTGGTGACACTGTCAGCTTTGGTGATTGGAAACGTTTTTTCAACTAGGTATTGCTCAGGGGAAACTAGTGTGTCTCTCACCATAGTGACACTGGCACCTGTATCCCTCTGAGCTTCTATTCTGTTCCCATTCACCCAGGGGTACTGTAGATACTTCTTTAAATTGTGTGGCCACACAGCTGCATTGGCAAACTCAACCTCCCCCATGGAAACTAGACTTGGTTGAGTGTACGTCCAGATTTGCTCTGGGCACTCATCTGATCCCAGTTGTAGACTTGCTGCCCCAGGAGTAGTTGTACTGGGTGCCTTAGGGGCTTTGTCATGGGGCATTTTTTGTCTACAGTTAAATATCCCAACTTCTTACAGTTGTTACAATAGGCCTTGGAGGGATCAAAGTTCTTCCCCCTATAGGGCTGAGGCACATAGGGAGTAGTTTGGGACCCACCCACCTGTACAGGTGTTTGGGGCCCTTTGGAAGACTCAGACTTTTTATCTTGGGGATTCTCACCACCTTTCCCCTGGGGAAGTTTTGTGACCACCGTCTTTTGGTCACCCCCAGTGGTTGTCCTTCACCCTTGTCTTGATCCAATAGTCTGCCTTCTTTCCCAATTCTTGGGGAGAAATTAGACCTAGATCTACCAAATGCTGGTACAACTTTTCATTTGTGCAATTACTCAATATGTGTTCCTTCATAAAACAAATCGTAAAGTCCAGTAATTTCATGCACATCATGTCCAGCTAACCAACCATCCAGTGTCTTCACTGAGTAGTCCACAAAGTCAATCCAGGACTGGGTCTGGGTTTTGTGAGCCCCCCTGAATCTAATTCTGTATTCCTCAGTGGTGAGCCCGAATCCCTCAGAGTGCTCTTCATGAGATCATAGGACCCTGCATATGGCCCAGAGAGGGACAGAAGCCTTTCTCTGCTGTTACCAGAGAACAGTTCCCACAGGAGTGCCCCCCAGAGAGGTTTCTTTACTCTTTTAAATACACAAGCCCTCTCAAAGGCTGTGAACCACTTGATGTCATCACCTTCCTCAAATTTAGGGACAATCCCTTTGGGGATTTTAGGATCAGAAGTTTACTTTCTATCGTTATTTTTAGTATTGCTGCCAACATTGATGCATGCTAAACCCATCTCTTTCCATTCTTTTTCTAGAGCCAGGAGTCCGGACTCTAGGTCTACTCTTTTGGCGAGCTTGTCTAACAAGCTGTCGTCTTAACTGGGGCTATTCCCAATGTTTTCTCTGGACCCTGGCCCACCTGTGTAGGTCATAGGGTCCCAGAGGGTGATTCTTGAAGTCAAGGGCATGTGGACCTTTTTCTCCCTAGAGATGATTGGAGGTGAGGAATTATCCCCCTCCTCTGACACCTCTTCCACTCCTGACTGGTCATCACCATGTTCAGAGGGGTGGCCTTTAGCATACTCAGCCAAGAGCTCCTGGGGCCCTAGTTTTGGTTGGATGCAGGACCATTGGTATATTCTTAAGTTTGCATAAGGACCTCAATTCCTTGAAATTCAAGTGTAAGTAAAGTGTGAGGTTGAGCTTCTCAACCAGGTCCTGCACATCATTACCTTCACTAATAGCTGGGTTCTGTTGAGACACTCTGACCTGACAGTTCTAACCTTCTACCCTTGACCACAGTAACTTTTATTTTTCTAAAATTCTAATGGGACTTAAGCAAGGCCCTGACAAGACTTTTAGTATTTTGGAAAAAAATATTTCAGAATTCTAAAGGCAATTTTAAGAGTTCTGTAGTGGGATCAGATGGTAACCAAGTAGTTAAACAGTTGCAAGTTTGTATCCCACTGCTGCCACAATGTAGGAAAGTGGCTCTATATATACCCTGGACCAAAGTAAGGTACAGTGTGTATAGTGTCCCCAGAGGTTTGGCAGAAGCTAAAGTTAGATATAACCTTACTCTCTAAAGTGGTAGCTTGGTCGAGCAGTAATGCAGTATCAGAGGACAGTGTAAAGCATTTGTTGTATGCACTCAGTCAGCAAATGGTCTCTCACACTCAAGAACTGAACTCTAAGCTAATTGTTTTGTATCAAAAGATATAGTTGTTTTATTTTAGAACCAACAAGGTATCAAAATATACTTTCTCAGGATGAGTTACCTTAGTTAAATACTTTTCAAATAGGCAATAGACTTTTTGAATGCAATAGTTAGTTTGTTCCAATAGGCAACACAATTTCAAACACAATGCAACATTGAGCTCAATGGGAATTTTCTAGTTGAATGCAATTAGTTACTTTGTAGATTACTTTTCTAACCATAGGACTGGATCCTAGATTCAGTCCCGAGACATGAGCTGTAAACAGTTAAGTAAAAGCGTTTGTTTACAGTAGTGATTTTTAAGCAATATTATTGTATTTTAAAAGTTGACTCAAACTTTTTCAGTTGAAATTACCAATGTTATCCTATGGAAGAAAATTCAATTTGCTGGTAAATTATGTTCACATTACTTTTGTAATCCAGTACTGGACTCCTAGGTTCAGCACTGGGACCTCTATCTAAAACAGGTAAGTAATTACGTTTTGGTAGTTGGTACGATTTTCAAAGAATATTTGTAGTTTGCAAAAATCGACACCTGGAAATAATTTCAAAGAAAAACTGTGAATGGTTTCCTATGGAAGAAAATTCAGGTTACTGGTAAATACGGTTAAAATTACTTTTCTGGGTTTGTGCTGGGCTAAAAGGTACAGCACTGAGGTCTTTCCTGATAACAGGTGAGTAAATTGGAATTAGTTGTTCGGCTGATTTTAGGTGAATATTTTTTAAGTTTCAAAACTCCACACAGAAGAATTTCTTAGTGAAACCGGTCAATGTTAGCCTATGGAAGAAAAGTAAGTTATCGGCTTTTAGGTAAGTACATGACTGGCAGAGTTAAGGTTCTGGGCATAGACTCAGGGGTCTCTCAGGGTGAGGTAGTTACAGTTGGTACACCCTCAGCGGCACAGGGGCTGCCGGGTGCAGAGGTAGTTAGGCCAGTGTTATCCAACAAGAGGCAGGTGGCCTTCGGTTGGTGGCTTCTGGCTAACAGGCCACACGGTTGTGGGAGCTGGGCTCCTGGTCACTTGCTCAGGGCGAATGGGGAAGTAGGATAGTACAAAGATTGCACTACCAGGGGCACTTTGGCGGCTGGGTGCAGGGTGCTTTTGAGCCTTCGGGCGCTCAATGTTATTCAACGGAGATCTTGAAAAGGGAACAAAGTCGTCGTCTGGGTCGTTGCAGAGGTTACTTGGGCACTGGATTCCATGTGAGAATCGCACGGGGACATCCTCAGGGTCTTTGTCGGGCACACGCTGGGCTCGGCGGGTGCAGAGTGGGCTGGATTTGCGGTTCCTGGCTGGCACCATGGGTATTGCTGTTTGAGCAGAGCCACTGCTCGTGGGAGTCCCAGTGTCTAAGAGGGTCAAGGCAGGCAGGTCGTCCGGGGTTCTTGAGGTTTCTGTCCGCAGGAGACGCCAGGATTTAGCAGGAGCAGGTTGAAGGATCGACGGGCCGGTGGGGCTTGGGCCAAGTCTGCATTGCAGGACTTCTTCTTCTTGGTCATCTTTCTTGTTTCGAAATCGGGATCTGAGGAAGGAAAGTTCATGGTGCGCCTAAATACTAATTTTAGGGGTGTTACAGGTAGGGGAAGGGTAGGGACCAATAGGTCCCTGTCCTGGGGTGAGTACACCCCCTATCCTGCTCCTCTCCTACAGGAGGGGGGCAGAAGCCGATCTCTGAGTGGGCATGGCTCCCCATCTTCAAGATGGCCCGGGGTTAGAGTTGCGCTTCACCTCGCCTCTCTCACCAGAGGGGTGGGGTTAGGACAGGCTGGCACCCCTCCCTTCCTAACGTAGGATTTCCAGCCAGTCTTCCCACCAGAGTGATGGGTCAGAACTGGTGGGGGGCAGTTGCTGAGTACAGCAAGTGGCTTGGAGAAGCTCACAAAGGCAGCATGCCTTTGAAACTTCCCCTTGCCCATCCTGGGGGAGGAGACCTAGCACCTCGCCCAGGATGTGCATTGTTGCAGGCCCAGGAGAGCGGGGGGCTCTCCCCACAAGGGTCCAGCAACATGTCTACTGCGTGGTAGCCTCTCAAATCAGACGTGGATTGTAGGTTAGGTTTCAGGGGGCATCTCTAAGATACCCTCTGTAGTGCATTTTACATTAAATCCCACACTGGCATCAGTGTGGGTTTAATGTGCTGAGAAGTTTGATATCAAACTTGTCAGTCTTCAGTGTAGCCATTATGGTGCTGTGGAGTTCGTAATGACAACCTCCCAGTACCATATACTCTTAATGGCATCACTGCATTTACAGGGCCCAGGAATGGCCCTGGGTACTGTAGGGGCACAGGGCTCATGTACCTGTGCCCACACCACTGGCATAGGGTACTCAGCTAGAGGGGTGACTGAAGTATGCCAGGGCAGTGGGTTTGTGGGCATGGCACACGGGGATGTGTGCCATGTCGATTCTTTGTTTAGTTCTGTACCAGGACACTCAGGCTGCACAGGCAGTGTGTGGGTGTCACGGTGCAGGGACCATAAGGGTGGCACAATAAGTGCTGCAGCCCTTAGGGGTCTTCTCTGGTCACAATGCCCTGGGTACCTCGGGTACCATTTACTAGGCGCTGACAGGTGGCCAGAGATGCCAATTGGGTTTTAGTTTCAACACAGTTTTAGGGAAGGAACACAGGCCCTGGGCACCTGGTTAGCAGGAGACCAGGGTACACTCATTCAAAGTACATCAGCAATTCAGCAAAAAGTGGGGGCATACCATGCAAGAAAGATGCCACTTTCTCACAAGTGGCCTTGGCTGGGATTTGAAGTTTCTGTAGAGGTTGGCGATCTTGTCATGGAAGACTTTTGCAAGGCTGTTGCAGAGTGAGGGGGTAATGTTTGTTGCAGGTGCGGGGTTGGAGAATTCTTTGATGATGATGCAGAGTTCTTTGGTTTTGTTGGAGCTTGATTAAATGCTTGAGGCTAAAGCCATTTTCTTTGATTATCTTAATGGTCTGTGGTAGAGATTGAGGGATGTCAAGAGGGTGATCTTGTCGGTCGTGTCTTTGCTAGTGATCCAGCGGGCTACCAACCTGCGGACATCTATCACTATATACTCATCTGGGCCCATAAACACTCTCACTCGTATAGGCTGGTGAACACCGCTGGGGATCAGTTGTAGGGATAAAATTGAATATTTGTTTACTTATCAATTCTCTAATGTATTACTGATCCGAAGCCCTTTCTATAAATAATTTATCTGGAGGATTTGATGATTATAACATAGGGCTCATTTACCAGATTTTCTTACTGAATAACCACAGACTTCGGTAAGTTTCAAATGTTTATCTAAATTAATCATAAGAGCAAACAAATTACAGTGTTCACTCCATTTTTCGGAGGAAGTAAGATTGGTCCAACAATAAGATTTCACAATGACAAGTGCCTCAGGAAAGAGAGGGTAGAGAGAGAAAGGCACATTGAAACAATATTTTCACAACAATGGAGAGAGAGAGGGAAAATAATAATGCTAGGCACTATGTGAGGTGGGAACTCCTGGTCCCCCAATTAATCTGAAAAAACAATAAAGGAGTAAACCCTCGTGGGTAGAGAGAAAGGTAACTCTCTTACAATGAGCACTAGTGCTCTGGTTAGCACATTTTGCCCCAACCTGTTACTGGATAGAGCATATCCTTATAGAAGACCCCTCACTCACCAACCTAGTTGGTGACATGCTTCATCATCGGGGTCCCACCCCATAGGCCGAGTGCCTACAGGGTGTGCTGCGACACCTGATTACAGTGGAGCTGGTTTCGTTTTTATGTGTACAAGACTATCAAAATTGTGTATTAAAAAGGGCCAACACTACTCACTTCAAGTATTTATTCTTGAGCGCTTGAACCCTTAGTAAAAATAAAGTGTGGCACCTTTGCCCAATTAGGAAGGCTTTGGTGTCAAAAAGTCGTGTTAAAATATATAAAAATAGCGAAAGTGTGCTATGTGAATGTGAATGTACAAAACTATTGTTTAAAAAGGTCTACATGTTTCAACCCAAACATGGATTCGAGGGTTTTCGTCAGGACCGTAGGTGATTTGAACTGGGTGGTCCGCCCACGCTAAGGAGCGTCCTGCCCTAGTTCAATTTAGAGATCGTAAATAGGGATCTCGTGCAAAAAGGTGCGTTTTTCACTTTTGAAAAAACCTGTGAAAAGACAGGGAAACAAAAAACAGGAAGGGGTCACACACAGGGGTAGACAAAATGGATTGTACCACATGTAACATATATATTCATGATTATTTAGGAACAATCATAATATCCACGTGTGGAATCATACCAGCATATCACTATCGTGATTAGAACATATCTACTGCGTGGGTGGCAACAGAAATATAGTGATAAAATGCCGGGAGGTGCCTTTCAATCAAAGGGCAGCCGCCAAATGAGAGGTGTCGAAATGGTTTGGCGTCTGGGATACGTGAAAATCAGGGGTCGATAAATGGGAGAGTGACCTGTTAGCGTGCTGCGCTGTGAACGGCTGCCAAATAATTGTGAGCAGTCGTGAGAAAAAACCGTCTCAATAGTATTGAGGCGGCTGGTTATTCAGTGCTTACGCTTGAAAGCAAAACTCTCGCTTCATAGGCACCAGCGTTACCAAGTGGACAGGATTCCGTTCTCCTGTAGGTGAAAAAACAAGTTTCCAGTGTCAGCGATGTGATCAAAGCGCATTGACAATCGAGTATTGCCCCAAGAAGAAATAGTAAATAATACAGGCGGTCGTTCCCGCTTAGCGGTCCTTCAAGTGTACTTACTTGTCGCTTCTGTTCATCAGACCGATTAACCTACTTGGTTCTTGCTCGGCGTGCCCCGTGGAGTGTCGCCGGTGCCTGTTTGCCGGTAATGTGAACACTTCCTCGTTGGGCGTGGCCGGGTCACGTGTGGTGAGCACGTGATCCGGAGATGGCCAATCACAATCTTCGGTGAACACTATTGTAGGACTTGCCCGAGTCAAGCAATGTATACATTGCCATGGAAACAGGTGCAGTGATCTCGGGCGGACAGCGCTCGCGTTGCTTAGCTATATTTCTTGGGTATTTTTATCGTGTTTCTAAGCACATACATGGGAGTGGATGGGCAATATTTACAAGGTGTTTAGTATACAGAGATTACTTTCAGGACATAGGAAAATGATTGCCTTTTAGAGACTTTGACAAAACTGGACAGGCATAAGATAAATCCGTCGGGTGGGGTGCTCTCTTATGTCAGTACATTGTTCCACGGAATGTTATCGTTTAAGCCGGTTTTGTGCGTGGAAAGTCTGTAGACCCACCTCTGTTCCTTCTCGTATAGGCGTTTTTCTAGGTTTGTACCAAGTTGTATTTGTTCAATTATTGTCCACTTTATGTCATCAGCAGTGTGACCTACCGACAAAAAATGTTCAGTAAGCTTTGTATTCCAGCAGCCGTTTTTCCAACCAAACCCCTACACACCCCCTTTTTTATACCGGGGCGGAAGAGGAAGGGGAAAACGAAGAAATCAAAACTATGGAGCTCAGGTACACTGGGCAGCGGAAGATCCGAGCGCGAACCAGAACAAGCCCAGACCGCAACAAGCAGGACCAAGCAACCGGAGAACCTAATAACCAACCTCGCAACTAGACCATTGAGCACAGACGAAGAATCAGTTTTGAATAAAGGCTTAGGATTTGTACCGACAGCGAATCTGGACAAATTCAGACTTCACTGCGAACTCTCGTCTTTTTTTCGAAAACTCAGACTTAAAGCCTTTTTCGAAAAAAGACCAATCACTGAGGAGAATCCAGATCCTAATGAAACAGGTCTGAGAAACAAAGCCACTTTCACCCCTCCGCCACACTCGATACCTGTGGAAGTTTCCACATTCGAGCAGGCTGTTTTCAATGAAATTGAGAATACAAAACCCAAGAAACAATTCATGAACCTGACTAATCAGGAAAGAGTGGCCCTCGAAACCCTGCGGAACTGTGAAACAATAGTGATAAAACCTGCGGATAAAGGTGGAGGAATTGTTGTGCAAGATCGCACAGCTTACCAAACCGAATGTCTTCGACTTCTAGCAGATGACAATAGTTATCGGAGACTACCAGTGGATCCAACAGAAGACTTGAAAAGCGAGATAACATCGCTAGTGGAATATGGAGAAACAAAGGGTTTTATATCTAAACAGGAGGCAAATTTCCTT
Source organism: Lissotriton vulgaris (assembly GCF_964263255.1). Classification (NCBI taxonomy): domain Eukaryota; kingdom Metazoa; phylum Chordata; class Amphibia; order Caudata; family Salamandridae; genus Lissotriton; species Lissotriton vulgaris. The sequence continues at coordinate 359,957,719 of NC_141696.1, read as the reverse complement.
TGCAACAGCGAAGGGAAAATCCCCTACTTCTATACCCTCCCCAAAATACATAAAAACAGGATACCACCGCCAGGTAGACCAATTGTCTCTGGTTTGGGATCAGTCCTCGAACCACTATCACAATTTTGCGACGTTTTCTTCAAAGCCATGGTGCAAAGAACCAGCACATACCTACAGGACACAAAGAGTCTCCTACAAATTCTTGACCAACTCACTGTGGATAATGACACCATCCTGGTGAGTTTTGACATTGAGAGCCTGTACACCAGCATCCCTCAAGATGCAACGCTGGAAGTACTAGAAAGAGCTCTAGAGAAGGAAACATGGACATCAAGAACACCCAAAAACTTCATTCTCGAGTGTGCAAGGCTAGCACTAAAAAGGAATTATTTTGAGTTTGAGGGCCAAATATTCCTACAGACGGGTGGAACATCCATGGGCAGTTCTTTTGCTCCAAGCATAGCGGGTTTGTATGTATTTGATTTTGAAGAGAAATACATTCTCAGCGATACAAACCCCTATAGCTCCAATCTCCTGATATGGCGTAGGTACATCGACGATGTGCTAACCATTTGGAAAGGCTCAGAGGAATCACTAACCTCTTTCTTCAACTGGATAAACACTCGAGACAATCATCTAAAGTTCACATATGAAAAAAGCAGTGACACCCTGGTCTTCCTAGACGTAAAAATCACAAAAAAAGATGGGAAATTGACTACTATTACCCATTACAAACCTACTGCCAAAAATAACCTCCTTCATTTTGAAAGTTTTCACCCCAGACCCCTACGCGAAAATTTACCATACGGGCAATACCTTAGAATCCGTAGGAACTGTAGTGAACTGGATGACTACAAGAGCCAAGCCAAAGATCTTTCTCAGAAACTTCAAAACCGAGGTTACCCTAACAGAATCCTCCAGAAAAGCCAGAAGCGAGCTCGTAATCAGCCTCGCGCAGCGCTCTTGGAACCAAAAGAAAGGGCCCCGGAAGAGATCCCCTTGACGTGTGTTACAACATATAACACTATATCCAATGACGTGTCAAGAATAATAAAAAAGCACTGGAACATTCTGAATACAGGCAACCTAAGATGGAACAAACCGTTATTCTCTTTCAAAAGAGCACGAAGCATAAAAGATGCGGTAGTCAATACCAGACCCCTAGCGATACACCCTAAGAAAGAAACACAAACTAATCTATGGGGTCTACCTAAGGTAACTGGTCACTACAAATGCGGAAGTTGCAGTGTCTGCCCCTTTACCACAAATACAAAAACATTACTGTTGGAACCTAACAAAGTGTGGACAATTAGAGGACAGACCAACTGCAATAGCGAGAATGTCATCTACAGATTGACATGCCCATGCGACTTGCATTATGTAGGAATGACCAGCAGAAAAATAAAACTTCGCATAGGAGAGCACAGAAGCACCATCAGGTGCAGGAAAACGAATACAAAGCTTACTGAACATTTTTTGTCGGTAGGTCACACTGCTGATGACATAAAGTGGACAATAATTGAACAAATACAACTTGGTACAAACCTAGAAAAACGCCTATACGAGAAGGAACAGAGGTGGGTCTACAGACTTTCCACGCACAAAACCGGCTTAAACGATAACATTCCGTGGAACAATGTACTGACATAAGAGAGCACCCCACCCGACGGATTTATCTTATGCCTGTCCAGTTTTGTCAAAGTCTCTAAAAGGCAATCATTTTCCTATGTCCTGAAAGTAATCTCTGTATACTAAACACCTTGTAAATATTGCCCATCCACTCCCATGTATGTGCTTAGAAACACGATAAAAATACCCAAGAAATATAGCTAAGCAACGCGAGCGCTGTCCGCCCGAGATCACTGCACCTGTTTCCATGGCAATGTATACATTGCTTGACTCGGGCAAGTCCTACAATAGTGTTCACCGAAGATTGTGATTGGCCATCTCCGGATCACGTGCTCACCACACGTGACCCGGCCACGCCCAACGAGGAAGTGTTCACATTACCGGCAAACAGGCACCGGCGACACTCCACGGGGCACGCCGAGCAAGAACCAAGTAGGTTAATCGGTCTGATGAACAGAAGCGACAAGTAAGTACACTTGAAGGACCGCTAAGCGGGAACGACCGCCTGTATTATTTACTATTTCTTCTTGGGGCAATACTCGATTGTCAATGCGCTTTGATCACATCGCTGACACTGGAAACTTGTTTTTTCACCTACAGGAGAACGGAATCCTGTCCACTTGGTAACGCTGGTGCCTATGAAGCGAGAGTTTTGCTTTCAAGCGTAAGCACTGAATAACCAGCCGCCTCAATACTATTGAGACGGTTTTTTCTCACGACTGCTCACAATTATTTGGCAGCCGTTCACAGCGCAGCACGCTAACAGGTCACTCTCCCATTTATCGACCCCTGATTTTCACGTATCCCAGACGCCAAACCATTTCGACACCTCTCATTTGGCGGCTGCCCTTTGATTGAAAGGCACCTCCCGGCATTTTATCACTATATTTCTGTTGCCACCCACGCAGTAGATATGTTCTAATCACGATAGTGATATGCTGGTATGATTCCACACGTGGATATTATGATTGTTCCTAAATAATCATGAATATATATGTTACATGTGGTACAATCCATTTTGTCTACCCCTGTGTGTGACCCCTTCCTGTTTTTTGTTTCCCTGTCTTTTCACAGGTTTTTTCAAAAGTGAAAAACGCACCTTTTTGCACGAGATCCCTATTTACGATCTCTAAATTGAACTAGGGCAGGACGCTCCTTAGCGTGGGCGGACCACCCAGTTCAAATCACCTACGGTCCTGACGAAAACCCTTGAATCCATGTTTGGGTTGAAACATGTAGACCTTTTTAAACAATAGTTTTGTACATTCACATTCACATAGCACACTTTCGCTATTTTTATATATTTTAACACGACTTTTTGACACCAAAGCCTTCCTAATTGGGCAAAGGTGCCACACTTTATTTTTACTAAGAGTTCAAGCGCTCAAGAATAAATACTTGAAGTGAGTAGTGTTGGCCCTTTTTAATACACAATTTTGATAGTCTTGTACACATAAAAACGAAACCAGCTCCACTGTAATCAGGTGTCGCAGCACACCCTGTAGGCACTCGGCCTATGGGGTGGGACCCCGATGATGAAGCATGTCACCAACTAGGTTGGTGAGTGAGGGGTCTTCTATAAGGATATGCTCTATCCAGTAACAGGTTGGGGCAAAATGTGCTAACCAGAGCACTAGTGCTCATTGTAAGAGAGTTACCTTTCTCTCTACCCACGAGGGTTTACTCCTTTATTGTTTTTTCAGATTAATTGGGGGACCAGGAGTTCCCACCTCACATAGTGCCTAGCATTATTATTTTCCCTCTCTCTCTCCATTGTTGTGAAAATTTAGGCAGCGCACAGCTGCGAGAGTTGTATAATACATATTAGACACCACACTACACTTGCCAAAACCCTTTGGCAACATGGCCGAAAACCAGGGGCTATCATATACCTCTGCAGAGGTCGATGAGATTATGAGTGACCTATCTGTGTTCGCAGATGCAAATATAGCACAAAGTATTTCAACAACAAAAGATTGGGAGAATCTTACAGAGATGAAGAGAAACAGAATCAGGACCATCTTGCATGGGACAATTCTAAAAGAATACTTGAGTAACAGTATGGCTCCTAAAGGGCTACTGGTTTCAAATGCACCCCGCATTTTCCTTGAAGACGAAGCCTTCCGAAAAGACTGGGCGGCCATAGCATGGCACTGTACGCACGACTGGATCGTTTTGATATTAAAGACAGCCTTAAGACTGTCCGAAACAATACAAGTCGAGATCCAGGTGACAGAAAGCCACATGAAGACTACGATTACAGGCTTTAAGAAAAAACTTGATGAATTAAACAAGGAAATGACAGACTATAAAGACAATTTGACCCAGCAAAAAGTGCAAAAGTTCCATAAGGATCTAAAGAGATTTTCTTATACCAAGGCATACCCATACTCTGACCCAGAGTTTACCCCTCAATCTAAAGGAGAAGATACCTCAGATGCCTCCAGTAATGCCTCAAGCAATACTTCTAATTCAAGTATAAATTCTGGAGGAAGCAACTCCAAACCAAGAGGGAGAGGACGGGGTAGAGGTCAAGGGAACTGGTCACATTACGCACCGGTACCAATGCAAGGACCACCTGATCCATACTATCACCCACAAAATATGCCAATGTATGGCTGGCAACCACCATTCCAGCAGCCGTTTTTCCAACCAAACCCCTACACACCCCCTTTTTTATACCGGGGCGGAAGAGGAAGGGGAAAACGAAGAAATCAAAACCAGGGAGCTCAGGTACACTGGGCAGCGGAAGATCCGAGCGCGAACCAGAACAAGCCCAGACCGCAACAAGCAGGACCAAGCAACCGGAGAACCTAATAACCAACCTCGCAACTAGACCATTGAGCACAGACGAAGAATCAGTTTTGAATAAAGGCTTAGGATTTGTACTGACAGCGAATCTGGACAAATTCAGACTTCACTGCGAACTCTCGTCTTTTTTTCGAAAACTCAGACTTAAAGCCTTTTTCGAAAAAAGACCAATCACTGAGGAGAATCCAGATCCTAATGAAACAGGTCTGAGAAACAAAGCCACTTTCACCCCTCCGCCACACTCGATACCTGTGGAAGTTTCCACATTCGAGCAGGCTGTTTTCAATGAAATTGAGAATACAAAACCCAAGAAACAATTCATGAACCTGACTAATCAGGAAAGAGTGGCCCTCGAAACCCTGCGGAACTGTGAAACAATAGTGATAAAACCTGCGGATAAAGGTGGAGGAATTGTTGTGCAAGATCGCACAGCTTACCAAACCGAATGTCTTCGACTTCTAGCAGATGACAATAGTTATCGGAGACTACCAGTGGATCCAACAGAAGACTTGAAAAGCGAGATAACATCGCTAGTGGAATATGGAGAAACAAAGGGTTTTATATCTAAACAGGAGGCAAATTTCCTTTGCAACAGCGAAGGGAAAATCCCCTACTTCTATACCCTCCCCAAAATACATAAAAACAGGATACCACCGCCAGGTAGACCAATTGTCTCTGGTTTGGGATCAGTCCTCGAACCACTATCACAATTTTGCGACGTTTTCTTCAAAGCCATGGTGCAAAGAACCAGCACATACCTACAGGACACAAAGAGTCTCCTACAAATTCTTGACCAACTCACTGTGGATAATGACACCATCCTGGTGAGTTTTGACATTGAGAGCCTGTACACCAGCATCCCTCAAGATGCAACGCTGGAAGTACTAGAAAGAGCTCTAGAGAAGGAAACATGGACATCAAGAACACCCAAAAACTTAATTCTCGAGTGTGCAAGGCTAGCACTAAAAAGGAATTATTTTGAGTTTGAGGGCCAAATATTCCTACAGACGGGTGGAACATCCATGGGCAGTTCTTTTGCTCCAAGCATAGCGGGTTTGTATGTATTTGATTTTGAAGAGAAATACATTCTCAGCGATACAAACCCCTATAGCTCCAATCTCCTGATATGGCGTAGGTACATCGACGATGTGCTAACCATTTGGAAAGGCTCAGAGGAATCACTAACCTCTTTCTTCAACTGGATAAACACTCGAGACAATCATCTAAAGTTCACATATGAAAAAAGCAGTGACACCCTGGTCTTCCTAGACGTAAAAATCACAAAAAAAGATGGGAAATTGACTACTATTACCCATTACAAACCTACTGCCAAAAATAACCTCCTTCATTTTGAAAGTTTTCACCCCAGACCCCTACGCGAAAATTTACCATACGGGCAATACCTTAGAATCCGTAGGAACTGTAGTGAACTGGATGACTACAAGAGCCAAGCCAAAGATCTTTCTCAGAAACTTCAAAACCGAGGTTACCCTAACAGAATCCTCCAGAAAAGCCAGAAGCGAGCTCGTAATCAGCCTCGCGCAGCGCTCTTGGAACCAAAAGAAAGGGCCCCGGAAGAGATCCCCTTGACGTGTGTTACAACATATAACACTATATCCAATGACGTGTCAAGAATAATAAAAAAGCACTGGAACATTCTGAATACAGGCAACCTAAGATGGAACAAACCGTTATTCTCTTTCAAAAGAGCACGAAGCATAAAAGATGCGGTAGTCAATACCAGACCCCTAGCGATACACCCTAAGAAAGAAACACAAACTAATCTATGGGGTCTACCTAAGGTAACTGGTCACTACAAATGCGGAAGTTGCAGTGTCTGCCCCTTTACCACAAATACAAAAACATTACTGTTGGAACCTAACAAAGTGTGGACAATTAGAGGACAGACCAACTGCAATAGCGAGAATGTCATCTACAGATTGACATGCCCATGCGACTTGCATTATGTAGGAATGACCAGCAGAAAAATAAAACTTCGCATAGGAGAGCACAGAAGCACCATCAGGTGCAGGAAAACGAATACAAAGCTTACTGAACATTTTTTGTCGGTAGGTCACACTGCTGATGACATAAAGTGGACAATAATTGAACAAATACAACTTGGTACAAACCTAGAAAAACGCCTATACGAGAAGGAACAGAGGTGGGTCTACAGACTTTCCACGCACAAAACCGGCTTAAACGATAACATTCCGTGGAACAATGTACTGACATAAGAGAGCACCCCACCCGACGGATTTATCTTATGCCTGTCCAGTTTTGTCAAAGTCTCTAAAAGGCAATCATTTTCCTATGTCCTGAAAGTAATCTCTGTATACTAAACACCTTGTAAATATTGCCCATCCACTCCCATGTATGTGCTTAGAAACACGATAAAAATACCCAAGAAATATAGCTAAGCAACGCGAGCGCTGTCCGCCCGAGATCACTGCACCTGTTTCCATGGCAATGTATACATTGCTTGACTCGGGCAAGTCCTACAATAGTGTTCACCGAAGATTGTGATTGGCCATCTCCGGATCACGTGCTCACCACACGTGACCCGGCCACGCCCAACGAGGAAGTGTTCACATTACCGGCAAACAGGCACCGGCGACACTCCACGGGGCACGCCGAGCAAGAACCAAGTAGGTTAATCGGTCTGATGAACAGAAGCGACAAGTAAGTACACTTGAAGGACCGCTAAGCGGGAACGACCGCCTGTATTATTTACTATTTCTTCTTGGGGCAATACTCGATTGTCAATGCGCTTTGATCACAGCGCTGACACTGGAAACTTGTTTTTTCACCTACAGGAGAACGGAATCCTGTCCACTTGGTAACGCTGGTGCCTATGAAGCGAGAGTTTCGCTTTCAAGCGTAAGCACTGAATAACCAGCCGCCTCAATACTATTGAGACGGTTTTTTTTCTCACGACTGCTCACAATTATTTGGCAGCCGTTCACAGCGCAGCACGCTAACAGGTCACTCTCCCATTTATCGACCCCTGATTTTCACGTATCCCAGACGCCAAACCATTTCGACACCTCTCATTTGGCGGCTGCCCTTTGATTGAAAGGCACCTCCCGGCATTTTATCACTATATTTCTGTTGCCACCCACGCAGTAGATATGTTCTAATCACGATAGTGATATGCTGGTATGATTCCACACGTGGATATTATGATTGTTCCTAAATAATCATGAATATATATGTTACATGTGGTACAATCCATTTTGTCTACCCCTGTGTGTGACCCCTTCCTGTTTTTTGTTTCCCTGTCTTTTCACAGGTTTTTTCAAAAGTGAAAAACGCACCTTTTTGCACGAGATCCCTATTTACGATCTCTAAATTGAACTAGGGCAGGACGCTCCTTAGCGTGGGCGGACCACCCAGTTCAAATCACCTACGGTCCTGACGAAAACCCTTGAATCCATGTTAGGGTTGAAACATGTAGACCTTTTTAAACAATAGTTTTGTACATTCACATTCACATAGCACACTTTCGCTATTTTTATATATTTTAACACGACTTTTTGACACCAAAGCCTTCCTAATTGGGCAAAGGTGCCACACTTTATTTTTACTAAGGGTTCAAGCGCTCAAGAATAAATACTTGAAGTGAGTAGTGTTGGCCCTTTTTAATACACAATTTTGATAGTCTTGTACACATAAAAACGAAACCAGCTCCACTGTAATCAGGTGTCGCAGCACACCCTGTAGGCACTCGGCCTATGGGGTGGGACCCCGATGATGAAGCATGTCACCAACTAGGTTGGTGAGTGAGGGGTCTTCTATAAGGATATGCTCTATCCAGTAACAGGTTGGGGCAAAATGTGCTAACCAGAGCACTAGTGCTCATTGTAAGAGAGTTACCTTTCTCTCTACCCACGAGGGTTTACTCCTTTATTGTTTTTTCACATTGAAACAATACACAGAAATATATTTGCCTAGATGGTGTGAAAATCAGATCCCTCTGGCCAAGAGTAAATGGGCCCCTTAAAAAGTTCAGGTGACAGGTACTATAGGACAGGACCAATGACCTCTTCTGGATTCGACGCCTGCGTCTCACCTCTCTGAAACTAACTTCCTCCTCGATTCTTAGTCCATCTTCTTCCAATTCTATTACCTCCTTGATTGTTCAGTGCTCTCCTTCTAATTCTAATTTTCATTTGAAAATTCTAAGTGTGCTTCTTCAGACAACCTCGGTCTCTCAGCGTTCTGGCTGTGACTCCTCTAACTAATCTACTAACTACCCCAATTATACTTTCTTAATGGCATGTACCACCCCTAAATGTTTCAACCTTATGAAACTCCTATTTCTGATTGGACGAACTGAGGGGATGATCATCACACGAAGCTAAGTTTTAATACTTTTCTTAAGTTCATTATTTTAAGTTCCCTCCCATTAATTTGTTCTCCCAAGCTTTATTTCCCACCCATATTTGTAAACTTTATCGACTACAATGTATACCATTCCAAAGCTGTCCATTGAATCTTCAGGATGTTCAGTTGGTTCCCAGGACGTTTGGAGAATTTCCTTGGACGAGTCCCAAGACTTGAGCTCACTGCTTTAGAGTTGTCCCTCTTGTGTATTAGGGCAACCCCACGTGGGTATCAGACTTTATCATCTTTCAGAGGCCCCAATACGAACTAATGGAGAGGTCAAAAGACAAAGTATTACATTCAGAATAAAATGATTTTACTGTATACCACCTATCTCTACTCTAATCCCATTTACTTATAAAGGCCATTTATGCATTAGCACTTAGTATATAACAAGGTTTAGTTTCAGCTAAGCAGATGCGAGCACGTGAGTTCCCAAGTGGCTATATTACATTCTATTGCACTGAAGCAGAATTTTCCCTCCAAGTGTTAAGATGTCATGCAGCTGACGCATGGTAGCAGCCATCTTTAATCACACTCTGGTTACTATTAGTAAAACACGTAGGCAAGCTTCACCTTTTCTAGAAAATATATGGAATGTTGTGCAAAATGAATATTACAGACGTTATTAACCCCTTCGAGGCTGATGACGAGCTGGGCTCGTCATGGTGTAGCCTTCTCAAACACTGATGACGAGCCCAGCTCGTCATGAACAATGGGTTTTTTAAAAAGTCAGCATAGAAGGAGAATCAACGCAGCGCGCATGTGGTTAATACTTAGTTTCGGGATTTTATGAGAGGATTGCGTCCGACCAAGTCTTTTTCACGAGTCCTTGCTCCATCGCTAGTGTGCCATCTCCTTTCCAGTTGTTTATAGTGTCATTTAGCTGTTCTGAGGTCTTCAGTGTACCAGGTAGCCTGCTTGATCGACCTTCTGTGGGTATTGTTGCTGATGGGAGCGATGCTGTCTGCGTAGTTGGTGATCCAGGTGCCGTGGTGGGCGTTGGGCAGACCGTGGGCGGAGGTTCGTGAGCCGGTGATGTTGAAGTGGTCAATAGAATGGTCGGTCTAGGTGACTTCCATGGTGTGACCGTACCATGCTAAGTTTCTGGAGGTGAAGATGGTGTCTAGCGTGTGGCCTGCAGTGTGTGTGGGATCGTGGATGAGTTGGGCGAGTCCAGAGTTGTTTATGCTGTCGCGTAGGTTGGTAGGGTTGATAGTATTGTGGTTGTCGAGATTGAAGTTGATGTTGCTGATGAAAATTTTGGTTAGGTCTATGGTGAGGAGAGCGATGAAGTACCAGAAGTCTGGACTTGGTCTTGGAGGATAGTAGGAGAGGGTGCCCCTGATGGTTGTTAACAGTCTGTTTGGAGTCAGAAGTTGAGGCGTTCCTTACCTTGGGTGATGTCGTTGTTTGTGGTGGTACATTGAATGTATTCCTTATGTATAATGGCTATCGCAGGCATGTTGAATCGGTTGCAGTGGGTACGCTTCTAACCTTCAGGTATTGCAGTGGCGATGTTGAATGTGTCATGGCGATGACGAGTGAGGTGTTAAGACCCCTTTTGTATTACAATGACAAAACTGAAGGATGTTAAAAAATTAACTTTGTAGTTAAACTGATATAAACCAGTACACATAATTAGTAATCACAAATGTTAAACCAGACTGGTGAGCCCTATAACTATGCTGCGTTTTGGTTGACTTCTAGACAGTCAGTATCTTCCACGGAGATTTATAGCTACTACTCGAGACAATAGTATTATAGTATCAATCAACATATAGGTATTGCTTCTTCTCCCTAACAGGTGCCTGTAAAGAACTCTAATAAAGAAATAGTGTCACGCTAGCTCACAGAATGCATCCTCACTGATCATCTGCTGGACAAGAGGGCTTTAAAATAAACTACTTTCCTGGGCAGAAGGCTGTACTTGTAAAAGAAAATGGTTCTAGTCTCTGTTACTGTCATAGTTCCCAAAAACATTCCTTTCAATTTTTTAATTGTTTTTTGTGTTTTTTAGTCTTGTGTAAACCTGACAATTTGGTCTGTTTTAAAATAGTAACTTCGTTGATCAGTCCAATTTACAATGCTACTTACTTCTACATTTATTAATTTCATATTCAATGTATTTAAATTTTGTTTTATCATTCTCTTATATTTTACTCCCATTAAAAATGATTTTAAACCAGTACATGCACTGGCAATGGCATGAAACTCTTGGGGGTGGGGGGAGGGGGGTGCAGAAATATATATATTTTTTTAAAAAGGCATTTAATTTGAAGTTTCTGTACCTACCATAACACATAAATGTTCATTTGAAATACAAACAACTTGCAACACCTCTATATAAAATAAATACATCTGTTACCATACAGTTAAGTGACTGGTTAAAAAAATACAAGTTTGCCAAAATGTTATGGCAAATTAGGGTGGTACTAAGCAACAAAGAGTGGATAATCTGAGGAAATGGATGCGGAGAGGAGATGCTGTACTTGGGCAGGGATCTGTCATTACATGTATCTGAAAGAGACACGTTAGTGATAGATTCCTTACCTTAGAATATCCCCTGGCGTCAGACTGGAACCGTAAAGCTTTGGTCAGCAGTACTCTTGCGTGTCGATAGGTGTCGTCGTACTGTGCCGCGTGCGTCGTTGCCGTTGTATTCACCGAGATTACATCACTGGAGCTACTGATCTTTCTTTATCCGTGCCAGCAAGCGCAGATCCGGAGAGAGTGGTACCCCGTCACTTGTTGACGAAGTACATTTTTGTTAATAATTGTAAGTACACTGTACTCCTGGTGCTTAGGGATGCCCGATTTCAAGCTTTGCGAGGCCTGTCCGCTTACGATGTCACTGACGGACATGCGATGTGAGTGTCTTTTCTGCCTGGGGTGTGACCACGACACAGAGTCGTGTTCCCACTGCCTGGCCATGGTCCCGAAAACGTTGCAGGAGCGGTCCCGAAAGTGGCTGGAGGCCCGGGAGTCGGCCCCATGTCGTTCCAGGCCTTGATCTCGTGGGAGGTCGAGGGCCCAGTCGCAGAGCAAGCACCACCATTCGAAGTCTTCACACTCTGAGTCAGGTAAGGCAAAGCACAAAAAGTCGAAGAAGTGTAGCCGATCTTCATCCTCCCCTCACTGGTCGTGGGAAACGGCTGAGGGGGGAGGCGGCGCCGCCCCTCCGGCTCCAACGGAGCCTGAGCAGTTACCATTGGCTTACCCACCTTTCCCAGGTTCATCGGCGACTCTGGCCGCATTGCAAGAGTTCCTGTCTGCAATGGCACGTATCTCTTCGGCCCGTGTGGCCCCGTCGAAACTCCTTCGGTCCTCGCGGGCCCCACTGTTCTACAAGCCTCAACGTCGCCGGCCCCAACGTCGTTGACGCCTAGAGACCTCCATGGCTCCGGCCGTGGCTCCCCTTTATTGTTGGTAGACCCCATACGGCCCCCATCGACGGCGACAATGGCGGCCGACACAGACTTATTTTCCGACGTCGGCACGGTGCCGGAGGGATGTCTCCCGACACCGATGGGAGACTTTTACCCTTTCATTCATTTACGTCCTTGTCCACTTGTGGACGAAGGGGAGGATTGAGAGGTGTTTGAAGACCCTCTCGCAGCACAGTGCGGGTCTGTCCCCGAGTGGGATCAGGAGACGGATGCCGGTTCTCCGGATTACAATCCGGCGCCTGATTCACCATCCCCTTCAGCTACTATAGCGGAGAGTGGTTCCTTTTCCACGGTGCTACGTAGGGCGGCCGAGGCTCTTGGCCTCGAGCTCTCTACAGTGGCTGTCAGGACTAACTTACTGACTGAAGTGCTTTGGCCAGCTTCTTCCTCTACAGAACCGCTGTTGTCTTTTAACGATGCAATGACTGATGTGCTTCTGGGCACTTGGTCCCGGCCCAACACAGGGGCCCCTGTGGACAAAGGTGTTGGCTGACGCCATCGCCCGACCCCAGACGACCCTGCCTTCCTTACCCAGCGCCCTACACCTGAGAGCTTGGTGGTTCAGGCCTCAACGTCCCTGAGTGCGTTTGCTTCTGCTCCACCAGACAAGGAATCAAGAAATTGGAGCTGTTTGGAAAGAAGATTTATTCTTCCGCAAGTTCTGGACTGCGATATGTGAACACTGCCTGTCTCTTGGGCTGCTATTCCCATTCTGTATGAGTTGCGGTTGAGCAGGTGCTACCACATTGTCTGGCTTTTCTGCAGATGTCCAGAATACTTTTATGGACATGCCCTTCGATGGCACTCGCCTCTTTAGTGATAAGGCGGATTCCACATTGGAGCGTTTCAAGGACTCTCGGGCCACAGCCAAGTCCTTAGGCTTTTCGGCCGCACATACTCCTTCCGCCTCTAACTTTCATTCCTTTCGAAGCTCCAGAAGGGGCGTACAAACATGTTCATTTCAGAACAAGCTTGTGCAGCAACATTCCCAGCGCAGCCACGGACCGCGGGGCTCGCAGAGGCGTGTTACGGGGCCAGCGTGCGGGTCAGTCCCCCTACACCCCCGCTGCCAGTGCCTCCACACCTACCTAGGCTGGTGTTTCAGGCCGACCAGACGCCAGTGGGGGGCAGGAATAGTCATCGCCTCCCCCCACTGGCGCACCATTACATCAAACAGGTGGGATCTGGAGACTGTTCGAAGGGGCTACCCTCTCACCTTCAAATCTACCTAGTCAGCTATGCCACCGCATGTCGGTGGGTCATTTGGCACTTCTCCAGCAGGAAGTTGGCCAAGGGGGCCATAGAGCCCGTTCCGACGCCAGAAGTAGGTCGTGGTTGTTACTCCCACTACTTCTTGGTTCCAAAGAAGGACAAGGGTCTACGTCCCATCTTACACATTCGGAACGTAAATCGCTTCCTCCAGAAGGAGAAGTTCAAAAAGCTCACTCTGGCTCAGGTCTTGTCTGCTCTCGACCCACAAGACTGGATGGTGGCACTGGACCTGCAGGATGCTTATTTTCATATTACTGTCCTGCCGGCCCATTGGCGTTACCTGCAATTCATGGTGGGCCAGGAGCATTTTCAGTTCACTGTGCTCCCCTTTGGCCTTACCAGCGCCCCTCGGGTGTTCATGAAAGTGATGGCGGTGCTCGCAGTTCATCTGCGCAGATCAGGGGTTTCAGTCTTTCCCTTTCTCGACGACTGGTTGTTAAAGGCGGGCTCGCCCAGGCAGTCGTCTCCCACCTCCAGACTACGGCCGTCCTCCTACATTTGCTGGGTTTTCCATCATCGTGCAGAAGTGTCACCTGATTCTCTCCCAGAAGCTTCTCTTCATCGAAGCGGTTCTGGACACGGGGCAGTTTCGGATTTATCCTCCAGAACAGCGATTCCGGGACATTCGGGCTATGATTCTGTTCTTTCAGCCCTTGTCCTGGTTTTCGGTCAAGATGACCTTGAGGCTACTGGGACTCATGGCCCTGCTGACCAACCATGCCAGGTGGTACATGCGGGCTCTGCAGTGGGACCTAAAGTTCCAATGGGTGCAGCATCAGGGGAACCTGTCCGACTACGTCCAGATCTTGGAGGGCACTGCACATCAATTGAAGTGGTGGCTCACAAATCCGCATTGGGTCAGCGGCAGATCCCTCTCACTTCCCCAACTGGAACACACAGTAGTGACGGACGTGTCCCTCCTGGGATGGGAGAGGCGGAGATCAGAGGCCTCTGGTCTCCGACTGAGTCCCGGCTCCATATCCACCTTCTGGAGCTTTGGGCGATCGTTCTAGCACCAAAGGCATTCCTTCCCCCTGTCAGGGGAAGGTAGTACAGGTGTTCACGGATAACACCTCCGCCATGTGGTATTGCAACAAACAGGGCGGGGCTGGGTCGTGGACCCTATGTCAGGAGGCTCAGCGCCTTTGGACATGGCTGGGACGTAGCAGCATTTCCTTGATGGTTCAACACCTGGCGGGTTCTTTAAACGCCAGGGCGGATGAACTCAGCAGCCAGTTTCTGAAGGATCACGAATTGCGTCTTCACTCGGAGGCGGTGCAAGGTCTCTTTCAACAGTGGGAAGAGCCTTAGTTAGATCTATTCGGCCCCAAAGAGAAACGTGCAATGTCATCTGTTCTGCCAGTTGGAATTTCCAAGGCGGCACTCGCTTGGCGACGCTTTTCGTTACGAGTGGAGTTGCAGTCTGTTGTACGCCTTTCCGCCTATACCACTTCAGCCCAGAGTGCTGAAGATCAGGTCCGACCGGGCCCAATTCATCCTTGTGGCTCCGGACTGGGCTTGAAGAGTTTGGTATCCTGAGCTACTCAGTATGAGCCTGGATCCCCTGATCCGACTACCTCTGCGGGAGGATCTTCTGTCGGAGCAGCAGGGGACGGTTCTCCACCGAACCTGCTCAGTCTTCACCTGCATGCATGGAGATAGAGCGGCAACAGTTGATTCCATTTGACTTGCCTCCCGAAGTCTGAGATGTCAGTCTGGCAGCCAGGCGTCCCTCAACTAAATCGGTATAAGCCTGCAGGTGGAATGAATTTGTGGCATGGTGCACAGCCAAGAATGTGGATCCCCTTTCTGTCCTTCTTTCTGAGGTCTTTTTGTTCCTTCTTTCTCTGGCCCGGCAGGGCTCTGATCTGGGCACTATCAAGGGCTGCCTTTCGGCTATTTCAGCCTTTCTGAGGCTTCCAGATTAGCCTTCTCTTTTCAAGTCCCCTGTTGTACAGAGATTCTTAAAAGGAATTACGCATACGTTCTCTCCATTTCTTTTCATAATGCCTCAAAGGGACTTGAATCTTGTTTTGTGTCATGTGCGCTCCCTTTGAGCCGCTTCACAATTGTCCTTTATGCCTTCTGACTTTGAAAACTGCCTTCCTGGTGGCTATCACCTCTGCCAGGAGAGTGAGTGAGCTTAAGTCTCTTTCTTGTAAGCCTCCTTTTCTGTCTGTTCATCCGGACAAGGTTGTGCTTCACACTCGTCCTTCCTTCTTGCCAAAGGTTGTCACTGCCTTCCACATAGGGCAGACGATCACCTTGCCCACTTTCTTTCCGCCTCCGCATTCTTCCAGAGAGGAAGAGAGGCTCCACCGTCTGGATTCAAAATGTGTGCTCTCATTTTACCTTAATCACCCACAAGCATTCCGAATGGATGACCAGCTCTTTGTTGGATATGCAGGCGCCAAGAAAGGCCGGCTGTTCACAAGAGAATTATCTCCTGTTGGGTTGTCTTGTGTATCAAGTCCTGTTATTCTATGGCTAAAAAGGAACCTCCAGGCGGGCTGTACGCCCATTCTACCAGGGCAACAGCAGACACTGCGGCATTGGGACGTAGTGTCCCCCTGCAAGACATCTGTCAGGCTCCCACGTGGGCTTCACTGCACACTTTTACAAAGCATTATTGCCTTGACAGTCAGGTCCGGAGGGAGGGCTTCTTTGGCCGTTCTGTACTCCGTGACTTTCTGGTGTAATCTTATTTGCAGACCCACCAAGGTTGATATTGCTGGGGTATCTATTCTAAGGTAAGGAATCTATCACTATCATGTCTCTTTCAGATGCACAAGTTACTACTTGCGCAACAATATATCTGTAAGATACATTAATTAGTGATAGATTCCTTACCGCCCCACCCATCACCGTTCTGCGAAATTATTTCTAGGGTTAAGGTCATCCTTTAGGGCCCTAGTTTCTATGCATCAGTAGTCAGTATCTTACATTGCTCTACGTTCCTGTCGCGGAAAGTTGTGTACACAAACTGACGTCCGCGCGCGCTGGGGCGTCTAAGTAGCTCCAGTGACGTCATCTCTGCAAATAAGATGCCAACGACACACGTGGAGCCATACGACGACACCTATCGACGCACAGGGGTACAGCTGACGAAAGCTTTCCGGATCCAGTCTGACGCCTGGGGATATTCTAAGGTAAGGAATCTATCACTAAATTATGTCTCTTACAGATATATTGTTACACAATTAGTACCTTGTGCGCGTTAGGCCTTTAATAATAAATGAAGCCATAAATGACTAAAAACCTTCATTACCCCTCATATTTTCTAATTGGCTGGTTTTATAGCTATATGTTCGAGGCATGTGGGCTGCTGAATTCATATCTGTGCATAGATCGCCTCCTAGTGTTGGGTCCGGATGATTGCACATTGTTGGCCTGGAAGAGTCTTCGAAGTATCACGAGATAGGTGGCTCCTCCTGTGGACTACAGTGCGCATGGGCATCCCCTCCATCCTCAGATTGTTTTTTTCTGCCATTGGGTTCGGATGTTACTATCTTAGCTCAAGTTAGGAAATCTTTCTACAAAGCCAAAAGACTTTCAACAGCGTCGGTATAGTTTTGTTCGGTACCGATAACTTTGCTTCAGAAGGACATCGAGGAATCTGCCGGTTTTCTTTCCATACTCGAACCGATATTCGACCTACGATGCAAAGAAGCCCATTCAAACGGTGTCCACTTTGCAATGCAAAATACCCGCACATCGATGTCCATCCGGTGTGCAACAAGTGCCTGTCCCCGGATCACAACGAGGCCAACTGTATGGCCTGTGCCCGGTTCAGGTCGAAGAAAACTCTTCGGATTCGTCGCGCGGCTCGATTGGAGTCGCAGAAGTCAGCGCCTAAGCCATTAAACATCTTCGGGACCGAAGACGAGGAGGTTGTTGATCTAGAGGATCAGGGTGAACACTCGGACCCTGTTTCGAGCCATGACTCCGAGTATGACGCCGAAGATGAGGAACTATTAGAAGAGGAAGAAAACGTCGTTGATTAGGTAGGAGACGACGCAGAGGCCCTTGGGGCTGTAGAAGATGGCTCAGGCGAGGAGCTAGGCCTCACCGTCGATACAGGAGTCCGAGATAAAACACTCCATAAGGCTCAGGTCGAGGGATCGCCACAAGGCCTTACCCGAGATCTACAGACTCGTCCTATAGCCCCGCATAAAGGCCCGGCTACGGACACATATAAAGAGACATCGGTATCAAAAGTACCATCGGTCGATCCAAAGAAATCGAAACCGAAAGCTTCACTTCCAAAACCAAAACCGAAAGTGCAGCTAACTCTGGTCGGTTCCAAGGCCTCAAACCCCTCGGAGCCGAAGAAACAAAAAAAGGACGTTGATACCAACAAATTCAAAAAGGTCATCGAGCCGAAGATTGGGGCGCCGAAGACCAAAGTCAAGGCTGACAAACCAGCGACGTCGGCGCCGAAGAAAGTAGGCATGGACAAAGTGCTCAACCCGAAAGAGGGGGTTGATCCTCGGTCGACGCCTGCGGCCAAAACAAAGACCGGCTCCAAGGACCCTGTCGAGTCGACGCAGACGACCCCATTCGAGTCCATAGAGGTGTCAGAATCACTCCAACGCATCAGGGAAAAGGCTACAACGGTTGGAGAAAAAGGCCCCAACCCCAAAGTTGGTCGGAACAGTTCCAACCACTCCGACACCAATCAAATTCGGGTTGCCACCGATGGTGCGACCGAAGATGTTCGAACCAAAAATGGGTATCGGAGCCAATAAAGGAGTGTCGATGGGACTACAGGCTACAGAAGAGCCTGAATTACAAGAGTCGAGGCAGTTCATAGACTCGGACACTGGTAGATTGTCCTTGTATAAAAGGAAAATAATACCTGAAACGCCCATGGAGTCATATAGGATTCCACTAAAGAAGAAAAGGGATTCAACCACATCGCCAGCTCTTGTGGAACCTCTGCAATCCTATGGACAAGAACCTCACTCTTTTTCACCCACATACTCAGATGTGGATGCAGGGGATGACGAAGACGAGGATGACACTTATCATGTGCACACTGATCCCGATGATCAAACCCAACCATGGTCGGACCCTGCTGACCCAAAAGATCCGCAAAATGCCCCTGACACTCATGCATACAATGTAAAAACATCTCCTACTGAGGACACTACTGTCTTTAACGCCCTTATTGAAAGGGCGGCAGGTAACCATGATGTACAACTAAGTGCTGACCCGGTTGAGGAAGATTTTTTGTTCAACACCTTTTCCACTTCGGAAAGAACCGTCAAAACTTTGCCCATGCTCAAAGGGGTCCTCAAGCATGCTGGTGACATTTTTAAAGAGAACACAAGTGCAAGGGTATTAAACCCTAGAATTGAAAAAAAATATAGACCGGCACCTGTGGACCCTACTTATATAAAAGGACAGTTGCCGTTGGACTCATTGGTTGTTTCTAATGCACGAAAGAGGGCGAACTCCCAAACTCAGGGGACGCTCCTCCTCCTGACAAAGAGTCAAAAGTACTGGAAACTTCAGGAAAAAGAGTGGCAGCGCAGGCAGCTAACATCTGGCGCATTGCCAACACTCAGGCACTCTTAGCCAGATATGACAGGTCCCATTACGATTCCCTTGAGACACTGTTGCAACACCTACCAGATCAGTACAAAGAGGGAGCAGAGCTACTAATCCAGGAAGGCAAGCTTATCACTAATGCTTCCATTAAGTGCGCGCTAGACGCAGCTGACACTGCAGTCAGGGCCATTAACAACAGCGTCATGCTGCGACGACATGCCTTGTTGAGAATCTCTGGATTCAAACCAGAAGTACAAACTACTATCCTCAATCAGCCGGTTAACCCGGACTACTTATTTGGACCTGAGGTTGAGACCACCCTTGAGAAAATTAAAAAGGACAACGAGACTGCAAAGTCTATGGGGGCTCTGCAGTCACAGCAGTTTCGGGGTGGCTCCTTTCATCGCTCCAGTACTAGAGGACCTTCAAGAGGCCAAAACACACAGCAAACACAGTATAATAAAGGAGGTACACAGACCACCTACATTAAATAGAACTGGGGTGGATACTGTGGAAACAACATCAAAGGCAGAGGAAGAGGAAACAACAATTCCAGATCCTCTGCCAATAACAAACAGTGACGCCCTGTCACTGCCCCCGACCATATAACACCTGTCGGGGGGAGACTCCAACAGTTCCTGTCGGTCTGGAAATCCATCACCACAGACAGGTGGGTAAGAGACATTGTCCAGTACGGGTACTGTCTAGAGCTGATATCCATTCCACCCAACATACCACCAAGACACCGTCCTATGTCCGCAGAGCACTTACACTTATTGCAGCAGGAGGTCGTCCGCATGCTGCAAAAAGGGGCCATGGAGCTCGTCCCTGTAGAAGACCAAGGCTCAGGGGTGTGCTCTCTGTACTTCTTAATACCCAAAAAGGACGGGTCTCTCAGACCCATACTGGACCTCAGGCCTCTAAACAGCTACATTATATCAGAGCATTTTCATATGCTCACTTTACAGCAGGTTCTACCGTTACTCAGACAGGGAAACTTCCTCGCAACACTATATCTAAAAGTTGCGTATTTCCTTATACCCATACACCCATCACACAGACAGTATCTCAGGTTCACTCTTCAAATCAACATTATCAGTTCAAAGTCCTCCCTTTCGGAGTAACGACGGCACCCAGGGTGTTCACAAAGTGCCTGGCGACAGTAGCAGCACACCTAAGGAGACAGCACATACATGTCTACCCTTATCTGGATGACTGGCTTATTCAAGCAAAGACGGCCCAGCAGTGTGCCAGCCACATGTCCCACACCATGCATCTTCTTCACAGTCTGGGATTCTCGCTGAATTATCCAAAGTCACATCTTCAGCCCGCCCACGTGCGACAGTACCTGGGCGCGACAATAAACAATCTGGCAGCCAAAGCTCAGCCAAATTCAGCGAGGATAAACAGCATGCAATTGCTGATACAGAAGTTCAGATCCCAACACTCACTTCCAGCGAGAGTGTTCATGCAGTTGATAGGCATGATGGCCTCCTGCATCTTCATAGTCCCGCACGCGAGACTACATATGCGCCCGCTTCAGGAGTACTTAGCACGTCAGTGGAATCAGGCTCAAGGACAATGGAAAGACCTAGTGTTGGTGAGCGGTCGGGCATACAACTCTCTGCATTAGTGGAACCCACAAAACCTTTGCAAGGGCCGACCGTTCCAAGAGCTTGTACCACAAATAATACTGACAACGGACGCATCTCTCCAAGGATGGGGAGCTGGGTGCAGGGACTATGGACAGCACAGCAAAAGAGGATTAACATCAACCTTCTGGAATTGATGGCCGTCTTCATGGCAATGAAGGCTTTCAAAGTACACTTGTGCAACAAGGTCATGTTGATCCAGACGGACAACATGACTGCCATGTACTCCATACAAAAGCAGGGAGGTACACACTCTCCACAGTTGTCTCATCTGGCTCAGAGCATGTGGAAGTGGGCCATTCAGAGGAACATCTTACTCATGGCGGAACACCTCCCGGGCAAAGACAACCAGATGGCGGATCTGCTTAGCAGGCACAGCCACCAGATGCATGAGTGGGAGATACACCCATCAGTACTCCAACCGTACTTCCAGCAGTGGGGTCATCCACAGATAGACCTGTTCGCCACAAGGGAAAACGCAAAATGCCAAAGCTTCGCCAGCAGGTTCCTACAGTCACAGGGCAATGCGATATGGATGAACTGGTCAGGCAAATTTGCGTACGCTTTTCCCCCAGCACCTCTAATACCGCTAGTGGCACGCAAACTGAGGCAACACTCGATGACACTAATCCTGGTTGCTCCATGTGGGCACGCCAACCATGGTACACCACGTTTCTAGAACTCTCCGTGGTACCGCATCAAAGGCTGTACCTCACACCCAGGCTTTTGACGCAGAGCCATGGCGACATTCAGCATCCAGATCCGCAACAGCTCAACCTGGCGATCTGGCTCCTGAAGCCGTAAACATTATGGAAGTTAAGAATAAACTAGAACGCTAACCACAAAAAACATCACAAACGTAAAATAAAAACATAGCGTCCGCAATGTTTATAACCCAAAAAATACATACGCAGAAGAAAATAACAAGACAATACCATCACACACTTCAATAAAAAAAAAATTAGATAACACATACACACATATGTGTAGAGGCAACGTGTACTATGCAGATTTAAGCTTCAAAAACTGTACATAAATTAACAAAAGATAACAAGTTAAAAATCTCTATGACAGATGGCGGAGTGTTCAGAATGCTTTTATTTGGGTTTTCATCCAATCCACACTCCAGCCTGTGAATTGTATGAAAACACATTATAAACATTTTTAACACTATGCCATCTGTTTAGGAAATTAATCACTCCTGCCATCTATTGTTAATTTATGTACAGCATTTGAAGGTTACATCTGCATAGTATATGTTGCCTCTCAACATATGTGTAGCACACCACTAATAAACATCACAACAGCAACATGCACCAAGACCAGAGTATCACTCAGAAAAAAAACATTCTGCACCACTCAGCACCACCAAAGAACAAATAAACCACACCACACCAGCACTCTACACCACCACGCAACACCACAGCATTACTCTAAAACACAGCATAAGTAAGCACAACAAGGTAAATACTAGGCGACACTCCAGCATCACTCAAAGCCAACACAGCATCACTCATCGCAACATCATAATCACTACACCCAACAACAGCATCACTGTGGTCCACACCAGCATTACTGAGCGCAGCATCACCATCATTTACCACCACTCTACACCAACACAGCACCACTCAGCACCACCAAAGCATCAGGCAAAAACACAACATCACTACGCGCCACTCCAACATCACTCATAGCCAACACTGCACCACTTGGCACCACCACATCATTCAGCAACACAAATTACCACAACAAAATAATTATGCAACACCACATTATAACTACACACCACCACATTATAACTCGCAACACACACAGCAACTCTCAGCAACACTACACCATCTCTCAGCAAGAAAAAAGATATTTCCAGAAACAATTACATTTCAAACAGTACAGGAGAATACAAATAAAAAATTAACAAACAAATAAAATATCTCCATTATGTAGTACCACCAACAATACCAAAAAAAAATAAGGGCCAAATTACAAACACTTAAAAAATATACGCCAAAACTTAATAACTAATAAAAAAATCAATGAATTCATGCAATGAAGGACCAAATAACACGCCAAAAATAAAACCCACTCAATAATAACTTACTAACAAATAAACAACTCATGGAATTATATTTAAAAGGCCAATCCTGCACGTACGCAAAAGAAAAGGATCAAATTACCAAAAAAAAAACATGTAAAGACGAACGGAAGTATAACAATCGTGTTATTAAAAATACAAGACCAATACTGTACATACGATAACTGAAATAATAACCCAACATCTACAAAATACATACCGATTCAATATAAGCATGGCAATACTTTAATACATTAAATTATTAATACATAACAGCTCAAAAAGGAAAATACTATTTACAAACACAAAATGCTTAAACAAAATAAATGTATGATATTTACACATTAACAATAACTTTAAATCAATACATTGGTATACATTACATAAAAGTACATTAAAACATTGCACATTCACAATTTAGAAAGTACAATACATATTTGACTATATACTGAGTACAAGCCTTTCCCACACGAAAGTTCCCGAAGATCAGAGAATTTCCCAATTGACGCACGTCAAACGCAACTCTACGTCACAAAACGTAGCGCTGCGATTGGCTACAGATTAAGTCATACCTCAACCACTTTGAAACTTCACTAGAACGCTAAACACAAAACGTAAATCACGTAAAGGAAACACATAGCGTCCGCCATTTTTAAAAAACAAAAAACTTAAACAGCAACGTTAAAACACAATACATTAACACACATAACACATACTTAACAAATATATAAATACACACACATGTTACAAAAAAATACATGCAACACACTAACACTCACACATCACATCTAACAAAAACAATAAAACATCACACACAAAGCATAATGCCACAACATATAATACACTAATAACAAACATCTACACAACAGCATTAATACACAGCATCACAGCAACACACCAACTCAACTCTGCAACACCAAACCAACACTCAGCACCACCACATCAACAGTCAGCAACAGCCCAGCAACACTCACAACAAATACAGCATTACACACCATCAAAACAGCAACACTCAGCTACACCACAGCAACACTTAGAAAAACACATGCATCATTAAACAACACAACAACATCACTGTACAACACATCAGCAACACTCGGCACCAGCCCAGCATCACTCAGCAACACACCAGCATTACTTAGCGCAACACCAGCAACACTCCGCACCAACACAACATCACTCAGCACCACACAAAAAAAAATTGCATCAATCCGCAAAACACCTGAAACACAGCAGAACAACATTAAGAATAAACATCACAACATTTACAATGTGAACAACTGCATCAACACACCACCACTCAACACCACCACAACATCACTCAAACACACAAAAAGTAAATAAATAAATTTAAAAAAGAAACTAAAAACATTTTTTTTTTCAATCTTGCTGTCACTCAACCGCCCTCACTCTACCGACAATCTACCACTTTACCGCACTCACTATACCGCTCTCACGCCCTCACTCTACCTCACTCACTCTAGTGCCCTCACGCCCTCACTCTACCAACATCAATCTACAACTCTACCGCCCTAACTCTACCACTCTCTCTAACACCATCACTATACCACTCTACCTCCCTCACGCCCTCAATCTACCACCCTCACTCTACCGGCCTCACTTTCACACTCTACCGCCCTCACGCTCTCACTCTACCACACACACTATACCTCACTACCACCCTCACGGCCTTCACTCTACCGCCCTCACGGCCTTCACTCTACCATCCTCACGGCCTTCACTCTACCATCCTCACGGCCTTCACTCTACCATCCTCACTATAACACTCTACCTCACTCACTCTAACACTATGCCGCCCTCACTCTACCACTATGCCGCCCTCACTCTACCACTCTAGCACCCTCACTCTACCACTCTACAACCCTCACTCTACCACTCTACAACCATCACTCTATCCCCCTTCACTCTACCACTCTACCGCCCTCACCCTACCACTATAACGCCCTCACTCTACCGCCCTCAATCAACCACTCTGCCAAACTCACCCTAACACTCTACCGCCCTCACTCTACCACCCACACTGAACAACCCTCACTCAACCACCCTCACTCTATCCCCCTCATTCTACCGCACTCAATTTTCAATTTATTTATTTATGATTTTGGAACTCTGATGAGATCCACATAAAAGAAAGAAAATCTACATTTTCACACAATCACAATGAGAAAATACAGAAAGAAAAGACATTATATAGGCCACTAATATATATCTAAAAAGCTTTTTAAAAAGTTAAAAATGTTATAACAAAACATTTCATTAGGTGGATTGTAAATGGCGTCCATAAAAGCGGTGGCAGACAGGATACTTAATTTTAGACAAATTGGTCTCAACTACTTACGCCGATGTAAGAGTAGAGCCGGACAAACAAAAAGCACATGAGTCATATCCTGAATTGAATTATTACAAAGATTACACACATCTGAAGAACCATACCATCTAGACAGTAAATTATTCAGAGGGAGAAGATCCTGTCTCAATAAAAACCAGAAACGGTGTACACCATGAGGGAGATTCCAAGTAACATAAAATTGTGCTATTCTCATTAGGCAGGAGTCAAAGGCCAGAGAAACACCTTTCTTTGAAATACGGGCCTCCCTATCCATCTTAAAGCCTAATTTCCAGGAAGCCAGTTTCAGGATAGACTTCAACTGGTATGCAGACAGTGTAAAAAGTACTGATTCATCGAATTGTAAAAGATCAACTGCAATTCTAAAATTATTTACAATTAGAGAATGCTCTTTTAGAGTTCCTAGTAATTCTTTTTGAATAAGTTGTCTAAGAGTACCAGGTTCTCCCTTTGTGAGGCTGGAAACCCATCGCACTATCCCTGCAAGGCCCTGAACCCAACTACTACGCAGGCCAAATTCCAACCTAAGAGCGGCCACAGTGCAGGCGGTATTAACTGTGGTTAAATACCGCAATATTTTACCTTCCGTAGTATTTAAAAAAAAACATTTTCCTATATCAACTAATTAGATACCATATAGTAGAGAAGCTGGGAAGACCTCTAGCAAAAAGGCGAAGTGTCTTCTGCCTGTAGATCTATAAAGAGAGATTAAACTTTTGCCTTGTGTCATTGCCTTCCTGGTATTATTTGCTATATGGGCCTTATCACTTATATTGCCAACTATTGTTTTTCCTAGGAAGACATATGATGTTACCACTTCCAACTTTTGTCCACCTACAGACCAAGCAAAACTCCCATATTTCAGCTTTTTCCTTCCCGTAATGCACATTACTTTACTTTTTGACACATTTATCTTAAGGTGGTGGGCCACTGCATATTCATGTAATGCCTGCAGACGATTATTTAAGCCTCTTGGTGTTAAATCCAGTATTAATATATCGTCTGCATACATCAGACAGACAATCGATTTAGCCCCCAATATTGGGGCAATACCTTCACTCAAAGACAAGGCGAAGGGGAGGTCAGATTTGTATAAGGAAAATAATACAGGGCCAATAAACAACCTTGTTTTAGGCCGTTAGCTGAAGAAATAGCTTGAGAAGGCCTATTTCCCCACCCAACAGAACTCTACACCAGGTATCAGAGTGGAGAGCCCGGACTAACTCCAGAAGCATGGTCGGCATGCCAAGGTCCGATAATTTCCTCCACAGCAAAGGACGGTCTACTTTATCAAATGCTGTGGATAAGTCTATGAAGGCTGCATAGACTCTCCCTCCTCGAACCTTGATGTATTTTTCAGATATGACTTGCAATGCCGTTAAATTATCCATAGTTCCATGTCTTTCCCTGAACCCAAGCTGCTCAAGGGTTAAGATTTCACCCTTAACCACCCAATCATTAATCCGCTTCAGAAGGCATTTTGCGAAGACTTTGCCTATGGCGTCCAAAAGGGCAATTTGTCGGTAGTTCTGTGGAGCATCACGGTCTCCCTTCTTGAAAAGGGGGACTAGTATGCTCCCCTTCCAGGAAGGGAGAACAGTTTTGTGTAGAAAACAAAAACTAAACATCGGAAAAAGAATTTTGCTCCACCTATCGCTATTTTGTTTGAGGACCGAGATGGGAAGCTCATCCGGACCCATAGCCCCAGAGGAACGCAAGCCCTTAATAGCCAATTCAATATCCTTTTCAGCAGGCGGACCATATGACGAGCTATCCTCATTCGTTTTACTATAGTCAACCACCATTCCGTTACTTGCATACAGGTTCTCGATGTAACCAACCCATGTTTGCTCTTCAATGGGTACTGGGAGTGGTCTAGATCTTGCTCCACATCCCTCCCAATGAGCGACCAAAATGTTCTTACATGCCCTTTAAATGCAGCTTCCCGCAGTTTGATCCACAAGGTATCTTCCCTCTCTTTTTTCAGTTTAATCTTCACCCTACTCCTCCTTCTTAATAAAACTATTCTATAGTATCTTTTGGGTGAATAAGTCAAATACTGTGCCCTTACTAATTTGTTTATTTCAGTATTCAGTAAACGATGAGAAATGGGAATTACTTTGGTATTTCCTTTTTGAATCGTTTTTTTTGCTATGGAGCTCACCTCATTCATAAAATCAGCAAAACATTTTATTTCAGATCCTTTCCAGTTAACCAAATTGTACAGAGCAGCCTCTAGAATACTCTCCAGGCCCCTAATTTCCCGAATATCCCAATGGCATCTCCCTGATTTCTCTCCAAAGCTGACCAATTCACTGTTTAATGACCATGGATCCGTCTTGAGCGGTTTTAAATTTACAGTGATAGTTAATACTTTATGATCGCTATGTAATGTACTGGAGACCGTAAGATCTTTCAAGAGGGAGAAAGAGGTACTTCCCACCATCACATAATCTAGAATGGATTCACTATTGTTTGATTTATGGGTGAAATTTGCCAGTGTATCTGAGGAAAGCCTTCCATTTACTATAATTCCATCAACTTCTGTCAATTCCTCAAGAAGCAATTTCCCTCTCTTATTTGTCTTAATATTGCCTGGAAAAAGGGCTTGAGGAATCTGCAAGGATTCCTCCTTGTGCTTATTTCTGAACAACTCTAGGCTGAAGTTAGAAATTTTACATTTAAAATCCCCTAACAAAGTTATGAGTGGAAGGTTCTATATCGGAAATTTTCTTTATATAGGAAAAAACCTTCTTTAAAAGTACATTATGACAAACATCTGGGGGAATATATGCATTTATCAAAACAATTGGTTTACGCGGATCAACATTGTCCAAATTGAACAATGTTACTGCCTGGAAAAGATTGCTGGGATCTATATAGTGGGCAAAATTCCATTTTATTTTATTAGACCGCAAACAAGCCACTCCGCCCCTTGCATGGCCTCTCCTTGAGGGAGTAGCTCTGCCATCTAATGAGAAATAATCCTTTCCCGCCAATAATTTCTCCACACACCAAGACGAAGTGGACACAGATCACATTGGCTTCTAATGTGTGTAAGAATTGTAATTTTTTTGGGCTATTCTTTATTTAAGCGCCATTCCACGATAATATTTTTAAATCGTTGCTAAAAATGGGAATATGGTTTGGGATTATTATTAGATTTGCTCGACAGGACACCAGGCAACCAGATCCATTGAAGACTCTCTTCTGCAGCAATTCGTTGGGAGGGGAAGGAGAGGGGATTTATGTATGTCACATGACGTACATTTTTTGAGATACTGATTTTTAAGTCTTCAATTTCAGCTGGACGATCTGTGCTACCTAAAACTGTCTGAGGTAGCAGGGACTTCTTAACAAGTCTTCCATTTAGAGATTTCGCTAGAAATGGGATACCATCAATCCCCCTACTTTGTAACCCTTGCTGACCATTGAAGGATATGATTTACAATAATTTTAGAATAAAACCTTACCCTCTTTAAGTTCCCAACCCCTGGTTTTAAAATAGTAACTACATCAATGTCATTAGTTTGAACAAGTTTCAGACTTTCGATCTCATGAAAGCATTTGAGGAGAGACGATCTATTTAGTATAAGATCTGTATCAAACAGAGGGAAAACATCTAAATGGAAAGTATCTATACATTCCTTTTCAGGGACTTCATTTGGCCTTTTAGGAGCCTTTTCTCTTCCAATCGTGTCGGGGAACGACTTAGCTAGGGGATTGAGGGCTGTTATTGAAAGACTAGCGGGTTTCATCTGCTCCACAGATGGAATAATACTGGAGGGCACCCCTGTTACGATATTATAGGCAACTGATATGGGGGGTATTGGATTAAGGGGTAAGTCATTATGATTCAATAGTAAATCAGTCGCTTGATCTATAGGATTCAAGATCTGTTGGTCTAGAATAACTTGCCGGATCACATCTTGGGGGGCATTAAGCATAGAACCTTGCGAGAGGTTTTTTTCAGTAGAGGTATCTAAATGTTCTTCAAAATTAAGTTTCCTCTGCATCTTTTTTGCAAATCTTCGAGTTGGTTTCCTCTTTTTTTCCTTTTTTTCTTTTTAAATTTCCCTGTTTTTTCCTTTTTCCCCTCAGTCCAGAACTCCCTCTTTCTCTTCAATTATCTGGGGTTTAAAAATAGGGAAAAGCTCTTTATCTGTTCTTTTTTCAGAGTCAGTCATGGTTTCTATTTCTTGATCAAGCTCAATAACACAATTACCTACAGGGGCTTTTGATGGAGTTACGAGGGTATTTCCCAACATTACTACTGTTTTCTTTCTATCAGTAGGTAGGTGGTTCTCATCGTGTCCAGTTAGAACTGAATCTTGGGGGGCATTCTCAAGCTTTTTCTCTGCCATCTTATCTTTCATCACTTTCGGCCCTATTGGAGTAGGCTCATATTTTAGGCTAGATTCCTTCCCCTGTTTACTGTTTAGTAATACCTTAAGTATTTGGGTTAAGGTTTCCAGCACACAATCTGAGCCACCAACAAATGTTTCCAGTAACAATAGAATAGAAGAAAGCAGATGTTCTAAAGCTGACAAAGAATCAGAAACTGGTTTATCATGCATAGTGGGTTGGTTAAGATGGATATCTGAGAAGTCAGGGCTCGTAGAATTGTTTGACTGTGATATGAAAAATTGAGATTTAATAGAGGGAGTACTACTATATAGTTGAAGCCCTGGAGGGGCTATTGCTGCTGGAGTGTTTGCTAGGTCTATAATCTTACTAGAATCGTAAGTGATATATCTCTTGCAGAGCTCTATATCTAGATCTGGAAAAGTAAAATCTTTACTTCGAGCTTCCGCAATCTGAGATGGACCAAAGGATTTTTTTGATAATAATTCACCGGGGGAAAGTAAGGGACTATGCACTATCACCTCCACTGTTTTAGGAATAGAGCCAAGAGGACCATGGAGGGTCAAAGTACTATTTTTATTGTTATCCTCGGGAATTTGCCTTAAAAGCATCGAGGATTTCAGAGGGTCTAAGGGCCCACCCACCCCGGCAGTGAGAAAATCAGCAGCCTCTACCTTATTTGCCAAATCAATTGGAACAACATGATTGCTGTGCCCCCTTATGGTAGTTTGGCCCTTTTATTCTCCTCTTTTGTTAATATCTTCAGATTTTGACTCCTCTGTGGGGACCTTGTCCTTTCCCCTTTCCCATAAACTATATAATTGACATTTTCCTTTTAACAGCGTAACAGAAGCATCCTTATTTCGTAAGGGATTTGATTTGGTCTTTGAGCAAGTCCTGCCCACCAATAGTCGCCCAGACCGTAAATTTTTAGCAGTCATTACAAGTATCAGTTTATCAATACAAGGCTGCGAAAACCAAGGAAGGCGAAGCCCGCCTGGGAAGAGGCACTCGCAGTGAGACTTTATAATCAGGGTCCTTTGTAGCACCGAAGCCTCCGGGCAGACAAAGCAGGAAAAGAGCACAGAAGTAGTCCAATATGAACAGAGAGGCAAACTGTCACTTCAGAATCAACTGCAAGCTGCGCATGCGGAGCGGGGTCCACGGGCACTATAAACCTGATAGAGGAAGGCGGGGCTCGCCCGGGAAGAGGCACCGGCTATAGGTGGAGCAAAGGATGCTGGTCCTCGCAGTCCCGGGCACCTGCAGTGAGTCCTTTTGATCAGGGTCCTTTGCAGCGCCAAAGCCTCCGGACAGACAAAGCGGGAAAAGAGCACAAAAATAGTTCGATATGAACGAGGAAACAAGTTGACACCTCAAAATGGTGGAGGAAGGCGGGGCTCGCCCGGGAAGAGGCACTAGCTGTGAATGGAGCAAAGAATGCAAGTCCTCGCAGTCCCGGGGACCCGCAGTGAGTCCTTTTAGTCAGGGAACTTTGCAGCGCCAAAACCTCCGGGCAAAACAAGGCAAGAAAAAAAAAAAACCACAGAATAAACGAACCGATATCGACGGAAAGACAAACTGTCACTTCAGGATTAGCTGTGAGCTGCTGATCTAATTACTCCCGTTACAGTTTATTCCAAGGGGAGCACTTCTGGAGGGCACACAACTCTAGGTTCTCGCTGGGATCACGCTGGGGAAATTCGCCGCACTGGCATATCCTTACCGGTTATTCGCCCTCCAGATGCAACCTCAAGGTGTGCTCTGTAAATCGAGCTCTCAGCGGGAAGGGCGGGTGTGTCTATTCAGGAGCCGTGGCTTACTTCCCCCAGTGCGGCGCGGCTCGGCAACGTAGCTCCTGGCTCTTATTTAATCAAGCGGTATCAAAGCCAAACCGTTTGCCGCGTGAGGTCAGGAGGACCGGAGCATCTCCGCCCTTCGCTCTGCTCCCCTCCCTTGTGACACTACACCGGCCAAATTCACCCGTAGCCACAACGGTTAACCGTTGACCTCCTTCACGCTCCAGCTCCAACTCAAAGACCACCGCAACTGCTCAATACGCAGGCGTAAAGAACAGACAGTTAAAAAACGCACTCCTCCACTCCTTATAGCCTCCTCACAGCCTCTTTACAGCCTCCTCACTTACCTCTGTGTGTCTGACCTCCCAGATGCCTCTTGCCAGGTGCCTTGTGCCTCGTGCCTCGTGCCCTGCTCCTCTGTCCGTTTAGTACAGGAGCACCCTGCTCCCAGCATTTGCTGCCTCCTCTTTCCCTGAATTTATGTGCTCCCCTCCGTTTTTAAATCAGATTAGCTGATTTCGGCTTTGTTTTTCAAAACGCTGGTTATTTTCCCCTCATGTCGCAGCCACGTTGCAACCAAGTCACAGGCTGTTTCTTCTTCTTAGCCGTTCACGGCTTCCCCGTCTTTTGGGGTCTTTTCGCCTCTTTCTCCCCGTCTTTTCTCTGCGTCCTCGCACAGTCTCACTCAGTGTTTCTCCCAGCCGTGGCTGACTCCAGGGCAGACTCGGCGGCGAGCGGAAGAGATGCAGGCATGTAGGCGGAGGCTGAGGCTACAGGCGATCAGCGGTCAGAACACACAGAGCCTGTGTTGTCGTAAAGTCTGCCAATGTTTAGTCACCGCACTCACTCTAACGTCCTCACTGACTCTACCGCACTCACTCACTATAACGCCCTCACTCACTCTAAAATCCTCCATCACTCTACTGCCCTCCATCACTCTACCGCCCTCCATCACTCTACCGCCCTCCCTCACTCTACCGCCCTCCCTCACTCAATCGAACTTCATCACTCTGCCGCCCTCATTCACTCTACCATCCTCACTCACTCTATCGCCCTTCCATCACTCAAACACCCTCCCTCCCTCTATTGCCCTCCCTCTATTGCCCTCCCTTTATCTAACATCCTCCCTCTATCGCCCTCCCTCTATCTAACATCCTCCCTCTATCGCCCTCCCTCTATCTAACATCCTCCCTCTATCGCCCTCCCTCTATCGCCCTCCCTCTATCGCCCTCCCTCTATCGCCCTCCCTCTATCGCCCTCCCTCTATCGCCCTCCCTCTATCGCCCTCCCTCTATCGCCCTCCCTCTATCGCCCTCCCTCTATCGCCCTCCCTCTATCGCCCTCCCTCTATCGCCCTCCCTCTATCGCCCTCCCTCTATCGCCCTCCCTCTATCGCCCTCCCTCTATCGCCCTCCCTCTATCGCCCTCCCTCTATCGCCCTCCCTCTATCGCCCTCCCTCTATCGCCCTCCCTCTATCGCCCTCCCTCCCTCTATCGCCCTCCCTCCCTCTATCGCCCTCCCTCCCTCTATCGCCCTCCCTCCCTCTATCGCCCTCCCTCCCTCTATCGCCCTCCCTCCCTCTATCGCCCTCCCTCCCTCTATCGCCCTCCCTCCCTCTATCGCCCTCCCTCTATCGCCCATCCTCCCTCTATCGCCCATCCTCCCTCTATCGCCCATCCTCCCTCTATCGCCCTCCCTCTATCGCCCATCCTCCCTCTATCGCCCTCCCTCTATCGCCCATCCTCCCTCTATCGCCCTCCCTCTATCGCCCATCCTCCCTCTATCGCACTCACTCTATCGCCCATCCTCCCTCTATCGCACTCACTCTATCTAACATCCTCCCTCTATCGCACTCACTCTATCTAACATCCTCCCTCTATCGCACTCACTCTATCTAACATCCTCCCTCTATCTATCTATCGCACTCACTCTATCTAACATCCTCCCTCTATCTATCTATTGCACTCACTCTATCTAACATCCTCCCTCTATCTATCTATTGCACTCACTCTATCTAACATCCTCCCTCTATCTATCTATTGCACTCACTCTATCTAACATCCTCCCTCTATCTATCTATTGCACTCACTCTATCTAACATCCTCCCTCTATCTATCTATTGCACTCACTCTATCTATCTATTGCACTCACTCTATCTATCTATTGCATCAACATAGCATCACTCAGCACCACCACTGTGTCACTCAGGGGCACCACACATCACTATGCGCAACAACAGCATCACTGAACGCCACAGCATCACTTGTAGCCAAAACAACATCACCCCGCGCCACAACACCATGAATCTGTGCAACAATTCAACAACTGGTTCAATTATTTTCTATCAATGTTTCAAACTTTATTACAAATGTCAGAAAAATATGTTAAAGGTTTTCACTTCTGTTCATGTTAAAACATTTTTATTTGTCAGGTCAATACATGTAAGACAGGGGAAAACTATATATTGTACCTTTACTAATGCTATACATGTAACATGTGATAATTTTATAATTATTGCCATTTCTAAAAACTTAATTAATACTTTTATATTTTGCCAAAAAAAATAACATTTTCCACACCAAAAGCTCAAACTTTTCTATTGCAAGACCTATTGCATTTCCAATGCTTGTTATGTCTAAGGTACCTTCTGATTTCCATCTTAATGAACCGGTCATTTTGAAGACTTTCTTTCCCAATCCTCAATCACCTGTGGAAAGGACTCTACATACTCTTGATATCAAGAGTTGTCTGAAATTTTATTTACAAAGGACATCCTCAATACGTCAATCTGATCAGCTTTTTATAGCCTATGGGAAAATGCGTAAGGGACACCCAATATCCAAACAGTCCATTGCTCCTTGGATTTCTTCTGCGATCTCTTCATCAAGCGGGTAGACCTCTACAGGCAACTCGGAGAGCACATTCTACTAGAGCAATCTCTTCTTCTACTGCTTTTTCTGCTGGTGTGCCTCTTCATCAAATATGCCGAGCGGCAACATGGTCCAGCAGGCACACCTTTACCAAGCACTACTGTCTGGAAGCTGCCAGCAATGCATACACGTCTGTGGGATAAGCGGTTCTCCGTAATCTTTTTAAGTAAGGTGATCCTCTGTTCTTCCCTCCTTCTCATTGAGGGCATTTATATGTACATATATATTTATATTTATATAGTTATATATTCTTACACTTTTACAGATGTTTATTTTATGTGGTTTTGGAATATATAGATATACGTGTGTGTGTGTGTGTGTGTGTGTGTGTGTGTGTGTGTGTGTGTGTGTGTGTGTGTGTGTGTATATATATATATATATAGTGAAGTAGTGTGGTAGTGTGGCTCACTGGTTAGAGGCGGCAGACCCGAGAGCAGAGGACGGCCCGGGACCAGGGTTCGATTCCCGACGCGGCAGGTTTCTGGACCAGGGTCAGCGGACTCGATAATTCTCTCGCCTCGGTGCCCACTCTGATCAGCGATCACACTCGGCAACTCTGGGCATAAGCTTGCCTCATCTTCACTAACGGCCCCACCAGACCGCCGGGGATGCCTGGTCTCACCCTGGAGATACCCATTAAGGGACCATCTCACAGGGAAGCCAGGAAGGGTTTCGCAGCGGTCGAAGCGCGGAGATACTCCTCCGGGAGTCGATCCTAGCGCTATATAAATACTTGCAATTAATTAATATATTTATAAAGAAAGATATCTGATCTCACAAGCATTATTATGGAATTACTGTTTTCTACCCGGATTCAAGCATGTGAATCTATGAAAGGTACCCCAATCCTGGAGAAGAACAAAAGTTACTTACCTGTAAACTGTGGTTCTCCAGTATTGGTATTTTTCATAGATTCACATGCGACTCACCCACCCTCCCCTCAGAGGCTCTCCTAGGCTCTTTTACTCTTTTACTCTTATATCACACTTGTGCTGGAAAATCTGAGAGCCTGAGCCTCTGGGGAGAACATTCTGGAGGGTGCTGTCGCCTGATTGGCTATAGTTTGGACTATACATAATGACTTGGACGAGTCATGCAAGTGGAAAAAAATTCCTATTGACTTTTAACTATTTTACTTCTTGCTTCTAATTTACCTATGATATGGCTATTCTATGCATATTTATTGCTATTTTTATGTACCGTGGGACTCACTTCGACGGGGAATAATTAAAGCATGTGATTCTATGAAAGATACCAATATTGGAGAACCACAGTTTACAGGTCTGTAATTTTTGTTCTTCTGATGTCAACATAGGAAATACAAGAAAACAGATCGCTCTTGACTAAAACGGCAGGACTGGCACAAGGTGTCACATGTGGGCGAAGGCGGGGCAAAGATATACATATTTTTGCTTTTTAGCACATTAAAAGTAATCTCGTAATTCCTTGATCAATAGACATTATTCTGTACAGTAGCGGGTATTGTATAGCCTTAGAGCCTGCATTAGCGGGCGCAGCCGGCCATTAAAGGCCCACTACAGCGTTAAAGCCTTCAACAAGGGAGTGGGGCTTTAATGGCTGGTAGAGCCCGCTACGGAGGGCTGTAAGGCTATTAGAACTTCCCGCCTCTACAGGGCAGCATGTTCTAATTTGTAAAACAAAGGCTTCACGAAGCAAGAGGGGGTTGAAATCCCCATGGGCTCCGTAAGACCTTTGTTCACAGCTGTAGCTGTGAACAAACATCGGAATGTTGATGCTCTGGGCTTCTACCGGCCATTAGAAGCCTGGAGCACCCCATTGATTTCGATGGAGGGCTCAACATTCCAGTGTTATAATAACCCAGATATCATTCTGGTTGTTTATTAGAGCTGTAGTCATGCTGAAGTAGCACGCTGAGCAATTAACTGACAACCTGCGGATGCTGTTGGAATTGCATGTTTTACTCAGTGTTCAGGATGTTTTTTCTAACATAGCCGAGGAAAATATTTGGGAATTTATAGATAATGTCCTCATTTTAGCTTCTGGAGCACTTGACATAATTTCCACGAGAAAAAATGTAGAGAAACATTTTCTTCCGAACATGGTTAGTAAATTGCCAGTTAAGGGCTAGCATTTTTCACATGGTGAAACCACCTGATAAATATCAACAATTGCTAAGATTAGTATGGCACCACAAACAAATGATTTATATTATGACTAAAATCTTTTACCATCCTTTCCCTTTCTGTGTACGCTTTTTCTGAATCTCAATGCCAGGCATTTGCTACAGTGCTTTCTATGGGGTATAAACTGACAGAGTTAAAAAATTAAAACAGCTTTGCTTCTAGTAACCTAAATAATCCCCTAAAAAGCACAATCTACATACAATTTTCAAGTTAACCCTCAACTTTAAGGGTCCAAATTACAATAGGAATATTATCCAAGGTCCATCAGACTCCACCCATGCCAGTAACTACCCATGATTGCCCTCCCCCTTTCAATATTGCTGAAATACATCCTGCTTAGCACGTGCATCTGTTTACAATGTGTGTATTGTCCTAGTGCCATTCACCCTGACCTTCTATAACTTGAATGTCTTTCTAGAAGCAAAAGTCCTTACACTTAGTTTCATGAATGTGATAGTGGCCGATAATGTGGACTTGTTAAAGGTTTCTTCATGGAGATCCCATTTTTACCGCAAGAAATTATTCAACAGCGAAGTAATTAGCACATATCGAAGTAAGACTTATTACATTAAAATTGTGTTCTTTGTTCTGTTTTCATTGCCCTGTCATTCATTGAGTTGATGTAACCTTTCCTTTTTTTAATTACATTTAGGAATGGATCCAGCAAAATAATATTTTATCTATTGTGCTGAGAGACAGTCTTCATCAGCCTCAGTATGTAGAAAAGCTGGAAAAGATTTTACGATTTGTTATCAAAGAAAAAGCTCTCACACTGCAAGATCTTGACAATATTTGGGCAGCACAGGTAATTTGAGTGGGCTTACTTTTCACCAGATTTTGAAAGTTGGTATCTGTTAGTCTTTGCACAAAACTGAACTTTATTGTTACATGAATGTCACATTTCATCATATTGTGGCTAAGCAGACGGACTGAAGATTGTTTCTAATCTTTGTATTTCTATAGTTTTAGATTTCTCATTTATGTCCTAATGTTCTTTTATGAATGTTGGTGAGGAAGGCTTTTGAATAATTATTTTGGTTATGCATGCTGATATTTAAAAGGTGATGGAGGCTGCTTTTGATTTGGATTCAAAAGTCAACAGTTTAATTGCCAACTTTCAGAATGTAATATTTGTCCAGGTAAATAGTGATTACTATATTATTATTAAAGGAGTATTCGGGGGGAGGGATACTGAGCTTAACTTCCTTGGTATGTTACTTTGCCTACAATGACATCTGCTTCCAAGCTAGCAATTATGGAAAGTTAGAAGTGCCATGTTTCTCACAGGTGTATCCTTCATAAATACCTGATTTAATACTACACTAAAACACACTGAAGTGGTTTTCACTTTTTGTTACACTGTGCAGTTAGATAATGCCATCAGGAACCATTAGTCACTGATACGACGCATCATATGTCTATTCATTGATTTAAAGATGATCTTGTTGCAATAGACGACCATCTAGGCTTAGAGAATGCAATTGTTTGGAAATTTGACTAAAAGAGCCGGCTTCCTGTCCTATTTAGCAAACTATAGTTGGACCCTCTTCACCCTCAACGGCCTTTGGGAGATCCGACTCACTCAACAGGAAACTATAGGAATTTTTGTGATGAATACTTCTGATGGCAGATTCCTCACTTTTAGAATATTCTCCAGGCACCAGACTGGATACGAAAACTTTTCATAGTACTACTTCTGTTTGCACAAGGTCGTCCTATGCGGCTCCACATTGGCTTTGTCACACCCCGGAAGTGACAGAGCGGAGCCCCACATAAGCACCACCTTTGCACACCAGTTTCGGTTTCTTTCCGTGTCTTTGAACAGGGATCTGGAGCATCTCTTCCACTTTCGACAGTTACTTGATGACTCCCCAACCCCCCAAAAAAAATCCAGTGTGCAAGGGAACATTATCCACTTGCAAACCTACAGACTTCAAACCATGCAGTGACTGCAGAAAACAGATTTTGGTCACACTCCCCCAGGAGATGTCTCTTTGGTGTTTGTGCTTGGGGCACGAGTCCAAGTCATGCAAAGAGTGTGCCCTCATGCAGCTGAATGCGATCCAAGATTTACGTGTTTGAATGTAGGAAGTAATTGCAGGCTTCTTGTAAGTTAAACTCTTACTCCAAGTAGAGGAAGCTTACTCGCTCTCACTCACAAAGCCATTTCTGCAACAAGTATTCTTAGCGTTCAAAGTCCTTTATTAATTCGAAGTCCAAGCAGAAACATAGTGAAGCAAGACTCAACCCCATACTGCCACTCTGAAAAGAGAAGATTTGAAGTGTGATGGTGATAATTGATTTCACTTTTTCTGTCCAGTTGAGGAGCTTATCCCCGCAGTTGAAGCAGATCTTCCCAGGTCACATTTGGTCGATGCTTTTAAGGAGCCAATGCTGCCTATCTTTGCCACTCTTCAAGCTCCCTTTGGTGTGCCTTTGAACCCCAAGGATCCATAGGGGCCCTCATTTGGAATTCTGCCGGTGGATTCCTCCTTTTTGCACAGGTTCAGTGCTGACTCCAGTGTAGTTTTCCACCCCGGGCTTAAAGACTTATGTCTGGCACTCCTTCATAGATGCCATCAGAGATTCCAGTATGACCTTGGACGTCTGACTCCGACTGAGGTTGTGCTCCAAATCTGCTGCAGCGCATCCAGTCCATATGCGACCTGAAGCACAAGTTACTTACCCTCGGTAACGATATATCTGTAAGAAACAGTAGTTGGTATTAGAAGCCTTATCTTAGAATATATCCAGACGTCAGTTTGGATCCGGAAACTTTTACGTAGCAGTATCCCTGCGCGTCGGTAGGCGTCGTCTGCGGCTCCGCGTCAGTCGTCTGCGTCGTTGGTGCCGGGATTACGTCGCCAAAGTGCTTAGACGCCGCCCTCGCGCGCTGACGTCAGTACTTACACAGCTTTTCCGTGCCAGAAACGCAGAGCCATCATAAAAAACACTGGTGCCATGAAACTAGGGCCCTCAAAGGGATGACCTTAACCCTAGATATCGGTTCGCAGAACGGGGAGGATGGGTGAGGCGGTAAGGAATCTAATACTAACTACTGTTTCTTACAGATATATCGTTACCGAA
Organism: Lissotriton vulgaris; assembly: GCF_964263255.1. Classification (NCBI taxonomy): domain Eukaryota; kingdom Metazoa; phylum Chordata; class Amphibia; order Caudata; family Salamandridae; genus Lissotriton; species Lissotriton vulgaris. The sequence continues at coordinate 359,918,181 of NC_141696.1, read as the reverse complement.
GGTAAGTAACTTGTGCATCTGAAAGAAACAGGTTAGTTTTACATTCCTTACCTTAGAATAGATACCCCAGCAATACCAACCCCGGTTGTTGGTCTGCAAACCAATAATCACACCAGAAAGTCCTGGAGAACGGAACGGCCGAAAAAGCCATCTCTCCGGACTTGGCTGTCCAGGCAGTAGTGTCTTGCGAAGGCATCTCTCTCTGGCGTCACGTTCTGCCCAGGGACCGGCGGGTATGGAGCAGGCCGCAAGATCGCCGCGTGGGAGATGTCGCCCGAACACCCGGCCGCGTCGCGCGAGTTTCGGGGGGAGTCAGAAGAGCAGTGTCGCTTCTTTGACTTCTTGTGTCTCTTACCTGAGGACGTGGAGCCCGACGAGAGGTGTCGACTCGCTGAGCTGTGATGACTCCGGCCCGCGACCTCCTCCTGGACCGAGACCTCGAGCGGCTCGAGCCGACTGCCGGAGCTCGAGGCCCTTACGGGACCGCTCCCGCATAGCTTTCGACATCAAGGCCCGGCAGTCAGGGTACGACTTGTCATCGTGGTCGGCCCCTTAGCAATACAGGCACTGGCGATGGGGGTCGGTAACCGACATCAGTTGGTTGCAGTCGGCACAGGGCTTGAACCCGGGCATCCCTACCGGCACTGATGGAGTTGTTCAACTAGAAAAAAAGATCAAAAAGGATCGAAAAAGTTTAGTCAAAAAATGACTAAAGGGTACCACTTTTTCCGGATCGGCGCTTGCTGTCGCGGAAAAAAGAACAACTGACGTCAGTGCGTGAGGGCGGCGTCTAAGTACTCCAGCGGCATCTAAGTACTCCGGCGGCGTCATCCCGGCGCAAACAACGCAGACGACTGACGCGGAGCCGCAGACGACACCTACCGACGCGCAGGGGTACTGCTACGCAAAAGTTTCTGGATCCAGACTGACGCCTGGGGATATTCTAAGGTAAGGAATCTAATACTAACCTGTTTCTTTCAGATCCTGATCCTACACGTAAACCAATCCCTCATTGTCTTTTTGGCTCTGGGCTGTCCAGAGATTGCCACCACCCACAAATGATGATGATGATGATGATGGCGGGAATGGGGAAGATTAGACCCACCCCTCCCAATTATGATGATGAGTCTATTAATGGATTTACAAGAGCACAGCGATCTTGAAACCTTGCCTTAATACATTGTTGATTTTTTCTCTTAGGCCACCAGCCTCTGCTGTGGTAATTAGACAAGTGGCCGAGGTCCTAGACCTATAACTACTTTCAGTTGAAGTCTGGACAAATGCCTTTCAAGAGTTTTTGGAATCTAGGACAGCCTCACCTGAGCCCTGACTTTTTTGTTCATTGAAGCCCGTACTGACAACATTTTGAGCAGTTAGCCAAATCCCCGTTTCTGTCTACTTGTGTGTAGGCAAAGGCTACCAGTAGCTGCAGACGACTCCCCCTCCCCTGCGGCAACAACCTCCAAGCCGCTTCAGCTTGCCATTGGTGGTGCACAACCACTCTATTGCAGGCGGGATCTAATACTTTCTTCCATGGTTGTGATCCACCACATACCAAAGGTAGGTTCTCCAAATCATTCAGCATGGCTATGACTTATTGTTTCTTTCTGCCCTGTCTCACCTTCCAGCCACATCAGAACGGCCCTTAAAGGAGATCCTGTCCATTCTAATGTAAGAGGTTCAAGCTTCAATATCCAAAGGAGCCATCAAGAGGGTTTGGACTAAAAAATGGGGGTGGGTTGTTACTGTTGATGGCTCCTCGTGCCGAGGAAGGATAGAGTTTGGGTCTATCTCAGATGTTTGTCCTCTGAATACCTTCCTACAGAAGCACACATTTGAAATGGTCATGATGATCCAGGTGCTGTCTACCCTAGATTCAAGCGACTGGATGATAGCCTTTGATCTCCATGATGTGCATCTTCATATACTCGCCCTACAGTCTCTTGGGTATTACCTGTGGATCAGTGTAGGCCAGTTTACCATGCTCCCCTTCGGCTTTAACAATGCGCCTCATGTGTTCACAGAAGTGATAGTGGTAGTAACTGTCCGTCTTCTTTTTTTGGGGTACCAGTTTTCCTCTACTCCAACAACTAGCTTCTTAATGGACGATATTAAAGGGTTTTGTCATCCCTTTCGTCCTTATTATTATCTTCAAAACAACTGTCCCTGTTTAAATCACCTATGTTGATGTAGTTAAAGATTTGACACATGTCCCTCTCAAATAGTTTGTGATGCCACAGTGGGACCTTAACTTGGTCCTAACTTTTCTCATGTATGCTCAATTTTTGAGTTGATGCACAGCTGCTCATTGCATTTTATGACTTTACAGACTGTATTCCTCATTATGGTCACTTCAGATCGTAACTTGCATCATCTGCATATAACGGCTCGGCTATTGCTCGACTTGGGTGTTTCAATAAATGTACCCAATTCTCACCTGGTGCCCTCCCTGTGCAACATGTTCACAGGGGCAGTTCTGGACACTACGGTGAATCGTGCTTTCCTGCCTCCTCTAAGGATTCTGGACATCCAGGCTATCATTCTGTTATGTGAAGGAGCAGAAGTTCCAGTCCTGAAGGTCTTGCGCCTGCTCTGTTTGTTCGCTTCCTGCATACTGTTGGTCAATCATGCACTCTGGTACTTGAGGGCACTCCAGTGGTGTCTCTGCAGACAGTGGTTTCAACACAGTGGAGATCTCGGGGAGATAGTCAGGGTCTCCAGAGAGCCTGCAGTGGATTTGCTGTGGTTTGTGGTTGAGTGTTTCAGGATACCTGTTGCAAGGGAAGCTGTTTCAACCTCCTTCTCTGATGGCCACGGTGATAACAGATGCCTCCACTCTGGGGTGGGGTTCCTGTCTGGGAGATGTGGAGATCAAGGGTCTTTGGTCTCCAGAGGAAAGATTGCTTCATATCAATTTCCTAGAATTGCCGGCGATAGGTTTGGTTCTCAAGGCCTTTCTTCCCTCCCTTCACTGTCAGTCTGTTCCTGGCTCACGGACAACACTACCGCTTTGTGGTACATCAATAAACAGGGAGGAGTAGGGTTGATTTGTCTCTGCAGAGAGGCTCTGTGGCTCCGGTCCTGGGCTCAGGTCCTTCAGATTTGTGATTGAATATCATCTGGCCGGAGTGCTGAATGTATATGCAGACAGTCTTAGCTGGCACTTCTCAGCCGATCACGAGTGGAGGCTTCATCCGGAGGTTGTCCATCGCATCTTCAGGATGTGGGGGTTTCCTCAGTTGGACCTTTTTGCCATTCACGAGAACACTCGCTGCCCGTCGTTCTGCAGTCTCCAGTGTCTGATGCCGGGAGCATTGGAGGACTCGTTTTAGTTGGATTGGGGCTCGCAACTCCTCTACAAGTTTCCTCCCATACCCTTGAGTCCTCAGGTTCTGAGGAAGATTCGCTAATCCCCTATCTCTTCGGCATAAAGCAACTTTGTTTACAATTATTTCTCTGCTATGTTTCCTATGTATTGCACAAAGCATCAACGAGATTCCAGAATACTACTGTTGTAGCGTTGAAGACTTTAATGAACTTTACTTTGGAGGTCTGCCTCGCTTTGCTCGTATTATTTCTTTGGTTCTGGTATGTGAGGGGCATATATCCTCACCATACTTACAAGGCAGCACTTTGCGTGGTTTAAAATGATTTGGGATATTCCTTATTGTTGAAATATCAGTTTGTCCCGATAAGCCAGACCTTTTCGTCAGTGATCGCCTCCTTTCTTTCAGTATAATAGGAGTGTAGATTTAGAAAGGAAACCCCTCTGGCAGTAGATGCCGGCAGCTTAGATCCTAATCATGTGCTCACAGTGATGGTAACTGCTCATAAGGCTATTTTGGGAGTTGCAGGGTAAGCTTGATCTTTCTGAACACAAGATGATCATGTAGAGGTTAAGCTTGATGTTAGTCAGGAGACCCAGTTTATAAGTGAGTTTCTGATCTCGTCCAGGGGTGGTCCTGTTCTATTCCCTAGTTTGGAGAAATAGAGAACGGATATGGACAATGCATGGACATTGCTGATGAATATAAAAAGCTCAAGGCTACTCTACAAACTGAATGCCTATTGATTGATTGATTGATTGATTGGTTGGTTGACTGGCTATAGAGCTGAATCTGGTTCTTTATGTCTGCCCACATGAATGATAGCTATGCCATAATTAGTCCTTATAATTTATTTAGCCTCCTTTATCCGCATGCGCGCTAGCGCAATTCCGCTCCTGTGCTGAGTTTTTTAAAACCGCACTTTACGTGACGAGCTGGGCTCGTCATCAGCGTGCGAGGAGGCTACGCCATGACGAGCCCAGCTCGTCATCAGCGTGGAAGGGGTTAAATGTGGTTGCTAAATTAACATCCGCTATGCATTATTGATTTATTTTTTATATCAATCTCTTAATTGATCTGATATCTTGGAATGTTATGTATAACTAAGCAAACTCCACAAATGTATTCAGAACTTATACTGTTGCAAGGATCCTGCTCATACACAGAACTGTGCACAGAGACCTAGGACATCAGTGAATAATTCTCGCCTCGGTGCCTATTCCAATCATGGAGTCCCACTCTGCAACTCTGGGCGATAGCTTGCTTAATCTCCTTAACGGCCCCAACAACGCTAAGGATGCCTGGCCTCCACCTTGGGGGTGCCCAGGAGTGGACGCCTCACAGGGAAAGCCAGGATGGGTTCCACAGCGGTATTCGTACAAGCGCCTTGAGACCCTTGCGGGTCAGTAGTGCGCTATACAAGTATCAATTTACATTTACATTTTTACCAAAAACTCACCTCAGTACCTAGAAAAACCCCATCGAGCTATCATCAGTGCTATAGCTATCTTTGTCCTACAGCAAAGTAACCAATGATTAGACAACCTAGAACATGCAACTTAGGACAAACTCAGGAATGGTGGGAAGTGAGAACACTCCTTCATTATACTCTCATACCAGTCCTCAACAGGAGTAAAGAAGATACACGGTAAGGTTAAAATATTTATTTTTTAACGACATGATCTCAGGTGCAGTATCTTAGCCAACATAAGCAGACATATGATGAAAAATAATATGGTCAGCATTGTTACAAATCCATAAAATACAAAAGGAGAAATCTTATTACAATGATGGTGAAAACAGGACTTATAGCTCCTATTTTTAACACCCTTCCTATATAGGAACTGTGTATTATAAACTAAAGAAGGTATCTTAGGCTTGGTTGGGGGACCCCATTACCTTTCCGCTCAGTAAGAGTAAATCACATCTGGATCAGCAGAAGCTCTGCATCCCTGGAAACAGAATATATTCCAAGTGTGTGAAATCATGGCAAGTGTGCAATATTAAGGGTGCCAGAATCTCAGTTGGCTCACAGCTGTCAAATTGTTGTGTCTAGAAAGCGTTACTCGATCATGTCGAACAACAGCTACCATGTTTTGATCTTGACGGCTTCAGAACTCACTGTGCAGACTAGGGGCACGATGCAAGTCTAGAGATGTCGAAAACAAACCTTTTCTCATGTGTAGACCTTCACAAAGCCTAACTTGCAAAAACGGCTAAGCAGTGTCGGGTGCAAAAGCGGCAAAAGGTAAAATGGCGTTTAAACTTCTAATAAGCCATGCTAACTTAACATGCTTCCAAAGCAGGAGTTAGGCCACACTACTATACATTCCAAATTGCATATTTTCAATCTACAAATCCACAGACGATTGATGTTTTTGGCAGCAGGTTCTCCCAGATGAATGTTAGGACTTGTGTTTTCTTCATACATTTTTATCAGGGTGCTTTTAATATTGATAGCCAGCTAAGGCTTACAGGGTTCTAGTGTAAGATTACTAATTCCCCATCCTTGAACAAATAGATGTTACGTTCCCAGGAGAGGTGGCTCTTCACAATAAATACCCCATTGCACTCCTAATGGTTTTGCATTAACCAAAAAATTGCATCTGGTGTCAGTGTAGTGGTTGTGCTTAACCTGTTAGTGCAGCAGTTTCACCTGCAGAAAATACGGACTATAAGGAAGACCATTCCATTGACCCACCTGTTAAGTAAAAAAAACTGGGCAGAGAAGCTCTGCTAAAAATAGCATTATCAGGATTCCTATAAATCATGCAAAATACACCCTAAGAAATACAAAATCATTTTTTGCAAGGCTTGACGAACCGTGTATATCCTAATTGTAGCTTCATAAAGTCCACAGATTGGCCCTCACCACAATGCAAAGAGCCTATATGTGAGGTAGGAGCTTTCTCAAACGTCAGATGGTAGTACAAAACAGGTCAGCTAATATTAGTGAACGACTGGGCTTTCCCCCCAGTAATTAAACGCGTGCTTGCGATAGATGGTCCTGTCCTAGGTAGGAAGGTATACCCACAAATATTGTAATAGGGCAGCATTGCCTCCCCCAAGATGATAGTGAGATTGCAGTATGACCTCACTAACAAAATGGTATGGAGAAAAAGACTGACCGAAAGTTCACCATTGTGGGTGGGTATGAAATTGCTAGGACGGAATGGCCTAGTAGGGTTTCAAGGTTCGGACAGCATAGGCACTGGGGACTATATGGGAGGTAATGGGTATTGTACCATTCGTGGCACTACAAAGCGACTATAAATTGGAAGGCTTGCAGACATTTAGGTACATACAAATTAAACACGTACTACATTGATGTACCAGAGGATCACCCCTAGTAGAGCAGGAATTGCCCTTAAAAATCAGACTAGGATACAGGGATAACTGAAAAGAGACAAATGACTAAAGGGTGATAGGTTGCACATATATTATTTTGATCACCAATTCTCGTAAAAACCGGACTAACCTGAAAACACACTGGCAGGGTTTACCACATTATTTATTCTGGCTGCCCTTTGCTAGGATTAAAAACAAGAAGTAGGATAAGAGCCATTAGATTGAATCGTGCTGATTAGATTGACATGTTTCAGCCTATAACCCAAAAGTTGCAGCAGCTTTTTTCAGGATCTTGTCTGCTACTGCTATACATGTGATGCATATAAAAACTGTGAAGAAAGTGTTGGTGACCATAACCAAAATGTTGGTAAATTATATAAGATGCTAAACCAGTGATCCAGGATGAACCAGATAGTTGGATACACCGGTGGTGCCTGCAGTAGTCCGGTTCAGTACCCCTACTGTCCTTAGCAAAAAAGTTAAGGTGCACGCGCACCTCCACCTGCTCCGTGGGCTGGAACACAGTTGTGCGCTGCCGGGGGGACAGGATATTCTCCAGTATTAGGGTGTCTTTCATAGATTCACATGCTTGAATAATTCCCAGTCGTCGAAGTGGGAGTCCCACGGTACATAAAATAGTAGTAATATACATATATATATAGAAAACATCATAAATATACATATACATATAAATATATAATATAAATAAATATATATAAATAGAAATGTAAAAGTACCACAGAACAACATAGGCCCATAGAGACCTAAAGGGGGAATTCACTTTAGTAACATATCCATGTCATTATAATGGTCCACATTCCAGCCAATCAGGCTGCAGCACCCTCTAGAACCTTCTCCTCAGAAGCTCAAGCCCTCAGATTTTCTACCGCACGTCGTGTGAAGGGAATCTCCCTGAGCTCTGCTCAGTTTCTTCAATCTTCAAACTTTTCAGCTTCTTCTACAATGTCTTCAACAAAGAAATCTTTATTCAGACCTTGTTCTGCTTGTGGAAAAATTCACCTGTTTCATGAGGACCCGCATAAAAAGTGCATCTATTGCCTGTACCCGGACCATGAGGTGAGAAATTGCAAATTTTGCTGAACTTTTTCTACTAAGACCCTACAGGATAGAGAGGCTAGTCAACCCTGTGTCTGATGTGGAGAGTGTCTTCCTATCATTCCAAGACCTCTCTTAAAGGTGGGTCGCAGACCCGAGATGTCTTCTCCTTTTCTTAAAAGGAATAAGCTTGTGGACGCTCCAAAGTCAGTCTCCCCACGGGATCTGCCGGCCTCTACGCCTATGGGACCTGGTTCTCTAGCGTTGCAGTCCCAATCTGTGCCCTCGTCGTCTAAAACGAGTGCCAGCTCGTCAACTGCGACAAGATCCGTCGACGTTGTGCCTACGATGACGACGACATGCTCTGTCGACGACGACTATGTCCGCATTATCGACGACGAGCCAGTAGGTTAGGCCTATAACCTCCATTGTGAAGATCTCGTCGACAGCGAAGAAATCCGTCTCGTCAACGGCCTTGCTTAAGAAACATTCGCCGACAAAGAAGACCCCGTCGACGGGAAAAATCCTGGCTCCATCGACTACTTCTGCTTCTTCGTCGACGCCTGGTTCGACATCGACGAAACCCTCGACAACTGTTTTGACCACGAGCTCGTCGACGGAACATTATTCTCTGGCGACTGCAACAACCTTTACTGTGGTGAGAGCTTCTATTGTGAAATGTCCCGCTCTGCTGGTTTTGAGTCCTCTTCAAGGAGGTTCTACCCCCCTGCTCAACTCTTAGCGTCTGCAGAGGAGGAATCTTCTGATGGGTCTTATGTTGATGACACCTTTCGTCCTGCAGCAAGTCCTTTGGAGCTTAATATAAAATATCAGGACTATGAGGATGAGGACAATGATGACAGGGGTTCGCTCTTCCCAGTTCATGATGACCAGCTGGATGTTGACCACGAAGTTCCTATGGCACAGGTACCGGTGTCCATGATATCAAACCTTTAGCACATATTGGACGATTATAATCGTCAATTCCCGCCTTCTGCGCCAGCCTCTCCTACTCCGCCTCCTCCTGCACGAGAGCCACTTCCTGTTGCTCAGGCAAAATCACCAGTTCTTCCAGATCCTGATGATGATGATGTCCACAATGATACGGACCAGGACGATGACGCTGTCCTTGCAGATTGGGACAATTATCGGGCCCAGACCCCGTCTCCTCCTCCTGCTTCTCCCCTGGCTTCTCCCCCAGTGGACATTGGGGGTTTCCACAACTTAATGGTGAGAGCTGTGAAGCGTTTTCATTTACACATGGTCGTCAAACAACAAGACTGTTTCCTTTACGAATGCAAGGATCAGCCTTTGAAACAAGTCCATACCATTCCTATAATTGACTTTATGTGGCAGGCGGGTCTTAAGCTAATGGAAAGGCCTAACTCCATCCCGGCCGTGCTTCTCCGTCTTGACAAGAAGTATAAGGCTCCTGAGGATTCTCCTGCGTGCCTTGTGTCGCAACCAAAGGCTGACTCGGTCATTACGCAAGCTGCTCAAAAGAGGTTGCGTAACCCGGCAACTCTGTTAACTTCGCCACCGGATCAGGAAGGTCACCGCCTGGATACCATCGGGAAGAAATTCACCACTATGGCTGCCACGACGTTCAGGGCGGCAAACTCCTTGGCCATCCTCGGGCGATACGACCGCTAAATGTGGTCAGAGTTCGCGGCGTTAGTTGACCTACTTCCGGAATCCTCCAGGGCAGAAGCCCATAAGAACGTACAAGAAGGAGAGAAAATAGCCTCTGAAATTATAGACTGTGCCATTGATATTTCTTCTACGGGTTTCAGACGGAGGCACGGCTGGCTTACGGATACAACTTTTCCGCCTGAAGTGCAGGCAAGAGTGCTCGACTTGCCTTTTGATGGAGAGTCCCTCTTCGGCAAGCACGTGGATGATGCCTTAGAGTCCTTCAAGAAAGACACGGACACTCCTCGTGCCCTGGGATCTCTCCAGTACCGGAAGCAGCCCTTTCGTGGAGCACGTGGCAGAAGCACTTCCTCCAATTTTGTGGCTCCTCCCAGTACCGCTCCTATGGTGAAAACAAGCAGTGATATTCCTATCAAACTCAAAATAGGCAATCCGATTCCAGGCCTTATAGGAGGAAGACCACCTCTGAAAAAACAGTGACTTTTCATCGGTCAAGTGTTCGCCTGCTCTGAAAATTGGAGGTCGAATCTCCCAACACTTATACAATTGGTCAAAAATAACTTTAGATCGTTGGGTCCTGGATGTCATCTTAAAGGGCCACGCTCTCTAATTTTTCAAATTTCCTCCCACCCTCTGGCCCTCCCCCGCACATTTGAAGGAACTGTTTGCGCAAGTCGCAGTTATGATAAAAAAAGGGGCTGTCGAAGTGGTTCCTCGATCACAAGAAGGCGAGGGCTTTTATTCCCGCTTTTTCCTTATCAGGAAAAAATCGGGAGAGTGGCGCCCTATCTTAGACATCCGAGCCCTCAGCAAGTTCATCAAGTCCCAAACATTTCGGATGCTGACTTTGCTGGAAATTTTACAGTTCCTGAATACCGGAGAGTTCCTCTCCACAATCTACCTCCAAGATGCATAGCTTTCATGTGCCAACCCATCACAGACACAGGAAGTACCTTCGTTTCACAGTAGGATCTAAACACTTCCAATTCAAAGTTTTACCTTTCGGCCTTCGTTCCGCTCTGAGAGTCTTCACAAAGACCATGGCTCCGGTTGCGGCTTTTCTACGCCTACAGGGCATACAGGTCTACCCTTATTTAGACGACTGCTTGATAAAGGCCCAAACCTTTCTTGCAGCAAGACAACACACGCAGACTTGCCTATCCGTCTTTCAAGCCTTGGGTCTTTCCATCAACCACGAGAAGTCACATGTCCGTCCAGCACAACAAAGGATCTTTCTAGGGGCATTAATAGACTCTCGTCTGGCGAAGGTGTTTGTTTCACAGGAGCGACAGGATCGCATTATCCAGATGGTGGCTCTTCTACGCTCAAGAAGGTCCGCTTCTGTCCGAATGTTAAAATCTTTTCTGGGCATGGCATCGTCCTGCATACAGCTGATCCCAAATTGCAGGCTACACAGCCGAGTCCTTCAAGAGGAATTGGACAAACAATGGCGGCAAGTCACAGGGTTGTTCAACGACAGTCTGCCTGACCCCCAGCATTCAGAGCGCATTGGAATGGTGGGCTCACCTTCCAAACATCACAACTGGCCAGCCGTTCCAGGACCCAGACCTCACGCTTACCCTTACGACGGATGCTTCCTTAGAGGGTTGGGGTGCACACCTCGAAGGGTTGTCAGTCAAAGGCAAATGGACCGCAGATCAATGCACATGGCACATAAATCGCCTGGAACTCTTGGCTATCTTTCTCGCCCTAAAATCTTTTCGGCTGCTGGTGGAAGGGAAGTCAATACTGGTGCGTACGGACAACACCACCAGTATGCACTACCTCAACAAGCAAGGGGGTACGAGATCTCTTCTGCTATCCAGAAAGGCACAACAGATCATGGAATGGGCGTTTCGCCATCGAGTCCAGCTGACAGCAGTTTACGTACCGGGTGCTTCCAACGCACTTGCAGACTCGCTCAGCAGATCGGCTACGAACAATCACGAGTGGGAACTCCATCAGCCGACTCTGGAGTATGTGTTTCACCTGTGGGGCCAGCCGGAGCTGGATCGGTTTGCGACTCCACTCAAATAGCTATTGTATTTAAAGATAATATCTCAGTTTCGGTTCTTGATCAATGGTGTAACACGGCTTTTGAAATGATGATCTTTAGGATCGGTTCATCAGTCAAACACAGTTGGAAAGGAGCTTTGGTTTATCGTCCCCCAGGCCCCATAAAAAGCACCCCTAAACAGTTAATGGAAGCACTAGCTCCTCACGTGCGCCCAGATAAAGATTTTTTGCTGCTCGGGGATTTTAACATCCATAGCGAGGAAGCAAATAACAGGGAGGTACAATCCTTTTTAACCGACCTATCCTTAATGGGATTAAAACAATGCAACTATGGACCCACACATCAAGCAGGGCACACTTTAGATATAATATCTAATTTTTCTGGTATCAAAAGCTATGCCCCCAAACAGTACCACTGGACAGACCACTATGTGCTTGAGTTTACTATGCCGGAGAAGGGCGTTTGTTCCATCCCCCCCAGTCCAAATCCCATCCAAACGTAGGCAATGGCATAAAATTACTAACACCAATTTTGAACAGAAATATCTTTCTCCTCTCATCTTGCCTACAGATGATATAAATACTGCTCTTTCAAAATGGGATCTAGTCATTAATACAGCGGTACAACAAATTGCCCCGATAAAAACCTTTAAAAAGCGACTTTCAAGGAAACAAGAGGTCTGGTTCTCGGAAGAACTACGTAGCCTCAAACGAATGACTCGAAAGACAGAAAAAACATGGAGAAAATCCCACTTGGACGAAGATAAAACCAATTATCAAAAGGCCGTAAGCATATATCATAAGGCTATACGATCTGCACGCAAGAACCATGTTACCTCACAGTTGGAGGCAGCTGGCAACGATTCTAAAGTTCTGTACCAGATTGTTAACACTTTTTAAAAACCTGTAGCTTGTGAAAGTGCAGACATGGCGTCACAACACCTTTGTGATAATATCTCGAACTTTTTCACTGAAAAAATCGATGCCATTTATGATAAAATAGAGGCACTTATCCCTGCCACGACTGGCCAGGATAATCAAACTCCGGCACCTACTGTGCCTACCAATTCTTACTCTTTTAATGATTTCCCTGAAATTTCCTTACAAGAGGTTCAGAAGCTGCTTATCGACATCAAAAGTGGGAGCCCGGCCGATTCTCTTCCAGCTAGGCTTATGGGTCCTTTTGGAACAACACTTGGTCCTGATATTCAGAGACTGGTGAATCTCTCACTTAAAACAGCTAATGTCCCTCAGCAATGGAAACTGCCTTAGTCAGACCAATTAGGAAAAATACATCTTCCCCCTGGACCAACATGTCTAACCTCAGGCCGATTTCCCTGTTACCATTTTTAGGGAAAATTATTGAGAAGCACACCAATAAACATCTTTCCAACTTCCTTGAGCAATCAGACCGCCTTGATCCATCACAGTCAGGTTTCAGGCCGAAATACAGCACCGAAACGGCCCTGCTGTCGATAACGGACGATCTACGTATGTACCAGGACAATGGGTATTCCGTTGTCCTGGTGCTACTTGACTTATCGGCAGCGTTCAATACCATCTCACACAACATCTTGATCGAACGACTGTCTGTGAGTGGCATCGGCGGTAGGGCACTGGACTGGATTAAAAGCTTCCTCTCCAACCGCACCCAACGCGTCACCATGGGTGAATTTAGGTCGGAAGAGGTTAAGGTCACCAAGGGGGTCCCGCAGGGATCGTGTTTAAGCCCGACCCTGTTTAATACCTATGTGGCTCCCTTGGCAGAAATAACCAGAGCCTTTGGCTTCTGCCCAGTGTCCTACACTGACAATACGCAGCTACTCTTCCCCTTTAAACAACTTACCCCGGAGATTATACAATCTTTCTCCGATGGGATGAAGGCAGTAGCGCGATGGATGTCTTCCAACTTTCTTCAATGTAATGTTGGGAAGACCGAGGTGATGCTCTTCGGTAAAGCCAGGGTTCAATGGTCCCCTGATTGGTGGCCTCTAGACCTAGGCCCAGTCCCTGAACCCAAATCAGTAATCAAGAACTTGGGGGTACGTCTGGAACCGGAGCTGACCATGAAACAGCATGTCAACATCACTGTGGGATCCTGTTTCCACGTGATAGGTCTCCTCCGTAGGATATTTCCTTTCCTCCCTGATACCCACAGGAGAACTTTAGTTCAGGCTTTAGTGATCAGCCGTCTTGATTACTGCAATGGTCTTCTAGCAGGCGCAAATGGAGAGGTTCTAGACCGTCTGCAGGTAGTGCAGAATACAGCAGCCAGGCTGGTGCTCAATGCACCCCCCAGATCTCCATCTAAACCTCTTCTACGTAAACTGCACTGGCTGCCCATACGTCTACGAGTGAAGTTCAAGACATGCATTACTATTCATAAAGGTCTTCATGAACTAGGACCTGAATATTTGTCTAAAAAATGTGTCCCATATGTTCCTGCCCGTACCCTTAGGTCCAGCGAACAGTTGCTATTAAATGTACCTAAGATCAGTAAAACCTGGCTTGGCGGAAGGGCTTTGTCTGTGGTGGGTCCCAACTACTGGAATATGCTCCCACTGTCACTGAGACAATGCTCTAACCATCTTTGTTTCAGAAAGAATCTAAAAACGTTCTGATTTAGCTCATTTTAGCTAATTTCCTGTTCTTCGGATCCTGTCCTAAACAAATAAATTTAAGATCTTTGCTACCTCTATAGTTTCTCAGGCCGGCTGTCATAAGCGCGGAGATATTCCTCCGGGAGTCTATTCATAGCGCTATAAAAACCTGCAAATAAAAAATAAATAAAACCGCAAATGCCTACGCTTCGCAAGTCAGCATCCCCACAGCAGTTCGAGCGGGAATGCGTTTTCGATCGAGCGGTTGAACAAATTAGTTTACGCTTTTCCGCCGACTCCTCTGATACCACGCCTACTGCACAAGATGAGACTTCAGCCGTGTCACATCCTATTGATTGCACCCAGGTGGCCGCGTCACCAATGGTTCACAAATCTTCTTCTGTTTTCCCAGTGCGATTCGATTCTTCTTCATCCCCTGCCTCATCTTCTCACCATGAGCCAGGGCCAGATTTGCCACCCGGATCCGGCGTCTCCAGCTTCACGCTTGGAACCTGAGCACAATGAGTTTGCACATCTGAATATTGCTCCTGAGTGCAGAGAGGTGCTTGATCAAGCACGCGCTCCTTCCACAGTCAAGACCTATAAACTGAAATGGAAACGGTTTTGTGTTTGGTGCCACAAGGAGAAGGTCGATCCTCTGCTCGCCACACCTGAGTAAATCCTGCCGTTTATCCTCCTTTTGGCAAAGTCGGGACTTTCGCATTCCACTCTTAAAGTCTTCCTGGCTGCGATTTCCCACTTTCGCCATGATGGTTCCACATCCCTGTACTCATCTCGGATCATTCATCAGTTCTTTAGGGGCCTGTTCCGGATGTTTCCACCTATCCGGCGTCCACCACCTGCTTGGCGTTTGAATCTGGTCTTATCACAGCTCCTCCGACCGCCTTTTGAACCTATTCATTCAGCGGAATTAAAATTCCTTACTTGGAAAGTTTCCCTCCTCCTCGCACTTAAATCCTCCAGGCGAGTGAGCGACATCCAAGCTTTCACCATTCAGCCTCCTTTTCTTCAATTCTCAAAGGACGCTGTTACACTTCTTACGAATCCTAAATTTATTCCTAAGGCTCCTTCTGACTTCCACCTTAATGAACCGGTCATTCTCAAGACTTTTTTCCCAGACCCTCAGTCTCCTGCTGAGCGCTCTCTTCATTCTTTGGACTTGAATGCCTGCCTTAAATTCTACATTCAATGCACTGCTGCTTTTCGTAAATCAGACCAGCTCTTTCTGACCTATGGACAGATGCTTTCTGCTCCGGTGCGAGCACACTCGACGAGGGCAGTTGCATCCTCTACCGCCCTATTTGCTGGAGTGCCTCTACATCATATCTGCAGGGCGGCATCGTGGTCCAGCAGGCACATGGTCACGAGGCACTACTGTCTGGAGACAGCTGATGCTGCAGACACTGCTGTGTGTCAAGTGGTGCTACGAAACCTTTTCAGATGGTGAGCCTCTGTTGCTTCCCGCCTCCTGTCATAAAAGGTTCTTTTATATATATATTTATATGCAATGTTCATATGTGCATTTATTTGCTTGCATTTGTTCTTATTGCCTTTTATGACTCGTGTGTTGGCGTACTGCTTTTTATTCTTATTCAAGCATGTGAATCTATGAAAAACACCCTAATACTGGAGAAGAACAAAAGTTACTTACCTGTAAACTGTGGTTCTCCAGTATTGGTGTCTTTCATTGATTCACATGCGACTTACCCTTCCTCCCCTCAGAGGCTCTCTTCTCCTCATGCACTCTTGGTCACTTTGATGCTACGAAAATCTGAGGGCTTGAGCTTCTGAGGAGAAGGTTCTAGAGGGTGCTGCAGCCTGATTGGCTGGAATGTGGACCATTATATGCAGCCTGATTAGCTGGAATGTGGACCATTACAATGACAGGGATATGTTACTAAAGTGAATTCTCCCTTTAGGTCTCTATGGGTCTGTTGTTCTATGGTACTTTTAAATTTCTATTTATATCAATTTATATATATATATATATATATATATATATATATATATATATATATATATATATATATATATATATGATCTATTTATATGTATGTTTATGATGTTTTCTATATATATGTATATTACTACTATTTTATGTACCGTCGGACTCCCACTTCGACGACAGGGAGTTATTCAAGCATGTGAATCTATGAAAGACACCAAAACTGGAGAACCACAGTTTACAGGTAAGTAACTTTTGTTCGTCCAGACTATAGAGATTTGCTAGTGCAGCCCTGTACAGTTCTTGCCATTTTATTAGGATTCCAGGGTCTAAATGTCAAACTCAGCCTTGCCGAGATTGCCAGGTCCATGCTCAATGAGGTTTTCCAGTCCAGTTCTTTTCCTGGAGTTCTGGCACTTGATGTCTTGTTTATTATTTCAATATAAAACCAGGACTTAAAGTCCCAGAATTAATTCAAAGAAGAAACCGTGCCTAGAGCAGCGGATCACACATGGACGTGGGAATCTTGACAGCTATGCCGACTTACCTTGTACTGCAGCTCATTGAAACTGAGGTGATTCATATTATTATGAGTTGTAATAATAGCAATAAAGTGCTGATGAGTATTTGGATTTGATAATATGTGCAAGGAAAATCAAATGGCATTTAAAACAAAAAGTAAATAAGAGCGGGTGCTGTGCTGTAAGATTCATTCTAAAACAGATAAGCAACAAACAGGCACTGCAAACGCAACTTAAGAACCACCTTAAAGCAAGCAAAGGCCTCATACATAGTCATGTTCCATACTTCTGAGAAAATAAAAATGGCATGCATCGAAAGCTGCTTAGCAGCAAAAGAGAGTAGAGAAAAGCCGAACAATAAGATGATTTGACCGAATAGTTAGCCTCTTCCTGATGTGGTTTTAAAGCGTTTTCTCCTAATGAGTTATCATAGGTTAGGTAGTTAAAATATATAAAGGGCAACTCTGATTAAATAAATAAAATTACTTGGTTTTGGCTTTTTCTCTAGCAAAGGGAGGATTTAGATTTATGGTGTTAGACATGACAGAAGCTGAATTCAGACAAGACGGAGGTCCTCATTCTCGGACCCACCCCATCAGCCTGGGACGACTCTTGGTGGCCCACATCACTAGGCTCAGCCCCGGAACCCACAGACCACGCACGCAACCTCGGGGTCATCCTCGACTCCACCCTCTCCATGCCCAGGCAAGTCAACGCAGTCTACGCGTCCTGCTTCAACACCCTCCGAATGCTCCGCAGTATCTTCAAATGGATACCCCCCGACACGAGAAAAACCGTCACCAAGGCCCTCACCACCAGCAGACTCGACTATGGAAACGCCCTCTACTCAGGAACAACCACCAAGCTCCTGAAACGATTACAACTAATCCAGAACGCCTCGGCATGACTGATCCTCGATGTCACTCCCGACGCAGCTACATCACACCCCACCTGGGAGACCTGCATGGCTCCCCGTCAACAAGAGGATCACCTTCAAACTCCTCATCCACACACACAAAGCACTATACAACACCGGGCCGATATACCTCAACAACCGAGTCAGCTTCCACACCCCCACCCGAAGCCTCCGCTCAGACAACTTTGCCCTCGCCTCAGTTCCTCGTATCCGGAAAGCCACCGCCGGCGGAAGATCCTTCTCCTACCTCGCCGCCAAGACCTGGAACGCTCTCCCTACCAACCTACGACAGACTCAGGACCTGCTGGCCTTCAGAAGACTTCTCAAGACCTGGCTCTTCGATCAGTAGCAGCCCCCCCCCCCCCCACCACCCCCCATCCTTTCCCCCAGTGCCTTGAGACCCTCACGGGTATGTAGCGCGCTTTAGAAATGCAGTGATTGATTGATTGATATCCTTGGCGTGGTAGTCCCCCAAACATTTTTAAAGTTATTCATGTATTTTTTTACTGAGCTAGTTTTACTGGCATTAGGACTCTGCACTTTCTCCCTTTCTAACCAGTAGCCAGGTGCTTATGCTCTCTCCTTTAAACGTTGTCAACTTTGCATACACTCAATTGGCACCTTTAATTTACTTGTAAGGGTCTGTAAATTAAATGCAAATTGTGGGCTGCTGCACTTATTGTGCCAAAAACTAACATAGTCTTGTCAAACATGTTTCTAGCCTGTCACTGCAGACTGTAGTGCAGTTTTAAATGGCCATGTTGACCTGGTAAAATACACCTTTTGTGATGCCTAAACTTTCATTTTTAATATTTAGAAGAAACTTCTAAAGGTGGACCATAGAGGCGTAGTGTGCATGGTATTTAAAAATAAGGACATGTGGGTTTTACATATCAGTGAAAATCTTAGTTATTTTTCACTGCTGTAAGGCACTGCTATAAATGCTATTTCTCCCATATAATAACACTGGGTTACCTTATTTAAATTACAAAGTTCTTTGAGACCAGATGGAGGAATGCTGTTTCCACTAAAATGAATTGTAATTTAAAATCCTCCATAATGGTGAAGTTGAATTTCACATTACCATTATGAAAATGCCACTTTTAGAAAGTTGGTATTTTTGTGCTGAAAGCAAATATGCCTTTCTTCCAGTGTCCTGTGTCATCAACCCCAAGACAATATGCACACTAAGAGGTTATCTCATGTCGCACGCACTACCTTAATGCTGCTCAGCACACTTGGACTACCTAACCTATATGTCCGAATACTTTTTATTGTATAGATCTTGCTCAAAAACTATTATGAAGTGCTCCGATACCCTCGGGTCAGACTAGCGCTATATAAAACTCTTTAAATAAATAAGTTAAATAAAGTATTAAAGTGGGACCTTCAGAACATCTCCTCGGAACACTCCTAGACCTGTGGAAGATACAGATGGAGGACTGGCCTGCTGTCTGAAGAAGGAATATTGGGGACATCTTGCCTTGAACCTAAAAGTGATTCCCAAAGGTCAGCTGGCTGACCTCCTGTTTGAGGTACAGGGACCCAGCAAGCTACCTGATGACTCCTGGCAACTCCCCCAGATGACCTGCTCCGACAGGACCTGCTGAACACTGCTGCTGGCATCTGCTGGAGAGAGTCCTGATACCCAAGAGGTGCCCCACAGGTCCTGGACCCTTGCCTGGCATTATAGTTTACTCCTTCAAAAGAAAAGGTATAAATTCATCATTAGTTTTGCGATCCTAGCAATGGCAAAGTGACCTCATAGTACCAAAAGTTGACCGCCTGTGACCACTGCCAACACAGAGCTCCAGTGGGAACTGCTTGTTGGCGACAAAGTGAACACCAACGTTAAACTCCAGTGACAACTGGCTCTTTGCCCTACTGCTGTTACTGTCTCACATCCAACCTGCTTGTCATGCATAGAACCTCTTCCTCGCAGCTCCCGCCAACGCAAATGACACTCATCCTGCATACTTCAGAAGGTAACTCTGCAGCAGTACGAACTTGGTCCCTCTATCTTACCTGTGCTTCATCACATGCAGCCTGAACTTGTGACTTCACCCGGTCCAGCACAACCAGATAACTTGTGACTTCTCCCGATCCAGCACAACCAGATAGCAGCAAGTGGTACTGTGTGATTTTTGGCACTATTTTCACCTAAAACTTTAAAAACTAATAGTTTCGGTTCTGCTGATGGGATTTTTGTTGTTAAGGTGTGATTTTATTTACTAATTGTTACTCTTTTTCTGAATTGGTTTGGTATTTTTCTTGCGTTTTCAATTTGTTAATGTTTGAGTGCTGCATAAATACTTTACACATTGCATCTAAATTAAGCCTGACTGATTTATGCCAAGTTTCCAGAAGGTTAAGCACAGGTTTATGCAGTGAGTTTAGTGATTCACTCTGGCATGGATTGTTTATTATTTGAATTTGGCTTTCACCCCTCTTAACTTATAACCCAGTTTCTTACATGTGGTACATGCCCTTATGTGGCAGCGTTGTTTCTTTATTTTTTTTAGGGACAAGCTGCAGGGATTATTTTGCTAAGGCACTTTTTGTTTCTAATTCTGCTAGTTTAGGACTACCGATTAATTATTTGCCCATTGAAGAGGATCTGAACTTGGTGTCCTTCAAATTGTGATCGACTTCAAGCCATTGCAAAGCTGTTTCATAATGTGTTGAGGTTAGATTTCCCTTTTTCCCGCCAGTCCCTTTCTCTAGAAACGTAACTGACAGGAAGAATGCTCAGTTGATTTGCCCTTTATAAACCTCCCAAAGGATGAAATTCATCAAAGGTCGAATTACTTAGTACCTTATGAAGCATTAAAAGTTTCGTCAGTCATTGTATTAAACTTCTGACTTTATTTCTATTTATATGTCTCCATTATGGCGAAGTAGAAGCTGCTTACGGTAATCCTAAGGAAGTTCTGTGATGTCACGAAGTCAGTGGAAATAAAGCCATAAAGAAAACTGCAATATCAAGGTGGATAATTTCTGACACATTTTCCCCACTCTAGTCTCTTCACGAAGGAGCCGGGCCAGCATTCTTGCTGACTTCTCTGTCCACATTAGCCATTGCAATGTGCGCCCTATAATCAGTCAGTCTGTCAGTCAGTCAAAATACTTTATTCAATTTCATTGAAATCATAAAAACATATAAAACATTTATGTACATAAAAAAAATATATATTACAATTACATTATAATCAATACATTGGGTTATATTCAAAACATTGGGTCAAAAGTTAAGCTACTTGAAGTGTGCATTTAATATAAACTCCTTTCAGTACTCTCAATGGTGCTTTGCTTGATCTAATTCTAGACGCCACCACTAGATAATTTGCCATGCAAAATATGATACGAGTGTTGCACAATGACTGGAGTTAAAGTAATGCTGGCCTCACTTGAAGGAAGCCTGCCTCCCTTAAAATTGGCAACAAATATTTTTTCCGTATCTCTAAAAACAAGCTGCAAAACATAACGAAATGCATGGTGTCTTGGTTTGAAAAAATATCACAGTTGCAAGGTGAGGCTATTTCTGGTTTGACCCATGACTGATAACTACCCAGGTAAAAATGAATCAAATTAAATCTGAACTTGATCAGCAAAAACCGGTGAAATGGCCTGGTAACAATACCGAGGGTAAGGCTCAAGCGAGGTGGAATTAAGTAACAGGTAATGTGATCTAACTGTGGTTTTCTGCAATTCCCTTTCCTCGCGGCCTAATCTTGCTCTCATCATGAAGTGCTTTTTAGTCAAATCTACATCCTCCTTCCTAATGAACGATGGAGATGTAAAAAGTTCAGGACGGCCCAATTGTTCAAAAGACTTCCTCAAATAATCCAGTCATAGAACTTTTTTAGAATGATCTAGACACATGACATCATTCATTATTGCATGGTTAAGAGTTAATTCCTTGTTGAGCCATGTCTTTAGCCAGAATATTAAGGGTGCCAGATTGAGCTTATCCGTGACATGAAGCAGACCCACCTCCGCATGGATTGAAAAATTTGGGGTGGACTGGGGGACGGACAATAGGGAGCGTAGAAACCTGTTTTCCGCCCTCTGGATTGGTTCGAGATGTACATAGCCCCATAGGGGTGAACCATACATTGCTAATGATATGCATTTGGTGTTAAAAACTTACAGCAGGGCCTCCATCGGTCTAGCCCCCAACCTTTTTGAAAAACCCAAAAGGGCCGCAGAAGACCTGGCCACAGATAGACTTTTTGCCCTAACCTGGGGACCCCACGAGCCCTCTGGTCGAAGAGTACTGTAGTGTAGTTCCTATTTTCCCAATAGGCCCTGCGCATTGGAATAACATAAACAGTAGTATGGACATAGAAGTGCGGATCTTCTAGGTCTCTACTGACTATGCTAAACTTAATTGGGTTTGTTACCAGCTAGCTCAGAGGTCACTGGAAACTTTCTTCTCTGAATAGGAAGTGATCAGCTTCCCTGGTACAGACAAGAAGGGATTCAGTTTTCCAACAACCGCATAAACATGACCGCTTTGCTCCTTAGAATAAGAGTCAATCTCTAGAGTCGTGTGAAACAATAGACAGTTATTTTACTCAGTCAGTTTTGTGCAGATTACTTTCACCAAAGTGCAGAGAATAGAGAGACTGGCGTTTTCAATAAAAAGGTATTATTTATTGAACAGTCTTTCTTCTCGTCCAAGAGAAATGTATTGCCACAATTGCAAGACTAGTTATTATAAAAAGTGCGTACAGTAAAATGAGGATTGCGAAATAATACTGTAAAAGCATTGATATGGTTTCTTAGCCATACAATGGTTTAAAATGAATAAAACATATATACATTCATATATACATTCAGCTAACGTACTCAACTGGTGCTTCTAACTACGCCTACCCCAGTGTACCTGACCTAAGCCTAATACTTGGGAGGGGAGTTAGTAAGTAGCTTTAAGTTAAGTTGGTTTTGCCAAGGTTTGCTTCAAGAATTCTCTCTAAGGGTTTAGTCAACACCATACCTCTGAAATAGAATGTTGGAGGTCTGGTATCTCCTTCCAGGGACTCGATATCCCAGTCACTCGCAAGAGTAGGCTGGAAACGCCGGAGCTGGATTTCTCGGCAGGAGAAAAGACAGCGTCTCTCTCAGCGCGTCGAGGAAGAGGAGGAGGGGCAGCGTCCGCGGGCAGCTTGCATCTGCTGGGCTCTGAAGGGGGACAGCTGTTCAGCTCCTGTGTTCACCACACCATCGTTCGCTCGTTAGCAGCGATAGTAGCGATAGTAGCAGCTGTGTTAGGATCAGCTGCATCAGCATTTGCTTAAGGCAACGTTGGTAATATTTATACCTGAAAGGTGCCTGGTTTGACGTAAGTTTTTGGACATAAGACGTCAATAAAGATGTCACTAGGAAGTGATCGTCTCAGTGCTCATTAGAGTTCTATTACTAATCAAAACATAGCAAGCGGGGCTTTCCCAGGTTTCTGAGTTTTTAATCTTGTTGAAGAACTCGGAGTGTAATCTAGGAATCTTAGATAGTGGCTTCTGCTGTGTCATTTGCACTAATGAGCTGCAAAGGAAGTTGCAGAGGAAGCGATTCTGAAATGTGGCTCTGATCGTGTGAGGCCAGAGACGAGTTTCTGAATATTGCATTTGATCGGTTATGCCAATATAGGGGAATAAATGGATTATGGCCGTATAGGGGCATAAGGTCACAGTATCGATCAGGGTCCTAGATTAGAACGCGACACCCACTCCACGAATTTATGTCCATTAATTTACTAAAACTATAGCAAAAGATGCATGTGTAACATTACCCACCCCAGAATACATATTTGCATTTGAAATGGCGTATCTAAAATACGTGGTAATTTTGGTACTGTACGTCTTAAGCATAGAAATCATTCAAAATTATAGCATATGTAATCAATGAACGATTTTGCGAAAAAATTACATATGAAATATCTCTTAATACAGAAAAAAAGGGTGAGATAATTTCATCACATATAAATGCATTTGTTATAAAATGTGCTAGAGGCTGAAGTAAAGTTATGTCTCTAGAATTATCTAAAATTAGAAGTAGAAGCTTCTGTTCTTTATGAATAGGTCTACTTTAAGCAAAGAATTTACGTGCCAGAAAAAAAGGTGAATATTTTTTAATAGTGTTCAATTCAAAAAAATTGTTGTTGAATGGGGGAATAGAGTTCCAACGCTTTTTAGCAGTTTTTGTTGATCAAAACTGAAGGCCGAATTCAGAGTTTATGGGAACGCTGTTATAAGTTATTGTTTCTGTTCGGGTGAGAACATCATATCAGACAGGCTCTCAAAGAATTGGTCTACAAAATCAGGTGACAGTCGACCAAGTTCGATAGTGCTGTAACTTGGCAGGTGTGAGAATGATTGCTGTCATCAAAGTCTGGATCAGCAATGCTAACAGATGGTCGTACCTGGGTGATGTTGCTTTTGTTTTTCGCTCCACTGTCACCACCCAGTCGTAGCACAGGAGTCTCGACGAATGCCGTCATCAGGATTGGTAGCCTCTGGGGACAACAAAATGCGTGAGCCGTTACAGGACTTAGCAAAGTATCGATATCCATTGGTACTGCTGATGGAAGTGGAAGTCAGATGTCCAACATGCACTCATCTCCGCATAGCATACATCGAAGCACAGGTAAGATACAGGATTGCCATATCGGTCTGAATGAAAGAAACCAGGTCATGTTCAGATCTCTCAGCCTCGCCAATCCAAGGACTCTAGTTATTCTGTCCCGGTAGCGGATTGCTAGGATTGTTTCTTCCATCCTTGTAGGAGTCATGTCTGAGCTTTGGCTTGCCATATCGGAGCAGGAGGGTCAAAAATAAAATGCCTGCTACAAGTCCCAAAATAAGAATATGCCACCATAGACTAAATGTACAAAATTAGGAATGATTCCCAGAATTGCTTGAAATGGTGTTAGCCGTCCCGTAAAAATAGTCTTAAATATGCCTGGGATGCCTATTGCACTAGACGTGTTAAGGAGTTGGCTAAGCATTTCTACGAAATGCATGGGGCAATTTGTTGATAAAAGGTCATGAATCTCTGTAGCTGTCCTTGCAACTAGGAGATCATACGTCTCTTTTGATGACGTGATGGGCACTGTTGTCTGCAAAAGCAAAGACTTCATTCCGCTTAAAGTATCAATTCGTATAGAAGAGAAATTCAAACGAGGCCAGATGGGAGTCTCAGTGTCTCCAGGGCCGTTTGGAAACAATGCTTGCATACAGCATTTGACCATGGATGTTACGCTTACGAGATAGGCTTTTCCTGGCAAAAGGCCACAACATCTGTGATCCGTTCTTAGAATGTAACTCCCATTCGAGAGCTGCATAAAGAAAGGCTCTATCTGCGTTGCAGGTGTGACATGCTGGTGGCATGAAAGGTTGTTAGAATTACCTTCACAGGCTCCGTGTAAATTAATACCCTGGCACAAAAGTATACCGCTTAGTGAACGCTTACAGTTTTCACCACTAAGAAATACATTTTTGTTGCTGTCACTATAGCATGTGTGTGTGTATGGTAATTTCCATGTTGACTTAATGTATCCTTTACCCAATCGTTCATACTGGCCAGTAGGCATGTATTCAAGGCATTTTTTAAATCGGAAAGTTGTTATCGGAATTGTGATAATCCCGTGTATTATCAATTCAATGACAGGACTTTCTGACATTGTCAAAGGTAATCTCTCAAGTTTTTCGATGCTCAGGATTGTATAGTCTGCTCCTTTCTGTGCCAAGCTGATTTGTTTATCAGTAAGGTTAAAGATGGAAAACAATGACGTAGTGTTGATTGAACGCCAAGGCACATAGCCTGAATGAAGATTTTGCAGCGTCCAGCCTAACTGTACAATAGAACGCAATTGCGACTGGCCGTGCTGTAACATTAGCAAGTCTTTGTCTATTATATCTATGGCAGATGATACAATATTGTCCAACGAAAATATTCTGGAGGACAGAGTCATTAACCCATTTTCCACTACAGAAAGTGATTTTTCCAAATTAATACGATCAATTTCTCGTATTTTTTCAGCTGTTTCAATTTGTGTGACTTTCCAAGCCTCGTTGTATGCAGCATAGATGCTGGCCGCTATGAAGCGTTTTTGACGCTGTTTGCGTGGTCCCATAATAAAATCGCGCAAATCAGCACCATCTTTAAGTAAAGATAAGTGTTGCTTAATTTCAGCCAGTGTGGATGATTCTAGCCATTCAAGGCACAGCTTCCCTACCCTGTATGTTGTTACTATCCCTGGATGTTGTCTCTGGGAGTATCTAGGGTCTTGTCTGGACATTGTTAACCCCTGTGTTTTATTCAGGAATCTATCTTGACAGTTGTTTGTGTCAGTAGGCCAGATTAACCACGTTTTCCAATCAGGATGTGTTCTGTTTAAATGTAAACATTTTAGATACGTCTATCTCAATATCTGTTGTTGCATTATCAGGTATTTGCTTTGGAATAGACTGTTTGTTAAGGTCTTTGATCTTAGCTAGGCCAAGACAGGTTGTTTGTTGAATTGTTTCATTTAAAAACCTTATTTGTTCTGGGATCATGCAGGCTCGAAATAGTGCTTCTATGCCTTGTACCCCAGATTGTTTTTTTTTCAATGTTATTTTTCCAATAATCAAAACCAAAGGTCATCATTTTTTCATAAAATGCTTCTGAATATATCAATTTAGTATTTGTCAGCATTGTTTTCAACCCTGTTTTATCTAACAGTTTATAATAAAACGTTTCTGCATCACTGGTGTTAAACCCTGAGAAGTACTGGAATTTCTCAAAGAATGTTTTAGAACTGTTTTTAGATGGTGTAGCACGATGTTCACATTGATTATACTTAAAAACATTTCTAGGTTTGCAGATTTATGCAAGTAATGATCACCATAGTGTGTGTAGCAGAACATCTGTTCATAACTAGACAAACCTTGTAAATAATCATGTTCTGTGAATCTAGCTGACATTACTAAATCAGACATCATATTATTAATACTTTCAAAGTCCCAATCATCAGAGAATGTACTAGGTTTTACAAAGTCACTTAAGGAAACCTTGAATTGATGAGGATACTTCAGGATCTCGACCGGACCATATATTTCATAGTCGGTTTTCTCCCATACTACCCCACCGGGTATTGGAATGGCGGTGACATTTACTGTTGACAGTTCTCTTTTCTTCACGTGGGATGATGTGTGGTTTGAGGACTAAGTTGATGTTCTGACTTGCTGTGTCCATTGTATTGTAATAAACCTTCCTAAAATTAAAACTAAAATTAGGCATAGTAGGACTATAAATACCCCTGAGATAATCCAATGCTCAATTAATGGTGCATCCAGAAATACTGTTTCTGGCATCACTTCGGGGTCGGTTTGATCCTCAGAAAAGTTATCGAAGTTGATGAAATAGCCAGAGGCAGTTCTGTCAATTGTTGGGATTGTTCTTTCAATTTGTCTTTCGGTATCACATTCTGATGCCACATCATTGTAGACTGGTGTTTCTTGACGAACTGTTTCAATCTGAGGCACGAGTTCCATGGCATTATTGCATAGTCCTTCTCTGTGCACTGCAGGCTGATCGAATGTGATTAGTCTTTCAGTTTGAACCTCTTGGATTGTTGCAAGTTTGGGTATTCTGTTGTGTCTCGGGAGTCCACTGGGCCTACTGTTGATTATAGGCCACATGCTTGTGGTTTTACCAGGTCGATTGATACAACTCTGTTCTCCTTTTTACCAGCAAGGGGCGGTAGTACTACTGATCTTGTTTCGTTGATTGCTAAGACAGGTACTGTTTTTTTGTAAGAAGGCCCAAATTCCTTCTTCACCGCTATTTTTTCTCTGACTAGATCCCCAATCTTTGGAATCCAGACAGGCCTTGCTGGGGCTGTTGCTTGTGGTGCCTCGTCAGTGGTAGCTGGCTGTTGCTTTAACTTTATGTTGCTTAAGGATTTTCTTGTTTCATTCAAGTCCTGTAAAACAGCCAAACGATCTTTGATGTCAAAGTCTGTTTTCTTATCTTGTACCACTGATACCTGACTATCTAAGTCCTGAATTCGCATTCTAGTTCCGAACAATAGTTCGTATGGGCTAAAACCTTTTAGAGAATTTCTTGGCAAGTTATTTAGGCTTAACTGGACACTTAATAAATGTTTGACCCACCCAGCACCCGAACCTAATACCTTCGCTATTATAGATTGCTTTATGTCCCGGTTTTTTCTTTCTACCACACTGTTCCCTTCGGGGTGTGACGGACAAGAATACCGCAAGCCAACGCCCATGCTGGCCATGGCCTCCTTATAAGCTCGAGAGCTAAAAGCAGGACCCTGGTCAGAATGGAACATGGAAATTGCGTATGTGCCGATAAAGACTCGCAGATCTTTTATAACCGTTCTGGCGTCAGCCGAGCGCTGGGGCCACATTTTTTAAGTGTGTTTAGCCTTCATGATGTACAATGGGACGTGTTTCTCTTGTTTGATTGCGCGGGTAGATCGCCTTATGCTTTCTATTAGGGTTTCCGACACTACACAGGCCGGTTCTCCACTGCGATCTCTATTGCAGTCTTCACAATTTTTTGCAAAATCATGAATTCCTTCACTCATTTCCGGCCACCAGTACTCTGATTGCAATTCAGTCAGAGTCCCTGATTGTTTGGTGTCTTAGACCCAACCCCATATGTGCCTCCTGTAATAGGAAACCTCTCTGTTTCATGTTTGGAATTACCCTATCCCCCACTCCAGGGATTCGAGCAAAAGGAACGGAGTTTGCATCGATTACGTATGCATAATTGAGTGGATAGTTCATGGGTAGTGCTGCACAGTCGCCTTTTACGGACGTTTTTACTGCCAGCATGGTTTCCCCCGTCTATGTATTTTTCTGAACGCTTTTTTGTGGCTACGGAAGCCGGTTTAGTTGCTTCCGCTGTGGCTGTATTAGCCAATGAATTCCCTGCAACGTGAACGCTATCACGTTGATGAATCGGAGTGTGTATCACGTGAGTCTTTTGTAGTTATTTCTGTAAAAGAGCTACCTGTTTCCAAAGCATTTTATGCTTGATTGTGGCACCTGTGTCATCTTTGTAATCATTTTCAATCCAGCTCTGCAACTTATTATTGTAAGAGTTGACGCATAAATGAGAATCGCACACGATAAGTGCCGGGAATTCACGTTCCTTATTTTCAAGCGCCATCTTTAAAGATCTGATTTCAGCTCTCTGAGCCGAACAGTTTCTAACTGATTCAGTTTTTGTTATCTTCGGTCTGAATTTACCGCACAGCCAACGACCTTTAACAATCGCACAGGCTGCATCGTAGGATTTGCCCTCTACGTTGAAATGCTGTACAAATCTATCTGTATAGATTATACAGGCGTACTGTGGGAGAGGCAGAAGTTCGATTGGCAGAGGATATTCTTCTTCATATTCTAAATCATTCCGTTTTTTGAATTGCGGGGCGAAATAGTATTTCACATCTTCCGCACCAAGAGAATCTACACACTGTATCCATTTCGGATCCAGTGACACTGTAGGCAGGTTTACTGGGCTGAATAGCGCCTCGAAGGCGGATTCCGCTGTGAGGATATTGATCCTTTTGCCATGTGCTAGTTCTCGCTCATTCGCTAATGCAGTTTGTACTGCTTTCACAGTGTTTTCTGTGAGACTGTTTTTTCTGCTTGTGTGTACAAGTGAGACTTAATTAAAATTGGTACCTTTTCTCCCTCATTAGAGGTCAGGTATGTGAATCTGCATCTTCCTGGGATGACTCGGATTACAAGATTGCGTGTGTTTTCACGTGTATCTAATTTTGTTTTTGCTAACATGTCTGTTTGCAGTGATCTCAAAATTTCGCTGTGTTTTTGAGTCCAATTGATTTGTTTAAAATCAGGTTTAATTAGTTCGTAGAGAGGTTTAACCCTCTCTGCGTAATTGAGAATGTAAGTTCTACCGAAATTCAGGAAGCCTAGAATTGATTGTAAATTCTTCAGCGTTTTTGGTGCTTGGAGTACAGCACACTTCTCTAAGAAGTTGTCCGCTAGGCTTTTTCCTTCACTTGATAATTCGTATCCTAAAAATAATACTGTCAGATGGGCAATTCGAGACTTTTTAAAGTTGAATTTGTAACCCTCTGCTGCGAACCCAAGTATAATGGTGTGCACTCTTTTCAAGTGAATATCCAAGTCGTCGTCTGTGAGATAGATATCATCTACGTAAGATAATGCCTCATCATACATTTGTAGTAACTCTGTTACTCCGGCTGAGAATAGTCCTGGGCTGTTCTTGAATCCCTGTGGGAGCCTACAGAAATTTTTCTGAGACCCCATTACTGAGAAAGCGGTTAAGTATCTGCTTTCTGGTGCAATATTTTGACAAAAGAAACCATTAGATATGTCTAATGTCATTTTATATTTTTTCCTAACTATGTTGTTCATTAGTGCAGCATTATGCGAATTTTGAACTGCAAATGTTTTGCAACATGCATTAAGGTGTCTGTAGTCCAAAACTAGACGATATGAATTGTCTGGCTTGGAGACAGGAAACAAAGGATTGTTCATTTGAGAGGTGCATGTTTCAATCACCCCCTGGTATTCAAGTTGATCTAAAATCTCCCTGACTTGTTTTTTAGCTTCTTGCTTAATGGGATACTGCCTTTGTGCAGTCGGTTGACTTTTTAACTGGATTTTGTGAGGAGGATAGTCCTCATCCCATCCTACATGATTTTTTTTATAATGCCGGTGCCTGGGCTACTGCCCATTTCCTTGCATAAGTATATTTTTTGTGAATCGGAATGTGATTCGAGAAGGCAGGCATAATCATTTCTTCGCCACGAGGGCACTCCCTGACAAACTCCGGGGGCCAATGTTTTTCAGCTAACAAAATATCATAGCCTTTTGAGAGTTTATCCCAAAATAGACCCCTTATTTTCCTAGTCTTATCACCCTCTATATGCAATGTTATTTCGTATATCTTATGGGGCTCGCTGACTCTGGTGTCGGCAGTTTCAACCTGAATGTATTCATTCGTGTCCACTGTCTCCAGATGACTCATCAAGATCTTGCGGGCTATACTGATTTCTGCTGCACTGTCTAACATTGTCTGTGCCCACTCCCCGTTTTTCAACTGCGTCCTCCGTATTCTCGGCATGGTTGATTACTCTAATACTGGCTACCTTCTTTTTTTGGAAATTGAGATTTTTTACTCTGAGCAGGTTCCTTGTCTTTGGACTTGGTGTGCTCTCCTGGGTCTGACCGTCCTCTTCTTTCGATTTCTGCGAGAGGGACGTGTATCAATACTTTAATATCTATCAGGCTTCTTCAGATTATCCCCATTTCTAAGGTTGTATCTTTTCTCAGAGGGCTCCCTCTAGGGAGACTGGTGTTCTCGAGTCGGAGTTCTTTCCCTCCGTCGAGGAGACCTTCCTCTGGACTGGAAAACTTTTTCTTTGGGAGTGGATTGTTTATTTCCATCCCAGCTCTTTTTAGGAGTATTTGAATTATTTTTAATAAATAATTTTACTAACTCTCTATATGCCTTTGTTAATTCTCTTATTTTAACTGAGTTCTTCGCTTGACATTTTATCAATGTCCGGATGTGGTGTGTAACTGGCTAGAACCGGCCACGTTGCTCCTGGTCTACCTAGTGGACCGAGCCTGGTAATATGATCATTGTGTTTTAGGGCGCCTTTAAACCAGAGCAAATGCTCTTGGAATTTTAATGGGATTTCAGTCTCCTCGAAAGGAGCGTACTCTTCCGGTGGATCCCCTACTATATAGTAGTGGAACTCGTGTGTTGCGGCGTTTGCCGCTGGAAATTTTATCCATGAATAGAATACCTCTGTCTGCCGATATTCGTGTGCCTCTATCACGAAGACGACTGTGCCACCTTGTGTGGTCAGTCCATTTTCTATAAGTTTTGACGTTATAGATTTTCTTAAATGTGCCGGGATGATTATTGCACCCGGTTCTGTAGTCCCTGTATTATCGGGACCCTGCTGAGTCGCATTTACTGCGGCATCAGTTCCGTAGTTTTCTACTGACATTTTATAAATGCAGGTTTTGCAGAGCAGGTCTCCAAGGAGACAAAGATTAGGTGCACACTATTTTGGAACACTGTATCCTTCAACGTTGAATAAACCAGAGCTTTACATAGGAATCTCTTCCTACTGAGTTCGGGTGGATTTTAACCTTTCACCCACTCCAGACGTCTATTGGAGTATTTACGGGAGAAAGGGGTCTGTGTGAAAAAGGCACGACTGAGTTACTCTAACGTCTTGCGTTAGTTTATCGCCTTACCAAACGTTTGGGCGCCATGTATTGTAGTTCCTATTTTCCCAATAGGCCCTGCGCATTGGAATAATATAAACAGTAGTATGGACGTAGAAGTGCGGATCTTCCAGGTCTCTACTAACTATGCTAAACTTAATTGGGTTTGTTACCAACTAGCTCAGAGGTCACTGGAAACTTTCTTCTCTGAATAGGAAGTGATCAGCTTCCCCGGTACAGACAAGAAGGGATTCAGTTTTCCAACAACCGCATAAACATGACAACATATATACATTCATATATACATTAGGCTAACGTACTCAACTGGTGCTTCTAACTACGCCTACCCCACTGTACCTGACCTAAGCCTAATACTTGGGAGGGGAGTAAGTAAGTAGCTTTAAGTTAAGTTGGTTTTGCCAAGGTTTGCTTCAAGAATTCTCTCTAAGGGTTTAGTCAACACCATACCTCTGAAATAGAATGTTGGAGGTCTGGTATCTCCTTCCAGGGACTCAATATCCCAGTCACTCGCAAGAGAAGGCTGGAAACGCCGGAGCTGGATTTCTCGGCAGGAGAAAAGACAGCGTCTCTCTCAGCGCGTCTAGGAAGAGGAGGAGGGGCAGCGTCCGCGGGCAGCTTGCATCTGCTGGGCTCTAAAGGGGGACAGCTGTTCAGCTCCTGTGTTCACCACACCATCGTTCGCTCGTTAGCAGCGATAGCAGTAGCGATAGCAGTAGCTGTGTTAGGATCAGCTGCATCAGCATTTGCTTAAGGCAACGTTGGTAATATTGATACCTGAAAGGTGCCTGGTTTGACGTAAGTTTTTGGACATAAGACGTCAATAAAGATGTCACTAGAAAGTGATCGTCTCTCAGTGCTCATTAGAGTTCTATTACTAATCAAAACATAGCAAGCGGGGCTTTTCCAGGTTGCTGAGTTTTTATCTTGTTGAAGAACTCGGAGTGTAATCTAGGAATCTTAGATAGTGGCTTCTGCTGTGTCATTTGCACTAATGAGCTGCAAAGGAAGTTGCAGAGGAAGCGATTCTGAAATGTGGCTCTGATCGTGTGAGGCCAGAGACGAGTTTCTGAATATTGCATTTGATCGGTTATGCCAATATAGGGGATTAAATGGATTATGGCCGTATAGGGGCATAAGGTCACAGTATCGATCAGGGTCCTAGATTAGAACGCGACAGCACCCCCAGGTAGGGGAAGACTGCCACTCTAGAAACCACTTCGCCCTTACACTTGAAGTTTTTTAGTTTGCCCTTGTTTCTATGGTATCCGACCACCATCATGTGTGATTTGTTCGCGTTTACCTTTTAATTGGTCCATGAAAGCTCCGAACGCGTCCAACAGACGCTGGAGAACGATACCAGTACGGGCTATGAGGACTGCGTCGTCCGCGTATAGGAAAGCAGGGATCTTTAAGTCTCCTACCCGCGGTACGTCCCCTTCCACCTCTTCCAAGTGCCTGCCCAGTCCGTTAATATAGATGGTGAAGAGGAGGGGGCCAGAATACAGCCCTGCCGCACCCCTCGCATAGATTTTAAACGATTCGTGCACCTTCCCTCGTTAGCAACTCTAACTGCAGCGAACAGCTCCTGGTGGAGAGACGCCATGAACTTAACCGGTGCCCCATCTATCCCGATCTTTAAAAGGATGGCCCACAGTTTAGCCCTGTTCACCAAGTCGAAAGCTGAGGAGAGGTCCATGAATGCCAAAAATAATGACCCCTGCTTAGCTATCGTGTATTTAGAGATCAGCAGCTGCAAGTTGGAGCACTGCTCCAAAGTGCCTCTCTTCTCTCTAAATCCATATTGGATATTGGATAACCCACCACAGCTCTCAATACTATCCCTAAATTTATCCAAGAGGACTCTGCCTAAGATCTTAATTGCAGAGTCCAGAAGGGATATGGGCCTGTAGCACCCTGGATCATCACGCTGGCCCTTCTTAAAGATTGGAACTATGATAGAAGTGGCCCAAGTGGTAGGCCGTGAGTTACCATTTGCAGCATTGAAAACATTAGCTAGCACCCTAGCCCAGAGCTTGGGCGAATGTTTCTAAAAATCTGCAGGGACCCCATCGGGGCCTGGGGCTTCGTTCTTCGTTGTGGCTAAGATGGCTTTCTCCACCTCACTCTGGTTAAAGCACATAGGACCAGCCTCAAGGGCTAACATTGGATTCACATAGCTATCTGTGGCCGTGTCTCCATACACTGCTCTAAAGTGGCCCAGCCATCTGTCATCCGAGATGACACAATCCATATCGGTGTTGGCCGAGTCGGAAAGAAAAAGGCTGATTAATTATGGCCCAGAATTGTCTGCTGTCCCGCAGGACGTCAGAGCAAAGTAGTTTCTCACAAGCGCCTTTCTTGATGTCATCTTTCCTAACTTTGAGCGCTTTCTTATACTCCTTCCTTAAGACGGTAATGACCGCCTTGTCCCTCGGTGTATGTTTTAGGGCTAATATCAGTGCTCTATGTGCCTTGTAGCAGTTCGAGTCGAACCAGCGACAATGGTTTTTGGTTCCCTGCCTTGTTCTCGACGTCAAGTCGTGCGAGATTTGACTACAAATTGCTTCAAAGGCCCCTAATATGTCGTGATCTGGGGCCATGGTGTCCTGATAGGTCGCTATATGGCCCTCTATTTTTGGGAGGAGTAATTTTCGGGTACCACATTTGCCCACTTTAGCCATCTCCCCTGATCCGCCAAGCATAAAACAGGCCTTGACTTAGCCTGGCAAGGCATAGGTCCCATGAAGTCCCCCCAGGGCACCTAAAGTGCAAAAGGGTTATGGTCGCTGTATGAAGAGGCAATTGTTCTGTAGGAGGTAACCCTGCTTAAAATGCCTTGGGACAAGAATATATAGTCAATAATGGTACAGGATTCCGAGCCCTTGTAAGTAATTGTTCTAGTCCCCCCCCCCCTTCCAAAGAAGTTGGCTCAAATAGATTACAAGTGGCCAGCAAATCTTCTAGCTCCTCTCAAGCTTTAGTGTGCTCAAAATGGGGAGCCTCTGACCCAGCCGACCCCTCATATTTACTAATGCCACACAGGTCACTACAGGGATGAATATTAAAATCGCCCAAAAGGACGAGCTCAGAATTGGTATAGTTATTTTGACTGACAGTAAATAAAAAGGATTCCAGGGTAGCAATATTATTGTTGCCATTCTCCCTGTTCCTCGAGTTATAAAAAATTATGAAAATAGTTCTCCGGGTAGGAGTGATTTCCCTTTCCACTATTAAAATGTTTGGTGAGGCAGTTTTAACCATTCTTAAAATCCCTTTAAGTTTTAATGAAAAGAGAAATATGAGACCTCCCCTAGCTCTGCCAGCAAGACTAAGGGCTGCGGGGACAACAAAGCTGGTGAAACCATCTAACCAAAAACTAGGTGTGGTATCCCATGTTTCCTGGAGTGCAGGTAACAAAGCCAACTCATTCTTCATCTTCTCTTTTGGCTCTGATGCCAGCCACGTTCCAGCTGAGGATTTTACAAGCTGCGTCCTCTTCAGGGTCAAAAGTTTCGTCCGTAGGCGGCAGCGTCGGGTCTAGTGGTCAATCGATTTACTCAAGTCCTGACAGGGGGGGCTAAACGATTACTCAGAATAGGTCCACGACCCTCTGTCAATCTATGGTCTACCCGGGGGTATAGTGCCTGGGGAGCAATCTCAGGCCTCGGAGGGTGTGGGAATTTAAACCCACGAGAGCTTCCACCTCCCTGAGCTGTGCTCAGAGCCCGGTCTCTCACTGGATATCGATGTTTCCCATGGTTCCACGCTTTGGGAGGTATAAAAGTACCCCAGGGGAACCGGTCTCAGCTGATCTCTCAGTGAAATGGCAGAACCATCCCAGAATAGTCTAACTGCCAGGTCTGCCCTATCAAAATTAATTACTACACAATCCCCCTGGGTGTGCTTTGGCTGCTTCCCGATCCAACCCACCCTCCTGGCAAAAATGATCTTATTTGAAATGTTCTCCCCACAGCAGGCTTCAGCATACCAGGTCTTGGCTTTAACCGTAAGGTCAGCAGCAGATTCTCGCTCTCCCTCTTTGAGTGGGGGGACCCCAATGAAAACTGCGACGAGTCGGGCAGCCTCCGGGGGTAGATCTAAATGAGATTTACTGGCACCTGCCCTACTGTGGGTAGGTGTGCAATGCTAGTTCCCGGCACATACCAAGTCTATAAGGTTAGGAGCGAATGCCTCCCGACTCAAGAGAGGGGCTCTAGGGACCTGCTGTCTATCTTCAACAAGCACCGCCTCACTCGATGATGGATCCGCTCCCCTGGGACTGACCACCTCCCTGCAACCATCTCCCTGTGCTGCTCTGCCTATGTTAGAGACCTCTGGGGGCGGGATATGGTCATTTGCGAGTCTATCTATCAAAGAACATTTCTTTAAGAGTCCTTTCAAGCAAGTGTTCAATGTGTCCACAATGTCGTTAGCGATGCCAAAAGCAGAAGCTCGATCCTGGCAACAAAGAGAACCTCCAGCTTTTCTCCCAGTGCATCCGATGATAAGATGGGTGTGCCTGATGCATTATTTTTTTTCCCCCGTTTCCGCTTCGGTGGGGGTGGGCCATTAAATTGAGTACTCGGTGGTGTATGCAGTATAGGAGTATTGTCTTGTGTTGAACCAACACCCGTTGTGGTAGGGGGGGTAGGATTAGAAATAATAACCACTGGGTCCAAGGGAATAGGGGGGACATCAGTGGCAACAGTTAACAGAATCTCCTGGGGATTCCTTACATTGGAAGGGAAGGGGATATCAGTCGCAGTTCGTGTTCTGCGTTTGCAATCTCTTTGGTTAGTGCCCCCACAGCAGATGAAAGATACGACATGATGGTGTTTGAATGTCTTGGCTGTGAGAAGTTGGCCTGATATATGATGCTCACTAGTTCTAGTGATCACCTTGTATCAGTCCAAACAACCCTTATGGTGATTGGTTGTAAGTCAACCTTATAGACCAGCTATCCTAATGGTAGCATGGACAAAGCAGTCTTAGGCTAAACTCTTTTGGCATGTGAAGCCAGCTGTTTTACCACATATAACCCCCCTTGAATACCAAATGAAAGGACACCACACAGGTAGTTATGAAAATAAACAAGATATTTATTAACTAACAAACACCTCTGAACTCTTTATGAGATCAGAGGGCTAAGCACATGACAAGACTCTTAAGAAAAATACGTTAAGTTGCACAAGTTACAATGTTGCCCTAGGGGCGCAACAAACCATATACTAAGTAAATGGTATAAGGAAGTCGATAGAAGGAATGGAGCTGTCCAGAGGCTGTAGGGTCGCTGGGACTACACTATCTTAACTTTAGGTAAGTAATAGGAAGCTAACTGAACGCGTGTGCAGAGTGTGAACTCGCACGCGAGATGCGGAACAACGTCTATGGACAGTACAGTTCAAGAAAATGGTGAGTACGGACAATCCTGACTAGTTAGGACTAAAACGACTATGAAACTGGACACTAGGAGAGTCAATCTACCCTTGAGCACCGAAATGCTCTTGTTACCTCACCCACGGGCTGCGGGTGCATAGTCGTGTCGGGTTTCTGCGAAGTCTATGGAGCCTGAAAGAAAAGATGCTGCAGACGACCAAGAGGAAGATGTCCGGTGTGATCCAAGGGTGGATCAGAAATGCTGAAGACCTGAAAGCAAAGGGGACAATGTTCAAAGTCACTAGCCAGTGACTGGAGTGGAACCAGGAAGGAACCAGAGGCTGTCGGCGCGATCAGGTGAAGAGTGGACGCTTGACTCTGCAGCCACGTGGACCAGGATGGAGGCACGAGCTGTCCCACGCAGGCTCTCGCTGTTGGCGGTGTCTGATCCGGATTTGGAGTCAACAGGCCTTGGCAAAGGCAACCCACGCGGTGTGTGGAAAAGACGTCTGGTGCTGACCAGGAGGGTCCGGGATGCCTCTCTTGGAAGGAAGCAAGGGCCAGTCTGGAGCAACCAGACCAGCGGTGTTGATGTCGTGGATCGTCGCCTAGGAGGCCACTAGCCAGCCGGCAAGTGACCAGACAACGCGTCGAGCAGCAAACAGGCAGAAGGGCCCCACGCAGACCTCGTGGATGCTGGAGGGCTGGTCTTCGGTGCAGGAGCTGCTCGGGGCTAGGGCTTCTCAATCCCCAAAGCACTTCGTCGAGGTTACCTTAGAAGTCGTGCTGGAAGCGAAGTGCAGTTTCTCCAAGATGGCCGGTCCCACGTGTCTCGTCACACCCACGGATCTCAGCTGAGCTGCAGATGTAGGTAGAGGTCGGAGAGGTCTGGCAATCCGGGTCTCGTCGGGCTCTGAAGTCTGGATCCTCGAGGGAAGACGACAAAGTGAAGCCGCTGGACGCTGATGGTGCCTGCTTGTGCAGGGTGGACACTCGTTGCCCACAAGGGAGATTTCTTCAGTCTTCTGTGTAGAAAGTCGAAGTCCAGAGTTTCTTCTTGTAGAATTTCAGTTCAGGATTAATCTGATTTGGAATGGGACCAGCTCCTACCTTTATCCTGCTAAAGGGGGCTGCACTATCACTAGGTCCCACCCATGGGTGGGACCAGGAAGGGGGGTGGTTACACCCCCTATCCTTTGTCCGGTCTCCCGCCAGAGCTGGGGCTGGAGTGCCCCAGCAACTGGTTTGAACCGGTGTATGCACAGGGCACCTTGTCCTACCTAATGCACAAAATCCTGTCTGGGGTGGTGCTAGCACCTCCCAAGGCAGGAAACCCTTTGTCCAAGCCTCCCTCGCTGGAAGGACTCCCAGCAGCAGGAGGTCAGACTTGTGTCTGTGGTGGCAGCATCCATTTTGTGATGCTGAGGCTCGAGCTAACTTTAACCGGGGTTCACAGTTAAATACATGTCGTGTCCCGCTAAAAAGGGTGGTATGCTACCCCCGTCACCAGAATTGGCGAGGGGGTAGTATTCCAATTCGTATGACACCTTACTCGACATGTTTTGATAATGCTATGCCAAAGTTAGCAATAACCGCAAGGATTATAATGCACTTAAGAGTTTATGGTATAGCGTTATCATGGAAACCGCTAAAGGACTTGTTTCCGAAAGCTGTAGACAGGCTCAGCTCATGCCAGAGCACTATCTCACATAATTCCAAGCACTCTGTCTCCAGGATTGTTAAGGCCTGCCATAGGAGTGACATATAGGAGGATATGTGTCCATGTTAGGGTTAGATATAGAGATACTATATCTAGAGCAAAGGGTGTTTACACCACCTTGCCCCAGCTGATTGATCAGCCAGTTGTGTCAGATTTGGATGGCCAGCCAGGGGTGGCATAATACATGCACCTATGCCCTGGGTACCTAAGGTACACTGTACAGGGGCTGATAAGGTGACTCAGTATCCAATTAGATATGTACGTACATGAAATACATTTTACAGAGAGAGCAGTGGGCCTGGGGTCCTGAATAGCAGGGCCCCAGGTCAACTAAGTCGAAAAACCAGCTAAACAACAGGTAAAAAAGTTGGGGGCAACCATAGTCCGATATCCACCTTCCTACATTGGCACCTTGGCTTTACTCCCCTCCCTCTTCAGCGTTAGAAAATTTCTTGCGCTTACCCATTCGTAGGTTTAAAGGGTCCGGCCCTGCCTCCTCCTGCCTCCTCCTGCCCCGGACGGCCACAGACGGGCCGCCCTTTTCCCGTCACGCGACGCGGGGGCTCTCTGTTCTTGAGGGCACCTCCGGGGGCGGGACAGGGCGTGCACGCCTTCCTGGCGCAAGGGTCGCTGGGGAGTGTAGTCCCTGGTCCGCCGCAGTCTTCAGGGGCAGCAGGCAGCAGGAAAACGGAAAGGCCGGTGTCAGCAGCAGGAGCAGCGTGGAGGCTGCGGTGATCCTCGGCACCCCCGACAGCAACGCCCAGGTCGGTGTCAGTGTCCCCCGCTCCCCCGGGATTCTCGCTGTTCTTGAGGGCACCTCCGGGGGCGGGACAGGGCGTGCACGCCTTCCTGGCGCAAGGGCCGCTGGGGAGTGTAGTCCCTGGTCCGCCGCAGTGTTCAGGGGCAGCAGGCAGCAGGAAAACGGAAAGGCCGGTGTCAGCAGCAGGAGCAGCGTGGAGGCTGCGGTGATCCTCGGCACCCCCGACAGCAACGCCCAGGTCGGTGTCAGTGTCCCCCGCTCCCCCGGGATTCTCGCTGTTCTTGAGGGCACCTCCGGGGGCGGGACAGGGCATGCACGCCTTCCTGGCGCAAGGGCCACTGGGGAGTGTAGTCCCCGGTCCGCCGCTGCGCCTCGGTGTTCAGGGGCAGCAGGCAGCAGGAAAACAGAAAGGCCGGTGTCCGCAGCAGGAGCAGCGCGGAGGCTGCGGTGATTCTCGGCACCCCCTACAGCAACGTCCAGGTCGGTGTCAGTGTCATCTTGTTAAGAAATGTAGTAAGAGGTATCCATAACAATTGGGATCATGAGAGGATACAGATGGAATCAATCTCACGCCCTATAATCATATTGATGCAGGAGTTCCACCAAGAAAGACAGTGTTTGAGACATATGAGCTGCAGATTACACACTATGCATAGATCGCCACCTAGTGTTGGGCCTGGATGTTTGCAGTTGTTTTTGTCCTGAAAAGTGTTTGGAAGTCACGAGATAGGTGACTCCTCCTTTGGATCACACTGCGCATGGGCAACGGCTCCATTGTTTTTTTCCGCCATCGGGCTCGGATGTGTTTCTTGTGCTCCGGTTTGGAACCGATTCTCCATTCGGCACCCAATCCTCACCCTTTTCGATGGTATTGTCTCGAACAGGTTTCCAATCGAGGCGACTCTTCACAACTTCGAAGTCTTCGATTCCGGTTGTCGACGAAGGCCTTCGGGCCTACCTGGGCCTTATCTTCTGGCTCATGGAAAGGATGCCATTCAAGAAGTGTCCTCAAATACTATTATAACTAAGTGTCACTTTGAAAAACTCCCTATGGTGTTTTCGGATCATAACCCCTTGCTTTTAAAAATAGATATTGATAGAATACAGCAAGATCAGGTTAATTGGACATTTGAAAGCACACTATTAATGAACGAAAAATACTGCCAAATGATGGAAAAATGGATAACAGAATTCCTGGAAGATAATATAGGCAGTACATCCCTAGATGTGGTCTGGGACATACTCAAAGGGTGAAACAATCCGATTCTCCATAAGATATAACAAGGAAAAAAACCAAACAATAACTGAATTAAATAAGAAACTAGCCGAAGCTGAGGAGGAACTTGTTAAAACTGTTGTAGCGGGTCAAAACACTGAAAGTGTACTACAAAAGGTGTCAATAGCCAAAAACAGAATAATTTAAATCTTTGCTACAAGAGCTATTGACAAAGCTACCTCAAATAAAGAAAAGGCATACGAACTAAATGAGCAAGTAGGGCATCACTTAGCTATCCGTACAAGAAACCAAAATATTATAAATACTATAAAAGAAATCAAAGATAAAAATAATCTAACGCCAGACCCAGAAGTAATTAAAGCAGAATTCCAGCATATTATCAAAATCTATATACAGAGACAGATAAAAATCAACATCTAATCAACACATACCTAGACCAAGAACCGAGACCTAAATTTTCACAAAATGATTGACAGCCTTGAAGCTGTACCCCTTTGGATCGAGATTCTACTCTCTATTAACAGCTTGCCATCGGGGAAAGCCGCAGGATTTGACGGTATACCGGTCGAATTTTATGTAAAATTTTACAAACCACTTAAAGCAATACTCACGGCTCTTATGATTCAAGTATTCATAACGGGAAAACCACCAAAATCTTGGTCAATGGCAAAAACAGTAATCTTCCCAAGAAAAAAACAAGGATCCAACTGAACTCTGATCATACCGCCCCATAACCCTGATTAACTGCGATTCAAAAATCTACTCTAAGATGTTAGCCACCCGATTAGCCCCGATCATCCATAAAATCGTATCGGTACGACAACATGGATTTGTCCCCGGTCGCTCAACTACAGATCACATACAAAGGGTGATTACACTCTTCGATATAACAGAAGTCACAGGAGACCCTATGGCACTTATATTATTGGATGCAGAAAAAGCATTCAATAGGGTCTCCTGGCAATATCTTTGGACAGCCATGACAAAGAGTGGAATCGGAGATCAATTCATCAATGCTATTCAGAGCTTATATTATAAACCAGAAGCCGTTGTGATGATAAATGGCGGAATGACGGGTAAGATCAAAATAACTAGGGGAACCAGACAAGGATGTCCATGCTCACCCTTATTATTTGCAATATTCATTGACCCTTTATCAGTAAATTAGAATGTAATCAAAATATCTTACCAATAACAACACCGAACGGAAATACTAAAATACTAGCTTACGCCGATGACATCGCGATCACCACAAGCAATCCCTATGTAACAATAAAGCTGTTAGAGAGGCCTTACGTTTTGGAGAAATCTCTGGATACAAATTAAATGAAAATAAAACTCAGATAATAATCAACAAAAATATCAACTTAAGCGATGAAAGAATAGTGGGAAATGCTACATATCTCGGCGTTAATATTACCTCTAATTTGGGGGGAGGAGCCAGGTCGCGGACCAAGATGGCCGCTCGGGCTCCCGGCTCCGCCGGTCGCGGTCTCCCGCCGCCACATCTAGCGCCTTAGCTAGCGCCTCTCTTGTGCTCCCGTGCTGCGGAGATGTAGCGGTGCAGATCTATGCGCGCCCGAGCGCTCTGGCGGCTTCCTAGCCGGAGATGCGCCGCCTTGAAGTTTGCGGCCCGCCCCTGCCTGCAGCCGGGGTACTCAGCTGCCCGGCCACTAACACAACAACAATGGCAGGGCGCGTGGCGGAAGTGCCGGTCTGGGAGGATGACGACCCGGCCTTACCTGATTATGACGGCGATTTTCACGCAACGCTGCAGCAATGTTTAGATTCGATTTGCTGCTTTCCCCTGATTATCGGAGCAACGACCCCCCCCCCCTCCAGCTGGTCATTATGTGTGTGGGCGCCCTGCGAAGATTGTGTCGACCCCGATGGCGGTGAGTGTCTCCTGATGCCCATGCTGGGACTGTTTGCCCGCTGATTGATTAGCGACCCCGGGATACTCTCCGCCTAGCGGTTTACGCTCCGTGTGGGTGCGCCTTGCACGTGACTGCGCCTGAGGGGACCGATACTGATCCTTTACTGATCGGCTGG
This sequence comes from Lissotriton vulgaris, assembly GCF_964263255.1. Lineage (NCBI taxonomy): Eukaryota > Metazoa > Chordata > Amphibia > Caudata > Salamandridae > Lissotriton > Lissotriton vulgaris. Next base: position 359,875,361 of record NC_141696.1, on the reverse strand, counting down.
GGCCACGAAAATGTTGCGATCAGACACCTGGGGCGGATTGGCCTGGTGCGCTGGAGCTTGCTGGATACGAGGATTGTCGCTACTGGGGGTGAGATGGAGAACCTTCAGCTGGGGGATAGCATGGCGGCCATTGTTTACTTGCAATTCGCACGACGGAATCAGATGGAGACCGCGGGGAGAGACCTGGATGCTGTGATGCGTGGGGTCTTCCAGGCGTAACGACTTCTGCCCTGATAAGCGGATTGCTGGATGTAGTGTGCCATGTTGATTGCTGGCAGTCGGCTCACGGGTGCTTCCGGGACTTGGTGGTCTCGGGGCTAGATGGTGACGTCCTATGGGCCCACGCTCGACAGAGGGTTGGTGGCGCTGGGTGTTGTCCAGTCATCACTGCGGAGGCTGAATATCCGACGATGGTATCATGTATGGGAGCATTACCCGGTTCTAATGACTAACTGATAGACGGCGGCGGGTGGAGGTGGCGCTATGGCAAGCCCTTTTTCCCTCTGTTCTGGGCGGGCGTTGAGGATTGAGCACCATCTCTCACGCTCACTGATGACCCCTGGACAGTCGGATAGCTATGTCCTCCGAGCGACATCATTGTGTACTATCGTGTCTTTGGAAGACATCCTCTTCCCAGTCGGGTACTTTGATCCACCTACACCCGTGACGGAGAGATTGGGTTGCAATCGTAAATTGGACTGGGCGGGCCTGGGTTGAGTATTGTAATGCTATTTCAGTGTGATCCGGTGCGGGACTCTCTACCTATGTTATGATGGCGCTAACGGCAGACTGGCAGGGATTGTACCCACTCATTATACGTGTACTGTATTGCATTCAGGCTTACTGTTTGGAGTGGGTGTCTTCTGTGGCGGGGGGGGGGGGCGGCGTGGGCTGGGGGTCTGTCCTGGTTTCCTCCTCCGTTTTCCCCTTTTTTCTTTCCTTTTTCTGTTTCTCTCCTTTAGATTCTAACTTAAGTCGAGCTATAGCTCTATTCTGCTTTCTTCTACATTTCGGGTTCCATAACGGGCGACAGGTACGCTGCTGAGGGGGAGGCCGTAGCCGGAGGCAGGGGTGCAGGGTGGGGGGTTCGGGGGGGGTATTACTGTTTTTCTTTTTTCTTTTTCGTTCCTAGGGCCCCTTTGTTCTTACCTGTTATTCTTGGCTTTCCCTTTATCCCTTGTTCTTTCCCCTTCTTCTTTGTAACCAAGCGATGGGTTGTTTACCGTACGTTTCTCTGGTCCGAATCACGAGGGGCGATGTTTCTTGAAACAGACTTAAGTTGCAGCAGGCATGTACTGTATTGGCGTGCGATCTGTACTGTTCATTGTCTATCCTGTTTAATACGCATTAGTATCAACGCCCTGTCTTTATTAGTCCTTCTGCGAAGATCCTGATTACAGACAGCCCTTGATGTAATGATTGTTCGATTGTATGGCATCCTATCCTGGTTTTCCCTACACTTAAAAAGAAACCTTTTCCATCCTGGTACCTATATGGTACGATCATTATCCTGAGTTGCAATGGGGCAATGGGGAGGCGGAATGCTGAGTACTTATGGCTTTTATTGATTTGCTGCCCGTTATTGTAACTGCTTTGTGTATCAATAAAGGTTTACCAAAAATTTAAAAAAAATATATATATTACCTCTAATTTGGATGAACTTGTTAAAATCAACATAGATCCGCTTCTAAAACAATCATCGGACAGCCTCAGCAGACTAAACATTTTACATCTAACTCTTATAGGAAGATGCAATGTTATTAAAATGATTTATTTACCAACATTTTTATATATTTTTCGCACCATATGTTTAAATTTTGATCCACTAATATTCAAACAAATCGATATGCTTTTTTCTCGATTCATATGGGGATATCAAAAAACACGCCGAGCATATAAGCACATCTCACTTCCAAGAATCAGAGGGGGTCTTGCAGCCCCAAATCTTAAAATATATTGGTGGGCTACATTGATGAGTTACAGCAAAGGCTTACTCATGTCGGATGATTCTCCGATTATTGAAGGGGACGTCCCTTCTCCGTGCAGACTTATTCTGGGAGCAAAAACTGGTGATCATTTGTGGCGACTAACATACGACAATCACGTCAAAAAAGTCCGATTTAAAACACTGTTAGGTACTTACAACGCTTGGTCTAACATCCGTAAAATACTAGGAATAGGTAGATACTCTCATTACACTAGTCTCATCCGAAATCATAACCTCCCAGGAATATTTCAGGATACGTGCATGATCAGATGGATCAATACTGGGATTACACATTTGGGGGTATTTTTTTCACCATTGGCCATTAAATCTTTCGAGGAACTAAAGATGGAATTTGGGCTTGAACATAGGGATTTTTTTAAATACCTCCAAATTAGAGACTTCATAATAAAAAAAGGGGGAGGCAGGGCTGAGTTTCAGAAAGTCCAGATTATAGAAGCTATTATAGGCAAGATCCCTATCAAAATAGGAGATATTTATAAAACTTTAATCTCATTGCTACCAGATGATCTGGATAGACATAGTCTCAAATGGCAAAATAAACTAAATATCACTATAGACTGAGTACAATCAGCATTTCAATTCTCTCAAAAATCACTAATATCTACGAAATTACAGGCTCAATATTATAAGACGTTCTTTAAACTATATTACACACCATCTCAGATTGCCAAATGGAGTATGGGTAAAGGCACGAATTGTCCAAAATGTGCTACACATGCCGCCGATATAGTACACATATTTGCCACATGCCATTCACTAACTATTATCAGATCAGAAATTTCTACATTTCTTTCTGAAATTTTTCAAAGTCCAGTCATCATCACGACAACAGAAATAATGTTGGGACTAGAACAAGGTCTAAGATCCAGGGAAACACAGGGCCTGATATCCATATCTATGGCCATCTTCAGGATCTGTCTGGCAACTGGATGGCTGGATCCAAATCCTCCACTATTCCAACAGTGGCGATCAAGACTGCTAGCTAGCTATAGCCTAGAAATAGCTATATACAGGAGGAAGGGGACACACAGGAAAAAAGGGGTCTCGAGATATGGGGCCCCCTAATTAATTGGCTGCAAGATAACGAATATTGATAGGCAGTAAGTAACTTATAAGTCGTGTGAAATTAACATGACTTAATAACATGCAAACGAATGGACGAGCGAGTATGGAAATAGAGAATAAATATTTCTAACTTTTATAATTTATTTATCTAATAATCTAGCTACTTTACTTTTTTTCTCCTCTCCCTCTTGTCTATGACTATGTGCTAGTATGTCCTTCATTATATGTTACCATATTTAGTAAGATCTAGTGAAACAAGTGTATATATTTATGCTTTTGTAATGGAATTCTTGACCAAAAAAGTTTATAAGCTGGCTGGGCATGGGCGGGGAGGGACAAAGGGTGGGAAGGGATTAAAGTCAAAATGTACTGAATAAAGAACTGTTTAAAAAAACAAGAAGTGTCCTCAATGTGGGTCGAAGTTTCCCCACACCGATCTCCATGAGCTGTGCAACCTTTGCCTCTCACCGGAGCACGAGGCCAGAGACTGTTCCGCTTGCGCCTCTTTCCGCTCCAAGAAGACTATTCGGGACCGACTAGCTCGAAGAACCATGGCTCACTTGTCATCTTCGATCCCAGACATCTACCAAGAGGGCGTCGACGTGCCAGAACAGGAGCGAGAACATGGCGTCGACAGCAACTCCGAGGCGGTCGACTCAAACGTCGAGGACATCACTCCGGTACAGCGGGTCGTAAGTACACACGTCGACCCCGACCCTTCCTCGACACCCTCCAAAAAGGCTTCGGTCACACCCTCTCCTTCGGGCCCGGATGCACACTGAGAGACTGCTTCCCATGCCCTGCCTTCAGGCTCGGCAAAGAAGCCTAATAAGCCTTTAGATGACTAAAGCTCGAGTCAGCCTACCCCGGTGCTGGCACACACCTACCGGCACCAAAAAGAAGCCATCTTCTTCTTCCTCTACGCCGGCTGCTTCGACATCTAAGCACTCAGCGCCGAAGACTGGCACCGGCTCCTGGGCACCAAAAACACACTCGGAGCCGAGCAAAAAATTGCCACCGAAACGACCAGACTCCCTGGCCTCAGACACGAAAAAGGCCTCGGAACCGCAAAAACATGTTCCATCAGCCAAGACACTGCAAAAGAACATGTTTCAAAGCCAAAAGATGCTACCGGTTCGGTGCCGAAAATGTCTACGGAACCCAAGACCTCTGCTCCGAAGGATCCCCCTCCCACAGACGAACTATTTCATCCAGATCCTACACAAAAGACTCTTGTAAAGGATCCCAAAACTAGTTGATTAACTCTTAGCTCTAAAAAAACGACCATTAGACACGCCTGCACCGGCTCCTCATCCTAAGAAGGAGGACATTGCAATCTCTACTCCAAGGATACCTCCTCCTCCCTCTCCTCCACCACCTCCTCCCCTGCCACATCACTTCCCTACAGCATCTCCTACTCCATTAGAAGATGATGACGACGGGGATAACACCTCTGATGACACAGGGGTTGGTGCAGATAATGAGCCACTAGATAATACTAGTCCTCCTGGCTCACCTGTCCCTTGGGATGATTCTAGCACCAAAGACATCCCTAACATGCCACAAGATGACATACCCCTCCAGGCCTTCCCCACCAGAGGACACTATGGGATTTAACCAACTTGTCCATAGGGTTGCCCAATACCATGGGGTTGACCTACACACTGACCCAGTAGACGAAGATTTCCTTATGGATACCGTTGACACTACACAAGTCCACCTCCATTTTACCCATGCTTAAAGGGGTCATTAAGCATGCGCCATAGGTCTTCAAAGATCCAGTCAGGGCTTGAATCATCAACCCCCGAATTGAGAAGAAATAAAGGCTGCCCCCTCAGATCTAGCCTACATTAAAGGGCCTGCACCACTAGACTCCCTTGTAGTCTCTAAAGCACGCAAAAGAGCCAGTTCCCAAACAGGCGAGGCTCCCCCACCAGATAAGGAGTCTAAACTCCTGGACGCCTCAGGCAAACTAACGCCGTCACAGGCAGCAAACATGTGGCATATTGCCAATACTCAGGCACTACTCGCAAGGTACGACAGGGCACATTATGATGAGTTACACTCCATAATGCAGCACCCTTTGATGAGCAACACTTATTTGGGCCTAATGTGGATGTATCTCTTGAGAAAATGAAAAAGGATACGGACACAGCTAAATCTATGGGAGCCTTGCAGTCGCAAGTTCCCAGACGCTCCTTTCGTCGCTCATCATACAGAAGCACCACCAGAGGCTACTCCTCAGATAGTCCCTCTACTTCTTACAAAACCCCTACCCAATCCATCTTCAGTAGGGGCTATCAAAGGGGAGGGGTTACAGGGGTAACAACAACCAAGGCAGAGGCAGAACTAACAACTCCTGCTCTGCCTCAACCCCTGCCCAATGACTTCCCTCAACTTCCTCCTCCACATTCCACTCCAGTTGGTGGAAGACTAAAACAATTCCTTCCTGTCTGGACCAACATCACATCAGACAGGTGGGTACGACAAATAATTCAATCAGGTTACTGTCTCGAACTAACATCTACCATATCCCCCCCCCCCCCTCCCCCTCCCCCCCAAACATACCACCCAAACAGTGCCCAATGTCACAAGAACATTTGCTTCTGCTGAGGCAGGAGGTAATATCAAAAATCAGTCATAATCCAATTACACAATTTGTACTTACAATACCCAAGAAATAACATACAAAAATGATAAATCAAGGTTCATGACAGCGTAGAAGTCTAGCCTAGGTCATAGTCACATCTGCCATGGGGGAGCTACACAGTTCACCTCTGTAAGTGTCCCAGAGGCCCCACTTCTTTTTAAAATAAAACGTTTTTCATCAAAATCAGTGCAGAGTCAGAAATCCAGTTACAGACAATATGGCAAGATGGAAATAAGATACAGAATTACCAAAGAGGAGGTCAATACACATTGCGATGTAATAATCTAGCTCGGTCCATGGCCATTTCGATGGTAGGAGATTCACACAGTTCACCACGATATTTATTCCGATGACCCCACTTTTTATCCCACTTCGCAGGGTGGCCCCGGAGCTTATAAATAGTCTTTTCAGCCAACATACATCTGTCAAGTTCCGCCATCCACCCCACCAAAAACGGTTTATCAGCAGCACCCCATTTCATAGCAATCGCACGTTTAGCCCTCAGGAAACCCAATGCTGCCCATTGTATCTCCAATTCGTTCAAGTCCGTGGCTCCCCAAATATTGAGAACAATTTCCTTTGGTCACAGTGGGACAGGTTTTCCTAAGGAGCCTCTCATCTTTCCAGCAACGCCTCCCCAGAAGTGTTGTATTACCGGACAGTCCCATATCACATGATAAAAGGTACCAATTAGGCCACACCCCCTTAAACACATCATCCTCCCGCCTCCCGATTTTTGCTAGCAGAGGGGCGGACATATAGGTCCTGTGTAAATTCTTCAGTCTGATCAGCCGAAATAGGTGATTGATCGCTGTCTCTCTCAGGGACATCAGGGCCGCTTGCCATTCTTCCTCATCCAAGGTTCCCAGCTCTTCCTGCCACTTGTCCCGCAGGGGCTAAAACGTATCAGGGAGGTTGTTACAAAGTTTACGGTATGTGTAAGATATGGCCGTCGTTGGGAGGGGTTCTGAAAGCAATCTGTCTTCGAGGGGGGAAGATTCAGGCAGTAAGGCAATGTCAGGGATGGCAGTGAGGAGAGCGTGTTTGATCTGGAGATAGCGGAAGGATTTATGTGTGCGTGCATATTTGGTTTGTAGGTCTGCAAAAGTCAATAGTCTGCCCCTGTGTACTAGGTCTCCTATTGTCGAAATACCTACCATGTCCCATTTGTCAAATCCCAGTTGGAAACATAGGGAACCAAGTGTTTGTGATGTCCACAGAGGTGATGCCTTGGTGAGTACGTTCGACCAGCCCAGTCGTTTGTTGGCCTGATGCCATATTGAGACTGTGTGTGCCATAGGGCCCAAGAATCTCTTCTTGACCGGTTTGCTGTAAAGGGCCCCAAGGTAACCCTCCTGACCAGTCTGATATGTGTCCAAGTGGAAGGCCGGGTCATTCGGCAAGCCATGTATCCAGTGGTTGACAGCGACTAATTGCGATGCCCAATAGTAGAGGCACAAGTCAGGCAATGCGATGCCTCCGTCATAACAGCTTTTTGTTAGCTTAGAAAGGGCAATACGGGCTGCTCCTCCGTCCCACAAAAGAAGCCGAAGGTCACTCCACTGATTTGAAATAGGAGTCAGGAATCGGAAAGGGGCAGTTCTGGAGGGCATATAAAAAGCACGGGAGTGCCAACATTTTGAACAGAGCACTAAACCTGTGCATACAATCAGACCACTTCCATATGGTCACACTCCAGCAGGTCCTTCCTCTCCTTTTACAAAACGACTTCCTTGCCACTATAGATCTCAAGGACGCCTATTTCCACATTCCCATTCACACAGCTCGCAGAAAGTATCTCAGATTTGTACTTGAAGGTCAGCACTATCAATTCAAAGTGCTCTCATTCGGAGTCACAACATCACCAAGACTGTTTACCAAGTGCAAGGCGGTGGTAGCAGCACACTTAAAAAGACAGCACATTCACGTCTTCCCATATCTCGACGACTGGCTCATAAAAGCCAGCTCATACAGTCAGTGTGTACAACACTCACACCACCATTCAATTACTCCACGACTCGGGTTCACAGTAAACCACACCAAGTCCCATCTTCAACCGCCCCATGTAGAACAATATCTCCGTGCCACAATAAACACCTCAACAGCGCTAGCTTATCCCTCTCCTGCCAGGATAACAAACATGCAAGCTCTTCTAACAAAATTCCAACCGCAACACACTCTTCCAGCTCGAGTGTTCATGCAACTCATAGGAATGATGGCCTCTTGCATATTCATAGTGCCTCATGCAAGACTACAGATGCGTCCTCTTCAAGAGTGCTTAGCATGCCAATGGAACCAGGCTCAAGGTCAATTAACAGACCTAGTGTTGGTAGACGGTCGGACTCACCGCTCTCTGCAATGGTGGAGCACCAAAAACCTGTTCCTAGAGCCAGTTCCTCAAATAGTCATGGCAGCGGACGCATTGCTCTACGGCTGGGGAGCTCACCTACTGCAGCACACCATGTAGGTCCGACACCACAACAAAAGTTACTCCACATTAACCACCTGGAGTTACTAGCCATATTTCTAGCCTTAAAAGCATTCCAAAAGCAAATATCTGGCAAAGCTGTCTTAGTCCGCAAGGACAACATGTCAGCCATGTACTACATAAACAAACAAGGAGGGACACACTCTCTGCAACTCTGTTAGTGCGGGAGATATGGAGATGGGCTATACCTCTAAACATTTTCCTCTTAGCCCATCATGTTCCAGGGGTACAAAATACCATAGCCGATCTGTTGAGCCGTCAGACTCAACAGATCTACAAGTGGGAACTTCATCCACAAGTTCTGCAACCGTTCTTTCAGATGTGAAGACAACCTCAGATAGACTTCTACGCCACCCACGAAAACGCCAAATGCCCACGCTTGGCCGCCAGATATCCACACCTGCTGTCCAAAGACAATGTGATATGGATGAACTGGTCCGGCAGATTTGCGTACGTCTTTACACCTCTCCCACTCATTCCACTAGTGGGACTCAAACTACAGCAACATTCCCCGACACTCATTCTAGTTGCTCCTACTTGGGCCAGACAACCGTGGTACACCACACTGCTGCAACTTTCTGTGGTACCGCACCAAAAGATATACCTGTCTCCACGCTTCCTAACCCAGAACCATGGAGAGATCAGACACCCGGACCCAGGTCAGCTCAACCTAGCGATCTGGCTCCTAAGGTCCTAGAGTTCGGTTATCTTAACCTTCCCCCTAACTGTGTGAACGTTATTAATGAAGCTAGACGTCTCACCACTAGGTCATGTTATGCAGCCAAGTGGAAACATTTTGTAATATACTGTCATAACAACGACATCAATCCCCTAGATGAGTCTATTCAACACATCATAGGATACTTACTACACCTCCAAACATGTAACCTAGCGTACACATCTATTAGACTGCATCTTGCTGCAATTGCATCATACCTACAAAATAGACATCTATCACTTTTCAGAGTACCTGCCATAAAGGCTTTTTATGGTGGGCCTCAAAAGAATAATTCCTCCCAAAGCACCACCTTCACCTGTGTGGAATCTAAATATTGATCTCACACGTTTAATGGGACCTCCCTTTGAACCTTTACATAAATGTGAACTACATTTCTTATCTTGGAAAGTTGCTTTCCTAGTAGCTATTCCTAGTAGCTATTCCTTCTCTAAGAAGAGTAAGCAACAAGCATTAACCATTCAAGAACCTTTTCTGCAAATGCATCATAATAAGATGGTTCTTCGAACGAATCCTAAATTCCTTCCAAAAGTAATTTTGCTCTTCTATCTCAATCAATCTGTAGAGCTTCCCGTATTCTTCTCGCTGCCACAGACAGTCGCAGAAAGAGCTCTTCATACCTTAGATGTCAAAAGAGCATTGCTTTACTACATAGAAAGAACACAACCATTTCGTAAAACTAAACAACTTTTTGTGTCTTTCTCACCACCACTCAAAGGCAACCCCATATCAAAATCTGGGATAGCTAGGTGGATTGCCAAATGTATACAGATTTGCTACCACAAAGCTAAACATACGTTATCTGTCCCTCCTAAAGCCCATTCTACAAGAAATATAGGAGCTTCAATGGCATTTTTAGAAAACATTTCCTTAGATAATATCTGCAAAGCAGCTACATGGTCTACACTGCACACATCACAAAACATTACTGTGTAGATGTGCAAACTAAACAAGCTACTGTGGGCCAGGCTGTACTCAAAACACTGTTTCAAACTACTGCAACAGATATGGGCGGTAGCCGCTAAGGATGGGTACTGCTATACAATCTATGCATAGTGTGTAATCTGCAGCTCTTATGCCTCGAACGGCAAAATGCTACTTACCAGTACGCCCACCCACCTCGCCAGCTACCTTTGTATGTTCCAGTATTATCTTACTTAGATACAGCTTACATGAGCATCCTTCCTGTTTCTTTCTAAACTCCATAATTTCCCTGCTGGCGAAAAACAATCTTACGATGGAGCCGATGCCCATGCGCAGTGTAATCCAAAGGAGGAGTCATCTATCTCGTGACTTCCAAAGACTTTTCAGGACAAAAACAACTGCAAACATCCGGGCCCAACACTAGGTGGCAATCTATGCATAGTGTGTAACTCTGCAGCTCTACATGGCAAGAACAGATGCATACTGGTAAGTAGCATTTTCCTTTTCATGCTCAGTAAGTATCTACTCTACCGGTTGGTATGCTGCCCAGCTTTTTGGGGAGCCCAGCGAGGACCGCTTCCTGATGGCATATATCAGTGTAACTGGGCGTGCACCCCTGCCTTATTTGCAATGCAGAAGTCGTCCAGAACCACCTTAAAGGCCACTCGTTCGACAGTGTTGAGCCCTTCTCATTGAGCCAGTAATCCCTTATCCTCTTGTGAAGCAAGAAACTGAATACCTGATCCCCTAATATGGCTGGGTCTAATCTCCAAGTCTGAATACAGAATCTGTAAGGGGACTGCTGTAAGGTACATAAAAAGGAGCAATGGTCAGAGTAGGTCCTGTCAAGTACTCCGTGCCTATTCTCCTCTTATATGCCTCAGTACAACTAAGCACCTTCTGCAACTGCACCTCCAGGTCATCCGTCAAAGCGATACGTATAAACTCACGCCTCCGGGATCCTGACCCTCCAACAATCTGCCAGGCTCCAATGCCGCACCCAGTTGTGGAAGGCGTCCGCCAGTTTAGTTGCAGGCATCAGTCGCAGTGGAGAGTTTGATCTGTCCATATGGATATCAGATACACAATATCTCCACCCGATATTCGGTACATATGATAGCATGGATGGGAGAAGGAGTGCGAGACTATCCAAAAAGAGATCTTGATCAATATTGGGAGAATGTACATTGAGGAATGTGACGTCCTTAACATCCAGCCATCCCAACACCAGGACAAATGTACCCTCCGGATGAATAACAGACTTGTGTAACAAGAAAGGTACCTCAGGTTTGATCCAGATGAAGGCCCCCTCGCAAACAGAGTAAGCTGTGTAATAGAATTGGCCCGTCCACCTCCTTTGCAGTGCCTTGCCCCCAGCATCTGTCAGATGGGTCTCCTTCAGAAATGCGACTTGCGACTCCCTCCGCTTCAGGTACGCCGGTACGTAATAGCATTTGGAGGGCGAGGACAGGCCCCATACATTCCAGGTTATCAATTAGTCATTCAGCCATCTCAGTAAGTATCCACGCAGTCTAGGAGCACAGTACCCCCCACACCAGGCACCCCACCGGAGCTCCGAGTGGCAATCATCACAGCATCCACACCTGCAGGAAACACAAATGAACTTAGAACCAATAAAATAAGCAGTTAACAGCCCCAACTCTCCTTTCCCCACAGTCCCCCGAACTAAGACATGTACACATCCTGTCCAAACAATTGTAGAAAGGCAAAGTGCCTATTAAACCAGGCCCAACAATAAAGGCCAACCATTTCTCGAGAGAGATGAGTCCAGCCGGCCGACCAGTTAGATAGTATGCAATACAATGATGCAGGAAGCATGAAGTCCAAGCCCCTTGCTCACGCCCAGGACCTCCCCAGTCAGAGCAAAATAAGGGAAGTTTAGGACTTTTGTAGACTTCGGAGGATAAATCATAGGCCCCATACCGCAGCACTGAGTGGATAATAGCTGCCTCCTGTTAGATCAAATAATGTCGGCCATACCTGGGGGTCACCCCCTGAAGAATGTCTTCCAGCTCGGACACTGTGGAGCCCTCCGAACTTGAGGCAGAACCTCTGTGATCATGTGTCTGGGTGAGGAGAGCTCCACCAGTTCACAGAGGGGCCATCACTACTACAGCCTTCGCCCGTTCTTCTGCAGTTTGTTGCTTGGTCTTTAGGGTCAACTCCTGGTGTTGTAACCGCCCAAGACACTCACCTGCCAGATGGCGAGGGGCCTTATTGTGGCTTTTTAGCTAGTCTCACTCAGCATTAGGATCCAGATAAAGTGGGTCTTTAGTGGACCATTTTATGTTCTTTCGGATTGCTCTGCTCAGTGCAGCACCACGCCAAAACCCTTTGTTTGGGCATGCTACATTGCAGGTATTCACACTAGAGCAGCATTACCCAAACTGGGTCGCGACCCACTGGTGGGTTGCAAAAGATCAATAATTAAAGATGACTTTACATTTTGTATTTATCTTTTCACATTTGCTATGCTTCAAAGACATAGATCAAATGCCATGCTATGTCTTCTGATAAACTGTTGCTTATTCTTTTAACACGGGGATTAGTGTTAACTTGTCTATCTCGGACGGCAAAGAGAGAGGAGTTTTTAAATTTAACTGTGTGAAAGTCTTGCTGGTGTACATGGAATGTGAAAGTAAAGTCTCTACGATGTCATCTTTTGTAACACAACAAAACTTGGAATCTTGTAAATGAATTGAGCACATTTCAGAATATAGCAGTTAGGAAAGCAAAAATGAAGCACATTTGTTTGTAATTCTGAAGTGTAATGGAAAAAATGATTTTAATAGAATCAAAACAATAAACACGCTTACTTGGTGATACACAAATGATAATTATTCACTGAAACTCGACTTTCCAAAAAGAATCATTTGTGTGCCATATAGTTTATCAGTGGATGTGTTGCTGAATGATGTGGGAAGAAGTAACCTAGGGGACCTATTTGTTTGTTGTTGTCATGATTTACATTGGCAGAGAAATTGTAGATACTAATATAGGCATTCAGTGTAATATTCGTCATTTTAAAGACTGAATCTAAATTGACACGTCATTGTTGTGTAAAATTATCTCAACATCTTTATTTAGGTGTTATTGTGTTTCTTTGCTAGGCAGGAAAACATGAGGCAATCGTGAAGAATGTTCATGACCTTCTGGCAAAATTGGCTTGGGATTTCTCTCCCGAACAGCTTGATCACCTGTTCGATTGTTTTAAGGTAACATTAAGTTGATATGACGTAGATTTAATAATCAAATTAAAGAGCTGCAAGATGATGGCATATAGTTTCTTATGTATAATTCCTGTAGGCCTAACTGTTTTGTAAAAATGTTGTTTTAAGTTGTTTTCTCGATTGTCTTCCATGTTCAGACTATACATCATATTGTGCTATAATATGGATCTGGAAATTGTTAAGCTCATCATATTTTGTTAAATTGCTTTTTTAAATTAATTTTTCCAAATCTTAAGAACTGTTTAAGGGTTTCAAAACCTCTTCTCAATGCTGGTGTAGGCAAAATGCGATTCATTAACAACAACACGTAAAGCCATAAGGATTTTTCCTGAAAGACAAAGTTGGAGGGGATCAGTATCCACAAAGGTATTGCCCCGTGGCTCTAAACCTTTAAGCATCTGCCTCTTGTAGCCTTAATGGACAGTGCCACCTGGAGTATGAACTCTGATCTGTTCGTGCATCGGTGAATGTAGCCTACATATTTTCACCTCAAGCCTGACGCCCATGAAAAAGCAAATGAATTCCCTTTTGATTAGAAGAACTTTAAAAGTCCCTCAATAGTTAAGGTCTTGTTTAAAATATCCATTCCATTCCAGAAATCTTTATTTCGCTCACAGATCATAAAAGATGCATTACATTTGTACAAAATTTAAAAATGTATTAAACAACAATGGTGATCCAATAGTTAAAACAATGATAAAACAAAGTGCCAGGATTTCAATCTATCACAAGTCGACGAATCTTTTTATACAGGTCTTTTTACCCATCGGCTTCGAGTATACCACATAGAAGTTAAAAATTTAGACAGGGCAAAGACTACAATAGGGGATAGGTCTGTCTTTAAAACTCTGTAGGTGGGTTGAAATTCTAAATCCCAAATTCCTAAGTAGGGGTACTAGCCAGTATTTCCTGCTCCTCTCATAGCCCTTACAGAAGAAGACTACATGAACATCATTCTCCTTCGGATGTGCACATACCGAACAAGTTTCTATGGAGGAGCGGCATGACCAGGACGCAGTGAATGATGCTAAGGGAAGAATTCCATATCTCCACTGGAAAAATAATTTCCTCGTTAGTACTGGAGACATGGCGTCTAAAGCGCTTTCAAGATGATAGGAGTCTTTAGCTTTTATGAACAGGTGGGTCAAAGATCCTTCTCGTGTAGCATCGATGGCTCTGATGAGCTTCAGATCTTGGTAGGCTCTCACAAGTACCTTTTTTGGGATCTTTGGACAGGTGTTTACAGGGTCCAACCATAGTTCCGGGTAACCAATTTCCTCCAGCATTCCCTTTATGCAAGTCATCCACGGAATTCTCCTGGCATTGTGGAACTGCAGGAATTCCTGTAGCTCCGCTCTATAGTTTAAGAGATCTGGGCTACACCATAAACGCCTCCAGAATGTCAGAGGTTTAAGACCCAGCTCCTCCGTTATTGGTCGGATTCCCAGGTCCAATCTCAGAGGAAGTAGTGGAGTGCTTTGGGGGAGGGCAACAATCTGTCTCAGAAATTTATTTTCAGTTGATTGTAGTTTAGACGATTGAATATGTCCCCACAGCTCACCCCCGTATGTGACACCCGCCCGGGCTTGAGTTTTGTATATATGAATAATTGGGGTAAGTGGGCGGTAGGGAGATTTATTCGCCAGTCGCATAGTGCCACCCGCCAACTGATCCAGTTTGATGGTCACTTTTGTCTGGTGAGACGCCCACGTTAAATGTTCGTTAAGAGTGATCCCCAAGTATTCAATAGTATGCACTCGTTCTAATTGGACTGTGCCTAGCCTAGGAGGGGCTCGGTTATGGGGGTTAGGATTAAGAATCATGAATTAAGTTTTCTGTGGGTTGGTTTCAAGTCCTCGCTCTGAGCAGAACTGTAAGAAACCGTCCAGGACACGTTGAATGCCCATAGGGGATTTGGACAGCAGCAGGGTGTCATCTGCAAACATGATTGCAGGCACCCTGCTGCCTGTCAATTTTGGGGCATCGGTGTTGGCAATCCTGTTCAGGTGGGCAACAACCCCGTTCACAAAGAGGCAGAATAGGGTCGGTGCGAGCACACAACCCTGTCTTACCCCTCTGCGAACGGGGAACCTTTCGGTTAATTTGCCACCTCTGCCGCACCTCACGCGGGCATAGTTGTTGTGGTGTAATCTCATCAGGATTGCCAAGATGTCTACAGGGACGTTCAACTCTTCCATGACTCTCCATAACCTCGCTCTAGGTACCAAATCAAAGGCGGCACGTAAGTCTACGAAGACAGTATACAAAGTGCCGCCCTCAATTACAGCTGTTCTCCAATAAAGGAGATTCAGCCTAAAAATTTGGTCTATTGTCGATACACCCTGTCTAAAACCCGCCTGGTAGGGGGACAAGATATCCATCTCTTCTATCCAGGCCTGTAGCCTGTCCAAAATCAGTCTTCCAAAAAGCTTTTGGGATATATCGATAAGACTGATAGGACGATAGTTGGCTGGGAGCAGAGGGGACCCCTTTTTAAAAACTGGGACCACCTCTGCTCCCAGCCAAGTATCCGGAACCTCCATTCCCCCCAAAATAGCGTTGAATAGCAATGTGAGATATGGAGCCATATCCCTGGTTCCTGCTTGAACAGATCCCCGGGCACCCCATCGAGGCCAGGGGCTTTCCCAGCGGCTAGACCGGTAATGGCCTCCCTCACCTCTTTTTCAGTAAAAGGAGCCCCAGTTGTATCAAGAGCCTTTATACTGCCAGCTATATTGGGAACCCCTTCTTCTTCAGAATACAACGCCTCGAAATGGCTCTGCCATATCGTAGGGGCTATATTGGGCTCGATTGCTGAAGATAAATCCTCTGTGCCATTAGAGACTATGCGCCAAAATTTGCGCGAGTCTCTATTGGTTAGTGATCTAACAAGGTTTTCCCAATAGTCTAGGTCCCATTCCGCCCGCGCGTTCTCCAGGAGCTTTTTATAGGATCTTCTCCTGGCTTGTATCTCTTCCTTACTATAGCGTCCTTTTATAGCAAGTAACAATTGGGCCTTGGATTCCCTACAGGTGGCATTATACCAGGACGTCTTAGCCGGGGGGCCTTTCCTTTTCTCTGTCGATGAAAACAGATCCAACTCTAAGGTATTAATTATATCTGCGTGTGTTTGTGCAAGCTTTTCTCTATTATCAGCATCTCGCACCTCCTTCCCTATCTGAATGGCCCTCTCCAGAAACTGGGTAATCCTAGCGTATAGCTGTGGTATTCTATCTGCACTATTGGCCAGTTTTTCCCACTTGACTTTCCTCCAATTGTTTTCGAGTAGTAGCCCCGACTTATCTTTGTCCCTTCCATAGGATGTGGCCTCATGCCCCGGCATGGAATAAGTCAATTCCAAGGCGTTGTGGTCACTATCCATTCTTTCGGTGACTTTAAAGTCGACTATTTGTGGCCACATAAACAATTTAACCAGGATATAGTCCAGTCTAGATTCACTGCCTGTTTTATTATAGGTATGAGTGCTAGGGATATCCGATTTGCAGCAGCCATTACAGGCCCTTAGACCTTGGTTTAAAGTGAGGGCAGTTATCTGCAAGGCCAGAGGAGTCCAGGCCCTGAGGGGAGGGGCCACCGTCTCTGGGATTAGCCAGCATGAATCTTCCTCAAAAGAGGGGCCATCACGTAGGTCAGGTAGTGGTTCATATTGTGAATTTAAATCGCCTCCCACCAGGCATGCGAGTTCCCATGGAATGCCTTCTAGGAACGCAGATAGTTCGTCTATGGTACTAGATTCTTTTGACATGGATACCGGCCTTGAATATATGTTGATAACTAGCAGCTTCGAGGAGTTTGGCCACTCTAGTAGGACAGCCAATATATCATCTGAGGCGGTCTCTAGACAGGTAGCGTGGCAGCCTAAATCCGTTGCTACCCAGGTCGTAAGTCCTCCCGATGGCCTGCCCCTTCCCCCCCACTTTGCGGGTTTGGAAAAGGCTGCATAACCCAGGAATGATAGTTCCTCACGCGCCCAAGTCTCCTGGAAAAGGAGTATGTTTTTGGAGCTGATGTAAGAGCCCCACTCTGTGGAGTCGATTTTATTGGCTAGGCCTGCCACATTCCATGAGATCACGGTTATAGGGTGCAGTTTGGTATTGGCTAGTCCTGTAGTGGCGGAGTTGTTAGCGTTATGCTCCATGGGCGTCAATTGACTTGTGGGGGAATGGCTCATGTCGGATGTTATATTAGTGGGGAATGTGAGAAGGTGGCCTGATATGCAGTGCTCACTATTCTAGTGAACACTATGTATCAGTCCAGCAACCCTTATTGATGATTGGTTGTAAGTCAACCTTATAGACCAGCTATCCTAGTAGCATGGATACGAGCAGTCTAAGGCTAAAGACTCGAGAGGGCGTGTTAAGCCAGCTGTTATACCACACATATACCCCTTGAATACCAAGTGAAAGGACACCACACAAGTGTTATGAAAATAAACAAGGTATTTATTAAGAACAGCCCTGTACTCTTTATGAGGACAGGGTACTAAGCACAAAACAAAACTCTTACGAAAATACTTAAGTTAGCACAGTATATACAAATGCCCGAGGGGCACGGAAAACCATATACTCTGAAAGTGGAATGCGAAATTACTAGCAGGTAAGTACAGTACTAATAGGCTTAGGAATCGCTAGGACTTGACTATAGAACCTTCAGATTACTTCTAGGAGGCCTAGGGGACTCGGGTGCAGAGTGTGCACTCTCACGCGGGATGCGGGACAAAGTCTATGGTAGCTAGTAATGACAAAGTTAGTGTTCTCGGGCGAACCCGACCTAGTAGGAGGAAAACGAAAGTGGATTCTGACCCTTGGATAGTGAGGCTATGCTGGGGCACCGAAATGCCGAAGTTACCTAGCCCAGGGGCTGCAGCTGCATAGGTCTCAAAAGACGTCGGGAATCCTCGTAGACGGACCAGGAGCCTGGAAGAAAGAAGTTGCTGGCAGGCGACCAGTGAAGAAAGTTCGATGGATCCAAGCCTGGATCAGAGGAAGATGACACCTGAAAGCAGAGGGGACCAAGTTCGAGACTACTAGCCAGTAGTCAGGTGGCACCAGGAGGGCAACGGATGGTAGTCACCTCGACTAGGTGAGTGGGTGACGCTGTGCTCGCAGATCTCACGGACCAGGAGGCGTTGTCGGCGACCAGGATGGAGGAGCGAGCTGTCCCACGAAGATTGAAGCTGTCGGCGTCGCTGGACCCAGGATTGGGCAACAAAGCCTTGGCAAATTCAAGCCCACGCGGTGGACTCAAAATGGCGTCTGGAGTGGACCAGGAGGGTCCGGGGTGCCTCTCTTAAAGAAGGAAGCAAGGGCCAGTCTGGAGCAACCAGACCAGCAGCAGTGATGTCGTCGGGCGTCGTGTAGAAGGCCACAAGCCAGCCGGCTAGTAGCCACACAGCGCGGTGAGCACGCAAAAGCAGAAGGGCCCCACGCAGATCGTGGAGATGCTGGAGGGCTGATCTTCGGTGCTAGAGCTGCTCAGGGTTTGGGCTTCTCGGACCCCAAAGCACTCACCAGTGGAGCACACGGTGGGCTTGTTGCAAAGAAGTCGTGCAGTCTTGGCGATCGTCGGTCCCTCGAGGTCTCGTCGCACTCACAGTTCTCAGCTTTGCTGTAGAGGTGAGTAGAGGTCAGAGGTGCCAGGGAAGCCAGGTCTCGTCGAGCTGGGTCGTCGGATTCGTGATTAAGGACTTGCAGCAGACCGCAGTGTTCTTAGGATTGTGCCTGCGGATGCAGGGTGACTACTCCTTAGCCACAAGGGAGAATCTTGAAGAAGGAAATCTTGATGTCTTTCGCAGAAAGTCGGGTCTTGATTCCAAAGATGATCTAATTTGAACAGGGGGCCCGCTCCCATCTTTATACTAAAAAAGGGGGCTGACCCGGTGACTAGGTCCTGCCTATGGGTGGGACTAGGAGGGGGGTGGTTACACCCCTCTGCCATGTGGACTTTCCCCAGGCCAGGGGCTGGTGTGCCCCTGGAACTGGTTCTGACCGGCCTATGCGTAGTGAGCACCGGGGTGCCACTCAGCAGTCACCTTCCTGAAAAGCCCTGCCTACCCAGGATACACAAAACCATGTCTGGGACGGTGCTAGCACCGCCCCTGACAGGAAACCCTTTGTCCAGGCTCCCCTCGCTGGAAGGACTCCCAGCTGCAGGGGGTCAGACTCGTGTCTGTGGTGGCAGCATCCATTTTGTGGAGCTGAGGCTTCGTTTAACTTTAACCGGGGTTCACAGTTACATACATGTAGTGTCCCTCTAGAAGGGTGGAATGCTAACCCCGTCGCCAGAATTGGCGAGGGGTTAGTATTCCAATTCGTATGACACCTTACTCGACATGTTTTGATAAAGCAATACCAAAGTTAGCATTTAACCGCGAGGATTATAATGCACTTAAGAGTATATGGTATGCGTTATCATGGAACAGCTATTAGGACTTGGTTCCGCAAGCTGCAGACAGGCTCAGCTCATGCCAGAGCACCATCTCACACGATTCCAA
Organism: Lissotriton vulgaris; assembly: GCF_964263255.1. Classification (NCBI taxonomy): domain Eukaryota; kingdom Metazoa; phylum Chordata; class Amphibia; order Caudata; family Salamandridae; genus Lissotriton; species Lissotriton vulgaris. The sequence continues at coordinate 359,855,725 of NC_141696.1, read as the reverse complement.
GCACTCTGCCTTCAGGATTGTCAAGGCCTGCCATAGGAGTGACTGATAGGAATCTGTGTGTCCATTTTAGGGTTAGGTATACTACACCTACAGCAAAGGGTGATTACACGACTTTGCCCCAGCTGTCATGCAGCCAGTTGTGTCAAATTTAGGAGGCCAGCCAGGGGTGGCATAATACATGCTTCAGCCCCTGGTAGGCCCTGGGTACACCTATGCCCTGAGTTACAGGGTCTGATAAGGTGGCCCAGTATCAATTGGAAATGTACCTAAGGTACATGGAATCCATTTTAAAGAGAGAGCAGTAGGCCCGGGGTCCTGATTGGCAGGGTCCCAGGTCGACTATGTCCAAAACCAGCTAAAACACAGGGCAAAAAGTTGGGGGCAACCATAGTCAGGAGGTACCTTCCTACAGGGAACACAGTAGGATCCTTCATGCTTGGTTCAAGAGCCAAACTAGGTTCCGCTGTGTTATTTACCCTTATCTGTATAACGGGCGCTGGGAGTAAGTTATTCTCAGTCCTAGGAGGTACTGGGAGTTCTCCCCCCTCTTCATCCGGTTGTCAATCTACCATTTCCAGGCTACTGTATCTGTTATGAGTGGGTATATACGCTGGATAGTGTGTTCTATGGGGCCCTGGAATTCCTCTCCTATATCCTCCTCCACCGCCCCTCCTTCTTGTGACAATTTCCCAGCCGGCCTCCTCCCCATATGGTAAGAAATGATCTGTTGGTCGTTCCCTGTAGTGTTGTGGAACATTTCTCTCCCTATGGCAACTTTACCAATCCTCCAGTAGCTCTTGATGGTGCCCCCATCTCTGGTCCTCTAAATTATAAAGGCTTGATGGATAAAAAAAAGAGAGAGGAAGTGGTTGAATATTACTGCCAAAATCATCAGAAGCCCAGGCGCAAATATATGCAGCTGTGTTCTGCTCTCTAAAGGTGACCAGAATGCAGTCTCCCCTGATAGATTTTCTGGTGAAACCCACCCACGTGACCCGCCTGGCCATGGAGATATCGCTGGTTATTCCTCTCGGGAGTGGTCTATGTATGGAGAGCCAGCTAATGACTTTATTCCTAAGTGAAGTTGTTGATTCAAATGTTGAGGGTTTTAATTCCGGAACCCCCGCCAGGACTAGGGTGTAGGGGGCTGCTTCTGGGGGTAGGTTAACGGGTTTTTGTTTACAGGTGGGGTTTGGTTTCTCTCCAGTTGAATGGTGGATCGCCCTTGGCACCGATCAAAGGTAGAGCAGTATCTTTAGGAGGGGGAATTGTTTTAGGAGTGGCAGTTACTGTGTGCTGAGTTGAAGTTGGGGCGTTATTGGCGTTCGGGGTTGCGGTGTTTTGTTTGGAATGATTTGTGGAGTTTTGAGGTTTGTGGGTGGTGGCTTATTATTTGTGACTATGGGAGGTCCGTTACCCTTGTTGGGCTTTGGTTCCGGTCCCCCTTTTACAGCTTTAGTACCGCTGTTCTCGAGTTTCCTCGAATCAGCGAGTTGGACAGTAGATTTCTCGATGATGACGAATCTAGCTTCAATCTTAATCAATCTAGCTTCGAGGGGGCTCAATAGGGACCTAAGGAGTGTTCCTATGTCCTCCAGTGTGATGTCGTCGGAGGTATTATCCACTAGGGCGGTGTTAGTAGACATTGGTAATGGCGTTGTGTTGTTAATTCTAGGGGGAGGTGATTTTCCCGACTTCTCTAGCGTGGTGACATTGATGGCTCCTTTCCCCCTTTTACCTCTCTGCTGTTTGGATTTAGGTGATTTTGTCCTATTATCTTCTTTATTTTGGGCCCTCCTCTTCTTTTTTTTGTATTGCCCCTTCTCTCACCCCCTATCTCTATCTAAGCTAGACTCTTTGTCGTTGACTGCCTCTGCATTGTTAACTAATATTATTTGGGGTATTTGGGTATTGGGTAGGGCCATTAAGCTCATGTCGTCAAATTCACTCAGGACTTCAATAGTAAGCTCTGGGTCAGTTGTTGTGGTGCCTGGGAGTGAACACGGTGCTGGGTCAGTCCTTTCACTGATTGGCGAACCGGGTCTGCCTTCTGGGGTTCTAGCTTGGGCCATTGGGCCCATTGAGGATCTCCTTACCCAGTCTATTTCCTGAGAGATTCTTCTCTCCAGCACCTCGATTTCCTCAATCAGAAGGGATCCGGCTTTGGCAAAGTGTCAATGGGGCCCTTTACTGCTCCAGCCGCAGCTAAGGAAGAAGTTTTGCTTCTAGTTTCCCTGGTGCTCATTGTTCTGGTAGTTAGGAGACCTGGTTATGACAATGAAAAGGAAGGGGGCCCGGACCGGACTCTGCCGTACTCGAACGGCCTCAAACGGCCCGCTCTTTGCCCGGTCTTCGCCCGCGCCTCCGTCCGCGCGCGTCCCGCGTTCGCGTGAGGAGGCTGGGCTAAATAGGAGGAGGGGGGCGGGAAGAGGCACCAGGTGCGTGGAATGATCTTGCTGCAAGCGCTCCTGGTCCTCGCAGTCTCGCTCCCAGTCGCTGGACGTAGTTTCCTTGGTCCGAGGAGTGACTGAGCACACGGGCTCCCAAGTCACATGTAAGGCAAAGTATCAGCAAGCTTCAGGGCAACAAAGGGATCCTCAAGAGTCCGACTGCGAGCGGCACGATTGTCTTCCATGTTCAGACTATACATCATATTGTGCTATAATATGGATCTGGAAATTGTTAAGCTCATCATATTTTGTTAAATTGCTTTTTTAAATTAATTTTTCCAAATCTTAAGAACTGTTTAAGGGTTTCAAAACCTCTTCTCAATGCTGGTGTAGGCAAAATGCGATTCATTAACAACAACACGTAAAGCCATAAGGATTTTTCCTGAAAGACAAAGTTGGAGGGGATCAGTATCCACAAAGGTATTGCCCCATGGCTCTAAACCTTTAAGCATCTGCCTCTTGTAGCCTTAATGGACAGTGCCACCTGGAGTATGAACTCTGATCTGTTCGTGCATCGGTGAATGTAGCCTACATATTTTCACCTCAAGCCTGACGCCCATGAAAAAGCAAATGAATTCCCTTTTGATTAGAAGAACTTTAAAAGTCCCTCAATAGTTAAGGTCTTGTTTAAAATATCTATAATTGTGCATAAGCTTGATCTGCAGGAAATATTTACCATTTCTTATTTCCCTGCTCTTCTTCATTAAGGTACCTTAACAAATGATTTGAAATGAAAAAGTGTGTTACAACGATGAATGAGTTGCTTGTCAATTGTTCTTTCAGAAGGCTGAAGACCGCTTTATGGGCCCTGATTACAATCACTCGGAGCCAAACTGCTCCTATCATATACTCAAGAATATGGTTATGCCTTATTCAACATTTCTGATGGTGCTTCTTCCTGCAGATTCCCGAACTTATGAATATCATTCATGCACCAGACTGGATCTGGAAACTTATTTCACAAAAATAGCTCTCCAATGCCACTAGGTGGCGCCATGTGGCCTCAGCTATGACTTTGTCCGCCTAGGATGTTATGACATTGAAGTATTTAAAGAGCCATCCAGCATTCTGATGTCTGTTCTGTTTCCCTGTGTCTCATTGATATAAGTCTGGAGGTTTTCTTGGTGCTTGAGGTGAATCCCTCCAATGCCTAGGTCAAATGTCTACTTGGATTTCGAGGTCATACCATGAACAATATCCTTGTCCGTTCCATATGAGCTCTGCAATAGTGGTGTCTAGGATCAGAGCACGACTCCCTCAGCCTGCAACTCCTGTTTGTTGTTGCACCTGAAGGCCATCAGAGAGCAGGAGGTGAAGCTATTTTTGTCTAAGACCCCCGTGATAAAAGAGCTATTACCCAAAAAAAAACAAGATAGGAGTATACATCTTCTCATTCTTTGAGGAAATGGCAGGGCTCCCAGGACCGTTGAGAGGACTGAAGCTATTCCCAGATGTTGGGGTCTTATCAGGTGATTGCATTGCTAAACAAAATAAAGTGGTTATTTCCGACTCTGGCGGCTGAACCTGCACAGGTCTAGACCTTACGGCAGGCCATGTTGGATATTTTGATGATAGCCCTGTTCACACTCTTGGCCACACCACAAAGGTGGGTCCAGCTCCTGCAGGTTTAGAGATACTGTCTCCCCTATTGCCACTGACTCTGCACTTCACAATCTTGGGCCTTTGAACTGCTTCCATTTAAACCAGTGCCCTCCAAGGCTCTGATCCCCATGTGGCCCTTAAGACACTTGCATCGACACCGCCCTCTGAGCAGATTACCATGCCACCTCAAAAGTCAGCAGAAAAAGAAACATTTTAGACTTCTTTTGATGACAAGACTTTGGCACAACCGCTCCTACCACCCCAGGATTTGTCCATTTAGAAGAACTCTTTGGATCGGACTGAGACACTTGTGTCATGCCCATTCAACATTACCGACGCACAAAAGATGCTTCAAAGGCTGACAGACTTGTCCCATTTAATGACACAGATCCCGGCCCTTCCCAGACTATAAAAAAATGCAATTGGTTTTGATACAGCTCCTTAACTGGATATTAGTTACCCTTTTGAGCCTTCCTCCCCAGAATTCTTTTTGTTCACTTTGGGGGTATGAAAAGCTGTGAAAGTTAGAATTCTGCTCATCACATAGGCCAAATCCAACATTTTGACAGAAATCTTGCAACCTTTTTATGCAATTTCAGACAAAATACTAGCCTTTGAGGCATTCTGGACACTAGTCTGGCTGCCTGGGAAAAACCCTTCTTTGACCTAGCAGCCCTCAGGCAGAACACATGATAACACTGTGCAGCTTTCAACGTTCATTGTCCCATCCCTCTCTGGATAGTCTGTTGTTCCAAGCCTTTACAAAGGAGATGGTCTCTGGACTGAAACTTCTGATGGAGATTTCTATTCTAACTGCAGATGCTGTTGTGTACTTCCTATATACACTATACAGGATCTGCGCACTTGGATAACATAAAATGTGGGATTGGTGGCAGACTGGTTCCGAACACCCCCACCGGATAGGTTAGCCTGTCTGTATCAGCTAGCTCACAGTGCCACTATAATCTACGAGAGAGTAGTTTTTGGCAACCTCAGAACATGACAACCCATATCCCTCAGAATCGTGGAAACAATGTACTCCTTTTCACTCAGCCACTCATGCTCACTTAGTTTGTCTCGGTGAGATACACAGAATAAACCGGCTGGGCGTTTTCAATAAGAAATCATTGAACAGTTATTCTAGTGTAGAATAGATGAGCTGCAACAACCATTAGACAGTAGCAGAGATAAATGATTAGCAGAACTACGAAAGTAAAGGGATGGTACAGTTCTACCATTTTGCAGTAATCATGAATATATACAAGTACATAAAATACATGATAATAAGTGTTTACTCCAGCGATGCCTCCCCAACAAGATGTACCTAGCATCTGTGTAGGTGTTATGCCAAGAATCCAGAATCTAATCAACCCCATTACCTGAAGAGGAGGGAATATTGGACCCCGTCCTGGCCTAGAGTTGGACACCCCGCGAGGGATGTTATACCACTATGAGCTGGAGCGTCTGCATTTAGGAGTCTCTGGTCAGTGTGTCAGCCAGGAAGTCACGGTATCCTCTGGCTTTCTAAGCAAGATGTGATGTATATATGCACCCATAAGTCTCCCCAGGGGTCCTACCTTGCTGTGTTACTGTGTCCGCCTAAAGGATGATGTTGGGCCTGAACTTTATACAGAGATATTATACAGGAGGTGGTAGTCCTGCTGTGCTTCCAAGAAACCTCATGCATAATGTATAAGAGAACTAGGGAAAACCCACATTCTGAATGCAGTGTCGTATCTAGGTAAAAGGTCAGTCCCTAAGAACCGTTATGTATGTAATGTAGGGCAGAATATAGGTGAAAGGTTGCAATGTTACCTGCACTTATATAGGGTACCTATGTGGAATATAACTGCCTCAGATTTTAAAATATTCCCCAGACAGACTGAATCTAGAAACTTTTGAGCAATGCCTCTGGGCACTGGTGGGTGGCACCGTGCTGCTCCTCTCTGATTTCGTTACTCTTCTGGAAATTACATATGGGGCATATATAGGTGGAGCTAATACAAGTTCCTTTCTTTCTGTGCCACCGATGCCGCTCTGGAGCTACCCAGCTGCGGTCCGTGCAGGTAGCGGCGGTGGGGCCAAGTAAGGGGTTATTTCAAGGAACTATGCAGAGGGAACATTAATTATTTATTTAATTTTCCTTTGGCATTATCCCTTGAAATCCCCCCTTACCCAGCCCCACTGCTGTTAACTGGACGGACCGTGGCTGGAGCGAACTCTCATCTCTGAGACAACTTTTCCACCAAAAGGTTTTCAGTGTGGAAGGTAAATGTCACTTCACAAAATGACAGGATTCAAACCCTGTAAGGACTGTCACAAAGAATTGTCTGACAGATCCTCACAGATTTACCTGTGGTGATGGGGTTGAGCCTGGACTCTTACAGTCTTCAGTGACTGCCCGTTGATGTTCCCGAACGCCATAAGAAACAGCAAGGCAAAACTCTGTGGCCAAACACCAGAAGTCTCCACAATGAGACCGGTGCAATTTGAAGGGTTGGCCCGGCCCTGGTCAGCCCAGAAGTCACAGGAGTCGTTCCAGAAGTCAGTCATCCAGCTACAAGTTTTCGGGTTAGTCGAAGAAAAATCACAAAACAATACAAGCAGGACTTTGCCCCTTGCTGCCACTCATATATTCTTGAAAAGATGTGAGGGTGGCACAGTGCCTCTTGATCTCTCTCCTGAAGTCGATTGATGGGATAATGTGTGACGCAACTTGTCCCAGCACAACCTGAGCTGGGTCTCTCTGCGACACTGAGGCAAATCGAAGAGTTCTGCAAGATGAATATCTGACTTATCATCTTTCTCTCTGGTGCGCTGTCAGGCTCCAAGGAGCCAGGAAGGATACCACCGGTAGGTTTGCTGTCGCCGTCAGTCGGACCCTTCAAATTAACCGACTCCTGTTCTTAAGTGCTGTTCTCCGGAGCCTCAACTCCAAGTTGGTGATGTTAAGGCCTCAGGGGGATAGGGAGCGAGATCCGTGCTCGGCGTCCATTAAAGCACCAGCATCCATCCCCCATACCCTAGTCCTGGCCTCCTTGCACCCCCTGGTCATGCCACTTAGGAGAGCTCTTCTTACGCAGTGATCATGTGTAGGGCAGCTGGAGTTCTTGACCTCCAGCTCCACACCTTAAGGGTCAAAACGAGCATCTTGACTGAAGTGCTCCACCCAGGGCTAACAACCACTCAGCCTCTCCTTCCCTTCAATTAGACACTTACAGATACTCGTTTGGGCTCTAGATACCCATTTGGACTCTTGGGCCAAACTCCTATTTTCAAACTTGTATAGGAAGCTGGCTTTTTATGAGGTGCACCTAAATAAGTTACACTATATCGAAAGTTCAGACGACCCCTATTGGTTTGCAGGCCTTAAATGAATAATTCCAAATGCTTTCTTTGTGGTATTGTGTGCGAGCAATTTAGGCTTATCTTGGGGTAGTGTTAATCATTTGTTGCCACACAGAGTCAATAAATGATACACATACTCCAGAAGAAACTTGAGACAAATTTAGAAAAATAACATATATTTGTATACAATTTTAGACACCAAGATCATCAGAATTAGGTTAGTAATGTAGGTGTTATAGATTTTTACCGGTAAAACAGTAGAAATTCCCAGCTGTTAGATTCGAGGCATGAGCCTCGAATGCAGTAATGTTGTCCCATATTCCCTTTCAGCCAGCCCAAAGATGTTACCTACTTTCACGGTGGGCCACGAGCACTTTCAGTTCACCGTGCTCTCCTTAGTCTCCCACCTCCAGACTATGGCAGACCTCCAGAAGTTCTGTGGGGTGTAGCTATTTCTTTGTAAATGAAAACAATCATGTAAGCAATACATCAACTGATGGCGCAGAATTACAGACTAAATCAAACATTCATTTCCAGTCAAACAAAGAGAGAATGATTTGCTTGGATGTTGAAATTTTCAAATAGAAATTTTAATTTAAAGCAATAATTGCCTTAAGAAAGGGCTGTCCAATAACACAATCAATGAAAACAGCGCAAGTGACCAATATTTACAGTGACAATGTGAATAAAGTGCAGATGTGACATAATCAGTATATTTCACAGGTAAATGACAACGTTGACAATTGGATAAATATTTACAAGTTGCGAATATGAAAGCAGTGTCCAATTTCACAATATAAAACTAGTGTCTCGAGCTCAGGAGTTGATCTACATTCGTTTTGAAAGCAATGAGACCTAATAAGGATTGGACTGTGAACAACTGCCTCTTTGTTTTACTGTAAATGAATTCTTAATTTCGTCTGTAATTCTGCGCCATGTATTGTTTACACGATTGTTTTCATTTACAAAGAAATAGCTACACCAGACAGAACCAGACAGAACCACTGTTTATTATATACTCGCCTAGGTTCAGAGGGATACTGTTCTTGTTTTGAAGTATGGCAGACCTCCTGCACTCGTTGGGGTTCACCATCAACGTGCCAAAGTGACACCTGACTCTCTCTGATGCTCACTTGCATCGAGCGATTCTGGACACGGTGCAGTTTCGGGCCTATCCTCCTGAGCAGCGAGTCTGGGATATTCAGGCTGTGATACAGAAGTTTCAGCCTCTATCCCAGATCTCGGTGAGAATTACTCTGAAGCTGCTGGGTCTTATGGCCTCCTGCATCTTACTGATGCATCATGCCAGGTGGCAAATGAAGGTTCTGCAGTGGGACCTGACGTTCCAGTGAGAGCAGCATCAGGGGAAGTTTTCTGATTAGGTCCAGATCTCTCGGAGGGAACTGCACAGCCACTCAGTGGTGATTAGTGAACCAAGACTGGGTCAGAAGCAGATCCCTCTCCCTAGCCCAACCAGATCTAACGGTGATGACAGATGCATCACTCCTGGGATAGGGAGGCCATCTGGGAGAGGCGGTGATCAGAGGCGTCTGGTCTCTGATGGAGTCTGGCCCCCCTATCAACTTTCTTGAGTTCTGGGCGATCAGATTGACACTGAAGGCATCCCTTCCCTCTCTCAATGGGAAAGTGATGCAGGTGTTCACCAATATCACCACTGCCATGTGGTACTGCAACAAACAGGATGGTGTGTGGTCATGGACCCTCTGTCAGGAGACTCTCTTCCTCTGGACATGGCTGGAACATCAGGGCATGACCCTGGTGGTTCAACACCTGGCGGGCTCTCTGACCGCCAGGGCAGACAAACCAGCTGTCTGTGCCTGGTCGATCACGTATGGCGTCTCCGTCCAGAGGTGGCGCAAGGTCTCTCTTAGCGGTGGGGAGAGCCTTTATTTGATTTGTTCGCCTCTAAAGAGAATGCACGGTGTCAGCAGTATTGCGCATTTGGAGTTTCCAAGGCGGTGCTCACTGCGATGCTTTTTTCGGCGCGAGTGGAGCTTTGGCCTCCTGTACACCTTTCTGACTATACCACTTCTGTCCAGAGTGCTCAAGAAGATCAAACACGGCCACGCTCAAGTTATTCTTGTAGCTCTGGATTGGGCACAAAGTGTCTAGTACTCTGACCTTCTGCACATGGCCATTGATACTCCGATCAGACTGCCCCTTCGGGAGGACCTTCTGTCACCGCAGCAGGGAACAGTTCTTCACCCGAACCTCTTCAGTCTCCGCCTCCTCGCGAATAGATTGAGCGGTGGCAGTTGAAGGCTTTTTTCCTTCTGCCCAATGCCTGTGATATCTTGGTATCCAGGCGTCCCTACACTAAAATGGTGTACGCCGGTAAATGGAACAAATTTGTTGCATTGTGCACACCAAAGGCTGTTGATCCCCTTTCCGCCCCTCTTCCAGAGGTTCTCTTGTACACACTTTATTTGATTCAGCAGGGATCTGCTTTGGGCATTCTTAAAGTATATCTTGCAGCTATCTCTGCCTTTCTATGCCTTCCAGATCAGCCTTCTTTATTTATGTCTCCCATTGTTATTATATCGGAAACAACGGTTCCAGTGGCACAGCAAATGTATGACTAATAATCAATACAATCTAAGTTAACTAATAACAATCCAAGGGTTGAACGAGGGTGTCCGAAAGTGAAGCAACTCTACACCATAGATTTTCATACCATCATTGAAATTATATTTCTCTTTTATTTTAGAACAATCAGTAATTATTTATACATGTAGTGTTTCAAAAAATAAGTGCAAAAGTGACCCAAGGTGTAATGTGAGAACCAAAAAGGTACAACAATTATACAAAGTCAATAACAAACAATGAAATACAGGGTTTCTAAACAGGAATAATGTATAAGAAAAGGAAAACGACCAGCAAGTAATTAATAATTACAACAATCAATGTAACAATGGCTATAGAGAATCATAGGCACTGTTTGTTAGGTTTGTTTTCTGGGGGCGTCGACGGCGTTTCGACCCAAGCAGTATATTGGGTCTCGTCAGGACTGGGCAATGTGGGACTTCTGGACGTTTATGTACAGTTAACCCAGCCAAGTGAAACTGGTTCATGTAGTGTATAACTTATTTGGGCGACGTCTGGCAAGTGCCATGTTAATAGGACGATCCTATTCCGGAAGAGTCCGCGAGGTATTCAGAGAGCACGCCAAAATACAATCTACTGGGTATCGGCCCGACTGGATGTTGCCATTGAGAAATATCCCTGAGACGTCCTCAATTCTATTAACACGGGACTTGCCAGACGTCGCCCAAATAAGTTATACACTACGTGAACCAGTTTCACTTGGTATCGTCCTGTCCTAGCAAGCTCTTAGACATATCCAGTTCTACTCGCCGAATTCTCTTGACTGCACCACTACAGTGCACCCGACTGGGTTAACTGTAAGTGCATTATTACTTTTATGATTCACGCATGGTGGTTACCCTCTCAATTCATTACCCTGACCCCGTGCTACATATACGTCCAGAAGTCCCACATTGCCCAGTCCTGACGAGACCCATTATACTGCTTGGGTCGAAACGCCGTCGACGCCCCCAGAAAACGAATCTAACAAACAGTGCCTATGATTCTCGATAGCCATTGTTACATTGATTGTTGTAATTATTAATTACTTGCTGGTCGTTTTCCTTTTCTTGTACATTATTCCTTTTTAGAAACCCTGTATTTCATTGTTTGTTATTGACTTTGTATAATTGTTATACCTTTTTGGTTCTCACATTACACCTTGGGTCACTTTTGCACTTATTTTTTGAAACACTACATGTATAAATAATTACTGATTGTTCTAAAATAAAAGAGAAATATAATGTCAATGATGGTATGAAAATCTATGGTGTAGAGTTGCTTCACTTTCGGACACCCTCGTTCAACCCTTGGATTGATATTAGTTAACTTAGATTGTATTGATTATTAGTCATACATTTGCTGTGCCACTGGAACCGTTGTTTCCAATATAAACGATATACCCTGGTTCCCTAGTGGGTAGGGTTTCCTTGTTCTCCCTTGTGTCCCATTGTTATTAGGCTCTTACTCATTTGTTTCCATTGAATCAGTGTATGCCGGGTGCTGGTGTAAGTTTGTGGCTTGCCGCGAAACCCGCACACAAAACCATTGTACCAGTGTCAAAACCTAAAAGAGGGTGTGACCTCTTTTTCAGGCTTGAAGTCCGGTTTAATGCACAATCTAATTTCACAGCATAGCCTGTACTGGCCTAACAGCAAGTACAAATCCAGTATGAATAGGATGCATGCTTGAAAGAAGGAAATGTAAGATTTTGTAGTTTGTTAGGGGTAAAGATTGTGGACTTAAGCAATTAGGCACATTTATTAAGAACCACTTTAGCTTACATGCATTGTTTAAACAGTAACAAATATTAATATTTTGTTTAATATATTTTTTTTCAATTTGTAGGCAAGCTGGACAAACGCTAGTAAAAAGCAGCGTGAAAAATTACTAGAGTTAATTCGACGCCTTGCAGAGGATGACAAGGATGGGGTCATGGCACACAAGGTTTTGAACCTTCTGTGGAATTTAGCTCATAGTGATGATGTACCTGTTGATATCATGGACCAAGCTCTCAGTGCCCACATAAAAATCTTAGATTACAGTTGTTCACAGGTTAGTTATTTATAGTCATTGTATGCAAATTGTTTTTACATTGTTGAGTTTTGGTACAGGTGAAACTACCTTTAAAAACGTACTGTGTGAGGAATGGATTTGTTAAGAAAGAAATGAATGACCTATTATGTGTAGATTGATGAAGTTGATCTTCTTTAACTAACTCCTTTGGAGATTGATCTCCTTTATGAAAATAAGAATGACACGATTAAATGCTCTAGGCTTTCTCTCATCAGAATGAGCACAAACTTGCAATAATGAGTCTTTTGTAAAACTAGTGAAGGGGGGTTTTTCTTGGTGCTCTTCTCTTAGCACAGTCCCTTTTGTGTTGATTAACAGATCACTTATGACCTCTTATATCCTCTGGGCATGCAGTGTGGACAACCTTGAGCACAACAGAATGTTGAGGCTGCTTACTACAAAGGCTGCTCTGACTCAACATCCAGCGAAATGCTAAATATTTTGCCCAATTAATACAGAAACCCTATTCATGCTGCTTTTGTTGAGATCTATCTTTTCTGTGGATCCAACACCAAAGATTTGGTTTTTGGTTTTTACTGAATTTGTATTTTCTGTTGATATCCTTTTTTTGGGCTTGCCAGCGTTCTAATCCTGACAATCCCATTTTTTTTATGCTTGTTGTCCTCTCCGCCTGATTTCTTCTCTATCATGGCTGTTTCTTTGTCGCTCTGTGCCCACGCTACTTTTGCTGATGTTCCATTAGTTTTACATAGCATAGAGGAACAGGCTGTCTTACATTTCAGAGGAAACAGCCATCTTCGAGTTTGAGGAACATTTGTTTAAGAAACGATTAGTGACACTACCTCCTTGGGTTCTTACTATCAGGTATCCTAAAGGAGTTGATGTACAGATTCATATGTTTTGGTACCTGTTACATTGTTATGTTTCGTAAGCCAAGGCCTATGTTAAATAGCAAGACCGTGGTAGTAGATGAGTGAGTACATCAGATGAATCACCAGCCATGCTGATATCTCGTTTTGATAACATCCTCTCTTCTTGGGCGACATGTGAAGTTTTGTAAAGAGTCCCACAAGACACCTGTTAGGTGTGCTAAGTAAAGCTGTTCCTTAGCTAGCTGCTTTCATTGCTGTAGCAGATATTCTGAACATGTTATTATCCACCAAAACAAGATGTTTGCTCTCTTTATTCAGAGTATTTCTAAATGCTGGTGCTGTAGCAATATACTTTAAGGTCACCGAGATCAAAAGTCTGACTGTAAGTCTGCTCATAGGAAAAGGTCATCTTTGTGTGCTCTTTTTCTCCCCGTAAGTGTAGCAGGAGCGAATATTGCTGAAGAAGTAGTCAAAAACATTTCCATTTCCTGTTCTAAAAGATCTGGAATGAAATTAGTTATGGGACATTGTTTAAATAACCAAAAAAGATAATCTATGTGATTCTGAATACTAATTAATTGACACTATTATCAATGGACACTGTTGACTGAAGTGATTTTGAAAGCTTTGGAGAATACTTTCAAACACATGATAAGGTAGAAAACCACTCTGAATGTATTGCTTTCAGAGACAGATCTTCGTTTAAAATATGAAGTTCATATGGAACATTTGGAACAGCATGAATGGTGGTAGGATTATTTAGATTGAGTACTCTGCTGTACATGTCATTATCTCTACCATTGGTGTTCTTATCTAAGTAATCCTACCTGTACAAGTAAGATCAGGTACTTGTGGTGTTGGAGGAACTGGCTAGGAATGACTGGATACTGTGGAGTGCGCTTCCTTACACGATCAGTACTTGTTTGTCAGCTTGTGGAGGCTGCATCCCATTTATCTACATGTGCCTCTCATTTTACCAATGAGTAAGAATTTTTCTTGTCACTTAAATTAAACCAGTAATATTGTTTTAAAAATAGTTGTTTTTTTAACAGAAATAACTACAAACGAGCCAATACATCCTACAGATCTACTACCAAAATTGTTTTGTTTTTTAAATGCCCTTTTGAATGGAGGTTTAATGTATATCTTTTTTATAACGTTCTCCAGCACCCTCTGTGTGGATGGGTCTATTCAATGATTTCAATATATGTTCCCCAGAAGGATAACTAGGATTACAGATAAGAAAATGTTCCTTCTTAATCAAACGTTGCTAATGCCTGCCTCTCTCATGCCAGTCTAATGCTGCTACTGGGTGAATGATTGCCAGTATATGTAAGCAGCAAATATATATCCGAATGAAAGCTGTGTAACCAAAGTTCCCATTGTAATTTTTCATAGACTTATATGCAGCTCTCTAGGGTGAGCTTATTTTCAACAAATTCAGAAGAATTTTATATAGTTTCTTAGTAGATGGGTTAGACTGAGGCTCAAATAATCATTTAGTCATCAATGCGAAGAGTGATCCTGATGAGTAAAAACTACTAAAGATTTAGGACCTACCAAGGGCAATTGTGTAAGCCAGGTGAATCTACAAAACCTGTTGTTGATGGGAAACCACAGGCACAGATGAGTAGTTAGGTTATATGTTCTCATATATGTGTGTATTTTTGATTTTTTTCCCGGGGACTGTGTTAACTATGTTGGGTTGGAGTCAAGAACCCTTCTGTGATCTGTACATGTCTGGCACTAGTACATTTTGAAGATAAATGGATATAGAAGTGTCAGGTTCTTCAGAAATAAAAATGCTGGCAATCATTTTTCTTTTCTTTCTTGTACTTTTGGCTAGATAATCTTAATCAAGGATGTCTGCCAACTGCTATCATATTACAGAGTGTAGGCATAACCTTACAATAAATGTTTTTGCAATATGAGGATATCATTTGTGTGTTTCAGTCACAAAGTGGAGGAGGCTCCAGGCATTTTTAAAATCACTTGCTTTTGCCATTAACTTCTCTGGTACCCAGAAGTACAAAGAGAAGTTATCAATAACTAACTGGTGTTTTAAACTGATACTTTGCTTTGGTTGAATAAATACTTTTGTCTCCTTCTGCCGCAAGCAGGCTTCTACGTGAAGGAGGCAGAAGAAAACTGTTGTATGTTTATACATTTCATGTAACAAAATTTGATGGGTACTGGCAAGCCATTACCAAGGATGAGATGGGTTTGCCACCTGCCAGTAGATCTTTAGGTAGTGATTAATGAAAACGTAGACAGTGTTGACATGTTTGACTAGGCTTTGGAGGTGACATTACGAAAAGAAAAGAGAAGCTTTCATAGTTATTCTCTGCAAGTTTGACCTAAATACATACATATTGCTATTGTACAGGTCATAACTCTATACAATTCTATCCTTATTTGGGAAGGATAGACTTCGAAATTAGTTTACTTTCCATTGTTTGAGTGAGAAACAAAGTGATGGACCACTTCCTTTATTGCTTTTATTTTTTAATTTTCAAAGACATTTATTGAAAATTGTGCACATCAGGTGCTGCAACACATGCCAGAAAGATATGAAACCATCGAATTGTTCATAAACAGCGTGAAGGCAATGATACAAGGGCGGCACATCGTGGAATGTGAGGCACTATAGCGGAAGTCGGAGCGTGACAAAAGCTAACCTGCAGGGCGTAATGGGGTGTAGGGGCCACGGGAGGACAGCAGTGGGCAGGGGAAGGAGGTGGATACCTATGGACCAGCACCGGCGGCCTCTGCGGGCAGATGCTCCGTCCATCACCACCCCTTTTTGTAGGGTGCCGGTGGAGAGCACTGGAGAGGAGGCAGAAGGGGAGGCATTCCGGGAGAGGAGGTATGCAACGAGATGGCCCCATATATCGCGCGGCCGACCAGTACCTGACGTTAGTTCCCAAAATTCTGAAAGAAGCGTCTGACACCGCGCAGCATCCTCGAGCCCATGTACTTGCCCTGGGTGGGGGCTTCTGACCCCAATGTATAGCAACTCTATGGCGTGCGAGAACAAGGAGTATAGCCATGAAATGGCAGGAGGTATTAGGTCATTGTCTAACCAAGCTGAGTAGGCCGGTCAGGGGATCTGGTAAAACAGGCAAGGAGATTATTTCTGTAATTATGGTGCACACGTCACGTCTGTATGTAGAGACCAAAGAACACAGCCAAGCTAGATGAGAGAAGTCCGCCGCTGGGGACGAGCACCTAAGACATCTATCACTAGGGACGAGCCCCATTCTGATTACCTGAGCTGTGGTATGGTACAACTGGTGTAAATGTTTAAAACGGATAAGGTGCAGGCGGTAGTTAGGAGACAGGCGTTTAGTCTGCTTACAACAGTACAGCCAGTCTTGTGAGAGATCAATGCCAAAGTCCTCGCTCCAGGCCATGTGGGAGCAATCAGCGTAGATGGGTGAGGCCGCTATCATGGTGGCATAGGGCCTAGAAACCAGTCTACGAGGAGATGGAGAAGTGTATGTCAGGTCGAGGGCATCCATCGAAGGAGTGGGCTGCGGAAAGATGGAATGCAAATTCCCACAGGATGCTCTAAGCTGGTAATATAGCAATGTGTCCATAGGGCCAGACCCAGCCGGTAGCGAGAAGAAATTGTCACTGGGGTAGAGGTCAGATAGGGTGGTCAGACCCATGCCAGCCTCCCGCTTCGCCATTCCTTCCTTGTGCAGTGAGGGGGAAGCCGGGTAGTATGCGACCAGCATGGCACCGGAGGAGAGCAAGCCTGATCCCGAATATTTGCGCAGACCATCCCAAGCCCAGCGCAGGGTCTCCACCTTGTCGATTTCTCCACATGGTGGCTTGGCAGGGGTGAAGATTGCAGTCTGTAGAGGCCTCGAACGCCACGTGAGGCTCAAACAGCGCGGATGGAGCCAGAAATGAAGGAAGCTGGCCTCGGCACTGAGAGCATATAATTTAAAGTCTGTAGTAGGGGATCTCTGTGTATAGTCCCAATCTAGTGAATAGTCTCGCCCATGTGCGTGGACCCCGGAGCAACCAAAAATAATTCTCTTAAGCTGTCTTCTGTGCAGTCCTGCATAGACACTTAAGAGAAAATTGAAGACAAATAATGCAGCCTATACCTACAAGGCTACACTGTCCAGTACTTCAACTAGAAATGCAAAGGATATTCCACCAATATCACATTTAACCCAAACTGCTAAGTTTCACCCAAAGAGAAACTTCCCCTTCTCATTGGAATGATAGAGAGGAAGGGATGGACAGACAAGCCCCCATAGGCTGCCATTATGTGTCTGGAAAAGGAACTCTCCAGAGACCCTTGGTATCCCAGGGTGCACAGTCAAAGTCCTTTTACTTTCAGTTCTTTTTTCCGCCTCCTGCTAGCAGGACCATGGAGCATTGAGCTCTCCCTTTTTGGGTGTTTTTCAATTTTTGGGCACTTTTCAAGTGTTTTGAGTGTTTCACTCGACGTCTGACTGCTTCTTTTTGCTGGGGTTTTTTGGCCAGTTTTGCCCACTCTTTTGTCGAATATGCCAGCCTTATTCCACAAGTGCCCTGAGTGTGCCAAGAAGAAGGCTAAATCGGACGCTCACAGAGTGTATATCCTCGGTCTCCCTTCCTCCTATGTCCCTGAAGACTGTGAGATTTGCCAATCCTTCTCCAGGAGGACCCTGAGGGACAGGGAGAAAATTAGTCTCCAAGGCCTGGAAGAACTAAGGAGACATCAGGAACCATGTGGGTCTGGGCATGGAGGGATTCGGTCTTCGTCCTCTGCCCGTGTTTCGGCCTCTGGGGGGCTTCCCAGTCCAGAAAAGGCACAGATCTCCATCGACGTCGATGGCCTCGACGTCTGCATCGAGAGGGATGACCACCATCTGCTCCCCGTCGCCCAGGGCTCTGGGTCAAAGCGACGTCGCCATTCGACGTCGAGGAGACTGACGTTGAGGCCTCGGACGAGGTTGACGTTGAGGACTTCATCGACGTCGAGACGCCATCGACGTCGAGATGGGTCCAAGAGGCACTGGCGCATTCGGTCGAGGCGACACAGCCGTTCGCCGTCGAGGTCGACTCTACGTTCGACGTCAAGGAGAAGAAGGTCAACGTATCGACGTCGAGACGTTCGACATCGAAAAAGAGGTCGACGTCCAGGAAGGAGAAATCAACGTCGAGGGAGCGATCAAGGGACAGGACTGGGTCCCATGCCTCAGTGGTCAGCCTATCTTCTGCAACCACGAGCCCCCGGTCGTGCCGGCGCCGGCGCTCATCTGAGAAGGTCGGCCTCGGGATATCCTCGTCTAGGCCTGCGCAGAAGAAGAGGAGAGTGGTTAGGTCTCCGGATTCTAAATATTCTCAGACCTATTCGCCTTTTAGGCCCAGGACGCCTACACCTCCATTGCCTAAGGAGACTCCTCCACGTCCTCCTACTCCTCCTCCTCCTCCTCCTTATCGTCCTCCTCTTCCTCCACCCCGGCCTCCTCCGCGGTCTCTATGCCTGCTGCACTTTCCGTCGCCTCCTATGGGGCCGCCTCAGCCTATGATTCTGGTACTGCCTCCACAGCTTCCGCCTCCTGTATGGCCAGTGGATTGCTCGAGGCCTAGTAGGTCTAGGTCACTATCCAGTCGGAGACACCGATCACGGAGTGACTGTCTATCTTCGACACGGTCCCGACATCGTCACCGGAGGGACAGGTCAATGTCCCGTAGTACAGACTCTTCCAGTGCCCGGGGGTATTCGCCCACCTTATCGGATTCCCCCATGTGGATGACATCGTATTGTTTCAGGAGGTGTTATTGAGAGGGGCAGCGAAGCTGGGGATTACTCTAACGGTACCCACACCTTCTACATCGGTGATCTTAGAGACGTTGCACGAGCTGCAGTTGTCTCGACGTTTGTTGCCCTTGGTGCCAGGGCTGGAGGAGCTGTCAACGAAATCCGTTCATTCCCAGCTGCAGAAAAAGTACAGGCCCCCAGACTTTGATCCGGCGTTCCTTAGATCAGACCCGGTGCCGGATTCAGTAATAGTCACTGCGGCCAGGAAGCAGCACGCTACTGCCCCTGTCTTCTACGGTGCCTCCAGATAAGGAGAGCCGTCAGATGGATTCAGCAGGATGAAAAGTCTGCGGTACAGCTGCTACTTCCATGACAGCTGATAGCGCCGTGGCTCTCTTGGGTCGGTACGACCTGTCTTTGTGGGAGTCCCTGCAGCAATTTCTGGAGCACCTTCCAGGGACAAGAGGGAGGACTTCCAGGAAATCATCAATGAGGGCATGATGGTATCCAATCAGGTGATCAGCTCGGCTGCAGATTCCTCTCTCTTGGCGGCTCATGGATACTGCCACAGGATTAACCTGAGACGCCATGCCTGGTTGCGCCTGACATTGCTGAAACCAGAGGTGCAGCAGAGAGTCGCCAACTTGCCGTTTTCTGGGTCGACGCTCTTTGGAAAGCATGCGGATGATGAGATGGCCCGCATGAAGGCAGAGGCAGAAACCCTGACGGCTGTCGGGTTAGAAAAGCCAAAGAGCAGAGGAAAACCTTCCGTCCCTTCCAGAGATGGTTCGGTGCCCAGGGAAGAGGGCAAGGTCGTAAAGCTGGCCAGCAACAGCAGCAACAGCAGCAGCAGTACCAGCGGCGGCCATTCCAGAAGCGCCAGAGGGGCAGAGGCGGCCAGCAGTCCTCCTCAATGCCCAAGGGCCCGGCCGGGTCTAGGCCCTGATGTGTTACTTCCTCCTCGTCCTTTACCCGCTCCGGTGGGGGGAAGCATACAACATTACTTGGCAGAGTGGAGAAAAATTACTCAGGACAAGTGGGTGTTGAATATTGTTTGCAATGGATGCAGTCTTCGTTTCGTCAGCCCTCCTCCAGCGATTCCACTGGTTTGCTCGCAGTTCCAACTGCTCGAGGTCCAAGCGGAGGCCGATACCCTGTTAAGAAAAAGGGCGATAGAAGACGTCCCTTCGTCTCAAAGGGGAAAGGGTCTTTACTCCTTGTTCTTTCTGGTGCTCAAGAAAGGCAAGAACGAGTTCAGGCCCATTCTGGATTTGCGACAAGCAAACAAATGGATTCGCAGGGAGAAGTTTTGCATGCTGTCTCTGCACCAGATTTATCCTCAGCTGCAAAGAGGAGACTGGCTTTGTGCAATAGATCTGCAAGATGCATACTTCCATGTGCCCATTGCACGGAAACATCGGAAGTTCCTCCGATTTCTGGTCGGCACCAATCACTATCAGTACACCGTACTACCGTTTTGACTGAAGTCTGCGCTCAGGACCTTTGAATGAATGAATGAATGATTACGTACTTGTATTGCGCATGGCTACCCTTAGGCATCCCAGCGCATTAAGTTTCTAGTCATTCATCCAGCTCAGGGAAACAGTAAGGTTTTAAGCTGTTTCCTGAAGGCAAGGTAGTTGGCTTCCCACCAAATCGCACCAGGGAGCTGGTTCCAAAACTTTGAGGCTTGAAGAGAAAAACAATGGCCACCCATCCTAGTCCTCTTTACCTGGGGATTGTTAACAGCTTCTTGTGGTTTGATCTGAGGGTCCGTGGGATATGGTAGGGCCGAAACATAGGTTGGAGCAAGGCAGGTCCAGAAGCAGAGATAGATTTATGGACCGTGTACATAGCTTTAAACCAAACCCTTTGCTGCACTGGAAGCCAGTGCAGCTGATGTAAGGCGGATTTGGCAGAACTACGTGTAGGCACTCCCATAAGCAGGCGAGCGGCGCAGTTCTGTACTATTTGTAAGACTTTAATGGTTCCCACAGGGGCAACCAGATACACTGCATTCGCATAATCAAGGCGAGACGAGATAAGTGATTGAACCAACAACCGCCTAGCTGCAAAAGGGAGAAGGATCAAAACCTTTCTAAGTAGCCTAATTATGCCGTAGCAGGTTGCCGCAACTTTACGTGCCTGCACCAGAAAGTCGAGTTTTGGGTCCAGCCAGACCCCCAAACTCTTAATTTGCTTCTTGGGGGAGGGGGGAGAACCAAGAGAACTTGGCCACCACGGATCTAGATTAATGAGTGCCATATGCCCCAGCATCATAATTTCAGTCTTTGAGCCGTTGAGCTTCAAAAACGATGTGTCCATCCATTCAAGGACTTTACCAAGGCAGGCAGAGAGGTTGGGACCAGAGGTATTGTGTCTGGAAAGGGCGACTACCAACTGGGTATCGTCGGCGTAGGTGACCAGCTGAACCCCCAGGGAAGAACCATTTGTGCCAATGGCCTCATGTAGATGTTAAACATTGTAGGACTTAATGAAGATCTCTGGGGTACGCCGTACTGTAAAGGAATCTGCTTCGAGATTGCCTCCTCCTCGAAAACAGCAAACGTTCTGTCCGTGAGGAAGGACTAAAGCCAGTTTAGGGCCTGCTCTGAGAACTCAACATCCCTCAGCCTCTGCATCATTATTGAATGGTTAACAGTATGGAAAGCTGCGCTTAAGTCCAATAAAATAATGGCAGCGCAGCTTCCGTAGTCCACAATTTACCTCACCTCTTCAATTACGGCAATGAGAGCGGTCTCAGTGCCTTGTTTGCATCTAAAACCCGTCTGGGTGGGGTGTAGAGCACTATTAATTTCCAAAAAGGAAGATAATAGAATGCTAGCGTGCTTTTCCGCCAGTTTGCCTATGCCGGGCAGCAGAGAGAGAGAGCGATAATTAGCCCAGACTTCTGGGTCAAGGTTGGGTTTCTTCAGCAGTGCCTTTACTCTAGCCTGTTTCCATGGAAGGGGTACCAAATCCGCTGCAAAGGAGCAGTTGATTACATCTCGTAAGACTGGGGAAACAATTCCAGAAACTTTATTAAGGATAGAGGGAGGAGCAATATCGGCCGGAGACCCTGATTTCAAGTTCCCCAGTAAGCGCTGTAAAGTGGGAAGATCCATGGGAGTAAATTCTTCCAGTTCCACCAATCCTACCGGAGGGGTAGTAGGTTCTAAGGATACTGTCTGCTGAAACCTGGAATATATATTTGAGACTTTTGCCACAAAAAAATCTGCTAGCTCCTCACAGCGCTTCTGTGCGTTGGAGGGGACTCCAAGGATTTGAATATTTTGACAATTTCTATCGGGGAGTTAGAGGCAGAGGTGATCTTGTCTGAATAATAGCTGGATTGTGTGCTTTTAATTTTATTTTTGTGAGCTCGAAGGGCGACTCTATAATTACCTTTGTCGACTGCAGAGAAGTCCTTCCTCCACTTCCTTTCCAGCTGCTTGCACGACTGTTTAAGCAACTTTAATTCTGGGGTGTACCATGCTTTTTTGTTAATACCAATATGATGACAGACTTCTGTCTTTGGGAGAGTGACATCCAGAGAGGATTCCAACCAGTTATCCAAAGATACATTTGCCAATGTAGGGTTGTTACTGATAGCTGGAATGGCCTGGCTAAGGTTGCTGGCCCATTCCTCCAAAGGCAGCTTGGACCAGACACGACTTAGTCTTTTAGTTCTTATAACCGGAGCTGCCAGATCCTGAGGTGACCATGTAAAGGACAGGAGCACATGATCGGACCACAGAACCACAGTGGATTCCCTTAGACAAATATTATTGAGGTTAGTTCAAAAAATGGTCCAACAAGTGGCCCGCCCTGTGGGTAGGTCCAGTGACAATTTCTCAATTGGAGCACGTCCAGTGCTGCCATAAGACTTTGGGAAGCAGAAGCCTCGGGTTCATCAAGATGAATGTTAAAGTCTCCCAAAATAGAAACATTAGGCATGGAGCTTGCATGATTAATAACGATATTCGGAGGAGCATTACAGAAACTAGAGTGTGCTCCTGGGGGACGATATAGCAAAATCCCTGATAGCGAGCATGCTGATGAAAACTTGATGGAAAACAAACAACTCTCACTATCACAGATAGCACAACTAGTAAGTCTACACGAGTAGATATTCTTATAAATAATTGCAATTCCCCCGCCCTGTCCCCTATCTCGATCCTGTCTCACTATGGCATAGTTAGGAGAAACAGCCTTGACCACATCAGGGTCCGAAGAAGCATTCGTCCACGTTTCTGTCAGGAAAAGAACATCGGGGCATCTATCTTCCAGTAACATTCTAAGTTCTATTGCATGTTTAGGGAGCGAGCGGCAATTAAGAAGTGCTAAGAAATATGCCATTGTGGTCCTGTTAGATGACCCACTGGGTTCCACTGACGAGGGTGCGTATTTACTACCCGGGCAGATACTTTGTCCGGTTTCATGTAATCTAAGGTTTGAACATCTAGAATCTGTTTCCCCTAAGAGCTAAAAGCTGTACCCTGTTGTACCTCAGGATTTCTGTCCCGATGGGAGTGGGGTCATGGGCGCTGGCCCCTGGGCCCTTCCTGGCCCGGACCGGCGCAGACGGGCTTTCCTTAGGCGCTCCTTCGGCGCGATGACGGCTCGTCCGCTGCGTGGAGGCATGCCCGTCTCTTTTGTATCCGGTCAGGTCCCTGCGTCCCAACCACTAGCCCGCTACCCTAATTTCCCTCAAGATGGCCACTTGATGGTCCGGCAGCCGCCGAGGCAAGCAAGCACTTCAGAACCTATTCGGCTGAGTGACAGAGGATGTGAATGTGGGTGAGTCTAATTAAAAATGCGAGCAAATGCCACCGTGTACAACAGTTACTTTTCAAAGTGCCAGGCAGTGGTGGCGGCTCACCTGAGAAAGAACAAGGTGTTTGTCTACCCGTACCTGGGCGACTGGTTGATCAAAGCCTCCACCTTCCAGGAAGCGCAATTGCACTTCAACAGGACGACCGTTCTGTTGAGCCAGCTGGGGTTGCACATAAACATGTCCAAGTCTGTTCCGACTCCTGTCCAGTGCCTACAGTACTTGGGAGCCTCCATCGATACTCTTTCAGCAAGCAGGTCTCCTTCAGAAGGCTCAGGCTCTCATGGTGGTTCCAAACTTACGACAGTGAGGACTGTCTTCTCTACTGGGGTCGATGGCCTCTTGCATCTTCCTCACGCCACACGCACGCCTCCACATGAGGCAGCTGCTGGAATGTCTGGAGGATCAGTGGGACAACAGGGTCCGGCTGTCCCTTCACCTTCAACAGTCCCCTGAGATGGTGGTGCTCAGCAGAGAATGTCCTCAAAGGGGTTCCATTCCACAAGGACATTCCCATTCAGATTATCGTCACGGATGCTTCTCTCCACGGCTGGGGAGCGCATTCCGGCCATCTACAGATACCGGGAACGTGGGCCCCAGCGGAATCTACGTATCACATCAATTTTCTGGAACTCAGAGCTGTTCACTTGGCACTGAATGCCTTAAATCTTTCCGTCCTTCCAGACCAACTCCTTGCTTGTGCAGACGGACAATACAACCACGATGTATTACCTCAACAAGCAGGGGGGCTCGAGATCGCGCACACTGTCACAAGAAGCGCAGGCGATCTGGCACTGGCTGATAGCCAGAGGACTAACGATAACGGCTACTCATCTGCCAAGTGTGCAGAATGCTCAGGCGGACGCACTCAGAAGGATGATCCAAGAAAACCACGTGTGGGTCATAAACGACGGGGTGCTCGAAGACATCTTCGCCAGGTGGGGCACTCCAGACGTGGATCTGTTCGCCACCGCCGAAAACAGAAAATGCTGAGGCTTCGCCTCCAGATATTACCAACCGGGGACTCTGGGGAACGCCTTGTGGATCAGCTGGTCGAACAGCTTTCTGTACGTTTTTCCACCCATTCCCATGATTCGGGCAGTGCTCATCAAGCTGTCTCAGTCCAGGGCACAGATGATCCTCATCGCTCCAAAATGGCCCAGACAGTGGTGGTTCACGGACCTGCTTCACCTGTCTCGCCTGCCTCACATGCGACTGCCGTGTCGGCCGGACCTTCTCACGAAGTTCGGGGGACAGATGGTGCACCCCAACCTCTCATTGTTGAGTTTGGCGGCATGGCTCCTGAGAGAGTGCAATATGGCCATCTGAATCTTCCTGAGGATTGCATGGACATATTGAAGGAGGCTAAGCGACCCTCCACTGGGTCTTCTTATGCGTACAAGTGGAAGAGGTTCTGCATCTGGTGCATGTCTAAGAACTATGATCCGACGACCTGCAAGGAAGATGTCATCCTTCCATACCTTTTGCATTTGGCTAAGTCTGGCCTTAATTTTCATTCCATTAAGGTTCACCTCGCAGCATTAACTGCGTACAGGAAATGCCCTTCTCAGACATCGTTCTTCCAGATTCCTGTGATAAAGGATTTTTTGGAAGGATTTAATAGTGTTTCCTCCTGTTCGGCTTCTTTCGCCTTCGTGGGAACTGAACGTGGTGCTGTCCAGGTTGATGAACGAACCATTTGAACCTATTCATAAGGCTTCACTGCAGCACCTATCTTGGAAGGCGGCGTTCCTCGTGGTCATTACATCGGCCCGCAGGGTGAGTGAAATTCAGGCATTGTGTTGCCAGGAACCCTATACTGTATTTTATGCTGCTAAGGCGGTGATGCATACTCACCCTAAGTTCCTTCCTAAGGTGATCTCTGATTTTCATGTTAATCAGACTATAACTTTACCTAAGTTTTTCCAGAACCCTTCCACTCCACCGGAAAGATCTCTTAATTCCCTGGATGTCAGAAGGGTGTTGAAATTCTATCTGGATAAGACCAAGAATATTCGTAGGTCAGACCAATTGTTTGTCAACTATGGGTCGGTCAGGATTGGTCTTGCTACCTCTAAAAAGTCCATCTCTAGGTGGATTGTGTCCTGTATCCAGTTATATTACCAAAAGGCTAAAAAGACCTTAGGGGGTAAGCCTAAGGCTCTTTACACCAGGGGCAAAGCGGCTACGACAGCTTTGCAATGGGAACATTACGTAGCAGATATCTGCAGGGCTGCCACATGGAAGTCGGTCCATACCTTTGCTAAGCACTACTGTCTGGACTCTGATGCCAGAGCAGATGCTCAGCTTGGGCAGGCTTCGTTAAGAAATCTGTTTGCACAGTAGTGGTGTGGTCTTTTTTTCTCCACCGCCGGATTAGTTGTTGGGATGGGCTTGCCATTCTAATCACTGGATTATGACTATACACAGAGATCCCCTACTTCAGAAGGAGTAGTTTCTTACCTGTAACTCCAGTTCTGTAGTAGGGGTATCTCTGTTATAGTCCTAAGCGCCCGCCCTCTTCCCCGGTGGAGAAAATGGTACTGTACTGTATGCTACAGGCCTTGCTTTTATGCACCTTCAAAAAGAACTGAATGTAAATGGACTTTGGCTGTGCATCCTGGGATACCGAGGGTCTCTGGAGAGTTCCTTAAAGGCACAGTATCCCTTTTCCAGACACACAATGGCAGCCTTGTCTGTCCATCCCTTCCTCTCTATCATTCCAAGGAGTTTGTGAAGGGGAAGTTTCTCTTTGGGTGAAACTTAGCAGTTTGGGTTAAATGTGACATTGGTTGAATATCCTTTGCATTTCTAGTTGAAGTACTGGACAGTGTAGCCTTGTAGGTATAGGCTGCATTATTTGTCTTTAATTTTCTCTTAAGTGTCTATGCAGGACTGCACAGAAGACCGCTTAAGAGAATTATTTTTGATTGCTCTGGGGTCCACACACATGGGCGGGACAATTCATTAGATTATGACTATAACAGAGATACCCCTACTACAGAACTAGAGTTACAGGTAAGAAACTACTTCATCTGGGGCACCCATCCTGCCGCACGTGAGAGGAAGCGTGAGGATGTCATAAGCGATTCTGGGCTGACGCCCAGCCCAAGCAAGGGAGATGATGGAGTGAAGAGTGCGAAAAAAGTGAGCTGTAAGAGGGAAGGGCACATTCAGAAACAATAATAGTAATTTCGGGAGCACTACCATCTTTGCGATGGCGATCCGCCTCCCAAGGATAGAGGTAAGCACAGCCAAAGGGGAATCTTGGTCTCCAGCCAGTTGACCGCCCAGCCAAAATTGGCTCTCTAAAGTTCATCTACATTCAGACTGAGCCAGACACCCACGCATCTGGTGGTCCTGAGGCCCACTCGAAAGAGTAGTCGGGAGTGAAAGGGATAGTGGCATCCGTCAAGGGGAATAGAATAGACTTGCTCCAATTGACCTGGATGCCAGACATACTCCTGAATCGCACCACCTCAAGGACCATGGGGCCGAGGTTCTCCTGCGGATGGTGGACATGGAGCGTAACATCGTCCACGTACATTGAGATGACCAGAGCTCGGGCCCGAAGCCTAGGCCCCTCTGAGTGTAGTGCTGCCTGAACCTACCCGCAAGGGGGTCCATGGCCACAGCGAATAGCATAGGCGAGAGTGGGCACCCTCGCCTAGTGCCCCTTGAGATTCGGGTGGGTTCTGAAATCGGACCATTAATCCGGCGTCTCGCGACCGGGAGGGCGTAGAGGAGTTGAACTTTGCGCAGATAAACTGGGCTGAAGCCAAGACGGGGGAAGGAGGTAAAAAATGGAAGTGCCTTTCGAGAGTATCAAATGCCTTGGTGGCATCTAAAAGAGCCGCCATGGCCTGGAGAGCGAGGTTGATCTGATGGAGTACAGCAACGTTGCGCGCCCGGGGATAAATCCGGATTGATTCGGGCGAGCTATCAGGGACATGAGGAGCAGAAGACGGGAGGCCAGAGCTTGACAAAGATCGTATTGTCAGTATTAATAAGTGATAGGGGGCGATATGAGTCCAAAAGCTCACTGGGTTTGTCTGGTTTTAAGAGCAGCGTCAACAGGGCCTCACAAAGTGAGGGGGTGGGGAATAACCTGATTCGAAGGAGTCCTTATACATGGCTGCGAGATGTGGGATGAGGACGGGTGCAAATGTTTTATAGAAAGAAGTGGATAGACCATCAGAGCCGGGCGCCTTATCCCCAGGCAGACTATAGATGGCACCTAGGATCTCTTCCTTGGAGAAGGGTTCATCGAGGTAGTTCCGATGACCGTTGCTCAGCCAGAGGAACTCAAGTGTGTGAAAATACTGGTCTAGGAGGTCGCGTGAGGGAGCAGGCCCGGCGGTATAGAGTTGTGTAAAAGGTGGTGACACGTGAAAGAACCTCAGTAGGAGAGGTTGTGCATTATAGACCCCTGCCCTGTAGTGCTGTGATGTAGGAGGCAGCATGAGGTCGTCGTAGAAGATTGGCTAGAGTGTTACCGGGACGTAGCGATGCACCCTCGCCCCCCTGCCCAGAAATTAGAGTTCCCTGTCAGCTTCTTGTTCAAATTCAGAGAGTTTACCTCAGAGCTGTTCTAGGGTGTCTGGGTGTGGGCTGACCAAATGCTGAGAATCATCAGCCTTAATCTCTCCCTCCAGGCGCTCGAGTGCCACGGATAGAACGCAGGACACCAGACTGCTTAGATATGCATTTGCCCCAGACTACCACCTTGAAGCCCTACCGAAGTGTGGAGGGGGAGTCCACGGAGCCGGCATTAAGTTAAAAAAAAAGTGCTCTATTACAGTTTGGATTTCATCGCAGAACACTGAGTCGCGAAGCCCGTTGGGGGGCAGACCCCAATCGAACATCCGCCTCAAGGCGTGTAGGGGGAAGCTGACTGAGACTTACGGGTGCGTGGTCCGAAAGGGTGTGCGCCATGTGGTCAACCGATGGGACCCATGCATATGCATCGAGATTGGTGATCCAAAGATCCAGGCAGGACCAGCAACCAGAGGCACTTGTAACACAGGTGCCCTCGCGCACGTCCGGGTGAGTCTGGCGCCATGCATCCAACAGAGATTTGTCGGCAGGATGGAACGCAGAAGGGAAGGGAAGGGAAGGGAAGTGGAGCGTGGGTGCAAAGTGCGGGATCCAGCAGGGCCGAGGGAGTAATGTTAAAATCCCCCCCATCTCCAATAACCCCACCAACATGGATGTTCAAAGACCAGAATGTAGTTGCCATCATAGAGCTGTGCTAGAAAGGAGAATGCTGGATAGGGCCAGGTGCAATTGAGGAACCTGAGAAGTGTAAGGTGTGGTGTGCAGTACAAAGACCAATATATCAGCATGGTACAAAATCGGTCTGAGAAGAAATATAAAACAAACAACAACAGGCCTTAAAGGAGAGGCAACAGCACCCAAAGATCCCACACCAACCCCCAATCAGGTTGAGAGACCAATCCCACCCACCCAGGAAGCCCTCAACTGGGAAGGGAAAAAGCAAAGCGAAAACAAAGGGGAATCATCCCGTAGAGACGTGGCTCGGTGCAGCATACACCCCTGCCACTAGGACAGGGTGACCAAGCCGTGGGATGCAGGGGATGGGAACTCGATACAACCCCTCAAGACCCAGGACCAACCAGGTAACCAAAATAAACAAGTACAATGCAATACAGGTGTCACTGCTGCGTAAATAAGGAGAAAGAAATGCAAGTCCATGGGATCTGGTATAAGAATAAAAGTCCCATCAGCAGAACAGTGCGGCCAGATCCAAGAGCTGGGGAGTATGGGGGCAGTCACAGTAAGTCAACTTAGAAACAAAGGAATGCTAACAAGAACATAGACTAGGGCGGGCAAGTTCGTGCTTGTGGCGCAGGAGAGCCAAGTATATGAGTAAAGGTTTTTCTCAGTCATTGTTACTTAGATCGTCGGTTGCAGCCGCTTGGGAGCGAAGCGCTGGGATTTGTTCAGTTTCTTGGCCTAGGCCATTGCTGCTTTGGGTTCCAGAAAGGTGTGGACCTTTGAGCCGTGTCTGACTCGCAACTTGGCCGGGGTCGCCAGGGAGTAGGAGATGTTGTGTTTTTGAAGCAAACGTTTGGCCTGGAGAAATTTGCGGCGAGCAGCCTGAACCACCATAGTATAATCCGGGTAGGAGGAGATGAAGTTCCCCTAATGACTAATATCTAATTTTTCCCTGGCAGCTCGAAGGACCGCGTCCCGGTTGCGGAAATTCAGTATTTTGGCGATGATGGGTCAGGCTGGATGACCAGGAGCAGGCCGGGGTCCCAGAGAGCGATTGACATGCTCTACGATGAATACCGGGGATAGGACTTCTCTGAATAAGTCTTTGATCAGTGTTTCAACAAAATCCTCATTTGGCTATGTTGGAGGATTCAGGCACTCCTGTGATACGGAGATTGCTTCTGCGGGAGCATGCTTCCAAATCCTCATTCTTATATTTAATGAGCTCCAAAACTTTGTCCATTTGTAAAAGAGCATGATGATCCTGGGCGGCAGCATCCTTGGCGTCAGACACTCTTTCCTCAACTTGATTTAAGTATGCATCATGAGAGTCCACTCATGCCTTGACTGTGTCAAGGCGGGCGGAAAGCTGGTCAAGCTGGGCAGCGATGCCAGTGACTGTAGATTGTACATCCAACATGATAGCTTTGAGGTCATCCTCGCGAGTAGACTCATTTTCAGGCTGGGTGTCGGGTTTGCCAGTGTCTGTGACTGCCCCCTCTTGTCGTGACGATTTGCGCTGGTCAAAAGCTATGTTTGGTTGCTTTGGGTCAGTTCGCCCCATTGTCAAGCACCAGCGCGCCCTGTGAGTCAAGGAGCAGTGGAGCAGTGTATGTGGATGCCGTGGCAAGCAGGAGGGGCAGGGAGAGAGGAAGGGCGCCTGGGGAGACGATGGTAGCCAGGCCCACAGGGCAAGCAGGTGCGATGGGGTAAACCAGAACAATGAAGAGTGTCCCAGCACTAAACAGGTAGGGGAGCCCAGCAAAGTAGAGGCAGGCCGGCCGGAGCGGCAGAGCTTGCTAGGACAGATGGGGCCGCAGCGTGCCGCAGAAAAATCTTGGGGAGGACCAGTAGGCAGAGCGAGAGGTGAGAGGCCTGGGGGAGTGAGACGCTCATAGGGTTGGGCTCTCCAGGCAGGAGGTTCTGAATCAGGTCCTTGCGAGGCAGGTGTCCCCCCAAGCAGTAGAGGGGATGGCCGGCTGGCAAGAGAAGACCCCCGTCCCAACAGAGTATCAGTCTCTATGAGACCGGGAGGGAGGCGAAGTGAAGAGGCAGAGCACTAGCAATCCGCCACGGAGCCAGGCACTGCGGGGGATCGTCCAAGCGAAGAGAAACTGGTGTGGGGCCATTTGGATGTTGCAGGCACCTGGTCTGTATCAGGGCTGAGGAGAGTGCATTCCCCGTATTAGGCCGCGCCGGCCGTAAAGGCTGGAGAGGAGGCACGGGCCGCAGAACCAAAGCAGCTGGCCAGCAGGAAAGACAGGTGGGGGCTCTGAAATCCGCGGCCCGGGGCTGAGGAACAGCTGAGAGTGGGTGCCCGCAGGGCTGTGAGGAGTCGCGGGGTCGCACTGCCCTCGTCGCTAGGCCTGAAGCAGGCAGGCTGAGGCAGCGGGCGCTGGAAGGAGGAGGAAGGCGACCGAAGGAGGAGGAAGGCGCCCGAAGGAAGAGGAAGGCGCCCTTGTGGAGAGCCGGCCCGCACCCAGCGGTACAGCTCTTGCGCCCCCTACCCCATCGCAGGGCACCTGACACAGAGGCAACTCAAGGGATCCGGAGGAGCAGTGTAGCAGGGCAGCTCCAATGAGGTAAACCCGGTCCACTGGAAGCCGGTCTGGCAGGAAGTTGAAGCAAGGATGCCGTAGCAGCTGAGGCTGAGCTCCCCAGAGTGTCAGCCGCGCGAGGCCCAACCGCCGCACCAGAACTAAGCAAATATCTCGGCATATCCGCTTGTGTGAAGGCCTGGGAAGGCAACAGAAGCCCCACGTTGAGGCGAGTCTGTGGGTCCGAAGTCGAAAGGCAGCACCTCAGTAGTCCGCAGGATGATTAGATTATCGGCTTGGCCAGCAGAGCCCACTTAAAGTGCGGCCATCCTGCAGCTGGCCAAACCACACACCCCCATTTCCTTTAAAACTTGATGGTGATTATGCAGGCATTGGAAAAATAGAGACCCTGATACAGCCCCATAAATGGATCCCTCAGCATGACAATAGGACAAACTGAATAAATTCCACAATAAACCGCTGTAAAAAGTGTCCTAATGGAGGCAGAAACACCTTGGCTTTGGATCTATTTGTAGGTTTATAATCTCTTTCCAAACAGTTAATGTATCTGATGAATACTTCTAACCGCAGGTAACTCACCTTGTGAATATTTCATGCGAGTCCGACTGGATCCAGAAACATAAAAGCAGTACCCCTGCTCTCCAGCCGGTGTCGTCTAGCAGCTCTTCTCTGATGTTGTTCCTCTCCGGAAGTGATGGGTGGCGTTGCATGTAAGCACCACCCATGCACTCTGATGTCCATTCCTTTCTTTGCATGCCTTCAGACTCTGATCCAGAGTTTCTGTTTGGTAAATCTTGAAATATTTTATGGTCAGAAAGACCAGTGTGCAATGGAAAATGTCATCCTCTAAAACAGGGTTCAAATCGTGTAGGGACTACTGTAAACAGATGTATGTGATTGATCCTTATGGAGTACTCTTAGTGTCTGGGGTCCCAGCACGTCTCCAGGACCTGAGAGGGCCTGCACCCAGATGAACCCAAAGGTGGTATAAGACTGTGAGGCCAGACTTTACTCTACGACGCGACATGTTGAAGTCAAAAAGAAGGTCTTGTTCTTGAAGTTGTTAACCACGAGAGATCATCATCATGTTTGAAGTCTTCGAATAAGTCCAAGAAAAAGCATAAGAATTTGAATCCGTAATCAGCCCCATCCCCCCACTCTGACTACAGAAAGCATGTCAACATACCGGTCGCCATCGGTCCCCATCAGAGCTGATTCAGAGCTTGATTCTGATTTATCCTGTCGGTGAAATTGCAGCAAGTTGAGGACCTCCGAGAGGCCATGCTGCACATTTGCACCTCTCTACTGGCTCCCTCTGGCCTGCCTTTGGGCCCCAAGTATCCGCTGGGGCCTCTGGTTATTCTTCTGCCGGCTTGTCCGCCTTCACCATCCTCTATGCTCCTTGAACCCATATTGAGTTCAGCACCTGATTCGATGCAGACTTCGTTCCCAGTGTCTTCTCATGTGACGATTCCCTGTTGAATTGATACCATAGGAGGATGTACATCCCCTTGTGCTATTTGACTCTGGGCAGAATCCACCTCGACCGAGATCATTCCAAGCTCTAACCGGTATGCAGCCAAAAGCTAATTCTTCAAATTCACACACTCTGCCTTTACCATGTGGTAGGGCGCAAACATAATAGTTTTGCTACTGACTTGGGCAATGACAATTACAATGAAGGGGACAACTGTTCCCTAATACAATGATAACAACTGATGTGAAGAACTTAAAGATGCTGGTGGTCTAGATACTTCTCCTGATACTTGCCATATATCGCCTCTTGGTCCTGTTAAGGAGAAAAGTGCCTTCTTTGCAGTTAAGTGAAGGGCGGAAGACTTCTTAGACTTACAGCTCCTCACTATGGAGGTCAAATATAATGTGATACTTGAGCTCGGTCACCTTTTTAGGCTCTTGATTTAACCATTTTCAGGTTCATCTGATCACAGGCATGTTGCTAGTCACTATTATCCTGCAACGGGCGACCGAGCCTTATTTATACAACATCCAAAACCATGGAGTTTGGTACAGGCATCCACCAGCAAAGTAAATCCTCATGCCTTCCCTACCACGCCACCTGATCAGGAATCTGAACAGAGATATTTGGCAAGCAAATTATTTGATAGAGACTTTTAGCCGCCGATTTCTTTCCTTGGATTAATCCCCTGTCATCAGACTGGATCTGGATGTTTTTGAGCAGTACCCCTGTGTGCAAATAGGGAGGGGGGGGGGGGAGTGATTCAGCTCAGCAGTGCCTTTGTTGGCGTTGTCTGCGCCAGCAGTGACGTACTTGGTACCTATATCTGCACCACCCCAGTGCACAGCTATCATTTCTTTTCTTTCCCCGCCAGATAGCGATGATCTCATCAGAGCTACACTCAGCCATTTTTGACTGACTTTGTATCGCAACTTTTCGACCTCTTTTTTTTAGCAATTTTCTCTACTGGTGTGACAGAATGCTCCTTAAGAAACTGGCTGTTTCAAACCATGTGCTGTGTGTCACAGGCAAATGTCTGTGGCAGACCCCCCACTTGGTTTCTGGTGGAGGGACCATCACTCCAAGACCAGTAAGGACCTCTATGCCATGCATCCGAAGTGCTGAGGCAGTGATCCCTCAAGCTCCTTGCTGCCTGACGTCAGACAACCTCACAAAGCTCAAGATCACAGTTGTGTGGAGGTAGTGGGACCGTTTGCGGAGCCACTTCTGGTGATAGTCATCAGGGAAGTTGGGTAAATCCCACAAGAAACGGAAGTTGGAGAGGTTGTCGACTTTGCCGCACCCGTCAAAGTCTTTGGACAAGGCGCAGGAGCGTCGGCACTCTAGGCCTCCCACTTTGGTGGAGCCGGAGTCAGGGTACACTCTGTAGTTCCCTGACTTTGCTGGAGCGTTCCCCACCCAGTATAAGGAATTTTATGAGGCCATGCACCTCCTTTTTGGGTGGGCCAGCCCCTTGAAGCACCTTTGGACCCAACGGGCCCGGGAGGGGTCCTCACTGGATGCACCATATCAGGTTCGCCGTCTGTGCTAGTCGGACATCATGGATCTCACAATGGATTCGGACCAGAGCTGTCAGCGAGACAGACCTACCTCTGTGCCCGCGTGAATGCTGGTTCGGGCCCAGACCAGGACCATACCCTCCAGAT
Organism: Lissotriton vulgaris; assembly: GCF_964263255.1. NCBI lineage: Eukaryota > Metazoa > Chordata > Amphibia > Caudata > Salamandridae > Lissotriton > Lissotriton vulgaris. The sequence continues at coordinate 359,821,271 of NC_141696.1, read as the reverse complement.
CAAAGGCAGTTCCTTTTTCATTTCACAGGCCTGGAGAGGGAGAATAATGGTAGGGAATTGAGGACCCTTATACCAGCATCCCCTAGATGAGAATGAGGACTACGGGTATGGCCAGGAACTGGCAGAGGCCAGTGGGTTGGACACCTCACCTTCCACTAATGCTCTCTTCTCCTACCATGGCTATAAAGGAGGAAACGTCTTTCGCTATGATGGTGCTTAAGGTGGCTTGGTTCTTGGACCTTCATCTACCCAGAGTGGCAGTCAAGAATAACGTCTTGACAGTGGTGCTTCAGCCGGGAGTCATCCCATTCCCATCCCTTTGCTCTGCTTTAATGAAGCCCTCACAGACCTCCTACTCTGGGCCTGGTCCAAGTTTTGCGCAGGGGCTCCAGTGCATATGGCAATTGCCAGCTGCAATCGCACTGCTCCTGGGGACCCCAGTATGCTTATCCAGCACCTCACATCGGAGAGCTTGATGGACCAAACCCTAGGATCAACCATCGACGGCATCCAGTGGGCAGCAGGATATGCCATTTCCTGGACCACTTGCAGTCCGTAAAATCGGACCGTTATGTTTTCAAACCTTCCAAAGAGGCTAATCCCTCCCCTTTGTGATTACCCTTCCACCCATTCCACCCACTTACGACTGGCTGATGGTGGACCACCTCTCCTTGATCCATCAGGAAGTGCTGACTTTCTTTGCTAAGGGAGCCATAGAAAGCGTGCTGTCATCAGAAATAGGTTGTGGTTGCTATTCCTGCTACTTTCTGGTACCCAAGAAGGATGGAGGCCTTTGTCCTATCGTAGACCTGCGCTTTCTTAGTCTTTTCCTGAAAAAGGATACATTTAAAATGCTCAAACTGCACATGGCCTGGATGTTAGCTTTGGACTTGAAGGACCCATAGTTCCATATCCCTCTCCTGCCTGCCAGCAAACATTACTTGCGGTCGTGGCAAGCTAAAAGCACTTTGTCTGTCGTGCTGTGTTCGCAAAAGTGATGGCGGTGGTTGCAGTACATCTGGAGAGGTCAAGGGTTCCAGTCTTCCTCGATCTCGAAGGTTGGTTGTTGAAGGCAGGCTCTCCCCAGGCAGCCACGTCTCACCTCCAACTACGGCGAACTTGCTGGGTTAACTATCAACATACGGAAGTCACACCTGACTCCCAGTCAGGTGCTGCCTTTCATTGGAGCCATTCTAGTTACAGTGCAGTTTTGGGCCTATCGTCCTGAGTGGCGAGTCCAGGATATTTAGGCTATGATGCTAATGTTTCAGCGTTTGCCTGGATTCTAGTGAGAATGACCCGGAGGTTGACCCTGGATTCTGCTTGTAACTCATGCCTTTTGGCATGTACAGGCTCTGCAGTGGGACCTGAAGTCCCAGTGAGCGCAGCATCAGGGGAGTCTCTCTGACATGGTTCAGATCTCAGACGAAACTGAGAAAGGTCTGTGGTGGTGTCTGATGGACTGCAATTGGGTCAGTATCAGATCCCTCTCCACTCCCCAACCAGAGCTGACTGTGGTGACAGATGCATCACTTCTTTGAGAGTTCGCTATCAGAGGACTCTGATAGCCCATTTGTTGAAGCCCAGTTGAAAACACAGAAGCCCGTGTCTGAGTGAACACATTGGTCCAACCCAGGCGTTTAGTTGCCTTATGGCAAATTTCTACCGTTTGCGCAGTAGGGCCTGCATATCGCCCCTTCCGGACCTTGGTAAATAGAGCTCCCAGGCACCCCTCCCTTCCCATCTGGTATTTATCTAGCATATATGCACAGTCTGCCGGGGAATGGTACATCCAGTGATTTATAGCCACTAACTGTGAGGCTCAATAGTAAAGTCTGATGTCTGGGAGAGCCAGTCAGTCAGTCAGTCAAAATACTTTATTCGGTTCATAACGAAAACCAGAAAAGTATACATAGGTCCAAAAAGAGGGAAAAGACATTCAAATGCAATATGGCTAACTAACAATAGCGGCACATCGACTAAGGAAAGAATATTTAACAAAAACAATACAAATTAACCCCTTCCATGCTCATGACGGAGCCGCTCCGTCATGAGCATCGGCTGAGCTGTGCTCATGACGGAGCGGTTCCGTCATGGCCCTGCCGCTGTGCCTGCGCTGCGCTGATTTCGCGCCTGCGCGGCGCGTTCTATTAAGCGGGCGGGGCCATGACGGAACCGCTGCGTCAGGAGCACAGCGCAACCGCGAGAGCGCCGCTCGGTCCCGCCAAACCCCCCCCCCCCCCCCCCCCCCCCCCCAGCGCTGCGGCGGAATTGCCACCGCAGCGAAGGGGTTAAGTAACAATTTCATAAGTGAGTTTAAAAAACATACACAATTCTTTTTAATTAAAAGTTCAATAATTGACACACTCTAAAAAGAATATTATTTAAGGCTAGTTATTTTTTTCCTCAATCTTATTGCTATATTTAAAAAAGTGGCAACATTAAAAATTTCCCACGTATTGGTTAACAGTTAGAGATATATTAGGGCAGGTTTCACTTGTTTGAACCCTTTGTCCTTTAGTAGGGGTACAATAAACTTTTTCCGTATATCCTTAAAAAAACCACAAAAGAACATAAAGTGAGCAGTGTCCATTACAGAGAAACCATCACAAGTGCATAGTTTCAAGTCTGTAACCTTGGTCCAACAAGGGCGCCCTGAAATAAGTAAATGAATTTTGTTTAGTCTAAACTTGGTTAGTAAATTTCTGTGGTTTGCATTGTTAACAATCTTCAGATATAATTCTAGGTCATTTTCTGATGTTACAAGTAGCTGATGGGCTCTCACAGTTGGCTTGGTCAATTCAAAGCCCTCTCCGTCCATCTCTCTAAGCCGTTTAAAGGCTGACTTGACCCATTTTATATCTCCTTTAACCAGTTTAGATGGTTCCTCAAATATTTCTGGTCGCCTTAGTAAGACTGCAACCTTTCTGACATTGCTTTACCACGGGATAGATTGCCAATGTTCTAGTCTAAGACAATCCGCCAGGACCTCATGATTCACATCCACTTCTGGATTCAACCAGACCATAATCCACTTTAAAAGGGGTGCGATGGCGATCCGATCTTCTAGATATTCCACCCCACATTCTTGGTGAACTATAAAGCCTGGGGTCGATTGTGGTACAGATAAAATAGACTTTAAAAATGTGTCCTCTGCCACCTGTAACAGCTTAACGTTCTTAAAGCCCCATAGATCTGCGCCATACATTGCTATGGACACACATTTCGGGTCATAAACCTTTAACACTGCTTGTAACTGCTTCACCCCCAGTTTACGGGAAAAACCCAAAACAGCAGAGGTGGACCGTACAAACGCATTTCTTTTCTCGGACAGTTGAGGAAGCCAGGTGGAACTTTCATCAAAAACCACCCCAAGGTATGGGAATCTGGTTACCCTAGTTTACTTGTTCCCATTACAATGGAGTGACATATACTTCCTAAGCCTGCCCTTTGTACCCACAGCCATGACGTGAGATTTGGTGTAATTAACGCTAAGATCCAAGGAGGACATAAACTCATAAAAGGTGTTTAAAAGACTTTGTAAACCTACTGGTGTGGGCGCTATAAGTGGGGCATCATCCTCATATAACAACGCGGGAAGAGAGAACTTGCCCGCCTTAGGGATATCCTTACAAGCTGCACCCAAGACACTAGCTAGCTCATTAATATATAGTGTAAATAATAAGGGAGCTAAAATGCAGCCTTGTCTGACCCCATTAGTTATACCTATCTTACCCGTACAATTCCCCTTACGATCATATCTCACTGTGGCTGTGAGGTCCCTATGAAGATCAGCTAGAAAGTATACTATATTTTCGTCAATGCCCATCTTTAAAAGCAGATCCCATAGCTTGGACCTGTTTACCCGGTCAAAGGCCGAGGACAGGTCCATACATGCTATGTACAAGCAACCTTGCTTCGCTAAAGTATACTTCCCAATCAGTAATTGGAGGTTGAGGCACTGATCTGTAGTACTGCGCCCCTTTCGGAACCCATACTGTAAAGCTGACAGAGTTTGTGTCCTTGAGCCAATCTGATAATTTACACAGAACCACTCTGCCTAGGACCTTCACAGCAGAATCTATAAGGGAAATTGGACGGTAATTACTTGGCTCTCCTCTATTACCTTTTTTAAAGATAGGTACAATTACCGACTGTGACCAAGTCGTTGGGATACCAGTTACAGAAATTCTATTAAAAACATTAGATAAAACTTTAGACCATATTGCTATGTTAGACTTAAAGAGGTCGGCTGGTACGCCATCAGGGCCAGGGGCCTTATTGCTTGTCATTTTACAGATGGCTTCTGTTACCTCAGCCTCGTTTACTACTAAGGTGTATGGATGAGTAGCCCCTAAGGTTGAATCATCAACCCCTACGGACTCATGTTCATAAACTGACTTAAAATGGCAGAACCACTTATCCTCCTGTATACCACAGTCTAAAACATTATTACTAGAATCTACCAAGTAGGGTTGATTTATCACTGCCCAAAATTTGGCGCTATTTTTTATGACCTCAATAGAGGTCATTTCTGCCCAAGCATCTTCCCTAATCTCCTGCCTCCTCTGTTCAACTGCTACTTTGTATGCTTTCCTTAGGAGTGCCACACGTTTTCTATCAACAGGCTTACATTTCAGGGCCTCCTGCAATTTGCGGTTGGCTACTGAGCAGTTATGGTTGAACCAGCCTACTGGCCCTGGTACTTTAACTTTTCCGGGATGAGTTAAGTCAGACAATATCTGCTGGCAGACCTTTTGGAATGCCTCCACTACTTCACTGTCCCCTGCTTCCTTGTCCATGCATATACGCAACTCCTCCCCTCTACTGTTGGAGAGGTTGCTTAGGAAATCCTCAGGGATAATTTTACACCATTTAATTCTCCGCGCCTGATCTGTGGCCCGAATATCTTGTTTATCAGCCCCGTTCAATTGCGTCCCGGATCTAGTAAAACTGCCTCCAACACGCAAAAAAACGGGGTTATGGTCGCTGAAATGGGACCAGACAGGAAAATAATCCACTAAATTACTCCCTAATGTTAGACTTGTAAAAATGAAGTCAATGGTTGACCCACTACCATTTCCCTTAAAGGTTGGTATATTCACCTCGTCCCCCATGGGTAACATTAAACCATTTTCGGCTAAGATATATTCCAATAAGATCCCCTGCTCCGTATGCTCGAAGTGGGAATCAACCTGTTCGATGGGGGCAAAGGGATTGTTGGACAGGCATTTATCTGGACATTTATGGATGTTAAAGTCCCCCAATAGTATTATATAGCATTCATTTTCAGACAGCTCCCTATAATCTACTAAAAAGGAATGTAAAGCTGTTAAGTTACTAGTGGAAGTGGCTCTATCGAATGAGTTGTAAAAGTTGACAATCAAAACATTGTAAGCCCCTTTACAGATGATTTTGACTACCAAACAATAGGGGGAACCAGAGTCAATCACCGTATGTTTTCCTAGGATATTAGCTGCCACTAGAGTTACCAGCCCTCCCTTAGCTCTTCCTCTAGTAGTAGTGACCGCTGGGAGAGAATAGGTGGTGTATCCATCCTTGGAAAATGTTATTTGTGTCCCACGTCTCCTGCAAGGCGATGATATCTGCCGTGCCTATGAATTCCCTCCAAATTGGGTCATCTGGGAGAGCAATCCTCCGTCCTACTACCCCTTAGTCAGTTTGTGCATCGCTATACAAGGCTCTCCACTGACCCACAACAGCAATCAAACCTCACTTTCAATACTTTTAAAGTAAGAGTCTGGTACCTTGTAGGAGCAGTTTTAGAGGATCGCTGGAGAGTCAGCATTTTAAACAAAGCTGCACTGCCCAGCAGAGATAGCAGCTAAATTCTCCAGTGTTTGACATCACTACGCAGTCTTTCTAGGGAGACAGCTAGATTCTTATCATAGAAGAGTTGGGGATCTGGTTTAATATAGACCCCCAGATATCGGAATCCATTCGGAGCTATTTCAGTCTCACCTCCATGAGGGAGCCTGGGCTCAGGGCCCCGAAGAACAAACAACACCGATTTCGCCCAATTAATGGTGTATCCAGAATATTTGCCGAAATTCACAAAAATATTCAACAATGTGTGGACTGAAGCATATGGGGATGCTAAATATACCAGGATATCATCTGCGTAGAGCGAAATTTTATCCTCTTGCCCATCCGCCCATTTTGGCCCTCTAATTGAGATGTCTCCTCTCACCCAAGTGGCCAGTGGTTAAAGAATTAAGGAGAAAATTAGGGGGCATGGGGGCAACCCTGCCTGGTGCCTTTGCCCAACGGGAATACTCTGGACGTGCGGTTGTTAACTTTTACCTGGCCCCTCAAGTCCGTATCGAGAAGTTTGCTCCACCCCAGAAACCTCGTGCCAAACCACATGCGCCACAACACCTCGAAATGATAATGCCATTTTATAGAGTCAAACGCCATAGAAGCATCCAAAGAGAGTACTACTGCATCTTCCGCAATAATGGGCTGATGCCCTAGGACATTGTGAATGCGACCAGTACTTTTGCCTCGCCATTAATCAACAAAATTGGTTGATAGGATCCTCAACTACCAGCGGGCTTTCCCTAGTTTTTGAATGAAAACAATAGAGGCCAGGCGCTGGTCCTCCGGCAGAACCCTTTCTTAAGGATTTCGGTATAAATGTTTTTCAGGTGGGGCACGACCCGTAGGGCCATGGACTTAAGAAACTCAATAGGGGGGCGGGCGTGGCCAAGCAGCATGGCCGGCAGGACGTGAGCTCCGCAAGCTCCTGGCCTGAGAACCCATAAATCCTGTTTAAATATCCTGTTTGTGCTCCAAACCGGTTGCAACGGTGGTCGGAGGACCCCCTCCCACCAGTGACCCCCATCGCGAGTGGCGGAGGCGAGTACCTGGGTGGAGCTCCGTGCTGGCTGCCGGTGTTGGAGTGCCCCGGGCCTCTGGCTACGTGAGGTCGGGGGTCTGAGGCCTGTGCTGTGGTGACGACGTTGTGGCGGACCTGCTTCCCTGTGGCTCCTGGGTGACTCGGCGCTTCCCTCTCCGCACCGGAGCCCGCTGCCATCCACGGCTGGTGTGGCGGAGGCTGGAGCCTGCTGGTTGCTGCTGCGTGGGAGCTGTGCTGACTGGCGCCTGAGGAGGTGGCCGCACCGGAAGGCCTTTCCCGCTGGCGTCGCATCGTGTAGGAGGTGGAGGCCTTTGATGACGCCTGCCGCGGCCTAGGTGAGGCCTTCCTGGCTCTGGGGATCCTTGTATTCTGGTGCCTGGCTGACGGCCCGAGGAGGGCTCTGTGCGACGGGGGTTACCGTACCGCGGCCTTCCATCCCGCTGCGGCGACGTCCTTCCTGGGCGGCCGGGACTCACCGGTCCGACTGCTAGGGGGTTCGAGACCCCTGAGTGGAGTGCTGCTTTGTGACATTAAAGGCCCCGCCGGGAGAGGACTGAGGGCCCGGAGGGCGCTGCGGTGAGTGGTGCTGTGTATCCTGGCCCCCCGCATTGACCTGTTGGCCCCTGGGGGCCACACACCAAAGGGGATCGGTGTCCTGTGTGGGTCCCCTCAACGGGCCTGCGGCTACTGAGGCCTTGCCAGTGCTCCATTACACGCGGTTTCGCCGCTTTGCACCTGGCGTGTCGCACTACGCTGTTGAATGCTCCTGGTTGCGGCTGGCTGCGGCCACTTGGTGTCCCTGTAACTGTCCACGTGTCGTCCCCAAGTGGCTCACCTGTGGTGACGGCTTGGGGGCCTGGAGGAGCTTGGTAACTGGGGTCTCTGCTGTGGTCCCCCCGGGCGTCTACGACGGAGGAGAAGGCCTGCGTGACCCTGGCGGCAAGCGAATACCCTGGTGGCTCTTGGTCCTGCAGCCCTCCGTTTCCTTCCCTTTTGAGCGGTGTTGGTGACGTGGAGGGGGAAGACTGCCTCGTGCTCCCCTGTCGTGGCCCCGTACACCAGACTGGGGAGTCCTGTTGTCGTCTCTGAGCCCACCTTTGGAAACATTGCCTGGTAAGCACCTGGGACTTGCGGCCTAAGGGGGACCAGTGCTCCTGAACCTGAAGGTGCACCCTGCATGGCTGGTGTGCGAATTGGGTTGCTCTGGGCCTTTGTCATGCGTAAGGACAGAATGGCGCGTGCCACGCAGCCAAATACTATCACCCAGTACACTATGCAGCGGCTGCCCTCCCAGCGGATTACGCGCCAATCGGGCCAAGAGGAGGGAGCGGGCGAACCCGGAGCGCCCTCCTGGGCGGATTTGTTGAAAGCCATCCAGGGCTTCCATACCGCGCTGGAGCGGCAGATCGAGACGGTCTCCATAGACGTCAACTGACCTTCGAAAGGTTGCTGACAAAGTTGCTGATGCCGAGGGTAATATTGTGGAGCTACAGGGTGAGATGGCCACTCTCAAAAAGACAGTCGCACACCTCACGGCCGCGACGCAGGCCTTGGAGCGGAGGGCTGAGGACGCGGAGGGAAGGGCGCATCGTAGCAACATAAGGGTCCTGGGGGTGCCGAAGCGGCTGGAGGAGGGGAATGCTGAACGCTTTTTGGAAACTTGGATCCGAACATCGCTGTGCCCGGAGGGCCTCTCAGACGTCTTTGTCATCGAACTGGCGCATCGTGCTTTGATCCCGCCACCGCGCCCCGGAGCACCCCCCCCCCCCCGAGCCCTGATCGCCAAAATCCAGAACTATAAGGATCGCGATTGTATTCTGCGAGCGGCGAGGGAGACGGCGGATCTCACCATTGAGAACAGTCGGGTATCCATCTACCCCGCCTATGCCCAACAAGTCCAGGAGCAGAGTAAGTCCAACTTGGGGGTTAAGAGGAAGCTGCGAGAGATGAAGCTGCAGTATATGCTGTTGTATCCGGCAAAGCTCAAAGTGCTCTCGCAAGGGAAGGCGCACTTCTTCGAATCCCCGGCGGAGGTGTGGGAGTGGCTGGAGATCAGAGGCAATGACCTTCCGCCAGGGGGAACGGGGGTGGATCCCGTGAGACATGGGGAACCCGGCCGTCGCCGCAGCAGACGGAGACGCCGGTCTGAGTCGGCCGGCCCGGCAGAACCTAGGATTACGGTGGGCGAGGACGGTGCTATGCTTCTGGGTCCTTTGCCGGATGGGTCTGAGTTGGAGGCTCCGAGCCTGGCTGGGCCCGAGGAGGTCCTGGTCCCCGACACTTTGCAGGACACGATACAGGACACGTTCTTCACTGCTCCTGTGATCCCGGAAACAGGGGGGACTAAGTCGCTGGAGGTGCCGATTTCATACTGAGGTGATATGACTCCAGGCCGTTTTGTATGTTTGGCTTGCCGGCCTGTAACTGGTTTGCTTTTCTGATTGCCATCTGCTGTCAACAGCGCTTGACATTCTGTGACTGCATGAAACGGCATATCTTCATTTTTTGCTGAATAATGGCTGTGTTGGGGGGTTGGGGGGGGGGGGGGGTACTGTATGGTGGGACGGGGCCCGAATTGACCTGTCGTTCACCGATGAGAGTACAATTAACCTTTGCTGGGTTCCGTAGGGGGCTTGGGGGGCGGGGGGTGGTTGTCAGGTGTTGGGTGTGGGGTGAATGGGGTGGCTGTGTACGTCCTGGCACTGGCAGAGGGAGGGCGGGGTAGCATGTTTTGTTGTTGCTGTCATCCTGCTTGTGGGTGGTGGTTTCTTCAGAGTTTGAGTGGTTGGGGGGGTAGGGGTATTGGAGGGAGTTGTGGGGAGACACTGTTACCGGCATTGAGTGTACTGTTGTTCGAGCCCCTAGGAGGCTGCTTGCGGATGCTAAACTTGGATGCCCGGATGGGCGTAGCCTGTGCTTATGGGATACAAATTCTTAACCTGGAACGTGTGTGGGCTGGGCACCTGTACTAAGAGACACAGAGTACTGTCCTTTCTCCGACGCCATGGAGTCTCCATTGCGTGTCTGCAGGAAACTCACCTGAACAAGGAGGGAGCTCTCAAGCTAGCGAAGAAATGGAGGGGCTAGGTGTTCCATTCCTTCTTATCTACCTATGCTAGGGGGGTCCTGATCTGGGTGGCGCCCGGGGTTCCCCTTGCGGTTCCGTTCGTTGAGGTGGATATTGAGGGCCGGTACTTACGTATGCGGGTGAAGCTGGATGGTAGGGACTTCATGCTACTAATTTCTTATGCACCCAATGTGGATGACCCAGGCTTCTTCTCCAATCTTCAAGAGCTTATTGTTTCAGATTTAGACGCCCCCCTCCTTTGGTTTGGGGACTTTAACTGTGTGTTGGACCCGATGTTGGACAGGCACCCTCCCCGTACGGGCACGAAACCACGGATGACGGCGCATCTCCGGGAGGTGATGGATAACCTGGGTGCTGCTGATGTGGGGCGCCTCGGTAACCCGGGGCAGAAACTATACACTTGTTGCACTCCGACCCACAACACACATAGTAGGCTCAATAGAATCCTCGCTGCAAATCTTGACACGTCCCTTGTTTTGACGATCACCCATCAGGCTCGGTTTCTGTCTGACCATTCGCCCGTGACGTGCGCTGCGCAATGGGTGGATCAGTCCTCCCGCCCGCGGACTTGGAGGATGCCGGGGGACCTCCTGCAGGATCAGGTGGGTAGGGAACACGTGGCGACGGCCCTACAGAACTATTTAGACTTCTACTGGGGGACAGCGACTTCCATTTTGCGACCAAATGGGACGCTCTCAAGGCGGTTGTATGGGGCGCATGTATGGTCCTGACTTATGGGGTCCGGAAACACTTGCTCCGAGATTTGCAGTGCGCTGAGGATCGCCTCTGCCACTGTCAATCCCTGTCTGATCCGGATGGATCGGACCTGGAATCTGAGCGGGCGGCCCGTGAGGGCGTTTATGATATACTTACCCGGCTGGATAAGTTCACCCTCGGCCAATACCGTCAGCGTCTCCACCGGGAGGGGGACAAGTCTGGCTGCTTGCTGGCCTGGATTCTTCGGAGGGAGTCCGCTCCGGCACGGATAGTGGCGCTGAAGTATCCCGTAGGGGACATGGTGTACTCAGTCGGACCTCCTCGTGTTCCTCCGCACTTACCTACAAGCAGTGTATACCGCGGACCCCTCGGTGACGGAGGCATCCTATCAGCCATACCTCCGGGGACTGACCCTCTCAGGGGAGGACGCGGAGGAATTGGATGCCGTCTTGTCGCTTCAGGAGGTCAGAGTAGCACTGGCCGCCCTGCCAAAGGCCAAGGCTCCTGGTAGAGACGGTTTCCCGCCGGAATTTTATCAGGCGTTTGCGGATACTCTTGCCTCCCTTCTCCTGCAGGTTTACCATGAGGCGTTGGACCGTGGCACCCTCCCGCCTACCATGCATCAGGGGGAGGTTTGCATGCTTCTGAAACCGGGAGGGGATAGCTGTGATCCCGCGGCGTACCGGCCTATCACTCTGATTAACACCGATGTGTGCACTTAGTCCATCAGGACCAGTGTGGGTTCATCCCTGGTCGCAACACCGCCATGAACCTCCGGCGCCTAAACCATGTCTTCCATGAGGTGCGTGATAGAGAGGATCCCCAGGTCCTGGTGTCGATAGACCTGGCTAAAGCTTTTGACACTGTCAGCTGGGGGTACCTCTTGGAGGCGCTTCGACTGGGCCTGGATCCAGATTCTCTACGGCGCACCTACGGCCAGGATCAGACTCGGGGCGGCCCGCTCGGAAGAATGGCACTTGGGCAGGGGCACCCGTCAGGGGTGTCCCCTATCGCCGCTCCTGTTCGCCCTGGCGATTGAGCCCCTAGTGGTGTCACTCCGAACGGAGATGGTCCTCTGGGGATACGGGTGGGGTATACTGTACATCTGATCTCCCTGTACGCCGATAGCGCGTTGTTCTACCGGACGTCCCCTCGGGAATCGCTACCGCTACTGTTGCAGCACTTGGATCGTTTTGGTGCAGCCTCCGGGCTGCGCCTTAATCCTGGGAAGTCCTTGATCTTTCCCCTGGCGGGCTGTGGCGAGGATCCCAGACTGAGTCTCCCGCACCTGGGGCTGAGATGGGAATTAGAGGCCTTCAGGTACCTGGGAATCCAAGTGGCCGCGTCCGATGAGCAGTTGCTAGTAAGTAACGCCGACCGAGTGCTCCGTTCCCTACAGCAGTCCTTGTCCTTTTGGAATACGCTCCCACTCTCCCTAATGGGGTGGCTAGCCGTTGCCAAGATGGTGGTGTTGCCGAGGGTGTTATAGTCCTACAGAACACCTTGTGCCTGCTTCCCCCGCGTATATTAAGCACGCTTAATACGCTGCTTACTTCCTTACTCTGGGCGGGTAGGCGCAGCAGGGTTGCCCTGCACACGGTGGTCAGACGCTGGGAAAAGGGTGGTCTGGAGGCCCCAAGGTTCGATTTATATTATTATGCGGCCCAACTTCTGCCAGCCGCGCGGTGGTTCGCAGATACAGATAACTGGGAACTGAGACTCTTGGCGGGCAGGGCGGATGAGAGGACGCTACAGGTGGCTCTGATGCGGGGAGGGGTGCAGATGATTCCCTGCCGTATATAGTTCGACACACTGCGGGGGTTTGGCAGCGGTTTGTGCAGAGGGTTTTGAGGCGGGCCCGTTTTTATAGCGAGTTACCTGTGTGGATTTTGGCACCTGTGACATTGATGGAGGAACACATGTCGTTCCGGGAATGGCGTGAGGGCGGCTGTGAGACTCTGGCGGACCTGTATCCGGACGATTCTTTCGTGACCCTGGAGAGGGCTACAGAGGCCTTTGGACTCACTGGGGGACAATATCTCCATTATAGAGGCCTTCAGGAAATGACAAGGGCGACCTGGCCACAGTATCCGAAGGCGCCCCAGGTGTCCCACACTCTGAATATCCTTCTGTCCTGTGGCAGGGGGCGACGGCTGATTACGCTGTTGTATTCGGCTATGAGGTGTGACTCGGCCCCTCCGATCTCCCCGTCCTGGGCTGCATGGGAAGCGGATCTGGGAGTTGCCCTGGACCCGGGACAACGCAAACGAATAGGAATCCTTACTCGTAGGTGTCGTATAATGCAAGATTCAAGCTGATTCATTTTAATTTTGTGCATCACACTTACATGACTCCGGTTGCCTTGCACCACATCGCCGCGGATAAAACTGATGCCTGTCCTAGGTGTGGTACGGACAGATCCGGATTTCTCCATCTGGCCTGGGAGTGCCCGCTGGTCGGGGACTTCTGGAAGGCGGTGGTGGTACACATCCGAATGGTCACGAGCCTCCACATTGCCTTGACCCCGCTTCATTGTTTACTGGCCCTGGTCCCCAAACCCAAAAAGAGGAACTTATCTTACAAAATGTTGCAGCTACTCCTAGTGTTGGCAAGACGACGAGTGGCTATTACCTGGATGGGACAGAGGGCCCCTGACATGTCACTATGGCTCCGGGATGTTGGGGAATGGACCTTGGCTGAGAAGACACACATGCAGCGTACAAGCAGGGATGAGAGGCTACAGGAGGGCTTGCTTGCTTGGCGTATGATGTGCGCTGTGGGGTCAGTCTGCAGCGACTCGGATGCAACCAGTGCTGAATTGTTCACCCCCGGGCAGTCGGGTCTGAGGGAGAGGATGCTGGGGGCGGGGAGGGAGGGATGGTGTTGGAGTAATGCCCTGCTGGCTACGCACAATGTTCCATACTGTAAGTGTTATGATTTGCTCTGCATCCAGAGGATGTGATTCTTGTGATTATTATGATGTCTGCACCTGCTGGGGCCGTATTGGGGCAACAAACTGTGTACATGTGTATTTTCTTTCTACCGATGCCAATTTTGGGGGGGACTGTGTTGTTTTTCCTTGCTGAAAAATAAAGGTTTTTAAAAAAAAAGAAACTCAATAGGGACCCCGTTGCTGTATATCGAGTTGTCTGGGTATAGACCTTTTCTAAGTGATCTGCAAATGTCCTGCGGATCTGAGATTTGTCCTGCCTCTCCAGTTGTCAGTTGGGGTACCCAGCGCTCCACCTGCTCTCTTCTTCAGCCAAGCCAACATTTTCCCGGCCCTAGCTCCCATTTCATAAACTTTATGCCGTGATTGGAGTAATTTGGTCTGTGTCTTTTCTCCCGCCAGGGCTTTGTATTCTAGCTATTTAACAAGTAGTTGATGTGCTGCATCCCCATTGGACAGGGAGGCACTCAGTGCCTCTAGGCGCTGGAGTTAAATCTTCAGCTTAGAGAGTTGTTGGGTTTGTTGCCTGACATATCCCGTTTTAAGCGCCAGGGCTTGCCCCTTAAACACCATGTGGACTTCCCATATTATCTGTGCCGATTCCACAGATCCGACATTTTCATTAAAATAGTGGTCTGTCTGCCTAAGCAGGGTCTCTTTGATGTCCGGAATTTTGAGCAACCAAGGATTGAAGACAATTTTGTTGCGATGCCTTGTATTACGATAAGTAAGCTCAATCCACACTGGGGAATGATCCGAGATGCCCCTCAGTAAACTATGTGGGCGTCTAAAATATCCGACATCTGGTAGTCGTGTGAGGAAATAGTCAATGTGGGACATGCTCTTGAGGGTGTTGTAATAGTAGGTGTAGTGAATCAGATCTGTGTGTAGGGTGTTCCTATATCTATCAGGCCCATGGCCCGCGCAAAGTCTTTCATTTGGTTATTGGGCCGCATTAGGGGACACTGGGGATGCCTGTCTGTATGATCGTCCAAAGTCATATTGAAGTCTCCCCCCAGTATGAGTGTGCCTATGGGAAGATCTATTAGAATTTTTCCTAAGTCAGCACAAGCCTCTCTACCCAGTGCATGGGGAAGATAAGCTGAAACCACATTGAGCGTTCTCCCCTCCCAACTGGCTTCCAGCAGTGCAAACCTCCCTTGTGGATCCGCCCATGTGCGGGTGGGAGTTAGTGCAAGGCTTTTCCTGACTAGAATACCAGTACCTCTGGAACCCGAGGTAAACCCCGCATGTACCAACAATTTGTATCCCCACCGTGTTGAGGGCCTTACAATTATTACCCACTAAGTGTGTTTCTTGCAACAAGACCAGATCTGGTGCCCGTCTCTTAAGATATTGCAATACAACCCCAGCTTATATTTTGTCCCCCAACCCATTTACATTCCACGTTAGAATGGACAGTGATGTTTTCACCTGAGTTCCGGCCATAGGTCTTGTAAAAGGAAATCGGGAGAATCTGTGAGTGCATCATGAAGAGTATCTGCCACTTCTGACATTTTCAAAACCAATTGGATAGACATATATGTGCAATAACACATAATCCGGCTAGGGAACCACAGGAGTGCATACAGTGCACTTGAAATACACACAGCGGTAATTCAATCTGACTGTCTGTGCATTGCGATTAAAAACCAAACGAAAAACAGAAAAACTCTTCTAACCCCCCTCCCCAACTCCCCGCCCACCTGCCTGTGGATTTCAAACTACCCACTCCCCAACAAGGCAGAGTGCCTGTTGCCCCACCATTTATTGAAGAGGTGCTTGGTTGCAGCCATAACCCCCGCTGTATATGGGGATAAAATCGCATTACAGTAAATAACGGGGATTGAGCCTTGCCCCATCACCAGCCACTATACTAAAGCTACTGATTAAAAATACTTCAAAGCCTTACGTGTGTAATAGCATAGTCCCCTGCTGTAGTCCAGCGGGGATGTCCCAATATGCAACCAGTACTCAGCCTTTCTGAAACACTTGTAAGCCAACTGTATCCATACCAACCCCACAGATGCCCTTTGTTTAGCTACCCGTTGTGGAGTCTGTGTCCCTCTGAACTGGGTCACCTCGCTGCACGGCGTTGGTGTCAGGTCTGGAAGAGGGAGGCCCTCCGTTGCAGCCTTTTTGTGACTTCTCCACTTGACGGCAACTCTCCAGCCAGTCCCATGCATATTCGTGGGAAGAGAAAAACCATGCCTTGCCCTCCGATTCAATACAGAGGTTTTCCAGGAACAGCATGGTGTATTTTAACTTTTTTTCTCTCAGTGCCCTTTTAACCGCCATGAAGCTGCAACGTTGAACTAGAAACTTTGTGGTGAAGTACGGAAAAAAGGAGATCATGGTCTTTCAGTTTGAGCGGCGAGTCGGCGCGATGTCTGGAGTATGATGTCCTGATCTCGGAAATTGAAGACGCGTGCTATAATCAGCCTTTGGGGGGCGCCTGGTTTAGGTCTGCCCCCAGGGACTCTGTACGCGCGCTCAATGGAAAATTAGTTCGAGAGCCGAGTGGGTTTCAGCTGATTCAGAATGAGGTTTTCAGCGAACAGAATGACCACCGGACCTTACACACATTCCTGAACCCCTAGGATACGTATGTTCTTTAGGGCCCTACCTTCATAGTCATCGAACAGCGCCTCCATTTTAAGCTGTTGATCCTACAGTTGGCTCACTTGCGTCTTATGTAGGGCAGTATCTTTATTTCGTAGTGTCATGGAGTCTTCAACCTCTTTCACCCTGGAGTACATTTTCCTGAGGTCAGCTCTGAGGGACACCTTAATATTCACAGTGTCTATGTAAGTTTCCAGGGAGGTTCGCACTACTGTAATGGCTGTCATGATGTCTTGGTGTATGAGTTCCTGTTGCAGTGGTGGGACCTGTTGGCTGTCTGCCCCTCCTGAGAGGCGGTGTCTTTATTATCCTTTGGGTTAGACCAGGCAAATTTGACGAGTTCATTTTGTGCAGGTGTCTTGGACCCCTTCCCACTTGCCATTGTGAGGGTGTGCTGCGGCCTGTCTGGTTTCCCAGTGCACCGATATTGCTGCCACTGGGGGAGGGCGGGGGGCCGCGCACAGGAGTCAAGCAGGTAGTATCCCTCTACTGGGGGTCACACAGGCACTTGTCTGGCGGCAATCCCCCCACTCAGCCTTCTAGAGCCTCATGGAATCCAGACTAAACACGAGGAAGAAATAGGCCCAGGCTGCGCCTCCGTTGCACCCAGCTACTTACTCCTCAACTGCCAGGTCTCTTGGGCCTCAGAAAGGCTCCTACATCCCCCCAGTGCGCCGCCTCGCAGAGCCTCAAAGATCAGTTTGAAGCGGGCGCCTCACTGCTGTGCCACCGATTTATCTCTGGTGTCATACTCCACGGATTAGTTGTGCTGGTGGCGTGGTTCCTTGTGCTCCCAACTGCGCAGAGATGCTGCTATTTCGGGTGACGGCCACGTTCAGGACCCCGTCCCCTCCCTCTGGGCACAGAGGGGCAATTTCCACTTCTACGAGCCATGCGCTGCACGTAGTGCAGGCCCTGTACCCCCAACACGCAGAGAGTCAGGGCGCACCGCTGCCACAATCCAGTGGTATCTTTACAGGGGTCCACCGGAAGGCAAGGGCCCAAGTGCGCACTTTCAACCAAGGAGCCAGCCGCGCAGCCGATGTTTGAGGCCGCCGCCGTCCACAACACACGAGGCCTGCCACGCCGGGGCCTCTTATCACCAGGGCCCGTTTTCACCTCCCGTCCCCTCCCGTCCCCTCCGGGCGTGTGCATGGTGATGCTGCAGCCCTGGCTAGGAGCGTCTCTTGGTCCGCTGCTCACCTATCAAATGTGCCACTGGTTGCATCCGCCTCCCGCAATATTCCGACAACTGGAGCCTCATCAGCCACCGCGTCACCAGGCTGCGGAGCGAGGGTGCATAGCCATTTTGCGCTGCAGAGCTCTGCTCCTTTCGGATGAATATCGCAGGTATGACTGCGTCTGAAGGCGTTGTTCGCCACACTTTGCTCCCCAGGGCTCTTGGGCCGGGATCCCACTCCTCCTCGGAGTAGGGGACATAATTTTGAATGGATTAAATCAGAATAGGCGGATCGGTCTTCGGAGCCGCGTTACAAGGCAGCCATTACCTTGGACTGCTAGCCACTCCCCCATGATATCTGGTTTTAAGCCACAACTCCAAAGCCTGCAGTGACTGCACATTTATGAATCCAAAGGCTACCCGGGGACGCAAAGCGGAACTTTACAGCGCCAAGCATAAATCTCCTTGCCGAAACATGCTCCAAGTTGCAGTCAAAGTCAAAAGTTAATTCTCGATCCCATTCCTACTCCAGGAGTTGCTGAGGCCGGACTTTGTTGTGTTCCAAATCGTCCGGTAAGTCTAACAAGAAACCAAGGCGAGGCTGTGCCCTCTCGCCACTCATATTAACCTGCCAGGTGATCGAAGAGTTCCACACAGCCGTGCTCTGGCTCTTGGGCTGTTTGCTGATAGGGAGCTAAGAGGACCTCCACGTGAAGTACCGGTGATGGGTTTGCCTCTCACTCAATGGTCCACACCAGTCCCTGAAACTTTGACGTCAATATTAAATACATCGTCAGCAGAAGATCTTCCCATAGTCTTGTCAGACTTCAAGACGGTGCTGTCCTCCCTTGTCTGATGCAGTGCATGACAACAGTTGAGGTGCAGCTTCCTCCCCTTGCCACCTTTACAGGGAAGACAACACACTCTACATTCACTTTTTGGCACAGACTCGGTGATATGTTTGCTCTGCCCTTTCGTGATGACCGTGGGTACGATGACTTGCAGGAGGCTAGTTGTTTCGATACCTCCTCTAAAACAGGCCTTTTTTCATCCTCCAGACCAGCCACAGAGGAGTTGGTGTCCTGCCATGGTAGTGAGTAGGGCGGCCAAAGTCCTTGACCTCTAGCTTCTTACCTCGGTGGTCAAGCCTTCTGAATTGACAGAAGTTCTCTAGCCTGGAGAAAATCTTCTGAGCTCCTGCCATTTAACAAAGCCTTGACGCACATCTTATTGGGGGCATTGACCAAACCATGCTCTGGTCGTACAGGCAACGCCAAATTGCACAGTATCTGTGATCTCGCTTTCCTATCTCAGCACTTCTCCCCTGAAAGTTTGATGGTGCAAGCATCCGCAAGTATTGCAAATCCCAATCCGTTTCCATTTACTCACTTGGACAGAGTCAAAAGGGGTTGAAACCTTTGCAAATGAGTTTTTTCATCTACCAGCTTGGTGCTCAGCTCAGTGAACGCCAGTTGCCTGCTCGGGCACTATTCCCATGCTCTTAAGAGGACTTGAGCCACTGAGCCCTAAGGTGTCTCGAAGATCTCCGACCTGTCCCGGTTGCAAGCCGATGGATGGATGGAGTGCTGCCAAGTTCAGGATTTGTTGTGGCTTGGACACCTCTGATTCCATCGGGCGGGTCATTGGCGCCAGTGTTGCCATGTGTTGCCATGTCTGCCTGCAATCCACCAGTTTTACAGACGATGCCCAGTTGTTCCAAATGGACATGCTTTCGATGGGACTCGCCCACTTGGGGACTAGACGGACTCTGATCTCAAGCTGTTAAGAGACAAGCTCTACTGCACGCTACTTGGGCTTATCTGCCCCACCTTGCCAGCCTCATCAGCTCTACTGCTCCTTTCGTGGTTGCGGCAGAGGTACTCCATACTGTCAGCCATTCCAACCCCAGCATTGTGCCCAGCAGTTTTGTGGTTCTGGCCATGGTGTCCACTACCCCTGCGACCAAGGTCAAAGGGCCACCCAGTCCACTAATCCCCCTGTAGCTCCACCTGCAAAACCCTTTTAGCATGCCCTTCGTCTAGCACAGCCACCCACTGGTATTCAGGATCCGATGATTACTGGCGGGTTGGCAGGCTATAACTTCGGACAGGTGGGTTCTTGTTCAGAAGGGGTATGCTATCCCATTCCTTGCTGCACCGCCACACTTTCCACTGTCTCCGCAGCGGAGGACTGTCATTACATTTTGTGTCAGGAAGTGCTGTAGTGTAGTTACTATATTCCCAATAGGCTCTGCGCATTGGAATGATATATCCTATAGATGTGACAAAGGACTGAAGTCAGTATGTCTCTATCAAATATACTAAACTTACTTGTGAGTGCCAGCTAGCTCATATGTCGCTAGGAACTTTCTCGAATACACAAGAAGGGATTTGTTTCTGACAACCGCATAAACATGACAACTTTGTTTCACTAGGACTGCAACAAAAGTCGTGGAAACAATAGATAACTATTTTACTCAATCGTGCATGCTTTGTTTCTACAGAGTTGCAGAGAAAATAGAGACGGGCGTTTCAATAAAAGGTTTTTTTTGAACAGTCTTCTTTCTCATGCAAGAGAGTGAACTGCTACAATCGTTAGACAGAATGCAAAGTATAATGCGTACAGCGTAAACAATAGTATACAATAATACTGTAATAGCATTGTCTAGTGCTGTGACTTATAAAAATACATACATAAATAACACAGGCTAAAATACTCAACTGGTGATTCTAAAATACGCCTACTCCAATGTACCTAACCTAGGTCTAGTACGAGGGAAGAAGTGTGGTCTTTAGCATAGGTTTAGTTGTTACCAAGAATTGCCAAAGGTTTTTTTAGGTTCTAATCAGCTCCATACCTTAGAATGAGAGAGGTTGGTATCTTTTTCACAGACTCGATTTCCAAACACCCTGCAAGGGGTGTTAGAAACACTGGAGCTGGATTCTCGGCAGAGGACAGCTTCTGATCAGTGCGTCAGCTGGAGAGTCAGCTTCTTTCGGCACTTGTGTAGCGAGCTGCGTTGGGCAAGTAGGTAGTCGAACTGCACCGAACAACACCATGCTTTGCCATAGCAAATGAAGGTATATTTATACCTAGAAGGTGTTTAGGAATGCCATCTTTGACGTAAAGTCGGGCATATGAACCCCATGGATGAACTCCTAAGGAATAGTTGTTCATGCATAATAATGAGTTTCTTGGAGAAATCAATATCCAGGCTAGGGGAAGTTCCTTCTGCTTAAGAGTCTGGTTTTCCAAGCAATCGTTGTGATGCTGATGAACAGATGGAAGTAGCCATGCCTGTATTTGGGCTGCATGGACCAAGCCTAAATAAGGACTGGATTTCTATGCCTATATAAGGGCAATGTGAATTGTACCTATATAAGGGCATGAATCGGGAAAATGCGTACGGAATCTAAATCGCCAAACAGTGCAAGCGTTGCAAGTAGAATCACTGTGTGATGGAGGTGGTAGCAGCACTTCATCTGAGATCCGGGGTGCTAGTCTTTCCCTACCTCAAAGACTCGCTGTTTAAAACTGGCTCGCCCAAGCAGTCATCAACCACCTTCAAACTACAGCTAACCTCCTGTCATTTTTTGGGTTTACTATAAATGTGCCCAATGTCAAACCTGACTCGTTCCCGGACTCTCCCCTTCATCTGAGCCATTCTGCACTCAGTTTGGTTTTGTGGCTTTCCCCCGGAAAAGAGTTCAGGAAATTCAGGATATGAACTCGATCTTTTCTCCTCAGTTCTGGATTTCCGTGAGGTAGACTCTGAGGCTAATGGCAGTTATGACCTATTGCTTCCTGTTGGTCGAACATGTCCGGTGGCATATGTGGGCTCTGTAGTGAGATCTGAATCCTCAATGGTCCCAACATTAAGGGAACCCCTCTGACCACATTCAGATTTCAGAGGAGACTGCAAAGATCTTCAGTGGCAGTTGCTGGACTATCATTGGGTTAGCGGTACACCACTCTTCCTACCCCATCCAAAGCAGACATTTGTGACCGATGCATGACTTCTGGGCGGGGGTGACCACCTGGGAGAAGTGGAAGCCTCTTATCGCTGGTGTAGTAAAAGCTCCATATTAACCTTCTGGAACTGAGGGCCATCCGCTTGACAACTTTCATCCATCAAGAGGAGGCTGGTTCAAGTGCTCAAGGACAACACCACTGCCATGTGTTACTGCAACAAACAGGGCAGGGTGAGGTCACGATCGCTGTGCCAGGAGACCTTGTACCTCTGGAGGTGGCTGAACCCCCAAAGAGTTTTCCTGGTGGTGAGCCACCTGGTGGGATAATTTAATGCAAGGGCGAGTGAGTCCGCTGTCTGCTTCTCGTTGAGGTCATGTTGGCAGCCTGGTGTCACTCGACTAAAACTGTATATGTCTGTCATTGGGACAAATTTGTGGCTTGATTTGTTTTTAGCCAGGATGACCTCGTTCAGTCCAAGTTATCTGATGTGTTTGTTTGTCCTTAGCCCGGCTAGGCTTTGGCCTGGATCAGTTAGAGGGAACCTTTTGGCTCTTTTTGCTTTTCTGAGGTTTCCCGGATTAGCCCTCTTTATTCAAGGGTCCTTAAATTGGTTTTCACGTTTCCAATGTGCACTCTAATTGAGCTGCTTCACAGCTGTTACTTGCAGCTCCTCACCCTTAAGCTAGTGTTCCTCATCACCATAGTATGAGTAAGCATCAAGCCCTCTGTGTAAACCTGCTGTACACCACCTTCTCATCAGAAAAACTGGTTTTGCAAACTTGGGCATCTTTTATTCCAACAGTTGTAGTGCTGTTCCATGTCTGTCAAACCATCACCCTATGACGTAGATCATACCAACGACCAGGTGAACGATTACCTCTTTGTGGGGTTCACTTGAGCAAAAAAAGGCAGTGCTGTGCAGAAGAGAACAATCTCATTAGATTGTGCTCTGCATTAAGATCCGTGTTGCACTGGCCAAAAAGCAGCCTCTGGAATGTCTGTGTGCACCTTCTACTAGGGCTAAAACTGCTACCACTTCATTATCGTGCGTTGTCCCTGTCCTAGACATTTTTCAGGTGGCTAAGTGGGCGTCTCTACATATGTTAATGAATCACTATTGTTTGGACAGTTAGTCTGGTGAGAAGGGCAATTTGCGGTACACAGCTCTTACAACAAAACCTTTTCTCCGCATGTAATTACAACGCAGTCCTTACACAGACCGCGTTGTAACAACGCATACCAGTACCCCCGCAAGTCTTAACAACGAGGAGGTGGCAGAAGGGGTTGGATTTAAAATCCATCACCTTCCCTACTGTTGCACAGACTGGACTTGGAATAGTAAATAATAATATTCCAACGTACAGCACCCCACCTAGAGCAAGTCGTTGCTACGACTTGCAGGGTAATGGTATGCTTTTTTACAATGCGGTCGTTGTAACGACCACGTTGTAATTGCATGTGGAGAAAAGGCATGTGTGAAAAGGAGGCATTTTTGCAATTTGTCTGCTTAGTTTTACAGGACTTTCTGGTTTGAGTCCATTCACAGCCCACCTCCGATTAGGTCCTGCTTTGGTCTCTTCAAAATGTGAGAAATCTGTTGCTAGACGTAACAGAAGAACAAGTTCAGTACCTTTGATGACACTATTCTGGCAAAGATTCTATCTAGATTTAGGTTTCTTACCAACCTGTTCTGTCCATTAATACGATCACAAGTCTAACAGTCTGCACACTGGTCTACCAATTCGCTTTTGGGGCACTGCATAAAGTCCTGAAAGCAACTGGTTACAGTGTGCAGGAGTAGCTCCTATATAGCTCTGCACATCATTTGTGAAACTGTATTGTTGCCAAGCCACATGGCGCCTACTACTAGCACGTAGAAGTACTGCTGAAAAGTTTTCCAGAGCAAGTCAGACACATATAGAATATTCAAAAGCACAGTTTGCACCATTCCCGCAGTTACCGTCAGCATTGATGTACTGGACATGAAGGCTGCAGTGACAGAGACCCATACCCATTAGGATTTTAGGCCATCAAGATTGAAGCATTTGATATTGAAGCATTAAATGTTTAAAAAAATGACACCTTCCTGCTACGCAGCAGGACAGTTGCAGCTCCTGTTGGGATAGTCATTAATACTCATTGTCTTTCACTCTTGCTCTCTGACGTAAAACAACCACATCTATTTCTTCAATTAGTGAGGGAACTCAGTCTTGGCACCCATCTGGGCACACTGCCCGAGCACTGGGACTCCATTCCAGCCCCATTTAAGCTGGAAGACCCAGAACGTTTCCTCACTCAGCACTTTTTCCAAATTCCTGTGTCAGTAGGTGCAGCACAGAGCACTCATGGAGCCTGCTCTTGGCTGTCCAGATTGCATTGTGTCTAGACCTAAAATAAACATTGGCTCAGGAGCCACAGCATGTTGTTGGAGGTAGTCATAGCACTGCTGAAACAAAGTGGCCATCAAGTAAGCTGACAAGCTCCCTCCTCCAAAACCTCCCATTTGCCCAGCATCTATCTGGAGATCACTGTAGTAATTTGCAAGGAAATGTTGCCTATACGAGATTTAAAAACAAAAATAACAAAGCATCTCTGTGAAACCGATTTTTTTGGATGACTTTAATCCTGTTGGCTGTTGTCCACCTCTGGCTCACCTTTTCATTTAAGACATGAACCACAAGAGAGGGCGTACTGCAGAGTATATCTTTTACCTCCAAGTCTGTATTGTATATGTACCCACTTTTTTCATTTTTTTATTTTAAAAAGTGTTGTTAAAGTATAGAGGCATCTGAATCTTTGTAAAGTGTTCTAGTACCCCGCTTGAAGACATAGCTTTTCACTGTTCATACATTAAGTTGACTTCTCCCATGTTGAACGAGGATTAGAAAAGCAAGTTTTCTGGGGTTGCCTCTGTTCAGTATACATACAGGGTCTGAAATGTATATATATATTGTTTTTAGCTGTTCCTTTTCTTACCTTCTCCTTTTTGTGTTTTTATTCTTGTATTAATTTCTTTACAAATTTCTGTGGGTTATCCTACCTTAACTTGTTAAAGCTTTACACTTCAGGACAAAATACCTTAGTCTTTTTATGTTACAGGATGTCAAGCATCTCTGTGGGCCTATATTTGCTTTTGTCATCCACCCACGGATGTATTGATTTGTGTATGGTAATTGTAGTGTCAACCTAGCTTGATTCAGCAAAGCTCTGAAAAAGAAGGCAAGTTCTTGAGCTTTCCAAGTAGATAGGTGGGTTCCTAGTGCGTGAGGAATATCGTATTTCATGAAAAGGCATCTTCATTCTGTTGAGCGTTTTCAGGAGGGTTGAATTATTAATGTTAGTAATTCTTTGGAATTTGACATCACTGGATAACTGGTGTTACATATCCGTTACATTGGCTTTTTTAATTTTAAAAGCTTTACAGTGAATACTATCTATAGAAATATCCTTGAGGAATAATTTTTGTATCTGTTTTTTGATTTTCAACCTTAAAACTTTGTTTTTCAAGGATCGGGATTCACAAAAAATGCAGTGGATAGATCGTTTTATAGAAGAGCTTCGTACAAATGACAAATGGGTTATTCCTGCACTGAAACAAATTAGAGAAATATGTAGTTTATTTGGGGAAGCACCACAGAACTTAAGGTAAGTTTGTCTATTATTAGGTATTGTAATACTCCACATGAATGTCTATTTGAGCAGTGGTAACAGTAAATGAGTTATTTTGAAAACATGTATTATATATACATATTTCTTACTCTACTTTATCCATAAATTCATAACTCCTTGCCTTGTAACAGCTAGAAGAAAAATCTGATATCATTATTTTCTGAATGTTATTAGGAATGATTTGTGGTCAATTATCAGTCTAATTTACTAAATCATCTGAAAGTATAGTAGACCAATAACAAGAGCTTATCATTCTTTAAAAAGTGATACCATTAATTTTCTGAATTGTTTACAATGAACCAAAATCAACAGTCAAGATGTTAAATTGCTTTTTTGAGGATGAATTCAGATGCATTTTCTTTCTTAAATTGCAGTCAGACACAGCGTAGTCCACATGTATTTTACCGACATGATCTGATAAATCAACTTCAGCACAATCATGCACTAGTTACTTTAGTAGCAGAAAATCTATCTTCCTATATGGAAACCATGCGGCAATATGGAAAAGGTAAGGCTGCCATTTGAATTTACTCAAGATGATTTCCAAAAGTATGTGTAAAATAATGTATGTTTAGTGTAGTTTATTGAATTTAAACCTACTGTAATGTACTTGCAAGTTACTGTATATAGTAAGTGAATGTAGTCTGCATTGATTTCAATTACTGTTTGTCTTCTGCATTTACTTTTTATTATTTTCGTAGCCTTTTAGCATCCCACCATTGCACCCCATAGGACTGTGTATTAAAGGGGGGGGGGGGGGGGGGTAGGGGGGTGAATACTCTTCCAGTCCACCTCTTCCAGCATTGGAACGTTCCCTAGGTTTGAATTAGTTTGTCGTTAGCTTAGAAACCCTAGTAGGATACATCCGCAGTAATAGTTGTTTAAATGTCCATATCCCCAAGAATAGTTTTCTTTAGTAGCACACTCAGCACACTGAAAAGCACCCAAACTTTAGCCGATCTGGTAAATGTTTCTCGAAAGCCAGGGCCAGCTCAGATTTTCGGCAGCATGGCTAATGTGGGGTAGTCCCGTGACAAAGCTGTGCTCTATTAGACGATCTGAATTTTGATTATTCACCTCCCCGTATAACTTCGCAGTCCCAGATTCGGCCTCTGCTTCCGGTTCCTAATGGGTTGTTTTGGGGTTTTTTGCTTTTTGGTCCAGGGGAAATTTCAGCCAAGATGAGAACTTCTGAAAGAGAGAGAACAAAGCTCTCTGCATAGTCTTTTACTTGTGGCTTAAAGTTTTTGTCAATGATCCACAGATGAATTGTATTTATTTCCTTTGCTAAAAACCAAAACACACAAGATGATGGATGGAATGTTGCACAATGGCAAAACATTCACCCCCAGTCACAGATCTGGGTTTAATCCATCGTTATTTTGCTCACCAAGCCACCCCAGTTCAGACATGGCATATGCAAATCAGTCTTGACCCTGTGCCTCATGGGAACAATCCAGCCCGAACTGCCAAGCCATGTCTTCCCTGGACCGGAATCAATCATCCTAGGACCGGTTTCTGGCTATCAGCCGTCTTCAGCCAGGATAGCTTTAATCCAATGGCTTTGTGAGCACGGGACCCACGTCTTTGCCAAAAACCCAAGGCATTAAAATCTGGAATATGTAAATCTTTCCTATCCAATAGTCTGCATGACTGGGGTTGGCGCCTAGCATTTATATCTGCAAGATCAAACAGAAGTGGTGCCTCCTTAAACCTACCTTTCCTTCAAAGACGCAGATCACTTCACTTGACGTGACATTTGGCCATCCTTTTAGTATTCATGGCAGATATCCTGTTACATTTCCTTCTAAAACAGTCTTCACCAGTAGGTTTGTTCGTCAAGCCATCCAATCCTCAGAAGTTGTCATTCACAATCTCTCCAATAAAGGCCACTTCTTTGTCCATGGTGACCTTGTTGTCAACATCCTTGTCAACTGTAAATTCCTCATCAAGTCTTGTTGATATTTACAAGCTTTTTATCAGCTGTAAATTACTCATTATTGACTGGTGCTTTCTTAATGCCAACCGTTTTCTCCTGCAGCATCTGTGGCACTGTTCGCGGGTGGGACCTTTGATTTTGGGAATATCTTCCTTCCAACATCACTAGTGGTGCCAGCAAGCTTTGCATAGCACCCTTACCCTCCAAAGATTTGCAGATGCTGCAAATGTTGTTAAATCATTTAAGTCCTTACAGCCAATGAGAAAGAATATTTGCTCAAGACCGATGGCTTAGAACCAGCCTCAATGGCAGTCTTCTCTCTAGCGAACCAACTGCCACTGCAACCTCTAGCTCCTACTCTTCTTCACATCAATGAAATGCACCAGCATCTCCACCACTGCAGCTACAAAATTCACCAGTTGTATTGTATGTGACTGATATCATATCATTGATCTAGCCATAAATGGCAATTCCCTGGAAGCTATCTGTAATCTGAGATCCTAGGACAGTACGATAATTCTGATGTGGGATTTTAATTGTGCATTATGTAAACCGGTTGATCTCAGAACATGTTGACTCCACAATGATGTGGGGAAGTTTAATTAACATTTTTCTTATACAAAGGTGGGGGAACTTTTTAATTAATTATTGTTCCGGTATGACCTGGGATTTGTGAATGATCTTGTACCCATTCCCAAGACTATGTCCACGACTTTTAACAATAAAGGTCTTGCTTCCGCCATTGACTTTGTTAGCCGCATATACCCTCACACCGAGGTTGCTTTCCTTTAAGATGGGGGATATTTCATTGAGTGATCACTATCCTCTCCATTTATATCCGTTATATTTACCCGCCCAATGTTTGAAGGAGAAGAAGAAACCAACTAATCAGGTGATAGGTAGCTTAGATCTGAAAAAAATTAATGGTTATTTCCTGCGATAGTCCAAAGTGGACCAACAGGCACTGACAAAACAGCTCATGTCGATATGTAAACCCACCTTTGATATTTGCCTGAGCGAGCTCTCCTCATTGGACGACATAGTGCACTAATTCCTCGAGATAACTAACGAGGTCAGGAGCCTATTAAGTGTGCAAAGTCGTGACAAGCCTAAAAGTTGTGAGTTGGTTTAATAGTGCTTGCACTAAAGCACACTCTAAATTAAGAGCCGAGTTGCATAGGCAACTTAGATCGCCTGGTGGGGTAAGGCAGGCAAGAGCAGATTATAAGAGGGTAATCTGAAAGAAACAGGTTAGTGTTAGATTCCTTACCTTAGAATATCCCCAGGCGTCAGACTGGATCCGGAAAGTTTTGCGTAGCAGTACCACTGCGCGCAGGTAGGCGTTGTCCGCGGTTCCGCGTCTGTCATCAGCGTCGTTTGCGCCGGGATGACGTCGCCGGAGTACTTAGATGACGCCCTCGCGCGCTGACGTCAAATATTCTTTTTTCCGCGCCAGCAAGCGCAGATCCGGAAAAAGCAGTATTTCTAAGTCACTTTTTGACTAACTTTTTCAATCCTTTTTGGGTCCTTTTTCGAGTCGGTAGACTCTTGATGCCGGTAGGGATGCCCGGGTTCAAGCCCTGTGCTGACTGTAACCACCTGATGTTTGTTACCGACCCCCACCGTCGGTGCTTGTATTGCCTTGGGGCCAACCATGATAAGTTGTGCCCCGACTGCCGGGCCTTGATGTCGAAGGCTAGGCGGGAGCGGTCCCGTAAGCGCCTCGAGCTCCGACAGTAGGCCCGCGCCGTTAACGGTCCAGGTCGCGGGGCCACAGTCATCGCAGCTCGGCGAGTGGACACCATTCGTTGGGCTCCAAGTCCTCAGGTAAGAGGCACAAGAAGTCGAAGAAACGACATCGTTCTTCTGACTCCCCCCGACGCTCCCAACGATGCGGCCAGGGGTTCGGGCGACACCGCCCACGCGGCTCCACCGGAGCCACAGGCGACGCTACCAGCTCCATACACGCCGGTCCCTGGGCTGAACGCGACGCCGGAGGAGATCGATGCCTTCCTCATGGCCATGAAGTCGCTCTCTCCTCTGTCGGGTCCCGCTGTGGTGCCTTCGAGCCCTGCAGCCCTACTGGGAGCCCAAGGGGGCCGGGTGCTTTGAATCCGGTGCCGTCGGGTGCTTTGGCCTTGGCGCCGTCGACGTCTTCGGTCCCGAAGCCGCAGGACCCCATCGGATCCGGGTCGCCACTGGTTGACCTTACAACCCCTCTGCCGGCGCCAACCCCTAGGGTGTCGCCCCCAACACCGTCCCCGGTCCCTCCCTCAGTCCGGATGTGGCGTCGGACCGGCGTCGCTAGACGCCGCATTCAACGCAGAGAGAAGAGCAATTCTTCTATTATCCAGCCCCATCCTTTGCACCTGACTATCAGGAGATGGGAGACTAACAGCATTGGGAGGGGTCTGAGGACCCTCTGGCACGAGAATGCCAGTCATATCAGGGCTGGGCAGTGGATCTAGGGGAGGCCAGTGGATTGGACACTTCGCCTGACACTGGCTTTGTCTCCCTCCTACCATGGCTACGGAGTAGGGGGCTGCTTACAGTGGGGTGCTGACGAGGGCAGCCAAGGCCTTGGCTCTTGAGCTCCCCGTCGCGGCCGTGAGGACTAACCTCCTCACCGAGGTCCTTAAACTGCAGGCAAGCTCTCCGGAGCCTCTACTGCCGTTTAATGAGGCCCTTACTGACGTTCTGTTGGGCACTTGGTCCAGGCCCGCTACAGGTCCCCCTGTAGATCGGAGCGTGGCCAGGCGCCACCGCCCGGCCCTTGTTGACCCTAGCTTCCTGTCCACCCTCCCCACCCCCAAGAGCCTGGTTATCCAGGCCTCTAACTCCCAGACTGCATTCCCGACTGCTCCACCTCATCGGAAATCCAAAAGGTATGAGCAGTTCGGTAAGAAGCTGTTCTCCTCACTTAGTTTGGGGTTGCGGTCGGTCAACACTGCTTGCCTTTTGGGCCGTTATACTCACTCTTTGTGTGACACAGTCGCGGACGTGCTGCCAGATTGCCTGGAGGAGGCCTGGGTCAAACTCGCTCAAGCCCTTGCGGAAGGGCGTGATGCAGCACGGTACTCTATCCGATGTGGGCTGGATACCACGGACTCGCTGGGCAGGGCGATTTTCACGACGGTGGGGGTTCGCCGCCACACATGGCTGAGGTCCGCCAACTTCTCAGCTGATGTCCAGAATTCCCTTATGGCCATGCTGTTTGATGGCCGTTGCCTCTTTGGCGACAAGGCAGACAGTGCACTCAAGCGTTTCAAGGACTCCAAGGCTACTGCCAAGTCCTTGGGCCTGTCGGGCCAGCGCCAGCAAACTTCTGCATTTCGCTCCTTTCTTGGCCATGGAAGGGGGGCCCCTCACGTCCTGCCAGCCACGGGCCGCAGACTAACATCCAGCACGGTGGCGGACTTGGTAACCGCGGTGCCAGGAGACAGAGGCGAGGCCAGTCCACATTCACCCTGCAGCATCCGCCTCAAAGCCTTCCTAGTCCGAGCTTTCAGGCCCATTAGACGCCAGTGGGGGGCAGGGTTCGCCATCACCTCCTCCACTGGCGCTCCACCACATCGGACAGGTGGATGCTGCAAATCGTCAGAAGGGGCTACTCCCTCCCCTTCAAGGCGACCCCTCCAGCCATGCCACCGCAGTACCCCCGCGTGTCGAGGAATCGCTTATGCAAGAGGAAGTTACGGCCCGCTTGGCCCAGGGGGCCATCGAGTGCTTTCCTGGGCCAGAAGTAGGGTGTGGTTGTTACTCGTACTACTTTCTGGTTCCCAAGAAGGGCAAAGGGGGCCTACACCCTATCTTGGACCTGCTGAATGTCAACGGCTTCCTCCGGAAGGAGAAGTTCAAGATGCTGACTTTGGCTCAGATCTTAGCTGCCCTAGCCCCAGAAGACTGGATGGTAGCGCTGGACTTGCAGGACGCCTATTTCCACATCCCCGTCCTGCCGGCCCAGCGGCGTTACCTCCGGTTCACGGTAGGCTGCGAGCACTTTCAGTTTACCGTGCTCCCTTTCGGCCTTACCAACACCCCTCTGGTGTTCACGAAGGTGATGGGGGTGGTCGCAGCTTATCTGCGCAGATCAGGGTTTTGTCTTCCCCTATCTCGATGACTGGTTGTTAAAGGCGGGCTCGCCCCAGACAGTCGTCGGCCACCTCCAGACTACGGCCGACCTCCTGCACCTGCTGGGGTTCTCCATCAATGTGCCGAAGTCACACCTGTGTCCCTCTCAGAAGCTCCTCTTCATTGGAGCGGTTCTGGATTCGGCGCAGTTTCGGGTCTATCCTCCCGAACAGCCGGTTCGGGATATTCTGGCTCTGATTCCGATCTTTCAGCCTTTATCCCGAGTCTCGGTCAAGTTGACGCTGCGGCTCCTGGGGCTGATGGCCTCCTGCATCCTTCTGGTACATCACGCCAGATGGCGGCTGCGGGCTCTACAGTGGGACTTAAAGTTTCAGTGGGCCCAGCATCAGGCCAATCTGACCGACCACGTCCGGATCTCGGAGGGCACTGCGAGACAGTTGCAGTGGTGGCTCACGGACCGCGATTAGGTCAGCAGCAGATCCCTCTTCCTTACCCCAACCAGAGCACGTAGTAGTGATGGGTGCGCCCCTCCTGGGATGGGGGGGCCACATGGGAGAGGCGGAGATCAGAGGCCTCTGGTCTCCGGCGGAGTCCCGGCTCCATATCAACCTTCTGGAGATGTGGGCGATCCGACTTGCACTGAAGGCATTCCTTCACTCTGTCCGGGGGGGGGGTGTAGTGCAGGTGTTCACATACAACACCACCGCCATGTGGTACTGCAACAAACAGGGTGGGGTCGTGGACCCTTTGCCAGGAGGCTCTGTGCCTCTGGCAGTGGCTGGAAAACCAGGGCGTCACTCTGGTGGTTCAACACCTGGCAGGTTCCCTGAATGCCAGGGCGGACGAACTCAGCCGCCGGTGCATGATGGATCACGAATGGCGTCTGAACTCGGACGTGGCACAAGATCTTTCAGCAGTGGGGAGAGCCTTGTTTAGATATTTTCGCCACCGAAGAGAACTCCCAATGTCATCAGTTCTGCACGTTGAAATTTCCAAGGCGGCACTCGCTCGGAGACGCTTTTCGTCGCGAGTGGAGCTGCGGTCTGTTGTATGCCTTTCCGCCTATACCACTTCTGCCCAGAGTGCAGAAGATCAGTCGCGACCGGGCCCAAGTCATCCTTGTGGCTCCGGACTGGGCACGAAGATACTGGTATCCCGAGCTACTCAGCATGTCAGTCGATCCCCCGATTCGTCTGCCTCTTCAGGAGGACCTTCTGTCGCAGCAGCAGGGGACGGTCCACCACCCGAACCTGTCCAGCCTCCACCTACATGCGTGGAGATTGAGCGGCGACAGTTGAGGCCATTTGACTTGCCTCCTGAAGTCGGTGATGTGATTCTGGCAGCCAGGCGTCCCTCCACAAAATTGGTATACGCCTGCAGGTGGAACAAATTTGTGGCACGGTGCACATCAAAGGCGGTGGAACCCCTTTCTGCCCCCCTTTCAGAGGTTCTCCACTTTCTTCTTTCTCTTTCCCAGCACGGCTCTGCTCTGGGCACTATCAAAGGCTCCCTCCCTGCCATCAAAGCCGTCTTAAGGCTTCCTGATCAGCCTTCTCTTTTCAAGTCCCCTGTTGTAAATAGATTCTTGATGGGCATCACTCACATGTTTCCTCCTGTTCCTTTTGTGATGCCTCAGTGGGACTTGAACCTTGTTCTGACTTATTTGATGTGCGCTCCTTTCAAGCAATTTCAAAATTATCCTCTTTGTCTTCTATCTCTTAAGACTGCATTCCTGTTTGCCATCACCTCTGCCAGGAGAGTGAGTGAGCTCCAGGCTCTATCTTCACAACCTCCTTTCCTCTCTGTCCATCGGACTAAGTTGTCTTGAGAACGCGTCCCTCTTTCCTGCCCAAAGTAGTCACAGCCTTCCACATCGGGCAGTCCATCACCTTGCCCACCTTTTTTCCGCCTCCGCATCCCTCGAAAGAGGAAGAGAGGCTCCACCGTCTGGACCCACAACGTGCACTCTCATTCTATTGGGACCGCACACGCCAGTTCTGGGTGAACGACCAGCTCTTTGTTGGTTACGTGGGCGCTAAGAAAGGGCAGGCGGTGCACAAACGGACCATTTCTCAATGGGTTGCTTTGTGCATCAAGGCTGGTTATTCACTTGCTAAAAAGGAGCCTCCTGTGGGGCTGCGTGCCCATTCCACTCGGGCCACGGCGGCTACTACTGCCCTGGGGCGGGGCGTCCCCCTTGCAGGACATCTGTCAGACAGCTACGTGGACCTCGCTGCACATGTTCGCAAGACACTACTGTGAGAAGTTGGCCTGATCTATAATGTTCACTATTCTAGAGAGCACTTTGTATCAGTCCAAACAACCCTTATGGTGATTGGTTGTAAGTCAACCTTATAGACCAGCTATCCTAGTAGCGTGGATACGAGCAGTCTTCGGGCTAAACTCTAGAGGGCGTGTTAAGCCAGCTGTTATACCATCACATATACCCCTTGAACACCAAGTGAAAGGACACCACACAAGTGTTATGAAAATAAACAGTGTATTTATTTAGATCACAACAGCCCTGTACTCTTTATGAGGACAGGGTACTAAGCACACAACAAAACTCTTACGAAAATACTTTAAGTTGCACAATTTACACAAATGCCCGAGGGGCACGAAAAACCATATACTATGGAAGTGGAATGCGAAATTACTAGCAGGTAAGTACTGGACTAATAGGCTTTGGAATCGCTAGGACTACGTTACTGAACCTTCAGATTACTAGTAGGAGGCCTAGGGGACTCGGGTGCAGAGTGTGCACTCTCACGCGGGAGGCGGGACAAAGTCTATGGGAGCTAGTAAAAGCAAAGTTAGTGTTCTCGGGCGAACCCGATAAGGTAGGTTGAAAACAACAGTGGATCTGGACCCTTGGATAGTGAGGCTATGCTGGGGCACCGAAATGCCGAAGTTACCTAGCCCAGGGGCTGCAGCTGCATAGGTCTGAAAAGACGTCGGGAATCCTCGTTGTCGAACCAGGAGCCAGAAGAAAGAAGTTGCTGGCAGGCGACCAGTGAAGATAGTTCGAAGTGATCCAAGCCTGGATCGAAGATGGATGACACCTGAAAGCAGAGGGGACCAAGTTCGTGACCACTAGCCAGTGATCAGATGGCACCAGGAGGGCACCGGATGGTAGTCACCTCGACCAGGTGAGTGGGCGACGCTGGGCTCTGCAGTCTCAAGGACCAGGAGGCGTTGTCGCGACCAGGATGGAGGTGCGAGCTGTCCCACGATGGTTGATGCTGTCGACGTCGCTGGACCCAGGATTGGGGCAACAAGTCTTGGCAAATTCAAGCCCACGCGGTGGACTCAAAATGGCGTCTGGAGTGGACCAGGAGGGTCCGGGGTGCTCCTCTTTTGGAAGGGAGCAAGGGCCAGTCTGGAGCAACCAGACCAGCGGTGGTGATGTCGTCGGTCGTCGTCGGTCGTCGTCGGGAAGGCCACAAGCCAGCGGGCTAGTAGCCAGACAACGCGGTGAGCAGCAAAAAGCAGAAGGGCCAACACGCAGATCGTGGAGATGCTGGGGGGCTGGACTTCGGTGCTGGAGCTGCTCAGGGTCGGGGCTTCTCGGACCCCAAAGCACTCACCAGAGGATCCCTCGGCGGTCGTGCTGGATAGAAGTCATGCAGTTCTGATGATGGCCGGTCCCTCGAGGTCTCGTCGCACCTACGATTCTCAGCTTAGCTGTAGAGGTAGGTAGAGGTCAGAGGTGCCAGGGAAGCTGGGTCTCGTCGAGCTGTGCAGTCGGATTCCGGAGGAAGGACGTGCAGCAAACCGCAGAGTTCTTAGATGGGGCCTGCGGATGCAGGGTGACTACTCCTTAGCCACAAGGGAGAAATCTTGAGAAGAGTCGAGAGTTCCTTTCGTGGAAAGTAGTTTCTTGATTCAAAGATGATCTAATTTGAAAGGGTCCCTGTTCCTGCCTTTATCCTAAAGAAAGGGGTGGGTACGCGACTAGGTCCTGCACTAGGGGTGGGACCAGGAAGGGGGGTGGTTACACCCCTCTCCCATGCCGGACTTTCCCCAGGCCAGGGGCTGGTGTGCCCCTGGTACTGGTTCTAGCCGGCAGATGCGTAGTGAGCACCGGGGTGCCACTTGCAGTCACCTTCCTGAAAAGCCCTGCCTACCCAGGATACACAAAACCCTGTCTGGGATGGTGCTAGCACCGCCCCTGACAGTTCCCCTCGCTGGAAGGACTCCCAGCTGCAGGGGGTCAGACTCGTGTCTGTGGTGGCAGCATCCATTTTGTGATGCTGAGGCTCGAGTTAACTTTAACCGGGGTTCACAGTTACATACATGTCGTGTTCCTCTAGAACGGTGGAATGCTAACCCCGTCGCCAGAATTGGCGAGGGGTTAGTATTCCAATTCGTATGACACCTTACTCGACATGTTTTGATAAAGCGATACCAAAGATAGCATTTAACCGCGAGGATTATAATGCACTTAAGAGTATATGGTATGCGTTATCATGGAACAGCTATTAGGACTTGGTTCCGCAAGCTGCAAACGGGCTCAGCTCATGCCAGAGCACCATCTCACACGATTCCAAGCACTCTGCCTTCAGGATTGTCAAGGCCTGCCATAGGAGTGACTGATAGGAATCTGTGTGTCCATTTTTAGGGTTAGATATAGGTATACTATATCTAAAGCAAAGGGTGATTACACCACCTTGCCCCAGCTGTCGTGCAGCCAGTTGTCAGATTTAGATGGCCAGCCAGGGGTGGCATAATACATGCTTCAGCCCCTGGTAGGCCCTGGGTACACCTATGCCCTGAGTTACAGGGTCGGATAAAGTGGCCCAGTACCAATTGGAAGTGTACCTAAGGTACATGGAATCCATTTTAGAGAGAGAGCAGTAGGCCTGGGGTCCTGATTGGCAGGGTCCCAGGCCAACTAAGTCGGAAAACCAGCAAAACACCAGGCAAAAAGTTGGGGGCAACCATAGTCAGGTATCCACCTTCCTACAGTGGTTACACCCCCTTTCCTTTGTGCAGTTTTGCGCCAGAGCTGGGGCTGGAGTGCCCCAGCAACCGGTTTGAACTGGGGTGTGTATGGAGCACCTAGAGTGCTCCAGGCAGTGTCTGATTCTATTCAGCCCTCACTGTCCCAATACACATCCTCCTGTCTGGGGTGGTGCTCGTAGCTCCCCAAGCAGGAAACCTATTGTCCAAACCTCCGTGACTGGAAGGACTCCCAGCAGCAGGAGGTCAAACTTGTGTGATGCTGGGGCTCTAGTTTACTTTAACCGGTGTGAGAAGTTGGCCTGATATATGATGCTCACTAGTTCTTGTGATCACCTTGTATCAGTTCAAACAACCCTTATGGTGATTGGTTGTAAGTCAACCTTATAGACCAGCTATCCTAATGGTAGCATGGACAGAGCAGTCTTAGGCTAAACTCTGAATGACATGTGAAGCCAGCTGTTTTACCACATATAACCCCTTGAATACCAGATGAAAGGACACCACACAGGTTGTTATGAAAATAAACAATATATTTATTACTAACAAACACCTCTGAACTCTTTATGAGATCAGAGGGCTAAGCACATAACAATACTCTTCAAAAAAATACAGTAAGTCGCACAAATTACAATGGTGCCCTAGGGGCACGCAAACCATATACTAAGTAAATGGTATAAGTAGAACAATAGAAGAAATGAGGATGCCCAGAGGCTGTAGAATCGCTGGGGCTACACTACCCTTGTGAGAAGTTGGCCCGATATGCAACGTTCGCTATTCTAGCGACCGCTATGTATCGTTCCAACGACCCTTATGGTGTTTGGTTGTAAGTCAACCTATAGACCAGCTATCCTAGTAGCGTGGATACGAGCAGTCTAAGGCTAAAGACTCGAGAGGGCGCGTTAAGCCAGCTGTTTACCACACATGTACCCCTTGAACACCCAGTGAAAGGACACCACACAAGTGTTATGAAAATAAACAGTATATTTATTAAGAATCACAACAGCCCTGTACTCTTTATGAGGACAGGGTACTAAGCACAAACCAAATCTCTTAGGAAAATACTTCAAGTGCACAATTAAAACAAGTGTCCGAGGACACGGAAAGATTAAGGTCTCGGGCGGACCCGATAAAGCAAGTCGGAAGCGAGGGACTCAGGACCCTAGAGTAAGGAGGCTATGCAGGCACCGAAATGCCGAGTTACCTAGCCACGAGGGCTGCGGCTGCACAAGTCTTACAGGCGTCGGGGTCTTCGCTGACGAGCCAGGAGCCGGAAGAAAAGGAGTTGCTGGCCGGCGATCAGTGCTGAATAGTTCGTAGAGATCCAAGCCTGGATCGGAGATTGATGAAACCTGAAAGCAGAGGGGACCAAGTTCGTACTACTAGCCAGTAGTCAGAGGGTACCAGGAAGGCACCGGTTGGCCGTCACCTCGACCAGGTGAGTGGGCGACGCTAGGCTCTGCAGTCTCACGGACCAGGAGGCGTTGTCGGCGACCACGGCGGAGGTGCGAGCTGTCCCACGAAGGATGATGCTGTCGGCGTCGCTGGGCCCAGGATGGGGCAACAAGCCTTGGCAGATCTCAGGGCCACGTGGTGGGCCTAAGATGGCGTCTTGAGTGGACCAGGAGGGTCCGGGGTGCTTCTCGCAAAGATGGAAGCAAGGGCCAGTCTGGAGCAACCAGACCAGCAGTGATGATTCTCGGATGTCGTCACAGAAGGGCACAAGCCAGCGGCTAGTGACCAGACAACGTGCTGAGCAGCGAGCAGAAGGGCCCCACGCAGATCGTGGAGATGCTGGGAGACTGCACTTCGGTGCTGGAGCGGCTCAGGGTTGGGGCTTCTCGGACCCCAGAGCACTCACCAGAGAGTTACCTCGATGGTCGTGCTGGCGTTAAGAGCGTGCAGGTTCTGATGATGGCCGGTCCCTCGAGGTCTCGTCGCACCCACAGATCACAGCTGAGCTGATGACGTGGGTAGAGGTCAGAGGTGCCAGGGAAGCCGGTTCTCGTCGAGCTGGGCCGTCGGATTCCTTGAGGAAGGACTTACAGCAAACCGCAGAGTTCTTAGTTGGTGCCCGCTGATGCAGGGTGACTACTCCTTAGTCACAAGGGAGAAATCTTGAGAAGAGTCTTGAATGTCCTTTCGTAGAAAGTAGTTCTTGAATCAAAGATGATCTAATTTGGAAGGGTCCCCGCTCCGGTCTTTATTCTAAAGAAAGGGGTGGGTACATGACTAGGTCCTGCCCTAAGGGTGGGACCAGGAAGGGGGGTAGTTACGCCCCTCTCCCCTGCCGGACTTTCCCCAGGCCAGGGCTGTCGCCCCTGGAACTGGTTCTAACCGGCAGATGCGTAGTGAGCACCGGGGTGCCACTCCGCAGTCACCTTCTCGCCAAAGCCCTACCTACCCAGAATACACAAACCCTGTCTGGGACGGTGCGAACACCGCCCTCGACAGGAAACCCTTTGTCCAAGTGCTCCTCGCTGGAAGGACTCCCAGCAGCAGGAGGTCAGACTCGTGTCTGTGGTGGCAGCATCCATTTTGTGGAGCTGAGGCTTCAGTTAACTTTAACCGGGGTTCACAGTTACGTACATGTCGTGTCCCTCTAGAAGGGGGGGATGCTAACCTCATCGCCAGAATTGGTGAGAGGGCAGCACCCCGATTCGTATGACACCTTACTCGACATGCCTGGATAACGCGACACCGGAGTTACCGTTATGGTACGCGTTATCATGGAACAGCCATTGGGTCTTGATTCCGCAAGCTGCAACCGGGCTCGGCTCGGGCCTGAACCTAGCTCACACGAGCCCACGCACTCTGCCTTCAGGATCGTTAAGGCCTGCCATAGGAGTGACTGATAGGAACTCGGGTGTCCATTGTATGGTTAGATATAGATCTACTATACCTAAAGCGAAGGGTGGTTACACGCCTTCGCCCCAGCTGTCGTGCAGCCAGTTGTGTCAAATTTAGGAGGCCAGCCAGGGGTGGCATAATACATGCTTCAGCCCCTGGCGGCCCTGGGTACACCTATGCCCTGCGTTACGGGGTCTGATAAGGTGGCCCAGTACCAATTGGTAAATGCACCTAGGGTACATATCGTAATTTAGAAAGAGAACAGCCAGGCTGTGGGTCTGATTAGCAGGCCCACAGCCAGAGAAAGTCGTAAACCAGTGAAACAAAAGCAAAAAATCTGGGTGATCATAGGATTGCAGACCCTACTCTCCTACATGACCCCCCCCCAAACGTCGGAACAATAAGCTAACCTTGACCAGGTGAGTCTTCTTGTTCTAAGTGGAAATATCTGGAGAGCCCATCGGCATTGCCATGATCAGTACCAGGTCTATGTTCCACTGTAAAGTCCATCCCCTGTAGGGAAATGGACCACCTAAGCAGTTTGGGGTTTTCACCCTTCATCTGATTTAGCCACAAGAGGGGCTTATGGTCGGTCTGAATCTTGAAGTGAGTGCCAAACAAGTATGGCCTCAGCTTCTTCAGGGCCCAAACCACAGCAAAGGCCTCCCTCTCAATAGCTGACCAATTCTTCTCTCTAGGGGTCAGCCTTCTGCTTATAAAAGCAATGGGCTGGTCTTGACCATCAAAATTCAGTTGAGAAAGAACAGCTCCCACACCCAACTCAGAAGCATCTGTTTGGACAATGAATGGTTTGGAGTAGTCCGGACTCTTGAGGATAGGCGCCGTGCACATGGCCTGCTTTAGGTCATCGAATGCTTTTTGACAGCTCGCTGTCCACTGAACCTTTTTTGGCATTTTCTTACTTGTCAGTTCGTTTAATGGTGTCACAATGGAACCATAGTTCCTGACAAACTTCCTATAGTAACCAGTCAGGCCCAAGAAAGCTCGAACCTGAGTCTGGGTGGTTGGAGGAGCCCAGTCCCTGATTGACTGTATCTTGCTCTCCAGTGGCTGAACCTGACCTCCACCTACAAGGTGGCCCAGGTATACAACCTGTGTCTGCCCTATCTAGCACTTGGTGGCCTTGATAGTGAGACCTGCTGCTTGCAGTGCCTCTAACGTCTTCCGCAGGTGGACCAGGTGATCCTCCCAGGTGGAGCTAAAGACAGCGATATCGTCAAGATACGCCGCACAGAAGTCATCCAGCCCAGTAAGGACTTGATTCACCAACCGTTGAAAGGTGGCAGGTGCATTTTTCAGACCAAAGGGCATTACCACGAACTGATAATGCCCACCAGGGGTTGAAAATGCGGTTTTAGGCTTGGCGTCCTCAGCTAACCCGATTTGCCAATACCCAGCTGTCAGGTCAAACGTACTTAAGTAGTTGGCCGAAGCCAATCTATCGATAAGCTCGTCTGCCCTTGGTATTGGGTGGGCGTCAGTCTTAGTGACTGCATTGAGATCCCTGTAGTCTACGCAAAACCTCATCTCTCTCTTACCACCCTGGGTGTGAGGTTTCGGCACTAGAACTACGGGACTAGCCCAAGGGCTATCCGAGGGTTCAATGACTCCCAGCTCCAACATTTTCTGCACTTCACTTTTGATGCAGTCTCTAACGTGATCAGGCTGCCTGTAGATTTTACTCTTGACGGGCAAGTTGTCACCAGTGTCAACCTCATGGGTGCACCAATCGGTCTGACTGGGTGTTAGAGAAAACATATGTCTGAACGACTGAAGAACCTGTTTACAGTCGCTCTGTTGATGTTCGGAGAGGCTGCCACAAAAGACAACACCATCTACCGAGCCATCGTCAGGATTCTGAGTGAGCAGGTCGGGGAGAGGGTCACTCTCCTCTTCCTGTCCCTCATCTAGGGCCATGAGCAAACTCATGTCCTTCCTGTCGACATATGCTTTTAGCCTGTTGACATGAAGCACCCTGTGGGGGCTCCGGGGAGTTCCCAGGTCGACCAGGTAGGTGACCTCTCCCTTTTTCTCCAGGATGGTGTAGGGCCCGGACCATTTGTCCTTGAGTGCTGCTGGGGCCACTGGCTCCAACACCCACACCTTCTGTCCGGGCTGGTAAACAGTCAAGACAGCCTTTTGGTCATGCCAAGCTTTTTGGAGTTCTTGGCTGGCCTTAAGGTTTTCAGATGCCTTTTCCATGTATTCAGCCATCCGCGAGCGGAGGCCAAGCACATAGTCCACTATGTTGGCTGCAGGCTTTTTGAGAGGTCTCTCCCATCCTTCCTTCACCAAACACAGGGGTCCCCTTACAGGATGCCCGTACAGAAGTTCAAAAGGGCTGTAGCCAACCCCCTTCTGCGGGACTTCTCTGTAGGCGAACAAGAGGCAGGGGATCAGGACGTCCCATCTACGCCGAAGCTTTTCCGGTAGTCCATGAATCATCCCTTTTAGGGTCCTGTTGAATCTCTCAACAAGCCCATTGCATTGTGGATGATAGGGTGTAGTGAACTTGTAGTTAACACCACATTCCTTCCACATAGCAGTTAAGTAGCTCGACATAAAGTTTGCACCTCTGTCGGAGACGACCTCCTTAGGGAAGCCCACTCTGGAGAACACTCCAACTAGGGCTCTTGCCACAACAGGTGCTGTAGTGGTCCTAAGGGGAATAGCTTCAGGATACCTGGTGGCATGATCCACTACCACCAGTATAAACTTGTGCCCTGATGCTGTAGGTGGTTCCATGGGACCGACGATGTCGATCCCCACCCGTTCAAAGGGCACCCCCACCACAGGCATTGGTATAAGGGGGGCCTTTGTCGTGCCACCTGACTTACCACTGGCTTGGCAAGTGACACAGGAGCAGCAAAACTCCTTGGTATCTTCGTTCATGTGAGGCCAGTGATAGTGTGAGACAAGCCTGTCCCACGTTTTCGTCTGGCCTAAGTGACCTGCTAAGGGAATCTCGTGGGCCAAGGTAAGTAGGAAACCACGCTGAGACAAGGGTACAACCAGCCTCCTGGTCATGCCAGGCTTGGGGTCTCTTGACTCAGTGTACAGGAGTCCATCTTCCCAGTATACCTTGTGGGTACCTGTGGCGTTCCCAGCAGCCTCAGCAGCAGCCTGCTGTCTGAGGGGTTCAAGAGAAGGGCAGTCTAACTGGTCCTTCCCCAGGTCTTCCCTTGAGGGTCCCCCTGAACCCAAGAATTCAACTTGATCAAGTTCGAATTCCCTAGGCTCAGTTTCCCTCAATTCCTGTAGGTCAGCCTCCTCTGAGACTTGATCCTCGACCTGGGGCAAGGGGGAAGGCGCAGCCTTAACCCTACTGCTCTTTTTCTTGGGAGGTGTCTGGTCCGTTGTTCCAGGATCCAGCACCTGTTCAGTGGGGCATTTCCTGACCTGTGACCTAGTCACAGCGAACACATGTGCTGGCAAACCTAACATTTCCATGTGAGTCCGGTGCTCCACTTCTGACCATTGTGACGACTCCAAATCATTGCCCAACAAACAATCCACTGGGAGGTCTGGACTAACTACAACCTTCTTGTGGCCAGTTACCCCTCCCCAGGAGAAAGCTACAATTGCCATACTGTGAT
Source organism: Lissotriton vulgaris (assembly GCF_964263255.1). NCBI lineage: Eukaryota > Metazoa > Chordata > Amphibia > Caudata > Salamandridae > Lissotriton > Lissotriton vulgaris. The sequence goes on along the minus strand of NC_141696.1, from coordinate 359,778,733 downwards.
TGGTAGTGACATTGCTTGCATTGGTCACCAGGAATTCGGTACCTGGCATGATCTGTCCAGGGTCCACAAAGTTAGGCGTCACCATGGTGACGCTGGCACAAGTGTCCCTATAGGCCTGAGCCATCTTTCCATTTATGAAAGGCGTCTGTCGGTATTTGCCCAAAGTATTGGGGCTTACGTCAGGGGATATGTCTGCGTCCCCTGTACTGACAAGGACAGCCTGAGTGAGTGTGCCAACTAAGTTGTCACGCCCCTCAGAACCCAGGGTTAACCCTACTAAACCCTTGGGAGGCGCACTACCACTGCTGACTGTACTAGGGGGCACAGGTGCCTTAGGGGCGGCAGTGGCAGGAGTCTGCCCTCCTCCTTTCTTGGTGCACTCACTAAACCAGTGAGATTTACTTTTACAGTACTGGCACCATCTTTTGGATTGGCCTTCTTTCTTCTTTTGGGGAGCCTGACCCCCACCCTCTTTGGGTTGTTGGGGACCTGTCGAAGACTTCTGGTCATTTTGTTCCCCTTTAGAATCTTTACCCTTCTGGTCTGCTTTCTTCTGACCACCTTGATTCTGGCCCTGGTTCTGTTTAACTCTTGTACGAACCCATCTGTCTGCCTTCTTTCCCAATTCTTGGGGAGAGGTCAGATCCGAGTCGACAAGATGCTGATGCAACAACTGGTTCTGACAATTGCTTAAAATTTGTTCTCTCATCATCAAATTATACAATCCTTGATAATCAGTAACCTTACTGCCCAGCAACCAGCCCTCAAAAGCCTTAGTGGCACAATCGACAAAATCAGACCAATCTTGAGACTGCGTTTTCTGGGTATCCCTGAACAGCACCCTGTACTGCTCAGTGGTTAGGCTGAACCCTTCAACGAGTGTATTTTTCAAGATTTGGTAATTGTTAGCATCCTCCACCCTTGTGGTGAGGAGCTTGTCTCTTCCTTTTCCTTCAAAGGAGAGCCACAAGATAGCTGCCCACTGACTCTGGGGAACACCCTGCACAGTGCAGGCCCTCTCCAAAGCAGTAATCCATTTGTGGATGTCGTCCCCTTGTTTAAAGGGGGGCACTATCTTACCAAGGTGTTTCGTATCGAAACTCTTTTCCCTATTACTAGGTACATTGCTGCCACCAGTGGGGACTGCCCCACTTAACTGTTGCTCTCTAGCAAAGGCAAGCCTTTCTTTGGCCAGGGCAAGTTCTTCCCTTTCAATCCTTAGATTGGCTGCCCTTTCCTTAGCTTCGTACACTCTCCTCTGAGGGGACGTCATCCCTCTCTGAGAAGAGTTGTGAGAGCCATTGGTTTGAAGGGATCTGCCAGAGTCTCTTGACAGAGATCGGGCTCGTCCATTCCCAATGTTAAGCTGACCTGATAGTGGCCCCAGGGGTCCCCCAGTACCGCTATCATGTTTGCTTAAGTTGGACCTGCTTAGTCTGACGACTTCTACCTGTCCCTTATCTGCCTCATCCCCAGAGAGATCCTCATCCTCATCCTCCTCCACATCTTCGTTCTCAGTTGCGAGGTGGATGAGGTCAGGATCGTCTCGGGTTCCCTCGAGGGGAGGCATGTCTCCTTCTGGATTAGAAGAGCTACGAAGTTTCTCAGCTCTTCTGGCATCATAAGTCTCCAAGAGACCAATCAGAAAGGACGTTGTGGGGTTAGACCCCTGCTGAATCTTCCTGGAGTGACACAGTCGTCTTAACTCCTTGAAGCTCAGCACAGTATATCCTGAAGGGATGACCTGTGGAGGGTCAACTGACACAAGGGGAGACCCAGAGTTTCCTCCTTTGTCCGACATACTGTTTCTAGTGTGGTGTAAGTGATGCACCTACCTACACTACGTGTTTACCTACTGTACCCTTGCTAAGAGTTGTAGCCAAGGTGTGCTAAGCCTTGAGGAGCTACAACAGCTGGTTCAGTAGAACTCAGAGTATTCTAAGCTTTTAGTTATATGTACTAACAGTACTTGTGCGATCTTTCGACAAGATATTCTTAGGATACGTGTGGTAAAACAACAGCAAGCTCAAATCCCAACCGCTGCTCACCAATGTGAGAAGTTGGCCCGATATGCAACGTTCGCTATTCTAGCGACCGCTATGTATCGTTCCAACGACCCTTATGGTGTTTGGTTGTAAGTCAACCTATAGACCAGCTATCCTAGTAGCGTGGATACGAGCAGTCTAAGGCTAAAGACTCGAGAGGGCGCGTTAAGCCAGCTGTTTACCACACATGTACCCCTTGAACACCCAGTGAAAGGACACCACACAAGTGTTATGAAAATAAACAGTATATTTATTAAGAATCACAACAGCCCTGTACTCTTTATGAGGACAGGGTACTAAGCACAAACCAAATCTCTTAGGAAAATACTTCAAGTGCACAATTTAAACAAGTGTCCGAGGACACGGAAAGATTAAGGTCTCGGGCGGACCCGATAAAGCAAGTCGGAAGCGAGGGACTCAGGACCCTAGAGTAAGGAGGCTATGCAGGCACCGAAATGCCGAGTTACCTAGCCACGAGGGCTGCGGCTGCACAAGTCTTACAGGCGTCGGGGTCTTCGCTGACGAGCCAGGAGCCGGAAGAAAAGGAGTTGCTGGCCGGCGACCAGTGCTGAATAGTTCGTAGAGATCCAAGCCTGGATCGGAGATTGATGAAACCTGAAAGCAGAGGGGACCAAGTTCGTACTACTAGCCAGTAGTCAGAGGGTACCAGGAAGGCACCGGTTGGCCGTCACCTCGACCAGGTGAGTGGGCGACGCTAGGCTCTGCAGTCTCACGGACCAGGAGGCGTTGTCGGCGACCACGGCGGAGGTGCGAGCTGTCCCACGAAGGATGATGCTGTCGGCGTCGCTGGGCCCAGGATGGGGCAACAAGCCTTGGCAGATCTCAGGGCCACGTGGTGGGCCTAAGATGGCGTCTTGAGTGGACCAGGAGGGTCCGGGGTGCTTCTCGCAAAGATGGAAGCAAGGGCCAGTCTGGAGCAACCAGACCAGCAGTGATGATTCTCGGATGTCGTCACAGAAGGGCACAAGCCAGCGGCTAGTGACCAGACAACGTGCTGAGCAGCGAGCAGAAGGGCCCCACGCAGATCGTGGAGATGCTGGGAGACTGCACTTCGGTGCTGGAGCGGCTCAGGGTTGGGGCTTCTCGGACCCCAGAGCACTCACCAGAGAGTTACCTCGATGGTCGTGCTGGCGTTAAGAGCGTGCAGGTTCTGATGATGGCCGGTCCCTCGAGGTCTCGTCGCACCCACAGATCACAGCTGAGCTGATGACGTGGGTAGAGGTCAGAGGTGCCAGGGAAGCCGGTTCTCGTCGAGCTGGGCCGTCGGATTCCTTGAGGAAGGACTTACAGCAAACCGCAGAGTTCTTAGTTGGTGCCCGCTGATGCAGGGTGACTACTCCTTAGTCACAAGGGAGAAATCTTGAGAAGAGTCTTGAATGTCCTTTCGTAGAAAGTAGTTCTTGAATCAAAGATGATCTAATTTGGAAGGGTCCCCGCTCCGGTCTTTATTCTAAAGAAAGGGGTGGGTACATGACTAGGTCCTGCCCTAAGGGTGGGACCAGGAAGGGGGGTAGTTACACCCCTCTCCCCTGCCGGACTTTCCCCAGGCCAGGGCCGTCGCCCCTGGAACTGGTTCTAACCGGCAGATGCGTAGTGAGCACCGGGGTGCCACTCCGCAGTCACCTTCTCGCCAAAGCCCTACCTACCCAGAATACACAAACCCTGTCTGGGACGGTGCGAACACCGCCCTCGACAGGAAACCCTTTGTCCAAGTGCTCCTCGCTGGAAGGACTCCCAGCAGCAGGAGGTCAGACTCGTGTCTGTGGTGGCAGCATCCATTTTGTGGAGCTGAGGCTTTAGTTAACTTTAACCGGGGTTCACAGTTACGTACATGTCGTGTCCCTCTAGAAGGGTGGGATGCTAACCTCATCGCCAGAATTGGTGAGAGGGCAGCACCCCGATTCGTATGACACCTTACTCGACATGCCTGGATAACGCGACACCGGAGTTACCGATATGGTACGCGTTATCATGGAACAGCCATTGGGTCTTGATTCCGCAAGCTGCAACCGGGCTCGGCTCGGTCCTGAACCTAGCTCACGCGAGCCCACGCACTCTGCCTTCAGGATCGTTAAGGCCTGCCATAGGAGTGACTGATAGGAACTCGGGTGTCCATTGTATGGTTAGATATAGAGCTACTATACCTAAAGCGAAGGGTGGTTACACGCCTTCGCCCCAGCTGTCGTGCAGCCAGTTGTGTCAAATTTAGGAGGCCAGCCAGGGGTGGCATAATACATGCTTCAGCCCCTGGCGGCCCTGGGTACACCTATGCCCTGCGTTACGGGGTCTGATAAGGTGGCCCAGTACCAATTGGTGTAAATGCACCTAGGGTACATATCGTAATTTAGAAAGAGAACAGCCAGGCTGTGGGTCTGATTAGCAGGCCCACAGCCAGAGAAAGTCATAAACCAGTGAAACAAAAGCAAAAAAATCTGGGTGATCATAGGATTGCAGACCCTACTCTCCTACAACCCTAACCTTAGGTAAGGAGCAGGAGGCCCATGGGACGCGTGTGCAGTATTAGAACACACACGTGGGATTCAATGCAAAGTCAATGGGCACGAACAATTTACAAAATAGGTGAGTAAGGACAGTTCCGACTGGTTGAGACTGAAACTACAGGATACCTGGACACTAGGAGAGTCAATCTACCTATGGGCACCGAAATGCTCTCGTTACCTCACCCACGGGCAGCGGGTGCATAGGTGTCAAAGTGTGTCGGGTTTCCTCGTTGAAGTCAATGGAGCCTTGGAGAAAAGCTGCTGCAGGCGACCAGGAGGAAGATGCCCGGAGTGATCCAATGGTAGATCGAAGATGATGGAGACCTGAAAGCAGAGGGGACAGTGTTCAAAGTCACTAGCCAGTGACCGGAGTGGAACCAGATGATGTCGCGATCAGGTGAAGAGGTGACGCTTGACTCTGCAGCCGCGTGAACCAGGAGGCGTGTTCGATGACCAGGATGGAGGCACAAGCTGTCCCACGCAGGCTCTCGCAGTTGGTGGTGTCTGTTCCAGGATCGGAGTCAACAGGCCTTGGCAAATGCAACCCACGCGGCAAGTGAAGATGGTGTCTGGTGCGGACCAGGAGGGTCCGGGGTACTTCTCCTTTGCAGGGAAGCAAGGGCCAGTCTGGAGCAACCAGACCAGCGGTGTTGTTTCAAGATTTCGTTGTCTAGGAGGCCACTAGCCAGCCGGCAAGTGACAAGAAAATGCGTCGAATAGCAATCAAGCAGAAGGGCCCCACACAGATCTCGTAGATGCTGGAGGGCTAGTCTTCGGTGCAGGAGCTGCTCGGGGCTGGGGCTTCTCAATCCCCAAAGCACTTTCTCGAGGGTGCTTCAGAGGTCGTGCTGGAAGCGAAGTGCAGTTCTTCAAAGATGGCCGGTTCCACGTGTCTCTTCGCACCCACGGGTCTCAGATGTGCTGCAGATGTGGGTAGAGGTCGGAGAGGTCTGGGAGTCCGGGTCTTGTCGAGCTCTGAGGTCTGGTTCCGGCAGGAAGGACGACAAATTTAACCGCTAGGACGCTTGATGGTGCCTGCTTTTGCAGGGTGGTCACTCCTTGGCCACAAGGGAGATTTCTTCAGTCTTCTGTGGAGCAGAACTTCGAAGTCCAGAGTTTCTTCTGGTAAAGTTTCAATTCAGGATAATCTAATTTGGAATGGGACCAGCTCCTACCTTTATTCTGCTAAAGGGGGCTGTACTAGCGACTAGGTCCCTCCCATGGGTGGGACCAGGAAGGGGGGTGGTTACACCCCCTATCCTTTGTCCGGTTTCGCGCCAGAGCTGGGGCTGGAGTGCCCCAGCAACTGGTTTGAACCGGGGTATGCACAGGGACACCTTGTGTGCCCCAGGCATGTCTCATTCCTTTCAGCCCTGCCTTACACAAAGTTCTGTCTGGGGTGGTGCTGGCACCTCCCCAGGCAGGAAACCCTTTGTCCAGGCCTCCCTTGCTGGAAGGACTCCCAGCAGCACGAGGTCAGACTTGTTTCTGTGGCAGCAGCATCCATTTTGTGATGCTGAGGCTCGGGTTAACTTTAACCGGAGTTCTCGTTCTGTACATGTCGTGTCCCTCTAGAAGGGTGGAATGCTACCCCTGTCGCCAGAACTGGTGAGGGGGTAGTATTCCAAATCGTATGACACCTTACTCGACCTGTTTTGATAATGCTATGCCAAAGTTAGCAATAACTGCGAGGATTATAATGCACTTAAGAGTATATGGTATAGCGTTATCATGGAAACAGCTAAAGGACTTGGTTCCGAAAGCTGCAGACAGGCTCAGCTCATACTAGAGTACCATCTCACATATTTCCAAGCACTCTGCCTTCAGGATTGATAATGCCTGCCATAGGAGTGACTCATCGGAGTATATGTGTCTATTTTGGGTTAGATATAGGTATACTATATCTACAGCAAAGGGTGATTACACCACCTTGCCCCAGCTGTGTTACCAGCCAGTTGTGTCTGTTTAGATGGCCAGCCAGGGGTGGCATAATACATGCTGCAGCCCCTGGTAGGCCTTGGGTGCACTTATGCCCTGGGTACCTATGGTACACTGTACAAGGACCTACAAGAGTGACCCAATACCAATTGGTAAATGCACCTAAAGTACATGTGCGTCAATTTAGAGAGAGAACAGCTAGGCTGTGGGTCTGAATAGCAGGCCCACAGCCAGGGAAAGTCGTAAACCAGTGAAGCAAAAAGCTAAAATCTGGGGTGACCATAGGATTGCAGACCCTACTCTCCTACAACCGGGATAGTCAGAACTAACATGTCTTCTCCCTCTAGAAGGGTGGAATGCTACCCCCGTCGCCAGAATTGGCGAGGGCGTAGTATTCCAAAGCGTATGACACCTTACATGACATGTTTGGATAAAGCCAAACCAAAGTTAGCATTTAACCGCAAGGTTCATAATGCACTTAAGAGTATATGGTATGGCAATATCATAGAACAGCTATAAGGACATGGTTCCGAAAGCTGCAGACAGGCTCAGCTCATGCTAGAGCACCATCTCACACATAACCAAGCACTCTGCCTTCAGGATTTTTAATTTGTTTAAACCAAAAGGGTTTCATCCGTTCTGGGAGCCTGGCAGGACGTCTAATACATATTTTCAAACAAGGGGTACCAGGCCACTAATTTCAGTACTGCTAATTAATACTGCAGATTCGAAATACAACGCAAAAAATCATTGTACTTTACTTTCATATTTGTATTGATTCAACTTCATTTCAAACAACTGTTCATTACTCTTGATGCATTGGAGGAATACACATTTCATTCAGTATATTGTGCAAATCAAAATTGTATGAAAAGCATTTTACAAAAACATATAATCAAAAACAAAGACAAAACACTGTTGTATTTGCATCAATTAATTACACCAGTCCAAAATTTCAACAATTGTCTGACAAAATTCAAATTCTATGTGGCACTATGACAGGCAGGCTGCGGGGAAAATTATTTTTTATAAAAGTTCGCTCTCTGGGTATGTTTCAATTATGAGACCCTCACTAGAGTCCCATTCAATGTTGGTCCTTCGCAGACGATTAAAGACGCGCCAACGCGTTTCCAATACCCTTCTGCATTGTGGGATTATCATCAGGGCTTTAGACCACGGTGTAATCCTGGTAATTAACAAAATAATATATAATGAGTAGCGCCCTTCTTTGCCTCTCCTTATCAGACTTTTAAATAAACCAACCCACTAAGTACATACCAAGAGTACCTTATAGGTTTTGATGGGGTTCTTTAAAGGGTCCATCTTCTGTCCTTAAACACAACCAAATTGATTTTATATAAGTTTGAGTCTGACGTTATGGGACAATCTTAACTACTATTGTTCTTTTTAATGACTTAGAGTTGGAAGCACTTACTGGAGTCTTCGTACATCTATTTCGATGACTCTCCACTTGTGTTCGTGTTTCCAGACACGGTTAACTTAGGACGTTTTGAATTCACCCTGCAAACAATTAAATTGCCATTTTTTATACAGAACGAAGTTGCTTACTGTTTGTGTCTTAGGAAGAGCTTTCCACAGCATTTCTCTTACTTGTATGAAACGTTCCTCTTCTACCAGATTAATTGTATCCTCATCTAAATTTGGGGCAGCCTCATTTCCTGTCACAACCAAAGAGAGGAAACTTTTTTTTTTAAACGCAGTGTAAATGGAAAGCTATTTGTTTAAATGTGCGCTTTCATCGTCCTTATTAATCTGTATGCTGCAGCCCATTATGTTCTAACATTGCACGTTGTCGCGATGGAGTACTTGAACCACTGTGCCATTTTTGTTCTGTATGGCAGTTTCACCGCCCATCTACTTCACATTTCATAACTGTGTTTGCGGCGGGTTTCACTTACTTTGCAACTGTGTTCTTCTGGCATAGATTCAGTCTTCTCTCACCAAAGGTGTATCACTCGATGCTTATGCTGTCTCTGCCTTTATGCGTGTCATCATCGTGTTCCTTGTCCCTTTGGATTCTGGGACTTGTGGTTCCAATGTTCAAGTTTGTGCTTGGTTCAACTCGCTTAGCTCATTCAATCCTCTTGTTGTACAATGGAACTTTAGAATTAGATACGCTTCTTTTTTAGCCAACATATTTTCTAAATTGCCTCCGCGTGGGGGCAATTTAATACCAGATAGTACAGTCCATTGAAAGTCTCTTTCTGAATGTTGTTGGTCAACAAAATGTTGCACCATTGGGGCGGTCAGTACTTTATTTTTGATGCGCGATCTGTTGTACGATTCGCTGGTTCACCTGTTGGGTCATTTTGCAAATGTATATTTGAGAACATGGGCATTTGATCGCATAAATGGTATTCCTAGTTTTACAGTTAGTGAACTCCTTGTGTGTCCATTTAATGCTGTCATGTATAAACTCATGGCCCTTAATTGTCGTACCGCAGACGGAGCAGTTACCACATTTTCTGTGACCTTAAATGGGGGGGGGGGGGGGGGGGGGGGGGGTGGTAACTTCCACTGCGTGCGCAAATCACTGACTGGCGTTGGTGTTCGTCCCAAGGCGCCTCTGATTATTTTTTGCCCAATGTTTTTATTTTTACGCATGGCAAATAGAGGTTTTTCCATCTGGAGGTCCAATTCGGTTAAAAGGTGCCAATTCGATAGGATGATCTTCTTCTTGTATTTATTGGTATGTGGACTAAACGTGGATACACACACCAGTTTCTCCATAGGAGGTTTCACTCTTTTGATTAGCAGGGTGTCTCGTGGTGTATACCAAGCTCTTTTGACAGCGTGTTTCAACAATTTTCGGGGATAACCTCGATCTCTTAATTGGTTGTTAAAGGTGGATGCTTTAACCATAATATCTTCTTTGCGCGTGCAATTGCGCCTTATTCTTAGTAACATACAAGTAGGAGAAATGCTGTGGAAGGCTCTTGTCTTTGTTTATGATTATATGTTTTTGTAAAATGTTTTTCATACAATTTTGATTTGTACAATATACTGAATGGAATGTGTATTCCTCCTATGCATCAAGAGTAATGAACAGTTGTTTGAAATGAAGTTGAATCAATACAAATATGAAAGTTAAGTACAATGATTTTTTGCGTTGTATTTCAAAAGTTCAGGATTGTTAAGGCCTGCCATAGGAGTGACTTATAGGTTACTGTGTGTCTATATGTAGGTAGGTATAGGAATGCTACACCTAAGCAAGGGGTGTTACACGACCTTGCCCCAGCTGAGTGATCAGCCAGTTGTGTCTATTTGTGTGGCCAGCCAGAGGTGGCATAATATGTGCTGCAGCCCCTGGTAGGCCTTGGTTACACCTATGGCCTGAGTACCTAGGGTACACTTTTACAGGGGCTGACAAGGTGACCCAATTCCCAATTGTGTATGTACATAGAGTACATGGCTTGAATTTAGAGAGAGTGCATCGGGCTGTGGGTCTGATTAGCAGGCCCACAGCCACATCTAAGTCGAAAACCAGTAAAACAAAGCAAAAAGTGTGGGTGACCATAGGAAGAAGACCCTACTCTCCTACACCGGGTCTCGGTCAGGTTGACGCTGCGGCTTCTGGGGCTGATGGCCTCCTGCATCCTTCTGGGGCATCACGCCTGGTGGTGGATGCGGGCTCTGCAGTGGGACCTGAAGTTTCAGTGGGCCCAGCATCAGGGCAACCTGTCCGACCATGTCATGATCTCGGAGGGCACTGCAAGACAGTTGCAGTGGTGGCTCACGGACCGCGATTGTCGGCTGCACTTCCCTCTCCCTTCCCCAACCGGAGCACGTAGTTGTGACGGACGCGTCCCTCCAGAGCTGGGAAGGTGACATGGGAGAGGTGGAGATCAGAGGCCTCTGGTCTCTGGCGGAGTCCCGGCTCCATATCTACCTTCTGGAGCTGCGGGCGATTCGTCTAGCACTGATGGCATTCCTCCCCTCTGTCTGGGGGAGTGTAGTGCAGGTGTTCACGGACAACACCACCGCCATGTGGTACTGCAACAAACAGGGCGGGGTGGGGTCGTGGACCCTCTACCAGGAGGCTCTGCGCCTTTGGCAGTGGGTGGAACGTCAGGGCGTGACCCTGGTGGCCAACACCTGGCAGGTTCTCTGAACTCCAGGGCGGACAAGCTCAGCCGAAGATGCATGATGGATCACGAATGGCATCTGAACTCTGACGTGGCGCAAGGCCTCTTTCTGCAGTGGGGAGAGCCTTGGTTAAATCTATTCGCCACCGAAGAGAATGCGCAATGTCATCAGTTCTGCACGTTGGATTTTCCAAGGCGGCACTCGCTTGGGGACGCTTTTTGTCACGAGTGGAGTTGTGGTCTGTTGTACGCCTTTCCGCCTATACCACTTCTGCCCAGAGTGCTGAAGAAAATCAGGCGCAACCGGGCCCAAGTCATCCTTGTGGCTCCCGACTGGGCGCGAAGGTACTGGTATCCCGAGTTACTCAGTATGTCAGTCGATCCCCCGGTTTGTCTGCCTCTTCAGGAGGACCTTCTGTCGCCGCAGCAGGGGACGGTCCTCCACCCGAACCTGTCCAGTCTCCACTTCCAAGCTTGGAGATTGAGCGGCGACAGTTGAGGCCATTTGACTTGCCTCCTGAAGTCTGTAACCTCATTCTGGCAGCCAGGCGTCCCTCCACAAAGTCGGTATACGCCTGCAGGTGGAACGGATTTGTGGGATGGTGCACAGCTAAGGCTGTGGATCCTCTCAATGCCCCTCTTTCTGAGGTTCCACTCTTCCTTCTTTCTCTTGCCCAGCAGGGGTCTGCTCTGGGCACTATCATGGACTACCTTTCTGCCCTTTCAGCCTTCCTAAGGCTACCTGATCAGTCTTCTTTGTTCAATTTCCCCATTGTAAACCGATTCTTAAAGGGCATCACTCATGTTCCCTCCTGTTCCTTTTGTGATGCCCCAGTGGGACTTGAACCTGGTTCTAACTTTCTTGATGTGCGCTCCCTTTGAGCCGCTTCATAACTGTCCTCTCCGTCTTCTTACACTTAAGACTGCTTTCCTGGTTGCCATTACCTCTGCCAAGAGAGTGAGTGAGATCCAGGCTCTTTCCTCTAAACCTCCTTTCCTTTCTGTCCATCCGGACAAGGTTGTGTTGCGGACAAAACCCTCATTCCTGCCCAAAGTAGTCACAGCCTTCCACATCGGGCAGTCCATCACCTTGCCCACCTTCTTTCCGCCACCGCATCCTTCGAAAGAGGAAGAGAGGCCCTCTTATTATCTGGATCGCACACGCCAGTTCCGGGTGGATGACCAACTCTTTGTTGGTTAAGTGGACGCTAAGAAAGGACGGGCAGTGCACAAGCGGACCATCTCTCGGTGGATCGTGTTGTGCATCCAAGCGTGTTACTCTTTGGCTAAGAAGGAACCTCCTGTTGGGCTGAGGGCCCACTCCACTCAGGCCACGGCGACTACTACTGGCCTGGGCAGAGGAGTCCCCTTGCAGGACATTTGTTAGGCAGCTACATGGGGCTCGCTGCACACGTTCGCAAGGCACTACTGCCTGGACAGCCAAGTCCGGAAGAATGGCTTCTTTAGCCGTTCCATCCTCCAGGACTTTCTGGTGTGATTATTGGTTCGCAGACCCTCCACCGGGGTTGGTATTGCTGGGGTATCTATTCTAAGGTAAGGAATCTATCACTAACGTGTCTCTTTCAGATGCACAAGTTACTACTTGTGTAACAATATATCTGTAAGAGACATTAGTTAGTGATAGATTCCTTACCGACCCACCCATCCTCCCCGTTCTGCGAACCGAAATCTAGGGTTAAGGTCATCTCCTTTCAGGGCCCTAGTTTTATGGCACCAGTGTTGGTTCTATCATGGCTCTGCGTATCTGGTGCGGAAAAGCTGTGTATAAGAACTGACGTAAGCGCGCGAGGGCGGCGTCTATGTACTCCTGCGATGTCATTCTGGCACTAACGATGCCAACGATGGACGCGGAGCCACGGACGACGTCTACCGACGCGCAGGGGTATTGCTACGCAAAAGTTTCCGGATCCAGTCTGACGCCTGGGGATATTCTAAGGTAAGGAATCTATCACTAAATAAGGTCTCTTACAGATATTTCGTTACACATGTAGTAACTTGTGCGTCCGGCTCCATGCCTGCCGTTGCCTGGTCTGCACGCGACGCTAGAGGAGATTAGCTCTTTCCTCATGGCAATGAGGTTGCGCTTCCCTCCGTCGGAATCCGCCTAGGCGCCTTCGGGCCCCGCGGGTTTGTCTGGGAGCCCAAGCGGGCCAGCGGCTCCGGCGCCGACGGGTGCTTCGGCTCCGGCGCCGTCAACGACTTTGGTCCTGACACTGCAGGGCTCCTCAGGATCCTGGCCTGGAACCGTGATGTCGCCGGTCGACCTTACAACTCCTCTGCTGGCGCCGTCACCAAGGGTGTCACCCCTGATGCCGTACCCAGACGACGTCGTCCCCCGTCCCGTCCCATCCCCGGTCCGGATCCGACGCCGATCGGTGAGCCCTTCACCGACGACCCGGTTCCATCATTTATTCCTGAGAGATGGATGACGAGGGGGACTGGGAGGGGTCTGAGGACCCTCTGGCACTACAGTGCCAGTTGAGCCAGGACTGGGCAGACGAGCTGGGGGAGGCCAGTGGTCTGGACACTTCGCCCGACACTGGATTTGTCTCCCCTCCTACTGTGACTACGGAGGAGGGTCGGCTGCTTACAGCGTGGTTTTGACTAGGGCAGCCAAGGCCTTGGCTCTTGAGCTCCCGGTCACGGCCGTGAGGACTAACCTCCTCACTGAGGTGCTCATACCTCAGGCAAGCTCCTCAGAGCCTTTCCTGCCGTTTGCAGAAGCCCTCACTGACGTTCTGGTGGGCACCTGGTCCAAGCCCTCTACGGGCCTTCCCGTAGATTGGAACGTGGCCCGACGCCACCACCCGGCTCCGGCAACCCCCACCTTCCTGTCCGTTCACCCCACCCCTGAGAGCCTAGTGATCCTGGCCTCTACCTCCCAGACCACATTCCCGACTGCTCCTCCGGATCGGGAATCCAAAAGGTACGATCAGTTTGGGAATAAACTGTTCTCCTCACTGAGTTTGGGGTAGCGGTCTGTCAACACCGCCTGGCTTTTGGGCCGTTACACCCACTCTCTGTGGGAAACGGTTGCGGAAGTGCTGCCGCAGTGCCCGGCGGAGGTCCAGGCAAAGCTTGCCCTAGCGGAGGGACGGGATGCAGCACGCTATTCGATACGGGGTGGACTGGATACCAAGGACTCGCCGAGCAGGGCGATTGCAACAACGGTGGCGGTTCGACACCATGCCTGGCTGATGTCCGCCAACTTTTTGGGGAATGTCCAAGCCACCCTTATGGACATGCCCTTTGATGGCCGTCGCCTCTTTGATGGCCTTCGCCTCTTTGATGGCCTTCGCCTCTTTGATGGCCTTCGCCTCTTTGATGGCCTTCGCCTCTTTGATGTCCGTCGCCTCTTTGGCGGCAAGGCGGACAGTGCGCTGGAGCATTTCAAGGACTCCAGGGCTACGACCAAGTCCTCGGGCCTCGGCCAACGCCAGCAAACTTCCGCCTTTCGCCCCTTTAGTGGCCAAGGAAGGGGCGCCCCCACACGTCCAGCTAGCCACGGGCCGCAGAACCAACCTCAGCGTGGTCGCGGACGTGGTAACCGCCGTGGCAGTGCAGGGGGACAACGGCAAGGTCAGTCAACATCCGCCCCTGCAGCATCTGCCTCAAAGTCCTCCTAGTCGTAGCTTTCAGGCCAATTAGACGCCAGAGGGGGCAGGGTTCGCCATCACCTCCTCCACTGGCACTCCGACACATCGGAGAGGTGGGTGCTACAAATTGTCCGAAGGGGCTACTCCCTCCCCTTAGAGGCGACCCCTCCAGCCATGCCACCGCATTACCACCGCATGTCGGGGGATCACTTGCAACTTCGGCAGGAGGAAGTTACGGCCCTCTTGGGCAATGGGGCCATCGAGCGCGTTCCTGGGCCAAAAGTAGGACGTGGTTGCTATTCCCACTAATTTCTGGTACCCAAAAAGGGCAAAGGAGGCCGGAAGGAGAAGTTCAAGATGCTGACTTTGGCTCAGGTCTTAGCTGCACTGGACCCGGAAGACTGGATGGTAGCGTTGGACTTGCACAACGCGTATTTCCACATCCCAGTCCTGCCGACCAACCGGCTTTACCTGGTGTTCACGTTAGGCCACAAGCACTTTCAATTTACCGTGCTCCCCTTCGGCCTTACCAGCGCCCCACGGGTGTTCACGAAAGTGATGGCGGTGGTCGCAGCTCATCTGCGCAGATTAGGGGTTTCAGTCTTCCCCCTATCTCGACGATTGGTTGTTGAAGGCGGGCTCGCTCCAGACAGTCATCTCCCACCTCCAGACTACGGCCGCCCTCTTGCACTCGCTGGGATTCTCCATCAACGTGCCGAAGTCACACCTGTGCCCCTCTCGGAAGCTGCTTTTCATCGCAGCGGTTCGGGTTTATTCCCCCCCGAACAGCGGGTTCGGGATAGCCAGGCTCTGATTCCGATCTTTAAGCCTTTATCCCGAGTCTGTCAGGTTGACGCTGCGGCTCCTGGTGCTTATGGCCTCCTGCATCCTTCTGGTGCATCACTCCAGGTGGCGTTTGCGGGCTCTACAGTGGGACCTGAAGTTTCAGTGGGCAAAGCATCAGGGCAACCTGTCCGACAAAGTCCTAATCTCTGAGGGCACTTCGAGACAGTTGCAGTGATGACTCCCAGACCAAAATTCGGTCAGCGGCGGATCTCTCTCCCTTCCCCAAC
Source organism: Lissotriton vulgaris (assembly GCF_964263255.1). Lineage (NCBI taxonomy): Eukaryota > Metazoa > Chordata > Amphibia > Caudata > Salamandridae > Lissotriton > Lissotriton vulgaris. Next base: position 359,763,432 of record NC_141696.1, on the reverse strand, counting down.
CGGAGCACGTAGTGGTGACGGACGCGTCCCTCCTGGGATGGGGAGGCTACATGGGAGAGAGGGAGATCAGAGGCCTCTGCTCTCCGGCATAGTCCCCGCTCCACATCAACCTTCTGGAGCTGCGGGCGATCCGGCTTGCACTGAAAGCATTCCTTCCCTTTCCGGGGAAGTTTAGTGCAGGTGTTCACAGACCACGCCACCGCCATGTGGTACTGCAACAAACAGGGCGGGGTGGCGTCGTGGACCCTTTGTCAGGAGGCTCTGCGCCTCTAGCAATGGCTGGAACACCAGGGCGTCACCCTGGTGGTTCAACACCTGGCAGGTTCCCTGAAGGTGGTTATGGCCTTTCACATCGAGCAGTCCATCACTTTGCCCACCTTCTTTCCGCATCCTTCCAAGGATGGAGAGGCTCCACCGTCTTGACCCAAAACGTGCGCTCTCGTTCTACCTAGACCGCACATGCCAGTTCTGGGTGGATAACCAGCTCTTTGTTGGTTACATGGACGCTAAGAAGGGGCGGGCTGTGCACAAACGGACCATCTCTCGGTGTGTCGTGTTTTGCATCAAGGTCTGTTATTCCATGGCGAAAAAGGAGCCTCCTTTTGGGCTGCGTGCACATTCCACTCGGGCCACGGCGGCTACCACTGCCCTGGGTCGGGGAGTCCCCTTGCAGGACATCTGTCAGTCAGCTAAGTGGGCCTCGTTGCACACGTTTGCTAAACACTACTGCCTGGACAGCCAAGTCCGGAGAGATGGCTTTTTCGGCCGTTCCGTTCTTTAGGACTTTGTGGTGTGATCTTGGTTCGCAGACCCACCACCGGGGTTGTTATTACTGGGGTATCTATTCTAATGTAAGGAATCTAACACTAACCTTTTTTCTTTGAGATTCACAAGTTACTTGCCTTCGGTAACGATATATCTGTAAGAAACAGTAGTTGGTAGTAGATTCCTTACCACCCCACCCTTCCTCCCTGTTCTGTGAACCTATATCTAGGGTTAAGGACATACCTTTCAGGGCCCTAGTTTCATGGCACCAGTGTTGATCTCTGGCATTGCTCTGCGTTCCTGGCGCTGAAAGCTATGTACAAGAACTGACGTCAGCACGCAAGGGGGGCGTCTAAGTACTCCGACGTCATCCCGGCTATCTCGACGACGGACGTGGAACCGCAGACGACACCTACCAACGCCCAGGGGTACTGCTATGCAAAACTTTCCGGATCCAGTCTGATGCCTGGGGATATTCTAAGGTAAGGAATCTAACACTAACTACTCTTTCTTACAGATATATCGTTACCGAAGGTAAGTAACTTGTGCTTTGTGCTTTTATGACTGTCATTATCATGGTCGAATAAAGCTTTTTTGATTGATTGATTGACTGATGAGTGTATAGAGGAAAGCAAGAGTATATACCTGGGAGTTAAACATGGACCAGGAGAGGCAGATATATACTTAACTGCCAATGACAACTGTAAAGCTTAGGATCAGTGCAAACGTTGAGGGTACACACATGCCACCTTCTAGGCAGGGAACACCATTTAAGTTGGAACCTACTGTGGATGATATTTATATGATTTGTTGGAAATGTTGGGAAAGAAATGTTGCCTTCCATTACCACATCAGGGCAACAACGTTTTCTAGGACTTTAAGGAATAACCAAGAAAGTCCTTAAGACGATCTTAATCTGCTCTACAGCTCGCAAGAGGAGCTTAAACGGATAAAGACACCAATCACACTACCTTCTGTAGTTCCATATCTAGAAAAAGAAAACACTGCTCTGGACTCTGCCCTCTCTTGTCCCATTGTTATCATATCCAGATTCAGTTATTGCTGCAGAGGTTTATCACAGATCAGCCAGTTTAGTCATTCCTAACTTCTCCCACATGATTGGGTTGGCCGGTGTATTGACGATTTAGTGAAACAGTGACTAATATAGCCACATTATCTATTAAAGGGGTGAATATAATGGCCATTTTAGGCCTTTATGACAAACTAATATGGAGTGAGAAGGGGTGACAACCCTCAATACCTGGAACAACAAAGGATCTTATTGAAACCAATGGCAGAACTACATAACTCTTTTGCTGAAAAGCCGAGATTCTTCATGCTCCAGAAGTAGAGACAAGATAAACTTACTTTTTATGCTGCTTCTCTTCCCAGTCTCCATCATTTGAAAGAGATGGAGTCAGAATTGTCCTTAGATTTTTTGTAGTAAGGGGCAGTATAAAATTTCAGAGCAATCCCATTTGGTCTCAAGTAATCCTCAAGAGTCTAAACGAAATACTATCCCGGATACCACTCAATCCGAAAACTATCCCACCTGAATCTGCGATAAATGGTACTGGAAAAAAAGCACCATGGGAAGGAGAAACCGGTTTCTTCCGCTAGGAAACTATCGAGCTCCCAAGACCTTCTGGAGTCTCAACATAGTTCCTCAATGGCAGACTCTTCTTGTAGCAAGAAAAATCCAGATACAGAAAAAGATGAAATCTTTGCTTCAACCATCAACTGACGTGTGTGATGCAAGAAAATGTTGAAGCATATTTTGATGACGAGCCCTTGGCAAAGTACTTTCCTAGGGCCCTAGAGTTAGCCTGGATGGAAGAATTGTTTAGGGCTGACTCTGATGCCCTTGCCTTCTGAGTGAACTACAGCCAAATACAGGAGGACTGAGATTGACAACCTCTTCTCCATAACACTGGTAGTGATTTTTATAGCTTGATGTAAAAACGCAATGACCGGGATACTTAACCCGAAGTTTCTGCCCCTCCTTCAGAAGACTCTGAGGAGCCCTGAGGAGAGTTCAGTTCCTTTTTTATGGCCAAATATGCCCTTTACTCACGGTAGTTTCTGGACAGAGATCAGGGAATAGAAGGAAAGGCTGGCCCTCTAAGAATCTCCCTCAACTTAATGGGGATGTGCCGTGTTCTATTTCTCAGTTAGGTGATTGCAGGATGTCAATCACTGTGCCTGCATACTGTATCACCGGACTTTAAGCTCTCCTCAGCATTTTGACAAAAAAGGAACAATACCATGCCGTCCATGCTCTGTTAGCTCATAAGCCGGGATTGAAAACGTGACACCTGGAGTGTGCAGGTGAGCGCCATGCCTCACATTAAAGGTCTACAACTGAGCATCTGTCCTCTCTATTTTAGTCACAACAGTATACATCTTCTGTGAATGCTTTATCCATTGCTTTATCCGCTTTATCATTATAGCGCGCAAGGTTGAACTCCTACCGCTGATAAGGTGTTTATGCTTGTATTGCCTTCCTGGAAAAAGCAAGGTTTTCCTCCATAAGTTTCACTGACTGCATTCAAGACGTGGCAAAAGGATTAGTGCTTGTGGCTGTAACATACTCTAACAGGTGTACTGCTTTGTTATCAGGTTCTGATGCCTTGATGGATTTGATGGACTTGAGTACCTGTAGAGCTCTCATGGCCTTCTGGGCCTACTGCTGGGACGATTCTATCCAATGACCATGACCATCCCCTATTCATTCTGGCTCCATCCATTCTTTCCTCATTAAGACAAAGTTTGTGTGATAAGTTGGCCTGATATGCAGTGCTCACTATTCTAGTGATCACTATGTGAGAAGTTGGCCTGATATGCAGTGCTCACTATTCTAGTGATCACTATGTATCAGTCCAAACAACCCTTATTAATGATTGGTTGTAAGTCAACCGTAGACCAGCTATCCTAGTAGCATGCACAAGAGCAGTCTTTAGGCTAGACTCTAGAGGGCTTGTTAAGCCAGGTGTTATACCATCACATATACCCCTTGAACACCAAGTGAAAGGACACCACACAAGTTGTTATGAAAATAAAAGGATATTTATTTAGAACACAACAACCCTGGACTCTTTATGAGGACAGGGTGCTAAGCACAATACAAAACTCTTATGAAAATACTCAAAGTCGCACAATTTTACAAATGCCCGAGGGGCACGAAAAACCATATACTCTAAAAGTGGAATGCGAAATTACTAGCAGATAAGTACTACTCTATTAGACTTTAGGATCGCTAGGACTGGACTACTGAACCTTCAGATTACTAGCAGGAGGCCTAGGGGGATCGGGTGCAGAGTGTGCACTCACGCGGGATGCGGGACAACGTCTATGGATGCTAGATTTCGTAAAGTTAGTGTTATCGGACGAATCCGACTAGGTAGAGCTGAAACGAAAAAGGATCTGGACCTTTGGATAGTTAAGCTATGCTGGAGTACCGAAATGCTCAGGTTACCTAGCCCAGGGGCTGCGGCTGCATAGGTCTGAAAAGACGTCGGGAATCCTCGTTGCAGTCTATGGAGCCTGAAAGAAGAAGTTGCTGGCAGGCGACCAGTGAAGAGATTCGGAGGGATCCAAGCCTGGATCGATGATGGAGGATACCTGTAAGCAGAGGGGACCAAGTCCTGAATCACTAGCCAGTGATCAGATGGGCACCAGGATGGCACCGGACGAAGTCACCTCGACCAGGTGAGTGTGCGACGCTGGTCTCTGCAGTCTCACAGACCAGGAGGCGTTGTCGGCGATCAGGATGGAGGTGCGAGCTGTCCCACAAAGGTATCTGCTGTCGACGTCGCTGGACCCAGGATTGGGGCAACAACTCTTGGCAAATGCAAGCCCACGCGGTGGACTCAAGATGGCATCTGGAGTGGTCCAGGATGGTCCGGGGTGCTCCTCTGTTGGAGGGGAGCAAGGGCCAGTCTGGAGCAACCAGACCAGCGGTGTTGTCGTGGTGCGTCGTCAAGAGGGCCACAAGCCAGCAGGCAAGTAGCCGGACAACGCGCTGAGCAGCAAAGAGCAGAAGGGCCCCATGCAGATCTGGTGGATGCTGGGGGGCTGGACTTCGGTGCTGGAGCTGCTCAGGGTTAGGGCTTCTCGAACCCCAAAGCACTCACTCGAGGATCCCTCGGCAGTCGTGCTCGATAAGCGTTGTGCAGTTCTGAAGATGACCGGTCCCTCGAGGTCTCGTCACACCCACGGATCTCAGCTGGGCTGATGATGTAGGTAGAGGTCAGAGGTGCCAGGGGATCCGGGTCTCATCGTGCTGGTCGGTCGGATTCCGGAGGAAGGATGTGCAGCAAACCGCAGTGTTCTTAGATGGTGCCTGCGGGTGCAGGGTGACTACTCCTTAGTCACAAGGGAGAAATCTTGAGAAGAAGTCTTGAGTTCCTTTCGTAGAAAGTAGTTTCAGGATTCAAAGATGATCTAATTTGGAAGGGGTCCGCTCCTATCTTTATACTAGGAAAAGGGGCTGGCACGCGACTAGGTCCTGCCCATGGGTGGGACCAGGAAGGGGGGTGGTTACACCCCTCTCCCATGCCGGACTTTCCCCAGCTCAGGGGCTGGTGTGCCCCTGGACCTGGTTCTAGCCGGCTTATGCATAGTGAGCACCGGGGTGCCACTTGCAGTCACCTTCCTCTAAAGCCCTGCCTACCCAGGATACACAAAACCCTGTCTGGGATGGTGCTAGCACCGCCCCTGACAGGAAACCCTTTGTCCAAGCCTCCCTCGCTGGAAGGACTCCCAGCAGCAGGAGGTCAGACTTGTGTCTGTGGTGGCAGCATCCATTTTTTGATGCTGAGGCTTGAGTTAACTTTAACCGGGGTTCACAGTTACATACATGTCGGGTCCCTCTAGAAGGGAGGACTACTAACCCCGTCGCCAGAATTGGCGAGGGGTTAGTATTCCAATTCGTATGACACCTTACTCGACATGTTTTGATGAAGCGATACCAGAGTTGGCATATAACCGCGAGGATTATAATGCACTTAAGAGTATATGGTACGCGTTATCATGGAACAGCTATTAGGACTTGGTTCCGCAAGCTGCAAACGGGCTCAGCTAATGCCAGAGCACCATCTCACATGATTCCAAGCACTCTGCCATCAGGATTGTCAAGGCCTGCCATAGGAGTGACTGATAGGAATACGGGTGTCCATTTTAGGGTTAGATATAGGTATACTATATCTAAAGCAAAGGGTGATTACACCACCTTGCCCCAGCTGTCGTGCAGTCAGTTGTGTCAGATTTAGATGGCCAGCCAGGGGTGGCATAATACATGCTGCAGCCCCTGGTAGGCCCTGGGTACACCTATGCCCTGAGTTACAGGGTCTGATAAGGTGGCCCAGTACCAATTGGTAAATGCACCTAAGGTACACGTGTCAATTTAGTGAGAGAACAGCTAGGCTGTGGGTCTGATTGGCAGGCCCACAGCCAGGGAAGTCGTAAACCAGTGAAGCAAAAAGCAAAAATCTGGGGTGATCATAGGGTTGCAGACCCTACTCTCCTACATGTTTAGAAAAGTGAACCTTCCCCCCCCCTTACTGCAGGAATTGCTGAATCTGAGAAGAGGACCAAAGAACCTTATAGTCACAGGAATTCAAAATGTGTTAATAAAGCATCTTAGGCATTCCCAAAGCCTAGCATATTAAACATTTTTTCATAGGAGAACTTGATATTGAGCATTAAAAGAAATCTCTCTATACTCCTATTGGTGGCAGTTATGTCTGTGCTTTGTTGTTCTCTTCTTGATGATCTTACTATCTCCTATTAGTAGGCTGACTGACTTTGGTTTTTGCCTTCTTGAGGAAGCTATCTGCGAGCTACTTTAAGGGTTCATTGGTCTGAATTACCTTGCCAGCGACTTCGAGGCACTGCTTCTGGCTCTCCCCGTATATTTCCTTTCTTTAGTTTTATATTGCTACCCTCCCAAATCAAGTTGTTTATAACCCCCGCAGTTTGTGTCCAGTGTGGGACTTTTGTTTATGCACACACCTCTACGTCCATCCCACCAGTTCCCCAGGAGGTTAACAAATACATCAGTATGGTTATTCCTTTAATAAAATGAAGGCTTAGCAGGCATCCTATTGTCATCCACCATTAGCTGTCCGTACTCTTTCCACCTCCATCATTGATAGTTGACTCATCCTTATGCCTGTCGCTTTTTATGGCTAGTTAATTTGTCAGTTGAGCACCGCATAACTTCCTCAATGTCCTCTTACTCCTCCTGTCCCATCATACATCTACTCTGCACACAATCTTAAGCTCTGGTTTGACTTGGACCTCTATACATTGCTTTTAGAAATATTGTTTCAATATTGTCTGTGACTGCTGGTAACCCAACTCTTGTGGTCACTGTTTAGAATGTGGTAATAACATAGATCTTTCAGCCAGAGGCTAGATTACCCCATAATCTTGAATATTTTGTATCTCTCTCTCGCCACCCAAGCACCTTTAGTATGATGTGTGAAGACCCTGCATCTCAGATAGCCTCACTTTATCCAGTATTAGGGGTGTCTTTCATAGATTCACATGCCTGAATCATTCCCCGTCGTCGAGATGGGAGCCTCCGGTACATAGAAAAGTAATGTCCTATAGACATACATGGAGAAGATAGGCCTAAGGGCCTCACCTTAGTAGCCTATCCTTGTCCTTATGTAAAAAGGACCAAACTCTTAGAGTCAGCCAATCAGCTATGACCTCCCTCTAGAACCTTCCTGGCAGGAGCCTCAGTCCCTCAGATTTTCTACCGCACGTTGTGCTAGGGAGTCTCCAGCCTGAGCTCTCCTCAGGATTTCTTTAAAACCATCTACTTAACTTTTGAAAGTGATTTCTTCAGTTCTACATCTCGTCAAGGATTACTTCAGTCCACTTCTTACTGTAGTAAGTGTTTTCTTTCTACTGCTTTCTACAATGTCTGAATCCCAGAAGAAAGCCCTTTTCAGGGCCTGCTCTTCATGTGGGAACAAAAGGCTACATGTGGAGGATAAGCATGCCCTGTGCTTATATTGCCTTTATTCGGACCACGTCCCTGCTGACTGCAGAATATGTAGGTCTTTCCCTAAGAAGACCGTAAGGGACAGAGAAGGTCGCCTGCTCATCTGGCTTGAAAGGCTCAAGGAGAGAGACCACCTGGAATCTTCAGAGGGTAGTGTTTCAAGGACTTCAGAAGTCTCTCTAAAGAGGCCAAGGGTGGCTTCCCCTGGCCCCTCAGACACTCCTCCTAAGAAGGCACAAAAGAAGTCTTCAGAGGCAAGATCTACGACATCTTCAGTGTCTGCCAAAGATACCCAGACTTTTAAGAAGCCTGCTCAGTCATCTAGCAGGCATGCGCAAAGGATTACCACAGCGACAACCACTGTGTCGACTACGACAGCGTCGTCGGCTTCCCCATCGACGACGACAACTCTATCGTCGTCGTCAGCAGGTAGACCTATTTCATCTGTTATCCTGCTAAAATCGTCGTTGACGTCAAACCTTGACTACGAAGATTACACCGTCGACGACGGCATCGTCGATGAAGAGCCCACCGTCGACGACGTCGATGAAGAGCCCACCGTCGACGATCACGTTGACGACGAAGGCGGCGTAGACTACGACGACGTCGACGACGGGATCGCCGTCGACGAGTGCACCGACGACGACCACACCGGCGTCGAGGTAATCGTCGACGACCAAAATGCCGTCTACGGAGATACTGTCGACGAAGACCTTACCGTCGACGAAGACACCGTCGACGGATGACTCGTCGTAGACACTGGCCCTTTCTGAGCCATGGAAGAAGTCCAAGCTCGAAGAAGTGTCGTCTCTAACGCTGCCACCGTCGACGACACCAGCGACAACGGCAGGAACTTCTACATCAAGTTCTGCGTCTGGCAAGGTTGCCAAGCAGCAAATTACGCTGGAAACCACGTCTCCGAGTAAAGTGCAAACGTAGTTGCCTTCTGAAATCTTCCAGAGTGAGGAATCTGAGGAAGAGGAACTCCTGGATCCAGCTACTTCCATTTCGGACCTTCATGTCAAATGCCAGCACAGACGAGGAACAGGAGGAGATGACTTACCATGAACACTCGGTCCACACTAGTGTTCGCACGGAGGTCACCCCGATGGTATGCCTGCCGGTTTCCATTGTCAATGACCTGAAATACCTTATACAGGATTACAAGCAACGCTTCCCGGAAACACCAGCAACGGAAAGTGGGAATCAGACGCCTGCAGTAAATAACCCAGCGTCAGCCCCAAAACAGTCTAGACGTCTCCCTCAAGCCCACCGGGAGAGAATCCAACCTCAGGTGGTGGTATCGTCAGACGAAGATGATGATGATGATGATGATGATGAATTGGAAGAAGGAGAGTTCCAGGAAATCCACTCTGCCCATGATGAGGAAGATGAGTATGTGGCATCTTCCCCAGCTTCACCCCAACCACGCCAAGCAGATTCACCGCCCGTGGATATTGGCGGCTTCCATAAAATTGTGGAAAGAGCGGCAAAGCGATTCCATATGGTTATGGAATCAACTGAAACTGAATGCTTCTTACACGATTTCAAGGAGCAGACGCAGAAGTCAACGAAATCTATTCCAATAATAGAGTTCCTGTGGGAGCAAGGCAAGAAACTAATGTTGACGCCCGCTTCTGTACCTGCGGTTGTTCCACGCCTGGACAAAAAATATAAAGCCCCACTTACAGCGGCAGCTTGCCTCAATGGACACCCGAAACCAGATTCGGTGGTTACACAGGCGGCCCAGAAGAACTCCCGCAACCCTTCCTCCCCTCTATCAGTACCTCCGGACAAAGAAGGCAGGAAGTTGGACACGATCGGGAAACGATTTACGACAACATCGGCCATGACCATCAAGGTGGCCAATTCCATAGCTCTGTTGGGGCGTTATAATCGCCAACTCTGGGAAGACATAATACCCTATTTGGCGGAACTGCCTGACACAGTTCAAGGTGAAGTCAAGGCACTGCTTGCGGAGGGCCAAACCTCAGCAGCGGAAATAATTGACTGTGCTATTGATGCAGCCATGACCGGCTTTCGTCAACTTGCTGGAGCAGCAGTCCTACGCCGTCAAGGATGGCTTAAAGCGACGTCGTTCCGACAGGAGGTGCAATCAAAAGTGCTAGACATGCCCTTCGACGGCCAGCACCTTTTTGGGGACAAGATCGATGAAGCACTACAAACCATAAAAAGAAGGACACAGATACTGCCAGGGCACTGGGTACCCTGCAAGCGCGGAACCAGTCCTTTCGAGGCAACAGATCCAGAGGACAATCCTCTTACCGAGGTTCCTATCAGAATAGGTCCTCGTATTCCTACCAAAATAAAAACCAATATCAACAGAAACACCAACAAAGTCGTCAATCTTCTTACGGAAGATCAAACTTCAGGGGCAAAAATCAGAAGAGGGGTACTGGCGGCCGCCAGTGACCTATTACTCCAGCCAGTCCAGCCACCCTATCCCTCATTACAAATTGGAGGAAAATTGACCCATTTCCTAACAAATTGGCAACTCATCACCACAGACCGGTGGGTTCTCCAAATAATAAGATTCGGCCATTCCCTGGAATTCACCTCCATCCCTCCTACAACACCTCCCCGCAGACGACCACACAAACACCTACGCCTGCTTCTCAACGAAATTTCTGTGATGCTGAAGAAAGGGGCAATCAAACGAGTTCCAACACCTCTGAAAGGGAAAGGCTTCTATTCCCGCTTCTTTCTTGTACGCCAGAAGGAGAAAAAATGGAGGCCCATTCTGGACCTCCGAGCGCTCAACGCTTTCCTACTGAGCCAATCGTTCAGGATGGTGACGATTCAAGAAATACTAGGCATGCTAGAAAAAGGAGATTTCATGACATCTTTGGATCTCCAAGATGCCTACTACCATATCCCCATCCTCAAGTGTCACAGAGAATTCCTGAGGTTCGAAGTCGCAGGACAACATTACCAATTCAAGGTCCTGCCGTTTGGCCTCAAGTCCGCGCCGCGGATTTTCACAAAGTGCCTTGCACCGGTGGCAGCTTTCCTGCGTCAAATGGGTCACCAAGTCTTCCCCTACCTCGACGACTGGCTGGTGAAGGCACCCTCAGCTATCGGCGTGACCGAATCCTCCAACGCCTGCACCAATCTTTTTCAAAGGCTAGGATTAACTCTCAATCTCAAGAAATCCTGCATGATCCCTACAACAAACATTACCTTCCTCGGGGCGACATTGGACACGGAGTGAGCAAGAGCCTTCCCCTCGATGGAAAGGACAAACAAGATAATATCTCTGGCCACGGCTGTGGCGTCAAAGAAGAGCCTAAAAGTCCGGACCTACAAGTCTCTCCTGGGCATGATGTCTTCCTGTATACTCCTCATCCCTCACTGCAGACTCAGGATGCGCCCATTGCAGGAGGCCCTCACGAACCAATGGACTCAGAGTACAGGTTCTTTCGAGGACGTTGTGAAAATAGCATCAAAAATATCCAAGAATCTGGACTGGTGGAGGTGTCGCAAGAATCTATCTGTAGGCCTGCCATTTCTACTTCCGGCAACACCTCTGGTGATCACCAAGGACGCCTCCCTGGAACGATGGGGCGCTGTCCTCCAAGACCTTCAGATAAGCAGCAAGTGGGCCACTCTGGAAAAACAGCTCCATATAAACCTTTTGGAGCTGAGAGCTGTGTATCTGGCACTACAGGCCTTTTTACTACGCATCCAGAACTCCCAGGTGCTCGTCAAAACGGACAACACCACGACGATGCACTATCTCAACAAACAGGGAGGAACGCGTTCGCTCACTCTATCACGCGAATCGCAAAAGATCTGGAACTGGCTAGTACTACATGGAATCACGCTCAGGGCGGACTATGTACCAGGCAAGGACAATACCATTGCGGACGCCCTAAGCAGGCAAAGATCCCTCTCCCACGAGTGGGAACTGAGCGAAAGCGCACTGACTCACATATTCTCTCAATGGGGAGTCCCAGGAATCGACCTGTTTGCCACCAGGGGGAACGCCAAATGCCCAAACTACGCAAGCTGGCATCCCCAACAGGGGTCACTCGGAAATGCCTTTTCCATCGGTTGGTTCAGCGTGTTTGCGTACGCTTTTCCTCCGTTTCCGATGATCCCAAGAGTCCTCAGGAAGATGAAGGCGGAACCTTGTACCCTTATCCTAATTGCCCCGTTCTGGCCGAGGCAGCACTGGTTCTCGGATCTTCTTCGCCTCTCCATCAGGACACAGATTCGTCTGCGGCAGCACCCGAACCTCCTCACGATGTCCAACTGGCAAGTACAACATCCGAACCTGCCATCGCTCAGGTTATCGGCCTGGCTCCTGAGCACAGAGTTCTGTAGCCTGAATATCCCGCAGGACTGCAGAGACGTATTGGCAAAAGCGAGAGCGGACAGTACCAACAAAACCTACTCTCTCAAATGGAAAAGATTCTGCATTTGGTGTTCAGAGCAAGGCCTGCGGCCACTGCATATCACACCCGAGCAAATTCTGCCATATCTCCTGCATTTGGCACAGTCAGGACTGGCGCATGCATCCATAAAGGTTCACCTGGCGGCTATCTCACGGTTCACCAGAACTTTCACAGGACCTTCTCTGTGGTCCAGTAGACTGGTAAAACAGTTCCTAAAGGGACTTTATAGATCCTTCCCGAGACCGCGGAAGGTCCCTCCGACATGGCATCTCAACCTAGTCCTCGACCAACTCATGAGGCATCCTTTTGAGCCCATTCATCGAGCATCCATCAAGTACATCTCATGGAAAACGGCTCTTACTCGCTTTAACATCTGCCAAGAGAGTAAGCGAGCTACAGGCTCTATCCATTCAGGAACCATTCATGCAGTTCAAACAGGACAGGGTGGTGCTGAGACCGAATCCTAAATTCATACCGAAAGTGCCTTCAGACTTTCATCTCAATGAACCGATAGTCCTTCGGTCTTTCTTTGCGAACCCTTCCACCGCAGCAGAAAGAACACTACATTCTTTGGATCTCAGGATGTGTCTAAAGTTCTACCTAGACAAAACTAAGACTTTCAGAAAATCTTCACAACTATTTGTGGCATACAGCAGACCGAGAATGGGTCTGCCTCTCACGAAACCAAGCATCTCAAGGTGGATCTCCTCAGCGATAGCATTCTGCCATGACAAGGCCGGACGGCCTTTGAGTGATCATGTTACTGCGCATTCCACTAGGGCGATGTCCACATCGGCAGCACTGTTCGCTGGAGTGCCGATTTTGGAAATATGCAGAGCGGCGACCTGGAAATCGCCACACACTTTCTCCAGACACTACTGCCTGGATATCGAACTTCAGAAGGATGCAGCAGTGGGCCAGGCGGTGCTTCGCCATCTCTTTCAGTGAGGTGAGCCTTCCTACATCCCGCCATCTGGGTATGCACATTTTTTGTCTTTATGATATTCTGCTTTATGCTATCATTCCAATGTTATATGATGATATGTGTATTGTCTAACATGACTTAAAGGGAACATTACTTCAGAAATGTGCATAAGTTATTGCTAACTACTCTGATTCAGGCATGTGAATCTATGAAAGACACCCCTAATACTGGATAAGAAATGCGTTACTTACCTGTAACAGCAGTTATCCAGTATTGGTGTCTTTCATAGATTCACATGCAACCCTCCCGCCTCCCCTGGAAGGACTCACATCCCTCTCTAACTGTATTACGCCTACCTAGCTGGGTGCGTACGAAAATCTGAGGGACTGAGGCTCCTGCCAGGAAGGTTCTAGAGGGAGGTGATAGCTGATTGGCTGACTCTAAGAGATGAGTTGTTGATAAAGCGATATTTTTGAAGTACTACCTCTCTATTCTTCTAATAGTTAATTGTGCATCCTGCTGACTAAATTGGCTACCAGTAATGCCTTATGGCAGCTAGCTTTTAAGTCATCCTACAGTTGAAGGTACATTGTGAATATTTAACCTGTTTTGTAGAGGTGAAAGGTGTTTCACATTCAAGCTCTTCCACACGTCACAGAGTGAACAGATGCCAATAGTGTCCTACTGCTTAAAGCCTTTTAGGCATGTTTGCCTCAGTGAGGTCCCTTACCAGAGCGGTGTTTGTAGTGTAAGTGTATCCACCTATTCAATGCAGCGATGAGCCATTTGCTATCTTTTTAAGTGCTGTTGTGGAATGAAGGTGTACTGTGTTACTCCTAAACTAAATGTTTAGTAGGTTGGATGCTGTGCTAAAGGTTGTTACATAGATTGTCTGTCTCGTGTTTTTCTCTGATCGCCAGTAGAGAATCTTTGTATAGTTCTGTGCTCTTTTCTATGCCTGATTAACTACTTGGTGTGAGTAGTTTTTCTCTGCCAGTTTTCTGCAGAGTTTGTGAGTCTGCCTTGAAATCACTCACATTGGAACAATGTCTGTGAAGACACAGGAACTGTCCAAAAGAAGAGGTCACCTCGTTAGGGACTTGGTATGAAAACTGTTAAATAACAGCAGATTGTTTCTATTGGTAGGCTTATGAAACGTCTGTGAAATCAGTCTTCCCTCCCTTGCCTTAATTTACAAATCCAGAAAAGGCAGAGATGTATTGGTGATAATAGAGGTGGAGTGTAGAATGGGGTTCCGGCTGTTGAATCAATCCAGAAACTCCTTTATGGAGCCCCGATCACCTCTTCATAATAGGAGGACATAGTCTATGAACTGATGCCAGAGTCTGATTTGTCCTTTCCACGGCTTTTCTGACATATATATAAAATCCTTCTCAAATTGTGAGATGTACAAAAACGCCTGGCTTGGTGCAAATCCGCTGCCTATGGACATGCTGTAGCATTGAAGATGGATGGTACTGTTTAATTTAGAAGAGTTTCCGGTAAGCGCTATATGTGCTATATCTGGTATGAATGATCGAGGTGTTTGAAAATCCTAATCCTGTTGATACAAGATGTTTTCAATTACTCTCAGGGTCTCCATTTGTGGTATATTATTATAGAGGGATTCAATGTCCAGCCCTACCAGGAGCTCTGTTTCCGGATCAAATTCCTTTTCCGTGATGAGATTTAAGCATCCCTTGTGTCTTTAAGATGGGATTCCGTTTTTTTGGACTAATGGTTTCAGAAAAAAATCACGTATCTTACTAAAGAAATCGGGCAATTAACTTCTCATCTCAAAGATGTTCAGCACATTTGTTGAACATACCAAACTTTATTCAGGCCTCTCTTGGTGTGCTGATAATGTAATATCTGTGAGGTTTATGACTATATTCAGTATTTCCTGGTTACTCTTTAGTTGAGGTCCTTCCACTGGACTCTTTCCTTTTCTTTTTTTCCTCTTCCTTTGCCCCTGCCTCTCCCTAAAAAAGGGCGGGGATTTTGTTGATATTGGAAGGATTGCATTGGTTGCAACATGTGAGAGCCACCATTGCCTTTGCCAATGCTTTTCTTGCAGATGTCTTGCAGCATCAGCAATTAAGAAATGAGACCGCTGCGTCATTCTGTATAAGCGCCCATTCGTCATACTGATTTTGTTAAAGAAGTGTACCTCTACCCTGAGTGCCCACCAGTGCGGTTATTTGGATTCCTAATGCAGATTTTTTTTCTCTCATAGGTAAACCCGGATCATGTATGTGTACCCTGACGAAGGCCTGTTTGGTGAATGCTGGTCTTGTTGGACCGGGAAGGGTGCCCAAAGCACTGCCCTCATAGTGGTGGAAGGCTACTGCCTTCACCATGAATTAATGTAATGATGCTGTCGAGGCTGAATGGCTTTTAAGAAGTATATTGTATAAAACCCTGGTACCAATACAAGTGTAACAGAGTGTCCAGTTCCTGCTCAAGCTCCCATTTCCTGTCCCAACATTCAATATTACTTCACTATAAGAACCTCCCAAGTATAGAAGCTCCCAAGGTACATTTAACACATAACACATCTTCCTGTTTAATAAGAAAATACTACTTTTAAAGGAAACATACTTAGAACTATAACAAGAACCTAATATAAACTACAAATTAGAAACATTGATCACATTATTCTACAGGTGGAAACGTTTTCAAAAAGATTTTTAATAGCATAAATTATTACATAATACCCAATGTAGGGGCAAATGTGTGGAGGGTAGATTGAATGAAAATACTTATCCACAAACCTAATTTTGAAATCTTTTAGTAAACTGCTCCAGTTATCTGCGAGACTTTCAATATGGCCACACTAATCTGGAAGTACTGAAATTAACTGAATGCAGTTATTATGGATTAATACAAATCCTATAATAACCACAATCAATCACATCTAATAAAACCATTAAGGGTTTATAGAGGTTCCTCTTATTACAATATCAAAACATTGTTATTTTCAAACATCTTTACAAGAATAGAACATTAAGAAATACATTGTATAATGTGATAGTATCAGCAAATAAAATCTTAATATATTTTTATTAAACAAAACAATGCGGACTGCAATAAAGCACTGTCAGCAGAGCAAGGCTAGTCATTAAACCCAAAAGAGCAAATACTTTCAGCAAATTCTGAAGGTAAACACAGTTAAATAAGATTAATTGTCTGAGTCGAAACAAGGCCACGTCTATGAATTTAATAACACTTTGAGTAATTTTGAGCTTGTGGCCACTTATGTTAAACCTAACAGCATCTTAAGCTTGTCTGCATCCCTTATAATAAATGGGAACCTAAGCCACTTTCATCATGCATCTGTTGATGACTGACTGGCATGTATAACATGAATTTGACCCTTTCAGATAGACAAGATTTATTTTGACTGTTAACTGACCATGAATATCTAATTTCAGTTTATAATAATAAAAAATTAAAAAGCATAAACTAATGCCTTGCAACCTTTAGAAAGCGAGCAGATAAGTAATTTGCTAACCTTTTCTGAAAATAGCTCCCAGAAGTGCAGTTTGAGAACTTTTCACCAAAGGTCTCAGAATCCTTTAGAAATGATAAGGCACTGGCCTGTTTTTTGACTACCAATTTGAAAGTAACCAGACACGTTGAAGATTCCCATAGGGATTCTACCTGTATCATGCACATTGACCTTTTTAGCCATATTGACTATAACGATGGAGAGTTAATGCTTCATTAGCATTTCATGCCTCATTATCGATCACAAAATGTTTCCAGCGGCAGGATGCATTTATCAACCGCAAACCAAAAATGGTTGCCTCAAATCCTAATTTCACTGCATTGTGTTCGATCCAGCCATGTAACTAGTTTCCCTAGAAAGGCTGCAAAACCGTAATGAAGGGCCAGCAATTGTTTCAAAGAAAGGACAGTAAGAAAGGTCTTAATGGGTAGAGCTTATCTATTGTTAAAATGGACGGAAAGCGTACATCACCGAAGCTGCTTTAGATTTCAGTGAAGGTAAATATGTATATGCTCACCCATTTTGCTCTGTCTACACTTTATTTAAGGGTATGTCCCACATCTTTCCAACTGGACTTTTCCTATATTTAATTTCATCGCTTTGAATGTTTTAATATTTAAGACTAAAGCTACCAATTTAATGGTATTACAGGTGTTTAATGCCATCAACCATCTCTGCTACTCGGCCGCTCTATGATCGAATGTTATAGTGTCATCACCATTCAGCATGCTGCCCACTTTGGAAGCAATGGCTTCTTAATACGGGTGGCAGACTTCCTTCTACATCAATGGCATCAGCATTATAAATGTTAAAGCGCAGAATGGCCAACACGCATCTCCACTTCAGTACTCTCAAAATCTTAGACCAAAAGATGGCAATTGTGGGCCAGCTTGAATTGGACCCATGTACAATTCATTTCATTGAAGGTCATTGAGTAATCTATAAATCAAACTTTTTTTTTACCTTTTCAGACTCACAAATGAACATGGGCGCCCAATATATTATTGGATGTACCCCTATTTCACTAAACGCTATTTGGGTTTGTATGTGATATTAGATTCATTTATTTAGCCCATGCATCACAATTATTCAGCAGAACACAGGTATAATAGTTGGCTCCCAGTCTAACAAGTTAGTCATATTTCAGTGCGACGCAGGGCTAAGAACGTCCTTTTTAGGTTGAAGCTTACAAGACAGCACAGTCGCAAAGGCAATAATGGTGACATACTGAAAGCTTCCCTAGGAATGCATTCTGCCCATTGCTTACCATTGGCTGTCTATATTGTAAAATATATATTTTCTGGCACTGGTTGTTTTAGACTGTCCAGCATGTCTGTCTCTCCCTGGAGCATAACCTGCTTATCACCTCTCTGTCTTCTTCCACAAGTGCTTACTTTCTGGTAACTTTTATCTTTTTTGTGAGGCCCTCCACAAGAGTACCTGTTTTATCAGTAGTCTCCCTTGTATGCTAATTCAGAAAGCGGTAAATGTGCTGTATTTCTTTGAAAATTGTTCCTGCATACTACTCCTCTCTGCCACTAGCAGTTCAACATTCTAGCATGCTTGTAAGGAACATCGTTCCATCTACAAACTTGTTTATTTTGATCAGTGCTCTTTTATTAATAGCATAACTAAGACAATCATCTTCCTTAATTAAACGCCCATGCCATAGGCGCTTGAAGTGGGGGGTGCTGAAGTACCCCCCAAAATAATCAAGCTGAAGTTCAGAAGTGAATGAGCAATAACAAGGCCTTTAATTTGTGTTTTATCTTGATGGCAGAGGTCCACTGATACGCTCAGTGTTCTGAGGGAGGTTAGTGTTTACTTTTGTTTCTCTGGCTGCAAAGTAAGAGAATTTGTGTGACAATCTTGCTTGATACTGGGAGTGTGATAGGAAAGGCCGAAGGTTGTTTTTTTGTAGTATGCAACAACATTTAAATGCTATTCTATAATATAAAAACTGTACACATATTGGGGGCGTGCCTTGGACAGCAGGGCAATGGCTGCCTAAGCGTGTCGCTCAGCAAACAGAGGAGCGATACAGGCCGATTTCAGGAGTGAAATCCTCGATCTTGGGACCGGAGACAACGGGCTTTTCTGCTCCTAATTGCGCTGCACACATTGCGGTTACAGCTTCCAACTTTAATGTTCGGCAAATTCTGATTCGCCGCCACCAACAGCGACCTTCCATTTCGGCTACGCTAAGCCTCAAAATGGCGGCTCACCGAATCCCGTAGCCAATCTAAACACGGCATCCATCCTCGGTGCTGGTGACCCTCGGACCGCCGCACAACGCTGTCTTGCTACTCCACCCTGGTGCAACTGAAGATGTGTGGTTTTAATAGCGGCCACGGTTAAAGGAGAGTTTTGCGCACAATCCTCATTCTGCCTGACCCTGTAATGGTGGTTAGTGTCTAAGAAATACCACCATGGCACCAGCTATCACAGCTCTCACAGCCGCCTGAACACGCGATCGACCTCACACTCAGCATCGCGAAGATCATTGCCTTCATTCCCTCACGCTTGCTGGCTGCTTCGAAATTGCAGCGCGATTCGACTTATCCCGGGACCTTCCACACTTTCTTTCCCAATTCTAAAATGGCGGCAACGGTGGTTCGGGAACCCGCACTACTCTGATACCTAAGCCTTTAAGCCTCAAATGCCCTCTTGGGATCTCAACGTGGCACAGTGCTCCAAATGGTCCTCCCGCCCGGCTCCTGAATATAAGCCATCAATCTGGATCTCCGCTTCAATCTATGTGCCCAATTAATGTGCCCATGTGCCCAGGTATACTGCTATTTCCGCAGTTTGCCTGCTTGTATGTGAGCCACTACCACCATGCACCCTTTGCTGAACTGTCTGCGCTTGTGCTCAGACTACCATCCATCCCTGCTGGGCAGATACTCGTTGAGACTCCTGGTTAACTCTCTATACCCACTGTCTTCAACTGAAGTTAACAACTCTAGCATGGTCGGTGTTGCCCTGCCCATGAGCTCTGAGCACCATCCTGCTTTGACTTCACCCATACCAGGAAAGAAGAGGCGTATTCTCACAGCAACTCTCTGCCAACACCATCAGCTGGTCTACTTCACCTCTTCATAGCCTGCAGCTAGACTAGTCCACCTTAGGCGCTTGTCTCTCCACGTCACATAAAATACGCAGAATTTTTGTTGCAGTCCAATAAAGTTTGCCAGAAGGTGCGGAAGTACGAGAGGAGACAAGTGAGAAAACAGCAGGACCGTTATCAAGTTAGCTCGCAACTGCGACCAAACAACCTAACTCACGCCTACACCCTCCTTGACAATGGCTGACAGGGACAATAGATCCAATAACAAAAAAGTGCGCCAGGAACCGTCAACCTCAATCTCCAAAGCCAGGTCAGACCTGACAAGCACTATGGACATGATCTTAAAAAAGTTAACAGAAGTTCATGATTCAGCGAAATCAACTAAAAGCAATACCGACACCATGCAACTAGAACTCATGGCGATCCGGCGGATAGGAGTGCAATGAATAAGAGCTTCAATGAAGCGGAACAGCGCCTAAGCGATGTGGAGCACAGAACCAATCAATCTTCCAAAATCATAATGCAACTCCAAGGCACCACAAACTAACTTAAACGACAAAACGCCGATTTGGAACATCATAATAGGAGAGGGAACATACGCATCTTTAGGGTTCCGGAGATCTCAGATAAAGACGCAGATTTGTGTGTTGCCTTCCTTGAAGCCTGGATACCAATGATCACAGGGATCACATTCCAACATGGCCTGGAGCTTGATAGAGCACATAGGATTCCAACCTTCATTGTCCAGGTAAGGAAAGGCCCTCGACCCTTGATCTGCAAACCTCTTCGGTATCAACACGTTGAAACCATTCTGCAGTTTGCCAGGAAAATCACCACATCACCTGGGAAGGTCAACGCATAATATTCACCCAAGACTACTCTGAGAAAACAGTTGAAACGAGGAAAGGTTTCCTTCTTCTAAGGGACAAGCTGAAGGCAAAAGATATCCAATTTTCCTTTGCTGGTCCATCAAAGTTCAAAATCATCAAACGGCAGAGCTCATGGCTTTTCAAATCCCCAAGATCTCGCTGGTCATCTGGAGGCCTCACCGGTACAGAGCATGGACCTGTCTAGTGGCTCTTCAAACAAGTGGAAAACTGAGATCCAGGACTCTCCTACCTCTTGATCTGCCGGGTCGTGCTCACCACTGGTATTGTTGTTTGTCCTATCTTGTGGACTTCCTCCTAGAGAAGTGCCTTTCTGTTTTTGTATCTGAATCATTGCATGTTGTTAAATGGTGACATATGATCTTGCAGTTCTTATACCATTACTTGTTTCTACAGGGACAGTTCACAAGAATTCTCCAGGTTGCCCTAGATGGCACTTTAAAGAACCCCTCTAAGTCATGTAGTTTTATTGGTTATGTACATCCAATGTAAGCTCGCTGCTTGCCTAAGGGGCATCGTACCAAATCCATTGTGTAGGGCTTGCCCACGTGCTAGTCATTAGTTTTAGATCTTTTGACCTAAGAGTTGCTTTAAGAGTTCTCCCAAGTCACAGACTCTGCTTTAGAAATCTGTTTTAGACCACTTCTCAAATAATCAGTGACTTGATACTTGCATTCTTCCATTACAGTTCCAGCGTTATCAAGTTTTCTTACCCTAGCTGAGATATGTTGCTATGTTGATATGAGATTTATGGCTGTTATGATGTTGTCATGAGTTTTATTTCACATATGTTCCTTAGCAGGACTAGCCCTGTGCTGTGATGTAGCTCTCACTCAACCAATCTCTTGAAAATTCACTATTCCAGTTTACCTCTTGCAGCTCCTGTGTTCGATTCTTCTGGGGGGAGTGGGGTGGGTAGGGAGGGATGGAGGGGGTAGGAGGGCTGGAGGGTGTAGGAGGGCTGGAGGGAGGGGCAAGGGGGGGTTGGGGAATGGAGGGCGAATGTGTTAATGGTTGTTTCCCTTTTATTTTTCTGTTCCCCGTATTTTTTGCTGACACCATCGATTTCGTAGTATCATACGAGACATACACCATATACAGTCTCCTACTAGGGGATCACATCTGTCCTTGCAGGAAGGAGTGTCAAACTTCCAGGCCTGCACCTAGCCGCGCTATCTGAAAGAGACACGTTAGTGATAGATTCCTTACCTTAGAATATCCCCAGGCATCAGACTGGATCCGGAAATGTTGGCGTAGCAATACCCCTGCGCGTCGGTAGGGGTCGTCTGCGGCTCCGCGTCCGTCGTCTGCGTCCTTAGCGCCGGAATGACGTTGTCGGAGTACTTAGACGCCGGCCCATGCGCGCTGATGTCACTTTTTTTTCCGCGCCAGCTAGCGCAGATCCAGGGAAGCTCTACCCCTAGTCATTTTTTGACTAAACTTTTGATCTTTTTGATCATTCTTTTTCTTCGAGTCTTCGACTCTATCAGTGCTGGTAGGGATTCCCGGGTTCAAGCCCTGCTCGAAGTGCGACCGACTGATGTCGGTGACGGACCCCCATCGCCGGTGCCTGAAGTGCTTAGGCCTCTATCACGACGACTGCACCTGCTCCGACTGCCGGGCCCTGACGTCGAAGGCTAGGCGGGAGCGGTCCCGCAAGCGGCTCGAGCTCCGGCAGTCGGCCCGCGCCGCTCCCGGTCCCGTTCCCACGGGAGGTCGAGGGACAGGTCGCGGGGGCGGAGTCATCGCAGCTCCGGGAGTGGACACCGGTTGTCTAGATCCAAGTCCTCAGGTGAGAGGCATGAGAGGTCGGAGAGACGTCATCATTCCTCCGACCCACCCCGACGCTCTCACGATGCGGCCGGGGGCTCGGGCGACACCGCCCACGCGGCTCCGCTGGAGTCTCCAGCGTCGCCGCCTGCCCCACACCTTCGGGTCCCTGGGCACGGCGCGACGCCGGAGGAGATCGAGCGGTACCTCATGGCCATGAGGTCCCTCCCTCAGTCGGCTTCCGTGGCGCCTCCGAGCCCAACGGTCCCAACTGGAGGTCCTAGCGGGTCGGGTGCTTCGGCCCCAACGCAGTCGGGTGCTTCAGCCCCGGCGCCGCCGGCGACTTCGGTCCCGGCGCCGCAGGACCTCACTGGATCCGGATCCGGGTCGTCGCCGGTCGACCTTACGACCTCACCGGCGCCGGCCCCACGGGTGTCGCCCCCGGCGCCCACTGTGGACGCAGTCCCCAATGTTTCCTGTGGTCCGACTCTGGCGCCGGAACGGCGCCGCTGGGCGCCGATTCAGTCGGCCTTTGGGGATTTTTATCTCCATGAGGAGGCCCTGTCTACTAATCCTGTTTTACAGGACACAGGTGACGAGGAAGATTGGGAGGGGTCCGAGGACCCTCGGGCATGGGAGTGCCAGTCTCAACAGGACTGGACATACGAGCTTGGGGAGGCCAGTGGTATTGACACATCGCCAGACACTGGATTTGTCTCCCCTCCGACTGTGGCTTCGGAGGAGGGGGTCTAGATATAGCGTAGTGTTGACGAAGGCAGCCAAGGCCTTAAACCTTGAGCTCCCTGTCGTGGCCGGGAGGACTAACCTCTTCACCGAGGTCCTCAAACCGCAGTCAAGCTCCAGCGAGCCTCTGCTGCTGTTCAATGAGGCCTTGTGTGACGTTCTTGTGGGCACTTGGTCCAAGCCCGCCACAGGTCCGCCTGTGGATAGGAACGTGGCCAGATGCTACCGCCCGGCCCCGGGCGACCCATGCTTTTTGTCCACCCACCCCACCCCCGAGAGCCTGGTCATCCAGGCCTCAAATTCCCAGACCGCATTCCCGTCGGCCCCGCCCGACAGGGAGTCCAAGAGATACGAACAGTTTGGGAAGAAGATGTTCTTGTGTGTGAGCTTAGGGCTGCAGTCTGTTAATACCGCCTGTCTCTTGGGCCGCTACACCCACACTCTGTGGGACGCGGTTGCGGGCGTGCTGCCACAATGTCCGGAGGAGGTCCGGGCTAAACTCGCCCAAACCCTTGCGGAGGGGCGAGATGCAGCGCGTTATTCCATCCGTTGTGGGCTGGATACAACTGACTCACTGGGCAGGGCGATGGCAACGACGGTGGAGCTTCGCCGCCACGCCTGGTTGAGGTCCGCCAACTTCTCGGCAGATGTCCACCCTATACTCCTGGACATGCCGTTGGATGGCCGTTGCCTCTTCGGCAAGGCAGACCATGCGCTGGACCGTTTTAAGGACCCCAGGGCTACGGCCAAGTCCTTGTGCCTCTCGGCCCCACGCCAGCAATCGGGTGCCTTTCGCTCCTTTCGTGGCCACGGAAGGGGCGCCCCCACACGTGCTGCCAGCCACGCGCCGCAGAATGATCAACAGGGTGGTGGCAGCCTTGGAAACCGCCGTGGCGGCGGTCGGGGACAACGGCGAGGCCAGTCCACACCTCCTTCCGCAGCACCCGCCTCAAAACCTTCCTAGTCCGGGTTTTCAGGCCCATATGACGCCTGTGGGTGGCAGGGTTCGCCATCACCTCTCCCACTGGCGCACACATCGGACAGGTGGGTGCTGCAGATCGTCCGAAGGGGCTACTCCCTCTCCTTCGAGGCGACCCATCCATCCATGCCACCGCAATGCCACCGCGTGTCGGGGGATCACTTGCAACTTCTGCAAGAGGAAGTCACAGCCCTCTTGGCCAAGGGGGCCATCGAGCGCGTTCCTGGGCCAGAAGTAGGGTGTGGATGTTACTCCCACTACTTTCTGGTACCCAAGAAGGGCAAATGGGGCCTACGCCCTATCTTGGACTAGCGGGAGGTCAACTGCTTCTTCCGGAAGGAGAAGTTCATGATGCTGACTTTGGCTCAGGTCCTAGCTGCCCTGGACCCAGAAGACTGGCTGGTAGCGTTGGACTTGCAGGACACTTATTTCCACATCCCCGTCCTGCCGGCCCACCGGAGTTACCTGCGGTTCACGGTAGGCCAGGAGCACTTTCAGTTTACCGTGCTCCCCTTCGGTCTTACAAGCGCCCCACGGGTGTTCCCGAAGTTGATGGCGGTGGTCGCAGCTCATCTGCGCAGGTTAGGGGTATCAGTCTTCCCCTACCTAGACGACTGGTTGTTGAAGGCGGGATCGCCCCAGACAGTCGTCAGCCACCTCCAGACTACGGCCGACCTCCTGCATTTGCTGGGGTTCTCCATCAATGTGCCGAAGTCGCACCTGTGTCCCTCTCAGAAGCTCCTCTTCATCGGAGCGGTTCTCGACTTGGCGCAGTTTCGGGTTTACCCACCCGAACAGCGGGTTCGGGATATACAGGCTCTGATTCCCATCTTTCAGCCTTTATCCCGAGTCTCGGTCAGGTTGACGCTGCGGCTTCTGGGGCTGATGGCCTCCTGCATCCTTCTGGTGCATCACGCCCTGTGGCGGATGCGGGCTCTGCAGTGGGACCTGAAGTTTCAGTGGGCCCAGCATCAGGGCAACCTGTCCGACCATGTCTTGATCTCGGAGGGCACTGCCAGACAGCTGCAGTGGTGGCTCACGGACCGCGATTGGGTCGATGGCAGATCCCTCTCCCTACCCCACCCGGAGCACGTGGTTGTGACGGACGCGTCCCTCCAGGGCTGGGGAGGCCACATGGGAGAGGCGGAGATCAGAGGCCTCTGGTCTCCGGCGGAGTCCCGGCTCCTCATCAACCTTTTGGAGCTCCGGGCGATTCGTCTAGCACTGAAGGCATTCCTCCCCTCTGTCCGGGGGAGTGTAGTGCAGGTGTTCACGGACAACACCACCGCCATGTGGTACTGCATCAAACAGGGTGGGGTGGGGTCGTGGACCCTTTGCCAGGAGGCTCTGCGCCTCTGGCAGTGGCTGGAACATCAGGGCGTGACCCTGGTGGTTCAACACCTGGCAGGCTCTCTGAATGCCAGGTCGGACAAACTCAGCCGTCGGTGCATGATGGATCACAAATGGCGTCTGAACTCGGACGTGGCGCAAGGCCTCTCAGCAATGGGGAGAGCCTTGGTTATATCTATTCGCCACAGAAGAGAACGCGCGATGTCATCTGTTCTGCGCGTTGGAATTTCCAAGGCGGCACTCGCTCGGAGACTCTTTTCGTCGCGAGTGGAGTTGCGGTCTATTGTACGCCTTTCCGCCTATACCACTTCTGCCCAGAGTGCTGAAGATGATCAGGCGCGACCAGGCCCAGGTTATCCTTGTGGCTCCGGACTGGGCACGAAGATACTGGTATCCCGAGCTACTCAGCATGTCAGTCGATCCCCCGATTCGTCTGCCTCTTCGGGAGGACCTTCTGTCACAGCAGCAGGGGACGGTCCTGCACCCGAACCTGTCCAGTCTCCACCTACAAGCTTGGAGATTGAGCGGCGGCAGTTGAGGCCATTTGACTTGCCTCTCGAAGTCTGTGATATCATTCTGGCAGCCAGGCGTCCCTCCACAAAGTCGGTACATGCCTGCAGGTGGAACAGATTTGTGGCATGGTGAACAGCAAAGGCTGTGGACCCTCTCTCTGCACCCCTTTCTGAAGTTCTACTCTTCCTTCTTTCTCTTGCCCAGCAGGGCTCCGCTCTGGGCACTCTTAAGGGGTACCTTTCTGCTCTTTCCGCCTTCTTACGGCTTCCTGATCAGCCTTCCTTATTCAAGTCCCCCATTGTAAATAGATTTCTGAAGGGCATCACACACATGTTCCCTCCTGTTCCCTTCGTGATGCCCCAATGGGACTTGAATCTTGTACTCACTTATCTAATGTGCGCTCCCTTTGAGCCGCTCCATAACTGTCCTCTCAGTCTTCTCACCCTGAAGACTGCTTTCCTGGTTGCCATCACCTCTGCCAGGAGAGTGAGTGAGCTCCAGACTCTTTCTTCTACTCCTCCTTTCCTCTCTGTTCATCCGGACAAGGTGGTGTTGCGTACACGACCTTCCTTTCTGCCCAAAATTGTCACGGCCGTACACATCGGGCAGTCCATTACTTTGCCCACCTTCTTTCCGCCTCCGCTTCCCTCGAAAGAGGAAGAGAGGCTCCACCGTCTGGACCCAAAACGTGCGCTCTCTTATTACCTAAATCGCACACGCCAGTTCCGGGTGGATGACCAACTCTTTGTTGGTTACGTGGGCGCGAAGAAGGGAAAGGCAGTACACAAGAGGACCATTTCGCGGTGGATCATCTTGTGTATTCAGGCATTTTACTCCATGGCCAAAAAGGAGCCCCCTGCTGGATTACGGGCTCATTCCACTCGAGCCACGGCAACAACTGCCTTGGGCCGAGGAGTCCCCTTACAGGACATTTGCCAGGCAGCTACGTGGGCCTCGCTGCACACGTTCGGAAGACACTACTGCCTGGACAGTCAAGCCCGGAGGGATGGCTTCTTTGGCCGTTCAGTCCTCCAGGACTTCCTGGTGTGATATTGGTTTGCAGACCCACCACCGGGGTTGGTATTGCTGGGGTATCTATTTTAAGGTAAGGAATCTATCACTAACGTGTCTCTTTCAGATGCACAAGTTACTACTTGTGTAATGATATATCTGTAAGAGACATTAGTTAGTGATAGATTCCTTACCAACCCACCCATCCTCCCCGTTCTGCGAACCGATATCTAGGGTTAAGGTCATCCTCTTTCAGGGCCCTAGTTTCATTGCACAAGTGTTGGTTCTACCATGGCTCTGCGTATCTGGCGCAGAAAAGCTGTGTTTCAGAACTGACCTCAGCGAGCATGGGCGGCGTCTAAGTACTCCGACGTCATTCCGGCGCTAACAACGCCGACGACGGAAGCGGAGCTGCAGACGACTCCTACCGACGTGCAGGGGTATTGCTACGCAAAAATTT
Source organism: Lissotriton vulgaris (assembly GCF_964263255.1). Lineage (NCBI taxonomy): Eukaryota > Metazoa > Chordata > Amphibia > Caudata > Salamandridae > Lissotriton > Lissotriton vulgaris. The sequence goes on along the minus strand of NC_141696.1, from coordinate 359,736,017 downwards.
CCGGATCCAGTCTGACGCCTGGGGATATTCTAAGGTAAGGAATCTATCACTAACTAATGTCGCTTACAGATGGGGGCGGAGCTAGCCGGCGTCAATGGCGGACGCGTAAGCGCGAAGCTCCGAGCCAGCGCCACCAACTATCCGGCATCTATCCTCTTCTAGCGGTGCCTCACACTCGAAACCGGCGGACAACGTCCCCGCGGATACTAGCGGACCTCCGGCTGCAATTCTGGCCAAAATCGAGCTAGGGAAACCCTATTTTGCCTGACTGCCCTGCTGACGCCGGACCAGGCCCGAATCCCCGGCCTTTCCTGCTTGGCGAGGCCGAGCGACGTCACCCGACGTGCGGCGGCGGCGAGTGGGCGGCCGGGCGTCTGAAAACACCGGACGGCGGCTGGCCTCCGGACTGCCCCGCGCTGAGGAATTGCGCACCGGAGGAGCTGGCACACACTTGGGAGCCGGTGGGAGCAGCGGTGGAGACGCCGGTGAGACTGCGGAGCCGGTTGCAGCCCACGTGGTAATTGCGGAGCGCACTGGAGGTAGGCTCGGCCCGGGCCCCATATCTCGGCATTCAGCCACGCATATAAGGCGAACTGGACACTGGTCGGGGCGCTAGCAGACTCCTGTGGGCATAGCTCCTCTCCTACGTGTGCGGACTCCCCTTGCCGCCCTAGGCCATATAGTAGACACTGGAGGCCGTCAGGCCCTGGCAGGCTGCACTCCAGACACAGCCCGCCTAGTTACTCCACGGACGACACTCCCTGCCACAGCGGGCCCCCCCCGACGGAGAGAGCCGCTCCCCCCTCGAACTTTCATCATGGTCAAGGGGGACCGGACCCAAACGAAGCTGGCGTTCGAGCAGCGACGGCAGAAGGAAACGGAAAGACCGGCTGCACAATCTCCGAATCCGGCTAGCGATCAGAGCCCCTCGTTATGTGCTGAGATAAAGGAGATGCTCAACACTATGGAGAAGGGGCTGCAGGAAGGTATGTCAGCCATTGGAAGTAAAATTGACGCACTGGCCTACCGGATGGACCGGATGACAGAAAGAGTGGACAAGCACGCGGAGAGGCTGGACATGGCAGAACGCAGACTCACCGAGGCGGAGGAGGCCCAAACCGAGTGGGATTCGGATCGTAAGCAATTTGGTAGGTTGCTCCAGATCATCCAGGAGAAGTCGGAGGACTTAGAGGCGCGTTCCCGGCGCTCCAACATCCGCGTCACAGGTGTGGCCGAATCGACCCAAACGGGCAAAATGGAGTTGTTTATTGAGAAACTGTTGAAGACGATGCTAGGGGACGACACCTTCTCGCCCATGTTCATAGTGGAACGCGCACACCGCACCCTCGGCCCGAGGCCTCCCCCGGGCGCCAGCCCTAGGCCGATAATAGCGAAATTATTAAATTACAGGGACAGAGACGCTGCCCTCAGAGCGGCCCGGGAAAAGGGCAAGCTACAGTATGAGGGAATGGACATATCGCTATATCCAGACTTCACCTCAAAGGTCCAGGAGGAAAGAAGGAGATTTGTTCCATACAAACAGCAACTTAGGGAACTGGGCCTGGACTACGCCATGCTATACCCAGCGAGACTACGCATCAACAGGCAGGGACACTCGCACTTCTTCACGGATCCTAAAGAACTGCAGAAATCCTTGAAGGTCTGGATAAAGGAGGCCCGGGGGAGTCCGAATCCACACTCGGCGGACCGGACCTGCACTGGGGATCTCGAGGAACAAGACTGAGTCACGGAGGGCGGTAAGCAGTGCAACCCGTATATCTGAGCGCCTTCGTGCCCCTGTGCCCCCTTGCTGAACTAAGGGGTGATGGCTGCCCGGAGCGCGCGGCCACAGGCCCTGGACTGCTTCACGCTGCACTGTGGGTGAGATTTGTGTGTTATGTTCTGGGGCCGCAGGGGTGCTGCATTTATGCTACTGAAACTGCCCTTGGCGCGATTTGACTCCCGAAAGCGGAACACTGCAACGTGCTGAAGATTCTGGGCGTGGGGGGGTGAGGGGGACGGGATTGCCAACACGTTGTTGAACTATGAAGCAGAGTGGGCACTGCTAGGACTGGTTACCGAGGCGCTGGCAAAGGGGCGAGCTGAAGGACACAGTTTGATAGTCCCGGTGGGGAAGAGGACGACAAAAAGACTACACAGGCTACCTCTGCCCCAGCGCGTGCTGCAGTTACGGCTCGGATTGAGCCGAAATGGGGAATTGTTGCTTGAGTAGGGATGTGGGAGGGGGGAGGGACACGGGAATTTCGGTCACATCAGGTTGGGGGTTGAGTGACTGTGGGAGGCGGGGGGCTGCGAGAGTTGGGGGATTCTTTTACGCCAGGTTGGGGTTGGCGGACTGTGGTTGGGGGGGGAATCGGGGCCTGTGGGTTCAGAACTGTTTGGGGAGGGGGTCCGAACTGTGCTTTGAACTGTTGTGCTATATGGAGGGCGTAGGTGCATGCTATGGACGGAGTGGTGCGGTGAATGGCTGGGCCTGGATGACACTTTGCTTCTTTAGGGACTATGGCTGATGCACCACATGCCGACCTGCTGAGTGACTCGGAGACCCTCAAGGCGGTTACGTGGAACGTTAGGGGGTTGAATGATTACCGAAAACTGCGCAAGGTGCTCCAGTACCTACACCGACACCACATAGATCTAGCGCTGCTGCAGGAAACACACTTGCCCGACACCAGCAAGATGCTAACGCACAAGGGGATTCAGGGAAACGCCACTTACGCGGGCTTCACCACACATGCAAGGGGTGTCCTCACATGGGTAAACCCGAAATCCAAGTTGTCGCTCACACTGCTGAAAGCTGACCCGGAGGGTAGATTTGTTTTGAGCAGGTGCGTAGGCAAGGGCTACGACATACTGGTCATGAACATCTACGGCCCAAACTACGATTCCCCTGACTTCTTTGCGGCAGTGGCGAGCCACTGCGCTGAATGCCCCACCGATAGAATGCTCTGGGGGGGGGACTTCAACTTCACATTCAACCCAGAGCTAGATAGGTCGGCGGGCCCCCCCCGGCGCCCGGCGGCGGCCGCTCTGCAAATGCAGGCTGAAATGTTGCGTCTAGGGCTGGTAGATGTTTGGAGAGATAGGCATAGCGGTCAGGGGGGATACACACACTACTCTGCGTACCATAACATCCATACCAGGATAGATCACTGGCTGTCCACGCACACGCTGCTTCCCATGGTTAAGGGCTGCAGTGTGCTCCCCCGCACCCTGTCGGACCACTCCCCAGTAGTGCTAGTGCTGACCACTCCCAAGAAGAGGATCCCTCCGTACACGTGGCGCTTCCCGCCATACTCACTTCTAGATGAGGCATTTAGGGCTGCCCTGGGGGAGGACATTGATACCTACTTTGCGACTAACGTAGGCTCAGTTGACAGATTTGGGACGGTCTGGGAGGCATTCAAAGTCTACGTCAGGGGGGTCGCCATGGCGAAGCACTCTAGTGTCCTCAAAGCTATTAGGAACAGACTTAAGCTCCTTGAGGGGCAGATTGCGGACTGCGAGCGCCGCCAGCTCCTGGACCCGACACCACTCGGGGATGGGACCTTGCAGGACCTGATGAAAGAGTTCCAGGAGGAAGCGGACAGAGAGGTTAGGCACCTGGGAAAGTATGCGTCAGCGCGCTCTTACGGAGAGGGCGAACGGCCTGGAGCACTGCTAGCTAGGATAATGAAGGGCGCTAGGCGTAGGCAAACAATCCCGGAAATGCAAACTCCGGGGGGGGAGAGAGTCACCACGGAGGACGACATTCTAGCGGAATTTAGGAGATTCTATGGGGACCTCTACACTACCAAGATCTCTGGGGTGGAGGACCAAATTGACCACTATTTAGATTACATTAAGATGCCGTTCCTCGAGGACTGGCAGAGGGAGTTCCTGATGTCCCCTATTCTCCGTGAGGAAATATCAGACGCGCTCGACACCATGAGGTCCGAAAGCGCCCCCGGGATAGACGGGCTGTCGGTAGCATTCTATAAGGCATACAAGGACAAGCTGTTGCCTTACCTCTCCACGCTCTTTGACGAGATTTGCGAGTACGGTGCTATGCCGCCCTCGATGAGAGAGGCGCTCATCGTCACAATTTTGAAGCCGGGCAAGCCCCCTGATCTCCCAGGTTCTTACCGCCCCCTTTCCCTGCTGAATGTGGACGCTAAGCTTTATGCGAAAGTCCTGGCAACCAGGCTGGCACTGGTGGCCCCGGAATTGGTAGCCCCGGAGCAGGCAGGGTTTATCCCAGCACGGAACCTCACTTACAACCTCCGCACTGTTCTGGGAGCCATGCAGCACACTAGGCATGATACAAAAGCCATGGCGGTGTTCCTCGACATGGAGAAGGCCTTTGACTCGGTGGAGTGGCCCTTCATGCGCAGGGTTCTGAAAAAGTTGGGACTGGGGGAGCTCTTCCTCCAACTCCTGGGCGCGCTTTATCATATGCCCACGGCGAGGATCAGGCTAGGGGACGCAGTCTCGGAGCCGATCGCCATCAGCAGGGGCACAAGACAGGGATGCCCACTCTCCCCTTTGCTATATGCACTGGTGGCGGAGCCACTGGCGTGCGCGATGCGGGAATACCACTCCTATGAGGCCATCAGCTACCCTACATACAAGCTCGGCATATCCACGTACGCAGATGACACTCTGCTGTACGTTAGAGACCCCGCCAATAACCTGTCGTCGGTCCTACGAGAAGTGGTGAGGTTTGGCGCGCTCTCGGGACTAAAGGTCAACTGGCCAAAGTCGGTGGCCTTCCCACTGACCCCTATCACAGAACCATTTGAGATGGATTACCCGCTCCACTGGTCCACGGAACCAGTGAGGTATTTGGGCATCATGCTCCACACAGATCCTGAAGTGCTGATGAGGGAAAACTACGGGGTAGCATACAGCAAACTTGTAGATGACGTAGAGGTTTGGATCAAGCTTCCGCTGTCACTGATGGGCAGAATAGCCATGATGAAAATGGTAATTCTCCCTAGATTCCTGTTCCTTTTTAATAACCTCCCGATGGTCCTCTCGAAGGCTTTCTTTGCTACCATGAACAAATTACTGGTGAGATTGGCGTGGGCTGGCAAGCAGCCTAGAGTGCAGTGGAAGGTGCTGCAGTTGCCGTACGAGCAGGGTGGCCTAGCTGCCCCGGATCTGGAGCGTTACTACCGGGTTGCGCAAGCCTCCCATCTGCACACCTGGATTCACGGTAACCGAGACATCCCACACGTGATCCTGGAGCGGCTGTTTGCGGACCCCACCCCACTCCCAGCTACCATATGCGGACCCAAAGACCGCAGAGTGGGAGTGCTGGACTCCCTCCTGTCCACTAATCATGCCTGGCACTCTATATTGCAGCGACAAGACAAAGTCCTGATGTACGCATCCAACATGCCGATACAATGGGCGCTATGGCTCCCAACATTGGCGGAACCCGGTGTCTACAAGGCCCTCAACGAACTAGGCGTACGCACTATGGGTGACCTCTTTGCGCAAGGGAAGGTGAGGACGTGGGACCAACTCGCGCACGAGGGGGTGCGTGCCTCGGTGCTCCAACGCTTCCAGTATCATAGAGTGAGGAGTGCTCTGCTGGATCTGTTGGGCCCCGACCTTGAAGAACCTCCTGACGTCCCGGAACTAGTATACATCATAGGTACCGAGAACCCGAAGAAACTGATCTCTAGGCTTTACACGATAGGTCATGAGCACACGGCACTGCACTACACTAGGGCGCGGTTAGCTTGGCAGACTGACCTAGGGACTCCAGTTGATGACAACATGTGGGGGTACTGCTGCGCGGCATCCAGGCGCGTTTCCCTAAACGGGCGGCACCGTTTGATCCACTTTAAATTCCTGCAGCGGGTGTATCACACGCCGGAACGCTTGCATAGATACGGCTTACGTGACTCGCCCCGCTGTGAGAGATGTCATGCGCCGGTGGCGGACTTCCTGCATTTAGCCTGGTGGTGCCCTGGAGTTCAGAAGTTCTGGGCAAGCGTATTCACAGAACTTAGTACTATAGTGGAGCTGGACTTGACCCTTAGCCCGGCCCTCGCACTGATGGGTTACACGAAGGAGATACCTGTCGCGGTGAGGAGGCTGGTGAGCATGGGCATGCTCCTCGCGAAAAGGGTGGTGGCACTGTGCTGGCTGCGGGGGCCCCTCCCCACACTGAAGAGGTGGACTTGCGACATGAAATACTGCAACACGCAAACAGACACATACAGCGAGCTCCTCCCGCCCCGAAGCCGCCCTAAGAACTTCTGGGGGCTGTACCAGAGTTACCTAACCTCCAGAATAGAAGGGGATGCCTCCACGGAGGGAGAGGGGGAAGACCCAGACGGCGAACTGCACACGGGGCCAGGGTAGTCCTTCACACTGCACTGTAACTCGTCACGAGGGGGAAAGGACACCACTCCCCTGCCTGTATGGGATATTGGAGAGCCTCTGCTGGGATGCTGGGAAGCTGTGAGTGACACGAGCCGTACACGCCACTGGGATGCACACTACCGCACACGAGAAGCACACACACGGGACCGGGTGTGGGCGGGGGGGGTTCATGGGTTGGGAAGTTAGTTGGGAGAAAATGATAAAAATGTACAGTTTTTGTTTAAGATACGCGCAATGCACACCGCAACGCAGTAAGGAATAGCGAGCGGGGGCTGCCCCGCTTGATCAGTATTGCCACTGAGACCTCAGCTCTGCTCTACAGGTCCTTCTGCTTGCTAAATGTAAGTGTCATGACTATGGCGAGGCAGTCCACCGCCGGCCTGTGAAGGGTTGTAGGCGAAGGGCTCCTCGCACATTGTACTGTGCTGTTATCTTTGCATAATAAACGAAATTAAAAAAAAAAAAAAAAAAAAAATGTCGCTTACAGATATATCGTTACACAAGTAGTAACTTGTGCTACTATGCAATGGCTGACACCCATTGGCACCGATGACCGAATTTAGCTTCTACTAAGACAACTATTCCGGTCCACTTCACTATGACACCCACTCACCCATCCACCGAGTGGCCAACACCCTCTAGATGACTCTAAATAAATCCTTGATGGGAAATCTCGCTATAGTGTCTTTGAATGTAAAGGGCCTCAACCACCCAGTGAAAGGTAGAAAGGTCTTCGAATACCTAGCAAAATCAAAAGAGGACATCATACTGCTTCAAGAGACTAAGCTATCAGTGGAATATATGAGCTTTAGAAGGTACAACTGGGTATCCCACACCTTATGCTCCCCGGCAGTACACAAGAAGAGAGGGGTGATCACACTAGTCTCAAAGAAATCTAATATCACCGTTACCTCACATACTCATGACGCAGACGGTAGACTTTTAATCACCCATATGCTGAGAGACGATGACCCCATTCACGCAGTAAATATCTACGGCCCTAATTCTGACGACAGACTTCTGGGAAGCTGTCTCATCCTCCATTGAAAGCACCCCGGATGAGGAACTCTTGATCGTAGGGGGTGATTTCAACTTTCCGTTAGACCCCATAATAGATCGCCAGTCCAAATGCACGTACCAGCCACCCCTCTCCCACGAGGCCCTCACCTGCATGTGCTCCAAATTTAACTTGAAAGATTCCTGGCACCTCCAACACCCAGATAGGAGGGACTACACGTTCTATTCGGCCCCACACAATTCTTACTCCAGAATTGACAACATCCTAATTTCCAGCCCTTTCACCCATCTTATAGATGAAACCGACATTGCACCCAGATTAGTTGCCGATCATTTCTGTATCAGTACTAAGCTCGCAGGCTCTTGCTCCATATTACCCCCTAAACGATGGCGCTTCAATTAGGAAATCCTATCTGATCCTGAGAATAAGAAACAAATAGAAAACGCTAACAGGGATTATATTGCACTTAACGATTCCCCAGACACTAACACCTCCATCATTTGGGATGCACTTAAAGCTACCATCAGGGGAGTCGTTATAGGCATTAGAGCTCGCTCCAATAAAAAATTAAATATGGAACTTGACACACTTGAACAGGACATCAAGGCTCTAGAAACTGCCCATTCAGCCAACCTAGACAGTAAACACTCTCTAGACCTTCTTATTAAAAAGCAATATGAATATAATGCGATAGTGAGCAGACGAGCCGGGATTTGGATCAATAAGTTCAAGGCACTTAAACTGTGCTAAGGTAACAGGGCAGGAAAACTGCTCGCATCTTACCTCAAACACAGACAGAAGCAATTTACTATATCCTCTATTAAAGACTCTGCCAATAATATCCACACCGAACAAGACAAAATTCTGGCCAAGTTTCAGTCCTTCTACGAAGACCTCTACAAGAACAAACTAGTAGACAAGCCAGATGATTGCGTTAAATACTTGGACGCTCTAAATCTCCCTAAACTCTCTGAAGAGGACAGTACCACTTTAGGTTCCCCCTTTATAGACCAAGAAATTTCCTCCGCTATCAAATCTCTCAAAAATAACAAGGCTCCAGGCCCAGACGGCTTTTCGGTAAGCTTTTACAATGCATTTGATAAACCTATTAACCCCATATTGTTAAAACTGTTCAACTCTGTAGTGTCTCAGACTCAGTGGATGAAGCCACCATAATTGTTATCCCGAAAGAGGGTAAAGACCCCCTCTTAACGAAAAATTATCGCCCTATCTCCCTCCTAAACCTGGATTGCAAAACGTATGCAAAGATATTAGCTAATAGACTTAATAATCTTCTCCCAAAATTGATCAGCAATTCACAAGTGGGTTTCCTTAAGCACCGGATGTCCAACGATTATACATGACTTCTGTGCCATATCCTGGAGAAGGCTAAAATAACATCCGCCCCCTCCGTCGCCATCACCCTGGACGCAGAAAAAGCGTTCAACAGGGTGTCTTGGTCTTTTTTAAAACACTGTATGCATGCTTTTAACCTAGGGAAGCCCTACATTGATATGGTTATGTCCCTTTACTCCTCGCCATCTGCCTGAATCGCCATTAATTGCACCCTGTCGGACCCTTTCCAACTGGAATAGGGAACCAGACAGGGTTGCCCCCTCACACCAGCCCTTTTTCTCCTGGCCGTCGAACCGCTCATAACAGATATACAAAGAAACGAAGATATTACAGGAGTCTGCTTTGGTGACATGCGGATGAAGCTGGCGGCATACACAGATGACATCCTGGTGGTTACGGAAAACCAAGAGACTTCCATCGAGGCTCTCATGAACACCATAGCTCATTCTGGGTACAAATTAAACAGGGACTAATCGGAGCTTAAGCCCCTAAACATCCTTGGAACAAGAGACCTGCTGGGAAACACCGGTCTCTCTTGGCAGACCGGCTTTATTAAGTATCTAGGTATTGAATTTGGCTGCTCCCTTCTCGAGACCCTTCACCGCAACGAGTTAAACACGCTAGAATAAATTAAATCACAACTAGACAGCTGGTCACCCTGCTTCATAACTTGGTGAGGAAGGGTCGAGATCATTAAAATGATGATTTTCCCTCTAGTAAACTACCTCATCACAATGCTACCTCTCACCCTGACCCAGGACTTCCATCACAAATTAGACATTATACTATCTAAATTCCTTTGGAAAGGGAAAAAGGCCAGGATTAGCATAAAAAAAACTTCGTCTTGATAAATCGCTGGGAGGGGTCAACCTGGCGGACTTCAAATTATGAATAACAACCAAGCGTAACCGCTTGCCCTCCGTGCACTGTTGCTGGTCCCTGTTGGGAATTAGTAACCAAAGCTAAACAAAAATATTTCAAAGCATTCCACAAAATGTTCAATTTTGATTTTGATCAATGTTTTTTACTGAAAGTTGATAATCCATCCGAACATTATTATAATTCATAATATCCAGTGTGCATGTACGTTACATTCCTTTAGAAATCCAATATTTTTTTCAATAAATGCTCAGATGCCCAATGCATTTCGGGCCCCACGGCCCTTCGTCAGGGGCTGCATCTGAAAAACATTCAATAATACATTCACTACACTAATCAGATCTTCAATGACATGGGTTACAGTCTATAGCATCCTCATAACATATACAATTTGATCTCATACATTGGTTATATGTGAACAAAAAATCTTGACCACCTGGTTTATGTGTATGGTGAACAGAAGGGAAAACGAAATAGTAACAAAATTATACTCGTGGACTGGATACACAGCGCAACACTCACTTATGCGTGAAAACCCATAGTGTTCAACAAATGAAGAAAAACGTCCAAGTTATGCCAAGATGTCTCTTGATGAACTAGCCCCCTGGCTGTAAATAAACGAGACTGGTGACTCCCCTGTGACAGCAATGGAATGACAAGCATTTACAATGCAACGGTCTCTGCATTGCAAAAGTTAGAGCTATTAGCATTGTAAATGAACGCGACTTTAAGGTCTCGACATTGTAAATGTCAAGGTCTTTTATTTATGTTTTAAAAACCAAAACATAAATAAAAGTCATTGTCATTTACAATGCCAATAGCTCAAAGTCGCGTAATGTGTATGGCAAACTACAGTAGCCTCCTGACGAGTGCCCTTTCACTTAATTTTTTACAAATGAAAGCCCTGGCACTTTTTTTTTTACAAATTAAGCACGGGTGTTGTCTCCATGTGTGCATGGCACTGGTGGTGTCCGTGTGTGCATGGGAGTGGTGGTGTCCGTGTGTGCATGACAGTGGTGGTGTCCGTGTGTGCATGGCAGTGGTGGTGTCCGTGTGTGCATGGCAGTGGTGGTGTCCGTGTGTGCATGGCAGTGGTGGTGTCCGTGTGTGCATGGCAGTGGTGGTGTCCGTGTGTGCATGGGAGTGGTGGTGTCCGTGTGTGCATGGGAGTGGTGGTGTCCGTGTGTGCATGGGAGTGGTGGTGTCTGTGTGTGCAGCGCGTTCTAGCCGAGACCTAAAAAGGACAAATAATAGTGCACATGCATACACATAGCACAGTATAACGCGGTCCAGGCGCTGCGATGCCATGTCAACGGCAGATTGTGCGCTACACAAATGCCAATGCAAAAAATACATAAGAGCAGAGCGCGAGGGCACCAGCTTTTCATGCAAGGTGTCTGGTGGAGGCAGAGTTTTCATTGTACTTATCATCTGCACAGATGTATCACTCACGGTAATGTGTTAAAGCGTTTTCTATGTAAAGTGCCCATCCGCGATATAGTAAGCTGTCCCTATAGGCTTCGACTAGTAATTGTTTTTAAGATTGTATATTGATGTTTTTGTTTCGTTTTCTGTCTTTTCCTTGCTCCCGCCTGCTCCAGTTATGACAATCCCACCTTCTGCTGCTGCTGCTGGCAGAGACCGCTCAGAAACAAGTAAAGAGAGAAACACAGGCACCATCCCGGAGGCCCCTCTATTTTATAGAAATGCAGATAATAAAAAAAAACTCCTTTCTACCAAAAGGAAGGAAGCGGGGTCAAAACCATTAGGGGTGTGGGAGAGAGGGAGGTGTGGGAAAGGACCCGGACTTCCCTGGAAGGCTGCCAAAGCTACTAAAAATAGCCAAATCACACAGACTGCTAGTGAAATACGGACACAGAGAGCAGCAGGGAGGGCTTCCAGAGGGGGCGGGCCTGGGAGGGTGAGGTCACCGAGGAGGCTGGGCATCCAGGGCGCCGGGGCACATTTAAAAGGACAGAAGAGGTTTCACACAGTCGCTTCCGCTATTCAAATGAATGCCTTCTTCTGCGGATGGCGGGAGGCGACTGTGTGGTCAGTTTACACATCTATCGTCTTTCTATTAGCGAAGCACGCTTGTTTGCCGTGTTTATGAATCGCTATGGTATAACCGCGCAATAACCTACAAAGGGAAACCGCTACATAACGACCTATGGATCAGAAAAGTTATCTTCTTCCCGTACCAGCTACTCGGTAATTCTTACCCCTTTTCCTTCAGGGAGCTACAACTCATCTATGATTTAGACTTGCCAGAGTTCTACAACTTTTTGAGTATTAAAACAGCGATTTCTAAGGGAAAACTGTCCACAAATCCCCCCTCTCTTTCGAAATACTTAGCCAATCTCAATAAACTTGGCCACCAGGTCTCTTGGCTGTATACATTACTACAGCCACGACAGTCTAACCTCAACAAACACATAACTCAGTTCTGCGAATCTCACTTCAATCTCAGATGTGGATTGGTCCAAAACCTGGGAGTCAACCACGAAACACAAAATAAGCCCTACACTTTCCCAGATGAAGTTTTGGCTTCTCCATAATGCTTTCTGGACCATGGCGCGCCTCTTTTCATACAAAATTAGAGATAATCCAATTTGTTGGAACTGCAACAACAAAGACTGGGACTTGGAACACCTATTACTGCAATGTGTATGTGTGGCACCCTTCTGGGACAAGGTCTTCGCCTTTCTCTCAAATATCTTCACCTTCTCTCCGACTAGAGAGCTTTCCACCGTAGTTTTCCGCTTTTTAAGACACGACTTTCAGATAATGATAGGGCCCTACTAGACCTACTTCTCACTGCCGCTGTTAAAACAGTTCTTAACAACTGGAAGGACACCCACAAATCCTCCTTCAAATGCTGGTTGAACTGGGTTACTCCCCTAAGAGGGGCTGATAACATTTCAATTCAAAATACTCCATGGCGTCCTCCTCATAGACAAATGTGGGCTTCTCTTGACGACTACTTCATTAGGCACAAACCCCCTTGAAGTGCCCACCTATTCCTCCGTTCCACCCCCCCACAGTCACATACAATCTTGATTGATTCTAAATTACTTGCCCTTATTCTCTCTCTGTCATACCGACAAGCCCAGCTCTTTTAATGAATATGATCACCTGCAGGCACCATTCCTAGGTGGATACTACTGATGCAATACACATGTGTTGATGCTACCTTTGCTATGTACTAATGCTGCTCTACCTAAGCATTGTATAGATGCTGTCATGCTTTTCATTTCTTTGTCTCCTGCTTACTCCTAATTTTCACTCTGTATCCCTAGATTCCACTATAACCCAAATTAGTTTTTCTGGTGATTTATACAGCTGACCATCATTTTTATGTACCCATCATTACCTTATATGCTTGCTTTATTTATGTACATGTTTTGTATTCTTTTTGGAAACAGCCAATAAAAACATTTGAATATGAAAAACTGTACACATATTTCTGAACATATCGAAACTTGGAAACCATAAATAAAGCACAATTCTTTATGATTCTGAAGTGTGATTGTGATAAGTTGGCCTGATATATGATGCTCACTAGTTCTAGTGATCACCTTGTATCAGTCCAAACAACCCTTATGGTGATTGGTTGTCAGTCAACATTTTAGACCAGCTATCCTAATGGTAGCATGGACAAAGCAGTCTTATGCTAAACTCTTTTGGCATGTGAAGCCAGCTGTTTTACCACATATAACCCCTTGAATACCAAATGAAAGGACACCACACAGTTAGTTATGAAAATAAACAAGATATTTATTAACTAACAAACACCTCTGAACTCTTTATGAGATCAGAGGGCTAAGCACATGACAAGACTCTTAAGAAAAATACGTTTAAGTTGCACAAGTTACAATGTTGCCCTAGGGGCGCAACAAACCATATACTAAGTAAATGGTATAAGGATGTCTATAGAAGGAATGGAGCTGTCCAGAGGCTGTAGGATCGCTGGGACTACACTATCCTAACTTTAGGTAAGTAATAGGAGGCCCACGGAACGCTTGTGCAGAGTTTGAACTCACACGCGAGATGCGTAACAACGTCTATTGACAGTACAGTTCAAGAAAAAGGTGAGTACGGACAATCCTGACTAGTTAGGAATAAAACGACTGTGAAACTGGACACTAGGAGTCAATCTACCCTTGAGCACCGAAATGCTCTTGTTACCTCACCCGCGGGCTGCGGTTGCATAGGTGCGAAGTAGTGTCGGGTTTCTGCTTTGAAGTCTATGGAGCCTGAAAGAAAAGATGCTGCAGGCGACCAGGAGGAAGATGTCCAGTGTGATCCAAGGGTGGATCAGGAATACTGAAGACCTGAAAGCAGAGGGGACAATGTTCAAAGTCACTAGCCAGTGACTGGAGTGGAACCAGAGGCTGTTGTCGCAATCAGGTGAAGAGTGGACGCTTGACTCTGCAGCCACGTGGACCAGGTGGTGTCTTCGACGACCAGGATGGAGGCACGAGCTGTGCCACGCAGGCTCTCGCTGTCGGCGGTGTTGGATCCGGATTTGGAGTCAACAGGCCTTGACAAAGGCATCCCACGCGGTGAGTGGAAAAGACATCTGGTGCTGACCAGGAGGGTCCGGGATGCCTCTCTTTTGGAAGGAAGCAAGGGCAAGTCTGGAGCAACCAGACCAGCGGGGTTGATGTCGTGGATCGTCGTCTAGGAGGCCACTAGCCAGCCGGCAAGTGACCAGACAACGAGTCGAGCAGCAAAAAGGCAGAAAGGCCCCACGCAGATCTCGTGGATGCTGGAGGGCTGGTCTTCGGTGCAGGAGCTGCTCGGGGGTGGGGCTTCTCAATCCCCAAAGCACTTCGTCGAGGTTACCTCTGAAGTCGTGCTGAAAGCGAAGTGCAGTTTCTCCAAGATGGCCGGTCCCACGTGTTTCGTCACACCCACGGATCTCAGCTGAGCTGCAGATGTAGGTAGAGGTCGGAGAGGTCTGGGAATCCGGATCTCGTCGGGCTCCTAAGTCTGGATCCTCGAGGGAAGATGACAAAGTGAAGACGCTGGACGCTGATGGTGCCTGCTTGTGCAGGGTGGACACTCCTTGCCCACAAGGGAGATTTCTTCAGTCTTCTGTGTAGAAAGTCGAAGTCCAGAGTTTCTTCTTGTAGAGTTTCAGTTAAAGATTAATCTGATTTGGAATGGGACCAGCTCCTACCTTTATCCTGCTAAAGGGGGCTGCACTATCACTAGGTCCCACCCATGGGTGGGACCAGGAAGGGGGGTGGTTACGCCCCCTATCCTTTGTTCGGTCTCGCGCCAGAGCTGAGCTGGAGTGCCCCAGCAACTGGTTTGAACCGGTGTATGCACAGGGCACCTTGTGTGCCCCAGGCATGTCTCATTCCTTTCAGCCCTGTCCTACCTAATACACAAAATCCTGTCTGGGGTGGTGCTAGCACCTCCCAAGGCTGGAAACCCTTTGTCCAAGCCTCCCTCGCTGGAAGGACTCCCAGCAGCAGGAGGTCAGACTTGTGTCTGTGGTGGCAGCATCCATTTTGTGATGCTGAGGCTCGAGTTCACTTTAACCGGGGTTCAGAGTTACATACATGTCGTGTCCCTCTAAAAAGGGTGGAATGCTACCCATGTCGCCAGAACTGGCGAGGGGGTAGTATTCCAATTTGTATGACACCTTACTCGACATGTTTTAATTATGCTATGCCAAAGTTAGCAATAACCGCGAGGATTATAATGCACTTAAGAGTATATGGTATAGCGTTATCATGGAAACCGCTAAAGGACTTGGTTCCGAAAGCTGTAGACAGGCTCAGCTCATGCCAGAGCACTATCTCACATAATTCCAAGCACTCTGCCTCCAGGATTGTTAAGGCCTGCCATAGGAGTGACTTATAGGAGGATATGTGTCCATGTTAGAGTTAGATATAGGTATACTATATCTAAAGCAAAGGGTGTTTACACCACCTTGCCCCAGCTGATTGACCAGCCAGTTGTGTCAGATTTGGATGGCCAGCCAGGGGTGGCATAATACATGCTGCAGCCCCTGGTATGCCTAGGGTGCACCTATGCCCTGGGTACCTAAGGTACACTGTACAGGGGCTGATAAGGTGACTCAGTATCCAATTAGATATGTACCTAGAGTACATGGAATCCATTTTACAGAGAGAGCAGTGGGCCTGGGGTCCTGAATAGCAGGGCCCCGGTCAACTAAGTCGAAAAACCAGCTAAACACCAGGTAAAAAAGTTGGGGGCAACCATAGTCGGATATCCACCTTCCTACAGTGATAAAAACAAATATTTTAATAGGATCAAAGCAAATCGATACACTAGGAGATGCCGATTCCCATGTATTATCACTGTATAATTTCATCAGTAAAACTGTATGTCTGTGCAAATGTAATGGTAATTTCAAGGTTAAAACACATTGATAAAATCAATAACTCTCATGTAGGCAAGACCTATTGCCTTTGCCAACGCTGGTTATATATCACATGCAGGGCAGACCACTGCCAAGATAATGGCAAATTTTAAATAGTGTTTAATGTGAACAGGAAAGGATACCAAAATTCAGAGTTCGCCTTAAATTTGTTTGAAAGTCCATTATGACCACAAGCTCAATCATATTCTGATGTTTTAATAATCTTGCCGATCATATGGTTTTCAAATATAAAAGTTAAAATGTAAAGAGTTTCCCAACTGTCTATACTAGAAGACCTTTTGATTGAAAACCTTAGATTTTACTTTCGGCTTGTAACGAAAAAATTAATTTTGCCCTCTCCTTGACTCTTTAGCCTTTTCTGGTGAACTTTCATCCTTAATTTTTGATACTAAGGTTTGTAGCCTTAAAGAATTAATCCAGAGCGTTCATAGAAGAAACAGGTTAAAATCCTCCATAGTTCATGTTTTTCTTTGTGTCTGGATGCAACACTAAGTATGTGACTTAAATATTGCACAGTTTTGACTTATAGCTCAGCAAGAATTGTAACCACCATTGTCGCCAGACTGATAATTTTAGAAAACTGTTGTCTTAATACAACTCAAGAGGTACTAAAGTAGGTATCCTGTTCTGGCCAGAATTTTTTTGTGTGTGGCTTGAAACACTCACTTTCGCTGTGTTGTCATTTGGATGCTTTCAGTTTTGTATTATAAAGCAGTTTGTAGAATATGCCGCCGGTTTTCATGAATTTTTTTTTTTTACATTTTGTAGTCCTCTCTTCACTGTGTACCTTTAATGAAAAGTGTTACTGGTTGACTAATTTGAACCATTTAGGGTCTTTGACCCATTATGTGCACTTGAAGTTCTCACACCTATTCTTTATATGTATGTGTTTTTTAGTAGAGAATGGAGAATATGATCCACAAACTGTAAGAGCAGGAAGCAGATACAGTCACGTACAAGAGGTCCAGGAGCGACTTAATTTTCTTAGGTATGATTTATACTATTGTGGAATATAATATATAAATTCTTGAGGGGCAAGAATGAAACAAAATTGACAATGATCTTTACATTGGGTTGTTTTTGTTTGTTACTGTTGCTTTTCAGGCAATTTGTTTTAAATATCATACATTTGAAAGATACAAATTTATTGTATGTAGCAAAGATCAGTCAATGTTAATAGAGGTAGTTAATAGATTAATCTAGAATCCAAAATATATTATTCTAACGGATACTCACTTCTAAAGATTCCTTAAGTCAACCTTGCACCAGACGAGAGACTGGATCAGGATTTTATTGAAACCATTTCACTTCACTGGCACTAAGAGGTGCTTAGTGATGTCCTAGTCTGCAACCCAGAAGTGCACAAGAAGTGACGGACTGCGTTTGCATCTCGAAGTTGCTTCGGTCAGGTTAGTAACTTTTTTTCTATGTGTCAAAAAATGTGGGATCGAGAGCCATTGGTGTGTTTTCTCATCAGTGTTCAAGTTTTTTGTGTGAAATCTTAGATTTTCTGTTGATATCTCCTGCAAAATCATTAGGATTTCAGTCCTTTTGTATTGTTTGGTGACTGATGCTTGTATGGGATACACGCACAACGTGTTTGTTTGTATTTACAGCGCAAGGCAGGTTGTTTGTGTGTTCGCCGCTTTTTCATGAACCCGAAGACTCTTAGGAAAAAGGAAAATAAATTGATGGGGCTTCTTTGACGTATCGGTTGAGGCCCAGGCATAGAAAATGCTCCAGCTTTAAAGCCATCTACAGCTCTCCTAATTAGTGTTGTAAAAGGCATAAGAAGTGAGCACAGCAATCCATTAATCATGATTTACAAAGCATGGCTAATCACCCAAACGGGTATCCAGGCACCTGCAGGCCCCTGAGGCTTATTTGAACAGCCAGGTCTTGAGGGCTAGTCGGGATTCTGGAAGTGGGGTGATGGCCTGAAGGTGCGTGCGGAGGCTCTTCCAGGTCTTTGCTGCAATGTGGGAGAATGAGCGTCCTCCACTTCTGCTTTGGTAGATGCAGTGAATATGAGGAAGTGAAAGAGAGGCGGAGCATAGTCTTCTGCATGGTTGGTGGAAGTTCAGGCAGTGGTTAATGTAGGTGGGTCCTTAGTTGTGCAGAACTTTGTGTGAGTGGGTCAGCAACTTCAATTATTGGCCCCACTTCTCTACGACGAGCCAGTGGAGTTTCTGAGGTGGGATGTGATGTGGATCTGTCGGGGAAGGCTGAGCATACATCTTGATGCGGGGTTCTGTATGGTCTGAAGTCTCTGTAGGAGGTGTATGGCGATGCGTATATGGAGGGCACTGCTGTAGTCCAGTCAACTGGTGATGAGGGCTTGTGTCACGGTGCGTCTCGTATATAGTGGTAGCCACTTGAAGATCTTACGTAGCATGTACAGAGTGAGGAAGCGGGCAGAGGAGACGTCGTTGGTCCGTGATTTCATGATGAGCTTGTTAGTGTGGGTCCTGAGGTTTCTGGCATGGTTGGAGGGAGTGCGTGTGGGTCCTAGGTCTGATGGCCACCAGGAGTTGTTCCATGTGCTGCTGTTGCAAAACATCAGTACTTCCTTCTTGTATATGTTCCGCTGCGGGCAGTTGTTTTTCATCCAGTTAGTGACCTTTGTCATTCACCTGTGGAAGTTGGTTCTGGTGGTGGTGGGGTTGTTGGTGAATGTGAGAGAGTTGGGTGTTGTCTGTGTCAGAAATTATGTTGTGACTGTGGGATCTGACGAAGTTGGACACTGGGGTCATATATGCTTTGAAGAGCGTGGGGGCGGAGGAATGAGGCCTGGTGACACAGCATATACATAAGCTCCAGCTTTACAAGCAGTGTTGAACATGAAAATTCATTTGTCACTCATCCCACCACTTTGTTTGCAAGCCAGAATAAACTAGAAAGTTCAGTTGCTAAGAATGTTTGACCAATAATGAAATAAATGTGATTCCATGTAGGTCACAACAGTATAATCCTTTACATTGAGACCTGTATCGTCTATACATACATAGAAGATATCTTTTGCATATTTGAATACGAACATTCACTAGGCTTGTTCTATCTATGCATTGTTGAATAAGATGAATTTTTTAACAGAAGGATGAGTGTGGAAGTATGACGGAGTACACAGGCTTGTTAAACTATATTTCAGATGGAAGCATAAATTGTTTTATACAAAAAATATATAAATGTATGTTTGGGATAATGTATTTATTTATGTATATTGGTTCTGTTTTTGCATCTCCAGCTTTTTTTTATATCAATACATTGTTTTAATATGATCTGGGTTGCAGTATTTACACTTGTTTGTCCATACTTTTACCAGGTGCCTAAGTGTCTATATATATAATTGTGGTCGATGGAATGATCAGTCCATGTGAGTTCTGTGACATGGTTGTATTTGAGGTGGTTGATATAGTTAAGAATTGGGTCCAGCGTGGGTCCAGTGGTGTGTGTAGGGTCGTTGACGATCTGTGTCAATCCAAGGCTGCTCATACTGTTGAGGCGGTGTGTGGTACTTTTGTCCTTGGGGGTCGTCAATATGGAAATGTAGGTCTCGGAGCAAGATGTAGTCCTTGGAGTTGAAGGCTAGGTGTGCAGGGAAGTCTGCAATGGTGTTGCAGAAGCTGGAGCGTCGACCTTGTGGTCTGTATGTGAGGGTGCCTCTGATGGTGCTCTTGTTGTCCCATGTGGAGCTTGATGTTGAGATGTCCCATGGGGGTGGTGGTGGTACACTGTATGGTCTCTTTGTGTATGATCATTGATCCTCGTCCCGACTTGTTGATGCGGTCCTGGTGAGTGATTTTATATCCGTCGGGGATCGCTGTGGCAGTGTCTGGGGCAGATGTGGGGTTGAGCCAGCTCTCAGAGAGAAAGACTAAGTCTGCTGCAAGGGTGACGATGAAGTCCCATAATTCAGTGAAATGCTTGCATAGTGAGCATGTGTTGAGATGAGTGCATGCAAGTTGGTGTTTTAGTTTAGGTGGTGTGTGTCGTGTTCTTGGGATGGAGTTGGTCAGTAGCAGTGTAGTGGCAGTGGGTGCAAGTCCTACCGTGGAGCGTCGGTCCTACCCAGCTGCCATGTGGGAATCTTGTACCAAAGGGTCCTGCAAGCAGTCTGTCGTAATTACACCTTTCCTTTTCTTTCTGTCAGCCCTCCCTATGGTTACACCTATTTTATCTCCGACATTGGCAGAACATGCCTCCCATCCTGGCCAAAGAGGAGCACTCTTTGATGGATAAGGGGCAACATGAAGAGCCCCAAGAAAGAATAGCTGTAATACGTGCCACTCCCAAAACTACTGAGTGCCAAAAAAGAACGGTAGGCTAAAACTTATTTTGGACCGTAGATAAGTCAACCGCTTTCTTTGGAAGGACAAATTGAAGATGCTGGCTGTGGTTCAGGTCCTCTCTGTCCTGGATCCTGAGTATTGGAGGGTTTACTTATACCTGCAGGATGCATACTTTAATGTGCCCATCCTGTAGTCCGCAGGCTGTTTCTCTGCTTTGTTGGATATTAAAGGATCACTTTCAGTTCACTAACCTGACCTTTGACCTCGCCTTAACTCCTAGAGAGTTTATAAAGGTGATCACAGTGGTCGCAGGCCATCTGGGCAGATTGAAAGTACACATATTTCTGTATTTTAACAACTGGACTATTGAACGCACACATATTTCTGTATTTTAACAACTGGACTATCAAACACAAGTTTTTTTAGTCAGTTACAGACCAGCACCCTAGCACTGTACATGAATGAGCCAAAACCCCAGTACTGAGGATTCTCTTTTCTACCGGAACTGGTGGTGTTTGAAGTGTTACGCTCTTGCACGGAGTCTGGGGCATTCAGGATATAATCCTATTGTTTGTAGCTTGGTACTGTGTTCAGTCCTGGATGGTTCCAATTCTTCTTTGTCTCCTGGCTTAATTTGTTCTGCTGGTGATACATCACACGCCACCTCTGGAGAGAAACCTCTGCCTTCAATAGGCTCAGTACTCAGACAGCATCACTTGGCCGATTTGCCGTGGCGGAAGCCATTTGGGAGGGAAAACAGTTAAACATTATTTCAGTTTATATTCCACCAACCCTGGGAGGGGACGCACTGCAGACTTTGGAACGACTCATACGAACATAAGTAACTTACCTGTAAACTGTGGTTCTCCAGTATTGGTGTCTTTCATAGATTCACATGCTTGAATATTCCCCGTCGTCGAAGTGGGAGTCCCACGTTACATAAAATAGCAGTAATATATGCATATATAAATAAAAAAAATTACCATAATTATATATATATACATATGCATACATAAAATACAGTAAAGTATCCAAAAAACTCAAAAGTACCATAGAACAGAATAGGCCCATAGAAAGCCTAAGGGAGAAACTCAACTTAGTAACATATCAGTGTCATTATGTTTTGGTCCACATTCCAGCCAATCAGGCTGTAGCTCCCTCTAGAACCTTCTCCTCAGAAGCCCAAGTCCTCAGATTTTCTACCGCCGTCGTATGAAGGGAGTCTCCCTGAGCTCTGCTCAGTTTTCAACTTACTTAGCTGTTTTTTCTTCTCAAAAGGTCTTCTTAAAGGAAATCTTTTTTCAGACCTTGTCCATCATGTGGAAAATTGCGTCTCTTTCATGAAGATCCACACAGTAAATGTATTTACTGCCTCTACCCGGACCATGAAGTGAAGACCTGTAAGTACTGTCGTACTTTTCCACCTAAAACTTTAAGGGACAGAGAGGCCTGTCTCCTTCTGTGGCTTCAGAAGTTGAAGACAACAGACACTGTGGTCACGGAGGATGAGAGTGTCTCTTCTTTTCAGTCAAAGACCTCTCAAAAGCGTGGGTCGGAGTCAGAGATGCCTTCTCCTTTTCTTAAGAAAAAGAGACTTGTTGAAATCTCTAAAGTTGTCTCCCCACAGGATTTACCTCCAATTGCGCCTACGAGACCTGGCTCTCTGGCGTCATTGTCCAAAGCCATGCCTTCTTCCTCAAAAACGGGTACTGGCTCGTCGACTGGCTCATCGACGCTTCCGCCGTCGTCAACGACGAAATCCGTGGATGCGGTCTCCACGTCGACGACGACTTGTTCAATATCTTCAAGAACTACGTCGACGACATCACACGAGGTGAGGCCCATTACCTCGTCGACGGCTATAAAATCCACCTCGTCGACGATGAAACCTCAGTCAATGCGCCATTCGTCGACACACTCCTCGTCGTCGACCAAGATTACAGCATCGTCGACGGGCCGTTGCCCGTCGACAGGACCTGCCTCGTCGACGACTACTTCGTCGACTGCCTTACCGTTGACGACAACTTCGTCGACGGTTACCACCTCGTCGACGGTCCACCCTTCGTCGACGAGCAGGTCTATTCCCTTGTCGACGGCGAACAAAATCTTTGTCGACGAAGACTAAATCACATCCGTCAACGGATTCTTTGCCTGTGGACACAGTGCATACGCCTCAACCGGTTTTTGACTCTTCCACCACCACGTCGACGGGCACGGCTACCACCTTCACAGTGGTCAATGCTTCCACGTTGAAACGAGTACCTCTAATACAATTGAGTCCTATAAAGAGTGGTTCTACTCTTCCTGACAAATTATTTCAGTCTGCGGAGGAGGACTCCAATGATAATTCAGAGCTGGATAATACCTTTGGACAAGCGACTAGTCCATCCGAGCTACACATCAAGTGCCAGGATTATGATGAGGAGGAAGAGAACGTCGAAGATGGGACAGATCTATTTCCTGTAGATAGGTCAGAAGCACCTATGTCAGAACAAACGACACAGATACCACTGTCTTTGGTAATGAATCTGCAGCACATGCTGGACGATTATAACCGCAGATTTCCACCGTCTAGGCCTGTTTCTCCAGTGCCGCAACCTCCGCAACCATAAGCCTCTGCACCAGTTCTGTCAAGGTCACCGGTGCGTACCCAGCATGATACAGACAATGGGGATCCAGACCTTCACAATAAGGATCCGAATGATGATGACGACAATGCCCTTCAAGAGTGGGATGATTACAGGGCTCACACACCTTCAACCCCACCAACGTCGCCATTAGCTCCGCCTCCTGTGGACATTGGCAGCTTCCACAACTTGATGATCCGCGCTGCTAAGAAATTTCATCTCACTCTAGACGTCCAACAGACTGACTGTTTTCTCTACGATTTTAAAGACCTACCTCAAAGGCAAGCTCACACTATTCCAATAATCGACCACTTTTGGAATGAAGGTCTCAAATTGATGGAGCGACCGAATTCGATCCCGGCTGTCCTGCCAAGACTCGATAGATAAAAAATATAAGGCGCCAGCAGATTCTCCAACATGCTTAGTGTCTCAACCAAAGGCGGATTCCGTCATTACTCAGGCAGGCCAAAAAAGGTCTCGCAATCCTTCAACACCTCTTACTTCTCCTCCAGATCAGGAAGGCCGAAAGCTGGATTCCATAGGAAAAAAGTTACCACCATGGCAGCCACCACTGTAAGAGCAGCTAATTCCTTGGCTATTCTTGGGCGGTATGACCGCCAAATGTGGTCCGAGATTGCACCGTTGCTCCCACATCTTCCGGATGCTATCCGCACAGAAGCACAAGCCATCATTCAGGAGGGTGAAAAGATCTCCTCAGAGATCATTGACTGCGCCATTGATATCTCCTCTACTGGGTTTAGACAGTTGGCGGGAGCTGCTGTTTTAAGGCGTCAAGGCTGGTTAAAATCAACAGCATTTCGCCCTGAAGTTCAAGCTAAAGTCCTCGATCTACCTTATGATGGTGAATCGCTCTTCGGCAAACATGTTGATGAGGTCCTCGAATCGATCAAAAAAGATACAGATACGGCTAAGTCGTTAGGATCTCTCCAATATAGAAAACGGCCTTTTTGAGCAGCACGTGGTAGAGGTGGCAACTCTTCCACTTTTCGTGGATCAAACCAATATCGCTCCTACAATGACAACCGGCAAAGACAAACTTACCAGTCCCAGAATCAACAGACCTCCTCCAGACCATACCAAAGAAAAACCACCTACAGAGGTGGTTCAAATACAAAGAAACAGTGACAGTCCCAGCGTCAATTTCCCACCGACTATAAGAATTGGAGGTCGAATCTCAAATTACATCTTGAATTGGTCCAACATTACTTCCGATCAATGGGTCCTAGATAGGATTTCAAAAGGACATACCTTGGAGTTCGCAAAATTTCCTCCCAATCGCCCACCTACTGTGCCGATTCACCCCAGGTACAGAACGTATCTTCGTTTTACAGTCGGACACCTACACTTCCAATTCAGAGTCCTGCCGTTCGGCCTCCATTCAGCACCGAGGGTCTTTACCAAGATCATGGCCCCGGTAGCTGCTTTCCTGCGCCTACAAGGCATCCAATTTTATCCATGCCTGGACGATTGTCTCATAAAGGCTCCGAACCTCCAACTGGCAATCCAGCACACTCAGTCTTGCATCTCCCTTTTTCGAAACTTGGGCCTTTCCATCAATGGCCAGAAGTCACACTTTCGCCCGTCAGTGGCGAGATTTTCTAGGAGCCTCACTAGATTCTCAGCTGGCAAAGGTTTTTGTTTCCCAGGAGAGACAAGACCGCATGGTCAAGATGGTACGATTCCTGCAGTCAAAACTGTACGTTTCAGTCCGGATGTTGAAATCATTCCTAGGCATGGCTTCCTCGGCCATACAGTTGATTCCCCACTGCAGGCTACATATGAGGGTCGTGCAAGAGGAATTAGACAAGCAGTGGAAACAGATCTCAGGATCATTCAACAACAGGATCCTTCTCACGCCCCGCATTCAGATGGCACTGGAGTGGTGGGCTCACCCTCCGAACATATCCATGGGTAGGTCTTTTCAAGACGCTACTCCGACACTGATGCTTACAACCGATGCGTCCCTGGAGGGCTGGGGAGCGCATCTCAAAGGACTGTCAGTAAAAGGAAAGTGGACTGCAATCCAACGCACTTGGCATATAAACCGCCTAGAGCTTCTTGCGATCTTCCTTGCCCTGAAATCTTTTCAACGGATAGTACACGGCCAATCTCTGCTGGTGAGGACAGACAACACCACCAGCATGCATTACCTAAACAAACAGGGCGGCACAAGGTCCCTTCTGCTTTCCCAACAAGCACAGGAGATATGGAAATGGGCGATTCGTCATCAAATTCATCTTACAGCCATCCATGTGCTGGGTGTTTCCAATGTTCTGGTGGATTCACTCAGCAGGTCTCTCTCTGACAACCACGAGTGGGAACTCAACCAACCAACTCTCGAGTTCATTTTCCGTCAGTGGGGCCAGCCGCAAATGGATCTCTTTGTGACTGCCACCAACAGGAAATGCCAACGCTTTGCAAGTCTTCATCCCCACAGAGAGTCGAGCGGAAATGCATTTTCGATCAGCTGGTTGAACGAATTCAGCTACGCTTTCCCTCCGCTTCCTCTGATTCCGCGCCTGTTGCACAGGATGAGCCTTCAACCCTGCCATTTCCTCCTGATCGCACCCAAGTGGCCGCGACGCCCATGGTTCTCGCACCTGCTCTTGTTTTCCAAGAACGAGCCAATATCGCTTCATCCTCTGCCTCACCTCCTCACGATGCAGCAAGGGCAGATTTGCCATCCAGATCCGGCATACCTCCAGCTCCATGCCTGGAACCTGAACACAATGAATTTGCGCGTCTAACCATCGACGCTGATCGCAGAGGTGTTAGCGCACTCCCACGCTCCATCCACCATTAAAACCTAACAGTTGAAGTGAATGAATGAATGGTTATTTGTATCGCGCAAAAGAACTTAGCACCCAAGGGCATCAAGGCACTATCAGATGGAAACGACAGAGACATAACCTGAGGTAGAATATCAAAAAAGAGTGGAAACGCTCAGAGTATCAGAATTAGTAAACTAGGGAGAACAGCCATGTTTTTATAAGTTTGCGAAAAATTGTCGGGGATGGTTGTCTGGCAATATCCGGCAGGAGCGAATTCCATAGTTTGGGGGCCAACAAGGAGAATTCTCTACCGGCCCATCTCACCTTGTTAACCCTCGGAACTATGAGCAGATTTTTCGAGGCAGACCTAAGGCATCTGCTGGGACTGTAGGGTGTCAGTAGGGATTTAACCCCTTCTGGGCCTGATCCAAAGAGCGCACTGTGGGCAAAACAAAGAATCTTAAATGATATTCTCGCCTGAATAGGCAACCAATGCAGTTCTCTTCTAGCCGCCGTCGCTGACGATCGCCTAGGCAGATTCAGAACTAGCCTGGCGGCCGCATTCTGGGTTACCTGAAGTCTTGGGATCGCTTTCTTATTTATACCTCCATAGAGAGCGTTACAATAGTAGATCCTGGACAATACCAGGGCGACCGTAGATTGTTTACGCGCCTCAGGGGAAAGGAAAGGGGCGATCTTCTTTAGAGTCCGAATGATGGTACAGCAGGTGCCAACCGTTTTGTTAACCTGTAGGTCAAATGACAGGGTAGGGTCTATAGTTAAGCCTAGATTCTTGGCGAATTTGGCCGGACGAGGACATTCGCCCAAGGAGGTAGGCCACCACTCCTCACTCCACAGATCTTGATTCCCACTAAAGACCAGGACCTCTGTCTTCTCACCATTGAGCTTGAGAAAGTTCCTGATCATCCATGATGATACTGCTTGATTTTTACAGCACAGTCTTGCCCCGATCTGCGTATCGTCGGCGTAGGATAACACCTGATATCCAAAGGCTCTTATTATTTTTCCCTGTGGGACCCCGCATTGCACCGCCTGGGTAGGGGACATATAGTTGCCAAGTTTCACTCTTTGCTGTCTCTGGTGCAAAAAAGAGGACATGAGGCTCAGGGCACTACCTTCGACCACTATCCCCCTCAGTGTGTCCACCAGAATAGAGGGGGATAGGGTATCAAAGGCTGCTGTTAGATCCAGCAGGACCAACAGAGTGGTCTGGCCTTTATCCACCTCAGATCTAATATTATTCACCACGACCGTAAGGGCATTCTCTGGCTATGGGCCGAGCGAAATCCATGTTGAGAGGAGTCCAAACGGTTCTCCCTCTCCAAAAAATGCTGTCAGATGCCGATTTAAATGGGCTTCAAGAATTTTTGCAGGTGCTTGTAATAAAGAAATCGGCCGGAAGTTTTTCAGCACCTCAGGGTTCAGGGAAGCCTTCTTCAAAAGGGGTTTGACCACAGCGAGTTTCCACACTTGAGGGAAAATTCCCTCCGTGATAGCGCTATTTAGGATCTCAAGAAGAGACGGTAGTAGGGTACTTCTGCAGGCCTTTAGGATTTTCAAAGGACAAGGGTCCAAGGGGGAACAGGATTTGGTGGCATCTAAGATGCGATTTAGCTCTTCCCAAGATAACTCTGGAAATTTCAAAAAGAGGGAAGTAGAGCTGGGTACCCCATCTATATTCATGTCAGCAAACTGCACTATAGGAGCCTGGGAATCGGCTTCACTATTCAATTTTTGGTTAAGCATTCCCAATGAAGAGGAAGCGTTTCTGTGTCTGGTGCCATACCAAAGCCTTGGATCCAATGACCGCCAAACCAGAACAGATTCTGCCTTTCTTCCTATCCCTTGCAAAGTCAGGACTTTCTCACTCCACTCTTAAGGTGTTTTTAGCAGCACTTTCCCGCTTCCGTCATGATGGTTCCACCTCACTGTATTCATCTAGAATCATCCAACAGTTTTTCAAAGGCCTCTTCTGTATGTTTCCACCCATTTGTCGTCCTCCACCTGCTTGGCGCCTAAATCTGGTTTTGTCTCCGCTCCTCCTACCTCCTTTCGAGCCCATCCACTCAGCAAGCTTTAAATTCCTCACGTGGAAAGTTGCTCTATTGCTCACCTTGACGTCATCTAGGCGTGTCTGTGACATTCAGGCATTCACAATTCAGCCTCCTTTTCTCCAGTTCTCCAAGGAGGCTGTTACGCTACGTACTAATCCTAAATTTATTCCGAAAGTCCCTAGTGATTTCCATCTCAATGAACCGGTCATTTTAAAGACTATCTTTCCCGATCCACAAACCCCTGCAGAACGTTCATTACATTCCCTGGATTTGAAACGTTGTCTCAAGTTTTACATTCAGCGCACTGCATCCTTCAGGAAATCGGGATCAATTATTCGTGGCCTATGGCCCGATCTGCAAAGGACAACCTGTTACCAAACAGACTATTACTAGGTGGATTTCTTCTACCATTACTTTTTGTCATCAACGGGCTGGCAAGCCTCTTCCGGCTCCAGTACGTGCTCATTCAACTAGAGCTGTCTCAGCTTCTACCGCCCTCTTTGCGGGGGTACCTCTGCGGCACATTTGCAGAGCTGCTACGTGGTCGAGCAGCCATACTTTTACGAAGCACTACTGTCTGCAATCAACAGACGCCGCAGATGCAGCAGTAGGACAAGCGGTGCTGCGGAATCTTTTCTATTAAAGGTGAGCCTCTGTTGCTACCCGCCTCCAGTCATAAAGGTTTTTTCTCTTGGGTATTGATATATTACATATTTAGGATATGTTCTTGTATGCTTGAAGTTTAGTGTTACCTTTATGACGATTTACTGCTTTCTACTCTTATTCAAGCATGTGAATCTATGAAAGACACCCCTAATACTGGAGAAGAACATAAGTTACTTACCTGTAAACTGTGGTTCTCCAGTATTGGTGTCTTTCATAGAATCACATGCGACCCTCCCTTCTTCCCCTCAGAGGCTCTCTTCTCCTCAGGCACTTTTGGTTATTTGTGCTACGAAAATCTGAGGACTTGGGCTTCTGAGGAGAAGGTTCTAGAGGGAGCTACAGCCTGATTGGCTGGAATGTGGACCAAAACATAATGATACTGATATGTTACTAAGTTGAGTTTCTCCCTTAGGCTTTCTATGGGCCTATTCTGTTCTATGGTACTTTTGAGTTTTTTGGATACTTTACTGTATTTTATGTATGTATATGTATGTATATGTATGTATGTATGTATGTATGTATGTATATATATATATATATATATATATATATATATATGTGTGTGTGTGTATATATATATATATAATTATGGTAACTGTTTTATTTATATATGCATATATTACTGCTATTTCATGTACCGTGGGACTCCCACTTCGACGACGGGGAATATTCAAGCATGTGAATCTATGAAAGACACCAATACTGGAGAACCACAGTTTACAGGTAAGTTACTTATGTTCGTATGAGTCGTTCCAAAGTCTGCAGTGCGTCCCCTCCCAGGGTTGGTGGAATATAAACTGAAATAATGTTTAACTGTTTTCCCTCCCAAATGGCTTCCGCCACGGCAAATCGGCCAAGTGGATCAGCCCACGTCTTCGTGCATGTAAGTGCAACACTTTTCCGGACTAGGATACCGGTTCCTCTGGAACCGGAAGTAAATCCTGTGTGTACGAGTAGTTTGTAACCCCCTCGGTGCAGTGCTTGACATGTGTTGCCCATCAAGTGCGTTTCTTGGAGGAGAACTAGGTCAGGAGCATGGCGCTTAAGGTATTGCATCACTATTCCCCTTTTCACTTTACTACCTAGGCCATTGACATTCCATGTCATAATGGAGAGCGTCTTAGTCAGGGGGGTGTCATGGTGGCTCAAAGAAAGGAACATATTTACAGAATACGGGCTGATGGGCCTCCTGATGGCCTCCAGAGCCAGCGTCTAAAGTGAACCGGCCGGGGACGGTAACCATTGGAACCCAGTCATGTCTCAGTGTCGAATATAGAGTGCCTCGTGGGGGCTCAGAATGACGTTTAGTATGCCTCATGGTCAAATAGACTCTGCAATATGCAAACAAAAACAAACCTGAAACCAAGAACAAAGTCATAACAAAATCCCCAACTATCCACCCTCCTCCCCTCCCAACCCCCCTCCCTGCAGACATCAAACTCTCGCCTCCCCAACTCGGCAGAGTGCCTGTCGCCCTCCCAACCATTAGTGGGGTGTGTGGAGAGCCTTGTGAGCCCTCGCCCGAGGTCTATGAGAGTACATCCATTATATTACATAAATCTGAACGTTTTAAGGCAGTCTTGTACATATTACATTAAACTAGAATAGAACCTGATGGTGGTCTCCCCGGCGCCCGAACCAGAGGAGGGGAGACAGCAAGAGCAGTTTTTCAACATCATCAGGGTGAGTCCGAGGCATCCGAAGAGCGTCACTGGTCATCCTGAGTGTTATGTTATGTTAAAAAAATTTGTAGGGCGCAGCTAACACCATTAGGTTTCTTGGCTTCTTGAGTTCCATCGTTAAACAAGTCTTGACTTCCGAGTATCTGGTCCTGGCCTGAGAGGTCAGTTGAGGCTCGACGACGATTTGAGGACTCCTTTGATGCCAGCCTTCGATCTAGTCTCAGAACTCCTCAGGAGATATGAAGAACCATGTCTTTCCCTCTGATTCAACTCGCAGTTTAGCGGGAAAGAGCATGGCGTATTAAATATTCTTGGCTCTCAAAGCCTTCTTGACCTCAAGAAAACTTCTCCTCCGCGCTTGTACTTTCAGCGTGAAGTCAGGGAATATCGTAATCTGGGCATTTTCTAGCTTCAGGGGTGGACCCGCTCGTGCCGCCTGGAGGATGATATCCTGGTCTCTGAAGTTGAAGACTCGGGCAATTATAGGGCGAGGAGTAGCCCCCAGTTTCTGCCTACCCCCCCGGGACTCTGTGCTCCCGCTCAATTGAAAAATAGTTAGATAGGTTTATGGGTTGGAGATGCTTTAGGAGTCCATTTTGCGCAGGTCTGCACGCAATAAGGTGACCGAGTCTATACGGGTCTCTAAAGAGGAGCGAACGCCAGCTATCGCCTCCATCACGTCTTCCAGCGTGGGCGACTTAGCTGCAGGTGGGGGAGTCGCGCTTTTAGGGTCCACGTCTGTGTTGGCCTCTTTAACAAGCTCTCATGGGGCTCTAAGGGAGATGACAATCTGCCTCTGTGTGGATGGCCTATTACCCTTGGTGCCAGCCATCTTGTGGGTCAACTGGTACCTCTGAGTTGAGGTCACTGTCCAGAACGCTGATTATGGCCAGGGAGTGGAGCAGTATCACCACCGTGGAATGGCCAATCAATCACCACCCAGACCAAAGTGCAATCAGAATAAGTATAGGTCTTGAGTTGTAGACCTGCGATGCTGTGGAGAGGCTCCTGGGATCGGATACACTGCTGCCAAGCGCCAAGATGCAGAGTTGATATTCACCGGGAAAGGGGCAGAAAGCAGCTCTACCCAGTCGTCGCCCACAGGCCAGGAAACCAGATTCAGGGTCCAGAGCACGTCGCCCCGGTGTTCAGGCGAGCCCCCAGAGGCGGGCAGGGGACCAGCGGGCCAGGACAAAGAGCCGCTATTCACAAGTGCCCCAGGGGGGTGTCGCCGTCTCAGGCCTGAGAAGGGCGCTCCAAATCGTCATAGAGGGGGGTGGGCCAATGCCAGCAGAATATTCACAAGGGCCACGCAGGAGTGGCCAGCCGCTAAGTGCAATCAGCGTATTCAGGTACCGGCGATAGAACAGGCCAGTCGAAGTAGGGGGGTTCCTGCAGGCCTTGGTACAGACACCACACAGAAAGAATTCAGGGCGCTGCGTGGCGTCCACAGAAGCTCCACCACCTCCCGTCCGGCCTCGGGGGCCCCGGAGACTCAGGATATGCCGGATAGACAACAGGGGGATCACCAAGTAGGGAGGCCGGCACAGGGCACCTCAGAGCTGCTTTGCGAGCGCTGTTTTTGCCCGATAGCCAGGGCGTCTCATTAAATGTCCCATAGAGAGCCCCCACCACTCTCAACTCATCGCGGGGCCTCTATTCGAATCACGGGGACCCCCGGAGTTGTAGTAAGGCAACAAGGACACCTTCAGCGAGACCCGGAGGCGCAGGGTATTAATGTTCATAGAAGGCCGTCTGTAGGCCCAGGAGCCGGGGTGTTGCCTACTCGCACCCAGGTACGCTGAATCGCAGCAGCAGTCTTACTTCGCGTGTTCAGACGCGGGATCGTCACCGGAGAGCAAATCTGCCACAGGGCTCAGGACAAACAGCAGGGACGTCCCGGGCGGGAGCAGCAAGAGCGGGGGCGTCCAGGGAGGGACGGTGAGTCGACATACAAACAGTCCGCCTTTAGGCTCCGGGCTTAGGCACCATAAACGCCACCATTTTGTCCGCTCTCCAGGAAGGACACTCCAGAGCCAGCTCAGCGCGCTCCGCGTCTCCGACCCTCCGGCGCCGCACCAGAACATAGACCACCAGCGGACGGCAGGAACCCTCCGATTATAGGGGGGGGGGGTTTCCAGAGCAAAAAACAGAACAGATTGGCGGATTTTCTCGGGCGAGGGCCGGGAGCCGCTTCAACATGCGACCATTCCCTTCGGCTGCAGGCCACGCCCCCCTGGTCCTTACTTTCTTGATGTGCGCACCAATTGAGCCGCTGCACAATTTCCCTCTATGGTTACTCACTATCAAAACTACTTTTTTGGTGGCAATCACCTTTGCCAGGAGGGTGAGTGAACTGCAGGCACTGTCATCACAGCCTCCTTACCTGACCGCCTTTCTGGACAAAGTGCTGCTCTGAACTAGGGCATCTTTTCTGCCCAAGATTGTAACACCGTTCCATCTGGGGCAGCCTGTTACTCTGCACCTCCGCACCCTTCTAAATAAGAGGAGCATCTCCAACGTCTTGACCCAAAAAGAGCGATATCATTCTACCTGGATCGCACCAAAGAGTTCCAGGAGGATGTCCAACTGTTTATAGGGTACGTGGGAGCAAAGAAGGGACATGCTGTTCAAAAGAGAACCATCTCATGTTGGGTTATCCTCTGTATTAAAATATGTTACTACTTGGCAAAGAAGCAGCCTCCTGAAGGCCTTAGGGCCCATTCCACCAGGGCGACAGCAGCCACCACAGCACTCCAGCGTGGTGTTCCAATTACTTATATGTGCCAAGCGGCCACAAGGGCGTCTCTACACGCATTCGCCAGACACTATTGCCTGGAGTCTCAGGTTCCCAGCGAGGACCTGTTTGGCTGCTCTGTTCTTTCTGGTCTAAAGCTTTTCCACAGTTTCTACATCCAGGGAAGTTATTGCTTGGGGATCTGCACCTCAAAATGGTTCTAGGTATTTTTGTCCAGTGGCATGTGCCTTGGGTAGATCTTTTTGTCTCCTTAAAGAACACTCATTGACAATTTTTGTCCTTTATGAGACTGGCCAGTTGTACATATTCCGGTACTTTCTGGTGCTTCCTTGGGTCCTGAAGGTCAGGAGGGACCAAACTCAGCTCACCCTGATAACCCCAGATCTGACTCAGAGGGTCTGGTACTTAGATTTTCTGAGTCTGGGCAACTGTACCCTCTTGTACTACTTTGGAAGGATCAGATCTATCAATAACAGGGCAAGGTCTTAAACCTAAACCTGCACAAACTGCACGTCCATGCATCATGATTGAGCAGAAACAGCTAGGCAGAATCGATCTGCGTTGAGAAGTAGTAGATGTCCTCCTGTCACTGCCCGTCCTCAAAGTTGATCTATTCAGTACATTAGACAACGTTTGTGGCCTGGTGCGAGAACCATTATGTCCATTCGTTTTAGTCTAAACTTTCCGATGTTTTTGGGTTTGTCCTGTATTTTGCTTGGCAGTGTTTTGCTGTGGCCATTGTTAAAGGATTATTTGTCAGCCCCTTTAGCCTTTCTACATTTACCAGATCTGCACGCTTTAAGTCACCTGTTGTAATGAGCTGTTTGAAAGTGCTTACTTGTGTTTCCTCCTGTCCCTTTTGTTATGCTGCAGTGGGATCTTATCTTGGGTCTTTCCCTCTTCATATGCACACCTTTTCAACATACAAGCAGCTGTTATTTGAGGTTCCTGATCCTCTTCCTCATTGCAGTTACTTCTGCGTCCAGTGTTTGGGAACTGCAGTGCTCTGGCAGTGCAGTCAATTGTATACCCATACCTTCTTTCCAGACAAGCTGCTACTTCAGACTGTGACATGGTTTCTGCCAAAGGTTGTGTCTCTTTCAATATGGATAAGTCCTTCTCACTCTATGCTTTGTTCTTTGCTTTATCCCTTCACTAGGAGAGCGCTTAGTTTCTATGATGGTCGGACTAGGAACCACTGAGTGAATGACCAAACTTTTATGAGGTTCCCTGGTGCTTAGAAGAGAAAGGCAGTTCAGAAAGATTTCCCTTTGTGTAAAAGAAAAACATACTATCCTGTGCCAAGAAAGAGTCTCCTGAGGTTCTTTGGGCTGGTTTTGCTTGAGCTTCAGCATTGGCCACAGGCATGGGTGTCCCTTCATTCCTTCACCTGGCTTTACAACAATGATTCTCAGGTCCGCATGGAGGCCCATTTTTACTCACTCTGTCTTGCTGGATTTCATGGTATGGCGTCCACTCCTCAGACCCTCCACCTTTTTGTAGGTACGCTTTGGTATTTTTTCAAAAGGTGAGGAAATGATGGATAGGATTATCCATCACAAGAACAAGTTACTTCCCTTCGGTAGTTGTCTTTATGGTGGATATTCTAACCACAGATTCCTCGCCGACCTGCTGTCCGTGTTTTGTGGAATGGCCTCCTAGGTGTAAATGCGTATCTAACCTAGCCTTCTGCACACTTTCATGGTTCTCATCTTAATACTTGCCATCTAATGGTGTGGAATATCTGTTCTAAACTCACATCAGCTGGCAGGGGTGGTGCCTATAAACAGCTTGGTGCCATCACATACGGTCAAGGAAGACCTCTTCGTCACAAAAGATGGGGGAAATTAAACTCCAGTCAAAAGAATAACCCAGACAATCCAGTGTTCCCCCAATCCCCCAGAAAAAAACCGTCACTGACATGTGAGCATCTTTTATGAAGCCACTACCCTTCTAGTGTAGCCACAGGGCTCAGTTCAAGAGACCAGGTAGCAGTGATTAAACACTGCTGTTAAACACATCTGCATCCATTCTGAAGCACAGGTACTTGTTAATGTAAGTAATGAGCAGGAGCAGCTTCAAAATCAGATTACATCTTTCTGGTAAGAATATCACTGCATCAGTCCAAGAGTTTCCCCCTACTCCTTCACTCAGTATAGAGTTGTTTTTTTCTTAGATACCTGCCAATAACTACAGTTCATTTGCTTCACTCTAAAAGACCCTCAGAAACATTTTGTGGCCATTTTACAACGTTCTTCTTTAAATTTTGTTCCAGTGTGCTTCAGTTTACACATTGTCCTGCTATTCAGACCCCTTTCCTACTAAGTGGACCTTGTTTCAAGAGACGGTTAAATATTTTCCATTTGCGGAAACCTGCCACTACTAGCTCTGGTGAGAAACAAATTTACAATTCAATTTCTGTTTTGTTGCAGTGGTGCTTTCACACCCATAGAGAAAAACTATAGAAGACACACATTTCTCAAGAAATGGACTGAACTACGTTAGTAGCCGGATATGGTCCCTGCCTTTTCTTTGCCAAAGGAGCGTAACGGTAGCTTATTAATAATCTTTCCACAAGAGATTTTCCAACAACACTGGAATGGCATTGCTCCACTAGCTAAAGCAGCTAATGAATAGGTTGCTCCAATCATAGTTAATTTTCCTGTTCAACTGATGCTCCAGGCGAT
Organism: Lissotriton vulgaris; assembly: GCF_964263255.1. Classification (NCBI taxonomy): domain Eukaryota; kingdom Metazoa; phylum Chordata; class Amphibia; order Caudata; family Salamandridae; genus Lissotriton; species Lissotriton vulgaris. Next base: position 359,700,368 of record NC_141696.1, on the reverse strand, counting down.
ATAAAAAGGATGGGAATTGCAGGCTGCAAGTCATCCTCTCCCATCTCCATTCCTTGTGGTAGGTTTGGTGACTACATTTATTCTACAATTCTTACAATGTACGTACCTATAGTAACGCACTTTATGGTGAATATTAAACATAATCATAGATTTCTCACCTTTTGAATTCCCCCAGGCACCAGACTGGAAACCACAAGATGTTCTAGTAATTGCTCCCACGTGCCGGAAGTCTTCCTCCCCAAAAGTAGATAAAAACTATATCACAATAGCTCCTCATCCTCTCATGACCAGAAATGCAGGTGGTCTAAGGAATGGTTGTTGTGAACCTCAAATTCTGTACCAGCATTTGGAACTATGCAGCAGATGCGGTTGCATCTTACAGGAGCAATAGCCTACCCAATAGAGGCTTTTCATGAAGCCTTGCTGGCCTATTTTGTATTTGTTACCTTTATCACTTCCTTCAGAACCCCTACTGTTCCTTTTGGGCTGGGAGACATTGAGGTGTACCAGAGACTCCTATCCTGTCTTTTAGTTAGAAGTAGGGTGATACCACTACCTTAATTTGTTTGTTTGTCTCTTTGCCTCCAAAGGCAGGAAGGTGGCTGAATAGGTTGGACCACCTAAGGGTGCTTGAACTCTGTTTTCACTGAACAGGGCTCTTGGGGTTTTATAGCAACCCTTTTATCAGTGTATGGGATGAAGTGGGGCATGACTCTAAAGTAAGCAAACCATTTCTAATTGGATTTCTTACTCTACAGTATTGTTACCAATTGTAAATAAGGCTCTGACCTTAAGGGTTGCATGCTCACTCTACAAGGGACGAAGGCGGGACGTCAGCTTTTCTACATGGTGTTCTAATTCAAAAAGCCTGTATACCAGTAACTTGATTCTCCGTGCGTAATTTCACAGGAAATTGTTGTTCTAATGGATATTCTGACAAGATTCTTCACCTTTGAATGTTCCTTAGGCACCAGACTGGATCTGGAAACTTTTTCAAAGCAATGCTGCTTGGCAACACTTGCTGGTTGACATAGGCACCGTTCAGCCCATGAAGTGATGGAGAAGAGCTGCGTATAAGGTCCACCCCTGCGCACCAATGTCATTGTCTTTCTTCCCGTGCTTTCGGATGCGGATCTGAAGAACCGCTCCCAATTATTTTTGCTCACTCTCAAAATAAACTCCAGTGAGCAAAGGAACAGTGTCCATCCTCCTTCTAAAACTACAGGCTTCAAAGATGGTGTGACTAAAGTAAACCAATGTTGATTGTGGGCCCACATAAGGAGTGTCTTAAGTGTTTGGACTTTGAGCAAGACTCCCAAGTTACATGCCCTCACACCAGTCGCGACTCTCATGACTCGCGGGTGGGGGTGAGGGGGGGAGGGAGGTTAATATTTTGTACAAAACGTACCATACCGGGTCCCACCCGCCTCCGCTCCTGGCCGGGTCCCATGTTTTCTTGCTGCTTTCCGGTTCTCTTGTCTCCGGCAGGAACATAAAGCAAGCAGCCTCCCTCCCCTCCCCTAAGCCAATCACAGCGCTGCAATGGCAGCGTTGTGATTGGTGGGGACAGCGCCCAGCCGGGCACCTATGGCGAGGACATTTTCTCTATGTAGGCTGCTACATTGAGAAAATGCAGAGTGCGCATGACTGGTTTGGTCGGCCCCAGACGGACGACCAAACAGTCAGGGCCCACAGCATTGGGCAAGCCACTCCTCCCCGACCCTCCCACCCCAACCAGGCATACCCTTCTGCTTTCTCACAGCGCGAGAAGCAGAAACTGTAGCAGGGTTTCCGTTCTCCCGCAGAACTGTGCACAGAGATCTAGAACCTGGGTGAGTTAGGGAGACCCAAAACTCACCTTTGTTTCAGAAATCTCCTTACCAAGCTAGCTACAGTGTCTCATCGGTAGTAATAACTTCCCAATGACTTAGACAATCCAGAACATGAACTTAGGGAACCTCAGGTATCGTGGAACACATGAACACTCTTTCGTTATATAATCATTACAAACCGAAACTGGGAGGCAAAGAACACCCGTACAAGTTTGAAATGTTTATTTTTCAATGCAACATTCTCAAACGCAGTATCTTGTATAATATCAACATACATATTATAAAAATCAGAGTTAGCAGCATAGTCACTAATCCATAATAAGCAAAAGGTGATAGTATGTTATGATGCAAAAATCTATAGAATTCTGTATCACCTATATTTCGCGCACCCTATTCAGTATATTATATTATATCTAAGAAGGTCTCATTTGGGTTCTAGCAGGGCGGGCCCATACCTCTAATTCTCAGTAGGAGTCGATCACATCAACAGCTACCAGCTCTCTGCATGCGAAGCATCAAGTGTGTTGATTCATTCCCTGTAACTCTATCTTAAACCCGCGTAGAGCCTAATGTTGGCAGCAACATTATTTGTGTTATGCCTAACGTGGTGCGAGGATCAGGCCTTCAGCAACCTTGTGTTAGGTTATTCTTAGAGGGTGCAGTTCTCAGTGTGCAGACAGTTGTACCAAGTGTACCAAGCACAATTGATATCGGAGCAATAACATATTATTCTCAAATAAATCACATCTTTCGTCTAGGTTGAAAGCTATCATAACAATTAGGTGTCGTGTGCAAACTGAAGCCGAAAGAAAATATGGCGTTTAAACATTTAATAAGCTCATGCTAACTTAACACAATATATAGAAACGTAGTAACCATATGACAAAACATAAAATGGTATTTACACCAAAAATGTTTTATGCTTCTGCTTCTTGCACTGCCAGATGTCAGTGGGGCGACGCTCCTCCACCCTAATGGAGGAGCTGCCCCTGCCTCACACACACCCAAAGGCAATCTGAAACCACAAAACTGTACATTGCTGAACACAGGGCTATGTTATGGGCCTTGCATAAGTCTCATTACCACTCCTAGTCATGGGCCCAGCCCCATGACGTGTCTTGTTTGAGGCCGAAGTCCAATCGCAAACATCAAAAGATGAGTAGGACTCAACCATATCCTGCCACTCTTTTGGCGAGGTCCTAATTCTGATAAATGCTGATATCTAAAAGAGACACGTTAGTGATAGATTCCTTACCTTAAAATTCCTTACCTTAGAATATCCCCAGGCATCAGACTGGATCCGGAATTTTTTTGCGTATCAGTACCCATGCGCATCGGTAGGCGTTGTCCGCGGCTCCTGGGTGTCGTCGGCGCCGTGATGACGTCGTCGGAGTACTTGGACGCCGCCTCCACGTGCTGACGTCAGTTCTTCTTTTTTCCGCGCCAGCTAGCGCAGATCTGGAAAAAGTTGTACCCAAGTCACTTTTTGAGATCCTTTTTGATCAATTTTTCAAAGTCTACAAACTCCGAAGGTGCCAGTAGGGATGCCCGGGTTCAAGCCCTGCGCCGACTGCAAACGACTGATGTCGGTTACCGACCCCTATCGCCGGTGCCTGCACTGTTTGGGCCTGGACCACGACGACAAGTCCTGCTCCGACTGCCGGGCCCTGACGTCTAAGGCTAGGCGGGAGCGGTCCCGTAAGCGACTCGAGCTTTGGCAGTCTGCCCCGCGCCGCTCAAGGTCCCGGTCCGAAAGGAGGTAGAGGGACCGGTTGCGGGCCGGAGCCAACACAGTTCCGGGAGTCGTCATCGGTCTTTGGGCTCGAAGTCCTCAGGTAAGAGGCACAAGAAGTTGAAGAGACACCATCGCTCTTCTGACTCCCCCAGACGCTCGCGCGACGCGGCCGGGGGTTCGGGCTGGAGCCTCAGGTGTCGCGGCCTGCCCCACACCCGCCGGTCCCTGGGCAGGACGTGACGCTGGGGGAGATTGCTGACTTCCTCATGGCCATGAGGTCGCTCGCTCCTCCGTCGGGTTCCACGGCGCCTTCGGGCCAAGCAGCTCCGACTGGGTCCTCACGCGGGCTGGGTGCTTCGGCACTGGCGCCGTCGGGTACTTCGGACCGACGCCACAGGGCCCCACTGGGTCCGGTTCCAGACCCGGGTTGTCGCCGGTCGACCTCACGACCTCGCTGGCGTCGGCCCCACGTGTGTCGCCCCGGCGCCGTCCCTGGACGACGTCATCCCTGGTCCTGCCCTTGATTGGGGTACGGTGCCGGTGCGGCGCCGCTCGGCGCCTTATCGGACGCCGCTGGGAGATTTTTATTTCAATGACCCAGGCCCATTTTTTGAGCCCGAGTACCAGGTAATGGGTGATGAGGAGAATTGGGAGGGGTCTGAGGACCCTCTGGCACGTGAGTGTCAGTCTTCTGCGGACTGGACAGGAGAGCTTGGGGAGGCCAGTGGTCTGGACACTTCGCCCGACACTGGTTTTGTCTCCCCTCCTAGCGTGGCTACGGAGGAGGGGGCTGCTTGTAGCGTGGTGCTGATGAGGGCGGCCAAGGCCCCTGGGCCTTGAGCTCCCCATCGCGGCCGTGAGGACTAACCTCCTCATTGAGGTCCTTAAACTGCAGTCAAGCTCGGCCAAGCCTCTGCTGCCGTTTAATGAGGCCTTGTCAGACGTTTTTTTGGGCACTTGGTCCAGGCCCGCCACAGGGCAGCCTGTGGATAGGAACGTGGCCAGACGCCACTGCCCGCCCTTGAGTGACCCTTGCTTTCTGTCTACCTACCCCACCCCTGAGAGCCTGGTTATTCAGGCCTCCAATTCCCAGACTGCATTCCCGTCGGCTCCCCCGACCGGGAAACAAAGAGGTCCGAGAATTACGGGAATAATATTTTCTCCTCCCTAAGTTTGGGATTGCGGTCAGTTAATACCGCATGCCTCTTGGGCCGCTACACCCACTCTCTGTGGGACACGGTCACGGCCGTGCTACCAGAATGCCCGTTGGAGGTACGGGCTAAACACGGCCAAGCCCTGGTGGAGTGCCGGGATGCGGCACGGTATTCCATCAGGTGTGGGCTGGACACTACCGACTCTGGGCAGAGCGATGGCAACGACGGTGGCAATACGTCGTCACGCCTGGTTGAGGTCCCGCTATTTCTCGGCCGATGTCCAAAACACACTTATGGACATGCCGTTCGATGGCCGTCGCCTCTTTGGCGACAAGGCAGACCATGCGCTTGAGCGCTTTAACTACTCCAGGGCTACGGCCAAGTCCTTGAGCCTCTCGGCCCCGCACCAGCAAACGGGTGCCTTTTGCTCCTTAGGAAGGGGCGCCCCCACACATGCCGCCAGCCACGCACCGGAGACTACCATCCAACGCGGTGGCGGACGTGGAAATCGCCGTAGCGGTGGTCTGGGTCCATGGCGAGGCCAGTCCACACCTACCCCTGCAGCATCCGCCTCAAAACCCTCCTAGTCCGTGCTTTCAGGCCCATGTGACGCCGGTGGGGGGCAGGGTTCGCCATCACCACCACCACTGGAGCACTGTCACATGGGACAGGTGGGTGCTGCAAATCGTCCGAAGGGGCTACTCCCTCCCCTTCGAGGCGTCCCCTCCAGCCATGCGACTGCAGTGCCACCGCGTGTCGGGGGATCACTTGACAATACTGCAGGAGGAAGTTACTGCCCTCCCTGCCAAGGGGGCCATCGAGCGCGTTCCTGGGCCAGAAGTAGGGTGTGGTTGTTACTCCCACTACTTTCTGGTACCCAAGAAGGGCAAAGGGGGCCTACGCCCTTTCTTGGACCTACAGAACGTCAACGGCTTCCTCCGGAAGGAGAAGTTCAAGATGCTGACTTTGGCTCAGGTCTTAGCTGCCCTGGACCTGGGAGACTGGATGGTAGCGTTGGGCTTGCAGGACGCTTATTTTCACATCCCCATCCTGCCGGCCCGCCGGCGTTACCTGCGGTTCATGGTAGGCCACGAGCACTTTAAGTTTACCGTGCCCCCCTTCGGCCTTACCAGTACCCCACGGGTGTTCACGAAAGTGATGGCGGTGGTCGCAGCTCATCTGCGCAGGTTAGAGGTTTCAGTCTTTCCCTACCTCGACGACTGGTTGTTGAAGGCGGGCTCGCCCCAGGCAGTCGTCGGCCACCTCCGGACGACGGCAGACCTCTTGCACCAGCTGGGGTTCTCCATCAATGTGCCGAAGTCATACCTGTGTCCCTCTCAGAAGCTCCTCTTCATCGGAGCGGTTCTGGACTCGGCGCAGTTTCGGGTTTATCCTCCTGAACAGCGGGTGCGAGATATTCAGGCTCTGATTCCAATCTTTCAGACTTTTTCACGGGTCTCGGTCAGGTTGACGCTGCGGCTTCTGTGGCTGATGGCCTCCTGCCTCCTTCTGGTGCATTTGCAGTGGGACCTAAAGTTTCAGTGGGCCAAGCATCAGGGCAACTTGTCCGACCATGTCTTGATCTCGGAGGGCGCTGCAAGACAGTTGCAGTGGTGGCTCACGGACCGCGATTGGGTCAGCGGCAGATCCCTCTCCTTACCCCTACCGGAGCACATAGTTGTGACGGAGGCGTCCCTCCAGGGCTGGGTAGGCCACATGGGAGAGCCGGAGATCAGAGGCCTCTGGTCTCCGGCGGAGTCCCAGATCCATATCAAGCTTTTGGAGCTGCAGGCGATTTGTCTAGCACTGAAGGCATTCCTCCCCTCTGTCCGGGGGAGTGTAGTGCAAGTGTTCACGGACAACACCACCGCCAATCTGGTATTGCAACAAACAGGGCGGGGTGGGGTCGTGGACCCTCTGCCGGGAGGCTCTGCTCCTCTGGCAGTGGCTGGAACATCAGGGAGTGACCCTGGTGGTTCAACACCTGGCAGGTTCTCTGAACGCCAGGGCGGACGAACTCAGCTGCCGGTGCATGATGGATCACGAATGGCGTCTGAACTCGGACGTGGCGCAAGGTCTCTTTCTGCAGTGGGGAGAGCCTTGGTTAGATCTTTCGCCACCGAAGAGAACGCGCAATGTCATCAGTTCTGACCGTTGGAATTTCCAAGGCGGCACTCGCTCGGAGACGCTTTTCATCGCGAGTGGAGTTGCGGTCTTTTGTAAGCCTTTCCGCCTATACCACTTCTGCCCAGAGTGCTGAAGAAGATCAGGCGCGACCGGGCCCAGGTTATCCTTGTGGCTCCGGACTGGGCACGAAGATATTGGTATCCAGAGCTACTCAGCATGTCTTTCGATCCCCCGATTCGTCTGCCTCTTCAGGAGGACCTTTTGTCGCAGCAACAGGGGACGGTCCTCCACCCGAACCTGTCCAGTCTCCAGCTACAAGCCTGGAGATTGACCGGAGACAGTTGAGGCCATTTGAGTTGCCTCCTGAAGTCTGTAATGTCATTCTGGCAGCCAGGCGTCCCTCCATGAAATCGGTATGCACCTGCAGGTGGACGAAATTTGTGGCATGGTGCACAGCAAAGGCTGTGGATCCACTCTCTGCCCCCCTTTCTTTTTTTTTTTTTTTTTTTTTATTGTAAGACATGTATTTAACACAGATTAGGAGATCAGATACACTGCGTCTCGCCAACAACCCGGAGGCAGGCCGCAATAAAATTACAACTGCAAAGCAACAGTACATCGGTGTGAAATGGGGACGTACCCCCGGATGTTCGACACATTGCATAATTGAACGCAAATATAATGACACTTATTCAAGCAGTGCAACCATAGCGCGGTTAGTGGCCTTACATTTTATCTGTGCTGTAGCCCGTCAATTAAACATGTAGGGTCTGAGGCCTTCCCAAAGCTGGTATCCGAACATAGCTCGTGAAGTCAGCCGATTAACAGCATACGACTAACAGCACAGTTTACTCCCAACTAGTCCAAATGGACAAAAGTAAAGCCTGAACAACAAACAACGGTGCATTTGAGAAAAACCATTCATTCGGTACATACGCACATGTGGGGCAGTGCGCCTACGCGCCAGATATCTACTGACTAGAGTCTAGAAACCCTGTGGGAGTAGAGTGCTTCCGCGCCAGGTCTCTAGCCCAGGGATCCAGGGCGGTGGGGGAGGAGAGGGGGGGCTGTAAGATCCAACGGCCTTGGGGGATGTGGAGGAATGTAGTAACCACTGGTGGCGGAGTGCTGCACTAGCCGAGGAATCGGAGCTAGTCTCATCTCACAGCGCACATCCAGTCTGCACTAGGCACAAGTGTACCATCCCCACAACTGCCCTTTCGTCGCTCAACCCATATCATCTGACACATCTACATCCTCTGCACCAACAGTCGCATCAGAGCCCTCCTGTTCTCTAGTCCAGCATAAGAAGGGTTCCCATATATCATTTGGCCTGGAAGCAGTTGGCATTGTTTCCCAATATGTGGTCAATTGTGCATGTCCGTACGTGACGTCCCTTATCCAATCAGTATATAATGGAAGGACTCTCTTGCCCCAGTGTAACGATAATTGGCGTTTCGCATACAGGAGGAGTAGCGCATGCAGCTTTCTATCACCTGGGTCAGTGTCTCTGACATATCCCAGCAGGCCCAGGAGCTGTGTTGGTGCATCCGTTCTATTTAAAATCTGGTTAATGGCATTGAAGACATCAGACCAGTATTTGGTCAACTGGGGACAGCTCCACGCCACATGAAGGAAGGACGCATCCGACCCTCCACACTTCCAGCAATTTGCATCCTCACGTATACCCATGCGGTGTAGCAATGCCGGTGTGCGGTAGTACCGGTGCAGAAACTTGAAGTGGATTAGCCTCAAGCGGTAGTTGGGAGATAGGGCCGTGAGTTGTGCACAGCAATAACCCCACACGTCATCAGTCAATTGGTCCCCCAGGTCCGCACCCCAAGTTTGTCTAGCCTTGGATGTTGCTATCGGGGCCTGCTCCTGCATACAATTATACAGTCTGGACATTAGTTTTTTGGGGGAAGGCCTGGATAGGAGATTGTTAAGGGCTTCCAGCGCCGGCGGTTCGTCTGGGAATTGGGGTCCTAATTTCTTACAGGATTCACGAAGGGAGTGGTACAGCAGCGTATCCGCAAAGGAGTCAGGTACGTCATCCTCACTTGCTGACAACTCCAGGAAAACACCCTCAGGGTATAGATCCGCAAATGTATGCAGTCTGTTCCCCCGGATCGTGAGATTGCCGCCTCTGGTACTCAGGCAGGGCAACAATGGGTTGCCTCGTAGGGGGATGGCAGGTGCATAAAGTAAGGGGAGGCCCGCTCTGGTCTGCAATTCTCGGCAGGACCATCGTATCATCTCCACCGTGTCCACATCCCTGGAGGGACGCTTAACTTTACCATAAAGCGCCACACGAAGTGGTAGTGGAGCAGCCATCGCGAGTTCCACCGCTACGTGTGGTTGATAAGGGGTGGGGAAGGCCCAGAAGTGTAGAAACTGCGCCTGAGCGCACAGGACGTAGAGCTTAAAATCGGGAGCTCCTAGGCCTCCCTGCCGTAACGGGAGCGTGAGAAGATCCCAGGATACTCTCGCCTGTCTCCCGGCCCAAACCAGCTGTAGCAGCAGGGATCGGACTCTCGCATGGAAGTGCGTAGTCATAGGTAGTGGAACATTAACAAACAGATATAGGAATTTGGGGAGCACCACCATTTTCACCAATGCTATACGCGCCACCAGAGATAGGGGCAATTTACTCCAGATCTCAATTTTCCTCTCAAGCCAGTCCACTGCTCTACCAAAATTAAGAGACCACAGTTCCTGTGTATCCCGACTTATCCAGATTCCCAAGTATTTAACCGCGTCAGTTTCCCAACGCAGGGGGTAGTCTGGTGACGGCCTACATGTCTCGTCAGTGAGGGGGAATGCAACAGATTTCGTCCAGTTTATGGACACTCCCGCCAGGCCTTCGAAGCGTACAAATTCGCGGAGCAGCAAGTTCATGTTATCTTCGGGATTTCCGACATACAAGGTGACATCATCCGCGTATAGCGAAATTAGTAAACTTCGCGAGCTGAAGCCGATTCCCCTTGCAGTGTGGTGTTGCCTTATTCTGGCCGCAAGCGGCTCCATTGCGATGGCAAACAGGAGAGGGGACAGCGGGCAGCCCTGTCTGGTCCCTCTAGAGATCCCAAAGGGTTTGGAGACCAGGCCATTGACACTGACTCTGGCCCTAGGCGCACTGTACAGGAGTTTAATTAGGGTAATGAAGTTATGACTGAATCCCATCCGCTCTAGAACCCTGAATAGATAAGGCCACTCCAAAGAATCGAACGCCTTAGTGGCGTCGAGGAACACCACTGCCGCCCGTACAGAGGGGTGCAAGTAGTGTAGGACTGAAAATATGGTCCTCAAATTATGGGATGTGGCACGACCAGGGATGAATCCGGATTGATCAGGGAGTGCAATAATTGGCAGCATTGGCTGCAATTTATCTGCAATGATTTTGGCATAGATCTTAGCGTCCACGTTGATCAGGGAGAGGGGCCTGTAGGAGTCTAGGAACAGTTCATTTTTTTCGGGCTTCAAAAGCGTGATAATTAAAGCCTCGTGCATGGAGTCAGGAAGGTAGTTCAGTTCAAGGGCCTCGACGAACACCGAGTGCAATTACGGCGCCAGTTCTTCCGCATATGTTTTATAGAAGGTCGTTGTTAGACCATCAGGGCCGGGAGCCTTGCCAGCCGGCATACTTTTTATCACCTGCATGACATCCTGAACAGTTACTGGGAGGTCCATATACTGTCTATGGTTATTATTGAACCAAACTAAGGCTATGGAGTCCAAAAAACTTTCCAGGGACGCTGGGATCTCGGGTTGCCTGGTGGTGTATAGAGACGTGTAGAACTCTGTGAAGGCTTTCAGAACAGCCTCCTGCCCAAGAACCAGGGATCCCTCAGTGTCGTGTATAGCGTGTATATAATGCGATTGCGTGCGGGGGGCTATCAATCTGGCCAGGGTTCTGCTGGGCCTGTCTCCTTCGCCATATCTACGGGCTTCTGCTCGTTTACCGAGGAAACGCACCTCTCGCTCCGCCTCCTCGTTAAAGGCAAGCAGTTTAGTCTTGTATTCCCCCGCCATTCGCAAGGACGGGTCTCGGCAAAAGGCCTCGTCTAGGTCCCTCAGTTCCCGTTCCAGTTGGGCCAGGGTTCCACGGATAGACCTTAACACCCCCGCCTGCCGAGCTATGCATTGCCCCCGTATCACTGCCTTAAAGGCGTCCCATTCAATGGCTTCTGATGAAACTGAACCTGTATTTTCAGCAAAGTAGGTAATTATGTCTCCCCTGATCTCCTCAACAAATACCGGATCTGACAGGACATGTGGGGGTAGGCGCCATGTAAATTCCCTATGTATGGCATCAGGTAGGCACAGCTGCAACATGCATGGAGCATGATCAGATAGGGACCTAGCCTGGATTTCGACCGCCTCCACCCATGTTGCCACCTCAGGCGATACCAGCCAGAAATCCAACCTAGACCAAGCAGACTGATGACACGTGATGCAGGTACCCAATGTCTCCCCAGGATGTCTAATCCTCCACACGTCAGCCAGCCTCCCCTCCTCCATAATGTCTAGGACAGCCTGTCTAGATCTGGCATGTGTGGGTCTACCCACTCCCTTTCGGTCCAGGACATCATTCAGCACAACATTGAAATCACCTCCCATAACCACCGAATGACAATCTAGCAATGCAATTCGTGCCCATAAATCTCGAAAAAAGTCTGGATCATCGACATTCGGACCGTATATAGCAGTCAACACAATCGGGCGCCCCAGCAAGGTTCCCAGTAAGATGACATACCTCCCATCCTTATCCTGCACACATTTTTGCTCTCTCCAGTCCAGTCCTCTGCGTACTAGAATAGCCACCCCCCTTGCATAATTCGAATAGATAGAAGAGTACACCATTGACCATCTAGTATTACGAAGCCGAGGCGAAGGAATTGAATTTAGGTGCGTTTCCTGCAGGAAGCAAATGTCCACTCCATGCCGGATCAGCGTACTGTGCATCAGGCGTGCTTTTTTGTAGTCCCCCAGGCCCCTAATGTTCCAAGTCCATAATTTAACCCCCCCCATTATAAATGTACAAACAGTATGGCAGTCCACCCATCCACACTCTTTCCCCGGTTTTACCAAATCCAGCTTGCAGCACACACCTTGTCCCTGTGCTCGAAAAAGTAGTAATTAAGCAGTTCTCAGTGCACCAATACAAAGCTTCAAACAACAACTCCTGGAACTTCCCCTGCCACCCTCCTCCCTCACCAACCCCCCAATCAGGTCGTGATAAACCCCTTAAGAACTCACGCATGGCGCGGTATTGAACCAAACCAAGAAACAAAGGGATACACCCCATGGGGACATGGTGCACCCAGCATTCACCCCCGTGTTAGCGGGGTGGCTACATTTTAGTAGTAAGTCTCCGTGTCCTCATCCCCACACCCCCCCCCCCCCGAGTCGACCACCTCCACCTCAGGTATAGCCGTGTAAGGGTCAAGGTCAGGGCAAACCCAAATGGACAGTGTCTGGCGTAGCCGAGTCTTACCCCATCTGTAGTCCATTGTAAATGTGCCAGCAGACTGTATAGGATCAATTCGCCTAGTCATTGTCGCTGAGTTGCTCGGTCGTCTCCTCTAGTCGGGGGGATTTCCGTCTGGCCCCCGGGCCAGCAATGTGTTTAGCAGATTTGAGCGCGGATTTCGCGTCCGTGAAGAAGTGCGCGTCGTTGTCATGGAACACCTTCAGCCTCGCAGGATATAGTAGGGAATACTGCACACCAGACTGCATCAGTTCCTTCTTGGCCGGTATAAATTCCTTTCGAGCCGCCTGCACTAAGGGGGTGAAATCAGGGTAAAAGGAGATGTTATTACCTTTGTGCGTGATCTTGCCTTTCTCTCTAGCTAGCCTCAGAATCAGATCCCTGTCCCCGGTAATTCAATAGCTTGGCAAGGATTGGACGCGGCGGTGCACCCACCGGCGGTTTTTTCCCAAGCGACCTGTGAGCCCTCTCAACCGTGAAGACCGGCGATAGGGCCGGATCAAAGAGTTCATGAAGGAGGTCAGTCACGAAGGCCTCCATCTTACCAGTGTTCGCCGTCTCTGGAATGCCCGTAATGCGCACGTTTGACCTTCGGGAGCGCGCTTCCAAATCATCTGACTTTGCGCGCAGGTTGTCAAGTTCTTTCTCCAGATTTGTGATATGTTTCTTGGCTTGCGTTTGAAATTCGCAGCATTCAGTCTGTCTGTTTTCCAAACAGTCCAACCTGGTCTCGTGCGCGCCCACCTTGGATTTGACTGCTTCTAGTTGTTCTGACATGGCATCCAGTTTACTGTCTATGCTCTTCAAGCTTGACCGGACCTCCATGATAAGTGCTCCAAAATCAATGTCCATTGGTGCACCTTGTGACGACGGTTCTCCACCAGCCGTGTCGGGTGTAGGGTTCTTGGGTGGTCTCTTATTGTCGAAGCTGATTTTGGATTGCTTAGCTTCATTCTTCCCCCCCATAATGGCGGCAATTTATATGTAGTTTGCGTCCCTCTGAGGCAAGTCTCGAAAATGTCCAGCAACGTGCGTGTCCTCTGACGTAGTGTACTCCAGCAAGAAGGAACACTATGGGACGAGCTATCACGCACCTCCCAAGCACAGCTCCCCACCAGAGTCACCCCGCCGGGTGCACTCAGCTCTAGGTGCAACCAATCAACGAAATGACGGCAGCGTCGGTCTGACTGTGCTTTTCAAAGTTTGGCTCCGAAACCAGCTATGGATAGTCCCATCTCACAGGGTCGAGACCTCAACCTGTGGCTCCCGTTTTCCCCGTGTCATCGGGCTCGGAGCGTGTGAGTGCGTGGGTAATCGGCGGTGTGCCCGAGGCGCCCTCCTGCTGCACGCGTGCAAATGAAGGCGGTCCCCCGCACCTCCGTGAAAGCGACAGTGTCGTACCTTTTGCAGATCTAGAGTACCGCCCTGCGAGTCTGCTGTGCGAGGCCGGCCCCAGGTCTCCACGCCGGCCCCGCGCCGGTCCCAGGGAAATGGCGGCCCCCTACCAGGATCGTCGCTGGGCTCGCCTTCTTCGGAAGTGGACCCTCGTGTCCACGATCGTCAGCCTGCAGTCCGCCGGTCTCCTCCGGGCGTCTCAGAGGGTCGTCAGTGTGCGCCTCTCAGGCGGCTCCTCCGCCGCCGGTTCCCGCCTCTCCGATGAACGGATCCTCACAGACCTCCGATGCCGCGGCCCACAGTTGCATGCACAGCCAGACCCCAGCTCCACGGCCTCGCGGCCTCACCGGCATGCAGGTCGGACGGGCCGAGGTCGGCGATTTCTCCGCCGTCCGGTGGATTACACGCCCCAAACCTCAGCGACAGGAACGATGAGTGGAGTCGGTCAAATCCCCAGGGCGGACGGGGGTGCACACGAGCACAGAGAAGGATTATTAAAGGATTTCAAAACATAGCCGGCGGAGCCCTCTCACTGAGCGGCCATTTCGCAAGCCGGCTAGCCACGCCCCCCTCTGCCCCCCTTTCTGATGTTCTCCTCTTACTTTTTTCTCTTGCCCAGCAGGGCTCTGCTCTGGGCACTATCAAGGGCTACCTTTCTGCCCTTTCCGTCTTCTTAAGGCTACCTGATCAATCATCTTTGTTCAAGTCCCCCATTGTAAATAGGTTTTTGAAGGGCATCACACACATGTTCCCTCCTGTTCCATTCGTGATGCCCCAGTGGGACTTGAACCTTGTACTGACTTACCTGATGTGCACTCCATTTGAGCCACTTCATTACTGTCCTCTCCGCCTTCTTACTCTGAAGACTGCTTTCCTGGTTGCCATCACTTCTGCCAGGAGAGTGAGTGAGCTTCAGGCTCTTATTTCCAAACCTCCATTCCTTTCTGTCCATCCGGACAAGGTTGTTTTGCTGACAAGACCCTCTTTCCTGCCCAAGGTAGTCACAGCCTTCCACATCGGGCAGTCCATCACCTTGCCCACCTTCATTCCGCCTCCGCATCCCTCGAAAGAGGAAGAGAGGCCCTCTTATTATCTGGATCGCACACGCCAGTTCCGGGTGGATGACCAACTCTTTGTTGGTTAAGTGGACGCTAAGAAAGGACGGGCAGTGCACAAACGGACCATCTCTCAGTGGATCATGTTGTGTATTCAGGCATTCTACTCCTTAGCTAAAAAGGAACCCCCTGTTGGGCTGAGGGCTCATTCCACTCGGGCTACTGGATGGCTTTTTTGGCCGTTCCGTCCTCCAGGACTTTCTGGTGTGATTATTTGTTCGTAGACCCACCACCGGGGTTGGTATTGCTGGGGTATCTATTCTAAGGTAAGGAATCTATCACTAACGTGTCTCTTTCAGATGCACAAGTTACTACTTGTGTAACGATATATCTGTAAGAGACATTAGTTGGTGATAGATTCCTTACCGACCCACCCATCCTCCCCGTTCTGCCAACCGATATCTAGGGTTAAGGTCATCCCGGCCCTAGTTTCATGGCACCAGTGTTGATTTTTATCATGGCTCTGAGTTCTGGCGCGGAAAAGCTGTGTAAGAACTGACGTCAGCACGCGGCGGCGGTGTCTAAGTACTCCGACGTCATCACGGCGCCCACGATGCCGACGACGGACGTGGAACTGCGGACGACGCCTTCCGACGCGCATGGATACTGCTACGCAAAAAATTTCCGGATCCAGTCTGACGCCTGGGGATATTCTAAGGTAAGGAATTCTAAAGTAAGGAATCTATCACTAACTGATGCCTCTTACAGATATATCGTTACACAAGTAGTAACTTGTGCATTGCAAGAGGAGTGTACCAACTCCGATTTCTAAGCCAGAACTGACATCTGTTGCACCCCGACCGAAGTAGTGTTCTGAGTCCGCTATGGTGCCCTGAGCCTAAACCTAGAGTTCTACTATGGCAGAGGCTCTATTGGCATATTGGCTTCGACTCAACCAATGGCAAGCTTCGACAAGAGCTTGCCACCTTTTGGAGAAGACTGTCTGGGGATGGGCATGATTTAAGACTCTATATGATGATGGCAGTCTTTGCATGGACTTAAAGGAGGCTTGATTCGTCCTTTGATACAGGGTTGAATTTGCCTTTTTAGCTCCCAGTGGAAGAGAGCACTTCCTTTGCTGTGGTAATTAGACAAGAGGCTGAACTCCTGGACCTACATCTGCCTTCAATTGAAGTAAAGGCAAATATTATTGAAAATGTTTTGCAACTGGGCCTGCCTTATCTGAGCCTTTGCTTACATTCAAGTGAAGCCCTTACTGACACCTTAATGGGCCTTTGCTCTATGCCATGTTCTTGTCTGCCAGTGAATAGGCAGGTGGCTAGGTACCATAGACCTGCTCCTGGCGACCTGCTCCTACTCCAGAGAGTCTGGTGTTCAAGGCTTCTACCTTAAAGTTGAATGTCAATTCATTCCCTTCGACCCCCTGGACAGGGAGTAGAAGAGGATTGATGAGTTTGAGAAAGAAATGTTCTTTTCTTCTACCCTAGCATTGAGATCAGTTAATGCGGTTTGTTTATTGGGACAGAATATGCACGTCCCCTGGGACAGGACCACAAAAACTTAGACCCAAACTGGCTCAGACCATTTAAGAATGCCAAGATGTGGCCAAATATGTTTTGTGCTAGCCATAATACTACTCATTGTCTGGGGTGAGTGGCTGGCACCATTACGATGCTCTTTCACCATGCATGAGTCCAATCCATAGGATTTTCAGGAGATTTACAGGCCTCCGTTATGGATATGCCTTTCGATTGGTCATGCCCATTTGTCAACAAAGCCAATTCTGCCCTAGAAATTCTTTAAGGAGAGGAGGGCCACAGCATGCTCTTGCTCTTTTGGCCCATGCCAAACAGTTTCCTTAGCAGTGTAGGAATTTACGGGGCAACTCCACATGGCTGCTATACAGACAGCTGCAGTCTTCCCAGTCCCTACTGCAGTTACCTCAATCTTTCGTTGCTCTTGATGGGGATCTTGTTGGCAACATGCAGGTCACCATGGCCATTAGTCCTTCCAGTTCCCCTCCCTTGTGGTGATAGATTCCTAGACACTTTAGCTTGCCATTAGTGGCACTCAACCAACCTGTGGAAGGCACAGTCTAGCACTCTCTTCCAGGTTGGCCATCCACTAAATCCGAGAGATGGGCCCAGCAGATCGTTTAGCATGGCTACGTCATTCTATTTCTTTCTACCCTGCCTCAACTTCCTCCCACATCAGAACAATTGTCAAAGGAGGAACTGTCCGTTCTAGTGCAAGAGGTGCAAGTTTACTATCCAAAGGAGTCGTTGAGAAGGTTTAGCACTGTGAAATAGGGATAGGTTGATTCTCTTGCTATTTCCTTATGTCGAAGAAGGATGGAGGGCTTCAGCCTATGTTAGATCTTTGTCCTCTGAATTGCTTCATGCACAGCGACAAATAAAAAAGCTGATGTTGGTCTAGGTTCTCTCTGCCCTGGATCTGTGTGACAGGTTGGTATGTTTGGACCTGCAAGATGTGTTTTTTCATATCTCCTTCTTATCGTCTCTCAGATATTACCTGCAGGTTAGTATAAGCCAAGAGCACTTTCAGTTTGCCATTCTCCCCTTCAGCCTTGCCAGTGCCTCTAGGGCAGCCACAAAAATGACAGTAGACGCCGCCCTTCGTTGGGGGTCAGGGTACCAGTTTTCCCCAACCTCAACAACTGGCTATTGAAGGCGGGTTCGCCGTTGTCCGTAGTAGATCACCTTCAGATGAAGGCGAACCTCCTGACATCAATGAGCCAAAGATGCACCTTACTCCCTCACAGAGATGTTCTTTTATAGAGCTGTCTTGGACATGATACAGGTCAGGGCATTCCCTACATTGCGATAAGTATAGGGCATTCAAGCTGTGATGTCTGTGATTCTGGATCTCGTTGAGAGCAGCTCTACGGTTACTTGGCCTATTAGCCTCCTGCATCCTGCTTGTCAACTGCACCAGGTGGCATACATGTGCTTTACAAATTCCACTGGGGCCTGCACCAAGGCAACTTATCAGATGCCATCTACGTTTGGGAGGTGAATGCATGCAATCTGCAGTCGTGACTGCTTGACTGCAATGGTACTTGCCGCAGACCCCATTCCTTGTCCCGTCCAGAGTTAATGGTTGTGACCGATGCATCACTGCTGGGTTAGAGAGGTCGTCTGTGGGATTCCAAGATCAGAGTACTCTGGTCTTTGACAGAAACCCAGCTCCATATCAACTGTTGGAGGTGCGGCTCATTTGGCTGATGCTGAAGGCCTTTCTTCCATCTAGGGAAGGCTGGTACAGGTGCTCAAGGACAACACCACCACCACTGCAGCAAGCAGGACAGGATGGCACCCTTTGTTAAGAGGCTTCACACTTAAAAAGTAGTTTGGCGCATCAAGGCATCTCCCTGGTAATAAACCACTGATGGGATCCTTGAACGCCAGGAATTACTAGCTTAGCTGGTGGCGCCTGGCAGCTCACAAACCGTATCTGCATCCCACTACATGCACAAGTCATCTTTCGACAGTAGGGGAGGGGTTATTACTAGCTGCATCTTTTTACCAGCGTCTAATCACAGTGTCAAAATATTTGTGTTGGAGTTCCTGCAAAAACTCTTGCTAGGAAACTCATTCCAGGTCAAGTAGATCACAAGACTCCTGTATTCCTTCCCACTTATGCCTTTCTTGCCCAGAGTTCTTAAGTAGATCAGGAACAACCTAATCCAAGTTATTCTAGTGGCTCAGGATAATGCTAGGAGAGTGTGGTATTGACAACTTGTGGGCATGAGTGTCTGCCCTGATCAAGTTAACACTTGGAGAGGATATTCTGTTGCCGCAGCAGAGCGGGATTCCATTCCATACCTGCACAATCTACACCTTCAGCCGTGGAGGTTGAGCAGTGTCTGTTGACTGCATTAGATCTACCACCTGATGTCAATGTCATCCTTGCTGCAAGGCATCTGTATGCAGATTTCACTTCTGCCAGGCACTGTAACATATCTATGGACTGGTGTGTAGTCCGCGAGAGTGACCTTTTACAAGCTACACTTTTTGATGCTTTATTTTTTGTTTAGCCTTTGACCCAGCAAAACCTTGCAGTGGGCACTATTGTTAGGTCTTTCAGACGTTTTGAACTTTCCGGACCAACCTTCCTTGTTTAGATCATCTGTTAGGATGCAGTTTATTAAAGGTGATTCGTTCCACTTTTTGAGTAACATATGACAGAGGGGTTTGTGCATTAATTACTCTTACCCCACGTAGTTCACACTAACAAAGATATACTTCATGAAGCCTTTTTATAGAGTGAGCACCCACCAAATACCTGTCCTGAGAAGGCCCCTAAAGGTCATGGGATTCAAATGTATCAATACCACCACCTAGGCTCTAAGATGATCTGTAATCCAATACATTGGGGTACATACAGGACCTTATAACATCTAGTGCCGGTTGCTAGATAGAAAATTTCTAGGCCCAGTCTGGCTCCAGGAGAGAAGGTTCATGTAAGAAATTTGCTATAGCTGAAGCCTCCTTCAGAAAGAATGTTGCTACAGCTCTGTGATTTATTTTTTTATTCATTGTGGCTATTGGTTTGTGATGTGCATTAATTGAATTGCAAGCTTTATCAGCAGTTGAACAAGTTCTTCTTGGACAATTTAGTTATCAGAACGAATCACTTAAACCTGGTCTTTCTCGAGTTCCATTTCAGTTAAAAACCTATTTTTTAAAAAAAAGACAATGAGGCATTCATGACTAGTATAAAAGTATGAATTTATTATAACTACAAGAATATGTTATTCATATATTTTAAATTGTTACTGTTAACATTTCAATTCTTACCATTAAATATACTATGAAGAAATAACACAGTTTAAGATTGCCGGTTTTAATTCTGTGGTACAGGGCATTTTTTCTCAAAACGAATTGATATTGTTTAGCTTGCATGATTGTCCTCTACACTTGAACCGTAGATTGCTTCAGTAAAGATGCACATTATTTGTGGCACTCTTTCCCATGTTTGTTTTATGTTTTTGTGACATTATAGGTTTTTATTAAAAGATGGGCAACTTTGGCTGTGCGCTCCACAGGCGAAGCAAATCTGGAAATGTCTAGCAGAAAATGCAGTTTATCTTTGTGATCGTGAAGCCTGTTTCAAGTGGTATTCTAAACTGATGGGGGATGAGCCTGACTTGGATCCAGATATAAACAAGGACTTCTTTGAAAATAATGTGCTGCAACTTGATCCTTCTTTATTGACTGAAAATGGAATGAAATGCTTTGAGCGTTTTTTTAAAGCTGTGAACTGTCGAGAAGGAAAACTGGTGGCCAAAAAACGAGCCTACATGATGGATGACTTGGAGTTGATAGGTCTAGATTACCTCTGGAGGGTAAGTGAGTTGTGTGTTGTTTTTTACAACCGTTGGTAAAAAAAAGTCTGAACTGCTGCATTTTAAAAGTTTAGACTATTCCAGTAGTGAATTGTGGTGATTCATTTTATTATGTTGTGATTTGCGAATGTCTTTCTTCATTTCCTCAAAGCATTGAGAGCTGTGACACTGTAGTCGTGGTCAAGTGTCCTCTTTAAATTAGTAAGTGCTGTTGAAATTATGACTCCTTGATGTTCTACTGTTTTTTTAATGCCAAGCGATCAGTGAAAAGACACAATTCTGGTATAGTCTGGCTATTAAGCACCTGTCTTTGGCAGGAACAGATTCAGCTGGGCTTATACTTCACACAGAAGAGCCATTTTCAGGCCTTGTTTACTCTATCATTAAATCTTTAATACATTCACATGCTTGAATTACCCAGTCTTCTTCTGTCTGGGTATCTTCAGTAGAAATGTTAAATCAATATTGTTGGAATGCAGATGTTAAACTTATTACTTTCAACTCCGTGTTTGACCTGCTAGGCAGCTAAATAAGGGAGAAGGTTCAAAGAGTGCTTCCTTTCTAGATTTTCTTCTGTGCATAAAGTGAATGTAGGATGGAGATTCTCCAAGATTTTAATGACAATAAAATCTGGATATCTTTTAAAGACTAGGAGGCTTGCGCTCTGCATCACATATGTTATTCACCACTCTGCAGCTTTTCAAAGGACATCCAAACATTAGAACTATGAAATGATCGCACAATGGTATTAGAACAGTGGTTAAACGCTACACTCCCTGCAACAAAGCATAAAAATATTTGTTCAAAAATAAAACTAATGCATACATAGTCTTAGTAAGTTTGAAACTGTTAACTTAAAATTCCAGAATATACATTCTAAATTTCCATTTTAAATTACACACCTCCCCCAGGAGAGGCTGAAGGGACAATGCTACTCTTTATTAAATAGAAACAAAGCTGACTTGTCCAAGTTTACTATGAAACCCAATCTCAAGAGAGTTGACCGTGTCATTGGCAAATGATCTTCCCGTTCCGACCTGCTCCCTTGCTACAAAAGAATATTGTTCAGATGTATTATGAGTCTTATACCCCTCTGTCTCAAAAATACCATCACCGGCCTCACCACCTTCGTAAAGCTCCAGAGTGCAGAAGACCGACCAAATGGAAGACATTAAAAAAATGTTTTCCCTTCTGTATCAGTTGTGGACATTTTTCCCTCTCCTGAGCGATGGGGATTATGAAACCTGCATCTTTTAGATAGGTCTTAACCAACCAATCTCCTTCCTGTAATAAGTAATTGAGAAGGTGAATACTCTCCATCTTGAAATATCTGTATGTTGCATAAATATTCAGTTATCTTAGTTTTCTAACAGGTCGCCTGTCCATAGTCTTGTTTTTTTTAATATATATTTTTTTTAATTGAAAAGCAAATTGCTTACAAAACTCCTCTCCTCTCTCCACCACATTAAAAATTGCAATTTTCTCCAGCATCTGATTCACTTCTCCATTCACGTGTTCCTGCAATTCTTTCTGAAACGGCCATGCTCTTGTTTCGTTTACTTGCAAATGGGAGAAATGGTCGCCATAGTCCCCATGAGTGGCACCTGTTCGTTGAACTCTGGCTCTAAATGATATATTCCGGTCCCCTGCTTCTTCCTTGAGGAAAGAAACCTGTAAGATTATGATATCCATAATACCCACTTTACCCTGATTGCATTGGATCATGAAAAATCCACAAACAAGAGGTTGCCACCTCCTCCCGGACCACACCATATAAATGAGTGCCAAAAACTCTATGCCTAGAACTTTTAGCATCCATTTAAGCAGGCATGCAAGTTGTCACATACCAGTAGCTTAAAACTATTCCTGCGTTCTAGGGGGCCTCCTCCTTCACTGTGCACAGGTGGCCGGCCCCTGGTCTGAGAGAGTCTTACTGGGCTCTAGAGTGGGGCCCCCTCCATGTACATTGGAGGCAAGCTCCCTCAAGTTTCATCAGAACGTTGACATACTTTTTCCAGGCTCTTCACTACTACTTCTCCAAAGAGAAGTACTTTAGTCTCCTCACTTGGATCCTTATGAGGTAACTCTCCCAGCTTGAGATTTATTTTGATCGAAACTGCTTTCAGTCTTATAGCGATAAGACCAGCATTAGCATTTCTTAAAAAACACATAACTCGGGTACCAACTTCACAGAAGTAAACCATCCATTCGCTTTAAGATAAGCTATTTCAACCAAATATTTTATACCAGCAAGACCTTTATGTTGAAGAGGTTGTCTTTAAATTGTCTAAGTAAGTGTTCTATACTTTTTCTGACATCCCTCCTCAACTTAAATAAGTTCTGCATCTCAATTAGGAGTTAAACCTTCTTTATCCCCTACCACTGAACGAAAACCCCCTACCTTCATAATTCCTCTTTCTTCCTTCTCTGGGGCTTCTGAGCCCACAAATCAAGCCTGACAGTAACAAAACATGAGTTTGACGGATAATCTAATGAAATTAAAAACCCCTATGTAAAGTGCCATACACTGTAAGTGAAATTACATGAAACTGTGAAGAATTTGTACTCGTGCTCCTAATTATTTATCCGTACTCATGTGAAAGTGGAATGTGCTAATTGCGAATGAACATATCCATCTATTGCCTCCAACGTGAGTTAGAAGCATCCCTCGGCGGTTTTAAAACTGGTCGTCCATGACAAGAGACGCCACCTGGGCTGCAAACCTCATACATGCTAATACCTTACATATACTTGGCTTTGACCTCAATATTGAACTGTGCTGTGCGACTACCCATCATTTGAGTCATATCCATCTATTGCTAATAATATATAGATGTTGCAAAACTTCCAGGGATGGCTACTCTTTATATTTTACCCAAAATACACAAGCTATGTTCTCTGTCCAAATATGATGCCTACCTCTCATAATGGAGCCATTGAGAGAGTGTCGACATCAGAAGAAGGATGTGGTTGGTGTTCCCCCTTCTTCATGATGGCAGAGAAGGACTTAAGCTTCTGTCCTAAACTAGATCTGCGCACCTCAGCTTTTTCTTGAAAAAGGAGACATTCAAAATGTTCACATTGGCTCAGGTCCTGTCTGCTCTGGAGATTACATGGTAGTGTTGGACTTGCAGGATGGGGCCTCGAGCACTTTCAATCTGTTGTGCTCCCCTTTGGCCTTACCAGTGCCGGTAGGCTGTTCAAGAAACTGATGGCAAGGGTTTCAGCCCATCTGTATATGTCAGGATTTCCAGTCATCCCCTACCTTGACGACTGGATGTTAAAGAAAGGCTCATCCCAGGCAGTCTTCTCCCACCGCCACACTAATGCTTACCTGCATTCGCTGGGGATCATTATAAAAGTGCCGAAGTGACACCAGACTCCCTCTAAGATGCTCCCTTTAATTGGAACCATTCTGAACACAGTGCATTTCCTCACCTATCTTCCTTTATGGCAAGTCTAGGATATTCAGGGTATGATCCAGATGTTTCTGCCACAGTCCTGGATTTCAGTGTAAGTCACAGAGACTGCTGGATCGCAGTGTATCCTGCTGGGGAAGTACGCTCGATGGCATGTTTCGGCTCTGCTGTGGTTTCTGAGTCCCACTGGGTGCAGCACCAGGGAAATCTCTGACCTGACCCAGATATCGGAGGGCCCTGCAAAACATCTGCAATGGTGGCGGATGAACTGCGATTGGGTCAGCAGCAGATCCCTTTTCCTTCCCCGCCCACAGCGGTGAATGATGCTTCATTCTGGGTTGGATCAGCCATCTGGGAGAGGTAAAGATCAGAGGAAGCTGGTTTTAAGTCTCCTCTTAATATCAACTTGTTGGAGTGGAGAGTGATATACCTGGCATTGAGATCCTTCCTTTCCTCCATCAAGGGGAGGTTGGCAGGTGTTCACAGACAACACCATGGCCATTTGGTATTGCAACAAACAGGGCGGAGTGGGGTCATGGAAACCTGTGTCAAGATGCCCTGCGTTTTAGCCATTTTATTTTTTTTACTGTGCGGCAGTGGTGTGTATGTGCACACTTTTCTGAGCTGTGCGCGTGCAACTGAGTCGTAACAGGAGTGAGCGTGCTACCTCGAAAAAACGTGAAAGGCAACACTTTTCTTTCATTTTTGGATAAAGTGGGAGGCAGGGTCTAAAGTTTTCTTTTTAAATAAGTGCTATGATGCAGCCATCATTGTCAGCCCCATATCTCTCTCTTTTTGTTTGTTATGGCAGGTACAAGGGCAATATGGACAGCAAGAGGAGAGAGCGGGAGGGAGCAAGCAAAAATAGAGAGTGGTAAGGGACCGGCAAGAACACGGACAGCATTTGGAGACAAGCACGTAACAGCACACATAGTGGGAAACACCAAGCAACAGCACAGAGAGCTGGAGGAAAGTGGGAGGGGACTAGCTACAACACGGATAACAGTGGGCAGAGAAAGCATTTAGACAGACAGCAGGAAGGGCAGACGTACATGAGGGAGCCAGATGTAAAAGACCCACTCCGGTAGAGTGTTTAAACCTATAAAAAAAGTCGCACCTAATAAAATGAGCAGTGAAAAGATGCAAGTATCGCATCAATTCTCCAGGGAAGAGATAAACAAACGAAGAGGAAGGAAACTTATGGCAGCCGACCAATAAGTTGCAAGCAAAGTTGAGTGAAAACAAAGCCAACCAATGGCTTACAAGCCCACTGTATATAAAACAAGGGATTTTGCATGCGTTGTCCTAGGTGTGAGAAGTTGGCCTGATATGCAGTGCTCACTATTCTAGTGATCACTATGCATCAGTCCAAACGACCCTTATGGTGATTAGTTGTAAGTCAACCTTAGACCAGCTATCCTAGTAGCGTGGATAGGAGCAGTCTTCGGGCTAAACTCTAGAGGGCGTGTTAAGCCAGCTGTTATACCATCACATATACCCCTTGAACACCAAGTGAAAGGACACCACACAAGTGTTATGAGCAGCAAAAAGCAGAAGGGCCCCACGCAGATCATGGAGATGCTGGGAGGCTGGACTTCAGTGCTGGAGCTGCTCAGGGTCGGGGCTTCTCGGACCCCAAAGCACTCACCAGAGGATCCCTCGGCGGTCGTGCTGGTTAGAAGTCGTGCAGTTCTGATGATGGCCGGTCCCTCGAGGTCTCGTCGCACCCACGGATCTCAGCTGAGCTGACGATGTGGGTAGAGGTCAGAGGTGCCAGGGAAGCCGGTTCTCGTCGAGCTGGGCAGTCGGATTCCTGAGGAAGGACGTGCAGCAAACCGCAGACTTCTTAGATGGTGCCTGCGGATGCAGGGTGACTACTCCTTAGCCACAAGGGAGAAATCTTGAGAAGAGTCGAGAGTTCCTTTCGTAGAAAGTAGTTTCTTGATTCAAAGATGATCTAATTTGGAAGGGTCCCCGCTCCTGCCTTCATCCTAAAGAAAGGGGTGGGTACGCGACTAGGTCCTGCCCTAGGGGTGGGACCAGGAAGGGGGGTGGTTACACCCCTCTCCCATGCCGGACTTTCCCCAGGTCAGGAGCTGGTGTGCCCCTGGAACTGGTTCTAGCCGGCAGATGCGTAGTGAGCACCGGGGTGCCACTCCGCAGTCACCTTCCTGTAAAGCCCTGCCTACCTAGGAAACACAAAACCCTGTCTGGGATGGTGCGAGCACCGCCCCGGACAGGAAACCCTTTGTCCAAGCTCTCCTCGCTGGAAGGACTCCCAGCAGCAGGAGGTCAGACTCGTGTCTGTGGTGGCAGCATCCATTTTGTGGAGCTGAGGCTTCAGTTAACTTTAACCGGGGTTCACAGTTACGTACATGTCGTGTCCCTCTAGAAGGGTGGAATGCTAACCCTGTCGCCAGCATTGGTGAGGGGTCAGTATCCCGATTCGTATGACACCTTACTCGACATGTTTTGATAACGCGATACCGAAGTTAGCATACAAGAGTATATGGCACGCCTTATCATGGAACGGCCATTGGGACTTGGTTCCGCAAGCTGCAACCGGGCTCGGCTCATGCCAGAGCGCCAATTCACACGATTCCACGCACTCTGCCTTCAGG
Organism: Lissotriton vulgaris; assembly: GCF_964263255.1. Lineage (NCBI taxonomy): Eukaryota > Metazoa > Chordata > Amphibia > Caudata > Salamandridae > Lissotriton > Lissotriton vulgaris. The sequence goes on along the minus strand of NC_141696.1, from coordinate 359,674,150 downwards.
ATTGTCAAGGCCTGCCATAGGAGTGGCTGATAGGAATCCGTGTGTCCATTTTCGGGGTTAGATATAGGGATACTATATCTAAAGCAAAGGGTGATTACACCACCTTGCCCCAGCTGTCGTGCAGCCAGTTGTGTCAGATTTAGATGGCCATCCAAATCTTCCTGACTGTCCCTCGCTACAAGCTGTTGCGCAAAGGAGGCCGGAGGTTTGCCACCCTCGCTCCCAAGCTATGGAACTCTCTCCCCCAGGAGCTTCGCTCATGCACTGTCCTTCTTCCATTCAGGAAGCTCTTAAAAACATGGCTGTTCACCCAGGTTGCGGCCTAGTGCTAACGGCCTCTTGTAAGTTAGTTCCCCTGCTGGTCAGCGCCATGAAACCTTTGGGTGTGCGAGCGCTTTATAAGACTTTGATAAGATAAGATAAGATAAGGGGTGGCATAATACATGCTTCAGCCCCTGGTAGGCCCTGGGTACACCGATGCCCTGAGTTACAGGGTCTGACAAGGTGGCCCAGTTCCAATTGGGTAATGCACCTAAGGTACACATGTCAATTTAGTGAGAGAACAGCTAGGCTGTGGGTCTGATTGGCAGGCCCACAGCTAGAGAAAGTCGTAAACCAGTGAAACAAAAGCAAAAAATCTGGGTGATCATAGGATTGCAGACCCTACTCTCCTACACTAGGCAAAACCTAAATAACAGGTAACATTTTCCGGTGCTCATATGAAGCCGTCCAAGGTCCGTGGACCAGGGTTGCACTATATAAAATTATGGTAAGAATATTGTTTCCTGGTGTGTTAGCTAAAATAGGTCAGCCCATATAAACTGAGAGCACAACTCCTAGACTGCACAAGGTTGTTACATGAAAATCCAACTTTCAGCATATTGATGGAACTGAAAGTGTGGGCATTGAAGCAAGGTCTAACAAGAACCAGGGCCATATATGTGTAGGAAAGTGGGTTTCTGTTGCAGTAACCCCCTCACTTTTTGCCACATTTCTGATGCACTTTTCCTTGGTGTGCTCTGGGTCCCTGCCAAGCAGGTTCCCAGGGCCTGTATTCTTTCCACAAAAACTAATCCAATTGGCATCTCTGGCCCCAGATCAGCCCCTGGTAAATGGTACCCTGACGCACACACACACACACTGCATTTGCAGGCTGAGTGTCTTGGTGCAGAACAAAAGAAAGAGTCGACATGGCACACATTTCTGTGTGGCATGCCCACAACACACTGCCCTGGCATACCTGTCACCCCTCTAGCTGGGTGACCTATGCCAGTGATGTGGGTACAGGTGCATGAGCCCTGTACCCCTACAGTACCCTTGTCCATTCCTGGACACTGTAAGTGCAGTGCTGCCATTAAGAGTATATGGTACTGGGAGGCCGTCATCACGAACTCCACATCACCATTATGGATACACTGAAGACTGAGAAGTTTGGTATCAAACTTCTCAGCACATTAAATCCACACTGATGCCAGTGTGGTATATTAATGTACAATGCACGACAGAGGGCAACTTAGAGTTGCCCCCTGAAACTAACCCACAACCCTTGTCCTGACTCATAGGCTACCTAGGCTGCCACCCAGCAGACATATTGCTGGACCCCTGGTTAGAGAGCCATCCGCTCTCGTGGGCCTGCAACAATGCACATCCTGGGGCGAGGTGCTAGGCCTCCGCCCCCAGGATGGGCAGGGGGAGCTTCAAAGGCATGCCGCCTTTGTGAGCTTCTCCAGGCCGCTTGCTGTACTCCGCAACTGACCCCCACCGGTTCTGACCCCCACTCTGGCGGGAAGACAGGCGGGAAACCCTAAGTGAGGAAAGGGGGTGTGCCAGCCTCTGCCAACCCCACCCCTCAGGTGGGGGAGGCGAGGTGAAGCACAACTCCGGTCTTTCACCATCTTGAGGATGGGGAGCCATACCCAATCAGAGACTGGCTTCTGCCACCCTCCCACTGGAGAGTGGCAGGATAGAGGGTGCACTCACCCCAGCGAAGGGACCCATTGTTCCCTGACCTTCCCCTACCTGTAACGCCACTACATTTAGTATTTAGGGGCACCCTGAACCTTCCTCAGAGCCCGATACCGAAACTACAAAGACGAACAAGAAGAAAGAAGACCTGCCGTGCAGCTGCTAACAAGAGCATGACACCAACTGACTTTGCCCCAGCCCTACAGGCCTGTCAACTCTCAAATCTGCTCCTGCTAAACCCCGACGTCTCCTGTGGTCAGCAACCTCGAAAACCCCAGAGGACCTGACTGCCTTGCTCATCCAAAGGCTGGGACTCCCACGAGCAGTGGTACTGCTCAAACAGCAACAACCCCTGGTGCCAGCCAGGAACCGCAAATCCAGCACACTCTGCACCCGCCGAGCCCGGCCTGTGCCTGAGTGAACAAAGCCCACGAGAAAGTCCCCCCGGTGAATGTGACCATGAATCCAGCACCCAAGGATCCTCCTCGACGCTCTTGACGACACCTGCAGCCTCACAACCAGGGGCCCCTCCAACCGCGAACAGCTGAGGGTAAGATTTCCGGCACCCCTTGGCCCCCTGTGCCCAACTCCTGGGTGGCTACTTAACCTACAGCTTCCCAACTTACCTTTTGAAGTGGTGGTCGCACCTGAAGAATCTCCTTCCCCGAGCTTGCAGCCTTTGTTAGTCTTGCAGCTTTCCCATTGAAATACATTGGGTGCTCGACGGCCCAAAAGCACCCTGCACCCAGCTGCCCGAGTGCCACTGGAAGTGCAGCATCTGTCTTATTCTACTTCCCCACTTGCCCTGTGTAAGTGTCAAGGAGCTCAGCTCCCACAGCCTCGTGGTCTGCCTCCTAGCAGCCACCAACCAAAGCCCCCTGCCCGCCGTAGATTAACAATGGGCCTACTCACTCTGCACCCTGCTGCCCCTGTGCCGCTGAGGGTGTAACAACTGTACCTACCTGACCCTGGGAGACCCCGGAGTCTTGCCCCAGAACCTTAACTCTGCCAGTCGAGTACTTATCTGAAAATCGATAACTCACATATTCTCCATAGGGTAACATTGGCTGGTTTTCACTTGGAAATTCTTGTGTGTCGAGTTTTGAAACTTTGAAATATTCACTAAAAATCATCCGATCAACGAAAACGAAATTACTCCCCTGTTACCAGGAGAGATCCCAGTGCTGGATCGTTGTGCTCAGCACTGACCCTAAAAAGTAAATACAACTGTGATTTTCCGATAACCTGATTTTTCTCCCATAGCATAACATTGCCTGGTTTTTACCAGAAATTCTTCTAAGTGTCGATTTTTGAAACATACAAATATTCCTTAAAAATCGCCTTTGTAACAAAAACGATTTCTTTCAACTGTCCACATGCGATGCACCAGGGCTGAGTCCAGGATCCAGCCCTGAGTAAGAAAAATCTATGCAAAGTAATTGATATTGCCTTTTCCTTAAAATTCCCATTGAGCTCAATGTTATTATTATATTAAGTTTATAGTGCATATTGCAACACATGTATCTATTGCTTTCAAAAGTCTATTGCTCATTGAAAGTATTAAATTGCAACCTCTGATACTGAGAAAGTATTTTTATACCTACTTGTGGTTCTAAAATAAAACAACAATATATTTTTATATACAAAACAATTGGCCTAGAGTTCAGTTCTTGAGTGTGTGAGACTATTTGCCGAGTGTGTACAACAAATGTTTTACACTGTCCTCTGATACTGCCTTACTGCTTCACCAAGCTACCACTTTAGAGAGTAAGGTTATGATATCTAACTTTAACCTCTGCCAAACCTCGGGGGACGGTGTGCACACTGTACCTTACTTTGGTGCAGTACATACAGAGCCACTTTCTTACAATATGCAAAGGCATTTTGTGTTCACAAAAGGTCTGATTTGCAATATCAGACGTTTTGGACATTCAAAAATTCTTTGTGTATGTAGCAAATCCAAATTTCAATACAGTAACACCGTATCAAATTGCAATTTGTGTTTGCCACTAAATACCAAATCATAATTTGTAAATGATCTATTTAGGGCGTTACTTTTAAATACCAATTTCGAATGTGATGAAATGTTTTTGCGGCCAAAATCAGGTTCAAATCATTAATATTTTACTGACTACACAAATGTCATGTTAACTTCGTTAATGTTGACAAAACATTTCTTAGAGTATGCAGTGGTCCCCTCCCTACTCTTGGAAAAATAAAATGTGAACTTTTCTTTTATTAGGTTTTCTTTTAAATGCATACCGTTTTCCTTTTAGGACAATGGGCTGCATTTAAAAAAATATTTGTTATTGCTTTATTTAAAAGCAATCTATCATGGTAATCTGCTAATCCAAGCATTCCACTCTCCCTGTGATGGCTGTGAATCATAGTTGGACTAATTTTGACCTACCTTATTAGCATTCATTAGGCAGGTTGAATTGTGACCCACTGCAATATGACAGTTTGCGAACCAACCAATTAATACATAGGTCGGTTGGCAAAATGTCATAATGGTTCAAAAATACTGTTTGCAAGATGCAAGCAGTATTTTGTGACCAGTGCTTCATACATGTGGACCAAGGTATTTAGTAAAAGTACTTTTAGGGAGTAAATTAACTGCCATCACGTGTGCTTAGTGCAGCGCTTCCTAAACCTTTTAGAACCCCAGCCCACTTTTTAGTACGACAAACTTTCACTTTGCAATTCTTTCTCCTCACTACATAGTGAGAGAAGTTTAAAAACACTGGTTCTGTGTAAAAAATAAACCATAAGCAGCAAACGACATAATCTGACTGTTTGATCTATGTGTTTGGAGCGTGCAGCAAACTTGTCAAAATAAACACCGAATTCAAAGGCATCTTTATGTACAGCTTGGGCTATCACCACAAAGTTTCAGGAAACACTGTGTTAGAGCTCATATTAAAAGTGTCTGTAAACTGTAATCAGAAAGGTAGAAACTGAGTATAGTCTCTGCAGAAATAAGTAACTCTTAGTAATGTGTAAATAACTTTGTTTTACTGTATTTTCCTTTATTCAATTATATTCTTTTCTGCAGCACAACAGAAAAATGCCACATTTGGGGGCAGCCCACAATATTCGGCCTCCAAAGGGGTCTATTAGGGTCCATTCTTCTGTGCTTTAACTAAAGCCAGCCAGTTTCCCCTGCCCCGAGTTTTCCTGTTTATTGCGGGCGCCCGTATCTTTGTTAGATCGCAGACGCCCATAAAGAGGTCTCCTGCTAATAAACATTAGGAACCATTGTAATGCGTGCTCTGAAGGGCCCCCTGCGCGGCAATAAATGAGAATGTGCGCGGCCGCCCAGGCGCGCACTACAGAGAGAACAGTATTCTTAGCACATGACTGGAACGTCAGGATATTTTCCTGGTGGTTCAAGATCTGGCTGACTCTGAACATCAGAGCGGACAAACTCAGTAGTTGGCGTCATAAGGATCACAAATGGAGTCTCCATCCGGAGCTTATGCAAGGTCTTGTCCGCGACTATGGAGAACCTTGGATACATCTTTTGGCCACTGCAGAGAACATGCAATGTCAGCACTTCTGCGTGTTGGAGTTTCCGAGGCGGCACTTGATCTGAGACACATTCTGTTTCGAGTGGGATTCTGGACTCCTGTATGCCCTTCTGCCGATACCACTTCTGCCCCAGGTTATGAAGATGATCAGGACAGACCAGGTCAAAGTCATCCTGGTGGCCTGGATTAGGCACGGAGAGTCTGGTATCCCGAACTCCCGAGCATACGTTTCGGTCCTCCTATCAGGCTAACCATTCGAAAGGGTCCCCTGTCGCAGCAACAGGAAGCTGTTGCCTGTTTGGTGACAAGGCAGACAAGGCATTCAGGCACTTCAGGAAGACCTGGGCCACGGCCAGATCATTGGGCCTCGCAGCAACTTCTCGCCCCATGCAGTCTGCCTTTTGCCCCCCTTTCGTGGCCAGTGGTCAGTGTTTTGCATGGCTCTGCACTTCTGCCATGGAATGCGGAGTTGACCGACGCCACCTACTGATGCCAAGGGGTACTGCTACGAAAATATTTCTCCGGATCCAGTCTGACGCCTGGGTGTAATTCATAGGTAAGCAATCTAGAACTACATATGTATCTTACAGATATACATTGTTACCGAAGGTAAGTAACGTTTTGTTTTGGGTGTGTAGGTTTTTCCAACATGTCAAAGAAGACTTATGGATTTAAACCGTGTGGCGCCTGCCACCATGCCATGTCGGTGACGGATCCACACCTGATTTGGCATGACCACAACTCAAAAGAAGTGCTCCTACTGTTGGGCCAATCCTCTGAAAGCTTTGAGGGAGTGGTCTCTAAAGCTGCTTACTGCCTGGTGCTTGCGGCCTGGTGCTTGGCACCGTGTCGTTCACCCCAGCGGTCTCGTTCTCGGTCGAGAAGAAGGTCTGGCTCCCCTCTGGGAGTCCTAAGTCCTTGTCCTCCTACTCGTCAGCTGACTTGACAGAGGAGCCTCGGCGCTCTAGGCCTAGTTCTTTGGGGCCTGGGCCGGCTCCCACTTCCCTCTCAACTCCGCCTAGCTCAAAGAATGTTGACGCTGTGGGCCTCATAATCTGAAAGAAACACGTAAAAATAAATTCCTTACCTTAGAATAGAATCCTTACCTTAGAATTACCCCCAGGCATCAGGCTGGATCCAGAAAGTTTTCGTCAGCAGTACCCCTGCGCGCCGGTAGGCGGCGTCGTGTAGCTCCGCATGCGTTGTTGGCACTGGGATGACGTCGCTGTAGCTACTTAGACGCCCCCATGCTCGCTGACAGTTCTTCTTTTTCCGTACCAGCAAGCGCAGATCTGGGAAGAGCAAGTACCCCCAGTCACTTTTTGACTGAGTTTTTCGAGGCCTTTGTCTCCACTCTTTCGAGTCAATCGACTCCTGGTGTCATAGGGATGCCCAGCTTCAAGGACTGTGTTGACTGTCACCACATGATGTCGGTGACGGACCTGCACCACGTGTGTCTCTACTACGTGTCCCGATTGCGCTGGGCTATGGCACCGAAGACTTTGCGGGAACAGTCCTGAAAGTTGCTAGAAGTCTGGCAGTCTGTTCCGCACTGCTCAAGGACCCGGGCCCGAGGGAGGTTAAGGAGGGACCTGTCGCTGAGCCGTCACCATTGTAAGTCTGGATCCAAGTCTTCGCACTCTGTGTCAGGTAAGTCGAAAAATTCCAAAAAGAAGTCGAAGAAGCGTTGTCGCGGCTGAGGGTGCGGGTGGTTCCACCCCAGCGGCTCCGGCTGAGCCTGCGATGACGCCGGCCTACCCGCCCTTCCCGGGTCTGTCGGCGACGCCTGCTTAGGTGAAAGAGTTTCTTGCTCCGCGGACCAGACGGCGGGTCCTGCTCTTCCATCGCTGCTGGCTTCGGCCCCGGTGCCGCCACCGGCTTCGGCCCTAGTGCCGCAGGACGTCCTTGGATCCGGGCCCGGATCCTGGGCAACACCAGTTGCCCTCATAACACCTCCACCGGTGTCGACCCCACCTCCGGCACCTCCTCAGACGTCGTCCGGTGCTACCGCCCGCCGACGTCGACCCCGGTTTCTGCCCTGACCCAGACACTGCGCTGGAACGGAGTTGCTAGACGCCGATTCAGACGCTGATGGGGCCTTTTTTCCCCCTATGTCCGTCCTACTTATTTTCAGCCTGTTTCACAGACTTTGGAGGAAGGGGAGGACTGGGAGATGTCTGAGGACCCTCTCACACAGCAGTGTGGTTATGATCCGGACTGGGCAGAGGATTTGGGGGATGCCAGTGGTCTTGACACCTCACCTGACCTTGGCATGCTGTCTCCTCCTTCTGCGGCTACGGAGGAGGTGCGCAAGTTACGCCGTGGTGTTGCGTAGGTCGGCCGAGGACCTCGAGCTCCCTACAGTGGCCGTTAGGACTAATCTCCTGACAGAAGTGCTTCAGCCGGCGGCAACCTCTTCGGAGCTCTTGCTTCCTTTTCATGATGCACTTTCGGGCGTTCTTTTGGGCACTTGGTCAAGACCCAACACAGGGGCTCCTGTGAACAGGAACTTGGCCCAACGCCATCGTCCGGCTCCGGGCTACCCCATCTTTCTGTCCCACCACCCCACTCCTTAGAGCTTGGTTGTCCAAGCCTCTGCTTCCCAGAGAACGTTCCCTGCTGCACCCCTGGATAGGGAATCCAAGAAGCTGGAGCAGCGTGGCAAGAAGCTGTTTTCATCTGCCAGCTTAGGGCTGCGGTCGGTGAACACCGCATGCCTCTTGGGCCGTTATTCCTACTCTGTGTCAGATACGGTTGCACAGGTGCTGCTTAACTGTCCGGAGGAGGTCCAGACAGTACTCTCCCAAGCTATTGCAGCTGGGAGAGACGCAGCTAAATTCACCATACGTTGTGGGCTTGATACCGCTGACTCCGCTGGGCAGGGCAATTTCCACAACGGTGGCGCTTCGGCACCACGCTTGGCTGAGGACAACTGGCTTCTCAGGGGATGTCCAGAACCCTCTGATGGACATCCCCTTTGATGGCATTCGTCTCTTTGGCAATAAGTCAGATAGTGCTCTGGAGTGCTTTAAGGACTCTGGGCTACAGTCAAGTCCTTGGGCCTGTTGGCCTCTCGCCCTCCTCCGCCTTCTGCTTTTCGCTCCTTTCGTGGCCACGGAATGGGTGCCCTAACACGTTCGTTCCAGAGCCTCAGGCCTGCGCAGCAACAACCTCAGCTTGGCAGCGGACATGGGAACCGTCGAGGCAGTTCTAAAGGTCAGCGGCGGGTCAGTCCACCTCCACCCCCCCCCAGCATCCACTGCAAAGCTTTCCTAGTCCGAACTTTCAGGTCCATCGAATGCCAGTGGGTGGCAGAATTCCCCGTTATCTCCCCCACTGATGCAACATCACATTGGACAAGTGGGTGCTGCAAATTTTCCGATGGGGCTATTCCCTCCCCTTTAAGACTACCCCTCCAGCCATTTCACCTCAGTACCACTGCATGTCGAAGGACCATCTTGCACTTCTTCAGCAGGAAGTCACGGCCCTCTAGGCCAAGGGGGCCATCAAGCGCTTTCCTGGGCCAGAAGTAGGTTGTGGTTGTTGTTCCCACTACTTTCTGGTTCCCAGGAAGGACAAGGGCCTGCGTCCTAGCTTGAACCTCAGGAACTTCAACCGCTTCCTCTGGAAGGCGAAGTTCAAGATGACGATGCTAGCTCAGGACTTGTCTGCCCTCGACCCTGGAGATTGGATGGTGTTGGACTTGCAGGACTCATATTTCCACATCCCTGTCCTGCCAGCCCACTGGCGTTACCTGCTGTTCAAAGTAGGCCACGAGAACTTTCAGTTTACCGTTCTCCCCTTCGGCCTTACCAGCTCTCCTCGGGTGTTCACGAAAATTATGGCGGTGGTGGCAGCTTATCTGCACAGATCAGGCGTTCCAGTCTTTCCCTATCTCGACGACTGGTTTTTGAAGGCAGGCTCGCCCCAAGCAGTTGTCTCCCATCTCCAGACTACGGCCGACCTCCTGCATTTGCTGGGGTTTTCCATCAACGTGCAGAAGTCGTACCGGATTCCCTCTCAGAAGCTCCTTCATCGGAGCGGTTCTAGACTCAGCACAGTTTCGGGTTTATCCTCCTGAGCAGCGAGTCTGGGATATTCAGGCTGTGATTCCGATCTTTCAGCCTCTATCCCTGGCTTCGGTCAGCATGACTCTCCCGCTACTGGGCCTGATGGCATCCTGCTAGTGGATCATGCCAGATGGCATATGCAGGCTCTACAGTGGAACCTGAAGATCCAGTGGGCACAGCATCAGGGCAAACTGTCTGATCACATCCAGATCTCAGAGGGCACTGCACGACAATTGCAGTGGTGGCTCACGAATCGCGATTGCGTCAATGGCAGCTCCCTCTCCCTTCCCCAACCGGATATCACATTTGTGAAGGACGCGTCCCTTCTTGGATGGGAGAGGTGGAGATAAGAGGCCTCTGGTCTCCGGCGGAGTCCCGGCTCCATATCAACCTTCTGGAGCTTTGGGTGATCCGACTTGCACTGAAGGCATTCCTTCCCTCTGTCGTGGGGAGAGTAGTGCAGGTGTTCACAGGCAACACCACCGCCATGTGGTACTGCAACAAACAGGACTGGGTGGGGTTGTGGACCTTATGTCTGGGGGCTCTGCACCTCTGGGAATGGCTGGAAAATCCGGGCATTTTCCTGGTGGTTCAGCACCTGGCAGGTACTCTGAACGCCAGGGTGGACAAACTCAGCCGCCGGTGCATGATGGATTATGAATGGCGTCTGAACTATGACGTGGCGCAAAGTCTCTTTCAGCTGTGGGGAGAGCCTTGGTTAGATCTATTCTCCACCAAAGAGAACGCGCAATGTCATCAGTTCTGCACGTTGGAATTTCCAAGACCGCACTCGCTCAAAGACGCTTTTCGTTGAGAGATGAGCTGCGGTCTATTGTACGCCTTTCCGCCTACACCACTTCTGCCCATAGTGCTAAAGAAGGTCAGGCGTGACCGGGCCCAAGTCATCCTTGTGGCCCCGGACTGGGCTCGAAGAGTTTGGTATCCCGAGCTACTCAGTATGAGCATCGATCCCCCGATCCGTCAGCCTCTTTAGGAGGATCTTCTGTCGCAGCAGCAGGGGACGGTCCTTCACCCGAATCTGTCCAGCCTTCACCGCCATGCGTGGATATTGAGCAGGCTGCTCATGTTGACACCTTTCGATCTTCCTCCCGAAGTCTGTGATGTAATTTTGGCAGTCAGGCGTCCCTCCACCAAAACGGTATACGCCTGCAGGTGGAACATATTTGTGGCATGGTGCACAGCAAAGGCTGTGGAGCCCTTTTCTGCCCCTCTTTCTGAGGTTCTTCTGTTCATTCTCTCTTTGGCCAAGCAGCAGGGCTCTGCCCTGGGCACTATCAAAGGTTATCTTTCTCTGCCTTTCTACGGCTTCCAGATCAGCCTTCTCTTTTTAAGTCCCAGTTGTTAACCGTTTCCTTAAAGGCATTACGCATACGTTTCCACCAGTACCCTTCATAATGCCTCAGTGGGACTTGAATCTTGACTTTTCTGATGTGCGCTCCCTTTGAGCCCCTTCATAGCTGTCCCTTACGTCTTCTTAATCTCAAGACTGCTTTTCTGGTAGCTATCACCTCTGCCAGAAGAATGAGTGAGCTCCAGGCTCTTCGAAACCTACTTTCCTTTCTGTTCATCCGGACAAGGTGGTTCTGAGGACCCGTCCTTCTTTTGTTGCCAAAGGTTGTCACGCCCTTCCACATCGGGCAGACCATCGCTTTGCCCAACTTCTTTCCGCGGCCTTCAAGGGAAGAGGAGAGGCTCCACCATCTGGACCCAAAATGTGCGCTCGCATTCTATCTGCAGCGTACACAGCAGTTCCGGGTGGATGATCAGCTCTTTCTTGGCTACGTGGGCGCCAAAAGAGGTCAGGCGGTACACAAATGGACCATCTCCCGGTGGGTCGTTCTGTGCATCAAAGCATGTTACTTCTTGGCCAAGAAGGAGCCTCCTGTGGGGCTGCGTGCTCATTCGACCAGGGCTACTGCAGCCATTACTGCCTTGGGATGCGGTGTTCCCTTGCAGGATATTTTGTCAGGTTGCTACGTGGACCTCGTTGCACACGTTTACAAAGCACTACTGCCTTGACAGTCAAGTCTGGAGAGACTGCTTTTTTGGCCGTTCTGAGCTCTGTGACTTTTTTGTGTAATCCTGTTCGCAGACCATTCACCGGGGTTGGTATTGCTGGGGTAGCTATTCTAAGGAATCCATTACTGACCTGTCTCTTTCAGATTCACAAGTTACTTCTGTAGTAGGGGATCTCTGTGTATAGTCATAATCTAGTGAATAGTCCCGCCCATGTGCGTGGACCCCGGAGCAATCAAAAAAAATCTCTTAAAGTGTCGAAAAAATGCAGAACTGCACAGACACTTAAGAGAGAATTTAAAGACATATAATGCAGCCTATAAACAGGCTACACTGTCCAGTACTTCAACTAGAAATTCCACCAAAAATCCACAAACAGCAAAGCCTGTCCAGATTTCCTTTGCCCTAGCAGCAAAAACCCTCTGAAATGATAGAGAGGAAGACATGGACAGACAAGCCCCATAGGCTGCCATTATGTGGCTCAAAACAGGATACTGTGCCTTTAAGAGAACTTTCCAGAACTTCACAGTATCCCAGAATGCACTACAGGTCCCTTTTACTTTCAGTTCTTTTGTCCGGCTCCTGCAAGCAGGACCCTGGAGCATTGAGCTCTCCCTTTTTAAGGTTTTTTTTTGTGATTTTTCACTACTTTTCTCAAGTTAAGTGCTTTATTGTACTTTGGTGCCTTTCTCCTTGGTTCTTGCACTGTGTTTTTTGTCGAATATGCCTGCATTATTCGATAAATGCCCGGAGTTCTCCAGGAAGAAGGCCAAATCGGATCCCCATGAGGTGTGTATCCTCTGCCTTCCTTCTTCACATGTCCCAGAGGAGTGTGTGATATGTCAAGGCTTCTCTGGCAGGACCCTGAAGGACAGGAAGATCATCAGACTTCAGGGCCTCGAGAAAAGAAGATTGAAGGCACAAGGTGGGTCTTGAGAGGCTTCTTCTGCCCATGCTGAGGCCTCTGGGGGTCTCCCCAGGGGCAGGAAGGCCAGCAAACGTCACCTTTCTCCGCCGGGGTCTATTGCGCCCACTACGGCGTCGAGAGGTATGACTACGGTCTGTTCCCCATCGTCTGAGTCTAAACGACGTTGACACTCGGCGTCGAGGGATGTTACTAGACCATAGAAGTCCGCAGTGACTGTTTCATCGTCGTCTAGCATTCGACGTCGACAGGCCAGGCGCCGGCTTTCGCCGTCGAGGCAACACCGCCGTTCGCCGTCGGCGAAGAGGAGGCGTTCGGCGTCGAGGAGGTCCTCGTCGTCTAGGTCGCCGTCAAGGCACAGGTCGCCGTCGAGGCACAGGTCGCCGTCGAGGCACAGGTCGCCGTCGAGGCACAGGTCGCCGTCGAGGCACAAGTCGCCGTTGAGGCACGGGTAGTTGAGGCACGGGTCGCCGTTGAGGCACGGGTCGCCGTTGAGGCACGGGTCGCCGTTGAGGCACGGAAGATCGCCGTCGAGGCACGGAAGATCGCCGTCGAGGCACGGAAGATCGCCGTCGAGGCACGGAAGATCGCCGTCGAGGCACGGAAGATCGCCGTCGCCGGAAGATCGCCGTCGAGGCATGGAAGAGTCGAGGCATGGAAGAGTCGAGGCATGGAAGAGTCGAGGCATGGAAGAGTCGAGGCATGGAAGAGTCGAGGCATGGAAGAGTCGAGGCATGGAAGAGTCGAGGCATGGAAGAGTCGAGGCATGGAAGAGTCGAGGCATGGAAGAGTCGAGGCATGGAAGAGTCGAGGCATGGAAGAGTCGAGGCATGGAAGAGTCGAGGCATGGAAGAGTCGAGGCATGGAAGAGTCGAGGCATGGAAGAGTCGAGGCATGGAAGAGTCGAGGCATGGAAGAGTCGAGGCATGGAAGAGTCGAGGCATGGAAGAGTCGAGGCATGGAAGAGTCGAGGCATGGAAGAGTCGAGGCATGGAAGAGTCGAGGCATGGAAGAGTCGAGGCATGGAAGAGTCGAGGCATGGAAGAGTCGAGGCATGGAAGAGTCGAGGCATGGAAGAGTCGAGGCATGGAAGAGTCGAGGCATGGAAGAGTCGAGGCATGGAAGGTCGCCGTTGAGGCGCCGAAGGTCGCCGTTGAGGCGCCGGCGTTCGTCGCCGAAGAAGAGATTCTCGACGTCAGGAGGCCGGCGCTCGCCGTCTGGTCGCTGTTCCTCGACGTCAAAGGGAGGCAGAAAGAGGCCTGACGCCGTGGGAAGTTCGCCAACATCCCAGGCTGGTAAAGATGGAGCTTCGCCGGGCTCGGTGTACTCCGAGGTGTATACCCAGTCGGGGAAGGTGACTCCCCCTCCTCCATTGCCGAGGGCCCCCCCCCCGAAGTCTCCTACTCCTCCTCCGTTGCCTCCACCGCAACCTGGACCAGGGTTGCCAGTGAAGCCGCCTCCAGTTCCACCGAGGTAGACTTCGTTGCCTATTCTTCCTACGCCTCCCAAGGGTACGCCTAAACCGAAGGCCCCGTCCAAGCCCAAGTCACCCCCTCCAGTGGATCCGGTTGATCGTCCTCGGCCGAGGAGGTCACGTTCACGCTCCGGACGGAGAGGAAGATCAAGGAGTCGTCATAGATCCTCCACCAGATCAAGGCGTCGCCATAGGAGGCGGGGGTCTAGGTCCCGCACAGACTCTTCCAGGACCCATTCCTACTCCCCGACCTTATCGGACTCCCCGGAGACCAGGGTTTCTCCAGTGGATGACATGCCACTTTCCAAGAGCCAAGAGGGAGGACTTCCAAGAGATCCTCAAGGAAGGGATGCTGGTGTCCAATCAGGTCATCAGCACGGCTGCGGATGTCTCCTTGTTGGCTGCCCATGGTTACTGCTATGGAATCAATCAGCGACAACATGCCTGGCTCCGGCTCACGTCACTCAAGCCGGAGGCCCAGCAGCGGGTGGCCAACCTGCCTTTTTCCGGGGATACTTTGTTCGGAAAACACACAGATAATGAGATGGCCCGCATGAAGGCGGAGGCGGAGACCCTTACGGCTGTGGGCTTGGAGAAGCCCAAAGAAAAGAAGTCCTACAGGCCTTTCCAAAGGCGCTACGGCGCACAAGGAAGAGGATGGGGCAGTCTTCGGGACAGCAGCAGCAACAACAACAGAAGCAGTTCCGGAGACCCTTCCAGAAACGACAGAAGGGTAGAGGGGGACAGCAGTCCTCTACCGCGAACAAGGGCCTGGCCGGGTCTCGACCCTGAGCGGTTACTTCCCCTTCATACCTTACCCGCTCCGGTGGGGGGAAGCATTCAATTTTTTCTGGCAGAGTGGAGAAAAATGACTCAAGACAAGTGGGTGCTGAATATTGTTTGCAATGGATAGAGTCTTCGGTTCATCAGCCCTCTTCCAGCGATCCCTCCGGTCAGCTCTCAGTATCAACTGCGCGAGCTCCAGGCGGAGGCCGATATCCTGTTAAGGAAAAGGGCGATAGAAGACGTACCTCTGTCTCAAAGAGGAAGAGGTCTGTACTCCCGGTTCTTCCTGATTCGCAAGAAGGACAAGAACGAGTTCAGGCCCATTCTGGACTTGCGGCAGGCAAACAAGTGGATTCGCAGAGAAAAGTTTCGCATGCTGTCGTTGCATCAGATTTTTCCTCAGTTGCAACCGGGAGACTGGCTTTGTGCCATAGACCTACAGGATGCGTACTTCCACGTGCCCATCATGTGCAAACACAGGAAGTTTCTGCGATTTCAAGTCAGCACAAATCATTACCAGTACACAGTGCTGCCATTCGGGCTGAAGTCTGCGCCCATAAATTCTCGAAGTGCATGGCAGTGGTAGCGGCACACCTCAGGAAGAACAAGGTGTTTGTCTACCCGTACCTGGACGATTGGTTGATCAAGGCCTCCTCCTTCTTGGAAGCTCAAGCACACTTCCAGAAGACGTGCGTTCTCTTGAACAAGTTGGGGTTGCACATCAACATGTCCAAGTCTGTCCCGATACCGGTCCAGTGCATTCAGTACTTGGGAGCCACCATCAATACGCTGTCAGCAAGCGTGTCTCCTTCGGAGGAGCGACGGCGATCGATCCTTCGGAAGGCTCAGGCTCTTATGACCGCTCCATCTACAACAGTGAGGACGGTGTCTTCTCTACTGGGGTCGATGGCCTCTTGTATCTTCCTCACTCCTCATGCACGACTACACATGAGACCTGCAGGAGTGCTTGGAGGACCAATGGGACCAGAGGAGAGGATCTTGGGACGACAAGATACGACTGTCTCTGCATGCTAGTCAGTCTCTGAAGTGGTGGTGTTCAGCGGAGAATCTCCTCTGAGGGGTTCCCTTCCACAAGGACATTCCCACTCAGACTATCGTGACGGATGCTTCTCTCCACGGCTGGGGAGCGCATTCGGGAGATTTACAGATTCAAGGAACGTGGTCTCCGACGGACTCCACGTATCACATAAATTTCCTGGAACTCAGAGCTGTTCACTTGGCACTGAAGGCATTTCATCCGTCCTTCCAGACCACCTCTCTGCTTGTACAGACGGACAATACGACCACGATGTATTACCTCAACAAGCAGGGGGGCTCGAGATCGCGCACCCTGTCTCGGGAGGCGCAGACGATCTGGCACTGGCCAGAGGATGGACTATAACTGCTACCCATCTACCAGGTGTGCAGAATGTTCAGGCAGACGCACTGAGCAGACTGATTCTGGAAAACCACGAATGGGTCATAAACGACGAAGTGCTAGGAGAAGTCTTCGAAAGGTGGGGGACTCAAGACGTAGATCTGTTCGCCACTGCCGAAAACAGCAAATGCCGAGACTTTGCCTCCAGGTACTACCAGCAAGGGACGCTGGGGAATGCTCTCTGGATCAACTGGTCGAACAGCTTTGTGTACGCTTTTCCACCCATTCCCCTGATTCCAGCGGTGCTCATCAAGCTGTCCCAGTCCAGGGCACGGATGATCCTGATTGCCCCGGAATGGCCCAGGCAGTGGTGGTTCACGGACCTGCTTCACCGGTCTCTCCTTCCGCACATACTGCTGCCGTGCAGGCCGGACCTTATTACGAATTTCGGGGGGCAGATGTTGCACCCCAACCTCTCGTCTTTGAGTTTGGCGGCATGGCTCCTGAGATAGTGCAATATGGCCACTTGAATCTGCCCGAAGATTGCATGGACATACTAAAGGAGTCTAAGCGACTTTCCACTCGGACATCCTATGCTTACAAGTGGAAAAGGTTTTGTATCTGGTGTACGTACAAGAACTTTGACCCTACGACGTGCAAGGAAGATGTCATCCTT
The DNA here is from genome assembly GCF_964263255.1 of Lissotriton vulgaris. NCBI lineage: Eukaryota > Metazoa > Chordata > Amphibia > Caudata > Salamandridae > Lissotriton > Lissotriton vulgaris. Next base: position 359,657,309 of record NC_141696.1, on the reverse strand, counting down.
CCTTACCTTCTACATTTGGCGCGGTCTGGCCTTAATGTTCATTCCATTAAGGTTCATCTCTCTGCATTGACTGCCTACAGGAAAAGCCCTTCACAGACTTCCTTCTTCCAGATCCCTGTGATCAAAGATTTTTTGGAAGGCTTGAAGAAAGTGTTCCCTCCTGTCGGGCTTCCTTCGCCTTCATGGGAATTGAATGTGGTGCTGTTCAGATTGATGAAGGAGCCTTTTGAACCCATTCATAGGGCTTCGTTGCAGCATCTGTCCTGGAAGGCGGCGTTCCTCGTGGCCATTACATCGGCCCGCAGGGTGAGTGAAATTCAGGCGTTGTGTTGCCAAGAACCTTATACTGTATTTCATGCTGCTAAGGTTGTTATGCGTACTCACCCTAAGTTTCTTCCCAAGGTTATTTCTGATTTTCATGTCAACCAGACTATAACTTTGCCTACGTTTTTTCAGAATCCTTCGTCTCCAGCGGAAAGGTCCTTACATTCCCTGGATGTTAGGAGGGCGTTGAAATTTTATCTGGAATAAGACCAAAGATATTCGTAGGTCAGACCAATTGTTCATCAATTATGGGTCGGTCAGGACGGGTCTTGTGACCTCTAAGCAGTCCATCTCTAGCTGGATTGTTTCCTGCATACAACTGTGTTACCAGAAAGCTAATAAGACCGTAGGAGGTAAGCCTAAGGCTCATTCCACCAGGGCAAAGCTGCCACGACAGCCTTGCTACGTAATGTGCCGATTGCAGAAATATGCAAGGCCGCCACTTGGAAGTCGGTTCATACCTTTGCCAAGCATTACTGTCTGGACACTTATGCCAGAGCAGATGCTCAGGTTGGACAGGCTTCGCTGCGGAATTTGTTCGCACAATAGTGGTGTTGATTTCTTTCTCCACCGCCGCTTTGGTGTGGGGATGGGCTTGCCATTCTATTCACTAGGTTATGACTATACACAGAGATCCCCTACTACAGAAGGAGTAGTTTCTGTCCTGTAACTCCAGTTCTGTAGTAGGGGCATCTCTGTTATAGTCATAAGCGCCCACCCTCCTCCCTGGTGGAGAGATATTCATGTAAGGAATGCTACAGGTCTGGCGTGTTACGCCTTCAAAAAGAACTGAAAGTAAAAGGGACCTGCAGTGCATTCTGGGATACTGTGAAGTTCTGGAAAGTTCTCTTAAAGGCACAGTATCCTGTTTTGAGCCACATAATGGCAGCCTATGGGGCTTGTCTGTCCATGTCTTCCTCTCTATCATTTCAGAGGGTTTTTGCTGCTAGGGCAAAGGAAATCTGGACAGGCTTTGCTGTTTGTGGATTTTTGGTGGAATTTCTAGTTGAAGTACTGGACAGTGTAGCCTGTTTATAGGCTGCATTATATGTCTTTAAATTCTCTCTTAAGTGTCTGTGCAGTTCTGCATTTTTTCGACACTTTAAGAGATTTTTTTTGATTGCTCCGGGGTCCACGCACATGGGCGGGACTATTCACTAGATTATGACTATAACAGAGATACCCCTACTACAGAACTGGAGTTACAGGACAGAAACTACTCCTTACTTGTGTAACGATATATCTGTAAGAGACATTAGTTAGTGATAGATTCCTTGCCGCCCCGCTCATTCCCCGTTCTGCGAACTTATTACTAGAGTTAAGGTCATTCCATTTTAGGGCCCTTGTTATATGCACCATTTGTTGGTGTCTGGCATGGCTTTGCTTTTCGGCGCGGAATAGTTTTGTACAAAACTGACGTCAGCGTGCATGGGTGGCGCCTAAGTAATCTCCGTGACGTCACCTCGGCGCCCACAATGCCAGTGACGGATGTGCAGCCGCAGGCCGCCCCCTACTGGAGTGCAGAGGTACTGCTAAGCAGAAAAATCTTTCCGGATCCAGCCTGATGCCTGGGGTTATTCTAAGGTAAGGAATCTATCACTAACTAATGTGTCTTACAGATATATCGTTACACAAGTGAATAACTTGTGCATCACTACTAATGTTTTTTACTGATATATCATTATCGAAGGTAAATAACTAGTGCTTTAGGTGGCTTAGCGCTCCTTTGGGACCAGGAGGCTTAGAGGGGGCTCCAGCGCCGATACCCTTCCCCCAACCCCCCAACCCGTGGCAGCTTTGGATCCAGTGGTGGATCTGTACTGACGGTGGTTGCATCACTGCGGCCTTCCTGGTGCAATCCTAGTCGCTGAGACTCACGACTCCCCCTGGCAGCGCCAGCCCATTCTTGTTCCCAACAACCCGGAGTTGAGTCGGCGCATAATTCCGCCGATTCGGGCGCCAAGACCACCTTTGGGTCCTACTTCAGTTCCTCAGCCTTACTTTGACGGGCTAAGAATGGAGGAAGATTGGGAGGGGTCGCTGGATCCTTTACAAGACCAGCTTGTACACTAAATAGACTGGTATCATGAATTGAGTGAGGCCAGTGAACTGGATACCTCTCCAGATTCTGGCCTGCTTTCTCCCCTACCATGGCTAAGGAGGAGGGAACTTCATAACCTATGGTGGTGAGAAAGCTCAGAGCTGTTCTGCGGTTTCGGTCCTATCCTCTCGAGCGGCGGGTCCAGGATAGTCCAGCAAGTAGATCCCTAGCACGACATCCATCTGGTGGGTTTGCTTGTTTGGGTGAGAACACAACTCTCCTGCACTGTAGCCAAACTCTAAATGGGATCCTGGGACTTTCAAGGGTTAATTTGTTTTCAAACTCAAAGGGTATGTCTCTATTGTTAATCAACATATATTTTCAAAGTCTTGTGAAAGGGTGCAAATCACCTACTCTTCACCTGCTGGACATGCTCTTGGCAGGTCATTCAGGCTCTCATTATGTCCTCATGGAAGGTGATAAAAATCTCACATACGACCCAATACCATAACCCAGGCGCTATCTCACAATGGGGGTCGAATGTGGGGCATCCCAGAGTTAAAAATTCCATTAAGGAGAAATCTTCCAACTGATGCATTCAAGAAGTTGAACATACCCTAGCCCACAGGCTGCGAGCATGTAATGGTGGCTCGCCCTCTGATGCTACATATGCACCCACATTAAAGATGCCCATATGTAAGCTTCATTGATAACATTCTTGTAGACAATAGGCTATGGAGACAGATGGAAGATGTGGTAGTGTTAGTGCGGGATGACAGTGATAAAGTTCCACTGGTGCTCAATATAAGGCAGCTGTTGTCTCTTGTCCCCTCTTTATCCGCTAAAATGTACGAACAACAGTTGGAAGGTCATGAATATTCGTAAGAATGTATAGTGGGGGAGGGGGGGGGGGAAAGAGTGTGCTCCTCTCCCAACTCTGTCAGGCATGTACTTGGCTCTAGCTGCACAGTTGGAGGTCATATGTGATAACTGGGGCAACTACAAATCAATTATTGCCAAGCGCATTAAACTCTTTTGTTGTCTCATAGACTTTTTCCTTATTGATTCATCAAAGGTGTCGGGGGCGGGGGAGGCCACCACGAATGATTGGTTCACTCAGTCCTGTAGAGGGGCCAAGAATAATCTCCTTAGAGCAATCAAAAATGGAATGAGCCAGGAGATAAGAACATGCAGATCATAGTATAGGTCTGAAATGAATCAAGCAAAAGCTGCCTTGGAGTGTAAAACTTGGTCTGATTTCCTAGAGGCTTCTGAAATTCTGGTGCTAGTCAGTGTAAGTGGCGGTAATTCTAAGATTCCAACGGACCTGTTCCTACTACCCAGTGAGTGGCCTGGCCATTTTGGTAATCTGTACTCGTGTCTCTGACACAGACTCAATGCCTGAAGGACTCGAGGGCGTTTTTACTTTACATTTGCCCTCTACTCCTGTAGAGTTATCTTTAGGAGAGACCGCCCTTGCGATTGAATCATTGAAACAGGGAAGACTCCGGGAATTCGACAAGATACCAGCTGACCTTTTCAAATCGGATTTCAATATTTGAGTTCCTTGTATTAACACCATTACTAAAGCAATTGCAGAAGGGGCAGCAGTGCCACCAACCTGGAGAGTGGCAGTGATAGTCACAGTTTTCAAGAAGGGAGTCCTACTATTTCTTTTACCTACTTCCCATTTAGCCTTCTTCCAAAAGATTTTCTGCAAGCAAATTGTGGAGCGGCTACTGGAGTGGGTTTGTGATCACCTCCTCCTGTTTGAATTTGTAAGGAGGTTTCAGATGTAAAACCAAATCAATCGATCAGATCCTTCGCTTCCTCTTGGTTAAGTGGAAAATGATATAGATGGGGATGAACTTTTTGTGGCATTGACCTCCGTGCCACCCTTGATCTGGTGCTAACAAAGAAACTATTGGAGGTCTAATACAAATCAGAGATCCCGTGTGACCTGCTAAAGATCATTGAATGCCTTCCTGAGGGTAACTTCGCCAGGGTTTGATGTGGAATAAAAGGAGAGCTCACTGGGGCAATTCCTATTGACAAGGGTGTCCGCCATGATTGTGTCCTGGCTCCTACCCTTTTCCTTCTCTGTATCAATAATTGTGTCAATTACAATTGTGTAAATTGTGAGAAGTTGGCCTGATATATAGTGCTCACTATTCTAGTGATCACTGTGTATCATTCCAAACGACCCTTATTGATGATTGGTTGTAAGTCAACCTTATAGACCAGCTATGCTAGGAGCATGGACAAGAGCAGTCTTTAGGCTAAACTCTAGAGGGCGTGTTAAGCCAGCTGTTATACCATCACATATACCCCTTGAACACCAAGTGAAAGGACACCACACAAGTTGTCATGAAAATAAAAGGATATTTATTTATAACAAGTCTACCCTGAACTCTTTATGAGTCAGGGAGCTAAGCACAATACAAAACTCTTAAGAAAATACTTCAAGTTGCACAATTTACACAAATGCCCGAGGGGCACGAAAAACCATATACACAAAGTGGAATGCGAAATACTAGCAGGTAAGTAACAAGATCCAGAGGCTTCAGGATCGCTATGACTACACTACAGAACCCTAAGGTTAGGAGCAGGAGGCCTCGGGAGATCGGGTGCAGAGTGTGCACTCTCACGCGGGATGCGGGACAAAGTCTATGGATGCTAGTATTTGTAAAGTTACTGTTTCCGGACGAATCCGACCAGCTAGACTGAAAATGAAAAAGGATCTGGACACTTAGATAGTGAACCTACGTTGGAGCACCGAAATGCTCAGGTTACCTAGCCCAGGGGCTGCGGCTGCATAAGGTTCAAAAGACTTCGGGAATCCTCGTTGAAGTCTATGGAGCCTGAAAGAAGAAGTTGCTGACAGGCGACCAGTGAAGATATTCGGAGGGATCCAAGCCTGGATCGATGATGGAGACGACCTGAAAGCAGAGAGGACTCAGTTCTTAATCACTAGCCAGTGATTAGATGGGCACCAGGATGGCACCGGATGAAGTCACCTCGACCAGGTGAGTGGGCGACGCTGGACTCTGCTGTCCCTTGGACCAGGAGGCGTTGTCGGCGACCAGGATGGAGGTGCGAGCTGTCCCACGAAGGTGCCTGCTGTCGGTGATGCTGGACCCAGGATTGGGGCAACAAACCTTGGCAAAGTCAAGCCCACGCGGTGGAGTCAAGATGGCTTCTGGAGTGGACCAGGAGGGTCTGGGGTGCTGCTCTCTTGGAAGGTAGCAAGGGCCAGTCTGGAGCAACCAGACCAGCGATGTAATCGTCGTGGTTCGTCGTCAGGAGGGCCACTAGCCAGCAGGCAAGTGACCGGACAACGTGGTGAGCAGCAAAGAGCAGAAGGGCCCCACGCAGATCTCGTGGATGCTGGGGGCTGGACTTCGGTGCTGGAGCTGCTCAGGGTTAGGGCTTCTCAAACCCCAAAGCACTCACTCGAGGATCCCTCGGCGGTTGTGCTGGATAAGCGTCATGCTGGTTTTGAAGATGGCCGGTCCCTCAGGTCTCGTCACACACACGAATCTCAGCTGGGCTGATGATGCAGGTAGAGGTCAGAGATGCCAGGGAATCCGGGTCTCGTCGAGCTGGTCAGTCTTGATCCGGAGGATGGACGTGCAGCGAACCGCAAGCGCTTAGATGGTGCCCTCTGGTGCAGGGTGGCTACTCCTAAGCCACAAGGGAGAGTCTTCAGAAAAAGTCAAGAGTCCTTTCGTGGAAAGTAGTCAAGATTCAGAATTATCTAATTTGGGAAGGGGGCCTGCTCCTACCTTTATTCTAAAAAAAAAGGGGCTGGCACGCGACTAGGTCCTGCCCATGGGTGGGACCAGGAGGGGGGTGGTTACACCCCTCTCCCTTGTCCGGACTTTCCCCAGCTCAGGGGCTGGTGTGCCCCTGGAACTGGTTCAAGCCGGCATATGCACAGTGAGCACCGGGGTGCCACTTGCAGTCACCTTCCTCTCAGCCCTGCCTACCTGGGATACACAAAACCCTGTCTGGGATGGTGCTAGCACCGCCCCTGACAAGAAACCCTTTGTCAAAGCTCTCCTCGCTGGAAAGACTCCCAGCAGCAGGAGGTCAGACTTGTGTCTGTGGTGGCAGCATCCATTTTGTGATCCTGAGGCTCGAGTTAGCTTTAAGCGGGGTTCACAGTTACATACATGTCGTGTCCCTATAGAAGGGTGGAATGCTAACCCCGTCGCCAGAATTGGTGAGGGGTTAGTATTCCAATTCGTATGACACCTTACTCGACATGTTTTGATAAAGCGATACCAAAGTTGGCAAATAACCACGAGGATTATAAGGCACTTAAGAGTGTTCGAGGCATGTGGGCTGCTGAATTCATATCTGTGCATAGATCGCCGCCTAGTGTTGGGTCCGGATGATTGCACATTGTTGTCCTGTAAGAGTCTTCGAAGTATCACGAGATAGGTGGCTCCTCCCCTGGACTACAGTGCGCATGGGCATCGCCTCCATCCCCAGATTGTTTTTTTCCGCCATTGGGTTCGGATGTGTGTCGGTTCCCTCTGTCGGAACCGATAGTTGTTAACTCACTTAACTCGAGACCAAAAGGTCTTTAGGCTTGGCGCCGGTATCGTTTTCGTTCGGGTTTACTGTTTTCTCCAGCTCCGAACTCTCGCTGCCCTTCCGCGTGCTCTCGGCGCGGACGGGCCCACTCGACGCTCCAGCCATGGAACGGACTCCGTTTAAACGGTGCCCGGTCTGCAACGCGAAGTACTCGCACCTCGACGTGCACCCAGTGTGCAACACCTGTCTGTCGCCGGACCACAACGAGGCCAGGTGCATGGCCTGCTCGAAGTTCCGGTGCAAGAAGACCCTCAAGATTCGTCGGGCTGCGAGACTCCAGGCCAAACTGTCTGCGCCCCCGCCGGACAACATCTTCGAGGAAGACGTCGGAGACGATGATGTCCAGCAGGTTTCGGACTCTGGCCCTGCGTCCGAGGGAGAGGCCTACGACGCAGGGGACGAGGAGTTTGACGAAGCCGACGACGAGGTAGGGGACGACGATACGGCCTTTGCCACTGTGGGGGATAGCTCTGAGGACGAGCACCCCCGGACTGCCTCAGGGGTCGAACCCCTTCCTGCGGCCCAGGTCGAGGGATCGCCTTCGGGCCTTACCCAAGACCCTGTTACAAGTCCAGCAGCCCCGCCTACGAGCCCGGCCACGGACATTTTGGAGGTGCCACTCACTTTTTCAAAAACGAAAGTGAAGCCTTCGGGTTCAACAGCTCCGGCTTCGAAACCGAAAGTGAAAGCCGTACAGAAGGCTCTGGAGGCGTCAAAACCTAAGAAATCAAAAATGGCCGACATGGACAGTCCAGCCAAGATGGCCGACCCGAAGGCATCTGGGTCGGTGCCGAAAGCAAAGTCGTCCGACGCGGCTGCGTCGTCGCCGAAGATGGTCGCGGTCGACGACCCGAAGAAGGCTTCAAAGAAGCGTCAAGGCGATCCCAAAGCTCAGGCTTCCCCGGCCCCGGCCGCCGGAGCCAAGGAGGGTACCGCGTCGACTCCGAAGACACTGCCTCTCGCCGACACAACTCCCAAATCAGGGAAATCAAGCGATACGGTCGCTCCCTCTCCAGCCCTCTCGAAGAAGGTCCAGGAGTCCCTGCAACGGATTCGAAAAGCCGCGGAGCTTCCAGACCCTGAGGCTGGAGTGTCGAAGCCCGCGCAGAAGCCGTCCAAGGCGCACACGCCTATCCGCTTCACCCTACCGCCGAAGTCGACGCCGAAGGCCTTCGTTCCGAAGCAGGTAGCTGGGGTACCCTCGAAGGAGGTGTCGACGCCCAAAGCGTCTTCGGTGGTGGCTAAACCTCGGCTCCAACCACTCGCGGAGGAAGAACGTCGTGAAGTCATCATCGACGCCAATACTGGGAAACTGTCCCTCCTCAAGAGAAAAATCACCACGGAGCCGGTGCTAGAACACTTTCGCATTCCTCTAAAAAATAAAAGGGACTCTGCGGGTGCTTCAGCGCCTCTGGCGCCGGCATCCCCAAGTGACCTGCCGCGTTCCCCAACTCGCTCTACCGCGGGGGATGACGACGAGGAAGAGGTCGAGTACAACTATCCGGCGTACTCGGATCCGGAGGAGGAACATGTACCTTGGTCTGCCGGAGGCGACCCAGAGGACCCGCAGTCGGGTCAGGAGCCACATCTCTTGGCGCCAAAAACTTCGCCAACGGAGGACTCTGCTGCCTTCAACGCGCTAATCGAGAGAGCTGCAGCTAACCACGATGTCGAGCTGCACTCCGATCCTGTGGATGTAGACTTTTTGTTCGACACTTTCTCTGTGGCCGAAAAGTCAATCAAAACTCTGCCAATGCTTAAGGGAGTGCTCAAGCACGCGCAGGAGGTCTTCAAGGAGCCCACTCGGGCACGTGTTATCAATCCACGCATTGATAAAAAATATAAGGCAGCGCCCTCGGATCCAACCTATATCAAGGGACACTTGCCACTAGACTCTTTGGTCGTTTCCAACGCTCGCAAGAGGGCGAACTCACAGACAACTGGTGACGCTCCTCCCCCAGACAAAGAGTCGAAAATATTTGAGGCCTCAGGGAAGCGGATTGCTGCACAGGCAGCTAACATTTGGCGCATCTCGAACACTCAGGCCCTACTCGCACGCTACGATAGGGCTCATTATGACACCCTAGAGGCACTACTGCAGCACTTGCCTGACCAGTACAAGGAGGCAGGGGAGATGTTAATTCAAGAGGGAAAGCTCATCACAAATGCTTCCATAAAATGTGCGCTAGATGTGGCTGATACGGCATCCAGGGCGATCAACACTAGTGTGTTGCTCAGAAGGCATGCATGGCTTAGGATTTCAGGGTTTAAACCTGATATACAAACGACCATCCTGAACCAGACTGTTAATCCTGACCATTTGTTTGGCCCTGAGGTGGATGCGACGCTTGAGAAAATGAAAAAAGATACAGACACGGCTAAGTCTATGGGGGCCCTTCAATCTCAGCAGTTTCGGGGTGGCTCCTTTCGCCGCTCCAATACCATAGGCACCTCAAGGGGTCAGGCATCGCAATCCACTCAGTACTACAAAGGCAATACCCAAACCTCATACACCAACAAGGGTAGAGGTGGCTACAGAGGCAACAACATCAAAGGCAGGGGACGTGGAAACGACAGCTCCAGGTCCACCGCTGCCAACAAGCAGTGACGCCTTGTCACTGCCCCCCGACCACACAACACCGGTCGGGGGGAGACTCCAGCAGTTCCTGCCCGCGTGGAGATCCATCACCACGGACAGGTGGGTCAAGTCTCTTATCCGGTACGGTTACTGTCTGGAACTTACCTCCACTCCACCGAACATACCTCCAAGAAGCCGTCCTATGTCCGGCGAGCACTTGCTCTTGTTGCAGCTGGAAGTTCAGGTCATGCTGCAAAAAGGCGCAATAGAGCTCGTCCCACTGCAGGAAAGGGGTACAGGAGTTTACTCTCTGTACTTTCTAATCCCCAAAAAGGACGGTTCCCTGCGGCCCATTCTGGACCTCAGGCCCCTCAACTGGTACATTCTCTCGGAGCATTTCCATATGCTCACGCTGCAGCAGGTGCTCCCTCTGCTTCAACAGGGGGACTTCCTGGCTACGTTGGATCTGAAAGACGCATACTTTCACATCCCCCTGCATCCTTCCCACAGGAAGTATCTCAGATTCACGATCCAAAACCAGCACTACCAGTTCAGGGTTCTGCCGTTCGGAGTCACCACAGCGCCAAGGGTCTTTACGAAGTGCCTGGCGACTGTGGCGGCGCATCTGCGACGCCAGAACGTCCACGTCTACCCATACCTGGACGACTGGCTCATTCAAGCAAAAACAGGACAACAGTGCGCCGACCACGTGTCCCGCACCATTCATCTCCTGCACGATCTGGGATTCTCTCTGAACTACCCGAAATCCCATCTCCAGCCCGCCCATGTACGACAGTATCTGGGCGCGACAATAAACGCTCTGGCAGCCACAGCGCAGCCAAATTCAGTGAGAATCGCCAGTATCCAAGCGCTGATCCAACGATTCAGACCTCAACACTCGCTTCCAGCGAAGGTGTTCATGCAGTTGATAGGCATGATGGCCTCCTGCATCTCCATTGTCCCGCACGCGAGGCTACATATGCGTCCGCTTCAGGAGTGCCTGGCACGTCAGTGGACTCAGGCTCATGGGCAACTGACAGACCTAGTGTTGGTGAGCGGTCGGGCATACAACTCTCTGCATTGGTGGAATCCACAAAACCTTTGCAAGGGCCGACCATTCCAGGAGCCTGTGCCGCAGATTATCCTGACAACGGACGCTTCTCTCCAGGGATGGGGAGCGCATGTCCTCCACTACACGGTGCAGGGACTATGGACACTACAGCAAAGGAAGATGCACATCAATGTGTTGGAACTGATGGCAATCTTCATGGCCTTAAAGGCGTTCAAAGTACATCTGTGCAACAAGGTCGTGTTGATCCGGACGGACAACATGACAGCCATGTACTACATTCAGAAGCAGGGAGGCACACACTCTCCGCAGCTGTCTCATCTGGCTCAGAGCATGTGGAAGTGGGCCATTCAGAGGAACATCTTCCTCATGGCGGAGCATCTCCCGGGCAAGGACAACCAGATGGCGGACCTGCTCAGCAGGCACAGCCATCAAATGCACGAGTGGGAGATACATCCATCAGTACTCCAACCGTACTTCCAAAGGTGGGGTCATTCAGAGATAGACCTGTTCGCCACAAAGGAGAACGCAAAATGCCAAAGCTTCGCCGCCAGATTCCCACACCCGCAATCACAGGGCAATGCGATGTGGATGAACTGGTCAGGCAGATTTGCGTACGCTTTTCCCCCAGCACCTCTGATACCGCTGGTGGCACGCAAGCTCAGGCAGCACTCGATGACTCTCATCCTGGTTGCTCCGACGTGGGCTCGCCAACCATGGTACACCACGTTTCTAGAACTGTCCGTGGTACCGCATCAAAGGCTTCATCTCACTCCCAGCCTTCTGACGCAGAGCCATGGCGACATTCAGCACCCAGATCCGCAACAGCTCAACCTGGCGATCTGGCTCCTGAAGTCCTAGAGTTTGGCTACCTCAATCTTCCCCCCGATTGCATGAACATCATTCGGGAGGCAAGGAAGCCCACTACTAGAGCTTGTTATGCGGCTAAATGGAAGAGGTTTGTCATTTACTGTGTTAACCACAATATTGACCCGCTAGATGCTTCCATTCAAAACATCATTTGTTACCTGTTCCACCTGTATCAATGCAATTTGGCGTACTCTTCCATCCGCATTCACCTGTCTGCTATGGCAGCATACCTTCAAAACAGGCAACACCTGTCACTTTCTAGGGTTCCTGCTATCAAGGCTTTTCTGGAAGGACTCAAAAGAGTCATTCCGCCAAGGACCCCACCAGCTCCAGAGTGGAACCTCAATGTGGTTCTTACTAGACTGATGGGTCCTCCCTTCGAGCCACTGCACTCTTGTGAGCTACAGTTTCTGACTTGGAAGGTTGCTTTCTTAGTAGCAATTACATCGCTACAGAGGGTTAGCGAGCTGCAGGCGCTCACCATTCAAGAACCTTTCTTCCAAGTACATGCTAACAGGGTTGTGCTCCGCACTAACCCTAAATTCTTACCCAAGGTTGTATCTCAATTCCATATAAACCAGACAATTGAGTTGCTGGTGTTTTTCCAAAACCCAGAGACGCTGGCGGAGCGGATGCTCCACACCCTTGATGTTAAGAGAGCCTTGCTGTACTATGTAGACAGGACCAAAGATTTTCGCAAAACCAAGCAGCTTTTTGTTGCTTTTGCCACACACCACAAGGGAAACGCTATCTCCAAAGCTGGGATCGCTAGGTGGATCGTGAAATGCATTCAGATCTGTTACGCTAAAGCTAAGCGCACTCTCACTATCCCACCGAGGGCCCATTCCACCAGGAAGTTGGGGGCCTCTATGGCTTTCCTAGGTAACATTCCCTTAGAAGATATCTGTAGAGCAGCCACATGGTCTACCACACATACTTTCACTAAACACTACTGTGTAGACGTGCATTCCAAACAGCAGGCAGCTGTTGGTCAGGCTGTTCTCAAAACACTTTTTCAGACTGCTGCAGCTGGCACAGGCGGCCGCCGCTAATGGAGGGACTGCTATGTATTCTATGCACAGATATGAATTCAGCAGCCCACATGCCTCGAACTGCAAATGCTACTTATCAGTATGCATCTGTTCTTGGCATGTAGGGCTGCTGACATTCATATCGCCCACCCTCCTCCCCGGCGCCTGTAGCAGCTGCAGTATTCATTCATATGTATATTTATATGCTCATAGCATGGTCATCACTCACATACTTCACTCCATCTCTGCCAATGGCTAAAAACAATCTGGGGATGGAGGCGATGCCCATGCGCACTGTAGTCCAGGGGAGGAGCCACCTATCTCGTGATACTTCGAAGACTCTTCCAGGACAACAATGTGCAATCATCCGGACCCAACACTAGGCGGCGATCTATGCACAGATATGAATGTCAGCAGCCCTACATGCCAAGAACAGATGCATACTGGTAAGTAGCATTTGCAATATGGTACGCGTTATCATGGAACAGCTATAAGGACTTGGTTCCGCAAGCTGCAAACGGGCTCAGCTCATGCCAGAGCACCATCTCACATAATTCCACGCACTCTGCCTTCAGGATTGAAAAGGCTTGCCATAGGAGTGACTGATAGGAATACATGTGTCCATTTTAGGGTTAGATATAGGAATACTATATCTAAAGCAAAGGGTGATTACACCACCTTGCCCCAGCTGTCGTGCAGCCAGTTGTGTCAGATTTGGATGGCCAGCCAGGGGAGGCATAATACATGCTGCAGCCCCTGGTAGGCCCTGGGTACACCTATGCCCTGGATACCTAAGGTATACTGTACAGGGTCTGATAAGGTGGCCCAGTACCAATTGGTAAATGCACCTAAGGTACATGTGTGTCAATTTAGAGAGAGAACAGCTAGGCTGTGGGTCTGATTAGCAGGCCCACAGCCTGGGAAAGTCGTAAACCAGTGAAGCCCAAAGAAAAAATCTGGGGTGATCATAGGATTGCAGACCCTACTCTCCTACATAAATGATTACCCTATCCTAGCAAGACAAAACACCCTGGCTCTCTTCTTTGCTGATGACACCCTCCTACTGGCCAAAGCGATGGTGGGTCTCCAAAATCTTGCAGATAACTTTAGTATGTTTTGCTCGGATTATGGCATAGACACTTAACAATCACCAGCACTACCGACTGCACTAGAAAGTCCAAATCTGAATACACAACTAGAATCCTCCTCACACGCTTATGCTGACGTGGTCACGTCCCGGCCATGTCAAGAAATGGGACACCGCCGCGCCCCTAAGAGGATAGTCCTCTACAAAGTGCCTAAACTTGATTGAGTCACCCTCCTGAAGAACCCCACCCCCCTTCGTCTAAAGGCATGTAATGACAGGATCACTCCTAGTTTTTTAGATGCCCATAAAGGTGATTCTAGTCCGCCTAGGTCCGCTACTCCAAGTTCTAATCCCCCATTTAGACACGCACACCAGTAGTTTAAAAGACATGGCGCTTTACAATAAATAGCTCATTCCTATACATTGAGGCCTATTATTATAACACATGATGGTTACAGTGTGTTCAACAGCCAATTTTGCTACACTAATATTTTCTCTCATTCTTGAAAGGTCCAGAGAAATGTACTGTAAGACTGTACCACTTAGACCAACTGTTATGCCTACATTCATTTAAAGCAATTTGAAAAAGCTAATGTTTAAAAATAGTACCCCATAGAGCAGGGGCAATTCTTAGGCTTGCAAAGAAGACTAATTGGTTCCCAATTCTCCCTGCGATTGGATTTTATAAGATGCAAGCACGGGGTGTGGCATTTTACGGGGCTGAACAATTGGGGCCTTGTAATTTGGGTACCAAAGAAAATAACTTGGAGCCCTCCCCGGGATGGGGAAGGGAGCCCCTTTGCCCCAGTATCACCAGACCTTGACATCAACACTGTCTCTGACCTAGAGTCCTTGATATCACTGCTCCATTGGCTGTGTATCTGAAAGAGACACGTTAGTGATAAATTCCTTACCTTAGAATATCCCCAGGCGTCAGACTGGATCCGGAAATTTTTGCGTAGCAATACCCCTGCGCGTCGGTAGGTGTCGTCCGTGGCTCCGCGTTAGCGCCGGACTGACTTTGCCGGTGTACTTACACGCCACCCTTTCGCGCTGACGTCAGTAGTTCTTTTTTCCGCGCCAGCTAGCGCAGATCCGGAGAAGCTCTACCCCTTATTCACTTTTTGACTAAACTTTTTTGATCTTTTGATCTGTTTTTTCTCGAGTCGTTCGACTCCTATGGTGCCGGTAGGGATGCCCGGGTTCAAACCCTGTACCAAGTGTAGTCGATAGATGTCAGTTACCGACCCCCATCGCTGGTGTCTTCAGTGTCTAGGCCTCGACCACGATGACCGAACCTGCTCCGACTGCCGGGCCCTGACGTCCAAGGCTAGGCGGGAGAGGTCTTGTAAGCGGCTTGAGCTCCGGCAGTCGGCCCCGCACCGTTCGAGGTCCCGGTCCCACAGGAGGTCGAGGGACCGGCTGCGAGGTCTGAGCCCTCGTAGTTCTGAGAGTCGCCTTCGGTCTTCGGGATCAAGATCTTCAGGTAAGAGACATGAGAGGTCGGGAAGGAGTCATCGCTCTTCCGACCCACCCCGACGCTCGCGGGACGCGGCCGGGAGTTCGGGTGACACCACCCACGCGCCTCCGGCGGAGTCGCGGGCGCCACATCCTGCCCCACACCTTTCGGTCCCTGAGCACAATGCAACTCCTGAGGAGGTAGAGCGGTACCTCATGGCCATGAGGTCCCTCCCTCTTCCGCCGGGTTCCGCGGCGCCTTCGGGTCCAGTGGTCCCGGCTGGGGGGCCTAGCGGGTCGGGTGCTTAGGCTCCGACGCCGCCGGGTGCTTAGGCTCCGACGCCGCCGGGTGCTTCGGCTCCGACGCCGCCGGGTGCTTCGGCTCCGACGCCGCCGGGTGCTTCGGCTCAGACGCCGCCGGGTGCTTCGGCCCCGACGCCGCCGGCGACTTCTGTCCCGGCGCCGCAGGCCCCCACTGGGGTCCGCTTCCGGATCCGGGTCGTCGCCGGTCGACCTCACGACCTCACCGATGCCGGCCCCTAGGGTGTCACCACCGGCGCCGCCTACGGGTGACGCCCTCCCCAACACTACCCTCGATTCGGTGCCGGAGCGGCGCCGCTGTTGACGTCGTTTTGAGATTTTTATTTCCACAAATCGGCCCCATCCTTTGAACCTGAATTTCAGGTGATGGGTATAGGAGAGTAGGGTCTGCAATCCTATGATCACCCTAGATTTTTGCTTTTTGCTTCACTGGTTTACGACTTCTCTGGCTGTGGGCCTGCTAATCAGACCCACAGCCTTGCTGTTCTCTCACTAAATTGACACGTGTACCTTAGGTGCATTTACCAATTGGTACTGGGCCACCTTATCAGACCCTATAACTCAGGGCATAGGTGTACCCAGGGCCTACCAGGGGCTGCAACATGTATTATGCCACCCCTGGCTGGCCATCTAAATCTGACACAACTGGCTGCACGCAAGGTGGTGTAATCACCCTTTGCTTTAGATATAGTATACCTATATCTAACC
This sequence comes from Lissotriton vulgaris, assembly GCF_964263255.1. NCBI lineage: Eukaryota > Metazoa > Chordata > Amphibia > Caudata > Salamandridae > Lissotriton > Lissotriton vulgaris. The sequence continues at coordinate 359,641,220 of NC_141696.1, read as the reverse complement.
CTAAAATGGACACCCGGATTCCTATCAGTCACTCCTATGGCAGGCCTTGACAATCCTGAAGGCAGAGTGCTTGGAATCGGGTGAGATGGAGCTCTGGCATGAGCTGAGTTCGTTTGCAGCTTGCAGAACCAAGTCCTAATAGCTGTTCCATGATAAAGCATACCATATACTCTTAAGTGCATTATAATCCTCGCGGTTATATGCTATCTTTGGTATCGCTTTATCAAAACATGTCGAGTAAGGTGTCATACGAATTGGAATACTAACCCCTCGCCAATTCTGGCGACGGGGTTAGCATTCCACCCTTCTAGAGGGACACGACATGTATGTAACTGTGAACCCCGGTTAAAGTTAACTCGAGCCTCAGCATCACAAAATGGATGCTGCCACCTCAGACACAAGTCTGACCCCCTGCAGCTGGGAGTCCTTCCAGCGAGGGGAGCTTGGACAAAGGGTTTCCTGTCAGATGCAGTGCTAGACCATCCCAGACAGGGTTTATTGTATCCTGGGTAGGCAGGGCTTTAGAGGAAGGTGATTGCAAGTGGCACCCCGGTGCTCACTATGCATCTGCCGGCTAGAACCAGTTCCAGGGGCACACCAGCCCCTGAGCTGGGGAAAGTCCGGCATGGGAGAATGGTGTAACCACCCCCCTTCCTGGTCCCATCCATGGGCAGGACCTAGTCGTGTGCCAGCCCCTTTTCCTAGTATAAAGATAGGAGCGGGCCCCCTTCCAGATTAGATCATCTTTGAATCCTGAAACTACTTTCTACGAAAGGAACTCTTGACTTCTTCTCAAGATTTCTCCCTTGTGACTAAGGAGTAGTCACCCTGCACCCGCAGGCACCATCCAAGAACACTGCGGTTTGCTGTACGTCCTTCCTCCGGAATCCGACTGACCAGCACGACGAGACCCGGCTTCCCTGGCACCTCTGACCTCTACCCACATCGTCAGCTCAGCTGAGATCCGTGGGTGCGACGAGACCTCGAGGGACCGGCCATCTTTAAGACTGCACGACTCTTGCCCAGCACGACCGCCGAGGGATCCTCGAGTGAGTGCTTTGGGGTCCGAGAAGCCCCAACCCTGAGCAGCTCCAGCACCGAAGTTTAGCCTCCCAGCCTCCACGAGATCTGCGTGGGGCCCTTCTGCTTTTTGCTGCTCACCGCGTTGTCTGGCTACTAGCCCGTTGGCTTGTGGCCTTCCCGACGACGACGAATGACGACATCAACACCGCTGGTCTGGTTGCTCCAGACTGGCCCTTGCTCCCCTCCAAAAGAGGAGCACCCCGGACCCTCCTGGCCCACTCAAGACGCCATTTTGAGTCCACCGCGTGGGCTTGAATTTGCCAAGACTTGTTGCCCCAATCCTGGGTCCAGCGACGTCGACAGCAGCAACCATCGTGGGACAGCTCGCACCTCCATCCTGGTCGCCGACAACGCCTCCTGGTCCGTGAGACTGCAGAGCCCAGCGTCGCCCACTCACCTGGTCGAGGTGACTCCATCCGGTGCCATCCTGGTGCCCATCCAATCACTGGCTAGTGATTCAGAACTTGGTCCCCTCTGCTTACAGGTGTCTTCCATCTCCGATCCAGGCTTGGATCCATCCGAATTTCTTCACTGGTCGCCTGCCAGCAACTTCTTCTTTTAGGCTCCATAGACTGCAACGAGGATTCCCGACGTCTTTCCAGACCTATGCAGCCGCAGCCCCTGGGCTAGGTAACTTCGGCATTTTGGTGCCCCAGCATAGCCTCACTATCCAAGGGTCCAGATCCTTTTTCGTTTCAGCTCTACCTAGTCGGATTCGTCCGATATCACTAACTTTGTAATTCCTAGCAACCATAGACTTTGTCCCGCATCCCGTGTGAGAGTGCACACTCTGCACCCGAGTCCCCTAGGCCTCCTGCTAGTAATCTGAAGGTTCAGTAGTCCAGTCCTAGCGATTCCAAAGCCTATTAGTCCAGTACTTACCTGCTAGTAATTTCGCATTCCACTTTTGTAGTATATGGTTTTTCGTGCCCCTCGGGCATTTGTGTAAATTGTGCAACTTATAGTATTTTTGTAAGAGTTTTGTTGTGTGCTTAGTGCCCTGTCCTCATAAAGAGTACAGGGCTGTTGTGATCTAAATAAATACACTGTTTATTTTCATAACACTTGTGTGGTGTCCTTTCACTTGGTGTTCAAGGGGTATATGTGATGGTATAACAGCTGGCTTAACACGCCCTCTAGAGTTTAGCCTAAAGACTGCTCTTGTCCATGCTACTAGGATAGCTGGTCTAACGGTTGACTTACAACCAATCATCAATAAGGGTTGTTTGGACTGATACAAAGTGCTCACTAGAATAGTGAGCATTATATATCAGGCCAACTTCTCACAATGGGTGACTAGGGGGATTGGGAGGGGTCTGTGAACCCTCTGGCACAGGAGTGCCAGTCTCAGCAGGCCTGGGCATGTGAGCTTGGGGATGCCAGTGGACTGGACACTTCGCCAGACACTGGTTTTGTCTCCCCTCCAACCGTGGCTACGGAGGAGGGGGCCGCCTACAGTGTAGTGTTGACGCGGGCGGCCAAGGCCTTGAGCCTGGAGCTCCTCATGGCGGCCGTGAGGACTAACCTCCTCACGGAGTTCCTCAAACCGCAGTCAAGCTCGGCTGAGCCTCTGCTGCCGTTTAATGAGGCCTTGTGTGATGCTCTTTTGGGCACCTGATGCAGGCCCGCTACAGGTCCGCCTGTGGATAGGAACGTGGCAAGACGCTACCGCCGGCTCCGGGCGACCCTTGCTTCTTGCCCACCCACCCCACCCCCGAGAGCCTGGTTATCCAGGCCTCTACTTCCCAGACCTCATTCCCGACGGGTCCGCCCGATTGGGATTCCAAGAGGTATGAACAGTTCGGTAAGAAGGTGTTCTTGTCCCTGAGTTGGGGACTGCGGTCAGTCAATACCGCATGCCGCTACACCCACACTCTGTGGGACACGGTCGCAGACGTGCTGCCACAATGTCCGGAGGAGGTCCGGGCTAAACTCGCCCAAGCCCTTGCGGAGGGTCGAGATGCGGCACACTACTCCATCCGGTGTGGGCTGGATACCTCTGACTCACTGGGCAGAGAGATAGCAACGACGGTGGCTGTTCGACGCCATGCCTGGTTGAGGACTGCCAACTTTTCGGCTGATGTCAAGGCCACACTTCTGGACATGCCGTTTAATGGCCGTCGCCTCTTTGGCGACAAGGCAGACCATGGGCTTGAGCGTTTTAAGGACTCCAGGGCTACAGCCAAGTCATTGGGCCTCACTGCCCCACGCCAGCAAACGGGTGCTTTTCGCTCCTTTCGTGGCCAAGGAAGGGGCGCCCCCACACGTGCTGCCAGCCACGCGCCGCAGACTAATACACAGCGCGGTGGCGGCCGCGGAAACCGCTGTGGCTGCGATCGGGGACAACGGCGCGGCCAATCCACACCTTCCCCTGCAGCATCCGCCTCAAAACCCTCCTAGTCCGCGCTTTCAGGCCCATGTGACGCCAGTGGGGGGGGGGCAGGGTTCGCCATCACCACTTCCACTGGCGCACTGTCACGTCGGACGTGTGGGTGCTGCAAATCGTCCGGAGGGGCTACTCCCTCCCCTTCGAGACGACCCCTCCAGCCATGCCACCGCAATACCACCGCATGTCGGGGGATCATTTGCAACTTCTGCAAGAGGAAGTTACGGCCCTCTTGGCCAAGGGGGCTATCAAGCGCGTTCCTGGGCCAGAAGTAGGGTGTGGTTGTTACTCCCACTACTTTCTGGTACCCAAGAAGGGCAAAGGGGGCCTACACCCTATCTTGGACCTACAGAACGTCAACGGCTTCCTCCTGAAGGAGAAGTTCAAGATGCTGACTTTGGCTCAGGTCTTAGCTTCCCTGGACCTGGGAGACTGTATGGTAGCGTTGGACTTGCAGGACGCTTATTTCCACATCCCCGTCCTGCAGGCCCACCGGTGCTACCTACGGTTCATGGTAGGCCACGAGCACTTTCAGTTTACCGTGTTCCCCTTTGGCCTTACCAGCGCCCCACGGGTGTTCACGTAGGTGATGGCGGTGGTCTCAGCTCATCTGCGCAGGTTAGGGGTTTCAGTCTTCCCCTACCTTGACGACTGGTTGTTGAAGGCGGGCTCGCCCCAGACAGTCGTCAGCCACCTCCAGACAACGACAGACCTCCTGCACCAGCTGGGGTTTTCCATCAATGTGCTGAAGTCACACCTGTGCCCCTCTCAGAAGCTCCTCTTCATCGTAGCGGTCCTCAACGCGGTTTTGGGTTTATCCTCCAGAACAGCGGGTCCAGGATATTCAGGCTCTGATTCCATTCTTTCAGCCTTTGTCCCGGGTCTCGGTCAGGTTGACGCTGCGGCTTCTGGGGCTGATTGCCTCCTGCATCCTTCTGGTGCATCACGACAGGTGGCGGATGCGGGCTCTGCAGTGGGGCCTGAGGTTTCAGTGGGCCCAGCATCAGGGCAACCTCTCCGACCATGTAATGATCTCGGAGGGCACTGCGAGACAGCTGCAGTGGTGGCTCACGGACCGCGATTGGGTCAGTGGCAGATCCCTCTCCCTTCCCCAACTGGAGCACATAGTTGTGACGGTCCCGTCCCTCCAGGGCCAGGGAGGCCACATGGGAGAGGCGGAGATCAGAGACCTCTGGTCTCGGGCGGAGTCTGAGCTCCATATCAACCTTCTGGAGCTGCGGGCGATTCGTCTAGCACTGAAGGCATTCCTTCCCTCTGTCCGGGGGAGTGTAGTGCAGGTGTTCACGGACAACACCACCGCCATGTGGTACTGCTACAAACAGGGCGGGGTGGGGTCGTGGCCTCTGGCAGTGGCTGGAACATCAGGGCGTGACGCAGGTGGTTCAACACCTGGCAGGTTCTTTGAACGCCAGAGCGAACGAGTTTAGCCGAAGGTGCATGATTGACCACGAATGGTGTCTGAACTCGGTCGTGGCGCAAGGCCTCTTTCTGCAGTGGGGAGAGCCTTGGTTAGATCTATTCGCCACCGACGAGAACGAGCAATGTCATCAGTTCTGCGCGTTGGAATTTCCAAGGCCTCACTCGGTTGGGGACGCATTTCGTTGCGAGTGGAGTTGCGGTCTGTTGTACGCCGTTCCCCCTAAACCACTTCTGCCCAGGGGGCTGAAGAAAATCAAGCGCGACCGGGCCCAAGTCATCCTTGTGGCTCCGGACTGGGCGCGAAGGTACTGGTATCCCGAGCTACTCGGTATGTGAGTCGATCCCGCGGTTCGTCAGCCTCTTCAGGAGGACCTTCTGTCGCAGCAGCAGGGGACGGTCCTCCACCCAAACCTGTCCAGTCTCCACCTCCATGCTTGGAGATTGAGCGGCGATAGTTGAGGCCATTTGACTTGCCTCCTGAAGTCTCTAATGTCATTCTGTCCGCCACGCGTCCCTCCACAAATTCGGTATAAGCCTGCAGGTGGAACAGATTTGTGGCATGGTGCACAGCAAAGGCTGTGGATCCTCTCAATGCCCCTCTTTCTGAGGTTCTCCTCTTCCTTCATTCTCTTGCCCAGCAGGGCTCTGCTCTGGGCATTATCGAAGGCTACCTTTCTGCCCTTTCAGCCTTCGTAAGGCTTCCTGATCAGCCTTCTTTGTTCAAGTCCCCCATTGTAAACCGATTCTTAAAGGGCATCACTCATATGTTCCCTCCTGTTCCTTTCGTGATGCCCCAGTGGGACTTGAACCTGGTTCTAACTTACTTGATGTGCGCTCCCTTTGAGCCCCTTCATAACTGTCCTCTGTTTCTTCTTACACTTAAGACTGCTTTCCTGGTTGCCATCAAATCTGCCAGGAGAGTGAGTGAGCTCCAGGCTCTTTCCTCTAAACCTCCTTTCCTTTCTGTCCATCCGGACAAGGTTGTGTTGCGTACAAAACCCTCTTTCCTGCCCAAGGTAGTCACAGCCTTCCACATCAGGCGGTCCATCACCTTGCCCACCTTCTTTCCGCCTCCGCATCCCTCGAAAGAGGTTATTGCTACGCAAAAGTTTCCGGATCCAGTCTGACGCCTGGGGATATTATAAGGTAAGGAATCTATCACTAACTAATGTCTCTCACAGATATATTGTTACACAAATAGTAACTTGTGCATTTGGGCGACTAGTAAACTGCATGACTGTAGAGCTGAACTCACTGACATTAATAAACGCATATCTTCTAGTAAGATCAAGTGGCTGGGTTACATAAAAAAAGCTTGGATTGAGCTGGGCCCAGCAACTTTTTGGGAAGAGTCTTCATCCATTCTGGCCAGTGTGGGTCCAATGGTCAAACCAAGATACTGGGAGAGAGTTGCTGCCCAAAATGAATGTTCCAACTACAGGATCAGGCTCACTAGGTGTTCTCTAATGCACAAACCTGTCCCAAGGCAGAAGAGTTCCTAGTTTATATTTGCCCGTTGCGTGCCGGTTCCCTCTTTTTGCAATTCAGATCTGGGACTCTCCCAATTGCTGCGTACGCGGCAACGTAAGACTCCTCTAAGCCTGGGCACTCGCAATGCAATTTTTGCACTTCTATTGAGGAAACAGAGGAACACATGTTGTCTTTTGTTAGTTGTCGTAAATATGCCAACCCTAAACACAGGTGGATTTCTCCTCTAAGCCTGTTTCTTGGCCTGACAAGTTGCAGCTATGCACTTAGGATCTGTAAGAACGACCCCTCGTCTGTGGTAGTGGCGGCGATTTCTAAGCTAGTTAATGCAGAATGCTCTATCAGACAAAACTGATTATAAAATCTTAGTGAATCGATGTGTGGGGAACATTTACCAATCTTTGTCTTAATAATGGTTACTTTTTATCTGTGTATGCACTGGATCTTTCATCTTTTTATCAAATGCAATTAACTACTATGTGTTATGATGTATTTATGCTTGCCATTTTGCACATCTTGATCATGAAATTATAGTTCGATCAATGAACTTTGACTTTGAAAACGTGTCACCCAGCCTGCCACTGCAGACTTGTAGAGCAGTTAAAAAACTGTTAAATCAACTTTGCCAGTTTAAGCAATGGCAGAGCCCAAACTCACTTTTCAATGTGTGCAAGTCACTCCTAAAGAAGACCTATAGAGTCCTAAGGCAGGGTGTAGCATATTAAAACGTAAGACATGTGTTTTACAAATCCTGACAGTAAAATCTTAGTTCTCGTTTTTACTGGGAGAGAGACTGGTATCCCCATTGGCGTGTACTTAGGTATACGTTGACAACTCCGTTTTGCTAACTTCTAAATGAGACTACCAAAGTTAGTACTTAAAGGTATCAAACAATTTGTAACATTAAGCCTGACTTGATGCTTAAATCGAAATATATTTAACTTATTGCTACATGCAACTTTTAGAAAGTTTCCTCTTTTTGGCCCAGGTTTTACAGTAGCTATTTGCAGAGTCTGGCCACCAAACAGCCTTTTGCCCGTCTGGGGGGGACATTTAAACAGCTCCCCTGACCATTAACAGTAGTTTTTTGCCGCTGTAGAAGGTGTTATCTCCTCCTGGAAGGACCCACACTGGTTGTTAGTCTGAAAGGACAAGCTTTAAATGGGAAGCTGCTTTTGAAGGGCAAAAGGTGAACACTTTCGAGAAGGGCTACTCTTTTGTCTGGGTAGACAGGTTGGTATTGGGGACAGAGAAGCTCGGTGGTGGGGTCTACTGGTCAATCTGGTTTTCCATGGGCATGTATTTCCCCTAGTACCCACGCTTTTAGGGAGGGCTCCCGGGCTCAACAGACCAAGAGAAGGTTTCAGCCCTCTTTGGATTGGGCAAAATAGAGTACTCTGGGAAAACGAGTTGCCTCACTTAACAGGAAGTTATCAGGCGGAAGGGGACCAAGTAGCCCATTAGCTAGTGACCGGGACCTCCCTTAAGGGTACTTTCTGTGCATAAAAGAGCACCCCATGCAGCTAGAACTCCGATCCTGCTTGGATTTGACATGAGGACTGAAGGACTCCTCTGCTTATCATGGTCCTAGCAAAGAGAGGCTGCACTGTAGTTAGACTGAAACTGCTGCTCCTTGGGCTAGCAAACATAAGACACTGCCTGCGTCTGCTCATGAAGAATTTGCCCACTGAGCCAAGCCAGAAGCAGAGACTCCAAGATTCAGTCAGCTGACTTACTGTTTGTAGAACAGAATCTCAAAAGCTGAGGAAGTCTGCCCGGGCAAGCTGGTAGCCCGGAGCACCGTATCGTCGTTCCTAATCACATCGCAGCCTTGGATATTGAGATCCCACACCTGAAAGATGCATTTGAGTCTGCTGGACCCGGGTGTGACATTGGAATGCGGTTTGGTCACCCAGTAGGGGAAATATTGCCAAAAGAAGGGAACCGCTGGTTTCATTGTTCCCGGTGACCAGAAGTCCAGTGGCAACTGGACTTCTGCTGGACCAATGAGGACCTCAAGGGATATTGACCTCTGTGGCCAAAGTCGTCCTGCCTGGACCGACAAGCAGTCCCAAGAAGTGCCCCATTGACTGCACAGCATCTTAAGCATCCTTGAGCATAATCAGCATCCTGTAACCCATGCTGCGACTAGACTTGAGACTGCTTTTCTGGTGAAGGTAACTGTTTCTTTTGACCTTGTTTTTCCCCTTGACTGAATCGCGGCCGGAGGTGGTCGTCCAAAGTACTTCAAGTAACTGTGTTTATCTTTGATGTATCCTTATGTTGAAAACGTTTCTAAGTGTCAAATTTGTTGAGCTTGCCGCTGCTTGTTCACGGATGAGTGAAAAGTTGTGATTTATTGTTCCTTTAAAAAATCTATATCTCTGGTGGATCTTTTTAGTTTTGATGTCCATAAATTTATGAAAATGTAAGCTATTTCTATAAATTGATGATGCATTTTTTGAGAGCTGTGTTTCTTTCTTCAATTGTTTTTATCTTTTTTAAATGCTTCCTTTGTTGAACCCTGACTGCTTGAAGCCAAAGCTACCCAGGGCTAAGCAAAGGCTTAACAAATGAAGCCTGACTGGCCCTAGAACAGTGGGTAGTATATTACAGTGTGAGGTCTCGCAACCAGACCCTATAATAGAACCCATTTCCTCACAAAGGGGGAAGTCAAATAATTTTTATAACATATAGCAGTGTTTTACATATTAAAAATGGGGAAATGCATGAGAAGTGTTTTTTTAATGTTTTCTGTCCCTTTTTCATTGTTATTACATGGTGTGTGAATTAGACAAATGAGTGTTTACAGTTTTGATTTGGCAAAAAGATGATGATTGTTTCTATTTTGATATGTAAATTTAATTTGCAAATATTCCCACTCATTATTTTTTTTTAATGTGCTTTAGGTTGTAATTCAGGGAAGTGACGATATTGCCAGTAGAGCAATTGATCTTCTTAAAGAGATCTATACTAACCTTGGACCAAGATTACAAGGCAATCAGGTAAACATAAAAGTATATTTTAGCAAATACATTTACATCATTATTTTGGAATGTGTGTAACTTATGTGTTGGAATTTAGGAGGCAGAGCTGACTGTCTGCAATATTAAAATGCTCTGCAATGAAAAGTAATTATACACTCCTGTAATGTTGACATTGAATGAGTATGCCATGGTTGCTGTGTGTCGTAAGATGCTGCATGCAATGGCCCCCTCACTCATTTCATGTTGCACCCTCATGTAGTCATACGAGGTGGAGAGGGCAGACAGTCATCTATATGGTAGAAACCCTGCGAGTGGAAACCAGTTTGATGCCTTCAATTCAAATTCTATACTTGTTTTAACTAAAGCCTGTAGCTACCTGCTCTCTTACTGTACCTGCTTTTCTGATGAATACTTCTAACCACAGTTACCTCACCTTGTGAATATACCCAGGTGTCAAACTGGATTGGACGTTTTTCAAAGTATTGCTCCTGTGGGCCAGCTAGTTGAGTTGTGGTGCTCCACATCTGCATTGTTCCACTCTGAAAGTCACATCTGAGACGCATATAAACACAACTCCTGTTTGCTGATTTCAATTTTCCATTTTTCGCTTATTTGTATGCAGATATGGAGCTTTCTTCCAAACGTTTACCTCGTCTTTGACAAACGTTTTGCTTAATATTCTTTTCCAGTGTGCAATAGAACATGTCTGCACCTAACACTGCAGGGTTTAAGCCTTGTAGGGACTGTCAGACAGATGTCTGTGACAGATGTCTGTGACATGCCTTGTCACAGACAGATGTCTGTGACAGAGCATCTTTAAAATTGTCACATGGCTTCAAGTTTTGCAAGGACTGCACCCGGATGAATTCGTTATGCTATCTCGTTCTGCAAAGCAAAATTATGTTGCAAAATACCCACCAAAAACACGTATGCTTTGCTCCCAGTCAAACTCATGGGAGTGTCCTGCTCCTGCTCTCGTGGCTTTTACCACAAAAGATGTTCCTCGAATTCTAAATCCTCAGGTAAGTTAAAGTCAAAATAGAAACACAGGAAAATTAAGTGGGATTCTTCCTCATGCAACCACTCTTGGCCAGAGAAGTTGCCGTCAAGGGGCCTCTTGGTCTCTTTCTCCTACATAGGAATTGATGCCCTAACTTAACACAATACACCTCAAATTCCCAGGTCTGTAGGCAACGACACAGCAGTTGGAGGCTTTCAAAGAAGCCATGTAGAAAATATGTGGCACCCTTCAACCACACTCGTGCGTGCCTTCAGGCTGCAGAGATCTGAGTGGACCTCCAGTCTGTTTACCATCAGTGAATCTGTCCTTGACATAGTCTTTACCTCCTGACCGTGCTGTGGGGTCTGTCCTGAGACTTGGGCCGACACCCATTCAAATTTTGAGTTCTCTGCCAAAATCCTTGCCGGTTCCTGCCATGTCGACACCGCCCGGGATGCTGTCAACACTGGAGGAGGATGCAATTATTTTGGCCAACGCTGAATTGAATCCAACACTACCTCAACCAAAGTCTCGTTCCAAGCAACTCCAGAAACAACCGGTCTATCCTCATTCAGTCTCAGACGGAACGTTTCCACTACCTAGGAGCTGCCCACAGGCACTCCCAACACCTAATTGTATCTGATTCTGGCAACATGGCCTGGACGATGGGAATATATATTACTAGGGTGATGCATCTCACTGTTATGGTGGCGACAACCTTATCGATTACATAAGGCCATTGGTTTTGACACTTCCCTTAACACTGGGTGTGTCCACCCCCTGCCCCCCACCCTCAATCTCTGTTCTTTCGACAGAAGAATCAGCATAGTTTGTTGTACTAATCAGGTGTGGAGCCACAATTTTAGACTTGCAGCAGCCATGTACTGAAGTCAAAACTAATGCCTTGAAAGGTTCTGCAGCCTTACTAGCTGATACATAGTCACTTTTGATTTTTAATGAAAACCTCACAAACAGGTAATGGGTACTTGGGCCAAGCCTTGCTCTAGCCTACCACTTATATAGACAAGTGGACAGGCACTACAGACCTACCAGAGGTGGCCCTGCCTTCCTCACTCAAAAGGGGTAATGCTGAACTACTGGCAATTGCTCGGGATAGCACTCCAACCAATTGATTTTTGCTCACCATGCCACCTCCGTTTGTGCCCTGCTATATGCAAATCAGTGTTAACCGTCTGTAGGAGAGTAGGGTCTGCTTCCTATGGTTACCCCCACTTTTTGCTGTGATTCTCTGGTTTTTTGACTTTAGTGTGGCTATGGACCTGCCAATCTGAAAGAGACACGTTAGTGATAGATTCCTTACCTTAGAATATCCCCAGGCGTCAGACTGGATCCGTAAAGTTTTGCGTAGCAGTACCCTTGCGTGTTGGTAGGCGTCGTCTGCGGCTCCGCATCCGTCGTAGGCGTCGTGGGCGCCGTGATGACGTCGTCGGAGTACTTAGACGCCGCCTCTGCGTGCTGACGTCAGTTCTTCTTTTTTCCGCGCCAGCCAGCGCAGATCTGGAAAGAGCAGTTCCCTAGTCACTTTTTGACTAAACTTTTTGATCTTTTTGATCCATTTCGAAGTCTTTACGACTCCGACGGTGCCATTAGGGATGCCCGGCTTCAAGCATTGCGACGAGTGCGACCGTACCATGTCGGTCACGGATCCCCACCGCTTGTGCCTGATGTGTTTGGGCGTCGAACATGACGACGAGGCCTGCTCCGACTGTCGGGCCCTCTCGAGGAAGGCCAGGCGGGAGCGGTCCCGCAGGCGACTCGAGATCCGCCAGTCGGCCCCGCGCCGTGTGAGGTCCCGGTCCCACGGGAGGTCGGGGGACAGGTCGCGGGGACGGAGCCGTCACAGCTCCGGGAGTCGGCGACACTCCTCCGGGTCCAAGTAGTCAGGTAAGAAGCATAAGAAGTCGAAGAGACATCATCGCTCTTCTGACACCCCCTGACGCTCGCACGACGCGGCCGGGGGTTCGGGTGACACCGCCCACTCGGCTCCTCGTGAGTCGCGGGCGCCGCGTTCGGCCCCATACCCCCTGGGCTGAACGCGACGCTGGAGGAGATCGAGCGCTTCCTCATGGCCATGAGGTCCCTTTCTTCTCCGACGGGTTCCGTGGCGCCTTCGGGCCCAGTGAACCCGTCTGGGGGCCCTAGTGGGTCGGGGGCTACGACCCCGACGCCGTCGGGTGCTTCTGCCTCGACGCCGCCGGCGCCTTCGGGCCCAGCGCCGCAAGGCCCCACGATCCCGCCGCCGCCGCTGCCCTCGGGCTCGGCGCCGCAGGGTACAGCGGTCCAGGCGTCGTCGGTGCCTTCGGGCCCGACGCCGCAGGGCACCGTTGGGCCCTCGTCGGGCGCTGGATCGTCCCCGGTGGACCTTACAACCCCCCCCCGGGGTCGGTCCGTGTGGTGTCCCCTCCGGCGTCGGCCTTGGCCGACGCCGTCCCCGATGCCTCCTCTCAATCGGTTCCGACGTCGGGACGACGCCTGTCGGCGCCGATCTCGACGCCGTTCGGAGATTTCCATCCCTATGAACGGTCCTCATTCACTTATGACCCTGAGTCTCAGGAGATGGGGGAAGAGGAGTATTGGGAGGGGTCTGAGGACCCTCTGACAAGGGAACGTCAGTCTAACATGGACTGGACAGGAGACCTTGGGGAAGCCAGTGGCCTGGACACCTCTCCAGACACTGGATTCGTCTCTCCTCCTACCGTGGCTTCGGAGGAGGGCGCAACATATGGTGTGGTGTTGATGAGGGCTGCTAAGGCATTGGGCCTTGAGCTCCCCGTCGCGGCCGTGAGGACTAACCTCCTTACTGAGGTCCTTAAGCCGCAGTCATGCTCCGTGGAGCCTCTGCTGCCGTTTAATGAGGCCTTGACGGACGTTCTTTTGGGCACTTGGTCCAGGCCCGCTACAGGTTCGCCTGTAGATAGGAACGTGGCCAGACGCCACCGCCCGGCCCCGGGCGACCCATTTTTCCTGTCCACCCACCCCACCCCCGAGAGTCTTGTTATCCAGGCCTCTAACTCCCAGACCGCCTTTCCGACGGCTCCCCCCGATCGGGAATCCAAGAGGTACGAGGCCTTTGGCAAAAAGGTGTTCTCGTCCCTTAGCTTGGGACTGCGGTCTTCCAACACCGCATGCCTCTTGGGCCGTTACACCCATTCTATATGGGAAACGGTGGCGGAATTGCTGCCAGAGTGTCCGTTGGAGGTACGGGCCAAACTCGGCCAAGCCCTAGTGGAGGGCCGGGACGCAGCGAAGTATTCAATCAGGTGCGGACTGGATACTACTGACTCGCTGGGCAGAGCGATGGCTACGACGGTGGCGATAGGACGCCACGCCTGGCTGAGATCCGCCAACTTCTCGGCTGACGTCCAGAATACACTCATGGACATGCCGTTCGATGGCCGTCGCCTCTTTGGCGACAAGGCAGACCACGCGTTTGAGCGCTTTAAGGACTCCAGGGCTCCGGCCAAGTCCTTGGGCCTCTCGGCCTCGCGCCAGCAAGTCGGTGCCTTTCGCTCCTTTCGTGGCCAAGGAAGGGGCGTCCCCACACGTGCCGCCAGCCACTCGCCGCAAACTGTCGTCCAGCGCGGCGGCGGCCGTGGAAACCGCCGTGGAGGCGGTCGGGGAAACAAGCGGAGCCAGTCCACACCTGCCCCCGCAGCATCCGCCTCTAAACCCTCCTAGTCCGTGCTTTTCGGCCCATATGACGCCAGTGGGAGGCAGGGTTCGCCATCACCACTCTCACTGGCGCACAGTCACTTCGGACAGGTGAGTGCTGCAGATCGTCCGAAGGGGCTACTCCCTCCCCTTCGAGACGACCCCTCAAGCCATGCCACCGCGACTGACCGCGTATCGGGGGATCACTTGCGGCTCCTGCAGGAGGAAGTTTCGGCCCTCTTGGCCAAGGGGGCCATCGAGCGCGTTCCTGGGCCAGAAGTAGGTCGTGGTTGCTACTCCCACTACTTCCTGGTACCCAAGAAGGGCAAAGGGGGCCTACTCCCTATCTTGGATCTGAGGAACGTCAACGGCTTCCTCCGGAAGGAGAAGTTCAAAATGCTGACATTGGCTCAGGTCTTGGCTGCCCTAGACCCAGGAGACTGGATGGTAGCGTTGGACTTGCAGGACGCATATTTCCACATCCCCGTCCTGCCGGCCCACCGGCGTTACCTGCGGTTCACGGTAGGCCACGAGCATTTTCAGTTTACTGTGCTCCACTTCGGCCTTACCAGCGCCCCACGGGTGTTCACGAAGGTGATGGCGGTGGTCGCAGCTCATCTGCGCAGGTTAGGGGTGTCAGTCTTCCCCTACCTAGACGACTGGTTGTTGAAGGCGGGCTCGCCCCAGGCAGTCGTCAGCCACCTCCAGACTACGGCGGATCTCCTGCACCAGCTGGGATTTTCCATCAATGTGCCGAAGTCACTCCTGTGCCCCTCTCAGAAGCTCCTTTTCATCGGCGCGGTTCTCGACTCGGCGCGGTTTCGGGTTTACCCGCCCGAGCAGCAGGTCCGGGATATACAGGCTCTGATTCCGGTCTTTCGGCCGTTATCCCGGGTTTCGGTCAGGTTGACGCTGCGGCTTCTGGGGCTGATTGCCTCCTGCATCCTTCTGGTGCATCATGCACGGTGGCGGATGCGGGCTCTGCAGTGGGACCTGAAGTTTCAGTGGGCCCAGCACCGGGGCAACCTGTCCGACCATGTCCTGATCTCGGAGGGCACTGCGAGACAGCTGCAGTGGTGGCTCACGGACCGCGATTGGGTCAACGGCAGATCCCTCTCCCTTCCCCAACCGGAGCAGGTAGTTGTGACGGACGCGTCCCTCCAGGGCTGGGGAGGCCACTTGGGAGAGGCGGAGATCAGAGGACTCTGGTCTCTGGCGGAGTCCCGGCTCCATATCAACCTGTTGGAGCTATGGGCGATTCGTCTGGCACTGAAAGTATTCCTCCCTCTGTCCGAGGGAGTGCAGTGCAGGTGTTCACCGACAACACCACCGCCATGTGGTACTGCAACAAACAAGGCGGGGTGGGGTCGTGGACCCTTTGCCAGGAGGCTCTGCGTCTCTGGCAATGGCTGGAACATCAGGGCGTGACTCTGGTGGTTCAACACCTGGCCGGTTATCTGAACGCCAGGGCGGACGAACTCAGCCGTCGGTGCTCGATGGATCACGAATGGCGTCTGAACTCGGACGTGGCGCAAGGCCTCTTTCTGCGATGGGGAGAGCCTTGGTTAGATCTATTCGCCACCGAAGAGAACGCGCAATGTCATCTGTTCTGCGCGTTGGAATTTCCAAGGCGGCACTCGCTCGGAGACGCTTTTCGTCGCGAGTGGAGCTGCGGTCTGTTGTACGCCTTTCCGCCTATACCTCTTCTGCCCAGAGTGCTGAAGAAGATCAAGCGCGACCGGGCACAAGTTATCCTTGTGGCTCCGCACTGGGCTCGAAGGTACTGGTATCCCGAGCTACTCAGCATGTCAGTCGATCCCCCGATTCGTCTGCCTCTTCAGGAGGACCTTCTGTCGCAGCAGCAGGGGACGGTCCTCCACCCGAACCTGTCCAGTCTCCACCTCCATGCTTGGAGATTGAGCGGCGACAGTTGAGGCCATTTGACTTGCCTCCTGAAGTTTGCAACATCATTCTGGCAGCCAGGCGTCCCTCCACGAAAACGGTATACGCCTGCAGGTGGAACAGATTTGTGGCATGGTGCACAGCAAAGGCTGTGGATCCCCTCAATGCCCCCCTCTCTGAGGTTCTTCTCTTCCGTCTTTGTCTTGCCCAGCAGGGCTCTGCTCTGGGCACTATCAAGGGCTATCTTTCGGCTCTTTCAGCCTTTCTGAGGCTGCCTGACCAACCTTCTTTGTTCAAGTCCCCGATTGTTAACAGATTTCTGAAAGGCATCACTCATACCTTTCCTCCTGTTCCTTTCGTGATGCCTCAGTGGGACTTGAACCTGGTTCTGACCTTTCTGATGTGTGCTCCCTTTGAGCCACTTCATAACTGTCCACTTCGCCTTCTTTCTTTGAAGACTGCCTTCCTGGTAGCCATCACCTCTGCCAGGAGAGTGAGTGAGCTCCAGGCCCTCTCTTGTAAGCCTCCTTTCCTTTCAGTCCATCCGGACAAGGTTGTTTTGAGGACTAGGCCCTCCTTCTTGCCAAAGGTGGTCACGGCCTTCCACATTGGGCAGTCCATCACATTGCCCACCTTCTTTCCGCCTCCGCACCCCTCGAGAGAGGAGGAGAGGCTCCACCGTCTGGACCCAAAACGTGCGCTCTCGTTCTATCTCGATCGCACACGCCAGTTCCGGGTGGATGATCAACTCTTTGTTGGGTACGCGGGCGCTAAGAAAGGGAAAGCGGTGCACAAGAGGACCATCTCTCGATGGATTATCATGTGCATTCAGGCGTGTTACTCCTTGGCTAAGAAGGAACCACCTGCTGGGCTGCGGGCTCATTCTACTCGAGCCACGGCCACTACAACTGCCTTGGGCCGCGGTGTGCCCTTTCAGGACATTGGCCAGGCAGCTACGTGGGCCTCGTTGCACACGTTTGCTAGGCACTACTGCCTGGACAGTCAAGTCCGGAGGGACGGCTACTTTGGGCGCTCCGTTCTCCAGGACTTTCTGGTGTAAATATTGGTTCGCAGACCCACCACCACGGGGATGGTATTGCTGGGGTATCTATTCTAAGGTAAGGAATCTATCACTAACGTGTCTCTTTCAGATGCACAAGTTACTACTTCTGTAACGATATATCTGTAAGAGACATTAGTTAGTGATAGATTCCTTACCGACCCACCCATCCTCCCCGTTCTGCGACCCGATATCTAGGGTTAAGGTCATCCCCTTTCAGGGCCCTAGTTTCTTGGCACCAATGTCGGTTTTTGTCATGGCTCTGCGCTTCTGGCGCGGAAAAGCTGTGGCTAAGAACTGACGTCAGCACGCGGAGGCGGCGTCTAAGTACTCCAACGTCATCACAGCGCCCACGACGGACGCGGAGCCGCAGCCGACGCCTACCGACGCGTAAGGGTACTGCTACGGATAACTTTCCGGATCGAGTCTGACGCCTGGGGATATTCTAAGGTAAGGAATCTATCACTAACTAATGTCTCTTACAGATATATTGTTACACAAGTAGTAACTTGTGCATCAGGCCCACAGTTCAGCTGTTCTCTCTAAATTAATACCATGTACTTTAGGTACATACCAGATTGGTTACTGGGTCACCCTTGTGAGACCCTGTATAGTGTACCATAGGTACCCAGGGTATAAGTGCACCCTAGGCCTACCAGGGGCTGCAGCATGTATTGTGCCACCCCTGGTTTGCCTTCCAAATTGATACCACAGGTCTGTTCACACAGCCTGGGTAAGGTGGTGTAATCACCCCTTGCTTAGATATAGTATACCTATTTTTGATAGATACATCTGCCAGTGGATTCCTCACTTTGTGAATATCCCCTTGCGTCAGCAACATTTGGAAATTCTTTCGTAGCTTCGCGCCGACGCGGGCGACGTCATAGAGGCACAGCATCGCGCGCGACTCCGCTGACGTCACCGACACCATATTAGGCCCACGCCGGCGTGATGACATCAGTTCCCTTTTTTCCGCGTCGTCAACACTAATGGTTTTCTAGAGATCGTCCGTAGCAAGTGCTGTAACTTTGTTACTTTGAGATAATTGTGCTTCATTGTCTTCTCTCTCGACATGTCTTCGAAGAAGACCGGGTTTAATGCTTGTGACGAGTGTGGAAGACTATGTCCATTACGGATCCACACAAATGCTGCGTATGGTGTCTAAGCTCCGACCACGACGTCGAAGACTGCCAGTCTTGTAAGAAGATGACACCTAAGGCCCTCTGGGAGAGAGAAACCAAACTTCTTGTGGCTAAACTTAAAGGAAAGAAAGAGAAGAAAAGTTCGAGGTCGCGATCTCGGTGTTCGAGGTTGCGCTCGGACTCGTCCTCGGCCCATGCTTCACAATCTTCAAAGAAGAAGCATAAGAAGAGAACCCATGAGTCCCGGCATCATTCAAGGAAGGACTCGGGTTCAAAGCCGAAGTCGCAGGTGAAGCTGGTTGAGAAGGTCGTGGTGTCTTCGGCTTCGGAAGAGCATGACGCCAAGGGTGAAGTGTCGCCTGCGAATTCGCCAGGTTCACCGAGGCAGGTAGCGAATCCATCTCTGGATCAGTCCCATCTTTCAGGTCGGGAGGATGAAGGTGAGGAGGAGGTGGTTGGTGAGGGAGAGGCTCCGTTGCCAGAGTGTCCGTCAACTCCAGTGCACCAGCCCGAAGAGGAGGTCGACGTCGTGTCGACGTCGTATCGACTCCACGCCCTCAAGAACAGCCAGGGGGTTTGTACCCGGCCTTCCTGGCTCCAGGTCAGGATCCGTCACAGTTCCTGAACGCAATGTTTGGTATATATTCCAGGGCTATGTACCCCACTGGGGCTCCTGCTGGTCCCACTGGTCTGATGGAGTTTGGTTTGGGTGTTCCCCAGACCTATGCACCTGCGCCCTTTATGCCGGCTCCGGCGCCGCATTGGCATTTTCCGACGCCGGCGAGGCCTTCCACTCCGAAGCCTTCGACGCCGAAGCCGTCGACGCCAAATCCATCGACGCCGATTCTATCCGCTCCAATGCCGAACCCTGATCGACCTTTTATGAAAATGCCTCGTCCGACGTCCGTATCGGCTCCGTCTGAGTCGACAGTGGATCTGTCGGCCTCGTATTTGAAGCACAGGTCGAGGCGTGAAGCCCAGAGGCTTTTGGAGGAAGAAAGGTTTCAAGAAGGAAATTTGAAGGAGGGTGAGCTACAGGAGTCAGAGGACCCATTTGATGACCTAACTCTGGCTAGTGGCCTTGAACTGTCCCCTGAGTGGGATTTAGCTTTAGTGCCGGATGCACCCTCTAAGGATGTGGCTCCTTACCATGCTGTGATAAGGAAGGCGGCAAGTTTATTGAACATTACTCTGCCTACTGCTGAGTTTAGGTCGAACCTTCATACAGAGGTCCTTCACTCACCATCTTCAGTGGTTGAACCAATTCTGCCGTTTAATGATGCACTGGCAGAGCAAATTTTAGATGTATGGAAGAAACCTTTGTCGGCTCCTGCAGTATCTAGGGCTGTTGCCAGGAGATAGTTGCTCCAGATGACCCAGAATTTTTGTCCACTCACCCTCTGCCTGAGAGTTTGGTGGTGCAGGCTGTAGGAGAGTAGGGTCTGCAATCCTATGATCACCCAGATTTTTTGCTTTTGTTTCACTGGTTTACGACTTTCTCTGGCTGTGGGCCTGCCAATCAGACCCACAGCCTAGCTGTTCTCTCACTAAATTGACATGTGTACCTCAGGTGCATTATCCAATTGGGACTGGGCCACCTTATCAGACCCTGTAACTCAGGGCATAGGTGTACCCAGGGCCTACCAGGGGCTGAAGCATGTATTATGCCACCCTTGGATGGCTATCTAAATCTGACACAACTGGCTGCACGACAGCTGGGGCAAGGTGGTGTAGTCACCCTTTGCTGTAGATATAGTATACCTATATCTAACCCTAAAATGGACACACAGATTCCTATCAGTCACTCCTATGGCAGGCCTTGACAATCCTGAAGGCAGAGTGCTTGGAATTGTTTGAAATGGTGCCCTGGCATGAGCTGGGCCCGTTTGCAGCTTACGGAACCAAGTCCTAATAGCTGTTCCATGATAACCCATACCATATACTCTTAAGTGCATTATAATCCTCGCGGTTAAATGCTATCTTTGGTATTGCTTTATCAAAACATGTCGTGTAAGGTGTCATACGAATTGGAATACTAACCCCTCGCCAATTCTGGCGACGGGGTTAGCATTCCACCCTTCTAGAGGGACACGACATGTATGTAACTGTGAACCCCGGTTAAAGTTAAACAAAGCCTCAGCTCCACAAAATGGATGCTGCCACCACAGACACGAGTGACCTCCTGCTGCTGGGAGTCCTTCCAGCGAGGAGAGCTTGGACAAAGGGTTTCCTTTCGGGGGCGGTGCTAGCACCATCCCAGAAAGGGTTTTGTGTAGCCTGGGTAGGCAGGGCTTTGCAGGAAGGTGACTGCTGAGTGGCACCCCGGTGCTCACTTCGCATCTGCCGGCTAGAACCAGTTCCAGGGGCACACCAGCCCCTGGCCTGGGGAAAGTCCGGCATGGGAGAGGGGTGTAACCACCCCCCTTCCTGGTCCCACCCCTAGTGCAGGACCTAGTCGCGTACCCACCCCTTTCTTTAGGATAAAGGCAGGAGCGGGGACCCTTCCAAATTAGATCATCTTTGGAATCAAGACACGACTTTCTACGAAAGGACTTCAAGATTTCTTCTTCAAGATTCTCCCTTGTGGATAAGGAGTAGTCACCCTGCATCCGCAGGCACCATCTTAAGTACACTGCGGTCTGCTGCAAGTCCTTCCTCCGGAATCCGACTGCCCAGCTCGACGAGAACCGGCTTCCCTGGCACCTCTGACCTCTACCCACCTCTACAGCTAAGCTGAGAACAGTGGGTGCGACGAGACCTCGAGGGACCGGCCATCTTCAAGACTGCACGACATCTTTCCAGCACGACCGCCGAGGGATCCTCTGGTGAGTGCTTTGGGGTCCGAGAAGCCCCGACCCTGAGCAGCTCCAGCACCGAAGTTCAGCCTCCCAGCATCTCCACGATCTGCGTGGGGCCCTTCTGCTTTTTGCTGCTCACCGCGTTGTTTGGCTACTAGCCCGCTGGCTTGTGGCCTTCTTAACGACGCCCGACGACATCACTGCTGCTGGTCTGGTTGCTCTAGACTGGCCCTTGCTCCCTTCCAAAAGAGGAGCACCCCGGACCCTCCTGGTCCACTCCAGACGCCATTTTGAGTCCACCGCGTGGGCTTGAATTTGCCAAGACTTGTTGCCCCAATCCTGGGTCTAGCGACGTCGACAGCTTCATCCATCGTGGGACAGCTCGCTCCTCCATCCTGGTCGCCGACAACGCCTCCTGGTCCGTGAGATCTGCAGAGCCCAGCGTCGCCCACTCACCTAGTCGAGATGACTACCATCCGGTACCCTCCTGGTGCCACCTGACTACTGGCTAGTAGTCACGAACTTGGTCCCCTCTGCTTTCAGGTGTCATCCATGTTTGATCCAGGCTTGGATCAACTCGAACTATCTTCACTGGCCGCCTGCCAGCAACTTCTTTCTTCAGGCTCCTGGTCAGTGAACGAGGATTCCCGACGTCTTTTGAGACATATGCAGCTGCAGCCCCTGGGCTAGGTAACTTCGGCATTTAGGTGCCCCAGCATAGCCTCACTATCCAAGGGTCAGAATCCACTTTCGTTTTCCTCCTACCAGGTCGGGTTCGCCCGAGAACACTAACTTTGTGAAATCTAGCTACCATAGACTTTGTCCCGCATCCCGCGTGAGAGTGCACACTCTGCACCCGAGTCCCCTAGGCCTCCTATTAGTAATCTGAAGGTTCAGTAGTCAAGTCCTAGCGATTCCAAAGCCTATTAGTACAGTACTTACCTGCTAGTAATTT
This sequence comes from Lissotriton vulgaris, assembly GCF_964263255.1. Lineage (NCBI taxonomy): Eukaryota > Metazoa > Chordata > Amphibia > Caudata > Salamandridae > Lissotriton > Lissotriton vulgaris. The sequence goes on along the minus strand of NC_141696.1, from coordinate 359,619,307 downwards.
CGCCTTCCACTTCCATAGTATATGGTTTGTCGTGCCCCTCGGGCACTTGTGTAAATTGTGCTAACTTAAGTATTTTCGTAAGAGTTTTGTTGTGTGCTTAGTACCCTGTCCTCATAAAGAGTACAGGGCTGTTGTGATTCTAATAAATCCACTGTTTATTTTCATAACACTGTGTGATGTCCTTTCACTTGGTGTTCAAGGGGTATATGTGATGGTATAACAGCTGGCTTAACACGCCCTCTAGAGTTTAGCCCGAAGACTGCTCGTATCCACGCTACTAGGATAGCTGGTCTATAAGGTTGACTTACAACCAATCATCAATAAGGGTTGTTGGACTGATACATAGTGTTCACTAGAATAGTGAGCACTGCATATCAGGCCACCTTCTCACACAGGCTGCCTGTTCCAAGAGGTCAACGGGAGCTTTCCCACAGGTACCTGCAGAAAAGGAGTTGAGAAAACCGGATCAGGCTGCTAAAAAGGTTTTCTCCTCTGCCAGCATGGCGTTGAAGTCCACATATGCGACCTGCCTGATGGGGTGGTATATCCACGCCCTTATGGATACTGTGAAACAATTGGTGCCAAAGATACCGGAAGATGATAGAAAGGACTTCCAGGAGGTAATCTCGGACACTCAGGCTGCAGCAAGGCAGGTAATCCAGAGTGGTTTGGACACAGCGGATTCTGTGGCATGGGTCATGGGCTCTTCGATGGCAACGAGGAGGGCTGCATGGCTAAAATCTTCTGAGTTTTCCATGCATGTCCAGTCTGCATTAATGGATCTACCATTTGACGGATCTGGTCTGTTTGGCAAAAAGGCAGATGCTGCTTTAGTATGTTTTAAAGACAGCAGGGCGAAAGCTAAGTCGTTGGGCCTTCAGACCAGGGGATCCTTTGGAAGACGTTTTAGAGGGTTTGGCAGATCTTTTCGTTCCTACAAGTCAAATCAGCAGCAGCCCCAGCAGCAGCAAAGCACACTGTATAAGGCGTACAGAGCCAGACCGAGAGCACGCCCCAGAGGTCATCAAGTTGCCTCCTCCTCCTCCTCATCCCCTTCCCAGCCCCCTGCCAACGCAGCAAAGCAGCCCTAGATCCGCCATTCCGGATCATGCGGGCCCAGTGGGGGCCGGTGTAGGAAGGTACATCCTGACTATGGTTGCCCCCAACTTTTTGCCCTGTGTTTTAGCTGGTTTTGGACATAGTCGACCTGGGATCCTGCCAATCAGGACCCCAGGCCTACTGCTCTCTCTTTAAAATGGATTCCATGTACCCTAGGTACATTTCCAATTGGTACTGGGCCACCTTATCAGACCCTGTAACTCAGGGCATAGGTGTACCCAGGGCTGCCAGGGGCTGCAGCATGTATTATGCCACCCCTGGCTGGCCTCCTAAATTTGACACAACTGGCTGCATGACAGCTGGGGCAAAGTCGTGTAATCACCCTTTGCTGTAGGTGTAGTATACCTATACCTAACCCTAAAATGGACACACAGATTCCTATCAGTCACTCCTATGGCAGGCCTTGACAATCCTGAAGGCAGAGTGCTTGGAATCGTGTGAGATGGTGCTCTGGCATGAGCTGAGCCTGTCTGCAGCTTGCGGAACCAAGTCCTAATAGCTGTTCCATGATATCGCATACCATATACTCTTAAGTGCATTATAATCCTCGCGGTTAAATGCTAACTTTGGTATTGCTTTATCAAAACATGTCGAGTAAGGTGTCATACGAATTGGAATACTAACCCCTCGCCAATTCTGGCGACGGGGTTAGCATTCCACCCTTCTAGAGGGACACGACATGTATGTAACTGTGAACCCCGGTTAAAGTTAACTGAAGCCTCAGCTCCACAAAATGGATGCTGCCACCACAGACACGAGTCTGACCCCCTGCAGCTGGGAGTCCTTCCAGTGAGGGGAGCCTGGACAAAGGGTTTCCTGTCAGGGGCGGTGCTAGCACCGTCCCAGACATGGTTTTGTGTATCCTGGGTAGGCAGGGCTTTACAGGAAGGTGACTGCTGAGTGGCACCCCGGTGCTCACTACGCATAGGCCGGTCTGAACCAGTTCCAGGGGCACACCAGCCCCTGGCCTGGGGAAGTCCGGCATGGCTGAGGGGTGTAACCACCCCCCACCTAGTCCCACCCATAGGCAGGACCTAGTCACCGGGTCAGCCCCCTTTTTTAGTATAAAGATGGGAGCGGGCCCCCTGTTAAAATTAGATCATCTTTGGAATCAAGATACCACTTTCTTCGAAAGGACTTCACGATTTCTTCTTCAAGATTCTCCCTTGTGGCTAAGGAGTAGTCACCCTGCATCAAGCGGGCACCATCCTAAAGAACACTGCGGTCTGCTGCAAGTCTTTCATCACGAATCCGACGACCCAGCTCGACGAGACCCGGCTTCCCTGGCACCTCTGACCTCTACTCACCTCTACAGCCAAGCTGAGAACCGTGAGTGCGACGAGACCTCAAGGGACCGACGATCGCCAAGACTGCACGACATCTTTACTGCAAGCCCACCGTGTCCTCCACTGGTGAGTGCTTTGGGGTCCGAGAAGCCCCGACCCTGCGCAGCTCCAGCACCCAAGATCAGCCCCCCTGCATCTCCACGATCGGCGTGGGGCCCTTCTGCTGTTTGCTGTGCACCGCGTTGTTTGGCTACTAGCCGGCTGGCTTGTGGCCTTCTGAACGACGCCCAACGACTTCACGACTGCTGGTCTGGTTGCTCCAGGCTGGCCCTTGCTTCCTTGTTCAAGAGAGGCACCCCGGACCCTCCTGGTCCACTCCAGACGCCATTTTAGGTCCACCGCGTGGGCTTGAATTTGCCAAGGCTTTGTTGCCCAATCCTGGGTCCAGCGACGCCGACAGCTTCCATCTTCGTGGGACAGCTCGATCCTCCATCCTGGTCGCCGACAACGCCTCCTGGTCCGTGAGATCTTCGAGTCAAGCGTCACCCACTCACCTAGTCGAGGTGGCTACCATCCGGTGCCCTCCTGGTGCCCACTGACTACTGGCTAGTAGTCTCGAACTTGGTCCCCTCTGCTTTCAGGTGTCATCTATCTTCGAGATCCAGGCTTGGATCCAACTGAACTTTCTTCACTGGTCACCGGCCAGCATCTTTTCTTCCGGCTCCTGGTCCGTCTACGAGGATTCCCGACGTCTTTTCAGACCTATGCAGCTGCAGCCCCTGGGCTAGGTAACTTCGGCATTTCGGTGCCCCAGCATAGCCTCACTATCCAAGGGTCAGAATCTACTTTCGTTTTCTCCCTACCAGGTCGGGTTCGCCCGAGAACACTAACTTTCTAATTCCTAGCTACCATAGACTTTTGTCCCGCATCTCGCGTGAGAGTGCACACACTGCACCCGAGTCCCCTAGGCCTCCTAGAAGTAATCTAACGATTCCCTAGTCAAGTCCTAGCGATTCCAAAAGCTATTAGTACTGTACTTACCTGCTAGTAATTTCGCATTCCACTTTCAGAGTATATGGTTTTCCGTGCCCCTCGGGCATTTGTATATACTGTGCTAACTTAAGTATTTTCGTAAGAGTTTTGTTTTGTGCTTAGTACCCTGTCCTCATAAAGAGTACAGGGCTGTTGTGATCTTTAAATAAATAACTGTTTATTTTCATAACACTTGTGTGGTGTCCTTTCACTTGGTATTCAAGGGGTATATGTGTGGTAAACAGCTGGCTTAACACGCCCTCTCGAGTCTTTAGCCTTAGACTGCTCGTATCCACGCTACTAGGATAGCTGGTCTATAAGGTTGACTTACAACCAATCATCAATAAGGGTTGCTGGACTGATACATAGTGTTCACTAGAATAGTGAGCACTGCATATCAGGCCACCTTCTCACAGCCGGCTTACCCATTTCCTACGAGATTGGGAATTGATTACATCGGATCCTTGGGTTCTCAATCTCGTGGGGAATGGGTATGCTCTTTCCTTTCGGGAGTTTCCCCCAAATTACCCTCCTTGCCAGGGTTATTGTTCGGAGGACCACCTGCTTCTCTTGCAGGAAGAAGTCCTGGCCCTGTTCAGAAAAGGTGCGATAGAGGTGGTTCCAGAGCAGGAAAGGGGTCAGGGGTGCTACTCCCGGTATTTTCTGATCCCCAAGAAGCATGGAAGGCTTCGGCCAATCCTGGATCTCAGGATCTTGAACTTGTATCTGAAGCATGAGAAGTTCAAGATGCTCACCCTTGCTCAGGTTCTTCAGGCGCTGATGGAAGAAGACTGGATGGTGTCAATCGACTTTTCAAGTTGCGTATTTTCAGATTCCCATCTTGAAGTCGCACAGAATGTTTCTCCCTTTCACGGTTGGGTCGCAATACTACCAGTTTGCAGTCCTTCCATTTGGCCTTACTACTGCGCCTCAACTGCGCCGCAGTGGTGGCAGCACATCTCAGGAGGTCGGGGATACCTGTATTCCTGTATCTGGACGACTGGCTGATCAAAGCAGCCGGAGAAGGTGCTCCATCACCTGCAGGAGACAACTCAGTTGTTGCATTTTTCGATAAATGTACCCAAATCTCACCTGGTGCCCTCCCAGCGCAACCTGTTCATAGGTGCGGTACTGGACACTACTGTATGTCGTGCATTCCCTCCTCCTCAAAGGATTCGCAACATACAGGAAATGATTCCTTTGTTTCACAATGGAGCGGTCGTTCCAGTTCTGAAGGTCCTTCGCTTGCTCGGTCTGATGGCTTCTTGCATTCTGCTGGTCAACCATGCACGCTGGCACATGAGGGCACTCCAGTGGTGCCTCCGAAGGCAGTGGTATCAACACAATGGGGATCTCAGGGAGTCCATGAGGATCTCCATAGAAACTGCAGCGGATCTGACTTGGTGGAGTGTGGAAGGCAATCTGTCACAAGGAAAGCCTTTTTATCTACCTCCATCGGTGGCCACGGTGAAAACGGATGCATCCACTCTAAGGTGGGGTGCTCATCTGGGGGATCTGGAGGTAAAGGGTCTTTGGTCTCCAGAGGAAAGGTTGCTTCACGTCAACCTTCTAGAGTTGCGGGCAATACGTTTGGCACTCAAGGCCTTCCTCCTTTCCCTTCGCGGTCAGTCAGTTCAAGTTCTGACGGACAACACGACCGCGATGTGGTATGTCAACAAGCAGGGAGGAGTGGGGTCGCAGTGTCTCTGCAGAGAGGCTCTGCGTCTCTGGTCCTGGGTTCAGGACCATCAGATTTGTCTGATGGCAAGTCATCTGGACGGAGTACTGAACGTACGTGCAGACACTCTGTCGGCAGTTCTCGGCCGACCACGAGTGGAGGCTCCATCCAGAGGTAGTTCGTTGGATCTTTCGGACTTGGGGAACTCCTCTGGTGGATCTATTTGCCACTCACGAGAATGCATTTTGCCCGTCATTCTGCAGCCTCCGGTTTCCGATGCAGGGAGCCTTGGGGGACGCGTTTCAGTTGAGTTGGAACTCACGGCTCCTTTACGCGTTTCCCCCCATACCCTTGATTCCTCTGGTTCTGAGGAAGGTTCGCCAAGACCGGGCTCAAGTTGTATTGATCACCCCGGATTGACCAAGAAGGGTGTGGTACACAGATCTTCTCCACCTCTCCTCGTGCTCGCCGCTCCTTCTCCCTCACAGGGCAGATCTCCTCTCCCAGATGGAGGGGCAGGCTCTACACCCCCACCTCCAGACCTTACACCTTCATGCCTGGAGATTGAACGGGGCAACCAGAGTTCCTTTTTCTCTCCCACACGATGTGGTGGATGTCATTTTGTCAGCCAGGCATGACTCCACTAAGTCCATTTATTCCTATAGATGGACGAAGTTCGTTGTTTGGTGTGGGGAGAAGTCCATTGATCCTTTAAGGGCTCGTTTGTCCAATATTCTTCAACTTGCTCTCTCCTTGGCCCAGCACGGTTTTGCGGTGGCAACTATTAAGGGTTATTTTTCGGCCTTATCGGCTTTCCTTTGTTTGCCGGACCAGCCCTCTTTGTTTAAGTCAACTATTGTTTTACGGTTCATCAAGGGCCTTACCAATAAATTTCCACCAACTCCTTTTATTGTGCCTCAGTGGGACTTGAACCCTGTATTTACTTTCCTGATGGGTTCGCCTTTCGAGCCATTACACAAGTGTTCCTTGAGGCTTTTGTCTTTTAAGACAGTTTTTCTGATAGCAATTACCTCGGCAAGGAGCTTCAAGCTCTTAGTTCAAAGCCCCCGTTTTTATCCATTCATGCTGATCGGATGGTTCTCAGGACCAGGGCTGCTTTTCTGCCAAAGGTGGTAACTCCTTTCCACCTGGGGCAGTCCGTTACCCTCCCTACCTTTTATCCTCCCCCTCAACCTTCCAAGGAGGAGGAGAGACTTCACCGCCTGGACCCTAAGAGGGCGGTGAGCTTTTACCTGGACAGAACGAGTGAGTTCAGGTCAGATGACCAGCTGTTTGTCGGATTTGCTGGCTGCAGGAAGGGGAAGGCAGTGCACAAGCGCACGCTATCAAGATGGATAATTTTATGCATCAAGATCTGCTACTCCCTGGCGGGTAAGGAACCTCCAGAGGATATAAGGGCTCATTCCACTAGAGCTAAGTCTGCAACATCTGCTTTGGCTAGAGGTGTGCCTGTAGAGGACATTTGCAGGGCTGCAACTTGGGCCTCCCTTCACACTTTCGCGAAGCATTACTGCTTGGATTCCGAAGTGAGGGGGACGGCCGCTTTGCACGCTCTGTCCTCCATGATTTCTTGGTATAGAAGAGTGGACACCCTCCTCCGGGAGTGGGGACTGCTGTGGGAATCTATTCACAAGGTGAGGAATCCACTGGCAAATGTATCTATCAGAAGAACAAGTTACTTCCCTTCGGTAACGCTTTTTCTGGTAGATACAATATCTGCCTGTGTATTCCTCACTGACCCACCCGCCTCCCCGTTGTCCACTCTTCTGTACCAGAGTAATTGTAATGTACCATATATATATATATATATATATATATATATATATATATATATATATATATATATATATATATATACACACACAGCAGGGAGCTTTCGGGAACGCTTTTAATGACAGCTTTTTGTATGGCATGATGCATTTCTGCGTTTTGCCTTCGGATGCCGCAAGCTTTCACTGGGAACACTCCTCCTTACAACCTTGATATTCTCAGGCCCTCCCAATCAGAGGTCAGCTGGCTCCACCAAATGAAAGGATTCGGCTGCAGTTTGTAGGACTGCAGTTCCCATAATGCAGTATGCTGGTAAGTACTGTGTGTGGAGCCATAAAGTTCGTTTTTGCAATGAAGGCTGTAAATCCTGGCAAGGAGTAGGGGTAATGTCGATATGGAGTGCTCCCGTGAATGAAAGTCCAAGCAATTCCTCGGGTCCCCACACGTTCAAGCCTCATCTCCAAAGTCCGACCGAGCCATGAACCTAGGATACCGTGATCCTGCTTCCCTCGTGAAGTCACGGGCTGTACCCGACAGTGGCCACATGCCTGATTTGAATCTGAGGCGGTCTTGCAAGATCCGATTCCTCGGGTAATTAGCAGCAAGTCGCCAGCATTCGCAGGACACTTTGTAGAACGGGTCCTCTTCACGTGCTGCTGGCAGGCACGTAAACTATGAAACAAACGACCCCTCCGTGAAGAAAGCCAGAGGACACAGCAGGGAGCTTTCGGGAACGCTTTTAATGACAGCTCTTTGTATGGCATGATGCATTTCGGCGTTTTGCCTTCTTCGGATGCCGCAAGCTTTAACTGGGAACACTCCTCCTTACAACCTTGATATTCTCAGGCCCTCCCAATCACAGGAGGTCAGCTGGCTCCACCTACTGAAAGGATTCGTCTGCAGTTTGTAGGACTGCAGTTCCCATAATGCATATATATGTATGTATGTATATATACATTTTATTTTCAATGGAAATGTTAAATTTTAAATGTTTTCCTTCATTGGCTTCACACTATGTGTGCGTTTTATCATGACATTTGTGTACTGTGTATACTGTGTGTATATATATATATATATATATATATATATATATATATATATATATATATATATATATATATATATATATATATATATATATCTTCTGTCATCGGTCTGTGCCTCGAAGGCACGGAAAAAGGGCGGAACTGATGTCATTACGCCGGCTTGATTCAGAAAAGGGGGTGGTGATGAACATAGTGTCTGAATTAAGCAGACCACTCTTACCCAGTCCAAAGATCAGGGCTTGATCCATCACTGTTATTTATCTCACTGCACCATCCCAGTTCAGAACCTGGCTATATGCAAATCAGTCTGTCCCTGGCCCAGTGCATCATGGGAACAGGGCAGACTAAACTACCAAGCCAATTCTTCACCAGAAAGGAGACAAGCTACCGGGGACCGGTTTCTGGCATTTCAGCCGTCGTCGGCCCGGCTTGCTTGAATCCTGATGGTGCAGTGAGAAAGGGACTCATGTCTGAGTATACCCTGCCACACCTATAGTGGCCAAAAACGATTCAGAAAAGGGGGTGGTGATGAACTGAGTGTCTGAATTAAGCAGACCACTCTTACCCAGTCCAAAGATCAGGGCTTGATCCATCACCGTTATTTATCTCACTTCACCATCCCAGTTCAGAACCTGGCTATATGCAAATCAGTCTGTCCCTGGCCCAGTGCATCATGGTAACAGGGCAGACTAAACTACCAAGCCAATTCTTCACCAGAAAGGAGACAAGCTATCGGGGACCGGTTTCTGGCATTTCAGCCGTCGTCGGCCCGGCTTGCTTGAATCCTGATGGTGCAGTGAGAAAGGGACTCATGTCTGAGTATACCCTGCCACACCTATAGTGGCCAAAAACGATTCAGAAAAGGGGGTGGTGATGAACAGAGTGTCTGAATTAAGCAGACCACTCTTACCCAGTCCAAAGATCAGGGCTTGATCCATCACTGTTATTTATCTCACTGCACCATCCCAGTTCAGAACCTGGCTATATGCAAATCAGTCTGTCCCTGGCCCAGTGCATCATGGGAACAGGGCAGACTAAACTACCCAGCCAATTCTTCACCAGAAAGGAGACAAGCTACCGGGGACCGGTTTCTGGCATTTCAGCCGTCGTCGGCCCGGCTTGCTTGAATCCTGATGGTGCAGTGAACAAGGGACTCATGTCTGAGTATACCCTGCCACACCTATAGTGGCCAAAAACGATTCAGAAAAGGGGGTGGTGATGAACAGAGTGTCTGAATTAAGCAGACCACTCTTACCCAGTCCAAAGATCAGGGCTTGATCCATCACCGTTATTTATCTCACTGCACCATCCCAGTTCAGAACCTGGCTATATGCAAATCAGTCTGTCCCTGGCCCAGTGCATCATGGGAACAGGGCAGACTAAACTACCAAGCCAATTCTTCACCAGAAAGGAGACAAGCTACCGGGGACCGGTTTCTGGCATTTCAGCCATTGTCGGTCCCCGGAAGCTTGTTTCCTTCCCTTATAAGAATTGGCTTGGTAGTTTGGTTTGCCCTGTTCCCATCATGCACTGGGACAGGAACAGACTAATTTGCATGTAGCCAGGTTCTGAGCTGGGATGGTGCAGTGAGCTAAAAAACGGTGATGGATCAAGCCCTGATCTTTGGACTGGGTAAGAGTGGTCTGCTTAATTCAGACACTCTGTTCATCACCACCCCCTTTTCTGAATCATTTTGTCCACCATAAGCGTGGAAGGGTATACTCGGATGTGATTCCCTTGATCATTGCTCCTTCAGGATTCAAGCAAGCCGGGCCGACGACGGCTGAAATGCCAGAAACCGGTCCCCGGAAGCTTGTTTCCTTCCCAGTATAAGAATTGGCTTGGTAGTTTGGTTTGCCCTGTTCCCATCATGCACTGGGACAGGAACAGACTAATTTGCATGTAGCCAGGTTCTGAGCTGGGATGGTGCAGTGAGCTAAAAAACGGTGATGGATCAAGCCCTGATCTTTGGACTGGGTAAGAGTTGTCTGCTTAATTCAGACACTCTGTTCATCACCACCCCTTTTTCTGAATCATTACGCTGGCGTGGGCCTAGTATGGTGTTGGTGACGTCAGCAGAGTCGCGCACGATGCCGTGCCTCTGACGTCGCCCACGTCGGGGCGAAGCTACGAGAGAATTTCCGAATGTTGCTGACGCAAGGGGATATTCACAAGGTGAGGAATCCACAGGCAGATATTGTATCTACCAGAAAAAGCGTTACCGAAGGTAAGGAACTTGTTCATCTATATATACAAATAGACACAGATACACCTATAAGTCACTCCTATGGCAGGCCTTGACAATTCTGGAGGCAGAGTGCTTGGTTTTATGTGAGAGGGTGCCCTAGCATGAGCTGAGCCCCTCTGCAGCTTTCCGATCCATCTCCTTATAGCTATTCTTTGATATAGCCATACCATATACTCAAGTGCATTATAATCCTCGCTGTTAATGCTAACTTTTGTTTGGCTTTATCATTACATGTTGTGTAAGGTGTCAAACACTTTGGAATACTACCACCCGCCAGTCCTGGTGTCGGGGGTAGCATTCCACCCTTCTAGAGGGAGAAGACATGTAGTTACTGGTTTACCAGGTTAAAGTTAAACAGAGCCCCAGCATCACAAAATGGATGCTGCTGCCACAGACACAAGTCTGCCCTCCTGCTGCTGGACGAAACTCCGGCAGAAGAGGCTTGGACAATAGGTTTCCTGTCCAGGGAGGTGCTGACACCTCCCCAGACAGGCTTTAGTGTATTGGGGCAGGGAGGGTTGCATTCAGTGAATGCTTTTCAGACACTGCCTGGGGCACACTAGGTGCTCCATGCATTTCCCTGTTAAAACCGGTTGCTGGGGCACTCAGCCCCAGCTCTGGTGCGAAACTGGACAAAGGGGAAGGGGTGTAACCACCCCCACCCCAGGTCCACCCATAGGAGGGACCATAGAGTTAGTCCAACCCCTAAACTTTTTATAAGCATTGAACCCCAGTCCCTAGGAGTTTAGATTACCCTGGACGAAACTCTGAAACATAAATCCTGGACCTTCGACATTCCATTTCGACTGGAAGATGGGATACATCTCCCTTGTGGTCAAGGAGTGACCACCCTGTTCTAACAGGCACCAACAGCATCTTTGCCGGTCTGCATTTTCGGGGCTCACGCTGGTTCCGGAAGAATCTGCGACAAAGAACATGGACTTCCAGACATCTCTGACCCCGACCTTCGCTCACAGCAAAGCAGAGACCCATGGCGGACACGAAAGACGTGGGACCGGAACTCATGGACATCCTGCATTTTGCTACCTGCATCAACTTCCTGAAGTTGTGCATTGGGGTGCTTGAAGCCCCGGGCCGAGCACCTTTTTGCACGGAAGCTCAGAGCGCCACACTCCACGAGTGGCCCTTGGGCTTGCTTTGTGCATTTCCGCTCAATGCTTTTCACGGTTCCTAGTCCGTTGCCTAGTGAGCCCCCAAGAAGGCAATCCTTTATTTCAACTTGCTTACCTGGTTGCTCCAGGCTTGCTCCAACTTTCCTGCAAAGCAGAAGTTCCACAGTCCTTGCTGGTCTGCACCGAAGCCCATCTCAACATCCTGCGTGGGTTGCATTTGCCAAGTCTTGTTGGGTCCAATCCGGATACAGACGCCGCAGTCAACTAGATCCTTCGTGGGACAGCTGGAATCCAGCTCCTGGTAGTCATAGACTCCTCCTGGTCCTCGTGGCTGAAGAGACAAACTTCACCTTTTCACCTGAAATCACCCGACATCTAGTGGCATCTTTATATCGCTGCCCTTGTCACTGGCAAGTGGCCCAGACTCGGTCTCCTCTGCTTTCAGGTGCTTCAGATCTTTGATCCACCCTTGGATCCACCCGGACACTTTTCCTCTGGTCGCTTGCAGCACTTCTTTGCAGATCTCCATTGAAATAGACGACGAAACCCGACACCCAAAGAGACCTATGCACACGGCTTCTGTGGGTGAGGTAACACGAGTACTTTGGTAGTCTCAAGGGTATTGGCCCTCCTAGTGTCTAAGTCTAAAAGGGTTCCATCGTAGTTCATTTAGAAGTGTCCTTAAATTGTAAATTTGTAACTTGTTTGTTTCCCATAGAAAGTCAATGGTAACCTGCGTCTGTGTTCAGACACTGCACGTGTCTCCCGTGGGCCTCCTACATCCTAACCTTTGGTTGTTTAGAGTAGCCCCAGCGATTCCCCAGGCCTGCTTTCTATTTCTCACTTGGTTCTTATACCACTATTTTAGTATATGGTTTGTGAGGCCCCTAGGGCAACACGTATACTGTGCAACTTATTGTATGCTAATTAAGTTCCTTGTATTTTACTTTTTCCTCTGACCTCATAAAGAGTGCAGAGGGGTTGTGTTTTGAATAAATATATATATATATATATGATATATACCTTGTGTGGTGTGCTTTCATTTGGTACTCAAGGGATTATAATTGGTAAAACAACTAGCTTAATTCACTCTCTGAAGTCTTGGCCTGAAAACTGCTCGCCTTTGCTACCCCTAGGATAGCTTTCTATAAGGTTGACTTTACAACCACCATCAATATGGGTCGATTAGACTGGTGCAAGGTGCCCACTAGAACTAGTGGACATCATATGCCAGGCTAACTTCTCACACCCTCCTCCTCATGAGAACAGTCCAACCCGAACTGCCAAGCCAGGTAATCCCTGAACTGGAACACAAGCAACCCAGGACTTGGTTCACCCTAGTTATGGGCCTTTAGGGCTCCTCACTTAGCATCCCATTCCTGAAAACCTCGCAGCCCAGGCATCTACTAGTAAGGTGAACCCAAACTAGTTTCTCAAATTCCTCCAGATAGGCAGTCAAAACAAATAGAGGCATTTGGGAAAAAGGTGCTTTCCTGATCTAGTCTTGCTCTTTGCTTTGTCAATGCTAGCTGTCTACTTGGACGATATTCTCATGCATTATGGGAACTGGTCACTGAAATCTTGCTGGCAGTCCCAACTGAATTCTGCTTCAACCTAGCGCAAATCATTCAGGATGGGTAAGATGCAGCTAATGATGTCATCCATTCAGGCCTGGACACTACTGTTTATACAGGGCAGACTCTACCTGTGTGGTGCTTCAGCCACACACTTGGATGAGATCCACATGTTGTTTGGGTTATATCCAGGTGACATTAATGAATATATCTTTTCACAACACCCGTGTCTTTGGAGACAAATCAAACTTCCCACTGGAGATTTTTAAAGAAAGGACCACAGCGCACTCCCTTGGACTTTCTGCATCTGTGCCCAAGTATCCCCAACAATTCCTCCCCTTACAAGGCTTTGAGCCTGATTTTTCTGCCTGTGTCCTGGATTTTAGTGAGGTCAACTCTGAGGCTGTTGAGACTGATGGCCTCCTGCCTCCTGCTGGTTGAGTGGAATCTGTAGTCTCAATGGGTCTAAAAAAAAGAGGACCGTTCTGAACAGGTTTTGGAGGAGACTGCAAAAGATCTGCAGTTATGAATACTGGACTGAAATTGGGTAAGTGGCAGAACTCTCTCCCTTCCCCATCTAGAGCGGACAGTGATGACTGATGCAATGCTTCCGGCCTGGGATGGCCATCTGGGAAGAAATTAAGATCAGTGGCCTCGGCTCTTCGATGGAGAACCAGCTCTAAACCAACCTTCTGGAGCAGAGGGCTGTGCGCTTTGCTTTGGAAGTCTTCCTTCGATCCATCAAGGGGAGGCTGGAACAGGTGCTCACGGACAACACCACAGCTATGTGGTAAGGCAGCAAACAGGAGGGCCCTGCGCCTCAAGAAATGCCCAGGGAACCATCCCAGTTGTGAACTACCTGGCAGGATCCGTTATCCTGCCTGGATCCAATGTCTTGATGGAGGGACTTCAGCTGGGAGATGCCCCCTCTGAACCTCTACTCCCATTTAATGAAGCCCTTGGGGATGTCCAGCTTGTGCACAGGTCAATTGCCCCCCCACCATCGGCCTGCTCCTGGGAACCCCAGCTTCCTCACCGAACTTCTCTCCCTGGAGAGCTTGGTGGTCCAACCCTCCACCTCCAAGACCAGCGCTGGTGCGTTCCCTACCACTCCATCGGATGGGGAATCCTAAAGGTTTTGATACCTTTCGCAAGAGGATGTTTTCTTATGCACTGCGGTCGGTTAACACTGCTTGGCTTTTTGGCTGATAAACACACACTGTGAATGGCTCAGTGCACAAGTGCTGCCTGTGGTCTTGGAAGAGGCCAGAGCCATACTTAAACTAGCCATATTAGGCAGACAAAATGCAGAAAAGTTCATCAGATATGGACTGGACATGACTACTTGACTGGGCAAAGCGATTACATAGTCGGCAGCCCTTCAATGCCACACCTTGTTAAGAACCACTGTCTATTCAAGGGATGTCTAATCTTCCCTTCTGGACATACCCTTTGATGGCTCTTGCCTTTTTGACGAAAAGAAAGACTCCGTGCTGGAGCGCTCTAAAGATAGCAGAGTTAAGACCAGGTCTTTGGTCCTCTCTGTGGCCCCCGCCAACCCCAGTCTGCCTTTTGTTTCCTTCCTTGGCTGCCGGAAGTGCTACCAACTGTGTTCTTTCCTACCCATACAAAAAGGTATTGGTAGGGCGCACTACTCGTGTTAGTCTATGATTGATCCGTTGTTCGGTGCTCTGGAGTATCACTCTCTGACAGGGAGTGTAATGGATAACAAGGTAGGTTGCATACCCATCAACGTATCCCACGTTGATGGGTATGCAACCTACCTTGTTTCTTTCCTACCCAGCCACCAAGGCCAACAGGTTTCCAGGCCATTTCATTGCTGTGAACACAGTTCCCACAAACCACTTGGGAACACCAGGAAGAGATCAGGTCACTACACGCACACCCCAACCCCCCCATACAACCACAACCTCTAAACTCCTTTAGTTCTCCCTCATACTAATAAGGGCACCCAGTGGGGGTGGGATCTGCCATCACCCGTGCCACTGGCAGTCTAAACTTAAGAGAAGTGGGTTCTACAAATAGTCCAGGGGGCCTACGTGATCTCCTTTCTGGAAACCCACCCATGCCACCCACTTATGACTGGCTGACTGAGGACCATCTATGCTTGCTACGTCAGGAAGTGTTTTCTTTTTTGTCCAAATGAGCCATTAATAGGGTGTTGCATTAGAAATTGGTTGTGGTTACGATTATCACTACTTTCTGATGCCCAAAAAGGACAGGGGCCTCCGACCTATTTAGACCTGCACCTTCTCACCTCTTTCCTGAAGATGACTTTTTTTAAATGCTCACATTAGCTCAGGTCCTGTCTGTCCTGGAGACTGGATGGTGGTGTTGGACTTGAAAGGCGCCTATTTCCACATCCCCATTCTCCCTGCCTAAAAAAGTTACCTGTGGTTTACAGTGGGCCAAGAGCAGTTTCAGTTTGTGTTCCGCTTTGGCTTTACCTGCACCCCTTGGGTGTTCAACAAGGTGAGGGCGGTAGTTCTAGCACACCTGCTGAGGTCAGGAGTTCCAGACTTCCCCAACCTTGATGATTGGCTGTTAAAGGTGGGCATGCCCCAGGCAGTCGTCTCCCACCTCCAGACTGTTGGAGATCTCCTACATTAGTTGGGGTTCACTATCAATGTGCCAAAGTCACATCTGAGTGCTTATCAGACAAACCCTTGGACCTGTTCTGGACACAGTGCAGTTTTGGGCTTATCCTCCTGAACATTGAGTCCAGGATATTCCGGCTACGATACCGATGTTCCATCCTCCCTTTGGATTTTGTTGAGACTGACTCTGAGGCTTTTGGGCCTCATGGTCTCTTGCATTCTGCTAGTGACACATACCTATTGACATATGAGAGCTCTGAAATGAGAACTGAACTTCCAGTGGGCACAGCATCAGGGAAATCTCTCCGACCTGGTCCAGATCTTGAAGGGAACTACGAAAATCTTGCAATGGTGGCTGATGGGTGAATGAAGGGTGGTCTATTCAGGTGGTGGCAGCTCCTGTTTCCCACTGGGGGTACTATGACAGCGTGGGGCAGCATTATTATTTTAGGCTTTCATGACATTTTAGACACTGCAGGAATTGCGCTGACTGCTCCTGCATGATTTCGATGCAGGCACCGATTTATTTAAAATAATTGCTACTTTGCACATTAAGAAGCTTCTTTTTTTAAAACATCACTGCCAGATCACTTCTTACCTTTCTCTGTGGCTTCCCCTGCCCCGGTCCACCACGGCTGTTTGTGCCGATTGTGTGGAGGGCGGGGCGCCATCTTTGTTGTGTCCCGAAGTGAGGTTGGACCGAAGATAGCGGTCCAGCTGCTCGTGGGAGCACGCCATAAAGCTCACATGTGCCCTCGTGCGCTCAGCGGATGCATGCAGCGGGCGCGCCGCTGGCTCGCCGAAGGTGCGCCAAAGGTAAACCCGTAGGCTCCCGTCTGCGCACCGGCAGCGCACAGCACCAAAAACGCTGGATGCATCACGGCCAGGGCTATGTCCGAAAGGAAATCTTATAACCGGGAGACATTAATAAAGCTAGATACAATGCCTTGCAACAGCGGCAGACATTGGGAGGTCCTACATTGCGTGGCGAGGACCTGCCCCTTCTGTCACTTTCACTTTCAAACAACTCAGCCCGATTCCCCTCCTCTCCCAGCACGAAAGACTAAAATTAGTGCGGCTCTTATTAATGCACGATAGCTGGCGAAGCACGCTGCGGACGTGCATGAGCTGATTGTAGACAAACCATTAGATCTCCTGTTGGTTACGGAGACCTGGTTGAATGATTCTTGTTCATCAGTGGTGGAATTAGCTATCCCACGGGGTTATAAGATAGTCAGGGTTGATCGTAAGTCAGGTAGAGGGAGAGGTGTTGCAGTGGTTTTTAGAGAAATATGGACTCTCTCTAAGGAGCGTACGGGGGAGATTATGGAAGGCGAAGCTCTGGAGTTTTCATTGACCAGATCTCCTCATTTTACATTGGGTGGTGTCTTGGTCTACCGCCCCCCCGGGCCCGCCGGGCACCTTCCTTAAATCTCTTAATGAGGTCATTGCCTCTCGTGTGCTCCGGTTCTCCAAGTTTCTGCTGTTAGGTGACTTTAATATTCACTTGGAGAACCTGCTGGCTCCAGGGACGAGAGAGCTGCTGGATCTATGCAACCTGACCCACCTGACCCAGCGGGTCTGTGATTCCACTCACAAATGTGGTCACTTAATAGATATTGTATGCTCCAACTTTGAGCTCATCGTGTTTGGTTCCCCGGCCCGTCACCTGGTCGGTGTTGGACTTGGCCCTTCTTGCAGCTTCACCCCTAAACTTTTTGCTTTGTACTAGTGACCCAGTAGTAGTGGTTTCTGGTGTTTGTGCACTTTAGCACTGTGGCGCAGTGTAAAGTGTGAGCGCTATCTGAGTGCGTGTGAGAGAATGGCCTGCCCTCCCATAGGAATGCATGGGGAATGTATGTGTCCCTGGTAGTTCCTGATGCGTGGGGTGTACAGGCTCGAGTCTGGTATGTGCGGACTCGTGTGATTGAATGCTGCGAAATGATGCATGCGGCGTGTATGTGTCTAGTGTGGAAGTGCCACTTCTAGACATGGCTGTGCTTGGGCTGTAAAGGTGCTGGCGTGTGATTGGCTGGAGCTGGCTGGGATGCCAAGCTTCATGAGTCATGATGGGTCTGCCCGGTGGTGAGTGCGAGATTAGCATGAGTGATGTGAGGGAGGGCTGCACCTGGTTCCTGAATGGGTCTGGGCGTTCCCCACACAATGCTGGCTCCACCCCCTGTGGTGCGTCTAACGACCCTAGCCTCCCTAGTAAATGAAAGGGGTGGTTGAGCCATCAAGGGTGCTCCAAAACCAGCTGTGACTGGTTTCTCCCCCACCCTGCACCTACAGACAAAGGATTTAGTAGTATAAGAGGGGCTGTGTCCCCTTACAATTGGTTCTTGTGTGCCTACTTGAATCTGCCAGGGGCGTGCTGCTGCTTGGGCCGGGGAAGGTTTGCCTCCCTGGGCCCTGCCCAGCCCCTGGGCTGCTGATGTCCTGGACTCCTGAAGGACTTTTGTTGCTCTCTGGTTGCCCCTAGGGCTGGAGAGTGCTTTATTTTACACTAGCTCCTTTTGCAGCATTGGGAGCACTGTGCTGCCTGTCTCCTAATTCCCCCCACTGGTGTCTGCAGGAAGCGTGGGGTTAATTGGCTGATTTCCCCTGTTCGTGGCTGTGAGCAGACTGGGGGAGGCTTGTGCCCGGATCGCCGCCGCCGGCCTGTGAGCCGCGATTGGGTTTTCTCCCCGGTCCTTTGCCCTATTTATCTGCAGGTGCCACCCTGCTTATGCCTCGATGTCCGCAGGTGCCTACCCTGCATGGTACCCGATTTTCATTATATTCAATTTCGGGTGCCCACCCCGTTTATATGGTCCTTTGCGAGTGGCCACTTCGCTTCTGCCGTTTATTTTTGACTTCGAGGGTGCCCACCCCTCATTTATGCCCGAGTTTTCACCGCCACCGCCCGAGCGCCGCAAAACAGGAAGCCAGGCACTACGGTGCCTGACGCGGGTTGGGATTTCCGGTTTTGGAGAGAAGTCCCGCCCGCTGCCGCGCCACGATTGGCTGCCAAGTGCCGCCGGGAAGGTGAAAGAAACGAAGCCGGACAACTGATGGGCTCCCATGTGCTGGAGGGAGCCCCGGAAGTAAAGCCCCCTCTCCCCCCTACCCCTGGTGTCGGGCCGAGAGAGAAAAGAAGCCGAGCCACACCCAGTAGGCGCCTTTCCTGGAGTCCCGGTCCCGAGATGGGGGACCGGGTGAAGGGCGCCAGCAAGCGGCAGTGGACAGCGGGTGGGGGCGCGAGGCACATTGCCGGTGCCTGCCCCCACCGCAAGCGCCAGGAGTTGACCTATGGCCGCCCGGAGGAGCCCCCACCAGAGAACAGCCCGGTAAGTGTGGAGGGCTGCGGGAAGAAGCTCCAGGTAGGCATTGTGGTGCCTTCGATGCACAGTGGCTCAGTTACATGTCGGGCAGCCCCGGATGGCAGTGGGCCGCCCCAACGTTTCAGCAGGCCTATTTCTTTCCCCCACCACTTTGACTGTAATTTCAGGTGCCCCGTGTGGCCCTAGCTGACAATGAAAATAAATCAATCTGTTTACCTATTTTGAACCTTCCAGACACACAAGTATATGCTCTCTTTTCTGTGAAAGCATTTCTTCATGGGTCTATTAACATCAGATTCTTCTGAAGATCCTGCAGAATTTTAGCTGTCCTAGGCTTGCGTTGCCTCTAACTGCCCATTGTAGTATCAATCTCTTATTTTTTTAAGAGGTTAAAATGGCCCTTGATTATAATTCTCCTCGGACGGCCAGCAAAGATTGAAACAAGGTAATATCGGGTCACAGTTTGTCCTCTACGGGAGTGTAAAAACTCACCAAGGTTAGGCACACTGAGGGTGCACTAGCTGCCATCTTTATGGCTCTCCCAAGCATGTATTTCTGCATCAAGTCGTGTATATACTCTGGCATCACAAATGTCCTTACTAGACCAGCCAACCCTAACCTCTGGAAAGGCTTACCACAATAAATAAATTTGAGGCACAGCAAAAAAAATATTTGATGTTTTGGCCTACATGAAAAGGTGTCAATCTTCAGAAGGAAGGAGGCACGGATTCTCAGAACCAGTTAATCTGGGTAAAATGTTGTATAAAGAGGGTGTGAAGATATTGCCTGCAGTTCACTGACCCTTCTGGCTGATATTAAGGCCAGTATAAAAGCTGTTTTGAAGATAATCAAAGTCAGCAGTTACGTTGCGGCTCGAAGGGGGCACATATAACCAAGGTCAGGACCAGGTTTAGATCCCATCGGGGCATGAATTGCCGAGGAAGGAACATATTGAAGATCCTTGAGAAACCTGGTCACAACTGATGACTTAAACAAAGAAGGTTGGCCCTGCAACAGCAAATATGTCCAATGGCAGACAGGTAATCTTTAACAGTGTGCGCAGCCCTATTAGGCTAGAGAAAGAAAAAAATAAAGCTCAGGAGTTTGGGATACCATACTCTCAACTTGCCCAATCCGCAGCCACAAGAATGACTTGGGCCTGGTCGTTCCTGACATTCCTGGCATGGTTGGTATCATTGGAAGGCATACAGGAAGTCAGAGCAACACAAGACAAAAAGCTTCTCAGAGTAAAAGCCGCCTTTGATACTCCTGCCTGCAGAACTGATGACATTGCATGTTCTCTGGGGTGGCAAACAGATCTAACCAGGGCTCTCCCCACTCTTGAAAAAGACCTTGCACCACCTCTGGATGGTGACACCATTTGTGATCCTCTAGGCACTGACAGCTCAGTTATTCCAACCTGGCGTTCAGAGAGTCTGCCAAGAGCAGAACCATTAGGGAAATACCCTGACATTCCAGCCATGTCCTGAGACACAGAGTCTCTTGACCAAAGATCCACAACCCCACCAGCACTGCTTGCTGCAGTACCACATGACAGTAGTGTTGTCCATGATCATCTGCAATAGCTCTTCTCTGATCTAAACAAGAAAGGCTTTCAATGCCAATCGGATCGCCCAAGATTCGAGAGGTGGAGCCTGGAATCCACCGATCTCCACCCTTTCAGAACACCACTGTAGGAAAGTATGATCTGCTTTCATGGTTACCCCCAATTGTTGCTGGTGACACACTGTTTTTCTGACTAGCCTGACTGGGATCCTGCAAATCAGGACCCCAATCAATGTGCTCTATCCCTAAATTAGACTAAGGTAGGTACTTTGGTAAATTCCTAATTGGCTACTGGTGTATCCTAAGTCCCTAGTATATGGTACTAAGGTACCCAGCGCATAGGCACACCAGGGATCTCCCATGGGCTGCAGCATGTACTGTGCCACCCACGTGAGACCTCTAAACTGTGACTACAGGTCTGCCATTGAAGCCTGTATGAGCTGGTGCTAGCACCACTCACAGCATATATAAGTTTCCTTATATCTGGGGTCACTGCAATTAAAATCAATAAGTCACCCCTAAGGCAGGCCTTTCAATCCTGAAGGCAGGGTGCTTGGTTATAAGTGTGAGGGTGCCCTACATGAGCAGGACACCCCTACAAACCGAGTCGATTCTCCAGGGTTTGTAAGTGCGGTCAGCCATTTTATAGATATAGTGGACATCAAGTCAATTACGAGATGTCTAGCTATATATTGTCATTGAAAATAATGGGGTTACCCAGTAACCCTCAGAACCTGGGTAAGGGATAAACAAAGCAATAATGGTTCTGTTGGGGACACAACTGATTTGTATAATGTACGGAATACATATAAGGACAATTATTTCCAATGAACAATATTTTAAGAAAACAAACACAAGCTGACTACAGTTGAAAAGAGTTAAATCTTTAGTATTCAACCCTTTGGCGGATTAATTCAAATTGCATTGAGCAAGCTGGCCAAAACAAGAAAATACATACATCAAAGTACATAAAGTGAGTAAGTCCTGACTGGTGACAGAGTGAGAAAAACGGTTTCGACAATAACAAGCCAAATCATCTCTTGCTACCAAGATCTCTGTCCTCACTGCATCCTCTGCACCATGGGCCCACATCATTGGTGAGCTGCTCGAGGTCCTCTTGCGACTCCTGCGCCTTCGGCCTGTGGGTCCTCTTGGGGGGTCTTCTTTGGCTCTAGTGGGCTCCCCTGCTTGCTCGGGGCCTGCTCCGACTCTCCGGCACTTGGTGAGATCCTTGGACCTTGCTGGTCCAGACACTGCACCATCTTCATTTTCCCTGTCTGTTGCTGCTGCCAAGGCATGTCGGTGCACCTGCCGGACACCGACCACCTGGTTCTCGACTTTCGGATGCAGGACAGCTAGTCAATGGCTCCTGGTCATCCACAGTGCCACCTGGTCCTCACAGTTGTAGTGACAAGGTCCTAGTTATCCCTCCTGCATCTTTCGTCATCGATGGTCATTGGTCTTCTGTGCCTCCTGGTCACTCCCGAGTGGCATAGACTCTGTCCCATGTGCTTGCAGGTACTCCTCTTCAAGAATCCAGCCATGGCCTCCGGACTATATCACCTTCTTCGCCAGCAGTATTTTCACTGAAGTCCTCCATTGTGGCTACGGCGGTTTCCGACGTCACTTCGCACCTATGCACCTGGCTTCCCTGGTATAGGTATACTGGTTGCTGAGGAATCCACAGGTGAGTTGACTCCAACATTTCATGTTCCACAGGGTTTCTTCAGGGTCCTTTGGGAAGGGTCCTTCTTCTTCAAAACTTAAACTGCGACTTCCCCATCGACTTGCATTGAGTACGAACCTGTCTTTCCACTCTGCACACCGTCTCCATGGGGTGCCTGGGTATCTACCTTGGGTGGTTCCTTGGGTCGCAGTTTGCATTCCACTTTCTGAGTATATAGTTTGGTCTCTCCTGGAGACCACTGTGTATTTGTGCTACTTAACTGTTCTACCATTGAAGTATAGTGTGTATTGCGATTATATCTCTGGGTAGGAGATAAACCAATGTGTTAGTGTTTATAATAAATATTTTTATAACCACACTGTGTGGTTCTTTTTCGTTTAACCTACACTATATGATTAGTACTGGAAAAACAAGCTGCTTTACACTCATTCTGGACTAAGCCTGAAGGCTGCTCTCCACATTTACCACTTGGATAGCTTTCTAAGCTTGTCTAAGACCACTAAAATCACCATAAGTGTTGTCTGGATTAGTGCAGGGTGCTACACTTACATAAGTGTGCACCATATACTAAGCCAGCCTCCTACAGCCATCCTATCCCAGGAGTGGTTCATCTGTCACTACCGACAGCTTTGGTTGGGGAAGGGAGAGGGGTCTGCCGATGACCCAATCGCTATTCATGTTATGTTATAAAGGGATTTATATCGCGCACTGCTACTCAAGAGTGTCCTGGCGCGGAGGGGAACAGTGACAGAGAAAGGGAAAAGAGCTAGATCGACTGTTTGAACAGGGGAGTTTAAGGAGTTTTTTTTAATATAGAGAGTTTCTTCGTATGTCGAAGGGTATCTGGGAGAGCATTCCACAGGGTGGTTGCCTTTACCACAAAGAACTGCCCTCCGAGCCGCGCTCTTCGAAATCTGGGGAGCACCAGCCGTCTTTGAAAGGCGGAACAAAGAGGACGGCTAGAAAGGTAAAAGGCAAACCGTGAGCTAATATAAGCAGCGCATGGACCATGGAGTGCCTTTTGCGTCATTGTCAGAACTTTGAAGCGCACTCGCTGGGCAATGGGAAGCCAGTGCAAATTGCTTAGCTGCTGACGTACGCTCAATCTCCTCTGGATGTCAAACAGGAGCCTCACAGCTGCATTTTGAATAACCTGCAGCTTTCCCAGGAGTTACCCTAGGATGCCGATGTAAAGGGCATTGGCGTAGTCCAGGCGCGATAAGAGGAGCGCCCTGGCCACCGTTTCCCTGGCAGAGCGGGGGAGCAGGGGAAAAAACCTCCTCACGGTTTTAAGAGTGCCAAAACAAACCCCTGAAAGTCTCTTGATCTGTTCATGAAAGCCTAAGTCGTCCCCGAACCAAATTCCCAGGTTCTTGGCAACACCACAATCTCCACTGGGACATGGGTACCCAGGAGGCCAGATGGATTCTGTGAAAGCAGGAGGGAATTGCCTGTGCCAACCAAGAAAATACTGACGACAGGCACTGATGGGCCACATCGGTTTGAAGATCATCGCCCTTCCAAGTGAAGAGGAGCTGGGCGTCATCGGCATAAGCCATGATTTTGGCACCCGTCTTCTCTGCCAAATAGATCATGGGTGTGAGGTAAATATTAAAAAGAAGGGGGCTCAGAGTAGACCCCTGAGGAACTCCTGTGGCCACTTTACTGACAGATGAAAAGAAAGGAGGCATCCACACCTGTTGGGAGCGGTTATCCAGAAAGGATTGAACCCAATCCCAGGCCATGCCAGTGATGCCAATGTCAGACAGGCAGGAGAGGAGCTGAAGGTAGGGTACCTTGTCGAAGGCGGCAAAATCAGAGCCGCCCTCCCGCCCGCATCCAGGCACTCCTTAATAGCCTCCGTAATCTCCACCAGCGCTGTCTCGGTGCTAAAGGATGTCCTAAACCCCGATTGAGCCGGGTGGAGGGCACCAGAGGATTCAAAAAATCCTTCCAGCTGTTTGAAGGCCACCTTTTCGCACACCTTAGCTAAGGCTGGAAGAAGGGAGATGGGGCGATAGTTGGAAAGGAGAGTGGGAACAGCTGAGGGCTTCTTGAGGAGAGGGAGGAGTTTGGCGTGTTTCCTTTGCAGGGGCACTCTACCTGATTGAAGTGAGCCATTAACAAGCACCACTACCTCGGAGAGACTATCTCAGCTACCCCACTCAGGACCCTTGCAGGGGTCCGCAGGCGAACCTGATTTTTAAGATTTCAGAATGGCTAAAACCTCTCTCTCCTCTGCTGGTATAAAGTGCGAAAAGAGCTGGCTGGGTGCATTAATGCAC
This sequence comes from Lissotriton vulgaris, assembly GCF_964263255.1. Lineage (NCBI taxonomy): Eukaryota > Metazoa > Chordata > Amphibia > Caudata > Salamandridae > Lissotriton > Lissotriton vulgaris. The sequence goes on along the minus strand of NC_141696.1, from coordinate 359,594,921 downwards.
AGGGCGAGGGCATAGATGGCGAAAATTGTGCAAGGGGGGTGGTCCTTAGACTATCTTGTATCTTATGGATCTTAGCAATGAAGAAGGTGGATACATCGTCACACCATTGAGAGGAAGTAGGGGGGTGGATAGTTCAGCAGCAGGTGACAAGACGCTACGGACAATGGCAAAGATTTCTGTGCTGTTATTATTGGCTTTGGATATTCTTTCTGCAAAGAAGTTGCTTTAGGCTGTTGTTAAATGTAGATTTCGCAGACTAATCCGCAGCATTCATAATATCCTCTAGTCGTGCACTTAGAGTGAAAGCTTTAGAGGCCATTTCCCCCCAGCTGAATGTGCTCCAAACCTTATAAGGTCAATGCCAGCCACCTGCACGACCCAACACACCTATTGGACAATAGTTGGTGAGGACACCGCCTTGTGAGGGTTCCGCAGAGCGATGAAAAGGTGTTTCTCCCAAGAAGGCCTAAACTCTGCCGACAATTCCTCATAGGCCTTCAAAGTCTTCACCACACAAAGCTTGGGCAACTCCGGGAATACTGGGTATTCCACAACCCTCATATGTGACTTGGTATGTCTACTAATTGCATCACCCAACCCCCCCCCCCCCCCCCCCCCCCCCCCCTAGTGGAAAATGCCCCAACCGTGATATCAAGGGCAGGAACCTCAGAAACCCTTCTGCATTAGATCAAACAAAGAAGCATTGCCAACTTAGCTGAAAGTTCCTTTCGTGACAAAAACCTATTTGGTTGCAAGAAAAGGTTAAGTACCTCTACTGTTCGAACCCTAAGAACGCTCTAAGCATTTATATTGATCTTACCAAAGAGCACTGGGTGGACAATCAAATATTTGTGTGTTTCTATGAAGTGAAAAAATGCACAGCTGTGCAGAAGAGAGCAGTTTCCCACTGGATCATGCTTTGTATTAAGAGCTGCTATGCTTTGGCTAAAAAGCTGCCTTTTGAAGGACTGCATTTTTGAAGCGCTCAAAAACAGATTCCGCCTTCTCTGCTAAAAGACTGGAGCCATAAAATGATACATCCATTAGAGAGACTTGCTTGGCCATAGAAAACTCCTGTGATGCAAATCCATACATGCTGTCGTATCACCAAACTGCTGCCAAATGTGCAAACACCTGTAGTCTTTCTTGTCCAGACCGGCTCTCAGTATGTTCTTAGCTGCATATTGTCCATCGTATACTGTTTGTGCTGAAGTATTCCGGAATTCCTATCAAACTGTAGGTAAAGTCACACTGACTATATGCCAGAGGGAATGTGTATAGCATTCTAGCAGAAAGAACATCATTCTGTGACTTCAATGCCATACTGGCAGATGAGAAAACCTTCATTCCAAATGTGCCAATGTGCTCTGATTCTCCATCCATGGGCAGATTGAGTTAAGCTCTAGGGTTGGCTTTGCTGGTGGAATCCTGAACCACCAAGCACTCAAACATTGGTTTTAAGTCAAAATGCCAAGGTTCAAAGACGAAGTCCAGAGGCATGTCTTGTCACAAGCATCAGAAGGGCTCATGGGATTTTGCTGCATATGCGTAACTCCTACTCTGGGGAGAAATGATTCATTCTGCACTTGAAGGATCTGACTTCATCCCCAGTGTCCGACTCAAAGCCTAGCCCAAGGCTGGTCCTAAAATACCCTCAATCTTCTGGACCATCATCTACCCCGCTGCTGAAAGAGGACTTCAAAGAGGCTTTGCTGCAACTAATTAGTTTGATTCCTTACCCGTTGGAGAGCCTCTCGTCCTGTGAATCTTCCATAGCCTGCAGTTTGACCTATGCCAGTGGAGCATGAACTGACTCAATGACCCTGTGGGGCCCCCTGCCTAATATCTATATCTGTAGTGTGATTCAACTATGGAGCAGGGTATAGCTTAGACCAGGACTGCCTTCAAAGCTTCTGCTAGACCCTCTTGAAAGGGAAGCTAGGATTCTGAAGTCGCAAGTCCAGGCTGCAAGATCTTAGTTTGCACATTTCCATGGGATTCTACAGTGGGCAACTCGAGGTAGATCGAAGATGTTTCTGCTGACTTTAGCAAAATATGTACACTCTTCTGTGGTGATTCCCGATTGGGATTCCAGCTCTGTCTAAGGAAAAGTGTCCAGACCACTTGAATTTTACCTGTCTTAATGTCTGCATTAGTGTAATGGTGGAGTAAATTGTCCATCTTCTCGCCATAGTCTTCATCAAGAGGAACATTTTCAAGGCTGTGGACAAGTTCTGAATCTGATCTGTAAAGTGTTGCTAGCCTTCAGTACTACAGACAGTCTGGGAAAGTGGCACTGCCTAGGAGTCCTTCCTGACCAGAGGCTGTGCCTTAGTTATTTCATAATGAGGCATTGGTCGTGCTTAGCCCAAAGTCCCTTCCAGGTACCTAAAGAACATGGGGTTGAGTTTGGGGTCGGGGCTTCAAGAGCTGAGGCATGACTGGAAGCATTCACAACAGATGTGGGCTTCGGCACAGGTGTGGAAGTAGGAGACTGCTTTGTCTGAATATTAGGCAGGGGCCCCACAGGGTCAGTCAGTTCATGCTCCATTGGCATACCTCAAACCGCAGACTCTGGCAGATCCAAAGGGCCAGAGGCTCTCCAAAGAGACTAGGAATCGAACTTAATAGTTGCAGCAAAGCCTCTTTGAAGGCCTCTTACTGCTGTGGGGTAGATGACGGTCCAGAAAATTTAGTCATTTTAGGACCAGCCTTGGGATAGGCTTCGAATCTGATGATGGAATGGAATGAGGAATTAGGTATGGAGATGAATCCTTTGAGCCCTTCCGATGCTTGTGACAAGACATGTCTCTGGACTTCATCTTTGATTTACCAGAGGACAGAGACTTGGAGTGGGTTCGAGCTCGGGTCTTACAGCTTCGCCTTGTGGAACATGATGGCCTCAGAAGAATCAGGGTGCATTTGACACCTGAGGCATACTGTGTGGGCCCATAGCCAATATCTGTGTACAGTCAAGGCATAGTTTGAAGCCTGTGGTCTTCAGTTGACACTGCCCTGGCACACTATCTGAAAATAAATGTGGGTTTGGTAAGACACTGTCTAAATGTCAGAGAGCAGCCCTGAAAGAAAGAAGCTTTGCCATCATGCTAACATGCTTGAAGCTTTGTGAAGCACCGGACATGGATGTGGAAGGATGGAGACAGGCCTTTCTATAGAAATGTAGCAGTCACCTGCCTTATTGTTGCCTCCTGAGCCCTTCCATGAGAATAGATGAAAGGTGCCGGGAGATAAGGATGGGTTTACCTTTTAAGTGCCTGGCAAACCATTCTGTTAGGGCCTACAATTTTTCTGTCCCAGAGGATGTCCTCCAAAACGCTAATGACTGTCACATGCTAGGATTACACTCCTAATTATGGTCTTGTTACGGGTGCTGTCCCTGGAGACACTCCTCATCATTCCCTGCTGTAGGACCATAGCCTGTGGCCCAACTGTGCTTACACTGGAGAGAAGGAATATACAATTTGAGCAAACCATAGCAATACATTTCCAGAACAGTGATAGAAGAATCGACATAACCATATAAGCAGTCACAATTAAAAACATCATGTAAAAATCATCACATACTACGCTGCATTCCTAACTATAAAAGATAGATTTAGCTAACAATTTACAAAGATGACAGATTGTTCTTAATAGAAAACGTATTGTGCAAATTACGCAATTAAAGTGCAATTATTCTCTAAAATTCACGATGTGCATATTACGCTAATGGTCACCTTCAGAAGGAGGTTTTTAGCTTTCTGGGCTATGCAAATACAAGAAGTTATATGCAAAAGAGTACTAGAGTTTATCTAAGATGGATGAAGTAAACAATTCATTGTATGTCTACTAGGAGTGACCAATAAAGTGTAAAATAGAATGTCCCCTCCGGGAAATGGGCCACATGATAAACCAAGATACATTACTAACATTAAAAAGTGGAATTAGCCGACAAATTACAATAATGACAGATTGTTCTTAATGGAGAACGTCTTGTGCAAATTACGCATCAAACTGTAATTTTTCTCTAAAATTCACAATGTGCAAGTTACACTGGTACTCACCTTCAGAAGGTGGTTTTAGGCTTTCCGTGTTATACAAATACAAAGAATAAAGTGGGACTTTACAAAAGTTGTATGCAAAAGAGTACAAAAGTTTATCTAAAATGTACGAAATTAATAGTTCATTGCATACCTTCTACGGTAGCCAGTAAAGTGCAAAGTGAAAATGTCCCCTCCGAGAACTAGACCACATGATAATATAGCATTAAAATTTTAATAATTTAAAAGTTCGTAAATACATGTTAGCCCAATCAACAGGTTCTTTCTATGCCTGATACAACATTTTAGGAACCTTGCAATACTAATAGCAATGCAGTCTGATTCCAAAAGCTGAAGGGTCATGAGAGTAGGACGACATTGACGAAGGACCAGGAGTTTTAAAATCGGGATCAGCCTTTGCTTTCTAGGTTTAGTGTAAAATTTACAAAAGAGGGTCACGTGGAGAAGTGATTGTAAAGAGGAGTCATCACACGGACAAGGGATTAACTGCTTGGACCAATCATTTTGTATTGGAAAGGTTATAAGTCGGGAAAGATGTTTAATCTTAATCGGGTCAGCAGGAATATGTCAAAAGTAGTTGGCTTCAGAGTTAGATAGGGCTGGATAGAGAGGGTGGTCTGGATTAATAATGAGTGCTGAACTGACATTTTGTTTGCTTCAGCAGTCAAACGGAGATCGGCTAGATGCACTAGACATAGATTCTTTAAGAACTTTCTTGAGATCCTGGTCAAATCTTGGGGGTTATGAAAGTAGCTCTCCATTTCCACATCTGAGAGGAACTTCCTAACGTATTTCAACCATCGGATCTTTGAAACCTGTTCTGATCTGAGGCAATCTGTCACAATGGCTTGGGTTAAAGTTAGTTTATTGGAAGTCCAGAGATGATGCCATAACAGAACTGGTTGCACCCGAATGATGTCGGAGATGTAGGGTATGCCCAGTTCTAGATGAGCGCTAAATGTGGAAGTACTTGGGGATACAGCTAATAGGAATCTGAGGAAGCTGTTTTCTACCTTTTGGATAGAATGTGCGTGGATGTGTCCCCAAACCCCTGCCCCGTATATAGCTGTGCTAACGCATTTAGCGTGATAGATCCATAACATCTCTTGGGGGGGTCTTCTGCCAAGCCTCTGAGTGAATGCTACTAAGGCCATGGTGGCTTTTAAAAACTGCAATTTTCTGATCTCGATTGCCCTTTTCCAGGTGCCCTTTTCGTCTATCACCACTCCCAAATAAGGATAGGTGGGAGTGTGGTCAATCCTGGAATTGTTTACGAAGATACCGTTTCCCTTACCCAGTTTCTTGCCAGATGTCATGATAAAAGTCTTTTTTATATTGATTTTTAAGTCCAAGTTTGACATTAAGTCATTATAGCGGTTTAAGGAGCGCTGCAGCTCACTTAATCTTCCTGACCGCACCCAGCACCTTGACCCTCCGAATTGTTCGTGCTTTACAAATACTGGTATAAATTTTATGGTATTGCTGGTATTATTACTATTATTATGGGGAGACGTGGGAAAAAGAGATAAAGGATAGGAAAGCAGACGTGGGAAAAAGAGATAAAGGAGAGGGAAGCAGCGTGAGAAAAGGCAAGATTGGAACGAGGAGAGAGTCACAGGAGAACAAAGACCTGGACACCGGATATTGGGAAGACAAGATATGAATATACACGAGAAGACAGACACTTGGAGAATGGACACACACTGGGTGACACAGGCTCAGTACATTGCAGACTTCAAACTATGTACTTCCTGCACAGCTTTAGCAAAATCGTGATGTGGGGAGACATGGAAAGAAAATGACGTTGGTGAAACGTAGGGGCACATGTGAAGAACTAGGCCTTCAGAAGACAGGTGCACACAGGAAACTACTAGGCAACCTGGCAAGAGCTTTGAGAGACCGGGGGATGGGCACAGAAAGGCTCTAGAGTCTAGACGAGAGACGCAGGATGACACGGTAAAGTCACAGCCAGGGGAGGGAAATTGAGACGCAGACGCCAGAGAAACACTGCGAAACTGTCGGGACTTGGAAAGTTGAACATAAAATGCATTCGGACAAAAAAACTGTTACATGTTGATTGGAAAAGAAAAGGATTTTGACAGAATGTGTTATCGTGAGGGCAAAACTAAAGTACTAAAAAGCAAACACCTTTTAACTCTCAGGATTTTGACCTCCCTCCATCCCTGCTGGAGCAATACCCCATCCAATGTGTAGTAATGTTACATTTCCTAAACACGTAAAACTTCAATAGTTGTAAAACTAGGCGTTAAAATACCTCACTATTCTTTGTAAACAAAAGGAGGGACCATTGTATGCATGCATGAACTGCTGCCACCTTGTGACCTTGCGGGAGCCCTGCACTTCGAACGCATAGTTAATTATCCCAGACCAGGCTTGCAGACAAACACTCGTATTTCATACCAAGGCTGCGCTCGCCTTGAACTGTTCAAATAAGCTGGACCCGTGGAGCCGACGGGGGGAGGGAAAGTGAATGCACGGGATGCGCGTGCTGACAGGAGATGTGCACCCGTACGGAATGCACATCTCATGTCCGTACGCGTGCACATCTCCTGTCCGCACGTGCCATCTCCTATCAACATATTTGTTAGTGAGCCCCATTAATGTATTCAACATTGTATGTCATCGTTGTGAGGATTTCGGTTTTTCATATTTGAAAGGGGGCACAATTAATGCATTTAACACAATGGGGTCACTGAAATAATCTGCAGATCTGAAAGAAACAGGTTAGTATTAGATTCCTTACCTTAGAATATTCCCAGGCGTCAGACTGGATCTGGAAAATTTTGCATAGCAATACCCCTGCGCATCGTTAGGCGTCGTCTCTGGCTCCACGTCCGTTGTCGGCGTCGTCTGTGCCGGAGTGACGTTGTCGGAGTACTTAGACGCCGCCCATGCGCGCTGACGTCAGTTCTTTTTTCCGCGCCAGCTAGCGCAGATCCGGAGTCTACCCCGTAGTCACTTTTTGACTAAAACTTTTTGATCATTTTTGATCCTCTTCTAGTCGTTCTCGACTCTTCCGGTGCCGGTAGGGATGCCCGGGTTCAAACCCTGCTCGAATTGTAGTCGACTGATGTCGAATACCGACCCCCATCGCCGGTGTCTGCAGTGTCTAGGCCTCGACCACGACGACCGTGCCTGTACCGACTGCCAAGCCCTGACGTCTAAGGCTAGGCAGGAGCGGTCCCGCAAGCGGCTCGAGCTCCTGCAGTCGGCCCGCGCCGTTCGAGGTCCCGGTCCCATGCGAGGTCGAGGGACCGGTCGCGGGGTCGGAGCCCTTGCAGCTCCGGAAGTCGGCATCGGTCTTCTGGTTCCTCCTCAGGTAAGAGGCATGAGAGGTCGGAGCGGCGTCATCGCTCCTCCGACCGCCCCGACGCTCGCCCGACGTGGCTAAGGTTTTGGGTGGCGCCACCCACGTGGCTCCGCCGAAGTCGCAAGCGCTGCATCCTGCCCCATACCTGCGGGTCTCTGGGCACGATGCGACGCTGGAGGAGATCGAGCAGTACCTCATGGCCATGAGGTCGCTCTCTTCTCCACTGGGCCCCACGGCGCCTTCGGGCCCTGTGGGCCCGGCTCCGGGGCCTAGCGAGTCAGGTGCTCCAGCACCAACGCCGTCGGCAGCTTCGGCCCCGGCGCCGCCAGCGACTTCGGTCCCGGCACCGCAGGCCCCGGCCGGATCCAGATCCGGGTCGATGCCGGTCGACCTTACGACCTCACCGACGCCGTCCCCGAGGGTGTCACCACCGGCGCCGACTTGGATCGACGCCGGCCCCAGTCCTTCTGTCGCTCCTGTTCAGCCGTATGAGACGGCGGTAGGTACATTCCACTTAAATGAACATGCCCCGATTGTTGATCCTGGCTACCAGGAATTGGGCGACGACGAGGACTGGGAGGGGTCTGAGGTCCCTCTGACCCGGGAGTGTCAGGACCAAGAGGATTGGACAGTGGAGCTTGGGGAAGCCAGTGGCCTGGACCTCTCTCCAGACACTGGTTTTGTCTCCCCTCCTACAGTGGCTGCGGAGGAGGGGGCAGCGTACAGTGTAGTGTTGATGTGGGCGGCTAAGGGCTTGAACATTACGCTCCCCTCAGCGGCCGTGAGGACTAATCTCCTCACCGAGATCCTCAAACCGCAGGCAAGCTCGGTCGAGCCTCTACTGCCGTTCAATGAGGCCTTATGTGACGTTCTGCTGGGCACTTGGTCCAAGCCCGCCTCAGGACAGCCTGTGGACAGGAACGTGGCCAGACGCTACCGCCCGGCTCCGGGTGACCCTAGCTTCCTGTCGACCCACCCCCGAGAGTCTGGTTATCCAGGCCTCCAACTCCCAGACCGCATTCCCGTCGGCTCCTCCCAACAGGGAATCCAAGAGGTTTGAGCAGTTCGGTAAAAAGGTGTTCTCGTCCCTGAGTTTGGGACTGCGGTCAGTTAATACCGCATGCCTCTTGGGCCGCTACACCCCACACCCTGTGGGACGCGGTTGCGGACATGCTGCCACAATGCCCTGAGGAGGTCTGGGCTAAACTCGCCCAAGCCCTAGCAGAGGGTCGAGATGCGGCACGGTACTCTATCGGGTGCTTACTGGATACCACCGATAATATGGGCAGAGCGATGGCTACAACAGTTGCGGTTCGACGCCACGCCTGGTTGAGGTGCGCCAATTTTTTGGCCGATGTCCAGGCTACTCTTCTGGACATGCCGTTCGATGGCCGTCGCCTGTTTGGCGACCAGGCAGACCACGCGCTTGAGCGCTTTAAGGACTCCAGGGCTACGGCCAAGTCCATGGGCCTCTCGGCCCGCGCCAGCAAACGGGTGCCTTTCGCTCCTTTCGTGGCCAAGGAAGGGGCGCCCCCACACGTGCCGCCAGCCACACGCCGCCTCAACAGAACTTTTAGCGCGGTGGCGGCCGTGGAAACCGCCGGGGAGGCGGTCGGGGACAACGGCAAGGCCAGTCCGCTCCCGCAGCATCTGCCTCAAAACCTTCCTAGTCCGAGTTTTCAGGCCCATGTGACGCCCGTGGGGGCCAGAGTTCGCCATCACCTCTCCCACTGGCGCACCGTCACATCGGACAGGTGGGTGCTGCAAATCGTCCAGAGGGGCTACTCCCTCCCCTTCGATACGACCCCAAATGCCATGCCACCGCAGTACCACCGCGTGTCATGGGACCACTTGCGACTTCTTCAGGAGGAAGTTACGGCCGTCTTGGCCAAGGGGGCCATAGAGTGCGTTTCTGGGCCAGAAGTAGGGTGTGGTTGTTACTCCCACTACTTTTTAGTACCCAAGAAGGGCAAAGGGGACCTACGTCCTATCTTGGACCTACGGAACGTCAACGGCTTCCTCCAGAAGGAGAAGTTCAAGATGTTGACTTTGGCTCAGGTCTTGGCTGCCCTAGACCCGCAAGACCGGATGGTGGCGTTGGACTTGCAGGATGCTTACTTTCACATCCCTGTCCTGCCGGCCCAATGGCGATACCTGCGGTTCACGGTAGGCCACGAGCACTTTCAGTTCACCGTGCTCCCCTTTGGCCTTACCAGCGCCCCACGGGTGTTCATGAAAGTGATGGCGGTGGTCACAGCTCATCTGCGCAGGTTAGGTGTTACAGTCTTCCCCTACCTCGACGACTGGTTGTTGAAGGCTGGCTCGCCCCAGACAGTCGTCTGCCACCTCCAGACGACGGCAGACCTCTTGCACCAGCTGGGGTTCTCCATCAATGTGCCGAAGTCACACCTGTGCCTCTCTCAGAAACTCCTTTTCATCGGAGCTGTTCTCGACTCGGCGCAGTTTCGGGTTTACCCGCCCGAACAGCGGGTTCGGGATATACAGGCTCTCATCCCAATCTTCCAGCCTTTATCCCGAGTCTCGGTCAGGTTGACGCTGCTTCTTCTGGGGCTGATGGCTTCCTGCATCTTTCTGGTGAATCACGCCCATTGGCCGATGCGGGCTCTGCAGTGGAACCTGAAGTTTCAGTGGGCCCAGAATCAGGGCAACCTGTCCGACCATGTCCTGATCTCGGAGGGCACTGCGAGACAGCTGCAGGGGTGGCTCACGGACAGAGATTGGGTCAACGGCAGATCCCTCTCCCTTCCCCAACCAGAGCACGTGGTTGTGACGGACGCGTCCCTCCAGGGCTGAGGAGGCCACTTGGGAGAGGCTGAGATCAGAGGCCTCTGGTCTCCGGCGGAGTCCCGGCTCCATATCAACCTTCTGTAGCTGTGGGCGATTCGTCTGGCACTGAAGGCATTCCTCTCCTCTGTCCGACGGAGTGCAGTGCAGGTGTTCATGGACAACACCACCGCCATGTGGTACTGCAACAAACAGGGCGGTGTGGGGTCCTGGACCCTCTGCCAGGAGGCTCTGCGCCTCTGGCAGTGGCTGGAACATCAGGGTGTGACCCTGGTCGTTCAAAACCTGGCAGGTTCTCCGAACGCCATGGCGGATGAACTCAGCCAAAGGTGCTCGATGGATCACGAATGGCGTCTGAACTCGGACGTGGCGCAAGGCATCTTTCTTCAATTGGGAGAGCCTTGGTTAGATCTATTCGCGCGTTGGAAGGCGGCACTCGCTCGGAGACGCAGTTCGAGGCATGTGGGCTGCTGAATTCATATCTGTGCATAGATCGCCACCTAGTGTTGGGTCCGGATGATTGCACATTGTTGTCCTGGAAGAGTCTTCGAAGTATCACGAGATAATTGGCTCCTCCCCTGGACTACAGTGCGCATGGGCATCGCCTCCATCCCCAGATTGTTTTTTTCCGCCATTGGGTTCGGATGTGTTTCGGTTCCCTCTGTCGGAACCGATAGTTGTTCAACTTCTATTCGAGACCAAAAGGTCTCTAGGCTGGGCGTCGGTATAGTTGCGTACGAGTTTCTTTTCTGACTCTCAGCTCCGATCTCTTGCTGCCCTTCCACGTGCTTTCGGCGCGGACGGGCCTACACTACACTTTTTGCTATGGAGCGAACTCCGTTTAAGAAGTGCCCGGTGTGTAACTCCAAATATTCACACCTCGACGTGCACCCTGTGTGCAATACATGCTTGTCACCGGATCACCATGAGGACAGCTGCATGGCGTGTTCGAAATTCCGGTGCAAGAAGACTTTGAAGATTCGTCGGGCCCATAGGCTCCAGGCTAAGTTATCGACTGCGGCGCCCCCACCAGACGACATATTCCAGGAATCTGTCGAGGTAGAAGACGACGGGCAAGGTTCGGGCTCTAGTCCCGCGTCCGAGGGGGAGACCTACGACGCGGGTGAGGAGAACTTTGACGAAGTCACCGACGAGGTAGGGGACGACGATCAGGCATTTGCCACTATGGGTGATAGCTCGGAGGAGGAGCATCCCCAACCAGACTCAGGGGTTATTCCCCTTCATACGGCCCAGGTCGAGGGATCGCCTTCGGGCCTTACCCAAGATCTAACTATGAGTCCTACGTCCCCGCCTCCGGGCCCGGTCACGGACATTTATGAGTCACCACTTACGTTGAAGAAAACGACAGTGAAGCCAACTGGTCACGCACCCTCGGATGCGAAACCGAAAGTGAAAGTTGCGCTGGTGAAGAAGGTTCTGGAGGCGTCAACTTCCAAGAAAACCAAAATGGCCGACTCGAAGAGCCACGCCAAGATGGCCGACCCGAAGCCCTCGGGGTCGGTGCCGAAGGCGAGATCGTCCGACGCGGCTGCGTCGGCTCCGAAAGGGGTTGTGGACCCGAAGACGGCTCCGAAGAAGCGTCAGGGCGACGACGCGCATAGCCATGGGGCGTCGGCCCCGAAGAAGGCGCCTGCGGGTGATCAGGCTCTCGATGCTGAGAAGTCGCTCGAGCCGGTCGAGCCCTCTCCGGCTTGGACGAAGAAGGTGGGCGGAATCCCTGCAGCGGATTCGAAAGGCCAGTGTGGTTCCCGCTTCGGGCACTGTGGCGCCAAAGCTCACGCCTAAGCCTGCGAAGGAGCAAACGCCTATCCGTTTCACCTTTCCTCCCAAGTCGGCGCCGAAGGCCTTCGCGCCGAAACAGGGTGGACCCTCGAAGGAGGTATTGGCACCGAAAGCTGCCTTGGTGGTGTCGAAGCTTCGACTCCAACCGCTTGCTGAAGAGGAACGTCGTGAGGTAATCATCGACGCCAACACCGGGAAACTGTCTCTCCTCAAGAGGAAGATCACGACGGAGCCGACGTTGGAACCTTTTAAGATCCCTCTCAAAAACAAAAGAGACTCTGCGGACTCTTCGGCGCTGGTGGAACCGGTGTCCCCACAAGCCCTAGGACACTCGCCAACGCATTCCGCCGCCGGCGATGCGGTCGAGGAAGACGCCGAGTACAACTATCCGGCGTACTCGGATCCGGAGGAGGAGCACGAACCTTGGTCAGCCGGAGGCGACCCAGAGGACCCGCAGTCGGGCCAGGACGCGCAACTTTTTGCGGCGAAAACGTCCCCGACTGAGGACTCAGCGGCCTTTAACGCTCTGATCGAGAGAGCTGCGGCTAACCACGACGTCGAGCTACACTCGGACCCCGTGGATGTGGACTTCCTTTTCGACACTTTCTCTGTAGCTGAAAAGTCAGTCAAGACGCTGCCGATGCTTAAAGGGGTGCTTAAACATGCGACGGAAGTGTTCAAGGAGCCCACCCGGGCGCGTGTGGTCAACCCTCGCATCGACAGGAAATATAAGGCAGCGCCCACGGATCCTACATATATCAAGGGACACTTGCCTTTGGACTCCTTGGTTGTTTCCAACGCTCGGAAGAGGGCGAACTCTCAAACTACTGGTGACGCTCCTCCCCCAGACAAAGAGTCCAAGATCTTTGAGGCCTCAGGCAAACGGATTGCTGCACAGGCAGCTAATATCTGGAGAATATCTAACACACAAGCCCTGCTTGCACGTTATGATAGGGCCCATTATGACACTTTAGAGGCCATACTGCAACACTTGCCTGACCAATACAAGGAGGCAGGAGAGATGCTGATTCAGGAGGGAAAACTCATTACGAATGCATCCATCAAATGCGCACTGGATGTGGCAGAAACAGCCTCCAGGGCTATCAATACCAGTGTGTTGCTTAGACGCCATGCCTGGCTTAGAATTTCAGGGTTCAAACCTGACATCCAAACTACAATACTGAATCAAACAGTGAATCCTGACCATCTGTTTGGCCCTGAGGTGGATGCCACCCTGGAGAAAATGAAAAAAGATACGGAAACTGCCAAGTCTATGGGGGCTTTACAAAGTCAGCAGTTTCGGAGTGGTTCCTTTCGCCGCTCAAATTCCAGAGGCACCTCAAGGGGACAGGCATCCCAGTCCACACAATATTACAAGACTAACACCCAAACCTCGTACAACAACAAGGGTAGAGGTGGTTACAGAGGCAATAACGTCAAGGGCAGGGGACGTGGAAACAATAGCTCCAGGTCCACCACCACCAACAAACAGTGACGTCTTGTCACTGCCCCCCGACCACACAACACCGGTCGGGGGGAGACTCCAGCAGTTCCTGCCGGCGTGGAAGTCCATCACCACGGACAGGTGGGTGAGGTCTCTTATCCAGTACGGGTACTGTCTAGAGCTTACTTCCATTCCACCGGACATACCCCCAAGGAGCCGTCCTATGTCAGGCGAGCACTTGACCTTGTTGCAGCAAGAAGTTCTAGTCATGCTGCAAAAAGGGGCGATAGAGCTCGTTCCATTGCAAGAGCGGGGAACAGGGGTTTACTCCCTGTATTTCCTGATTCCCAAGAAGGACGGATCCCTCAGGCCAATCCTGGACCTCAGGCCCCTAAACTGGTACATCCTCTCGGAGCACTTCCATATGCTCACGTTGCAGCAGGTGCTTCCCCTGCTTCAGCAGGGGGACTTCCTGGCTACGCTGGATCTGAAAGATGCCTATTTTCATATCCCCCTGCATCCTTCCCACAGGAAGTATCTCAGATTCACGATTTTAGACCAGCATTACCAGTTCAGGGTTCTGCCGTTCGGGGTCACCACGGCACCAAGGGTATTTACAAAGTGCCTAGCGACTGTGGCGGCGCATCTCCGTCGCCTCCACGTCTTTCCCTACCTGGACGACTGGCTCATTCAGGCAAGGACAGAACGACAGTGGGTCGACCATGTGTCACGCACCATTCATCTCCTGCACGATCTGGGATTCTCTCTGAACTACCCAAAGTCCCATCTCCAGCCCGCCCACGTGCGACAGTACCTGGGCGCGACAATCAACACTCTGGCAGCCACCGCGCAGCCAAATTCAGTGAGAATCGCCAGTATCCAGGCGCTGATCCAACGATTCAGACCCCAACACTCGCTTCCAGCGAAGGTGTTCATGCAGTTGATAGGCATGATGGCCTCCTGCATCTCCATTGTCCCGCACGCGAGACTACATATGCGTCCGCTTCAGGAGTGCCTTGCACGTCAGTGGACTCAGGCTCATGGGCAACTGACAGACCTAGTGTTGGTGAGCGGTCGGGCATACAACTCTCTGCATTGGTGGAATCCACACAACCTTTGCAAGGGCCGACCATTCCAAGAGCCTGTCCCACAGATTATCCTGACGACTGACGCCTCTCTCCAGGGATGGGGAGCGCATGTACTCCATTACACTGTGCAGGGACTATGGACACTACAGCAAAGGAAGATGCACATCAATGTGTTGGAACTGATGGCAATCTTCATGGCCTTGAAGGCGTTCAAAGTACATCTGTGCAACAAAGTCGTGTTGATCCGGACGGACAACATGACGGCCATGTACTACATTCAGAAGCAGGGAGGCACACACTCTCCACAGCTGTCTCATCTGGCTCAGAGCATGTGGAAGTGGGCCATTCAGAGGAACATCTTCCTCATGGCAGAGCATCTCCCGGGCAAGGACAATCAAATGGCGGATCTGCTCAGCAGGCACAGCCATCAGATGCACGAGTGGGAGATACATCCATTAGTACTCCAACCGTACTTCCAAAGGTGGGGTCATCCAGAGATAGACCTGTTCGCCACAAAGGAGAACGCAAAATGCCAAAGCTTCGCCGCCAGGTTCCCACACCCGCAATCGCAGGGCAATGCGATGTGGATGAACTGGTCAGGCAGATTTGCGTACGCTTTTCCCCCAGCACCTCTGATACCGCTGGTGGCACGCAAGCTCAGGCAGCACTCGATGACTCTCATCCTGGTTGCTCCAACGTGGGCTCGCCAACCATGGTACACCACGTTTCTAGAACTGTCCGTGGTGCCGCATCAAAGGCTTCATCTCACTCCCAGCCTTCTGACGCAGAGCCATGGCGACATTCAGCACCCAGATCCGCAACAGCTCAACCTGGCGATCTGGCTCCTGAAGTCCTAGAGTTTGGCTACCTCAATCTTCCTCCCGATTGCATGAACATCATTCGGGAGGCATGGAAGCCCACTACCAGAGCTTGTTATGCGGCTAAATGGAAGAGGTTTGTCATCTACTGTGCTAACCACAATATTGACCCGCTAGATGCTTCCATTCAAAACATCATTTGCTATCTTTTCCACCTGTATCAATGCAATCTGGCATACTCTTCCATCCGCATTCACCTGTCTGCTATGGCAGCATACCTCCAGAATAGGCAACACCTGTCACTCTTTAAGGTCCCTGCTATCAAGGCCTTTCTGGAAGGACTCAAAAGGGTCATTCCACCAAGGACCCCACCAGCTCCAGAATGGAACCTCAATGTGGTTCTTACGAGGCTGATGGGTCCTCCCTTTGAGCCACTGCACTCTTGTGAGCTTCAGTTTCTGACTTGGAAGGTTGCGTTCTTAGTAGCAATTACATCGCTACGGAGGGTTAGCGAGCTGCAGGCGCTCACCATCCAAGAACCTTTCTTCCAGGTACATGCTAACAGGGTGGTGCTCCGCACTAACCCTAAATTCCTACCCAAAGTGGTATCCCAATTCCACTTAAACCAGACAATTGAATTGCCGGTGTTTTTCCAAAACCCAGAGACACTGGCGGAGCGCATGCTCCACACCCTTGATGTTAAGAGGGCCTTGATGTATTATGTAGACAGGACAAAAGATTTTCGCAAAACCAAGCAGCTTTTTGTTGCTTTTGCCACACACCACAAGGGAAACGCTATCTCCAAAGCAGGGATTGCTAGGTGGATAGTAAAGTGCATTCAGATCTGTTACGCTAAAGCTAAGCGCACCCTCACTATCCCACCGAGGGCCCACTCCACCAGGAAGTTGGGGGCCTCTATGGCTTTCTTAGGTAACATTCCCGTAGAAGATATCTGTCACTAAGCACTACTGTGTAGACGTGCATTCCAAACAGCAGGCAGCTGTTGGTCAGGCTGTTCTAAAAACACTTTTTCAGACTGCTGCAGCTGGCACGGGCGGCCGCCGCTAATGGAGGGACTGCTATGTATTCTATGCACAGATATGAATTCAGCAGCCCACATGCCTCGAACTGCAAATGCTACTTACCAGTATGCATCTGTTCTTGGCATGTAGGGCTGCTGACATTCATATCGCCCACCCTCCTCCCCGGCGCCTGTAGCAGCTGCAGTATTCATTCATATATATACATATGCTCATAGCATGGTCATCACTCACATTCTTCACTCCATCTCTGCCAATGGCTAAAAACAATCTGGGGATGGAGGCGATGCCCATGCGCACTGTAGTCCAGGGGAGGAGCCACCTATCTCGTGATACTTCGAAGACTCTTCCAGGACAACAATGTGCAATCATCCGGACCCAACACTAGGTGGCGATCTATGCACAGATATGAATGTCAGCAGCCCTACATGCCAAGAACAGATGCATACTGGTAAGTAGCATTTGCATTTCGTCGCAAGTGGAGTTGTGGTCTGTTATACGCCTTTCCGCCTATACCACTTCTGCCCAGAGTGCTGCAGAAGATCAAGCGCGACCGGGCCCAAGTCATCCTTGTGGCTCCGGACTGGGCTCGAAGGTACTGGTATCCCAAGCTACTCAATATGTCAGTCGGTCCCCCGATCCGTCTGCCCCTTCAGGAGGACCTTCTGTCGCAGCAGCAGGGGACGGTCCTCCACCCGAGCCTGTCCAGTCTCCACCTCCATGCTTGGAGATTGAGCGGCGGCAGTTGAGGCCATTTGACTTGCCTCCTGAAGTCTGTAATGTTATTCTGGCAGCCAGGCGTGTGAGAAGTTGGCCTGATATATGATGCTCACTAGTTCTAGTGATCACCTTGTATCAGTCCAAACAACCCTTATGGTGATTGGTTGTAAGTCAACCTTATAGTCCAGCTATCCTAGTAGCTTGGACGAAAGCAGTCTTTAGGCTAAACTCTGAATGACATGTGAAGCCAGCTGTTTTACCACATATAACCCCTTGAATACCAAGTGAAAGGACACCACACAGGTTGTTATGAAAATAAACAGATATTTATTAACTAATATACACCTCTGAACTAGAGGGCTAAGCACATGACAATACTCAAAAGGAAATACGAGTTCGCACAGTATTTACAAGAACGCCTGAGGGGCGCAACAAACCATATACTAAATAAATGGAATGCGAAAGTCAATCAAAGGAATGGAGCTGTCTAAAGGTTGTAGGATCGCTGGGACCACACTATACTAACTGGAGGTAAGTAATAGGAGGCCCACGGAACGCGTGTGCAGAGTGTGAACTCACACGCGAGATGCGTACAATCGTCTATGGACAGTACAGTTTAAAGAAAAGGTGAGTATGGACGTCCCTGACTAGGTAGGACTAAAACGACTGTGGAACTAGACACTATGAGAGTCAAGCTAGCCTTGAGCACCGAAATGCTCGTGTTACCTCACCCACAGGCTGCGGGTGCATAGGTGCCAAGTTGTGTCGGGTTCCGGCATTGAAGTCTATGGAGCCTGGAGGAAAAGATGCTGCAGGCGGTCAGGAGGAAGATGTCCGGTGTGATCCAAGGGTGGATCAGTGAAGAGAAGAACCTGAAAGCAGAGGGCACAAAGTTCAAAGTCACTAGCCAGTGACTGGAGTGGAACCAGATG
Organism: Lissotriton vulgaris; assembly: GCF_964263255.1. Lineage (NCBI taxonomy): Eukaryota > Metazoa > Chordata > Amphibia > Caudata > Salamandridae > Lissotriton > Lissotriton vulgaris. Next base: position 359,576,879 of record NC_141696.1, on the reverse strand, counting down.
TCGTCGTCGCGATCAGGTGAAGGTGGACGCTTGTCTCTGCAGCCATGTGGACCATGTGGTGTCTTCGACGACCAGGATGGAGGCACGAGCTGTCCCACGCAGGCTCTCGCTGTCGGCGGTGTCGTCTCCGGATTCGGGTTCAACAGGCCTTGGCAAAGGTAACCCACGCGGTGAGTGGAAACGGCATCTGGAGTGGACCAGGAGGGTCCGGGGTGCTCCTCTTTTGGAAGGGAGCAAGGGCCAGTCTGGAGCAACCAGACCAGCAGCAAAGTTGTCGGAGTTCGTCGTCTAGGAGGTCACAAGCCAGCCGGCAAGTGACCAGACAACGCGTCGAGCAGCCAACAGGCAGAAGGGCCCCACGCAGATCTCGTGGATGCTGGAGGGCTGATCTTCGATGCAGGAGCTGCTCGGGGTCGGGGCTTCTCAGTCCCCAAAGCACTTGGACGAGGATGCCTCTGAAGTCGTGCTGGAGCGAAGTGCTGCTTCTTCCAAGATGGCCGGTCCCACGTGTCTCGTCGCACCCACGGGTCTCAGCTGTGCTGCAGATGGGGGTAGAGATCGGAGAGGTCTGGGAATCCGGGTCTCGTCGGGCTCTGAAGTCTGGATCCTTGCAGAAAGACGACAAAGGGAAGCCGCTGTACGCTGATGGTGCCTGCTGGTGCAGGGTGGACACTCCTTGCCCACAAGGGAGATATCTTCAGTCTTCTGTGGAGCAGAACGTCGAAGTCCAGAGTTTCTTCTTGGGAAGTTGTTCAGGATAATCTGATTTGGAATGGGACCAGCTCCTACCTTTATCCGGCTAAAGGGGGCTGCACTACGACTAGGCCCCTCCTCTGGGTGGGACCAGGAAGGGGGGTGGTTACACCCTTTTTCCTTTGTCCGGTCTTGCGCCAGCTCTGGGGCTGGAGTCCCCCAGGAACTGATTCTGACCGGCGTATGCACAGGGCACCTTGTGTGCCCCAGGAATGTCTTTCCTTTGAGCCCTGTCCTACCTAAGACACAATATCCTGTCTAAGGGGGTGCTCGCACCTCCCAAGGCAGGAAACCCTTTGTCTAAGCCTCCCTCGCTGGAAGGACTCCCAGCAGCAGGGGGTCAGACTTGTCTGTGGTGGCAGCATCCATTTTGTGATGCTGAGGCTCGAGTTAACTTTAACTGGGGTACACAGTTACATACATGTCGTGTCCCTCTAGAAGGGTGGAATGCTAACCCCGTCGCCAGAATTGGCGAGGGGTTAGTATTCCAATTTGTATGACAACTTACTCGACATGTTTTGATAATGCTATGCCAAAGTTAGCATTTGACCGCGAGGTACATAATGCACTTAAGAGTATATGGTATAGCGTTATCATGGAACAGCTATTAGGACTTGGTTCCGCAAGCTGCAAACGGGCTCAGCTCATGCCAGAGCACAATCTCACATAATTCCATGCACTCTGCCTTCAGTATTGATAGGGCCTGCCATAGGAGTGACTGATAGGAATATATGTGTCCATTTTAGGGTTAGATATAGGAATACTATATCTAAAACAAAGGGTGATTACACCACCTTGCCCCAGCTGTCGTGCAGCCAGTTGTGTCAGATTTGGATGGCCAGCCAGGGGTGGTATAATACATGCTGCAGCCCCTGGTAGGCCCTGGGTACACCTATGCCCTGGATACCTAAGGTATGCTGTACAGGGTCTGATAAGGTGGCCCAGTACCAATTGGTAAATGCACCTAAGGTACATGCTTGTAAATTTAGAGGGAGAGCAGTGGGCCTGGAGCCCTGAATAGCAGGGTCCCAGGTCAACTAAGTCGAAAAACCAGCAAAACACCAGGCAAAAAGTTGAGGGCAACCATAGTCAGATATCCACCTTCCTACAAGGCGTCCCTCCACAAAGTCGGTATACGCCTGCCGGTGGAACAGATTTGTGTCATGGTGCACAGCAAAGGCTGTGGATCCTCTTTCTGCCCCTCCTTTCTGAGGTTCTTCTCTTCTTTCTTTCTCTTGCCCAGCAGGGCTCTGCTCTGGGCACTGTCAAGGGCTACCTTTCTGCCCTTCCCGCCTTCCTAAGGCTACCTGATCAGCCTTCCTTGTTCAAGTCCCCTATTGTCACTCGTTTTCTGAACGGCATCACACACGTTTCCACCTGTCCCCTTTGTGATGCCTCAGTGGGACTTGAACCTGGTTCTTACTTTCTTGATGTGCGCTCCCTTTGAGCCACTTCATTCTTGTCCTCTCCGTCTTCTCACTTTGAAGACCGCTTTCCTAGTTGCCATCACCTCCGACAGGAGAGTGAGTGAGCTCCAGGCTCTATCTTGCAAACCTCCATTCCTATCTTTACACCCGAACAAGGTGGTGTTGCGTACAAGACCCTCTGTCCTGCCCATGGTAGTCTCTGCTTTCCACATTGGACAGTCCATCACCTTGCCCTCCTTCTTCCCGCTTCCGCATCCCTCAAAGAATGAAGAGCGGCTCCATCGTCTGGACCCAAAACGTGCGCTTTCATTCTTTATGGATCGCACACGCCAGTTCCGGGTGCATGACCAACTCTTTGTTGGTTACGTGGGTGCGAAGAAAGGACGGGCGGTGCATAAGCGTACCATCTCTCGGTGGGTCGTCTTATGCATCAAGACGTGCTACTCCTTAGCTAGAAAGGAGCCTTCAGTTGGGCTGAGGGCCCATTCCACTCGGGCCACGGCGGCTACTACTGCCCTGGGTCAGGGAGTCCCCCTGCAGGACAATTGCCAGTCGGCTACGTGGGCCTCACTGCGCACCTTTGCGAGGCACTACTGCCTGGACGGTCCAGTCCGGAGGGATGGCTTCTTTAGCCGTTCCGTCCTCCAGGACTTTCTGGTGTAAGTATTGGTTCGCAGACCCACCACCGGGGTTGGGTTGGGTTGGTATTGCTGGGGTATCTATTCTAAGGTAAGGAATCTAATCCTAACCTGTTTCTTTCAGATGAACAAGTTACTTACCTTCGGTAACGATATATCTGTAAGAAACAGTAGTTAGTATTAGATTCCTTACCGCCCCACCCATCCTCCCCGTTCTGCGAACCGATACCTAGGGTTAAGATCATCCCCTTTCAGGGCCCTAGTTTCTTGGCACCAGTGTTCGTTCTAGCATGGCTCTGCGTATCTGGCGCGGAAAAGCTGTGTCTAAGAACTGACGTCAGCGCGCATGGGCGGCGTCTAAGTACTCCGACGACGTCACTCCGGCGCAGCCGACGACGGACGCGGAGCCAGAGACGACGCCTAACGACGCGCAGGGGTATTGCTACGCAAAAATTTCCGGATCCAGTCTGACGCCTGGGGATATTCTAAGGTAAGGAATCCAATACTAACTACTGTTTCTTACAGATATATCGTTACCGAAGGTAAGTAACTTGTTAATCAGTTCTTCCAAGTCACACTGTGCAGTGGGGCACCATAAAGCTTTGGGCTTTCAAGAATGGTCCCTTGCCCACTCCCAAATTAAGCTTTACCCAGCTGTATTCAAAGCTACAGGTCAGCGGACACATGTCACTTAGCAGGAATTCATAAAACACTCCTGTCACTTTGAATTAACCCACAATGACTTTCATACTTGTGCCCATTGTGCGAGTCGCAGCGTTTAAACCATGATGACTCTCTTTTATACTTGTTCACATTGTGAGAGTTGCAGAATTAAACCATTGTGACATTTTTTTATACTTGTGCACATTGTGCGAGTTGCTGAATTAAACCATGGTGACTTTTTTTATACTTGTGCTCATTGTGCGAGTCGTTGAATTAAACCATGGTGACTTTTTTTTATACTTGTGCACATTGTGCGAGTCTCATCATTAAACCACAGTGACATTTTATGGTTATACACACTGTGCGAGCCGCATAGTTAAACCAGGTGACTTTCACACTTGTGCACACTTACCGCAGGTCCAGACACACGGGGCGTGCACAGAAAAAGATGCAAGGGCGCTCTGCACAGCGCCGTACTTTGTGAGGCGCGATTTACCTGCCCTTCAAGCAGTTTGCAAAAAACACAGTTGATGAACAGAATGCAGAACAATGTCTTACATTCACCCCAGTACAAAGATCTGGGCCTAAATCCATCGCTTTTTTGCACTCCACACCACCCTCGGTCAGACACTGGCTATATGCAAATCAGCCTTGACCCTGTGCCTCATGGGAACAGTCCAGCCCGAAATACAAAGCCATGTCTTTCCTAGACAGGAATCAAGCATCCAAGGACCAGTTTCTGGCTATCAGCCTTCTTCAGCCTGGATAGCTTGACTCCAGTGATGTGGAGAGCCTGGGACTCACGTCTGAGCATACCCAGCCCACTCGGGGTGAAAATTGCAAAAAACACAGTTGATGGACAGAATGCAGAACAATGTCTTACATTAACCCCAGTACAAAGATCTAGGCCTAAATCCATCGTTTTTTTGCACTCCATACCACCCTAGGTCAGACACTGGCTATATGCAAATCAGCCTTGACCCTGTGCCTCATGATTTACCTGCCCTTCAAGCAGTTTGGACCGGTTGGTTGTACAGCTCGTGTGCACATCCATGGTGCACTTTTAGAGCTCTCGCAGCACTGCACTGCTGGCCGTTCACTAGCAGTGTCTCGCGAGCCACAGGCGTGTAGATTTATTGATAAGGGGATGTAAGTGTAAAATACTACATCTGGGGCGTGTCCTAGTGAACCGCAGCGTGAGCGCAGGCGGGGCGCCCCGAGATGTGCGCTCCATTGGTGCAGCGCGAGTGCACGGGTTCCCCTTAGACATTAAAGTGGTCAGTGGCACGAGGCACTGCACAGCACTGCACATAACGATGACATCTGCAGCACTGCGGCAGGTATACAAATAAAATGCTTGTGCAAAAACACGACGTGCTGTGCCTCCATAGGGACATACATGCTATATGACACATGATGGTTCTTTGCACAACACGAAGAGCACAGGCTGGTTTGCACTGGCCGGATGAAGTGAACCGTGTACACACCCCAACACGCGCACTGTAGTGATGCAGCAGAGCACCCATGAAGCGCTTTAACCTGCACTGAGCAGGTGGGCATGTAAAGCGCTATATTCATACTAAATGGAGCGCTCGATAAAGCAGTGCTGTTTGCTTCACCCCATGTGCACAATCATAGATGCATACATTTGCCGAATGTGCAATTTGGGGTGGCGGGAGGGATATTTTTTTTCCCTACTCTAGTTTTGCCACAGAAGATGGATGCAAATAATCTGCCTTGTCAAATATGGATTTTTTTTCTAGCAGGTTTGCAAGTCAGATTGTTGCTTAGAGGTCCCAAGCTGGGGGAGGGGTAGGGGGGAGGAGAGGTCGTCAGCAGAGAAGCGTTTCACCCGGAAGTCATGAGAGGTCCTCGGTAAGTAATGACAGTTGTAAACATCTGTCCGACAAAAGTGGCAGGCGGTTTTAATAATTTTCCAAAGGTTTCTTTGCGCTATGTAAAACAAGCTGTGGCCGTGGAATGTGAGTTCTTATAGGGGAGGGAGGGAAAGTGAAAGCGCGCAGGGCTGTGTTGACGTGGGGACAGGAGATGTGCACTCGAACGGAGTGCAAATCTCATGTCTGTACCCGTGTACATCGCCTGTCCGCGCCTGCCACCTCCGGTCTCCCTTCCAGCACCAAAGCGGCAACAATAGAGTCTCTCTAGTGAAGCAGCACATGCGCTTCATTCGCTAGCGAGACCTAACAAGCATTTGCAATGAAATAGGTCTTGCATTGACGCAAGTTTGACCTATTGACATTGCAAATAGCAATTCCTTTTATTTTTGTTTTCTTTTTAAAAACATAAATAAAAGGCATTATTTACAATGCCAGTGCCTAAAACTTGCGTAACTGCGAGACCTATTGCATTGCAAATGCTTGTTTTGTATGTTTGCATGATTCAGTGCTATTGTGTGTTCTAACGTTCTTCGCCTGCCAGTGCTTCTGTGCTCGTTGATGCAACTGTGTGCTTTGCTGCCAGTGTGTGTTAGTCACACTCTCTGCAGGAGGGCAGGTGGGTGCTGCGGCTCACTCTCTGCAGGAGGGCAGGTGGTGCTGCGGCTCACCCACCCAGCAGGAGGGCAGGTGGGTGCTGCTGCTCACACTCTGCAGAAGGGCAGGTGGGTGCTGCCAGTCGCTCTCCCTGCAGAGGGCCGATGGGTGCTGCGGCGGGGGCCCCTCCCCGCTCTTACAAGAGGCAGGTTAGGGTCTTCCACTGGGCAGCAGATTATCACCGCCTCCCCAACTGCATCCGCCCTGCGCCGGGAAACCGCCGCAGCCCTCTCTCCTCTCAGAGCTTAGGAGTGCCTCAGTTTCTGATTAATATCCGATGTAGGTGCTAATTCTCTGCTTTTTTATAGCTGTCACCAGGTGATGTATGAGACTTCACCAGGGGGTCGCATGGAAAAAATCAAACGAGACAACATTAAAGTTAACAATAGACTAGATTGAATATTATTTGTGGGTCCAAATTTCACAGGTTGCAGGGGGTGGGGGAGGAGTAGAGAAGTACTGCTGTTCGAGGAGGGCACACGCAACAGCTCATTTAACCAACTAAACAGGGACGAGTTTATTGGTGGGACCAGAGGGCGGGCAGATAGCCTGATTCTGTTCGATGGATGATACAGTGACATCTGTATCGGGTGGAATATTAAGGCATTGGACAGAAGACTCCTGTCAGGGAACTCACTAGAGGAAAAGGGGGGGCTGGGGGGGGGGCTTCTACAAATTTGAAGGGGGGTCGCGGATGGATGCTTCTAGAACACGACGTAAAGAGGGCAGGGGCAGAAGGGAGTTGGGGGTCTCCAAGGAAGGAGGCTACAAATGCAGAAGGTGAGATCATTGAGGTCAAAAGAGGGGGCTGTAGACAGAGCCGCGGAGTACCCGGGGGATTCTCGGGGAGCACGTGCTGATAGTGGGGGAGTGAGGGGTTCTAAGGACGGTGAATACAGAAAGGAATGGTGGCGAGCATTGGGGCTTAAAGCAGAAGGTCACATATGGTGAATCGCGCGCGGTGTGAGCATTTTTTCACCCCACTTAAAGCCCTGCATATACCCCTCACTGCTGCACACACTGTGTATCACAATATCACCTTTTAGTTCTTATGTAAGTTTTTCTATCCTCACAATGAGCCCTTTTAATAAATAGTTTTGATGAGCACCGCTGTCATACAGCCAACAGACCCGATTTAAGCAGCAGACTCGCCAGCTATTTTTTTTAGCTCAAAACGCCATTATTTAACCACTTGGCTGCTAAGGCAATATTTTTCTTTTCATTGAATTTCCATTGAAATCAATGAAAAGAGCATGACGAGTTACCCTTGTCATTAGCGGCGAAGAGGTTAAGCAGTCTCCTGATCTGCAAATTGCCTACCTCTGCTTTAATGAGGGTCTCTGGGGAAAATACAATACCCAGACTTTCTTTTAAACAAATACTTGCCTACATGTAAAAATAATAGATGTAGACCCACACTTTGCGAACATAATGCAACGTTATGGTGCTCGTTGAAAAAGCGGGTGCCCACCCCACTATTATCTTTAATTTGGAACGGGAGCTTACACCGTATTGCAGCCGGGGTATTGAGGAAATCACTGCCGCAGCCCGGCTAAGACAGGAAGACAGGAAGCCAGGCAAACTGTGTTGGGACGGGGGTGGGGCCGCAAGAAGACCGGAAGCAGACTGGAGTCTACCCCGCGCTCCTGTGCCTGTGAAGCCAGCCGGAACTAAGCGAGCGTGTGAGTCAGCGGGACTCGTGTGCTCCTGGAGAGCCCCGCCTGATGCCGATCCTGACCGCTGATGTGAGAGAGCCCGGTGAGCAGGGACTCCTTGAGGCCTGGCGGGAGTCAGGAGCACAACAGAGGGGACCAGCGAGTCTCTAAAGGAAACTCCACTGGTGCGTGCCTGCAGAGCGGAGTTACCGGCAGACCTGATGAGGAAAGACCTGCCTGGAGAACAGCGGGGGAGTCCTGAGTCAGCCCGTTGAGTGAGGGGGATGTTTAAACACAATGTCTGTTCCCTGTGTCAGGCTTCCACGGTCCGTCTCCTTGGGGCTGTGCTGAAGGTCCTATAACCTCCCTGATAGAATCCTCCCCACGTCTGAAATACTACTACAGACAATGAGAAACGATTCGACTCGGGAAGGAAAGGATAGGGACGGCGGGGAGGGAGAGCGGTAATGACAAAACACAATACAGATTATCACACTCCTTTCCCTACAGACTCAGATGTTATCTATACACCTATCATCTAACCCCCCACCTCTTTACCTGTGAAATGTAGTTTTGTAAATAGAAGATAGACCTTAATGAGGTACCTGGGATATTTCTATGACTGCAAGAAAAAGAACAAGAAGCAGTTGGAATAATCACATGGCCACATTATACCATAGACAAGATCATATCAGTACTTAAACATACCATTTCACGTTCTAGCATGTATTTGTATTGATATCCCCAATAGTTACGGTACCCCTCTGTCTTATCTCCTATGTGAAGAAAAGAAGAAACAACTCGTATTTAAATCATAACCAAAACGATACAGACAATCTTAATTAGTGCTTAACTTGAGTCTGATAGAGAGTAATGTTCTCTCCCTGACGTCTAGAACACCTAGACCTTTTTGTGAGTGTCGATTGTTTCATAGATCCACCTCCGGGCCAAGTACATAAAAATAGAACTCCAAATCCCAGAGTTACGTTACTCACAATACCCCTGGATTCACTTCTCCAGAATCTCTCTCACAGACTTGGAATCCCGCGAGTATAAATGCTTTCTCAGCCGAGAAAGCTTCGGTCCGGTTTCCAGAATGCTCACGCCAATGCGTAAGAAACGGACCGCTTTTACCGTGCTGGCGTGTTCTTTGCTGTTTCCCAAAGGCACGTCTCACCCTCCAGAATATCCTTATCACAAGTACGGCTTCACAGCAACCAGCATGTAAATCCATGATGTTGGTCCATAATAATCGGCATCGCCGATAAATCCGGTAAAACATTTATTTCCGCGTCGCGTTTCCGACATCGGAAACGGAACGCAGCCCAAGGCATGCCGGGACTTGTAGTTCTTTGGCTGCTCGCTCCGTACTACGGACCCGCTCAGCCTATTCATTGCCGAATCATGACACCCTGTGTGCCACTGTTTCACCCCGCATTAAAAAGACGTAAGGGGGACAGGAGATGTGCATATCGCTTGACTGTACATGGTGAATGCGCGTGTTCACATTTCCAGACCGTCCTGAGCGTGCCCATCTCCTGTCTCCCATGAGAGGCAAGTCAGTGACAATAGATCTCGCTGGCGACAGCGCTTCGCGCTGCGGTCCCCAGGTGAGACCTAAAAATGAATGTGTCCATTTGTAACTAAACTGGTGCTCATGTAAAGCGGTCTGATACCCAATTTCTCGGGTCTAGTTCGCTATATAAAACTCTTAAAAAAATTAAAAAAAATAAAAAAGTATAGACTTACTATTCCTAACTCTACATCTACGTATTATTGAAAATGTATATATTGTCACTGTGCATATATGTGGAGTTGAGTATTGTAAAACTTTGCTTACCCATAGAAACGTACCATCCTATTTTTGCCCTGAAATACTTGACACAGTATTTTGCCAACACAATATTTTAACTCTGTTATTTTGTCCAAATTCATTCCCTACATTCCCCCATTTAAGTCTGACATGCTGCGCCTAAGATTGTAAGTGTGGCTGCTGCCTTTGCTCTCTGCCAACCAGGTAGGATGTTGCAGAAGTCGTCCACAGACTCTATGCCTCCCACCTTTAACCCCTCCCACGCTGGTGACGGAACCGTTCCGTCACGCCCCTCGGGTGGGCTGTGCTGGTGACGGAACGGTTCCGTCACGGCCGGCTCGCCGCGCCTGCGCGGCGTTGATTTTGCCCCTGCGCGGCGCGTTCTATTGAGCGGGCGGGGCCGTAACGGAACCGTTCCGTCACAAGCACAGCTCACCCGAGGGGCATGACGGAGTGGTTCCGTCACCAGCGTCGGACCGCTGCGTGGCCCCCCTGCCCCTTAGCACTGTGGCGGAAAAGCCGCTGCAGCGAAAGGGTTAAACTTGATGCACTGCACTGACCAAGAGAAGCACAACAGTCTTGTGGTCTTTGAAGTGTTGTGCCTCCAAGAACTGAGATGTGTGGTGGTGGCATCTATGACCTTTGACTAGCCTAGTCCCCTGACACACACCTGTAACCTTTGGGTGAGCTCTCATCATCGTTACAGTGGGGTGTTTGTGTTAAGCACTGAATTTGCATCACAGAGAGTACTGCCACCCTCACTAACTGGCCTTGGTGTCTGCAGGTCCATTGCAGTGGCCAGGTAGAAAGTTTTGCTACACACCCAGCACTGGTATCTCTCTGCAGCAGAGAGGGTAAACTCTAATTGACCACTGCCACAGAGATATGTGGTCTTAGACCTCTGATTGTGGGCCAAATTTCAGATTGCTAACAAACTGGGTATGATTAGGTGAAAGAACTTGAGTCATATATAGGAGAGTAGGGTCTGCAATCCTATGGTCACCCCAGATTTTTTGCTTTTTGCTTCACTGGTTTATGACTTTCCCTGGCTGTGGGCCTGCTAATCAGACCCACAGCCTAGCTGTTCTCTCTCTAAATTGACATCCATGTACTTTAGGTGCATTTACCAATTGGTATTGGGTCACTCTTGTAAGTCCTTGTACAGTGTACCATAGGTAGCCAGGGCATAAGTGAACCCAAGGCCTACCAAGGGCTGCAGCATGTATTATCCCACCCTTGGCCATCCAAATCTGACACAACTGGCTGATCAATCAGCTGGGGCAAGGTGGTGTAATTACCCTTTTTTTTATATATATAGTATACCTATATCTAAACCTAAAATGGACACATATATTCCTATAAGTCACTCCTATGGCAGGCCTTAACAATCCTGGAGGCAGAGTGCTTGGAATTATGTGAGATAGTGCTCTGGCATGAGCTGAGCCTGTCTGCAGCTTTCGGAACCAAGTCCTTTAGCTGTTTCCATGATAACGCTATACCATATACTCTTAAGTGCATTATAATCCTCGCAGTTATTGCTAACTTTGGCATAGCATTATCAAAACATGTCGAGTAAGGTGTCATACGAACTGGAATACTACCCCCTTCAGTACTGGCGACGGGGGTAGCATTCCACCCTTTTAGAGGGACACGACACGTATGTAACTGTGAACCCCGGTTAAAGTTAACTCGAGCCTCAGCATCACAAAATGGATGCTGCCACCACAGACACAAGTCTGACCTCCTGCTGCTGGGATTACTTCCAGCGAGGGAGGCCTGGACAAAGGGTTACCTGCCTTGGGAGGTGCTAGCACCACCCCAGACAGGATTTTGTGTATTGGGTAGGACAGGCCTGAAAGGAATGAGACATGCCTGGGGCACACAAGGGTCCCTGTGCATACACCGGCTCAAACCAGTTGCTCGGGCACTCCAGCCCCAGCTCTGGCGCGAAACCGGACAAAGGATAGGGAGGGACCTAGTCACAGTACAGCCCCCTTTAGGAGAATAAAGATAGGAGCTGGTCCCATTCCAAATTAATTATCCTGAATTGAATCTACAAGAAGAAACTCTGGACTTCGACGTTCTGCTCCACAGAAGACTGAAGAAATCTCCCTTGTGGCCAAGGAGTGACCACCCTGCAGCAGCAGGCACCATCAAGCGTCCTAGCGGTTCACTTTGTCGTCCTTCCTGCCGGAACCAGACTTCAGAGCCCAACGAGATCCGGACTTTCAGACCTCTACCTACATCTGCAGCACAGCTGAGATCCGTGGGTACGACTAGACGCGGCCATCTGAAAGGAACTGCACTTCGCTTCCAGCACGACTTCAGAGGCATCCTCGAGAAAGTGCTTTGGGGATTGAGAAGCCCCAGCCCCGAGCAGCTCCTGCACAGAAGATCATTCCTCCAGCATCCACGAGATCGGCGTGGGGCCCTTTTGCTTGATTGCTGCTCGACGCGTTGTCTGGTCACTTGCTGGCTGGCTAGTGACCTCCTAGACGACGATCCACGACATCTACACCGCTGGTCTGGTTGCTCCAGACTGGCCCGTGCTTCCCTGCAAAGGAGAAGCACCCCGGACCCTCCTGGTCCGCACCAGACGCCTTTTCCACTCACCGCGTGGGTTGCCTTTGCCAAAGCCCGTTGACACCAAATCCGGAACCAACACCGCCGACAGTGAGAGCCTGCGTGGGACAGCTCGTGTCTCCATCCTGGTCTTCGAAGACACCTCCTGGTCCACGTGGCTGCAGATTCAAGCTTCCACTCTTCACCTGATCACGACAACAGCATCTGGTTCCTTCCTGGTTCCACTCCAGTCACTGGCTAGTGACTGTTAACATTGTCCCCTCTGCTTTCAGGTCTTCATCTTCCTCGATCCACCCTTGGATCCCTCCGGACATCTTCCTCCTGGTCGCCTGCAGCATCTTTTCTTCAAGGCTCCATTGACTTCCACGCAGAAACCCGACGCACTTTCACACCTATGCTCCCGCAGCCCGTGGGTGAGGTAACGAGAGCATTTCGGTGCTCAAGGGTAGATTGACTCTCCTAGTGTCCAGGTATCCAGTCGTGTTAGTCCTAACAAGTCGGAACTGTCTATTACTTACCTTTTCGTAATTTGTACTGCCCATTGACTTTGTTGCGCATCTCGCGTGTGAGTTCACACTCTGCACACGCGTCCCGTCGGCCTCCTGTCCCTCACCTAAGGTTAGGGTAGTGTAGTCCCAGCGATCCTACAGCCTCTGGACAGCTCCATTCCTTCTATCGATTTCCTTATACCATTTACTTAGTATATGGTTTGTCTTGCCCCTAGGGCACCATTGTAATTTGTGCAACTTAACATATTTTTCTTAAGAGTCTTGTCATGTGCTTAGCCCTCTGATCTCATAAAGAGTTCAGAGGTGTTTTGTTAGTAATAAATATATTGTTTATTTTCATAACCTGTGTGGTGTCCTTTCATTTGACATTCAAGGGGTAATATGTGGTAATACAGCTGGCTTCACATGCCAAAAGAGTTTAGCCTAAGACTGCTTTGTCCATGCTACCATTAGGATAGCTGGTCTATAAGGTTGACTTGCAACCAATCACCATAAGGGTTGTTTGGACTGATACAAGGTGATCACTAGAACTAGTGAGCATCATATATCAGGACAACTTCTCACATGCAGGCCCTAAACTACTTCCTCAAGAAGGAGAAATTCTAAATGCTGATGTTAGCTCATGTCCTGTCTTACCTGGACCCTGGAGACTGAATGGTAGCATTGGACTTAAAGGATGTCTGTTTCAACATTCCCGTCCCCCCGGCATTACCTGCAGTTCATGGTGGGCCACGAGCGCTTTCAGTTCACCGTGATCCCTTTTGCCCCTCTGGTGTTCGTCAAGGTGATGACGGTGGTTGCAACTAATCTCCGGGGATCAGAGGTGCCAGTCTTAACCGATCTTGATGATGACTGTTGAAAGCTGGCTCCCCTGAGGCTGTTCTCTCCACCTCCAGACTATGACGTATCTCTTGCATTCCCTGAGATTCACTATCAACATGCGCAAGTCACACCTGACTGCCTCGCAGATGCTCCCTTTCAATGGCGCTGTTCTGGACACAGTGGCATTTCGGGCTTATCCTCCTGAGCGGCCAGTCCAGGATTTTCAGAATATGATACAGATTTTTCATCCTCTATCCTGGATTTCGGTGAGGCAGACAGTGAGGCTGTTGGGACTTATGACCTCCTGCTGGTAACTCATGCCAGATGGCATATGCGGACTCTACAGTGGCACAGCATCAGGGAAACCTTTTGGACCCTGTCCAGATCTCGGAGGGCACTGCAAAATATCTGTAGTGATAGCTCACAAACTGCGATTGGGTCAGTGGCAGACCCCTCTCCTTTCCCCAACCAGATCTCATAGTAGTGACAGATGAGCGACTCCTGGGATGGGTCGGCAATAAGAGGACTCTGGTCTCCGGCGAAATCTGGACTCTAAATCAACTTGCTGGAGCTCCATGCAATCTGACTGGCATTGAAAACCTTTCTACCCTCTATCACGTGAAGGGTATTGCCGGAGTTCATGGACAACATCCCTTCCATATAGTACTGCAACAAACCGGGAGGTGTGGAGTTGTGGTCCTTTTGTCAAGCGGTCCTGCGTTTCTCGACATGGCTTGAACAACAAGGCATAACCCTGGTGGTTAAACGCCTGGTGGGCTCTCAAAATGCCTGAGAAGACAAACTCTGCTTCGATCTCTAACGGATCACAAGTGGCGTCTCCAACTGCCGGTGGCGCAAGGTCCCTTAAAACAGTGGGAGAGCCTTGGTCTAGATCGGTCTGCCTCTTCCGAAAAGACGCACTGTCATCCGTTTTGTGCATTGGAGTTTCCAAGGCGACACTAGCTTGGAGCCGCTTTTCGTCTCGAGTGGAGCACAGGCCTCCTATATGCCTTCCCGCCCATACTGCTCCTGCCCAGAGTTCACAAGAAGATCAGGATGGGCCGAAGTCATCCTTATGGTTTTGGATTGGTCAAGGAGAGGCTGGTATCCCCACCTACTGAGCCTGGTCATCGATCGTCCGAGCAGGCTATCGCTTTGGGAGGATCTTCTGTTGCAGCAGCAGCAGGGGAGGGTGCTGCACCGAAATCTGTCTCTGCCTTCTTGTATGGAAATTGAGCGGCGTCAGTTGACAGCCTTCGACCTTCCTCCCACAGTCTGTAACCTCATCTTGACAGCCTTGTCCCTCCACTAAGACTATATTCGCTTTCCGTTGGAAAAAGTTGTGGCATGGTTTTCAGAAAGACATTGATCCCTTTCTGAGGTTTTACTTTTTATTTTTTCCCTTGCATAGCAGGGCTCTGCTTTTCTTATGGGATATCCGCCTTCTCTTTTTGGCCTTTCTGCGGCTGCTTGACCAACCCACTCTCATCTCCTGTTGTACATAGGTTTCTTAAAGGTCTTGTAAATTTCTTCTCTCCTTCACCATGTATCATCCCTCAGTGGGACTTTATTCTGGTGTTATATGTTCTCCTTTTGAGCCTCTTCATAATTGTCCCCTCAGGCCTCTGACTATTAAAACTGCCTTCCTTGGGTTGATTATATCTGCCCATAGAGTAACTGAGCTGCAGGCCTTCTCGTCTAGGCCGCCTTACTTTAGAGTCTATTCTGACAAACTGATGCTATGCACAAGGGCCTCCTTTCTACCGAAAGTAGTTAACTACTTTCAAATAGACCAATCCATTACTCTGCCTAATTTTCACGCTGCTCCACATACCTCTAAAGAAAACGAGAGACTCCACAATCTGGGTCCAAAAACAGTGTTGTTGTTCTGCCATGACTGCACACAAGTTCCGGGTGTATGACCAACTCTTTGTTGGGTATGCTGGTGTAAAGAAAGGGTTTAAGCGGGCCATCTCGAGATGGGTCATGCTCTGCATTAAAATATGCTATGCATTGGCCAAGCAGGAACCTCCAGAAGGTTTGTGAGCTCCTTCCACCAGAGCTAAAACTGCAACCACAGATTTAGCTTGCGGAGCTCTGGCCCTGGACATCAGCCAGGCAGCAACGTGGGCTTCCCTGCACACTTTCAGCAAATATTACTGTCTGGACAGTGAGGTGCTTAGGGAAAGGCACTTTGTTCTTTCGATCCTGCAGGACTTGCTTGTTTGAAACTGGTCCGCAGACACACTACTGGGATGGTATTGTTTGGGTATCTAGGAATCTGCGGCTAGAAACCTCTATCAGAGGAACAAGTTACTTACCTTCGGCAATGCATTATCTGGTAGAGGCTATATCTAGGTGTAGATTTCTTACTGACCCGATAATGGATTTCCTGTGACAAAGCTTATCACTTTCAGGGCCCTCGTTTTCCTCACCAGTGGCCAGTGTTCTTCATGGCTCCGCTCTTCTGATGTGAAAAGTCGTGAAAAGAAACAGACATCTGCTCGCCGAGATGGCACCTTTATAAAAGATTCGTTTTTTTAATTCTGCTCTGCATGTTCCTAAAAGCTGGGACGATAATGCCTTTAACACATCAAACCGTTTGTTCATGTCACATTCATGAAATAAACAAAAAGTTATCCAGAGAACATTTTTCTCAAAAACGCAAAATATAGCTATATTTTGGCTATTATCTCAGTCCACTCTAGGTGAATCCACACACCCTGGAGGCCTTTTAAATCCTCAAAAGGTTGGAAAAAAAGGACTCGAATGTGCAGTGGATAGCTAATGTGGACAAAAGGTTATAGAGGCCTAAACACCAACTACCGAAAATAGCCAAAAAAGGCTTAGCAAGGAAGAGGGGGGTGACCTACTAGTGCAAGATTTAAATAAATATGCGTTCTATATTTGCTACTCATAACTAAATATGAACATATGCAACCTAAAAAGGGGAAGAGAACAAATTATAAAATCTGAAAGAAACAGGTTAGTGTTAGATTCCTTACCTTAGAATATCCCCAGGCGTCAGACTGGATCAGGAAAGTTTTCATCAGCAGTACCCCTGCCCTGCGCGTCTGTATGCATCGCCTGTGGCTCTGCATCCATCGTCGGCGTCGTGATTGCCGAGATGACGTCGTCGGAGTACTTAGATGCCACCCTTGCGCGTTGACGTCAGTTCTTCTTTTTTCCGCGCCCGCAAGCGCAGATCAGGGAAGAGCAGTACTCCAGTCAATTTTTGACTACGTTTTTAATCTCTTTTGATCACTTTTCGAGTCGACCCTCGACTCTCTTTGCCGCTAGGGATGCCTGTTTTTACCTTGCGAGGACTGTCACCGCTTAATGTCGGTAACAGACCCCCACTGTCAGTGCCTTTATTGCCATATGGCCTACCATGATAAGTGGTGTCCCGACTGACAGGCCTGGACCTCGAAGGCTAGATGGGAGCGGTCCCATAAGCTGCTCGAGCTCCGCTCGAAGTCTCAATTGAGGAGGAAGTCGAGGGACCGGTCGTGGAGCCACAGTAATTGCCGCTCGACGAGCCACCACCACTCGTTGGTCTCAAGTCCTCGGGTAAGTGGAGGCATTCGAAAAAGTTGAAGAGGCGTCATTGTGCTTCCAACTCCTCTTCCCCCCCCCCCCCCCCCCCCCACCCCCTCCCATGCTTGCGCGATGCGGCCGGACGACACCGCCCATGCGGCTCCGTCTGAGCTGCAGGTGCCGCGTCCAGCTCCATACCCGCCGGTCCTTGGGCTGCACGACACCGGAGGAGGTGAGCGCATTCCTCTCTGCCATGAGGTCACGCTTTCCTCCATCAGAACCTGCTAAGGTGCTTTCAGGCCCTGCGGGTCCGACTGGGGGCCCTAGAGGGCGGACGGCCCTGACACCGTCGGGTGCTTCGGCGCCGTCGACGACTCCGGTCCCGACGCCACAGGATCCAGGCCGTTGCCAGTCGACCTCACGACTCCTCCGCTGGCGCCGACCCCAAGGGTGTCGCTCCCTGCGCCGTCTCCGGACAACGTCGACCCCAGTTTCAGTTCGCAGAAACGGCGCTGATGGGTGAGGCCTTCACCCTTGACCCAGCTCCATCATTTTTGCCTGATTATCAGGAGATGGATGACGAGGAGGACTGGGAGGGGTCTGAGGACCCTCTGGCACTGCAGTGCCAGTCGAGTCAGGACTGGGCAGAGGAGCTAAGGGAGGCCAGTGGTCTGGACACTTCACCCGACACTGGGTTTGTCTCTCCTCCCTCCGTGGCTTCTGAGGAGGGGGCTGCTTACAGCGTGGTGTTGAACAGGGCGGTCAAGTGCTTGGCTCATGAGCTCCCTGTGACGGCCGTGAGGACTAACCTCACTGAGGTGCTCAAACCGCAGGCAAGCTCCTCGGAGCCTCTACTGTGTATCGGAACGTGGCCCGACGCCACCGCCCAGCTCCGAGCGACCCTAGCTTTCTGTCCATGCACCCCACCCCTGAGAGCCTGGTGATCCAGGCCTCTATGTCCCAGACTGTATTCCCGACCGCTCCTCCGGATCGGGAATCCAAAAGGTATGATCAGTTTGGGAAGAAACCGTTCTCCTCTCTGAGTTTGGGGCTGCGGTCTGTCAACACCGCCTGCTTTTTGGGCCGTTACACCTACTCTCTGTGTGGGAAACGCTTTTACTTAACTGTTTACAGCTTAGGTCCCAGGACTGAATCCAGGATCCAGTCCTTTGGTTAGAAAAGTAATCCTTAAAGTAATCAACTGCATTTATTTAGAAAAACCCATTGAACTCCATGTTAAATTGTGTTTAGAATTGTGTTGCCTATTGCAACCACTGTAGCTATTACCTTTCTGCAAAGTAACTACCTAAAGTAACTCATATTGAGAAAACTATATTTTGATACCTGTTGGTTCTAAAATAAAACAACTATATCTTTTGGCCTAGAGTTCAGTTCTTGAGTGTGTAAAACCTTTTGCTGACTGAGTGGGTACAGTAAATGCTTTACACTGTCCTCTGATACTGCCATACTGCTACCACTTTATAGACTATATATTTTGATATAAAAACAATTGGCCTTGAGTTCAGTTCTTGATTTTGGGAAACCTTTTGCTGACTGAGTGGGTACAACAAATGCTTTACACTGTCCTTACTGCTCGACCAAGCTACCACTTTAGAGAGTAAGGTCATATCTGACTTTAACCTCTGTTATACCGCTGGAGATTGGGGACTCTATACACACTGTACCTTACTTGGGTCCAGTATATATAGAGCCACTTTCTTACACCGTACAATTTCTGTGAGAAAACTCCGACCTGCCCAGGAAAATCAGCTTTATTTTGGTTACATCCGTCTCTGAAAACACTGTTCGTTTATTTCAAGCATCAAGTGAGTGTTGGAAGTCTATTCAAGCTTCTTTCCTAGATCGTAGATATGCTTTTTCTTTCATGCCAATCAGGCATCTGGACAGCCAGCATTACTTGTATGTTGGAAAGGTACTCCTGCACACTTTGATAGATGGCTCTGGTATTGTAGTGTTTACTCCCATATGAAATGTAACTTGTCTTCTAACAGATGGCTTCTAACATTTTAAATCTCCTAGAAATGTGTTAAAAACTATTAGGATACATTAAAACTGCATCAGTTAATAGAGGGATGTCGAAATGAGCAGGCATGCTTACTTGCATGCTACTTGCTTCTCTGGAGATGTTCAGGCCAAGCGAGCCAATTTGCCTATAGTTGGAAAGTGTTTTTTTTTTTTAGCAAAGTCATCAGTTTGATGGAAAAAGAAAAAAACAACTGCGTAACACTAGGTCAGTTGCACTTTTGTGTCTTCCTTGCTAATCTCTCCGTTTTAACCAAAACTATGACATTGGGAGCTGGAGATGTCAATTGAAGGTATGCTGACAATAGGCGTATTCAAAAAAGGTGTCTCATTAGTCCTCAAAGACATTTCCCTAAGACTTTTTAGTGATGATAGGTGAGTGTTGGGAAAGAGACCTAAAGAGGTCGTAATGTGAAAAAAATGTTTGTCTCTTGTCAAGTATTTAAAGAGTCTGTTCTGGGTTGCCAGCTACTAAGCATTGTCTGTTTGGGTGGAGGTAATGCCCCCAGGAGTTTTAAGACACTATACATTGGGCAGAGAGTCTTTAATTTAGAATGTTCAACTGGGAGCCATGGAGAGTCTGTACCGCTAAGAGATGGTGTTTTTTAACTTGTTTGAGTTGATCGAAGTCTTAATGGAGAGGCCTCTGCGTTTAGCATTAGCCCCTGTGGAGATTAACCACTGTGAGAACAAGTATCACCCGTTGATACTTGAGGAATGAGGTCAAGGACAATTGAGAAAGTTAGCTCCCTTCCTTTCTCATTCTATGATACGTTCAATTGTAGCAGCAACTGTCATCTCACGGATCGATTATGGGAATGCCCTGTATCTTGGCCTCCCAAAAATGTTGACAAACAGACTCCAGGTCGTAATGAACGACGCCGCACGGCTAATCTTCGGAGTGCCCAGACGAACAAAGGCCTCCCCTCTTCTCCAAAACCTTCATTGGCTCCCGGTTAAGGAGAGGGTTGAGTTCAAGAGCCTCTGTATAGCGCATAAGGCGATCTACGGCCATGCGCCGGCCTACATCAAAGCTCGCCTGGAAGTTTACAACCCGACGAGAACACTCAGATCATCAGACTCTCAGTTATTGGTCTGCCCCCGCTACAAATTAGTGACTAAGGGAGGGAGAGCCTTCTCTGTTCTGGCCCCCCAATTATGGAACAAGCTGCCTGAGGGGCTACGCAGGGAGATGAATCTCCTACGGTTCAGGAAATCACTGAAAACCCTGCTGTTTAGAAGAGCCTTGATTGCAGTGTAGTCCTGTAGCTGCATCTCTCTCAGGAGTGAACCAAGTTATTGTAATGACATCGATTTCCAAGCGCTTAGAGGCCTGCAGGTGATTGGGCGCGCTATAAATCTAAACTAACAATAACAAGTTGCCCTGGAGAATTTATACAAAATTGAAGGCATTCTGTCTGTTTGCTGGTGTTTCATGACAAGGGATAGATTTACACCAAGGGTGATTACAGATTATGTAGGGAGCGAGTTGGGTTCTGTTGAAGGTGGGGCATCTAAGTCAAATAGAGATTCTCCTAGATGCCTATTTGGTCGACGGTGGAACTGTACTTCTTGTTTTCATCCTGAATGGATTGGAATTCCCATTTTTTTCCTGTTCTCCTGTCATTATTCAAGTCTGATTTTGATTGCCTTTATTTGGGTTTCGAGATATACATAGTCACTTTTTGTAACTATGATACTCTATTCAAATTGTCCTACTCTTAATCCCAGCTGGTATGCCAAGTTAAGGTGCCATCCCAATATTTGGTAGCTGTTCCATTAAAAAGCGAGGTGCCCGATGATACATAGTAAGTGGAAATGACAATGTATGGCAAGGTCATGCATGTACATTCTACCTCAGTATAAAAACCTACCACTACTGCCATTTTGATCATGGTAATGAATGAACTGTGATTTTGATGAACCACATATTTTATTGCAGGACCCCTCAGCTTACTTATTCTATCATGGTTATATTCTGTAGATTAATATGTTGACCAATTGACTACCAGGTGTTTAATCTAATCTAACATTCTAAATGAAACCTAGAAGGGCTTGGAGACTTGCTATCTTTATATAGACTTTCGAACATAAGGTCTGAAACAAATAAAATGCACACTTGAAAATTTGTCTATACTACTAATATAGTTTGTCAGCGTTGAAATATTGGCTGATACATTAGGATGTGTTGTCCATACTTAAGTTTATAGTTTCTTATTTACTGCTGTTAACCTTTTCCCACCTTGCCTTGTCTTAGGTGGAAATTCATGAAGACTTCATTCAGTCATGCTTTGATCGTTTGAAAGCCTCCTATGATACTTTGTGTGTTTTGGATGGTGACAAAGACAGTATTAATTGTGCAAGACAGGAAGCCATAAGAATGGTTCGTGTATTGACAGTTTTGCGGGAGTATATAACAGAATGTGACAGTGACTACCATGAAGAGCGAACAATTCTGCCAATGTCCAGGTTTGTGAAGAACCACTAATAACGTTAAAAACATTGATTGCAAAATTTGAATATATTTTAATGGTAGAAATTCTACCTTTTTAAATGTTCATCATGTTGTAACCAGTTTTGTCAATTTAATAACATTTCAGTTTTTTTGCAGTTTAAAACTACACAGGTTCATTTAGCTTTTCCTTAATGGGGTTCTGTGCATGCTCAAACCTTCTCTTCAGAACTTGTAATATTGTGATGTTTATTGTTAAATATTTTATATTAAAAAAATATTGTATTATTTAAAAAACTCTGAAACGAAGATACACTTTGCTTGAAGAGCTTTGATGCTGAATCTGTAAAAAGAGACAACTGCTATGCATTTAAGCTTTGCCCACTAAAAGCTTTTTGAAGGAACCTAGTTTTATTAGATTATAGGAAAATGGACCAAAATGAAACAAAAGTTAACCGTCTGCTTGCATGTAGTGTTGAACTTTATTCATTTGTTTTCTTAAAGAGTAAGGGTTCAAAATGTCAATTATTTTTTGGGGTAACTCGGATGCGAAACTTGACTGTCTAGCTAATACTAGCACATTTTGTAAGGTGTTTGCGAAGTTCACGCTATGTCCTTTAGCATAAATACTCAAAATGTCAGACAAATGGTGTGAAATTGTGCATGACGAGAAATGCAAAATTCCAAAAGTTCCAAAATTGAACATGAAAACTCATTTCACACTTTAAAGAAATCCTTTAAAAAAAAAAAAACGTGCTGCAAACAGCACCCAGGGATCCGAAATGTAAGCTTAGCCGACGATTTATCATGCTGGTACTAACAGTAGTAAAAAGACAGTGATTTACTGGATTAGTAGCAAAGCTCCCACTAGGGAGAAGTGGGAGGGAGATTTGAGGGAGTGAGCAACTGCAGAGATGGAACATATGAGAAGAACGAGGAAAGATGACAAATTACTGGATATGCTGTTCGCCTGGGGAGTAATGATGCAGGATTTTTTGGATCCAGGGTTGAGTTTACAAAACAAGTCAGTGGGATGGGTAGATCAAGGTGGGCCTATCACAGCGCTGACCTTGTGATACAACCTCAACTGTGACAGAGCGTCACACATCAATAAGACAACATAAACAGCAACTAAAAAACTCGAAAAGAATGTGGAATAATGAGGCTACTGCCTCGGTATCCAAAAACTCTCCACTGTCAGAAGACATCTGACAGACGAAAACAAGACACAGACTTGGTAGATCAAAAACAGGTGGGCCAAGGTCATGGTTTGATCTAACTTACCCCGTTCTGGTGTTACTGAGGTGTTTTATTATTGGCTATTTGATACAATATTTAATGTAATAGAACTGTATGTGGACTGTGGTTTCATTGATATGGAAGCTGGTTGGAGTGAGTGGGATGGGGCATTGAGTGTTGTTATTGTTGCAATGGTTTAAAATGGATATTTGAGATGACTGCTACAGTAATATCTAAACAGCAGTATCCTAAATGTGAATTCTGTTCTTGAACAAAACTCTAATAAAGATATATCCAAAAGTACCGCAAACAGCAGTCGGTTGGATTCATGTAATTCGTGTTCCACTTCACTATAGCTAAATTCTTGCCGCAGATGATGCATTAATTATTCGATGTGTCATAATAGCATACTTTCTGAAATTCTGTGTACTAAGAGGAACACAAAATTACACAAGTGTTTGTCTTTGTATCAGAAATTTCAGCCAAGCTTAAATTATTTTCAAGTTTACTATTCCGTCAATCTGTACGAGAACATAAAGTTCGTATTTGCTGGGTTTCTGGCAAGGATACTAGGATGATAACAAACGGTAAAATTCATGGAGTTTAGTGGCACCTCCATAGTGAATTCTACCTGGATTGTGTGAGAAGCTGGCCTGATATGATGCTCACTAGGTCTAGTGATCACCTTGTATCAGTCCAAACAACCCTTATGGTGATTGGTTGTAAGTCAACCTTATAGACCAGCTATCCTAATGGTAGCATGGACAAAGCAGTCTTAGGCTAAACTCTTTGAACATGTGAAGCCAGCTGTTTTACTGGACAACAGCTAGTGGGAAACCCACTGGTATACCAAACACACTGCGAAAATCATTTAAAAGTATAACAATGAAATCACATGAAACTGTACATATTAATCACAAATTAGCCAATGAAAAGATTCAAATTTAAATCATGAATAAATCAGCTTCTGTATTCATATTCATTTTTATGAATTACATCAAAGAATGTTTTATGAGTTGCAGAACTTTTTCTGTGCTGCAGAAAAAACAATTCACAATGTAACTATTAACTAGACAATGTGAGCATTGCTGTCAAAAATGCAAAAACTGATAATTATAAATTCATTATTTTAGTTGCACAATCAGAAAACAAATGTGTAAAGGCCCAATGCATTTCGGGTAGATCCCTTCTTCAGGGGCACTGTAAAAAATGACAAACTAAAACAAAGAGAACCAACAATAAACATCATGTCAAAGGTTCGTATATACATACTGTTACATCACATTTAGAAGATGCAAATAATTCACTGTCCAATGAACTATTACAACTGTATTAGGCAGAGAAAACCTTGTGTCAGCTCAAGGTCAAGAGAAGAGAAAACATCAAGAAAAGCAACCACCAAGGGTATCTGCATGCATAAGAGTGCTCGAAAACTGTGCACCTGTGTTTAACTCAATTCTAACTGGTGACGTAATCGTGAACTGTGACTAACATCACCACAACCGACAAAACCTGGTCGTATGAAACTCACTGCGTGTTTTCAGTTGTGTAAAACTCGTCTAAGCTGGAATCCTTAAGGAGTATACAAGTTGCCTCACTCTAAATAAACAACAAAATGAGGAGTTGTAAAAATAATGAAATGCTGAAATGACTGGACAAGTACCAACATCTAGTGTCGTCCCGTGGAAAACCTGCACAACCACACTTACTGTAATACATGCTGCATAGGGAATCTTCTCTCTTTAGTAAAAAATGAAACAATTCTCCCAGGGTGCTGCGTGTGGCCACAATCGACATCCAGTCAAGAAAACACAACTCTTCTCAGTATACAGACATGCACCAGTACCTCAAACCTATAGTGAAATGTTTAGGTGCGATAAGTAAACTCACCAGATGTAACTGTACCCGACAGATGTAAAGATCCGAGGTAGTAAAGATTTTTTCTGTAGTCAAATAAAGCGCTAATGTCTATATGGGCGCTGTACTGGGTGAAAATCTGCGAAAAAACCAGCAAGAAACCCACCTCGTCTTAATGTTGTAACTGACCATAGTACCTCGAATCTACAAAGAACCTTGGTAACATGCTCAGGCGTACTGCATAAGGAGAAAAACTCACTGTGTGCAGCTGCACTCGGCTAGTTTAGGGCTTCGTGATGATTCAAGCGAATGTATTAATTTAGGAAAGCTCGTTCTGTAATGTAATATGGAAAATCCTTAAATAAGCGCCCCTCGATGTAGCGCATAGCGTGGTGATTATCTGAAATGCGGAAAAGGTATAGCCGCGCTTACCGTGTAAAGAAAACAGTTCCCCAAATCCACTGCGTGGCTCCCGAAGGTATAAACCAGACCCGAGTGAAAGCCCACTAACCTATATGAAAACGACGCGACGTGGCTCTGATAGACATAAAAATGGGACTGTCTGAATCCGCCATCTTAGAGTGGTGTAACAAAAACTACTGTGCTGGGAAACTGTTCAGCATCCACATTAGAAACGAAGCTAACACTTATCGGTAGCTAGAACAGATATAGAATTAATGGTGAGCCTCACACTCCTACATCATGGGCATGTGAATGAACCCGCCTCAAGTGCTCGTGTAATTCAATCGCATTAAAAATAGAAATAGACAATGTTACCACTTGTTGAGGCAAAAAAGAGGAAGATGTGTAGCTGTTTTACCACATATAACTCCTTGAATATCAAATGAAAGGACACCACACAGGTTGTTATGAAAATAAGCAAGATATTTATTACTAACAAAACACCTCTGAACTCTTTATGAGGTGAGAGGGCTAAGCACATGACAAGACTCTTAAGGAAAATACGATAAGTTGCACAAATTACAATAGTGCCCTAGGGGCACGACAAACCATATACTAAGTAAATGGTATAAGGAAATCGATAGAAGGAATAGAGCTGCCCAGAGGCTGTAGGATTGCTGGGACTACACTACCCTAACCTTAGGTAAGGGGCAGGAGGCCCACGGGGCGCATGTGCAGAGTGTGAACTCACGCGAGATGCGTAACAAAGTCAATGGACACTACAAATTACGAAAAAGTAAGTAAAAGACCGTTCCGACTGGTTAGGACTAAAACGACTGGATACCTGGACACTAAGAGAGTCAATCTACCCTTGAGCACCAAAATGCTCTCGTTACCTCACCCACGGGCTGCGAGTGCATAGGTGTGAAAGTGTGTCGGGTTTCCGCGTTGAAGTCAATGGAGCCTTGAAGAAAGATGCTGCAGGCGACCAGGAGAAAGATGTCCGGAGCGATCCAAGGGTGGATCGAAGAAGATGGAGACCTGAAAGCAGAGGGGACAATGTTCAAAGTCACTAGCCAGTGACCGGAGTGGAGCCAGGAAGGAACCAGAGGCTGTCGTCGCGATCAGGTGAAGAGTGGACGCTTGACTCTGCAGCCACGTGGACCAGGAGGTGTCTTCGACGACCAGGATGGAGGCACGAGCTGTCCCACGCAGGCTCTCGCTGTCGGCGGTGTCTGTTCCGGATTCGGAGTTAACAGGCCTTGGCAAAGGCAACCCACGCAGTGAGTGGAAAAGGCGTCTGGTGCGGACCAGGAGGGTCTGGGGTGCTTCTCCTTTGCAGGGAAGCGAGGGCCAGTCTGGAGCAACCAGATCAGCGGTGTAGATTTTGTGGATCGTAGTCTAGGAGGCCACTAGTCAGCCGGCAAGTGACCAGACAACACGTCGAGCAGCAATCAAGCAAAAGGGCCCCACGCAGATCTCTTGAATGCTGGAGGGCTGATCTTCTGTGCAGGAGCTGCTCGGGGCTGGGGCTTCTCAATCCCCAAAGCACTTTCTCGAGGATGCCTCTGAAGTCGTGCTGGAAGCGAAGTGCAGTTTCTCCAAGATGGCCGGTCCCACGTGTCTCGTCGCACCCACGGATCTCAGCTGTGCTGCAGATGTAGGTGGAGGTCGGAGAGGTCTGGAAGTCGGGATCTCGTCGGGCTCTGAAGTCTGGTTCCGGCTGGAAGGACTACAAAGTGAACAGTTAGGACGCTTGATGGTGCCTGCTTGTGCAGGGTGGTCTCTCCTTGGCCACAAGGGAGATTTCTTCAGTCTTCTGTAAAGCAGAACGTCGAAGTCCAGAGTTTCTTCTTTGTAGTTTCAAATCAGGATTAATCTAATTTGGAATGGGACCAGCTCCTACCTTTATTCTGCTAAAGGGGGGGCTGTACTGTGACTAGGTCCCTCCCATGGGTGGGACCAGGAAGGGGGGTGGTTACACCCCCTATCCTTTGTCCGGTTTTTCGCCAGAGCTGGGGCTGGAGTGCCCCAGCAACTGGTTTGAACCGGGGTATGCACAGGGACACCTTGTGTGCCCCAGGCATGTTTCATTCCTTTCAGCCCTGCCTATCTGGATACACAAAGTCGTGGCTGGGGTGGTGCTGGCACCTCCCCAGGCAGGAAATCCTTTGTCCAGGCCTCTGTTGCTGGAAGGACTCCCAGCAGCAGGAGGTCAGACTTGTGTCTGTGGTGGCAGCATCCATTTTGTGATGCTGAGGCTCGAGTTAACTTTAACCGGGGTTCACAGTTACATACATGTTGTGTCCCTCTAGAAGGGTGGAATGCTACCCCCATCGCCAGAATTGGCGAGGGGGTAGTATTCCAATTTGTATGACACCTTACTCAACATGTTTTGATAATGCTATACCAAAGTTAGCATTTGACCGCGAGGTTCATAATGCACTTAAGAGTATATGGTATAGCGTTATCATGGAACAGCTATAAGGACATGGCTCCGAAAGCTGCAGACAGGCTCAGCTCATGCTAGAGCACCATCTCACATAATTCCGAGCACTCTGCCTTTAGGATTGATAAGGCCTGCCATAGGAGTTACGTATAGGAGTATATGTGTCCATTTTGGCGTTAGATATAAGTATACTATACCTACAGCAAAGGGTGCTTACACCACCTTGCCCCAGCTGTGTGATCAGCCAGGCCAGGGGTGGCACAATACGTGCTGCAGCCCCTGGTAGGCCTTGGATGCACCTATGCCCTGGGTACCTAGGGTACACTGTACAGGGGCTCACAAGATGATCCAGGTTCCAATTCGTATGTACCTAGAGTACATGGAATCCATTTTAACAGAGAGAGCAGAGGGCCTGGGGTCCTAAATAGCAGGTACAAAGAACAAAAAGGGAACCCTGAACCTACGGACAGGTAAGGGGGAACAACCCACCAGGGAAGTCAATAATTGTAGCAACATGAAATGGAAGTTCCCATTATTCTAATGGACCAATAGGTTCCAATATACACAATTGCCCACAGAACAGCTGGTGATATTAGATCATTGTATTGTCATGTATATATATTTGAAAAAAAGCAGGGCCCCAGGTCAAATAAGTCGAAAACCAGCTAAACACCAGGCAAAAAGTTGGGGGTAACCATAGTCAGATATCCACCTACCTACAGATTTCATATTGTATTTGTACCTTGCCTTTGAAGCAGGTCCTTCTACTCCATCTTCTACCATAAACGTTTCAGATTCCTGTCCTTCAACCGGGGGGGGGGGGGGGGGGGCATGGATGATTTCCTACACCTGGAAATGTGTTTATTTGGCGAATTATAGAACCTGGTATCGTTAAATTCACATTCTGCCTTAGTTGCCTTGGGTCACGGCATTTCCCCAAGTAAAAGGTTCTGGGGAAGTGGTTATATAAACTAGTCCCTCCAGTCATTTTTTTAATGATGCCTTGACAGCCTTAAATGAGTCTTCTAGTTTAAGACATGACCATATCACATGGAAGAAGGATGCAATCTCTTGTGTACATTTATGGCAGGTTTTATGTATATTGGGTTGATAAAGTGCAGTAGCGATTATGTATGTCTCTTGTAGAAATCTAAACTTTATTTAAAATCTTGCATATATAGATGTTTCTTTGGGAATCCCTGAATACTGTCCCACATATCCTCTTTGAACGTTCTGTTCAAGTGTTTAGCATCTGAGTTTGGGGCGATCTTCATTCACTGCAACTCTGGATTATGGCTACATACGCTTGTGTCATTGATTTCCATCCTGTGCCCAATGTAATATACATAGCAACTTATCTACGGGGGCTCATAAGATTAGTTTTCCCTTTCTGTTATATGGCATGGATAAGTCTGTAATTGTCCTGCCATCAACCCTTTCACCGCTAAGGTCTTCAGATGATGTCAATTTCCTGGCTTACAGAGTTAGGAGAGTCCCACCTCAAACTATGTTTTCACCCTACCTGCATTAACCCATCTACATTCTCTAATGGGAGTTCAGGGATTCAGTTTTGTTCTAGTATGTGTCCCTGCAGCCCAAATCGCAGGATTTACCAGTATGGAAAGTTTTGTCTAGATGGAGGTTTCCCACCACAGCCCCATTGCAAATGGAATTGTTGCCAGTGTTCGTGTTTCCCCTCATTAGTACTAGTTTAACACTTGACTGCAGCACTCGGCTACTGAAGGTGATAGTTAACCTTAGCATAGGAACTGCTTTTGCGTGGCCCATTCTACAGCCGGCGGTGGATTATGTGGCTAGTACGGTCACGCTTTAATTATGTGGAAATGCTACAGAGGCAGAATTGCATAATTCCAGTGGTTCTGATTAAAATCCTGTTAACAGTTCTTAATGTTGTCCTGTTTGTTTTTGCATTGAAGCATAATGGCCTCTTTACTGTTTACTAATTAAATTATGTATATCTGCCTTTAAATTTTCCTCATGCCTCTTGCTCATCTTTCTATCGATCTCCCATTGCTTTCTTTTGTGTCTTCCCCTCATCTCTTGTTCTGTTTCTCCTGCTTATTCACACTTACTCTTTTCCTCTTTCTCCAGTTCACTACTGTCTTTCCACTTCTCTTCTCAAATACCATCTTCTCTCTCTCTCTTCTTGCTCCTTTGTTGCGTAGCCCGCCATGCAGGCAGTTGTATTTGACTTCCTTTCTATATGTTCCGCATTTAATTGTTGCCAGAGCTGTCTGTATAGAGTTGTTAATGATCAAACACATTGTGACCGTTTGTAGTTCTTTAATGGTTTTACTGCTGATAACCACTATGCTTCCTTTCGTGACAGCACAGTGATTTCTTCCAGTGGTAAGCTGGTCTTATGGTCACAGTTTTGATTGAAGATAATGCGCTTTACAAATGATTTTTCTAAATTAATGAAAGTATTTTCCACTATATTTTCAATTTCCACTTGCTCAACTACAAAGTGGGAGGTTTTATGTTCAAACTAGGCCATTTCTTCACTGTCAGCACCCCTTCTGATTCCATGTCCCAGCATCCATTATCCTCAACTGGTTGGGAACATGCCTCTGGCAAATATTGACCTGCTTGCCATCAACCTGTTTGCATTGACTTGAGTCAGAGAGACAGATGATAGTACTAGCTGGCAAGGCCTGGCCGGACCACTGCACCACAGTTCTTTCAGACTATCACTCTGTGGACCAGAAAAGGGGATTGACACCCGGTTGACTATCTCCATTTTATCGGAGTTAGGTTTTGCTGAATTAAGACAGCAATCAATTGACAGTAGCTGATATGTATGCCTGAAAGACAGGACTTGGGCAACAGTAGCTTTTCCATTGTGTCAATAGCTTGTGAAAACAAGAAGCCACATAAGTAAATGAGGGGAGCTAGTGGTGCAAATTTGTTGTTGATACATGGGATTAAGGGGTGATCACTATGAGACCTAAGGTTGACAAGTGTTGAGGGTGGATTGAAAAATTTAAAAAAACTATGCAAATGCCCTCTACATGGAATTGGTCTAACATGATGGAAGACTGTAATTGAAGCCTACAGAGAGATCCAAAACAAAAACGGAAAGCAGCTACAGCCTCCCCTATCCAGGACTAGCCATAAATCGGGTAGTGGGATATGCTGGTCTAAAACCGTCTTTGAAGATTATTAAATGTGGCTTCTTTTTTGAAGGAGGGAGAGCTGGACATTGATCACACCTTTCAGATGTGTCTTCAGAAAAACGAGACAAGATATAAAGTGATAATCTGCTACAACCCAGAAGTCAGCTGTAGCTGTATTCAGTAGCACAACAACAACAAGCTTCCAATTGCTGGCACCTGTGGCAAATGTAATTGATGAATTGCTGATGGTGGGAAGCAATGGTAAAGTTACTTTATTTATAACTTCCATACAAATGTATTTAAGGGGAGCTCTGTTTTACCTTTAAGCCTGGCACACACAGTGGTTACAGATAGCAAAGACAAAAATAATTAGAGCATAAACATTGATATATTTCAACCCAAATGTGGGATTCCACAATGTTTTCAGAACAAATTAAGCACCACGTAGAATACTGCCTTAGTACAGGCATTATAACCACTTTTTAACTTCTGATAAAATAAACATGAGTCTTTATCTCGAAGAAGACACCCTCTGAAATCAAGAAAGTCATAAAAAATCACCTGGAGATACGTATCTTTCCAAACTAGTTTTATTGAAACCTTTTACAAATTAAAGTAGTACATCAAATTGTCAGCATGGGACAAGAGTCCAGTATACCCGAAAGTGCAGAGCACCTTTGTGAGGAACACTGACAAGGAGCCATAAATACAGGCTTTGCTAATTTATATATATTTGGCAAATATCTTTCAATGGAAAAAAAGGACAATTTTAATTGCATTTTCAATTTTGTTATGCCCATGACCCTGTTGACAAGCAGGTTTTGATTTTCACTCCATTTCTCTTCCTGCAGGCCCTTCTAATAGGGTAAGACTTGATGTTAAATATAAGCATAAAGTACTTAGTGTTGACATTTAAAGATGATCTGTAGGCTTTGCTGATGCCCTAGACATTAAGAGGACCCTGAACATACATGATTGTCCTCGACTGTGAGCTCTGTAGAGAAAAAGTTCTCCATATTAACGGGATGATTCCCCATCGCGAATACCCTCACTGGGGGACCCAGGTTTCCCCACTCAGTACACCACCCCCAAAAGCCTAGTGGTTCAGGCCTCCGCCACCAGAGTTACCGCTACCACTTCACCGGACTGGGAATCCAAGAGGCCGGACACTTTTAGTTAAGTAACTTTTCTCTTCTACCAGCGTAGCATTGCTGTCGGTGAACACCGCATGCCTCCTGGTCTCGTATTCTCACACCTTGTGGAATTTGGTTGTGCAGTTACTCACTTGACCCATGGAGGAGGCCAGGGCCAAACTGAACCAGGCCATAATTGAAGGCCAGGATGAAACAAAGTTCACCATTAGGTGTGACTTGGACACCACAGACTCACTTGGCAGGTCTCCACAGTAGGCTGCTTCCACTGTGACACTCTGTGGCTACGCGTGGTTGAGATCAGTGGGCTTTTCAGGGGACATCTGTTCCGTGACAAAGCCAAATCAGCGCTTGAGCTCTTCAAGGAGACAAAAAAATAGTATCTGACAAGCGGGTGTTGCAGATTGTTTAATGGGGGTTATTCACGGTTGTTTCCGGAAACCCCTCCACCCTTCCTACCATCCTCATATCTTTTGACCGAGGATCACCACGCCATGCTATATCAGGAGGTGCAGGCTCATTTGGCCAAAGGAACCGTTGAGAGGTTGTGTCATCGGAAATAGGTGTGGTTGCTATTCTCGCTATTTTCTGGTACCGAAAAAAGATGCATGCCTCCGTCCCATTCTAGATCTTCGCCCTCTCAATGTCTTTCTGTGAAAGAGGAAATTCAAAATGCTCACCCTGGCCCAAATTTTTCTTCCTTGGAGCCCAGAGACTGGATAATAGTGTTAAATCTACTGGACATGCAGTTCCGTGCCCCTACCGCTCCTGATATTTCTACCTCTGTTTTGGAATTCAATGAAATGGACTCTGAGGCTGCTGGCTCTGATGGCCTCCTGCATCCTGCTGGTGGAGCATGCTAGATGGCCTATGCTGGCTCTGCAGTGGGATCTGAAGTCCCAGAGGTCACAGCATCCGGGAAATCTCTCAAATCTGGTCCAGGTTTTGGGTAAGATTGCAAAAGATCTGCAGTGGTTTTTGATGAACCGCTGTTGGGTCAGCTGCAGACCCCTCTACCTTCCCCATCAAGAACTCACAGTAGTGACTGATGCATAATTTCTGGAATGTCGCAGCTACCTGGCGGAGGTGGAGATCAAGGGACTCTTGTATCTGGTGGAGACATGGCTTCACATCAACCTTCTGGAGATGAGAGCTATCTGTATGATGCTGAGAGCCTTCTATCAATCATGGGAAGGATGGCACAGGTGTTCACAAAGAACACCAGTCCATCCTGGTGTCTCCAGACTAGGCACAGAAGGTGTGGTATCCAGAACTACTGGGATGACCAGACCTGGGCATGATCAGACTGCCCCCCTTTGGGAAGGATCTGCTGTCGCAGCCTCAGGGCAGCGTCTTACACCCAACCCTGCACTCTCTCAACCTTCATGCTTGGATATTGAGCGGCGACAACTACTGGTCTTTAATTTCCCTTCTAAAATGAGCAGTGTTATTCTGGCAGCCTAGTGTCCCTCAATAATGGACTATATGCCTGCTGTTAGGACAAATGTGTGGCTTGGTACTGCTCACAACAGATTGACCCACTCTCTGCCACCCTGTCAGAGGTTCTGTTGTTTGTTTCGACTTTAGCTTGAAAGAGCCTTTCCCTGGGCACTGTTAAAGGTTATCTTCTGCCATTTCAGTTTTTTTGTGGTTGCCGGACCAGTCCTCTCTGTGAGTCAACCTTTGTGACACATTTTCTTAAGGGCATACAGCATCAGTTCCCACCTACCCCTTTTGATAAGCTTTTTAGGGACATTAATTTGCTCTTATTATTTTACTTATCTGAAAGAAACAGGTTAGTATTAGATTCCTTACCTTAGAATATCCCCAGGCGTCTGACTGGATCCGGAAACTTTTGCGTAGCAGTACCCCTGCGCGTCGGTAGGCGTCGTCTGCGGCTCCGCGTCCGTCGTCTGCGCCGGGATGACGTCGCCGGAGTACTTAGATGCCACCCTCGCGCGCTGACGTCAGTTCTTCTTTTTTCCTCACCAGCTAAGCGCAGATCCGGAGAAGTAGTACCCTTTAGTCATTTTTTGACTGAACTTTTGATCTTGTTGATCTGTTTTTCGAGTCGATTGACTCCGACGGTGCTGGTAGGGATGCCCGGGTTTCAACCCTGCTCCAAGTGCAGCTGACTGTTGTCGGTTACCGACCTCTATCACCGGTGTCTTCAGTGTCTATTTCTCGCCCAGGACGACCGAACCTGCTCCGACTGCCGGGCCCTGACGTCCAGGGCAAGGCGGGAGCGGTCCCGCAAGCGGCTTGAGCTCTGGCAGTCGGCCCGCGCTGTTCGAGGTCCAGGTTCCACACGAGGTCGAGGGACCGGTCGCGGGGTCGGAGCCATCATAGCTCGGGAAGTCAGCATCGATCTTCGGGATCAAGATCCTCAGGTAAGAGGCATGAGAGGTCTGAAAGGCGTCATTGCTCTTCCGACCCACCCCGACACTCGCGCGATGTGGCCGGGGGCTCGGGTGACACCACCCACACGGCTCCGACGGAGTCACAGGCGTCGCAGCCTGCCCCATACCTTCCGGTCCTTTGGCATGACGCGACGCCGGAGGAGATCGAGCGCTACCTCATGGCCATGAGGTCTCTCCCTCCTCCGTCGGGTTCCGTGGCGCCTTCGGGCCCAGCGGCCCCGGCTGGGGGGCTTAGCGGGTCGGGTGCTTCGGCTCAGACGCCGTCTGGTGCTTCGGCCCCGGCGCCGCCGGCGACTTAGGTCCCGGCACCGCAGGCCCTCACTGGATCCGGATCCGTGTCGTCGCCGGTGGACTTTACGACCTCGCCGGACCACAGGGTGTCGCCCCCGGCGGTGTCCCAGGACGCCGCCGTCCCCAATCCTACCCTCGATTCAGTTCTCAACGTCGCTTGGAGATTTTTACTTCAACAAACGAGCCCCATCCTTTGAACCGGACTGTAGGAGAGTGGGGTCTGCAATCCTATGGTCACCCCCGATTTTTGCTTTTTGCTTCACTGGTTTACGACTTTCCCTGGCTGTGGGCCTGCTAATCAGACCCACAGCCTAGCTGTTCTCTCTCTAAATTGACACGCATGTACCTTCGGTGCATTTACCAATTGGTACTGGGCCACCTTATCAGTCCCTGTACAGCATACCTTAGGTATCCAGGGCATAGGTGTACCCAGGGCCTACCAGGGGCTGCAGCATGTATTATGCCACCCCTGGCTGGCCACCCAAATCTGATACAACTGGCTGCACGACAGCTGGGGCAAGGTGGTGTAATCACCCTTTGCTTTAGATATAGTATTCCTATATCTAACCCTAAAATGGACACACAGATTCCTATCAGTCTCTCCTATGGCAGGCCTTATCAATCCTGAAGGCAGAGTGCTTGGAATTATGTGAGATGGTGCTCTGGCATGAGCTGAGCCCGTTTGCAGCTTGCGGAACCAAGTCCTAATAGCTGTTCCATGATAACGCGTACCATATACTCTTAAGTGCATTATAATTAGGCTGTCCTGTTTTCAGTTTCTATTTTTGGTAAATTCTGGTGGGGTTTTTTCAGTGTTTTCAATATCTTAAAAAACAGTTGTTATCAGTGGTTACACATTTTCACACCACTAAAAACAACAGAAAAGGTGTTTTTCCGGTGTTTATGGAACGTTTTGCTTTCATCATTGCTTGCTTTCTGCACTGAAAGAACATGGTATATAGACAGTGTACGTATAGTGTATATGAGGTCCAAAGAGATTTTTGCAAATTAATCTTATTGTAGCACACCATACAATACTTCTTCAATGAGTCTTTGGTCATGTGCGCTTGCGCTTTCCTTCCCATGTAAACTTCTGAGCAAAGGCACTCTCAGCATTCATAGCCACTTGGGCTGAGAACCGTCAGCTAAGGGGCACATTTGCGATGACTCTTTCTTTGATGCCACATAAAGCACGAAATGATAAATATTTGCATTTTAGTTCCTGGTCATAAGAAAACAGTGCACCACAATGGACTAAACAGTCAATAGCATCCCTCATTAACTCTGAAGATTGTAAAGATGCTTTCAGCATACCATCTAAGAAGTGGCAAGGATCTCCTACAGAGAATCACTTCCGCTCGGGTATCAATTTTGACAAGTCCTCACACACATTTTTTATTTACGTAGCTGAATCACTACAAATACAAACAATATCACTATAATCTTTGTTGAACTTGGAAAGAACCTTTTTTGCAGAGCATAACAAGTGACACTGCGTTCCATATTTTCCAGAATTCTGGTGTCACGTTTTCACCACTATCCCAGATGCTTGGTGATATATATACTTGTCACTATACCTTGCATTTAATGTTTAAAGCCTGAGGTGTTGGTAATTACCCTACTATCACTACTGACCCACTAGAAACTATGGTCTGATATATTAAGGATTTTTACCCATTCTCTGTGGGCAAATGTGATGACACATATTAGGAAAGATTTTTATGAAACTAGCCATTTTACCTATTCGTGAAAGAATGAAATGCAGCCAAAATATCAAATGTGAGTTTGATATGTCCTGATTCTCTACAGTTTATATAATAATTAAACTAAACCTAAAACTTGAAACTAAACCCTGCATCTTTAGTCCAAAGGCCATAAAACTGAAAAAAGTAAAAGGAAGAAAAAACAATATTTTTGTGGCATCATTAAAGAACAAAACTCAAGCAGAATAATGTTAGCCAGTCTTTCTTACTGCTAGTTTGTAAAACAAAGTTACATTTTATTGACTCCTTCAGTAAGAACAAAATGACTCTTTCACTTCCTTTTTCCTTTCTTTGAATGGCATTTAGTTTGTGGTTGTGCAGGTGTTTTTTCAGTGTTTATATGTTTTCACCGGTGAGGGCTATTTTTCCTTCAGTGGGGTTTTATCAGTTAAAATAGGTGTAAACCTAAAACCCCACAGCCTAATTATAATCCTCGCGGTTATTTGCCAACTTTGGTATCGCTTTATCAAAACATGTCGAGTAAGGTGTCATACGAATTGGAATACTAACCCCTTGGCAATTCTGGCGACGGGGTTAGCATTCCACCCTTCTAGACGGACACGACGTGTATATAACTGTGAACCACTGGTTAAAGTTAACTCGAGCCTCAGCATCACGAAATGGATGCTGCCACCACAGACACAAGTCTGACCTCCTGCTGCTGGGAGTCCTTCCAGCGAGGAGAGCTCGGACAAAGGGTTTCCTGTCAGGGGCGGTGCTAGCACCATCCCAGACAGGGTTTTGTGTATCCCAGGTAGGCAGGGCTGAGAGGAAGGTGACTGCAAGTGGCACTCCGGTGCTCACTGTGCATATGCCGGCTCAAACCAGTTCCAGGGGCACCCCAGCCCCTGAGCTGGGGAAAGTCCGGACAAAGGAGAGGGGTGTAACCACCCCCCTCCTGGTCCCACCCATGGGCAGGACCTAGTCGCGTGCCAGCCCCTTTTCTTAGAATAAAGGTAGGAGCGGGCCCCCTTCCCAAATTAGATAATCTTGAATCTTGAACTACTTTCCACAAAAGGAACTCTTGACTTTCTCTGAAGACTCTCCCTTGTGGCTAAGGAGTAGCCACCCTGCACCCGCAGGCACCACCGAAGCATCGCGGTTTGCTGCACGTCCATCCTCTAGATCAAGACTGACCAGCTCGACGAGACCCGGATTCTCTGGCATCTCTCACCTCTATCTGCATCATCAGCCCAGCTGAGATTCGTGGGTGTGACGAGACCTGAGGGACCGGCCATCTTCAAAACCTGCACAACGCTTAACCAGCACGACCGCCGAGGGATCCTCGAGTGAGTGCACTGGGGTTTGAGAAGCCCCAACCCAGAGCAGCTCCAGCACCGAAGTCCAGCCCCCCAGCATCCACGAGATCTGCGTGGGGCCCTTCTGCTCTTTGCTGCTTACTGCGTTGTCCGGTCACTTGCCCGTTGGCTAGTGGCCCTCCTGACGACGTACCACGACGATTTCACCGCTGGTCTGGTTGCTCCAGACTGGCCCTTGCTCCCTTCCAAAAGAGGAGCACCCCGGACCCTCCTGGTCCCCTCCAGACGCCATCTTGACTCCACCGCGTGGGCTTGCCTTTGCCAAGGTTTGTTGCTCCAATCCTGGTTCCAGCATCGCCGACAGCAGACACCCTCGTGGTGAGGAAATATAAATTTTATGGTCAAGTTGTGTTCCCTAGCGCGTACCCCACCGACTCCATGTACCAGCTTAAAGTGCATGTAACTTCCCTCCTGTGTCAGCTATGAATGTCGCAAATACATTTGCGTCCAACGTTAATATGTCCTCTTTCAGATCCACTCTGAATGGGTTGAATAGTCCGTTCCTAAGTATGCTATGCCACCGTCTTTTTGTAGTGTACTTTACATGTTTTCCTGCTCTGGCGGAGTAGGCCCTGAATTTCTGCCATCGAGCCTCTTTTCTGGCTTTTGACTCTGACAGCCTCTGCCCAGGCTGCCTCTGTACCCGTGAACTCTGACTTACTTCCAGCGCGGCCCCTCGCGCTCAGCTCAGCCTGCTTTCTGCCAAGACTGACTATAACCTTCGAGTTATCTGTTCCGCTCCTCGAAAATACATTCCTGCCTACTAGTTTCAGTAAACATCCTCCCCAGCTGCAGAGCCAAAGGGCCGACCTGTCTCAGTGCAAGTAATTCATAGCTTCTGTTACCATGCTTCCATGGAAGGCCCCGTGCCCCCCACGCTTCTCATGCAGACACTCAGGCGCATATACACGCATTTACAGTCAGTATAGAATAGCTTCTGCCCTAGAGACCTTTCTGTCCAGATAATATGGTTCCCAAACATCAGATATCAGATATGATAGAAGTACAAGTTGATCTGACATGCCAGACTTCTGTCTCTTTCCGTTAGTGTAAATGTCAAGTCCCTGCACCCTCCAGTTCCACGTCAATCACACGTCATGCAGCTGCGCGCGCATCCAAGCCTCCGATTTCTGCTGACATTGCAACATTTCTGTTAGTGCCACCCCTTTGTGACACCCATCTGTGACATTTTCTAGCACACACCTCCAGTTCACGCCTAGTCCACGCCTTCTGATTACGTATTAGTAACACGTGTATATTGTTATCTTGTCTTCTCTCAGCTGTTACGCCTACTATACCATTTTTCTTATGACATGAATTAAGTATATAAGCTATGTACTGTCAATAAAATGGGGCGCGCTCTTACTATCCCTTCTTCCACCCCAGTGGTGGGAAGAACATGATATCTTGGTCATGACCATTCCTTTTTGAGGAATAAAACCCCTTAGAAACTCTAACACCACGGACTCTGGTTTCTTTCTTTCCGATTGAGTTATTATTGATTAAGTACTTACCTGCATAGAAATTAAGAGAGTAAATTAATTATTTACGTCAGTGGGACAGCTCGCACCTCCAGCCTGGTCGCCGACAACACCTCCTGGCCCGTGTGACTGCAGAGTCCAGCGTCGCCCACTCACCTGATCGCGTGACTTCATCCGGTGCCATCCTGGTGCCCACACAATCACTGGCTAGTGATTAAGAACTGAGTCCCCTCTGCTTTCAGGTCCTCTCCATCACCAATCCAGGCTTGGATCACTCCGAACATCTTCACTGGTCGCCTGCCGGCAACTTCTTCTTTCAGGCTCCATAGACTACAACGAGGATTCCCGACATCTTTTGAACCCTATGCAGCCGCAGACCCTGGGCTAGGTAACCCGAGCATTTCGGTGCTCCAACGCAGGTTCACTATCCAAGTGTCCAGATCCTTTTTCGTTTTAAGTCTACCTAGTCGGATTCGTCCGAAAACAGTAACTTTAGAAATACTAGCCTCCATAGACTTTGTCCCGCATCCCGCGTGAGAGTGCACACACTGCACCCGATCTCCCTAGGCCTCCTGCTCCTAACCTTAGGGTTCAGTAGTGTAGTCCTAGCGATCCTGAAGCCTCTGGATCTTGTTACTTACCTGCTAGTATTTCCCATTCCACTTTTAGAGTATATGGTTTGTCGTGCCCCTCAGGCATTTGTGTAATTTGTGCAACTTGCAGTATTTTTGTAAGAGTTTTGTATTGTGCTTAGCTCCCTGACTCATAAAGAGTTCAGGGTAGACTTGTTATAAATAAATATACTTTTTTTTTCATAACAACTTGTGTGGTGTCCTTTCACTTGGTGTTCAAGGGGTATATGTGGTGGTAAAACAGCTGGCTTAACACGCCCTCTAGAGTTTAGCCTAAAGACTGCTTTTGTCCACGCTACTAGGATAGCTGGTCTATAAGGTTGACTTACAACCAATCATCAATAAGGGTCGTTTGGTATGATACACAGTGATCACTAGAATAGTGAGCACTATATATCAGGCCAACTTCTCACACGGACTACCAGGAGATCAGTAACAAGGGGGATTGGGAGGGGTCTGAGGACCCTCTGGAACAGGAGTATCTGAAAGAAACAGGTTAATATTAAATTCCTTACCTTAGAATATCCCCAGGCGTCAGACTGGATCCGGAAACTTTTGCCTAACAGTACCCCTGCACGTCAGTAGACGTCGTTTGTGGCTTCGCATCCGTCGTCTGCGTCGTTTGCGCCGGGATGACGTCGCGGGAGTACTTAAGCGCTGCCCTCGCGTGCTGACGTCCGGTCTTCTTTTTTCCGCGCCAGCTAAGCGCAGATCCGGAAAAGTAGTACCCTTTTAGTCATTTTTTGATTAAAACTGTGATCTTTTTGATCTGTTTTTGCGAGTCGAATGACTGCGACGGTGCCGGTAGGGATGCCCAGGTTCAAACCCTGCTGCAAGTGCAGCCGACTGATGTCGGTTACCGACCCCCATCGCCGGTGTCTTCAGTGTCTAGGCCTCGACTACAACGACCGAACCTGCTCCGACTGCCGGGCCCTGACGTATAAGGCTAGGCGGGAGCGGTCCCGCAAGCGACTTGAGCTCCGGCAGTCGGCCCCGCACCGTTCGAGGTCCCGGTCCCACAGGAGGTCGAGGGACAGGTCGCAGGGTCGGAGCCCTCGTAGCTCCGATAGTCGGCATCGGTCTTCTGGATCAAGATCCTCAGGTAAGAGGCATGAGAGGTAGGAAAGGCCTCATCGCTCTTCCGAACCATCCCGACGCTCGCGGTAGTTCGGGTGACACCACCCACGCGGCTCCGACCGAGTCACAGGCGTTGCGGCTTGCCCCATACCTTCCGGTCCCTGGGCCTGACGTGACGCCGGAGGAGATGGAGCGCTACCTCATGGCCATGAGGTCTCTCCCTCCTCCGCCGGGTTCCGCGGCATCTTCGGCTGGGGGGCCTAGCGGGTCAGGTGCTTTGGCTCAGACGCCGTCTGGTTCTTCGGCCCCGGCGCCGCCTGCGACTTCGGTCCCGGCGCCGCAGGCCCTCACTGGATCCGGTTCCGGATCCGGGTCGTCGCCGGTCGACAACACGACCTCACCGGCGCTGGCCCCTAGGGTGTCGCCCCCGGTGCCGCCTCCAGGCGATGCCGTCCCCGATCCTAACCTCGATTCGGTTCCGGCACCGGAGCGGCGCCGCTGGGCATGGCGCCACTGGGCACCGCTCTCGACGTCGTGTGGAGACTTTTACTTCCACGAACCGGCCCCATCCTTTGAGCCTGCATGTAGGAGAAATGGGTCTGCAATCCTATGGTCACCCCAAATTTTTGCTTTTTGCTGTACTGGTTTACGAGTTTACCTGGCTGTGGGCCTGCTAATCAGACCCACAGCCTAGCTGTTCTCTCTCTAAATTGACATGCATGTACTTTAGGTGCATTTATCAATTGGTATTGCCTCACTCTTGTAAGTCCTTGTACAGTGTACCATAGGTACCCAGGGCATAAGTGAACCCAAGGCCTACCAGGAGCTGCAGCATGTATTATGCCACCCCTGTTTGGCCATCCAAATATCACACAACTGGCTGATCAATCAGCTGGCGCAAGGTGGTGTAATCACCCTTTGCTTTAGATAAAGTATTCCTATATCTAACCCTAAAATGGACACATATACTCCTACAAGTCACTCCTTTTGCAGGCCTTAACAATCCTGGAGGCAGAGTGCCTGGAATTATGTGAGATAGTGCTCTGGCATGAGCTGAGCCTGTCTGCAGCTTTCGGAACCAAGTCCTTTAGCTGTTTCCATGATAACGCTATACCATATACTCTTAAGTGCATTATAATCCTCGCAGTTATTGCTAACTTTGGCATAGCATTATCAAAACATGTCGAGTAAGGTGTCATACAAATTGGAATACTACCCCCTCGCCAATTCTGGCGACGGGGGTAGCATTCCACCCTTTTAGAGGGACGCGACATGTATGTAACTGTGAACCCCGGTTAAAGTTAATTCGAGCCTCAGCATCACAAAATGGATGCTGCCACCCCAGACACAAGTCTGACCTCCTGCTGCTGGGAGTCCTTCCAGCGAGGGAGGCCTGGACAAAGGGTTTCCTGCCTTGGGAGGTGCTAGCACCACCCCAAGCAGGATTTTGTGTATTGGGTAGGACAGGGCTGAAAGGAATGAGACATGCCTGGGGCACACAAGGTGCCCTGTGCATACACCGGCTCAAACCAGTTGCTGGGGAACTCCAGCCCCAGCTCTGGCGCGAAACCAGACAAAGGATAGAGGGTGTAACCACCCCCCTTCCTGGTCCCACCCATAGGAGGGACCTAGTGATAGTACAGCCCCCTTTAGGAGAATAAAGGTAGGAGCTGGTCCCATTCCAAATTAGATTATCCTGAATTGAAACTTTACAAGAAGAAACTCTGGACTTCGACGTTCTGCTCCACAGAAGACGGAAGAAATCTCACTTGTGGCCAAGGAGTGACCACCCTGCACAAGCAGGCACCATCAAGCGTTCCAGTGGTTCACTTTGTCGTCTTCCCTGGTGGATCCAGACTTCAGAGCCCGACGAGACCCGGACTTCCAGACCTCTCCGACCTCAACTCACATCTGCAGCACAGCTGAGATTTGTGGGTGCGAGGAGACACGTGGGACCGGCCATCTTGAAGAAACTGCACTTCGCTTCCAGCACGACTTCAGAAGCATCCTAGACGAAGTGCTTTGGAGATTGAGAAGCCCCAGCCCCGAGCAGCTCCTGCACAGAAGATCAGCCGTGCAGCATCCACGAGATCTGCGTGGGGCCCTTTTGCTTGATTGCTGCTCGACGCGTTGTCTGGTCACTTGCCGGCGCGCTAGTGGCCTCCTAGACGACGATCCTTGAAATCCACACCGCTGGTCTGGTTGCTCCAGACTGGCCCTTGCTACCCTGCAAAGGAGAAGCACCCCGGACCCTCCTGGTCCGCACCAGACGCCTTTTCCACTCACCCCGTGGGTTGCCTTTGCCAAGGCCTGTTGACGCCGAATCGGGAACCAACACCGCCGACAGCGAGAGCCTGCGTGGGACAGCTCGTGCCTCCATCCTGGTCGTCGAAGACAACTCCTGGTCCACGTGGCTGCAGAGTCAAGTGTCCACTCTTCACCTGATCTCGACGACAGCATCTGGTTCCTTCCTGGTTCCACACCAGTCACTGGCTAGTGACTGTGAACATTGTCCCCTCTGCTTTCAGGTCTTCATCTTCATTGATCCACCCTTGGATCACTCCGGACAGCTTCCTCCTGGTCGCCTGCAGCATCTTTCTTTAAGGCTCCATAGACTTCAACGCGGAAACCCGACACACTTTGACACCTATGCACCCGCAGCCCGTGGGTGAGGTAACCAGAGCATTTCGGTGCTCAAGGTTAGATCAACTCTACCAGTGTCCAGATTTCCAGTCATTTTAGTCCTAACTAGTCAGAACTGTCCGTAATCACCTTTTTCGTAAATTGTACTGTCCATTGACTTTGTTACGCATCTCGCGTGTGAGTTCACACGTGTCCCGTGGGCCTCCTATTACTTACCTAAGGTTAGGGTAGTGTAGTCCCAGCGAACCTACAGCCTCTGGACAGCTCCATTCCTTCTATCGACTTTCTCAACCCACTTACTTAGTATATCGTTTGACGTGCACCTAGGGCACCATTGTAATTGTGCAACTTAAACGTATTTTTCTTAAGAGTTTTGTCATGTGCTTAGCCCTCTGACCTCATAAAGAGTTCAGAGAGGTTTGTTATTAATAAATATATTGTTTATTTTCATAACAACCTGTGTGGTGTCCTTTCACTTGGTATTCAAGGGGTTATATGTGGTAAAACAGCTGGCTTCACATGCCCAAAGAGTTTAGCCTAAGACTGCTTTGTCCATGCTACCATTAGGATAGCTGGTCTATAAAGTTGACTTACAACCAATCACCATAAGGGTTGTTTTGACTGATACAAGGTGATCACTAGAACTAGTGAGCATCATATATCAGCCCAACTTCTCACACTGCATACCAGGAGATGGGTGACGAGGGGGATTTGGAGGGGTCTGAGGACCCTCTGACATGGGAGTGTCAGTCTCAGCAGGACTGGACAGGTGAGCTTGGGACTGCCAGTGAACTGGACACCTCACCAGACACTAGTTTTGTCTCCCCTCCAACCGTGGCTACGGAGGAGGGGGCTGCCTACAGTGTGGTGCTGACGCGGGCGGCCAAGGCCTTGGGCCTGGAACTCCCCGTCGCGGCCGTGAGGACGAACCTAGTCATTGAGGTCCTTAATCCGCAGTCAAGCTCGGCTGAGCCTCTGCTGCCGTTTAATGAGGCCTTGTCAGACGTTCTTTTGGGCATGTGGTCCAAGCCCGCTACAGGGTAGCCTGTAGATAGGAATGTGGCCAGACGCCATCGCCCGCTCCGGGCGACATTTGCTTCTTGTCCACCCACCCCACCCCGAGAGCCTGGTCATCCAGGCCTCCACCTCCCAGAACGCATTCCTTACAGCCCGCCCGATCAGGAATCCAAGAGGTACGAGCAATATGGTAAGAAAGTATTCTCCTCCCTGAGTTTGGGACTGCAGTCAG
Source organism: Lissotriton vulgaris (assembly GCF_964263255.1). Classification (NCBI taxonomy): domain Eukaryota; kingdom Metazoa; phylum Chordata; class Amphibia; order Caudata; family Salamandridae; genus Lissotriton; species Lissotriton vulgaris. Next base: position 359,532,322 of record NC_141696.1, on the reverse strand, counting down.
TCAACACCGCGTGCCTTTTGGGCCGCTACACCCACTCTCTGTGGGACACGGTCGCGGACGTGCTGCCACAATGTCCGGTGGAGGGCCAGACTAAACTCACCCAAGGCCTTGCGGAGGGTCGAGATGCAGCACGGTTTTCTATCCGGTGGGGGCTGGATACCACCGACTCACTGGGTAGAGCGATGCCAACGACGGTCACGCCTGGTTGAGGTCCGCCAACTTTTCGGAGGATGTCCAGAACACTCTTATGGACATGCCGTTCGATGGCCGTCGCCTTTTCGGCGACAAGGCAGACCATGCGCTTGAGCGCTTTAAGGACTCCAGGGCTACGGCCAAGTCCTTGGGCCTCTCGGCCCGCGCCAGCAAACGGGTGCCTTTCGCTCCTTTCGTGGCCAAGGAAGGGGCGCTCCCACACGTGCTGCCAGCCACGCACCGCAGACTAACATCCAACGCGTTGGCGGCCGTGGAAACCGCGTGGCGGCGGTCAGGGACAACTGCTTTGTTTTCTTTTTTGTCTAAAAGGTTAAAATTCAATCTGAAGTAGACTAAAAAACGGACTTTACATTTGTTGAACTTAAAGATTTTCCTTGACACTGGGACCACTGTGTATGTTTTGTATGAATGGAAGGCCATGAATGAGTTGTATGGAAGTTGTTGAATTTTTGTACATACCTAATCACTTGTATACTTTGTGTTGTTGTGTATATATATTTATATAGAATGTTTTGTATTCCCATGCATAAAACCAAAAAATGATGCAGACCTAAAAAATTAGGTAACAAAAGAAAACAAAATAAAAAACTGCAATTCATAAAGCAGGTGTGCATGTCTTTGTCATGTACACTATATAGTTATACAGTGTGTATCAAACAAGTCCCCCAGCACTGGCAAGTGTAGTGTTTATTACGTAGTATATTGGTTCAGCCTTGCTGTAGTTAGGAGCCAAGACCCCTTCGGTTCCCTAAACTGCGAGGCCAGCCCACACCTTCCCCCGCAGCATAGGCCTCTAAAGCCTCCTAGTCCGTGCTTTCAGGCCCATGTGACGCCAGTGGGGGGCAAGGTTCGCCATCACCACTTCCACTGGCACACTGTCACGTCGGACAGGTGGGTGCTGCAAATCGTCCGAAGGGGCTACTCCCTCCCCTTCGAGGCGACCCCTCCAGCCATGCCACCGCAATTCCACCGCATGCCGGGGGATCACTTGCAACTTCTGCAAGAAGAAGTCACGGCCCTCTTGGCCAAGGGGGCCATTGAGCGCGTTTCTGGGCCAGAAGTATGGTGTGGTTGTTACTCCCACTACTTTCTGGTACCCAAGAAGGGCAAAGGGGGCCTACGCCCTGTCTTGGACCTACGGAACGTAAACGGCTTCCTCCGAAAGGAGAAGTTCAAGATGCTGACTCTGGCTCAGGTCTTAGCTGCCCTGGACCCCGGAGACTGGATGGTAGCGTTGGACTTGCAGGACGCTTATTTTCACATCCCCGTCCTGCCGGCCCACCGGCGTTACCTCCGGTTCACGGTAGGCCACGAGCACTTTCAATTTACCGTGCTCCCTTTCGGCCTTACCAGCGCCCCACGGGTGTTCACGAAAGTGATGGCGGTGGTCGCAGCTCATCTGCGCAGGTTGGGGCTTTCAGTCTTCCCCCTACCTCGACGACTGGTTGTTGAAGGCGGGCTCGCCCCAGACAGTTGTCCGCCACCTCCAGACTACGGCCGATCTCCTGCATCTGCTGGGGTTCTCCATCAACGTGCCGAAGTCACACCTGTGTCCCTCTCAGAAGCTCCTCTTCATTGCAGCGGTTCTGGACTCGGCGCAGTTTCGGGTTTATCCTCCCGAACAGTGGGTTCGGGATAGTCCGGCTCTGATTCCGATCTTTCAGCCTTTATCCCGAGTCTCGGTCAAGTTGACGCTGCGGCTTCTGGGGCTGATGGCCTCCTGCACCTTCTGGTGCATCACGCCCGGTGGTGGATGCGGGCTGTGCAGTGGAACCTGAAGTTTCAGTGGGCCCAGCATCAGGGCAACTTCCATGTCTTGATCTCGGAGGGCACTGCAAGACAGTTGCAGTGGTGGCTCACGGACCGCGATTGGATCAGTGGCAGATCCCTCTCCCTACCCCACCCGGAGCACGTAGTTGTGACGGACGCGCCCCTCATGGGCTGGGTGCCACATGGGAGAGGTGGAGATCAGAGGTTTCTGGTCTCCGGCGGAGTCCCAGCTCCACATCAACCTTCTGGAGCCGCGGCGATCCGACTTGCACTGAAGGCATTCCTCCCCTCTGTCCGGGGGAGTGTAGTGCAGGTGTTCACGGACAACACCACCACCATGTGGTACTGCAACAAACAGAGCGGGTGGGGTCTTGAACCCTATGCCAGGAGGCTCTGCGTCTTTGGCAGTGGCTGGAACATCAGGGCGTGACCCTGGTGGTTCAACACCTGGCAGGTTCCCTGAACGCCAGGGCAGACCAACTCGGCCGTCGGTGCATGATGGATCACGAATGGCATCTGAACTCGGACGTGGCGCAAGGCCTCTTTCAGCAGTGGGGAGAGCCTTGGTTAGATCTATTCCCCACAGAAGAGAACGCGCAATGTCATCAGTTCTGCGTGTTGGAATTTCCAAGGCGGCACTCGCTCGGAGATGCTTTTCGTCGCGAGTGGAGTTGCGGTCTATTGTACGCCTTTCCGCCTATACCACTTCTGCCCAGAGTGCTGAAGATCAGGCGCGACCGGGCCCAGGTTATCCTTGTGGTTCCGGACTGGGCACGAACATTCTGGTATCCCGAGCTACTCAGCATGTCAGTCGACCCCCTCTCCCCCCCCCCCCCCCCCCCCCCGATTCGTCTGGCTCTTCGGCAGGACCTTCTGTCGCAGCAGTAGTGGACGGTCCTCCACCCGAACCTGTCCAGTCTCTACCTACAAGCTTGGTGATTGAGCGGCGACAGTTGGGGCCATTTGACTTGCATCCCGAAGTCTGTAATGTCATTCTGGCAGCCAGGCGTCCCTTCACAAAGTCGGTATATGGCTGCAGGTGGAACAGATTTGTGGCATGGTGCTCATCAAAGGCTGTAGATCCACTCTGCACTCCTTTCTGAGGTTCTCCTTTTCCTTCTTGTTCTTGCCCAGCAGGGCTCTGCTCTGGGCACTATCAAGGGCTACCTTTCTGCCCTTTCCGCCTTCTTAAGGCTGCCTGACCAGCCTTCCTTGTTCAAGTCCCCGATTGTAAATAGGTTTTTGAAGAGCATTACACACGTTTCCTCCTGTTCTTTTCGTGATGTCCCAGTGGGACTTGAATCTTGTACTTACCTACCTAATGTGTGCTCCCTTTGAGCCGCTCCATAACTGTCCTCTCCGTCTTCTTACCTTGAAGACTGCTTTCCTGGTTGCCATCACCTCTGCCAGGAGAGTGAGTGAGCTCCAGGCTCTTTCTTCTACACCTCCTTTCCTCTCTGTTCATCTGGACACGGTTGTGTTGCGGACGAGACCCTCTTTCTTGCCCAAGGTTGTCACGGCCTTCCACATCGGGCAGTCCATTACCATTCCCGCCTTCTTTCTGCCTCCGCCTCCCTCAAAAGAGGAAGAGAAGCTCCACCGTCTGGACCCAAAACGTGCGCTCTCTTACTATCTGGATCGCACACGCGAGTTCCGGGTGAATGACCAACTCTTTGTGGTTATTGGGCGCTAAGAAGGGAAAGGCGGTGCACAAGCGGACCATCTCGCGGTGGATCATCTTGTGTATCCAGGCGTGTTACACCTTGGCTAAGAAGGAACCCCCTGTTGGACTAAGGGCTCATTCCACTAGGGCCACGGCGACTACCACTGCCCTGGGCCGAGGAGTGCCCTTGCAGGACATTTGCCAGGCAGCTACGTGGGCCTCGTTGCACACGTTTGCCTGGACAGCCAAGTTCGGAATGATGGCTTCTTTGGCCGTTCCGTCCTCCAGGACTTTCTGGTGTGATATTGGTTCGCAGACCCACCACCGGGGTTGGTATTGCTGGGGTATCTATTCTAAGGTAAGGAATCTATCACTAACGTGTCTCTTTCAGATGCACAAGTTACTACTTGTGTAACGATATATCTGTAAGAGACATTAGTTAGTGATAGATTCCTTACCGACCCACCCACCCTCCCTGTTCTATGAACTGATATCTAGGGTTAAGGTCATCCCCTTTCAGGGCCCTAGTTTTATGGCACCAGTGTTGGTTCTATCATGGCTTTGCGTATCTGGTGCGGAAAAGCTGTGTATCAGAACTGACGTCTGTGCGCATGGGCGGCGTCTAAGTACTCCGACGACGTCATTCCGGTGCTAATGACGCCGACGACGGACGCGGAGCCGCGGACGACGCCTGCCGGCGCGCAGGGGTATTGCTACGCAAAATGTTCCGGATCCAGTCTGACGCCTGGGGATATTCTAAGGTAAGGAATCTATCATTAACTAATGTCCTTTACAGATATATCGTTACACAAGTAGTAACTTGTGTGCCTGTGCTGACCTTCTGTCTTTCTGCACCATTGTGCTATATTGGCGCTTTAGTTGTACAGTCATCCTTGCCTTGCCCGGTTCTTCCAGTGGGCCCTGCATTCAGCTCTACCTCTCCTCCCGGGGATGAGATGGTTCTTGTGTTCCTTTCTCCTCTTTCGGGCGCAGTCTGTCCCTGCGGAGCAGTGGATGGTTCTTCCTGGGTGACCTCGCGCTCCCCTGTCTGCTTCCGCCTGCTTATTGCTGGCGGCGCCGTTCTGTCTCGTATGTTGCGTTCTGGCTGTGATAGGCTCGGCTGCCCTCTTCACTGGGTGCATTCCCGGTGGGAGGGGCTTACCCTTGCTCTTCCTCTTCTCCTTGGAGTCTCCATGTTGCTCTTCTCCCTCGGTGCTTCTCTTCATTGTCTTGGCCTTAAGTGGAGGTTCTGTTGCCTTGTATGGGCATGGGGTGCTTTGGTCCCCTTTCGCCTTGCCCTTGCTACCTCTGCTGAGTGAGGACGGGCTACCTCTTTTCTTATCTTCCTGCATCCCCTCTGGGGTCAGTGGTCTTCTAGGTGTAGGGGTTCCCCTTGCCTGGTGGGACAAGGCTCATCCCCCTGTCCGTTTGAACTGTCCCCTGAGGGACTCTGTTATGTCCAGGCTGTGGGGTCCTCTTGCAAACCCTCCTCCCCTCTGGGTATGGTAGGGTATATATTCTGCGTTAAGGAATCTGTGGCTAGTAGTCTCGATCAGATGTACGAGTTACCTTCGGTAACAATGTATCTGGTAGAGACGATTCTAGCCACAGATTCCTTCATGGCCCGGCCTTCCTCCCAGTTCTGCTAGGAACTTTGGCGTAGTCTAATGCACTCCCTCCCTGTGGGTGGCTGTTTCTTCTATGAGTACATTCTATCCTTCTTTCTGACAGGATGTTCGTCCTGTTTATTTTTTCCTTTTCCTCCCCTTTTGGCACATTGGAGGATAGGTTTATAGGCCCTTATGCTCTGGTTGCTCCAGGTTGTGGCCTACCTTCCACCCTGCCCCTCCATCCCCTCCCTTTTCCCCTTCTTACTATTCTTACTAGGGTTCTGGGCCCTCTGCTATCCTCTAGGTTGGGGTATTTTGGCTGTGCCTCTACCCTTTGTTCCTTCTAGGGGGTGTCCCACTATGTGATGGGGCTGTCTTGGAGTTTTGTTGTTCCTTGTTTGTCCCGGACTGGTTCCCCTTCATTGTTTTTGGTTTGGGTTGTAGTCCTGCTACATGTTATAATGACATTTTTACAAATGTTCTTTGTCTCCAGGGAGGCTATCTCCGTACTGGCAGGGTTGCTGCTCAGGGCTGGGCTCTGTTCTTTATTCTTTTCCCTGCCTTTGGGTACTTCAGTGCTGGTGTTGTTCCTCACCATTCCTTTTCCAATTTTTTTGCTCTTTCGTACACTGTTTCTGTACTCTCACAGTTTTGTCTGATGGCTCCGTGTTATGGCGCGGAAAAGTTCTCCGAAGAAAACTGGCGTATGCGCGCCTGTGTGGGACTTATGTGACCTCGCTGATGTCAGGTACACTGACAACTCCTGGGCGGAGTCGCCTGATGCCGTCCCCCCGGTGTGCAGGGATGCTATGGCAAAAAGTTATCGGATCCAGTCTCATGCCTAGGGATAATTCTACGTTAAGGAATCTGCGGCTAGAATCGTTTCTACCAGATACATCGTTACCGAAGGTAAGTAACTCGTACTTCCTGGAGTGGAGCCAGTGTCTTATTTACTTGATAGGGCTGGAGAGGGAGAATAATGGCAGGGGGTCTATGGACCCTTATGGTTACCAGTTCCCTGAAGAAAAGTAGGAACAGGACAACTGGTATGCGGAACTGGCGTAGTCCAGTCGGTGAGATACCTGACCCCACACTGGCCAGGTCTCTTCTATCAGGACTATGGCTTAGGGGGCATTTTTCGCAGTGGCGGTTCGTGGGGCAGCTGATGTTTTGGATCTTCAATTGGCCACAGAAGCAGTAAAGATGAGCATCTTGGCAGAGGTGCTTCAGGCAGGAGTGTCCCCTTTTGAACCCCATCCTCCCATTTAATGATGCCCAGACGGATGTCCACTTGGTGTCTAGTCCAAGCCCTGCACTGGGGCTCCTGTGCATACGACCATTACCCCACCCCTGGGGTTCCCAGTTTTCACACTCAGCACCCTGCCCAGGAGAGCTTGGTGGTCGAAGCTTCCAGATACACTGGCACATTAGCTCCCACTCCACTGGAGATGGAATCCAAAAGGTTGGACACCTTTGGCAAGAAAATGTTCTCTTCCACCAGCTTAGCCAAACGCATAGCCGAACGCCACCTACCAGCACGAAGGGGTACTGCTCAAAAATCTTCAGGATCATGTCTGGCACCTCTGGATAATTCAGATGTTAGGAATCTGCTGCTAGATAGTCTCTTCCAGATAAGGCGTTACTGAAGTTAAGTAACTTTAAATTTAGTTATTGCCGATTATTTGACCTATTGGTGTTGTAAATGTGTTTGCAGTACATGCACCAAAATCGGAACAAAATAAACTCTGTGCCTCCTGCTCAGAAGATCTGAAAGAGACAGTTATAGATATCTCCCCTTAGAAGCACACCCAGGCGGCAGACTAGATCCCAAGAATTGTTTCTTAGCAGTACCCCTTCGCGTCAGTAGGTGGCAATGGTCGACTCCACGTCTGTCGTCGGTGTCGTGGTCTTCAGGATGACATTGCAGTGCCTACATAGACGCCCCCCTCCTCTCTGACGTCAGCTATTTTTTCTTCCTTGCCAGCCTAGCACAGATCTGGAGAGAGCTACTCCTTCGTCATTATTTGTCTAACTTTTTTCAAATTTTTGTTTACTTCTTTTTTGAGTCCATCGACTCCTGGTGCGCGAGGGATGTCCCAACGCCAGACCGGGTTCAAGCCTTCCGACTCCTGTCCAAAGCTGATGTCTGTGACGGTTCCGCACTGTGAGAAGTTGGCCTGATATATGATGCTCACTAGTTCTAGTGATCACCTTGTATCAGTCTAAACAACCCTTATGGTGATTGGTTGTAAGTCAACCTTATAGACCAGCTATCCTAATGGTAGCATGGACGAAGCAGTCTTAGGCTAAACTCTATTGGCATGTGAAGCCAGCTGTTTTTCCACATATAACCCCTTGAATACCAAATGAAAGGACACCACACAGGTAGTTATGAAAATAAATACGATATTTATTAACTAACAAACACCTCTGAACTCTTTATGAGATTAGAGGGCTAAGCACATGACAAGACTCTTAAGAAAAATACGTTTAAGTTGCACAATTACAATGTTGCCCTAGGGGCACAACAAACCATATACTAAGTAAGTGGAATGTGAAAGTCGATAGAAGGAATGGATCTGCCCAGAGGCTGTAGGATCGCTGGGACTACACTACCCTAACCTTAGGTAAGTAATAGGAGGCCCACGGAACGCGTGTGCAGAGTGTGAACTCACACGTGAGATGCGTAACAACGCCTATGGACAGTACAGTACAGTTCAAGTAAAAGGTGAGTACGGACAATCCTGACTAGTTAGGACTAAAACGACTGTGGAACTGGACACTAGGAGAGTCAATCTACCCTTGAGGACCGAAATGCTCTTGTTACCTCACCCACAGGTTGCGGGTGCATAGGTGTGAAGTCGTGTCGGGTTCCGGCGTTGAAGTCTATGGAGCCTGGAAGATAAGATGCTGCAGGCGACCAGGAGGAAGATGTCCGGTGTGATCCAAGGGTGGATCAGTGAAGAGGAGAACCTGAAAGCAGAGGGGACAATGTTCAAAGTCACTAGCCAGTGACTGGAGTGGAACCAGGAAGGAACCAGATGATGTCGTCGCGATCAGGTGAAGAGGCGACGCTCGACTCTGCAGCCACGTGAACCAGGAGGTGTCTTCGATGACCAGGATGGAGGCACGAGCTGTCCCACGCAGGTTCTCGCTGTCGGTGGTGTCTGTTCCAGGAGCGGAGTCAACAGGCCTTGGCAAAGGCAACCCACGCGGCAAGTGAAGATGGCGTCTGGTGCGGACCAGGAGGGTCCGGGGTACTTCTCTTTCGGAAGGAAGTAAGGGCCAGTCTGGAGCAACCAGACCAGCGGTGTAGATTTCAAGGTTCGTCATCTAGGAGGCAACTAGCCAGGCGGGAAGTGACCAGACAACGCGTCGAGCAGCAATCAAGCAGAAGGGCCCCACGCACATCTCGTGGATGCTGGAGGGCTGGTCTTCGGTGCAGGAGCTGCTCTGGGTCGGGGCTTCTCAGTCCCCAAAGCACTTGGTCGAGGTTACCTCAGAAGTCGTACTGGAGGGAATTGCTGCTTCTTCCAAGATGGCCGGTCCCACGTGTCTCGTCGCACCCAGCGATCTCAGCTGTGTTGCAGATGTAGGTAGAGGTCGGAGAGGTCTGGGAATCCGGGTCTCGTCGGGCTCTGAAGTCTGGATGCTCGAGGGAAGACGAGAAAGGGAAGCCGCTGGACGCTGATGGTGCCTGCTTGTGCAGGGTGGACACTCTTTGCCCACAAGGAAGATTTCTTCAGTCTTCTTGGCAGAAAGTCGACGTCCAGAGTTTCTTCTTGTAGAGATTCAGTTCAGGATTAATCTAACTCGGAATGGGACCAGCTCCTTCCTTTATCCTGCTAAAGGGGGCTGTACTACGACTAGGTCCTTCCTATGGGTGGAACCAGGAAGGGGGGTGGTTACGCCCCCTATCCTTTGTCCGAGGTGTTTGTATGCACAGGAACACCTTGTGTGCCCCCGGCATGTCTCATTCCTTTCAGCCCTGTCCTACCCAATAAACAAAATCCTGTCTGGGGTGGTGCTAGCACCTCCCGAGGCAGGAAACCCTTTGTCCAAGCCTCCCTCGCTGGAAGGACTCCCAGCAGCAGGAGGTCAGACTTGTGTCTGTAGTGGCAGCATCCATTTTGTGATGCTGAGGCTCGGGTTAACTTTAACCGGGGTTCACAGTTAGGTACATGTCGTGTCCCTCTAAAAGGGTGGAATGCTACCCCCGTCGCCAGAACTGGCAAGGGGGTAGTATTCCAATTCGTATGACACCTTACTTGACATGTTTTGATAATGCTATGCCAAAGTTAGCAATAACCGCGAGGATTATAATGCACTTAAGAGTATATGGTATAGCGTTATCATGGAAACAGCTAAAGGGCTTCGTTCTGAAAGCTGTAGACCGGCTCAGCTCATGCCAGAGCACTAGCTCACATAATTCCAAGTACTCTGCCTCCAGGATTGTTCAGGCCTGCCATAGGAGTGACTTATAGGAGGATATGTGTCCATTTTAGGGTTAGATATAGAGATACTATATCTAAAGCAAAGGGTGATTACACCACTTTGCCCCAGCTGATTGATCAGCCAGTTGTGTCAGATTTGGATGGCCAGCCAGGGGTGGCATAATACATGCTGCAGCCCCTGGTAGGCCCTGGGTGCACCTATGCCCTGGGTACCTAAGGTACACTGTACAGGGGCTGATAAGGTGACTCAGTATCCAATTAGATATGTACCTAGAGTACATGGTATCCATTTTATAGAGAGAGCAGTGGGCCTGGGGTCCTGAATAGCAGGGCCCGAGTTCAACTAAGTCGAAAAACCAGCTAAACACCAGGCAAAAAGTTGGGGGCAACCATAGTCAGATATCCACCTTCCTACACGCACCACATGTGTCTTTAATGTCTGGAGCGTGACCACAACCCGAAGTCGTGCTCGGACTGCCAGGCCATGAATCCAAAGTCTTTGTGGGAGCGGTCCCGAAAGTTATTGGAAGCCCAGCGGTCGGCTCCGCGTCAATCCCGATCTCCTTTGAGAGGAAGGTCTTGAGACCGCTCGTGGAGCCCCCACACCTCGTCGCACTCCAAGCCTTCAAGGTCTTCGGGTAAGTCCAAGAAGAAGAAGGCGAAGAAGCTCCGGCACTCTTGCCTTCTCCCAATCATTCGGCTGATGCGACGCGTTACTCAGAGCGTCGTCACTCTAAGACTCGGTCTCAGGTGCCTGCTTCAGGGATGACTCGCGCCTCCCCTGATTCCCTTGGCCAACTCGGCAAGTTTTATTAGGCCCTCCACCTCATCTGTGGGCAGCCCGACTCTGCTGGTGCGCCTTCGGGCCCAGTGTAGCCGGTAGGGGGCCCTGGGCCTTCGATGACTACGGCTCCAGCCCCAGCTGTCCCCCATGGATCCGGGCCTGGATCAGGATCGACGTCAGTAGATCTGGATTGTAGAGAGGACCTGAATGGCGCCAGTGGTCTCGATACTTCTCCAGACCTTGACATGCTTTCTCTTCCTATCGTGGGTATGGAGGAGGGAGCGTCCTACGTTGTGGTGTTACGAATGGAAGCCGAGGTCTTGGGCCTTGAGCTGCCTTAATTGGCAGTCAGGACTAACCTCCTGACAGAGGGGCTTCAGCCTGCGGCATCCTCCTCCAGACCCCCTTCTGCCCTTCAACGAAGCCCTCATTGACGTTCTCCTTGGCACCTGGTCCAAGCCCAGCACAGGGTCTCCTGTGGAAAGGACGATTGCCTGCCCCATCACCCGGCCCAGGAGACTGTTTTCCTCACCCAACACCCTTACCCCAAGAGCTTGATGGTCCAAGCCTCTTATTCAAAGGGTACATTCCCTTCTGCTCCCACAGCTAGGGAATCTAAGAAGCTTGCTCACCTAGGGAAGCGCATGTTTCCTTCTTCCAGCTTGGCGCTGCGGTCTGTAAATACTGTATGCCTCGGCTGATATTGCCATACCATATGGGATACGGTTGCGTAGGTGCTGCCTCAGTACCCATAGGTGGCCCGAGCCATTCTTTCCGAGTAAGTGATGGATGGGAGAGCTGCAGCCTAATTCACAATCAGATGTGGACTGGATACCACTTGTAGGAGAGTAGGGTCTGCTTCCTATGGTCACCCCCAAATTTTGCTTTACTGGTTTTCGACTTAAATGTGGCTGTGGGCCTGCTAATCAGACCCACAGCCCAGATGCACTCTCTCTAAATTTACCATGTACTCTAGGTACATCCACAATTGGGAATTGGTTCACCTTGTCAGCCCCTGTAGAAGTGTACCATAGGTACTCAGGGCATAGGTGTAACCAAGGCCTACCACGGGCTGCCGCATGTATTATTCCACCCCTGGCTGGCCACTCAAATTGACACAACTGACTGATCACTCAGCTGGGGCAAGGTCGTGCAATCACCCTCTGCTTAGTTGTAGTATTCCTATACCTACTTACATATAGACACATAGTAACCTATGACTCACTTCTATGGCAGGCCTTAACAACCCTGAAGGCAGAGTGCTTGGTTATGTGTGAAATGGTGCTCTAGCATGATCTGAGCCTGTCTGCTGCTTTCGGAACCATGTCCTTATAGCTGTTCTATGATATCGCCATACCATATACTCTTAAGTGCAATATAATGCTCGCGGATAGATGCTAACTTTGGTTTGGCTTTATCCAAACATGTCGTGTAAGGTGTCATACGCTTTGGAATACTACCCCCTCGCCAATTCTGGCGACGGAGGTAGCATTCCACCCTTCTAGAGGGAGAAGACATGTTAAGTCCAATGATCCCAGTTAAAGTTAACCAGAGCCCCAGCATCACAAAATGAATATCTGAAAGAAACACGTTAGTGTTAGATTCCTTACCTTAGAATATCCCCAGGCGTCAGTCTGGATCCGGAAACTTTTGCGTAGCAGTACCCCTGCGCGTCGGTAGGCGTCGTCTGCAGGCGTCCCCTGCGGCTCCGCGTCCGTCGTCGGCGTCGTGCGCCGTGATGACGTCGCTGGAGTACATAGACGCCGCCTCCGCGCGCTGACGTCAGTTCTTCTTTTTTCCGCGCCAGTGGACGCAGATCTGAAGAGCAGTACTCCGGTCTTTGACCAAGTTTTTCGATAGTTTTTTCTCTATTGTGCCTGATAGGATGCCTGGGTTTAAGAATTGCGATGACTGTGAGCGCACGATGTCGGTCACAGACCATCACCGCCTCTGCCTCCGGTGTCTGGGCCCCGACCACGACGTGGACTCCTGCGTCGACTGCCGGGCCCTTACCAACAAGGCTAGGCGGGAGCGGTCCCGCAAGCTACTGGAGCTCCGGGTGTCGGCCCCACGTCGGGACCGGGAGCGGTCCCGGTCCGGCCGGAGGTCGAGAGAGCGTTCGAGGGAGCGGTCGCGGAGCCGCGCCGGGCGCTCCGGAAGTCGACACCACTCGTCAGGCTCGTCAGGTAGGAAGCACAAGAAGTCGGGGCGTCGTCATCGTACCCCCGACTCCCCCCGACGCTCGCGCGATGCGGCCGGGGGCTCGGGTGACCCCAACCCCGCGGCTCCGCGAGAGTCGCCGGCGCGGCCTGCCTCATACCCTCCGGTCCCTGGGCATGGCGCGACGCCTGAGGAGATCGAGGCGTTCCTCATGGCCATGAGGGCGCTCGCTTCTCCGACGGGGACTACGGTGCCTTCGGGCCCAGTGCTGCCGTCTGGGGGCCCTGGCGGTTCGGGTGTCCCTGCCTCGGCGCCGTCGGGTGCTCCGGCCCCGGCGCCGCCGACGGCTCCGACCCCGGCGCCGCAGGGGCCTTCGGGATCGGCGCCGGCTGGTCTTCCGGCCTCCCCGGCGCCGTTGCCATCGGGGTTACCCCCGACGCCGCCCCCGCGCGGCGCCGGTTCTCCACTGCCGGTTCCGGCCGGCGGTGGGGTTCCGGCGCCGGCTCCGGGCAGCGCCGTCCCCTTACCTTCTCCGACGCCGGACGCGGCGCCGGACGGGCGTCGCTCGACGCCGGTCCCGGCGCCGATGGGGCCCATGAACCCCGAGGAGCCGGTCTTCATCAATGACTCCGAATACGGAGAGGATGAGGAGTACGGTGAAGGTTGGGAGGGGTCCGAGGACCCTCTGGCTCGCGAGTGCCAGTATGACCCGGACTGGACAGGTGACTTGGGGGATGCCAGTGGTTTGGACGACTCTCCTAACCCTGGTTTGATCTCTCCTCCTTCCGTGGCATCGGTGGAGGGAGCTGCCTATTCTGTGGTGCTGATGAGGGCTGCCAAGGCCTTAAACCTTGAGCTCCCCGTCGCGGCCGTGAGGCCTAACATCCTCACCGAGGTCTTCAAACCGCAGTCATGCCCACTGGAGCCACTGCTGCCGTTTAATGAAGCCTTGTCTGACGTTCTGTTGGGCACGTGGTCCAGGCCCGCTTCAGGTGCGCCTGTTGATCGGAACGTGGCCAGGCGCCACCGTCCTTGTCCGGACGACCCCAAGTACCTGTCTACCCACCCCACTCCTGAGAGTCTGGTGATCCAGGCCTCGACCTCCCAGTCCGCATTCCCGTCGGCCCCGCCCGACCGGGAATCCAAGAGGTATGACCAGTTTGGCAAAAAGGTCTTCTCGTCTATTAGTTTGGGCCTGCGGTCTTGCAACACCGCCTGCCTCTTGGGCCGCTACACCCACTCTGTGTGGGATACGGTCGCGGAGCTGCTGCCAGAATGCCCCATGGAGGTGCGGGCAAAACTCGGTCAGGCTGTGGCTGAGGGCCGAGATGCAGCGAAATATTCAATTCGGTGTGGTCTTGATACGACCGACTCGCTGGGCAGAGCTATGTCTACGACGGTGGCGATTCGTCGCCACGCCTGGTTGAGATCCGCCAATTTTTCGGCTGATGTCCAGAATACACTGATGGACATGCCGTTTGATGGCTGTCACCTGTTCGGTGACAAAGCGGACCACGCGCTGGAACGCTTCAAGGACTCCAGGGTCACGGCCAAGTCCTTGGGTCTCTCGACCCAGCGTCAGCAACCGGGTTCGTTTCGCCCCTTTCGTGGCCAAGGAAGGGGCGCCCCCACACGTGCTGCCAGCCACGCGCCGCAACAATCCTTTCAACGCGGTGGCGGCCGTGGAAACCGCCGTGGTGGCGGTCGGGGACAACGGCGGGGTCAGACCACACCCTCCCCCGCAGCATCTACCCCAAAATCCTCCTAGTCCGTGCTTTCGGCCCCATGTGACGCCAGTGGGTGGCAGGGTTCGCCATCACCACGCTCACTGGCGCACAATCACTTCGGACAGGTGGGTGCTGCAAATTGTCCGAAGGGGCTACTCCCTCCCCTTCGAGACCTCTCCTCCAGCCATGCCACCGCAGAACCACCGTGTGTCGGGGGACCACTTGACACTTCTGCAGGAGGAAGTTACGGCCCTCTTGGCCAAGGGGGCCATCGAGCGCGTTCCTGGGCCAGAAGTAGGGCGTGGTTGTTATTCCCACTACTTTCTGGTGCCCAAGAAGGACAAGGGGGGCCTACGTCCTATCTTGGATCTAAGGAACGTCAACGGCTTCCTCCGGAAGGAGAAGTTTAAGATGTTGACGTTAGCTCAGGTCTTGGCTGCTCTAGACCCGCAAGACTGGATGGTAGCGTTGGACTTGCAGGACGCCTATTTTCACATCCCCGTCCTGCCGGCCCACCGGCGTTACCTGCGGTTCACGGTAGGCCAGGAGCACTTTCAGTTTATCGTGCTCCCCTTCGGCCTTACCAGCGCCCCACGGGTGTTCACAAAGGTGATGGCGGTGGTCGCAGCCCATCTGCGCAGGTTAGGGGTTTCAGTCTTCCCCTACCTAGACGACTGGTTGTTGAAGGCGGGCTCGCCCCAGACAGTCGTCCACCACCTTCAGATGACGGCAGACCTCTTGCACGACCTGGGGTTCTCCATCAACGTGCCGAAATCACACCTGTGTCCCTCTCAAAAGCTCCTTTTCATCGGAGCGGTTCTGGACTCGGCGCAGTTTCGGGTTTATCCTCCGGAACGGCGGGTTCGGGATATTCAGGCTTTGATTCCCATCTTTCAGCCGCTATCCCGAGTCTCGGTCAGGTTGACGCTGCGGCTGCTGGGACTGATGGCTTCCTGCATCCTTCTGGTGCATCACGCCAGGTGGCGGATGCGGGCTCTGCAGTGGGACCTGAAGTTCAGTGGGCCCAGCATCAGGGCAACTTGTCCGACCACGTCTTGATCTCGGAGGGCACTGCGAGACAACTGCAGTGGTGGCTTACGGACCGCGATTGGGTCAGGGGCAAGTTCCTCTCCCTTCCCCAACCGGAGCACGTTGTCGTGACGGACGCGTCCCTCCTGGGCTGGGGTGGCCACTTGGGAGAGGCAGAGATCAGAGGCATCTGGTCTCCGGCGGAGTCCCGGCTCCATATCAATCTATTGGAGCTGCGGGCGATTCGTCTGGCACTGAAGGCATTCCTCCCCTTTGTCAACGGGAGTGTAGTGCAGGTGTTCACCGACAACACCACCGCCATGTGGTACTGCAACAAACAGGGCGGAGTGGGGTCGTGGACCCTTTGCCAGGAGGCTCTGCGCCTCTGGCAATGGCTGGAACGTCAGGGCGTGACTCTGACGGTTCAACACCTGGCAGGTTCTCTGAACGCCAGGGCGGACGAACTCAGCCGTCGGTGCTCGATGGATCACGAATGGCGTCTGAACTCGGACGTGGCGCAAGGCATCTTTCGGCAATGGGGAGAGCCTTGGTTAGATCTATTCGCCACAGAAGAGAACGCGCAATGTCATCAGTTCTGCGCGTTGGAGTTTCCAAGACGGCACTCGCACGGCGACGCCTTTCGGCGCGAGTGGAGTTGCGGTCTGTTATACGCCTTTCCGCCTATACCACTTCTGCCCAGAGTGCTGAAGAAGATCAGGCGCGACCGGGCCCAAGTTATCCTTGTGGCTCCGGACTGGGCTCGAAGGTACTGGTATCCCGAGCTACTCAGCATGTCAGTCGGTCCCCCGATCCGCCTGCCTCTTCAGGAGGACCTTCTGTCGCAGCAGCAGGGGACGGTCCTCCACCCGAACCTGTCCAGTCTCCACCTCCATGCTTGGAGATTGAGCGGCGGCAGTTGAGGCCATTTGACTTGCCTCCTGAAGTCTGTGATGTTATTCTGGCAGCCAGGCGTCCCTCCACTAAGTCGGTATACGCCTGTCGGTGGAACAGATTTGTGGCATGGTGCACAGCAAAGGCTGTGGATCCTCTCTCTGCCCCTCTTTCGGAGGTTCTTCTGTTTCTTCTTTCTCTTGCCCAGCAGGGCTCTGCTCTGGGCACTATCAAGGGCTACCTTTCTGCCCTTTCAGCCTTTTTGAGGCTTCCTGATCAGCCTTCTTTGTTCAAATCCCCGATTGTAACTCGGTTCTTAAAAGGCATCACTCACATGTTTCCACCTGTTCCGTTTGTGATGCCTCAGTGGGATTTGAACCTGGTTCTG
This sequence comes from Lissotriton vulgaris, assembly GCF_964263255.1. Lineage (NCBI taxonomy): Eukaryota > Metazoa > Chordata > Amphibia > Caudata > Salamandridae > Lissotriton > Lissotriton vulgaris. Next base: position 359,515,633 of record NC_141696.1, on the reverse strand, counting down.
ACCTTCCTGATGTGTGCTCCCTTTGAGCCCCTTCATTCTTGTCCTCTCCGTCTCCTGACTTTAAAGACGGCTTTCCTGGTTGCCATCACCTCTGCCAGGAGAGTGAGTGAGCTCCAGGCTCTTTCTGTCCAACCTCCTTTCCTGTCCATTCATCCTGACAAGGTGGTTCTGAGGACTAGACCTTCTTTCCTGCCCAAGGTTGTTTCGGCCTTTCACATCGGGCAGTCCATCACCCTCCCTTCCTTCTTCCCGCCTCCGCATCCTTCAAAGGATGAAGAGCGGCTCCACCGTCTGGACCCAAAACGTGCGCTTTCATTCTACATGGATCGCACACGCCAGTTCCGGGTGGATGACCAACTGTTTGTTGGCTACGTGGGTGCGAAGAAGGGACGGGCGGTTTGTAAGCGAACCATCTCTCGATGGGTCGTCCTCTGCATCAAAGCGTGCTACTCTTTGGCTCGGAAGGAGCCTCCTGTTGGGCTGAGGGCCCATTCCACTCGGGCCACGGCGGCTACTACTGCCCTGGGCCGGGGAGTCCCCTTGCAGGACATTTGCCAAGCGGCTACGTGGGCCTCGCTGCACACCTTTGCGAGGCACTACTGCCTGGACAGTCAAGTCCGGAGGGATGGCTTCTTTGGCCGTTCTGTCCTCCAGGACTTTCTGGTGTAGTTTTGTATTGGTTCGCAGACCCACCACCGGGGTTGGTATTGCTGGGGTATGTATTCTAAGGTAAGGAATCTAACACTAACGTGTTTCTTTCAGATGAACAAGTTACTTACCTTCGGTAACGATATATCTGTAAGAAACATTAGTTAGTGTTAGATTCCTTACCGAACCCACCCATCCTCCCCGTTCTGCGAACTGATACCTAGGGTTAAGGTCATCCCTTTCAGGGCCCTAGTTTGTACATGGCACCAGTGTTGGTTCTCTCATGGCTCTGCGTCTCCTGGCGCGGAAAAGCTGTGTGCAAAGAACTGACGTCAGCGCGCGGAGGCGGCGTCTATGTACTCCAGCGACGTCATCACGGCGCACGACGCCGACGACGGACGCGGAGCCGCAGGGGACGCCTGCAGACGACGCCTACCGACGCGCAGGGGTACTGCTACGCAAAAGTTTCCGGATCCAGACTGACGCCTGGGGATATTCTAAGGTAAGGAATCTAACACTAACTAATGTTTCTTACAGATATATCGTTACCGAAGGTAAGTAACTTGTTCGCTGTTGCCACAGACACAAGTCTGACCTCCTGCTGCTGGGAGTCCTTCCAGTCACGGAGGTTTGGACAATAGGTTTCCTGCCTGGGGAGGTGCGAGTACCACCCCAGACAGGAGGATTTGTTTTTGGGACAGGGAGGGCTGAATAGATTGAGACACTGCCTGGAGCACACTAGGTGCTTCATGCATACCTCAGTTCAAACTCATAAATCAATCAGGAGTTTGTTAAAGCGCGACTACTCACCCGTAAGGGTCTCAAGGCGCTCGGGGTGGGGGGGTGGGGGGGTGTGGGGGTGCAGCTTCCATTCCATCAAGGAGGGTGTCTGTCGAAGAGCCAGGTTTTGAGGTTTCTTGAGAAGATGGGGAGCGATGTCTGTCTGAGGTGGAGCGGAAGGGCGTTCCATGCTTTGGCCGCGAGGAAGGAGAAGGAGCGGCCTCCCGATCTGGTCTTTCTGGTGCGGGGGACCACGGCGTAGGAAAGCTGGGCTGATCGTAGGGTCCTTTGGGGTGCGTGGAATTTGAGTCGGCTGTTCAGGTATGCAGGTCCGGTGCCCTGGAGGGCCTTGTGTGCGTGGGTGAGCATCTTAAAGGTGATTCTCGCCTCGACGGGGAGCCAGTGGAGTGTGCGCAGGTGCTGGGAGATGTGGCAGTGTTTTGGCAGGTTGAGGACCAGTCTTGTGGCGGCGTTCTGAATGTTCTGTAGCTTGCGGATGAGGTTTTTGTTTATTCCGGCGTAGAGTGCGTTGCCGTAGTCGAGTCTGCTGGTGACCAGGGCGTGAGTGACTGTCTTTCGGTGTTCGAGGGGGATCCATTTGAAGGTCTTACGAAGGAGGCGGAGGGTGTGGAAGCAGGAAGATGAGACAGAGTTGATCTGGCGGTCCATTTTGAGCTCCGAGTCCAGGATGATTCCCAGGTTGCGTGCGTGGTCTGCGGGGGTTGGCGGGTTTCCGAGGGCGGTGGGCCACCATGTGTCGCTCCAGGCGTCGGGGTTTGGGCCCATGATGAGTACTTCTGTTTTGTTGGTGTTTAGTTGAAGGCAGCTGTTTTTCATCCATTTGGCAACGGCTTCCATGCGTTCTCGAAAGTTGCGTCTGGCGGTGTTGGGCTCGTTGGATAGGGAGAGGATGAGCTGGGTGTCGTCTGCATATAACACGATGTTGAGTCCGTAGGTTCTGACGATGGGGGAAAGTGGAACTGGTTGCTAGGGCACTCCAGCCCCAGCTCTGGCGCGAAACTGGACAAAGGAAAGGGTGTGTAACCACCCCCCTTCCTGGTCCCACCCATAGGAGGGACCTAGTGAGTAAATCAGCCCCCTTTAGTTGTAGAAACGTAGGAGCTGACCCAGGAGACTTTAGATAAATCCTGGAATCGACTTGAAACGAAACTCTGGACCCTTCGACTTTCACCTGAGCTGAAGACTGAAGAATCTCCCTTGTGGCCAAGGAGTGACCACCCTGGGCAACCAGGCACCATCCAGCAACTCGACGGCTTGCTTTGTCCCCGTTCCTGCCGGAACCCGAGCACAGAGCCTGACAAGACCTCGACTACCGGACCTCTCTGACCCCACTGCACAACTCCAGCTCAGCTGAGCCCCGTGGAAGGCTTCGGAACCCGTGGAACCAGGCAACTTGGAAAGTCTTCAACTTGCTAACAGCGCAGCTCCTGAGGCATCCTTGAAGCTGTGCACTGGGGACTGAGACACCCCGACACCGAGCTACACCTGCACCGAAGACCAGCCCTCCACACTCCACGAGATCTGCGTGGGGCCCTTCTGCTTGTGTTCTGCTCAACGCGTTGTCCGGTTGCTAGCCTGTTGGCTAGTAGCCCTGTGGCGACGACCCTCTTGACAATCCATTGCTGGTCTGGTTGCTTCAGACTGGCCCTTGCTCCCCCTGCATAGGTGAAGTACCTCCGACCCTCCTGGTCTGCACCAGAAGCCTTTTGTGGATCCTGCGTGGGTTGCCTTTGCTTAGGCTTGTTGGCTCCGATCTTGAATTCGACCCCTCCATCTGCGAGAACCTTCATGGGACAGCTCCTCTACAGCACCTGGTCGTCCTCGACGCCTCCTGGTCCGTGTGGCTGCAACAACAAGCTTCACGACAGCACCAGATAGCTCATCGACAACGTCTGGTTCCTTCCTGGTTCCACCCGGTCACTGGCAAGTGACCTAGACTCTGTCCCCTCTGCTTTCAGGTCTTCTTCAACTCCAATCAACTCTTGGATCCACCCGAGCATCTTCCTCCTGATCGCCTGCAGCGTCTTCTTCCAAGGCTCCATAGGAATCAACAAGAAAACCGACACTCTTTGACACCTATGCACCCGCAGCCCGTGGGTGAGGTAACGCGAGTACTTCGGTGCTCCTGTAGGATTGACTATCCTAGAGTCTAGTTTTGTTAGTTGTATCTTCCTAGGTAGACCGGAAGGGTCCTAAATCTCCATTTACTTACCTTTTAAGTTCCTATTGACTTTCTATTTACTCTCGTGTGAGTGTACTGCTAACCTAAGGGTCAGATAGTGTAGCCCCAGCGATTCCCTAGGCCTTCTCCTTTCCCGAGTCGTGGTTCTTATACCACTTACTTAGTATATGGTTTTACGCGCCCCTAGGGCCTAACTGTAAATTGTGCTATTTAAAGTGTTTGAGTATAACTTATGTGCTTTTGCCTCTGACCTCATAAACAGTGCAGAGGAGTGTGTTAGTGAATAAATACATATATATTTTATATATATCCTGTGTGGTGTCCTTTCATTTGGTATTCAAGGGGTTACATATGGTAAAACAGCTGGTTTTATACAAGCCCTCAAGAGTCTTTTAGCCTAAGACTGTTCTGTCTACGCTACCTCAAGGATAGCTGGTCTATAAGGTTGACTTTACAACCATCACCCTAAGGGTTGTTTGGACTGGTGCAAGGTGTTCACTAGAATAGTGAACATCATATACCAGGCCAACTTCTCACACCACTGACTCACTAGACAGAACGATTTCCACATCGGTAGCCCTTAGGTGCTACACATGGTTGAGGACATCTGGCTTTTCAAGGGATGTCCAGTCAACATTGCTGGACATGCCCTTTAATGGCCGTTGTCTTTTTGGCGACAAAGCAGACTCTGCGCTAGAGGGCTTTAAAGATTCCAGTCTGCTGTTCATGGCTACAGAAATTGCACCCAGCCACGTCTGGCGCAGCCTAGCTACCGCTTCACGCAAGCTGCCCAGCCTCTGCGTGGCCCCGGACGTGGGAGCCAGCGGGCGGGCCAGTCCACTTGTGCTCCCCCTGCCGCAGCCTCCAAACCTTCCTAGTCTGATCTTTCAGGCCCATCAACGGGCAGTGGGCAGCAGGATTAACCATCACCTCCCGCAATGGCACTTCATCACGGTGGACAGGTGGGTTTTACAAATAGTCTGAAGGGGCTACTTCCTCCTCATCAGGACTACCCCTCCCTACATGCCACCTTTTTTCAATCACATGTCGAAGGATTATTAGGCTCTTCTCCACCACGAAGTCCCACTCTCATGGCCAAGCAAGCTTTCGAGAGGGTCCCTGTGGCAGAAGTAGGTTGTGGTTGCTATTTCCACTACGTTCTGGTGCTCAAAAAGGACAACACCCTGTGTCCTAGTCTATACCTCCGTGCTCTCAACCGCTTCCTCCACAAGGAGAAGTTCAAAATGCTCACGTTAGCTCCGGTCCTGTCTACCCACCACCATGGAGACTGGATGGGTGCGCTGGACTTCGAGGATGCCTATTTCCCTATTTCTCTATTTGTCATCCCAGCCCACATACTCTACTTATGGTTCACAGTAGGCCACAAGCATTTTCAGTTTACCGTCCTTCCCTAAGGCCTTACCAGGGACCCTCGGGTGTTCACGAAGAGATGGTGGTCGCAGCTCATCTGCCAGATCAGGGATTCCAGTCTTCACCTATCTCGACGACTGGCTGCTGAAGGCGGGCTCGCCTCAGGCTGCCTGCTCCAGACTACGGCAGACCACCTGCACTTGCTGGGGTTTACTATCAACGTGCCGAAGTCACACCTGACTCCCTCTCAGACGCTCCCTTTCACTGGAGCGGTTCTGGACACAGTGCAATTTCAGGCCTATCCTCCCGAGCAGCGAGTCTGGGATATTCGGGCTGCAATACTGGTTTTTCAGCCTCTATACCTGATTTCGGGAAGAATGACCCTGAGGCTGCTAGACCTCATGGCCTACTGCATCCTGCTGGTGGATCATGCCAGATGGCATATGCTGGCTCTGTAGTGGGACCTGAAGTTCCAGTGGGCGCAGCACCTGGGGAATCTTTCCAACTCCGTCCAGATCTCAGAGGGGACTGCACAACATTTACAGTGATGGCTAACAAACCGAGCTTGGGTCAGAGGCAGATCCCTCTCCCGTCCACAACCAGACTTAACAGTGGTGACAAATGCGTCACTTCTGGGATGGTGCAGCCATCTGGGAGAGACAGAGATCAGAGGTGTCTGGTCTGCGGCGGAGTCTGGGCTCCATATCAACCTGTTGAAGCTCCGGGCGATCCGTCTGGCGCTGAAACATTGTGTTCACTGACAACACCACCGTTCTGTGGTACTGCAACAAATAGGGCGGTGGGGTTATTGACCTTGTGTCTAGAGGTTCCTCGTCTCTGGGCATGGCTGCAACATCAGAGCATGACCCTGGTGGTTCAACACCTGGCAGGTTCTCTGAACGCCAGGGCGGACGAACTCAGCAGTCAGTGCCTGGTAGATCAAGAATGGCATCTTCACTCTGACAGTGGTGGGGAGAACCGTGGTTAGATCTGTTCGCCACTGAAGAGAATGCACAATGTCATTAGTTCTGCACGCTGGAATTTCCAAGGCCACACTCGCTCAGTGACGCTTTTAGTCGCGAGTGAAGTTGTGCCCTCCGTCACACCTTTCCGCCTCTACCACTTCTGCCCCGAGGGCTGAAGAAAATCAAGCGCGACTGGGCCCAAGTTATTCTTGTGGCTCTGGACTGGCACAAAGAGTATGGTATCCCGAGCATGGCCATCGATCCACCGATCAGACTACCCCTTCGGAAGGATCTTCTGTCACAGCAGCAGGGGACGGTTCTTGACTCGCACCTGTCCAGTCTCCACCTCCTTGCGTTGAAATTGAGCAGCGCCAGTTGTCAGCTTTTGACCTTCATCCGAAGTCTGTAAAGTCATCTTGGCAGCCTGGCGCCCTCCACTAAAACTGTATATGCCTGTAGATGGAACAAATTTGTGTCATTGTACACAGCAAAGGCTGTTGATCCCATTTCTCCCCCTCCTGCTTGTACTTTCTTTGGCCCAGCAGAGCTCTGCCCTGGGCACTCTTAAAGGTTACCTGGCAGCTATCTTTGCTTTTCTTCGGCTGCCTGATCAACCATTTTTATTCAAGAACCCTATTGTAAACAGATTCTTTTAGGGCATTACTCATCTCTTTCCTTCATCTCCTTTCATAATGCACTAGTGGGACGTGAATCTTGTTCTAACTTATCTTGTGTGCTTCCTTCAAGCTTCTTCAAAACCGTCCTCTCGGGCTCCTCATGCTGAAAACGGACTTCCTTGTTGCGATCACCTCTACTGGCAGGGTGAGTGAGCTTCAAGCTCTTTCTTATAAACCCCCTTTCTTCTCTAATTATCTGAACAAAGTGGTGCTTAGGACGAGGACCTCATTCCTTCCTAAAGTGGTTACACCATTTCACAAAGGATAAATGATTACTTTGCCCACTTCTTTCCCACCTCCGCACCCTTGCAAGGATCAAAGACTCCACTGTCAGGACCCTAAACGTGCGCTGTTCTCCTACCTTGACTTCACAAAAGATTTCCGGGTGGATGATCAACTCTTTGTTCGCTATTTAGATGCCAAGAAAGGTCGGGCTGTTCAAAAGCTTACCATCTCTCAATGGGCTGTCCTTTGTATCTGAAAGAGACTGTTCGTTATGGATTCCTCACCTTAGAATTACTTCCAGGTGTGAGACTGGATCTGGAGAATTTTTTCCTTAGCAATACCTCTGCGCGTCTGTAGGTGTTATTGTGACTCCGTGTTTATCGTTGGCGTCGTGATCGCTGGATTGACGTTGCGGTATCTACTTAGACGCCACCCCTGCGCGCTGACATCAGTTCTTAATTTTTTTTATCCAGCTAGTGCAGATCCAGAGAGAGCGGTACCTCGAGTCATTTTTTGACTCTCTTTTTGCGACTTTTTGTTGACATCTTTTCGGGTCCTCACGACTCCTGTTGCACAGGGATGTCATCTCGGCGGACCGGCTTCAAGCCTTGTGGCTCCTACTGATGTCGGTGACGGACCCCCATCTCATGTGCCTATGGTGTCTGGAGCGCGATCATGACCCTAAGTCGTGCTCCGACTGCCGGGCCATGGTCCCGAAGTCTTTGCGGGATCTGTCCCGAATGCTTCTCCAGACCCAGCAATCTGGTATGCGCCGTTCGAGGTCCAGGTCAAGAGGGATCTCGCTTGACTGGTAGCAAAGCCATCACCACCTCTCCTCGTCAGTCTTCCTCTTCGGGTAAGTTGAAGCCCAAAAAGAAGGCGAAGAAGCATAGTTGTTTTTTACGTTTTCCCGATCCTTCCGCCAATGCGACGCAGGTTGCAGACGGTAGTCGCCAGGTTCTGCCCACAGAACCTGTTGGAACGGCTCCAAGCCTCCCTCCCCTTTCCGGGAGCCGGGGCGACCCCTTCCCAACTTAGTAGCTTTTACGAAGCCCTCCACTTGATCTTTGAGCAGCCAGACTCCTCCTTTGGCCCACGCGGACTCGGCTGGGGGCTCTAGGGCTTCAATGGGGGCGGCTTTGGCTCTGGGCCTGGATCCAGATTGGCACTGGTCGGACTCGTGACCACTCCGACACCAAATCCAGTGACGACCTCTGCCGGTTGTGTCCCGAACAGAAGTCGACCCCAGCCTCCCCCTCGATGTGGACACAGAGCCGGACCAGCGTCGACTAGTACTTTTGTACTCCAGTTCTCCCCTGGTGTTCCCCATCGCCCTGAGTGGCTACCTGAGGAGGACTGTAAGGGGTCTGTGGACCCTCTGGCAGACCAGTTAGAAGAGCTGGACTGGAGAGATGAGTTGGGTGAGGCCAGTGGTCTGGACTCCTCCCCAGACCTTGGCATGCTATATCCCCCTGCCATTGCTACGGAGTAGGGTGCATCAAACGCAGTGGTGTTGCATAGGGCGGCTGGGGCCTTAAACCTTGCGCAGTAGCGGTCAGAACTAACCTCCTGACCAAGGTATTTCAACCCGGCAGCGGCCTCTTTAGAGCCCCTGCTGCCAATCAATGAGGCCCTCACAGACATCCTTTTGGGCACTTGGTTCAAGCCGAGGACAGGGGCTTCAGTGGATAGGATGATTGCCCGACGCAACCGCCTTGCCCTGGGTGACTCCATATTGCTCCCCAACACCTCACCCCTGAGAACTTGGTGGTCCAAGCCTCAACTTCCAAGGGTGCATTCCGTAACACACAACCTGATAGGAATCCAAGAAGCTGGACCATCTTGGGAAAAAGATGTTTACTTCCTCCAGCTTAGGACTGCAGTCGGTGAACACCTCATGTCTCTTGGGCCGTTACTCCCACTCTGTGTGGGAGATGGTCATGCAGGTGCTGCCACAGTGCCCTAAGGAGCCAGGACGGTGCTCTCATGTGCAGTTGCCGAAGGAAGAGACGCAGCGAAGTTCGCCATATGTTCTGGGCTGGACACCGCCGACTCGCTGGGCAGGACAATCTCAACGTTAGTAGCCCTGTCTGAGGTCCACTGGCTTTAGGGGTGATGTCCAAGCTATGCTTATGGACATGCCCTTTGCCGGTTGTCGCTTGTTTGGTGACAAACCTGACAATACGCTAGAGCGCTTTAAGTACTTCATGGCTACGGTCAGGTCCTTGGGCCTCGCTTCTACCTCTCGTCCCTTGCAGCCTGTTTTTCGCCCCTTTCGTGGCTAACGAAGGTGTTCCCTGAAACGTTCCGTCCAGAGCCACAGACCTGGGCAAGCTGCCCAGCCTTTGTACAGCCAGGGACGTGGGTCTGGGGGCCAGCGGGCGGGCCAGTCCATCAGCGCCGCCTCTGCAGCAGCCTCCAAGCCTTCCTAGTCTGACCTTTCATGGCCACCATTTGCCAGTGGGTGCTAGGATTCGTCATCACCTCCCCCACTGGCTCAACATAACGTTGGACAGGTGGGTTTTGCAGATAGTCCGACGAGGCTACTCCCTCCCCTTCGAGACTACCCCTTCATCCATGGCACCTTAATTCCATCGTATGTCCGAGGATCACTTGGCCCTTCTCCAACATAAAGTTACGTCTCTTCTGACCAAGGGAGCCATCGAGCGCGCTCCTGCACCAGAAGTAGGTCATGATTGTTATTCCCACTACTTTCTGGTGCCCAAGAAGGACAAGGGCCTGCGTCCTATCTTGGATCTCAGGAGCGTCAATCACTTTCTCCGGAAGGAGAAGTTCAAAATGTTGTAACTAGCTCAGGTCCTGTCTGCCCTCGACCCTGGAGACTGGATGGTAGCGTTGGAACTGCAGGACGCTCATTTTGACATCCTTGTCCTGCCGGTCCATCGGTGTTACCTACAGTTCATGGTAGGCCATGAGCACTTTCAGTTTACTGTGCTCCCCTTTGGCCTTACCAGCGCTCCTCGGGCGTTCACGAAGGTGATGGCGGGTCACAGCTCATCTGATCAGACATGGGGGTTCCATTCTTCCCCCTATCTCGACGACTGGCTGTTGAAGGCGGGCTTGCCCCAGGTTGTCTCCTTCCATCTCCATGCTACGGCGACCTCCTGCATTCGCTGGGGTTCACCATCAATGTGCCGAAATCACACCTGATTCCCTCTCAGAATCTCCTTTTCATCGGAGTGGTTCTGGACACTCAAGTGCAGTGAGTCCGGGATATTCGGGCTAGGATTTCAATCTTTCAGCCTCTATCCTGTGTTACGGTCAGACTGACCCTGAGGCTACTGGGCATCGTAGCCTGCTGCATCCTGCTGGTGGACTGTACCAGGTGTCATATCTCGGACGGCACTGCACACCAATTGCAGTTGTGGCTAATGAACTAGGACTTGGTCAAGGACAGGTCCCTCTCCCTTCCCCAGCCAGAGTTCAAAGTGGTGATAGATGCCTCACTACAGGGGTGGGACGGCCACATGGGAGAGGCGGAGATCAGAGGCTTCTGGCCTCCGACGAAGTCCAGGCTCCACATCAGCTTTCTGGAGCTTTGGGCGATCCGTCATGTGGTACTGCAACAAACAAGGCGGGTGGGGTCATGGCACCTATGTCAGGCGCACTTAGTCTCTGGAAGTGGCTGGAACATCAGGGCATGTCCCTGGTGGTTCAACACCTGGCAGGTTCTCTGAACGCCAGGGAGGATGAACTCAGCCGCCGGTGCATAAGAGATCACCAATGGCGTCTTCACTCTGAGATGGCGCAAGGTCTCTTTCAGCAGTGGGGAGAGCCTTGGTTAGATTTATTCACCACCGAAGAGAACGCGCAATGTCCACAATTCTGGAATTTCCATGGCGGCACTGTGCTGGTCGTATTTTTTGCAGCCTGTGATCATTCTTGCTGCCGCGTGAAGTGTTGTTTTTAGTGGTGCCAGGTGCGATTTGGGGATGCCTGTTAGGATTGAGTTCCCATAGTCCAGTCTTGATAGAACTAGAGATTGCGTGGCTAGTTTGAGGTCATTGTTGGGAATGTAGGGTTTAATTTTGTTCAAAAGTCTGAGGTTGAAGAATGCGCTTTTCGCCGAGTTCTTAATGTGGTTTGTCAGGGTTAGTTTGGGGTCTAGGGTGAAGCCCAGGGATTTAACGGAGTCGGCTAGCGTGAGGTTACCTTTGAGAGCATCGATCGACTTTAGCCACTCGGTGATTTGAGGGTTATCTTCTTTGTTTGAGATGAGGAGTGTTTCTGTCTTATCGGGGTTGAGTTTCAGGTGATTCTTTGTCAGCCAGTCTTGAACTTCATTTAGGACATCGTTGAGTCTGTGGATGTCTTTGAGAGAGGAGGTTTCCAGGTAAATCTGCATGTCATCCGCGTAGAGGTGGAAGTGGATGTTGGCGTTCCTGAGTAACTTGGCGAGTGGTTCCATGTAGATGTTAAAGAGCTGGGGGAAGAGCACTGATCCTTGAGGGACACCCTTGTTGACTTGCTGGGTATCGGAGGTGAAGTTCTTGATTTTTATTAGTTGCGAACGGTTATGTAAAAAGGAGGAAAACCACTTGAGAACTACCTCGCCAAGGCCGGCTCTTTCTTGAAGAGTCATGATGAGGAGCTTGTGGTCCACCGTGTCGAACGCTGCTGAGAGATCAAGGAGTATGAGGAGGCAGCACTTGTCAGCGTCAAGAGATCCATGGATGTCGTCTATGATGTTCAGCATCGCGGTTTCAGTGCTGCGGCCTTGTCTGAAGCCAGATTGGAGGGGGTCCAGGAGATTGATGTTGTCCAGATGTTGCGTCAGTTGCAGGAGTACACAGCGTTCAAGTGTTTTCGAGAGTAAAGGGAGGTTGGATATCGGCCTGAAATTGTTCAAGTCAGTTGAGTCGAGACCGGGTTTTTTCAGAAGAGGAGTGACTTGTCCCATTTTTAGACAATCGGGGACCACACCGCTTTGTAAGGAGCTGTTTATGATTCTTCCCCAGATGGGCGCTAAGGTAAGCTTCATTTATTTTATTAAAGATGGGGGAATGGGGTCTGAAATGTGTGCGGAAGGTTTGGAGGTCGAAATCAGCGCGATTATCTCATGCCTTTCCACCTATACCACTTCTGCCCAGAGTACTGAAGATGATCAAGAGCGAACAGGCCCACGTCCTTCTTATGGTCCCGGACTGGGCACGAAGAGTCTAGTGACCCGAGCTTCTGCACATGGGCCATCGATCCTCCGATCAGACTGCCTCTTCGGGAGGACCTTCTGTCGCAGCAGCAATGGACAGTCCTCCACCCAAACCGGTCCAGGCTCCACCTCCTTGCGCGGAGATTCACTGGCGACAGTTGACAGCTTTCGAACTTCCTCCCGAAGTGGGACTTGAACCTGTTTCTTACCTACCTTATGTGCGCTCCTTTCGAGCCGCTACATAACTGTCCTTCACAACTTTTGACACTTAAAACTGCCTGTTTGATTGCCACCACCTCTGCTCGTAGGGTGAGTGAGCTTCAGGCTCTTTCTTCAAACCTCCTTTTCTGGCTGTTCATCCGGACAAAGTTGTCCTTCGTACTAGGCCTTCTTTGCTTCCCAAAGTGGTTACCTCTTACCACATTTGACAGACCATCACTTTGCCCACCTTTTTCCCGCCCCTGCATCCTTCTAAAGAGGAGCGACTCCACTGTCTAGATCCAAAACGTACACTTTCATTTGTTTTAGATTGCACAAAGCAATTCCAGATGGATGACCAGCTCTTTGTTGGCTATGTGGGCGCCAATAAAAGTTGGGCCGTGCAAAAGCGGACCATCTCTCGATGGGTCCTTCTTCGCATCAAAATCTGTTATTCCTTCAGTGGGGCTGCACGCCCATTCCACCAGGGCGAATGCAGCCACTACTGCTGTGGGACGTGGAGTCCCTCTTCATGACATCTGCCAGGCAGCCACATGGACTTCATTGCACACGTTTACTAAACACTAGTGCCTGGACAGCCAAGTCCGGAGGGACAGCTTCTTTGGCTGTTAAGTTCTCCAGGACTTTCTGATGTGAATTTAGTTCGCAGACCCACCTCCTGGGATGGTATTGCTAGTGTATCTATTCTAAGGTGAGGAATCCATAACTAATAGTCTCTTCAAGATGAAAAAGTTGCGTACCTTCGTTAACGATATATCTGTTAGAGACATATATTGCTTATGGATTCCTCACCGCCCCATCCATCCTCCCCGTTCTGCGAACTAATGTTTAGGGTAAGGGACTCCCTTTCAGGGCCCTAGTTTTTGTGCACCAGTGGTCCGTGTCTTGCATGGCTCTGTGCTTCTGGCGTGGAATGTTGTGTAAAGGAAGTGGCGTCAGTTAAGGTTTAGCGAACAAGGAACTTCCAGTGAGGCTGCATGCTCATCCCACTAGGGCTGTGGCAGCAACTACTGCATAAGCATGTGGAGTTCCACACCTTGACATCTGCCAGGCGGCCATGTGGGCTTCCTTGCACACATTCACCAGACATTACTACTTGGACAACCAAGTCTGGAGGGACGGCTGTTTTGCCCGTTCAGTCCTCCAGGTCTTTCTGGTGTGAATTTAGTTTGCAGACCCTCTTCCGGTGATGGTATTGCTGGGGTGTCTATTCTAAGGTAAGGAATTTATAATTTTTGAACAAAGGAGGGACTGGAGAAGGACAATATTTATTGGGGTCCAGTGTACAAGTCCATAAACTAGTAACACAAAGAGGGTACAAAGTTCCCCGGGAAGAATGAAGGAGTAGAGGTGTGTGTGCTAGAGAGAGGGGGGAATCCCCTTGCTGGAACTAAAACCCTCACACACCCAGCAAGCTAGGTGTCATGCTTCATCATATGGGTTCTGCTCCTCGTCAGACTGGCGCTGCAATGTCTGACGGGCTCCCGAAACCGGGGCTTTTTATCGGAGATCTTTTGTCCGGCCATATGGTGCATGCGTGTGAGAGGGCGGGGGGAGTGTGTTCGTGACGTGAAAAAGGTGAGATTAAAAAAGGTAGGTCAGTCCACAACCTACTTTATTCTTGTGGTAGACTTCCTTGTTTAAAAGGGGTGGGAGGGGAGCTAAATGCCCTGGAGCTATCCTAGCACGTTAACTACTACCCTCTTGTTTGGTCGACATGTTTCTTGCCACGATGGCAATTCTTCAGGACCTCAGTGTATAGTACCACACAGTGAAAAAGAATAATAGTGATAAATTGAAACTTGCAAACTGGTATACAACCTTTTATGGTCGGTAATACCGAAGCGCAGGCCGATTGGTCCTGCTGGAGTATTATGACCTGTAAAAAATGGAATAAACACAGTTCACAGATGGCAGCTTGAGTGCAATATTCCTATATGAAGAATTTGCACAAGTCCAGTCCATACACACACACACACACACATAAACAAACCAAAGTGAGGGATTAAAAACCAAGCATATAGCATAGTGAGTAGGTGATTGTATCACACCACCAGCTGGTTCGTGCAATTACATATAACAGTGATATTTGAAGAAGTCAACACTGCTGGTAAATGGAAGAAAACTGGGTTAATCATGCTCACCCCAGAAGATTATCTGAGATACTTCGCAGTCTGCTTCCGAAGGACTGGTTGGCAAAGGTATGGTACCTAGTAGGGGAAATTTAAGCATGATAAACTGTGATAACATTATCACAGCAGGGACAAGGGTGGGAGTGGGGACGACCCCACCCCGGGCAAAACACAAGGAGGAGGACAGACACCTCGCATCCTGAGTTTCGGTGTGTCCTGGCAGTACCACTGTTCCGTGGCTCAATACGGACTGGTCACCGGTGAAAAGCCTGGGGCGCAACCAGCGTAGCCAGGCGCCCGCAACAACCGCTTCGCGTCCCCGCTGGAGGACAGCAGAGAACAGCACCGTGGCGGAGCAAGGAAACCCGGAATTACGCGAACCCCCCGGCCGCCCACCGCCCCACAAACAGCATTGCGGCCAGGCAACAATTGACTACCTGGAACCCAAAACTCAAGGGTAGTCGAGAGTTCTTGCCGCCCCACTTGTTGGTGACGGGGTATCAGACGCCGGTTGGAGCAGATTTAAAATTAAAATTCAAAGCCTCACCTACGGCGGCACACGGTCCAAGCCGATGCACCTACCCCCCGGAAAGCGTCTCGGTGAAGGCGCACAGCAGCTGGTAATGGAGCACAGGGGCGCGCCAATATTTATGTATCCAGCCTCAATCCGCCCAGTTGGCTACGCCGCTAGAGTGACGTCCCCCTCCATAGCCGCGCATGTGCGGTAGCTACTGTGGCCCGAAGCATAGGGCTCTGTGGTGAAGGAGGCGGCCATATTGGAAGGGAGGAAGTGGAAGAGTTTAGCGCATTGCGTGGGCGAGGCATATGAGGAGAACCCACTCAGTGAAGATATTCACATCTAAACCTCCCCGGCAGGTAGAGAGTCACCCTGTGTTTTTTAGTAGTGGAATATACAGTGGGACAGGGGGGGTTTAATTGGGGTACAGTCCGAGTGTAATCCCATTGGTTGTTAAATAGGAAACATGTGATGAAAGGCACACAGATGAACTAGATTGAGACAGTAATTCTAACTACCCAAGGATGCCCATGGGACAGAATCGTTTAGCCCCAGTGAGTCCAATTGGAGCTGATGGACCCATCTCTGCTCAATCTTAAACAATGCTTGTTTGGAAATGGCTGGGTGGGATTCCAGGACCAACCATTTAAGGCTGTCAGCAGGATGGTTATTTTGGGAATAATGCTCGTATAGTTTGGTGTGTGTTTTCAAGCACCTAATGTTGCTCTTATGCTCCATAATCCTCACTTTAATTTGTCTCATCGTCATCCCTATGTAGTTTTTCCCACAGGGGCAAGTGATCATGTAAATGCATTTGATGCTATTGCAATTCGTGTGCTTGTGTCCATGCGCGGCTATGGAGGGGGACGTCACTCTAGCGGCGTAGCCAACTGGGCGGATTGAGGCTGGATACATAAATATTGGCGCGCCCCTGTGCTCCATTACCAGCTGCTGTGCGACTTCACTGAGACGGTTTCCGGGGGGGTAGGTGCATCGGCTTGGACCGTGTGCCACCGTAGGTGAGGCTTTGAATTTTATTTTTAATTTTAAATCTGCTCCAACCGGCATCTGATACCCCGTCACCAACAAGTGGGGCGGCAAGAACTCTCGACTACCCTTGAGTTTTGGGCTCCAGGTAGCCAATTGTTGCCTGGCCGCGATGCCGTTTGTGGGGCTGGTGGGCTGCCGGGGGTGTTCGCGTAATTCCGGGCTTCCTTGCTCCGCCACGGTGCTGTTTTCGGCTGTCCTCCAGCGGGGACGCGAAGCGGTTGTTGCGGGCGCCTGGCTACGCTGGTTGCGCCCCAGGCTTTTCACTGGTGACCAGTCCGTATTGAGCCACGGAACAGTGGTACTGCCAGGACACACCGAAACTCAGGATGCGAGGTGTCTGTCCTCCTCCTTGTGTTTTGCCCGGGGTGGGGTCGTCCCCACTCCCACCCTTGTCCCTGCTGTGATATTGTTATCACAGTTTATCATGCTTAAATTTCCCCTACTAGGTACCATACCTTTACCAACCGGTCCTTCGGAAGCAGACTGCGAAGTATCTCAGGGAATCATCTGGGATGAGCATGATTAACCCAGTTTTCTTCCATTTACCAGCAGTGTTGACTTCTTCAAATATCACTGTTATATGTAATTGCACGAACCAGCTGGTGGTGTGATACAATCACCTACTCACTATGCTATATGGTTGATTTCTAATCCCTCACTTTGGTTTGTTTATGTGTGTGTGTGTGTATGGACTGGACTTGTGCAAATCCTTCATATAGGAATATTGCACTCAAGCTGCCATCTGTGAACTGTGTTTATTCCATTTTTTACAGGTCATAATACTCCAGCAGGACCAATCGGCCTGCGCTTCGGTATTACCGACCATAAAAGGTTGTATACCAGTTTGCAAGTTTCTATTTATCACTATTATTCTTTTTCACTGTGTGGTACTATACACTGAGGTCCTGAAGAATTGCCATCGTGGCAAGAAACATGTCGACCAAACAAGAGGGTAGTAGTTAACGGGCTGGGATAGCTCTAGGGCATTTAGCTCCCCTCCCACCCCTTTTAAACAAGGAAGTCTACCACAAGAATAAAGTAGGTTGTGGACTGACCTACCTTTTTTAATCTCACCTTTTTCACGTCACGTCCACACTCCCCCGCCCTTTCACACGTATGCACCATATGGCCGGAACAAAAGATCTCCGATAAAGAGCCCCGGTTTCGGGACCCCGTCCGACATTGCAGCGCCAGTCTGACGAGGAGCAGAACCCATATGATGAAGCATGACACCTAGCTTGCTGGGTGTGTGAGGGTTTTAGTTCCAACAAGGGGATTCCCCCCTCTCTCTAGCACACACACCTCTACTCCTTCACTCTTCCCGGGGAACTTTGTACCCTCTTTGTGTTACAAGGAATTTATAACTAACAAACAGTCTCTTTCAGATTAAAAATGTACCTACCTTCGGTAATGATGGATCTGTAAGAGACATATGTTAGTTATATATTCCTTACTACCCCACCCATCCTTTCCTTTCTGAGAACTGACTTCTAGGGATAGGGACTCACTTGTAGGGCCCTAGTTGTGGTGCACCTGTGGTCAGTGTCTTTCATGGCTTTGTGCTTTTGGCGTGGATAGTCATGTCAGAACTGGTGTTGGTGCGCAAGGGCGGCATCTATGTAGGCACTGCGACGTCATCCTGGCAACCACGATGCCGACGACGGACGCAGTGTCGACCGACACCACCTACCGAAGCGCAGGTGTACTGCTAAGAAAAAATTCTCCAGATCCAGTCTGGTGCCTTGGGGTTATTCCAAGGTAAGGAATCTATAACTAACATATGTCTCTTACAGATTCATTGTTACCGATTGTAAGTAACTTGTTCTTTATTTGAGGACGCTAGGCTAATTTGCATAAGATATTTCCGAAAATGGGTATGTGGTAAGGAGATTGAGGTAAACACGATGTGTACGACACGCCCTTTAATGTTTGTTGTACAGCGTTTGTTTTATGTTATTAGTGCATCTGTGAAAATGTTCTTTTCGCTCAGCACTGTGACAAAGGGATTATCCTCAGTGCACTGAGTTAAAGGCAGCAAAGCCTAATAAGCTATCTAAATCATCTTGAATAATTTAAAAGAGAATGATTCAAGAATTGTATGCCAATCTGTAAACTAAAGTACGATTCAGTTGGAGAAGCATTAGAGTGAAGTAAGTAAATCCGGCGTTAACTCGCAGAAACTAACTTCAAAATGTGCGTCTGAGCTACCAGTGCACCGTGTGTGATCTCTGGTGTGGAATGGGGATGGCTTGCTCTGAGATAGGTGTAATGTCGGAGCGATGCGGGACCGTAGCGAGGAAGCTTACACGCGTTTGGGTTTGATATTATTCAGAACGCAACAACTGCTCTGCTTCAAGGCCTGCATTTGCTAGTGTTAGCTGACTCTACACGGATGGCAGGGTGATGGGTGCTGACCAGCTGATTGAGAAATCTAAACCAAAAACGTGTTCTGTATGTTAAACAAAGAACATGTTGCTTATGTCAGATGAATACTATTGCTTGAGACTTTAAGCTTTTTTTTCACTTCTTTCACTATTGCTTCTGAAGTTCCCAATGTCCAAAATTTCCCTGAGCACTGTGTGGTGGTGTCCAGGGGTTTAAGTGGGATGCAAAAAACATAAGGGATGGGGAAGAGGGTTTCTAAATGGGCTGTGGTCTAAGAAGCGTTAATTGGGAATCCTTTCCTGGACAGCTGGCTATCTATTGAACGGCATGGCTTTAAATGTGTCAACTAAAATAGTCTGCTTCTCATTGCCTGCACATCCGAGCAGTATTTTGATGCAGCTCTGTGAGCTTTCTGTTATCGTATCCCGATCTATCACATAATTACGGATGTGCACTTAAAACAAACCTCACCTATTCATTTTGCAAATGCTTGTTTATCATTATTTGATTTCATCCTGAGCTCTCGCAGTTGAGGTTCTGTGATCATGACACATATGCTTGTATTACTTTTCCCCATAGCCCACCTAACAGCACATGCATGGCAGACTGAGAATGTTCTAAATAGTCAATTGAATGTTTTCCATATACCTACCAGACCACAATATGTTCACAGTGTAAACAACATTGCATTGTTTTTCATTGAAGGGCTTCATTATTACAAATTTCTATTAGTCTGTTTTTCTTTAGGGGGCACAGTTTGCCTGAATGACAGCACACAGGGCTTTCAATCGCTATGGATGTTTGGCACGTAGTTCCACTGTTCATCTGTCATGTCTTATCTAGGTTTCTTGCTCAGAATACAAGAGGGAAATGTGAGGATACTTAGTTTCACTGAAATATTCTTGTTAACTGCACATGCTGTAGAGAAACTCCATGTAAGAAAGACTTTTCTTTTCTTTTCTATACAGAGCTTTTCGTGGTAAACATATAACATTGGTAGTTCGCTTTCCAAACCAAGGTCGGCAAGTAGAAGATTTGGACATTTGGTCTCACACTAATGATACGATTGGCTCAGTAAGACGGTGTATTCTCAATCGAATTAAAGCGAACAGTGCACATACTAAGGTTGAGCTGTTCATTGGTGGTGAATTGGTCGACCCTGCTGATGATCGGAAGTTAATTGGACAGTTAAATTTGAAAGATAAAACGGTAACTATGTTTTTGACACAGTCCTATGCTTTTATAATGAGTTTCTGCCCAGCATCATTCTGGTTTCTATACCTTGATTTTCTCCTAGTTACTGCTTTCACCTTCTCTGGTGCCCTCTCTCTTTCTCCTGTTAAATTATTTTCTTGAATAGTCTTCATTATCAACTTTAACAAATTATGCACATGTGTGTGTGTTTTTTGATTCTTATGTACTGTTTTTACTCTGATTCTGGTGCTCTTCCATTCTCATCCTAAAGGTTCCATATCAGTTTATGGTTGGATCAGAAACCTCGTCTAGATATGTTCTAGAGCAGGGGTCTTCAACCTTTACAGTAATAAGAGCTACTTAGGTTCAAGGAAAATCATTCTCTGCTACTAATATTGCGACCCCATCATGCAAGTTTACATTAGTTGCCACCATTTGCAAGATTACCAGCACTGATCACCTCGGTGTATCAGACTTGGTTGCCATCAGTGATGCAAAAAAACGCTTTGTCAACGTGGAATGCCTCTATAAGGGTAACATATAACAGTCATAGTTGCTGTATCCCTGGCACCTAGTTAATAATAATTGTAATAAGCCTTCACACCTCTGCATGATATATCACCCAAATATCAGTTTTAAATATATTTTGTAAATGTAATAATTATTTTCCAGGAAAAAGAAACAAACGTCCGGGTTCGTTGGACAGTTTAGATAATGTCTTGTTTTAGTGTAGGACTAACGGGTATCCCCCTTTAAGCACCCTCTGGTTATTTTTTTTTTATGTTATCAAAATAGAGTTATCAGGTGGGGAGACAAGTAAAAGGAGTTGGTTTGGTTGTCTATAGCTAGATTTTTGTTTCCATACAACAAACAACAAATGGACAATATCTTAGACACAATAGTTAAGTAAATAAATGTTTTTTTCTGATTAAGAACATATCACTACTTTGGTTCGGTAACAAAATACAAGTTTTATTCCACAATACAATGTTATAAAAAACAATTCATAAAAACCATTATACAATGTACATATTCATCATAATGTTGTTAAAATACAATAAAAAAGTCACAGAATCAAAAAGGTCGACGCGGCGTTTCGGCTTTTTTTTCTAGTATGCCTTCATCAGGACTGATTCTAGACAATTAAAATAATAAAACACATAGTTACCAAACACTTGATATATCATCTTGATATTGACATGTTTGGTAACTATGTGTTTTATTATTTTAATTGTCTAGAATCAGTCCTGATGAAGGCATACTAGAAAAAAAAGCCGAAACGCTGCGTCGACCTTTTTGATTCTGTGACTTTTTTATTGTATTTTAACAACATTATGATGAATATGTACATTGTATAATGGTTTTAATGAATTGTTTTTTATAACATTGTATTGTGGAATAAAACTTGCATTTTGTTACCGAACCAAAGTAGTGATATGTTCTTAATCAGAAAAAAACGTTTATTTACTTAACTATTGTGTCTAAGATATTGTCCATTTGTTGTTTGTTGTATGGAAACAAAAATCTAGGTATAGACAACCAAACCAACTCCTTTTACTTGTCTCCCCACCTGATAACTCTATTTTGATAACATCAAAAAAAAAATTTTGATACACAAACATATGCTCTTTATTGTAAGAATATGTGGTTAGCTCTTTTGCCTTCTTCATGGAAAACATGCCCCTCTAAGAAAGAATAAATAACCAGAGGGTGCTTAAAGGGGGATACCCGTTAGTCCTACACTAAAACAAGACATTATCTAAACTGTCCAACGAACCCGGACGTTTGTTTCTTTTTCCTGAATGTTTCCCCACCGTCCTCTACAAAGTTAGAGTGGGGTCCTCCTACTTGTTTACATATAATTATTTTCCAAACATCAGCTTATGAGTTGTGAAAATACACACATTTTTATCTTGTATACCCACTTTTCATTTTTGATATACATATATTAATTCAGCTAAGGAAAAGCTTCTAATTTAGTATGCTGGACTGTACTCAGGAAAGCTACTTACTGGAATCTGGAGAGGTATCAGAAGCTCTCAAGCTTCTCATAGAAGTCTTCTCTAGAGGTTGCACACTTGCCCCCACTGCTCCTTCAGCGTTGTGTGCCCTTGCCAATTTTTCAGTTTTTTTCCAAAAACTACTTTTCTTATACTATGTGAATTTTCTTTACCGGCCACAGTTTTTTTTAAAATATAATTTGTAATACTCAGTTGAAGTTGTTTTTTTTGGGATAAAAATTAAAACACTTATTGACCGCCACCTCTGGCTTGGAGATAGATTACTTGAGGTTGCTATTTAATTTGAAATGGCGAGAGTTGGAGGCTCATCAGTGAGTCTATTAATCACTTACTTGCAGTGATAAATAGCCACTTGTTAACATACCACCTCCAAACAGACTCAGAACGTGTATTAACATGCAAGGGAGATTTTTTAGCTTGGCTATCAACAAAAACTTGTGTAGTCATTCTAACCACTAGCCAATATAAGGTGAGCGCTACTCTGAAAAGCCTCTCTCAAACTAAGATTATTCTTGCTCAATGCAAATCGCTTTACACAATTTATACCATATATTATTTTCTCAAGCCCACTCCATTTAATTGTGCATTTATTATGATTGTGTAGCCTTATTATATCACCACAATAACGTTTGGACCATTCATGCTAATAGCAGTTTGTTTCGTAGTTGTACCTATGAAGTAGAATTTACTGGATCCCATTCAATCCTAACATCAATTGTCTTAAAGAGGTCATTTTTGCCTCTCAACCTTCAATTGTTTTTTGCTACTCAATCGTAGAGCTTCAAAAATGTATTTAACCATAGGTGATCTACCTTAAGGGTATCAGAGGAACCTAATTTCTCCTTAATAGATCCTTACAACTCATTTTCACATTTAAATTACTTAAATTCAAGATCACCTTACACATTATTTGGTTACCCCTCGCTGGTACTAGAATTTTTCCAAATTTGTGAATGTAGCACCCTACAGTGCAAAATCAGCCCTATAAGACATGTCTGGTACCAGAATCATCCTCCTTCTCTGTATTTAAACATAGCTTCCACTCAGTGGGCGAGGAGAAGATTGCAAACCTGAAAAGTGAGTGGTGTGTTGCAAGACCATCTCCTGTGTGCTTGTATCCAACAAGTTGCACCCAGACAATTTTAAACTCCTTATAGTCTCAGCCTGTAAGAGCAGTACATATCTTCAGAACTCCATCACTTTAAGATTCCCACTCTCGCTGCCCCCTCTGTTTTGAAGGTGGGCTTCATGGCTGAACAGTGTTAAATTTCATATTAGGAATAGCTGGTCCTCAAATTGGATTGATATGCTTCAAAGCCTCAGATCCAACATCCATGTATGTTTTCATTCAAACTTATTTCCGGGCACCTTAAGCCCCAAGGTGAAAAAAATGTGATTGCTCCGACTCCTTTGGGACCAGTTTAATCTCATGTCACAGCCATTCCAGTAAAGCGTCAGATATAGGAGAGATGGTTATGTGCAGTTCTATCTACTGTATTTGATAGTGTTCTTACCATGGTTTCCTTCTGGCTTTCTGGTCCACCGCAGCTAGTGCTGCTTTTGGGGAGAAGGCCTACATGTTCCTCACTTCCTGTGTGCTGCTGGTTAGCGGTCTAGCAGAGCATTTCCAGCAGGCTATTTAGTCCCGATTCCGGCGGCAACGGGTAGCTAGTAGGCTTCAGGCAAGCAGTTGACCTGGACATTTTAAAACATATTTGTGTTTTAATTTGCGTTATGCGCATTTCATCCTGGAGCTTTATCAAAACCTTAGACAAAAGTACTATACACAAAACGCTGGCTACTCTGAAACCATCTAATCATTACAACAACCCCCTGCCATCGAACTTCTTCTCTGAAATTAGAACCTCCATAATCCCACTTTGGACTAAGATCGTCAGTGCTTCAATCCGGCAAGGTGCAATTCCGGACTAACTATAATCTGGGCAAGTTACCCTATCCCAAAGAAACACTCTGCAGATCCCACTGACCTACATAACTTCTGCCCAATCTCTAACCTCCCTAAGTTCACAAAGCTCCTGGAGAAATGTGTGCTTGTCCAACTGTGTAACCATACTGATCAATTCCAACTCCTGGACCAATTTCAATCTGGTTTCCGTCAGGGTCATAGTACAAAATCGGCTCTGACTCGCGTTGTATATCATGTGCTAAGAATGCTTGATCAAAATGAATCTTGCCTATTGATCCTCCCCAATCTTTTGTCAGCATTTGATACTGTCAAACACACCCACATGGAGTGTGCATCGTCTGCCTCCCTTCTTCTCACCTCCCAGAGGAGTGTGAAATCTGCAAGACCCTCTCTGCCAGGACCCTGAGAGAGAGGATGAAGATCAGGCTCCAAGGCCTCGAGGAAAGGCGTCAGAAGGCACAAGGTGGGTCAGGGCATGCTTCATCTGCCCATGCTGAGGCCTCTGGGGGGCTCCCCAGGGGTAGGAAGTCCAGCAAGCGTCCCCATTCTCCGCCAGCGTCGATTGCGTCGACTGCGGCGTCGAGGGGGATGACAAGTCTGTTCCCCATCTCCCCGGGGCTCTGGGGAGAAGCGGCGTCGGCGTTCGACGTCACTGAACAGACTGCCGTCGACAGCATCGTCGTCGACATCATTGACGTCATCGTCGAGTCATCGACATCATGGAAAGGCCCGGCGTCGGCGCTCGCCATCGAGGCGACACCGTTGTTCGCCGTCGGCGAAGAGGAGAAGATCGGCGTCAAGTGGATCCTCGCTGTCGAGGAGGCGTTCGCTGTCGAGGAGGCGTTCGCTGTCGAGGAGGCGCTATCGGTTGACGTCGAGAAGACATTTTTCGACGTCGAGAAGACATTCCTCAACGTCGAGAAGGCGTTCTTTGACGCAGAGGAAGCGCAGGAGGAGTCCTGACGCTAGGAGGTAGCCGATTGGTTCGCCATCGTCGCCAAGGAAGAAGACCGTCACCAGGCTCGGTGTACTCAGTGGTGTATACGCCTACTAAACCTAGGACACCCACTCCTCCTCCTTTGCCGAAGGGTTCGCCTCCGCGGAACCCCACCCCGCCTCCTCTACCACCGCCGCCTCGTAGGCCGGCTCCTCGTCAGTCACCGTCGCCTCAGCTCCCACTGCCTCTACCCTCCGCTCCTCCACCTGTGCACCACCCAAGACGGCCTCGTTGCCACGCTTTCCAACTCCTCCTAAGGGGACACCTCTGCCGAGGGCCCCGGCCAGGCCGACATCGCCTGCTTCTGCGAAACCTGCGGATCGACCGAGGCCGAGAAGGTCGCGCTCCCGCTCAGGCCGGAGAGTGAGATCGCGGAGCAGTGGCCGGTCGTCATCTTGATCTAGACGACGCCACAGGAGGCGCAGATCCAGATCCCACACAGGCTCTTCCATCAGGGATTATTCACCGACGCTGTCTGAGTCTCCAGGGACGAGGGTGTCGGCCGTGGACGATATTGTCTCCTTCCAGGAAGTGCTGTTGAGGGGTGCAACTAAGCTAGGGATCACGGTGACGGTGCCAACACCTACGATGTCCGTGATCTTCGAGA
Source organism: Lissotriton vulgaris (assembly GCF_964263255.1). NCBI lineage: Eukaryota > Metazoa > Chordata > Amphibia > Caudata > Salamandridae > Lissotriton > Lissotriton vulgaris. The sequence goes on along the minus strand of NC_141696.1, from coordinate 359,490,545 downwards.
CACTTCACAAAAAACATTTGTCTCGACTGCTGCTGCCGTTGGTACCCGTATTGGAGGAGCCCGCCAAGGAGTTGTTCCTCACTCCGGCGGTGACAAAGGCAGCACCCTCTGGGCTCCTCAAGAAATACCGGGTGTGAGAAGTTGGCCTGATATATAATTTTCACTAGTTCTAGTGATCACCTTGTATCAGTCCAAACAACCCTTATGGTGATTGGTTGTAAGTCAACCTTATAGACCAGCTATCCAAATGGTAGCATGGACAAAGCAGTCTTAGGCTAAACTCTTTTGGCATGTGAAGCCAGCTGTTTTACCACATATAACCCCTTGAATACCAGATGAAAGGGCACCACACAGGTTGTTATGAAAATAAACAATATATTTATTACTAACAAACACCTCTGAACTCTTTGAGATCAGAGGGCTAAGCACATAACAATACTCTTCAGAAAAATACAATAAGTCGCACAATTTAAGATGGTGCCCTAGTGGCACGGCAAACCATATACTAAGTAAATGGTATAAGTAGAACGATAGAAGAAATGAGGATGCCCAGAGGCTGCAGAATCGCTGGGGCTACACTACCCTAACCTTAGGTAAGGAGCAGGAGCCCCACGGGACGCGTGTGCAGTGTTAGAACACACACGCGGGTTTCAATGCAAAGTCAATGGGCACAAACAATTCACAAAATAGGTGAGTAAGGACAGTTCCGACTGGTTGAGACTGAAATTACAGGATACCTGGACACTAGGAGAGTCAATCTACCTATGAGCACCGAAATGCTCTCGTTACCTCACCCACGGGTTGCGGGTGCATAGGTGTGAAAGTGTGTCGGGTTTCCGCGTTGAAGTAAATGGAGCCTTGGAAAAAGATGCTGCAGGAGGAAGATGTCCGGAGTGATCCAAGGGCGGATCGAGGAAGATGGAGACCTGAAAGCAGAGGGGACAATGTTCAAAGTCACTAGCCAGTGACTGGAGTGGAACCAGGAAGGACCCAGATGATGTCGTCTCGATCAGGTGAAGAGGCGACGCTCGACTCTGCAGCCACGTGAACCAGGAGGTGTCTTCGACGACCAGGATATAGGCACGAGCTGTCCCACGCAGGCTCTCGCAGTCGGCGGTGTCTGTTCCAGGAGCGGAGTCAACAGGCCTTGGCAAAGGCAACCCACGCGGCAAGTGAATATGGCGTCTGGTGCGGACCAGGAGGGTCCGGGGTACTTCTCTTTTGGAAGGAAGCAAGGGCCAGTCTGGAGCAACCAGACCAGCGGTGTAGATTTCAAGGTTCGTCATCTAGGAGGCCACTAGCCAGGCGGCAATTGACCAGACAACGCGTCTGTGAGAAGTTGGCCTGATATGCAGTGCTCACTATTCTAGTGATCACTATGTATCATACCAAACGACCCTTATTGATGATTGGTTGTAAGTCAACCTTATAGACCAGCTATTCTAGTAGCATGGACAAGAGCAGTCTTTAGGCTAAACTCTAGAGGGCGTGTTAAACCAGCTATTATACCATCACATATACCCCTTGAACACCAAGTGAAAGGACACCACACAAGTTGTTATGAAAATAAAAGGATATTTTTTTATAACACAACAGCCCTGGACTCTTTATGAGAACAGGGCGCTAAGCACAATACAAAACTCTTAAAGAAATACTGAAAGTCGCACAATTTACTCAAATGCCCGAGGGGCACGAAAAACCATATACTATGGAAGTGGAATGCGAAATTACTAGCAGGTAAGTACTACTCTCAGAGACTTTAGAAACGCTGGACCTACAATGCTGAACCCTTAGATTAGAAGCAGGAGGCCTAGGGACGTCGTGTGCAGAGTGGGAACTCTCACGCGTAATGCGGGACAAAGTCTATGGATACTAGTAAATGCAAAAGTTAGTGTTCTCGGGCGAACCCGACTAGGTAGGTCAAAAACGAAAGTGGATCTAGGCACTTAGAGAGTGGATCTACCCTGGAGCACGTGGTACTCGGTTTACCTAGCCCAGGGGCTGCGGCTGCATAGGGTTCAAGTGTCGTCGGAAATCCTCGTTGACGAACCAGGAGACTGAAGTGGAAGCTGCTGGCAGGCGACCAGTGAAGATGTTCCGGGCTGATCCAAGGACTGGATCAGTGAAGAAGAGTACCAGTAAGCAGAGGGGACCAAGTTCTGAATCACTAGCCAGTGATTAGGTGGGCACCAGGATGGCACTGGACGAGGTCACTCAGCCAGGCGAAGAGGTGACACTGGATTCTGCTGCTGCACGGACCAGGGCGCTGATGTCGACCAGGCTGGAGGTCTGCGAGCTGTCCCACGTCGGATGTCTGCTGCTGGCGATGCTGGATCCGGTGAAGGAGGCAAAAAGCCTTGGCTACGGCAAGCCCACGTGGCGACACAAAATGGCGTCTTGAGTGGACCAGGAGGGTCCGAGGAGGTTCTCCTTCAGGAGGAGACTAGGGCCAGTCTAGAGGAGCTAGACCAGCGGTGAAACAAACGTAGGACGTCGTCTGGAGGGTCACTAGCCAACGGGCAAGTGACCGGACAACGTAGCAGCAACCCAGGAGCAAAAGGGCCCCACGCAGATCTGGTGGATGCTGGGGGGGCTGGACTTCGGTGCTCGTGCTGCTTGGGGTTGGGGCTTCTCTTACCCCAGTGCACCCACTCGAGGGTCCCAGTCTGGGAGTCTCCCAACAGGTGGTTGGACTCAAGATAGTGAGAGAGCTGTCGGTTAACCAGCTTCTCTGCGATTTTAGAAAACCCCGGCAGAAGCGAGATAGGCCTGAAGTTGGTCAGATTGGCGGGATCCAAGCCTGTTTTTTTTAATAGGGCTTTTACTACTGCCTTTTTCCATCTCTGAGGGACTATACCATGAGAGAGAGAGAGGTTGACAAGGTCAGTAAGAGGAGCTGACAGAGTATTAGCCACAAGTTTAAGATGTTTCATAGGCACTGGATCACTCGGAGATCCACTCTTCATCTCCACCAAGACCTTTGTAACCTCCTCCTCCGAGAAGGGGCCAAAAGAGACAAGTTCGGTCGGGCAGCTTATAGGACCAGTAGCCGGCTCAGAGATTTGAGGCATAGCGGGCAGAGAGGATAGGATTGTATCTATTTTAGAATGGAAGAAACTAGCCAGTTCTTCACATTTATCTTTAGGATTGGCGTGCACGACTGGCGGGACTGGGGCTTTGAGGAGTTCTTTAAAAATTTTAAAGGATTCTCTTGGAGAGTTACTTGCCCTCTCAATCTTATCACTAAAGAAAATCTTTTTGACATCTTTCAGTGCACTTTTGTATTTTCTCATCTCTCTTTTATAATTAGCCCGGCTTTCTTCCGTCTGCTCTCTCCTCCAGGCACGTTCAAGCCTTTTGCAGGAAGTTCTGCAACTCCTGAGTTCCGGAGTATACCAGGGGGCAGAAGCAGTTCTTCTCTCCCTGATAAGCCTCCTTTTTTTAGGAATCAGTCGATCAAGAGAGTTAGTGAGCCAATTAGCTAGATGTTGATCAGCAATATTGGGGTCATCTACAGGGTCAGGGCGAGTTATCGCTAGCTCTTCAACCCAACTTTCAACCGGCAGCTTCGACCAGAGACGTTCCATAGTGTATTGTCTAGGCACGGGATCTCCCCGGTTCTTCAACAACCAGCTGAAAGGAATAAGGTGGTGATCCGTCAAGGGAAGGGCCAACATCTGGAGGGCTTGCAGGTTGGCAGTATTAGCAAAAACAGCGTCAAGCTGATGACCTCTGTTATGAGTGGCTCCCAGATGAGCGAGGTGAAGATCGAGAGCATCAAATGAGCTCAATAAATCTCTTGCCACCACGTCATTGGGGTCATCAAAGTGAAGATTAAAATCCCCCAGAAGTACAAAGTTGCATGAGGCAGCGGCTAATGGAATGATGGCCTCAATAATAGAGTCCACAAAATTCCCCAGCGCAGCAGGAGGGCGATATAAAAGGAGGCCGGAGATGGAAACGGAGGAAGATATGCCAAGGGAGAAATGACAACTTTCAGTGTTGGTAATACCGCAGTCTTCAGCTTTGCACACGAAAGTGTCTCTATAAACGATGGCCACTCCACCTCCTCTCCCATCCGGCCTATCCAGATGGAAAATGAGGTAACCCGGTGGGAGAGCATGGACAATATCGGGACCTGAACAGGCGGTCAACCACGTTTCCGTTAGGAATAACACATCCAGACAGTGGTCCAAAAGGAGGGAGTGTATTTCTATTGCGTGACAGGGCAGTGATCTGCAATTCAGCAGAGCCATAGTGAGTGTGTTTAAAGCCACACAGTTATTAGACACAGGACACCCGAGACAGTGTTTAAAGGCAGTACCCTCAACCCAATTATAATGGCAACTAGGAAGTTTAGTCGCGCGAAGCGAGAGCAGGGAGTCTCGTGAATACCTGAGAGGAGGGGCCAGATGTCTAGATGGATTGAGCAGAGTGGTGTGCCCGGGGCCCGTCTGGGCCCGGACGGGCACAGACGGGCTTGACTCTGGCGAAACTCCGGCGATATTCCGGCATCCCCGCTGCGCGTCTCCGCTGCGCGTGGACATGGCAGTTTTTAAGCCCTAGTCGCCTCCTAGAGAGAGGACTAGCGCGTGCACCCTCTTCCCCAACCAAAGATGTCCGCCAAAAGCAACAAACAAAGGCGAGGGACCGGCAAAGAGCGGTGATTCCACCGGTTACCGAGCGTTTCAGTGGATGCAAATACAATTAGGCATATGCCAGCTGAATACACAACAGGGGCAACAATTTTAATTAAAAGTACAGATTTTACAAATTTTACAAAAACGAGTGGTTTTAAAAAGGCTCAAGAGAGCAGCTAGCAAGTCAGCATGGAGTGCAGTGGAAGCGCTGTGTGTAATGCGCTAGTGGTCAAAAAGGTTCACAGTTACATACATGTCGTGTCCCTCTAGAAGGGTGGAATGCTAACCCCGTCGCCAGAATTGGCGAGGGGTTAGTATTCCAATTCGTATGACACCTTACTCGACATGTTTTGATAAAGCGATACCAAAGTTGGCAAATAACCGCGAGGATTATAATGCACTTAAGAGTATATGGTACGCGTTATCATAGAACAGCTATTAGGACTTGGTTCCGCAAGCTGCAGACGGGCTCAGCTCATGCCAGAGCACCATCTCACATAATTCCAAGCACTCTGCCCTCAGGATTGTCAAGGCCTGCCATAGGAGGGACTGATAGGAATATATGTGTCCATTTTAGGGTTAGATATAGGTATACTATATCTAAAGCAAAGGGTGATTACACCACCTTGCCCCAGCTGTCGTGCAGCCAGTTGTGTTAGATTTAGATGGCAGCCAGGGGTGGCATAATACATGCTGCAGCCCCTGGTAGGCCCTGGGTACACCTATGCCCTGTGTACAGGGACTGATAAGGTGGCCCAGTACCAATTGGATATGTACCTAAGGTACATGGAATCCATTTTACAGAGAGAGCAGTAGGCCTGGGGCCCTGAATAGCAGGGTCCCAGGTCAACTAAGTCGGAAAACCAGCAAAACACCAGGCAAAAAGTTGGGGGCAACCATAGTTCGGTATCCACCCTCCTACACATCGAGCAGCAATCAAGCAGAAGGGCCCCACGCAGATCTCGTGGATGCTGGAGGGCTGGTCTTCGGTGCAGGAGCTGCTCGGGGCTGGGGCTTCCCAATCCCCAAAGCACGTTCTCGAGGGTGCCTCAGAGGTCATGCTGGAAGCGAAGTGCAGTTCTTCAAAGATGGCCGGTCCCACGTGTCTCGTCGCACCCACGGGTCTCAGCTGTGCTGCAGATGTGGGTAGAGGTCGGAGAGGTCTGGGAGTCCGGGTCTCGTGGGGCTCTGAGGTCTGTTTCCGGCAGGAAGGACAACAAAGTTAACCGCTAAGACGCTTGATGGTGCCTGCTTGTGCAGGGTGGTCACTCCTTGGCCACAAGGGAGATTTTCTTCAGTCTTCAGTGGAGCAGAACGTCGAAGTCCAGAGTTTCTTCTTGTAAAGTTGTTCGGGATAATCCAATTTGGAATGGGACCAGCTCCTACCTTTATTCTGCTAAAGGGGGCTGTGCTAGTGACTAGGTCCCTCCCATGGGTGGGACCAGGAAGGGGGGTGGTTACACCCCCTATCCTTTGTCCGGTTTCGCGCAAGAGCTGGGGCTGGAGTGCTCCAGCCACTGGTTTGAACCGGGGTATGCACAGGGACACCTTTTGTGCCCCAGGCATGTCTCATTCCTTTCTGCCCTACCTATCTGGATACACAAAGTCCTGTCTGGGGTGGTGCTAGCACCTCCCCAGGCAGGAAATCCTTTGTCCAGGTCTCCATTGCTGGAAGGACTCCCAGCAGCAGGAGGTCAGACTTGTGTCTGTGGCAGCTGCATCCATTTTGTGATGCTGAGGCTCGAGTTAACTTTAACCGAGGTTACAGTTACATACATGTCTTATCCCTCTAGAAGGGTGGAATGCTACCCCCGTCGCCAGAACTGGCGAGAGGGTAGTATTCCAAAGCGTATGACACCTTACACGACATGTTTTGATAATGCTATGCCAAAGTTAGCAATAACCGCGAGGATTATAATGCACTTAAGAGTATATGGTATAGCGTTATCATGGAACATCTATAAGGACTTGGTTCCGAAAGCTGCAGACAGGCTCAGCTCATGCTAGAGCACCATCTCACATAATTCCAAGCACTCTGCCTTCATGATTGATAAGGCCTGCCATAGGAGTGACTAATAGGAGTATATGTGTCCATTTTGTGGTTAGATATTAGGTATACTATATCTACAGCAAAGGGTGATTACACCACCTTGCCCCAGCTGTGTTACCAGCCAGTTGTGTGTTTAGATGGCCAGCCAGGGGTGGCATAATACATGCTGCAGCCCCTGGTAGGCCTTGGGTGCACTTATGCCCTGGGTACCTATGGTACACTGTACAAGGACTTACAAGAGTGACTCAATACCAATTGGTAAATGCTCCTAAAGTACATGTATGTCAAATTAGAGAGAGAACAGCTACGCTGTGGGTCTGATTAGCAGGCCCACAGCCAGGGAAAGTCGCAAATCAGTGAAGCAAAAAGCAAAAATCTGGGGTGACTATAGGAATGCAGACCCTACTCTCCTACACCGGGCTCCTGAATCTGACCCGGCTTTCCTTCGAATGGACCCAACACCAGACTCCGTTATCGTGACAGCGGCTAAGAAGCAGCATGCCACCACTCCTTCTTCGACAGTGCCGCCTGATAAGGACAGCCGGTGGCTGGATTCGGCGGGCAGAAAGGTCTGTGGGATGGCATCTACCACCATAAAGCCGGCAAGTGCCGGGGCTCTGCTGGGGCGATATGATCGTGCCATATGGGAGTCCCGCCGCAAGAAGGACTAGAACGAGTTCAGGCCCATTCTGGACTTGTGGCAAGCAAACAAGTGGATACGCAGAGAGAGATTTTGCATGTTGTTGTTGCAGCAGATTTACCCTCAGCTGCAGCAGGGAAACTGGCTTTGTACTATAGACCTACAGGACGCGTACTTCCATGTGCCCATTGCACAGAAACACAGGAAGTTCCTGCAATTCCAACTCGGCGCCAATCATTATCAATACACAGTACTGCCATTCTGGCTGAAGTCTGCGCCCAGGACGTTCTCGAAGTGCATGGCAGTGGTAGCGGCACACCTGCGGAAGAACAAGGTGTTTGTCTACCCGTACCTGGACGACTGGTTGATCAAGGCCTCCTCCTTCTCCGAAGCTCAAGCACACTTCCAGAAGACGTGCGTTCTTTTGAACAAGCTGGGGTTGCACATCAACATGTCCAAGTCTGTCCCGACTCCGGTCCAATGCATACAGTACTTGGGAGCCTCCATCAATACGCTGTCAGCAAGCATGTCTCCTTCGGAGGAGCGACGGTTATCACTCCTTCGGAAGGCTCAGGCTCTTATGACCGCTCCATCTTCAAAAGTGAGGACCGTGTCTTCTCTACTGGGATCGATGGCCTCTTGTATCTTCCTCACGCCTCCCGCACGGCTGCACATGAGACCACTGCAGGAGTGCTTGGAGGATCAGTGGGATCAGAGGACTGGTTCTTGGGACGAGACGATACGACTGTCTCTGCATGCTCTTCAGTCTCTGAAGTGGTGGTGTTCAGCGGAGAATCTCCTCAGAGGGGTTCCCTTCCACAAGGACATTCCCGCACAGACGAATGTGACGGATGCGTCTCTCTACGGCTGGGGAGCGCACTCCAGAGACTTATAGATTCAAGGGACGTGGTCTCCGTCGGAGTCCACGTACCACATCAACTTCCTGAAACTCAGAGCTGTTCACTTGGCACTGAAGGCCTTTCATCCGTCCTTTCAGACCAACTCTCTGCTTGTACAGACGGACAATACGACCATGATTATTACCTCAACAAGCAGGGGGGCTTGAGATCACGCACTCTGTCGCAGGATGCGCAGGCGATCTGGCACTGGCTTCTGGCCAGAGGACTGACGTTACCGGCTACCCATCTGCCAGGTGTGCAGAATGTTCAGGCGGACGCACTGAGCAGACTGATTCAGGAAAACCACGAATGGGTCATAAACGACGAAGTGCTAGGAGAAGTCTTCGCAAGGTGGGGGACTCCAGACGTAGATCTGTTCGCCACCGCTGAAAACAGCAAATGCCGAGACTTCGCCTCCAGGTACTACCGACAGGGGACGTTGGGGAATGCCCTGTGGATCGACTGGTCGAACAGCTTTCTGTACGCTTTTCCACCCATTCCCCTGATTCCGGCGGTGCTCATCAAGCTGTCCCGGTCCAGGGTGCGGATGATATTGATCGCCCCGGAATGGCCCAGACAGTGGTGGTTCACGGACCTGCTTCACCGGTCTCTCCTTCCTCACATACGGCTGCCGTGCAGGCCGGACCTTCTCACGAAGTTCGGGGAACAGATGGTGCACCCGAACCTCTCGTCTTTGAGTTTGGCGGCATGGCTCCTGAGATAGTGTAATATGGCCATTTGAATCTGCCCGAAGATTGTATGGACATACTGAAGGAGTCTAAGCGACCTTCCACTAGGACTTCTTATGCTTACAAGTGGAAGAGATTCTGCATCTGGTGCAAGTCCAAGAACTATGACCCTACGACGTGTAAGGAGGATGTCATCCTTCCTTATCTTCTACATTTGGCGCAGTCTGGCCTTAATTTTCATTCCATTAAGGTTCATCTTGCTTCATTGACTGCCTACAGGAAATGCCCTTTACAGACTTCCTTCTTCCAGATCCTGTGATCAAAGATTTTTTGGAAGGCTTAAAGAAAGTATTCCCTCCTGTCCGGCTTCCTTCGCCTTCATGGGAATTGAATGTGGTGCTGTCCAGATTGATGAAGGAGCCTTTTGAACCTATTCATAAGGCTTCATTGCAGCACCTGTCCTGGAAGGCGGCATTCCTCGTGGCTATTACATCGGCACGCAGGTTGAGTGAAATTCAGGCGTTGTCGCCAAGAACTTTATACTGTATTTCATGCTGCTAAGGTTGTTATGCGTACTCACCCTAAATTTCTTCCCAATGTTATTTCTGATTTTCATATCAACCAGACCATAACTTTGCCTACGTTTTTTCAGAATCCTTCATCTCCAGCGGAAAGGTCTTTACATTCCCTGGATGTTCGGAGGGTGTTGAAATTTATCTGCATAAAACCAAAGATATTCGTAGGTCAGACCAATTGTTTATCAAATATGGATCAGTCAGGACCGGTCTTGCTACCTCCAAACAGTCCATTTCTAGGTGGATTGTGTCCTGTATACAATTGTGTTACCAAAAAGCTAATAAGACCGTAGGAGGTAAACCTAAGGCTCATTCCACCAGGGGCAAAACTGCCACGACTGCTTTGTTACGTAATGTTCCAAGTGCAGAAATCTGCAAGGCAGCCACTTGGAAATCGGTCCATACCTTTGCTAAGCATTACTGTCTGGACACTGATGCCAGGACAGGCGTTCAGGTCGGGCTTACTGTGCATTCTGGGATACTGAGAGAGTTCTGGAAAGTTTTCTTAAAGGCACAATATCCTGTTTGAGCCACATAATGGCAGCCTATGGGGCTTGTCTGTCCATACCTTCCTCTCTATCATTCCAGATGCTTTTGCTGGTAGAGGCAAGTTTCTCTGTGGAGGAAACTGGGCAGGCTGTGCTGTTTGTGTGGTGTTTTTGATGGAATTTCTAGTTGAAGTACTGGACAGTGTAGCCTGTGGATATAGGCTGCATTATCGGTCTTTAAATTCTCTCTTAAGTGTATTTGCAGTTCTGCAATTTTTTGACAGCTTAAGAGATTATTTTTGATTGCTCCAGGGTCCACGCACATGGGCGGGACTATTCACTAGATTATGACTATAACAGAGATACCCCTACTCCAGAACTGTAGTTACAGGACAGAAACTACTCCTTTCATTCTGGCATTCCGCAGCTTGTGCTGTTTGCGAGGAGAAAGCCTACATGTTTCTCACTTCCTGTGTACTGCCGGTTAGCTGTCTTGTGGCTCATTTCCGGCAGGCTATTTTGTCCCGATAACAGTGACAGGCAGTGGGCACGCCAAAGGCAAGCCTGTCAGTGCCAAGTCATCGCCAGAAGCCAGAACCCCTGCCTATTTCATTTCAGACCCACAGTATTTCACTTCGGTAGCATTGCATTAAATTCACTCCTTCAATAGAGCCTGTGTCCCTATTGACACTTCCTGTAATAGGTGTTTCCCTGTTGCATCCGAAGGCATGGTAGTTTGTTCACACTGTTGATTTCAATGTTCTCAGGAGGTGTTAAAAGACTAGAGTAAACCAACTACGATTACAGATACTCTTGGTAACCCCCAATCCACCCTTCTTTCTTCAACTGAATTTTCAACTCCAGAGGGCTTAGATGGTATTCTCCCTAATGTTAGGTCAGTACCTAAACATACAATTGAACTTTGTAACTTGCTCTCTTTAGGGCTTCCTGAAGTACATTTCCTTACTGAAACCTGGTTGAGCCTGGCCTCCTCCTCCGCTCTTACGATGGCCATTCTGGTAAATTATTCCATGTTTAGATAGGATCGGTGAGGGCCGGATAGGAGGAGGTATTGGTATTATTTTCAAAAACACGATTAAATTGTCTGTTATACACTCTGATCCAGTAGACTGGGATGAGATTTGTACATTCAAACTTGAACTTTCATCCAAGGACCACTGGAAAGGTGCCTTATTATATCGACCACTGGGTCTAAAAAGGAGTTTATTTAGCACCAATTTGAATAAATTGCTCGTCATGTCCTGGCAGCAAAACCGTTTCTTTTATTAGGTTACTTTAATTACCATGCAGAAGATCCTTTTAACGAGGAGGCGAGCCAGCTTATTGCAAACTCTTGGACTGCATCAAAGAGTTAATGGTTCTATGCATGTCGCAGGGCATACATTACTTCGAACTAATTTTCACCAACTCTATTCTTCTAGCCTATGAACAACCACAACCTTTACATTGGACGGACCATTTCTTGATCAGCTGCGGGATTTCTAAGAAAACAGAAATGCACAAAACATCTAAAGTAGCTAAAAACCTATTTATACATTGGTGGAAAATCACTCTTGAATCCTTTGCTAAGGCATTCGATCATCCTGGCACAGTGGGTATTTCAGACTTGGAACAAACACTTTGAGAATATCTCCATGCTTTTAATAGTGCCTTTGATAAGATTACCCCTCTCTAAAGGGGTCATAATCCCACACATAGTACCCATGTCCCTTGGTATACGCTAGCCCTTAGAACAGAGAAAACATGTAAAAAAAAAATAGGAAGACAGTGGGGGTGCTCTAATAATGCCTATGATAGGGAGTTGCATAGAGCAGCTGTAACGTGCTACCACTTTAACATAAAGGTTGCTCGTAAACATCTCAGATAAAATTTCCCATGCTAAAAACTCATCTAAAATGTTATTTAGAGTTCTAAATGACTTTGTAAATACTAGAGCATGCACTCTAGACATTGTAGCCTCAGCCTCTTTGTGATTCTTTGGCTAATCAGTTTGAAGAAAAAGAAAGTAAAATTTATCGGAAAGGTTTTTGTTTTACCTCCCCCTGCCCATGGAGATCCAAACCTGGGAAAGCTCAAGGAGTTTTCTTTGGAGAAAATTCGAGTGGCCAAATCAGGATCTCCTTTAGATATTAGTCCTCCCAAGATTTCTGTTTCTCTCTCCAATCAGTTGGCCCGCCATTAATTTGTTGTTCATTCTTTCGGTTAAGATGGGAAAAATTCCTGCCACATCGAAGGCGGCCCAGGTTAGGCCAATCCTAAAATAAGCGAATCTGGCACCTTTCAGCCTCTGTAACTATTGTCCAATCTTGTTGCTTCTTATATTGGGTAAGCTTCTGGAATGATTAATTAACAAGCAGCTTTCAGAGTACCTTGAGGTTAACAACATCCTGGACCCATCTCAATCAGAATCCAGACCATTACATAGCACTGAGACATCCTTGGTAGCGGTCACCTACCATTTGGAGGTTCTCTAGTTGCCAATATACCATTGTGCTAGTGCTGCTCGGCTTGTCAGCAGCATTTGATAGTGTCCCATCCCAAGTTACTCTATAGGTTACAAGAGATTGGCATTCATGGGACACCGCTTAATTGGATTGACGATTCAGTTCCAACAGAACACAAACCATTATTTTGGGCCCTTTTAAATCTTGCACGATGTTGTTGGACAAGGGGGTGCCTCAAGACCTCATTCTTAGCCTTCTGCTCTTTTATTTTTTATTTTAAACTTTACCCCCCCCCCCCCAAGGCATCTTAAAAAACAACAGTTGCTTACAGGGTGACTGACTCATTGCGGCACATTTCGGACTAGGACAGTCTCTGAATCATAATAAGGGATGAAACAAAAAAGTCACGGGTCAGCATCACATAAAGCAATTCTCAAATACATTGTGAGTGAGATACAGCCAGGACCCAGATCAGGTATACACCCCAGAATACCCCCCTCAGTTGTCCTCCTCCCCCAGCCTTCTGCTCTTTAACATAAATGTCTAAAAGAAACACGTTGATTATAGCTTCCTCACCTCAGAATTACCCCCAGGCGTGAGACTGGATCCGGAAAGTTTCTTCGTCAGCAGTAACTCTGCGCGTCGAAAGGTGGCGTTGGCCGGCTCTGCGTCCGTCCTTGGTGTTGTGGTCGCCGGGATGACGTGGCGGCAGCTACTTAGACACCGCCCTCGCGCTCTGATGTCAGTTCTTTCTTTTTCCGCGCCAGCCAGCGCAGATTAAAAGAGTGGTACCTTCAGTTGCTGTTTGACTGAACTTTTTGGCAACTTTAGTCAGTCTTTTTTTGAGTCTGACTAATGGTGCACTTGGAGATGCCCGGCATCAAGGCACGTGGTTCCTGTACCCGACTGATATCGGTTACGGATCCGCACCACATGTGCCTCTTTTGCCTGGAACGCCACCACGACCCCAAGTCGTGCTCCTGCTGCTGGTCCATGGCTCCGAAGGCTTTGCGGGAGTGGTCCTGAAAGCTTCTTAAGGGCTGGCAGTCAGCTCCATGCCGTTTGAGGTACCGGTCGCAAGGGAGGTCGAGGAACCGGCCTTGGAGCCATCCTCATTCTTCGAAATCTTTGCACTTGGGGTTGGGTAAGTCGAAGCATAAGAAGAAGTTGAAGACTCATCGTTGCTCTTCAGCTTCTCCCTGTCGGTCGGCTGACGCGACGAGGGATGTGGGCAGTGCCCCTCCAGCGACTCCGCACGCTGAACCCGAAAAGTCGACTCCAAGCTTTCATCCCTTCTGGGTCCCGGGGCGACTCCTGCCCATCTTCATAAATTTTACGAGGCGAAGCACGCCATCTTTGAGCAGTCTGAACCCGCTGGCGTGCCTTCGGGTCCCATGGACTCTTGGGGGGCCTAGGCCTACTCTGCCGACTGCTCCGGAGCCACAGGCCCCCAATTGATCCAGGCCTGAATCTGGATCGGCACCGGTTATCCTTATAACACCTGAACCGACACCGCTTCCTCCGGCACCGCTACAGCAGCCGACGGTGGTTGTATCTCCAGCAGGAGTCGACCCCGACCTCCATCCTGATGTGGAGCCGAACCAGTGTCGTCCGGCGCAGAGTGGGCTTTTTGTGCCCCGGTCCACTCCTGGGTTCCCTTTTCGGCCAGATTGCCACCCGGGGGAGGAGGAGGACTGGGAGGGGTCGGGTGACCCTCTGATTGATCAGTTAAAATCTGAACAGGACTGGAGAGAGGAACTGGGAGATGCCAGTGGTCTAGACACCTCCCCTGACCTGGGCATGTTGTCTCCTCCCACCGTGGCTATGGAGCAGGGAGTGTCATACGCAGTGGTGTTGCGTAGGGTGGCCGAGGCTCTCAACCTCGAGCTTCCTAATGTGGCGGTTAGGACTAAGCTCCTGACAGAGGTGCTTCAGCTGGCTGCAAGCTCTTCTGAGCCCCTGCTGCAGTTTAATGAGGCCCTTACCAACGTCCTTTAGGGCACTTGGTCGAGGCCCAACATGGGGGCTCCTGTGGGCAGAATAATTGCCAGACGCCACTTGCCGGTTCCTGACGACCCCACTTTCCTTTCCCAACATCCCACCCCGGAGAGCTTGGTGGTCTAAGCCTCCATTTCCAAGAGCACATTCCCTACCCCTCCACTGGAAAGGGACTCCAAGAAGCTTTATCATCTTGGAAAATAGATTTTCTCTTCTGCCAGCTTGGGACAGCGGTCGGTTAACACTGCATGTCTATTGGGCCGTTATTCCCACTCCGTGTGGGTTACTGTTGCGCAGGTGCTGCCTCAGTGTCCATAGGAGGTCCGGACAGTGCTCTCCCAGGCAATTGCCGCCAGGAGGGATGCGGCAAAGTTTACCATCTGTTGTGGGCTGGGTATCGCCGACTCTCTGGGCAGGACAATTTTAGCATCAGTAGCCCTTCGTCGCTACGCCTGGATGAGATAGACTGGCTTTTCTGGGGATGTCAAGAATACTCTCATGGACATACCCTTTGATGGCGGTCGCCTTTTTGGCGACAAAGCGGACAATGCTTTAGAGTGTTTTAAGGACTCGCGGACTACGGCCAAGTCCAAGGGCCTCTCCAGCCGCCCTACGCAGTCTGCTTACCAGTTCTTTTGTGCCTACAGAAGGGGGGCCCCACTACGTCCCACCCAGAGCCACAGGCTGAAGCAAGTTTCCCAATCTTCACGCAGCCGGGGACGTGGGAACCACTGCCGTGGAGGAGACGGGCATGTCCACCAACCCCCGCCAGGGGGCGGGCCAGTCCACCAACCCTCTCCCCCTCTGCAGCAGCCTCCAAACCTTCTTAGTCCGACTTTTCAGACCCATCAAACGCCAGTGGGCGACAGGATCCGCCATCACCTCCCCCACTGGCGCACCATCACATCGAACAGGTGGGTTTTGCAAATAGTCCGAAGGGGCTACCTCCACCCGGTTGAGGCTACCCCTCCAGCCATGCCACCTCAATACCACCGCAGGTCAGAGGATCACCTGGGCCTTCTCCAACAGGAAGTTACGGCTCTCTTGGCCAAGGGAGCCATCGAGCGCATTCCTTTCCCAGAAGTAGGTCGTGGTTGTTACTCCCACTACTTTCTGGTACCCAAGAATGACAAGGGCCTGCGACTTATCTTGGATCTCAGGAATGTGAACTTCTGTAGTAGGGGATCTCTGTGTATAGTCATAATCTAGTGAATAGACCCGACCCGCCCATGTGCGTGGACCCCGGCAATCAAAAATAATCTCTTAAGCTGTCAAAAAATGCAGAAAACTGCAAAGACACTTAAGAGAGAATTTAAAGACCAATAATGCAGCCTATATCCACAGGCTACACTGTCCAGTACTTCAACTAGAAATTCCACCAAATAATACCACACATAATACAGCCTGCCCAGTTTCTACCATAGAGAAACTTGCCTCCCCCAGTAAAAGACACTGGAATGATAGAGGAAGGCATGGACAGACAAGCCCCATAGGCTGCCATTATGTGGCTTAAATAGGATACTGTGCCTTTAAGAGAACTTTCCAGAACTTCTCCCAGTATCCCAGAATGCATAGCAGGTCCCTCTACTTTCAGTTCTTTTTTCCGGCTCCTGCTTACAGGACCCTGGCATTGAGCTCTCCCTTGTTTCAAGGGTTTATTGGATATTTTGGCACTTTTGTGTTTTAAAAGTGTTTCAGTTTACTTTCTTGGTGTTCTCTCTCTCCTTTGTGTGCTGTTTTAGGGCTCTAAAATGCCTGGCCTTTTTGATAAGTGTCCAGCATGTGGGAGGAAGAAGGCCAAGAGTGATCCCCACGATGTCTGCATCGTCTGCCTCCCTGAAGATCATGTCCCTGAGGACTGTGTCATCTGCCAGCAGTTTACTGCTCGGACTCTGAGGGACAGGATGAAGATCAGGCTTTCCGGCCTTGAGGAGAGGCGTCTGCAGGCTGCAGGTGGGTCTGGGCAGGCTGGGAAGGTTCCCTCTGCCTCAGCTGAGGCCTCTGGGGGGGCTCCCCAGAGGCAGGAAGTCCAGCAAACGGTCCCGGTCTCCGTCGACGTCGATTGCATCGACGACGACGTCGAGAGGGATGATGGCGGTGTGCTCCCCTTCTCCCCGGGGCTCCGGGTCGAGACAGCGTGACTGCTCGACGTCGAAGATCATGGAGAGGTCGCCGTCGAAGCCACCGTCGACGTCATCGTCTTCGTCGACGTCAAGGTCTTCCTATCGACGTCGGAGACTGAGTGACAAGCATCGGCGCTCACCGTCGAGGCGACCCCGCCGATCGCCGTCGAGGCACCGGTCGACGTCGAGGGGCTCCTCGACGTCGAGAGCATCAAGACGGAGAAATAGACGCTCGTCGTCGAAGAAGGAACGTTCAATGTCGCGGAGGCGGCGTACGACGTCACGGAGGAAGAGGTCGACGTCGAGGGGTCGGCGTTCGACGTCGAGGAAGAGGAGGTCGACGTCGCGGAGGCGGCGTTCGACGCCGGAGTCGCGGAGGCGACGTTCGACGCCAGAAAAGCGACGCTCAGCGTCGAGAAGAAAGAGGTCGGCGTCTGGGAGTCGTTCTGCCTCTCCAAAACGGCGCAAGGAGGATTCTGGTCCCAGAAGTCAGACTGCTTCTAGTGGAGGGCGCAAGAGGAAGCGTTCACCTGCTGAAGGGGCTGGATCTCAGCCCCCTTCGCCTAAGGGGTCACCGGGCTCGGTGTACTCAGAGGTGTACACGCCATCTCGGCCTCGGTCGCCAACTCCTCCTCCTGTTCCTAAAGAGGATCCTCCACCCAAACCTCCACTTCCGTCAGACGACCCACCACCAGTCCCTCCGCATGGGCCCGCCCCGCAGCAGAGGGTTCCTCCGCCGAGGTCCACTTCGCTGCCGTCTTTGCCTGTACCTCCTAAGGGGACCCCAAAACCGAAACCCCGTGAGGAGCCAAGGAAGACCCCACCACGGAAACCGGTGGAGCGGCCACGGGCTGGCAGGTCTCGCTCTCGCTCTGGTAGAAGGGAGAGATCGCGACACAGATCGTCCACGAGGTCGAGACACCGCCATAGGAGGCGCGACTCTCGCTCCCACACAAGGTCCTCTGGTACCAGAGACTATTCTCCTACCTTGTCGGAGTCCCCGGACACGAGGGTGTCCCCAATTGATGACCTGGTGGCATTCCATGATGTCCTTTTAAGGGGCGCTGCGAAGTTGGGCATATCCTTGACGGTGCCTACTCCTAAAACTTCAGTAATTTTTGAGACATTGCATCAAAAACACCTGTCTCGTCCTCTCCTGCCTCTGGTGCCGGGCCTGGAAGAACCAGCTATGGCCCTGTTTCTCACCCCTGCGGTGACGAAGGCGGCTCCATCGAGGCTGCTGAAGAAGTACTGGGCTCCCGACTCGGACCCGGCCTTTCTGAGGGCGGAACCCCCTCCAGACTCTGTAATTGTGACGGCGGCCCGCAAGCAACATGCCACCTCCCAGTCATCCACGGTTCCCCCGGATAAGGAGTCCAGATGGATGGATTCGGCAGGGAGGAAAGTGTGTGGAACATCGGCTACCTCCATGAAGGCTGCGAGTGCCACGGCGCTGCTGGGACGCTACGACCGCGCCCTCTGGGACTCCCTCCAGCAGTTTGCGGAGTTGTTGCCCCGCAAGAAGCGCGAGGACTTCCAGGAAGTGCTGAATGAAGGGATGCTGGTGGCTAACCAGATTATCAGCGCTGCAGCGGACTCTTCTTTGTTGGCAGCTCATGGGTTCTGCCATGGGGTTAATCAACGACGTCACGCCTGGCTCCGTCTTACGTCCCTGAAACCGGACGCACAGCAGAGGGTGGCCAACCTACCATTCTCCGGCGAGACCCTCTTCGGGAAGCATGCGGACGATGAGATGGCCTGCATGAAGGCGGATGCCGAAACGCTCACGGCTGTGGGCCTGGAGAAGCCTAAAGACACGAAGAAGTCGTACCGCCCGTTCCAACGGCGGTTCGCTGGGCAAGGCAGAGGACGTGGCCAGGCTTCGGGACAGTATCAGCAACAACAACAGTTCCGTAAGCCGTTCCAGAAGCGCCAGAAGGGCAGAGGAGGCCAGCAGTCGGCTCCGGCGCCCAAGGGCCAGGCTGGGTCTAGGCCATAGGAACCTACTTCCCCCGAATCTGTTACCCACTCCGGTAGGGGGAAGCATTCAATTTTTTCTGGCAGAGTGGGGAAAAATTATTCAGGGCAAGTGGGTGCTGAATAATTTTTGCAATGGATACAGTCTTCGGTTTACCAGCCCTCCTCCAGCAATTCCACCGGTCAGCTCGCAGTTTCAGCTGCGCGAGCTTCGGCGGAAGCTGATATCCTGTTAAGGAAAAGGGCGATAGAAGACGTACCTCTGTCTCAGAGAGGAAGAGGTCTGTACTCCTGGTTCTTTCTGGTTCGCAAGAAGGACAAGAACGAGTTCAGGCCCATTCTGGACTTGCGACAGGCAAACAAATGGATTCGCAGGGAAAAGTTTCGCATGCTGTTGTTGCATCAGATTTATCCTCAGTTGCAACAGGGAGACTGGCTATGTGCTATAGACCTACAGGATGCTTACTTCCATGTGCCCATTGCACACAAACACAGGAAGTTCCTGCGGTACCAAGTCGGCGCCAATCATTATCAATACACAGTACTCCCATTCGGACTGCGCCGAGAACATTCTCGAAGTGCATGGCAGTGGTAGCAGCACACCTGAGGAAGAACAAGGTGTTCGTCTACCCGTACCTGAACGATTGGTTGATCAAGGCATCCTCCTTCTCGGAAGCGCGAGCACACTTCCAGAAGACGTGCGTTCTCTTGAACAAGCTGGGGCTGCACATCAACATGGCCAAGTCTGTCCCGACTCCGGTCCAATGCATACAGTACTTGGGAGCCTCCATCAATACGCTGTCAGCAAGCGTGTCTCCTTCGGAAGAGCGACGATTATCTCTCCTTCGGAAGGCTCAGGCTCATATGACAACTCCATCTACAACAGTGAGGACGGTGTCTTCTCTACTGGGATCGATGGCCTCTTGTATCTTCCTGACGCCACACGCACAGCTGCACATGAGACCGCTGCAGAGGTGCTTGGAGGACCAGTGGGATCAGAGGAAAGGATCTTGGGACGACAAGATTTGATTGTCGCTGCATGCTCTTCAGTCTCTGAAGTGGTGGTGTTCAGCGGAGAATCTCCTCAGAGGGGTTCCCTTTCACAAGGACATTCCCACGCAGACTGTCGTGACGAATGCTTCTCTCCTGGGATGGGGAGCGCACTCCGGGACTCTACAGATTCAAGGAACGTGGTCACCGATGGAGGCCACGTATCACATTAATTTCCTGGAACTCAGAGCTGTTCACTTGGCACTGAAGGCCTTTCTTCCGTCCTTCCTCTCTGCTTGTACAGACGGACAATACCACCACGATGTATTACCTCAACAAGCAGGGGGGCTCGAGATCACGCACTCTGTCACAGGAGGCGCAGGCGATCTGGCACTGGCTCCTAGCCAGAGGACTGACGATAACGGCTACCCATCTGCTAGGTGTGCAGAATGTTCAGGCAGACGCACTGAGCAGACTGGTTCAGGAAAACTACGAGTGGGTCATAAACGACGAAGTACTAGGAGAAGTCTTCGCAAGGTGGGGAACTCCAGACGTAGATTTGTTCGCCACCGCCGAAAACAGCAAGTGCAGAGACTTCGCCTCCAGGTATTACCAGCAAGGGACGCTGGGGAATGCGTTATGGATCGCCTGGACGAACAGCTTTCTGTACGCCTTTCCTCCCATTCCTCTGATTCCGGCGGTGCTCATCAAGCTGGCCCGGTCCAGGGCTCGGATGATACTCATTGCCCCGGAGTGGCCCAGGCAGTGGTGGTTCACGGACCTACTTCACCGGTCTCTCCTTCCTCACATTCGGTTGCCGTGCAGGCCGGACCTTCTCACGAAGTTCGGGGGATGGATGTTACACCCCAACCTCTCGTCTTTGAGTTTGGCGGCATGGCTCCTGAGATAGTGCAATATGGCCATCTGAATCTGCCTGAGGATTGCATGGACATACTGAAGGAGTCAAAGAGACCTCCACTCGAACTTCATATGCTTACAAGGGGAAGAGGTTTTGTATCTGGTGCCAGTCTAAGAACCATGACCCTACGACCTGTAAGGAAGAGGTCATCCTTCCTTACCTTTTACAGTTGGCGCAGTCTGGACTTAATGTGCATTCCATTAAGGTTCATCTTGCTGCATTGACTGCCTACAGGAAATGCCCTTCACAGACTTCCTGTTTCCAGATCCCTGTGATCAAAGATTTTCTGGAAGGATTGAAGAAAGTATTCCCTCCTGTCAGGCTTCCTTCGCCTTCATGGGAATTGAATGTGGTGCTGTCCAGATTGATGAAGGAGCCTTTTGAACCTATTCATAAGGCTTCGTTGCAGCACCTGTCCTGGAAGGCGGCGTTCCTCGTGGCCATTACATCGGCCCGCAGGGTGAGTGAAATTCAGGCGTTGTGTTGTACTGAACCTTATACTGTATTTCATGCTGCTAATGTTGTTATGCGCACTCACCCCAAGTTTCTTCCCAAGGTTATTTCTGATTTTCATGTCAACCAGACTATAACTTTGCCTACGTTTTTTCAGAACCCTTCGTCGCCAGCGGAAAGGTCTCTCCATTCCCTGGATGTTAGGAGGGTGTTGAAATTTTATCTGGACAAAACCAAAGATATTCGTAGGTCTGACCAGTTGTTTATTAATTATGGATCAGTCAGGACGGGTCTTGCTACCTCTAAGCAGTCCATCTCTAGGCGGATTGTGTCCTGCATACAATTATGTTACCAAAAGGCTAATAAGACCTTAGGAGGTAAGCCTAAGGCTCATTCCACCAGGGGCAAAGCTGCCACGACGGCTCTGCTCCGTAACATGCCGATTGCTGAAATCTGCAAGGCAGCCACTTGGAAGTCGGTTCATACCTTTGCTAAGCATTACTGCCTGGACACTGACGCCAGGGCAGACGCTCAGGTTGGGCAGGCTTCGCTGCGGAGTTTGTTCGCAAAGTAGTGACGTTATTTTCTTCTCCACCGCCGCTTTGGTGTGGGGATGGGCTTGCCATTCTATTCACTAGATTATGACTATACACAGAGATCCCCTACTACAGAAGGAGTAGTTTCTGTCCTGTAACTCCAGTTCTGTAGTAGGAGTATCTCTGTTATAGTCATAAGCGCCCGCCCTCCTCCCCGGTGGAGATAGTTCGTCATGTACGGAATGCGACAGGTCTGGCGTGCTTCGCCTTAAAAAAGAACTGAAAGTAGAGGGACCTGCTATGCATTCTGGGATACTGGGAGACGTTCTGGAAAGTTCTCTTAAAGGCACAGTATCCTATTTAAGCCACATAATGGCAACCTATGGGGCTTGTCTGTCCATGCCTTCCTCTCGATCATTCCAGTGTCTTTTACTGGGGGAGGCAAGTTTCTCTATGGTAGAAACTGGGCAGGCTGTATTATGTGTGGTATTATTTGGTGGAATTTCTAGTTGAAGTACTGGACAGTGTAGCCTGTGGATATAGGCTGCATTATTTGTCTTTAAATTCTCTCTTAAGTGTCTTTGCAGTTTTCTGCATTTTTTGACAGCATAAGAGATTATTTTTGATTGCCGGGGTCCACGCACATGGGCGGGACTATTCACTAGATTATGACTATAACAGAGATACCCCTACTACAGAACTGGAGTTACAGGACAGAAACTACTCCTTCTTCCTCCGTGAGGAGAAGTTCAAGATGTTGATGCTCGCTCAGGTCTTGTCTGTCTTCAACCCTGGAGACTGGATGGTAGTGATCCAGCGGTTCAATAACAACAGATACTCCACCACCATATACTGACCTGGACCCATAAACTCACAGTGCGTAAACCTCTGTGGTCAAGTTTATAATTTTCACCAACTGTTAGGTTTAGTTTATTTAATATCTTTGGTCATCTCTAACTAACCCTTCACAGATCAAAAAGTTCTTTCCTTTGGTCGATGGACCATTAGTTGAACTAGTTGATGGTAATATATCATATATTATAAATCTAACTTTTATGTATTTTCAAAATAGAATAACCACAGACTCAGGAAAGTTTAAAATCTTTATCTAAAATTTCAGGTGCATGTGAACAATCTCAATACATTGCAGTCACCAACCTTCATAAGAGGGAAAATTCAATTTAGCAGACATAATGCATTTTTCCTCGGACTCATGCAAAAATCCATGCTCAATGAGAGAGGATAGAAAGACAAGATAAAGAACATAAGCAAATAACGGAAATTATAATTAACAAGGATGGTATGGAAGACCAACCCCCTGGCCAAAGGGCTGGTAGGGGTCCCTTGGGATAGGTCAGGAGACAAAGGCTAGGCTATTTGACCTCTCTAGAATACTGACGATTGCGCCGCACCCCTCTCTGACACTCTCTTCCACCTAAAGTTTCTTCCACAATCTTCAGACCTAACCCAATTGGATCAGGATAGAAATTTCTGCATCTGAAAGAAACAGGTTAGTGTTAGATTCCTTACCTTAGAATATCCCCAGGCGTCAGTCTGGATCCGGAAAGTTTTCGTTAGCAGTACCCCTGCGCGTAGGTAGGCGTCGCCTGCGGCTCCGCGTCAGTCGCCGGCGTCGTGAACGCCGGGATGACGTCCTCTGAGTACTTAGACGCCGCCCTCGTGCGCTGACATCAGTACTTCTTTTTTCCGTGCCAGTAAGCTCATATCTGGGAAGAGCAGTACTCCTTCGACTCACGGTGCCACTAGGGATGCCTGGTTTTAAACCTTGTGAGGCCTGTCACTGCCTGATGTCTGTGACCGACCCCCACAGTCGGTGCCTTTATTGCCTTGGGGCCGACCATGATGACAAGTCGGGCCCGACTACTGGGCCTTGATCTCGAAGGCTAGACAGGAGTGGTCCCGTCAGCTGCTCGAGCTCCGGCAGTCTGCTCTGTGCCTCTCGAGGTCCCGGTCAAGGAGGAAGTCGAGGGACCCGTCGCGAAGCCGAAGTCATTGCCGCTAGATGATTCACCACCACTTGTCGGGCTTCAAGTCCTCAGGTAAGTCGAGGCATCCGAAACAGTAGTCGAAGAGGCATCATCGTTCTCCCGACTCCCCCCGACGCTCGCGTGACGCGGCCGGGGGTTCGGGCGACGCCGCCCACGTGGCTCCGTTGGAGCCGCAGGCGCCGCATCCAGCTCCATACCCGCCGGTCCCTGGGCTGCTCGTGACGCCGGAGCAGATAAGTGCTTTCCTCACGGCCATGAGGTCGCACTTCCCTCCGTCTGAACCTGCCGAGGTGCCTTCGGGCCCCGCAGGTCCAACTGGGAGCCCTAGCGGCCCTGCGGCTCTGGCGCCGTCGGATGCTTTGGTCCCGGCACCGTCGTCGCAGGGCCGCAGGGCCCCGCAGGATCCAGGCCTGGATCCGGGTCGTCGCAAGTCGACCTCACGACTCCTCCGGCTTTGATACCGATCTTTCAGCCTTTATCCCAAGTCTCGGTCAGGTTGATGCTGCGGTTCCTGGGGCTGATGGCCTCCTGCATCCTTCTGGTGCATCACACTAGGTGGCGGATGCGGACTCTGCATTTGGACCTGAAGTTTCAGTGGGCACAGCATCAGGGCAACCTGTCCGACCATGTCCTGATCTCAGAGTGCACTGCGAGTCAATTGCAGTGGTGGCTCACGAACCGCGATTGGGTCAGCGGCAGATCTCTCTCCCTACCCCAACCGGAGCATGTAGTGGTAACGGATGCGTCCCTCCTGGGATGAGGGGGCTGTGAGAAGTTGGCCTGATATATGATGCTCACTAGTTCTAGTGATCACCTTGTATCAGTCCAAACAACACTTATGGTGATTGGTTGTAAGTCAACCTTCTAGACCAGCTATCCTAATGGTAGTATGGACAAAGCAGTCTTAGGCTAAACTCTTTTGGCATGTGAAGCCAGCTGTTTTACCACATATAACCCCTTGAATACCAAGTAAAAGGACACCACACAGGTTGTTATGAAAATAAACAATATATTTATTGCTAACAAAACACCTCTGAACTCTTTGAGATCAGAGGGCTAAGCACATGACAAGACTCTTAGGGGAAAAAAAGTTTAAATTGCACAAATTACAATGGTGCCCTAGGGGCACATCAAACCATATACTAAGTAAGTGGGTTGAGAAAGTCGATAGAAGGAATGGAGCTGTCCAGAGGCTGTAGGATCGCTGGGACTACACTACCCTAACCGTAGGTAAGTAATAGGAGGCCCACGGGACGCGTTTGCAGAGTGTGAACTCACACACGAGATGCGTAGCAAAGTCAATGGACAGTACAAATTACGAAAAGGTAAGTATTAGACAGGGTGGTCACTCCTTCGCCACAAGGGAGATTTCTTCAGTCTTCTGTGGAGCAGAACGTCGGAGTCCAGAGTTTCTTCTTGTAAAGTTTCAATTCAGGATAATCTTATTTGGAATGGGACCAGCTCCTACCTTTATTCTTCTAAAGGGGGCTGTACTATTACTAGGTCCCTCCTATGGGTGGGAGCAGGAAGCGGGGTGGTTACACCCACTATCCTTTGTCCGGTTTCGCGCCAGTGCTGGGGCTGGAGTGCCCCAGCAACTGGTTTGAGCCGGTGTATGCACAGGGCACCTTGTGTGCCCCAGGCATGTCTCATTCCTTTCAGGCCTGTCCTACCCAATACATAAAATCCTGTCTGGGGTGGTGCTATCACCTCCCAAGGCAGGAAACCCTTTGTCCAAGCCTCCCTCGCTGGAAGGACTTCCAGCAGCAGGAGGTCAGACTTGTGTCTGTGGTGGCAGCATCCATCTTGTGATGATGAGGCTCGAGTTAACTTTAACCGGGGTTCACAGTTACATGCATGTCGTGTCCCTCTAAAAGGGTGGAATGCTACCCCCGTCGCCAGAATTGGCGAGGGGATAGTATTCCAATTCGTATGACACCTTACTCGACATGTTTTGATAATGCTATGCCAAAGTTAGCAATAACCGCAAGGATTATAATGCACTTAAGAGTATATGGTATAACGTTATCATGGAAACAGCTAAAGGACTTGGTTCTGAAAGCTGCAGACAGGCTCAGCTCATGCTAGAGCACCATCTCACATAATTCCAAGCACTCTGCCTCCAGGATTGTTAAGGCCTGCCATAGGAGTGACTTATAGAGGATATGTGTCCATTTTAGGGTTAGATATAGGTATACTATATCTAAAGCAAAGGGTGATTACACCACCTTGCCCCAGCTGATTGATCAGCCAGTTGTGTCCGATTTGGATGGCCAGCCAGGGGTGGCATAATACATGCTGCAGCCCCTGGTAGGCCTTGGGTTCACTTATGCCCTGGGTACCTATGGTACACTGTACAAGGACTTACAATAGTGACCCAATACCAATTGGTAAATGCACCTAAAGTACATGGATGTCAATTTAGAGAGAGAACAGCTAGGCTGTGGGTCTGATTAGCAGGCCCACAGCCAGGGAAAGTCGTAAACCAGTGAACCAAAAAGCAAAAATCTGGGGTGACCATAGGATTGCAGACCCTACTCTCCTACATTTACGCTTATTATTATTATTATTATTTATTTTTATAAAGCGCGCAGTCACCCGGAGGTATCCCAGCGCTAGAGAACCCTAAAAACAGTAAATCTGAGGACCGGGGGCTAGGCGCAAAAAAGGAGGGCATGGAAACTAGGGAAAAAGATGTGTCTTTAACAGCTTCCTGAAGCGCAGATATTGTGGTTCAAGACGTAGGTCATGAGGAAGAGAATTCCAAAGACGGGCAGCTTGTACCGAGAAGCCTCTTCCACCTGAGCGGACTTTCCTAAATCTTGGGGTATTGATGAGGTTTTCTGCGTTGGAACGGAGGGATCTAGTGGCTATGTAAGGGGTAATAAAATTGCTGAGGACTGGGGGGCCTTGGTTATGCAAGGTTTTGTGGACAAGACACAAGGCTTTGAATTTGACTCTCTCCCTTATGGGGAGCCAATGAAGGAGTTTGAGAGCGGGTTTGGCCGATGATCTGGCCGGGGTGTTTGTGATAATCCGGGCAGCAGTATTCTGAATTCTCTGCAGTTTATTCAGAGTCGCTTCGGGAGCGCCCAGATAAATCACGTTACTGTAATCTAGTCTTGATATTATAAGACCTTGGACTAGTAATTTTTGAGATTTAGGGGGGAGAAGGGGCAAGACTTTCCTCAAGGACTTTAAAAGACCAAAGCAGGTCCCCACGACCTTCTTTGCTTGCGAGGTGAATGAGAGTTCAGAATCTATCCATACACCCAGACTTTTCACCTCAGTCTTTGGGTCTGGGGGAGGACCTAGACAGGCTGGCCACATGTCCAGGGGGAGTGAGGTTCCTTTTGGGCCAAGTAAAAGGACCTCAGTTTTTGTCCCATTTAGCTTTAGGGCTGATCTATTCATCCAATGATGGACCTGCGTAAGGCAGTTGAAGAGATCAGCTTTCTGCTGTTTGGGATGGGACAGAGACACCACTAATTGTGTGTCGTCAGCATAGCTGACGACACTCACTCCGAATGGGGTGATAACCTCCTCCAATGTGGACATGTAGATATTAAATAGTGTGGTGCTCAGGGAGGAGCCCTGAGGCACACCACATTGGAGGGGCATTTCGGAGGAACGGGCGTTCTTCTCCCAAATCTGATAGGATCGTTGTGCCAGGAAGGATGAAAGCCAAGATAAGGCTGTACCTTCCACTCCAACTCTTGCCAATCTTTCGATGAGGAGTTGGTGGTCAACGGTATCGAACGCCGCGCTAAGGTCGAGGAGGATCACTGCCACTGATCCTCCCCCATCCAATAGCGTTCTGGCTTCCTCTACCGCCGCCAGGAGGGCGATGTCCGTGCCCTGCCCTGGTCGGAAGCCCGTCTGGGAATTTTTTAGTTTGTTATTGGCCTCTAGGTACTGCGAGAGTTTCCTGTTGACTAATTTTTCCGCGATCTTACTAACTCCTGGGAGTAAGGAAATGGGCCTGTAATTCGCCAGGTTCTTAGGGTCAAGGGCAGGTTTCTTCAGTAAGGCTTTTACCACAGCCTTCTTCCAGCTCGAGGGTACAACTCCTTGTTGGAGTGAGGTATTAATCAGATGAGTGAGGGAGGGGATGATAGAAGGGGCTACCTCCTTAAGGATCCGAAGAGGAGCAGGATCTCTAGGGGAGCCGCTCTTCATGGAGTTGAAAGTCATCCGTACTTCGTCTATCGTGAACTGGCCCCACGTGGACAGACCCGTAGAAGATGACGAACATGGGGGAGCAATTTCTTCCCCCGGGCTCAAGGGAGGAATTGAGTCCAGGATAAGTCGGATTTTGTCCTGGAAGAAATTAGCCAATTGTTGGCATTTCTCCTGGTCGGCTTTAGGGTCGGAAGGAGGTCCCCGTCCTTGTTCTGGGGGTTTTGAGAGCTCTCTTAGGATAGCGTATGCTTCCTTCCCGGAGCATCCCGCTTTCTCTATTCTCTCCTGAAAAAACACGCTTTTGGTCTTGCGAATAGCGGTTTTATAAGTTAGGAGAGAAATAGAGTAGATGTTTTTATTGGTTCCCGATTTATCGCGTCTCCAAGAGCGTTCGGTTTTTTTGCACTCTTGGCGTAGGGCTTTAAGCTCTGGAGTATACCATGAAGCGGGGGATATCCTTTTAGGTTGTTTAAAGGTGGTGATTTTTGGAAGTATTGTATCGAGAGACGAGGTAATCCAATTACTGAATTGTTTGTCAGCCGTATTAGAGTCAGAGGAGAGCTCGGGAATGGAATCTGCAAGAGAAAGAGCCCATTTCTCAGGTGACAGTTTATGCCATTGACGGTCGGAAACCTGGGTTTTAGGGGTTAGGGGAATAGGTGTGGGAATTTCCCAGGAAAAAGGGACCAGAAAATGGTCTGTCCATGGAAGGGTCACAGGTAAGTTGGTGGTCACCGTTGCTATATTGGTGAAAATAGGGTCCAATAGGTGGCCCTTCTCATGGGTGGGCTCGTTGTTCACTAGACGTACCTTTAAAGATGTAAGGTCGTGTCTAATGTCCGAAGCTGCTCGATCCATGGGGTCTAGGAAGTGGAGATTCAAATCACCTAATATAAGGAAGTTGGAAGTGGAAGAAGCTAGTTGGGAGATAGAATCGAATATGGAATCGATAAAGTTGCCTGGAGCCCCAGGGGGACGATAGACCAAAAGCCCTGCCAGGGTGAGGGCTGGAGAGATTTGGATGGAAAACTGGCCGCACTCACAGTCCTCAATGTCAGCGTTAGCCATCCTACAGATGAATTGTTCCCTGTGAATTATAGCTACCCCGCCTCCTCTCCCTTTAGGTCTATTTAAAGCTTGACAGAGATACCCTGTGGGGAGGGCTGTGACAACGTCCGGATCGGTGTTGGCAGATAGCCATGTTTCCGTTAAGAACAACAGGTCCAGATCCTGATTCTGAATTAACAGATTTACCTCGGTAGCATGTTTAGGGAGGGAGCGGCAATTAAGAAGTCCCGACTTCAAAGCGGGTGTGGTGGATTTAGGGGGGGGAGTTGGATTGCAGTGTGGGCAGATCGAGAACGCCATGCCTGCGGTAAGCGTGTGGTAGCAGGCAAGGAAGTTTTTAGGTCGTAGGGCACGTAATGTATCTGCTGTATACATTACTCGATCCTGAGGGTCACCTGGCAGAATAACGGGGCCTAAGGCCGTCTGGGCCCGGACGGGCCCAGACGGGCTTGCCTTTGGCGCGCCTTCGGCGCGCTGACGGCGCGCCCGCTGCGCCCGTCCGCTGCGCGTCCGGTGATTGCACATTTTTATGGGGCAAAGAAGGGGCGGGTGGGCGTGGCCTCAGGTAGGCGTGGCCTTGCTTCCTCGCCGTGAATGGCGGCGGGAAAGTGAATCCTGGCTTTGATCGTTGCAGCGAAGGGGTCGCTGTTTAAGCGTGACTCTAGCCCGCTGCTGGAATGCTTGCCGGGTGAGTGCGCTTTTAAAATGCAGTTTTTAGCGTGGTGACAGACAAAGAAACAATAGTGACAGTTTTAAAAATATTCAGCGGCCTCCCGGCTTCCGCCTCAGGAGTTTTCAATGGTTCTGTTTGTTTAACGCTGTCAGTCGCGTATTTATGCTGAGGGGGGTGGGCGTGGCCTCAGGTAGGCGTGGCCTTGCTTCCTCGCCGTGAATGGCGGCGGGAAAGTGAATCCTGGCTTTGATCGTTGCAGCGAAGGGGTCGCTGTTTAAGCGTGACTCTAGCCCGCTGCTGGAATGCTTGCCGGGTGAGTGCGCTTTTAAAATGCAATCCCAATAAAAAGGAAAATTGGGTGGTTGGTGGCAGTGTTCCAGCGGTCTACCTTGCTTGGAATGACTGCAATTGTGGCCCCAATCAATTCCCTGAGCAAGAGGCGGGTTAGGATCACCAGTTAAAACATAGAATGCAGGTGGGCGCCATCTGGGATCGGAATCTTTTGAAGAATTCCACTGAGAATCAATTAGGTCCTGGTGTTTTCCCACACTGCAGACCTAGTGTTGTCTCATCAATTTCTTCTAATGTAATGGATGAGTCTAAAGCCTCTCCGTATAAACGTTGTAGCCAAGGTCTAAGATAAACCGGGTGCTGTGTTCTGCAGCAGCCGGAGTACACCACACTTAGAGGGACCTGTAGTAGGACGCAATCGTGTCCACTATGCCCTTGGGGTTATTCGTCATGATTCCCCCATCAGCCATTAATTGTAGAAATACCTTTGAAGTGGAAGCACCAGCAGTCAGCCTATATATTTTCGATTCTAGGAGGCCATTTGCTGGTGCCTGTCTGTGCTCAACGTGGTTTTGCTTTTTTTGGGCTTTAGAGGACTTTAGTTATTGAATGAGTTTCACAGCATTGGAATCCACAAGCAGTTGCTCCACCACCATGGTTTCTAGAGCTGCAATATCGGCCTCCTTATCCTGCCTGAGATCAGGCCAGTGCCTAAGCCCTGCCCCTCATCACTGCTTTAAATGCGTCACAAGGTGTGGTGACGAAAGGAATCGAGGCCTTGCTATTTTCAAAATATTCTTCTATGTCCTTCCCTACATTTCTACATTCAGGAACTTTAACTTTACGAATAATTTTTATTATCTTTTTTCATTGTTGCAAAGTTATATCTAAAAAGAAAAACATGCGTATATTTAAACTTTACATTTCTGTTGTATTAACGTTTCCTGCAATAATATAGCTAAAATACTCTTTGTACCCCAACATCCTCTGTTATCTCCCATAGGGTAATTTTGGGTGACAAGTCAATAGGTCCCCCCTCCCCCACCGGACATTAGACTGTATATTTTTTATGCAAGTACATTGTGATCATCGTGCATGATCATGTCATAGGGATAAAATCATTTTTTTCTTTTTGACATCTGCTACATGTATGGTGTACTAAATGTCAGCCTTTCCATCTTCCATAATTGGTTAGGGCTGAATTTGCTGGAATTTAAAGTGTATCAGTCGTAGCCTAGCCCAAAAAGAAAATGTGTTGGTTGCACATAATGCATCTTGCCACAATGTCGTCTAGGGACCCACTTCTTCTTCCCACCTGCTCGCAGGGCTGATTATACATATAAGAAATTGGGGATCAGGGAATGTCCTACTTTTGGGATTCCGCCTTTCATCATGTACTCAGTGGTTAATTGTGCCTCGCTAGGACTATATTTTGGGAGCTCAAATTACTGGGGCAATATATTTCCAGGACGTGCCTCAGCTGAAGGTACCTAAAATGTGTCCTGTGAAGCTCAGTATTACTCTTCTAATACTGCTAAGAACTTCACGTTGTTTCCATCCCATATGTTTCCCTGAGGTGACTATGTAATCTCCTTATGCAAGTCCCTCCAGCTCCACTGTGTTGCAGATAGGTATCCTCCCATAGTGGACTTTCCTGTTAAATTTTCTTGCTCAGTGTATCCAGCACAGATCTTTTTTTCAAC
Organism: Lissotriton vulgaris; assembly: GCF_964263255.1. Lineage (NCBI taxonomy): Eukaryota > Metazoa > Chordata > Amphibia > Caudata > Salamandridae > Lissotriton > Lissotriton vulgaris. The sequence continues at coordinate 359,459,177 of NC_141696.1, read as the reverse complement.
ACTGTTACAATTCGAGAATGCGGGGAAGTGTCTTGTGGACCAGACCTCCATAAAGGATATTCTTTTTACCCGGTTTCTCCAGATGATCTCTTGCAATGAAATGCTGGGGCCTACCTTATCACCAATATAATTTATCTGGGTAGCCCAGTAGTAGAAATACATGTTTGCCATAACAAGCCCCCCCTTCATGGATCTGTATTTATTAAATGGAGTCTTAGGGGTGTGTTAGCCCAAAGGAAGCAAATTGCATTTGACTATAGCAGGGCAAGAAAATGTTTGGGTATTTTATATGGGTAGTTGTGGAATAGATACAGGATTTTAGGCAACCAAATCATTCTATAGAGGGCAGCTCTACCCATCATGTTGATGGGCAGTATTTTCAAATTCTTTGGCTTTTTTTTGTAACTCATCCTTTGCATTACTCATTGGCTTGTTCCTTTTTGGTAATGCATAAAGAGTAGTAGGTCATCTCTATAAAGTGATAGCTGGTTTACTACTTCACTTTCCCACTGTTATCCCTGTATGAGGCTGTCATTGCTAAATCTAGTCTGCAAGAAGCTCTGTGGCAAAACCGAATGGTAAAGGACAAAGATGGCAGCCTTGCCTAGTATTTTTGTAATGCTAAAGAAGGGGAAAGGGGCCTGTTAACCTTAACTCTAACCTGTGAGTTGTTGTAAAGCAGTTTGTTAATTTGCAAAGCACACTATCACAACGTAGATATCCTTGTGCTAGCAGGTGTGTGTGCCTAGCTCTTCCTATGGTAGGTTGGTTAATTGAAAAGCTAGGTCTTCAGCTTCTTGTGGAATTCAAGAAGAGGCGCAGGGGCTTTGATGTGGAGTGGGAGGTCATTCCATGTTTTAGGAGTGATGTAAGAGAATGCCCATCCTCCTGGTCTGGTTCTGTGTATGAATGGGGTGTGTGCGAGTAGGGATGCTTCAGAGCGGAGGTGTCTGGTTGGTTGGTGGAATGAGATGCAGCTGTTCATGTAGGTGTAGGCTGAGTTGGTTGGTGACTTGAATGTGTGTGAGGAGTTTCAATTGAGTGCATTTATGTATCTAAGCCAGTGAAGTTCCGTGAATTGAGGTAGGGTTTGCTGTGATGTTGTATCTGAAAGAAACAGGTTAGTATTAGATTCCTTACCGTAGAATATCCCCAGGCGTCAGACTGGATCCGGAAACTTTTGCGTAGCAGTACCCTTGCGCGTCGGTAGGCGTTGTCTGCGGCTCCGCGTCCATCGTTGGCGTCGGGATGACGTCGCCGGAGTACTTAGACGCCGCCCTCGCGTGCTGCCGTCAGTTCTTCTTCTTTTTTCCACGCCAGCAAGCACCGATCCGGAAAAAGTTGTAACCTAGTCAATTTTTGACTAACTTTTTCGATCCTTTTTAATCATCTTTCGAAGTCTCTCGACTCCGGTGCCGGTAGGATGCCCGGGTTCAAACTCTGCGTCGATTGTTTCCGACTGATGTCAGTAACCGACCCCCATCACCGGTGCCTTCACTGTCTGGGCCCCGACCACGACAACAAGTCCTGCTCCGACTGCCGGGCCCGGACGTCCGAAGCTAGATGGGAGCGGTCCTGCAAGCGACTCGAGCTCCGGCAGTCAGCCCGCGCTGCTTGAGGTCCCGGTCGGAAGGAGGTCGAGGGACCGGTCGCGGGGCCGGAGTCACCACAGTTCAGGGAGTCGTCCTCAGTCTTCGGGCTCGAAGTCCGCAGGTAAGAGGCACAAGAAGTCGAAGAGGCGACATCGCACTTCTGACTCCCCCCGACGCTCGCGCGACGCGGCCGGAGGTTCGGGCGACACCGCCCCCGCGGCTCCGCTGGAGCCGCAGGCGTCATGGCCTGCTCCATACCCGCCGGTCCCTGGGCAGAACGCGACGCCGGAGGAGATCGATGCCTTCCTCATGGCCATGAGGTGGCTCACTCCGCTGTCGGGTTCCGCGGCGCCTTTGGGCCAAGCGGCCCCGACTGGGTCCCCAAGCGGGCCGGGTGCTTCGGTTCCGGCGCCGTCGGGTGCTTCGGCCCCCGCGACTTCGGTCCCGACGCCGCAGGTCCCCACCGGATCTGGCTCCTGATCCGGGTCGTCGCCGGTCGACCTCACGACCTCGCCGCTTAGAGATTTCTACTTCTACGACCCGGCCCCATCCTTTGAACCGGAGTACCAGGTGATGGGTGGCGAGGAGGATTAGGAGGGGTCCGAGGACCCTATGGCAAGTGAGTGCTAGTCTTCTCAGGACTGGGCAGGTGAGCTTGGGGAGGCCAGTGGTTTGGACACTTCGCCTGACACTGGTTTTGTCTCCCCTTCTACCGTGGCTATGGAGGAGGGGGCTGCCTATAGTGTGGTGCTGACACGGGCTTCCAAGGCCTTGTGCCTTGAGCTCCCTGTCGCGGCCGTGAGGACTAACCTCCTCACTGAGGTCCTTAAACCGCAGGCAAGCTCGGCCGAGCCTCTTCTGCCGTTTAATGAGGCCTTGTCAGACGTTCTTCTGGGCACTTGGTCCAAGCCTGCTACAGGTCCGCCTGTAGATAGGAACGTGGCCAGGCGCCACCACCCGGCTCCGGGCGACCCTTGCTTCCTGTCCACCCACCCCACCCCCAAGAGCATGGTCTCCAGGCCTCTAACTCCCAGACCGCATTCTTGATGGCTCCCCCTGATCGGGAACCCAAAAGGTGCGAACAGTATGGTAAAAAGATGTTCTCCTCACTTAGTTTGGGGTTGCGGTCAGTCAACACCGCCTGCCTTTTGGGCTGTTACACCCACTCTCTGTGGGACACAGTCGCGGACGTGCTGCCACAATGTCCGGAGGGGATCCGGATTAAACTCACCCAAGCCCTTGTGGAGGGTCGAGATGCGGCATGGTATTCCATCCGGTGTGGGCTGGATACCACAGACTCTCTGGGCAGGGCGATGGCAACGACGGTGGCGATTCATCGCCACGCCTGGCTGAGATCTGCCAACTTTTCGGTTGATGTCCAAAACACCCTTATGGACATGCCGTTTGATGGCCGTCGCCTCTTTGGCGACAAGGCAGACAGTGCGCTTGAGCGCTTTAAAGACTCCAGGGCTACTGCCAAGTCCTTGGGCCTCTCTGCCCCGGGCCAGCAAACTGTTGCCTTTCGCTCCTTTCGTGGCCAAGGAAGGTGCGCCCCCACACGTCCTGCCAGCCACGGCCCGCAGACTAACATCCAGCGCGGTGGCGGATGTGGTAACCGCTGTGGCGGCTGGGAACAACGGCAAGGTCAGTCCACACCTACCCCTGCAGCATCCGCCTCAAAACCCTCCTAGTCCGAGCTTTCAGGCCCATGTGACGCCGGTGGAGGGCAGGGTTCGCCATCACCTCCTCCACTAGCACACCATCACATCGGACAGGTGGGTGCTGCAAATCGTCCGAAGGGGCTCCTCCTTCCCCTTCGAGGCGATCCCTCCAGCCATGCCACCGAAGTACCACCGCGTGTCAGGGGATCACTTGAATCTTATGCGAGAGGAAGTTGCGGCCCTCTTGGCCAAGGGGGTCATCGAGCGCGTTCCTGGGCCAGAAGTAGGGTGTGATTGTTACTCCCACTACTTTCTGGTTCCCAAGAAGGGCAAAGGGTGCCTAAGCCCTATCTTGGACCTGCGAAACGTCAACGACTTCCTCCGGAAGGAGAAGTTCAAGATGCTGACTTTGGCTCAGGTCTTAGCTGCCCTGGACCCGGGAGACTGGATGGTAGCGTTGGACTTGCAGGACGCTTATTTTCACATCCCCGCCCTGCCGGCCCACCGGCGTTACCTGCGGTTCACGGTAGGCCACGAGCACTTTCAGTTTACCGTGCTCCCCTTCGGCCTTACCAGTGCCCCACGAAAGTGATGGCGGTGGTCGCAGCTCATCTGCGCAGGTTAGGGGTTCCAGTCTTCCCCCTACCTCGACGACTGGTTGTTGAAGGCGGGCTCGCCCCGGACAGTAGTCAGCCACCTCCAGACTACGGCCAACCTGCTGGGGTTCTCCATCAATGTGCCGAAGTCACACCTGTGTCCCTCTCAGAAGCTCCTCTTCATTGGAGCGGTTCTAGACTCGGCACAGTTTCGGGTTTATTCTCCCGAACAGCAGGTTCGGGATATTCAGGCTCTGATTCCGATCTTTCAGCCGTTATCCCGAGTCTCAGTCAGGTTGACGCTGCAGCTTCTGGGGCTGATGGCCTCCTGCATGGTGCATCACGCCCGGTGGCGGATGCGGGCTCTGCAGTGGGACCTGAAGTTTCAGTGGGCCCAGCATCAGGGCAACTTGTCCGATCATGTCTTCATCTCGGAGGGCACTGCAAGACAGTTGCAGTGGTGGCTCACTGACCGCAATTGGGTCAGCTGCAGATCCCTCTCCCTACCCCACCAAGAGCACGTAGTTGTGACGGACGCGTCCCTCCAGGGCCGGGGGGGCCACATGGGAGAGGCGGAGATCAGAGGCCTCTGGTCTCCGGCGGAGTCCCGGCTCCACATCAACCTTCTGGAGCTGCGGGCGATCCGGCTTGCACTGAAGGCATTCCTCCCCACTGTCCGGGGGTGTGTAGTGCAGGTGTTCACGGACAACAACACCGCCATGTGGTACTGCAACAAACAAGGCGGGGTGGGGTCGTGGACCCTATACCAGGAGGCTCTGCGCCTCTGGCAGTGGCTGGAACATCGGGGAGTGACCCTGGTGGTTCAACTCCTGGCAGGTTCCCTGAACGCCAAGGCGAACAAACTCAGCCACCGGTGCTTGATGGATCACGAATTGCGCCTGAACTCTGATCTCTTTCTGCAGTGGGGAGAGCCTTGGTTAGATCTATTCGCCACCGAAGAGAACGCGCAATGTCATCAGTTCTGCGCGTTGGAATTTCCAAGGCGGCACTCGCTCGGAGACACTTCGTCGTGAGTGGAGTTGCGGTCTGTTATACGCCTTTCCGCCTATACCACTTCTGCCCAGAGTGCTGAAGAAGATCCAGTGCGACCGGGCCCAAGTCATCCTTGTGGCTCCCGACTGGGCACGAAGGTACTTGTATCCTTAGCTACTCAGCATGTCTCTCGATCCCCCGATTCGTCTGACTCTTCAGGAGGACCTTCTGTCGCAGCAGCAGGGGACAGTCCTCCACCCGAACCTGTCCAGTCTCCACCTCCATGTGTGGAGATTAAGCGGCAACAGTTGAGGCCATTTGACTTGCCTCCTGAAGTCTGCAATGTAATTCTGGCAGCCAGGCGTCCCTCCAAGTGGGTATACACCTGCAGGTGGAACAAATTTGTGGCATGGTGCACAGAAAAGGCTGTGGATCCTCTCTCTGCACCCCTTTCTGAGGTTCTCCTCTTCCTTCTTTCTCTTGCCCAGCAGGGCTCTGCTCTGGGCACTATCAAGGGTTATCTTTCTGACCTTTCCGCCTTGTTAAGGCTTCCTGATCAGCCTTTTTTGTCCCCAATTGTAAATAGGTTCTTGAAGGGCATCACTCATATGTTTCCCCCTGTTCCTTTTTTGATGCCTCAGTGAGACTTGAACCTTGTTCTGACCTATCTGATGATGTGCTCCTTTCGAGCCACTTCATAACTGTCCTCTTTGTCTCCTTACACTGAAGACTGCATTCCTGGTTGCCATCACCTCTGCCAGGAGGGTGAGTGAGCTCCAGGCTCTTTCCTCTATACCTCCCTCCCTTCCTTTCTGTCCATCCGGACAAAGTTGTGTTGCGGACGCGACCCTCTTTCATGCCCAAAGAAGTCACAGCCTTCCACATCGGGCAGTCATCTTGCCCACCTTCTTTCCGCCTCCGCATCCCTCGAAAGAGGAAGAGAGGCTCCACCGTCTGGACCCAAAATGTTCTCTCTCATTCTATTTGGATTGCACACGCCAGTTCCGGGTGGATGACCAACTCTTTGTTGGTTACTGGGGCGCCTAGAAAGGTCAGGCGGTGCACAAGCGGACCATCTCTCGGTGGGTCGTGTTGTGCATCAAGGTATGCTACTCCTTGGCTAGAAAGGAGCCTCCGGTTGGGCTGAAGGCCCATTCTACTCGAGCCACGGCGGCTACTACTGCCCTTGTTCGGGGAGTCCCCTTGCAGGACATCTGTCAGGCAGCTACGTGGGCCTCGCTGCACACGTTTGCAAGACACTACTGCCTGGACAGCCAAGTCCGGAGAGATTGCTTCTTTGGCCATTCCGTTCTCCAGGACTTTCTGGTGTGATCATTGGTTCGCAGACCCACCACTGGGGTTGGTATTGTTTAAATACTTTATTCGACAACATTGTCATAAAAGCTTCCATCCCTATCTAAACAGTATAAATACTAATCTAATAATAAAAAACATATTGAATAGCATGCATTAATGCATAGTTGGCGAATAAATTTTTTTTTTAAATTTACACAATAAAAGATATCATCACAGTCCAAGGGAAGTTCATGTAGTTCATGGGGGTTTTAAAGTGCGCGTGCGTATTATCCAAGCCCATCCCAGGAATTTGGCCACTGCAATTACAAGTTGAGGGGCACAATTCGATTTCAGAATTCTGAAAGCCTCGACACATCTCCTTGTGCCCAGATTTTTACATACCGGTTTCAGCCACCTATTCCTTGGGACAGCATATAATGGACATACGAATAAAAAGTGCAAGATGTCTTCTACATGGGATTTACAATAAGAGCATGTGCTGGCATTATCAGTGGACCATTTGACAGTAAAAGCATTTAGGGGCAGGGTGCCGACTCTGAACTGGAAGAACAATTTCCTATCTAGAGGCTTGGAGATCAAATCCCAGTACTGTTCAAACATAGGGAAAGTTTTTATCTCTAAAAACTGGGATGTCAGTGCAGGAGGTTGACTGGAGACCAATACGGCGTTATTTGTCATTTCCCAATATAAGTTTTTTAATGTGTTCTTGGATGGGAAATCATCTAGGTCAGTTGCGGACCACAAGTGTTCAAGGTGCAATTTTTGTAGTAGTTTCCTCACCTCTTTTAACCAAACTACTTTGTGAAAGGTGTCAGAGTTGTCAACATCCAATAAGGCAGCAGCATAGTGGCTCAATTCCGGGGTAGTTTTTATACGCCTCCAGTATAGGAGGGGGCGTAGTCTAATCATGTCCCCAATCTTTTTCCTCCCCAGGTCATAAAGGAGAGGAGTAGAGGGAGTGCTCTGTGGAACCCCGATTAAGCCTCGCAGGAATTTGTTTTCTGCCACTGATAAAGAATTCAAATTGGTGAAGCCCCAAAGTTCTGACCCATAGAGGCATGCACCCAGCACTTTCATGCCGTAGATCTCCAATGTTGGCTGTATTGGTTTTGTAAATGAAGTATTGTACTTCTTAGCTATTGCCCCTGTCAACTGATTATATTTTAACAATACAAAGTCCATGTGAGATCTCCAATTCATGCTAGCATTCAAAGAAATGCCTAAGTAGGTAAAAGCGTCGACTTCTTCTAGAATAGCCCCATTATGAACCATTTTCCCCTTGTATTTCTTGGAGGGATTCAGGTTCATAAATTTTGTCTTTGATGTATTTATTTCTAGGCCTCGGATCCGGCAGAATTCTCCAAAAGCGTTTAATGTCTTTTGCAGGCCGCTGGGGGTCCGCGAGACCAGCAGAGTGTCGTCCGCAAACATAAGTACTGGAACTCGCTTCCCATCTAATAAAGGAGCATCCGTCGGAGTTTGCTTCAAGAAATCCACGATGCCGTTTATGTAAAGGGAGAATAACGTGGGGGCCAGGACACAGCCCTGTCTTACTCCTCTCTCGACAGGAAAGGCTTCCGTGACCTCCCCCTGCGTACCCCACCTAATCCGGGCATAGTTGTTCTCGTGGAGTCTTACAAGCAAAGTCAGTAATTCCGGGCTTATTCCTAAATCCCTTAAAACATCCCAAAGTTTTTGACGGGGAACTAAATCAAATGCGGCTTTTAGATCAACAAAAACAGCAAAAAGGGGGCCATTTAGCAGGGTGACGTTCTTCCAATATAAAGTTAAAAAATGAAACACTTGGTCAACAGAGCTGGTTAAAGGGCGAAATCCAGCTTGATAAGGCGAAAGAATGTCCTTGTCAACTATCCAGGCTTGCAACTTGTTTTGAACCAGCCTTCCCATCAGTTTTTGAGCACAGTCGATAAGGCTGATTGGCCTGTAGTTGCTTGCTAAAGCCTTATCTCCTTTTTTGTAAACTGGAATTATTTCTGCTCCTTTCCACGTTGCGGGAATATTTGCCCCCTGCGCAATAGCATTCCCAAGCCATACAAAATATTTACACCAGCTATCTCTGTCTAATAAGAAAACGTCAGCCGGTATACCGTCAATACCTGGTGCCCTGCCTCTGGTCACTCCATCCATTGCCTCATGTGCATCTTTAAGGGTAAATGGTCCTTTGGTAAAGAAAACCCTATCTGGAGAGGGAACTACCTGTGGACCTGTAGTGTCAGCGTATTGGGGTTTGAAGAAGTCAACCCAGGACTCCTTCGGGACATGATTTTTTGGACATTCCGCTACACCCCCTGAACCCCATTTTAATATGGCCCAAAACTCTTTCTGATGTTTGTCAGCACATGCCTTCTTCAGTTCTAACCAGAGATTCTCATCCCATTGCTTTTTTGCCTTTGCCTGGGTTTTTCTGTATTCGTCCCTGGCTTGCAAAACTCCCTTTTTAGATCTAAGAGCAATACTAAGGTTATGCCTTGCTATTCTACATGATTGGTCGTACCAACCCTTTTTTATAGGTGGTCCGTTACCCTTCTTCTTCCTGCCAGCTTTCAAGAATAACTTCTGGAGGTTGGCAAAGAACTTTGGCTGTGACTCTTCGATTAACATTTTAAAATTTCCATCGTTCATTAAAACCTGCATTGCTGGATTATCTATTCTAAGGTAAGGAATCTAATACTAACCTGTTTCTTTCAGATGCACAAGTTACTTGCCTTCGGTAACGATATATCTGTAAGAAACAGTAGTTAGTATTAGATTCCTTACCGCCCCACCCATCCTCACCGTTCTGCGAACCGATATCTAGGGTTGTCATCCCCTTTCAGGGCCCTAGTTTCATGGCACCAGTGTTGGTTTTTATCATGGCTCTGCATTTCTGGCGCGGAAAAGCTATGTATAAGAACTGACGTCAGCGCGCGAGGGCGGCGTCTAAGTACTCCGGCTACTTCATCCCGGCGCCGACGACGGACGCGGAGCCTCAGACGACGCCTACCGACGCGCGAGGGTACTGCTACGCAAAAGTTTCCGGATTCAGTCTGACGCCTGGGGATATTCTAAGGTAAGGAATCTAATACTAACTACTGTTTCTTACAGATATATCGTTACTGAAGGTAAGTAACGTGTGCTTCTGTGTGTGTGGTTGAGGATGGGTCTGGTCACCACATTCTAGATGGTTTGTAATCTTCTAGTGTGGTGCTTGGTGGTCTTGGCGTTGATGGTGGTCCCATAGTCCAACTTGCTGGTGAATAGGGCTTGAATGACACATTTTCTAGTGTTGCTTGTGAGCCATTTGAAGATCTTCAGCATCTTCATGATCTGGAAGCAGGATGCCATGATGGTGTTGACATTGTCATGTCCAGTTTGCTGTCGATTATGCTGAGGGTTCTGGCGTGGGAATGGATCCGAATTCTAGTTCAGCCTGTCACCAGTTGTAGTCTCATGTTTTGAGGTGTACCTGCCGAAGATCACCACTTCTGTCTTGTCGATGTTGAGCTTGACACAGTTCGGTTTCATTCAGTTAGTTTAATATATGAAATCAATTGGTGCCAAAAATAAGTGTGTAGCGCCTGATGCAGGAAGTCCAAACCCATTGAATCAAATGCCTTTTCAAAATCGAGACCTCTAAGTGCACTTGGGCCAACGAATTCTGCAGCCAGACCAGAGCCGTCTATACTTCTTAAACAATGTGTCATACCTCTTTTGGAAATTAAACCATTTTTGTCTGGATGTATTAATACTTGAATGAGCCAGATCACTCTTATAATGAAGTTTGACAATAAAGTCCAACTTTTCACCTCTAAGTTTATCCCCAGAATGTTTATTGCTAGATAAAGACAAATAACTTTTAATATTATTTCTCCACAAAAGATATTATTCAATAATTCATGACCGAACCGCTGCATATTTTATGATACAAAAGCGGTGTAATAAAATAGTATTTTTAGATCCTGAGCTTTTAGTGTGAAAGTTGACTCCACTAAACCTAGAAATTTAGTTTAAAAAGCATTCACCTTTTTTCTGTGTGCTGCCGCTGTTCTACTTTGTGCTCAATTCCCAAAATATGTAAATCATAAACAAAAACACTGGTCACAAAAAAAAGGAGTTCTTAGATAAAACATTCGGATAATTGTCAAGGCTGTCCTAGTGCCAGAGTATTTTGTACGTTATCGAATCTGGGGTATACCTTTGTGGATTACTATTGTTCCAGGTAAGCAACATATATCTCCTTTAATGTATTCAGTATTTTGAGTATGATTGAATGTCTACTTGTACAATATTAAACATTTTCAGGAAAAGTTTTGTTTCACATCAAATTATTTGTTTCAGTTAATTACAGCCAAACTTACACAAATAAGTTCCAATATGCCTTCGAGTCCGGATAGCTCTTCTGACTCCTCAACTGGTTCTCCTGGCAACCATGGCAATCACTATAGTGATGGTCCCAACCCTGAAGTTGAAAGCTGCTTGCCTGGAGTGGTGAGTATATGTTCGAATTGAAAACATGTCACCAGTGGCTCACCATTTTTACAGTATTAGGTTTGTGTTATTATTTCTTTGTTGTGCATACGATGTTAACATTTATTGAACACTCGATGCTGTGTAATATATCTTTATTACAACATTTGAACATGATCTTCATTCCGGTGAGATCTTACAAGCATTCATATTTTTTTTCATGTGACTCCTCTCCACCCAAATTGATGATTCTTCCATTGATTCCTTAAACCTAGATGACAGTTAGTTTCTTCACAGGAGTGCAAACTGCAGAGAAACCTCACCCGTCATGTATATTTTTTTAAAGTGTATATGTTACAACTGTTAACAGTAGTTACTTGAAGTGACCTCTTTTACTAAAAAATAGCAGGAAAACCGGTTGCTGAGAAATGCAGCACCTCAGTCTCAGTAGCACAATACGTGAACACTGGTATTTAAAATGTCCTCTCGCAGTCAGTGAGGTTGAACCAGTTTTGGAAAGAGTGGGGCGCATATTGTTTTGGCAGTCAACACAGTGCTACTGTACTGTCCATTGTGCCCTGGCAGGCATAGAAACTAGGCAAACTCACTGCTCAGTTGTCCCACATTTGCATGTGCACTATAATGAGATTGTATTACAGTAATACTAGGAAAATGTGGTCATAAAAAATATTGCTTTTTAGTGGTATTCTTATGGTTAGCTGTCAATAAAATACATTCTGATGGATACCTCTGACTAGAGATTCCTCTCCTTTAGAATATTCACCAGGTGCCAGGCTGAGTACAGAGGTTTTCAAATGGGAACTGGAGCTCCAGTCCCTTTTACTTAGGTTGACAAATTCCTTTGAATTCTTTCCTAGAGTGCAAGGAAGCAGTGTCCTCACTGAAGTCTGCAGGATTCAAACTGTACTGTAACTGTTGTAAACAGATGTCTGTCATGGGCCAGCTTGGGCTTGGTTTATGACTCCAAGTCATGTGATGAATGTACTTGCATGCACCCGGAAGTGATCCAGGACTGTGAAACAAAGCTGCATATTGGCACTCTTCCGGCTTCCTCTGGCATGCCTTTTGGCCCCAAGGATCCACTTTGGACTACAGTCTGGTTACTGCCAGTGGATCTGTCCTCTGTGCAGGTGATCCCCTAGAATCAGACTTCCAGTCCCAAGACCTTCACTACTCCCTTAATCGACACCGGTTCTGATGTTGCCGGAGATAAAGCCCCTCTTAATCAGGCGTGTGGCCACAAGCTGAATCAGTCATGACTGTGGCGGAGGCTACAGTCTGACTACACTCCAGCACACCCGGTTCCCATAAGTTCTGATTCAGGTAAAATACTTCATCTGCCACAAAGCTGTCCTCCGAGGTTCTATCACATTTTTGGTTCAGATTGACCAGTTGGCCACTACCTGTTAATGACGATGGGTATGATTTAACACCCCCCAACCCCCTCCCCCTGCATTACAATGACTTTGTGTGTTTGTATATGTGCACGCTCTCGCTCCCTGCCTTTGTGCTTGTAACTTCCTTGATTCATGGTTGAACTAGCCTCCCTAGTAGCCCCTACAGAAAAGAGTACTTCATGTTTGAGGCATATGAGCTGTAGATTGTATACTTTAGCATAGATTGCCATCTGGTGTTGGGATTGGATGTTTGCAGTTTGTTTTTGTCGAAGAAGTCTCTAGTCACAGGATAGGTGACTCCTTATGGGTATAGTGCGCATGGGCATCAACTCCATCTTCAGTTTGTTTTTTCCGGCATCGGGTTCGGAAGTAAACTGCTGTGCTCTGGGTCTGTATCGTATTCGATTCCCCTTCTATGCGCAATCCTTCACCGCTCGACGGTATTGTTTTCGATCGCGCTCCTTGACGTGGATCCAGCACAAAACTCACGACCTTCAATTCTGGTTGTCGATGCGGGCCTTTGGGCCTATCCGCGCCGTCAGGCTTTACAGCTAATGGAAAGAATTCCATTAAAAAATGTTCCCTGTGTGGTGCCAAATTCTCACACGCTGCTCTCCACAAGGTCTGTAATCTTTGCCTCTCTCCAGAACATGAGGACAAAGACTGCCGGCCTGCGCTTCATTCTGATCGAAGAAAACCACACGTGATCGCCGGGCTCGCCGGGACGTAATGTCTCGTTCCACTACCTCGATGCAGGCCCCAATGCTCCTGAATGCCAAGAACAGATTCCTACTGGTAAGTAGCATTTTCCTTATGTAGTCCTTGGATATATGGCTGGGGTCCTGCACCTACAGCTTCTTTCTTTGGAACTCGAGAAGAATGTCATTACTGTGGGTTTGCATCCTGATTCAGCCTTATTGACACTTGGGCAAAGCCTTTCTCTAGGTAAACAGGCAGGGAGCCAGACGCCACAGATACGCACCTGGAGACCCTGATTTATTTATACAACATCCTTCTCCTGCGAGTTTGGTGGCCCAAGCTTCCACCAATAATGTGAATCCTAATGAATTTCCTATGACTCCACCTGACAGAGAATCCAAAAGGATTGAGGCATTCGGGAAGCAAATGTTCTAATCTGCCAGCTTGGCATTGAGGTCAGTCAATGCGGTCTGTCTATTAGGCTGTTATATGCATGCACTATGGAACATGACCATTGAGATTTTGCCAGTAGCCCCTAGGAAGTTTTGAGACGCTTCAGCTCAAACCAATTCTGGATTACCAGGATGCAGACAGATATGCAGTTAGGACTGGCCTCAATACTACTGATTGCTTGGAGTGAGCGGTAGGCACTCGTTTGGTGCTCTGGTGTGATGCAATCCACTGAATTTGCTGGAGACATGCAACTATCCCTTATGGTAATTTCTGTTGATGGGTCACCCCTGTTTGGTGAAAATGCGGATTTTGCACGCATTTCTATCCTTGCTTCACAATTTCCTGATCAGTTTTGACCCTTTCAAAGCCACCTTAGAGAGTTAGTGTGGAGACAATGCCAGGCCCTGCCACCACAGGAATCACACAGACATTGCACAAATTGCGAGGGACACCGCTCTTCTTCGTAACTACATTTTTCTTTTTTACTAAGCATTCCATAAAAGTGCATGTTTTTTCTGCTCTCTCCTTTGAGTACTCTCTCCCTCATATGCTTCTCCTCCCGCTTTCCACATTGCTGTCACTCATGAGTGCGGCTAGCGCTCTCAAATGCTTCTTCCTGTCCCCTTTTTAATGCTGCCCTTTTTTTTTAAAAACGATCTTAATTTTTTGTACTTACCATTCCAAGTGGTGTCTGCCATCTAGGATCAGTAAATAGAAAAGAAAGAAAATGGGTGCCCATGTCATTTCTCTGGCATGTGCAAGAGCAGTTAAATGACTAGGCCAGTTGTGTCATCACACCTGAGGGGGCGGTGGAGTATTTCGCTTCTGCACCCGTCCAACCCCAAGCATCACGAAACCCCTTTGACATAGTGGATAGGTCCTGGAGGCAAGTGCTGTTGGCTTTGCCACTGTTTGTTTTAAATTGTTGTTTTATCTTTAAAATGTAATAGAAATCTTATTGTTGGTCTCAATGAAAATTTAGGAGAATGCTTCCAAGTTGAGTTGATGCCAGTTTTAGGCAAGAACTGGTTTCTACTGTAAAGCAGAGTAGTGAAAGGCATTTAATTGCAGCAGCCGTTATGCTGAGTGAGGTTCAGCAACAGTTGCTGAATTAAGATGAGCCAAGAAGGTACCTTGGGAGGAACTCTTCTGAAAGTGATATGATATAGTTCTTGATGGTGGCCTATGCTTTAGTTTGCTTTTTATTCCCTTGTAGTGGGTATCCGATCCAGCGTTCAAGGCGTTGGTTATACCTTGGTGAATCAACAGATGGGCAGCACTATGGATGGTTCAAGGAATACCACTATGCTTCAGTTCTCTCATGATGTTATGTTATGTTAATTATATTTTTATAGCGCACAGATGCCCCAGCCAAGGGGCGTCCTGGCGCTAGACAGGTACTATAACATAACACACAAAGGGAAAAAGAAGAAAATGGCGACTACTCGGAAGCGGGAAACAAAAAAGTTTTGATTGCACGTCTGAAGGTGGACAGATCATTCAGGGCTCGAATGTGCACCGGGGGCGAGTTCCATAATCCCGCAGCAAGCACCCGGTAAGAGCGGCCACCCATTCTGCTAAGTTTAAAACGGGGGCAGACTGCTAGGTGAAGAGCCTCAGATCTTAGTGATCTCGGAGGGGTGTAGGGAATGAGCAGGTTGGACAGTGCCGGCGGTGAAGAGAATTTCATAATTTTAAAGGCCAGACAGAGTGCCTTAAACTTGATCCGCTGTCTGACCAGAAGCCAGTGTAGGGCCGAGATGGTACCTGACACAGAACAATGTCTGGGAAGACCCACGATGGCTCGCGCCGCGGCACTTTGAACCCTTTGGAGCCTGGATGCCTCAGCCTGGTTTACCCCCATCATCAGCGAGCTACCGTAGTCCAGCCGGGATAGAATTGATGCCTGGACCACGAGCTGTCTGGTGGGGGGGATCAAAATATTTCAAGACCGGCCGTATGCCACGCAAGATACCGTAGCAGGTAGCTGCAACCCTCTTCGTGTGGTCAGTGAAGGTGAGTGCATGATCCAGCCAAATTCCTAGGTTTTTCACTCCAGAAGCTGGGATAGGAATAATGCCCAGCTCTGGAGGCCACCACTGGTTTCCCCATAGCTCGACATGTTTCCCTAAGACCAGCACCTCGGTTTTGGTGGCATTCAACTGAAGGCAATTGGTACGAAGCCAACTCGCTACTGCCACAAGTCCAGCTCGGAATTTGGGGGCCTCCACTTCAGGGTCTCCACTAAGTGTCACCACCAGCTGCGTATCGTCCGCATATGAGGTCATCGTCAGACCCCACTGTTTAACGACTGCAGCTAGCGGTTTCACATAGAGGTTGAACAATGTGGGGCTTATTGATTGTGGAGTGTCTTCTCGGACGTTGTCTTTTTTCCTCCTTGGTTTGGCTCTTGTTCTGTCGGTGTAGATCTAAATTGTATGTTTATCGCAACAAGACTACTTTCTGAGACCTTTATTATGGTGAGTGCTTTATTGAAATGTTTTCTGCCATGCTTAGGGAGATTAAAATGTCAGACTTAGTTCCTCCAGTTTTCAAGAAACAATCTCAACACACTTTAATTTGCATATCTGATAGAGGCTACTAGCCACAGATTCCTCAACGTAGAATTATACCCAGCCGTGAGACTGGATTCGGCAAACTTTTTCTGCCACAGCATCCCTGCGCGCCGGGGGGACGGCACCACGTGACATCGCCCTGACGTTGTCCGCGCCGGTGACATCCGCGAGGATACACAAGTCCCACCCTGGTGCGCTTACGTCAGTTTTTTCTCATTCGCGGATCCGGATACTGTCCTGGCCTGTTTTCAGGCCTTCCATTCTCTTCTTACGCTTTGGCGTTTAGTGGAACAATGTGCGAATGCCTTCGGGCTTTAAGACGTGTACTCTCTGTGCACGTCCCATGTCGGCGACGGACCCTCACCCGATCTGCATGTGGCGCCTGGGTGAGCACCACGACTCGGAGAGTTGAGACGCTTGCCAACACCTAAAGCCTAAATCATGGCGGGAGCGCCGGATGATGTTGCAATCGGTGCGCTTATCGAGGTCAGTGTCGTCCCAGCGTCCGTCCCCTACCTCGGAGGCAAGGAACCGCCGGTTTCGTCTGCGGAATCTCCTTTCGCCGCGGCCCTTTGGGTGTGGCTCACCAGCTGGTAGGTCTTTCAGTATGTCTCCGAGGACTTGTCCTCCTTCTGCGGTGGTCGCCGGCTCCTCCCAAAATTGGTGCCCCCGCCTGTCGCCTCCCTACCCACCGTTTCCTGGCGCTGGCGATTAGGGCCCAAGTGACAGCCTATGTGGCGGCGCTGCAGGCTTCTTTGGCCCTTCCTCCACCTCCTGTGACGTCTGCGGATCCCTTGCCTTGCGCGGGGACTTCGGCGCCGGCCGCTCAGGTCCTCGGCGCCAAAGGTTTTGGCTTCAGGTCGTAGGAGGGTGGCGTCATCGAGGTGTAGTACTTTGGGGCTTCCCTCGTTGGTGCCTAGCGTCCGTGCCTCGCCGCAAATCCCAACGGGGCTCCCTGTGGTCTTGCACTCGATCGCCGGGATTCCGGACTACTTGTCCCAGAGTCCCTCTGAGCAGGCGGCTGCCTCACCAGAGGTCGAGCCGGCGCTGTTTCAGCGCCAGGAGCCTTCCTCCCCGGATCCGGTGGGGTCGAGGGTGGAGGCCGGAGCCTGGGGTGCCTTTCCAAGTCTCTCTCGGTCCTCGGCACAGGCAGCTGCCCTGTCTGAGGTCGAGCCGGCCCGTGCCTTCCCGGTATGGCGTCGGCCGCGCCCCATTCTCCTGGAGAACATGTGGTGGCAGGAGTCTGCCCGGCGCCACGTGGGCCCATTCCGGCGCTGGTAGACGCTGATCAGGCGCCGATGGCGGACTCCACGGACCCGCGCCGGCAACAGGCTCTGGATTAGTCTCCTGAGATCTCTTCTTTTCCTGAGGACCGTCACCTGCTGGTGTGTTTCTCTCTGGAGACAGGGCGCTGTGTAGTTGCCTTTTCACCTGCAAGGGGAATCTCTTCGCCATCCCCACGGCCTAAAACCTAAAATTCTTCTTTTCATGGCTTGCGGCTGGCTTCTTCACCGGTATCTCTGCCCTCCCCTGGGGCCCCTCAGGTTCCCCATTCCTCAGTGGATCCTCCTATATGCCGGGGCTGGCCGCTTTCTCCTGGACTTGGGGATGGGCGGCTCAGTCTGCAGCCGTCGCCCACGGAGGAATTACTTTCACCTCCACAGCGCCCTACTGAGGAGAGTGTTGCTTTTGTTCCGGCTATTTCCACGGCTGCTGGTATCCTGAGGATGGGTGAACCTGTCACTCAATTTCCCACTGACAACCTCTTGGGGATTCTCCACCAGGGCTCTGGTGGGCGGGAGTTGTTCCTTCCCTTTGAAGCGTCACCCAATAATTCTCTCATGGGGGCTTGAAGGCGCCCTGCCACAGGCGATCTGGTGCCTTAGGTACTACTGCACCATTAACGTCCTGCTCCACACGAACAGGTCTGTCTTTATTTCCACCCTTCTACTCAAGGCGCTCTACTGCGAAATGCCTTTCCATGTATGTCTGGGGTGGTGCTCCTACGTCTCGGGAGGTCAGGTGGTTAGACTCATGGAGATTAAATGTCTTCGCTTCTTCCGGCGCTGCCTTGAGGGTGCCTTAAACTTTGTGTGTGCTGACCAGTGCTACTTCTAGCCTGTGGGATTCTGTGGAGTCTCTTCTTTCTCATGTTTCTCATGAGGGGGCCCGTGCTGATCTGCGGGGCCATGTGTTGGATGGTAGAGAGTTGGCTGCGTTT
This sequence comes from Lissotriton vulgaris, assembly GCF_964263255.1. Taxonomy (NCBI): domain Eukaryota; kingdom Metazoa; phylum Chordata; class Amphibia; order Caudata; family Salamandridae; genus Lissotriton; species Lissotriton vulgaris. The sequence continues at coordinate 359,441,184 of NC_141696.1, read as the reverse complement.
ATTCTACGTGCAGCTTTGGATGTTGTCTATGCTGTTGGCCGTGCTAGGGCCACTTCTGTGGCTCTCCGTCGCCATGCTTTGCTACGCGATGCTGTTTTCCCTGAAAATATTAGAGAGCGTCTAATCGACCTCCCTTTCGACGGGGTCCTGTTCAATACTCTTGCAGACTCTGCCATTCAGCGTCTTCTTGCGGGGCTCCATCCTCATCCTCCTCAGTAGGTTGGTCTGCTGATCCTCCGGGGCTTGATGGGAGACGTTATCCCACTTGCTCCTGATATTTGGTTTTTGGACACGTTCTGTGAGGGATTCTGTGCCCTCTGGGACCTTGGTTGGCCCTGCTCTTCAGTTGGCTGCTGGTTCAGCCCCATTTTTTGGTACAAATGTGTTTTCTGGCTGACTACTAAGCCTTCTGTGGTTTCTGCCGCAGGTCTATGATTTTGTCCTCTGATGTGGGATTGTTTTTTCCCTAGGAGAGGTTCCCATGCTTTCTTGGGACATGTCCTACCCTATGTGGGGTGTGTGTAGCTATCGTATGGCTGTCTTATGCGGGGAGGATGTAGACTCCCCCTGGCGGGTTCATCTCCCTCCCTGGTGTTGCTGTATCGCAATGGTGCGGCCTTTGGTCCTTACTGGGGCGTGGCCGGGGTGTTTTGTCCTTTGCCTGCCATTTGTCAGGACCGCCGTTTCTGAGGGCATAGTTTCCTGTGTTGCCATCCTCGTTCCTCCTACTTGTACTCCTTATCTTCTTGCTGCTCTCACTACTTAGTGGATCGGTTCTGCCCGGGGCATTCCACTTTTGGGGTTGTTCGGGAAGGTTTACTACCTTGCCCTTATTCTGAGCCCGAAGTGGTCCAGGGCGTTTTGTTTGGTGGCGTTGTCAGCGACTGGCTGTCCACGCCTGCTCTTTTGCTCTGTGGCTGGCGACGATGGCATGGGCCCTGGAGCTCTTGTTTTTTGTCCTACAGAGCCATTGTGAGCTTCCGTTCATATTCTTCTACCTGCTTACTGCTGAGGCGTCATTCAGTCTTGTGCTTGACTTCAAGCTGTGATGGGCTCGGCTGCCCTCCTCAATGGGTATGTATCCCGGTGGAGTACTCGCCGTATTCGGCCTCTTTTCCTTGGGGTCTGTAGGTGGCTCTTCTTCCTCTGCGCTGCCTGTGCCTTGGGGCTTCCGGTGGAGGTCCCTGGTGCGTTGACTGGGCTTGAGGTGTTCTGGTTCCCCCCCTCCCCTTTGGAATGGCTTTCTCCTGTTGGTTAAGGCTGGGTTGCGTCTTTGTCAATCTAACACATCCCCTGTGGGACACGTATTCCTCCACGATGTTGAGGTTCTCTTCAGCTTAGGGCTTGTGCCTTATCCCTGCTGCGGTGGACGGGGCTATTTTCCCTGTCCCCGTTGCGGGTCCCCTTTTGGGGAGTCTTGGGCTCGTCCGAGCAGGGGAGGTCTTATCGCAGAACCCTCCCCCCCTTTGGGGTATGGCTTGGGTATCTATTCTACGTTAAGAAATCTGTGGCTACTAGTCTCTATCAGATATACGAGTTACTTACCTTCGGTAACGATGTATCTGGTAGAGACGTTTCTAGCCGCAGATTCCTTCACGACCCGCCCTTCCTCCCCGTTTCTGTGAGGACCCTTCTCGGTCTTCTACACTCGCCTGCTTCAGGGCGACGGTCCTCTGTGAGTGCTTTTTTCTTACTCCCTCCCAGGGGGATGCTCGCCTTGTTGTTGCCGTTGCTCCATTCCTACCTTTCTGGGGATTGGTGGGCGGATGCCTGGTACATCTGCGCCCATGCATTTGATCTCCAATGTACAGTTCGTTGTGCCCTGCTTCCTTGTGTTGCTTGCACTTCTGATTCTTGCAGTCATTGAGGTTGAGGTCCCATGGCTGAGTCTCGACCCCAGTCTTTTTTAGGAGCTGCCCCCTGCTGGTGGTGTTGGGGGATGAATTGTCGTTATGCTTCCATTCTGGCCTCGGACCCTTTCTTGGCTCCGGGCAATGGTTGTGGACTTCTTCATCTGCTGTGCTTTTTTTCACATGCTTTCTGTTTCCAAGGAGGCTGTTCTGTTGGTTGCAGGCTTGCTTCCAGTAGCTGCGCTCTCTTCATTCGTTCCATGACTTGGTACCTTAGTGCCTGGCACTATTCTGGATATGCTGTTCCTCACCTTTCGTTTCTTTACCTTCAGTATAGCTGGGTTTTCGCACACTGTTCCAGTATTCTCACAGTTTTGGTTGTGATGGCTCCGCGTTGTGGCGCAGAAAGTTCCCAGAAGAAAACTGACGTAGGCGCACCGGGTGGGACTTGTGTAACCTCGCTGTCTTCACCGGCTCGGACGCCGTCAGGGTGGAATCACGTGGTGCCGTCCCCCTGGTGTGCGGGGATGCTGTGGCAGAAACGTTTTCCCGATCCAGTCTCATGCCTGGGGATAATTCTACGTTAAGGAATCTGCGGCTAGAATAGTCTCTACCAGATGCATCGTTACCGAAGGTAAGTAACTCGTACTTCTAGATGTCACTAGTGCCAGACGATAGAAAAGATATGTGGACCTACTTGTCTGTTTTATCTTCTAGGCCTTCTTTAGTTTTGCAGGTGGTTTTCCTAATGACAATTTGCCTGAGCCTTGAATGGGTGCTGTGGTTTTGGCGTGTTGGAGATAAAAGCATTGTGGGCATTTGGACTATGCAGAGATGAATACGGGTATTTGGTTGTGGACGGAACAAAGGGTGTTGGGAATGGGATGCATGGACCCCTTTAGCTCACCATGGATTCTCTGGGCTAAAAGGGTATTTTCAGGAGCAGGTGGTTCACCCTTATTTATGCACTGGAGCAACCTCAATAGAAGGTATCATTAACCTGCTCACTAATTGTTTACTACCTGCATGGTGTACATTGGAGGTTGAGGGAGATCTGTTCAGGAATTGCAGGGGATCATGCACTAGGGTTTATTATTAGAGGTGCCCATTTAGCAAGTCACATTGTGCCCTCACAAGCACACCACAATATGCTGGGAGTGGTGGTATCATTTTATATTTCTGTGATGCCAGGGATCTCTGACTGACTTGTAAAGCAAAACCATGGTTGCTTAAAACTCCAATTATTTGTGTATTATTAACTTCGGCCTTCCCCTAAATTTTGTGGTTATTCCTACTACAGCCTGAAAAAGTTGTTTGTTCCCATGTTTATTTCTGAAAACAGCAATACAATTCTTCAAAAAAAGTGTTATTTTCTCCCCTGAAGCATATTTGACCTGTCTCTTAACTCCTCTGTCTACTTAAAACCAAGCTGGTGCTACAAGCTGGTGTTCTCTTATCTATTGTTCTGACTACACAGTTGCCTGGATGTCATTAAGAAAGCTAGCCATTTCTCTGTTTCAAGTGTATGACTATTTCTTGTCCAGTGTAAGAAAGTTTGAGTGACAAACCCAAAGAGTAGAGAAGTAGCTATAGTGTTTTAAAGAAATGTTTATTCTGGTAGTGTTTAAACGGGTGTCCCTGAAATATTGTTCCTTCATTATGAATACTACAAATGAAAAGTACTAGAATTAAATGGACAACCCCAATTGGAGTGAGCTCTTTCCTAATTTGAGATCATTTGAGGTTTCTGCAGTTTTCCAATGTGGTGCTTCAGACTTCACTTTTTCTGGATTAAGACTGGGGCTAGACAGTAGTGCACTTCAGTGCATGAATTGCTCTGGACAATGATTTTTATTTGTGCAGATACTTATAACCAAGGCAGCACATAGATCAATGAAGCAGTCAGTACATATACCTTAAAATCATCTGTAGCAAAACTAGACAAGAGTGGCAACTTCGAGTCTCCACATGGCACTCCACCAGAACCTCTGTGTTGGCATCTTTGTTATCTAGCCCTCTGTTGAAAACTGCTGAGCTAGATTGACTTAACTCAGAAAATGGAGGGACTTGTAGGGTCTGGCTTTGGGAGCGGTCTCATTTTCCAAGGTTCAAAAAGTTGCTGTTGGTTTCAGAATATTCTGAATTTCTTTTTCAGCTTCCTGGGAGGGAGTGTATATATGGTTAACTAGCAGGAAGATCTGCAGATAGTTACAGCCTCTATCTGCCAGAGAGATTTACGGTGCCTCTCAGAATATCGGTATCCTCCTGGGGTGATTCTGACAACTGTTTGCATGTATCAGGCTGAAGAGTTTTTTTCTGAGGGCTTTGAAGCTAGTCTGGTTTATGTTCCAGACATTAGCAGTGTGTTTATCTCCGTCTCTAATCTTCTGTTTCTTCAACAAGGTACATTGTTGTGGGGGGTTTTCTGTGCTTGCTTAATAGCCATAGTGAGCTTTTTACCAGCACAGAGATGAGTATTCTGTTAGTCCTGCCAACTGCAACCGCACCTCTACAGCCGGTAGGTTAGAGAGAAGCATTTTGGTCTATCGCTGATCACTCCACATTGATTTCTCCTAGAATGACATCCACAGCTGTGTAGTAAAGCCATGATGCTCTGCAGAGTTTTTCTTGACGAGTCAGATTCTAGCTTCCACACCTGCTACTTTGACTTCCTCACTCACACCATCATTTTCTATGGTGATGGGTGGATGGCTGGAAGAAAACGCTATGCAGTGGTTCTCTTATGTGATTGGTCAGCCTAGCAGGAGATAATCTGTTGGTCCAGCATCCTAGCAGCACCATTAATTGGCCAACAGCGTCTTTTCATAATCAGTGCTAGCTGATCTACGGAAACCTGGGCCATGAAGAAAACACAACTTATTTGAGCTTTCTGGCAACGTAATGGAAATATTAAAATGCTTTAATCTAACACGAGATGTGTGGAATTCTGCATACCTAGGGCTAATCCCTTGTTCTTGTTGGTGTAGTTGCAGCATAGCCAGTTGCTAAATTTACTCTTCTCAAGATAACTTGAAAATGTTTTATGGTTAGTACACAATGTAGACACACAAAAATCAACAGTACTTTCCCTTCAGTGTAAAACGAATAATTGATCAAATATGCAAAATAAATTGGTAAATTAAACTTTGGCAATGCTGCATGTTTATTGATGCCAGTAAAACATTATTTTAAGTCTTGTTTATTCGTTTTCTGGGAAGAAGGAAGGACACTGAAGCAGTGTACTCTTGATGTCTGATTCCAGGGTGGCCATATTCTTGAATGTAGTTAGTTAAGTAGATGAATGAAGTCATGACTTTTTTCAATATGATAAAAAGGTCCTTAAGATAACATTTACTCGTTTGTGTCCTGGTCCTTTATTTGGCATAGCTGCGACATGGTTTAAAAGTAGCAGTGCATGCATTAAAAAATATAGACAGCTTGTAATTAATATCACTTTTGATATTGTGTTTGCTGTTCGTGAATCCCAAGGAGGCTTTGAGAAATGGCTTAAAGAATGGCACGCAGTAAGCAGAAAGGTAACACAGGCACAAACAATTTCTAAAAGAGAAGGCTTCTGAGCAGTTAACATCCAAGTGTGGTAAGTTATATTCTACACAAATTCCGCATAAGATGTGGGGTGTGGGGATTTTCACCCAAGAGTTGTGCACAGATTATATAAGTGAGGGTTGTAGACCGATTAGGCTCTGTAGGGAAGTAGAAGCGACTGGACTAATCTTAAGGACTGGGTGTCTAACTGCTTTCAGAAGAATTTTTAGGCTGCCAGGATGTGGTATAATGTTCAGTGCTTGTTAGTAGAGTACAGCTAATGGTGTGTAGTCTATTCAATTGTTGTAAGATCCTATGGGATATAATGGTTATTTTTTTGACTGCAGTATGAGAACTTGTCTGAAACCATATAAATTCTACATAGTTGCTCAGTGTTTTAACTCACTACTTTTTTTTCTTTTTAGATTATGTCATTACATCCTAGGTACATTTCTTTTCTCTGGCAAGTTGCAGATTTAGGAAGTAGTCTAAATATGCCACCACTTAGAGATGGAGCACGTATTCTGATGAAGCTTATGCCACCTGGTAAGTTTTTAAATGTTAATCACTCAGCGTAATGCAGTTCTACATATTCTCTAATTGGAAAACTACAGCTATATTGATGGGGTGGTGTGAATGCATTCCTTAACATTTGTAGTATTAAACACAATTGTTCCCTGCTTCTTTTCCTGATGTTTTAGCTCTTGAAATGTCACTGTTATGTCTGTTATAACCTTTTCAAGTTTTCTTTAATATTAACTTTTAATTCGGTTATGTAAATCTGTAATATCTGAAAGAAACATGTTAGTTATAGATGCCTTATCTTAGAATAACCCCCAGGCGTCAGACTGGATTCCGGAAAGATTTTTCGTCAGCAGTACCTCTGCACATCGAAAGGTGGTGTTGGTCGGCTCCACATCAGTCGTTGGCATTGTGGTCGCCGGGATGACGTTGCGGCAGCTACTTAGACGCCTCCCTCGCGCGTTGACGTCGGTTCTTTCTTTTTCCGGGCCAGCCAGCACAGGTCTGGACAGAGCAGTACCTTCTGTCACTTTTTGACTGAACTTTTTTGAGCGACTTTTGTTGACGTCTTTTTTGAGTCTACGACTCCTGGTGCACATAGGGATGCCCAGCTTCAGTCTTGTGGTTCCTTTAGCCGCCTGATGTCGGTTACGGATCCGCACCGCATATGTCTCCTTTGCCTGGAGCACAACCACGACCCCAAGTCGTGCTCCGACTGCTGGTCCATGGCTCCGAAGGCTTTGGGGGAGCGTTCCCGAAAGCTTCTTAAGCGCCGGAAGTCGGCTCCGCACCGTTCAAGGTCCTGGTCACCAGGAAGGATAAGGGACTGGTTACGGAGCCATCATCACTCGTCTTCCAAATCTTCGCACTCGGGTCAGGTACGTCAAAGCACATGAAGAAGTTATTATTTATTTATTTAAAACACTTGTAGAGCGCAGCTGTCACCTGGCAGGTATCCTGGCGCTGAGAGCTTACTCCTAAGCTGGAAAGCAGTGGGAGACTTTTAGGGGGATAGACGTGGCGGGGAAAAACTAGGGGAAGAGCCACGTTTTGATTCGCTTTCTGAATGGCAAGAGCTGTGGAATTTGACGAATGTCGGCGGGCAGACTGTTCCAAAGCTTAGCAGCAGCCACTCTGAAAGATCTTCCCCCGGTCCTTACCTTGTTAAATCTGGGTACCGTCACAAGGCAGGCTGTAGCGGATCGTAGATTTCTGGTGGGGATGTACCAGGAAAACATTTGTTGTAGGGATCTAGGGCCCGATCCGTGTAATGCCTTGAAGACCAAACAGAGAGCCTTAAAAGCTATTCGTTGCTTCAGAGGAAGACAGTGTAGCTCGGCTAAGGCTGCTGTGGCTGAGGATCTCCTGGTCCAACCAAGGGCCAATTTGGCTGCCGCCGACTGGACTCTTTGGAGTCTGTCCAATAGTACAGCTGGGGACTCGAGCAGGAGAGCATTACAGTAGTCAAGGCAACTAAGAATAGTACACCTGACTATCAGTGCTCGGGCCTGGGCGAGGAGTAGTGGCAAGATTTTACGTAAAGAGCGCAGAAGGGCCGAGCAGGTGGAGACTGTTTTAGTTACCTGCGTTTCCATGCTAAGGTTGTTATTAAGCATAACGCCCAGATTGCGGACACTGGTAACCGGCTGTGGTTTATCTGGGTTTTCCGGGGGCCAGAATTCCACCGGAAATGGGCGAAGGATTCGGCTTCCGGGACAGAACAGGACCTCGGTTTTAGAGGAGTTGAATTGCAGGGAATTCAAGTGCAGTCAACCGGCTGTGTCTCTTAGGCAGTCATGGAATGCTTCCATGGGGATTGAGTCTTCCCCCTCCCATGACCGGATGAGCTGGGTGTCGTCCGCGTAGTTTACTGTTTTCATTCTGTGGGTTTTGATTAAAGTGACCAGTGGTTTTAAGTAAACATTAAAAAGGATCGGACTGATGGACGAACCCTGGGGTACACCGTGAGGGACTGGGGAAAAGGCAGATTGAAAAGGGGGGAGGGATGCAGCCTGTTTCCTATCTCTGAGGTATGAATGGAACCAGAGCAGGGCAGTGCCGTCGACCCCCGCCTCTCTCAGCCTCTTTAGCAGAATCACGTGGTTAACCGTATCGAATGCGGCAGACAGGTCCAATAGGATCAAGGCCACTGCGTGGCCCCTGTCTGCACGCATACGAAGTTCTTCCATGGCTGTAAGCACTGCTGTTTCTGTGCCATGGGCTGGTCGAAATCCGAATTGGAAGTCGTCCAGAACGTGACTCTGCTCAAGATGTGTCGATAGACAGGAGCTCACCCAGCGTACCACTACTTTCGCTGGAAAGGGTAGAAGCGATATAGGTCGAAAGTTGGAAAGACACTCTGGGTTCAAGGAGGTTTTTTTCAGCAACTGGGTGATGAGTGCTTGCTTCCAGGGAGTGGGGACGAGTCCACAGCACAGAGATTGGTTGCATATCCTCCGGAGGGTGTGGAATAATTCGGTTCCACACGCTTTCCAGGTTTTAGGGGGCAGTGGGTCCAGGGGGGACCCAGAGGTGATTCCGTGTGCCAGTCTCTCGAAATCATCTTCGGGGATAGGGGGAAAGCCTGTCGAAGAAGCATCGTCATTCTTCGACTTTTTCCAATCGGTCGGCTGATGCGACGAGGGGTGTAGGTGGTGCACCTCCTGCGGCTCTGTGCGCGGAACCCAAAGAGTCGACTCTGGGTTTCCCTCCCTTCCTGGGACCCGGAGCCACTCCTGACCAGCTCCGTAAATTTTATGAGGCGATGCACTCTATCTTTGGGCAGGCCGAACCCGCCGGCCCTCCTTCAGGCCAGCGGACTCGGTTGGGGAACCGAAGCCTTCTCCACCGACTGCTCCTACACCTTAGATCCAGGCCTGAATCCGGATTGGCGTCGGTTGACCTTATTACACCTCCAACAGCACAGCTTCCTCCGGCACCGCTACCGCAGCCAACGCTGGTTGTGACCCTGGCCAGCGTCGACCCCGGGCTCCATCCTGATGTGAACCCGGAGCCAGAACGGCGACGCGGAGCAGGGTTTTTGTACCCATGTTCACTCCTGGGTTCCCTTTTCAGCCAATTTGGCTCCCAGAGGATGAGGAGGCGAACTGGGAGGGGTCAGGTGACCCTCTGACTAATCAGCTAGACTCTGAGCAGTACTGGAAAGAGGAACTAGGGGATGCCAGTGGTCTAGACACTTCCCCTGACCTTGGCATTTTGTCTTCTCCTACCGTGGCTACGGAGGAGGGAGAGTCATACTCAGTGGTGTTGCGTAGGGCGTCCGCGGCTCTCAACCTCTAGCTTCCTACGGTGGCGGTCAGGACTAACCTCCTGACAGAGGTGCTTCATCCTGGATGAGCTCAACTGGCTTTTCTGGGGATATCCAGACTACCCTCATGGACATGCTTTTTGATGGCTGTTGCCTTTTTGGCGACAAAGCGGACAACGCTATAGAGCCTTTCAAGGACTCGCGGCTATGGTCAAGGTCTTGGGCCTCTCCAGCCCCACTGCGCAGTCTGCTTTTCGCCCCTTTCGTGGCTACAGAAGGGGTACCCCACCACGTTCCGCCCAGAGCCACAGGCCGCATCACGTTTCTCAATCTTCGCGTGACTGGGGACGTGGGAACCGTCGCCTTGGCTCAGGGGGCCAGCGGGGTGGCCAGTCCACCAATTCCCTCTCGGCAGCAGCGTCCAAGCCTTCCTATTCTCAGGCCCATCAAACGCAGTGGGACGCAGGATCCACCATCACCTCCCCCACTGGTGCACCATCATGTTGGACAGGTGGGTTTTGCAGATAGTCAGTGTAGGAGAGTAGGGTCTGCAATCCTATGGTCACCCCAGATTTTTGCTTTTTGCTTCACTGGTTTACGACTTTCCCTGGCTGTGGGCCTGCTTATCAGACCCACAGCCTAGCTGTTCTCTCTCTAAATTGACATCCATGTACTTTAGGTGCATTTACCAATTGGTATTGGGTCACTCTTGTGTACCATAGGTACCCAGGGCATAAGTGCACCCAAGGCCTACCAGGGGCTGCAGCATGTATTGTGCAACCCCTGGCTGGCCATCTAAACAGACACAACTGGCTGGTAACACAGCAGGGGCAAGGTGGTGTAATCACCCTTTGCTTTAGATATAGTATACCTATATCTAACCCTAAAATGGACACATATCCTCCTATAAGTCACTCCTATGGCAGGCCTTAACAATCCTGGAGGCACAGTGCTTGGAATTATGTGAGATGGTGCTCTAGCATAAGCTGAGCCTGTCTGCAGCTTTCGGAACCAAGTCCTTTAGCTGTTTCCATGATAGCGCTTTACCATATACTCTTAAGTGCATTATAATTCTCTCTGTTGCTAACTTTGGCATAGCATTATCAAAACATGTCGAGTAAGGTGTCATACGAATAGGAATACTACCCCCTCGCCAGTTCTGGCGAGGGGGTAGCATTCCACCCTTTTAGAGGGACACGACATGTATGTAACTGAAAACCCTGGTTAAAGTTAACTCGAGCCTCAGCATCACAAAATGGATGCTGCCACCACAGACACGAGTCTGACCTCCTGTTGCTGGGAGTCCTTCCAGCGAGGGAGGCCTGGACAAAGGGTTTCCTGCCTTGGTAGGTGCTAGCACCACCCCAGACAGGATTTTGTGTATTGAGGTAGGACAGGCTAAAAGGAATGAGACATGCCTTGGGCACACAATGTGTCCCTGTGAATACCCCGGTTCAAACCAGTTGCTGGGGCACTCCAGCCCCAGCTCTGGCGCGAAACCGGACAAAGGATAGGGGGTGTAACCACCCCCCTTCCTGGTCCCACCCATAGGAGGGACCTAGTCACAGTACAGCCCCCTTTAGGAGAATAAAGGTAGGAGCTGGCCCCATTCCAAATTAGATTAATCCTGATTTGAAACTACAAAGAAGAAACTCTGGACTTCGACGTTCTGCTCCACAGAAGACTGAAGAAAATCTCCCTTGTGGCCAAGGAGTGACCACCCTGCACAAGCAGGCACCATCAAGCGTCCTAGCGGTTCACTTTGTCGTCCTTCCCGGTGGAACCAGACTTCAAAGCCCGACGAGACCCGGACTTCCAGACCTCTCCGACCTCTACCTACATCTGGGGCACAGCTGAGATCCGTGGGTGCGACGAGACATGTGGGACCGGCCATCTTGGAGAAACTGCACTTCGCTTCCAGCACGACTTCAGAGGCATCCTCGAGAAAGTGCTTTGGGGATTGAGAAGCCCCAGCCCCGAGCAGCTCTTGCACAGAAGATCAGCCCTCCAGCATCCACGAGATCTGTGTGGGGCCCTTTTGCTTGATTGGTGCTCGACGCGTTGTCTGGTCACTTGCTGGCTGGCTAGTGGCCTCCTAGACGACGATCCACGAAATCTACACCGCTGGTGTAGTTGCTCCAGACTGGCCCTGGCTTCCTTCCAAAAGAGAAGCACCCTGGACCCTCCTGGTCCGCACCAGATGCCATCTCCACTCACTGCGTGGGTTGCCTTTGCCAAGGCCTGTTGACTCCGGATCCGACACCGCCGACAGCGAGAGCCTGCGTGTGACAGCTCGTGCCTCCATCCTTGTCGTCAAAGCCACCTCCTGGTCCACGTGGCTACCGAGTCAAGCGTCCACTCTTCACCTGATCGCGACAACAGCATCTGGTTCCTTCCTGTTTCAAATCCGGTCACTGGCTAGTGACTGTGAATATTGTCCCCTCTGCTTTCAGTTCTCCATCTTCCTCGTTCCACCCTTGGATCGCTCCGGACATCTTGCACCTGGTCGCCTGCAGCATCTTTTCTTCAAGGCTCCATTGACTTCAACGCGGAAACCCGACGCACTTTCAAACCTATGCACCCGCAGCCCGTGGGTGAGGTAACGAGAGCAGTTCGGTGTTCAAGGGTAGATTGACTCTCCTAGTGTCCAGGTATCCTGTCGTTGTAGCCTTAACCAGTTGGAACTGTCTTTTACTAACCTTTTCGTAATTTGTAGTGTCCATTGACTTTGTTACGCATCTTGCGTGTGAGTTCACACTCTGCACACGCGTCCCGTGGGCCTCCTGCCCCTTACCTAAGGTTAGGGTAGTGTAGTCCCAGCGATCCTACAGCCTCTGGACAGCTCCATTCCTTCTATCGATCTCCTTATACCATTTACTTAGTATATGGTTTGTCATGCCCCTAGGGCACTATTGTAATTTGTGCAACTTATCGTATTTTTCTCAAGTCTTGTCATGTGCTTAGCCCTCTGATCTCATAAAGAGTTCAGAGGTGTTTTGTTAGTAATAAATATCTTGTTTATTTTCATAACAACCTGTGTGCTGTCCTTTCACTTGGTATTCAAGGGATTATATGTGGTAAAACAGCTGGCTTCACATGCCAAAAGAGTTTAGCCTAAGACTGCTTTGTCCATGCTACCATTAGGATAGCTGGTCTATAAGGTTGACTTACAACCAATCACCATAAGGGTTGTTTGGACTGATACAAGGTGGTCACTAGAACTAGTGAACATCATATACCAGGCCAACGTCTCACAGCTCTTCTATGTCCTAGTTCCTGTTATGCACGAGTACAAAGGATGCTTGTCAATATTCTTTCTCTCAAAGTTCCTTGTTGCTGTACCTTGTTCTTTTCTTGGCATGGGTGGTCTACTCTGCTGACCCTTTCTCTTCTATGCCACTGCATGGTCTGTTTTTACTTTGCTTCTGCCCTGCACTGAGCTGTTGTTGCCTTTGCTTTTGGGCACTGTTTTTGTGCTTTGTTGGGAACATTGTAAAGTACTACAGGAGTTTGACCCGTAAACCACGTTGGGATTAGGGTAGATAATCAGAATAAACAAACAATATCCCAACTGGTATTACTATAAAAGCGATTAAACATGTACGCGTAAAGCATTACGTGGGCTAAACAAAAGACAGGGGTCCTACTCTTCAAAAGGTACAGGACACTTAATAGACTGCAGTCTTAAAAATGTAATCCCTTTGGGACATGATCATACCACATAACTAAATGCTTAAATCATAAACATTTGCCACACCACACAATCACCCAATGGCCAATCAATCCAAAAAATGCAAAAGTTTATTTTTCAATGTTTCATAAAATTATTAAAATCAAGTTTGAGCTGTTAGCTCTCAATAAAAATCACAAGATCACAATGTACTGTATTCTCCTTCAGGTTATAACAAATGCTCTCTTTTCAAAGCTATTCATCACATAATAAAGTTCAACAGAGACAGAGCATCATAAAAATAACAATATGCATACAAAACATTTATACAAAACCATACATGTAAATACAATTCATTGTACACAAATAAAATGACCAAGAAGCGACGCGTTTCGGTTGGATTAAAGGTCCAACCACCTTCATCAGGCACAATAACAACAATTTAAAAAGGTCCCCGCACTTTGAATCTATTAAAAGAAGGAGGAAGAGAAGATGTATTTGTAAGCTTATTCTTCATTTTGTAATACAATCTTATTCACTTTACACAATACAGTACATAGAAATAAACATATACATCTAGGATCATTGGCCCTACACTCACTCCCTCTGTCACAACTCGGGTCACGAGTTACTATTCAACAGAGGATTTCATAAACATGTGACTCTATATCCCTCATAGGGAACCCACTAGCAACGCAGATTCTAAACACCTCACAGGTATCCCTGCATCTCACACGCTGAACAATCATTGGCAATTTATTATTGCACTATTGCTGGGGCCAACCACCTCCACTATTTTATGGCAAACTGGGGATACATCCTCATATGTGGTCACACATATTGAAGACTCACTATGTTTATCATAAATTTTAAGCACTGATAAATAACCCTTGTGCCCTTTCAATTATCAGCAACAGAATCTCATCTCCCATTTTTACAACCCGCAATAAGTCATGGCGAATGCACCCACCTTCTTTTCAATTAGGGATGACGGTGCTTGGGGCAATACTGGGATGACAATAAAATCCTCAATCTCATGAGATAAAATGTCTCTAAGGGGAGAAAAAGGGAGGTCATGACGGGGCGGAGCTTGCCAGCGCCGATGGCGGACGCTCGATAGAGGAGTTCCGCGCCATCACCCACACTATCCGGCAATTATCCTTGACCTACGGAGCCTGAGGCGAAATAACGGAGGCGGACGTCAGCTGGAGGCCCCCGCCGCCGGCATCGAGTACCTTTTTCGCTTCCCGGCGATCCGGAGGAAGCTTCTGAAGCATCGGACATCCCGCGGCTCTGGGCCGCGGAGCAGCGGGCTCGAGTTGTTGGCTCCCCGGCGTGCGTCAATCGACGTGCGGCAGACTCGCTTGGCGGCGGCCCGGCGGTGACTGGCTGCTGAAGACGGACGGGGCACATGTCTGTGCCCCGGGTGAGGAGGCTCCCCCAACACACTCTGGCCACCCTGGCTGCTAGATTTGACTTGCGTTGCGAGCTCTGCCAGCAATTGTGCTCACGGGGGCATGGAGGGTACCTGCGAGGCCTAACGATGTCGGCCTATTGATATCCTGGGCAGGCACAGTGCACACGGGGCCGTCTGGGCTCGGAGCGGGACCCTTGTGGGCACCGGCCCTTGCAGCGAATCCGGACCTTGCACCCTCTGGGACTGCCCTGGTGGGAGCAGTGGTGGGCCACGTGAAAGGGGAGGCACAGCGCGCTCAGGAGCCTGCCATCCTCCTGCTGCTGCTCATTGACTGGCCATGCTGAGATTCTCGGGGGAGACACCTGGAACTGCTGCTGACCCCCTTATGCTGAACACAACTTGGGGAGTCGCCCTCTAGCCCCCACAGCATATCGGCGGGGATATAACCTGGTGGCGCGGAAGGACGCTGTCAGCGGTTCTGCGACGTGGGAGGCGCTGCGTGGCCTTGGCGATCCGCTACGGTGAGGCCCTACTCGTGCTGCTGCTGGGACCGCACGGGCGGTGAGTGGCTCTACCCCTGAAGCGGACCCTGCCTCCCTGGTGAGTGGTGACCGACCTAAGCTCCTAGTGAATCTGCGTGGCAACATGGAGAAGGGGGACAAGACCCAAACCAAACTCCCCTTTGAACAGCGCCAAACTAAAGCCTCTGACTCTCTGGAGCCGGCGCCAGCACAGACGCCCAAGGGTGCAGACGGCTCCATGTACTCTGACATAAAAGAACTGCTGGTCACAATGGAAAAGGGCCTACAAGACAGCATGGCGTCAATTGGGAATATAATTGACTCCCTGACTTACCGCATGGACCGCATGTCCGAGAGAGTGGACAAGCACGCGGAACGACTGGATATGTCGGAGAGACGTCTGACCGAAGTTGAGGAGGCTCAGATGGAGCTGGAAAAAGACCGCAAACAAATGGACAAACTCCTTCAGGTCATACAAGACAGGTCAGAAGATTTGGAAGCCCGCTCGCGGCGTTCTAATATACGCATCACTGGAATTTCGGAGACGACACCCACGGGGAAAATGGAGCACTTTGTGGAAAAACTCTTGCTTACACTACTGGGTGATGATGTCTTTTCGCCTATGTTCATAGTGGAGAGGGCGCCCCGCACGCTGGGCCCGCGCCCGGGAGCCCCTCCGAGGCCAATCATCGCCAAGTTATTGAACTACAGGGACAGAGACACGGCGCTGCGGATTGCCCGAGAGAAGGGGAAGCTGCAGTATGAAGGCGCATCCAGCGAGGTTACGGATTAACCGGCAGGGTCACTCCCACTTCTTCACTGACCTGAAAGACCTGCAAAAAGCCCTGAAAACGTGGACCAAGGAGCAGAAGAGCAACCCCAGGAGACCAGAGTGGGGAGCGAAATGGCAGCCAGCTGGACGACCAGGACTAGAAGTCTCGCACGCTCCAGAGGTTTCCCTCTCAATCTGAGTAGTGTGAGGCCTATAAGTTGACCTGGTGCTGAAGTCCGCACCTACGGGACCTCAGTTTGCTGATGCGCAGGGAGGCATGAGTACCCAAGTCATCCAGGAGAGGCATGGCGATCTGTGACCTGGTGAGATCTTTCCATTTGTATATTGCTACTTGTCAACCTGAGATAGGACTTGGAGTGCTCTGTGATTGCATATGCCTCTTGGTATAGTACACAATAATGCACTTTACGGGCGGGGCCGTGGATGTGGCGGCTCACCAGGTGGGGGGAGTTTAAGAGACACGCTGATTCTGCTATGGCTCTAGTGGTACAACTTACAAGTGGTGATGGTGCTAGGGGCGACACTGATGTAATCTTGCACCGGAAGCACTACTGGTTTGTTTTTCTAATTTGTTTTTTTCCTGGCAACCTCGGCCCTTGCGCAGTATGCACTAATGGTCCTCTTGGGGGCCTTTTTGGGTTATTCGGGATTGTTTGTGGGGGGGAGGTCTTTCCATGCTAGGCCATGTTGGGGTTGGTCTGCTGTAGGTGGGGGGAGGGAATGGGCATTGTTTCAATTGGGGGGGGGGGGGGGGGGGGGGGTTCTGTTTTATTGCATTGCACAGGAGGGGGTATGTTGGGGGGATTGAGACTGTGGTTATATCCCAGGTTGAGCAAACTAGACTGGTACACTGATAGAAGATCTGCGTGCTCTACACTAGGCATACTATGTCAATATGACCGACTCACCTGAAGCGCAGGGACCTGCTCAGACGGCCACCATACGCGCACTCACATGGAATGTCAGGGGGCTGAATTATTTCAGGAAGTTGAGGAAAGTGCTGAGTTATTTAAAGAGACAGAATATTGACATAGCGTTGATGCAGGAAACTCATTTACTGCTCTCTAGCAGTATGCCACGCAGTAGAGGTCTGGAGGGACACATAGCTGCAGCGGGATTCACAACACATGCCAGAGGAGTCATTATATGGGTCAACCCGGGGCCGAAAATTATGCTGCAGACACTAAGAGCCGACCCAGATGGTAGATATGTCATAGCGTCCTGTAGGGGCATGGGGATGGATCTGCTGGTGGTTAATACTTATGGTCCTAACCATGATGACCCGGAATTCTATGTTTCGCTTGCTGCAGTGATTGGTGCATATGACACGCTCCTAATACTATTGTGCGGGGACTTCAACCTGACGCTTAAACCAGACCTGGACAGGTCGACCGGCCCTCCGCGTCAGCCGTCGGCTGCAGCACAAATGCTGACTGCTAGACTTCTTGCCCTTGACATGGAGGATGTATGGAGAAGCAGGCATGCGGCCCCGGGGGGGTTTACCCACTACTCTGCTTACCATGGAGTCCACACTAGAATAGATTACTGGTTTGCTACCCCGGGGGTGATCCGCAGTGTCAGTAATTGCAAGGTCCTGCCGCGCCCGCTGTCGGACCACTCCCCCATATTGTTGGTCTTGACGACCCCGACTAGGAAGATCCCCCCCCCTTTCACGTCGCGTTTTCCGCCATACTCGCTCCTGGACCCTGTCTTTAGAGTGGAACTGGCTGAGGCGATTGACCTCTTTTTTGAAAAAAATGTAGGATCAGTGGAGGACTTTCAAACGGTGTGGGAGGCGTTTAAAGTTTACATACGGGGCATCGCTATGTCTAAACACTCCAGCGTCCTGAAGGCCATAAGGCGCTGATTGTCGGACTTAGAAAGCCAGCTGCAGGCTCTTGAGATGCGGCACCTGAGCCATCCAAATGCTGCCACTGAAGGGGAAATCAAAAATCTTCTTGCGGAATACCACGACGAGGCAGACAGGGAGGTGAAACACTTGGGACAATACACCACTGCCCACACTTATGGTGAGGGTGAAAGGCCTGGCTCGGTCCTGGCTAACATCCTTAAAGGCAGAAGGGGAAAGCCGGTGATCACAGAGCTGAAAGCTTCTGATGGCGAGTATGCCACAGATGAGGCAGATATTGCTAACATCTTCCGAGACTATTACTCGGACTTGTACTCCTCGAGGAGTGGATTACCTGGAACATATAAAGCTCCCGTTCCTTACCAACTCACAGAGAGAATTCCTCCTGTTTCTGATACAACACGACGAGATTAGGGAGGCCCTGGCCTCCATGCGCTCGGGCAGCGCGACTGGCATAGATGGTCTAACGGTTGAGTTCTACGAAACGTTCCAGGAACAACTGCTACCGCATATCTCCACCCTGATAAGTGACATTTGTATTCAGGGTAGTATGCCGGGCTCTATGACGGAGGCAATGATAGCCACTATACTTAAACCAGATAAGGCACACGACGAGTGCGGATCCTACCGACCGCTGTCGGTATTGAATGTAGACTCTAAGGAGCTATATGCCAAAATCCTAGCTACAAGACTTGCGCTGTTAGCCCCCGAGTTGGTAGCCCCAGAGTAGGCGGGATTTATACCCAGCAGAAATTTGATGTATAATGTGCAAACGGTACTGGGCACCATTCAGCATGTCAGGCAAGACGTTAAGGCCATGGTGATATTCCTTGATATGGGAAAGGCGTTTGATTCGGTGGAATGGCCGTTCCTAATCCAGGTGTTGCGAAGGATGGGGCTGGGAGAGCCCTTCCTACAGATGGTGGGCGCCCTTTACAAAGGACCCTCGGCTAGAGTACGGGTTGGTAATGCGGTATCGCAGCCCCTCTACATCGGCAGGGGTACTCGCCAAGGATGTCCCCTATCCCCGTTGCTGTACGCCCTGGCGGCAGAACCGCTGGCTTGTGCACAGAGAGTACCATGGTCACGAGGTCATATGATTCCCGACCTACAAAATTACGTTCTCAATGTATGCTGATGACACGCTGCTTTATGTTCATGACCCTGCGACGAACCTGTCCCCTCTGCTGAGAGAGGTGGTCCACTTTGGGGCGCTCTCTGGTCTTAGTCAACTGGGCCAAATCTGTTGTCTTACCGCTCACACCTGCAGCAAGGCAGGTAGAGATGGAATACCCGCTCCAGTGGTCTGAAGACCCGATTCGGTACCTTGGAATACAACTCCATACAGACCCGGAGCTGCTAATTAGCCAAAATTACGGGAGAGCAGTTAGCAAACTCGAAGATGACGTACTGCTCTGGAGTAAACTGCCGCTCTCTTTGATGGGCCGCATAGCCATTATGAAAATGGTAGTCTTGCCGAGATTCCTCTTCCTATTTAATGCCATCCCGATAGTCCTGTCCAAGGCTTTTTTCCAGCGGCTGACAAGTCTTATGATTAGCTTAGCGTGGGCTGGGAACCAGCCCAGAGTCAGATGGTCGATCCTCACACTGCCCTACAGCATGGGAGGCCTGGGCGCCCCAGACCTTGAACTTTATTATAGAGTGGCACAGGCGTCGCATCTGCGCACTTGGGTGCATGGAGATAAGATGATCCCGCATGTTCGTATGGAGCAACTCTTTGCTCACCCGCACCCGGCTACGATCTGCCTACCTATGGACCGTAGAATCGGAATGCTAGACTCTATTACTGCCACTAACCATGCGTGGCACTCGCTTTTACAGAGACAGGGGGGAGCGCTGCTATATTCACCAGACATGCCCCTGGAGTGGATGCTCTGGCTATCGCCCTTGAAGGAGAAGGGTGTCACTAGGGCACTGGAGAAAAATCGGTTTAAGCTGAGCGTGCGACCTCTTTCATGATGGAGTGGCCAAAACCTGGGATCAAGTGGGTGGCGACTGCAGTGAAGTACCTATGATGCAGCGCTTCCAATTCCACAGGGTGCGTATTGCTCTGTCGGAGTTGCTTGGCGCGGATATGGCGGAGCCGCCAGAAGTACTAGAACTGACATATGCCATCAAGACCAAGGAGCCTCGCAAACTCCTCACGAATCTTCACAGGATAGCTAGGTCGAAGGGAAAACATCAGTTAATGAAAGCGAGATTGGCATGGAAAAGAGACCATGAGAATGTGCTAAATGACGTGGTATGGCGGTACTGCTGTGAAAGCACGAGGCGGATCTCGAGGAATGGGCGACACAAGTTGATACACTTTAAATTCCTGCAGAGGATCTACTATACCCCGGAGAGACTTCACAAACTGCGGACTGTGAACCATGCCACGCCGCTAATGCCGATTTCATGCACCTGGCATGGCACTGCCCGGGAGTCCAGATTTTCTGGAGCGATGTCTTCTCGGAAATGAGCAGGATCCTGGAGGTAGACTTGACCCCGGAATCTGGTTTGGCTCTCATAGGCAACTCGAAGCGATTACCAGTCGCTATTCGTAGGCTCACGGATATGGGGATGTTACTGGCCAAGAGAGTAGTGGCGCACTGCTGGATGAGAGGCCCGCTCCCTACCAAAACTAGATGGGCGCGAGACATGTTGTATTGTAGCACTCAGGCGGAGCATTATAGTGAATTGCTGCCCCCAAAGAGCCGCCCTAGGAACTTTTGGACCTTGTACCATACTTATTTAAGCATGGCGGAGCGGGAGGTGGCCTCAAGTCAGGGGACGGAAACGCTGGGCCAGCAGACTCACAGTGTCCAGGAACCGGACCAGCGAACAGTTGAGCTGGAGGGGCACATACAGGACTCGGAGACTGCCTCAGGGAATTCGGCGGAGGGGGAATGAGAGATGAGTTGGAATAACGACCGGGATGGCAACGCAGGCACAATGCATCCCTCACGGGTGGCTGAGATACTGATGCTGTTGCGGACACACTAACTGGGGCAGCGCCAATGGGGCACTGGGGTGGCTTCGGCGAGTGTTCAGAGTGGAACTGGGTTGTAACACTGGATGTGACCTCCATATGGCAAGTACATCTTTTACACGCACTGTGCTTGCAACGAAGACGGGGTGGGGGGGGTTCCATGAGTGTTTGGTACAGTTTATCTAGCTGGAATGCGACGACATTAGACTATACACACAGCGTAAGCATGGAAGGGAGGGTGAGTGGGATTGAGCTGATGGAGGGATGAAGGAAACCATGTACAATAGCTATGCTATGCTCATTCGGAAAGGATTACTGTTGGGTCAGCCTTCCCCTCGTGGGCTACGCTGCCAGACCTCCGGGTTGTCGGCTGGTGGGCTGTGTCAATATATGACTGGTTTTCATTTTATATATGCATAATGCGGCCGGCCCTTGAGGTTGTAGGCTGAGGGCTGTGTCTTTGATTTTTGTGCCAATAAAGGTTTTGTAAAATTAAAAAAAAAGGAAAAAAAGGGAGGTCATATATATTCTGCCTACCCAGTTCATAACGCTATCGCATTTATGTCAATGAAAAACCTACCTATAGAGTGCCTCTGGACGAAAAGATATTATCTTGGGCGATTGACTTCTATAATAAAACCACAACGATTCTGTAATTATTAAGGTGCTCATTTCTGTTAACATGGTTTCCTAAATCTGCTTTGCGCTGTCATTACCTGATAAAGTAAGCCGAAAATGCCCAATGTTGTGGTCCTGATATGGAAAGTTATAAAATAGCCTTTAATTCTAATGTAGGCTCCTTCAGAAACAACCCACTCTAATTCGGAGGGAAGCTCGTGCCCGTAATGTGTGTTAATAAACCGCTGCCGGGGTCCTAAACAAGATAGAAACACAATAAATCTGCCTGATGAGCCCCGTTCATCCACTGCACATTAAGAAGCATTTCCTAATGTAAATCAATGCCTCTAAATCGATACCTCTGTGGCGAATAATCATAAAAAGCCACTTTTTCCTATTCGTTAGTAAAGCTGTTAGGCTGACATAGCGGCATTAATCACAAATCGAGTACTATACAATGGCTGCAGGTCAGCATTATAATTAAAATCTGAAATATGCGCCACCTCAATAACTGCCCCATTACTCCTTAGAAGCTATACATTCTCTTCTTACCGGGACTCAATAATCTGTCTTTACTATATAAATAGTGGGTCATGTTAAAAAAAGTTTTTTAGACTATGTCTCAGCAAAACTAATAAAAAACCATTAAAAAAAAAAAAACGATATGTCCGCATACATATTTGCGAATGTGACATATCGTTTTTTTAAATGTTTTTTTTAATTAGTTTTCCTACAACAACTCGATCCTGAAGATGATCCTAACTTAAGGGGATCGAAACGCCGTTGTCCAATCAGCGCAATACATGGCGCATCCCCCAGTGTGGCTCATCCAAATCAATCCATCAAATCTGAAAAAAATGTTTGCATTGTAAATCATTTGGAGCCACATTGTTTTCTTGACTCACTGTATATATTTAAGCACCTTTATTTTATGCGCCGTTTATGCTGATCACAATTGTCACTTGCGTCTCCACCTTTGTGTCACTTGCACCTGCCGAGCACCAAGTCTAATTCCGGTTGTTTTGTTATTCATTTACGGACAGTGCTGCTACAACTATATAGCTCTCTTTTCTTTAATTATACGATGCCATGAGCACGTTTCAAAACGAATTGAGTCTCCTTGTTTCTGTCCACGTAATGCTTTACGCATACATATTTAATCGCCGTTATAGTAATACCAGTTGGGATATTGTTTGTTTATTTTGTTGGGAAAATTGCCATGACACTTCCTGCACCAACCCAAACATTTACTTCCTAACTGGTCGTTCTTCTTGAACCTGTGTTCCTTGAGCACACTCTTTGGGTTCATTTGTACTGAGGTTTGGTACACCTTACGGATTCTTTCTGGGAGTTTCCTTCTCGCGAGCCAGAATGAGGTTCCAGCTCCTTGGGGGTTTGTTATCCCTTGCACTCTTGAGTGGGGAAAATAATGCCTCTGGTGACTTAGGGATCCTCACTATTGATGTCAAAGGAGTTGACTGGACACAGGTTGTCCCTTGGACAGTGGCAATTTCTTTTTGCTTGTGGAATTTTCTCTTTCCCTCACTTATATTCCTCTGGAAAATGTCAGTTTTTTTCTCCTACTTAGTCATGGTGAACTATGGGTTTCTTGCTGTGTTTCAATTATACCTTCCGGCCCTTTTATGGGTCCTGTCTCCTATAAACACATTTCTTATGTGGCCTTGACGCTTATTTTTCTGTGTCCGCTGCCTCTCTGGCTGTTACTCTTGTTTTTATACTGATCGGTTAGTTGTGGCTTTGGTCTTTCCACACTTGTTACTCTGTCTTTCTCCACGGCTCCAACCCCGCCCCCCCCCTTCCACCCCCTTCTTTCTGTCTTATTTTCTTTTTTTAAGATGGAGACTGGTTGTCTAAAAAAGCATCCCCTGTGTTGGCTTTTGTTTAACTTGTTATTTTACAGTCCTGGATAGTAGTCTTCGTTGTTTTATTCTAGCAGGTTGTTTTTCACCAGCTGCTTCCTTTTTTGGTCATCTCTCGGCCACCTGATTGCCACCATTCAGTCTGTAGTGTTTTACGTCTGATTGCTTTTCTTCTGGGTTGTGTGATATCTTCCCCTTCCTCTATTCTTTTAGGTGGAACAATTTCTGTTGCCGGCCCGCTGCTATTACATTTCTGCCAATGACCACTGTTGTGAATGTCTCTATGTACCCTTCTTGCCCCGTCCGCGAATGGTCCCTTTACATTGGGGATACTCAACGGTGTTATGATTAGCTGAAGTTTTCTTTTAACCCATCTTTATTCTTCTGCCTTCTGTCTTTTCCTATGTTTTCTACTATATTTCTGATGGGGTCTCCTTCACCTGCCTTTACGACCGCAGGTCAGTATGTATGTATGTATGTATGTATATATATATATATATATATATATATATATATATATATATATATATATATATATATATATATATATATATATATATATATATATATATATATATATATATATATCTCTGTCCTTCATATTCTATTTTGTTGACAGCAGTCTTGTGCATATCCTGTGTATATTCCCAATTTTGTTTAAGAGCTGCTACTTATGTAACCTGCGTGACTGCAGTCTTAGTTCTATCACTAAACACGTAGCTCCTTTTCACCCTCTGTCTAGTTTAACTCTCTGATGTGTTTGTAAATTCAGTCTGTCCACGTTTTGCAATACCAGCTCAACAGGTGCAGGGCTCTCAAATTGTAAGATGCATTAAAAGTGAGAACTAATTACCATGCTTGACGTCAACACAAGAAGTGATAGGAGAGAAATGTTAAATATATCTAGAACACCCAAACCCTCATAAAATCGACTAATTACTAATATGATTGGTGCAGCAGCACTTCTATAAATCTAAAGTAGATCCTTAGCAACTAAAGTGACCTGTAGGAAATCTCCCTATGCAATCTTGTGAAAGGTGTCAATTGGAATTATTTCTTTATTCCCCGCCCACCTCCCCATCCACTTGGTTTCCAGGATTGAGGCCATAGCCCTATTTATTCAAACAAAAAATCGTAAAAATTATTCTGTACGCAGACCCCAGTGCTGAAGAGTATTTTTTCTGACTTCACCAATTAAAGTTTTTAATTAAACAACTGTTAGATTTTTATTTTGTTACATCTATGATTATAACACCATAAGCTTCATCCCAATTATTTTCAGAGAGAAAAATGTAAGTACTCCCGAAGCCAAGCGTGCGCCCCCACCCGCCAACAAGTAGTTACATAATGTAGAGCCACGGCCAATAGATCAAGGGAACCACGGGTTGAAAAAGTTTGGGAACCACTGCATTGCATGTTTCCTCCTTAACTATTTGTGATGCCACATTGGAACCTTAACTTGGGCTCAACATTCCTTATGTGGGCATCCTTCAAGCTAGCATAGTTACTCCCTGTGCCTCTTGCATTTAAAAGCTGTCTTGCTCATTGTGATTTTCAGATTGTTGTGTGAGTAAACTAAAGCACACTTTTAGGTGGATAAATTGGTGTTGGGATTCGAATGGCCTTCTTAAGGAAGGTTGCGACTCCCACGTTAGGCAGTTAATCACTGTGAGGAAATGGGATGTATAGTGTGCATTTGGTTTTGCAACTAAACCATGTAATACACTAATCAACTCCTTTAGGGCCTTTTGGTTTGGTCTGTCACACCCTCAGCTCAATCCTGGGTAGCTGTAGCACTGAGCAACAATGCTTTCACAGAGGAACAAGTGTTTAGCATCTAAACAGAACCAAAACAATAAAAGAAGAAATCGACATGACTCCCAAAAAATCCAACACCAATTTATAACGAGCATTTGCAATGCAATAGGTCTCGCATTAATTACGTTTGAGCTATTGGCATTGCTAAATATTGCAACACCAATTTCAACAAAAGTCTAAAAAATTGTAGGCCAAAAAAAGTGTATTTATTTTTGTAGCAATGGTGGCATGCTGCGCTTTAGATGAATATGTTTTAAAGTAAAGTGTGCCATACTGCGATTGCTACAATAGTTAATTGTGGATGCGTTCACAATTGATATGTGCGCTGATGGTGTGTGTGCCTGTAGAAATTGTGCACTTACGGCTGGTGGTGTGTGTGAGAAGTTGGCCTGATATATGATGCTCACTAGTTCTAGTGATCACCTTGTATCAGTCCAAACAACCCTTATGGTGATTGGTTGTAAGTCAACTTTATAGATCAGCTATCCTAATGGTAGCATGGACAAAGCAGTCTTAGGCTAAACTCTTTTGGCATGTGAAGCCAGCTGTTTTACCACATATAACCCCCTTGAATACCAAATGAAAGGACACCACACAGGTAGTTATGAAAATAAACAAGATATTTATTAACTAACAAACACCTCTGAACTCTTTATGAGATCAGAGGGCTAAGCACATGACAAGACTTTTAAGAAAAATACGTTTAAGTTGCACAATTACAATGTTGCCCTAGGGGCACAACAAACCATATACTAAGTAAGTGGAAGGTGAAAGTCGATAGAAGGAATGGAGCTGTCCAGAGGCTGTAGGATCGCTGGGACCACACTACCCTAACCTTAGGTAAGTAATAGGAGGCCCACGGAACGCGTGTGCAGAGTGTGAACTCACACGCGAGATGCGTAACAACGTCTATGGACAGTACAGTTCAAGTAAAAAGTGAGTACGGACAATCCTGACTAGTTAGGACTAAAACGAATGTGGAACTGGACACTAGGAGAGTCAATCTGCCCTTGAGCACCGAAATGCTCTTGTTACCTCACCCACAGGCTGCAGGTGCATAGGTGCGAAGTAGTGTCACGTTCCGGCATTGAAGTCTATGGAGCCTGGAAGAAAAGATGCTGCAGGCGACCAGGAGGAAGATGTCCGGCGTGATCCAAGGGTGGATCAGTGAAGAGGAGAACCTGAAAGCAGAGGGGACAATGTTCAAAGTCACTAGCCAGTGACTGGAGTCTGGGAACCAGAACCGGCCCTGGCAAAGTGCTCGGCCGGCCCCCCTCCCCTCCTCCGGGAGGAAAGGGGAGGGGGGAGAGGTGCGACCGCGCTCTGTGAGAGGGCCGGTTTTCGGCCGTTTTTGTTACAGGGCCGTTTTTGCCGCATAACGGCCCCGTAACAAAAACGGCCCCAGGGGCCCAAAACCGGCCCCCAACCATGCGGCCCACCGGGGAATTGCCCGGTGCCCTCAACGGCCAGTCCAGGCCTGACTGGAGTGGAACCAGGAGTGGAACCAGATGTCGTCGTCGCAACCAGGTGAAGAGTGGACGCTTGTCTCTGCAGCCACGTGGACCAGGAGGTGTCTTCGACGACCAGGATGGAGGCACGAGCTGTCACAAGCAGGCTCTCACTGTCGGCGGTGTCGGATCCGGATTTGAAGTCAACAGGCCTTGGCAAAGGCAACCCACGCGGTGAGTGGAAACGGCGTCTGGAGTGGACCAGGAGGGTCCGGGGTGCTTCTCCTTTGCAGGGAAGCAGGGGCCAGTCTGGAGCAACCAGACCAGCAGATTGGATTTCAAGATTCGTCGTCTAGGAGGTCACTAGCCAGCCGGCAAGTGACCAGACAACGCGTTGAGCAGCAAACAGGCAGAAGGGCCCCACGCAGATCTCGTGGATGCTGGAGGGCTGGTCTTCGGTGCAGGAGCTGCTCGGGGTCGGGGCTTCTCAGTCCCCAAAGCACTTGGTCGAGGTTACCTCAGAAGTCGTGCTGGAGCAAAGTGCTGCTTCTTCCAAAATGGCCGGTCCCATGTGTCTCGTCGCACCCACGGATCTCAACTGTGCTGCAGATGTAGGTAGAGGTCGGAGAGGTCTGGGAATCCGGGTCTCGTCGGGCTCTGAAGTCTGGATCCTCGAGGGAAGACGACAAAGGGAAGCCGCTGGACGCTGATGGTGCCTGCTTGTGCAGGGTGGACACTCCTTGCCCACAAGGGAGATTTCTTCAGTCTTCTTGGCAGAAAGTCGAAGTCCAGAGTTTCTTCTTGTAGAGTTTCAGTTCAGGATTAATCTAACTCGGAATGGGACCAGCTCCTACCTTTATCGTGCTAAAGGGGGCTGTACTACGACTAGGTCCCTCCTATGGGTGGGACCAGGAAGGGGGGTGGTTACACCCCCTATCCTTTGTCCGGTCTTGCGCCAGAGCTGGGGCTGGAGAGCCCCCGGAACTGGTTTAGACCGGTGTATGCACAGGGACACCTTGTGTGCCCCAGGCATGTCTCATTCCTTTCAGCCCTGTCCTACCCAATACACAAAATCCTGTCTGGGGTGGTGCTAGCACCTCCCAATGCAGGAAACCCTTTGTCCAAGCCTCCCTCACTGGAAGGACTCCCAGCAGCAGGAGGTCAGACTTGTGTCTGTGGTGGCAGCATCCATTTTGTGATGCTGAGGCTCAGGTTAACTTTAACCAGGGTTCACAGTTAGGTATATGTCGTGTCCCTCTAGAAGGGTGGAATGCTACCCCCGTCGCCAGAATTGGCGAGGGGGTAGTATTCCAATTCGTATGACACCTTACTCAACATGTTTTGATAATGCTATGCCAAAGTTAGCAATAACCGCGAGGTTATAATGCACTTAAGAGTATATGGTATAGCGTTATCATGACAACAGCTAAAGGACTTGGTTCCGAAAGCTGTAGACAGGCTCAGCTCATGCCAGAGCACTATCTCACATAATTCCAAGCACTCTGCCTCCAGGATTGTTAAGGCCTGCCATAGGAGTGACTTATATGAGTATATGTGTCCATTTTAGGGTTTAAATATAGGGATACTATATCTAAAGCAAAGGGTGTTTACACCACCTTGCCCCAGCTGATTTATCAGCCAGTTGTGTCAGATTTGGATGGCCAGCCAGGGGTGGCATAATACA
The DNA here is from genome assembly GCF_964263255.1 of Lissotriton vulgaris. Classification (NCBI taxonomy): domain Eukaryota; kingdom Metazoa; phylum Chordata; class Amphibia; order Caudata; family Salamandridae; genus Lissotriton; species Lissotriton vulgaris. Next base: position 359,413,287 of record NC_141696.1, on the reverse strand, counting down.
TGCTGCAGCCCCTGGTAGGGCCTGGGTGCACCTATGCCCTGGGTACCTAAGGTACACTGTACAGTGGCTGATAAGGTGACTCTGTATCCAATTAGATATGTACCTATAGTACATGGAATCCATTTTACAGAGAGAGCAGTGGGCATGGGGTCCTGAATAGCAGGGCCCCAGGTCAACTAAGTCAAAAAACCAGCTAAACACCAGGCAAAAAGTTGGGGGCAACCATAGTCGCATATCCACCTTCCTACAGTGTGTGTGTGCCGGGTGGAAGTGTGCACTTCCGACTTGTAGTGTGTGTGCCTGGTGAAAGGGTGCACTGACGGCTGTTGGTGTGTGCCTGGTGAAAGGGTGCACTGACTGCTGGTGGTGTGTGCCTGGTGAAAGCGTGCATTGACGGCTAGTGGTGTGTGTGTGCCTGGTGAAAGCGTGCACTGACGGCTGGTGGTGTGTGTGTGCCTGATGAAAGCGTCCACTGATGGCTGGTGGTGTGTGTGTGCCTGGTGAAAGCGAGCACTGACGTCTGGCGGTGTGTGTGTGCCTGGTAAAAGCGGGCACTGACGGTGTGGTTGTGTGTGTGTGGTTGTGTGTGTGTGGTTGTGTGTGTGTGGTTGTGTGTGTGTGGTTGTGTCTGGGTGGTTGTGTGTGTAGTTGTGGGTGGTTGTGTTTGTGTGTGGGTGGTTGTGTGAGTGGTTGTGTGGTTGTGATGTGTGGAGTTGTGGTTGGGTGTGGGTGTGGGTGGTTGTGTGGGTGTGTGTGGGTGTGGGTGGTTGTGTGGGTGTGTGTTGTGGTTGTGGGTGTGTGTGGTTGTGTGGGTGTGGTTGTGTGTGTGGTTGGGTGTGTACAAGCTACATCGTTCATACTGAGCTCTGTATCTAAAAGTCATGCAAGTTGTACATGCAATTTTGAAAGTATCGTATCTCCGAGAGCAGCACCCACTTTTTTTTAGATACCTGCTTACAAGACGACACATCTTCTTTGCAAAGTAAAGGAGGCCCTCCCTTTGTAGGGAAAAACAATATAATTCTCTTTTTAAATGAGTGAAGGAAATGCACGATTGGTTAACAACAAACAGGGCGCCCAAAGCAACGTGAAATAATTAAGGCCAAGAGACTGTCTCGAAGTTAACACCCGCAATAACCTCTGAGAAAGGGACTTGTCTAGAACAAGCATTTGCAAAGCTAATAGGTCTTGTTATGCTGCAGGGCTAAAAGTTAGGAAGAAAGCTCTATGACAAGGCCAGCATGAGAATGGTGGGGGGAAAGAAGCAACACAGACCATGACAAATGACAGCGGAAGATAGAAAAATGTCACTGCGATCTGTATCAGCAGCAGACAGGCACTAGTCAAAATAAGTCAATCAACACTTTGTCCATGCTGCACATAAAATAAAGGGGAAGTGGAACTTGCACATGCCGGCCAACTAAGTGGCAGTAAATAAGAGTGGCAATGTAGTCAATAAATGGTAAGCAAAGGGCGAGCTCCAAGCTCCTTTCAGTAAATAAAACCTCTTGCGAGCGTATGTTCTCCGTCTTAGGGCAGCATGCAACGAACATCCTACAACATCAAGGGAGATGAAATACTGAAATGCATCGATCAGGCAGAAATCTATAAATATTTGCTCTGTTAGGTGTAAGGGCTATAAATCCCCTCTTCATGCAAATTTCTGCTTCTGGGATGAAAACAGGACTAAAACTGGCCACTTTTTGTGTTACTTATTTTTAAATCTCCTCAGCTCGATGCAATGCATTGAAGAATAGGAGTCAGCCCTTCTTCTTTGCATAAAATGCAATAACAATGTGTTCTTCATGAGGCTTCAGACAGTTTGTAAAGCATCTAAATACTAAAATAGAATCACACTAAAATGTATCGACCTCAGAAGGATGAAAGGCTGGGTTGGCCTTGCTACAAATCAAACCCATCATGACCTGCCGGACACTCTAGATACCAGTACAGTGCTTTCTAATGAAGTCACGCACGAAATGCACAGCTAAATATAAAACAAGTCAAGTTTGCGCTATATAAAACTCTGTAAAAAAAAAATTTAAAAAGGCAATAGCTTCAACTCTCGCAAATGCGTGATCCATTGCATTCTAAATGCTTCAAGACATCGATGAGTTGCCCTCTTCTGTCTCCAATGGCCCCTGAAGAGCTCCTGTTTGCTAAGAGTAAAATAAACAAGCTGGTGGTCACAACTGAGCATGAGTCCCTCCTGCAGTTAGAGAAACTCATCAAAGAAAATAGTTCTTGCCCTCCGCAAGTAAGAGATACTCATTAAAGTAAATAGTGCTTAAAGACAAAAAAAGACTACCATGTAACAACCGAAGTAAAATGGCCAGTCCTCATGGGAGGTTACAAATGAAGACAATGGGGTACTAAGGAGGGACTAACCAGTCTAATAGCGAATCAGAAGCCAGCATTTACAAAGGGCAATGACACAAGCGAATGTAATAGCGAATCGGAAGCCAGCATTTATAAAGGGCAATGACACAAGCCAATGACAAATATAGGCGGTGAGTGGGCGGGGCTTCAGGTACATACTCCAATGCAGCAGGGCTCATAGAGCAGTGCATGCGCTGACCAGGCTGGACCTAAAAATATATTTGGACCTCCAGTTAGGACAAGCAAAGTGTAAACGTTTAAGCCATGCACTGTTGTGATCTGTTGAGTCCTTTTGTAGGATGATGATTACAATATGAGAAGGGTGTGGCTCTAGAGTCACACTTCCATCAAGTGTACTACCATGTCGTGGATACACCTACTTGGCACCCTGTGAGCCAGACAAGGAAAAACGAATGCTTAGGATGTGGTTCAAAAAGGGTTTTTATTGACAATTTAATTGGTCAAAAGAAGTAATTTCTGAAGGATGACAATAAATAAATTATAACCACTTTTGTCCGTGGATCTGGAAGAAGAAAGACGGAAGCTCCGTATCTGGGTCTTCAATCGACTCCGTATTATTGTTTGTAATATGTGGGAAGAAGAAAAAAAAGATAACAAAGAATATCGCTGTCAATGTTTCCGTCTGGGGCGTTTTAGGAGAAGTGGGGTGGGATAGTGGAGGACGTTAGAGGGAGTGCACCGTAAACCATCACCCGTGAGCAGCAGGATGTAAGAGACAACACTAACCAAGAAGCTCTTAAAACTGTTGGGTGCTTACGAGCCTCCCTCCTTCCCGTCTGTTATTTTTCCGCCCATAGTGCACTTAAAAAATACAGCCCGTATACAAGCACGTACCTGTTGTAGCCACGCTCTTTCAGGAGTGTGGCAGGAATCTTCAGCTTGTCGAATGGAATCCGGCGTCTTCTGTGGCAGGAAAGGATCCGTTTCTCCCGGGACAGCCTTGTCTGCTTCTTTTCCTGGAGTTTCGGCGTCTGGTGAATTTGTCAGCTGTGTTTGCTCACCTCTTGCCTGGTCGAACTCTCTATCTGTTCCCTGTGGCGTCGTTATGACGTTGGAGGTGGGTCGATGTTCGCCAGTGGAAGGCCAGTCTTCGGGTGGGTGGGCGGTCCCTGTGTTTTGTATGTTTCGATCCTTAAAGGCCCACAACACCTCTGCAGAAGAAGAGGACTGTGGAGAGAGGACTGGGGAAAGGTAACGGGGGAACATATTTAGATCGTCATCTTGTGACTGTTCAAGAGCTGGCGCCCCTTTACACATCCCCACCCCAGTATGTTCCCGATCGGGAAACCCGAGAGAGAAAGTCCGCATTACCGTTCTCTCTACCCTTACGGTGGCGTACCTCAAACGAAAAAGGCTGTAAGGAAAGGAACCACCGGAGGATCCTAGGGTTGTTCCCCTTGTTACGGCTCATTCAGAGCAACGGAGCATGGTCCGTGAACAGAATAAAGTGGGAACCCTCAAGATAATAACAGAGGTTTTATACAGCCCACTTGATCGCCAAACACTCCTTCTCTATGATAGAGAACCTTTGTTCGCGAGGAAAGAGTTTACAGCTAATAAACAGCACCGGGTGGTCTACTCCTTCCAAAGAGGTTTCGGAGAGGACAGCCCCAATCTCCACATTGGAGGCATCCGTCTGAAGGAGAAAAGGTTTCGTAAAGTCTGGGGACCGGAGTATGGGGGCGGTGGTAATAGCGGTCTTTAAGTCCTGAAAGGCCTGCAGAGTTAGAGGAGAAGGGTGGTCGATGTCTTCCCAGAAAACCGATGAATGAACCTTCGGTAGTAGCCTAAGAGACCAAGAAAAGCCCGGACTTTTTTTCGAGGAAGGAAAAGGGGTATTCACTATTGCCTTGATTTTTTCTGATTGAGGTTCGATAACCCCATTTCCCAGAACATAGCCCAAATACTTAACCTTCTGATAACCCACATGAGACTTTTTCACGTTAACATGCAGATTAGCTCTCGGCAGGGATTGGAGAACTGCTTGACAATGCTGTAGATGGTCTTCCCAACAGGGACTATAAATGATGATATCATCAAGATAGGCGGCCGAATACCCTTGATGGTTTGAAAATACCCGGTTCATAAGTCTCTGAAAGGTGGCAGGTGCTCCGTGGAGCCCTAAAGGGAGGACCGTAAATTCAAAGTGACCTGTAGGAGTTGAAAAAGCAGTCTTTTCTCAGTCTCGAGGATTGAGTGGCACCTGCCAGTACCCTTTTGTGAGGTCCAATGTTGTTATGTATTCCGCCTTCCTGAGTTGTTAAATGAGTTCATCTACCCTAGGCAACGGATGAGCGTCTAATTTAGAAACGGCGTTAACTGCTCTAAAATCTATTCAAAAATGTACAGAAACATCAGGTTTCGGAACGAGAACTATGGGGGATGACCACTACCTTTGGGAGGGTTGTATCACCCCCATTGCCAGCATCTTTGCGATCTTGATAGCTTCCCGTCTGGCAGCTGGTATGCGATAGGGCCTTTGTCTAACAAACTTGCCTAGGGAAGTGGATATAGAGTGCTCGATTAAAGTAGTTTTTCCCGGGAAATCGGAAAAAAGGGGAGAGAAGGGTAGAAGAGTATCCTGTAAGTTTTCCTTTTGTGGGATGGATAGGTCGGTATTTATATCTAATTGCCCAAGAGTGCTTTCATTCTCTCTAAGGGATGGAACACTATGTACGTCATGAGGTGGTAGACCAAGCCACTTTTTGTGCAAATTTATGTCGTACAGTTGTGTTTTCTTGGGGGATAACTGTACCTGATAGTTGGTGAGGCCGATTTTCTTTACAACGCGGAAGAGTCCCTTCCATTCAGAATGTACCTTAGATAGGCTAGAGGGCAGTTATATAAGGACCCTATCATCAACTTCCAGATGTCTCCATCTTTTCCCCTTATCATAAAAGTGTTGTTGTTTGATTTGGGCTTTTTCAAGGTAAGCGACTGCGAACTCGCGTAACTTGTGCAAGCGGGTGCGTAAGGCAGAGGTGTATTCTAGGAAGGAACGGGTGTCTTCTTGTTTCTCTTGTTCCCAGGCTTCTTTGGTGATCTCTAAAAGATCACGCGGACTCCTTCCAAAAAAAAGCTCAAATGGCGAACAACCTAGACTTCTCTGGGGTTGGCTACGGATTACAAAGAGAGCTAGTGGGAGGAGCATGTCCCAATCTCTACCATCTGAAGTTAACATCTTTTTGAGGTACAGCTTTAATGTAGCATTGTATCTCTCACAAAGACCATCGGTCTGAGGATGATATACCGAGGTCTTTATGTGTGATATATCAAGAGACTTACACACCTGTGACAATAACGCTGAAACAAAGGGGGTTCCTTGGTCAGTAAGAATCTCCTTAGGAAAGCCAACACGTGAGAATAATTCAATTAGGCGGTCACTAATATTAGTTGTTGTGGGCGCTCTTAAGGGAAAGGCCTCAGGATAGTGGGTGGCATAGTCTATAATGACTAGTGCATACAAGTTTCCCTTTTTTGTATGTGGGAGGGGGCCTATTAGGTCCATCCCAACACGTTCGAAGGGGTTCCCTACAATTGAAAGGGGTTGTAGGGGAATAGGTGGTGGTCGGTATGGGTTTTTACGCTGGCAGACCTCACATTCCCTGCAGTATTTGGAGATCTGGGAATATACACCAGGCCAATAGAAGTTTCGCAGGATCATCTGGGTTGTTTTTTCTTTGCCTTTCTGTCCCGCTAAAAGGTGGGTATGTGCAAAAAATAGCAATTGTTCTCGGAAAGTCTGAGGGACTAATAACTGGGGGGTTGCTTTATCACTTTCTATCCTGTAAAGGAGACCATTTTCTACATGGAACCGGGGATAAACTACTGGTTGTTCAGTAGAGGTTTGTTTGGCTTGTGTCCAGGCATTCTGTAGGGTGGGATCATGCTCTTGGGAATATCGAAAACTATGGTCAGAGAGCCAAGGGGATTGTGTGAGGAGTGTGGTCTGCTCTTGGGGGATGGAATCTTGTAAACCTTTTTTAAGTAGTTATATATCGAACGTCCATGGGTTCTTCTGGTGTTTTCTTGAGGGGACAGAGCCGGGCAATATGTCCCCATCCCCTGGAATCAAAACACTGTGGGCCCTTGGAAGCTGGGGCTTCGGCTCGGTGGCGGGGACGTGCTTCGGCTCGGTGGCGGGGACGTGTAATTTCTGTTATGGGCCTTGAGGTCAGTTTCTCTGTTCTTTGAATGGAGGTGGGAACACATTGCTTGTCGCTATCTACGAGTAGGGAACGAGGTTGTGCTCGGGCAAACGTAGTGGCCATATCTACTTCTTGGCTAGCTGTTAAATGAGTGTTGTTTTAACCAACGTTGCGTAGGATAGGGGAGGGATTCTAAGAACTGTTCTAAGTAGATCAGTTCCATTATTTCTTTCATTGCTCCGTTCCTGTGGTTTCAGCCATTTGTCAGCGGCCACCTTGAGTTTAAAATACAAAGTCTTTGGGTTATCCCCAGGCGTTCCCTTTTCTTTTCGAAAGCATTAACGATATGCTTCAGGATCCATACCTAAATGGTCCCGAATTATGGTCTTTATTTCTGTGTAGGGAGTGTTTCCGGTAGGATTGGCCACTTGGTAGGCGGCCTGCGCCTCTCCGCTGAACAAGGGGGCTTAAAAGAATAGCCTTTTATGGACAGGCCAGCGAAAGGTCCGGGCAGCCCGCTCAAAATTAGTTAAAAAAAACATCAGGATCCTCTCCTGGAATGAGGGTTGTCAGATTGTGTCCCAGGACGGTTTTGTATCTGGGAAGTAAGTTGGTACTGGTCAACAGCAACCTTATGAATACATTCTACTTGTCTGTTCATAGACTCTGTTAAGAGCTCGTGGTCGGCTTGGGCTACCGTCCATTGTTTTTCCACTGCCCATTCTAGCTTTTGTTGTCCGGAAATTAATTGTTGCTGACCTGACCTGGTCAGTCCGGTCGCTCCTCCTGCCGCGTGGCCCACCTTGAGTGTGGCCGTTCTCCTCCCGCTGCCGCCGCCGCTGCCAAGAGTAGTTTTGTGCCCCTGACTTTCCCTCATTGCCGTTTTTCTCGTCCCTCCTCGTGTTGGTTTTTGTTGCCCCTTGTCACTCCAGTTCTCCCATGCACCTCGGTGCCGCTGCCCAACCCCGCTCCCTGCCGCTGCTCCCCCGCTGCCCCACCCCGCTCCCTCTAGCATCACTGCATCGTTCCCCCCTACTCGCCATCCCGCTCCCGCCTCCCAGCTGCTCCTCCCTCCCCCCCCCCACTCCATTTATGGCAGAGTGCATGCGTACGCGCAGCGTTAATGCGCAGCGAGCGCGCCGATGTGCGCCAAAGGTAAGCCCGTCTGAGCCCATCTGCGCCTGGACCGCGCCCAGCGCCAGAACCCCTGGCCCCCGAAGAGGCCAGCCCGCCCGCCGAACTTACGGCACCGCCACCCTCAACGCACTCAACACAGGCCGAATCCCCGGCTGCCACTGAGCCACCTCAGGACGCACCCACGGACCCTTCACCTGCCAATCCTGCAAGTTCGCCTGCATCCGGACCTGTACCGCACCCGCCAAGCCGACCCCCAGCAGCAAACATCTGAAGTGCTTCCTGCTCAACACCCGCTACGTCCACAGACACGCCGTGGAGCTCTGGAACCTCCTCGACTCCACATCTCCAGACGTCGCCTTCCTCACGGAAACATGGATGAACGCCTCCTCAGCGCTCGACATTGCCATCGCCATCCCGGACGGATACAAGATCACCCGGAAGGACCGCGTCAACCAGACAGGAGGAGGCATCGCCATTGTCCACAAGAACACCATCCGCATCACAACCAACTCCGACGACACCCTCACAGCCGCCGAACAACTGCACTTCCAGATACACACTGACCCCAAGACCACCCTCAGAGGCACCCTCCTCTACAGACCCCCGGGACCCCGCACACAATTCAGCGAAGACATCGCCGACTTCATCAGCCCACACCCCATCCCCTCCGCTGATTACATCCTCCTAAGGGACCTCAACTTCCACCTAGAGAACAACAACGACAGCAACACCCCCACCCTGCTGGACAACCTCACCAACCTCGGACTCGAGCAACTGGTGACCACCCCCACCCACTACGGTCTTCTCCTCCAGCAAGGACATCTCCTTCAGCCACGCCACCGGACTCCACTAGACAGTCCACAGCTGCGTCCACTTCAGCTTCAGAAGGACCACACTCCACCACCACCCGCAACAGGTGCCCCGCAGAAGCTGGAACAAGATCTCCACCGACCAGCTAGCCACATCCCTGAGCCAGAACCCTCCCGCCAGCTCAGCGAACCCCAACCAAGCCGCCAACAACCTCACAAGATGGATCACCAACTGCGCAGACTACCTCGCTCCACTGAAGACCCCCCGTGAGACCCGGCAACAAGAAAGCATCCTGGTTCACCGACGACCTCAAGAGCTCCAAGAAGAACTGCAGTGCCTTTGAGAAAGCCTGGCACAGAGACCTGACAACAGACAACATGACCACCCTCAAGCACGCCACCCGAAAACACCACCAGCTGATCCACACCACCAAGAAAACCATGTAGGAGAGTAGGGTCTGCAATCCTATGATCACCCCAGATTTTTGCTTTTTGCTTCACTGGTTTACGACTTTCCCTAGCTGTGGGCCTGCTAATCAGACCCACAGCCTAGCTGTTCTCTCTCTAAATTAAAACGTGTACCTTAAGCGCATTTACCAATTGGTACTGGGCCACCTTATCAGTCCCTGTACACAGGGCATAGGTGTACCCAGGGCCTACCAGGGGCTGCAGCATGTATTGTGCCACCCCTGGCTGGCCATCTAAATCTGACACAACTGGCTGCACGACAGCTGGGGCAAGGTGGTGTAATCACCCTTTGCTTTAGATATAGTATACCTATATCTAACCCTAAAATGGACACATGTATTCCTATCAGTCACTCCTATGGCAGGCCTTATCAATCCTGAAGGCAGAGTGCTTGGAATTTTGTGAGATGGTGCTCTGGCATGAGCTGAGCCCGTTTGCAGCTTGCGGAACCAAGTCCTAATAGCTGTTCCATGATAACGCGTACCATATACTCTTAAGTGCCTTATAATCCTCGCGGTTATTTGCCAACTTTGGTATCGCTTTATCAAAACATGTCGAGTAAGGTGTCATACGAATTGGAATACTAACCCCTCGCCAATTCTGGCGATGGGGTTAGCATTCCACCCTTCTAGAGAGACACGACATGTATGTAACTGTGAACTCCGGTTAAAGTTAACTCGAACCTCAGCATCACAAAATGGATGCTGCCACCACAGACACAAGTCTGACCTCCTGCTGCTGGGAGTCCTTCCAGCGATTAGAGCTTGGACAAAGGGTTTCCTGTCAGGGGCGGTGCTAGCACCATCCCAGACAGGGTTTTGTGTATCCCAGGTAGGCAGGGCTGAGAGGAAGGTGACTGCAAGTGGCACCCCGGTGCTCACTGTGCATATGCCGGCTTGAACCAGTTCCAGGGGCACACCAGCCCCTGAGCTGGGGAAAGTCCAGACAGGGGAGAGGGGTGTAACCACCCCCCTTCCTGGTCCCACCCATGGGCAGGACCTAGTCGCCTGCCAGCCCCTTTCCTTAGTATAAAGATAGGAGCGGGCCCCCTTCCCAAATTAGATCATCTTTGAATCCTGAAACTACTTTCCACGAAAGGAACTCTCGACTTCTTCTCAAGATTTCTCCCTTGTGACTAAGGAGTAGTCACCCTGCATCAGCAGGCACCAACTAAGTATCTTGCGGTTTGCTTCACGTCCTTCCTCCGGAACCAGACCGACAAGCACGACGAGACCCGGACTCCCTGCCATATCTGACCTCTACCTGCCTCTACAGCACAGCTGAGAACCGTGGGTGCGACGAGACCAGAGGAACCGGCTATCATCAGAACCTGCACGACACTGATCCAGCACGACCGTCGAGGGACCCTCGAGTGGGTGCACTGGGGTAAGAGAAGCCCCAACCCCAAGCAGCACGAGCACCGAAGTCCAGCCCCCCAGCATCCACCAGATCTGCGTGGGGCCCTTTTGCTCCTGTGTTGCTTGCCACGTTGTCCGGTCACTTGCCCGTTTAATAGTGACCCTCCAGACGACGTCCTACGTTTGTTTCACCGCTGGTCTAGCCCCTCTAGACTGGCCCTTGTCTCCTCTTGAAGGTGAACTTCCTCTGACCCTCCTGGTCCACTCCAGACGCCATTTTGTGTCGCCACATGGGCTTGCCTTAGCCAAGGCTTGTTGCCTCCTTCAACGGATCCAGCATCGCCAGCAGCAGACATCCGACGTGGGACAGCTCGCAGACCTCCAGCCTGGTCGACATCACCGCCCTGGTCCGTGCAGCAGCAGAATCCAGTGTCACTTCTTCACCTGGCTGAGTGACCTCGTCCGGTGCCATCCTGGTGCCCACCTAATCACTGGCTAGTGATTCAGAACTTGGTCCCCTCTGCTTACAGGTATCCTTCTTCACTGATCCATCCTTGGATCAGCCCGGAACATCTTCACTGGTCGCCTGCCAGCAACTACTTTCTTCAGGCTCCTGAGTATCAACGAGGATTCCCGACGTCACTTGAACCCTATGCAGCTGCAGCCCCTGGGCTAGGTAAACCGAGTACCACGGTGCTCTAGCACAGGTCCACTCTCTAAGTGACCAGATCCTTTGTCGTTTCAGCTCTACCTAGTCGGGTTCGCCCGATAACACTAACTTTGCATTTTACTAGTGTCCATAGACTTTGTCCCGCATTGTGCGTAAGAGTTTCCACTCTGCACACGAAGTTCCTAGGCCTCCTGCTTCTAATCTAAGGGTTCAGTATTGTAGGCCTAGCGGTTCTAAAGCCTCTGAGAATAGTTACTTACCTGCTAGTAATTCGCATTCCACTTCCATAGTATATGGTTTGTCGTGCCCCTCGGGCATTTGTGTAAATTGTGCAACTTTCAGTATTTCTTCAAGAGTTTTGTATTGTGCTTAGCACCCTGTCCTCATAAAGAGTCCAGGGTTGTTGTGTTATAAATAAATATCCTTTTATTTTCATAACAACTTGTGTGGTGTCCTTTCACTTGGTGTTCAAGGGGTATATGTGATGGTATAACAGCTGGCTTAACACGCCCTCTAGAGTTTAGCCTAAAGACTGCTCTTGTCCATGCTACTAGGATAGCTGGTCTATAAGGTTGACTTACAACCAATCATCAATAAGGGTCGTTTGATATGATACATAGTGATCACTAGAATAGTGAGCACTGCATATCAGGCCAACTTCTCACAAACCGCATTTAAGGAACGACTAGACAACAACGCCCACAACACCTAGGAACTCTTCAACATCGTCAAAGAGCTCTCGAACCCTAGCGCCGGAAACGACATCACCCCATCACAAGACCTCTGCAGCTCGCTCGCCGCGTTCTTCCACAACGAGATCGTAGATATACACAACAGTTTCAGCACACAGCTGACGCACCCCAAGACAGTACCAACGCCGCCCACCACCACCCTCCGCGCCTGGACCCCGATCAACACCGAAGACACCATCCGCATGATGAACTCCATCCACTCCGGATCACTAACCGACCCATGGCCGCACCACGTCTTCAACAAGGCCGACATCATCATCGCACCCCATCTCCGAGACCTCATCAACGCCTCCTTCGACACCGCCACCTTCCCAGAGAGCTGGAAGCACGCCGAACTCAGCGCCCTACTGAAGAAACCTTTAGCGGACCCCACCGAACTCAAAAACTACCGCCCCAGCTCGCTTCTTTCTTTTCCTGCCAAAGTCATCGAGAAGACCGTCAACAGACATCTGCCCGCCTTCCTCGAGACGAATGGATCCCTCGACCACTCGCAATCTGGTTTCAGAGCCAACCACAGCACCGAGACCGCCCTCATCGCAGCCACCGACGACATCCGAGCCCTGCTCGACAATGGGGAAATAGCGGCCCTCATCCTCCTGGACCTCTCCGCAGCATTCGACACGGTCTGCCACCGCACCCTAGTGCAGCGCCTCAGCAACGTTGGAATCCAAGAGAAGGCTCTGGAGTGGGTCATCTTCCTCGCCGGAAGAACACAGAGAGTCCGCCTCCCCCCGTTCGGATCAGAGGCCACCGAAGTCATCTGCGGCGTACCACAAGGATCATCGCTCAGCCCCACGCTGTTCAACATCTACATGAGCCCCCTCGCGGCCATCGCACGCCAACACAACCTCAACATCATCTCCTACGCCGACGACACCCAGCTGATCCTCTCCCTCACCAACGACCCCGCCACCGCCAGAACCAACCTACACGAAGGGATGAAATACGTAGCCGAGTGGATGAAGAACAGCCGCCTGAAACTGAACTCGGATAAGACGGAAGTCCTCATCCTGGGATCATCACCCTCCGCCTGGGACGACTCCTCGTGGCCACCTGCCCATGGCAGCGCACCCAAACCGACGGACCACGCACGCAACCTGGGCTTCATCCGGTACTCCTCCCTCTTGATGACCAGACAAGTCAACGCCGTCTCCTCGTCATGCTTCAACATCCTACGCATGCTACGGAAGATCTTCCGGTGGATCCCCACCGAAACCAGGAAGACGGTCACCCAGGCGCTCGTCACCAGCCGACTGGACTACGGTAACGCCCTCTACGCCGGAACCACAGCCAAACTTCAGAAAAGGCTCCAGCGCATTCAGAACGCCTCAGCACGACTCATCCTGGACATCCCCCGACACAGCCACATCTCCGGACACCTGAGAGACCTGCACTGGCTCCCAGTCAGCAAGAGAATCACGCTCCGACTCCTCACCCACGCTCACAAAGCTCTCCACAACCAAGGCCCCAGATACCTCAACGACCGCCTTACCTTCTACACTCCCACACGCCAGCTGCGATCGACCAGCCACAACGGGAGGAAGATCCTTCTCCTACCTGGCTGCCAAGACGTGGAACTCCCTCCCCATCCACCTCCGCCTGACCCAACACCACCTCTCCTTCAGGAAGCAACTGAAGACCTGGCTGTTCGAGCAGAAGAAGAGGACTGTGAAGAAAGGACGGGGAAAGGTAACTGGGTACATATTTAGATCATCATCTCGTGACTGTTCAAGAGCTGGTGTTACACACTCCAATCTCCTCTCGTTTACTCGCAAGAAGCCTCTTACTTAAAGGTTGAAACGTGTCAGTTACCCCCCACATGGCTAGGCAGTGAGAGGGGCCTGAAGAGGGTCACTTGACTGCCCCTTATCCTGGCTAAGCTCATAAAGTACGGTACGGGTGAGTAAAAAAACATCACTGGCGCGGTCAAGCGCTGTAGAACACATTCTAAAATACTTCTGATGGCGACGGGACGTCCGCGCATGCACAACTTACCTTCTCGCGCTCGGCGGAGTGTTATAAAATTCTGAGAAGTGACCTCAACTCACCTACCCATCCTGATAGAGGTATCCTGCCTCCGTTGCAGCCGCCGTTGTCGCTGCACCCAACTCCTGCCTTTGAAAATGTTGATTGTTTCTATATAAAAAACCATCAGCTTTGCCTGAGCCCCCTGTTTTGTTGCTCTGTTCTGTACCTGCTGGTATAATAGGACACAGGCGTGTGTCCCACTTTTGTATTAATGTTTAAACCACTGTTTATTTGTTTATAGGTAAATAATTGACCTCTGTCCGGCTGAACAAGTCCACATATTATTGCACTGATTGAGTCTAAATTCATTCCTTCAGTGTCCATTCCCCAATCATTCTAGGGACCGTTGTTGTTCAACATAATTGATTCCCAAGGTCCCTGGTCGACCTTACTTGGTTACCCTTGTTACTTCATAATATATACTTTTTAATATACATCACCCCGCCTTAGGGCTCATTAGGCCTGCCATGGGGTGACATACTTAGAGGGGAGGTTTGGGCTTCACCTTTACCTTAAATGACAGACAAATTAGCAGTTTTAAACTGCCCTTCCAGCCCTCAGTGGCAGACTGGAAGCCAAGTTTTACATTGTCCTGCTCAGGGAGGGGACAACAAGTGCTGCAGGCCCTGGGGGATATTCTAACTGTCAGGCCCTAGGTAACCTAACCACCATATATCAATATGTGAAGGGTGTTATTGACCAGTACCACAGTGAAACCCTAAGTCTCTTTGATAGTACTTAAGTATGTTATACGTATTTGTAGGTGCTACTTTACAATTATTATTTCTGAGGTGGGTAAGATGACTACTATGACTATAGTTCAACGTAAAGAAAGTTAGATTTTTTAAAAAAAATAATAAGGTAAAATGCCTTACTTATGATGGCATCTTCTAATTACAGATTCTTTACATTTAGAATATTACCAGTTTTCAGACTGAATCCTGAGATTTCTCATGCTATAGCTCATGAGCACTTATGTGGATGCCATGTGACTCCATGGTGACCTTTCAGTGCTGCAGCAGTGATGGAACAGAGACTGACTGATGTCTGCCAGCCCAGCGACTGATTTCACTTTTTCTTTCCACTGTTTTCGATGCACATTCAAAGCTTTGCAGCCAACTTGGTCTTCCACAGCTTTATAATATTTCTATACAACATATTTGGGGTAGATGTCTCTGTAGAACAGGATTCACGCAGTGTCATGACTGCAGGAATCCGATATCGATCCCAGACTGCCATGAAGTGTCTTTATGGTGCCTGGTTTCTGGTTCCCAACTCTGTCATTTAAATGCGCCCAGATGCACTTGAAGGTGATAAGAGAGTAGAAAATAAGGTATTACCCAGAACATAAGAGGTCATATTCGAAGCAGCAGTCTTGCAGGACAGCTCCAGCTGCAGATCACCAAGATGTTAATGCACAAGTGTAGGAAAGTGAGTTACTTTTGCAATAACCCCCACACTTTTTGCCAGACTAATGATGCACTTTCACTTGATGTGCCCTGGATCTCTGCCAATCTGGTTCCCAGGGCCTGTGTTCTTTCCCCAAAACTAACCCAATTTGCATCTCTGGCCACAGATCAGCCCTCGGTAAATGGTATCACAGGTACCCAGGGCACTGTGACCAGGGAAGACCTCTAAGGGCTGCAGCACCTATTGTGCCACCCTTAGAGGCCCTGTACCTGTACACACACAACCTGCCTTTGCAGGCTGCGTGTTTTGGTGCAGAACAAAGTGAAGAGTCGACGTGGTACACATCCCTGTGTGCCATGCCTACAACCCACTGCCCTGGCATAGATCAGTCACCCCTCTAGCTGGGTGACCCATGCCAATGGTGAAGGTATAGGTGCATGAACCCTGTACCCCTACAGTGTCTAAGTCCATTCTTAGACATTGTAAGTGCAGTGCTGCCATTAAGAGTATATGGTGCTGGGAGCTTGCGGTTACGTACTCCACAGCACCATAATGGCTACAATTAAAACTGGGAAGTTTGGTATCAATCTTCTAAACACATTAAAACACACTAATGCCAGTGTGAGATTCAACGAAAAATGCACACAGGGGGGCACCTTAGAGATGCCCCCTGAGAAACGACCAGCCTCTGGTGGGTTCCCTGATTGGTACACACCAGCCTGCCACCACCAGACATGTTTCTAGACCCCTGGGGTGAGAGCCTTCGTTCCCTGAGCCCAGAAACAAAGCCTTTCCTGGGCGGAGGAGTTCACACCTCCCCCAGGCCTGGAAGAGCCATCTGTGGCAGGAGAGCTTCAAATGCCTGCCAGCCTTTGTAATGCGACCCCCAGCAACTCCTGCTATCAGGAGCAGGCCCCCTTCCTGTCTCCCCTCCTTTTTGGCAGGAAGACAGGCGGGAAAAACTAGCCAGCCCAGAAGGTGTGCCCACCTCTGCCAACTTCAACCCTCAGATGGGGGATGGGGGCAAGGTGAAGCCCCCTCTTCAGTGCCCACCATCTTGCTGATGACAGGTGTGAGAAGTTGGCCTGATATATAATGTTCACTATTCTAGTGAGCACTTTGTATCAGTCCAAACAACCCTTATTGATGATTGGTTGTAAGTCAACCTTATAGACCAGCTATCCTAGTAGCATGGATACGAGCAGTCTTCGGGCTAAACTCTAGAGGGCGTGTTAAGCCAGCTGTTATACCATCACATATACCCCTTGAACACCAATTGAAAGGACACCACACAAGTGTTATGAAAATAAACAGTGTATTTATTTAGATCACAACAGCCCTGTACTCTTTATGAGGACAGGGTACTAAGCACACAACAAAACTCTTACGAAAATACTATAAGTTGCACAATTTACACAAATGCCCGAGGGGCACGAAAAACCATATACTCTAAAAGTGGAATGCGAAATTACTAGCAGGTAAGTACTAATCTCATAGGGTTTGGAATCGCTAGGACTGGACTACTGAACCTTCAGATTACTAGCAGGAGGCCTAGGGAACTCGGGTGCAGAGTGTGCACTCTCACGCGGGATGCGGGACAAAGTCTATGGATGCTAGATTTCGTAAAGTTAGTGATATCGGACGAATCCGACTAGGTAGAGCTGAAACAAAAAAGGATCTGGACCCTTGGATAGTGAGGCTATGCTGGGGCACCGAAATGCCGAAGTTACCTAGCCCAGGGGCTGCGGATGCATTGGTCTGGAAAGACTTCGGGAATCCTCGTTGCAGTCTATGGAGCCTGAAAGAAAAAGTTGCTGGCAGGCGACCAGTGAAGAGATTCGGATGGATCCAAGCCTGGATCGAAGATGGAAGACACCTGTAAGCAGAGGGGACCAAGTTCTGAATCACTAGCCAGTGATTAGATGGGCACCAGGATGGCACCGCATGGAGTCACCTCGACCAGGTGAGTGGGCGACGCTGGGCTCTGCAGTCTCTCGGACCAGGAGGCGTTGTCGGCGACCAGGATGGAGTTGCGAGCTGTCCCACGATGGTATCTGCTGTCGACGTCGCTGGACCCAGGATTGGGGCAACAAGTCTTGGCAAATGCAAGCCCACGCGGTGGACTCAAAATGGCGTCTGAAGTGGACCAGGAGGGTCCGGGGTGCTCCTCTTTTGGAGGGGAGCAAGGGCCAGTCTGGAGCAACCAGACCAGCAGTGTTGATGTTGTTGTTCGTCGTCGGGAAGGCCACAAACCAGCGGGCTAGTAGCCAGACAACGCGGTGAGCAGCAAAGAGCAGAGGGGCCCCACGCAGATCTGGTGGATGCTGGAGGGCTGAACTTCGGTGCTGGAGCTGCTCAGGGTTGGGGCTTCTCGGACCCCAAAGCACTCATACGAGGATCCCTCGACGGTCGTGCTGGGCAAGCGTCGTGCAGTCCTGAAGATGGCCGGTCCCTCGAGGTCTCGTCACACCCACGAATCTCAGCTGGGCTGATGATGCAGGTTGAGGTCAGAGGTGCCAGGGAAGCCGGTTCTCGTCGAGCTGGGCAGTCTTGATCCGGAGGAGAGACTTACAGCAGACCGCGATGCTTGGATGGTGCCTGCCGATGCAGGGTGACTACTCCGTAGCCACAAGGGAGAAATCTTGAGAAGAAGTCGAGAGTTCCTTTCGTAGAAAGTAGTTTCAGGATTCAAAGATGATCTAATTTGGAAGGGGGCCCGCTCCTATCTTTATACTAGGAAAAGGGGCTGGCACGCGGCTAGGTCCTGCCCATGGGTGGGACCAGGAAGGGGGGTGGTTACACCCCTCTCCCATGCCGGACTTTCCCCAGGTCAGGGGCTGGTGTGCCCCTGGAACTGGTTCTAGCCGGCCTATGCATAGTGAGCACCGGGGTGCCACTTGCAGTCACCTTCCTCTAAAGCCCTGCCTACCCAGGATACACAAAACCCTGTCTGGGATGGTGCTAGCACCGCCCCTGACAGGAAACCCTTTGTCCAAGCCTGCCTCGCTGGAAGGACTCCCAGCAGCAGGAGGTCAAACTTGTGTCTGTGGTGGCAGCATCCATTTTGTGATGCAGAGGCTTGAGTTAACTTTAACCGGGGTTCACAGTTACATACATGTCGTGTCCCTCTAGAAGGGTGAAATGCTAACCCCGTCGCCAGAATTGGCGAGGGGTTAGTATTCCAATTCGTATGACACATTACTCGACATGTTTTGATAAAGCGATACCAGAGTTAGCATATAACCGCGAGGATTATAAGGCACTTACGAGTATATGGTACGCGTTATCATGGAACAGCTATTAGGACTTGGTTCCGCAAGCTGCAAACGGGCTCAGCTCATGCCAGAGCACCATCTCACACGATTCCAAGCACTCTGCCTTCAGGATTGTCAAGGCCTGCCATAGGAGTGACTGATAGGAATACGGGTGTCCATTTTTAGGGTTAGATATAGGTATACTATATCTAAAGCAAAGGGTGATTATACCACCTTGCCCCAGCTGTCGTGCAGCCAGTTGTGTCAGATTTAGATGGCCAGCCAGGGGTGGCATAATACATGCTGCAGCCCCTGGTAGCTCCTGGGTACACCTATGCCCTGAGTTACAGGGTCTGATAAGGTGGCCCAGTACCAATTGGATATGTACCTAAGGTACAGGGAATCCATTTTACAGAGAGAGCAGTGGGCCTGGGGCCCTGAATAGCAGGGTCCCAGGTCAACTAAGTCGGAGAACCAGCAAAACACCAGTCAAAAAGTTGGGGGCAACCATAGTTAGGTATCCACCTTCCTACAACAGGCACTCCCCAATCTGGTTTAGGGATTGTGCACAATCCCCCATGTGGGGTGAGCACACCAAGGGTGAAGTTACCCGAAGGTCAGTAGCCCATCGGCTACTGACCCTGAGACCTATAAAATGCCCCCTAAATACAGTATTTAGGGAGCAGCACTCAATGTTCTCATAATCTTGTTCATGAAGGGGACTGCAGTCCAGGGAAAGAGAGCTGGCACCGGACCTACACACAGAAGTACCGATACAAAGACACAACTCATTACACGCATTCACCTACTGGCCATACTCAAACATAAACACGTGTTCTCACACGCAGACATGCGCGTAAACACATGCATTCAAGCTTACTCCTAAAAACCCTCATGCAGGCAAACTCATATAGCTACTCACACAAACATACACATGCTTTCATACACATGCTTTCATATGGAGACCCCTGACAAATGCTCACCTAAACAAACACACGTTTACCACATTATACAGTGTTCGCAGAGTTGTTTCAAAGAAAAACAATATTCAGGTAACTTGTGAATGAATTCAAATATATAACGATAATATACACAGCATTGTAGGTTTTCTCATACATATATATTTTTCAAACGTGACACTTTTTACTTATAATTGCTAGTACGAAAATATACGACGTATGTTCTTTTTTCCACGTTATTTAATGACTTCAACACCCCTAATTAATAACAATTGTTCTATTTCATATACCGCTCACAGTAGCCAGAGACACGGGGGAAAGCAACGCACAGCACGGGTCAGTGCAAGCAGAGACACAGTGGAGCCACTCATCTGTGCAGCCAGAGAAACTGGGGGGGGGGGGGGGGGGGGGGGGGGAGGCAGGCCTAGCACAGATTTGTGCAGCCAGAGCCACAGGGTAGAGCAACAAACAGCACGGATCGGTGGAGGCAGATACACAGGGTAGGCACGCAAAGCACAGATTTGTGCAGCCGGAGACATGGGAGCCCACGCACAGCACGGATCTGTGCAGCCAGAGACACTGGAACCACGCACAGCACAGGTCGGTGCAGGCAGAGACACAGGGGAGCCATGCATTTGTGCAGCCAGAGGCACGCATTGCACACATCTGTGCAGCCAGAGACACAGGGGGTAGGGGGTGGGGGGGGGGGGCACGAGCAGCACAGATCTGTGCAGCCAGAGACACGTGGGAGCTACATAAACCACAGGATCTGTGCAGCCAGAGACACAGGGGGTAGGGGGTGGGGGGGGGGGGGAGCCACGCACAGCACAGGATGTGTGCAGCCAGAGACACAGGGGCCACACACAGCACAAATATGTGCAACCAGAGGCACATGGGAGCTGCGCACTGCACGGATCTGTGCAGGCTGACACATAGGCGAGCCAAGCACAGCACATGTGCTGCCAGAGACACAGGAGGGCGTAGTGCACAGAGACCGCTAGAGACACATGGACATATTCACATAAAACGTGACAGAGGGGCTCAGTCTCCAATGACTACTTCTGATACAAAGGCACAGGTAATAATTTATAATATTTTCAAAAAGGCTGCGTTACATCCCCGGCACAGTGCATGTGAAGGCGCCGCGGGCACCACTGAACACCCTGCTATGAGCACACGAGGGCCATGGGTGCCCAGCTGAGCACACCGCACGGCGAGGGGACAGGGGTCACCGGAAGCACACGGGGCACTCTAGGTCACTGCAGTCTCTGGCGCCAGCCTGCGATCGTGTGTTGACCGCGGGACGCTTTAGGGCGAACGCAGACCCAGTTCACCATGGGAACAGCCTTGTTTTTGTATGTGTAATTTTTCACGTAGGACCTGAGCGGAAATAAAAAAAAAACATGAATGGGAGGACTGGAAGGGGTCTTGAGAGGCATTAGCTGAACGTCCCCACGTGTATTTTCCGCGTGAAGCTCTTAGTCAGTATAATGTTTTAGCATTTCTACTCCCCCCACCCCTCATTCCCCTTTAGCCTATCGGGTAACCAAGCGTCATTGTGAGCAAACGATGCATGCATGCTGTGTAAATCAACACAGTGAAGGGGTTTTGATAGAAGCCGACACTTTGGACCCCGGGACACCAGAACACAGGAGCCTCTTTTCTGGATGGATCAGTGAACTAGGGCAAATATGTGGGGTGGTGGGGTGCAATGCGTTATCCGGTCAGTTGTATGGACGGCTAAAAGAAGCTCTGAGCATATAAACGGAACTGGCTGCCAGTTATCACCAGGAGGAGGTGCTCTCCCACCTTTGATTGTAAAGGGCACTTGCAGCCCTTTCCCTTGACTGGGGTGAGAGGCAGGGAGCGCCTGTCTCGCCCGGAGAGTTGGGGCAGGTAGAAGCGTGTCACCCTATGGGGGGACTGGGGCAATTAGAACAGTTTTTCACCTAAACGTGTTTCACACACGGGTGAGGGCATTGGACATGCTTCTTTTTTAGGAGCGGGGCTGGACAGGCCAGAGCGCACTCTGCCCAATCGCCCTCCCCCCAATCCCCCCTCCTCCCCAAGGTCCCACGTAGGTAGCTCTCTGCTTCTGCCCTGGGTGGCTGGAGGGTGAATGCCTGGCCGCGGGCTAGCACCTAACAAAGCACGGCTTGTGCTGCTCCGAGCCTGTCAGCGCCATGAAGGAGTGCAACGGGCGCCCATTCCACCGGAGCACAAACCAAGCTGTGTGCATCCTCCCCGCGCGCACACACCCCGGGCGCCCCCTGCCAAACCAGGCCGACCGAGACACTGGCATGGCGCACAGCTCCGGGCAAAAACATGTCAAACACGTGTCAACACGTGGCAGTAAAGTGCGAGCCTCATGCGGCAGGAGGGGGCCTCAGCGATTCCCTTGGGGGAGCGTGCGACCACATGACGCCGCGTGCTCCCGCAAGGAAATCACCAAGATGTGCACGCATTGCATTGCAAGCAATGCAACGCCTGCACGTTTTTGCCCCCAAAGCTGAGGCAATGGCTACAGGCCTCTGTCCTATGCTGCGCGCTTAGGCCTAAAAAAGTACGACAGAAGATGCCCAGCAGAGGAGACTACAGCGATTTGGCCCCAGCCCTACCAGCCCGTCTGCAGTTTCCGGAGATCCTGCTCTAAAAATAGTCTTATCCTGCAGCCAGCGACCTCCAGAACCCCTGGGAGGACTGACTGCATTCAACCAAGACCGGATCTCCTGTGAACAGCAGCCCTGTTCAAAAGTAACTCCAAAAACTGACTCTGAGTCTGCTTAGGACAAAGAAACCCTTTGCCTGTAATTACCACTGCACCCGTCGCCTACGGCCCGTGTTCGAGTGGCCCACTGGTCCCAGAGAGGTCCCCCAGCGCTCCAGAGTCCGAGTCCACTGTGGGTTGACCCCTCCAGGACTCCCCAACGTCGCCTGCAGCCTATGCACGGAGACCCCCCCCCCCCCCCCCAACTGCGAGTGGCCTGGTAAGGAGAAATCTGACCTCAAAAGACACCACTGCATCCAGCTGCACTGCGCCCTGGAGAAAAGAACCCAAGGTGCACTTATGTCCTGAGCCCTGCAACTTACCTGCACAGCTGTTGATTCCTCCCGGAAGTCGTCCTGGACTGAGCCTGAAGCTAAAAGCCAAAACCGAAAATCCCCATTAAAAACAACTGGGCATCCGATGCCAAAACAGCACTCTGCACACGGCCCCCCTGCGCCGCTGAGTGTGCACCTTTTGTGCTGCCGTGTTTCCTCATTTGCCATGAGCTAAAGTCTAGGAGCTTTGCTCCCACAGCCAAGTGGCCTCATCAGCAGCCACTAACCGGAGGCCCTCTATCCCCCTTTAGATAACATTGGGCCTCAACACTCTGCACCTGGCCTCCCTAGTGCCCATGAGGGTGTAACACGAGTGCATTGCTGACCCTGGGGGACCCCTGAGTCTACCCCAGAACCTCAACTCCCACTACCAAATACTTACCTGAAAACCTTTAATAACCATATTTTCCTCCATAGGATGACATTGACTGTTTTTCTTGAAAAGTTTTAGTGTGGAGTTAGACAACCTAAAGAAAATCTTTTAAATTGTACCGTTTAACAAAAACTATTGTACTTACCTGTTTGCAGGAGATGCCCCAGTGTTGTTTCCAGGTATACTACACAGTGTAAGAAAAGTTATCTCAAAAGTAACTTGCCTGTAAACACTATTCTCCTCTATAGGAAGACATTGACTGTTTTTCTTGGAAAAGTTTCTCATTGTGGAGTTTGAAAACCTAAAGAAATTATTTAAAATTGCACTGTTTAACAAAAACGATTTTACTTACCTGTTTCCAGGTAATGTGCCAGAGTATATCCAGGCATACTACTCTGAGTAAGAAAAGTAATCCCAAAAGTAACTTACCTGGTATTTTACTGAAAATCCCTTTCAAGTCTATGTACTGTATTTACAAATCATTGCATTTCTCTGAAACAATACTGTAAGTCAAATCAAAGTATGTTTACTATTGCAATCCAAACTGTTTACAAACTGCATTACTACTGTAAAGTATTGAGTACCTGTGCCACAATACCTAAAAATATTTTTATACAAACACAATTGGTATGAAGTTCAGTCTTTGTGTGTGAATTCCTTTTCTGACTGAGTGTGTACAACATATGCTTACCACTGTCCTCTGATACTGCCTTACTGCTCGACCACACTACCACAAATAGAGAGTAAGGTTCTACCTAACTTTATCTCTGCCTTCCTTTGGGGTTCCACTGGACTCTGTGCACACTATACCTCACTTTGGTATAGTATATACAGAGCCAGCTTCCAACAATGAGATGTCAGTCTATCAGTGCCTCTCAAGTTGGGTGAAAAGCTGCATGGTGTACATTCCAAGGACCCCTCTCCTCAAGTGTCAACATATTCCAAGCCCATTCCACAAACCTTCATTAACCCTGCAGGAGGTAGCTGCCCCCAAAGATGTCAGGTTGCAGAATTTGAAGGTGGTCCAGGCCATCTCTGGTGCTCCTTTAGTTCCCGCGGTGAAAGTGTTGCCTCCAGTAACGCTTCTGCTGGCACGTCCTTCCCGCTGCCACCTGACCCCAAGCAACCCACTCCTGAACCCACGCGACCCACTCCTGACCCCAGTCCAGACTTTCACTCTGGTACCAGTAACCATGATGACCTCTTCCTGCTCGCACCAGTATTGACTCTGCCTGTGCCATTTCCAGTCCCCACACCAGTCTCTGGGCGAATGTTGGCCCGCTGTAGGCCTATGTTACAATACGAAATCAAAAGCCAACTGTAATTAAAACTAACTGCCAACCTCTTGCACAACGCCAATATTCTCAGAGGTTCGAGACATTATTTGATTCCAATTTGGAATTAGTCATGGGCTTAAAGATTGGAAGGAGGTGGCTAGATCAGCAACAAATTGTTGTGGTGACCGATTACGTGGCAGGATCTCTGAACGCCAGAGCAGATGAGTTGAGTTGCCATCAGCTGGCAGACTATCTATGATATGTTCTTTCTGATGTGGTTCAGGAGGTCTTTAATCAGTGGTGTGTACCCTGGTTGTACCTTTTCGCCACCACAGAGAACACACATTGTTGCTACTACTGGCCACTGGAGTTTCCGCAAGAAAAGTTGTTAGAAGATATTTTCCACCCAAGGGGGACCTTTGATCTCCTTTACCCTTTCCCACAGTTTCTCGCCTGCCTAGAGCTGTGAGGAATGTCAATACAGACCCATGTCTGTCATCTTCTTAGTCCCGGATTGGACCAGGAGAGCTGGTACCCAGGTCTCTTGTACCTGAGCATTGGCCGTATGATGGGCCTACCTCTTCTGGGAAACCGTTTTGTCACAGAGAAAAGGGGAGGATCTCCACAATCTACACCTCTATGTGTGGTGATTAAACAGAGACAGCAAAATGTTTTTGCAAGAAACATATGTTAGATCTTTTCAGAAAACTAATCACAGCAGGTGAAATGAAGCTGGAAAACTGGTCCAACAAAAAAAAAAGGGCTGAGATGTCATGTGCCCATTGCACAGCCTTGCTGTGCCATAAATAATGCAGCAATTATTCAAAAGGCTTGCCGTGTGGGGGATCAAGGTTACATTCCCTAAACCAGGCCACACATTTCTCCCACCATCCCAAATAGATAGAATGCGCTGCACGAATTGCATCCACTACTTCAAATGGAAAATCAAAACCACTCAGTTGGAGCCACTTCATAGCAGCTGTCCTATGCAGCTTTTAATCATCAAGACTTTCTCGTCATGATTACTCCTGTGGGCCATATGAGTCAAGTTCAGGAGCTATTGGTGCAACCTGTGTACACCAACTTCTTTCCCTACAAATTTGTGCTGAGGACCCAGGCTACCTTCTGCCTAAAGTGGTATCGTCCTTCTATGTTGGAGAAACTATCACCCTTCCAGATTTTTTCACTATGCCACATGCCTCAAAAGAGCAGGAGAAACTTAATTGGCTTGATCGCAAGAGAACCCTGAGCTTCTACTTAGGATGCTTGAAATCTCATGTTGATAACCCACTCTTCTTGAAATGTTCCCATACTAAAAATTGAATGGTGTTACAGAAAGGTGCTCTGTAGAGATGGATCAAACCATGTATAAAGATGTTACACTCCCACCACGAAGGATCTCTAGGAGGATGGCATAGTATATGGTGCACACTTATTTAAGTGAAGCACCTTGCACTAATCCAGGCAGCCCTTATTGTGATTTTAGTGGTCTGAACAACCATATTAAGTTCTCGAAGCGGTAGCTGTGGAGAGCAGCCTTCAGGCTTATTCCATAGGAGTATTAAGCAGCTTGTTTTACCAGATCTAATCATGTAGTGTAGGTTAAATAAACAAAAGCTACACAGTGTATATATAAAATGGTCTATTTATTACACAACCATCCTACCCGGAGATATCAACACAAATACACAACAATATTTCAATTGCAAATAGGTACGTAAGCACAATACACCGTGATCTCCAGGGGGAGACCAAACCATGTATTAAAAAGCAGAATGGGAACTGCGACCGAAGTCGGGACTTGGACAACGATACCCAGAAAAACTGAGGAAACAAGGAACCACCCAAGGTAAGTACCCAGGAACCCTATGGAGGCTGTGTTCAGAGTGGAAACACAGCCACGTACTCAATAGAAGTCAACGGGAAAGTCGCCGTTGCAGTTTTGAAGAAGTACCCTTCGCAGTGGACCCTAATGAAACCTTGTGGAAAACAGAAGGTTAGAGTGTCGCCCCACCTGTGGATTCCCCATGGACCCAGATACCCAGGGAAGCCAGGTGCGAAGTGACATCGGAAACCGCCGTAGACCACAATGGAGGACTTCAGAAAAGCTGCCTCTGGCGAAGAGTATGCAAGAGTCTGGTGGAATCCAAGGGTGGATTCTGAAGTGAAGAACCTACAAGCAGGAGGGGCAGAGTCTGTGCCACTCGGAGGTGACCAAGAGGCATGGAAGTGCAATGTCCACCGATGTCGGAAGATGCAAGAGTGATGACTGTGACCTTGTCGCTGCAGTTGTAAGTGCCAGGCGACACGGAGGAAGAGCAGGAGCTGTGCACAAGCTGTCCCATGTTGGAATTAGAGAACCAGGGTGTTGGTGTCTGTCTGGAGCACCAACAAGCCTTGGTAGACTCAACAGGCGTGGAAAGTGAAAAAGAAACAACGTTGGGACCAGCAAGATCCAAGCGACTCACCACAGCAGGAGTTAGAGTAGGCCCCAAGCAAGTAGGGGAGCCCACTGAAGCAGGAGAAGACACCCATGAGGGACCCACAGGCCAAAGGCACAGACGTCTCAAGAGGACCTCGAGCAGGTCACCAGAAGGAAGGCTCACTGTGCAGAGGACACAGTGAAGATGCTGTACTTGGCAGGAAGAGATGCTGGAGGCTGGAGCTTCTTGTTGCCCTAAAATCTGTGAAGTGCAGTGCCAACAAGCCTTGGCTACGGCAAGTAGACGCGGTGCACATGGGTTCAGTCCCAGCATTTCCGACAAGGGATACTGGCTTAAAAATTGCATAGAGGACAGGTCAGGCCTCAAGGGAGTTGCAGAACCACCACCTGTGTTGCTGAGTCTTTCGAAGTCCGTGGAACCTCAGGAGCAGCAGACCGGTCAGCTTTGTTGTGGTGCCTGCAGATGCAAGGGAGTGACTTCTTCATTCCAAGGGAGATTACTTTGGGTGTCCTTGATGCCCACAGGTCTGTTGAAGATCCTGAAAGAAGCACAAATGAAGAAGACTTGCAGAACAGCCAGACCAGGAGCAGCAGGAGTCTTTCTTGATGCAGTCTTAGTTCCACGTGAGGTCCAGCAAAGTAAAAGTATCCAAACTGTCAAAGAGTGGCGTGGTTTCAAGCTTGAGTCTTGTCCCACAACGAATCTGAAGAGCAACCCACAGGTAAGCCCTTAATTACCCTAGGGAAAGGGTCACGGCGACTCGAGGCTTCCTCCCAGAGGAGAAGTAGCATAGAGGGCAGGATACATCCATGTCCTTGTCCAGTTTTGTGCCAGAGTAGGAGCCAGAGGCTCTCTGAACTGGCTCAAACCGGAGTATGTGGGGAGGGCACCAAATGTGCCCTTCAAAGCAGACTGGTGGTGCTGGAAAGGGCCCCCACCCTAGCCCAAGACACTAAGTCTTGTCTGGGAGGTGGTGACCTATTGTTCGACCTTCCCCTGCTCCTGCTCAGCTCAGGTCAGCTGCAGGTGGGCAGAATTATGTCTGGGGTCGGCAGCAGTACTAGCTGGTGGGCCTTGGAAGCCTGTTAATGGGAGTACTGAGGGCATCCCAGTGGAGCCCCCCAGTTCATGGAGTCATGCCTACAACCACCAGTAACTGTGTTCGGGTATGATTGCAACATGATACCAAACATGCCCAGGTTCGGCACAGCCACTATATAGTTAGTCATCGCTTAATGATGGACAGCCACTATATGTATCAAAATGGCTAGCCACACTTACAAAGCCTGGAGAATCACCTCCGGGGTTTGTAGGGGTGTTCTGCTCATGCAGTGGCACCCACACACTTACAACACAGCACCCTGCCTTCAGGCTTGAAATGCCTGCCTTAGAGTGACTTAAGTGTAGTGAGCTCAGATATTAGAAAAGAGTGGTCTCATTGGTGGCACAATACATGCTGCAGCCCTTGGGAGACCCCTGGTGTACCTATTCCCTGGGTACCTCAGTACAGTATACTAGGACTTATAGGGGTACACCAGTAGCCAATTGTAGAGGTACAGAAGTCCTGGTAAATGGCAATAGTGGTAAAAAAAAATGAACAAGGTAGAAACTAATTTGATGGAACTGGGTCATCCTAACTACCCTGATCATGTGTTTCTTTGAATTTGCATACAACTATAAATTTAAGCTTGTATCCAAAAAAAATATTTGAAAAAAGTATTTTTGTTTAATTCCCTATGAAAGTTGTATTCACAGCTTACGCAGAAGAAAACAAAAATAGCAAGAGCGAAGAGTCGTGATGCATATTTTGGAGATTAATGCCAGCACAATTTTCCAGCCCAACTTTATGGACGGAGTGGCAGTAGTTTACCACTTAGTTATTGTCTGTCAAGTATGTCTCACCTCTGATTTTCTAACTTTTAAACTGCTCCGATTTAAAATTTCTCAGTCCTCTGGAATAGTATTTTGTTTAAAGTTGCTCTGATGTTAAGAGAGAAAAGTTGACATAAAATGTAATGAACAAAATAACCTAATTTTAATTGATAAAAAATGTGTATCCATCTGTTTTGTTGTAGACAATACTACAGTTGAAAAATTAAGAGCGATATGCTTGGATCATGCTAAACTTGGAGAAAGCAGCCTTAGTCAATCTCTGGACTCTCTGTTCTTTGGCCCTTCTGCATCCCAAGTGCTATATCTAACTGAGGTTTGTATTTCCAAGGTTTCTAACACGTTATCAAATGGTCAGGTGGGCAAAAGTAAAATGTTTTAGATTAAATGTAGGACATCGCTCTCCTATGCCATAAATCTGTAGACTTTGCTGTTTCTTATTAGTATAAGAAAGCCATGTTAATGTTTTTTTGTTTTTTTTAACTATCCCTAGTTGTGATAAATGTTGTATGGTATGAGATACTTTAAGCACTACCGCGAGTTTAATTGGCTAGTGGTATTAGTAAATTGGATTATGGGACTACCCATTCTTCTTCTCCCATTTGTGTGGCGTCCATTCCACTCAAGTCAGCCTTTCCAGAATGAAGGAACATGACTAATAGTGATAACAAAAGGCTGCCAGGTGATAATGAGCTGATGTATTGTATTCACCTTCCTGTCCAGCCGCACTCGACTACTGTATTATTTTTTATAATGGATAGTAATTATGCAGGCCTTTATGTTTTTAAACATCTAATAGGGACATCTAACCACAAATTATCCAGTATTATGGGTGTCTTTCATAGATTCACATGCCTGAATCATTCCCCGTCGTCGGGATGGGAGTCCCCGGTACATAAAAAAGTAATATCTATAGACCTATATGTAGAAAAGTATGCCTAGAGGCCTCACTTTAGTAACATATCCATGTCCTTTTGTAAAAAGGACCAAATTGTAGCGAACAGCCAATCAGCTGCCACCTCCCTCTAGAACCTTCCTGTCAGGAGCCTCAGTCCCTCAGATTTTCTACCGCACGTTGTGCTAAGGGAGTCTCCACCTGAGTTCTGCTCAGGATTGTTTATTCAAAGCTTTTCTTCAACCTTTTGGATTTTTTCCAGTCAAGTGAAAGCTATATACTATGGCTGACACTCCTAAGAAGGGTCTTTTTAGAGCTTGCAGCTCCTGTGGAAAGAAAAGGCTCCACATAGATGGCCAGCACAAGGACTGCCTGTACCCTGATCATTCAGCTAAGGACTGCAAGGTATGTCGAACATTTTCAACAAAAACCCTTAAGGACCGTGAAGGACGCCTTTTGATCTGGCTCCAAAGGCTTAAGGACAGAGACAATTTGGAATCAGCTGAGGAAGGTGAAGGCTCTTCAGTCTCCTCAAGAATGTCTCTTAAAAGGCCAAGGGTAGCTTCCCCTAGCCCTCTGGACGCTCCTCCAAAGAAGACAACAAAGTCTTCAGAGGCTCTGTCAAAATCAGCTTCTGACCAGGAGGTTCACACCTTCAAGAAGCCTGCGCTGTCGACGACGACTTCCTCAGCGTCCAGGAAAGCAGTGTCTCCTGTGTATGTCTCCACGTCGACGACAACTGTCTCGACGACGACCGCATCGTCGTCATTCTCATCATCGACGACGACTACTCCATCGTCGACAAAGGGTAAGGCTTTATCGTCGATGATTGCCATTAAGAAGTCCACGTCGACACCCAAGATCCCGTCGACGATTACCTCGCCGACGACAACGACGAGATCATCACCGTCGACATCGGTACCGTCGACGAAGGCCCCATCCACGAAGGCCTCGTCGTTGAGAACAAAGACGATGACGACACCATCGACGAAAGTACTGTCGACAGCTGCATCAATACCATCGACAACAATATTGTTGACTAATCCTTTAATACAGTCGATGGCGCCAATCCCGTCGACGACAGACACCCAGATTATAACAACTGTCTACACTACATCGTCCGGGGTACTTCTCCTTTGCAGGAAAGTAAGGGCCAGTCTGGAACAACCAGACCAGCGGTGTAGTTTCAAGGTTTCGTCGTCTAGGAGGCCAATAGCCAGCCGGCAAGTGACCAGACAACGCGTCGAGTAGCAATCAAGCAGAAGGGCCCCACGCAGATCTCATGGCTGCTGGAGGGCTGGTCTTCGGTGCAGGAGCTGCTCGGAGCTGGGGCTTCTCAATCCCCAGAGCACTTTCTCGATCCCCAAAGCACTTTCTCGAGGGTGCCTCAGAGGTCGTGCTGGAAGCGAAGTGCAGTTTCTCCAAGATGGCCGGTCCCACGGATCTCAGCTGTCCTGCAGATCTAGGTAGAGGTCGGAGAGGTCTGGAAGTCCGAGTCTCGTCTGGCTCTGAAGTCTGGTTCCACCGGGAAGGACGACAAAGTGAACCGCTAGGACGCTTGATGGTGCCTGCTTGTGCAGGGTGGTCACTCCTTGGCCACAAGGGAGATTTTCTTCAGTCTTCTGTGGAGCAGAACGTCGAAGTCCAGAGTTTCTTCTTTGTAGAGTTTCAAATCAGGATAATCTAATTTGGAATGGGACCAGCTCCTACCTTTATTCTCCTAAAGGGGGCTGTACTGTGACTAGGTCCCTCCTATGGGTGGGACCAGGAAGGGGGGTGGTTACACCCCCTATCCTTTGTCTGGTTTCGCGACAGAGCTGGGGCTGGAGTGCCCCAGCAACTGGTTTGAACCGGGGTATGCACGGGGACACCTTGTGTGCCCCAGGCATTTCTCATTCCTTTCAGCCTGTCCTACCTCAATACACAAAATCCTGTCTGGGGTGGTGCTAGCACCTCCCAAGGCAGGAAACCCTTTGTCCAGGCCTCCCTCGCTGGAAGGACTCCCAGCAGCAGGAGGTCAGACTCGTGTCTGTGGTGGCAGCATCCATTTTGTGATGCTGAGGCTCGAGTTAACTTTAACCGGGGTTCTCAGTTACATACATGTTGTGTCCCTCTAAAAGGGTGGAATGCTACCCCCGTCGCCAGAACTGGCGAGGGAGTAGTATTCCAATTCGTATGACACCTTACTCAACATGTTTTGATAATGCTATGCCAAAGGTAGCAATAACCGCGAGGATTATAATGCACTTAAGAGTGTATGGTATAGCGTAATCATGGAAACAGCTAAAGGACTTGGTTCCGAAAGCTGCAGACAGGATCACCTCATGCTAGAGCACCATCTCACATAATTCCAAGCACTCTGCCTCCAGGATTGTTAAGGCCTGCCATAGGAGTGACTTATAGAAGTATATGTGTCCATTTTAGGTTTAGATATAGGTATACTATATCTAAAGCAAAGGGTGATTACACCACCTTGCCCCAGCTGATTGATCAGCCAGTTGTGTCAGATTTGGATGGCCAGCCAGGGGTGGCACAATACATGCTGCAGCCCCTGGTAGGCCTTGGGTGCACTTATGCCCTGGTTACCTATGGTACACTGTACAAGGACTTACAAGAGTGACCCAATACCAATTGATAAATGCACCTAAAGTACATGGATGTCAATGTAGAGAGAGAACAGCCTAGGCTGTGGGTCTTATTAGCAGGCCCACAGCCAGGGAAAGTCGTAAACCAGTGAAGCAAAAAGCAAAAATCTGGGGTGACCATAGGATTGCAGACCCGTCTCTCCTACACTCAGGAAGATGAAGGTGGAGCCTTGTACTTTGATTCTGATAGCCCCAATTTGGCCGAGGCAACATTGGTTCACAGAGCTCCACCGCCTATCCCTAGAGCCGCCAATCCGCCTGCGGCAGATTCCAACTCTGCTCACAATGAACAAGCATGTTCAACATCCGGATCTGAAGTCGCTCAGGTTAGCCGCCTGGCTCCTGAGTTCCGAGAGTTCCACAATCTGAATATTCCACAAGACTGTAGAGATTCTGCATAAGCAAGGGCAGATAGCACAACCAAGACGTATTCCCTCAAATGGAGGCGCTTTTGTGTTTGGTGTGCAGATCGAGGAATTCAGACTTTCTCCTCTTCACCAGAGCAGATCTTACCTTACTTTTTACATCTGGCACAGTCGGGCCTAGCCCACTCCTCCATTAAAGTACTAGGCAGCCATTTCTCGTTATAAATGAACTTTCACGGGTCCATCTCTCTGGTCAAGCAGGCTGATTTAGCAGTTTTTAAAGGGATTATACAGATCTTTCCCGCCAGTGAGGATGTTGCCACCTACCTGGCATCTCAATGTGGTTCTTAACCAGCTCATGAAGCATCCGTTTGAACCATTGCACAGAGCGGACCTTAAATATTTTTCCTCGAAGACAGCACTCCTCCTGGCGCTCACATCTGAAAGGAGGGTCAGTGAACTACAAGCATTTTCAATCCAAGAACCTTTTCTACAGTTCAAAAACGACAGAGTAATCCTGAGAACCAACCCTAGGTTCATCCTAAAAGTTCTGTTGGACTTCCACCTAAATGAACCTGTAGTTATGCGTTCTTTCTTTCCAAACCCAAGCATAGCAGCTGAGAGATTGCTGCATTCTTTAGATCTCAAACGATGCTTGAAATTTTACATTGACAAAATGAAAGCATACAGAAAATCTAACCAGCTCTTCGTAGCTTACAGCAGACCTAGAAAGGGTCTACCGCTTACCAAGCAGAGCATTTCCCGATGGATTTCGGCGGCCATTGCTTTCTGTCATGACCAAGCTGGACAGCCGTTACATTCCAAAGTGAGAGCGCACTCCACTAGAGCTATCTCCACTTCTATGGCACTCTTTGAAGATGTGCCGGTCATTGGCATTTGCAGGGCGGCAACGTGGAAGTCGCCGCATACCTTCACTAGGCACTACTGCCTGGATACAGAGCTGATGAATGATGCAGCAGTGGGACAAGCAGTGTTAAGCCACCTATTCCAGTAAGGTGAGCCTTCTTCCGTCCCTCCATCCTACTCTGGTATGCACATTTCTTTACTAATGCTATAACTGATGTTGCTTGATGGTTCATAGTCGCCTGATATGTATTATCTAATGACTGGTATTTGCTGTTCCATCAGAAATGTGCTTTTGGCTTTGCTTGCTACTCTGATTCAGGCATGTGAATCTATGAAAGACACTCATAATACTGGATAAGAAATGCGTTACTTACCTGTAACTGCAGTTATCCAGTATTGGTGTCTTTCATAGATTCACATGCAACCCTCCCACCTTCCCTGGAAGGACTCAACTAATTCTCTCAGTGACACGCCTACTTAGCTTAGTGCGTTCGAAAATCTGTGGGACTAAGGCTTCTGACAGGAAGGTTCTAGAGGGAGGTGGCAGCTGATTGGCTGTTCTCTACAATTTGGTCCTTTTTACAAAAGGACATGGATATGTTACTACATATGTCTATAGGACATTACTTTTTTATGTACCGGGGACTCCCACCCCGACAACGGGGAATGATTCAGGCATGTGACACCAATACTGGATAACTGCAGTTACAGGTAAGTAACACATTTCTTCCTTTGAATTTCCCAGATGTCAAACTGGATACAGAAGCATTTTCTTCTAGCAATGCCTCTGCGCGCCAGTAGGTGGCATCAGTCAGCTCCGTGTGACGTCTTTGGCAGCTTCCACGCTGTAAGTGGCGTCCGCATCACATCTATAGGTGCCACCTCTGTGCGCTGTGTCCGTTCTTTTCTTTCTACGCCAGTCAAAGCGCTGATCCGTGAAGAGAGCTACCCTCTGTTACTTTTTGACAGGATTTTAAAAAACTTTTTGTTGCTTGTTTTTTCTATGGTGTGTAGGAATCTCATGTCCAGGAAGACTTGAGGTTTTTAAACTGCTTGGTGCCTGTCACCGTGCCATGCCGGTGACTGACCCAAATTTGGTTTGCGTATGGTGTCTGGAGTGCAACTGCTACTCCAACTCGCTCTCTGCCGGGCCTTGGCTCCGAAGGCTTTGAGGCAGCGGCCTCTAAAGCTGCTTGTGGGTGGATGGCTACGCCATTACCACCTTCCCCCTATGCTGTCCTCCCGTTACTGCTCATTCTCATCCCCCATGACCCGAGCTGGTACCACATCAACCGATGCCGATTTTGGCACAGACAATACCAACAGGTCATAGGTCGTTTCTTGAGCCCTGTTCTGGAGGGCTAAGATTGAGAGAAGATTAGGAGGGGCTGCTGCACCCTCTAGAAGACCAGCCTTATGAGGACATGGACTGGTATGAGGAATTGGGTGAAGCCAGCAGACTGGATATCTCTTTAGATTCTGGCATTCTTACAGGCATATTCGGGCTCTGCAGTGAGACCTTAAGTTCCAGTGGGTGCTGCATCAGGGGAATCTCTCTGACATGGTCCAGATCTCGCAGGGAACTACAAAAGATCTGCAGTGATTAACGAACTCTGATTGGGTTAGCGGCAGACCCTTCTCCTTTCCTAAACCAGATCTGACAGTAATGACAAATGTGTCACTCCTGGAATGGGCCACCCATCTGGGGGAAAGGTGGAGGTCAGAGGTGTAGGTGGCTGCCTCAGTATATAGTGTCCACCTATGGTGAGGCGCTGTGCACTGAGTCCAGGTAACCCTTAGTGATGGTGTTTAGGTCCTGGAACACCAGATCTCTTAAGTGGTAGCTGTGGAGAGCATCTAAGGCTTATTGAGAAGGGGTGTAAAGCAAGTGCATTTACCACTATAGTCTGTCAGTAAGCTTTTCACACAAGAAAGAACCACACCAGGTGAGTATAAAGTTACTAGAACACACTATACCGTAACTTGGTATACCTCCTACGCAGAGATATCAATTACACACGAGATACTTCAGAAATAGGTAAGTAACATAAAACACATGGGGCACGACGGGGAGCCAAACCGTATACTAAAATAGTGGAATGTGAGGAAAGTACCAAAATGGGACTAGTACCCAAGGATGGAGGACCCCAGGGGAAACACGGAACCACCCAAGGTGAGTAGCCAGGAACCCCAAGGCGCCAGAGTGCAGAGGGGTTACACTGGGTAAAATATCTATGGGGTAACGCAGGGTAAGCAGCAGTTGGAATTGACAGTTCTAGGACCCTTTCCAAAGGACCCCGAAGGAACCACTTGAATCAAGGAAGACTGGAGAGCCACCCCACCTGTGGATACCCCAGGAACCAGGATACCTACACCCAGGATCCCAGGTGCATAGGGATGTAGTGGTGTTAGAACCACCCATAGACTCAATGGAGGTTCGATCAGCCGCTACAAAGTCTTGTGGACCTGGCCGGTAGTCCAGACGATAAGAGCCTGAAAGCAGAGGGGGACATATTCCAAGGCACCCGTTGGTGACCAGAACACACAGGAGCACAGTACCAGCACTGGTTGGAAGTTTTTTGCTGTTGGACGGGGAGGTTGTAGCAGCAGGTGTGAAGCCCAGGCAATGGTGCAGGTGCCCAGGAGCTGTCCAACGCTGGTCTACGAGTGCAGGAAGGTCTGTGGCCGACAGGACCACCAACAAGCCATGGCAAACACAAACAACGTTTCCCACGAGAAGATGCTATGTTTCAGACCAGTAAGGTCTGTGGGACTTAGCCAGGAAGGATTAAGTCAGGGCTGGCCCTCAGAACGGTGGCGAGCCAGCAGGAATCGATGGAGTCCCCTCGAGGACCCTCTAGCAGCAGGTTCAGGGAGTCGCAGGGAAGCCTCCACAACACACAGGAAATGAAGGCCCATGATGCAGAGGATACAGGCAGGGCAATGTTTTTTGAGCTGTGCAGTGCTGAAGGCTGGGACTTCTTCGTGTTTGAGGATCTTTCATTAGAAGAGCCAACAAGCCTTGGTAACTGCAAACAGACTCTGTTCACAGGGAGGTGGTTCATCTCAGTTGGAAAGGCAAAGGAAGCTAGCCAAGTTGCAGGGAAGATTGGTCAGGCCTCTGGAGAACCAACAAACAGCCACCTGTGTTGCAGAGCCATGCATGTCCGTGGGGCAAGAGCATTTTAAAAACGGATGTCGATGAAGATGTGCTTGCAGATGCAGGGAAGTGACTCATTCACTCCAAGCTGGGATGCAGGTTGAGTCCTTGGTGACTCAGAGGATGTACAGCCACAGAGTTGCAGAAGTTGAAGAAACACAGGGACCAAGATGCAGCAGGAATCCTCCCAACAAAAGCGGACTTGTCTTTGGTCCTTGCTTGAAGAATTGCATAGTTCCAGTGTCTACCAACAGAAGAGTCTTTGGATAGTCTTCAGATGATATGCAGTTGGATCTTGAAGATACTGGCGGGACAAATCTAAAGACCCACTCTCAGGGGAGCCCTTAAGTAACCCTAAAAAGGGGAAGGACCTCTTCTCTGGTGACACACCTATTGGAGCGGTTGGGATGCAGCGCCTACCAAAGAGGTGACTCAAAGGTTAAAAGCGCAGTGAACGGGATATAAGGGAAATCTTATATCTAAAGTGAAAGGTGCAAGCACCATTTCACACAGACTGCAATGGTCGCTCTGTAGACACAGTTTGCATGGCTCCCATGAGTGGCATAATTCATGCTGCAGTCCATAGGAGACCCCTGGTGTACCAATACCCTAGGTCCCTCAGTACCATATACTATACTTATAATGGTACCCCATTATGCTGATTGTGGGGTGTACAAAGTACTTAACATGGAATTTAGATGACAGAGATCTGCCACTGAGGCCCTTATTAGCATGATCCCAGTGTAGTACAGTCAAAACACACTGACACCTGACAAAGTGGGGGTATCTATGCCAGAAATATCCTACTTTCCTACAAGAGGCCTCTTGTCTCTGGCAGAATCTGAACTGCACATCAATCTACTGGAGCTCTGGGTGATCTGGCTGGCATTGAAAGCCTTTCTTCCAAACATCAAGGAAAGGCTAGTGCAGGTGTTCACGGAAAACACCATCACCATGGGGTAGTGTAATAAACTAGGTGGGGTTGTGGACCCTTTATCAAGAGGACCTGCGCCTCTGGACAAGGCTGGAACATCAGGACATATCCCTGGTGGTTCAACACATCGCAGGCTTTCTGAACGCCGGAGGGGACCAACTTAGACGAATATGCCTAGCGGATCACAAATTGTTTCTTCATCCGAAGGTTGTGCAGAGCCTCTTTCAGCAGTGGAGAAAGCCTTGTTTGGATCTGTTCTCTACCACCGAGAACACGTGATGTCAGCACTTCTGCGTGTTTGCGTTTCCGAGGTGGGTCTCCCTCAGTGATGCTTGTCTTCTTGAGCGGCGCTCAGGCCTCCTATGTGCCCTTCTGCCCATACCACTCCTTCCAAGAGTTCTCATGAAGATCAGGAACGACCACGCCCAATTCACCTTTGGAGCTCTAGACTTGGCTCGGAGAGTTAGGTACCTGAACTGTTGAACATGGCCATCGGGCTGCCTCTTCGAGAGGATCTCCTGTTGCACCAGCTGGGAGGGGTTTTCCACCCAACTTGGCACTATTCCACCTTTATGCATGGAGATCGAGCAGTAACGGCTGCCAGCTTTCGACCTTCATCCTCAAATCTGCAATGTTGTCTTGGCAGCCAAGTGTACGTTCACCGAGACGTTATATGCCTTGGGCAAGTTTGTGGCATGGTGTGCAGAAAGGCAAGTTGACCCTCTTTCTGCTCCCTTTTCTCAGGTCCTTCGATGTATTCTTTCTGTTGCTCGGCAGGGCTATCCTTCTGCCAACTCAGCCATTCTACAGTTGCCAGATCAACTATGCCTTTTCAGATTTCCCTGTTGTGAATGTTTTTGAAAAATCTTAAAAAATGTTCCACCTTCACCCTCTATCATGCCTCAGTGGAACCTCGATCTAGTACTCCTCTTTCTGATGTGTGCTCCTTTTGAGCCACTACATACCTATCCTCTCAGGCTCCCTACCATCAGGACGGCCTTCCTAGTGGGAATAACTTCTGCCGGAGGGACAATGAGCTCCAGGCTTGGTCATCAATACCTCTCTACCTAAACATCATCTCAGATAAGCTGGTTCTTCGCACTAGAGCTTCCTTCCTGTCAAAAGTTGTCACTACCTTTCATGTAGGCCAGTCTATCTCCCTGCCTGCCGTTTATGCTCCGCCTCGTCCCGCTAAGGAAGAAGAGTGACTTCACCGCCTGCACCCAAAAAGAGCATTTGTTATTCCTTGACTACACTTTAGTCTTCTGGGTGGACGGCCAATTGTTGGTGGGGTACGTCGGAGTGAAGAAAGTGAAGGCTGTGCAGAAACTGACCATCTCCCTATGGCTCATGCTCGGCATGAATATCTGGTACACACTGGCCAAGAAGCTAACCCTGAGGGTTTGCTTGCTCACTCCACCAAAGCTAAGGCTCTGACCTCTGTATTAGCCATCGGAGTACTGGTCCTGGACATCTGCCAGGCAGCAATGTGGACTTCTCTGCACACATTCGTCAAGCACTTTTGACTGGTCAGTCTAGTGCGTCAAAACTGGCACTTTGCTCGTTCAGCCCTGCAGGACTTTTTAGTGTAAAACGGTTTAGCAGACCCACCTCTGGAAAGGTATTGCTTGAGTACCTATTCTAAGACAAGGATTCTGCAGCTGGTAGTCTTTCATATTAACAAGTATTCACCTTTGGTAATGCCTTATCTGGTAGTAACTCTATCTAGCCGAAGACTCCTTACCAACCCACCCATCCTCCCCGCTCTGCAAAAACATTTCTAGGGGCATGGCATTTTCCCTTACAGGGCCTTAGTTTTCCACACCAGTGGTAAGTGTTCTTCGTAGCTCTGCACTTCTGACGTGGAATGTTGTGAAAAGAAATTGATGTCAGCGCACTGGGGTTGTGCTTATATAGGCACCACTTACATCACTTCTGGTGCGGATAAAGCCATGCAGTGCCGAATGAAGCCAAATACCGGCGTTGTGGGGGTACAGCTTAGTAAAAGTTCCGGATCTAGTCTGATGCCTGAGGATAATTCTGTGGTAAGGAATCTGCGGCTATATAAGAGTCCCTATTAGGTAAGGCGTTACCTAAGGTAAGTAACTTGTTCGACAGGTTTTCCTATTTGAAGATGGACTCCGAAGATGAGGATTTTAATGATACAGCATGACCTCTACAAATGCAGTGCTGTCTCTGTGTGACATCCAAGATGCAAGGCTCTAAAGATAGGAAAATGTGTAGTCTGGGCCAGGAGCTTCAGTTTATCCAAATATGGTGGATGAACCCCTTTCCAGGGATGAATTGGCTCAAGGGAAGAGAGTTTCTCCAGAGTCCTATCCCCCCCCCCATAAAAAAAGACCTAAAAAGAAATATTAATCTTGTGGAAGACCGTTTCTTCTATACACTACTATTCCGGGAATATGTGTTTTGATCTTCATGTTGTTGAGTGTCCAGAGTTAATTTAGCTGTTAACCACTGGAGGCACCCTAAGTCCCAGTCGAGACCAGAGTAATTATAGTAACATGCAACAATGTCTCAACGGGAATCAGTTAGGGGATATAATTTAGGAAATAACTTAATTGCAGTGTATACGTTAAATGATCGCAAAATAGTCCCAAGAACATGATTTAATGCAGTTATATTGTCATAAAGGTCAAATAGATTACATTTACAGAAGTCAAATTGCAGCATCAACCATGCTTTTGATGTTGTGTAAGAGGGTCCAAATAAACAAGCTTCCTATGATCCTGTCAGACCACAATCCACTAGTCTTAATCATGGATATCAATAAACCATATAAGGTACCTAGGCCTTGGACATTTGATAAAAAAATTATTAGCAGATATGGATTACATTAATCATATGAAAATATGGTCCCAGGCCTTTTTTGATGCTAACAGGTATAGTGCATGAAGGGGAGTAGTTTGGGATAGCTTCAAGGCAGGATTAAGAGGAGAGACCATAAGCTATACTACTCGGGTATGGAAAAAGATTAACAGGGAAAGGGAAGCATTGATGGGAAAGCTGAGTGAGGCAGAGACACAACACAGACAAGATATAATTCTAGGGGTTCAATCTGTCGAGAGTCTACATAGAGTAAACTCCCTAAAAGCAGAGATCCAGAAACAACTAGCTATAAAGGCGGCAGCAAATTATCAGGCACAGAGATCACGCCTCTACGAAACTGGGGAGCAAGCAGGCAGAGCACTTGCCCTACGAATCAGACAGGTGGCTAGTAAGAACATAGTGACACAAATTGAATATCAGGGCCAAATATATGATAAATCGGGGGAAATTTTGGAGGCTTTCAGGAAATTTTTTCAAGAACTATATCAGGAGGAGGCAGGTGTAGAGGTTCCTAATATAAGTTGGCTAGACATGGGTAGCAAGTTAAAACAGGCCCACATCGAATCTTTGGAACAAGATATCACTATGTCGGAGGTATTGGAAGCCCTGCAGGATCTGGCAAGCAGAAAGGCTGTGGGTCCGGATGCTATACCGTTAGAGTTGTACAAAACCTTAAGGGAGGAAACAGCACCAATGCTTTTAGATTTATTCAAAGGCGTCATGAATACAGGCATAATACCCGAGTCCTGGCAAGAAACTAACATAGCGATCTTTCATAAAAAAGGAAAACCAAAGACTAACCCTGGTTCCTACAGACCAATATCTTTGATTAATAGCGATAACAAGCTATATGCAAAAATTATGGCCGCACGCATGGGGAGGATCATTGCGTCCTTGGTTTCCCCCTGGCAGCATGGGTTTATCCCAGGAAGGGGTACCACAGATCATATTAGGAGAGCTATCACCTTATTTGACATCGGTGCTGCTAGGGGGGAGGAGGTAGCAATGATCCTCCTCGATGCGGAGAAGGCATTTGATCGCGTCAGATGGGGTTTTCTTTGGAAGGTTCTGGAGGCAAGGGGGTTCGGTCCTAAATTCTGCCAAGCCATTCAGGCTATGTATTCATCACCTACGGCAAGAATCCAATTAATGGGTGAAAGGTCGGGTAAAATCATCATAACAAGGGGTACGAGACAGGGTTGTCCATGTTCACCAATCCTGTTTGCACTTTATATAGACCCCTTAATTACGCAAATAATGAACAATGTGGCCATTAAACCAGTAATAACTAATGGGTTTCAGACTAAACTTCTCGCATATGCGGATGACTTAGCAGTTATCACCAAAGACCCAGAGTCAGCTATGAGGGAAGTAGTTAATATAACCGGTCGGTTTGGAGATGTGTCGGGTTACCGATTAAATGTGGACAAAACACAAGTACTATGCTATAAAAAAAATTGCCAAGTTGGATGTTAGATATGTAGAATCTGTAGTTTACTTGGGCATAATAATAAACGCAGAACCGGGTAAAATAATTAACGATAATTACACACCGCTTATGCATTCGATGGAAACAGAATTAAAAAGAATGGATTCATTACAGCCGTCGTTGATTGGGAGGGCTAACGTTATAAAAATGACAATGTTTCCCAAGGTTCTTTATAAATTAAGGTCAATCACATTCAAAATTGATAAGAAGATTATTAAGAAGATTGAGGCTATATTTATGAAATTCTTGTGGTAATATGGCAAAACAAGGCAATCAAACAGATATGTCACTACCACAAGAAAGAGGAGGGCTGGGATTGCCAGATATAAAGAGCTATCATTTTGCATATCTCCTCACAGACCTGGCAATCCTATTCCACCCGGGGGGCCCAACCCTCAGGCAGGCGGTGATATCATCAATTTTTCAGCTATTGGTGGGAAGTGAAGCTGTAGGGCTCTTATTAAGGAAAACTCAGAGGAGTTATTACAAGGAATTTGGATATAAGACGCTTGAAGATGTATGGTATATGTGGAAAACTGTTAAAAGAAATCCTAGATATACCCACTTTTCATCATAGCACACCACTCTGGACCTCAACACTCTTTACGAACTTTAGCAGGGATGGAGCGTGGCGTCACTGGGAGAGTCAGGGTATTGTGGAGCTGGGGCAAATAATGATTAGAGATCATTGTAGAACACTTGAAGAACTTACGCAACACTATTCATTACAAGGTTATCAAGAGTTTAAATACTTACAGATTGTCAATAGAATTAAATCAATTAGGCCACATATCACTTTGTCAGGGAGATATGAATTATTCGAGTATCTGAAGTTGGGGGGCCATAGAATTAGGGATATATATAAAATATTTATTGAAGCATCAATGGACGATATGGGTAAAATGGAAGCTGCCTGGTCCAAAAAATTGGGGGACCCGGAAGTAGATCTTGATAAGGCTCTAGCTATGGATAAAAGGTTTCTGCGTTCTTCGAATCTCAGGGCCCAACACTATAAAACTTTATTCAATCTATACTATACGCCGGAAAAATTATTCTCTTGGGGAAAGCGGCAGATAGCAATTGTCCCAGATGTGGAAATGGTCCAGCTGATATCATACACATGTTCTATGGCTGTGAAAAACTAAAAAGCATTAAAACTGAAATAGAGCGGTTTCTAGAGGGGCTGTTAGATTTTAAAATTAATCTATCCCCAACCCTGATAATAATTGGATGTGATGAGAAACTAAATATGCGTATTGAGGCAGAAGCTTTAGTTTTTATCTCTGTAGCAATCCTTAGGATTTTAATTAGTGCAGCTTGGAAGGATATAGAAGCACCTACGTTTCAAATGTGGATGTGTAGAATGTTTGGTATCCATAACATTGAGGAAGCTCTATATGAATTAAAGGGAGCCAAGGCAAGGGAAATGGGTATGCGACTTTAGGCCCCAGTAGCTGCCTGGAGGACAGCTAAAGTGCAAAATGAATGACTCATTGGTATTGTAGTTATTTAACCTGTCTATTATTCTTTTTATTGATGGTATATTTCTATGTATGTATCTATGTATGAATCTGTAATTTACTGGTATGAACTCTCAAATAAAAATAAAAAATAAAATAAAAAAAAGAGGTTGTTTACTAAGTGAACACTCTGTGCTCATGAAGAAATATTGAACGGCGCAAGTTAAATAAGTAAAAGAATAATAATAAAGGATGCTACAGCGTATTCGACCAGAATTAAAACCAAAGTTGCCCCCGAGTCAGTACAGTTATGAAGAAGTTTATAAAATCATGCACAAGCTACATTTGGACTTTGAATTATGACATGATTAAATACACTTCTTCATAACTGTACTGATTCATTCATAACTTTGGTTTGAATTTTGGACCAATACGCTGTAACATCCTTTATTATTTTTTCACTTGTTTCACTTGCACCATTTAATAGGTCTTCCCGAGCACAAAGTGTTCACCTGTTAGCTTAGTATACAACCTCAAAAGCATTGTCGATGCTGCAGTTAGCAGTACTTTCATGTATTCCTTTTGGCAAACTAATTTATACATTTATTGTGCTCATGTAAATGTATGATGCTTCAATTTACTTGTGTAACTGCAGCAAATGATGGCCGGAATGCTGAATGATTCAAGCATTCTCCCCCAGTCAAGAGATTTGGGTTAACTCCAACGTTCTCTTGTCCCCTACGCCACCACAGTTTGGACCCATCCATATGCAAATCAGTCTTGACCATGTTCCTCATGGGAACGTTCCAGACCGAACTGTCAAGCCAGGTCCTCCGTGGACCAGAAACAAGCATCCTGGGACCAGTTTTGGGGTATGTCACCCTTCATCAGCCAGGCTAGCTTGAATCCAGTGGCACAGTGAGCAAGGGACCCACGTCTGGGCATACCCATCCCACTTATGGCGAAAAGTGTAACTGCAACAAATGATGGACGGAATTCTGAATGATTCAAACATTCTCCCCATTCAAGAGATCTGGGTTAACTCCCATCGTTCTTTTGCTCACCATGGCACCCCAGTTTGGATCCAGCCATATGCAAATCAGTCTTGACCCGTATCTAAAGCAAAAGGCAACTTTTCGTTGCATTGCAATTGGACTTTTTTTTTTTTTTTTTATTTTACAGAATTTTATATAGCGCAAACTAGAGCGCATTACATGAGCACCAGTTGCATTACATGAGGACACATTCATTTTTGTTAAGCACAGGGAGATTAAGTGATTTGCCCAGAATCACAGGATGGTCAGCGTCATTGCCGAGACTCTGACTCAGTTTCCCAGATTCAAGGTCGACCGCCCTAGTCGTTAGGTCAACTCCTCTCCCAATCTAGAATTTCCAATGTATGTCTTTTACATATTTTGTTAATGATGAGTGGCTTTGCAATATTCTAGTGTATCTCATTGTAGTAAATGCGGAAAGCTAACATTAACTGTTTGTTGACCGGATTCTTATCTACTCTTGTAAGATAGCTGGGTTTGTGATGCCCAGTGTTTATGAATAAATGAGTAACTTTCTTGTTTCTTGGTTGCAAAGTGTGCTGGGTGTAGCAGCGCAATTGATGCAAACTGGGATAGGTATACTGGACATGGTTATTGGATTGATTGCACTGGTGT
The DNA here is from genome assembly GCF_964263255.1 of Lissotriton vulgaris. NCBI lineage: Eukaryota > Metazoa > Chordata > Amphibia > Caudata > Salamandridae > Lissotriton > Lissotriton vulgaris. Next base: position 359,368,473 of record NC_141696.1, on the reverse strand, counting down.
CATGCTTGGAATGCAAGTCTGAGTGATATCCATTGGGTGTTCTAGAGACTGTAAGGCTTACCCTCTGGATGTCCCTTGAAAGAGGAAGAAAGCAGAGCTTGTGTATAATAGCAAAGAATAGGCTTCAATCACAGAGAGGTTGATCATTGTTCTTGTAAACCACTAGGTGATCAATCTGAAAGAAACAGTTTAGTATTAGATTCCTTACCTTAGAATATCCCCAGGCGTCAGACTGCATCCGGAAACTTTTGCATAGCAGTACCCTTGTGCGTCGGTAGGCGTCGTCTGCGGCTCTGGGTCCGTGATCGTTGTAGTTGGCCGGAGTACTTGTACGCCGCCCTCGCGCGCTGACGTCCGTTCTTCTTTTTTCCGCGCCATCTGGAAAAAGTTGTACTCTAGTCAATTTTTGACTAACTTCGATCTTTTTTTATCATCTTTCGAAGTATCTCGACTCCGACGGTGCCGGTAGGGATGCCCGGGTTCAAACCCTGCGTCTATTGTTGCCGACTGATGTCGGTACCCGACCCCCATCGCTGGTGCCTTCACTGTCTGGGCCCCGACCACAAGTCCTGCTCAGACTGCCGGGCCCTGACGTCCAAAGCTAGACGGGAGCGGTCCCGCAAGCGACTCGAGCTCTGGCAGACATCCCCGTGCCGCTCAAGGTCCCGGTCTGGAAGGAGGTCGAAGAACGGGTCGCGGGGCCGGAGTCACCACAGTTCCGGGAGTCATCAGTCTTCAGGCTCGAAGTCCTCAGGTAAGAGGCACAAGAAGTCGAAGAGGCGACATCGCTCTTCTGACTCCCCCCAGACGCTCGCGCGGCCGGGGCGACACGGCCTTCGCCGGTCCCTGGGCAGAACGCGACGCCAGAGGAGATAGAGGCCTTCCTCATGGCCATGAGGTCACTCACTCCTCCGTCTGGTTCCGCGGCCCGACTGGGTCCCTAAGCGGGCCGGGTGCTTCGTCCCCGGTGCTGTCGGCGACTTCGGTCCCGACACCGCAGGACCCCACCGGATCCAGCTCCGGGTCGTCGCCGGTCGACTTCGCCGGCGCAGACCCCCAGGGTGTCGCCCCCGGTGCCGTCCTAGGACGACGCCGTCCCCGGTCCTAACCTCGCTTCTGGTCGCTTGGAGATTTCTACTTCGACGACCCAGCCCCATCCTTTGAACCGGAGTACCAGGTGATGGGTGGCGAGGAGGATTGGGAGTCAAGTCAAGTCAAGTCATAAAATTTATATAGCGCACTACATACCCAGAGGGTTTCAAGGCGCTTGGGGAGGGGAGGGGGATTATTTGTCAAATATCCACGTTTTAAGTTGTTTTCTGAACGCTAGGTGATTCTGGGTGAGGCGAAGGTAAGCGGGGAGTGAGTTCCATGTTTTGGCAGCCAGGTATGAGAAGGATCTGCCTCCCATGGTGGTTTTGTTGATGCGAGGGACAGTGGCGAATGCTTGGCTGGAAGATCGAAGTTGGCGGGAGGGGGTGTAGAAGGACAGTCGAGAGTTGAGGCAATCTGGTCCGATGTCGTAGAGTGATTTGTGTGCGTGGGTAAGCAGTCGGAAAGTAATCCTCTTATTGACGGGTAGCCAGTGGAGGTCTTTGAGGTGACCAGAGATGTGTTCGTTGCGTGGGATGTCTAATATGAGCCTGGCTGAGGCGTTTTGGATTTGTTGTAGTTTCTTCTGTAGTTTGGCGGTGGTACCTGCGTAGAGGGTGTTTCTGTAGTCCAGTCGGCTCGTGACCAGAGCATGGGTGACTGTTTTCCTTGTTTCGGTGGGGATCCAGCGAAATGTTTTTCTGAGCATGCGAAGGATGTTGAAGCAGGATGAGGATACGGCGCTGACTTGTCTGTTCATTGAAAGTGAAGAGTCCAGGATGACGCCAAGGTTCCGTGCGTGGTCTGTCGGGATGGGTGCTTTTCCGAGGGCTTCCGGCCACCAGGAGTCGTCCCATGCAGAGGGGGATGTACCTAAGATGAGGACTTCTGTTTTGTCTGAGTTCAGTTTCAGACGGCTTTGTTTCATCCATTCGGCGACTTCTTTTATTCCTTCGTGTAGGTTAGTTTTGGCGGTGCTGGGGTCCTTGGTGAGAGAAAGGATCAGTTGAGTGTCATCCGCGTAAGAGATGATGTTGAGGTTGTGTTGGCGGGCGATGGTCGCGAGGGGGCTCATGTATACGTTGAAGAGGGTGGGGCTGAGTGAGGATCCTTGTGGTACGACGCAGATGATTTCAGAGGCCTCGGACTTGAATGGTGGGAGGCGGACTCTCTGGGTTCTTCCGGAGAGGAACGAGGTGATCCATTCCAGTGCCTTTCCTTGGATTCCGATGTTTCTGAGGCGCTGTAAAAGGGTGCTGTGGCAGACTGTGTCGAAGGCTGCAGAGAGGTCGAGGAGGATGAGGACGACTGTGTCTCCATTGTCCAGTAGAGTTCGAATGTCGTCTGTTGCTGCGATGAGGGCGGTCTCAGTGCTGTGCTTTGCTCGGAAGCCAGATTGTGAGGAGTCGAGGGATTTGTTGGCCTCGAGGAAGGCGGCGAGCTGGTTGTTGACAGCTTTCTCGATGACTTTGGCCGGGAATGGAAGAAGTGAGATGGGGCGGTAGTTTTTGAGTTCGGTGGGGTCTGCTGTTGGTTTTTTCAGAAGGGCGGTGAGTTCAGCGTGTTTCCAGTCTTCTGGGAAGGTAGCGGAGTTGAAGGAGCAGTTGATGACGTCTCGGAGGTGCGGTGCTATGACGGAGTCTGCTTTGTTGAAGATGTGGTGAGGGCATGGGTCTGTGGGGGATCCAGAGTGGATGGAATTCATCAGGCGGATGGTGTCCTCAGTGGTGATTGGGTTCCAGGCGTTGAGGGTGTTAACGGGGGGAAGATAGTCAGCTGATGGTAGGGTGGGTTGGCTTCCGGGTTGGTTGTCAAAGCTGTTGTGGATGTCAGCAATCTTGTTGTGGAAAAAAGAGGCTAGGGAGTCGCAGAGAGTTTGAGAGGGGGTGATGTCGTTGGAGTTGGCCGAGGGGTTGGAAAATTCCTTGACGATGTTGAAAAGTTCCTTGCTGTTGTGGGCGTTGTTGTCGAGTCGATCCTTGAATGCTGTTTTTTTGGCTTTTCGGATCAGTTGGTGGTGAGTACGGATGGCGTTTTTGAAGGCGTCCTTGTTGCTGGTGGATGAGTCTTTTTTCCAGGCCTTTTCAAGGGAGCGGCATAGTTTCTTGGATTTCTTGAGGTCCTCGTTGAACCATGAGGCCTTCTTGATTTTGTGTTGGCGTTTTTTCAGTGGTGCTAAGGTGTCTGCGGTGTTGGATAACCAAAGGGTGAGGTTGGAGGCGGCTTCGTTGGCGTTAGAAGAGAGGGCTGGGGAGGTTTGAAGGAGCGATGAGGAGATCTGTTCCGTGGGGATTTTGTTCCAGTTTCTTTGTAGAGTTGGTTGGAGGTGGATGATGGGTTTCGGCTTGTTGTAGGTGAAGTGGACGCAGCTGTGGTCAGTCCAGAGGAGCTCCGTAGTGTGGTTGAAAGAGACATGGTTGCTAGAGGTGAAGATGGGGTCGAGTGTGTGACCTGCGATGTGGGTGGGGGAAGTGACCAGTTGTTTAAGTCCGAGGTTGGCGAGGTTGTCTAAGAGGGTGGCGGTGTTGTGGTCGTTGATCTTTTCAAGGTGGAAGTTGAGGTCTCCCAGAAGGATGTAGTCTTTGGAGGGGAGCGCGTGTGGGGTGATGAAGTCCGTGATGTCTTCACTGAATTTTGCGCGGGGTCCTGGTGGTCTGTAGAGGAGGGTGCCTCTGAGTGTGGTCTTGGGGTCGATGTGGATCTGGAAGTGGAGGTGTTCGGAGTTGGCGAGGTTGGCGTCAGAGCTGGTTGAGATGCGGATTGATTTCTTGTGGACGATAGCGATTCCTCCTCCTGTTTGGTCGGTGCGGTCTTTGCGTGTAATCTTATAGTCGTCAGGGATAGCGATGGCGATGTCAGGGGCGGAGGAGGCGTTCATCCATGTTTCCGTTAGGAAGGCGACGTCTGGAGAGATGGTGTCTAGTAGGTTCCAAAGGTCAATGGCGTGCCTGTGGACCGAGCGGGTGTTGAGAAGGATGCATTCTAGGTGGTTGGGGTCGGGAATCTGTGGTGTGGTCGGAGCGGAGATGTTGACGGTGCCGCTGAATTTGCAGGAGAGGCAGGAGAACGGTCCATGGGTGCGTCCTGGAGCGGCTTGGATGCAGTTGGGGGCGCGACCGGGGTTAAGGGCTAGGAGGGTGGCAGCATCGTAGGTAACGCGGGGGGGCTGGGCAGTGCGAGGGGCAGGGGGTCTGGCGCTGGGCGCGGTCCAGGCGCGGACGGGCGTAGACGGGCTTACCTTTGGCGCACCTTCGGCGCGGGTTGGGCGCGGTCGCTGCGCGTGAACGCTGCGCGCGGGGACTCCTGTCATATATGGATAGTGGGAGGGGGAGGGGCGAGGGCTGTTCAGCTGGGAGGCGGGGCGGGCTCAGCAAGCACAACAACAACAACAGGGACAAAATGGAGGGGGGAGCAGAGCAGGGCGCCGGGGGTATATCGCGCTAGAATCTATTTGCGGAGCGGAGATGGTACAGGCAGGCAAGCGCTAATTAAATATCAGGCGAACATAAATAAACAAAGGCACAGTTATGAACAAAGCAGCAAAGCAAGTACGATACCGAGTCTCGGCAGAGACACAGGGGAGCGAACCACTCAAGGCAGAGGCAGAGAGGGGTCACAGCGCTGCGAGGACCAGGAGCGCCGTAAATAGGTAGTGGGAGGGCTGTTCAGCTGGGAGGCGGGGCGGGCTCAGCAAGCACAACAACAACAACAGGGACAAAATGGAGGGGGGAGCAGAGCAGGGCGCCGGGGGTATATCGCGCTAGAATCTATTTGCGGAGCGGAGATGGTACAGGCAGGCAAGCGCTAATTAAATATCAGGCGAACATAAATAAACAAAGGCACAGTTATGAACAAAGCAGCAAAGCAAGTACGATACCGAGTCTCGGCAGAGACACAGGGGAGCGAACCACTCAAGGCAGAGGCAGAGAGGGGTCACAGCGCTGCGAGGACCAGGAGCGCCGTAAATAGGTAGTGGGAGGGCTGTTCAGCTGGGAGGCGGGGCGGGCTCAGCAAGCACAACAACAACAACAGGGACAAAATGGAGGGGGGAGCAGAGCAGGGCGCCGGGGGTATATCGCGCTAGAATCTATTTGCGGAGCGGAGATGGTACAGGCAGGCAAGCGCTAATTAAATATCAGGCGAACATAAATAAACAAAGGCACAGTTATTGACAAAGCAGCAAAGCAAGTACGATACCGAGTCTCGGCAGAGACACAGGGGAGCGAACCACTCAAGGCAGAGGCAGAGAGGGGTCCGAGGACCCTCTGGCACGTGAGTGCCAGTCGTCTCAAGACTGGGCAAGTGAGCTTGGGGAGGCCAGTGGTTTGGACACTTCGCCCGACACTGGTTTTGTCTCCCCTCCTACTGGGGCTACGGAGGAGAGGCCTGCCTATAGTGTGGTGCTGACGTGGGCTGGCAAGGCCTTGGGCCTTGAGCTCCCCGTCGCGGCCGTGAGGACTAACCTCCTCACTGAGGTCCTTAAACCGCAGGCAAGCTCGGCCGAGCCTCTGCTGCCGTTTAATGAGGCCTTGTCAGACGTTCTTCTGGGCACTTGGTCCAAGCCCGCTACAGGTCCGCCTGTAGATAGGAACATGGCCAGGCGCCACCGCCCGGCTCCGGGCGACCCTTGCTTCCTGTCCACCCACCCCACCCCTGAGAGCCTGGTCATCCAGGCCTCTAACTCCCAGACCGCATTCCCGACGGCTCCCCTGATAGGGAATCCAAGAGGTACGAACAGTATGGTAAAAATATGTTCTCCTCACTTAGTTTAGGGTTGCGGTAAGTCATCACTGCGTGCCTCTTGGGCCGTTACACCCACTCTCTGTAGGACACGGTCACGGACGTGCTGCCACAATGTCCGGGGGGGGTCCGGACTAAACTCACCCAAGCCCTTGTGGAGGGGCGAGATGCGGCACGGTATTCCATCCGGTGTGGGCTGGATACCACGGGTTCGCTGGGCAGGGTGATGGCAACGACGGTGGCGATTCATCGCCACGCCTGGCTAAGGTCTGCCAACTTTTCGGCTGATGTCCAAAACACCCTTACGGACATGCCGTTTAATGTCCATCGCCTCTTTGAATGGCAAGGCAGACAGTGCGCTTGAGCGCTTTAAGGACTCCAGGGGTACGGCCAAGTCCTTGGCCTCTAGGGCCCGCGCCAGCAAACTGTTGCCTTACGCCCCTTTTGTGGCCAAGGAAGGGGCGCCCCCCACACGTCCTGCCAGCCACGGCCCGCAGACTAACATCCAACGCGGTGGCCGACGTGGTCGGACGTGGTAATTGCCGTGGCGGCGGTCGGGGACAACGGCGAGGTCAGTCCATACCTACCCCTGCAGCATCCGTCTCGAAACCCTCCTAGTCCGAGCTTTCAGGCCCATGTGACGCCGGTGAGGGCCAGGGTTCGCCATCACCTTCTCCACTGGCGCACCGTCACATCGGACAGGTGGGTGCTGCAAATCGTCTGAAGGGGCTACTCCCTCCCCTTCGAGGCGACCCCTCCAGCCATCCCACCGCAGTACCACCGCGTGTAGGGGGATCGCTTGAATCTTCTGCGAGAGGAAGTTCGGCCCTCTTGGCCAAGGGGGCCACCGAGCGCCTTCCTGGACCAGAAGTAGGGTGTGGTAGTTACTCCCACTACTTTCTGGTTCCCAAGAAGGGCAAAGGGGGCCTACGCCCTATCTTGGACCTGCGGAACGTCAACGGCTTCCTCTGGAAGGAGAAGCTATCTTTGGCTCAGGTCTAAGGTGCCCTGGACCCAGGAGACTGGATGGTAGCGTTGGACTTACAGGACGCTTATTTTCACATCCCCGTCCTGCTGGCCCACCAGTGTTACCTGCGGTTTACGGTAGGCCACGAGCACTTTCAGTTTACTGTGCTCCCCTTCTGCCTTACCAGCGCCCCACGGGTTTTCACGAAAGTGATGGCGGTGGTCGCAGCTCATCTGCGCAGGTTAGGGGTTCCGGTCTTCCCCTACCTCGACGACTGGTTGTTGAAGGCGGGCTCGCCCCAGTAAGTCGTCTGCCACCTCCAGACGACGGCCGACCTCCTGCACCTGCTGGGGTGCTCCATCAATGTGCATAAGTCACACCTGTGTCCCTCTCAGAAGCTCCTCTTCATCGGAGCGGTTCTAGACTCGGCGCAGTTTCGGTTTGATCCTCCCGAACAGCGGGTTCGGGATATTCAGGCTCTGATTCCGATCTTTTCAGCCGTTATCCCGAGTCTCGGTCAGGTTGACGCTGCGGCTTCTGGGGCTGATGGCCTCCTGCATCTTTCTGTTGCATCACGCCCGGTGGCGGATGCGGGCTCTGCAGTGGGACCTGAAGTTTCAGTGGGCCCAGCATCAGGGAAACTTGTCCGACCATGTCTTGATCTCGGAGGGCACTGCAAGACAGTTGCAGAGGTGGCTCACAGACCGAGATTGGGTCAGCGGCAGATCCCTCACCCTACCCCAGCCGGAACACGTAGTTGTGACGGACGCGTCCCTCCAGGGCTGGGGGGGGCCACTTGGGAGAGGCGGATATCAAAGGCCTCTGGTCTCCGGCGGAGTCCCGGCTCCACTTAAACCTTCTGGAGCTGCGGGGGATCCGGCTTGCACTGAAGGCATTCCTCCCCTCTGTCCGGGGGGGTGTAGTGCAGGTGTTCACGGACAACACCACCGCCATGTGGTACTCCAACATCAGGGCGGGGTGGGGTCGTGGACCTTCTGCGTCTGGCAATGGCTGGAACATCAGGGCGTAACCCTGGTGATTCAACACCTGGCAGGTTCACTGAACGCCAGGGCGGACGAACTCAGCCGCCGGTGCATGATGGATCGCGAATGGCGTCTGAACTCGGACGTGGCGCAAGGTCTCTTTCTGCAGTGGGGAGAGCTTTGGTTAGATCTATTCGCCACCGAAGAGTTCTGCGCGTTGGAATTTCCAAGGCGGCACTCACTCGGAGACGCTTTTCGTCGTGAGTGGAGTTGTGGTCTGTTATACGCCTTTCCGCCTATACCACTTCTCCCGAGAGTGCTAAAGAACATCAAGCTCGACCGGGCCCAAGTCATCCTTGTGGTTCGGGACTGGGCACAAAGGTACTGGTATCCCGAGCTACTCAGCATGTTTCTCGATCCCCTGATTCCTCTGCCTCTTCAGGAGGACCTTCTGTTGCAGCAGCAGGGGACGGTCCTCCACCCAAACCTGTCCTGTCTCCACCTCCATGCGTGGAGATTGAGAGGCGACTGTTGAGGCCATTTGACTTGCCTCCTGAAGTCTGCAATGTAATTCTGGCAGCCAAGCGTCCCTCTACGAAGTCTGTATACACCTGCAGGTGGAACAAATTTGTGGCATGGTGCACAGCAAAGGCTGTGGATCCTCCCTCTGCACCTCTTTATGAGGTTCTCCTCTTTCTTCTTTCTCTTGCCCAGCAGGGCTCTGCTCTGGGCACTATCAAGAGCTACCTTTCTTCCCTTCCCGCCTTCTTAAGGCTACCTGATCAGCCTTCTTTGTTCAAGTCCCCGATTGTAAATAGGTGCTTGAAGGGCATCACTCATATGTTTCCCCCTGTTCCTTTCGTGATGCCTCAGTGGAACTTGAACCTGGTTCTGACTTACCTGATGTGTGCTCCTTTTGAGCCGCTTCATAACTGTCCTCTCCGTCTTCTTACTCTTAAAACTGCTTTCCTGGTTGCCATCACCTCTGCCAGGAGGGTGAGTGAGCTCCAGGCTCTTTCCTCCAAGCCTCCTTTACTTTCTGTCCATTCGGACAAGGTTGTGTTGCGGACAAGACCCTCTTTCCTGCCCAAGGTAGTCACAGCCTTCCACATCGGGCAGTCCATCACCTTGCCCACCTTCTTTCCGCCTCTGCATCCCTCGAAAGAGGAAGAGGGGCTCCACCGTCTGGACCCAAAACGTGCGCTCTCATTCTATTTGGATCGCACACGCCAGTTCTGTGTGGATGACCAACTCTATGGTGGTTATGTGGGCGCCAAGAAAGGTCAGGCGGTGCACGAGCGGACCATCTCTTGGTGGGTCGTGTTGTGCATCAAGGTACGCTACTCCTTGGCTAGAAAGAATCATCCTGTTGGGCTGAGAGCCCATTCCACTCGGGCCACGGCAGCTACTACTGCCCTGGGTCGGGGAGTCCCCTTGCAGGACATCTGTTAGGCAGCTACGTGGGCCTCACTGCACACGTTTGCAAGACACTACTGCCTGGACAGCCAAGTCCGGAGAGATGGCTTCTTTGGCCGTTCCGTTCTCCAGGACTTTCTAGTGTGATCATTGGTTCGCAGACCCACCACCGGGGTTGGTATTGCTGCGGTATCTATTCTAAGGTAAGGAATCTAATACTAACCTGTTTCTTTCAGATGCACAAGCTACTTACCTTCAGTAACGATATATCTGTAAGAAACAGTAGTTAGTATTATTCCATCACTACTTTCTGGTACCCAAAAAGGGCAAAGGGGGCCTACGCCCTATCTTGGACCCGGGACTGTCAACAGCTTCCTCTGGAAGTAGAAGTTCAAGATGGTGACACTGGCTCAGGTCTTAGCTGCCCTGGACCCAGGAGACTGGATGGTAGCATTGGACTTGCAGGACGCCTATTTTCATATCCCCGTCCTGCCGGCCCACCGGCGTTACCAGCTGTTCACGGTAGGCCATGAGCACTTTTAGTTTACCGTGCTCCCCTTCGGCCTTACCAGCGCCCCACGGGTGTTCACGAAAGTGATGGCGGTGGTTGCAGCTCATCTGCGCAGGTTAGGGGTTTCAGCCTTCCCCTACCTCGACGACTGGTTGTTGAAGGCGGGCTCTCCCCAGACAGTCGTCAACCACCTCCAGACTACTGCCGATCTCCTGCACCTGCTGGGGTTCTCCATCAATGAGCCGAAGTCAAACCTGTGTCCCTCTCAGAAGCTCCTCTTCATCGGAGCGGTTCTAGACTCGGCACAGTTTCTGGTTTAACCTCCCGAACAACGGGTTCGGGATATTCAGGCTCTGATTCCGATCTTTCAGCTGTTATCCTGAGTCTCGGTCAGGTTGACGCTGCGGCTACTGGGGCTGATGGCCTCCTGCATCCTTCTGGTGCATCACGCCAGGTGGCGGATGCGGGCTCTGCAGTGGGACCTGAAGTTTCAGTGAGCCCAGCATCAGGGCAACTTGTCCGACCATGTCTTGATCTCGGAGGGCACTGCAAGACAGTTGCAGTGGTGGCTCACGGACCGCGATTGGGTCAGCGGCAGATCCCTCTCCCTACCCCAACAGGAGCACGTAGTTGTGACGGACGCGTCCCTCCAGGGCTGGGGGGCCACATGGGAGAGGCGGAGATCAGAGGCCTCTGGTCTCCGGCAGAGTCCCGGTTCCACAACAACCTTCTGGAGCTGCGGGCGATCCAGCTTGCACTGAAGGCATTCCTCCCTTCTGTCCGGTGGAGTGTAGTGCAGGTGTTCACGGACAACACCACTGCCATGTAGTACTGCAACAAACAGGGCGGGTGGGGTCATGGACCCTATGCCAGGAGGCTCTGCGCCTCTGGCAGTGGCTGGAACATCAGGTCGTGACCCTGGTGGTTCAACACCTGGCAGGTTCCCTGAACGCCAGGGCGGAGGAACTCAGCCGTCGGTGCATGATGGATCACGAATGGTGTCTGAACTCTGACGTGGCGCAAGGCCTCTTTCAGCAGTGGGGAGAGCCTTGGTTAGATCTATTCGCCACAGGGGAGAACGCGCAATGTCATCAGTTCTGCGCATTGGAATTTCCAAGGCGGCACTCGCTCGGAGACGCTTTTCGTCGCGAGTGGAGCTGCATTCTGTTGTACGCCTTTCCGCCTATACCACTTCTGCCCAGAGTGCTGAAGAAGATCAGGCGCGACAGGGCCCAGGTCATCCTTGTGGCTCCAGACTGGGCACGAAGATACTGGTATCCCGAGCTACTCAGCATGTCTGTCGCTCCCCCGATTCGTCTGCCTCTTCAGGAGGACCTACGGTCGCAGCAGCAGGGGACGGTCCTCCACCTGAACCTGTCCAGTCTCCACCTCCATGCTTGGAGATTGAGCGGCGACAGTTGAGGCCATTTGACTTGCCTCCTGAAGTTTGTAATGGGATTCTCGCAGCCAAGTCGGTATACGCCTGCAGATGGAACAGATTTGTGGCATGGTGCACAGCAAAGGCTGTGGATCCACTCTGCCCCCTTCCTGAGGTTCTCCTCTTCCTTCTTTCTCTTGCCAAGCAGCGCTCTGCTCTGGGCACTATCAAGAGCTACCTTTCTGCCCTTTCCGCCTTCTTAAGGCTACCTGATCAGCCTTCTTTGTTCTTGTCCCCGATTGTAAATAGGATTTTGAAGGGCATCACTCATATGTTTCCACCTGTTCCTTTCGTGATGCCTCAGTGGGACTTGAACCTGGTTCTGACTTACCTGATGTGTGCTCCTTTTGAGCCGCTTCATAACTGTCCTCTCTGTCTTCATACTCTTAAGACTGCTTTCCTGGTTGCCATCACCTCTGCCAGGAGGGTGAGTGAGCTCCAGGCTCTTTCCTCCAAGCCTCCTGTACTTTCTGTCCATTCGGACAAGGTTGTGTTGCGGACAAGACCCTCTTTCCTGGCCAAGGTAGTCATAGCCTTCCACATCGGGCAGTCATCACCTTGCCCACCTTCTTTCCCCCTCCGCATCCCTTGAAAGAGGAAGAGAGGCTCCACCGTCTGGACCCAAAATGTGCGCTCTTCTATCTGAATCGCACACGCCAGTTCCCGGTGGCTGACCAACTCTTTGTCGGTTACGTGGGCGCTAAGAAGGGACGGGCGGTGCACAAACGGACCATCTCTCGGTGGGTCGTGTTGTGTATCAAGGCATGCTACTCTTTGGCTAAGAAGGAGCCTCCTGTTGGGTTGAGGGCCCATTCCACTCGGGCCACGGTGGCTACTACTGCCCTGGGCCGGGGAGTCCCCTTGCAGGATATCTGTCAGGCAGCTATGTGGGCCTCGCTGCACACGTTCGCAAGACACTACTGCCTGGACAGCCAAGTCCGGAGGGATGGCTTCTTTGGCCGTTCCGTCCTCCAGGACTTTCTGGTGTGATTATTGGTTTGCAGACCCACCACCGGGGTTGTTATTGCTGGGGTATCCATTCTAAGGTAAGGAATCTAATACTAACATGTTTCTTTCAGATGCACAAGCTACTTACCTTCGGTAACGATATATCTGTAAGAAACAGTAGTTAGTATTGGATTCCTTACCGCCCACCTATCCTCCCCGTTCTGCGAACCGATATCTAGGGTTAAGGTCATCCCCTTTCAGGGCCCTAGTTTCTTGGCACCAGTGTCGGTTTTTATCGTGGCTCTGCGTTTCTGGCGCGGAAAAGCTGTGTATAATAACTGATCACAGCGCGCGAGGGCGGCGTCATCGCGGCGCCGACGGCGGACGCGGAGCCTCAGACGACGCCTACCGACTCGCAAGGGTACTGCTATGCAAAAGTTTCCGGATCCAGTCTGAGGCCTGGGGATAATCTAAGGTAAGGAATCTAATACTAACTACTGTTTCTTACAGATATATCGTTACCGAAGGTAAGTAACATGTGCGACTGCACTTACATAACTGGAGAATCCACTCTGGGGTTTGTAGGTTTGTCTTGCTCATGCATCGGCAACCTAACACTTATAACCAAGCACCCTGCCCTCAGGACTGAAGAGCCTACCATAGGGGTGAGTTATAGGTTTTAAGTGTAGTGACCTCAGAAATAAGGAATCTTAGATCTGTCATGAGAGGTGCAAGCCCCAACTCACACAGGCTGTAATGGCAGGCCTGTAGTCACAGTTTAAGTGGACTCCCATAGGTGGCACAATATATCCTGCAGCTAATGGGTGACGCCTGGTGTACCTATGCCCTTGGTAACCTAGTGCCATATACTAGGGACTTACAAGGGTACACCAGTAGCCAATTGTGGATGTACGAAAGTACTTACCATGGTCATATTAGTAAGAAAGCAGAGTGACTGGGTTGTTCATTAGCAGCATCCCAGTCAGGCTAAGTCAAAACACACTGACACCAGGCAAAAAGTATGGGTAACCATACTAGAAGGATCCTACCTTCCTACATTACTCCACTATTCTCTGAGGTATTGGCCGTAACTTACAGTCCTCAATCCAACCAGTACAATGGGCAGCTCACTTTTGCTCGATTTTCTCCTTTGCCAACTCAGAACAGGGAATAACCACCCACTAAGCATCGGAAGCACTAATAGACATAGTATTTAACCATGAAGAGGTACTGAAGGCCATTTATAATGGAAAGGCCCCGGCCCCATGAGTTACCTATGGGTACCTAGAAGTCACACCCTGTACTCTGGGCCCTGAATGAATGAAAAGCAATTTATAACGCGCAACTTTGCCCAACGGGCGTCAAGGCGCCTAACCAAACATTGTCCAGAATCCGAGAACATGCTACTGATAGGCCTCGATGAAAAGCCGCGTTTTTAATGCTTTCTTAAAAAGGGCCATAGAGGGTTGTGCTTTTAACTCGGAAGGGAGGTCATTCCACAGTTTAGGGGCCATAGAGGAGAAAGCCCTTCCACCCCATCTGACTCTGTTTGTTCGAGAGACAGATAAGAGATTCTTAGAGGCAGAACGAAGGCTTCTGCTAGAGGTGTAGGGGACAAGAAGGGAGCCAATGGCTTCTGAACCTCCACCTTTTAGGGCACTGAAGACCAGGCATAGAATTTTAAAAGTGATCCTAAGATGGATCGGGAGCCAATGCAGACTCTTCCTGGCGAGAGTAGCAGAGAAGCTGTTAGGGGCGCCCAGGACAAATTTGGCAGACGCGTTCTGACCGGTCTGAAGACGAAGAATCAGGCTCTTATTTCTTCCCACGTACAGGGTGTTACAGTAATCCAGCCGTGATGCCACAGGGCCACCACGGTCTGTTTGCGAGCTTGGGGGGGGAGAGATAATGGGCTATTTTCCTAAAAATCTTAATGACTCCCCAACAAGTGGACACAGTATGGTTAACCTGCTGCGTCATGGCCAGTGAAGTATCAATAATCACGCCCAGATTACGGGCTGATTTTACAGGCATAGGACATATTCCCAGGGAGGGGTGCCACCAGTCACTGGACCATATGTCTTGATCTTTGCCGAAGATCAAGACCTCGGTTTGCTCTCCGTTCAGCTTCGGTGAGTTTAGAATCATCCATTCAGAAACTGCCTGCATGCAGTTCCTGAAGCTGATCTCGGAGGTACTCACCGAGTAGCCCTGCTGCTAACTAATGTCTTTAATGTGGCAGGAGCTCCCCCATCCTGGTCGATCTCCCTTATCATAGCCATCTTTAAGAAGGGATCAAGGGACAACCCTCCAAATGCTATCGCCTGAGCTCTTTACTCAACTCTTCTGCCAAATTGATGGGTAGAGCGCTTTTGAGAGATTACAAAAGTGGGCCAATGATAATGAAATTCTTTCGAATGCCCAATATGGGTTCAGGAAAGGTCTGTGGACGGTTGAGAAATCGCTCCTGATTGAGAAATATTGTCTGGCTAAGGAAGGGGTATTATATATTTGCTTCCTTGAACTTAGCTGTTCATTTGACTTAGTCAACCACATCAGTCAGTGGGAGTGAATGGATAAGTTGGGGGCACCCAAAGAGATCATTTCACTCCTGGCTCATTTATATAGCAATCTAACAGCTAAGGTTCACTTTGGAGCTAGCTGGGAATTAACTCCATTCTTTATCATTGGAAGAGTTGTGAAGCAGGGGTGCCTATTTACACCCTTCCTCTTCTCCTTTTACATCAATGGAGTGGTACAATCGCTTCAGGCGCAGAGATCTCCAGTTTTGGGAGATGGCAAATCCCAATCTTGTTGCACGCCGATGATGATGACTCACTCTACGCTTCCCAGCCGAGTGGTCGCTCCCTTTGGCTCCGGTATCGTTTTATAACGCTTTGTGCTGCTAACTGTGTGGAATCAATTGCCTGCTGTGCGCTTTGTATGCCGCTTTGCATATTTTGAGATTTTACATTGCCAGCGCGACTTTGCTGCTCTTTTTAGCCTATTCCCCCAAGCGCCCTCCATTTTGTTGTTGTTGTCCTCATACCTAGCCTGCCCCGCCTCCCAGCTGAGACGCCCTCCCACAGACTTGAACAGCGCTCCGTTACCTGGAAGCGCCGTGACTCACTCTACGCTTCCCAGCCGAGTGGTCGCTCCCTTTGGCTCCGGTATCGTTTTATAACGCTTTGTGCTGCTAACTGTGTGGAATCAATTGCCTGCTGTGCGCTTTGTATGCCGCTTTGCATATTTTGAGATTTTACATTGCCAGCGCGACTTTGCTGCTCTTTTTAGCCTATTCCCCCAAGCGCCCTCCATTTTGTTGTTGTTGTCCTCATACCTAGCCCGCCCCGCCTCCCAGCTGAGACGCCCTCCCACAGACTTGAACAGCGCTCCGTTACCTGGAAGCGCTGTGACTCACTCTACGCTTCCCAGCCGAGTGGTCGCTCCCTTTGGCTCCGGTATCGTTTTATAACGCTTTGTGCTGCTAACTGTGTGGAATCAATTGCCTGCTGTGCGCTTTGTATGCTGCTTTGCATATTTTGAGATTTTACATTGCCAGCGCGACTTTGCTGCTCTTTTTAGCCTATTCCCCCAAGCGCCCTCCATTTTGTTGTTGTTGTCCTCATACCTAGCCCGCCCCGCCTCCCAGCTGAGACGCCCTCCCACAGACTTGAACAGCGCTCCGTTACCTGGAAGCGCCGTGACTCACTCTACGCTTCCCAGCCGAGTGGTCGCTCCCTTTGGCTCCGGTATCGTTTTATAACGCTTTGTGCTGCTAACTGTGTGGAATCAATTGCCTGCTGTGCGCTTTGTATGCCGCTTTGCATATTTTGAGATTTTACATTGCCAGCGCGACTTTGCTGCTCTTTTTAGCCTATTCCCCCAAGCGCCCTCCATTTTGTTGTTGTTGTCCTCATACCTAGCCCGCCCCGCCTCCCAGCTGAGACGCCCTCGCCCCTCCCCCTCTACCACCCATATATGACAGGAGTTCCCGCGCGCAGCGTTCACGCGCAGCGTTCACGCGCAGCGTCCGCGCCCATCCCGCGCCGAAGGTGCGCCAAAGGTAAGCCCGTCTACGCCCGGACCGCGCCCAGCGCCAGACCCCCTGGCCCCCGTCCCTCCCAGCCCCCCCGCATTACCTACGATGCCGCTACCCTCCTAGCCCTTAACCCCAGTCGCGCCCCCAACTGCGTCCAAGCCGCCCCTGGACACACCCATGGACCTTTCTCCTGCTACTCCTGCAAATTCATCGGCACCGACAACACCTCCGCTACGACCACAACACAGACTCCCGACCCTAACCACCTACAGTGCATCCTTCTCAACACTCGATCGGTCCACAGACACGCCATTGACCTATGGAATCTACTAGACACCATCTCTCCAGACGTCGCCTTCCTAACAGAAACTTGGATGAACGCTTCCTCCGCCCCAGACATCACCATTGCCATCCCTGAAGACTATAAGATCACACGCAAGGACCGTACCGGCCACACAGGAGGAGGAATCGCTATCGTCCATAAGAAATCAATCCGCATCTCAACCAGCTCTGACGCCAACCTCGCTAACTCCGAACACCTTCACTTCCAGATCCACATCGACCCCAAAACCACACTCAGAGGCACCCTCCTCTACAGACCACCAGGACCCCGCGCAAAATTCAGTGAAGACATCACGGACTTCATCACCCCACACGCGCTCCCCTCCAAAGACTACATCCTTCTGGGAGACCTCAACTTTCGCCTTGAAAAGATCAACGACCGCAACACCGCCACCCTCTTAGACAACCTCGCCAACCTCGGACTTAAACAACTAGTCACTTCCCCCACCCACATCGCAGGTCACACACTCGACCCCATCTTCACCTCCAGCAATCATGTCTCCTTCAGCCACACTACGGATCTCCTCTGGACTGACCACAGCTGCGTTCACTTCACCTACAACAAACCAAAACCCACCATCCACCTCCAACCTACTCTGCAAAGAAACTGGAACAAAATCACCACGGACCAGATCTCCGCATCGCTCCTTCTAAACACCCCAGCCCACTCTTCTAACGCAAACGAAGCCGCCTCCAACCTCACCCTATGGTTATCCAACACCGCCGACACCTTAGCACCACTGAAAAAACGTCAAAGCAAACCTGGCAGCAAGAAGGCCTCATGGTTCAACGATGATCTTAAGAAGTCCAAGAAACTCTGCCGCTCCCTTGAAAAGGCCTGGAAAAAAGACCCAACCACTAGCACCAAGGACGCCTTCAAAAACGCCACCCGCACTCACCACCAACTAATCCGAAAGGCCAAGAAAACAGCATTCAAGGATCGACTTGACAACAACGCCCACAACAGCAAGGAACTTTTCAACATCGTCAAGGATTTTTCCAATCCCTCGGCCAACTCCAACGACATCACCCCCTCTCAAGCTCTCTGCGACTCCCTAGCCTCATTCTTCCACAACAAGATTGCAGACATCCACAACAGCTTCGACAACCAACCCGGAAACCAACCCACCCTACCATTTGCTGAACATTCTCCCCCCGTGAACACCCTTAACGACTGGAACCCAATCTCCACTGAGGACACAATCCGCCTGATGAATTCCATCCACTCAGGATCCCCCACAGACCCATGTCCTCACCACATCTTCAACAAAGCAGACTCCGTCATAGCACCGCACCTCTGAGACGTCATCAACTGCTCCTTCAACTCCGCCTCCTTCCCGGAAGACTGGAAACACGCTGAACTCACCGCCCTTCTGAAAAAACCCACAGCGGACACCACCGAACTCAAAAATTACCGCCCCATCTCGCTCCTTCCATTCCCGGCCAAAGTCATCGAGAAAGCTGTCAACAACCAGCTCGCCGCCTTCCTCGAAGCCAACAAATCCCTCGACTCCTCACAATCTGGCTTCCGAGCAAAACACAGCACTGAGACCGCCCTCATCGCAGCAACAGACGACATTCGAACTCTACTGGACAATGGAGACACAGTCGCCCTCATCCTCCTCGACCTCTCTGCAGCATTCGACACAGTCTGCCACAGCACCCTTTTACAATGCCTCAATAACATCGGAATCCAAGGAAAAGCACTTGAATGGATCACCTCGTTCCTCACCGGAAGAACCCAGAGAGTCCGCCTCCCACCATTCAAGTCCGAGGCCACCGAAGTCATCTGTGGCTTACCACAAGGATCCTCACTCAGCCCCACCCTCTTCAACGTATACATGAGCCCCCTCGCGGACATCGCCCGCCAACACAACCTCAACATCATCTCTTACGCGGATGACACTCAACTAATCCTTTCTCTCACCAATGACCCCAGCACCGCCAAAACTAACCTACACGAAGGAATGAAAGAAGTTGCCGAATGGATGAAACAAAGCCGTCTGAAACTGAACTCAGACAAAACAGAAGTCCTCATCTTAGGTACATCCCCCTCTGCATGGGACGACTCCTGGTGGCCGGAAGCCCTCGGAAAAGCACCCATCCCGACAGACCACGCACGGAACCTAGGCGTCATCCTGGATTCTTCACTCTCAATGAACAGACAAGTCAGCGCCGTATCCTCTTCCTGCTTCAACATTCTTCGCATGCTCAGAAAAACATTTCGCTGGATCCCCACCGAAACAAGGAAAACAGTCACCCACGCTCTGGTCACGAGCCGACTGGACTACGGAAACACCCTCTACGCAGGCACTACCGCTAAACTCCAGAAGAAACTCCAACGAATCCAAAACGCCTCAGCCAGGATCATATTAGACATCCCACGCAACGAACACATCTCTGGTCACCTTAAAGACCTCCACTGGCTACCCGTCAATAAGAGGATCACTTTCCGACTGCTAACCCACGCACACAAATCACTCTACGACATCGGACCAGAATGCCTCAACTCACGACTGTCCTTCTACACCCCCTCCCGCCAACTACGTTCTTCCAGCCAAGCCCTCGCCACTGTACCTCGCATCAACAAGACCACCATGGGAGGCAGATCCTTCTCATACCTGGCTGCTAAAACATGGAACTCACTCCCCGATTACCTTCGCCTTACCCAGAACCACCTAGCATTCAGAAAGCAACTTAAAACGTGGATATTTGACAAGTAATCCTCCTCCCCTTTCTAAGCGCCTTGAGACCCTCTGGGTATGTAGTGCGCTATATAAATTCTCTGACTTGACTTGACTACTAGCTCTCACACCCAACAGCCTGCAGGCTCTTATCAATTCCTTTGCAGACTACATAGAGAGAAAGGGTATGTGAATAAACATCACCAAAATGTAAACTGTGAGCTATGGATGACCCAGGGTTAAACCTAGCCCCTTTAACATCAAGTGAAAGAAACTGCAAAGCACCAATGTTTTCAGCCATTTGGGGATTCAGATATCCTCAAACTTAGACTGGAATCGTCACAAAGAGGCATGCGCCTCTAACACGATCAGGAAGAATGAAGGTCTGGTTAGCAGTATCTCTAAGTTAGGTACACAGCATAAAACAGTCTTTACAGGACTTGGGACAGGGATAAAGTGACCTCTGGGCACTGACTATTCGCTGACTATTCCAATAGGGATTTAAGGGGGTTTGTAACTATGGCCTGCCAAGAGAAAAGCGCCCGCTCTGATAAACACAAGTTCTTGGTGGGACATTACTTAGTTTTAAATAATGAATCCAGTTGTAAGCTGCACCTTACACTCAGTCACAACACTTATCACAGGTACCTTTTAGCACGTTTCCGTCTCCTCATTTTTCGCTGTAAATTCGAATTCCCACGGAAAGCAGGGTGGGGGACCATCATTTTGAAATGCTCACTTGATAAGCTGTCGGTTCAATCTACCCAGTGTGTTAAACTTTTATGTAGGTTTTATCTTAAAGCCATTTTTTAAAAGAAATAATCGTAGATCATCATTATGCGTGCAAGTATTTGTACGATTTGAGAGATGTGAAAGTCTGCTTCAGAGTCGCTTTTCTTCTTTCCACTGTGCTCCATCTTAAGGACTCATTAAGTGACACAGGAAATGTAATAAACTAGCCCATCAGCCATAATACTAAATATATGACCCATATTGAGTCTTCAAACATGGCTGATTAGCGCTTCCCCATATAACAGATATTTATTTTATCAAGTCAACAGTTCTATGTATTTTTAATGTGTTTATATCTGTGATCTACAACATGAAATTGGATATTTTTTATTGAATTGTGTGGAACTCAGTGATGCTTTTGTGACTCTTTTTCACGAGTCGAATAAACTTGTATGATTATGACGAGGCCTTCAAGAAACTACCCTCAACATTCCAAAAGTTACAGAAAATTTGCCAGAAGCAGCAGGCACTGCTAGGTCATTGTTTGCCCACTTGACTTTGGTTCAATCCCAGAGTTTTTAAAAAGTTGATGTTGTGGGAGGTAGTTAATCTTCATCATCGGATCTGTATTGGTACTCAGATTACTGTTGATCAGCAACCTTGCCCCTGTTCTTCAGGCCAGTTCACTATCCTTGCCCTTTTGCAAGGATAGTGTTTTTTTGTCAAGTGAGAGAAGTACTAAGTCACCCCTTCTCACTGTTTAATTAGCGGTGTTGGATAACATCTTCAAGTATTGCTGCCTTCATAGCAGCCGAGACACATCTAGTTGATAGTGACTCCTTGTTAGTCAAAACTAAAAACCTGCTGAGACATTTCTGTGCCTCATGGAAATGTTGGTGGGTTTCCAGGAAGATTCCTTGTACCCAATACTGCCACAAATGATTCCTGCTGTGTTTGTGACAGCAATAGAAATAGTTGCATGCTAGTCTAAAACGGAGAATGTATCTACCTCAATCTTTCTTTCAACTGTTATGTCTTCTCTGTACAACTTTCTGAAAATGGAACCATTCTCTCCTTTGTCGTCTAGTTCTAATGGTGATGACTGTTGACAGATAGCAAGGTTGGGGTGCTCATGAAGAGCATGAAAATAAACGGCATATGCTTCTCATAGAAGAAGATAACGATATTTTTTATTTGAGAGCCGCTGTTTAGCTATCTCTGATAGTGTTTTTCCCTCAGATACTGGCATAGCATGTGCAAGTCCTGATGGACAGCACAGTTGAATGTTGTATCTCAAAACACAGGAGCTTATTCTCCAAACTCTGAGGAGACCATGCGTCTCAGAGAGCATAGACTGTAGACAGAGTAAAATGTTTGTGGAAATGGAACATAACAACTGATCAACTAAGCCCAATTCCCTAATGCAAATTCAGAGTGGTTGCTACTTTGAGGTGATGGAACTCACCTTTCAAGTGTTTTGTAATCAATCAATAACGGTTTTTGCAATCATATTAACAGAAAAAGCCCGAGTTTTATTTTTTTTGGGATCCTACTTCACCAACCTCATTGGGGTGAGAGAGGAGCACCCTCTCTCTGTATTGGACATTTAATCTTTGCTAGACATCCTATTGCTGAAAGTCAATCGGAAAATAAGGTTGCACAAGGCTCTTGATTTGTTTTGGCTTGGTTTGGGTCAGGCGAAAAACTACTACTTTGTGCACTGGTTAGGTTATTTTCACTGAAAAGCAATTTCCTTTTGCAGAAACAGAAGTGAGCGGTTGTACTCGTATCGATCTACAATGGACGTTAAAGTATAACTTTAGCACTTTCTGTAAAATTCTGTGACATATCTGATGTATTTTTATTTGCTAGGCATCTATCCTCTTGGATAATCTGTTACAGTAGGGGCGGCTAGGTTTGATTTTTAGTGGAGGAATAATTTCTGGGATCTTCCAGAGGGTTAAACCATACAGTCACTCTATTTGTAGTATTTGATCTTAAAAGTAAAACATGTAAATCAGGAACTGAAACCGTACTATTCCCTAACCAATTGAGTACAAAGAAGAACAATTGTATGAGTAAGACCTCACCAGAATGTTAAACGTTTGTTAAGGGACACAGGTGTTTTATTCGACATTCTGTTTAAATTAACATATGTTTTTCCAGATGAACAGGTGTCGCTTTTGATTAGTTAATGTTATAAGGCTTTCTGATCGGTTAATATTCAACAGTGGGAGAGTAAAGATCGGTGCTAGTCTATGGGAAGTGGAAGATTGTGTTCCAACTGCTTTTTAATTTCTGGTTAGTGCATTGGATAAAGCTAAGTAGTTTGTTCTGTTCAGCAGGTTTATACTTGGGCTTGGTGTCAGATGGGAGCAGAAATTCTCCAGTGGGCCAAGGCAGGAAATAGTGACCAGGGAGGGCTCCATGGAGCAGAATTAGATACATTTGTGGTCCTGCTGACACCCTCAGTTTGGACTCCAGAAAGACCAACCATGAAATCTGTACTTGCTAAATACACTTCACCCTGTAAGCCCTTGGCCTCCTCTAGCTCCTGGTTCTCTGTACAGTCACACTTTGACTTTTGCATTGCATTTGGGGTGTGAGTTATGGTTTCTTCAGTTCTTCATAACTAGCTAAATTTAAAGGATTTTTCATGTTTGTTTCGAACCATGGCTTGATTTTTTTAACAGAATTTCCAAGGTTTTAACTATATGTTAATGTCTTATGAGTAGAAGAAACTAACTTACAGTAAAAAAAGTGTTCTTTTTATGGTGACCCCGCTTGTATGAAAGTGCTTGCCAGTTAGTTGGCACAAGGTTTTTAGCTCCTGAAAAAAAAAACTAAAAATGCAGAAGAAATTTCCTATGTCACTCAGTTTATGTATACCTGTTTAGAAAAACGTCAGCCCAACATAATGTAGTACTTCTGAATAAATGATCAGCTGTTTGTTACATTTAATCATATAAGTTGCTCAAACAAGTTAATGTTTCTGTGACTGCTCAGTTTCATATGCAGCGTCTGCAAGGCAACAATTTTCTTTTTCCTAGATATTAAAATGTTTCTGCCAAAATTGACCAAGAAGTTTAATAATCATTATTTTGACTTTATGAGATAACATTTGTAGTTCTAATATATTAAAATTAGATTTCCCGATAAAAATTTACAACTTTACAGCTGCCATTTTATAGAAAACTATCAGGACACTGACTCCTTGTAGGAAGGTGGATACCTGACTATGGTTACCTCAGATTTATTGCCTAGTGTTTAGCTGGTTTTCGACTTAGTTGGCCTGGGATCCTGCTAATCAGGGTCCCAGGATATCTGCTCTCTCTGTAAAATGGACTCCATGTACCCTAGGTACATCTCCAATTGGATATTGGGTCACCTTATCAGCCCCTGTACAGTGTACTATAGGTACCCAGGGCATAGGTGCATCCAAGGCCTACCAGGGGCTGCAGCATATCTTGCCACCCCTGGCTGGCCATCCAAAATGACACAACTGGCTGATCACTCAGCTGGGGCAAGGTGGTGTAATCACCCCTTGCTTAGATATAGTATAACTATATCTAAACCTATATCTGGACCCATATACACCTATAAGGCACTCCTATGGCAGGCCTTAACAATCCTGGAGGCAGAGTGCTTGGTTTTATGTGAGATGGTGCTCTAGCATGAGCTGAGCCGGTCTGCAGCTTTCGGAACCAAGTCCCTTAGCTGTTCTGGGATATTGCCATACCATATACTCTTAAGTGCATTATAATCCTCGGGGTTACTTGCTAGCTTTGGTTTGGCTTTATCAAAACATGTCGTGTAAGGTGTCATACGCTTTGGAATACTACCCCCTCGCCAGTTCTGGCGACGGGGATAGCATTCCACCCTTCTAGAGGGAGAAGACATGTTACTTTGCTTAAACGCGGTTAAATCTAACCAGAGCCTCAGCATCACAAAATGGATGCTGCTGCCACCGACACAAGTCTGGCCTCCTGCTGCTGACCGAAACTCCGGCAGGGGAGGCCTAGACAAATGGTATCCTGTCACAGGGAGGTGTTACACGACAGGAGATAGTGGATTGGGGCAGGGAGGGCTGAATGAAACTAGACACTGCCTGGGGCGCACAAGGCGTCCCATGCATAGTCAAGTTCAAACCGGTGCTGGGGCTCCCCAGCCCCAGCTCTGGCGCGAAACTGGACAAAGGGAAAGGGGTGTAACCACCCCCTTCCTGGGTCCCACCCATAGGAGGGACCTAGCAGGATATCCAGCCCCTTGATTTGGAATAAAGGTAGGAGCTGTGCCCATAGAAGAGAGATCATCCTGACTGAAACTTTGAAACGAAACTCTGGACCCTTCGACATCCTACTACTCGTAGAAGACTGAAGAATCTCCCTTGTGGTCAAGATGTGGCCACCCTGTGCAAGCAGGCACCATCAGCGCATCAAGACTTTCTTTGCTGTTGCTCCCGCCGGAGCTCAAACGACAGAGACAGACAAGAACTGGACTCCCAGACTTCCAACAGCCCGATCCACAGTCCTAGCAAAGCTTAGACCCGTGGAGGCGACGTGAGACGTGGGACCGGCCATCTTGAAAAGTCGACGAAGTGCTTCCTGTGCAGCTCCCAAGGCTCCCTCGACGCTGTGCTTTGGGGTTTGAGAAGCCCCAGCCCCGAGCAGCCTGTGCTCCAAAGACCACCTCTCCACACTTTCCGAGTGCTGCCTGGGGCCCTTTTGCACTTTTCCTGCTCGACACGTTGTCCGGTCGCTTGCCCGTTGGCTAGTGGCCTCTGTGACGATGATCCATCGAAACTACACTGCTGGTCTGGTTGCTCCAGACTGGCCCCAGCTCCCCTGAAAAGGAGCCCCCGATCTGACCTTCCCGGTCCGATCAAGAAGACATCTTCGAGTCCTGCGTGGGTTGCCTTTGCCAAGGCTTGGTGACTCCAATTCGCGTACCGACACTGCCGACAGCAAGAGCCTTCGTGGGACAGCTCGTGTTCACCAGCTGGTCAACCTCGATCCTTCCTGGTCCACGTGGCAGCAGAGACAAACTATTCGACAGCTCCTGATCGCAACCAGACATTGCCTGGTTCCATCCTGGTTACATCCTGGTCACTGGCTAGTGACCCAGACTCTGTCCCCTCTGCTTTCAGGTCCTCTACATCTTTGATCCACCCTTGGATCCAACCGGACTCTTCTCTCCTGGCCGCCAACAGCATCTTTTCCTCCAGGCTCCATAGAACTTCACGACGAAACCCGACACACTTTGGCACCTATGCACCCGCTTCCTATGGGTGAGGTAACGATATAACTCCGGTGCTCCTGTAGTGGTTTACACCTCTAGTGTCCTAGTTTCAAGTGTCTAAGTTCTAGTCCAGTCGGAAGACTCCCAAAGCTATAACTTACTGATTTTTACGCACTATTGACTTGTATGGTAAACGCGGTTACCTATAGACACTGCACCCTATCCTCTGGGCCTCCTATGTCCTAACCTTCATTAGTCCAGTGTAGGCCCAGCGATTCCCAAGGCCCTAGGCCTTACCATTGTTCGTGACGTGGTTCTTATACCACTTTTTTAATATATGGTTTGAGTGGCCACCCGGCCTATCCATAATTGTGCAGCTTATTGTATGTTATACTGTGTTCTTTGTTGAACGCTTGTGCTTCTGTGCTCATAAAGAGTATAGGGGATTATTCTAGAAATAAATACATATATTTTGTAATATATAACTTGTGTGGTGTCCTTTCATTTGGTATTTGAAAGGATTGCATATGGTAAAACAGCTGGCTTCACATGCCCTCTTGAGTTTAGCCTAAGACTGCTTTTGTCCATGCTACCACTAGGATAGCTGGTCTATAAGGTTGACTTACAACCAATCACCATAAGGGTCGTTTGGGCTGGTGCAAGGTGCTCATTAGAATAGTGATCATCATATACCAGGCCAACTTCTCACACTCCTCTAGTGTGTTCTTATTCATATTCGCAGTAGAATTTCTCTCTGTTGATGCTCAAGCATGCTTGTGTTGCTGGCACTTATGTTAGTCTAAGGGTATAATTGTTTTATTACTCAAATTTGGTGCTTGGTGAGTATGCATCACTTGTTGTCTGGTAAGAGGATAAAGGCTAATTTTCAGTATTGTTTTAAAGAGCCAACCCAACACTGATGTGCTTCCACAATACTGAACTGGTTAGTAATGTGCTTATGTTAAAGTTCATGAAGGTGTTATTTTATTGGCCAGTTTGACTCATTTTTGTGCCCTGAACGAACTGATGCTTTGCCAGTACCAACTTGAGGTTTCTTTATTGCACATACTTTATACTTTTAGTCCTCCAGCTTTCTTCCTATGTAGCAGGAGCCACTGCTTAGATAACTTTATTTAGTGGTTATGGATATTAAGCTTAATTATGTTTTTTCCATACAGGTAGTGTATGCATTGTTGATGCCTGCCAGTGCTCCACTTGGGGAAGATGCAAGTGATTTTCAGTTCAACTTTCTGAAAAGTGGTGGCTTACCACTTGTATTGAGCATGCTGACGCGAAATAATTTCCTGCCAAATGCAGATCTTGAAACACGACGTGGTGCCTACCTCAATGCTCTGAAGGTCGCCAAACTGTTGCTAACAGCAATAGGCTATGGCCATGTACGAGCTGTAGCAGAAGCTTGCCAACCAGTTGGAGAAGTTGCTAGCCCAATGTCACCGGTAACCCATTTTATTTCACCTCTATACCTATTCTTTGTGTTGAGAATCAAATGATCTGTGTTGTTGATGTATAATGGACTTTGTCAACAAAGGATTTTGTTAATTGGTTTTATAATGTGGTTCACTTTAAAGGTTGTTTTTCTTTGTTTTGTGTTTTAATTATGCAGTGCTTACTACCATTAACAAAGCATTGCAGTGATTTGTGCTACTCTGGACCCCAGGGTTAGTGGTTAATCTTGTGCTTTCAAAGATCCATTCCAGGCATTTACACTAGTTTATTTGTGGTAGATTAAATTAATTGGAGTTAGGAGAGATCATTAGTGAGGATACAGGAGTTGGTATTGCCAGCCTCAAGGATATTTGGTATTTTTGATTTGCAATGGTATGATTTTCAAACGAGAAGTGTTGGGCAATTTGCTGAAATATAATACTAATAAGGCACATAGGCATGCAGTTGGGACTTTAGGGAGAAAATACACGCAGGGATAGAAGGCAAAGATGTGGGCATTCAAAAGAAAGGCAAGGGAGAAATTGGACGTTTTAGGTCAAGGTCAAATTTTCATGTAGGGTTTTAGGAAAATAGAGGAAAGCGGCTATTTGAGGTAGCATGCAATAGAAGCATTCAATAAGAGAATGCAATACTTTAGAAAGAATCCACTTGTGAAACTTCAGTTTTGAAACAAAATACAAATGGTAAATCCTCAAGCCCTAGAGAAAGTCTTCGTCATGAAAAGACAGGTGCCAACCTTTGAACTTAATGTTTTCTTTTTTGATATAACGGCATGCAATACCTTTGCAGCGTTTGGATCATCAAGTTCATTAATTAAAACAAAAAGTCCCTATTCAATAATAAGTTAGTTTACTGGCCTGTGTTTCATATTGCATACTGTATATGCGTCATCAAACTGTTGGGGGTTTATTAATCAAAAAAACAAAATAAACATCTGAAAATTTCGTGCTGTTCAAGGTGTGATCTGTTAGGTAGGCAGTACTAGAACTGTAACTCCCTTTTTATTGTACTTTAAAGGAAGATACATGTGTTTCCTTTTCGAGGCAACATATGCCAGTTTTGCATCTTGCATACCCTAATGTGAGTGTAGTTAAGGGCCTGAATTTCTTATCTCCCAAGATCTTTTTTCTCTCTTTTCTTTCAGATATGCATGCTCATGTAAGGCTAGATTTGTTGTGAGTTAAACACATCTGCTCCTAGATCCACCTGGTGTAATGCGGAGCTTGCATTAGCCAAAAACGCAATGTTTAATTGATAATTCTGTACTGTAGTTTGCCAGTGATAGTTAGCCTGCTGATCTGTTTCATCCTACCGTTTCTTTGAGAATTCAGGACTGTGTTCTTGTGTAAAACTTTCACTGATTGCATGCACTCGCAATAAAAGCTTCAAGATCTACAACATGTTTTCAACTATCTAATAATTGAATTTGCTTTTTTAGATCTTACCCACAGACCGCAGTACTTGTTTGTTGGAGACCTTTTGTTACCAATAAACATACATACATAGATAAATACATTCAGTACAGCACAGAGTGGGCTTAAGGTCAACCCCCATATGCATTTGCCTTTTGGCACTTTTTTAAAGCCATTGGCCACTTGCAGTGTCTTTAAAACCATGGCATTTTGTGGAATGTTATGTGAGGCTTTATGTAGTAGCCCCCTTTGATAATGTCTCCACCGGGCTGCCACCTCCACACCCTTTCTGTCTCTATTCTCCCTCCATTGTCTAACACCGTGAAAAGATATGGCCCCGGTTGATTCTTTCACAACCACAGTGTACTATCTGGTGACGGTTTGCTCTTAATCTGGCTTTGCGATTCAGCAAGCATTGGGAAAACCGAAATGTGAGCAAGACCATGTCGACCTGAATAATGCAAGCCAAGTGGCAGCTAGTTAATAGAGGTGGTGGGTCTCCAACTGCTCATTTCCTACCTTGTTTTTATTTTTAGGTCTCGTAGCGAAAACACAGCGCGTAAGCGCTGTGTCTCGCCAGAGATCTTTTGTTGCTGACTCTGCTTCCCAGGAGACAGTGCTGGCCGCGCGCATCTCGCAAAAGGCGTTCGGCGCAGGCCACGCGCGCGCGAACGCGCTCGCTGTGTCTGTCTCTTGGAAAGCTCCAGCGCATGCGCATACACAGTGACCCAGTCCCCACTGTCTGCTCTCCCCTGTCGCACAGATCGCTCTTCAATCATAAATCAGTGCTCCCCCGAGCCACACGCTTCCCCGGGCACATCAGACTTGCGCTTCCCCGGGCACATCAGACTTGCGCTGCTGCTTCTTACCTTCTCGTGAGAGGCTGACCTCCGGGCAGTCCTCGGTGTCGAGTTCCTGAGCTCGCCGTCCGTCTTGCGAGATCACGGGCTGAAATACTCCTCCACTTAACAAAAAAAAACAGCGGGGCATCTGTAGGGTCCCCGCCAGACGCTTGCAACCCACAGGGTGCACTCCTGGCCGCGGCCGGCATGTTTTCGGCCAAGGTTTACGTGCACTCTACTGGCCCCGTCACGGAGCCGCGGGAGGGGGCGTGGTGCGTTGCGTGCGTGAGCTTCTACAGAGACAGCTCACGTCGCGCGCCTCTTAGGTTTCGGTTTCGTTGATCTCTTTCCGTGTGATTCATCATCTTGAAAGCGCTCTGAGCCGTCTTCAAGAGTGAGTAACCCAGTGTTTGAACTTACAAAGCCACTTTTAAATTATTTAATTACTGTAGAGTTATGAAGCAGTCGGAGACTTTTTATTCGCAAATATTAACTCACATCAGACTGTCATTTTATTTTCCTCTGTACTTCATCACGGCTGCTAGTGGGAGGGGCCGAGGAATCTGAGCCCCCGAGATACAAGATGGCAGTGCTTCTCTGCTAGGGTTAACCAGCGGCAGAGACCTCCTCAATTGGTGATTTCACCTCGGTGTAGCATCTGTTCCAAGTCTCAGCCCATTGATTTCTGAGGCTCGCAGTGTGCTCTTGAGCAACGTGGTACCTCATAAATAATGAGCGTTTTGTATGAAAGGTGACGGGGGGGCATCTATGGCCACCAGCGTTGTTATTTCTGGTTTTAGATGCTCTGACTCTCGATCAGAAAGAAACCAAAGCGCGCTGGATCGGGTGTCACACGGGGATGGACGGAGAAACTGACAAATGTTATCGCATCCAAACATTGCCTTCAAATTTAAAAAAGTAATACGAGCAGAAGTGAAAATAGTGACTGTTGAATGTTAAACTCATTCTATCCGCAGTTGTTAATTTATTACTTTAATGAGCGCGGCGCCCACTAGGGACACCGCGCTCACTTTACGTTTCGCGCATGGTGGATCATCCTCCGGCCGCGATCACTCAGAGGCGCTCACAGACTTCTCCCTGGTCCGCGGAACAAACTGAATCACTGTGTGCAGCCGGTGCCGAGCGGGCTCTGTGTGCTTGTTTATTTACGTGCGTGGTTGGTTGGTCTCCGGCCCCATGACTCAAGGAGTTTACAGACCTCTCCCTGGTCCGTGGGTCAGACTCGATGCCCTCACCGGTGCCGGGTCCGCGCGTTTGCCGAGCTCCTCCCGGTTCCACGGAACTCGCCGTGTGCATCAGGTGCTGAGCTGTTTGTTGACTGGTGGGGGGTTGATCACCGGCCCCATCACCCCGGTCCTAGTGAACAGATTGACTCGCACATAAGATGAACCGCTATGTGCAGCCGAGACCCCGGAAAGAGAGGCAGAGAAAAAAAATGAGCAACACAAAGTGTCCACCCTTGTTTGGCCGCCTCCATTGTCCCCAGCCCGTCCCGCAGACGTAGACAGCAGCCACCAGCTCCGCGAAGAAAGGCCGGCCCTGCATCTGCTCCGGGCACCCACTGTGTTTGGCAGAGTCCAAACAAAAAGAGCCATTTGCTGGGTATTATGCGCCAGCACCGTCTCCCAGGTCCCTTTTTGTGTGCCCTGATATGTGTGCTAAATGAAGTCTTAATTGCATCACTTTTGAATGATAAAACAATGTTAATCAGGCAGAAGAAGTAAATATCAGTTTCCGCCGCGCCTTTACTCTTTGCTTCGCTACTTGTTTTGCAAAGAAATTACATAAAAGCCAGCATAAGGATCACGATCCCCAAAGGAAAAAAAACAGGGAGGGTACATGGGTTGGCACACGCTACCTACACCAAGGGGCAAAATGTACGGAAACAAAGGGCCGAAAGCCAAAGCCCCCCTGGTAGTGGCAAACTCACCCTCTTCCTACTCCACAGCATAAGATACCCACCCCAGCATGCTCATATCTCACTCAGAGGAGCCCCTCACTCGAAGCATAAAAGCACCAGCGAGGCTGTGGACTTTAAGGTGGTGTCAGCACAGTAGCATGTTGCAGGCAGACCTCGCAAACACTCGCATGCAGGCCGTCGAGTGCAGGACAGACTGCAGAGATATATCCCCCACCCAGAAACTCAGGCCAGCTGGAGACCCACACAAAGACTCAGGTCCTCACCCAGTCACGGCATAGGGCTGCTGCTACACAAACAGACTGAGGTACACCTACATTCCAGCTACACTTACAGCACAGCAAGTGGTGCAGACACAGGCATTCTAACATTCACATGCACTCGCACACAAACACACGCTCACCCGCAAGCATGCATACAAAATATATTTAACAGTAATCTTTTTAGTTACCTTAGCTTCCAGATAGGGTCATATTCTAGCTAATATACTCCATTTTATATAACACTAACAGTAACGAATATTATTCACTATTTGCAAAATTAAACAAGCATTTTCAATGCAATAGGTCTCCTATTAACAATAGTTTAAGCTATTGGCATTGTAAATGACAATGTCTTTGATTTATGTTTTAAAAAACAATACATAAATAAAAGGCATTGTCATTTACAATGACAATAGCTCAAACTTGCGTAAATACGAGACCTATTGCATTGCAAATGCTTGTTATTTAATGGATCCTGATTGCACTCCATTGTCGCTCTGACCCTCGCTCTGCACAAGGGTCAGGTTGATTTATGGCACTTCTCAATGTCTCATGCCCTAGTGAGCATGTAGCAGTTTTTTAAAGGGGCTACTCTCTTAATAGCCCTGGCCATCTGTGTCTTGCAGAGCTGTAGAGCCACTGCACCCTGGGATGCACAGCAGCCTCGTTGATTGAACACAGCCAGGGCACAACCTCTGCCAATAGTTTAATGTTGTATTGCTAAGCAACACTGGCCTGTATCTACCACAATTCAAAAAGTGTTTATCTGACTTTAGAGAGAGACAATTATGGGCTGATCAAATTCCTCTAGTCTGACTTTATTTTCTTCCGCATGTTTAAAGACCTTACATAACATCTGGGGTACTTGTTTAATTTGTAGAACTCTGCCTGGAATCCATCCTTCCAGTGAGCCTTTCGCATTGGCATGCATTTATTGGCTTTCATGACTTCTTCCCCTGTAATATCTTTTGGCAGATGATCCTCTCCTCATTATGCAGTCGGAGATTGTGCTTATATTTAAATAACCTACCCTCTGAAGTAGTGTTGTTGCCTCTTCCTTCTTAGGTGTATGCAGTTTTGTAGAATCTCATAACGTTAGCAGTAATTTGATTCAGCAAAGTGATCACCTTACTATTGTGAGAACTGAGGGCAGATAAAACCCTTGATGATTCAATCGGCTTTAATTGCTGAGCCAAAAATCTACCAGTTTTTTGTCCCTGCTTGGGATGCTTTCATTTAAAAAGATCTTTATCCGCCACTGAGGTCAAAACGGTGTTCAGGTCGAATCTTATATTAGAGCTTTTAAGTTACTATCTGAAAGAAACACGTTAGTTATAGATTCCTCACCTTAGAATTACCCCCATGCGTCAGACTGGATCCGGTAAGTTGTTTCATCAGCAGGACCTGTGCGCGTCAGAAGGTGGCGTTGGTCGGCTTTGCGTCCGTTGTTAGCGTTGTGGTCTTTGGGATGACGTTGCAGTAGCTACTTAGATGCTGCCCTTGCTGACGCCAGTTCGTTCTTTTTCCGCGTAGATCCGGAGTGGTACCTCCAGTCATTTTTTGAGCAACTTTTGTCGCTGTCTTTTTTGAGTCTACGACCCCTGGTGCACAAGGGATGCCTGTATTCAAGTCATGCTGTTCCTGTACCCAACTTATGTCTGGTACGGATCCGCACCGCATGTGCCTCTTGCCTAGAGAGCGACCACAACCCCAAGTTGTGGTCCGACTGCCGGTCCATGGCTCCAAAGGCTTTGTGGGAGCAGTCCCGAAAGCTGCTTGAGCGCCGGCAGTCGGTTCTTCGAGGTCCTGGTCGTGAGGGAGGTTGAGGGACTGTGAGAAAGTGCCATCTTTCTTTCATGGTATGCCCCCACCTTTTGCTGAATGCTGATGTACTTTGACTTAGTGTGCTCTGGGCACCTGCCAATCGGGTACCCAGGGCCTGTGTTCCTTCCCTAAAACTGCATTGAAGCCTAAACCCACTTGGCATCTCTGGTCCACAGGTCAGTCCCTGGTAAATGGTACCCTAGGTACCCAGGTCACCGTGAACAGAGAAGACCCCTAACGGCTGCAGCACTTAGGGTATAGGGCCTCGAAGGGTTGCACAATGACACACACACACTGCCTTGGCAGGCTGTGTGTCTTGGTGCAGAACCAGAGTCGACATGACACACACCCCTGTGTGCCATGCCCACAAACACACTGCCCTGGCATATCTCAGTCACCCCTCTAGCTGGGTGCACTATGCCAGTGGTGTGGGCACAGATGCATGAGTCCTTTGCCCCTACAGTGCCTAGGTCTATTCATGGGCACTGTAAGTGCAGTGATGCCATTAAGAGTATATGGTGCTGGGAGGTTGTCATTACGAACTCCACAGCACCATAATGGCTACACTGAAGACTGACAAGTTTGGTATCAAACTTCTCAGCACATTAAACCAGCACTGATGCCAGTGTGGGATTTAATGTAAAACGCACAACAGAGTTGCCCCCTGAAACCAACCCATATCCCATATTCCGTATCTGGGCTGAGAGGCTGCCTAGGCTGCCACCCAGCTGACATGTTGCTGGACCCCTGGGTAGAGAGCCATCCGCTCTCTTGGGCCTGCAACAATGCACATCCTGGGACATGGTGCTAGGTCAGACCACTTGCTGTACTCAGTAATTGGTCCCCACTTGTTCTGACCCCCACTCTGGCGGGAAGACAGGTGGGAAAACCTAAGTGAGGAAAGGGGGTGTGCCAACATCTGCCAACACCACCCCTTAGGTGGGGGAGGCGAGGTGAAGCACAACTTCGGGCTACCTCCATCTTGAGGATGGGGAGCCTTACCCAATCAGTACTAGGCTCCTGCCCCCCTCCCACTGGAGAGTGGCAGGATAGGGGGGTGTACTCACCCCAGGAAAGGGCCCATTGGTCCCTGACTTTCCCTACCTGTAACACCCCTATATTTAGTATTTAGGGGCACCCTGAACCTTCCTTCCTCAGATCCCGATTCCGAACAAGAAGAAAGAAAACCTGCTGCGCAGCTGCTAACAAGAGGACAACGCCAACTTATTTGGCCCCAGCCCTACAGGCCTGTCGATCCTCGAACCTGCTCCTGCTAAACCTCGGCGTCTCTTGTGGTCAGCAACCTCAAAAACCCCGGAGGACCTGACTGCCTTGCTCAACTAAAGACTGGAACTACCACGAGCAGTGATTCTGCTCAAAGATCAACAACCCCTGGTGCCAGCCAGGAACCGTGAATCCAGCGCACTCTGCACCTGCCGAGCCCGGCCTGTGAACAAAGACCACGAGGACGTCCCCCGGGCGACTGTGACAAAGAATCCAGCACCCAAGGACCCTCCTCGATACTCCGGACGACGGTTGCAGCCTCACAACCAGGGACCCCTCCAACCGCGACCAGCGGAGGTTAAGATTTCCGGACATCAAAAGACACCCCTGCGCCCTGCAGCCCCCTGTGCCCTCCTCTAGGGTGCCTACCTAACCTACAGCTTCCCAACCTACCTCTCGAAGTGGTGGTCCCACCTGAAGAATCTTCGCCCTGAGCTTGCAGCCTTTGGTCGTCTTGTAGCTTTCCCATTGAAATACATTGGGCGCCCGACTGCCTAAAAGCACCCTGCACCCAGCCACCCGAGTGCAACTGGAAGTGCAGCATCTGTTCTATTCTACTTCCCCACTTGCCCTGTGTAAGTGACGAGGAACTCAGCTCCCACAGCCGCGTGGCCTGCCTGCTAGCAGCCACCAACCAAAGGCCCCCTGCCCGCTATAGGCTAACATTGGACCTACTCACTATGCTCCCGGCTGCCCATGTGCCGCTGAGGATGTAACTACTGTACTTACCTGACCCTGGGAGACCCCTGAATCATACCCCAGAACCTTAACTCTGCCAGTTGAGTACTTACCCGAAGACTGATAACCTGTTTTTTCTCCATAGGGTAACATTGGCTGGTTTCACTTGAAATTCTTCTAAGGGTCGAGTTTCGAAACTTTGAAATATTCCTTAAAAATCATTCGATAAACGAAATTACTTGCCTGTTACCAGGAGAGATCTCAGTGCTATATCTTTGTGCCCAGCACTGACCCTAAAACGTAATTACAACTGTGATTTTCCGATAACTCAATTTCCTCCCATAGGATAACATTGCCTGGTTTTTACCAGAATTTCTTTTAAGTGTCGATTTTCAAAACTTACGAATATTCCTTAAAAATCGGCTGTGGAACAAAAACGATTTCTTTCAACTGTTTATAGGAAATGCACCAGGGCTCAATCCAGGATCCAGCCCTGAGTAAGAAAAACATTTGTAAAGTGATTTTATTGCAATTCCTTAAAACTGAGCTCAATGTTATAATTGTGTTTAACTTGTGTTGCATATTGCAACAAAGGTATCTATTGCATTTAAAAGTCTATTGCTATTTGAAAGTATTCAATTGCAACATCTCATTCCGAGATAGTATTTTTATACCCACTTGTGGTTCTTCAAATAAACAACAATATATTTGAATATACAAAACAATTGGCCTAGAGTTCAGTGTGTGAGACCATTTGTTGACTGAGTGTGTACAACAAATGCTTTACACTGTCCTCTGATACTGCCTTACTGCTCAACCAAGCTACCACTTTAGAGAGTAAGGTTATATCTAACTTTAACCTCTGCCAAACCTCTCGGGACTGTGGACTCTGTGCACACTGTACCTTACTTTGGTGCAGTATAAACAGAGCCACTTTCTTACAGGGACCGGTCGCGGAGCCATCACCACTCATCCAAGTCATCGAAGTCCTCGCACTCTGGGTCGGATAAATCGAAGCACAAAAAAGAAGTCAAAGAAGAATCACCACTCCTCGACTTTGCCCCGTCGGTCGGTTGACTCGGCGAAGGATGCGGGTGGTGCCCCTCCCACAGCTCTGCGCGCTGAGCTTGAAGAGTCGACTTCGGGCTTCCCTCCCTTCTCGGGACCAGGAGCGACTCCTGCCCAGATTCTTAAATTTTACAAGGCTATGCACGCCATATTTAGGCAGCCTGAACCCACCGGCACACCTTTGGGCCCTAAGGACTCAATTGGGGGGGGGCCGAGGCCTTCTCCGTCGTCGGCTCCGGCCCCAGTGCCGCAGGCCCCCGTGGATCCAGGACTAGATCCGGAACGGCGCTGGTTGACCTTATTACACCTCCACCGGTGCCGCTTCCTCCGGCACCGCAACTGTAACTGACGCCGGTCGTGTCCCTGGCTGGCGTCGACCCCGGACTCCGTTCCGATTTGGACCTGGAGCCAGAACGGCATCGCCCGAGGGGTTTTTGTGCCCCTGTTCACTCCTGGGGTGCCTTTTCAGCCAGATTGGCAACCTGAGGATGAGGAGGAGGACTTGGGCAGGTCAGATGACCCTTCAACTGATCAGCGAGGATCTGAACCGGACTGTAGAGAGGAACTGCGGGATGCTAGTGGTCTCTACACCTCCCCTGACCTTGCCATGTTGTCGTCTCCTACCATGGCTACCAAAGACGGAGCGTCATACGCAGCGGTGTCGCGTAGGGCGGCAGAGGCTCTCAACCTCGAGCTTCCTCCGGTGGCAGTCAGGACTAACCTTCTGCCGGCTGTGAGCTCTTCGGAACCCCTGCTGCCATTTAATAAGGCCCTTACCTACATCCTTTTGGGCACATGGTTGAGGCTCAACAAGGGGGCTCCCGTAGACAGAATGATTGCCCAATGCCACTTCCTGGCCCCCGGCGACCCCACTTTCCTTTTCCAACTCCCCACCCCGGAGAGCGTGGTGGTCCAAGCCTCCACTTCCAAGAGTGCATTCCCTACCGCTCCACCGGAAAGGGAATCCAAGAAGCTGTATCTTGGGAATAAGATTTTCTATTACGCCAGCTTGGGACATCGGTTGGTAAACCACGCCTGTCTATTGGGCTGTTATTCCCACTCTGTGTAGGATACGGTTGCGCAGGTGCTGCCGCAGTGTCTCGAGGAGGCCTGGACAGTGCTCTCCCAGGCTGTCTCCGCCCGGAGAGATGTAGCGAAGTTTACCATCCGTTGTGGTCTGGATACCACCAATTCTCTTGGCAGGACACTTTCCACGTCTGAAACGCTTTGTTGCAAGGTCTGGATGAGATTGGCTTTTCTGGGATGTCCAGAACACCCTCATGGACATGCCCCTTGATGGCGGTCACCTTTTTGGCGGTCACCTTTTTGGCGACAAAGCGGA
Source organism: Lissotriton vulgaris (assembly GCF_964263255.1). Taxonomy (NCBI): domain Eukaryota; kingdom Metazoa; phylum Chordata; class Amphibia; order Caudata; family Salamandridae; genus Lissotriton; species Lissotriton vulgaris. Next base: position 359,331,221 of record NC_141696.1, on the reverse strand, counting down.
CAATGCTCTAGAGGGCTTCAATGACCCATGTGCCACGGCCATGTCCTTGGGCCTCCACAGCCACCCAGTGCAGTCTGCTTTTTGCCTCTTTCGTGGCTACGAAAGGGGTGCCCCGCTATGTCCCGCACAGAACCTCAGGCGGCAGCAAGTTCCCCAACCTGCGAGCGGCTGGGGGCAAGGTCATGGACCCTATGTCAGGAGGCCCTCCGCCTCTGGACATGGCTGGAACATCAGGGCATATACCTGGTGGTTCAACACCTGTCATTTTCCCTGAACTCCAAGGTGGACGAATTCTAGTGCATGATGGATCACAAATGGCGTCTTCACTCGAAGGTGATGCAAGGTCTCTTTCGACAGTGGGGAGAGCCTTGGTTAGAACCATTCGCCACCAAAGAGAACGCGCAATGTCAGAAATTCTGCGTGATTGTATTTCCTAGGGGCCACTTGTTAGGCAACGCTTTTCGTTGCGAGTGGAGTTGCGGTATACACTTCTACCCAGAGTGCTGAAGATAAGGCGCGACCGGGCGCAAGTCATCCTTGTGCCTCCTGATTGGGCACGAAGAGTCTGGTATCCCAAGCTGCTCAAAATGGCCATCGATCCTCTGACCAGTCTGCCTCTTCGGGAGGATGTTCTGTTGCAGCAACAGGGGTTGGTCCTCCACCTGAACCTATCCAGCCTCCATCGCCTTGCCTGGAGATTGAGCGGCGGCAGTTGACATTGTTTGTTCTGCCTCCCGAGGTTTGCGATGTAATCTTGGCAGCCAGGCGTCCCTCCACTAAGACGGTATACGCCTGCTGGTGGAACAAGTTTGTGGCATGGTGCACACCGAAGGCTGTGGATCCCCTTTCTGCCTCTCTTTCGAAGGTTCTCTTGTTTCTTCTTTCGTTAGCCCGGCAGGGCTCTGCTCTGGGCCCTATCAAGGGCCATCTTTCGGCCATCTCTGCCTTCCTTCGCCTACCAGATCAGCCTTCTCTTTTAAAGTCCCCAGTGGTTAATCGTTTCTTGAAAGGCATAACTCATCTTGACTTGAATCTAGTTTAAACTTATTTAATGTGCACTCCCTTTGAGATGCTTCACAAATGTCCTCTGAGGCTTGTGACGCTTAAAACTGCTTTCCAGGGAAGTCATCACATCTGCCAGAAGTGTGAGCTCCAGGCTCTTTCGTCCAATCCTCCTTTCCTGTATGCCAATCTGGACAGGGTAGTTCTCCGGACTCGTCCCTCCTTCCTTCCTAAGGTTGTCACTGCCTTTCACATCGGGCAGACCATCACTTTGCCCACCTTCTTTCCGCATCCTTCAAAAGAAGAAGAGCGGCTCCACTATCGGGACCCAAAACGTGCACTTTCGTTATATCTGGTTCGCACAAAACATTTCCGGTTGGATGACCAACTCTTTGTTGGCTACGTGAGCACCAAGAAAAGGTCGGACCGCACAAGCGGACCATTATACACTATGCAGCAATTCAGAGAACAGTGTAATACCACCTTTCAAACTGAAAATCAACATAATAGTAAATCTCATCATAGTAGCAACCACTATAACTAACTAGGTGCTTTACGCACAAACCACCTTTTACTACAGTGTTGTGGTGATGTTTTGAAGGACTCAAGTGTGTGGATCTATGAAAATTACTAACTCTGAGATTAACAATATTGCAATCTTTTCTAGACTTTTAACTGTACTGCCCACACGCCTGTTCTTTTGTGGTTTTAATTTGCCAAATTCACATCACTCCAGTGGCAATCATTATGGATAGGCTTTCCTGTTTTCAGTTTCTATTTTTGGTAAATTCTGGTGGGCTTTTTTCAGTGTTTTCAATATCCTAAAAAACAGTTTTTATCAGTGGTTACACATTTTCACGCCACTAAAAACAGAAAAAGTGTTTTTCCGGTGTTTATGGAATGTTTTGCTTTTATTATTGCTTGCTTTCTGCACTGAAAGAACATGGTATATAGACAGTGTACTTATAGTGTATATGATGTCCAAATAGATTTTTGCTAATTAATTTGATTGTAGAACACCATACAATACTTCTTCAGTGAGTCTTTGGGTCATGTGCGCTTGCTCTTTCCTTCCCATGTAAACTTCTGTGAAAAGGCCCTCTCAGCATTCATAGCCCCTTGGGCTGAGAACCATCAGCTAAGGGACACAGTTGGGATGACTCTTTCCTTGATGCCACATAAAGCACAACATTATAAATATTTGCATTTTAGTTCCTGTGCATAAGAAAACAGTGCACCAGAATGGTCTAAAAAGTCAATAGCATCCCTCATTAACTCTGAAGATTGTAAAGATGCTTTCAGCATACCATCTAACAAGTGGCAAGGATCTCCTACAGGGACTCACTTCAGCTCGGTTATCAATTTTGACAGGTCATCACACAACTTTTTTATATACGTAGCTGAATCACTGCAAATACAAACAATATCACTCCAATCTTCGTTGCACTTGGAAAGAACCTTTTTTGCAGAGCATTACAAGTGAGACTGCGTTCCATGTTTTCCAAAAGTCTGGTGTCATGTTTTCACCACTATCCCAGATGCCTGGTGATATATATACTTGTCACTATACCTTGCATTGAATGTTTAAAGCCTGAGGTGTTGGCAATTCACCTACTATCAATACTGACCCACTAGAAACTATGGCCTGATGTATTAAGGGTTTTTACCCATTCTCTGTGAGTAAATGTGATGACATATATTAGGAAAGATTTTTATGAAACCAGCCATATTACCGATCAGTGAAAGAATCAGATGCAGGCAAAATATCAAATATGAGTTTGATATTTCCTGATTCTCTATAGTTTATAACATAATTAAACTAGACCTAAAACATAAAACTAAACCCTGCATCTTTAGACCAATGGCTACAAAACTGAAAAAGTAAAAGGAAGAAGAAACAATATTTTAGTGGCATCTCTAAAGAACAAAACTCAAGCAGAATAATGTTACTGCTAGCTTGTATAACAAATTTACATTGTATTGACGCCTTCAGGAAGAAAACAATTACTTTCACTCTCTTTTTCCTTTCTTTGAATGGCATTTAGTTTGTGGTTGTCCAGGTGTTTTTTCAGTGTTTATATGTTTTTACCGGTGAGGGCTATTTTTCTATCAGTGGGGTTTTATCAGTTATTATAGGTTTAAACCTAAAACCCCACAGCCTAATTATGGACTAGCACTGGAAAGATTAGAGTTATGGCCTGGAGTTTGTCACAGACTAGCCCAGCAGGGCTGAGTGTGACTGTGCTCCCTCAGATCACTGATATAGCATTTGTTTCAAATTTACTAGATAATGTAAAAACAAAATGTGCAAGAAAGCTATGATTTCTGCCAGAGCTGTACCTACTCCTTTGTTTTCTATCTTGTGTAGCTTGACCTTGATTTGAAGACTAATTTTGACACTTAAATAAATGCTCATCACTACTGCTGATCCCGAGTGTGTCAGACAATCTCAGATAGTGTTTTCATTTGTAATTTGCTGTGTTGTTGGTGGTCTGGTTTATTTTCAAAATTGTTTCCTTTTGTTCATATCTATTCTTAGTTTCACCAATATAGCTGGTCAACAAAAAAAATCTTAATGTCTCAATTGAGTCAGTTTGTTTTATGGTTCATATTTCGTTTACCTAATGAGGACAGTCTATTCCAGATAAATCAAGCAACTCACGATCAAGCAGTGGTGCTACAAAATGCCCTCCAGAACATTCCAAATCCAACATCAGAATGTATGTTAAGAAATGTTGCTATACGGTTAGCACAGCAAATATCGGATGAGGTAAGGAACATTCTGAATCACAAACCTTTTACAATTTTTTGCGAACATAGTAGCAGTACAGTCTTTGACTTGTTTTCATTGTATTTTCCATGGAGGTATGTTGACAATGCTGCTGAGTAACTTTATATCACATCTCATTTTAAATGCCATCTTTTTGGAACCCTTTCGCTGTCCATCAGTAATCTTAAAAAAATGATCTTGGCCCTATTCTACTAGCCAACTGTTTCTACAGGACCTGATTATTCTTGTTACTCAAAAAGAAGGCACAATGGCATCAAGATTTAAGTCTTATTACCTTGACGTCGACTCTGCAGGTGATCGAGACCTTCAAGAGGCCATGCTACAAATCTTTAGGGTACTTCTGGCTCCAGAGCGTGCTTTCAGGCCCCACGGAATTGCAAGGGCCTCAAATTGGGTAACCTCTGGCAGGTTCTTAGATGGCGCCATCTGTCCCTGTGGGACCGGTTACAATGCCTGTTCAGACTCTGGTACAGACTGCCACTTTGGCCCCAAGATCTATGCTAGTACTGATTCCACTGGCACAGGATGATGATCCAGTGCTGATGTTCAGACCCCGAAACACCAACAGCCAGAGTTCAACCTCTGTTGAGCTACGGAATTTCAAAAGTGCAACCAGTTGTAATGCAGCTTGGCTCTACCACTGTGCCTTTTTCATGTCATAGCTATAAGAAGAGGCTTCATTTTCTTTTCGTTTCCGACTGAGCTTGTGCCAGATCAAGGTGTGCCTTTATTAACTAAATGCCAGTCGGCTTCACAAGTTGCCTCATGGGCCACCAAAGGATGAAAGTGCATCATTTGCAGTAGTGGTTCAGAGGGCAGCTTAAGTATTGACATTACATCTGCCCTCCTGAAACTAGGACAAATGTGCCAAAAATTGTTCAACCTGCTTGGGGGGCGCTAGAGGGTGCACGGCAAGATGGCTGCATGATAGAGCAGCTCTGCTGGCCGAGCCATCAATCTGGATAATATCCTCCAGTTATGCCAGCGATCCCCAACCTGCCTGCAGTGGAAGCATAGTGGAGGACAGTGGGCAACCTCTCCTGTGCAGCGCTGTCCTCTGTGTCATCGGGCGGCCAAGAGGGGAGCCTAATAGTCTGTCGGCCCGCATCACCTCATGGCGGCTGGTGACGTGCTCTGGCCCCGGGGCTGAGATGAGTGCTGCATCTCGCGCTGATTTGGACCGGGAGGCAGCGTGTGGAGATTCCACGGATCGGCTGGCGGCCTGGGAGGATTGGTTTGGGGGTGGCGGGCAATCTAGCGTGGAATGCTCTAGGTTCGCTGGTGTGTACGCCATTTCCCGGTCCTGATCTGCGTGGCGCACTAGCTGCGGGTCGTAGGCTGCCGGCATTGACCCTGCTCCTGTTCAAGCCGGTCCACCGGACTGCTGCCTCCCGCAGAACCGGCCCACTGACAGGGGCATGCTCTGAGGTTGTGCTGCCCCCCCCCTTACTATGGCCCACCTGCGGTTCCCCGTGGCGGGCCTCTCTTGAATCCAGTGATCGCCCTCCTGCAGCGGCACACTGTGTCCTGCTGCCAGACGCCGGAGGTGGGAACTCTGATCGACAGCCGGACTTGTAGCTGGGGACGCTCCATATCGACTGGTGGAGGCAGAGTGATGTGAGTGGCGGCCGCACCTGCCGTTCATGTAGTATTAATAACGTGCCTCTCGAGCCGGCATATCCAGCAAGGCCCCTTACTGCTGCCTGCTAATGGTTACCAGAGACGATCATATTTGCTGAAGTACGGCGGTACGCTCATCTCACACCCATCTTCTGCGGCGTGACCGGGGGCGACACCGGTCTTTCTCCTGCCTCTAGACATAGCCATCACAGGGGCCTGCTTGCAAGATGCCATACCCTCTCCACCTGTAATCATCGGTTTTGTTGTTCTGTGCCATCTCTCTCTGCGGGCTGTGCAAGGCCATTACTGGTATTTCACTTACCAGACCTGGATTGTTTTTGGGCCTGAGTGTGTGAACAGCGCACATGAGTCACGTTTCAAGTATCAGCTGCTGCCTCCTGCGGGGGTCGAGTGGTGGGATGCGCAGGGCCTAACAGGATACTGCACCTTCGCTGCTGTCCCTCCCTCTCCCCACGCCCCGAAGACTGCTCTACCGTCGTCTTCACGACGTTACTGTGCACACTCCAGCGCATTGTCTTGCTTTGCCCTATCGCTTGCTCCTTCAATACGGACTGCCTGATTCCTGACCACGTTGGCCCGGACGCCCGTTGTACGGCCACTATCTTCTTCTCCAGCCTAGTCCTGCTGCAGTGTCATTGACATGGGGCAATCTGAGCACAGCCAACCGCTGTAGGAGAGTGGGGTCTGCAATCCTATGGTCACCCCCGATTTTTGCATTTTGCTGTACTGGTTTACGACTTTCCCTGGCTGTGGGCCTGCTAATCAGACCCACAGCCTAGCTGTTCTCTCTCTAAATTGACACACATGTACCTTAGGTGCATTTACCGATTGGTACTGGGCCACCTTATCTGTCCCTGTACAGCATACCTTAGGTATCCAGGGCATAGGTGTACCCAGGGCCTACCAGGGGCTGCAGCATGTATTATGCCACCCCTGGCTGGCCATCCAAATCTGACACAACTGGCTGCACGACAGCTGGGGCAAGGTGGTGTAATCACCCTTTGCTTTAGATATAGTATACCTATATCTAACCCTAAAATGGACACACAGATTCCTATCAGTCACTCCTATGGCAGGCCTTATCAATCCTGAAGGCAGAGTGCTTGGAATTATGTGAGATGGTGCTCTGGCATGAGCTGAGCCCGTTTGCAGCTTGCGGAACCAAGTCCTAATAGCTGTTCCATGATAACGCGTACCATATACTCTTAAGTGCCTTATAATCCTCGCGGTTATTTGCCAACTTTGGTATCGCTTTATCAAAACATGTCGAGTAAGGTGTCATACGAATTGGAATACTAACCCCTCGCCAATTCTGGCGACGGGGTTAGCATTCCACCCTTCTAGAGGGACACGACATGTATGTAACTGTGAACCCCGGTTAAAGTTAACTCGAGCCTCAGCATCACAAAATGGATGCTGCCACCACAGACACAAGTCTGACCTCCTGCTGCTGGGAGTCCTTCCAGGGAGGAGAGCTCGGACAAAGGGTTTCCTGTCAGGGGCAGTGCTAGCACCATCCCAGACAGGATTTTGCGTATCCCAGGTAGGCAGGGCTGAGAGGAAGGTGACTGCAAGTGGCACCCCGGTGCTCACTGTGCATATGCCGGCTCAAACCAGTTCCAGGGTCACTCCAGCCCCTGAGCTGGGGGGAGACCGGACAAAGGAGAGGGGTGTAACCACCCCCCTCCTGGTCCCACCCATGGGCAGGACCTAGTCGCGTGCCAGCCCCTTTTCTTAGAATAAAGGTAGGAGCGGGCCCCCTTCCCAAATTGGATAATCTTGAATCTTGAACTACTTTCCACGAAAGGAACTCTTGACATTCTCTGAAGACTCTCCCTTGTGGCTAAGGAGTAGCCACCCTGCACCCGCAGGCACCACCTAAGCATCGCGGTTTGCTGCACGTCCATCCTCCGGATCAAGACTGACCAGCTCGACGAGACCCGGATTCCCTGGCATCTCTGACCTCTACCTGCATCATCAGCCCAGCTGAGATTTGTGGGTGTGACGAGACCTGAGGGACCGGCCATCTTCAAAACCTGCATGGCGCTTAACCAGCACGACCGCCGATGGATCCTCAAGTGAGTGCACTGGGGTTTGAGAAGCCCCAACCCAGAGCAGCTCCAGCACCGAAGTCCATCCCCCCAGCATCCACGAGATCTGCGTGGGGCCCTTCTGCTCTCTGCTGCTTGCCACGTTGTCCGGTCGCTTGCCCGTTGGCTAGTGTCCCTCCTGACGACGTACCACGACGTTTTCACCGCTGGTCTGGTTGCTCCAGACTGGCCCTTGCTCCCTTCCAAAGGAGGAGCACCCCGGACCCTCCTGGTCCACTCCAGACGCCATCTTGACTCCACCGCGTGGGCTTGCCTTTGCCGAGGCTTGTTGCTCCAATCCTGGTTCCAGCATCTCCGACAGCAGACACCATCGTGGGACAGCTCCCACCTCCAGCCTGGTCGCCGACAAAGCCTCCTGGCCCGTGTGACCGCAGAGTCCAGCGTCGCCCACTCACCTGATCGTGGTGACCTCATCCGGTGCCATCCTGGTGCCCACACAATCACTGGCTAGTGATTAAGAACTGAGTCCCCTCTGCTTTCAGGTCGTCTCCATCACCGATCCAGCCTTGGATCACACCGAACGTCTTCACTGGTCGCCTGCCAGCAACTTCTTCTTTCCGGCTCCATAGACTACAACGAGGATTCCCGACGTCTTTTGAACCCTATGCAGCCGCAGCCCCTGGGCTAGGTAACCCGAGCATTTCGGTGCTCCAACGCAGGTTCACTATCCAAGTGTCCAGATCCTTTTTCGTTTTAAGTCTACCTAGTCGGATTCGTCCGGAAACAGTAACTTTAGAAATACTAGCCTCCATAGACTTTGTCCCGCAACCCGCGTGAGAGTGCACACTCTGCACCCGATCTCCCTAGGCCTCCTGCTCCTAACCTTAGAGTTCAGTAGTGTAGTCCTAGCGGTCCTGAAGCCTCTGGATCGAGTTACTCACCTGCTAGTATTTCGCATTCCACTTTTAGTGTATATGGTTTTTTGTGCCCCTCGGGGTTTTGTGTAAATTGTGCAACTTGAAGTATTTTCGTAAGAGTTTTGTATTGTGCTTAGCTCCCTGACTCATAAAGAGTTCAGGGTAGACTTGTTATTAATAAATATCCTTTATTTTTATAACAACTTGTGTGGTGTCCTTTCACTTGGTGTTCAAGGGGTATATGTGATGGTAAAACCGCTGGCTTAACACGCCCTCTAGAGTTTAGCCTAAAGACTGCTTTTGTCCACTCTACTAGGATAGCTGTCTATAAGGTTGACTTACAACCAATCCTCAATAAGGGTCGTTTGGAATGATACACAGTGATCACTAGAATAGTGAGCACTATATATCAGGCCAACTTCTCACAACCGCGCCTCACTTTTGAGCCCCGCGGGTCCCCAATAACATCTCAACAGGCGTCTTGTACTCCGAAATTGATGCGCCTAGTGACCAACTGTCCAATTTGACAAAACCCTCCTAGCAGTCCAAGCAAGTCTTCAATCTATCGATGGGAAGATCCACAACCTCAACTTACGCGTGGACCACATATCGCAGAAGCTTAAGAAACATGCCATGCGACAGAGTGAGGCCGCAACACGTATCGGAGGCTGAGGACGGCCTGCAGCAAGTGACTACGAAGGCGACGTCAATGGAGAGGGTCCTAGCTGTCATACAGGCTTGCAATGAAGATTTGGAGGCCTGGTCGCGTCGCAATAATGTGTTCATTCTTGGCTTACCAGAATACACCAACACTGGCCGCCTTCAAACCTATGTGGAAAACCTTCTCTGGGACATTTTTGGTGCGAAACACCTGTAATAGGTACTAATTGTGGAGCGGGCCCACAGGTCTCCTGCCTCTCTCCCTCCGCCGGGCGCGGCGCCATGCCCCATCATTGCCCGCCTACTCAATTACCGGGACCGGGATGCCATCCTCCGCATGGCCCGGGAGTAGGGCAAAATAACGCATGAGGGCAACACCCTTGCTTTCTACTCCGATTTCACTGCTGCAGTACAGGAAGCCCACCGGGAATACCAGCCAGTAAAAAAAAATACTCATTGCGGTACAGATCCCTTATGCCATGCTTTACCCGGTGCGACTGCGCTTCGACTACAACGAAAGACCTCGGATCTTCACCACCCCCAAGTCAGCAATGGACTATGCGAAGTCTCTAAACCAGACGAACAATGATATTTGAGGGTCCCTTGAATTGGGTGGATGTTCTGCTCTCTCTGCCACGCTCCAATTTGACTCTCCCTGCTTGCCAACTGCATTGTAACTTGGTGCTGTGATATGAGGACAATACCCAGCGGCCTTCATTATGCTGTTCGTACCACCATATACTCTTTGTTACGATACTGCTCATGTATAGGCAGATCTATCACTATCTGTGACACTACATGGTAATGACTAGACAACATGAATATTTTTGCTCAGAATAAAGAGTGTATCTCTAGAGTCGTGTGAAAACAATAGACCGCTATTTCACTCAATCGTGCATGCTTAATTTCACCAGAGTGGAGAGAAATAGAGAGACAGGCGTTTTCAATAAAAGGTGTTATTTTATTGAGCAGTCTTCTTTCTCATGCAAGAGAAATGAATTGCCACAATTCTAATACTTATCATAAAGTAAAGTGTGTACAGTAAAAGTAGTATTATGAAATACTACTGTAAAAGCATTGATAAGGTTTCTTAGCCATTTGATACTTTAAAATGGATAAAATATATACATACATAAAAAAATTGACTAACGAACTCAACTGGTGCTTCTAAGATACGCCTACCCCGGTGTACCTGACCTAAGCCTAATATGTGGGAAGGAGTAAGTAAGTTGCAGTTTTAAGTTAAGTTAGGTTTTTGCCAAGTATCGGAATCAAGAATTCTCTCGAAGGTTTTAATCAGCTCCGTACCTTGGTTATAGAATGAAGGAGGTCTTGTATTTCGCTTCTCAGGACTCTATCTCTCAGCAACCCGCGAGGGTGACTTGGGAACACCGGAGCGGAATTTCTCGGCGTGAGAAAAGACAGCTTCTCCAGCGCGTCAAAAGGGAGGGGCGGCTTCCTTCGGCTCTCGCATCAGCTGGGCTTCGGATAAGTAGATAGCCGCTCTGCTCCACACCACCGTGTGTTTGCTTTAGGCAACGTTGGTATATTTATACCTGAAAGGTGCCGGGTTTGACGTAAGGTTGGACGTAAGACGTCACTAAGAACTAACAGTTCTTTCTGGACTCCAGGAGTTCTTGTGCAAATCAAAACAAAAGCAGGGGGAATTCCCGGGCTGCTGGAGGCTTGGTTTGTTTGAAAGAACGCGTTGTGCTTTCTAAGAGTCTATGGGAGTAGCCTTGCCGTGTTTTGGACTGCATGGGCTATTACTAAATATGGATATGATTCTTATGCCTTTATAAGGATACTATTAGTTATAACCACATAAGGGCATGAATCGGGAATATCGAATTAGGGTCCTAGATAGAAATTCAACAACGTGCTCTTCATCAGGGTACGCTGAAATCAATACAGAAATACATTTTTCATTAGCTTCGTAAACCGTACTTAATGCTTTTAATCACTATTCTATGTTTATACCAAATACATCCTTTTATGTTATGTTAAGTGTTTTGAAAGCACAACAGCTGCCCCAGCAAAGAGGCGTCCCGGCGCTTCTAGATCAAAAAAGACAGATACTCAAGGCTAGCCAGTCATAGACAGGAGAAACCTATAATGGTGGAAAAAGAAAGGTTTTAATGGCTTTCCGAAAAGCCAGCAGGTTCTCCATACCATGAATGTGGACCGGCAAGGAATTCCATAGTTTAGCCGCCAAGACCCGGGTAAACTATGGAATTCCTTGCCAGTCCACATTTGTGGTATTTCCTTTCATCATAACCGGCCAAAACCTCCTTTGCGTGCTCGTCGGTGTTGTACCAAACCCAAAGGCACCTGTAGTTAAGACATAGAAGGGAGCAACTTGATGCTCCAACCGGCCGCACAATTGCGCGCTGCAGTTCTGGCGATCAGTTTCTGCTTTATAATTTTCTAAACCAATATTTTCCATCGTTGATTTTTCATCATATACTTTCTCTCCAATCTTCAACCTTTTACTTCAGTCCACACCCGGGTAATTTTGCCATTTTCTAGCTTCTAATGTAAATGCCGTGAGGACTGATCTGTTTTAAGCATCCAGATGAATGAGAGATAAATGTGTGTTCGGAACTAATAGAGTGAGTGTGTTCCAGTAAGCGGCATGTTTGGATGTAGATAAGAATGCGCGTGAGATTGATTAGTTGACAATAGTTGTTTTTTTAGTTTTTTCAGTTTTTTGTTGTGAGGCATTATGAAGAGGAAGGGATATCGGTTTTATGTGGAATATATAGAATGGATGAATGAGCAAAGAAGCACGTGATGACGTAGAGAGTGAATGGTGGGGCGTTAGCAGACCGTTCAAAGTCTGCCATGGAACATGCGGGTTGCGATTACAGAAAGGGAAATTGGAACACAAAGGGGGTAATTTTCAGAGGGGCAGAGGTGTTAAAACGAATGTTGATGTAGAGACTACTTTTAGATAAAAGGGACACTACTCAGCTCGTGTAAACACGGGAGAAATAGAGAGCAGCGTGAGATGACTGCAAAGGGGACTTCTGAAGGAGGTTTTGGCCGGTTATGATGAAAGGAAATGTAAAAGGATGTAATTGATATAAACATAGAATAATGATTAAATACATTAAGTGTGGTTTATGAAGCTAATGAAAAATGTATTTCTGTATTCATTTCAGCGTACCCTGATGAAGAGCACGTGATGCTCGAAATGCATTGGTTTTAATAAACAATGTTTTGGATGAACCCCCTGCATCTGTCATGTTTGTGCAAGAGGTCCGGATGGGCACAGCATTTACATTAGAAGCTAGAAAATGGCAAAATTCCCCGGGTGTGGACTGAAGTAAAAGGTTGAAGATTGGAGAGAAAGTATATGATGAAAAATTAACAATGGAAAATATTGGTTTTGAAAATTTTAAAGCAGAAACTGATCGCCAGAACGGCAACGTGCAATTGTGCGGCCGGTTGGACCATCAAGTTGCTCCCTTCTATGTCTTAACTACAGGTGCCTTTGGCACAACACCGACGAGCTCGCAAATGAGGAATAACATAAGGATTGGATGGAATGGTTGAGAATGTTAAACTTAGGTGTGCACCCCACACCCCCCACTTTTTGCATGGCAGCGAAATTGGGACAGGCGTGAGGGCACACATGTATCCACAACTCACAGCAGCTGGTCCCGGCTAGATTATTGGCTGCTGAGTGAGACGGCAGGAGGTTGTGTGTCCCGGGTGGAGGGATCACCTCGCACGCGGTCAGATCATAATGCAGTAAGTCTTGCACATTTGCCAAACACTGCACGACCTTGAGGCCTCGCCTTGTGCTCAGATGCTACCGCTGATCAAGGAGGCCACACTGGAATACACTGAGCTAGCGGAACGAGAGGTTAAATACATTGCCAGACATGTTGCCCGTGCCTTCGGGGAGGGGGGACGTCCAGGTCGCCACCTGGCCCATAAGATCAGAGACTGTCTACACCACCATGTTCTCTCTAAGATCACTGACAATGCTGGCTGCAATCACTACACTACCAGGTAGATTTTGGCACAATTCCGCACCAGATATGCAGACATATACACGCCACAGGGTGGCTGACGGTGATGACTTGGATGCATACCTTGCAGACATTGCTATTGCCTAGCTCTCGGATGGACAAAGGGAATTTCTTAGCCATCTGGTCATAGTAGAAGAGGTTTGCGTAGTGATTAAGTCCCTTTCAAACAAGAAGGCCCCCGGCCCCAATGGCTTCCCTAATGAATTCTACAAAGAATATGCAGAGGAGCTGGCTCCTTATCTGCTAGAGATGTATGCCAAGGCCTATGACTGGCAAGCTGCCACCCACCCTTTGGGAAGCCCTGATCATTGCCTTACTCAAAAAGGACAAACCGCCCCATAGATGCGACTCATATAGACCGCTGTCACTAATTAACACAGACGCCAAGGTATTGGCTAAGATTTTGACCGTCCGCTTACAGCCGTTTATGCAGGGTCTTACCACATCAGATCCACCTCGCACAACTTGTGGACGCTTTTTGCCATATTTTATCTCCTGGATCCCAGTTTGCAGGCAGCGGCTGTGCTGTTGGATGCTGCAAAGGCCTTTGACTCCATAGAATGGAATTATCTTAACATCCCGCGTCGCATGGGCTCCCCCCCATGTTTGTTAATTGGCTGACCCTACAGAGCGAGTTAGTGAAAGGCAGCACCTCCGACCCAACATGCATTACTAGAGGGACACGCCAGGGCAGCCCCCTCTCACCCCTTCTTTTTGCGCTAACACTGGAGCGCCTTGCCTGCATCGTTAGGCAGCGACACTGGGCCTCGTCTGCCTCTTTGCCCATCGCCCCGTCAGCTTTTCCCTATATACAGATGACATGGTGTTATTTATCCGCAAACCACAGACCTACATGGTGCCAACCCTGCGAGAATACGTACACTTTGGGCTGTTCTCTGGATCAAACATTAACTAGTCCAAATCGGTGGTGGTCCCGATGACAGAGTACACTCTACAGCACAAGCTTGAATTAGCTCTGGAATGGCCCATGGTCCCTGTGAAATATCTATGTGTGTGGGTTCACAGGGACCCGGATACAGTCCTACGCAAGAATTATAGTCGGTGTCCTCAAAGTTAGAGCGGCAAGTGGACAAATGGGTGAAACTACCATTGTCGCTCGCCGACCGCATTGCTCTAATTAAAATGGTTGTGCTGCCCCAATGTTTGTATCTGTTTAGTAATATACCGACCCTCACTCTCGATTACAAATATGGTAGGTTTAGCGTACCTAATTTTTGTTTTTGCTTGTATTATGTATGTGCCCACGCACAATATGTTACTATTGGCTTAGCGCACACAAATTCATCCCACTCGTTGCGAAGGAAGATCGAAACGTTCACCCAATCCTGCTGAGCTCCGTGTGAACACACACTAGGCGGCAGACACCCCACTCAGAAATGAACACTATAGATGACACAATAGGGGCTTGGCAGGCATGAGGTCGCATGGCTGGGAAACTGCTGTTGTATTCCCTCTTCCCCCCTTGCCTCTAGCGTGTCACTCAAACCTATCGGTGACACATGAAGTGGCTGCCATGCGCATTTTACGACCGGTAGGGCTGGTCAAGATGCAGGACCTGTTTCCAGACGGAATCTTTCTGACTGACTGCAACCTCAGTTATATACTGAACAAAACACCACTGTTAATCTTCCAATTTCACAGGCTCAAAAAGGCGATACAAGTCCAATACCATACCTTCCCTGCAGAACTCCAACACTACAAACTCTTCACACCCTGCTGCTCAGTCCTACGCGACTTAAACCTCTTACCAAACTATACCGTTCCACCAGAGTGGAGAAACTGATGCCATATAATAATAGCTTAGAGAAGTGGAATGCTCGCATGACTCCGCCACTAACACCTACAGACTGAGAACACTGTTGTCAGCTCACAGGCGCTCTCACATCCAATTGGAATCTTCGGATAATACACTTTAAATACATACACCAGGCGTACTATACCCCACACAAGCTGTTTAAATATGGTTTTCAAGATACTGATGTATGTTAGAGGTGTGGTGAGGGGGATGCTCACTTAAGGCATCTATCTTGGGAATGCCGAAAAATGGCTGTGTTCTGGGAGGGTGCGATCAGCACATTTTCCGAAATGGTTGGCTTGAATAACAATGTTCACCGCAGGTGTGTCTGCTGGGGCTTGTGCCCTCGGCGAAGGGCGCAATAGGTATACTGGTGAAAATTGCTCTGCTCATAGCTAAGCGATGCATTGTGATGATGTGGGAAAATGCAGCTGGGCCAACGACAGCACGGTGGCTTCAGGACTTGGCGGTCTGTCGTGACAGTTTAATGCTTTATGCGGAAGAACTACCCTCCGCCTCCAGACCTAATGATATCTGTGAACCACTGTTACAATATTTGAGATCCGTTGAGTAAGCTGTGCCCCCGAACAACACGGAAAGCTGAGTGTGTAAAATGCTTTGTGATTGAACATGATACCCATCGTATTCTGTAGAACATTACTTCTTTGCACCTGGTGGGCATCTATGCTTATGCCACAAGTTTCTAAATTGGTTATTCAATTTGACATGTCTATTGCTGATAACTTTGTAAACCTGCATATGTTTAAAAAATTTAAAAATTAAAGAATTGTTCAACCTGGTTGTTGGAAATGGCCTTTATGCAGGGTTATTCCCAAGTTTTTTATGCTTCTTCTTCCTATTTTTCCCGACCTGCTTTTGTTGGCTTTAGGACTCTGGGCACTTTACCACTGCTAGTCTGTGCTCAAGTGCATATGCTCTCTGTGTAAATTGTTATTATAATTGGTTATCCATGATTGGCATATTTGATTTACTGGTAAGTCCCTAGTAAAATGCACAGAGTGTGCCAGGGTTTGTAATTGAAATGCTACTAGTGGGCTTTCAGCACTGGTTTGTTCCACCCACATGAGTAGCCCTCAGGTAGGCCCAAGGTACCCCCATGGGCAGGCTGCATTGTAGGTAAAACATCGGACATGTGCTAGAATGTTTTACATGTCCTGATCGTGGAATGCTGCCAGTTTCGTTTTTCTCTGTTGAAAGGCTATCTGTCCTAAAGAACTGACTTGGGAATTACTTTGTAACACCTTACAAGTATACCTTTCCATTGGGACCAGATATAGAAAAGGCGTTTAGGGTCTCGGAACTCAGAATTTAATAACACATTTTATCTGAAAGAAGCACGTTAGTGATAGATTCCTTACCTTAGAACTACTCCCAGGCGTCCAAAGACTGGATCCGGAAAGTTTTCGTCAGCTGTATCCCTGCTTGTCGATAGGCGTTGTCATGCAGCTCCGCGTACGTCATTAGCGTTGTAGTCAAGATGGCGTTGCTGGAGCTACTTAGACGCGCCTATGAGCGCTAAAGGCAGTTCTTACTTTTTTCGCACCAGCAAGCGCAGATCCCGAGGGAGCGGTACCCCCAGTCAATTTTTGACTGAGTTAGTTTTGGGACTGTTGTCTGTTTTTTGAGTCTTTGACTCCTGGTGTATAGGGATGCCGGGTTTTAAGTCTTGCACAGCTTGTCCCCGCACGATGTCTGTGATGGATCTGCACCGTGAGTGTCTCTAACTGCCTGGGGCGCGACCACGACTCAGTCGTGCCCCGAATGCCTGGCCATGGCTCCGAGAACTTTGCGGGAACAGTCCCAAAAGTTGCTGGAGGCCCGGAAGTCTGCTCCGCGCTGTTCAAGGTCAGGGTCCAGTGGGAGGTTGAGGGACCGGTTGCGGAGCCGCCACCACCACCACCACGACCACCATCGTTCGACAAAGTCTTCGCACTCTGAGTCAAAGGCGGAGCACAAGAAGTCGAAGAAACGTTGTCGCTCTTCACATAGCCTGTCGCGCGACATGGCTGAGGGTGTGGGTGGTGCCACCCCTGCGGCTCCAGCGGAGCCTGCGCAGGTGGTGACGGCCTGCCCGCCCTTCCCGGGTCCGTCGACTCCGGCCCAGCTACAGGACTTCCTGTCAGCCATGGCCCGTTTTTCTGGCCCATGGGGCCCTGCCGGCACGCCTTCGGGCCCCGAGGGTCCAACTGGGGGTCCCCGCTCCTCTTCGTTGCCGGCCCCAACGTCAACGACTTCGGTCTCGACGCAGCGAGACCCCCATGGGTCCATGCATGGATCCCAGCTGATGTCTGGTGGCCTCATACGACCTCCATCGACATCTACGGCACCGCCTCCGGCGTTGGCCGACGCCATTCCCTGCTTCCACCTTGACATGGAGACAGCGCCGGACCGGTGCCGATCGACACCGATACCAACGCTGATAGGGAATTTCTATCCCTTTCTCCATCTGCCTTCCTCTTTTCTGCCTGCCCGGCAGGTTGGGGAGGAAGGGGAGGACTGAGAGGGGTCTGAAGACCCTCTTCCAGCCCAGTGCAAGTTAGAACCAGACTTGGAAGAAGATTTGGAGGATGCAGGTGACATGGATTTTACTGCAGAACCTGGCACGCTGTCTCCTTCTACCGTGGCTGCAGAGGAAGGTGGTACATATTTTGTGGTGTTGCGTAGAGCACCCGAGGCTCTCCACCTCTAGCCCCCTATGGTGGCCGTCAAGACACCTCCTGACAGAAGTGCTCCGGCCGGCGTCTTCCTCTACGGAGCCGCTGCTGTCCTTTACTGACGCACTTTCGGATGTTCTTTTGGACGTTCTTTTGAGTATCTGGTCCAGGCCCAACACAGGGGCTCCTGTGGATAAGTACGTGGCCCGACGCCATCGCCCGGCCCCGGGTGACCCCATTTTCCTCGAACAACACCCAACCCCTGAGAGCTTGGTTGTCCAAGCCTCTGCATCCCCAAGCGCATTCCCTTTCCAACCTCCGGACAGGGAATCCAAGAAACTGGAACAGTTTTAGAAGAACATTTTTACTTCTGCCAGTTCAGGGCAGCGGTCTGTGAACACCGCATTCCTCTTGCCCCATTATTCCCATTCTGCGTGGGACACGGTTGCGCAGGTGCTGCCTCAGTGTCCGGAGGAGGCCCGGACGGTGCTCTCCCTAGCAGTTGCTGAGGGGAGAGACTTAGCCAAGTTCACAATTCGTTGTGGCCTTGACACTGCCGACTCGCTGGGCAGGGCGATTCCCACGACAGTCTCGCTAAGCCGCCATGCCTGGCTAAGGACAACTGGCTTTTCCGGGTATGTCCAGAACACTGATGGACATGCCCTTTGATGGCTATCAGCTTTTTGGTGACAAAGCAGACAGTGAGTTGGAGCGTTTTAAGGACTCAAGGGCTATGGCAAAGTCCTTTAGTCTTTCGGCCACGAGCACTCCTTCCGCTTCTACTTTTCGCTCCTTTCGTGGCCAAGGAAGGGGCGCCCAAACACGTTCATTTCAGAGCCACAGGCCTGTGCAGCTCCAGTCTTAGCGCAGCCGCAGACTGGGACCCGCAGAGGTGGGTCACGGGCCAGCGGGCGGGTCAGTCCACCACCTCCCCTGCCGCCACTGCTTCCAAACATTCCTAGTCTGGTGTTTGTAGCCTACCAAACGCCAGTGGGCGGCAGGATTCGCCATCACCTTCCCCACTGGCGCACCATCACTTTCGACAGTTGGGTTTTACAGATGGTCCAAATGTGGCTACTCCCTCCTCTTCGAGTCTACCCCCCAGCCATGCCACCTCAGTACCACTGCATGTGGGGGGATCACTTGGTACTTCTCCAACAGGAAGTTGCGGCCCTCTTGGCCAAGGGGGCCATCGAGCGCATTCCGACACCAGAAGTAGGTTGTGGTTGTTACTCCCACTTCCTGGTTCCAAAGAAGGACAATCGCTTCCTCCGGAAGGAGAAGTTCAAGATGCTCACACTTGCTCAGGTCTTCTCTGCCCTAGTCCCTCAAGACTGGATGGTAGCGTTGGACTTGCAGGGCGTACATTTTCATATCCCTGTCCTGCCGGCCCACCGGCGTTACCTGCAGTTCACGGTAGGCCACAAGCACTTTCAGTTCATCATGCTCCGTTTCAGCCTTACCAACGCCTCTCGGGTGTTCACGAAAGTGATGGCGGTGGTCACAGCTCATCTGCGCGGATCAGGTGTTTCAGTCTTCCCCGATCTCGACGGCTGACTGTTGAAGGCAGGCTTGCCTCAGGCAATCGTCTCCCTCCTCCAGACTACGGCCGACTGCCTGCATTTGCTGGGGTTCTCCATCAACATGCTGAAGTTGCATCTGGTTCCTTCTCAAAAGCTCCTTTTTATCGAAGCGGTTCTGGACACAGCGCAGTTCGAGTTTATCCTCCCGAACAGCGAGTCCGGGACATTTGGGCTACGATTCCAATCTTTCGGCCCTTGTCCTGGGTTTCGGTCAGGATGACCTTGAAGCTCCTGGGCCTCATGGCTTCCTGCATCCTGCTGACCAATCATGCCAGTTGGCATATGGGGGCTTTACAGTGGGACATAAAGTTCCAGTGGACACAGCATCAAGGAGACCTGTCCGAGCACGTTCAGATCTCAGAGGACACTGCACAGCAGTTGCAGTGGTGGCTCACAAACCCATATTGTGTCAGCGGAAGATCCCTCTTCCTTCCCCAACCGGAGCACACAGTGATGATGGATGCGTCCCTCCTGGGATGGGGCGGCCATATGGGAGCGACGGATATCAGAGGACTCTGGTCTCTGGTGGAGTCCAGACTCCATATCAACTTTCTGGAGCTCCGGGCGATCCTACTTGAACTGAAGGCATTCCTTCCCTCTGCCAAGGGGAGAGAGTAGTGCAGGTGTTTACAGACAACACCACCGCCACGTGATATTGCAACAAGTAAGGCGGGGTGATGTTGTGGACCCTATGTCAGGAGGCTCTGCGTCTCTGGACATACTGGAACGTCAAGGCATTTCCTTGACTGTTCAACACTTGCCAGGTTCCTTGAAAGCCAGGGTGGACGAACTCAGCCGCAGGTGCCTGCTGGATCACGAATGGGGTCTTCAATCTGAGATGGCGCAAGGTCTCTTTCAACAGTGGGACGAGCCTTGGTTAGATCTATTCGCCACCGAAGAGAACGCGCAATGTCATCTCTTCTGCGTGTTGGAATTTCCAAGGCAGCACTCGCTCGGCGACGCTTTTCGTCACGAGTGAAGCTGCGGTCTATTGTACGCCTTTACAACTATACCACTTCTACCCAGAGTGCTGAAGATCAGGCGCACCCGGGCCCAAGTTATTCTTGTGGCCCCGGACTGGGCTTGAAGAATTTGGTATCCCGAGCTACTCAGTATGAGCATTCAGCAGCAGGGGACGGTCGTCCACCTGAAATGTCCAGCCACCACCTACATGCGAGGACATTGAGCAGCGACAGTTGATTCCATTTGACTTGCCTCCTGAAGTCTGCGATATGATTCTGGCAGCCAGGCGTCCCTCCACTAAATCGGTGTACGCCTGCAGGTGGAAAAAATGTGTGGCTTGGTGCACAGCAAAGTCTGTTTATCCCCTTTCTGCCCCTCTTTCACAAGTCCTTTTGTTCCTTCTTTCTCTGGCCCAGCAGGGCTCTGCTCTGGGCACTATTAAAGGCTAGTAACCAGAGAAGTGGAGGAGGGTCTAGGGGGCAATATTTAAAGACCAGTTATACTCAACACCCCTAAATACAAACTTTACTAACTAAAGGGAGAACAACCGTCTGGGGAAAGTGACAGAGAGAACCTGTGTGAGAGCACATGCAGTTCACCAGTTGTACAAGACTTGTCTCAACCTAGGCTAGAGTAAGGTTTCCATCAGCCCACCCATTTGACGGAGCCTCGTCATTTGGAAAACCAAGAGAGGAGGGTCACATATAGCCCCGTTGTACATAGGCTACATGTACGAAGGTAATGGACCTCTGGCTCTCTAGATGACTCAGCCTTTATGTTTGTCCAAGGTTTGAGGACCGGTGGAGTGCAGTGCAAGTGAGATGTGCAAGTGAATTAAAAATGACTAAAAGGACAAAAAATATGTTTAAGGATTGTCCTAGTGCCATGTGTTAAAAACCGCCTGATAGTATGGAAAGATGTTTACTATCATTTGGCTATGAGTGAGGTCAACATGTTTCAGCCGAGGGGGTTAATGACCCGGCTTTCTTCAGGACCTAAAAGTAATTTGTGCTACTGCAGGAGGTATCAAATTGTATGAAAAAATAATATTTAAACAAGAAAATAAATAAATCAGTGGTTCATTGACCACCCTACCAGACATATGACTCATGTGTGTGTAATTTTCAAGGTAATTTCTTCATCCCCAGCTTTATGTGGGGGTAAGTCTCACCTCGCCCGGCAATCGCTCGGTGTATGAGGCCCCGCTCTATCTGTCAGTACCTATGCGCCGTCTGCGAGCGTTGTGGGAGCACTTTTTCACAAACATGCCCAGGTTTTGTCATCACAACTTGAGGCCCGACAATACCCCAAACGGTTGGTACGAAGAGCTTTGGAGAGAGCGTCCAACGTCAACCGGGATGCTCTACTTCATCCAAGCCTGACTAGACCAGCAACAGATAGGCTCACATTTGTGAATACCTTCTGCACACTATCTAATAAAATACAGAAAACAGTTCGTAAATATTGGCGTATCCTTAACATCACTTTCCCCAGCCCCAGACCGTTGTTCTCTCACTATTAAAGGCTACCTTTCTGCAATTTCGGCCTTTCTCAGGCTCCCTGATCAGCCCTCTCTTTTCAAGTCCCCTGTTAATAGATTTGTCAAAGGCATTACTCACCTTTTCCCTCCTATTCCATTTGTAATGCCGCAGTCGGACTTGAATCTGGTTCTTACTTATCTGATGTGCGCTCCTTTTGAGCCACTTCACAACTGTCCTCTTCGTTTAATAACTTTGGAGTCTGCTTTCCTGGTTGCCATCACCTCCGCTAGGTTCGTGATTGACCGCCAGGCTCTTTCCTGTAAGCCTCCCTTTTGGCCTTTTCATCTAGACAAGGTTGTGCTTCGCACTCGTCCTTCCTTCTTGCCAAGGTTGTTACTGCCTTCCACATCAGGCAAACTATCACCTTGCCCACTTTCTTTCCGACTCCGCACCCTTCCAGAGAGGAAGAGAGGCTCCAACGTCTGAACCCAAAATGTGCGCTCTCATTCTACCTGAATCGCACACAACAGTTCCAGGTGGATGACCAGCTCTTTGTTTGCTACGTAGGCGCCAAGAAAGGCTGTGCTGGACACAAGAGGACTATCTCCCGATGAGTAATCTTGTGTATCAAGGCCTGTTATTCTCTGTCAAAAAAGGAACCTCCATTGGGACTGCACGCCCATTCTACCCAGGCGACAGTAGCTACTACTGAATTGGGACAGGTTGCCCCCCCCTGCACAACTTCTGTCAGGCAGCTACGTGGGCCTCGCTGCACACTTTTACTAAGCACTACTACCTGGACAATCTGATAGACTAATAGCTGCAGATTCCTTAACGTAGAATTATCCCCAGGCGTGAGACTGGATCCCGAAAACATTTCTTTGGGGGGGGGGGGGGGACCGCGTGACTCCGCCCTGACGTAGTCTGCGGACGTGACGTCAGCAAGGTCACATAACACCACCCCAACACCCCCAAAGCGGATCCGATCCGGATCGTGTCCTGGTCTGTTTTCAGGCCGCCTTTTCACGCTTTGCGTTGAGGAACAGTGTGTGAATGCCTTTGGGCTTCAAGACGTGTACTTCTTGTGCACGTCAGATGTCGGCGACGGACCTCAACCTATCTGCATGTGGTGTTTGGGTGAGCACCATGACTCCACGGACTGTGACGCTTGTCAGCACCTCAAACCAAAGTCCCCCCGGGAGTGCCGGATGAAATTGCTGTTGGCCCACTTGTCCAGGACGTGTCATCCCAGCGTCCGTCCCCTACCTCGGAAGCCAGGAGCTGCTGATTCCGACTGCAGCATCAACCTTCGCCACCGTCCCAAGGGCGTCGCTCACCCGCTGGTAGGTCCTGCAGCTTGTCTCCGAGACCTTG
Source organism: Lissotriton vulgaris (assembly GCF_964263255.1). Classification (NCBI taxonomy): domain Eukaryota; kingdom Metazoa; phylum Chordata; class Amphibia; order Caudata; family Salamandridae; genus Lissotriton; species Lissotriton vulgaris. The sequence continues at coordinate 359,308,227 of NC_141696.1, read as the reverse complement.
TCCTCGTTCGTCTGAGGGCGCAGGTTCCCCTCGAGACGTGTGCCTAGCCACAATACCCGCCGTTTCCTGGGGTTGGGGCAACTAGGGCCTGAATGAAAGCCTACGCTACGGCTCTGCAGGCTTCTTTGGCCCCCCTCCTCCTCCTGAGACGTTAGCGGATCCCTTGCCTTGAGCGTAGTCGCCGACGGCTTAGACCTCTGGGCCAAAGAGTTCGGCTTCAGGTTGTGGGGGTGTGTGATGTCATCAAGGTGCGGCCCTGCCGGGTTCCCCTCTTCGACCCCGGTCTCGCCGCAAATCACTACGGGTTCCCTGTGGTGTCGCAGGAGATCGCCGGTACTCAGGGCTCGTCCCTGAGTCTCCCTCGGTCCTCTGGGCAGGCGGCTCCCTCGCCAGAAGCCGAGGCCTTTTCGGCACCGAAGGCATTCCTCCCCGGCTCTGGCAGTGCCGCTGGTGGAAGACGGGGCCTGGGGCGCTTCCCCTAGTCCCTCTCGGTCCTCTACGCAGGCGGCTGCATCGTGTGAGGTTGAGCCGGCGCCTTTTCGGCGCCATTCCTTAGCCGAACCCGCTCCGACCTCTCCCCATTTTCATGGGGAGCACGTGGTGGTGGAGGTTGACTCAGCGCCCCGTATGCCCACTCCTGCGCCGATCAATGTCGCGCCGGCTCCTGTGGCGGACTCCACTGCGCCGTGCCTCGTCGGGTCCTCGACTCGTCTCCAGAGGTTCCTTCCTCTCCGGAGGTTTGTCATCGCCTGATCTCTTCTTCTCTAGAGACGCGACCCCACGTCGTTGCTTTTTCACCGGCGTCTTCTAGGGACGGCTCCTTGCTGTCCCGCGGCCTCATCTCTCAGACCCTCTCTTCCGCAGCTGGCGGTTGGTTGCTTCGCCGGCTTCCCCGGAAGCCCCTCAGACTCCCCACTCGTCCGTGGATCCTCCACTATTCCGGGGCTGGCCGTTTATTCCTCCAGCTGTACTTGGGGACAGCCGTCACCCACAGAGGAATTGCTTTCTCCCCTGCGATGCTCTACGGAGGCCAGTGTAGCCTTTGTTCGGGCTATTTCCAAGGCGCCTGGCATTTTGCGGATGGGTGACCCCGTCACCCCATTCCCTACGGATCATCTGTTGGAAGTTCTCTACCAGGGCTCTAGTGGACGGGAGCTGCTACTTCCATTCGAAGGTTCGCTCCACAATTCTCTTCTGGGGGCATGGGGGCGTCCTGCCAAGGGTGATATGGTGTCTGCCGTTCCTACACCGCTACCGCCCTGCTCTGCACGATCCAGTCTGGCTTTCTTTCCACCCTTCTACTCAGTGCCCTCTTCTGCAGACTGCTTTTCCTTCCTTGCCCTTGTTGTGTTTCCTCCGTCACGGGAGGCCTGATGGTTGTATTCATGGAGCGTAACATGTTCGCTTCCTCCAGTGCTGCTTTGTGAGCGCTCAACACACGTTGTGTGTTGGCCAGGACCACCTCCAGCCTGTGGGATTCTGTGGAGTTCCTTCTGTCTCGCGTCTTCCACGAAGGTGCCCGCGCTGATCTACGGCACCAAGTGTTGGATGGTCAAAAGTTGGCTGCGTTTATTCTCCGTGCGGCCTTAGATGTTTCTGATGCTCTTGCCACGCTATGACCAACTCTGTGGCTCTCCGTCGCCATGCTTGTCTGCAGGATGGTGTTTTTCCGGAGAATATTAGGGAGTGTCTGGTTGACCTGCCCTTTGATGGGAGTTCTTTTGTTTAACACCCACGCGGACTCCGCCATTCAACGTCTCCTTGCGGGGCTCCTTCCTCCTCCCCCTCTGTAAGCTTGGCTTGTTGATCCTCCGGGGCTTGATGGGAGGAGTTATCCCACCTTTTTCCTGTAATCTGGTGTTTTGATTAACCCGTCTGTGTGGTTTGCCGTGCCTTCGGGGTCCCTCGGTTGGCCCCTCTCTACTGTTGGCTGCTGTTACAGCCTCCCCTGGCTATTGTGTGTTTTTTGGCTGATTGATAAGCCGTCTGTGGTTCTAACCACAGGTCCTTATGTTCTTGTCCTCTGATGCTGGATTTCTCCCTAAGAGTGGTTACCATGTTTTCTTTGGGACGTGTCTTACCCTAAGTGGGGTACTTGTAGCTATTGTTCACTGGGAGGATGTTGACTCCCCTTTGCGGGTTCCTCACCTTTCCTGGCATTGCTGTATGCCGCTGGTGCGGTTTCTGTGATCTTTGTCTGGGCGTAGCTTGCGCTGCTCCAGGTTCTGTCATTTCATGATCCGCTCATCGCTGGACCTGCTTTGGCATGCTGTCTGCAGCATTGTGCTGTGGTGTTTTGGACCTTTTTTGTCTGGCTTTTTGACCTGGTTCTCTGTCTGGTGTTCCAGGGGGGATAGGATTTCCTGGTATTTTCCTGTGTACTGGTGACGGCTTTAGTCTGCCCTACGTATTTCTCATCTTCTCTTCTGGCTGGTCCCACTTCTTTTTGTGGGTCGGTTTATGTCCGGAACGGTCTCCCTTTAGGGGTTGTTCTGGATTTCCCTGGCCTTTGCCTTCATCTTGAGCTCGGCTTGGTCTGGGCGCTCTTCTTCATTCTACTTGCCAGCTGCTGGCTGCGCATGCCTGCTCTTTATGGTCCACGGCCAGGGGCCTTGGCGTGGGCCCTTGTGCTCCTGCCTCTTGTTCTGCTGGAGCCTTGCGAGACTACGTCTTTCTTCTCATGCCTGCCTTTCTTGACTGTGGAGCCGTTCCTGCCTTGTCCGCTGACTCGAGGCTGTGGCCGGTTCAGCTGTCCCCTCACTGTGTGCGTTTTCCTGTGAAGGGCTTTGCCTCCATTTCTACCTCTTCTCCTTGGAGTTTTAGGATGATTCTTTTCTTACGCTGTACTCCTCTGCCGTTGTCTGTCCCTCCGGGGCTTTCTGGCGGATGTCCCTTGTACCTTTGCTGGGCTTGGGGTGTCCTGGCCTCCTTTCCCTCGTCCTTGCTTCCTTCTGCTTGTTGGGGTCTGGGCCACCCTTCTTGTCCCCATTACACATCCCCTGCTGGGGCCCTGTGTTTCTTCCTACTGGGACGCTCTCTCGCAGGCCCTCCACCCTCCTGGGTATGGCTAGGGTATCTATTCTACGTTAAGGAGTCTGTGGTTAGTAGTCTCTATCAGATGTACGAGTTACTTACCTTCGGTAACGATGTATCTGGTAGAGACGATTCTAGTCACAGATTCCTTCCTCCCCGTTCTGCGAGGACCTTCAGCTTGGTTTCTGCAGTTGCCTGCCTCTGGGCGGTTTTGTCTTCTGCAAGTGCCCTCTTTCACTTCCTCCCTAGTGGGATGCTTCGTTCTGTTTGTTTGATCCACTCCTTCCTTTCTAGTGATTGGTTGGTGGGTTCATGGGTACTTCTGCTTCCCTGCACCCTGGTCTTACAGTGTTGGGCCTACTCATTATCTTCTACCTTCTCATTGCTTGAAATTTCTGACTCCTCTTCAGTCTTCTGAGTTGGGGTCTCTTGGTTGTGCCTCGGCCCTTAGCTCTTTATAGGGAATGCGCCTTTCCTCGCTGGTGTTGTCTTGGGGTAATTTGTTGTTACTCTTCTGTTCTGGCCTGGTTGTCCTTCACTGTTTATAGACTGTGGTTGCAGGCCTCTTCGTCTGCTGTGACATTTTTCACATGCTTTTCTGCCCACAGGGAGGATGTTGTTTGCTTGCATAGTTGCATCGCAGTAGCTGTGCTCTGCTCTTCCCTTCTATGACTTTCAGTGCCACAGTGACTTGCACTCTCCTGAATGGTGCTGTTCCTCACCATTCGCTTCTTCCCTTTCTGTTTATCTGATTTTTTTCGTACACTGTTCCCAAATTCTCACAGTTTTTGTTTGTGATGGCTCCGCGTTGTCGCACGGAAAAGTTCTCAGAAGAAAACTGATGTCGGCGCTTCGTGGTGGGGCTTTTGTGACCTTGCTGACATCACGCCGGCAGACGTCAAGGCGGAGTCACGTGGCACCCCGTCCCCCCCCCCCTCCCCCCTCCCCCCCTCCCCGGCCAGAGATGCTGTGGCAAAGAAAACTTTTCCGGATCCAGTCTCACGCCTGGGGATAATTCTACGTTAAGGAATCTCCGACTAGAATCGTCTCTACCGGATACATCGTTACCGAAGGTAAGTAACTCGTACATTTGTTCCACTCCTTTCTTTCTGGTAATTGAACTGTAGGTTCATGTGTACTTCTGCATCCCTACACCCTGGTTTTCTCCAGTGTGGGGCCTACTCCTAATCTTCTCCCTTTAGTTGCTTGGGGTTTCTGCCTCAGCTGCAGTCCTTTGGGTTGGAGTCTCTTGGCTGTGTCTCGGCTCTTTACAGAGGATACGACACTCCTTGATGGTGTTGTCTTGGAGTCCTTTGTCATTGCTCTTCTGTTCTGGACTTGTTGTCCTTCACTTAATAAATTTTGCTTGCAAGCTTTTTTTCGTCTGCTATGACATTTTTCACATGTCTTCTCTGCCTCCAGGGAGGATATCGCCTTTGCTTTGCAAGGTTGCTTTGCACTAGCGGTGCTCTGCTCTTTCACTTCTTCGGCCATCAGTACCACAGTGCCTGGCACCTTTCCAAATGGTGCTGCTCCTCTCCTTTCGTTTCTTTCTCTTATGTTTATCTGCTTTTTTCCACACTGTTCCCATATTCTCACAGTATTGTTTGTGATGGCTCCGCGTTGAGGCGCGGAAAAGTTCTCTGAAGAAAACTGATGTCAGCGCGCTGGTTTGCGGCTTATGTGACCTCGCTGACGTCCCGTCCACGGACGTCAGGGCGGGGTCATGTGGTGCGGCACCCAGGCACGGAGAGATGCTGTGGCAAAAAGTTTTCCGGATCCAGTCTCACGCCTGGGGATAATTCTACGTTAAGGAATCTGCGGCGAGAATAGTTTCTACCAGATACACCGTTACCGAAGGTAAGTAACTTGTACTTTAGCCCTAAACCCTTGGATAAATCTAAAAGTAGAAATATTAAACAGCAGTTCATGATCAAGCACCAGGGAATCAGGGAAGAAAAGGAGTTGGTAAAACCAACGGTGAGAGGAGATGTTACATTATCTATGAATAGTCAAGTTCAGCTATATCTACTCATCGTTGGCAACCCCTTCCATCGTTTTGTATTGACGAGATTTCGTCTGCAAATGTTTCCCTGGCTCGTGGCTGTTCCCCAAGGCTTTTCAAAACCTGGCACTTTAAGACCTTGTCCCTGTGACAATTTCTCTGAGCAGGATACTCTTCATTTTATTTTATTTTGCTATTATGTTTCTTTACGCAAGAGATTGATATTACTTTTACTCCGAGATTGTCATTTTACCTTCAAATTTTATCTTTCCCTATGGTCTGTTTTGGGGTTGCAAGTTTTTTTAACAGGAGCCATTAGGTGTAGGAAAACATTGTTTTTTTAACTGTCATTAGTTTTTAGATGTTTAGGTCTCGCCGAGATCTTTTGTCACTGGCTCGGCTTCCCAGGAGACAGCACCTGGCCGCGCGCATTGCCTCTTCAAGGAGGCGATTTCAGCGGGCCACGCGCTCGCGAACGCGCTCAGCTGCTGTCTCCTGGGAAGCAGCAACACCACACACGCATGCGCAGAAACAGACACACACACACACACGAGCGCCCATGCACGCACGCACCCACACATACAGAGAACCCACCCCCGCCGTCGCATACACACACACACACACACACACACACACACACACACACACACACACAAGTGCAGCGAGAGCCCGCCCACTTACCCCCACTCCGGACTTCAGCCGCCATCGCGGGGCTCTCTCTAGGGCATGGAGCCCCGCGTCACCAGCACTGCTTCTGTCCGTGGGCGCGGCTTCTCTCCGTGGGCGCATGCGCGGGCTTCCAAAGCCGGAAGTCCCGCCCCACGGAAAGTTTCGAATTCGCTAACGTTTTGTTTACATTTCCTTTCATGACAAAATGTATACGCTATTGTTGGGACCGAGGCTTTTGAAAACCTCAAAGATAAATATTATGAGAACAAATAGTAACTGGCCAATAATCAAATATGTACTTTTTTTTCTCTGCTGCAACTTGTTTAGTTACGCTTTATATTTAGGTTTACTTCCCGCAAATGTTAGTTTGAGGTAAAATAAAGTGAAGATGGTGTGGCGTAACAACCAGAGATACCGATTTTGGAACTGGGGAACAAGGTTTGAGTCTTGGCGTCGGCTCAACGGAATTCTGGGCAAATCACTTATCTCGCATTGCCTATAAATAACGCATGTGACGTGTGTAATGTAACGGGTGCTCGAGTAAAGCGCTCCAATACCTTTGGGTCGAGTTCGCGCTAAATTAGAACACGAGGGGTGGGGGGAGTGCAGTTATATCTGCCCACTGATGCAAAGCGAGAGAGTCTAAGATAACTGGGTAGCCAGTTAGAGCCATTGTATGAATCCACTAACATCTGGTCACTGCTACAGTGAAAGCGTGCGGGGAGAGCTTCTCACTGCTAGTGTCAGGGAGCCGATTTAAGTGAAGCAACATCTGTCACTGCTACAGTGAAAGCATGCAAGGAGAGCCTCTCACTGCTAGTGTCAGGGAGCCGATGCAGTGAGCGCAGTAACACCTGCCACTGACACAGTCCAAGAGCCTGAAATGCAGGGTGAGACAGGACTGCTACGGAACCGAAATATGAATGCAGTAACTCCTGGCCACTGCTGCCCTCCGAGGGAGCAACGTGCACGAGGGCAGCCAATCAGTGCTGCATTATCCGAGCGGAGCAATGAACGCAGTGACATCTGATCACTGCTGCAGTGCGAGAGCTCGACGTACGAGGGCAGCCTGCCACTGCTGGTATCAGAGCCGAGGTATGAACGCAGTAACTTCTGGCCCCTGGTACAGAGTGAGGGAGGCTAGATCGGAATATATACACATCACTGCTTTTTTCGTGAGCGCTGCTCGTGTAGGTGAGCAGTGCCCCACCCCTCACTTCACATTGATTACTGCTGTTGTAGTGTGAGGCAATCCAGGTACAGGTTGAATGGCTCCTTGTCTCTGGTGTAGTGCTGGGGAGGGCGGCGGGGTAGGGCTCCCTTACCGCTTGTCACTGCTGCAGTGTGAGGGTCTAGGCAGTTGTTTCAAATAAAACCCACATGGGCGCTTCACAACCCTGTCACTTTTGAAGTCCGGGAGTGAAGGAACACTGCCTCCGCTGCCATAGGAGGAAGCCCACCTGTACAGTGACTCGCATCCACTGCAGCAGTGACGGAGGCAAGGGATGGGCGCAGTACAGTGCGGGTGACCGGGCGCTGTGCAGTAGCCCCTTTCACTGCAGCAGTGAGGGAGGCAAAGGACGGTGCTGTACAGTGAGGGACACTGGCAGTGGCGTAACAAAGGCCCCCGCAGTGGGGTGGGGGCTGCAGGGGTCCTCCCAGCACAATAGGCTGGCCTGAGAGCTCCTGACAGTTAGGAGGGTGGGGGCAAGTACCTTGCCAGAGGGGGGCCTTCAAGTTTTGTTACGCCAGTGGCACACCGGGTGCGGTACTGTGACCGGGCACAGTTATCCTATTCACTGCAGCCCTGAGAGGGGCAATAAATGGCTTCAGTCCAGTATCTCTATTCCATGTGCCGGATAAGGGGCACAGTGTAGAAGAGGCCAGTGTGAGTGTAGCGCAGTGACTTCATGCAGTGCAGGGGTATCCCCTTTTGTGGGAGCCTAGGGTTCACTCCTCCAATGCTGTAAGGTCTCTAGTGCAGCAAACCCTACAGTGCCTGAGATTCTCCTGTATGAGTGCGCACAGCAGTAACGCAGTGCAGACAGTGCCTTGGACTCTCCTGTATGAGTGTGCAAAGCAGTGACCCCGTGCAGTGCAGGCAGTGCCTACCAATTGCAAATAAAAAAAAAATAATGCAAAGCATTGTCATTTACAATGCCAGTAACTCAAACTTTAATGCCATGAGACCTATTGCATTGCAAATGCTTGTTTTATCTGTAGGCCCTCTTCGTGTCATCATTGGGGACTTTTGCACTTGACTGTATCTGATCTTCGCACTTTATACAATGTTTTTGCACTGTATGTATTTTAGAACTCTGCCCTATGACTGATATTAAGAATGCTTTTTTAAATTCTGGGTTTTAAAAATTTGTCAATGAAATGTACCTTTGTTTGATATGTTCACTTTTATGGCTTTAAGTTGCCGAATAAAGTATTCTTGACTGACTGACTGCATAAAGGATACTCTTGTTCCCCATTACCAGTTCACCAAAGTATTTTTCATGGTGTGGACTACTGTTTGCATATAATTCTGTATTAGCAGCCATTCTAGTGTTTTACTGGGTCTTTCTACTACGCCATATTTCCGATCAACTATCTCCCCACTTAAAACTTATATTCTCTTTCAGCTAACTGCCTATGAGGAATCCGGGCTTGTTCAGCACTTTAATAAGTGTGAGGTCTTGTTCTGTAGCAGTGATACCCAACTTATGGCTCGGGCAGCATGTGGCCCTTCTGACCTTTACATGCAGCCCCCTCATCAAAAGCAGAACTGGGCTGCTGTTTAATCAACTCGGAACTAGCATCAAAAAGATGTTAAATAATTGGACATGTGTTTATTTAAAGGTTAATTAAACTTAAAGGAAGGAAGTAGCTGGGGTGTACGGAGGCACTTAACTTTTGAAATGCCTTCATTTTTAAAGGCATCTAGCTGGAAAGTGTAAAAGTGTCATAGTTTTTTCACAAGTTAAAAAGGGTATTTCATTCAGAAGCAGAACTGTTTCACTTTAGTACATCAGATTATATCAGTGCATTGAGAAGAAGTTTTTAATAGAATGATAGTTTTCAAACATGAATTTAGAAACTCGTTCTTAACCCCACCATGACATGAATACCAACAGTGAACTAAGAGGCAAGTTAGTGGCTCCTGTTGCTTGTATACATGATCAGCATTATATTTTTTCAACTCTAGCAGAGGAGGTGCTTTTTGTACAGCACACATCTCAAGTCATGTATTTTGAGGTCCTCCTGGTAATGAAGAAAAAGTGAAATCAAACAATTGACTAGGATCACACACATTTGGGTAAGTGGAGAAGCTGAGATTATTCCCAAGATTCTGGTTTCTTATTGCGCAATTCAGACACTCGCTTTCCCTACACCCACCTTACTGCCAAACTCCTTTCCCACCCCCGACCGCCACCTGCTGGCATCAGTGCGGCCCTCGGTCACATCACAGACCAAACTTTGTGGCCCCTGGGAAAATGGTTGCAAGTACCCATGTTCTATAGCATACTTATTTTCTAGCTCTACCAGTGTTCGCTGTAGTTACTTCAGTTGTTTGCATCACCCTTAATATTCCAGAGTATTTACAAATCATGTATTTGCTAATGAACACTTTAAATGTTTCCCTACTGTAAACAGCTGAGCTACTCATCCTACATTCATATCAAAGAATTCTATTACGACAGTCTGCCTATCCTCGGGGAACACAACTTCCCTAAGGGCTCCTGACAGAAGGCACCCCAGGCTAGTATGACATATGGGCTCTTTGGCCTCAAGAGTTAATAGAGCAGGACAAGCACCAGACAGTCTGTGTGGCAGGTATATTAAATCGGTAATCCAAGGCAGGACCTCCAATGATGCAAACCAAAGATCTGTGCATTAGCATATGTCACAGACAGAAATAATAATAATAAAAGTAGGATTTTTCATAACCTTTCTTCACACACCAAATGTCACGGAGTCCATCCATGTCAAACATAGTTAAAGAAGTCTATCAGGTCGTGGGTGGTCCACCCTGTTTGGGTTGTCACTGTCAGCCTCTAGCTGTAGTGTCAAGTTAAAATCTCCGCCCCATGTTATATTCTCTATACCACAACAACATCTTCAAAAACTTCCTGAGCCTGTGCATAGTTGCTTGCTATGTCTCCAGGCTCTGAAATCTGCCTTTCTATTTACAGTTATGTCCGGTTGTTGCATGAGTGAGCTGCAGGCACTTTCAGTGCTACCACCCTACATCACCTTCTTTCAAGGACTCGGGCGGCTTACTTTCTGAATAATGTGACACCCTTCCAGTTTGGGAAATCAATCAATCTACAAGCGTTCTTTGCTCCTTCTCTCCGCTTGAATGAGGAGAGGTTCCATTGGTTGGATCCAAAAGGAATTAAGTTTTTACATTGATTGTACCAAGGACCATCGAGTAGATGATCAGTACTTTTGGTGCTAAGAAATAAAAGGCGAGAAACAGAAGGGGAGCCAGGCCCAAAGGAACAAGTGGAGAGGCTGGGCCTTAATTTGAATAAACACAGCAAAAGTTGCCCCGCCACCTACATTTGCATCCACATTTATGGAAAGTTGAACACGCTAGCTGTCGTTATCAACTGGGTATTTTTATTTATACCAAAATATTTCAATGGATTAAACTAAGTTTGTCAAAAACAGGACATCGTAAACAAACAAAGACATATTTACATTGTAGATTTCAGCCAAAGTCGTTATGCTTTTCTGTACACAAATGTATTACACACTGAATGACATCATAAAGCACAGAATCAAAAACAATCTGACAGACAAGAAAATTGGACATATACAACATTAAATGATAAACTAGATTCTTATAAATGGAAAAAGTGAGTAAAGCATAAGAAAGTTTGAAAGAAGAGGGGAAAATTAGAAAAGGAGCAAAAATGAATTTGAGAATCTTTGACAACCAGCAAATGCTGGTGTGAAGAAATAAATCGTGAGTAATCCTCTCTAATTGGCCGACGCGTTTCGAATCCAGGTGGTTGTTTCCCGGATTCTCATCAGGGCACAATTAGTCTGTCTGTAGGGGATAAAAAGGGAGGGAGACTACTTTTAATCTTTATGACGAAAGACTGTACTCCCTAGTATGTTGCACTCAGAAAAAGACCTACCATCATACAATAGAAACGATTTCAGGGGAAATCAGTAGGTGCAGGCTCGGAGTACTCGTTGAGCAGTCCAGGGACAGGGGCCACCTAAAAAACGGCGAGTGACCATTATCACAATGCCATCATGTATCTGCGCTAATGCATGGTCATGAGAAAATGAATAAGAAGAGCATACCGTCAGCTGATTCTTTACGTGAAGCTGGCGGCTGCCTTTATGTAAAAGTAAACTTCTTTGGTGGGCTTCAATTGAATTGTGGCCGGTAACGCTGTGTGAAGAAAAGCGAGCAATGGCGTAAGGGAGCTGTGTCTGTTAATGGCCATTATGAGCTTAAGAAGCATTGCAGGGTAACGTACCTTCATTTAACCAGAGTCGGTGCGTGGAAGTATCGTGTTTTCTTTTTTTGTTTAATATCGGCGTGTGATTCCAAAACGTGCTTGGCTACCGCTGTTGACAAGCGGAAAGGATTAATTAGGTGTGAGCATCAAACCGGGGGTCTGGCAAAAGCCGAAAAGAATGCATAAGTGCACCGCTTACCTCCGCCCAGCCCAGTCCATGCCTACGGCGTTCTGCAAAAGTCCAAAGATGGACGCTGGGTGTGTTGCCATAGAGATAAGCCCTCAATTGTGGGCTTTGCCTTATGGGAGTTGTAGTTTAGAGTGGAATTGTACGGAATCGTGCTGGTTCACTACAATGGCAAAGACTATTATTGTGTGGGTGAAGGGTGGCGCCCTATATTTGATGTTTATGAAAGAAGAAATTGAGACGGAGCTAGGGCAATCGCGTGGCGCCAAAGCACTATTGAATCAAAGTCTGGCGACTTCAGACAAACTGTTAAGGCCCTTCTGCACACTGTTAAACTTGAGGATGAGATATGCTTCCTTTTTAAGGAGCATTCTGTCCACGTCTTCATTATGGTGTGACGGACGTAATGTATGTAATACCGTCCATTTAAGATCGTTGACATCATGTTTGGCATCCAAAAAATGTTCAACCATGGGGGCAGTCAAGATTTTATTTTTGATCCGGGACCGGTGTTGGCAGATACGTGTATTAACTTGTTGCCTTGTTTTGCCAATATAGATTTGGTCACAGGGGCATTGGACCAGGTAGACCACATTCTTGGTCTTACAGTTGGAAAATTCTGTGTGTTTCCATCTGGTCGCCCCATGTTGGAACTCGTCGCCCTCGATTGTGTTGGGGCACACGACGCAGGTACCACACTTGTGATGACCTGTGATCGGTTTGAGGTTCCATTGGGTCAGTAGATCGCTTTTCTTTTTAGGTAATGACACATCTGAGACCGCTCTTATAAAAGCTGCCGATGATATAAGAACCATCAGGGACCAGGGAGGAACAGCGATCCTGATCCTACTGGATCTCTCGGCAGCCTTCGACACGGTCAATCATACAGTTCTGATTGGCCGTGTCGAGGAGATGGGCATTTGCTCAACGGCCAAGGAGCTGTTAGCCTCTTTCCTCTCGAATAGGACGCAGGCAGTGACTTTGGGCGCATTTCAATCCACCGAACTCGCCCTCCCATGCGGCGTTCCACAAGGCTCATCCCTAAGTCCGACACTCTTTAACATCTATGTGTCGGACTTAGCTAGGGTAATTAAGACCTACCGGATGAGCCTTACATCTTACGCCGACGACACCCAATTGGTGATCGCGATCAAGAACGACGGCGAAGAAGTATCTGCCAGCTTCCAGGAAGGTATGATAGCCATTAAGGATTGGATGGCCGAGAACTGTTTGCGCCTCAATTCCGACAAAACGGAGATTATGATCTTCGGAAAATTATCCCCACACTGGTCTAATAAGTGGTGGCCAACCTCGCTTGGAGCCCCCCCAGAACCGGTACACAAAGTCAGAAATCTGGGAGTTGTCTTTGATGACAACCTTAGTTTCATCAACCACGCCAACCAGGTAGCCTCTTCTGCTTTTTACAAGCTTAAGATCATCAGGAAAATATTGCCATTTTTACCCGAGAGTACAAGGAAAACAGTGGTGACCTCTTTAGTACTCTCGTCCCTTGACTACTGTAATGGTCTCTTTGTAAATGCGCAGGCAAAGGTGGTAGCCAAATTGCAGCTCATTCAAAACGCTGCGGCAAGGCTGCTAGCACGCATCCCCAGATTCCAGTCGACCAAACAGGCAATAAGAAACTTGCATTGGTTAACTGTGAGGAATCGCATCAGATTCAAGACCTTGTGTCTCACGTATAAAGCCCTCAAAGGCCAAGGCCCAGCGTTTCTTAAACAGAAACTATGTTATTATCTCCCGAAAAGACCGCTCCGATCGGAACAGAGACTTCTTCTGGTGGTGCCTCGCACCAGGACTGTTAAATGGGGCGATCGATGCTTCATAAACTCCGCAGCCAAACTCTGGAACACGCTTCCAATGGAATTAAAATTGGCACCCTCACTGATCCAATTCAGAAAACTTGTGAAAACATGGTTATTTGACCAATAACTGTCCAATATCCCTCCTTATAAGGTAGATTGCTTGATTAACTGAGATTGCCAGCTTAAGTCGCAGCGCCGAGACACCCACGGGTATTTGTCGCGCTTTAGAAATGTTTAAAATAAATTAAAATAAATCTGCCCTCATGATCTGCTGTCCTATGTTTTGGTTTTTCTTGTAGGCAAACAATTGGCGTGGGAGTGAGCATGCTAGATTTTCTAGCAAATGCAATTGCTCAACACAGTTTTCCTCAATTTGTGAGTGTCTGGTCCAAAAGTGGTGACACAGACTAATCTGTCAAGTGCCGGTTTGGGCCGTACTTGTAGGAGGGTTTCGCGAGGGGTGAAGCGTGCTCTTTTGAAAGAGTGCTTCAGTAGTTTCTTTGGATACCCTCTTTCTTTCATTTCCTGACAAAATGTCTCTGCATGGGACGAGAAGTCTTCCAAGTGAGAGCAGTTTCTCCTAATGCGCAAAAGTTGCCCATATGGGAGATTAGATTTTAAATTTCTTGGGTGGGCACTCATATGATGCAAAATGGTGTTTCTGTCAGTGTCCTTTTTAAAAAGGGATGATTTAAGTACCCCGTTGATGCTTACTATTTCAACATCGAGGAAGGTCATCCTTTCATTGCTCTGTGCAATAGAGAACTTGATGTCGCCGTGTCTGTTATTGAGCCAATCGTGGAACGCTGCAAGGTGAGTCTGGCTCCCCTGCCACAGGAGCCAGACATCATCTTTATAACGAAACCACTGCATGACATGCTGTTTAAAGGGGTTGTTGTTGTCAACAAATTTTTGTTCATACTGTGCCATATACAATACGGCCATTTCTGGGGCATAAGGGCACCCCATCGCGGTGCCCTTAACCTGCATGAAAAATTCCCCATTAAATGAGAAGTAGTTCTTCTTTAGGGCAATTTCAGCCAGTCTTAGGATGAAGGCAGTAGGCACTGAAGAGTACCCTGTCGAGGTGCATAGTCCTCTGCATCAAGAAGTGGTACTCACTACCTGAGAATCAACCTCCAAAGGGCCTGAGAGCCATACCTCCACACCAAAGGTCACTACCACTGCATTGACAAGAGGGGGTCCTTGTTCTCCAAACCTGCCATGAGCAGTGGTATACACTTTCACGTAGCAGTCACTTCACTCTCTCAGTTCTTGAAGACTCTTTGATCTGAGCCCACTCCACATTCCTTCCACCTTGTTTTGGTAACTGTTCTAGGATGAAGAATGAGCTGTAAAGAGTATCCATTAGAGTACAAATTATTTCCCTTAAGTATTTTTTTTTTTTACAATCAATTTTATTGAGTATTGGATGTAACAACAAACAGCACCATTCAGAGCTACATTGTACATTGTCAGAGTAGGAAGAAAAACACATCACAGTGGCGTCAAGTCTACATAAGTAAATAAATAATAACGTATCCACGTGTATCTGAAGAGTGGACCACTCCATCTCAGTCGTCAATTACCCAGACCCCTTTGCCCCACATGCGGCGAAATTTCCCAGGACACCCCCTGGCTACATATAGAGGCTGCTCCTGCGCAGCGCACCAATCCACTCCCCTGTGCCAGCGAGTGGGTGGGGCAGTGTCCAGCCAGTGAGCTGCAATATCCCTCTTGGCAATCACCAACACTGTATTGAGGAAGAACTTCTCTGCCCTGGAGCTGTCCAATCCGTCGGTGACGCCCAGCAGAACACGTATGGGATCAAGAGGCACCTCCCAGCCCAGGACCCCTGTCAGGTCTTGTGTTAAAGTTCCCAATACCCCTGTAACGCAGTACACAACCACATCATATGGTAGAAATCAGCGTGGGGGAAGAAGCAGCGGAGGCAGTGGGCGTCAGGCCGAAGCCCAGCCGCAAGGGTGTAAGGTAGGCAGCATGCAGAAAATAGACTTGGACCAGGCAAAGCCTCGCCAATTCCGAAATCGTTTTAGGCTTCATCAGGGCGTCCCTCCAATCCTCATCCTCGAGAGCCCCAAGCCAGCCCTCCCATTTCTCTCAGAGTAGGGAAAGGGAGTTAGGGGTATTGTTGGTGAGTGAGCAGTAGATCCGAGAGACTTCACCCTTCCTCAAATCACCGGTCAGAACTTGCGCCTCTGTCTGGCTATATTCGGGCAGGGACGTGCCATCTGGAATGTGGGAGTGAAGGGCATGACTCAACTGCAGGTATCGGAAGAATTGAGAGGGATGGAGGGAGTGTCTAGCCTGTAAGTCTTAAAAAGGATCGGATAGGAGTACCGCTCTAGACGTCACCCAACAAGGTTACCCCGATGAGATCCCATTGCCGGAACCCTGACAGGGAAGCAACTTCCCGGAACTTGGTACCACACCACAAGGTAGTGTATTGAGTCAGCCTGCCTGCCCATTGAGTATGACTTAGTGATGAATAACTTGGGGGGGGGGGGGGGGGGGTACCTCTGAGTAGATCTATATTACTTTTTCAATGAAATGTTTCACAAATACTTCAAGAAAAGGATGCTATAAGTAAGAAAAAGTCATGTAATTTATTCAAAACATTATTTTATTATTTTTCTTTTTTGTTTTGTAGTTTGTCTATTTATACATAAATACAAATTACTTTATGACACGTAAAAATGATTTTAAATAACAAATTATCTGACTACAATTAAACAATACAAAATGCAATTGAAGCAACAACAAAAAACAGTTAATCTTATCCTATTGTCATTCATTCATTCCATCATGCATACCTCTACATTCACTACCCATTCTAAAAAGACAGATATGAACATAATAACAAAAACTCACATTAAACTAACAAAAAATATTCAAAATAGACGTACGCATCAAAGACCCTTGCATGTACTATAAATTTGTTATATATATATAGAGAAAGAAGGACTTCTTTGTAAATAATGTACAGATCAGAAAGCGATTAATTGGTAGGACTTCTCTCTCTCAATAATCATAGAGGTCTACTTTGAATATATTTTTTGTTAGTTTAATGTGAGTTTTTGTTATTATGTTCATATCTGTCTTTTTAGAATGGGTAGGTAATGTAGAGGTATGCATGATGGAATTCCGAGACCTCCGTGAAAAGGTGGGATTCAGCATTAGGCCAGGGCCAGCCTGGACCTCTGACCCCTCTCTCCCCCCCCCCCCACCACCAAAAGGAATTTAGTGGCCATGCCGTCCATGTCCCGGAATCAAAATCTATCAAAAGAGAGATGCTTGTTCTGGAGCATGTACAGAAAAACGAGGTAATATCATCATTTTGTATTGGGCTATCCTGCCTAGAGGGTTCAGGGGCAACGTGCGCCATTTAAGGAGGTCGGCGCGGACCCGCCTAACCAGCTGGGTGACATTGAGCTCCCCTGCGAGGTCGGTGAGAATGGAGACCCAAATCCCCAAGTACTTAAAAGACAGCCGCTGAAGTGGAATCAAAGACTGCCAGTCAAAGCACTTGCGCGATAAGTGCAAGGTTGGCCGGGTTAAGCCGCAGGCCTGAAACACGTTCAAAAATGGCCAGTGCCCACAGGCAGCGAGGTCCCGATCGGGCCGGGTCAACTAGGAACAGCAGCACATCATCTGCGTATAACGCAATTTCATCCTCCGCTAGGCCGGTCCAACTCCAGCCAGTCCAGGAGTGGTCATTGCGGACAAGGCAGACGAACGGCTCCTTTGCCAGAGCAAAAAGGATGGGGGAGAAGGGGCAGCCCTGCCGCGTACCCCGTCCAATGGGGAAGAGGCGGGATAGAGCGCCGTTAACGAGGACCTGTGCCCGGGAATGGTGATAGAGTAGTCTCACTAAGTTGGGGAAAGGAGTGCCAAAGCCCCTCTGGTCCAACACCGCATCTAAGTAGCTCCAGTCAACGGAGTCGAAAGCCTTCTCAAAATCAATAAGGAGAAGGGACAAGTATGGAGTCAGCAGGTGTCGGTTCGCAAGGGCAAGATGAAGGCGTCTGAGACAGTGTCTAGTCTCTCGAAGAGGCATGAAGCCGCATTGGTCAGGATAGACAAGCTGGGCTAAATGCGGCCGTATGCGATTGGCCAATATGGAAGCGAAGATCTAGAGCTCCGTATTGGTGAGCGAATTGGGACGATAGTCCAAGCAGCATTGCGAGGGGGGCTAGGACTTTGGAATCACTACGATGGTAGCGAGATCCGTCTCTGGCCGGAATGAGCCGCACTCCACCGCTTCCTAGTACATCGTTATGAGAGATGGAAGCAGGGTATCGCGGTAGGACGAATAAAACTCCTGGGGGAGCCCGTCTGGCCTAGGAGTCCTACCAGCCGCCAGGTGCGAAATGGCATCTGACACCTCCGCAGGGGTGAGCGGAAGGTCCAACACAGGCGTGTTGGAATCGCTAAGGCGTGGAAGACGGAACTCTTCCCGTTGGAGGAGGTCAGAGAGAGAAAGACCAGGCAACCATGCCAAATAGAGAGCAGCGTAGTAGGAGGCAAAGCATTGGACCACCGCTACCGGGGCGCTGGGGAGCTTACCGTCTGCGTCCGCCATTTCCGGTATGATACGGTTGGCCATAGGGTAGGTGGCGAGGCGGTGGAGGTTCTTCCCATTTTTATCTCCACAGCCGAACGCCAAAGAAGCTTGGCGGCTTCCAGAGAGGTCTGTCTGAGCTCGTCTCGTAGGAATGCCAGTCTCCGTTCCTGAACATCAGACCTATCCTCTGGTTCAACGCCTCAATCAGGGCAGCTTGTGCTTCCAAATGTGTGAGCTGGGAGTCACGTGCCGCGCGCGTGAGTTTCAACTGGCCCTTGTTGAACCCCCGAATGGTGGCCTTATCAGCCTCCCAAAGGGTGCGAGAGGAGGACAAAGAGCCTTGGTTAGTGGTGAAGTAGGTATCGAGTTCAGCACCAATGCTGTCCTTGAGCGCCTCGTCTTGGAGGAACCAAGCGTTGAGTCGCCAAAGCGGTCGGGAAGATGGGGGAAGGGCCCTGTAGAAAGCTGGTAAAAGACACTCCGCAGACTCGTAATGGTTTCTCTAATAGATTTATTATGCACAGTTCAAGGGAGAAAATGACCCCAGCCACAGCTGTCGCCCAGAACGCTCGCTGCTTCACACACAGTGTGCTCCGCTCAGAACGTTCACCGCTGTGGCATTCCAAGAGATGTCACAGCGGATTTCCACTATGAGTGAATCTAGAGGAGGGGGGTGAGTGATGCGCAAACGGTGCCCCCTGAGTCAGGAGATACCACACATCCCCCTCCTATACACAACTAAGAACAACCGTGTACAGAAAGGAAAAGGGAAAAAACAGTAATCACTAGGTTACATAGTGCCCCAGATACCCTAGGAGTCTGATCTCTCTGTGACTAGACCTGCGAGAAGTGATGGCCCCTCATGAACTCCCCGGGTCTGGCGTTTCCCAACCACCCTGAGCTTCTCCTTCACTCCTGGATCTGTTGTCACTGTCCACAGGGGGGGCAACGTATTTCACCACCCTCCCCACGTTCCAAATCTTCCCCTCTTGGGTTTTCATGGCATTCCTAAAGACTTTCACTATTTTGGTAGGTCTAGTGAACTCGGACCAAATTGCTTTACCTGTGGGTGCTTTCATTTTGACCACATCTCCCACACGGAATTTCACCTCTTTGACAGAGTGCAGCCTATGAAACCTGGCTTTCCTGTCATTCATAGCTTTGCGTTCTCTGTTCTGCCACTGTGACTCTCTAGGTTGGCCAGTCCAACCTTTGTACCACCCTATCCACCCTGGTACTAATCTTGTGTTGGGTTTCCTTACTCTAAGAAGTTCAAAAGGTGTGATGCCCGTGGTTTGAGGAGGGGTAAGTCTGTAAGCTTCCATACGTTTCACCACTTCATTCCTCCAACTCAATTCATTGGCCCGTGCAAGTTCAATCCCTTACTTGACGGTTTTATTGAATCGTTCCACCATTCCATTGGTCTTTGGATGGTACAGCGCACACCTCTTGTGTGCAATACCACTGTTTCCTAGGAACTCTTGCATTTTTTTGGAACCTAGTTGCACACCATTGACCGTCAATAAGCTACTAGGCAACCCTTCTCTGAGGAACACTTCTTGCAGAAAATCTACGACGACCTTGGTTGTGATCTCAGACACAAACTTCACCTCCGGCCACCTGGAATACAAGTCCATGAGTACCAGGATGTAGGGTGTTCGATGTTCGCCGGTCATTGGCCCACAATATCCAATGCCACCTCCATCCATGGCCCCACTGGGAGTGGCCTGCGCTGCATGGGAGGGGTGTGCTGTTTCAGCACCTTGTCCCTGTTTGAGCACGGTACACATTCTCTTACCTCCCTCTCGATTTCGATGTCCATACTGGGCCACCAATAGTCTGCCCGCAGTCTTTGCTTCGTTTTGGTAATTCCTAAGTGCCCTTCATGGGCCAGGTTGACCAGACGTTTTCTTAAGCTCTCTGGTGGTATCAGCCTTGTGCCCCTAAACAGGCACCCTTCCGAGAACGATAGTTCATTTCTGACCATCCAAAATGGTTTCAGCGCTTCCTTCAGTTTATCTCTGTCCTTCCACCCCTCTTGGGTCTTTTCACAGACTTCTTTTAGGAGTTCATCATTCCTTAGTCTCTTTCCAACTTCCTTCTTCAATGGCGCCTTGGGTAAGGATGCACACATTCTCCAATGGAGTCTCTTCTTCGTCCTTCACTACCTCCTCTGTTTCAACCGAGACCTCTTTCGTTTCCTTCACCAGGCGTGAAAGACAATCAGCCGCCAGATTCCTTACTCCTGGCACGTATTCAATACCAAACGTGAACTTCTGAAGATTCACAACCCATCTCTGTATTCTGCTTGAAATGGCGTCTAGCCCCTTCTTACTGAAAACTTCCACCAGTGGCTTGTGATCTGTCCTCACATAAAACTTCACTCCCCTCACAAAGTCTCGGAATTTGCTTATAGCCCAATGCACCGCCAGTGCTTCTTTCTCGATCACCGAGTAATTCAACTCTGCTTTTCGAAGCGAACTCGAAGCAAACGCTATTATCTGAAAGAAACACGTTAGTATTAGATTCCTTACCTTAGAATATCCCCAGGCGTCAGTCTGGATCCTGAAACTTTTGCGTAGCAGTACCCCTGCGCGTCGGTAGGCGTCGTCTGCAGGCGTCCCCTGCGGCTCCGCGTCCGTCGTTGGCGCCGTGATGACGTCGCTGGAGTATATAGACGCTGCCTCCGCGCGCTGACGTCAGTTCTTCTTTATTCCGGCCCAGTTAGCGCAGATCCGAAGAGCAGTACTCCGGTCTTTGACCAAGTTTTTTGATCTTTTTTGATCTCTGAATCTTCTACGTTGCCGGTAGGATGCCCGGTTTTAAGAACTGTGACGACTGTGACCGGACGATGTCGGTCACGGATCATCACCGACTCTGCCTCCAGTGCCTGGGCCCCAACCACGACGTGGACGCCTGCGTCGACTGCCGGGCCTTGACTAATAAAGCTAGGCGGGAGCGGTCCCGCAAGCTGCTCGAGCTCCGGGTGTCGGCCCCGCGTCGAGAGCGGTCCCGGTCCGGCCGGAGGTCAAGGGAGCGATCGAGGAGCGGTCGCGGAGCCGTCACGGGCGCTCCGGGAGTCGTCACCATTCTTCTGGTTCCTCAGGTAGGAAGCACAAAAAGTCGGGGCATCGTCATCGTACCCCCGACGCTCGCACGAGGCGGCCGGGGGTTCGGGTGGCCCCACCCCCGCGGCTCCGCGTGAGTCGCCGACGCGGCCTGCTCCATACCCTGCGGTCTCTGGGCAAGGCGCGTCCCCCGAGGAGATAGAGGCGTTCCTCGTGGCCATGAGGGCTCTTTCTCCTCCGGCGGGTTCCGTGGCGCCTTCGGGCCTTGTGAACCCGTCTGGGGGCCCTAGCGGCTCGGGTGACCCTGCCTCGACGCCGTCGGGTGCTCGGGCCCCGGCGCCGCCGACGGCTCCGATCCTGGCGCCGCAGGGGCCCTCGGGGTCGACGCCGGCTCGTCAACCGGCCTCTCCGGCGCCGGTGCTCCGGCGCCGGCTATGGGCGGCGCCGTCCCCATTCCCTCTCTGAATCCAGACGCGGAGTCAGACCGGCGTCGATCGACGCCGGGCTCGCCGCCGATGGGGCCTGTGAACCCAGAGGAGCCGGTCTACATTGTTGACTCCGAGTATGGTGAGGATGTAGAATACGGAGAGGGGTGGGAGGGGTCTGAGGACCCTCTGACACGCGAGTGTCAGTATGACATGGACTGGACAGGTGACTTGGGTGACGCCAGTGGTCTGGATGACTCCCCCAACCCTGGCTTTGTCTCACCTCCTACCGTGGCTACGGAGGAGGGGGCTGCCTATTCAGTGGTGTTGATGAGGGCTGCCAAGGCCTTACACCTTGAGCTCCCCGTCGCGGCCGTGAGGACTAACATCCTCCCCAAGGTCCTCAAACCGCAGTCATGCCCACAGGAGCCACTGCTGCCGTTTAACGAGGCCTTAACGGATGTTCTTTTGGGCACGTGGTCCAGGCCTGCTTCAGGTTCGCCTGTTGATAGGAACGTGGCCAGACGCCACCGTCCGTGTGCGGACGACCCCAAGTTTCTGTCCACCCACCCCACCCCTGAGAGTCTGGTGATCCAGGCCTCCACCTCCCAGACCGCATTCCCGTCGGCCCCACCCGACAGGGAATCAAAGAGGTACGACCAGTATGGCAAAAAGGTCTGGGACTACGGTCTTGCAACACCGCGTGCCTCTTGAGCCGTTACACCCACTCTCTGTGGGACACGGTCGCGGACCTGCTGCCTGAATGCCCCCCGGAGGTACGGGCTAAGCTCGGCAAGGCTATGATTGAAGGCCGAGACGCAGCAAGATATTCCATCAGGTGTGGTCTTGATACGACCGACTCGCTGGGCAGAGCGATGTCCACGACGGTGGCGACTCGTCGCCACGCCTGGCTGAGATCCGCCAACTTCTCGGCTGATGTCCAGAATGCATTGATGGACATGCCGTTTGATGGCAGTCGCCTGTTTGGCGACAAAGCGGACCACGCGCTGGAGCGCTTCAAGGACTCCAGGGTCACGGCCAAGTCCTTAGGTCTCTCGACCCAGCGCCAGCAAACGGGTTCGTTTCGCTCCTTTCGTGGCCAAGGAAGGGGCGGTCCCACACGTGCTGCCAGCCACGCGCCGCAACAGACTTATCAACGCGGTGGCGGCCGTGGAAACCACCGTGGTGGCGGTCGGGGACAGCGGCGAGGTCAGGCCACACCTCCCCCTGCAGCATCTGCCACTAAATCCTCCTAGTCCGAGCTTTCAGGCCCATGTGACACCGGTGGGAGGCAGGGTTCGCTATCACCTCTCCCACTGGCGCACAATAACATCGGACAGGTGGGTGCTGAAGCTCGTCCGAAGGGGCTACTCCCTCCCCTTCGAGACAACTCCTCCAGCCATGCCACAGCAGAACCACCGTGTGTCGGGGGACCACTTGGCACTTCTGAGGGAGGAAGTTACGGCCCTCTTGGCCAAGGGGGCCATCGAGCGCGTTCCTGGGCCAGAAGTAGGACGTGGTTGCTATTCCCACTACTTTCTGGTACCCAAGAAGGACAAAGGGGGCCTACGTCCTATCTTGGATCTAAGGAACGTCAACGGCTTCCTCCGGAAGGAGAAGTTCAAGATGTTGACTTTAGCTCAGGTCTTGGCTGCTCTAGACCCGCAAGACTGGATGGTAGCGTTGGACTTGTAGGATGCGTATTTTCACATCCCCGTCCTGCCGGCCCACCGGCGTTACCTGCAGTTCACGGTAGGCCTCGAGCATTTTCAGTTTATCGTGCTCCCCTTCGGCCTTACCAGCGCCCCACGGGTGTTCACCAAGGTGATGGCGGTGGTCGCAGCTCATCTGCGCAGATTGGGGGTTTCAGTCTTCCCCTATCTAGACGACTGGTTGTTGAAGGCGGGCTCGCCCCAGACAGTCGTCCACCACCTTCAGATGACGGCAGACCTCCTGCACGAGCTGGGGTTCTCCATCAATGTGCCGAAATCACACCTGTGTCCCTCTCAAAAGCTCCTTTTCAACGGAGCGGTTCTCGACTCGGCGCAGTTTCGGGTCTATCCTCCGGAACGGCGAGTCCAGGATATACAGGCTTTGATTCCCATCTTTCAGCCGTTATCCCGGGTTTCGGTCAGGTTGACGCTGCGGCTGCTGGGGCTGATGGCTTCCTGCATCCTTCTGGTGCATCACGCCCGGTGGCGGATGCGGGCTCTGCACTGGCACCTGAAGTTTCAGTGGGCCCAGCATCAGGGCAACCTGTCCGACCATGTCTTGATCTCAGAGGGCACTGCAAGACAACTGCAGTGGTGGCTTACGGACCGCGATTGGGTCAGAGGCAGATCCCTTCCCCAACCGGAGCACGTTGTTGTGACAGACGTGTCCCTCCAGGGCTGGGGAGGCCTCTTGGGAGAGGCAGAGATCAGAGGCATCTGGTCTCCGGCGGAGTCCCGGCTCCATATAAACCTGCTGGAGCTGCGGGCGATTCGTTTGGCACTGAAAGCGTTCCTCCCCTTTGTCAACGGGAGTGTAGTGCAGGTGTTCACGGACAACACCACCGCCATGTGGTACTGCAACAAACAGGGCAGGGTGGGGTCGTGGACCCTTTGCCAAGAGGCTCTGCGCCTCTGGCAATGGCTGGAACGTCAGGGCGTGACTCTGACGGTTCAACACCTGGCAGGTTCTCTGAACACCAGGGCGGACGAATTCAGCCGTCGGTGCTCGATGGATCACGAATGGCGTCTGAACTCGGACGTGGCGCAAGGTCTCTTTCGGCAATGGGGAGAGCCTTGGTTAGATCTATTCGCCACAGAAGAGAACGCTCAATGTCATCAGTACTGCTCGTTGGAGTTTCCAAGACGGCACTCGCACGGCGACGCCTTTCGGCGCGAGTGGAGTTGCGGTCTGTTATACGCCTTTCCGCCTATACCACTTCTGCCCAGAGTGTTGAAGAAGATCAGGCGCGACCGGGCCCAAGTCATCCTTGTGGCTCCGGACTGGGCTCGAAGATACTGGTATCCCTAGCTACTCAACATGTCAGTCGGTCCCCCGATCCGCCTGCCCCTTCAGGAGGACCTTCTGTCGCAGAAACAGGGGACGGTCCTCCACCCGAACCTGTCCAGCCTCCACCTCCATGCGTGGAGATTGAGCGGCGACAGTTGAGGCCATTTGACTTGCCTCCTGAAGTTTGTGATGTGATTCTGGCAGCCAGGCGTTCCTCCACGAAATCGGTATACGCCTGTCAGTGGAACAAGTTTGTGGCATGGTGCACAGCAAAGGCTGTGGATCCTCTCTCTGCCCCTCTTTCAGAGGTTCTTCTCTTCCTTCTTTCTCTTGCCCAGCAGGGCTCTGCTCTGGGCACTATCAAGGGCTACCTTTCTGCCTTTCTGAGGCTGCCTGATCAACCTTCTTTGTTCAAGTCCCCCATTGTAACGAGATTCTTGAAGGGCATCACACACATGTATCCACCTGTTCCGTTTGTGATGCCTCAGTGGGACTTGAACCTGGTTCTAACATTCTTGATGTGTGCTCCCTTTGAGCCGCTTCATTCTTGTCCTCTCCGTCTCCTGACTTTAAAGACGGCCTTCCTGGTTGCCATCACCTCTGCCAGGAGGGTGAGTGAGCTCCAGGCTCTTTCTGTCAAACCTCCTTTCATGTCCATTCATCCAGATAAGGTGGTTCTGAGAACTAGGCCTTCTTTCCTGCCCAAAGTTGTCATTGCTTTTCACATCGGGCAGTCCATCACCTTACCCTCCTTCTTCCCTCCTCCGCATCCTTCAAAGGATGAAGAGCGGCTCCATCGTCTGGACCCAAAACGTGCGCTTTCATTTTATATGGATCGCACAAGCCAGTTCCGGGTGGATGACCAACTGTTTGTTGGCTACGTGGGTGCGAAGAAGGGACGGGCGGTACATAAACGGACCCTCTCTCGGTGGGTCGTTCTGTGCATCAAAGCGTGCTACTCTTTGGCTCGGAAGGAGCCTCCTGTTGGGCTGAGGGCCCATTCCACTCGGGCCACGGCGGCTACTACTGCCCTGGGCCGGGGAGTCCCCTTGCAGGACATTTGCCAGGCGGCTACATGGGCCTCGCTGCACACCTTTGCGAGGCACTACTGCCTGGACAGTCAAGTCCGGAGGGATGGCTTCTTTGGCCGTTCTGTCCTCCAGGATTTTCTGGTGTAGGAATGTATTGGTTCGCAGACCCACCACCGGGGTTGGTATTGCTGGGGTATCTATTCTAAGGTAAGGAATCTAATATTAACGTGTTTCTTTCAGATGAACAAGTTACTTACCTTCGGTAACGATATATTTGTAAGAAACATTAGTTAGTATTAGATTCCTTACAGACTCACCCATCCTCCCCGTTCTGCGAACTGATACCTAGGGTTAAGGACATCCCTTTCAGGGCCCTAGTTCCAAATGGCACCAGTGTTGGTTCTCACATGGCTCTGCGTGTTCTGGCGCGGAAAAGCTGTGTGCAAAGAACTGACATCAGCGCACGAAGACGGCGTCTATATACTCCAGCGACGTCATCACGACGCCAACGACGGACGCAGAGCCGCAGGGGACGCCTGCAGACGACGCCTACCGGCGCGCAGGGGTACTGCTACGCAAAGGTTTCCGGATCCAGACTGACGCCTGGGGATATTCTAAGGTAAGGAATCTAATACTAACTAATGTTTCTTACAGATATATCGTTACCGAAGGTAAGTAACTTGTTCGTTTCTTCCCCTCTTTCGCCCATCTGCAGGAGGACGGCTCCCAATCCTTTCGAACTCGCATCTCAGTACTGTCTGCCTCCTGGGTATGAAGGATTTGAGTCTCTGAGCTTCTGCGAGAGCTGTTTTCGTATCTTCAAACTCTCTCTGGCACTCCTCATTACAGTCGAACTACTCTCCTTTTTTTAAGTAGGTTGCGTATAGTATAGGTTCGTCTAGCAAAGTTTTGTACAAACTTGCTATAGAACTCTATCATCCCCATGAATGATTTTACTTCATCTTTGCTCTTGGGTGGGGCGAGGTTGATGATAGTGTTTTGTAGGTCTGGCTTGGGGTGTATTCCCTCTGCCGTCACCTTGTGCCCCAGGAATTCTATTTCAGCACAGCCAATATTACACTTTTCTCTCTTCACGGTGAGTCCCTGTTCCCTGAATTTCTCTAGAACTAGTCTCAGCCTGGTTCCATGTTGCTCGCTATTTTCCACAAAAATCAGCACATCGTCCTTGTAGTACATGACCCCGGGAATGCCTCTGAGCAGGTTGCACATTATCCTTCGGAAAACTGCTGCGGCAGAGACTAACCCGAATGGCATCCGTTTGAATTTATATGTCCCCTTTGGCGTTATGAATGCTGTAAGCTCCTGCGAGTCAGGATGGAGCCTGACTTGGTAATATGCTGAAGTCAGGTCTAGAATGGTAAAGATATTGGCTCTCTCCAGCGTGCTCATCATTTGCGAGATGTTCGGGAGTGGGAATTTGTTGACGACTACTTTGTTCAATGCCCTGAGATCAATGCATAGCTGAACCGAGTCATCCGACTTTTTTGCTGCGACTATTGGTGCCAACCACTCTGTTGCCTTTATCGGTTCAATCACCCCCAATCTGCACAATTTGTCTAGCTCCTCCTTAACTGCCTCTTGTATCGCGATGGGAAAGTTCCTTGCTTTGGCCGAAACTGGCTTGGAATTCTCTTTGAGCTTTATCCTATGTGAATAATTTGAGGCACCCCAACTCTTCAGCAAATACTTCTTTGAACTACTCTTCTATGCCCCCTAAGGCTTTTCCCACCTCCTGGACTAGTATCTGGGGATTCTTATTGGGATTAAGGTATATGCCCAGTTCTTTCTGCGCTTGCCACCCTAGGATGTTGTCACCCTTTCTAGACAAACAGATTTTAGTTGCTGTCACTCTGTCTTTGTACCCCACGGTGCCCCAAAAATATCCTTTCATGCATATGGGCTGCCCACCTTAGCCTCCGGCCTTACATCCATCTTAAGTTTGAGTTTACTGTGCGACACACATACTCTTTTGCAGATATGATCGTAATTTTCGAACATGAGTCAAACATAGCTTCTACGTTTGTCCCTTCTATCGTTATTACATCCTTGGGATTGTCGCCACCCCGCCCTGCACCTGTAGCACAATTTCATCACAAACCTGGGTGGAATTGTCCCTGCCTTGTCTCTTGTAATTGTTTGACACTTCTGCAACACTGTTTGTAGTGTCCCTTCTTTCTGCACTTACTGCATGTTGACTTTAGGGCTGGGCAATCCCGGTCACTCGCCATGTGTCCTTGTTTGCCACACCGGTAACAGTTTCCTCTGAAACTCCCCCTCCCTCTTGTCTCCCTTTGTTCTTTTTTCTGTTCCTTGATTGTGAGCACATTCTCACTTTCCACAGACACCTCATTGACCTTGACTTTGTTCTCACCATCCTGCTTTATTTCGTTCACACATTGCATCATGTGTTACACTTGTTTGGCTACTATGAGGACCTCTCCCAGGGGCGGATCATCTTTCAACCATAGCTCCTCTCTTATGCGCTCTATCTTACATGTCAACACCAACTGGTCTCGGATTCTCTCTTCGCATGCCCCTCCGAACTTACATGTTGCAGCTAGTTTACTCAACTCCGAAACAAACTCTTCTATAGTTTCTCCTTCCTTCTGCCCCTTTTTCCCAAAATGGTAACGCTCCATAACGGTGCTTATCTTCGGTAAATAGTGTAAGTCTAGTTTTTTCAGGTTCAATTCATACTCATTCAGCCCTCTCGCATCATTCGTGCTCAATTCTGGAAGGTGTTCCAACACCTCCTGACCTTCCGCACCCAAGTAATGCATTAATAAAGCGACCTTCCTTTCTAGCCCCAAATCGGTCCACACACCACAGCATAGTTTTGGAACACTTTTTTCCATTTGTTCCACTTGAGCGTTGGCTCCCCAGGGTTAGGCAGAAAGAACGGGGGAGGTGTTACGTTCTGCATGGCAGTGTTAATGGTGCCAATTAATAAAACAGAAACTTGCCTTGGATGGCTAGAATACGGCAGACAGGCGCATGCACCCCTCGGGCTACTCTACACAAATTTCCAAAGACCTCTTCACCTAGATGCGATCAATTGCACCGGACTAAATAGAAGTACTACAGGGGTGGTAGAAAAGATACAAAAAGGGAACTATAGCTGTAAAGATGCTTCACACAGTCATTCACTAGACTGGTACTGTTGCACTTCACCTTGTACCAGTTCTGGAGCAAATGTTTCTCTTGCTTTGTCTGTGCCTTTTATCTTTATTGTCTTTTACATTTTTTTTTCCCCTATACAGTCAGAGGGTGTGAGCTACGTAGTGTAGGTGCGACTCGCACAGTCAGTTCCGGCCCTGCGTGGTCTCCACCATATGCCCCACAACTGGTTGCTGTCCATGAACTGCTAGCCTCACACCTGCGCTGGCACCATTTCCGTTATGTTCCTAAGCACCAACTCGCCGCTGCAGTTCCTGTATTTCAACACAGCACGTCCCTGTATCCCTGTAAGGGTCTCCGGTACCTTTGTCTTCTTGCTCCTCCACCCGTCCTCCCTGCGCCGCTGATGTTACACACCTTGCACTGCTGATACCTTTGTGCTCATCCGTGTCGCTCAGGTCTCCCTCCCCACAGCGCACAGCCAACCTTGATTGGTGCGGTCGCTGCGGTGGATGCACATGCACTCCCCTCGTGGAGGCGCCCGATCCCGCTGTATAACCGCTATCACCAGGTAAATCCCAGTGCGTTCCACTCATCCAGGTTGTTCCTAGCTTGCTCAGACACCATGAGAGGAGATACTCTTCCGACGTCGCTCTTCCCTGTCCCAGCCGCAACCACACACAGGGCGTCGCTAACCACTCGCTCTCTTCATACAGCTCCTTTCACCAGCGGCCGGCTAACTTTCACTAATTTGGCTTCGCAGGACTATGCCATTAAGAGCATGGGTGCCTGTGCTCCTTACCCGGTCCTCTGACAGTTGTCTTCATCACATTTGGTTTTCCTTCATCCCCACGCACCTCGCCACCATTCTTGAGGTTGCTTCGGTAATTACTTGCTCGAAGCCGTCCAACTCCTTTCACTCCTCAGCTTAAACCAGCGTGTTGGGGTCTCCGTAGTATTCTCCTAGGTTTCCGTATCCCATCCTCGTCGCCAGTGTAGAAAGCCGGGAGACACTCCGCAGACTCGTAATGGTTTCTGTAATAGATTTATTATGCACAGTTCATGGGAGAAAATGACCCCAGTCACAGCTGTCGTCCAGAACGCTCGCTGCTTCACACACAGGGCGCTCCGCTCAGAATGTTCACCGCTGTGGCATTCCAAGTGATGTCACAGCGGTGTCAACTATGAGTGAACATGGAGGAGGGGGGTGAGTGATGCGCAAACTGTGCCCCCTGAGTCAGAAGATACCTCAGGCCCCTTATATGAAGCAGTATTGGGGTGTGGTCCGACAGGTCTCTCAGGAAGATAGAAATTGCCTGGAGCGCTCGGCAGTCCTGAATCGGCAGGAAAGCATAGTCTAGGCATCCATGGGTGCTGTGAGAGGCAGAAGTGTGGGTGTATTGCAGTGTGGTTGGGTGCCAAGGACTCCAGGCATCTCCGATACCCAGGCTGGCCGCCTATGAGGAAAGGAGACCGGATTGGACAGTCCTGGAAGTAGAGAGAGGGGACGCAGTGTCAAGGCCAGGGTCCATAGTGGCGTTGAAGTCACCCCCCATCACGGTCAGTCCAAGGGGCGAAGCAGCGATCAGCGGGTTAAGTCCGCAGAGTGTAGGGGCCAGCAGAGCCGGAGGGGAATAGATAGATAACAGATTGAGCGGGCCATCCTCAATGGTCCCTTCTAAAAGAATAAAGCAGCCCTGAGGGTCATGTGTCACCTAACACGCCACTAGGGGAAGAGTACGACGTGCCAGAATTGCCACCCCTCTGGACCCCCTACAACACCCAGAAGGCCAGACAGTGCCATAGCGGCCAAGGAAAGGACATTGTTGGCCTAGTAGATAGGGTTCCTGAAGCAGGAGTGTGTCTACTGCCTGACGCTGGGCATATCGCAGGACGGCTGCACCCTTGATATTGTCCAGCAGGCCATTAACATTCCAGGACATTAGGCGGAACGATGACAGCACGTTGGAGTCGCCGAGCAGGAGGAGGCCATGGGGGAAGCCAGACCGCGAGGCGGCTTAGCTGGGATACTGGAGGCGTGGTAACGCCCAGAGCCCGTGAATAGGGTAGCATAGCAATGTTTGGGATGTTTTCACCCAGGTGTAATGGAACAAAGGTGGTGCAAAAAACATAACACCTAAAAAACAAAGCAAACGGGAGCAGGAGCTCCAGCCCCCCACCCCACTCTTCAGGAACCGGAAATATCTGTCACCCGAACAGTAACAGGGAACTGAAACACCAAGCTAAAAACGCTTGGAAATGGGGAAAGTCGTGGACAACCCATCCTCCTAGCAGGATTTTCTTGTCTTATAACCATCAGTGAACAGTTAGTGACCAAATGGGATACTGGTCTTAGTCTCGGTCACTGGTCTCGGACAACCTCAACCAGGAACCCAACATCATAGGAAAGGCTGACATCGATGTGATGTGCTCAGGCCGGCCCGGTGAGAAGTGTTGGCCTGCGGGAAAGATCTGTGTCCGGAAGATCTATCAAGGACGGTCGAGGCGAAACCGAACTGGGGTCGGGCGGCCTAAGGAGCCAGAGCGTCGCCTGGCCGGAGAGGTCTCGCTGGGTGGCCCAGGCATGTGGCCCTGTGAGGGGCCCTTCGGAGAGGCAGAGCGCGCATTTCGCTGGCCCCTGCGCCTCCCAGAGCGCCTGCGGCGTGGACAAAGTACCGGCATGTCCCGCCGGGCGGCGCCAGTGGCAGTATGTTGAACGTGGTCTTGGGCAGGCGTCCGCAACAGCCGTTCTTCTTTTACCCATGTCCATGCCTCCTCTGGAGTCTCAAAGAAAAAGGATTTGTCCTGAAAGAGCACACGCAGCCGTGCCGGAAAGAGGAGCCTATATTGAATGTTAAGCGAGAGCAGCTTCTGCTTGACCTCACCAAAGGAACGACATTGAGATTGGACCTCCCGGGTGTAATCAGGGATGACCATTATCGTCAGGTTTCGTGCCCGGGAAGTCGTTTCTTCCGTGATTCGGCCAGGATAGCGTCTCTGTCCCGGTAGTTGAAGATTCGCAGGATGATTGGTCGCGGAGAGGGGCACCTAGTTGTGGCTGTGGGGCAAGCGATCTGTGTGCCCTCTCAATCGTGAACCAGGGGAGAGCGCGCCCTCGGGCATCCAGGAGCGTATCCAGAGTTCCACAAAGTCCGCTGCCCGACCCTGTTCCACGCCCTCAGAAAATTCAACCAGGCGAAGGTTGTTGCAGCAGGCATGGTTTTCTGCATCTTCAGCCCGCCGGTGGAGCTCCTGTGTGTGGAACAGGAGCCGGTTCAGGGTTCACCTGGGCCTTGAGTTGCTGGACGTTGTCCTCCACTGCAGACACTCGGGACTCCGCTTCCTTAATCCGGGTGTTAGCTTTGCGACGGTTCAGTCGGATTTGCGTTATGTCCACACGGACCTCCACAATCGTGCCCTCAACCGAGGACTGCGACGCCTGGAGAATGACGGAGAGGTTGGGCGCTGCAGGGGCACCCGCACCTACAAGACCACCGGCGCCTGCAGACCAGCGGCAGCCCCAGCATCAGTGGTGGTAAACCGATCGATCTTGGTTTGGGTAGCCGGGGTCTTGGGTATCTTATCTCGGACCATGGTGACTTCCAGGTAAGACGGAGATGGGGCAACGGCTCCCTGAGGGTAATACGGCCAGCCGGGAGGCTAGGAGAGAGGATGGAAAAGAGGGGCCCATGGCGCAGCAAGACCTCACCGCCCGTGCCAATCTGATCGGACTCTGCGGCGACCTCAGTGGA
The DNA here is from genome assembly GCF_964263255.1 of Lissotriton vulgaris. NCBI lineage: Eukaryota > Metazoa > Chordata > Amphibia > Caudata > Salamandridae > Lissotriton > Lissotriton vulgaris. Next base: position 359,276,043 of record NC_141696.1, on the reverse strand, counting down.
TCACAGAACAGTGCCAGGCTCGCCAGATCACCGATGATGGATGTGGCGTCGGCCGCCGGGCCCGCAGCGTGGAGGGCCAAGGTCAAAAACGAAGGCATGAACAGGGCGTCACGGCCGCAGATAACAGGAGCCAATGGAAGGGCCCACGACTAGGACTACACGCCGCCCGAGCCAGGATCACCGTTCCGGGCGGGTGCACCGGGCCAGGAGAGTGGTCCGGGTAGCCCGGGCCAGCACCGGGCCCTACCCAGGCGTCAGGCGTAGATTTAAAGCCAACTGTAGGGCCAGCCACAGGCCCCCGCCTGGAATCCCAAGCGCCACTGCCTGACCGAGGTGGCAGTCGAGGAACCACCGACCCTTTAGGACTCCGAGGGTGAGGAGGGCGGGCACGGATCAGGCCCAGGGTTTCGCACCCTGCCCCCCTGCCGCCCGATCGGCGTCCGATCCCCCCTCCCAGAGGGCCGCACCCCGCAGCAGCGTGAAGACCTCCTCGCCTCTCAAACTCAATCGTTGCAAGTGTGTGTGGGGGGGGGGGGGGGGAGTCAGTCGGCAGTCGGCAAACACCGGTACAGCACAGTCCAGGCCCCCAGGAGGTCCGAGCAGCGCCCCCTCCCCCCCCCCAGAACCATAGCGCGGCGCCGCAAGGCCGCCAGCGGAGTCACAGGCAGCTGCTCTCCACACACAGCCCGGCAGACAGCCAGCCAGCCCCCGGATTCTCAGCAGCCCAGGAGGGCGCCCACAGGAGCAAGGCAGGGAGGCAAGTCCACGGGCACACCGGGGGCAGCGGGACTCTGCGGGGTGACGGAGGGGTCCGGAGCACTCCTAAAGTGCGTCCGCTATCTTGACGCTCTTAGCCAATCCCCCTTAATTCCCTTCAGTAATTCTTGCTGATAGATACTTTATATAACGACAAATTCCTCACCACCCTTCTACCTGCCCGTTCTCTAGAGTTGACTCTGGTAACATCTAATAAGGTCCCTAGTTAATCCTTCCCACACTGCAACCTACAGTTATATGTTCATGCTCCATGTCTGAGAGTGCTGTGCACAGGGGTGGTGCTTATTAGGCGGCTCTTCTTCGACACTTCTGTGATTGTTTTGAGTCAGCATGAAGCTGCAAAGAGCAAATGACTGTGTGCATGACCACTGCTACAAAATTCACCAGATACAATCTAGGCTCTTGGGCGATGTTCTAAAGTAATGAATCTGTGGTTAGGTATCAACATGAAAGAGTATTACCGAAGGTATGTAACTTTTTCTTCAAACTCCCTGATAAACTACAGTAGCCGGGCCAGGAAGACATGCATGTATCAGTGTTGAACACCGTAGCTAAAAGTGTTGTTTATGTCTTGTAATCCAGCTATATTTGGAATACATTTTGAAGCCCAGGGTTTTTATCACAGATTGTGGGACCAGAAAGGAGTAGGATGATGAAAAAGTATGAACTCTGTCTTTTTGCTATTCATCATCCAGGTGCCTATGCATTTACACAAGAGCCGACAGTGAGGGATGTGGTTAACCCACTGCCCCCCTCCCATTTATAGATAATTTGTATATTTGGGATCAGCTATACATCATCTTTCTGCTTGAAATTGGTAAATCCAAGGGGTTAACCCAATCTGCCAAGTTTTCACAGGGATTAAAAAGATCTTGGGAACAGCACTTATCGTGGGGAAACCCATAGGATAAGGAGCATTTATATTTACTCACACTTATGAATCATTGTTACAGGTCTGTAACTTTATTTTACTTAAGTCTTTTCTGAACATTTACTAAATGCCTGTTAAAACGTTTTGCTGTTTTATTTTTGTAACTTTGTGGTTTGTGTTCTTTTTAGGCTTCAAAGTTCATCCCTGACATCTGTGTTATAAAAGCCATACAGAAAATAATTTGGGTGTCAGGCTGTGGTTCTATTCCATTGGTTTTCAGCTCCAATGATGAAATTAGTAAAATCTATGAAAAGGTATGTTTTTTGCAAAGCTGTTTTAAGTTGTGGCCTTCCTCTTTGTCCTTCATTCACTAAGTGTATTAATGAGTTATCTAACAGAAGCAACACACCATGGAACATTAAGTCAAATTGTGGCTGTTAACCATCCTTGTTGTTGACACTGGACCATGGCAGCTGTGCCAAAAGTGTTCACTATGGATATTTATTTTTCTACAACATACTTTTATTTGCTGTACATTTGAGATACGCTTCAGCGTAAAAATCAGAAGTTAATTTACCCCAATTGTCTCACTTTTGGTTTCCTGAAGCATCTACACTACTTTATACACCGAAGAGGAGTGAGAAGTATTTGGTAAGGGTATACCCTTAGCTTCCCTATTATACTATGCAGTAAACACAGGCGAGGGGAGACTCAGTTATTTGTGACAGTGTCTCTCTTGCCTGTATCTGAGACGTGTGCATCATGCATCCAGGTAAATCGGTGATTGCTTCACACTTTATCAGACAGTACATTTTCTCTGAGATGGTGTGAAAAATGGACACACACACACACACACACACATATATGTATATATATATATATATGTATGTTTATTCCTCACCCACATTGAGTCTACTGTGCCCACTTCTAGGACCCCCACAACAGGACCAGTCTAACTGAAGGCCAGGGTACCCCTTCCTTCAGGGTCCATAGCAAGTCAGCATTATACTGGCCCTGAGAGCGAGTCAGATTTTTAATGGTAACCTGGAGACAGTTCACAAAATCCAGTGTACAAGATATAAGTCTTAAGGTTACTGGTAGGAGCTTGTCAGAGGCCTGCATGGAACAGGGTAGGCCTGACCTACCGTTTAACTGCTGAGCCTCAGCAGGGACTTGAAAATGAAGGTGAAACTTTCCTGTAGTTGGCGGGCCTCCACCCATTCGAATGGTCACTCCTTGAAGTCACTATCACGAAGCAGCCAACTGCATTCTGCATGCCCATGCTGCTTTCTGAGAATGTTGGAAATGACACATCTGAACGAGACACGTCAGTGATAGATTCCTTACTTTAGACTATCCCTAGGCTTCAGACTGGATCCTGAAGGTTTTTTGTCAGCAGTACCTCTGCGTGTGGGTAGGTGGCGTCCTGCGGCTCAGCGTCCGTCGCTGGCATCGTAAGCGCTGAGATAACGTCACGGAGAGTACTTAGGCGCCACCCATGCGCTCTGACGTCAGTTCTTTCTTTTTCCACACCAGCAAACGCAGATCCTGTTGGAGCACGTACCCTAGTCACTTTTTGAGACTTTTGTCTCTACTTCTTTTGAGTCTTTGACTCCTGGTGCCACGTAGGGATCCCTTGGTTTAAATCCTGCGGTGCCTGTTGCCGAACGATGTCTGTGGGCGACCACTACGGCGTCTGTGTCTACTGTCTGGAGCGAGACCATGACTCCCGGTCATGTTCCGACTGTCTGGCCATGGCTCCGAAGGCTTTGCGGGAGCGGTCTCGAAAGCTGCTGGAGGCCAGGCAGTCGTCTCCGCGCCGTTCCAGGTCCAGGGGTCGCTTGAGGGACCGACCGCGGAGCCATCATCATCTCTCCTCGGGGTCAAATTCTTCACCCTCTGAATTGGGTAAGAGAGGTCACAAGAAAAAGTTGAAGAAGCTTGTTCGCTCTCCGACATCCCCCCGTCGTTCTCCGGACGAGGGGGCCAGGGGTCCTTCCTCTGTGGCTCTGTTGGAGCCTGGGTGCCTTGTGGCCTACCCACCCTATCCGGGTCCGTCCCGACTCCGGCCCAGGTGCAAAAATTTCTTGCCGCCATGGACGGCCCATTCAGGTCTAGGGCTCCCGCCAACCAGCGCCGTTCCCAACGCCGTTGGAGCATTTGTTTTCCCCTGTTCGTCCCCCACTCCTGCTGCCTATGCCTCGGGCCGTAGAGGAGGGGGATGACTGGGAGGGGTCAGATGACCCTCTTGCACGGCAGTGCGAGTCCGACCATGAGTGGGCGGAGGACTCTGAGGATGCATGTGGCCTTGACCTCTCCTCTGAGCCTGGGTTTGTGTCTCCTCCCGGTGTAATGGAGAAAGGCTCCACACTACACTGTGGTGCTCTGTAGAACAGGTGATGCTCTTGACCTTGATCTGCCTACTGTTACCCTCAAAACAAACCTCCTTACTGAAGTGCTTCAGCCGGCGGCAAGTTCTATGGAACCTCTGCTTCAGTTCAATGAGGCCTTGATGGATGTTTTGATGGGCACCTGGTCTACACCAGGCACAGGGGTTCCAGTGGATAAAAAGGTGGCCAGGTGTCATCGCCAGGCACCGCGTGACCCTGCCTTTTTAACAAATCATCCGACCCCGGAGAGCCTGGTCACTCAAGCCTCCACTTCCCAAAGCGAATTCCCTCCTGCTCCGGCGGATAAGGAATCGAAGAAACTGGAGCAGTTTGATGTGCCTATTGATGCCCCAGGCTGGCAAGAAGTTGTTTTCCTCTGCCAGCCTGGGGCTGCAGACAGTCAACCCTGCATACCTCTTGAGACGCTACTCTCATGCTGTCTGGGACACGGTGGTGCAAGCTCTTCCCCAGTGCCCTGAGGAGGTTCGGGCTGTACTTTTCCAAGCTGTTGCAGAGGGGAAGGATGCCATTCGGTGTGGGCTGGACACCCTAGACTCTTTGGGGAGAGCCATCTCCACTACGGTGGCCTTGCGTTGCCATGCCTGGCTGCAGTCCACAGGGTTTTCAGGTGATGTCCAGAGTTCCCTCATGGACATGCCTTTTGATGGTACTCTCCTGTTTGGCGATAAGTCAGACAGTGACTCTCGGGCTTCGGCCAAGTCCTTAGGTCTCTCCACCACACACCCGGCCACGGAAGGGGCACTCCTACACATACATTCAGCCAGAAGCCTGCGTAGAACCAACCTCAGCGTGGGCGTGGTGGCCGCCGTGGTGGCACAGGGGGTCAGCTTGGGGCTTAGTCCACCTCCGCTCCCGCAGCATTCATCTTAAAGCCTTTCCAGTCCAAGCTTTGGGGTGCACCCCACGCTTGCCGGCGGCAGGACTCAACATCCACTGGCGCTCTGTCACTTCGACAGGTGGGTGCTGCAAATCGTTCGAAGGGGCTACTCCCTCCCCTTCGAGTCTACCCCCCTAACCATGCCACCTCAGTACCACCGGATGTCGGGGGATCACTTTGCGCTTCTCCAACTGGAAGTCACGGTCCTCTTGGCCAAGGGGGCCATCAAGCGCGTTCCTGGGCCAGAAGTAGGACGTGGTTGTTATTCCCACTACGTTCTGGTCCCCAAAAAGGAGAAAGGGGGCCTGCGCTCCATCTTGGACCTCCGGAACGTCAATCGCTTCCTCTGGAAGGAGAAGTTCAAGATTTTGACTCTGGCTCAGGTCTTGGCTGCCCTAGGCCCTGGAGACTTGATGGTAGCATTGGACTTGCAGGACGCATATTTTCACATCCCTTTTCGCCGGCCCACCGGCGTTACCTTCGGGTCACGGTAGGCCAGGAGCATTTTCAATTTGCTGTGCTCCCCTTTGGCCTTACCAGCGCCCCTTGGGTGTTCACTAAAGTGATGGCGGTGGTCGCAGCTCATCTACGCAGGTCAGGGGTGTCAGTCTTCCCCTACATCAAAGACTGGATGTTGAAGGCGGGCTCGCCACAGGCAGTCGTTGTAGGAGAGTAGGGTCTGCAATCCTATGATTGCGATGATTTTTGCTTCACTGGTTTACGACTTTCCCTGGCTGTGAGCCTGCTAATCAGACCCACAGCCTAGCTGTTCTCTCTCTAAATTGACACACATGTACCTTAGGTGCATTTACCAATTGGTACTGGGCCACCTTATCAATCACTGTACAGTATACCTTGGGTATCCAGGGCATAGGTGTACCCAGGGCCTACCAGGGGCTGCAGCATGTATTATGCCACCCCTGGCTGGCCATCCAAATCTGACACAACTGGCTGCACGACAGCTGGGGCAAGGTGGTGTAATCACCCTTTGCTTTAGATATAGTATTCCTATATCTAACCCTAAAATGGACACATGTATTCCTATCAGTTACTCCTATGGCAGGCCTTATCAACCCTGAAGGCAGAGTGCGGGGAATTATGTGAGATGGTGCTCTGGCATGAGCTGAGCCCGTTTGCAGCTTGCGGAACCAAGTCCTAATAGCTGTTACATGATAACGCGTACCATATACTCTTAAGTGCCTTATAATCCTCGCGGTTATTTGCCAACTTTGGTATCGCTTTATCAAAACATGTCGAGTAAGGTGTCATACGAATTGGAATACTAACCCCTCGCCAATTCTGGCGACGGCGTTAGCATTCCACCCTTCTAGAGGGACACGACATGTATGTAACTGTGAACCCCGGTTAAAGCTTAACACAGCCTCAGCTCCACAAAATGGATGCTGCCACCACAAACACAAGTCTGACCTCCTGCTGCTGGGAGTCCTTCCAGCGAGGAGAGCTTGGACAAAGGGTTTCCTGTCAGGGGCGGTGCTAGCACCATCCCAGACAGGGTTTTGTGTATCCCAGGTAGGCAGGGCTGAGAGGAAGGTGACTGCAAGTGGCACCCCGGTGCTCACTGTGCATATGCCGGCTTAAACCAGTTCCAGGGGCACACCAGCCCCTGAGCTGGGGAAAGTCCGGACAAGGGAGAAGGGTGTAACCACCCCCCTCCTGGTCCCACCCATGGGCAGGACCTAGTCGCGTGCCAGCCCCTTTTTTTTTTTAAATAAAGGTAGGAGCGGGCCCCCTTCCCAAATTAGATAATTCTGAATCTTGACTTCTTTCCACGAAAGGACTCTTGACTTTTTCTGAAGACTCTCCCTTGTGGCTAAGGAGTAGCCACCCTGCACCAGCGGGCACCATCTAAGCGCTTGCGGTTTGCTGCACATCCATCCTCCGGATCAAGACTGACCAGTTCGACGAGACCAGGATTCCCTGGCATCTCTGACCTCTACCTGCATCATCAGCCCAGCTGAGATTCGTGGGTGTGACGAGACCTGAGGGACCGGCTATCTTCAAAACCTGCACAACGCTTATCCAGCACGACCGCCGAGGGATCCTCGAGTGAGTGCTTTGGGGTTTGAGAAGCCCTAACCCTGAGCAGCTCCAGCACTGAAGTCCAGCCCCCCAGCATCCACGAGATCTGCGTGGGGCCCTTCTGCTCTTTGCTGCTCACCGCGTTGTCCGGTCACTTGCCTGCTGGCTAGTGGCCCTCCTGACGACGAACCACGACGATTACTCCGCTGGTCTGGTTGCTCCAGACTGGCCCTTGCTCCCTTCCAAAAGAGGAGCACCCCGGACCCTCCTGGTCCACTCCAGACGCCATCTTGACTCCACTGCGTGGGCTTGACTTTGCCAAGGTTTGTTGCCCCAATCCTGGGTCCAGCATCGCTGACAGCAGACACCTTCGTGGGACAGCTCCCACCTCCATCCTGGTCGCCGACAACGCCTCCTGGTCCGAGGGACAGCCGAGTCCAGCGTCGCCCACTCACCTGGTCGAGGTGACTTCATCCGGTGCCATCCTGGTGCCCACCTAATCACTGCTTAGTGATTAAGAACTGAGTCCCCTCTGCTTTCAGGTCGTCTCCATCATCGATCCAGGCTTGGATCCCTCCAAATATCTTCACTGGTCGCCTGCCAGCAACTTCTTCTTTCAGGCTCCATAGACTTCAACGAGGATTCCCGACGTCTTTTGAACCCTATGCAGCCGCAGCCCCTGGGCTAGGTAACCTGAGCATTTCGGTGCTCCAACGTAGGTTCACTATCCAAGTGTCCAGATCCTTTGTCGTTTTCAGTCTATCTAGTCGGATTCGTCCGATAACAGTAACTTTACAAATACTAGCCTCCATAGACTTTGCCCCGCATCCCGCGTGAGAGTGCACACTCTGCACCCGATCTCCCTAGGCCTCCTGCTCCTAACCTTAGGGTTCTGTAGTGTAGTCCTAGCGATCCTGAAGCCTCTGGATCTTGTTACTTACCTGCTAGTATTTCGCATTCCACTTTTAGTGTATATGGTTTTTCGTGCCCCTCGGGCATTTGTGTAAATTGTGCAACTTAAAGTATTTTCTTAAGAGTTTTGTATTGTGCTTAGCTCCCTGACTCATAAAGAGTTCAGGGTAGACTTGTTATAAATAAATATCCTTTTATTTTCATAACAACTTGTGTGGTGTCCTTTCACTTGGTGTTCAAGGGGTATATGTGATGGTATAACAGCTGGCTTAACACGCCCTCTAGAGTTTAGCCTAAAGACTGCTCTTGTCCATGCTACTAGGATAGCTGGTCTATAAGGTTGACTTACAACCAATCATCAATAAGGGTCGTTTGGAATGATACACAGTGATCACTAGAATAGTGAGCACTATATATCAGGCCAACTTCTCACATTGGTGAGCAGCGGTTGGGATTTGAGCTTGCTGTTGTTTTACCACACGTATCCTAAGAATATCATTTGAAAGATCACATAAGTACCAAGGTACATATAACTTAGCTTAGAATACTCTGAGTTCTACTGAACCAGCTGTTGTAGTGTAACAGGGCTTAGCACACCCGGACTACAACTCTTAGCAAGGGATCAGTAGGCAAACAAATAGTGTAGTTAAGTGCACCACTTACACCTCACTAGAAAAGCATGTCTGACAAAGGAGAGAACTCAGACGCTCCCCTTGAGTCAGTTGACCCTCCACAGGTCATATCAAGATATGCAGCTCTTAGCTTCCAGGAGATGAGACAAGTGTGTACCTCCAGGTAGGGTTCTAACCCTACCATCCCATTTCTGATAGGTCTCTTAGAGACTTATGATGCCAGGAGAGCTTCTAACACAGGCCCTTCTAATCCAGATGGGAACATGCCACCCTTGGAGGGAACCCTTGGAGACCCTGACCTCAACCTCAATGGAACAGGAAGTGAAGGAGAGGAAGAGGATCGGGAGTTGTCAGGGGATGAGGCAGACAAAGGTCAGGTAGTAGTCAGAAGGCTCACCAGGACCAACTTAAGCATGCATGAGAATGGAAATGGGGGACCCCCAGGCCCACTCTCAGGTAGGCTTAACATTGGGAGTGGACGAGTTAGGTCTCTATCCAGAGGCTCTAACAGATCCATTCGTACCAATGGCTCTCAGACCTCTTCTCACAGAGGGATGACATCCCCTCAGAGAAGAGAGCATAAAGCTAAGATGAGGGAAGTCAATCTGAGGATTGAGAGGGAAGAACTTGCCCTTGCCAAGGAAAGACTTGCCTTTGCTAGAGAGCAGAAATTGAGTGGGGCAGACCCCACTGGTGGCAGCATTATCCCTAGAGATAAAGAAAGGAGTTTAGACACCAGACACCTGAATAAGATAGTGCCCCCCTTTAAACAAGGGGATGACATCCACAAATGGATGACTGCTTTGGAGAGGGCCTGCACTGTCCAGTGCGTCCCCCAGAGTCAGTGGGCAGCTATCTTGTGGCTCTCCTTTGAAGGCAAAGGTAGAGATAAGCTCCTCACTTCTAGAGCTGAGGATGCTAACAATTACCAAGTCCTGAAGAATACACTGATTGGGTTTGGCTTAACAACTGAGCAGTACAGGTTGCTGTTCAGAGACACCCAGAAAATTCAGTCTCAGGATTGGGCTGACTTTGTTGATTGTGCCACTAAGGCTTTGGAAGGCTGGTTGCTGGGTAGCAAAGTTACTGATTACACAGGGTTGTACAATCTGATCATGAGAGAACAGATTTTAAATAACTGTCAGAACCAGTTGTTGCATCAGCACCTTGTTGACTCAGATCTGACCTCTCCCCAAGAATTGGGAAAGAAGGCAGACGGATGGGTCAGAAGAAGGGTCAAGCAGAACCAGACTCAGAACCAGGGTGGTCAGAAGAAGGCAGACCAAAAGGGTAGTAACAAGAGTGAACAACATGACCAGAAGTCTTCGACAGGTCCCCAACAAACCAAAGAGAGTGGGGGTCAGGCTTCACAGCAGAAAAAGAAGACTCAAGAAGGCCAGTCAAAAAGGTGGTGCCAATACTGTAAAAGTAAAACTCACTGGTTTAGTGAGTGCACCAAGAAAGGAGGGCAAACTCCTACCACTACAGCCCCTAAGGCACCTGCACCCCCTAGTACAGTCAGTAGTGGTAGTGCACCTCCCAAGGGATTAGTTGGGTTAACCTTGGGATCTGAGGGGTATGACAACCTAGTTGGCACACTCACTCAGGCTGTCCTTGTCTGTACAGGAGATGTGGATATATCCCCTGATGCCAGTCCCAATACTTTAAGCAAATACAGGCAGACACCTTTTATTAATGGAAAAATGGTTCAGGCCTACAGGGACACTTGTGCCAGTGTCACAATTGTGACACCCAACTTTGTGGGCCCTGGACAGATCATGCTAGGTACAGACTACCTAGTGACCAATGCCAGCAATGGCACTACCCACCATAGTATGGCAATTGTTGATTTCTCCTGGGGAGGGGTAAGTGGCCAAAAGAAAGTTGTGGTTAGTTCAGACCTCCCAGTTGAATGTTTGTTGGGCAATGATTTGGAAACATCACTATGGTCAGAAGTGGAGCAGAGGACTTGCATGGAAATGTTAGGCTTGCCAGCACATGTCCTTGCTGTGACGAGGTCACAGGCCAAAAGATGCCCCACTGAACAGGTGCTGGATCCTGGAACAATGGACCAGACACCTTCCATGAGAAGGAGCAGTAGGGTTAAGGCATTGCCTTCCCCCTTGCCCCAGGTTGTGGATCAAGTCTCAGAGGAGGCTGACCTTAAAGAACTGAGGGAAACTGAGCCTAAAGAGCTTGAACCTGATCAGGTTGAGTTTCTGGGCTCTGGGGGACCCTCCAGGGAAGACCTGGGGAAGGCACAGTTAGCCTGCCCTTCACTTGAACCCCTCAGACAGCAGGCTGCTGCTGAGGCTGCAGGGAACGCCACAGGTGCCCACAGGGTATACTGGGATGATGGACTCCTGTACTCTGAATCAAGAGACCCCAAGCCTGGTGCAACCAGGAGGCTGGTCATCCCCTTGTCTCAGAGAGGTTTCCTTCTTACCTTGGCCCATGAGATTCCCCTTGCAGGACACTTAGGCCAGACAAAGACTTGGGACAGACTTGTCTCACACTTTCACTGGCCTCACATGAATGAAGATACCAAGGAGTTTTGTCGCTCCTGTGTCACTTGCCAAGCTAGTGGTAAGTCAGGTGGCACAACAAAGGCCCCCCTCATACCACTACCTGTGGTGGGGGTACCCTTTGAAAGAGTGGGGATTGACATTGTTGGTCCAATGGAACCCCAGACAGCATCAGGGCACACGTTTATACTGGTGGTGGTGGACCATGCCACCAGGTATCCTGAAGCTATTCCCCTTAGGACCACTACAGCACCTGTTGGGGCAAGAGCCCTAGTTGGAGTGTTCTCCAGAGCGGGCTTCCCTAGGGAGGTTGTCTCTGACCGAGGTACAAACTTCATGTCAGGATATCTGACTGCAATGTGGAAGGAATGTGGTGTCAACTACAAGTTCACCACACCTTATCACCCACAGTGCAATGGGCTTGTTGAGTGATTCAACAGGACCCTCAAAGGGATGATTCATGGACTACCTGAAAAGCTCAGGCGTAGATGGGATGTCCTGATACCCTGCCTCTTGTTTGCTTACAGAGAGGTCCCACAGAAGGGGGTTGGCTACAGCCCTTTTGAACTTCTGTATGGGCATCCTGTAAGAGGACCCCTTTGTTTGGTGAAGGAAGGATGGGAGAGACCTCTCAAAAAGCCTGCAACCAACATTGTGGACTATGTACTTGGTCTCCGCTCCAGGATGGCTGAGTACATGGAAAAGGCATCTAAAAACCTTGAGGCAAGCCAAGAACTCCAAAAAGCTTGGCATGACCAAAAGGCTGTCCTGACTGTGTACAAGCCTGGACAGAAGGTGTGGGTGCTGGAGCCAGTGGCCCCAGCAGCACTCAAAGACAAATAGTCTGGGCCCCACACAATCGTTGAGCAAAAGGGAGAGGTCACCTACCTGGTGGATCTTGGAACTCCCGGGAGCCCCCCCCCCCCAGGGTGCTCCAAGTAAACAGGCTCAAAGCATATGTCGACAGGAAGGACATGAGCTTGCTCATGGCCACAGATGAGGGACAGGAGGAGGAGAGTGACCCTCTCCCAGACCTGCTCACTCAGAACCCTGATGATGGGTCAGTAGATGGTGTTGTCTTTTGTGGCAGCCTCTCTGAACATCCGCAAAAGGATTGCAAACAAGTTCTTCAATCCTTTAGACATATGTTCTCTCTGACACCCAGTCAAACCAATTGGTGTACCCATGAGGTTGACACTGGAGACAGTCTGCCAGTCAAGAGTAAAATCTACAGACAGCCTGATCATGTCAGAGACTGCATCAAGACAGAAGTGCAGAAGGTGTTGGAGCTGGGAGTCATTGAGCCCTCAGATAGCCCTTGGGCTAGTCCAGTAGTTCTAGTGCCAAAGCCTCACACCCAGGGTGGTAAGAAAGAGATGAGGTTTTGCGTAGACTACAGAGGCCTCAATGCAGTCACTAAGACTGATGCCCACCCAATACCAAGAGCAGATGAACTTATAGACAGATTGGCTTCTGCCAACTACTTAAGTACATTTGACCTGACAGCTGGGTATTGGCAAATCAGGTTAGCTGAGGAGGCCAAGCCCAAAACAGCATTTTCTACCCCTGGTGGGCATTATCAATTTGTGGTAATGCCCTTTGGTTTGAAAATTGCACCTGCCACCTTCCAAAGGCTGGTGAATCAAGTTCTCACTGGGTTGGATGACTTCTGTGCAGCATATCTTGATGATATAGCTGTCTTAAGCTCCACCTGGGAGGATCACCTGGTCCACCTGAGGAAAGTGTTAGAGGCTCTGCAAAAGGCAGGTCTCACTATCAAGCCCACAAAGTACCAGATAGGGCAGACACAGGTTGTATACCTGGGCCACCTTGTAGGTGGAGGCCAGGTTCAGCAATTGGAGAGCAAGATACAGGCCATCAAGGACTGGGCTCCTCCAACCACCCAGACTCGGGTTCGAGCTTTCTTGGGCCTGATTGGATATTACAGGAAATTTGTCAGAAATTATGGATCTATTGTGACTCCACTTAATGACCTGACAAGTAAAAAGATGCCAAAGAAAGTTCAGTGGACAGCAAGCTGTCAAAAAGCATTCGATGACCTAAAGCAGGCCATGTGCACAGCACCTATCCTAAAGAGTCCAGACTATTCCAAAACATTCATTGTCCAAACAGATGCTTCTGAGTTGGGTGTGGGAGCTGTTCTATCTCAGCTGAATTTTGATGGTCATGACCAGCCCATTGCTTTTATTAGCAGAAGGCTGACCCCCAGAGAGAAGAATTGGTCAGCTATTGAGAGGGAGGCCTTTGCTGTGGTTTGGGCCCTGAAGAAATTGAGGCCATACTTGTTTGGCACTCATTTCAAGATTCTCTTGTGGCTAAATCAGATGAAGGGTGAAAATTCCAAACTACTTAGGTGGTCCATTTCCCTACAGGGGATGGATTTTACAGTGGAGCATAGACCTGGCACTGATCATGGCAATGCAGATGGGCTCTCCAGGTATTTCCACTTAGAGCACTCACCTGGTCAAGGTTAGCTTATTGTCCCAAAGTTTGGGGGAGGGGGGGCATTTAGGAGAGTAGGCTCTGCAATCCTATGATCACCCCAGATTTTTGCTTTTTGCTTCACTGGTTCACGACTTTCCCTGGCTGTGGGCCTGCTAATCAGACCCACAGCCTAGCTGTTCTCTCTCTAAATTGACACACATGTACCTTAGGTGCATTTACCAATTGGTACTGGGCCACCTTATCAGTCCCTGTACAGTATACCTTAGGCATCCAGGGCATAGGTGTACCCAGGGCCTACCTGGGGCTGCAGCATGTATTATGCCACCCCTGGCTGGCCATCCAAATCTGACACAACTGGCTGCACGACAGCTGGGGCAAGGTGGTGTAATCACCCTTTGCTTTAGATATAGTATTCCTATATCTAACCCTAAAATGGACACATGTATTCCTATCAGTCACTCCTATGGCAGGCCTTATCAACCCTGAAGGCAGAGTGCGGGGAATTATGTGAGATGGTGCTCTGGCATGAGCTGAGCCCGTTTGCAGCTTGCGGAACTAAGTCCTAATAGCTGTTCCATGATAACGCGTACCATATACTCTTAAGTGCCTTATAATCCTCGCGGTTATTTGCCAACTTTGGTATCGCTTTATCAAAACATGTCGAGTAAGGTGTCATACGAATTGGAATACTAACCCCTCGCCAATTCTGGCGACGGGGTTAGCATTCCACCCTTCTAGAGGGACACGACATGTATGTAACTGTGAACCCCGGTTAAAGCTTAACACAGCCTCAGCTCCACAAAATGGATGCTGCCACCACAGACACAAGTCTGACCTCCTGCTGCTGGGAGTCCTTCCAGCGAGGAGAGCTTGGACAAAGGGTTTCCTGTCAGGGGCGGTGCTAGCACCATCCCAGACAGGGTTTTGTGTATCCCAGGTAGGCAGGGCTGAGAGGAAGGTGACTGCAAGTGGCACCCCGGTGCTCACTGTGCATATGCCGGCTTAAACCAGTTCCAGGGGCACACCAGCCCCTGAGCTGGGGAAAGTCCGGACAAGGGAGAGGGGTGTAACCACCCCCCTCCTGGTCCCACCCATGGGCAGGACCTAGTCGCATGCCAGCCCCTTTTTTTAGAATAAAGGTAGGAGCGGGCCCCCTTCCCAAATTAGATAATTTTGAATCTTGACTACTTTCTACGAAAGGACTCTTGACTTTTTCTGAAGACTCTCCCTTGTGGCTAAGGAGTAGCCACCCTGCACCAGCGGGCGCCATCTAAGCACTTGCGGTTTGCTGCACGTCCATCCTCCGGATCTAGACTGACCAGCTTGACGAGACCCGGATTCCCTGGCATCTCTGACCTCTATTTGCATCATCAGCCCAGCCGAGATTCGTGGGTGTGACGAGACCTGAGGGACCGGCCATCTTCAACAAGGATTCCCAACGTCTTTTGAACCCTATGCAGCCGCAGCCCCTGGGCTAGGTAACCTGAACATTTCGGTGCTCCAACGTAGGTTCACTATCCAAGTGTCCAGATCCTTTGTCGTTTTCAGTCTATCTAGTCAGATTTGTCCGATAACAGTAACTTTACAAATACTAGCCTCCATAGACTTTGTCCCGCATCCCGCGTGAGAGTGCACACTCTGCACCCGATCTCCCTAGGCCTCCTGCTCCTAACCTTAGGGTTCTGTAGTGTAGTCCTAGCGATCCTGAAGCCTCTGGATCTTGTTACTTACCTGCTAGTATTTCGCATTCCACTTCTAGTGTATATGGTTTTTCGTGCCCCTCGGGCATTTGTGTAATTTGTGCAACTTGCAGTATTTTTGTAAGAGTTTTGTATTGTGCTTAGCTCCCTGACTCATAAAGAGTTCAGGGTAGACTTGTTATAAATAAATATCCTTTTATTTTCATAACAACTTGTGTGGTGTCCTTTCACTTGGTGTTCATGGGGTATATGTGATGGTTTAACAGCTGGCTTAACACGCCCTCTAGAGTTTAGCCTAAAGACTGCTCTTGTCCATGCTACTAGGATAGCTGGTCTATAAGGTTGACATACAACCAATCATCAATAAGGGTAGTTTGGAATGATACACAGTGATCACTAGAATAGTGAGCACTATATATCAGGCCAACTTCTCATAGTCATCACCCACTTTCAGACTATGGCCGACCTCCTGTATTTGCTGGGGTTCTCCATCAACGTCCCGAAGTCGCACTGGAATCCCTCTCAGAAGCTCCCCTTCATCGGAGTGGTTCTGGATTCGACGCCGTTTCGGGTTTATCCTCCTGAGCAGGGAGTCCAGGATATTCAGGCTATGATTCTAATCTTTCAGCATCTATCCCGGGTTTCAGTCTCTATCCCTGGTTCCAGTCAGGATGACCCTACGGCTCCTGGGCCTGATGGCCTACTGCTGGTACAACATGCCAGATGGCATATGCGGGCTCTGCAGTGGGACCTGAAGTTCCAGTTGGCACAGCGTCGGGGCAACCTGTCAAATCCTGTCCAGATCTCGGAGGGCACTGCACGACAATTGCAGTGGTGGTTTACTAATCGCGATTGAGTCAATGGTAGATCCCTCTCCCTTCCCCTACTGGAGCACACAGTGGTGACGGATGCATCCCTCCTAGGATGGGGTGGCCTCTTGGGAAAGGCGGAGATCGGAGGCCTCTGGTCTCCGGCAGAGTCCCGGCTCCATATCAACCCTTTGGAGCTTCTGGCGATACGTCTGGCACTGAAGGCATTCCTTCCTTCTTTCCGGGGAAGTGTAGTGCAGGTGTTCACGGACAACACCACCGCCATGTGGTATTGCAATAAACAGGGCGGGTGGTGTTGTGGACCCTATGTCAGGAGGCTCTGCGCCTCTGGACGTAGCTGGAACATCAAGGTATTACCTTGGTGGTTCAACACCAGGCAGGTTCTCTGAACGCCAGGGCAAACAAACTCAGCCGCTGGTGCTTGATGGATCACGAATGGCATCTGAACTCGGACGTGATGCATGGTCTCTTTCTACAGTCGGGAGAGCCTTGGTTAGATCTATTTGCCACAGAAGAGAACGCGCACGGTCATCAGTTCTGAGCGTTGGAATTTCCAAGGTGACACTTGCTCTGCGACGCTTTTCGTCACGAGTGGAGTTGCGGTTTGTTGTACGCCTTTCCACCTATACCACTTCTGCTCAGAGTGCTGAAGAAGATTCGGCGCGACCGGGCCCAAGTCGCAGCAGCAGGAGATGGTCCTCCGCCCAAACCTGTCCAGCCTCCACCTCCATGTGTGGAGATTGAGCGGCGACAGTTGACAGCTTTCAATCTTCCTCCCAAAGTCTGTGATGTCATTCTGGCAGCCAACGTCCCTCCACTTAGACAGTATACGCTTGCAGGTGAAACACATTTGTGGCATGGTGCACAGCAAAGGCTGTGGATCCCCTTTCTGCTCCTCTTTCTGAGGTCCTTCTGTTCCTACTATCCTTGGCCCATCAGGGCTCTGCTCTGGGCACTATCAAAGGTTATCTTTCGGCCATCTCTGCCTTTCTAAGGCTTCCAGATCAGCCTTCGCTCTTTAAGACCCCGGTTGTTAACCGTTTCCTGAAAGGCATTACACATACTTTTCCTCCGGTGCCTTTCATAATGCCTCAATGGGACTTAAACCTGGTCTTGACATACCTAATGTGCGCTCCCTTTGACTTTGGCATAGCATTATCAAAACATGTCGAGTAAGGTGTCCTACAAATTGGAATATTACCCCCTCGCCAATTCTAGCGACGGGGGTAGCATTCCACCCTTTTAGAGGGACGCGACATGTATGTAACTGTGAGCCCCGGTTAAAGTTAACTCGAGCCTCAGCATCACAAAATGGATGCTGCCACCACAGACACAAGTCTGACCTCCTGCTGCTGGGAGTCCTTCCAGCGAGGGAGGCTTGGACAAAGTTTCCTGCCTTGGGAGGTGCTAGCACCACCCCAGACAGGATTTTGTGTATTTGGTAGGACAGGGCTGAAAGGAATGAGACATGCCTGGGGCACACAAGGTGCCATGTGCATACACCGGTTCAAACCAGTTGCTGGGGCACTCCAGCTCTGGCGCGAGACCGGACAAAGGATAGGGGGTGTAACCACCCCCCTTCCTGGTCCCACCCATGTGAGGGACCTAGTGATAGTGCAGCCCCCTTTAGCAGGATAAAGGTAGGAGCTGGTCCCATTCCAAATCAGATTATTCCTGAACTGAAATTCTGCAAGAAGAAACTCTGGACTTCGACATTCTGCTAAGAAGACTGAAGAAATCTCCCTTGTGGGCAAGGAGTGTCCACCCTGCACAAGCAGGCACCATCAAGCGTCCAGCGGCTTCACTTTGTCGTCTTCCCTCGAGGATCCAGGCTTCAGAGTCCGACGAGACCCGGATTCCCAGACCTCTCCGACCTCTACCTACATCTGCAGCACAGCTGAGATCCTTGGGTGTGACGAGACACGTGGGACCGGCCATCTTGGAGAAACTGCACTTCGCTTCCAGCACGACTTCTGAGGTATCCTCGACCAAGTGCTTTGGGGACTGAGAAGCCCCAGCCCCGAGCAGCTCCTGCACCGAAGACCAGCCCTCCAGCATCCACGAGACCTGTGTGAGGCCCTTTTGCCTGTTTGCTGCTAGACGCGTTGTCTGGTCACTTGCCGGCTGGCTAGTGACCTCCTAGACGACGATCCACGACATCAACACCGCTGTCTGGTTGCTCCAGACTGGCCCTTGTTTCCTTCCAAAAGAGAGGCACCCTGGACCCTCCTGGTCCGCACCAGACGTCTTTTCCACTCACCGCGTGGGTTGCCTTTGCCAAGGCCTGTTGACTCCAAATCCGGATCCGACACCGCCGACAGCGAGAGCCTGTGTGGAACAGCTCGTGCCTCCATCCTCGTCGTCGAAGACACCACCTGGTCCACTTGGCTGCAGAGTCAAGCGTCCACTCTTCACCTGATCGCGACAACAGCATCTGGTTCCATTCCTGGCCCGTGGGCCTCCTATTAAGTACCTAAAGTTAGGGTAGTGTGGTCCCAGCGATCCTACAGCCTCTGGACAGCTCCATTCCTTCTATCCATTTCCTTATACCACTTGTTTAGTATATGGTCTGTTGCGCCCCTAGGGCAACATTGTAACTCGTGCAACTTAACGTATTTTTCTTAAGAGTCTTGTCATGTGCTTAACCCTCTGATCTCATAAAGAGTTCAGAGTTGTTTGTTAGTTAATAAATATCTTGTTTATTTTCATAACTACCTGTATGGTGTCCTTTCATTTGGTATTCAAGGGGTTATATGTGGTAAAACAGCTGGCTTCACATGCCAAAAGAGTTTAGCCTAAGACTGCTTTGTCCATGCTACCATTAGGATAGCTGGTCTATAAGGTTGACTTACAACCAATCACCATAAGGGTTGTTTGGACTGATACAAGGTGATCACTAGAACTAGTGAGCATCATATATCAGGCCAACTTCTCACAGGGATGTCCTGTCTTCGACCTGGCTTCAAGCCCTGTGACTCCTGTCACAAGCTGATGTCTGTCACAGACCCGCACCATGTGTGCCTTCGGTGCCTGGAGCGCAACCATGACCCGAAGTCTTTGCGGGAGCGGTCCCGAAAGCCTCTGAAGGCCTGGCAGTCGTGTCCGCGCCGCTTGAGGTTCCCTTAGAGAGGGAGGTTGCGTAGTCACCACCACCATTCATCGTTGAAGTCTTAGTCATCAGGTAAGTAGAACCACAAGAAGACGGCAAAGAAGCAATGTCGCTCGTCGCTCTTCGCCTTCTCCCTGCCCGGGAGCCGGAGTGTCCCCTGCCCAGCTTTGTGCATTTTACGAAGCTCTTCACTCCAACTTTGGGCAGCCAGACTCCACCGACGCGCCTTCAAACCCTGCAGACTTAGCTGGGGACTGTAAGCCTTTGATGCCAGCAGCACCGGCGCCGCAGTGCCCCAAGAGATCCAGGCCTGGATCTGGAGCGACGCCGGTTGACCTTAAAACACCTCCCTCAGCACCGATTCCTTTGACGACACCTCAGCCGCTTCCAAAGCCTGTAGTTTCCCTGCCCGGCATCGACCCCAGCCTCCCCCTCGACATGAATACAGTGCCAGACCGGCGCCGGTGGTACTTTTGTACAGCTGTTTATCCCTGGCGTCCCTTTCCACCCTGAGTGGCAGCCAGGAGAGGATGAGGAGGACTGGGAGGGGTCTGTTGACTTTTTGGCAGACCAGCTAGAGGAGCCGGACTGGAGACAGGAGTTGTGTGATGCCCGTTTTCTGGATACAGCCCCAGACCCTGGTATGCTTTCTCCCCCTACCGTGTCTACGGAGAGGGAGCTTCCTACGCTGTGGTGTTGCGTAGGGGGGCTGAGGCTTTGGGGCTTGAGCTTCCTACAGTTGCAGCTAGGACTAACCTCCTGATTGAGGTACTTCAGCCAGCAGCAGCCTCTTCGGAGACCCTGCTGCCTTTCAATTAAACCCTCACGGACATCCTACTGGTGCCTTGGTCCAAGCCCAACACAGGGGCTCCTGTGGACAGGATGATTGCCAGGCTCCAGGCGACCCACTTTTCCTCTCCAAACACCCTACCCCTGAGAGCTTGGTGGTCCAAGCCTCAATATCAAAAGACGCGTTCCCTACTGCTCCCCCAGATAGGGAATCCAAGAAGCTGGACCATTTTGGGATGATGTTTTCTTCTGCCAGCTTAGGATTGTGGTTGGTGAACACCGCATGTCTCTTTGGCTGTTATTCCCATTCCGTGTAGGACACGGTAGCGCCAATGCTGCCATAGTGCCCGGAGGAGGCCTGGACTGTACTCGTAGAGACCCAGGAAAGTTCACCATCCACTGTTGGCTGGACACCACTGACATGCTGCTTTCCTGGTTGCCATCACCTCTGCCAGGAGAGTGAGTGAGCTCCAGGCTCTTTCTTCCAAACCTCGTTTCTGTCCATCCGGACAAGGTTGTGTGGCGGACAAGACCCTCTTTCCTGCCCAAGGTGGTCACAGCCTTCCACATCGGGCAGTCCATCACCTTGCCCACCTTCTTTCCGCCTCCGCATCCCTCGAAGGAGGAAGAGCGGCTCCACCGTCTGGACCCAAAACATGCGCTCTCGTTTTATCTGGATCGCATACGCCAGTTCCGGTTGGATGACCAACTCTTTGTTGGTTACGTGGGCGCTAAGAAGGGACGTGCAGTACACAAGCGGACCATCTCTCGGTAGGTCGTGTTGTGTATCAAGTCATGCTACTCCTTGGCTAGAAAGGAGCCTCTGGTTGGGCTGAGGGCCCATTCCACTCAGGCCACGGCGGCTACTACTGCCCTGGGTCGGGGAGTCCCCTTGCAGGACATTTGTCAGGCAGCTACGTTGGCCTCGCTGCACACGTTTGCAAGACACTACTGCCTGGACAGTCAAGTCCGGAGGGATGGCTTATTTGGCCGTTCCGTCCTCCAGGACTTTCTGGTGTGATTATTGGTTCGCAGACCCACCACCGGGGAAGGTATTGCTGGGGTATCTATTCTAAGGTAAGGAATCTAATACTAACCTGTTTCTTTCAGATGAACAAGTTACTTACCTTCAGTAACGATATATCTGGAAGAAACAGTAGTTAGTATTAGATTCCTTACCGCCCCATCCATCCTCCCCGTTCTGCGAACCGATATCTAGGGTTAACTTCACCCCCTTTCAGGGCCCTGTTTCATGGCACCAGTGTTGGTTTTTATCATGGCTCTGCGTTTATGGCGCGGAAAAGCTGTGTATAAGAACTGACGTCAGCGCGGGAGGGCGGCGTCTAAGTACTCCGGCGACGTCATCCCGGCGCCGACGGCGGACGCGGAGCCGCAGATGACGCCTACCGACACGCAGGGGTACTGCTAAGCAAAAGTTTCCGGATCCAGTCTGACGCCTGGGGATAGCCTAAGGTAAGGAATCTAATGCTAACTACTGTTTCTTCCAGATATATCGTTACCGAAGGTAATTAATTTGTTCAATCCTTATAAACATTAGCACTTTATTCTTTCATGACATTTTAATTAAATAAAACCACAAACTCTAGTATAAATAAAAATTTTGAATGTATCTATATTATTTTAGGAAACCGAAATTCAGTTTATTTAGACAAGCAAGAATTTAAGCATTTAATTAATACATGTTAAAATGAGATAAAATTTAGAAATCATTTTACCTAGCTCTGTTAAAAGAAACAACAGAGTTTCACGAGTCTCAATCTGTCTTTCTATCTTCCTTAATGCCTAAAAAATAAAATCTCGACATTCATTCATCTTCATTGCTCCAAAAAGTTAAAGTCCACAAATATTTCAAAGTCTCTGGCACCATAAAATAGTTCAAACCGACAGCATGTCGTGGTGCAAAATAAATTCCAGGAGCAAGCTTTTTTACCCTTTGCAAACACAATCTTTTATACCCCTTTTACACTAACTATCTAGCTAAAATTTAAACTTTTAGGGTCCACAGTTCATTCTGATTGGTCCATTAGAGGGGTGGTTAGGATCACCTCATCTCATGCTTGACAGAACTGGTTTTCCAAAATGCTCAGTCATTCTCACACTTTCCATGGATGTCATCTCTGTTCATACTTTGTGATTCATAATATGGTAACATGGTTTTCTGTTCCCATATTCTCAGATGCAAACAACTCTTGGCATCCTTTTGCACTTTTGGTTCAAGCTGACCTTGACATCACCTGCTCAGTGTACCAGTCGTACCGCTGATTTTGCTCTTTTGTCTCAGCGCATGCGCAGAGGCTCTTTTATCAGGCCAATAATCCTCTTCCTTCAACCTTGAAAGTGGGATTAGATCCAGATATTCCTCAATCTTGCTCTGCTCCTCCCCGTATTAACCTTATAATAGGTCAAATGCTAAGGTCCCTCACCACAGGAACTTATGCTGGGGGAGGAGACAAGAGGTGTCTATGGTGGCAATTACACAATAGTTATTATAAAAAAGTTTGTTTTAAAACTTTTTAGTATCCATAAAGTATGGATTACCGTACGTAAAATGCTGGGAATTGGTAGACTATCTTTTTATATACCCATATCTAACTATCATAATCTCCTGGAGATGTTTGAAGCTGAACTTCCCCTTCATGCTACCTTCCCTGAACCGTAAATTCCCCTAACTATCCCTTAATAAATTTTTGGCACACTTGTTTTTGTCTGTTTTTCCCAATACATTTAATGGAAACTATTCTGCAATTACATCACATCTCTGACATTTCTTCCTAAACCTTCTGATCACAGCTCCGTGTGCTTAATTGGCTCTTCATTGTTAGGTATTCTTCAGGACATGAATTCTGTGTTTCGGACACTGTTGACTATTGACATGTGTACAATTTATTATTCCATGGGTAATAATATATGATGGTCCTAGTGTACCCATGTTTTTTTAACAGCTTTTTATGCTCTTTGGCGTGAAAGTATTAACAACTACCTGTCATCAATCACCTTGTGTTATAAACTGTAGATAACCGTACCTTAACATTATAAAATATAATTGTCAGGTTCATTTTGGGTAAAAAGGGGCACCTTATATACAGTGTGAAGTTTGCTTTTATGTATATATCTGATTATGTGTAATTCCTATTTTGCAGGCAAATGCAGGAAATGAACCAGACCTAGATGATGAACAAGTTTGTTGTGAAGCATTGGAGGCAATGACTCTCTGTTTTGCTTTGATTCCAACAGCACTTGATGCACTTAGTAAAGAAAAAGCATGGCAGACTTTCATCATTGACTTGCTATTACACTGTCACAGCAAGTAAGTTCTGTTTAATACACAGGTTTCCTTTGATAGCACCTATTTCTGTTGTTTTTAATACAGCAGGTTGACATTTCGAAATGCTAGGACGACATATGTTAAATCAATTCCATTCACATACCATCAACCCTCCCCTTGCCAATGGGAAGTAAAGGCAAGAAATTGGGCATCTAAATAAGTGACTCTGCCATACTCTATAACCTATTGCTAAACCTTATAATTATACATAAATAGCTTCCCTGCTATTGTGCAGCGTTACTACTTTAGAGACATTTATTAAAAGAAAAATGGAGACATCCAGTTTGAAACAGTCTTAAAAATCCCAAGGTCTGCCATGGTGTAGATCCACAGTGCTACATTTCTCTGCTGCCTTTGGTTATTTTTCTCCATATATTGTTGAGTCCTTTTACTGTCTTTTGATTTTTCCTTGCTTTGGTGGCCTTTGATTTTACATTAAGTGCTTTAAAGCTATTAAGATTTTCTGCTCCACATTGACAAGTGCGTGTTGAACATCTGTTGCAGACATTTGCGTCCGTACCCTGCTGCTTCTAATTTTGAATTGCTACTTCTTCTGGAGGTTCCTAGTTTTGAGTAATATGTACAGGCATCAAATTCATTACGAAACATTTCAATAACCACAGATGTGCTCACAAGCTTACAGCACCACAGAGGGGTCGTTATTGTACGAAATTAACCTATAGGCCACATGAAGCTACCGAACAATGCCCAGAATGTAATTTTCTTTTCCCTCCACTAAACATGATAACATTGCTCATGGCTTTTACTCTGCATTTCTGATGGATACTTCTATCTGCAAATTCCTCACCTTGTGAACAGCCCCATGTGCCAGTCTGGATCCAGAAACCTTTCTGTTATAGCTAATTTACGCTGGCAGAGGATGCCGACTCCTTGACCACATAAGCGGCTGTACACCTGGTGATGTCACTGAATATAAAGTGCCCAGCTGATAGGCTAATGTCAGTCCTCTTTCTCTGCCCCGCCAATGCTGATCCGGAGCTCGCTCATCTTATTTGACAGGAATTATACGTTTAAAATATGCCACTCACTGACCCTCACAATATCTGCCTATGATGTTTAGGTTTAGACTATTGCACAGGTTTGTTTGAGTCCTGTAAGAGTATGTACCACAAAGTCATTAAAGAGAGTGAAGCAAAGCGCTTTATTGCCAGGGCTAATGAAGATAGATGGAGATCTCCTGGTGTTTTCTCAGAAGCCACTGCTGATGGGGAATCTAAGAAACTAGAAGCTGTTGAAAAAAACTTCAGCATTAAAATCAATCTATGCCACTTGTGTGTTAGGCTTTTATTTTTATTTTATTAAACTTATAATGCGCACAGCTACCCTCAATGGGTTTCCCGGCGCTAGGGACAGACTAGAGAAGAACTAGCAAAGTGAAATTGCAATTAGAGAAACCTCTGACATTACTGCTGAAAGAGCCAGGTTTTAAGACCCTTACGAAAACGGAGAAGATTACATTCCGTCTTCAGGGTCACAGGTAAGGCATTCCACATCTTTGGCCCCAAATGGGAGAAAGAGCGACCTCCCATTTTAACCAGCCTAAAT
Source organism: Lissotriton vulgaris (assembly GCF_964263255.1). Lineage (NCBI taxonomy): Eukaryota > Metazoa > Chordata > Amphibia > Caudata > Salamandridae > Lissotriton > Lissotriton vulgaris. The sequence goes on along the minus strand of NC_141696.1, from coordinate 359,251,192 downwards.
CTGGGAACGGCGAAATCTCAGTTTCCAGAAGATCGTAATTTTCGGCTGGGCTTATAAGCCTGAACTAAGCCCTGTACATATTTAGGAGCTAAGCCTTGTTTAATTTTAAATAGGTGACACGGCTTTAAATGTAATTCTGCTAGGGACTTTAAGCCAATGAAGGTTGTGAAGTGCTGGTAAGGCGGAAGCTCTCCTCAGGACATTTCGGAGAAGCCGGGTGTGAGAAGTTGGCCTGATATATAATGTTCACTATTCTAGTGAGCACTTTGTATCAGTCCAAACAACCCTTATTGATGATTGGTTGTAAGTCAACCTTATAGACCAGCTATCCTAGTAGCGTGGATACGAGCAGTCTTCGGGCTAAACTCTAGAGGGCGTGTTAAGCCAGCTGTTATACCATCACATATACCCCTTGAACACCAAGTGAAAGGACACCACACAAGTGTTATGAAAATAAACAGTGTATTTATTTAGATCACAACAGCCCTGTACTCTTTATGAGGACAGGGTACTAAGCACACAACAAAACTCTTATGGAAATACTTTAAGTTGCACAATTTACACAAATGCCCGAGGGGCACGAAGGACCATATACTCTAAAAGTGGAATGCGAAATTACTAGCAGGTAAGTACTGTATTAATAGGCTTTGGAATCGCTAGGACTACGTTACTGAACCTTCAGATTACTAGTAGGAGGCCTAGGGGACTCGGGTGCAGAGTGTGCACTCTCACGCGGGATGCGGGACAAAGTCTATGGTAGCTAGATTTCACAAAGTTAGTGTTCTCGGGCAAACCCGACTAGGTAGATCGAAAACGACAGTGGATCCTGACCCTTGGATAGTGAGGCTATGCTGGGGCACCGAAATGCCGAGTTTACCTAGCCCAGGGGCTGCAGCTGCATAGGTCTCAAAAGACGTCGGGAATCCTCGTAGACGAACCAGGAGCCTGAAGAAAGAAGTTGCTGGCAGGCGACCAGTGAAGAGAGTTCGAGTGATCCAAGCCTGGATCGAAGATGGATGACACCTGAAAGCAGAGGGGACCAAGTTCGTGACTACTAGCCAGTAGTCAGGTGGCACCAGGAGGGCACCGGATGGTAGTCACCTCGACTAGGTGAGTGGGCGACGCTGTGCTCTGCAGATCTCACGTACCAGGAGGCGTTGTCGGCGACCAGGATGGAGGTGCGAGCTGTCCCACGATGGATGAAGCTGTCGACGTCGCTGGACCCAGGATTGGGGCAACAAGTCTTGGCAAATTCAAGCCCACGCGGTGGACTCAAAATGGCGTCTGGAGTGGACCAGGAGGGTCCGGGGTGCTCCTCTTTTGGAAGGGAGCAAGGGCCAGTCTGGAGCAACCAGACCAGCAGCAGTGATGTCGTCGGGCGTCGTGAAGAAGGCCACAAGCCAGCGGGCTAGTAGCCAAACAACGCGGTGAGCAGCAAAAAGCAGAAAGGCCCCACGCAGATCGTGGAGATGCTGGGAGGCTGGACTTCGGTGCTGGAGCTGCTTAGGGTCGGGGCTTCTCGGACCCCAAAGCACTCACCAGAGGATCCCTCGGCGGTCGTGCTGGATAGAAGTCGTGCAGTTCTGATGATGGCCGGTCCCTCGAGGTCTCGTCGCACCTACGGTTCTCAGCTTAGCTGTAAAGGTAGGTAGAGGTCAGAGGTGCCAGGGAAGCCGGGTCTCGTCGAGCTGGTCAGTCGGATTCCTGAGGAAGGACGTGCAGCAAACCGCAGAGTTCTTAGATGTTGCCTGCGGATGCAGGGTGACTACTCCTTAGTCACAAGGGAGAAATCTTGAGAAGAAGTCTTGAGTTCCTTTCGTAGAAAGTAGTTTCAGGATTCAAAGATGATCTAATTTGGAAGAGTCCCCGCTCCTGCCTTTATCCTAAAGAAAGGGGTGGGTACACGACTAGGTCCTGCCCTAGGGGTGGGACCAGGAAGGGGGGTGGTTACACCCCTCTCCCATGCCGGACTTTCCCCAGGCCAGGGGCTGGTGTGCCCCTGGAACTGGTTCTAGCCGGCAGATGCGTAGTGAGCACCGGGGTGCCACTCTGCAGTCACCTTCCTGTAAAGCCCTGCCTACCCAGGATACACAAAACCCTGTCTGGGATGGTGCTAGCACCGCCCCTGACAGGAAACCCTTTGTCCAGGCTCCCCTCGCTGGAAGGACTCCCAGCAGCAGGAGGTCAGACTCGTGTCTGTGGTGGCAGCATCCATTTTGTGGAGCTGAGGCTTCAGTTAACTTTAACCGGGGTTCACAGTAACATACATGTAGTGTCCCTCTAGAAGGCTGGAATGCTAACCCCGTCGCCAGAATTGGCGAGGGGTTAGTATTCCAATTCGTATGACACCTTACTCGACTTGTTTTGATAAAGCAATACCAGAGATAGCATTTAACCGCGAGGATTAAATTGCACTTAAGAGTATATGGTACGCGTTATCATGGAACAGCTATTAGGACTTTGTTCCGCAAGCTGCAACCGGGCTCAGCTCATGCCAGAGCACCATTTCACACGATTCCAAGCACTCTGCCTTCAGGATTGTCAAGGCCGGCCATAGGAGTGACTGATAGGAATCTGTGTGTCCATTTTAGGGTTTGATATAGGTATACTATATCTAAAGCAAGGGGTGATTACACCACCTTGCCCCAGCTGTCGTGCAGCCAGTTGTCAGATTTAGATGGCCATCCAGGGGTGGCATAATACATGCTTCAGCCCCTGGTAGGCCCTGGGTACACCTATGCCCTGAGTTACAGGGTCTGATAAGGTGGCCCAGTCCCAATTGGATAATGCACCTAAGGTACACATGTCAATTTAGTGAGAGAACAGCTAGGCTGTGGGTCTGATTGGCAGGCCCACAGCCAGAGAAAGTCGTAAACCAGTGAAACAAAAGCAAAAAATCTGGGTGATCATAGGATTGCAGACCCTACTCTCCTACACCGGGCAGCCGCATTCTGAACAACTTGGAGTTTTTTAGTTGTTTTCTGGTCGGCTTCAAGATAGAGAACGTTACCGTATTCCAGGCGTGATATCACAAGTGCCTGGACCACGGTTCTCTGTGTTGAAGAAGGTAACATCCACAGAATCTTCTGAAGCCATTTCAAGATGACAAAACACATTGAGGCCACCTTCACGGCCTGCTGTCTCATAGTAAGATTCTCATCAATGAGAAACCCGAGGTTGCGTGCCACGGGCAGAGGGGTGGAACCCATGTCAATAGGCCAATGATGGGGGCCCCATAGGTCCTTACCCTTGCCCAATATCGCCACCTTGGTCTTGTCACCGTTAAGCTTCAAAAATGTTCTCTTCATCCATTCAGAGACTCGGGTCAGACCCACTTTCAGTGCTGAAATGTCACTGCCCTCCTTGTTGGAGAGAGAAAAAATAATTTGGGTATCGTCGGCGTAGGAATATAAAGTGAGACCAGCTTCTTCAATGATGGTTGCTAATGGTCTGACATAAATATTAAATAATAATTTCCAGTTTCCCAGTTCATCTGTAAAGTTTTTTTTTCAGAATTAGTCTGTGATGGTGAAGCAGCTATTAAGGATATCATCCATTTGGGATTTGACTCAGAAGATTCTGTAGCAAGAGCCATGGGATCTTCGCATGGCTTGGCTGAGAAACTCAAAACTATCTCCTGATATCCAGAAAACATTAATGGGACTTCCATTTGATGGCTTGAGACTCTTTGGGGGAAAGGTTCAGATTTTGATAGATTTAAAACTTTCTGAGTAACTGTTCTTTCATTAGGTGTTCAAACTCTCAAAATAATTTGACAATTTTGAAAATTCTGTGGATACACCTGGGGACTTGGGTTTAACAGAATCACTTTCCTCATCTCTGGTATAAAATCCACTGTTCAGTCAGTGCAGTGCTTATGCAAAATTTAGAATCAACAGCCTACCTTTTCCCTCACCCCACTTCCCAACCCAGCCCGGAGAGCAGCTCTAGTCTGGCATATCTCTGGAAATGACGGTTCTTACTAGATGGGAAGTGAAAAGCAGCTTAACTGTAGTGTTGCCTTTCCCTCCTCCCAATGCATTGACCAGGATGGTAACTGGCACTTCCACTCTAGTTTGGGAAGGTCACCTGGAGCATTGGTGTAAGAGGTCTCTGGTCTCCAGCAGCCCAGCAGCATCATTCTAACCTGCTTGAGCTCAGAGTAATAAGGCAATCGCTCAAGGCTTTTCTACCTCCCATTTGCGGTCAGTGTTTTCAAATTTTGCCAGACAATATGACTGCGATGTGGTATATCAACAAATAAGAGGGAGTGGAATCTTATATTTTATGTTGAGAAGTGTTGAGTCTCTGGACCAAGATTCATCAAAATGGGATGTTGATTATAGCCAATCATCTGGCTGGCTCGTTAAACATCAGATCCAACAGATTTAGTTGGAGTGAACTTGCTGCCCACGAATGATATCTTCATCAGGAAATGGTCCTTTACTCCTTTGTTCTGTGGGAGAAATGGCAGGTGGACATTTTTCCCCCACTCGCAACAGCACCCATTGCTTGCATTACTGTATTGTCCATTAATTTATGCATTTTGCCTTGGAGAAAGCGTTTCAATTCAAATGTCATTTTCCACTTCACTATGCCTTTCCTCCAATACCCTAGATTCCGCTTGTTTTGAGGAAGATTACTCATTGGCCGAGAAGGATGTAGTTTGCAGACCTCCTGCATCTTTCACTATGTCCTCCCGCTCCATCACCCCTGCACTGTAATACCGCTAGGGATAAATTTGCTTTCCCAGTGTGAGGGCCAGGTTCTCATACACGTCCATAACTGGAGATTGAGTAGGAACATTAAGCTGCATTCCATTTACCATTGGAAGTGATAGGTTCAAGGCATGTGGGCTGCTGAATTCATATCTGTGCATAGATCGCCGCCTAGTGTTGGGTCCGGATGATTGCACATTGTTGTCCTGGAAGAGTCTTCGAAGTATCACGAGATAGGTGGCTCCTCCCCTGGACTACAGAGCGCATGGTCATCCTCTCCATCCTCAGATTGTTTTTTTCCGCCATTGGGTTCGGATGTATATTTGTTAACTCAAGTTTGGAATCGATAAAAAACTTTAGATTTGGCCAAAAGGCCTCTAGTTATCGTCGGTATTGTCTTTGCGATCGGTGCCCAGTACTTGTTCCAGCTCTATCCTCGAGCCGGACGTCAAGAAGATCTGCATGGCTATTCAGCACTAAGGCCCGGTCGACGCCAGAGACCTTATCGACGATCCATTATGGAACGGAGCCCGTTCAAAAGATGGCCCGTTTGCAACGCCAAGTATCCTCACATCGATGTCCACCCGGTGTGCAACAAGTGCCTGTCTCCGGATCACAACGAAGCCAGCTGTATGGCTTGTTCTCGGTTCCGATCCAAGAAAACAATTCGCCTTCGACGCGCGGCGCGGAGGGAAGCCCAGCAGACGGCACCTGACCCGGTGAACATCTTCGATGCCGAGGAAGATGAGGGAGTCGAGCAGGAAGTTCAAGGGAACCTGTCTGATCCTGCATCAGAGATTGACTCCAGTTAAGACGCAGATGAAGAAATGGTCGAAAATGAAGTCGTCATCGCCGACGAGGTAGGAGACGACGATGAGGCCCTTGGGGCCGTATAAGATAGCTCGAGCGAGGAGCTAGGCCAACCGTTGGTATGGGGGCCAAGACTGGAACACTCTACAAGGCTCAGGTCGAGGGATCGCCACAAGGCCTTACCCAAGATCAAACGCATAGTTCTACAGCCCCGCTTTAAGGCCCGGCTACGGACAATTCCAAAGAGCCATCGGTTGATCGATCAAAATCGAAACCAAAAACATCGGTGACTATGAAACCGAAAGCACCGGAAACAAAATCGAAACCAAAAGTACACATTACTTTGGTCGGATCAAAGGCTTCTGAACCGTCTGCTCCGACGAAAACAAAAGAGTGTTATCGACCCAGAGAGGTCGCTAAAGGGTGTCGAGCCGAAGGCCGGGGCACCGAAGAAGGTGGTCAAGGACATCCACCCGAAGAAGTTGGCGCCGAAGACCGTAGACACAAACAAAGGACTCGAAACACAGAACGTTCTCTATCCTAAACGTCGACTCGACAAAGCAAAGGTCAGTAAAGACCTGGAGTTCAAAACAAGCAGTGGCTCTAAGGACCCCGTCGAGTCAACACAACCATCCGCCTCTTTTTCGAAGCAGGTGTCGGACTCGCTGCAGCGCATTAAAGAAAAGGCTATTGCTGTCGGACTGAAGGCCACTCAGCCCCCAAAGACAGTCAGTAAACCTCCGAAGTCGTCGGCACCATTTAATTTACACTGCCACCGCCAGTGGCACCTAAGGCATTCGCCCCTAAGACGGGCATCGAAGCGGCCAAGAAGGTGTCCATGGGGCCAAAGCCTACAACTACTGAAGGGGCCACCTAGCATAGACAGCCTCTGCAGGAAGATCAGTCGAGGAAATTCATAGACGCTGAGACTGGTAGACTTTCCATTTTCAAGCGAAAGATCGCCCCAGAACAGCCTATGGAGTCGTATAAAATACCATTAAAGAAAAAGAGAGATTCTGCAACATCACCTCTTCTGTTTGAAACTCTACAACAATATGGACAAGAACCTGCTCCTTTTTCACCCACACATTCAGATGTGGATGCAGGGGATGGTGACAATGAGGATTACAGTTATCCTGTAGACACTGATCCAGAAGACCACACTGAACCCTGGACAGACACTGTTGACCCAGGGGAGCCACAAAATGCCCCGGATGGTCATATCTATGCTGATTAAAACATCACCTACAGAAGACACGGCTGCGTTTAACGCACTTATTGAGAGGGCACCAAAAAATCATGATGTCCAGCTCCATGCTGACCCTATTGAAGAGTACTTTTTATTTGACACCTTCTCAACCTCAGGGAGAACTGTCAAGACTCTACCCATGCTGAAAGGTGTCCTGAAACACGCTGGAGACCTCTTTAAAGAGACCACAAGGGCAAGAGTGGTAAACCCCAGGATTGAAAAAAAATACAAACCAGCACCTGTGGACCCAAGTATATCAGGGGACAGTTGCCATTGGACTCTCTTGTTGTTTCTAATGCTCGTAAAAGAGAAGAGCGAACTCGCAGACCACGGGTGATGCTCCTCCCCCTGACAAGGAATCTAAAGTCCTAGAAGCCTCAGGGAAAAGGGTGGCAGCTCAAGCAGCCAATGTCTGGCGTTTCTCCAACACACAGGCACTCTTAGCCAGATATGACAGGGCTCATTATGATACACTTGAGACCCTGTTACAACACTTGCCTGATGAGTATAAGGAGGCATCAGAAATGCTAATACAAGAAGGGAAACTTATATCCAACGCGTCTATCAAGTGTGCGCTAGACGCAGCTGACACTGCAGCCAGGGCTATTAATACAAGCGTTATGTTACGGAGACATGCCTGGCTGAGACTCTCCGGCTTCAAGCCTGAGATTCAAACCACCATACTCAATCAGCCAGTTAACCCTGATTACTTGTTTGGCCCAGAAGTGGACGCCACCTTAGAAAAAATTAAAAAGGACACAGACTGCAAAGTCTATGGGGGCTCTACAGTCGCAGCAGTTCAGGGGTGGTTCTTTTTCGTCGCTCCAACAATAGAGGAGCTTCCAGAGGCCATGTGTCCCAACAGACACATTACAGTAAAGGAGGCACGCAGACCACCTACAACAAGAACAATAGGGGTGGCTATCGTGGAAACAGCACCAAGGGCAGAGGTCGTGGAAACAACAGCTCCCGATCCTCCGCCACTAACAAACAGTGACGTCTTGTCACTACCCCCCGACCATATGACACCGGTCGGGGGGAGACTACAACAGTTCCTGCCGGTCTGGAAATCCATCACTACAGACAGGTGGGTGAGGCAGCTTATCCAGTACGGTTATGGTCTGAAGTTAACATCCACTCCACCCAACATACCCCCAAGACACTGTCCTATGTCCGCAGAGCATATACAGTTATTGCAGCAAGAGGTAGTCCGCATGCTGCAAAAAGGAGCCATAGAGCTCGTGCCTTTGGAACAAAAAGGTACAGGGGTGTACTTCTTGATCCCAAAAAAGGACGGGTCCCTCAGACCCATACTGGACCTCAGGCCCCGAAACCAGTACATCCTGTCAGAACATTTTCACATGCTCACATTGTAGGAGAGTAGGGTCTGCAATCCTATGGTCACCCCCGATTTTTGCTTTTTGCTTCACTGGTTTACGACTTCCCTGGCTGTGGGCCTTTCTAATCAGACCCACAGCCTAGCTGTGCTCTCTCTAAAATTGACAACCATGTACCTTAGGTGCATACCCGATTGGATACTGAGTCACCTTATCAGTCCCTGTACAGAGTACCTTAGGTACCCAGGGCATAGGTGCACCCAGGGCCTACCAGGGGCTGCAGCATGTATTATGCCACCCCTGGCTGGCCATCCAAATCTGACACAACTGGCTGATCAATCAGCTGGGGCAAGGTGGTGTAATCACCCTTTGCTTTAGATATAGTATCCCTATATCTAACCCTAAAATGGACACATATCCTCCTATCAATCACTCCTATGGCAGGCCTTATCAATCCTGAAGGCAGAGTGCTTGGAATTATGTGAGATGGTGCTCTAGCATGAGCTGAGCCTGTCTGCAGCTTTCGGAACCAAGTCCTTTAGCTGTTTCCATGATAACGCTATACCATATACTCTTAAGTGCATTATAATCCTCGCGGTTATTGCGAACTTTGGTATAACATTATCAAAACATGTCGAGTAAGGTGTCATACGAATTGGAATACTACCCCCTCGCCAATTCTGGCGACGGGGGTAGCATTCCACCCTTCTAGAGGGACACGACATGTATGTAACTGTGAACCCCGGTTAAAGTTAACTCGAGCCTCATCATCACAAAATGGATGCTGCCACCACAGACACAAGTCTGACCTCCTGCTGCTGGGAGCCCTTCCAGCGAGGGAGGCTTGGACAAAGGGTTTCCTGCCTTGGGAGGTGCTAGGACCACCCCAGACAGGATTTTGTGTATTAGGTAGGACAGGGCTGAAAGGAATGAGACATGCCTGGGGCACACAAGGTGTCCCTGTGCATACTCCGGTCTAAACCAGTTCCTGGGGCATTCCAGCCCTAGAGCTGGCGCAAGACCGGACAAAGGATAGGGGGTGTAACCACCCCCCTTCCTGGTCCCACCCAGAGGAGGGACCTAGTCGTAGTACAGCCCCCTTTAGCCGGATAAAGGTAGGAGCTGTCCCATTCCAAATTAGATTATCCTGAACAACTTTATAAGAAGAAACTCTGGACTTCGACGTTCTGCTCCACAGAAGACTGAAGAAATCTCCCTTGTGGGCAAGGAGTGTCCACCCTGCACAAGCAGCCACCATCAGCGTCCAGCGGCTTCCCTTTGTCGTCTTTCTTTCCGGATCCAGACTTCAGAGCCCGACGAGACCCGAAATCCAAGACCTCTCCGACCTCTACCTACATCTGCAGCACAGCTGAGATCCGTGGGTGCGACGAGACACGTGGGGACCGGCCATCTTGAAAGAAGCAGCACTTCGCTCCAGCACGACTTCAGAGGTATCCTCGTCCAAGTGCTTTGGGGACTGAGAAGCCCCGACCCCGAGCAGCTCCTGCACCGAAGACCAGCCCTCCAGCATCCATTAGATCTGCATGGAGCCCTTCTACCTGCTTGCTGCTCGACGCGTTGTCTGGTCACTTGCCGGCTGGCTAGTGACCTCCTAGACGACGAACCTTGAAATCTTCACTGCTGGTCTGGTTGCTCCAGACTGGCCCTTGCTCTCTTCCAAAAGAGGAGCACCCCGGACCCTCCTGGTCCACTCCAGACGCCGTTTCCACTCACCGCGTGGGTTGCCTTTGCCAAGGCCTGTTGGCCCCCAACTCCGGAGCCGACACCGCCGACAGCGAGAGCCTGCGTGGGACAGCTCGTGCCTCCATCCTGGTTGTCGAAAACACTACCTGGTCCACGTGGATGCAGAGACAAGCGTCCACCCTCACCTGATCGTGACGACGACATCTGGTTCAACTCCAGTCACTGGCTAGTGACTTTAAACATTGTCCCCTCTGCTTTCAGGTTCTTCTCTTCACTGATCCACCCTTGGATCACACCGGACATCTTTCTCCTGATAGCCTGCAGCATCTTTCCTTCCAGGCTCCATAGACTTCAAAGCCGGAACCCGACACGACTTTGCACCTATGCACTCGCAGCCTGTGGGTGAGGTAACACGAGCATTTCGGTGCTCAAGGGTAGCTTGACTCTCCTAGTGTCCAGTTCCACAGTCGTTTTTATCTTACCTAGTCAGGATTGTCCGTACTCACCTTTTTCTTGAACTGTACTGTCCATAGACACTGTTACGCATCTCGCGTGTGAGTTCACACTCTGCACACTCGTTCCGTGGGCCTCCTATTACCTACCTAGAGTTAGTGTAGCGTGTTCCCAACCATCCTAATGCCTCTTGAAGGCTCCATTCCTTTTATCGACTTTCACATTCCACTTACTTAGTATATGGTTTGTCGTTCCCCTAGGGCACCATTGTAATTTGTGCAACTTAAACTTATTTTTCCTAAGAGTTTGTCATGTGCTTAGCCCTCTGACCTCATAAAGAGTTCAGAGGTGTATGTTAGTTAATAAATCTATTGTTTATTTTCATAACAACCTGTTTGGTGTCCTTTCATTTGGTATTCAAGGGGTTATATGTGGTGAAACAGCTGGTTTCACATGCCTATAGAGTTTAGCCTAAGACTGCTTTGTCCATGTTACCATTAGGATATCTGGTCTATAGGATGACTTACAACCAATCACCATAAGGGTTGTTTGGACTGATACAAGGTGATCACTAGAACTAGTGCGCATCATATATCAGGCCAACTTCTCACAGGAGCCACCTATCTCGTGATACTTCGAAGACTCTTCCAGGACAACAATGTGCAATCATCTAGACCCAACACTAGGCGGCGATCTATGCACAGATATGAATGTCAGCAGCCCTACATGCCACGAACAGATGCATATTGGTAAGTAGCATATTCGTTATGTCTACTTTCAGTGATTCCACCTTAACAGTATATTTCAGAAGGTGGAACAAATGTTCTCACTTGGTATTCTAAAACCCTGTGGATCCCTTGATAGTGTTTCTTCGATATTCTCTTTTCTTTCATTAGCAAAAGAAGGCTGTGTTGTGATAAGTACAGAGGGTACCCCTGCACGGCCCCACTAGAGGAGACAGTCCGCCCCGTTCTCCGCTTCACCAACAGGGATGATAACTAGTGATAAGAAAAGGGAAAAAGCATGCTATCTTAAACTAAATGTAAAAGACTCTGATACAGAAACAAACCATATAGGTCAGAGGCTGTGCCTTCTTTCTTTGATGGGTCCTGTGGGGAGTATGACTGGGGTGAGGCTGAGGATCCCTGTTGTTACCCTAATCCCCATGAAGTACTTTTTGCCACAGATAACTGGTATGAGGACATGGCTGATGCCAGTAGTCTGGACACCTCACCAGACACTGGACTGATCTCGCCTCCTGGTGTGGCCATGGAGGAAGGGGCTTTCTTTTCTATGATGGTGTAGAGGGGGGTTGAGTCCCTCAACCTACCCTCAGTAGAAGTCCAGACCAATATCTTGACGGAGGTGCTTCAACCCGGGGTGTCCCACACAGAACTTCAATGAAGCCATCTCCGATGTCCTGCTCTGGGCTTTGTCCTAGCCCTGCACGGGCTCTTCCATGCACAGGATTATTAGAATCCACCTGGGGGACATACCTTTCCTCATCTAGCATCCCACTCGTTAGTGCCTAGTTGTGCAGGCTTCAAACTCAAAGGTGAAACCTTGTGCTTTCCGTTGCACTCTTAGAATTAAAGAGGCTTGTCTCTTCTGCCAGCCTTGCACAGCAGTTGTTGAAGTTCGCATGTCTCTTGGGCCAAGCCACAAAGTGGCTTGGCACAAGATACAGCCACAAAGTGAGGGACTCGATAGCGCAGGTGCTTCTCATGATCTTGAAAGAGACCAAGCCTCCTGACCCAGGCTGTTGCCGAAGGCAGGGACGCATCAAAGTTTTAAATATGATGCAGACTGAACACAATAGACTCACTAGACCGGGCCATTGCTTCATCAGTCCCATCCATCGCCATGCCTGGCAGAGATCAACTGACTTGTTGGGGAATGTACAGGCGACCCTTATGGACATGCACTTCGATGGTACTTCGGCGCGTAAGCTCCTCAAGGCCCTACCCTCCTCAAGGAGGGTAGGGCCACCGCCTGGTCGTTGGGACTCACCATGGTCCCTCGCCAGCTGCACTCTTCCTTTCGCTTATTACATTACTTTGGTAGGGACTACAAGCCAAGTCCTTTTCCAGCCAGCCAGCAGACTACTGCATCCTTTTGTGGCCATGGGCGCAGTTTCCCACAAGTCCTGTGGACCAGAAATCTGCCCAGGACTCCACCTCCTGGCAGCCACAGCCTCCATGCTTCTTTAATTATACCATTGCAACACGGGCAGCCTGTTGGTGGCATACCTTTGGAGAACACCAATTTGTTCTGCAGGGTTATGCCTTCCCTGTCATAGAAACCCTGCCGGCCCTGCAACCGTCCTCCGTTTGAATGACATATGACAACCTTTCTTTGTTGAGTCAGGAAGGGCAGGCTCTTTTGGCCAGAGGAGCCATCGAGAGTGTGCCGGAATCTGAAGTAGGTTGTAGTTGCTTTTCCTGATACTATATGGTGCTCATGAAAGATGGAGGGCTCTGCTCTTTCTTAGATCTGTGCTCTCACAGCGCCTTTTTGTGGAAGGGGAAATTCAAAATGTTAACGCTGGCTCAAGTACTGTCTGTGTTGGACTGTATGGTATTGTTGGACCTGTAAGATGCCTATTTTCACATCCCCATTCTACAGATGTATCGTCTTACCTGCGATTCACTGTAGGCCTGCAGCATTTCCAGTTTGCTTTGCTCCCACTAGTGCCCCTCAGTTGTTCACGAAGGTGATGGCGGTGGTTGCAGCACATCTGTGGAGCTCAGGAGCCGCAGTTCTCGCCTACCTCTGTGACAGGCTTCTGAGAGCAGGCTCGCCCTCCTTCAGTTTCGAGGTTTGCTATAAACATGCCGAAGTCAAACCTGACTTCTCCTCAGATGCTCCCTTTCATCTGAGCCATTCTGGACACATTGCAATTCCGGGTCTTCTCTCTGAAGATTCTGGGACATTCAGGCTATGAAGGATGTTTCAACCTTGGTTCTGGATTTCGGCGAGACTGGCTATGAGACTGTTGGCTCTGATGGCCTCCTTAATCCTTATGGGGAACTACGCTTGATGGCATATGCAGACTCTACAGTGGAATTTGAAGTCCCAATGTGCGCTCCATAAGGGGAATCTCCCCGACCTTGTTCAGGTTTGGAGGGAGAATGCAAAGTTCTGTAGTAGGGGATCTCTGTGTATAGTCATAATCTAGTGAATAGTCCCGCCCATTTGCGCGGACCCCGGAGCAATCAAAAATAATCTCTTAAATTGTCAAAAATGCAGAACTGCACACACACTTAAGAGAGAATTTAAAGACACATAATGCAGCCTATATCCACAGGCTACACTGTCCAGTACTTCTACTAGAAATTCCACCAAAAATCCACAACAGCACATTCTGTCCAGATTTCTCCACAGAGAAAAACTTTCCTTTTTCAGCAAAACCCTCTGGAATGATAGAGAGGAAGGAATGGACAGACAAGCCCCATAGGCTGCCCTTATGTGGCTAAAACAGGATACTGTGCCTTTAAGAGAACCTTCCAGAACTCTCTCAGTATCCCAGAATGCACAGCAGGTCCCTCTTACTTTCAGTTCTTTTTTCCGGCTCCTGCCAGCAGGACCCTGGAGCATTAGCTCTTCTTTTTTGAGCTTTTTTAACTCCATTTTTGTGATAATTTTGGATTTTTGTAGCTTCACTCGACATCTTTGGCCTTTAGCTACATTCTGCTGTGTTTTTTTGGCAGAATTTCTGCAGTCTTCTTGTCTTTGTACTATTTCCGTCTGACAAGTGCTTTGTCTGCAGCTGAATTAAAGACCAAAGCTGAAGCTCACAGGGTTTATATTCTGTGTTTGCCTGTGTCTTTTGACACCTGTCTTCTCCGTAACTTCTTTCTAGGAGGCTTCGGCTCCCAGGTTTGGAGCAGGGGAGTTTGAAGACATCTTCAGCCTCTGGGTAAGGAGAGGGTAGGTCCTCTACCGGTCCCCATGCTGTGACCTCTGGGGTTCTCCCTAGTAGGGGGCACGTCTGAGCTATGACGCGGTTCCGGTCAGCGTCGAGGACGTCATGGAGTGCCTCGACGTCATGGAGTGCCTCGACATCATGGAGTGCCTCGACGTCATGGAGTGCCTCGACGTCATGGAGTGCCTCGACGTCATGGAGTGCCTCGACGTCATGGAGTGCCTCGACGTCATGGAGTGCCTCGACGTCATGGAGTGCCTCGACGTCATGGAGTGCCTCGACGTCATGGAGTGCCTCGACGTCATGGAGTGCCTCGACGTCATGGAGTGCCTCGAGGTCATGGAGCAGTGATGCTCGAGGTCATGGAGCAGTGATGCTCGAGGTCATGGAGCAGTGATGCTCGAGGTCATGGAGCAGTGATGCTCGAGGTCATGGAGCAGTGATGCTCGAGGTCATGGAGCAGTGATGCTCGAGGTCATGGAGCAGTGATGCTCGAGGTCATGGAGCAGTGATGCTCGAGGTCATGGAGCAGTGATGCTCGAGGTCATGGAGCAGTGATGCTCGAGGTCATGGAGCAGTGATGCTCGAGGTCATGGAGCAGTGATGCTCGAGGTCATGGAGCAGTGAGGCTCGACGTCATGGAGCAGTGAGGCTCGACGTCATGGAGCAGTGAGGCTCCTTTTGTGGGCGTTGGTCGCTTAGGCTCCGCTATCCTCCATTAGGCCAGACGTCACCGTTATGGATGGCTCAGTGTCTCGGTGCAGTGCTGCTTGATGCCGATGTACAGCAATGTCGTAGAGACAGTCACTGTCTTAGTGATGGTGACGTCGTAGTGAGGTAGACGTCATGGGTTACAGCCGCGGAATACTTGCCGGCGCTTGACGCCTGGGTCTTGTTCCAGGCCTCCCTCCGTGGTGAGCCTCTCTTCGTAGGAGGCTTTATGTTCCCGACAACGTCCACTCACGACGCCGTGCAGTTGATCAACGTCAAGGAACCCTTCTGATGGGGAGTCTGTGGCTACTTACCACGTGTAAGCAGGGGACGTTGGTCCTTTTGCTTAGTTTTGAGTATTCGCATACCTACTCAGCGTCTGGGTCGCCTCCTGCTCTGTCACCACTGGTGTGACCACCGGGGATGTTTCGGAATTCTCTCGATTCCCTCTCCCACCCACCACCCCAGGGCCTTTGGCCCCTCAGTCTGCAAACCCCCCGTGCCTTAATGCCAGGGAGGCGTCTTCCATGAGTACGGGGAGGCTCTCTCCTCCTCTTAACTGGTTGGCGGTACTTAACTTTCGTCCACTACCACCTGCCAGGAGGTTCTGGCTTCGACCGTACTCCTGACTTGGTCACAGGGGTGGCGGCATGCAAACTGCATGCTGTGGCCCGCTGTTGCTGGGCCGTTGTGGTAAGACCCCTATCTGAAAGAGACACGTTAGTGATAGATTCCTTACCTTAGAATATCCCCAGGCGTCAGACTGGATCCGGAAATATTTGCGTAGCAATACCCATGCTCGTCGGTAGGCGTTGTCTGCGGCTCCGCGTCCGACGTCGGAGTACTTGGACCCCGCCCATGCGCGCTGACGTCAGTTCTTCTTTTTTCCGCGCCAGCTAGCGCAGATCCGGAGAAGCTCTACCCCTAGTCATTTTTTGACTACACTTTTGATCTTTTTGATCATTCTTTTTCTTCGAGTCTTCGACTCTATCGGTGCCGGTAGGGATGCCCGGGTTCAAGCCCTGCTCTAAGTGCGACCGACTGATGTCGGTCACGGACCCCCATCGCCGGTGCCTGAAGTGCCTAGGCCTCGATCACGACGACCGCACCTGCTCCGACTGCCGGGCCCTGTCGTCGAAGGCTAGGCGGGAGCGGTCCCGCAAGCGGCTCGAGCTCCGGCAGTCGGCCCCGCGCCACTCCAGGTCCCGGTCCCATGGGAGGTCGATGGACAGGTCGCGGGGTCAGAGTCATCGCAGCTCCAGGAGTGGACACCGGTCCTCAGGCTCCAAGTCCTCAGGTAAGAGGCATGAAAGGTCGGAGAGACGCCATCGTTCCTCCGACTCACCCCGACACTCGCACGATGCAGCAGGGGGTTGGGCGACACCACTCACGCGGCTCCGCGGGAGTCGCAAGCGTCGCCGCCTGCCCCACACCTTCGGGTCCCTGGGCACGGCGCGACGCCGGGGGAGATCGAGTGGTACCTCATGGCCATGAGGTCCCTCCCTCCTCAGTCGGGTTCCGTGGCGCCTTCGGGTCCAACGGTCCCGACTGGAGGCCCTAGCGGGTCGGGTGCTTCGGCCCCGTTGCCGCCGGCGACTTCTGTCCCGGCGCTGCAGGACCTCACTAGATCCGCTTCCGGATCCGGGTCGTTGCCGGTCGACCTCAGGTCCTACCCGGCGCCGGCCCCACGGGTGTCGCCCACTGTGGACGCCGTCCCCAATGTTCCCTACGGTCCGACTATGGCGCCGGAACGGAGCCGCTGGGCGCCGCTTCCGACGGCCTTTGGAGATTTTTATTTCCACGAGGAGGCCCGTCTACTAACTCTATTTTACAGGTAACGGGTGACGAGGAGGATTGAGAGGGGTCTGAGGACCCTCTGGCACTGGAGTGCCAGTCTCAACAGGACTGGACATATGAGCTTGGGGAGGCCAGTGGTATTGACACATCGCCAGACACTGGATTTGTCTCCCCTACGACTGTGGCTTCGGAGGATGGGTCTACATATAGTGTAGTGTTGACGAAGTCAGCCAAGGCCTTAAACCTTGAGCTCCCCGTCGTGGCCATGCAGACTAACCTCCTCACTGAGGTCCTCAAACCGCAGTCAAGCTCCAGCGAGCCTCTGCTGCCGTTCAATGAGGCCTTGTGTGACGTTCTTGTGGGCACTTGGTCCAAGCCCGTCACGGGCCCGCCTCTCGGCCCCACGCCAGCAAACGGGTGCCTTTTGCTCCTTTCGTGGCCACGGAAGGGGCGCCCCCACACGTGCTGCCAGCCACGTGCCGCAAAATGTTCAACAGCGCGATGGCGGCCGTGGAAACCGCCGTGGCGGCTGCCGGGGACAACGGCGAGGCCAGTCCACACCTCCCTCCACAGCACCCGCCTCAAAACCTTCCGAGTTTTCAGGCCCATGTGACGCCTGTGGGAGGCAGGGTTCGCCATCACCTCTCCCACTGGCGCACTATCACATCGGACAGGTGGGTGCTGCAGATCGTCCGAAGGGGCTACTCCCTCCCCATCGAGGCGACCCCTCCATCCATGCCACCGCAATGCCACCGCGTGTCGGGGGATCACTTGCAACTTCTGCAAGAGGAAGTCACAGCCCTCTTGGCCAAGGGGGCCATCAAGCACGTTCCTGGGCCAGAAGTAGGGTGTGGATGTTACTCCCAATACTTTCTGGTACCCAAGAAGGGCGAAGGGGGCCTACGCCCTATCTTCGACCTGCGTAACGTCAACGGCTTCCTCCGGAAGGAGAAGTTCAAGATGCTGACTTTTGGCTCAGGTCCTAGCTGCCCTGGACCCGGAAGACTGGCCGGTAGCGTTGGACTTGCAGGACGCTTATTTCCACATCCCCGTCCTGCGGTTCACGGTAGGCCAAGAGCACTTTCAGTTTACTGTGCTCCCCTTCGGCCTTACCAGCACCCCACGGGTGTTCACGAAGGTGATGGCGGTGGTCGCAGCTCATCTGCGCAGGTTAGGGATGTCAGTCTTCCTACCTACCTAGCCTACCTTCCTACCTAGACGACTGGTTGTTGAAGGCGGGCTCGCCCCAGACAGTCGTCAGCTACCTCCAGACTACGGCCGACCTCCTGCATTTGCTGGGGTTCTCCATCAATGTGCCGAAGTCGCAGCTGTGTCCCTCTCAGAAGCTCCTCTTCATCGGAGCGGTTCTCGACTCGGCGCAGTTTCAGGTTTACCCTCCCGAACAGCGGGTTCGGGATATACAGGCTCTGATTCCCATCTTTCAGCCGTTATCCCGAGTCGCGGCCAGGTTGACGCTGCGGCTTCTGGGGCTGATGGCCTCCTGCACCCTTCTGGTGCATCACGCCAGGTGGCGGATGCGGGCTCTGCAGTGGAACCTGAAGTTTCAGTGGGCCCAGCAACAGGGCAACCTGTCCGATCATGTCTTGATCTCGGAGGGCACTGCGAGACAACTGCAGTGGTGGCTCACGGACCGCGACTGGGTCAGTGGCAGATCCCTCTCCCTACCCCACCCGGAGCACGTGGTTGTGAACAACAGTTGCAGTGGTAGCTCAAGAACCAGCATTGGATCGGCAGCAGACCCTCTCCCTTTCACAACCGGAGCACACAGTGGTGACGGATGTGTCCCGCTAGGGCTGGGGAGGCCACATGGGAGAGGCGGAGTTCAGAGGCCTCTGGTCTCCGGCGGAGTCCCGGCTCCATATCAACCTTTTGGAGCTGCGGGTGATTCGTTTAGCACGGAAGGCATTCCTCCCCTCTGTCTGGGGGAGTGTAGTGCAGGTGTTCACGGACAACACCACTGCCATGTGGTACTGCAACAAACAAGGTGGGGTGGGGTCGTGGACCCTTTGCCAGGAGGCTCTGCGCCTCTGGCAGTGGCTGGAACATCAGGGCGTGACCCTGGTGGTTGAATACCTGGCAGGCTCTCTGAATGCCAGGGCGGACGAACTCAGCCGTCGGTGCATGATGGATCACGAATGGCGTCTGAACTCGGATGTGGCGCAAGGCCTCTTTCAGCAATGGGGAGATCCTAGGTTAGATCTATTCGCCACAGAAGAGAACGCGCAATGTCATCAGTTCTGCGCGTTGGAATTTCCAAGGCGGCAATCGCTCGGAGACGCTTTTCGTCGCGAGTGGAGTTGCGGTCTATTGTACGCCTTTCCGCCTATACCACTTCTGCCCAGAGTGCTGAAGAAGATCAGGCGCGACCGGGCCCAGGTTATCCTTGTGGCTCCGGACTGGGCACGAAGATACTGGTATCCCGAGCTACTCGGCATGTCAGTCGATCCCCCGATTCGTCTGCCTCTTCGGGAGGACCTTCTGTCGCAGCAGCAGGGGACGGTCCTGCACCCGAACCTGTCCAGGCTCCACCTACAAGCTTGGAGATTGAGCGGCGGTAGTTGAGGCCATTTGACTTGCCTCCCGAAGTCTGTGATATCATTCTGGCAGCCAGGCGTCCCTCCACTAAGTCGGTATACGCCTGCAGGTGGAACAGATTTGTGGCATGGTGCACAGCAAAGGATGTGGACCCTCTCTCTGCACCCCTTTCTGAAGTTCTACTCTTCCTTTTTTCCCTTGCCCAGCAGGGCTCTGCTCTGGGCACTCTTAAGGGGTACCTTTCTGCTCTTTCCGCCTTCTTACGGCTACCTGATCAGCCTTCCTTATTCAAGTCCCCCATTGTAAATAGATTTCTGAAGGGCATCACACACATGTTCCCTCCTGTTCCCTTTGTGATGCCCCAGTTGGACTTGAATCTTGTACTCACTTATCTAATGTATGCTCCCTTTGAGCCGCTCCATAACTGTCCTCTCCGTCTTCTTACCCTGAAGACTGCTTTCCTGGTTGCCATCACCTCTGCCAGCAGAGTGAGTGAGCTCCAGGCTCTTTTTTCTACTCCACCTTTCCTCTCTGTTCATCCGGACAAGGTGGTGTTGCGAACACGACCTTCCTTTTTGTCCAAGGTTGTCACAGCCTTCCACATCGGGCAGTCCATTACCTTGCCCACCTTCTTTCCGCCTCCGCATCCCTCGAAAGAGGAAGAGAGGCTCCACCGTCTGGACCCAAATCGTGCGCTCTCTTATTACCTAGATCGCACACGCCAGTTCCGGGTGGATGACCAACTCTTTGTTGGTTACATGGGCGCGAAGAAGGGAAAGGCGGTACACAAGAGGACCATTTCGAGGTGGATCATCTTGTGTATTCAGGCATGCTATTCCATGGCCAAAACGGAGCCCCCTGCTGGATTGCGGGCTCATTCCACTCGAGCCACGGCAACAACTACTGCCTTGGGCCGAGGAGTTCCCTTACAGGACATTTGCCAGGCAGCTACGTGGGCCTCGCTGCACACATTCGCAAGACACCACTGCCTGGACAGTCAAGTCCGGAGGGATGGCTTCTTTGGCCGTTCCGTCCTCCAGGACTTTCTGGTGTGATATTGGTTCGCAGACCCACCACCGGGGTTGGTATTGCTGGGGTATCTATTCTAAGGTAAGGAATCTATCACTAACGTGTCTCTTTCAGATGCACAAGTTACTACTTGTGTAACGATATATCTGTAAGAGACATTAGTTAATGATAGATTCCTTACCGATATCTAGGGTTAAGGTCATCCCTTTTCAGGGCCCTAGTTTTATGGCACCACTGTTGGTTCTATCATGGCTCTGCGTATCTGGCGTGGAAAAGCTGTGTATCAGAACTGACGTCAGTGCGCATGGGCGGCGTCTAAGTACTCCGACGTCATTCCGGCACTAACGACACAGACGACGGACGCGGAGCCGCAGACGACGCCTACCGACGCACAGGGGTATTGATGCGCAAAAATTTCTGGATCCAGTCTGACGCCTGGGGATATTCTAAGGTAAGGAATCTATCACTAACTAATGTCTCTTACAGATATATTGTTACACAAGTATTAACTTGTGCGTGTGGGGGTGTTTCTCCACCGATTTGTGGTTCCCCTGCCGAGAGATAGGAGGGATGCCTTACAAGAGATAGTCTAAAGGGCCTGATAGTTTCAGATCTAAACATCGGTGTCGGAGCAGAGTTTTTCTCTCCTGCCAGCCCCCCAGGTATGGTGAATTTATCTTACTTTGCCATACATGTATTCGTCTGACGTCTCTGCAGCCTGCGGCTCAGCGGTGTGCTTCTACTCTCCCGTTCTTTGGGCAACCCTTGGGCTGCCATGAGGGTAGTGAGTGGCTCGCATGAAGTCTGAATGGGAGATGTTTGAAGGCTGTAGGTTTGGGGCGTGGAGAACAGCTTAAGGCCTTACGCACTTTCTAGCGGCATCTTTTCCTCCCAGAATTTGTCTGTGGTCCCGGGCCACCATTTAATAATTCACAAGTATATTGTGCGCATACGCGGGAGAGCTTGATGCTCCTCGGCGAACAAAGGCCGGCTGGGTCTAGACAGTCTTAGTTTGTCAGCCCTCCTCCAGCAATTCTACCGGTTCACTTGCAGTTCCAGCTGCACGAGTTCCGAGCGGAGGCCGTTACCCTGTTGGGAAGCAGGGATATAATACGTCCTTCGGTCTCTAAGAGAAGGTCTGCAGTCATGGTGCTTTCGGGTGCGAGAGAAGGACCAGATCGAGTTAAGGCCCATTCTGGTTTTGCGTTAAGCAAACTGAGGGTTGCGGTCTTTGTGCCGGATTTATCCTAAGCTGCAAAGAGGAGGATGGCTATGTGCTATGGATGCGTACCTCCAGGTGCCCATTCCTTGGAAACATCGGGAAATTCCTGCGCTTCCTCGTCGGCACCAATCACTATCAGTACACCATACTACCGTGTGGATTGAAGTATGCACCCAGGACTTTTTCGACATGCATGGCTGTGATAGCAGCGCACCTGAGACAGAACAAGGTGTTTGTCTACCCATACCTGGACGATTAGTTGATCTAAGCCTCCAACTTCCAAGAAGCACGATTGCACTTCAACAGGACGACTGTCCTGCTGGACCGTCTGGGGTTGCACATAGATCTGTCCAAGTCTGTCCCGATCCCGGTACAGTGCCTGCAGTACTCAGGAGCCTCTATCAATACGAAGTCGACTAGCGTTTCTCCCTCGGAGGAGAGACGCTTATCCATCCTTTGGAAGGCTCAGGCTCTCTTAGCTGCTCCATCTACAACTGTGAGGACAATGTCCTCTCTACGGGGATCGATTGCCTCTTGTATCTTCCTCACTCCGCATGCGCGCCTACACATGTGGCCGCTACAGGACGGTTTGGAGGACCAGTGGAACCAGAGGAAAGGGTGTTGGGACGACCCGATTCAGTTATTTCTTCACGCCCAACTGTCCCCGAGATGGTGGTGCTCAGCAGAGAATATCCTCAGAGGGGTTCCTTTCCACAGGGACTTCCCGACTCGGACTATTGTTAAGGATGCGTCTCTCCTGGGCTGGGGAGCGCATTCAGACCATCTACAGATCCAGGGAGCGTGGTCTCCGACAGAGTCCACGTCTCACATCAGTTTCCTGGAATTTAGAGCTATTCACTTGGCACAGAAGGCCTTTTCATCTGTCCTTCCAGACCGACTCCTTGCTTGTGCACGATGTTTTACCTCGACAAGCAGGGGGGCGCGAGATTACGCACACTGTCACAGGAAGCGCAGGCGATCTGGCACTGGCTGTTAGCCAGACGAGTGACGATAACGGCGTCTCATCTGCCAGGTGTGCAAAATGTTCAGGCGGACGCGCTGAGCAGACTGATTCAGGAAAACTGCGAATGGGTCATAAACCACGAAGTGCTAGGAGACGTCTTCGCAAGGTGGGGGATTCCAGACGTAGATCTGTTCGCCACCGCCGAAAACAGCAAATGCTGAGACTTCGCCTCCAGGATCGACTGGTCGAACAGCTTTCTGTGCGTTTTTCCGCCCATTCCCCTGATTCCGGCGGTGCTCATCAAGCTGTCCCAGTCCAGGGCACGGATGATCCTGATTGCCCAGAAATGGCCCAGGCAGTGGTGGTTCACAGACCTGCTTCACCGGTCTCTCCTTCCTCACATACGGCTGCCGTGCCGGCCGGACCTTCTCACGAAGTTTGGGGAGGGGCAGATGGTGCACCCCAACCTCTCGTCTTTGAGTTTGGCGGCATGGCTCCTGAGAGAGTGCAGTATGGCCATTTGAATCTACCATATCATTGTATGGACATACTGAAGGAGGCTAAGCGACTTTCCACTAGGACTTCCTATGCTTACAAGTGGAAGGGATTCTGCATCTGGTGCAAGTCCAAGAACTATGATCCAATGACGTGTAAGGAAGATGTCATCCTTCAGTATCTTCTATATTTGGCGCAGTCTGGCCTTAAGGTTCATTCCATTAAGGTTCATCTCGCTGCGCTGACTGCCTACAGGAAATGCCCTTCACATACTTCCTTCTTGCAGATCCCTGTGATCATGGACTTTTTGGAAGGCTTGAAGAAAGTGTTCCCTCCTGTCCGGCTTCCTTACCTTCATGGGACTTGAATGTGATGCTGTCCAGATTGATGGAGGAGCCTTTCGAACCTATTCATAAGGCTTCGTTGCAGCATCTGTCCTGGAAGGCTGCGTTCCTCGTGGCCATCACATCGGCCCGCAGGGTGAGTGAAATTTAGGCATTGTGTTGCCAAGAACCTTATGCTGTATTTCATTCTGCTAAGGTTGTTATGCGTACTCTCCCTAAATTTCTTCCAAAAGTTATCTCTGATTTCCATGTTAACCAGACCATAACTTTAACTACGTTTTTTCAGAATCCTTCATCTCCAGCGGAAAGGTCTCTGCATTCCCTGGATGTTAGGAGGGTGTTGAAATTTTATCTGGATAAAACCAAAGATATTCGTAGGTCAGACCAATTGTTTATTAATTATCGATCAGTCAGGACCGGTCTTGCTACCTCATAACAGTCCATCTCAAGGTGGATTGTGTCCTGTATACAATTGTGTTACCAGAAGGCTAATAAGACCTTAGGGGATAAACCTAAGGCTCATTCCACCAGGGGCAAAGCTGCCACTACTGCTTTGCTTCGTAATGTTCCTATTGCAGAAATATGCAAGGCGGCCACTTGAAAGTCGGACCATACCTTGCTAAGCATTACTTTCTGGTCACTGATGCCAGCACAGACGCTCAGGTTGGGCAGGCTTCGCTGCGAAATCTGTTCGTACAGTAGTGGTGTTAATTCTATTCTCTCCACCACCGCTTTGATGTGGGGATGGGCTTGCCATTCTATTCACTAGATTATGACTATACACAGAGATCCCCTACTACAGAAGGAGTAGTTTCTGTCCTGTAACTCCAGTGTAGTAGGGGTATCTCTGTTATAGTCATAAGCGCCCGCCCTCCTCCCCGGTGGAGAAAGATATTATGTACGGAATGCTACAGTTCTGGCGTGTTACGCCTTCAAAAAGAACTGAAAGTAAGAGGGACCTGCTGTGCATTCTGGGATACTGAGAGAGTTCTGGAAGGTTCTCTTAAAGGCACAGTATTCTGTTTTGAGCCACATAATGGCAGCCTATGGGGCTTGTCTGTCCATTCCTTCCTCTCTATCATTCCAGAGGGTTTTGCTGAAAAAGGAAAGTTTTTCTCTGTGGAGAAATCTGGCAGGCTGTGCTGTTGTGGATTTTTGGTGGAATTTCTAGTAGAAGTACTGGACAGTGTAGCCTGTGGATATAGGCTGCATTATCGGTCTTTAAATTCTCTCTTAAATGTCTGTGCAGTTCTGCAATTTTTTGACTTAAGAGATTATTTTTGATTGCTCCGGGGTCCGCGCACATGGGCGTGACTATTCACTAGATTATGACTATAACAGAGATACCCCTACTACAGAACTGGAGTTACAGGACAGAAACTACTCCATCTGCAGTGGTGTTTATAGGACAATGGATAGGTCAAAGGTAGACCCTTCTTCCCCAGCCAGAGCTGGCAGTGGTGACCGATGAATTTCTCCTGTGCTGGGACAGCCATCTGGGAGAGGTGGAGGTCAGAGTGCTCTGTTCTGAAATGTAGACTCTCCTCCACATCAATCTTCTTGAGCTGAAGGCAGTTCGCTTGGCACTGAAAACTTTCCTGCCCTCCATTAAAGGGAAGCTAGTCCAGGTGTTAACGCACAACAGTATCTCCATGTGGTACAGCATCAGTTGGGGAAGTGTCGGTGTGGGCGCTGTGTCTGAAGGCTCTGAGCCTTTGGAAATGTCTGGAACATGAGGACTCTTTCCTGGTCATACAGCACCTGATGGAATCTCTGAACACCAAGGCGAACAAGCTGTACAGTCTGTGCCTCACGCACCACGGATTGCATCTGCACCTGGAGGTGTCTCCAGGTCTCTTTCAGGACTGGGGAGGACCCAGGTAGATCTATTTACCACCGCTAAAAGAGTGCAATGCCAGCACTTCTGTGTGCTGGAGTTTCCAAAGCTGCTCTTGCTCGTAGATGCATTTCGACTAGACTGGAATATGAGACTCCTATACACCTTTCCTCCGATACCTCTCCTCAGAGTTCTCAAGAATATCAGAATCGGGCCCAAGTCATCCTACTGGCTCCGGATTGGGTGAGTGGACTAGGGTATCTAGAACGACTGTGCATCTGGCCTCCAATAAGACGGCCTTTCGGGAGGCCTATTGTAGCAGCAACAGGTCAGGGTCCTGCATACCAAACCTGTGCACACACCACCTTCATGCATGGAACTGAGTGTGGACAGTTGAGGGTCTTTGGCCTTCCTCTCAAGGTCTATGACGTCATCTTAGCAGACAGTCGTTCATGAACAAAAACTCTGCACCTGCCATATTTGGACAAGTTTGTTGCATGGTGTGCTGATAAAAATATTGACCACCCGTATCCTATATGGTGTTTGGTTTGTCCTTAGCTTCGCAAGGTCGTGATCTAGGCACAGTTAAGGGGTATCTTTAGGCCATATGAGCATTTTTGCAGTTGCTGGATCAAACCTCCCTGTTTAAATAACCTTTTGTGAATCGTTTTCTGAAAGTTCGGACGCATGTTTCCTCCCAAGCCTTTGGTTATGCTCCAATGAGATCTTAATTTGGTTCTGAAATTTTTGGATGTGTTCTCTATTTTAACCCATGCATTCCTGTCCTCTCAGACATTAGAAATTAAAAACACTTATCCTGTTGGCCATCACCTCGGCCATCAGTGTTTGCGAGTTGTGGGCTCTTTCTGTCCCACCTCTATATACTAGCTTCTTCCCGGACAAACTGGTTTTCCAAATCTGTCCCTCCTTTCTGTCGAGTGTTGTAACACCCATTCTTATCGGCCAAACCATCCTGCTGCAGACTTTTTGTGCTCCACCTTATTCCTCCATTTCCACCGCCTGGACTGTCATTATCCTGCATAGACCATACCAAGAAACACCAGGAAAGCAGTGCAGCAACAGACCATCTCCAGATGGATAACACTGTGCTTTAAGGTCTGCTACGTATTAGCGAGGAAGCACCTTCCGGAGGCATTGCATGATCATCACTCCTGAGCCAAGGCTGTGCCTAATGTGTTAGCTCACAGAATCTCTGTCTTGGTTATCTGTCGGACTGCTACGTGGGTATCTTTACACATGTTACCATTCACTACTGCTGCAACAGTCCGATCCGTTGTGACTAGCATTTTGCCTGTTCAGTCCTCCAGCACATTTTTTTGTCCGAGCCTGTTCACTGACCCACCTCCGGGAAGATATTGCTTCGGTATCTATGCTGAGGTAAAGAACCTGCAGCTAGAAGTCTTTATGAAAACAAGTTGATTACCTTTTCTAATACCTTATCTGTTAGAGACTCTAGCTGCAGATTAATTACCACCACTCCCACCCTCCCCATTCTGCGAACTAGACTCATTTGACTAAAAAAGGCCCTTGTAGGACCTTAGAATGTGCACACTGGTCATCAAACTTCAGGCTTAGCTCCTTGCATGTGGTGCGAGAAAAGTCACAACCTGGTTTCACCGCCCATATCATATTCAACGCATACGATACTAACGCAGAGCTGTTCGACACCACCTACTGGCACGCAGGGTTACTGCTCAAGTTTTTTTGGTTCCAATGTGAGCCTTGGGGAATATTCTAAGGTTAGAAATCTGCAGCTAGGTTCTCTCTACCAGATAAAGTGTTAACAAAGGTAATTTACTTGTTCTTATTGGCTATTAAGTGGAGAAGTGTGGCTCACTGGTTAGAGGAGGCAGACCTGGAAGCAAAGGTCGCCCGGGACCAGGGTTCAATTCCCGGCTCGGCAGGGTCTTGAGTCCTAAAATGTCCATGGACTCGACAATTCTCGCTCCGGTGCCTACTCAATTCACGGGTTCACACTCTGCGACTCTGGGCAATAGCTTGCTTAATCTCCACAACGGCCCCTCGCGGCGGGATGCCTGGCTTTAACCTTGCGGGTACTCTGCCGGGGTTATCTCACAGGGGAATAACAGGACGGGTTCCCTAAGCAAGCGCTTAGAGACCAGTTGGTGATTTGCGCTATATAAATTCCTGTACATTTACATTTACATTTACTGTAGTGAAAGACATCCAAGTTGCAGGCACTGGTTCTATGGACCGGAGATGCTTTTCTACCTAAGGTTGTCACCCTTTTTCTGGTAGGTCAATCCATTACCATTCCATGGAGAAAGAGAGGCTATGTAAGCTAGAATCAAAAAGAGCAGTTCGTTTTTACATAAATCGAATAATAGAATTCTGTGTTGACGATAAGCTCTTATAGACTACTTAGGTAAGAGAAAAGAAACGTCCATTCAAAAGAGGACTTTATCAAGGTGGATTATTTTATGCATGTGATAAAGACTTCTAGCTGCAGGTTCTTAACCTTAGAATAATACCCAGGCGTCAGACTGGATCTAGAAGTTTTTGAACAGTACCCCTGCACACTGATAGGTGGCGTCATCTACACCAGAAGTGACGAACACAATACTTGTATAGGCTCCAACCTGGCGCACTGACGTCTGTTCTTTTCTTTCTACGCTGGATAGTCCTGATCTTGTCAGAGCTACCCTTGGTAATTTTTGGACTGGTTTTATTCTAAGGTTTTTGCTGACCGTTTTTGATAGATTTTTTCTCCTGGTGTGACAGGAATTCTCCTAAGAAACTGGCTGGTTTCACACTATGTGCTGCCCATCATAGGCAGATGTCTAAAGGTACGATGACTTCAAAACCTGTCGCGCCATGCACCCAAAGTCACTGAGGGAGTGATTCCTCAAGCTCTTTGCCACCCAACGTCAGATGATGGACACTCAAGTTCTCGTTTGCACAGAATGTCCCAAGACTGTTCACAGAGATGCGCCTGGTGATTATTCATCACTCTTAAGTCGTCAAAGTCTGGTTCATCCCACTACCACAAGAACCATTCATAAACTGTCATGTTTGTCGAAGTCTTCTGACGAGACTTGGGAATGTCTGCACTCCAGGCCTTGCACTACTGTGGAGCCCAAGTTCGGTGGCAACTAAAACCGTGCTCTCCTGATTGGAGCCTGTGCCTTTTACATTTGATAGACCTAGAGAGGGAGACGAATTGGAGATGGGAATGAGGACAACGGGTATGAGGAACTGGCAAAAAATGTCAACACTACACCTGACATTGGCCTGGTCTTTCCTCCTGTGGCTAGGAAGGAGGGGGTTTCTTTTGCTGTGATGGTGTGTAGGACAGCTGAGGTCTTGCAGCTTCAGCTGCTCACAGTGGCAGTCAAGACAAACGTCCTAACGGAAGTACTTCAGTCAGGAGTCAGCCCTTCTGAACCCTTATTCTCATTTAATGAAGCCCTTACCAATGTCCTACTTGGAGCCTGGTCCAAGCCCTGCACAGAGGTTCCTGTGCATACGACAATTGCCCGCTGCCATCACCCCGCCCCTGGGGGCCCCAGATTCCTTACCCAGCACCCTGCACCGGAGAGGTTGATGAGCCAAGTCTACACTTCTAGGATCAAATCCAGTGCGTTCTCTACTACTCCACCTGATGGAGATTCCGAGAGGCTGGATACCTTGGGCAAGAGAATGTTCTCTTCAGCCAGCATTACACTGAGACCTCTCTCCCTTCCACAGCCTGAACTGACTATGGAGACATATTCATCACTGGTCTTTCGCAGAGTATGAGCTCCACCTCGACCTGTTGGAGTTCAGACGGTTCGCTTGTCATTGAAAGACTTTCTTCCTTAGATCAAGAGCAGGCTGGTGCAGGATTTCACGGACAACGCACCGCCATGTGGTACTACAACAAACAGGACGGGTCGAGTCATGGGCCCTATATCAAGAGACTCAGCGTCTCTGGACATGGCTTGAACTTCAGGGCATTTCCCTGGTGGTTCAACACCTGACGGGCTCTCTGAATGCCAGGGCTTACGAACTTAGATGAAGATGCCTAGCAGATCACGAATGGTGTCTCCACACAGAGGTGGTTTAAGGCCTCTTTCACCAGTTTGAAGAGCTTTGATTATATTAGATCTAGTCACCAGCACTGGGAACGTACTATGTCCATAGTTTCGCAGGCTGGTGTTTCCAAGGCTACTCTTGCTCGGAGGCACTTTTCATCTCGACTGGAGCTTTGGCCTCTAGTATGCCTTTTCATCAATATCACTTATGCTCAGAGTTCTCAAGAAGATCAAGAACGACTGGACCCAAGCTAAATTTCTGGCTCCGGATTGGGCATGGAGAATCTGGTAGCCTGAGCTCTTGAACATAACCATTGGTCCACTGATCAGGATTCCTCTTTGGGAGAATCTTCTGTTGTAGCAACAGGTGAGGGTCCTGCACCGGAACTTGTGCAATCTTCACCTTCATACATGGAAGTTGAGCAGTGGCAGTTGACAGTTTGAGACTTTACTCCCAAAGTCTATGATGTTATTCCAGCTGCTAGGAGTCCCTCCACCAAGTAGGTATACACCTGCCATTGGGATACATTTGTGACATGTTATTCCCACAACATCAACCACCTTTCTGCATGTCTTTCTAAGGGTCTTCTGTTGTCTCTATGGATCAGCATGGCTCTGCTCTGGGCACAGTTAAGGGGTATCTATCAGTCATTTAGGCATATTTGTGGCTGCTGAGCAACCTTTTTTATTCATGTCACTTGTTTTGGCTAGGTTTCTCAAAGGGTTACAGCACGTTTCCTCCATGCCATCCATCATGCCCTAGTTGGATCTAAATCTTGTTCTCACCATTTTGATGCGTGCACCCTTTGAGTGTCTGAGCAATTGACCTCTTAAGCTATTGACCATCAAAACTGCCTTTCTAGGGCCCATAACATCAGCTAGGAGGGACAGCTAATTGCAGACACTCTCGGGGCACCCTCCCTACACAACTTTCTACCCTGACAAACTGGTCCTCTGGACACATACCTTCTTCCTTCCAAAGTTTATGACCAGAGGTCCTCTTATTTGGGAAAATACCTCCTTTTGGAATCCCAAATGGTGGCTGAACTAATTGGGTTCACTCCTGGTTCCAGTGAAAAAGGTGTAAAGCCCGGGTGTCCTTATTGATGATAAATTTGCATATAAAGAACAAGTCAATAAAGTAACCTCGACAGCCTTTTCTATGCTGCGGCGTATCAGAAAAATTACAGTTTCTTCCCCCAAACCTACTGAAAACAGTGGTCCTTTGCCTTGTAATGTCCAAATTGGACTATTGCATTGGACTATGTGTTAATTTACCCAAATCTCCCTTGAAAAAGCTGCAGACTTTACAAAATACAGCAGCAAGGCTGCGGATGAAAATCCTGAGGTCCCAGTTAGCCTTACACGCTTTGGTGAACCATCTTTGGCTATCTGTGCATCAAAGGATTCAGTTAAAATGCTTTCTATTGCTTATAAGGTCTCCTAGGACAAGATATAACCTTCTTTAAAGATGGTACGTCCCTAACAGAACTCTTAGTCTGCGTCCGTCCGCACCTGGACCCCGCGCCCCACGCAACGCTAGACTAACTACGACTCCAGCACCCTCCACGCGCTCAACACCGGACGAGACCAACCATGCTACCAGGCCACCCAGAAGCGCACCCAAGGGCCCTTCACCTGTCGGAACTGCAGATTCACCAGCATTCAGCCCTCCAAGCCACCAGCCAGTGAATCTAACCACCTCCGCTGCATCCTCCTCAACACCCGCTCCGCCCGCAAGCACGCCATCGAACTCTGGGACCGCGTCGCCTTCCTGACAGAGACCTGGCTGAACGCCACCTCAGCACCAGACATCGCTATAGCCATCCCACTGGGCTACAAGATCTCCTGCAGAGACCGCACCAACGGAGTTGGAGGGGGGATCGCCATCATCCACAAGGAAACCCTCAGAGTCTCGACCAACACCAACGACACCCTCACCACCGTCGAGCACATGCACTTCCAGATCCACACCGACCCCAACACCACCCTCAGAGGAACACTCGTCTACAGACCACCCGGACCACGACCACAGTTCTGCGACACCATCGGCGACCTCGTCAGCACCCACGCCATCGCCTCCACGGACTACATCCTCCTCGGGGACCTGAACTTCCACCTCGTGAACAACAACGACACCAACTCCACCGCCCTGATCAATAACATCGTCAACCCCAGAATCAGACAGCTCGTGACATAACCCACCCACGCCGCTTGAAACACGTTGGACCCCATCTTCTTCACAAGCCCCCACATCTCCTTCAACCACACCACCGAACCCCACTGGACCGACCACAGATGCATCCACTTCACCTTCAGGAAACCCGCCACACACCACCGCACCCAACAGCTACCACGCCGCTGCTGGGGCAAGGTCACCAAGGACCAACTGACTACCACCCTCGCCCTGAGACCACCCGCCAACCTCACCGACCCAGACACCGCAGCAAACAACCTCCAACAGTGGATCAACGACTCCTCCAACACCCTCTCCCCTCTCAAGACCTCCACAACCAACCACACCAACAAGAAAGCTGCCTGTTTCACCGAAGACCCACGGATCTCCAAGGCACCTGTCGGAAGCTGGAGAAGAAATGGCTCCACGACTGAACACCAGACAGCCACACAGCCCACAAATCGCCCCCCGCAGACACCACCAACTCATCAGGACCGCCAGGAGGACCGCCTTCAAGGACCGCTTAGACAACAACACACACAACACCAAAGAGCTCTTCAGCGTCGTGAAAGAACTCTTCAACGCCAATGACATCCCACCATCACAAGAACTGTGCGACTCACTGGCCACCTTCTTTCACCGCAAGATCGCAGACATCCATGACAGCTTCAACTCCGACACCCCCGCACCCACCACCGAGTCCACCACCCCTGCGATCACCACCCGCACCAACCGCCTCACCGCCTGTTCCCACGTCAGCGACGAAGACGCCTTCAAAACCATGAACTCCATCCACTCCGGATCCCCACCCGACCCCTGCCCTCATCACGTCTTCAACAAAGCCAGCACAACCATCGCACCCCACCTCCGGAAAACAATCAACAGTTCCTTCGAGACAGCAACCTTCCCGGAAAGCTGGAAGCACGCCGAGATCAACGCCCTTCTGAAGAAGCCCAAGGTGGACTCCAAGGACTTCAAGTACTTCCGGCCCATCTCCCTGCTCCCGTTCCCGGCAAAAGTGACAGAGAAGATGGTCAACAAACAGCTAACCCGCTACCTCGAAGACAACAACATCCTGGACCCTTCCCAATCTGGTTTTTGCAGCAACCACAGCACCGAAACCGCCCTCATCGCCACCACTGACAACATCAGGATCCTGATGGACAATGGGGAAACAGCCGTCCTCATCCTCCTGGACCTATCAGCAGCCTTTGACACAGTCTGCCACCGAACCCTATCAGCACGCCTCCATGACGCCGGAATTCAAGAGAAGGCCCTGGCCTGGACCACATCCTTCCTCTCCGGCAAAACCCAGAGCGTCCGCCTCCCACCTTTCCGCTCAAAAACCACCGAGATCTGCGGCGTCCCACAGGGATCCTCCCTCAGCCCGACGCTGTTCAATATCTACATGGCACAGCTCGCCCACGTCGCACGACAACATAACCTCAACATCATCTTCTATGCCGACGACACCCAGCTGATCATATCCCTCACCGAAGACCCCCACACTGCCAAAGCCAACCTCCACAGAGGAATGAAGGCCGTAGCCCACTGGATGAAGGACAGCAGACTGAAGCTGATTTCAGACAAGACGGAGGTCCTCGTTCTCAGACACACACTATCAGCCTGGGACGACTCTTGGCGGCCCACATCGCTAGGCACAGCCTCTGAACCCACAGACCACGCACGAAACGTGGGGGTCATCCTTGACTCCACCCTCTCCATGACCAGGCTAGTCAACGCCGTCTCCGCGTCCTGCTTCAACACCCTCCGAATGCTCCGC
Source organism: Lissotriton vulgaris (assembly GCF_964263255.1). Taxonomy (NCBI): domain Eukaryota; kingdom Metazoa; phylum Chordata; class Amphibia; order Caudata; family Salamandridae; genus Lissotriton; species Lissotriton vulgaris. The sequence goes on along the minus strand of NC_141696.1, from coordinate 359,218,027 downwards.
AGGATCTTCAAATGATGGAAGGCCTGAGAGGCCTGCACTGGCTCCCCGTCAACAAGTAGATCACCTTCAAACTCCTCATCCAAGCACACAAAGCACTACACAACACCGGACCTACATACCTCAAAAACCGACTCCGCTTCCACACCCCCACCCGAAGCCTCCGCTCAGCCAACCTCGCCCTCGCCACAGTTCCTCGTATCCCTAAAGCCACCGTCTGCGGCAGATCCTTCTCCCACCTCGCCGCCAAGACATGGAACGCTCTCTCTACCAGCCTACGACAGACTCAGGACCTGCTGGCCTTCAGAAGACTTCTCAAGACCTGGCTCTTCGATCAGTAGCAGACTCCCTCCCCCCAGCGCCTTAAGACCCTCACGGGTATATAGCGCGCATTAGAAATACAGTGATTGATTGATTGATTAGGTCTTGCTCAGCTAGGAATTTGATTGTGCCTCTTGGGTGGCGGGAGCTTTATGCACAGCACAAACAAAAACTGGAATTCCTTTCCTTAGAGAGAAAATCTGATCCCTCTCTTTGGAGCTTCCTTAAGTTACTAAAAACTTGGCTCTTTTCTAAACCCTAACTGATTTCATTTCCCTGTATCTTTTTAGCACTGAGACACCTTAGGGTAATTGTTTGTGGCTTATGAACTCGAATCAAATCCCTTTAATGTAGGCCAGAACTTCACCCTGCCTCCCATTTTTGCTCTGCCTCATCCATCCATAGAAGAGGAGAGACTTCACCATCCAAAAACGGCACTGTCATTAGACCTTGATCGCACAGAACAGGTCTGGGTGGACGATCATCTCTTTGTAGGGTACGTAGGAACTTAGAAAGGGAAGTCTATGTAGAAACAGACCATCTCAAGTTGGACAATGCTCTGCATTAGATCTGCTACACATTGGCCAAGGAGCAACCCCCTGAAGGGTTTTCTGCTCTGTTCACCAGAACTAAGGCTGCAACCACTGTGTTAGCCTGCGGAGTGCCTTTGCTGGATATCTAGAAGAACAACACGGAGGCCAATGCTGAGAGAAACTTTTAAACCAAAAAGGGGGGGGTTATGGGGGTTTGAGAAAAGCAAAACCACCTGCTTAATTTCTTTAGCAACGTATCAAGATTTATTCTTTTGCACTTATTTTTTGCTTTGTTTTGTACACAATTTTTTAGTGCAAGGAGAAGCCAACAATTTCATATATACAATAAATACAACAATGAAAAAAGAAGAACATAAGCATTTCAAGCATTCAATCATACATGGCCGTCCAGTCATACACAGACATTCATACACATAACAAAATGATCAATAAACCAAGAGAAACAAATGGATCCACGTATCGGTCACAAATAGGTTGGAGAAAATCCCTTTAGGTGATGCAATTTAAAAGTCTTTTTAGTGAATTTACACCGGGAAAGTCTTTCTCTCAAAGTTAGCGAAGGTACTCTGTCCTTAACACAGCACTTAAAGACCTGATACGGGGGTAGAGCGGTCGACGCGTTTCGAACCCCACTTGTTAGGGGGGTTCTCCTCAGGACCAAATGGTTCTAAAACAATAATAAAAAGGGGTGCTTAGGGCGGGGTTTTCACAAACAATTACAATGAGAGACTCAACAATCCCGTGAGTACAACAGCCTACCTTAGCCAGTAAACCAAACAGTCATCAATATTCAGAAGCAGCGAGTCAAGAAGTTTGAAGGTGGAATGCTCACAGTGGCTGTAACCAAAAAAGAAGAAATAACGTGCTATCTTTAGTATCAAGCACTCACTGTGATTCATTCAGTCTATCCTAATGTGCAGCTGGGCGGGGCTCTTACCTGGGCTTCGACCGGCTACTTGCTTGCCGGCGCGTCCATACTTCTCCTTCGTTCTAGGGGAAGGATTTCCTAGTTTCTAGAGAGGAGGGAGGGGGGACGGTCAGTGATGGCTTAGGACTGATCAGAAGCGCTAGCGCGTGGGTTAGTAACAAAGCGTCCGCATCAGACTGGAGACATACCGATTGAAGGAAGGCGTCTGTCCTTGTTTCCGTAATGCGAGTTGTTGAAAAAATCGCCGTTGGTTGAAACTTGAACTTCCTGTTTTATAGCCCCAGGTCGTTATGGGACTTGTAGTTTATTTGGAAACAGCAGACAAACACTAATGGAAAATGCCGAAGGCATATAAACTGAGCTGATTAGAAAGTAGATCTAAGTGGTGTTTTTATAGATTTCAGCAATCTCATTCAAGCCTTTTAGGGCTATATTGTATTTCATAATGAGTAAAGCCTCACGTTGAGATAGTTTCGCGTCCAGGTCTCCTCCCCTTGGATCTTTTTCAATTTTTGAGAGTACTGTCCATTTCAAATCAGTTTGGTCATGTTTCATCCTGGCCCAATGGTTGACCAATGGGGCATTTTCTACTCCTTTCCTGATCCTGGATTTGTGCTGGGTAATCCTATTTCTGACTTCCTGTGTGGTTTTACCAATATATACCAAAGGGCACGGGCAGACAATGGCATAAACTACATTTTTGCTTTTGCAATTTGTAAATGTGTCATGCTTCCAATGGATGTTGTCGACACTGAAAACAGAATCTTCGATTGTTTCATTGCAACAAGTGCAAGTTCCGCACTTGTGGTGGCCCTTGGTTGGCGGGAGTCCAAAAAGGCTTTTCAATGTTGGTGCTTTAGTTTTAGGGAGGGCAGCCCTGACTATATGATTGGCTATGCTCTTTTCTTTTTTGTACGCGAACAGTGGGGGTGCCACGAAATCCTCATGGAGGTCTTTTAGTAAATGCCAGTTAGATAAGATCAGTTTCTTGTATGGATTGGCTGCTGGACAGAATGTAGTCACACAGACCAGCCTTTTTAAGTCTTGCTTGACTTTCTTTTCCAATAGGGTTTCTCTGGGAGTCCACCAAGCTCTTTTGAGGGAGTTCTTTAAAAGTTTTTTGGGGTAACCCCTTTGTATGAGGCGTTCCTTCAGCTCACCAGCGTGTTTGAAGTATTCCTCCTTGTCTGAGCAATTACGGCGAATTCTAAGGAATTGTCCGTAAGGAAGGTTTTGTTTCATATTGCGCGGATGATTACTGGTGAAATGTAGCGCCTTATTCCTGTCAGATGGTTTGCGGAATAAGGTGGTTCTGAGTCCCTGTGCTGTAGACTCTACTTTCACGTCCAAGAATGTAATAGATTCATTAGAGGCTGTGGCTGAAAATTGAATGTCGACAGTTCTTGAGTTCAGCCATTCAATGAATTGATTCAATTCCTCCTGGTTTCCTGTCCAGATCAGGAACACATCGTCTATATACCGCATATAGTTGGAAATGCGGGGACTGAATGGATTGTTATTATATATGAATTTTTCTTCATATAATCCCATAAACATTATGGCCAGCTCTGGAGCAAAGGGGCAGCCCATAGCTACCCCTTTTATCTTAAAGAAGAACTCAGAATCGAATGTGAAGAAGTTCTTCTGCAGTGCAAAGCGAGATAGATCCAGTATAAATTCTGTGTTCTTCCATAGAGTCCCTTCATTGATACGATTCCAGCCCATTTACGAGACACCACTTCATTTCTCAATCGACTAGTTAACACCACTTTTGACAGCAGAACACAGCTATTGGTTACCCTTGACGTAGTGTCGTTGTACACACAAATACCGCAAGATCAAGCTTTGGAAACCTTAACCTTTTTCTTGGACAGTCGGGAAAGACCAGTGAGGGTCCCCACAGAATTTATACTGGATCTATCTCGCTTTGCACTGCAGAAGAACTTCTTCACATTCGATTCTGAGTTCTTCTTTCAGATAAAAGGGGTAGCTATGGGCTGCCCCTTTGCTCCAGAGCTGGCCATAATGTTTATGGGATTACATGAAGAAAAATTCATATATAATAACAATCCATTCAGTCCCCGCATTTCCAACTATAAGCGGTTTATAGACGATGTGTTCCTGATCTGGACAGGAAACCAGGAGGAATTGAAACAATTCATTGAATGGCTGAACTCAAGAACTGTCGACATTCAATTTTCAGCCACAGCCTCTAATGAATCTATTACATTCTTGGACGTGAAAGTAGAGTCTACAGCACAGGGACTCAGAACCACCTTATTCCGCAAACCATCTGACAGGAATAAGGCGCTACATTTCACCAGTAATCATCCGCGCAATATGAAACAAAACCTTCCTTACGGACAATTCCTTAGAATTCGCCGTAATTGCTCAGACAAGGTGGAATACTTAAAACACGCTGGTGAGCTGAAGGAACGCCTCATACAAAGGGGTTACCCCAAAAAACTTTTAAAGAACTCCCTCAAAAGAGCTTGGTGGACTCCCAGAGAAACTCTATTGGAAAAGAAAGTCAAGCAAGACTTAAAAAGGCTGGTCTGTGTGACTACATTCTGTCCAGCAGCCAATCCATACAAGAAACTGATCTTATCTAACTGGCATTTACTAAAAGACCTCCATGAGGATTTCGTGGCACCCCCACTGTTCGCGTACAAAAAAGAAAAGAGCATAGCCAATCATATAGTCAGGGCTGCCCTCCCTAAAACTAAAGCACCAACATTGAAAAGCCTTTTTGGACTCCCGCCAACCAAGGGCCACCACAAGTGCGGAACTTGCACTTGTTGCAATGAAACAATCGAAGATTCTGTTTTCAGTGTCGACAACATCCATTGGAAGCATGACACATTTACAAATTGCAAAAGCAAAAATGTAGTTTATGCCATTGTCTGCCCGTGCCCTTTGGTATATATTGGTAAAACCACACAGGAAGTCAGAAATAGGATTACCCAGCACAAATCCAGGATCAGGAAAGGAGTAGAAAATGCCCCATTGGTCAACCATTGGGCCAGGATGAAACATGACCAAACTGATTTGAAATGGACAGTACTCTCAAAAATTGAAAAAGATCCAAGGGGAGGAGACCTGGACGCGAAACTATCTCAACGTGAGGCTTTACTCATTATGAAATTCAATACAGCCCTAAAAGGCTTGAATGAGATTGCTGAAATCTATAAAAACACCACTTAGATCTACTTTCTAATCAGCTCAGTTTATATGCCTTCGGCATTTTCCATTAGTGTTTGTCTGCTGTTTCCAAATAAACTACAAGTCCCATAACGACCTGGGGCTATAAAACAGGAAGTTCAAGTTTCAACCAACGGCGATTTTTTCAACAACTCGCATTACGGAAACAAGGACAGACGCCTTCCTTCAATCGGTATGTCTCCAGTCTGATGCGGACGCTTTGTTACTAACCCACGCGCTAGCGCTTCTGATCAGTCCTAAGCCATTACTGACCGTCCCCCCTCCCTCCTCTCTAGAAACTAGGAAATCCTTCCCCTAGAACGAAGGAGAAGTATGGACGCGCCGGCAAGCAAGTAGCCGGTCGAAGCCCAGGTAAGAGCCCCGCCCAGCTGCACATTAGGATAGACTGAATGAATCACAGTGAGTGCTTGATACTAAAGATAGCACGGTTATTTCTTCTTTTTTGGTTACAGCCACTGTGAGCATTCCACCTTCAAACTTCTTGACTTGCTGCTTCTGAATATTGATGACTGTTTGGTTTACTGGCTAAGGTAGGCTGTTGTACTCACGGGATTGTTGAGTCTCTCATTGTAATTGTTTGTGAAAACCCCGCCCTAAGCACCCCTTTTTATTATTGTTTCAGAACCATTTGGTCCTGAGGAGAACCCCCCTAACAAGTGGGGTTCGAAACGCGTCGACCGCTCTACCCCCGTATCAGGTCTTTAAGTGCTGTGTTAAGGACAGAGTACCTTCGCTAACTTTGAGAGAAAGACTTTCCCGGTGTAAATTCACTAAAAAGACTTTTAAATTGCATCACCTAAAGGGATTTTCTCCAACCTATTTGTGACCGATACGTGGATCCATTTGTTTCTCTTGGTTTATTGATCATTTTGTTATGTGTATGAATGTCTGTGTATGACTGGACGGCCATGTATGATTGAATGCTTGAAATGCTTATGTTCTTCTTTTTTCATTGTTATATTTATTGTATATATGAAATTGTTGGCTTCTCCTTGCACTAAAAAATTGTGTACAAAACAAAGCAAAAAATAAGTGCAAAAGAATAAATCTTGATACGTTGCTAAAGAAATTAAGCAGGTGGTTTTGCTTTTCTCAAACCCCCATAACCCCCCCCCCCCTTTTTGGTTTAAAAGTTTCTCTCAGCATTGGCCTCCGTGTTGTTCTTCTAGGTAATTTTGGCTCAGCCTCGCTGAGTTAGGAGTCAAGACCCTGTGTTGTTTTTTTGATTTGCTGGATATCTGTCAGGCAGCAATGTGGGCCTCTTTGCACACATTAACCAAACACTACTGTCGGGACAGTCTGTTCAGCCGCGCTGGGCACTTTTCCCATTTGGTCCTGTAGGGTTGTTAATTTAAAATTGGCGTTGGTCACCTACTTAATGGAGACATTGCTTGAGTATCTATTCTGACGTAACAAATCAACTGCTAGAAGTCTGAATCAGATGAACAAGTTACTTAACTTCTGTAAAACCTTATCTGGTAGAGACCATGTAGCTGCAGATTCCTTACCGACCCTACCATCCTCTCCTCTCTGCAAACCGATTGCAGTGTAAGGTACACCCTTCTTAAGGCCTTATTTGTCAAACCAATTGTCAGTTCTCATTGGGGCTCTACACCCCTGGTGTGTAAAGTTGTGAAAGTAAATGATGTTAGCATGCTAGTATGGCGCCTACATAGGTACAGCGCACAATGCTACCTGGCACGGATGACACCTACACAGAGCCGAGCGACGCCACCTACCGGTGCCCTTGGGCACTGCTAATAAACTAGGCCAGTCCATTACCCTTCCATCTTTTTACTTACGTCCACACCCTTCCGTGGAGTAAGAGAGGCTATCTAGGCTTGATCCAAAAAGAGTGGTTAGTTTTTACATAAATCGAACAAAGGACTTCTGTGGTGACAATCAGCGGTTTGTGGACTACATAGGTAAGAGAAAAGGAAGGTCAGTTTAAAAGAGAACATTATCAAGGTGGATTATTATGTGCATTAGGATTTGTTATTGGCTAGCACATGAAGAGCCACCTGAGGGCGTTATCTTCTATCTCTGCATTGGCAAGAGGAGCTTCACTAGCAGAGATATGTAGAATTACTAGATAAGCATGTCTGAACACTTTTTCTAAACTGCTTTTTGATGCAGAGATTCTTTGTGACGCTCATTCTGTCCTGCAAGATTTCTTGGTTGTATCCATTCAAGTACCTCCTCCAAGTACTATATGGCTTTTAATCTGCGTTCTTGTTCGAGAAGAGTACCTTGAAGAAAAAGATTATCTAGCCTGTCAAATGTGTGACTTGACACAGATGGACCTTGTGGAGATAGAGGCCTAGGTCATCTTGACGGAATAGTGGTAGGAGTAGAACAAGGACTGGATGGTTGTCCCCAATGGTCCTGGCGGTGGAACTTCAGACACTATTGGGTGGTGTAGAGTATTTCGATGTGGACGACGAGTTGTTACTGAAGGATGAAATGGAGGTTGCCTAACAGTACTATACAAAACTGAAGTTACCACTGGAGAAGGCGGCCTGGATGATGAATATACTCTTAAGTATTCAGAGTCGGATTTAGGTGGTAGCTTCCTCGCATTCAATCTTCCGAGCCACCCCACTGTCTTCCTGACAGAAAAAGAAGCTTCTGTGTGCCTCGACCTCCTGTGATCTTTAGATGTGGAAATGTTCCTTGACATCAAATGCCCTGCCCTCTTCAATGTTGAATGGTCTATCCCGAGACTTGAAGGGAAATAGGTTGCCTCTGTGCCTTTTCACGACGTCGAATGGGGATACCTCTGTCTTTGAAATAGCTTTTGCTTCTTGGATCTCCCTTTGTGGGTGTCCTCCAAGATAGGGGCTGGAGTACTGGTGGAAGGGTGACCCTCTTCTTGCTCCTTAAATCTTCAGTTTGATCTTGACTTGGATTTATGCTGCCTGTTCAAAAAGACTACATTTTTGACAAAAGTAAAAATATTTCCTGTCAGAGTATGACCTGAACTAAATTGACTTAGTGGACTGAATACTCTGCAAATATGCCCAAAGATGCTAAGCAAAGATGTTTTAAAAGAGATTTGGAAAGATTTCCAAAGGGAAAAAGTAAATGAAGTTCAGTGCTCCAAGATTCTATTACCAGGAGCTAGAACTGAGGTAACTGCCACCTGCGGAGCTTGATGGTATACCTGTGGTCTTGGGACCCTTAAAGACACACTTTTAGTGTCTATGTGCCTACATTGCTGTGCTTCCTTTTCCATTCATTTGCTTACAAAGAAAAAGTTTGTGCAAGGTATTTTAAATGTCACCTACTGTTCTAGGGACATTTTTGATTTTCAAGGTTTTTACAGTAAATTCATAGATTTGGCCAATATCGCTTATCAGCTGCAAATAATTCTAAGGAATGGGCCTTGGGTGAGAACGCTTCTAGACAGGGCAGTGGAAGTAACAATTGTACATCAGTTCAATGGAGGAGTTCCTACAGATTGAGAGTTCAGATAAACTTATAAATCCACCTGAAAGGCTTTACTATTTAGATACACAAATTGAAGGGAATATACCACACATTATTAAGGCAGTCTTCTGGCCACATTTAGCTGAAGAATGACATGCTAGAAGAAAATGATTGACCTTCAGTCTTCATTAGGGAAGTACCCTGAGCGAGGAAGTAATGAGTAGTTTTCCCCCTATAGGACTTGTGGATATCAGGGGAATTTACACCAGTTGGTGAGCTGTCAGACAGGCTCCAGCCTTGCATAAAAACCATGGTACTGCAACGAATGATGGACCGAATGCTGAATGACTAAAACATTCACCCCTAGTCAAGATCTGGGTTAAATCCATCTTTCTTTTGCTCACTAGGCCACCCCAGTTTGGACCCAGCCATATGCAAACCAGTCTTGACCCTGTTCCTCGTGGGAGCAGTCCAACCCGAACTGCCAAGCTGGGTTCTCCCTAAACTGGAAAAAAAGCATCCTGGGACTGGTTTTTAGGTAACACCCCTCATCAGCCTGGCTAGCTTGATTCCAGTGGCACAGTGAGCAAGGGACCCACGTCTGAGCATACCCATCCCACTTAGGGTGAAAAGTGCTGCGGCTACAAACGATGGACGGAGTGTTGAATGAATCAAAGATTCAACCCCAGTCAATAGATCTGGGTTAAATCCGTTATTGTTTTGCTCACTATGCCACCCCAACTTGAAATCATGCGGGGTGGCATAAACACTCTATTAGACTTTTCATTTCCTTACATAGTGAGCCCCAAGCTCAGGCTCAATACCTCTTGAAGCCAAAAGCAAAGTGCTATATAAAAGCAAAACTAAATTGTGACGAAATGGTGTATATTATATTGTGTACTTGTGCAGCCTCACTCTCACGAACCCCTTCAGAACCAGTAGATTTTGTTTGTTAAACCCTCTAGCTCAGCGCAGGGTAGCTCTGGCTCTGAGCAGCAAGGCTCACTCAAAGGAACAAGTGTAAGGCATTTAAACATCACCAAAAGAATTGAAGAAGGAATCAAAAGAGACCCTCAAAAAAATTCAACACCAAATGGCAAAAATTGGCTGTATTTTTTAGACTGTGCAACTAAAGAGATCCACCAGAGGGTTCCAGAGATTTAGAATTTAGAGTATAGTAAATCGGAACATTTCATGCAACCGCAAACAATCAATGCAAAATTAAGCAAATCTTTTTGAGCAAACTCTCTGGCTAGGTATATTGAACTTGGTTAGAGTTTATTTGGGCAGCCAACTCCAAGAGGTAGCCAGTCAGTGGGACCAGCAAAGCCATCAGTTACCTCATTAAGTGAATCAGTCTTCAGACCATTCCAGGCACTTTTATCCCTTGCTATGGTTTTCTATGGAAGTGATCCTGATGATGCTAGTTTTTCGGCTCAAATTGTGCTGAAGCCTGCTAAACAGGCATCAGTGCCAGTGCCCTGACCCCAAAATGTATATGTTACATTGACTTTACACAACAGTCTGACTAGCTTACCTGTAAGTCCCTAGTATATGGCATCCAGGGCATATACGTTTGAAAGTCGCCCCAGGGATTTCACTGGCTGTGTCACACTAAGTGCGACATAGGTAAAACAAGTTTCCTAGTCTGCCACTGAAGAGTGGAAGAGCAGTCTTAAACTGATAGCCCGACTTTGCGTTTTAATGTAATGGCAAAGCCAAACCTCCCTCTGCAATATATGCAAGTCACTCCTATTGCAAGCCTAGCAAGCCCTAATGCAGGGTGCAGCAAATTTCACAGATATGACATGTATTTTACGTGTTCTGGCAGTAACATTTTTAAACTATTGCTTTTTACAGTGAAAAGGCTCGGTCAACCAATTGACAAGTACAGGGTTACATGCTGACCCCCTCAGCTGTGCAAGCTACTGAACCGTGCAACCAACGTTGATACTCCAAGGTATCAAACAACTCATTATATTAAGCCCAACTTGATTCTTAAGTCAAAATGAATGTACCAGTTTGCATAGTGCAACTTTTATAAAGTGCCCACTTTGTTGCCTTTAGTCTTCTGTGCTCTTAATGGTTGCACAAGAAATCTGAAAGAGACACGTTCGTGATAATTCCTTACTTTGGAATATCCCCAGGCGTCGGACTGGATCCGGAATTTTTTGCGTAGCAGTACCCTTGCGCGTCGGTAGGCGTCTGCGGCTCTGCGTCCGTCGTCGGCGTCGTGATGACGTCGTCGGAGTATTTAGACGCCGCCTCCGCGTGCTGACGTCAGTTCTACTTTTTCCGCGCCAGCAAGCGCACATCTGGAAAAAGCAGTACTTTTAGTCAATTTTTGACTAACTTTTTGGATCATTTTGATCATCTTTTCGAAGTCGAACGACTCCGATCAGTGCCATAGGGATGCCTGGATTTAAGCACTGCGAGGATTGCGACCGCACGATGTCGGTCACGGATCATCACCGTCGGTGTCTACTCTGTCTCGGCATCCACCACGACGACAAGACCTGCCCCGACTGCCGGGCCCTGTCTTCGAAAGCCAGGCGGGAGCGGTCCCGCAGGCGACTCGAACTCAGGCAGTCGGCCCCACGCCGCGAGAGGTCCCGGTCCCATGGGAGGTAGAGGGACAGGTCGCGGGGTCGGAGCCACCACAGCTCCGAGAGTCTGCACCTCTCCTCTGGGTCGAAGTCGTCGTCAGGTAAGAAACACAAGGAGTTGAAGAGGCGTCATCGCTCTTCTGACTCCCCCCGACGCTCCCGCGACGCGGCCGGGGTTTCGGGTGGCATTGCCTGTAGGAAGGTGGATATCCGACTATGGTTGCCCCCAACTTTTTGCCTAGTGTTCTGCTGGTTTTCGACTTAGTTGGCCTGGGATCCTGCTATTCAGGACCCCAGGCTTCCTGCTCTCTCTGTTAAAATGGACTCCATGTACCTCAGGTACATATCTAATTGTTATTGGGTCACTCTTGTAAGTCCTTGTACAGTGTACCATAGGTACCCAGGGCATAGGTGAACCCAAGGCCTACCAGGGGCTGCAGCATGTATTATGCCACCCCTGGCTGGCCATCCAAATCTGACACAACTGGCTGATCAATCAGCTGGGGCAAGGTGGTGTAATCACCCTTTGCTTTAGATATAGTATACCTATATCTAAACCTAAAATGGACACATATACTTCTATAAGTCACTCCTATGGCAGGCCTTAACAATCCTGGAGGCAGAGTGCTTGGAATTATGTGAGATGGTGCTCTAGCATGAGGTGATCCTGTCTGCAGCTTTCGGAACCAAGTCCTTTAGCTGTTTCCATGATAACGCTATACCATATACTCTTAAGTGCATTATAATCCTCGCGGTTATTGCTAACTTTGGCATAGCATTTTCAAAACATGTCCAGTAAGGTGTCATACGAATTGGAATACTACCCCCTTTCCAGTTCTGGCGACGGGGGTAGCATTCCACCCTTCTAGAGGGACACGACATGTATGTAACTGTGAACCCCGGTTAAAGTTAACTCGAGCCTTAGCATCACAAAATGGGTGCTGCCACCACAGACACAAGTCTGACCTCCTGCTGCTGGGAGTCCTTCCAGCGAGGGAGGCCTGGACAAAGGGTTTCCTGCCTTGGGAGGTGCTAGCACCATCACAGACAGGATTTTGTGTATTAGGTAGGACAGGCCTGAAAGGAATGAGACATGCCTGGGGCACACAAGGTGCCCTGTGCATACACCGGTTCAAACCAGTTGCTGGGGGCACTCCAACTCCAGCTCTGGCGCGAAACCTGACAAAGGATAGGGGGTGTAACCACCCCCCTTCCTGGTCCCACCCATAGGAGGGACCTAGTGATAGTACAGCCCCCTTTAGCAGAATAAAGGTAGGAGCTGGTCCCATTCCAAATTAGATTATCCTGAATTGAATCTACAAGAAGAAACTCTGGACTTCGACGTTCTGCTCCACAAAAGACTGAAGAAATCTCCCTCCAAGGAGTGACCACCCTGCACAAGCAGGCACCATCAAGCGTTCCAGCGGTTCACTTTGTCGTCTTCCCGAGTGGATCCAGACTTCAGAGCCCGACGAGACCCAGACTTCCAGACCTCTCCGACCTCAACTTACATCTGCAGCACAGCTGAGATCCGTGGGTGCGACGAGACACGTGGGACCGGCCATCTTGAAGAAACTGCACTTTGCTTCCAGCACGACTTCAGAGGCATCCTCGACGAAGTGCTTTGGGGATTGAGAAGCCCCAGCCCCGAGCAGCTCCTGCACAGAAGATCAGCCCTCCAGCAGCCACGAGATCTGCGTGGGCTTGATTACTGCTCGACGCGTTGTCTGGTCACTTGCCGGCTGGCTAGTGGCCTCCTAGACGACAATCCTTGAAATCCATACCGCTGGTCTGGTTGCTCCAGACTGGCCTTTGCTTCCCTGCAAAGGAGAAGCACCCGGACCCTCCTGGACCGCACCAGATGCCGATTCCGCTCACCGCGTGGGTTGCCTTTGCCAAGGCCTGTTGATGCCGAATCCGGAACCAACACCGCCGACAGCGAGAGTCTGCGTCGGACAGCTTGTGCCTCCATCCTGGTCGTCGAAGACACCTCCTGGTCCACGTGGCTGCAGAGTCAAGCGTCCACTCTTCACCTGATAGCTACGACAGCACCTGGTTCCACTCCAGTCACTGGCTAGTGACTTTGAACATTGTCCCCTCTGCTTTCAGATCTTCATCTTCCTTGATCCACCCTTGGATCACTCTGGACAGCTTCCTCCTGGTCGCCTGTAGCATCTTTCTTCAAGGCTCCATAGACTTCAACGCGGAAACCCGACACTTTGACACCTATGCACCCGCAGCCCGTGGGTGATGTAACAAGAGCATTTTGGTGCTCATGGGTAGATTGACTCTCCTAGTGTCCAGTTTCACAGTCGTTTTAGTCCTAGCTAGTCAGAACTGTCCGTACTTACCTTTTTTGTAAATTGTACTGTCCATTGACTTTGCTACGCATCTCGTGTGTGAGTTCACACTCTGCAAACGCGTTCCGTGGGCCTCCTATTACTTACCTACGGTTAGGGTAGTGTAGTCCCAGCGATCCTACAGCCTCTGGACAGCTCCATTCCTTCTATCGACTTTCTCAACCCACTTACTTAGTATATGGTTTGTTGTGCCCCTAGGGCACCATTGTAATTTTTACAACGTATTGTATTTTCTTAAGAGTCTTGTCATGTGCTTAGCCCTCTGACCTCATAAAGAGTTCAGAGGTGTGTGTTAATAATAAGTATACTGTTTATTTTCATAACAACCTGTGTGGTGTCCTTTCACGTGGTATTCAAGGGGTTATATGTGGTAAAACAGCTGGCTTCACATGCCAAAAGAGTTTAGCCTAAGACTGCTTTGTCCATGCTACCAATAGAATAGTTAGTCTATAAGGTTGACTTACAACCAATCACCATAAGGGTTGTTTGGACTGAAACAAGGTGATCACTAGAACTAGTGAGCATCATATATCAGGCCAACTTCTCACACCACCCACGCGGCTCAGTCGGAGTCGTGGGCGCTGCGTCCAGCTCCACACCCTCCGGTCCCTGGGCGAGACGCGACGCTGGAGGAGATCGAGCGCTTCCTCATGGCCATGAGGTCCCTCTCTCCTCCGACGGGCTCCGCGGGGCCTTCGGGCTCAGCGGACCCGTCTGGGGCCCCTAGCGGGTCGGGGGCTTCGGCCCGACGCCGTCGAGTGCTTCGGCCCCGACGGCGCCTTCGGGCCCGCCGCCGCAGGGCCCCACGGTCCCGACGCCGCCTTTAGGCCCGGCTCCGCAGGACATCACTAGACCCGCTTCGGGATCCGGGCCGTTGTCGGTGGACATTACGACCCCCCCAGGCGTTGGTCCGTCAGGTGTCACCTCCGGCGCCATCCCCGATGCCTCCCTCGCTCCGGCGCTTGGGGAGTTTACCTTCTATGAACCGGCCTCATCGTTTGATGACCCTGACTATCTGAAAGAAACAGGTTAGTATTAGATTACTTACCTTAGAATATCCCCAGGCGTCAGACAGGATCCGGAAATTTTTGCGTAGCAATACCCCTGCGCGTCGTTAGGCGTCGTCTCTAGCTCCGCGTCCGTCGTCGGCGTCGTCTGCGCCGGAATGACGTCGTCGGAGTACTTAGACGCCGCCCATGCGCGTTGACATCAGTTCTTCTTTTTTCCGCGCCAGCTAGCGCATATCCGGAAAAGCTCTACCCCTTAGTCACTTTTTGACTAAAACATTTTTGATCCTCTTTCGACATCTTCAGGTGCCGGTAGGGATGCCCGGGTTCAAACCCTGCTCGAAGTGTAGTCGACTGATGTCGAATACCGACCCCCATCGCTGGTGTCTGCAGTGTCTAGGCCTCGACCACGACGACCGATCCTGCTCCGACTGTCGAGCCCTGACGTCTAAGGCTAGGCGGGAGCGGTCTCGCAAGCGGTTCGAGCTCCGGCAGTCGGCCCGCGCCGTTCGAGGTCCCGGTACCACGGGAGGTCGAGGGACCCTTCGCGGGGTCGGAGCCCTCGCAGCTCCGTAAGTCGGCATCGGTCTTCTGGTTCCTCCTCAGGTAATAGGCATGAGAGGTCGGAGCGGCGTCATCGCTCGTCCGACCGCCCCCGACGCTCGCCCGACGCGTCAGGGGTTTTGGGTGGCACCGCCCACGCGGCTCCGCCGAAGTCGCAAGCGCCGCATCCTGCCCCATACCTACGGGTCCCTGAGCACGATGCGATGCGGGAGGAGATCGAGCAGTACCTCATGGTCGTGAGGTCGCTCTCTACTCCGCCGGGCCCCACAGCGCCTTCAGGCCCAGTGGGCCCAGCTCTGGGGCCTAGCGGGTCGGGAGCTCCGGCACCGACGCCGTCGGCGGTTTCGGCCCCGGCGCCGCAGGCCCCGACCGGATCCGGAGTGCTTCTGTTGCTCCTGTTCAGTCGTCGACACTGACCTGTTGGGAGCCGTTTGAGACGGTGGTAGGTACATTCCACTTTAATGAGTAGCTGATAACCCCGATTGTTGATCCTGGCTAGCAGGAATTGGGTGACGACGAGGACTGGGACGGGTCTGAGGACCCTCTGACACGGGAGTGTCAGGACCAAGCGGACTGGACAGTGGAGCTTGGGGAAGCCAGTGGCCTGGATCTCTCTACAGACACTGGTTTTGTCTCCCCTCCTACCGTGGCTACGGAGGAGGGGGCAGCGTACAGTGTAGTGTTGATGTGGGCGGCTAAGGCCTTGAACCTTATGCTCCCCTCAGCGGCCGTGAGGACTAATCTCCTCACTGAGGTCCTCAAACCGCAGGCAAGCTCGGTCGAGCCTCTGCTGCCGTTCAATGAGGCCTTATGTGACGTTCTGCTGGGCACTTGGTCCAAGCCCGCCTCAGGACAGCCTGTGGACAGGAATGTGGCCAGACGCTACCGCCCGGCTCCGGGTGACCCTTGCTTCCTGTCGACCCACCCCACTCCGAGAGCCTGGTTATCCAGACCTCCAACTCCCAGACCACATTCCCTTCGGCTCCTCCCGACAGGGAATCAGAGGTTTGAGCAGTTCGGTAAGAGGGTGTTCTCGTCCCTGAGTTTGGGACTGCGGTTAGTCAATACCGCATGCATCTTGGGCCGCTACACCCACACCCTGTGGGACACGGTTGCGGAAGTGCTGCCACAATGCCCTGAGGAGGTCAGGGCTAAACTTGCCCAAGCCCTAGTGGAGGGTCGAGATGTGGCACGGTACTCTATCCGGTGCGGACTGGATACCACCGATACACTGGGCAGAGCGAAGCCTCTCGGCCCCGCGCCAGCAGTCGGGTGCCTTTCGCTTTTTTCGTGGCCAAGGAAGGGGCGCCCCCACACCTGCCGCCAGCCAAACGCCGCCTCAACAGAATCCTCAGCGCGGTGGAGGCCGTGGAAACCGCCGGGGAGGCGGTTGGGGACAACGGCGAAGCCAGTCCGCTCCCGCAGCATCTGCCTCAAAACCTTCCTAGTCCGAGTTTTCAGGCCCATGTGACGCCCGTGGGGGGCAGGATTTGCCATCACCTCTCCCACTGTCGCACCGTCACTTCGGACAGGTGGGTGCTGCAAATCGTCCGGAGGGGCTACTCCCTCCCCTTCGAGACGACCCCTACAGCCATGCCACCGCAGTACCACCACGTGTCGGGGGACCACTTGCGACTTCTACAGGAGGAAATTACGGCCCTCTTGGCCAAGGGGGCCATCAATTGCATTCCTGGGCCAGAAGTAGGGTGTGGCTGTTACTCCCACTACTTTCTGGTTTCCAAGAAGGGCAAAGGGGGCCTACGCCCTATCTTGGACCTACGGAACGTCAACGGTTTCCTCCGGAAGGAGAAGTTCAAGATGTTGACTTTGGCTCAGGTCTTGGCTGCCCTAGACCCGCAAGACTGGATGGTGGCGTTGGACTTGCAGGACGCTTACTTTCACATCCCCGTCCTGCCGGCCCACCGGCGTTAACTGCGGTTCACGGTAGGCCACGAGCACTTTAAGTTCACTGTGCTCCCCTTTGGCCTTACCAGCGCCCCACGGGTGTTCACGAAAGTGATGGTGGTGGTCGCAGCTCATCTGCGCAGGTTAGGGGTTTCAGTCTTCCCCTACCTCGATGACTGGTTGTTGAAGGCGGGCTCGCCCCAGACAGTCGTCAGCCACCTGCAGATGACGGCGGATCTCCTGCACCTGCTGGGGTTCTCCATCAACGTGACGAAATCACACCTGTGTCCCTCCCAAAAGCTCCTCTTCATCGGGGCTGTTCTCGACTCAGCGCAGTTTCGGGTCTATCCTCCCGAGCAGCGAGTCCGGGATATTCAGGCTCTGATTCCGATCTTTCAGCCTTTATCCCGGGTTTCGTTAAGGTTGACGCTGCGGCTTCTGGGGCTGATGGCTTCCTGCATCCTTCTGGTGCATCACGCCCGGTGGCGGATGTGGGCTCTGCACTGAGATCTGAAGTTTCAGTGGGCCCAGAATCTGGGCAACCTGTCCAACCATGTCCTGATCTCGGAGGGCACTGAGAGTCAACTGTAGTGGTGGCTCACGGACCGCGATTGGGTCAACGGCAGATCCCTCTCCCTTCCCCAACCGGAGCACGTAGTTGTGATGGATGCGTCCCTCCAGGGCTGGGGGGACTACTTGGAAGAGGCGGAGATCAGAGGTCTCTGGTCTCCGGCGGAGTCCTGGCTCCATATCAACCTTCTGGAGCTGCGGGCGATTCGTCTGGCACTGAAGGCACTCCTCCCCTCTGTCCGAGGGAGTGCAGTGCAGGTGTTCACGGACAACACCACCGCCATGTGGTACTGCAACAAACAAGGCGGCGTGGGGTCCTGGACCCTCTGTCAGAAGGCTCTGCGCCTCTGGCAGTGGCTGGAACATCAGGGCGTGACCCTGGTGGTTCACCACCTGGAAGGTTCTCTGAACGCCAGGGCGGAGGAACTCAGCCGACGGTGCCCGATGGATCACGAATGGCGTCTGAACTCTGACGTGGCGCAAGGCATCTTTCTGCAATGGGGAGAGCCTTGGTTAGATCTATTCGCCACCGAAGAGAACGCGCAATGTCTTCAGTTCTGCGCGTTTTAGTTTCCAAGGCAGCACTCACTCGGCGACGCATTTCGTCGCAAGTGGAGTTGCTGTCTGTTATACGCCTTTCCGCCTATACCACTTCTGCCCAGAGTTCTGAAGAAAATCAAGCGCGACCGGGCCCAAGTCAACCTTGTGGCTCTGGACTGGGCTCGAAGGTACTGGTATCCCGAGCTACTCAATATGTCAGTCGGTCCCCCGATCCGTCTGCCTCTTCAGGAGGACCTTCTGTCGCAGCAGCAGGGGACGGTCCTCTACCCGAACCTGTCCAGTCTCCACCTCCATGCTTGGAGATTGAGCGGCGACAGTTGAGGCCATTTGACTGGCCTCCTGAAGTCTGTAATGTTATTCTGGCAGCCAGGCGTCCCTCCACAAAGTTGGTATACGCCTGCCGGTGGAACAGATTTGTGGCATGGTGCACAGCAAAGGCTGTGGACCCTCTTTCTGCCCCTCTTTCTGAGGTTCTTCTCTTCCTTCTTTCTCTTGCCCAGCAGGGCTCTGCTCTGGGCACTCTCAAGGGCTACCTTTCTGCCCTTTCGGCCTTTCTAAGGCTGCCTGATCAACCTTCCTTGTTCAAGTCCCCTATTGTCACTCGTTTTCTGAAGGGCATCACACACATGTTTCCACCTGTTCCCTTTGTGATGCCTCAGTGGAACTTGAACCTGGTTCTTACTTTCCTGATGTGCGCACCCTTTGAGCCACTTCATTCTTGTCCTCTCCGTCCTCTCACCTTGAAGACAGCTTTCCTGGTTGCCATCACCTCTGCTAGGAGAGTGAGTGAGATCCAGGCTCTATCTTGCAAACCTCCTTTCCTGTCTGTGCATCCGGACAAGGTGGTGTTGCGTACAAGACCATCGTTCCTGCCTAAGGTAGTCTCTGCTTTCCACATCGGGCAGTCCATCACCTTGCCCTCCTTCTTTCCGCCTCCGCATCCCTCAAGGGATGAAGAGCGGCTCCATCGTCTGGACCCAAAACGTGCGCTTTCATTCTATATGGATCGCACACGCCACTTCCGGGTGGATGACCAACTCTTTGTTGGTTACGTGGGCGCTAAGAAGGGGAAAGCGGTGCACAAGCGGACCATCTCGCGGTGGATCATCTTGTGTATCCAGGCGTGTTACTCCTTGGCTAAGAAGGAAGCCCCTGTTGGGCTGAGGGCTCATTCCACTCGGGCCACGGCGACTACAACTGCCTTGGGCTGAGGAGTGCCCTTGCAGGACATTTGCCAGGCGGCTACGTGGGCCTCGCTGCACACGTTTGCAAGACACTATTGCCTGGACAGCCACGTCCGGAGGGATGGCTTCTTTGTCCTTTCCGTCCTCCAGGACTTTCTGGTGTGATTATTGGTTTGCAGACCCACCACCGGGGTTGGTATTGCTGGGGTATCTATTTTAAGGTAAGGAATCTAATACTAACCTGTTTCTTTCAGAAGAACAAGTTACTTACCTTCGTAACGATATATCTGTAAGAAACAGTAGTTGGTATTAGATTCCTTATCGCCCCACCCATCCTCCCCGTTCTGCGAACTGATACCTAGGGTTAAGGTCATCCCCTTTCAGGGCCCTAGTTTCATGGCACCAGTGTTGGTTCTAGCATGGCTCTGCGTATCTGGTGCGGAAAAGCTGTGTCTAAGAACTGACGTCAGCACGCATGGGCGGCGTCTAAGTACTCCGACTACGTCATTCCGGCGCAGACGACGTCGGACGCAGAGCCAGAGACGACGCCTAACGACGCGCAGGGGTATTGCTACGCAAAAATATCCGGATCCAGTCTGACTCCTGGGGATATTCTACGGTAAGGAATCTAACACTATCTACTGTTTCTTACAGATATATCGTTACCGAAAATAAGTAACTTGTTCATCAGGGGATGTGTGACGAGGAGTATTGGGAGGGGTCTGAGGACCCTCTTACCAGAGAGTGTCAGTCTCAAGAGGACTGGACAGGTGGACTTGGGGAGGCCAGTGGTCTGGACACTTCACCAGACACTGGTTTTGTCTCACCTCCTACCGTGGCTTCGGAGGAGGGGGCAACCTACAGTGTGGTGTTGATGAGGGCTGCCAAGGCCTTGGGCCTTGAGCTCCCCGTTGCGGCCGTGTGGTCTAACCTCCTCACTGAGGTCCTTAAACCGCAGTCATGCCCGACGGAGCCTCTGCTGCTATTTAATGAGGCCTTGTCTGACGTTCTTGTGGGCACTTGGTCCAGGCCCGCTACAGGTTCGCCCGTAGATAGGAACGTGGCCAGACGCCACCGCCCGGCCCCGGGCGACCCAGTTTTCCTGTCCATCCACCCCACCCCCGAGAGCCTGGTCATCCAGGCATCCACTTCCCAGACCGCATTCCCGTCGGCTCCGCCGGACAGGGATTCCAAGAGGTACGAGCAGTACGGTAAAAAGATCTTCTCCTCCCTTAGTCTGGGACTGCGGTCTTCCAATACTGCATGCCTCTTGGGCCGCTACACCCACTCTCTGTGGGATACGGTTGCGGAAGTGCTGCCAGAGTGTCCGTTTGAGGTACGGACCAAACTCGGCCAAGCCCTTGTGGAGGGCGGGATGCAGCCAAATATTCTATCCGGTGTGGGCTGGATACCACCGACTCACTAGGTAGAGCGGTGGCGATTAGACGCCACGCCTGGTTGAGGTCCGCCAACTTTTCGGCCGATGTCCAAAACACACTGATGGACATGCCGTTTGATGGCCGTCGCCTTTTTGGCGACAAGGCAGACCATGCGCTTGAGCGTTTTAAGGACTCCAGGGCTACGGCCAAGTCCTTGGGCCTCTCGGCCCCACGCCAGCAAACGGGTGCCTTTCGCTCCTTTCGTGGCCAAGGAAGGGGCGCCCCCACACGTGCCGCCAGCCACACGAAGCAGACTAACAACCAGCGCTGTGGCGGCCGTGGAAATCGCTGTGGATGCGGTCGGGGACAACGGCGAGGCCAGTCCACACCCTTCCCCGCAGCATCCGCCTCTAAACCCTCCTAGTCTGTGCTTTTTGGCCCACGTGACGCCAGTGGGGGGCAGGGTTCCCCATCACCACTCCCACTGGCGCACTGTCACGTCGGACAGGTGGGTGCTGCAAATCGTCCGAAGGGGCTACTCCCTCCCCTTCGAGACTACCCCCCAAGCCATGCCACTGCAACACCACCGCGTATCGTGGGATCATTTGCGGCTTCTGCAGGAGGAAGTTTCGGCCCTCTTGGCCAAGGGGGCCATCGAGCGCGTTCCTGGGCCAGAAGTAGGACGTGGTTGCTACTCCCACTACTTTCTGGTACCCAAGAAGGGCAAAGGGGGCCTACGCCCTATCTTGGACCTACGGAACGTCAACGGCTTCCTCCAGAAGCAGAAGTTCAAGATGCTGACTCTGGCTCAGGTCTTAGCTGCCCTGGACCAAGGAGACTGGATGGTAGCTTTGGACTTGCAGGACGCCTATTTACACATCCCCGTCCTGCCGGCCCACCGGCGTTATCTGCGGTTCACGGTAGGCCACGAGCACTTTCAGTTTACCGTGCTCCCCTTCGGCCTTACAAGCGCCCCACGGGTGTTCACGAAGGTGATGGCGGTGGTCGCAGCTCATCTGCGCAGGTTAGGGGTTTCAGTCTTCCCCTACTTCGACGACTGGTTGTTGAAGGCTGGCTTGCCCCAGACAGTCGTCAGCCACCTCCAGACGACGGCAGACCTCTTGCACCAGCTGGGGTTCTCCATCAATGTGCCGAAGTCACACCTGTGCCCCTCTCAGGAGCTCCTTTTCATTGGAGCGGTTCTCGACTTGGCGCAGTTTCGAGTTTACCCACCCGAAAAGCGGGTTCGCGATATACAGGCTTGGATTCCAATCTTTCAGCCTTTATCCCGAGTTTCGGTCAGGTTAACGCTGCGGCTTCTGGGGCTCATGGCTTTCTGCATCCTTCAGGTGCATCACGCCCGTTGGCGGATGCGGGCTCTGCAGTGGGACCTGAAGTTTCAGTGGGCCCAGCATCGTGGCAACCTGTCCGACCATGTCCTGATCTCGGAGGGCACTGCGAGACTGCTGCAGTGGTGGCTCACGGACCGCGATTGGGTCAGCGGCAGATCCCTCTCCCTTCCCCAACCGGAGCACGTAGTTGTGAGGGACGCGTCCCTCCAGGGCTGGGGAGGCCACATTGGAGAGGCGGAGATCAGAGGCCTCCGGTCTCCGGTGGAGTCCCGGCTCCATATCAACCTTTTGGAGCTGCGGGCGATTCGTCTAGCACTGAAGGCATTCCTCCCCTCTGTCCGAGGGAGTGTAGTGCAGGTGTTCACGGACAACACCACCGCCATGTGGTACTGCAACAAACAGGGCGGGGTGGGGTCGTGGACCCTCTGCCAGGAGGCTCTGCGCCTCTGGCAATGGCTGGAACATCAGGGCGTGACCCAGGTGGAGAGCCTTGGTTAGATCTATTCGCCACCGAAGAGAACGCGCAATGTCATCAGTTCTGCGCGTTGGAATTTCCAAGGCGTCACTCGCTCGGAGACTCTTTTTGTCGCGAGTGGAGTTGCGGTCTGTTGTACGCCTTTCCGCCTATACCACTTCTGCCCAGAGTGCTGAAGAAGATCAGGCGTGGCCAGACACAAGTCATCTTTGTGGGTCCGGACTGGGCACGAAGGTACTGGTATCCCGAGCTACTCAGTATGTCAGTTGATCCCCCGGTTCGTCTGCCTCTTCAGGAGGACCTTCTGTCACAGCAGCAGGGGACGGTCCTCCACCCGACCCTGTCCAGTCTCCACCTCCATGCCTGGAGATTGAGCGGCGACAGTTGAGGCCATTTGACTTGCCTCCTGAAGTCTGTAACATCATTCTGGCAGCCAGGTGTCCCTCCACAAAGTCTGTTTACGCCTGCAGGTGGGACAGATTTGTGGCATGGTGCACAGCAAAGGCTGTGGATCCTCTCTCTGCCCCTCTTTCTGAGGTTCTTCTTTCTTCTTTCTCTTGCCCAGCAGGGCTCTGCTCTGGGCACTATCAAGGGCTACCTTTCTGCTCTTTCAGCCTTTTTGACGCTGCCTGATCAAACTTCTTGGTTCAAGTCCCCTATTGTTAATCGATTCTTGAAAAGCATCACACATACGTTCCCTCCTGTTCCCTTTGTGATGCCTCAGTGGGACTTGAACCTTGTTCTTACTTTTCTGATGTGCGCTGCCTTCGAGCCACTTCACAACTGTCCTCTCCGCCTTCTTACTTTGAAGACTGCCTTCCTGGTAGCCATCACCTCAGTGGAGTGGTGTGGCTCACTGGTTAGAGGCAGCAGACCCGGAAACAGAGAACGGCCCAGGACCAGGGTTCAATTCCCGACGCGGCAGGGTCGTGGACCAGGGATCACACTCTGCAACTCTGGGCATTAGCTTGCCTCATCTCTACAACGGCCCCCCACATTCGCCGGGGATGCCTGGTTTCACCTTGGAGATACCCAGTAGGGACCATCTCACAGGGATAGCCAGGACGGGTTCCCCAACGGTCTACAGCGCCACGACGCCTCAGGGCAGCAGTGCGCTTTACATGAACACATACATTACATTACATACATCACCACTGCTAGGAGAGTGAGCGAGTGAGCTCCAGGCTCTATCCTGTAAACCTCCTTAACTTTTGGTCCACCCGGACAAGGTTGTGTTGCGGACAAGGCCCTTTTTCCTGCCCAAGGTAGTCACAGCCTTCCACATCGGGCAATCCATCACCTTGCCCACCTTCTTTCCACCTCCGCATCCCTCGAGAGAGGAAGAGAGGCTCCACCGTCTGGACCCAAAACGTGTGCTCTCGTTCTATCTGGATCGCACACGCCAGTTCCGGGTGGATGACCAACTCTTTGTTGGTTACGTGGGCGCCAAGAAGGGAAAGGCGGTACACAAGCGGACCATCTCGCGGTGGATCATCTTGTGTATCCAGGCGTGCTACTCCTTGGCTAAGAAGGAACCCCCTGTTAGACTGAGGGCTCATTCCACTCGGGCCACGGCGACTACCACTGCCCTGGGCCAAGGAGTGCCCTTGCAGGACATTTGCCAGGCAGCTACGTGGGCCTCGCTGCACATATGTTTGCAAGACATTATTGCCTGGACAGCACAGGTCCGGAGGGATGGCTTCTTTGGCCGTTCCGTCCTCCAGGACTTTCTGGTGTGATTATTGGTTCGCAGACCCACCACCGGGGTTGGTATTGCTGGGGTATCTATTCTAAGGTAAGCAATCTATCACTAACGTGTCTCTTTCAGATGCTCAAGTTACTACTTGTGTAACGATATATCTGTAAGAGACATTAGTTAGTGATAGATTCCTTACCGACCCACCCATCCTCCCCGTTCTGCGAACCAATATCTAGGGTTAAGGTCATCCCCTTTCAGGGCCCTAGTTTCAAGGCACCAGTGTTGGTTTTTAGCACAGCTCTGCGTTTCTGGCGCGGAAAAGCTGTGTCTAAGAACTGACGTCAGCACGCGGAGGCGGCGTCTAAGTACTCCGACGACGTCATCACGGCGCCCACGACGGACGCGGAGCCACAGACGACACCTACCGACTCGCAAGGGTACTGCTACTCAAAGATTTCCGGATCCAGTCTGACGCCTGGGGATATTCTAAGGTAAGGAATCTATCACTAACTAATGTCTCTTACAAATATATCGTTACACAAGTAGTAACTTGTGCGTCTGTCACTGAAACAACTTTCTGTACTCCTCGGGAGAAGTGTTAATGACTCCTAGGAAAGGAGTCAATAGAAGCCTGCACTGGAGAAACGAGTTTCCTCCCTCATGCAGGAAGCCACACGAGTGATGGCCCAAAAGTCAGTCTTCAATGGAGAAGCTGCCTTTGAGGGGCAAATGGGTAACACTTGGGAGAGGGGCTGCCTTACTGTCTAGGCAGACATGCTGGCACTTGGTAAGGGGAAACCAGTTGCCAAACTGGTTTTCTAGGGGCATATAGCCTACTTGTAAGCCACATCTTCAAGTTGAGCTAGGGAGCTCTGGGCGTCCAGAGATTGGTTCTGCCATGTTGGGAGTGGGCAAAAAGGAGGATCTTGGGAAAGCCAGATGCCACACTTCCCAGGAAGTGGTCATCCGGAGGGAGCGAAACTGGTAACCCAATAGCTACAAACCGCAACCTACCCTTGGGGCTTTTTTGGAGCATAAAGAGGGTTCCGGTGGAACCCAGAGCTCAGATCTCAAATATACTTAAAAAAGAACGGAAGGAGGACTGCCCTGCTGCACCGTGAAATGATCAAAGAGTAGCTGCACAAACGTGGACTGACACTGCTAAACCTGGTGGGTAGAAAAGGAGAAGGGAATGTGCCTGTCAAGTCATGCTCATGGAGAAGTAGTCTCCAAAGCCCCGACGCACGAGACTCCAAGGGTCAGTTGGTTTGACCCCCTGTTCGCAGCACAGGGCCTCAATTGCTGAAGTAGCCTGCTCGGGCAAGGCTGCAGCCCAGAATCTTCCCTTCACCGCCAATTGCTGCTGTGCAGCACCAGAGATCAGGATCAGATTCTGAAAGCTGTATCTGAGTTCGCTAAGCCAGAGGAGAATCGTCGGAGTGCAGCTTGGTCACAGAGGATGACTTATTGCCCAGGGAATGAATTGGCGGTGACTGCGATACCGGGTGACTGGTAGTTCAGTGGCAACTGGACTTCTAGCGGCACCAAAAGGACTTTGTTGGAAGTATACCGCATTGCATCCACAGCAACCTTGAGCATCATCAGCTTCCTGTATCCCTTGTTTTAGTCCCAAAAAATGGGAGTGACCATGCAAAGAGGCATTTCCTTACATACATCCGTTTCAGTATCAAGGCATTATAGTTCCTTGCCTTTCTCCAATAAATGCTACTGTTTTAGCCTCAAAACCAGATTGATCTTATGGAATGGTTTGAGCTTATAGAAATCCAAACACTCATACATGCACATACGCAGTGCAAAATGCACACAGCACAGATTTAATGACAAACCTAGTAAGGAGAAAGTACAAAACAACCCTGGTTATCTCCGGGTTTTTTTTAGTCAAAATATGGTGCCTGAAAGCAAATATCTAACCCCCTCCAGTTTTGATGAAGTGCAGTACTCATTCAAACAGTTGCCTTTGAGGAATACAAATGCAGCCCTGGCCTATTCCCAGCATGCATAATAGCGATCTTCCAACAAGATTCCAAGGCTCTATCAAACGTTGATGGCATCTATCTCGCCAGGGACAATTTAGAAGTACACCTAACTAGGGTTGACGGGACAGTGGCAGCATTAACATGACATGGTTATAAGATCAAACTTAAAAAGCCTAATATTGCCTACCTGATGGTGACTTTTCTTGGACAGGAGTTAACCAGTGAGGACAATAGACTGGCAACTGATTTGTTACAGAGTCTCTTGAAAAGGAGTGATATTGTATTATTTTGCCTAAGGCTACTGTATTAATTGGGTTAATACATTTAAAAGTTGTGTGCGCGGAGGAGCTACGTCACCAACCAAGATGGCCGCATAGTCTCCCGGCTCCGCCGACCCCCGTCTTTCGGTCCGATATCCTGTTGACTATCCTGGTTTCCCGCACCGGATCCGTGTTTGTGATCCGACCTACTCTCCAGTGGTGCAGTCCCGGAGTTTCTCCGCAGTTGTGGAGCGGAGATACGTCGATGGGTGTGTGAGGCCTAATCCAGCGGGGACGCCGGGGTCTCGAGTGCAGGCTCTGCCGGGTCCGAGTTGAACAACGAACTGCTGTATGTGGTAGGGTCCGCTCTCCGGAACATTCGGACTTTTGATTGGTATGCTACCGCCAACTGCCTGGTGCTTCAATAGTAGGTGAGGAGACGAGTGACGCACGGCGATGTGTCGCGGGGGTCCCTGACCGGGGGTTCGGCAATCGCTTCGTCGATCCCCCCGGGTCGGTGCCTCGCTGCGTATTATTGACTGCTAAACTTCAGTCCCTCATGGCTTACTCCTGCTCTGTCTAACTTTGCCCCGGAGAAGGCGCCACTCCGTGGGGACCAACATGCTGGAGGAAGAAATGCAGCTAGCGGAGCAGGCACGAACTGGCCCGTCACTGCGAACGGTGCTGGAGGCACTTATGGCACTCAGGGGAACCATTGCAGTCCGGACTTGTAGTTTGTTGTCTGCGACTGATGGCCTCACATTTCTGAGAGCGGACCCGAACTGGACACCCACGCCTCGGCAATCAGCCTGCATTTTAACATCTTTCTCAGAGACCTGTTTTGACCCGGCGGTGGAAGCGATGTTTGCTCCCACTATACTGGATCTACCTGACTGTACTGTGTCCGATCGCCCTATGGAGCCGTTGAAACCTCCGATTGTGTATCCCCTGGAACATTTACAAGATATCCTCATTCTGGAATTGTCTACCTTCTATCCTTTGCTGTTTTGGACCTTGTTGACTCCCCTCCCCTGTCGGTCTCTCAAGATGGCGGATGGGCTACAACTTGGCTTCGGAGACGGGGAGGGGCACTATTGTCACCAATCATCAATATCGAGAACTGCTGCACTTTTCTCAGCTTCGTGGAAATGGCTTTCTTTAACCAATGACTTTAGTGCATTTGATAGACGGGGCCAGGGTTGAGATTGTTATTTGGGTCTCTCACTGTCGCATAGGTTTAACGGGATTGTGTCCTTTTTGATCTAACGGAGTCCGGGGCGGGGTTGGTCATGACGGGGGAAGGAGACCGGGAGTCCGTAGAAACATGCCCTCCTTCGATTTCCCTCACAAGTAGGGTCTTTTGCCTTTTTCTTTTTTTCTCTCCTCTATATTTCGGGTTCCGTTATTGGGCGACAGGCACGCTGCTAGGGGGGGTGGCCGTAGTCATCAGCAGGGGTGCAGGGTGGGGGGTGTGGGGATGGGTGTTCGTTTTTGTTCTATGGCCTCTTCTCTTCCTTCTCTTTTCTTGTCTTTTTTCCTTTCTTCTTCTTGTTAGTGTAGTGGGTTCAGCTTTCTTGCATCCTGGTCTCTATACCTGTACCTTGATTGTTCGGGGTTTAGGTGCTCTGGGGCGGTCAGTACTGATGGTGTCGACGAACAAAATGCGCTAGTATATCCTGATGACTCATGTCTCATCTCCGTTGACTCAGTGGATAGCGAGTTTCTTTCGGACACGTTGTTTCTTTGCTCGCCCTTCTCTGTGGTCCGAGACACTGTGCGATACCCGACTCCTCTACTTATTATTTAAAAATGAAAACCTCCTATCCTGTGTTTAAATCGAATTACTTTTGCAACCGGTACGATTTGTGAATTGAGATCCTATGATTAGCGGCCAGCCCTGGGGGTTGTAGGCCCTTGTCTGTATTTGATTGGAAATGTTCAATAAAGGTTTTCTAAAAAAAAAAAAAAAAGTTGTGTGCGCTTTCACAGTGGTGATTAATTTCGGCTTTCAGTTGTTGTGCATTGAAGGCAAGTGGTGACATTATGTTTAGAAATTAATAATTCTAGTTTAGGCTTAATATGTTATTGCTCTATAATTGCTATTGGTCTGTGAGATGTACAAAGCTTTGAATTATAGTTGCACGTAAGGCTCAATAAACATTATTACTTGAGATAGGCGAAATACCTGCGGGACATCCGAAATGCAGATATTTAGCCTAGTTTGTTTTTTTTTCCTCTTCCATCCTTGTAGTGCAGTTGGGCAGCTAAACTGCTCCGTAGGTGGGAAAAATGTTAGCACAACTGCTTCTAAAATTACTTTTTGGGGTTGGACCGTATAATTTCTCTAGTGTTAAATGCTTTGGTCTGGACCTCCGGTAGTACACTTGAGACCATCTTCCCCAGCAGGGAACTCATGATTCTGTGTGCCACATTTTTCTGCAGGGTCTTCCTGGGGGAGCGGTGCCACACCAAAGTTCCCTTGCTGCAAAGGTTGGTTTAAAGAGCACTATCGGTGGACAGGCGTTGCTAATAACTTAGTGTAGTTAAGTAAATTATACTGACAGGCCTCCCAACAGTGCTGGGCGACTCGAGAATTCCTCTTTGATTGTTTCTTTAATGTCCATAATTAAATTTTTGTTTGGAAGGGCATTTGATCTGTAGTCATTACTTTTTCGGTTTCTCCTAACCCCGTGCATGCACTGTAGCTGCGAGGGGTATTGTATATGGTAAAGGGCTTGAAGCCCTGCCTTTGCTTACCATTTTCTGGCTTAATTAACATTATTTTTAGCTACCTCCTAAAAGGACACCATATGGCTCATGTCACTTCCTTTTATTTCTTTAGTGCATGGATCAAGTACTAATTGATTTCAATACATTAGTGTTGTTCCGGTGGCCATCTGCTGCTCGCACTGTCATTCAGGTTCAATTTATTTTTATAAGGCCCAAAATCTGTCCAAGGGCATTGGAGTGCCACGCCACAACACTCCACGACTATCTGCTCTACTAGCCTCTGTGACACTATGCCACTCCACAGCACACTAGGCTACTCCATTCTATGGCACTCCATTTTATGCCTTTTCACTCTGCTTACTCCATGACACTCTACTGCACTTTACAACACTCTACGCCTCTCCATGACTCTCCACTCTACTACACTCCATTCCACTCTCCTCTATGCCACTCACTTTTAGCCAGTCTGAACAGCAGCCACGCTGGTGCACAACATAGCCAAACACATTGCCAAAGCCAGTAGCTCTTGCACAGCCAAGACCTTTTGGCTTTGCCAATGCTCGTTCCATTCATGGCAAACATATGCGGAAACAGCAGAACTGACCACAGCTTTGCATCTGCATACCACAGAATGAAAACAGAGAAGTTTCCCCATCCTTAGTTATTAAGGATTGATAACAAATTAGCTGTGGTTGTAACCTCTTTCAATGCAAGTTTTTTTTCAGTTTCAATGTTACAGTTTAGCATGTGTTTAAGAAGCTTCTGCCCTGATGTTTAAACATTTGTTTATATTGCTTTTAAATCTTTTCAGACTTGTTCGTCAGATGGCACAAGAACAGTTTTTTCTGATGGCTACTCGTTGTTGCATGGGACACAGACCTCTGCTTTTCTTCATAACACTACTCTTCACAGTATTGGGGGTAACGTATTATTTTTTTGGTTTGATCCGTTTGATTTTTTTTACATTGAATAGTACAGTTTGCAAGCATATATATTTTCATATACAACCAGAAGGTAGTTTACGAGGTAGATTGTTTAACATAGCATCGCAATGACATGAAGGTATAACTATCATCCGTTCTTCCTGTCATCCATTTTTCCTTGTTAACAGAAGATATCATACCCCAGGCTTCTCATTCAGATAGGAATCTTTCAGCGTAACACTTTTTCCTGGTTGCAATACATTATAAGCATCCTTTACGTGTACATATTATTTACACATATACATCTCGTGTGGCTTCACTCCACCATGTCACTTCAATTAGCTAATCGATCAAACAACCTTATTGATAACATTAAACCGATAACAACCAGAAGGAGGGGTAAGGGAAGAGAGCAGGGTCCTCATATGGGTGGGTGAAAAACACCGTCTATGAAGGAAAATGCCAACTATACAATCGTATATTTGCAAAACTAGTAAATGTCAGTTTGAGGTATATGGAGCATATCATTCTGTCCAGTTCACAATTAGGGCTGCATTACAACACATGTATTAAACAATATTTGTGAGAAGTTGGCCTGATATATGATGCTCACTAGTTCTAGTGATCACCTTGTATCAGTCCAAACAACCCTTATGGTGATTGGTTGTAAGTCAACCTTATAGACCAGCTATCCTAGTAGCGTGGACAAAAGCAGTCTTTAGGCTAAACTCTGAATGGCATGTGAAGCCAGCTGTTTTACCACATATAACCCCTTGAATACCAAGTGAAAGGACACCACACAGGTTGTTATGAAAATCAACAGATATTTATTAACTAACATACACCTCTGAACTCTTTGAGGTCAGAGGGCTGGATTGGTGAAGAGAGGAACCTGAAAGCAGAGGGGACAATGTTCAAAGTCACTAGCTAGTGACTGGAGTGGAACCAGGAGTGGAACCAAATGTCGTCGTCGCGATCAGGTGAAGATGGACGCTTGTCTCTGCAGCCACGTGGACCAGGTGGTGTCTTCGACGACCAGGATGGAGGCACGAGCTGTCCCACGCAGGCTCTCGCTGTCGGCCGTGTCGTCTCCGGATTCGTGTTCAACAGGCCTTGGCAAAGGCAACCCACGCGGTGAGTGGAAAACGGCGTCTGGAGTGGACCAGGAGGGTCCGGGGTGCTCCTCTCTTGGAAGGGAGCAAGGGCCAGTCTGGAGCAACCAGACCAGCTGCAAAGTTGTCGGAGTTCATCGTCTAGGAGGTCACCAGCCAGCCGGCAAGTGACCAGACAACGCGTCGAGCAGCAAGCAGGTAGAAGGGCTCCATGCAGATCTAATGGATGCTGGAGGGCTGGTCTTCGGTGCAGGAGCTGCTCGGGTTCATGGTTTCTCAGTCCCCAAAGCACTTGGACAAGGATACCTCGGAAGTCGTGCTGGAGCGAAGTGCTGCTTCTTTCAAGATGGCCGGTCCCACGTGTCTTTTCGCACCCACGGATCTCAGCTGTGCTGCAGATGTAGGTAGAGGTCGGAGAGGTCTGGGAATCCGGGTCTCGTTGGGCTCAGAGGTCTGGATCCGGGAAGGAAGACGACAAAGGGAAGCCGCTGGACGCTGATGGTGCCTGCTTGTGCAGGGTGGACACTCCTTGCCCACAAGGGAGATTTCTTCAGTCTTCTGTGGAGCAGAACGTCTAAGTTCAGAGTTTCTTCTTGTAAAGTTGTTCAGGATAATCTAATTTGGAATGTGACCAGCTCCTACCTTTATCCGGCTAAAGGGGGCTGTACTACGACTAGGTCCCTCCTCTGGGTGGGACCAGGAAGGGGGGTGGTTACACCCCCTATCCTTTGTCCGGTCTTGCGCCAGCTCTGGGGCTGGAGTGCCCCAGGAACTGGTTTAGACCGGAGTATGCTCAGGGACACCTTGTGTGCCCCAGGCATTATTATTATTATTATGTTTCTTTTATAGCGCCTGAATCGACCCCCGAAGGGGTATCTCCGCGCTTGCCTTGGGAACCCGTCCTGGCTTTTTCCCTGTGAGATAGCCCCTACAGGGCATCCCCAAGGTG
Organism: Lissotriton vulgaris; assembly: GCF_964263255.1. Taxonomy (NCBI): domain Eukaryota; kingdom Metazoa; phylum Chordata; class Amphibia; order Caudata; family Salamandridae; genus Lissotriton; species Lissotriton vulgaris. Next base: position 359,185,943 of record NC_141696.1, on the reverse strand, counting down.
AAAGCCAGGCCTCCCGCCGCGGGGGGGCCGTTGTGGAGATTAAGCAAGCTTAATGCCCAGAGTTGCAGAGTGTGAACCCATGATTAGGTCAGGCACCGAAGCGAGAATTATCGAGTCCATGGACATTTTGAGCTCAAGACCCTGCCGCGTCGGGAATTGAACCCTGGTTCCGGGTCTGACCTCTGCTTCAGGGTCTGCCTGCTCTAACCAGTGAGCCACACTTCTCCGCATGTCTCATTCCTTTCAGCCCTGTCCTACCTAATACACAAAATCCTGTCTAGGGTGGTGCTAGCACCTCCCAAGTCAGGAAACCTTTTGTCCAAGCCTCCCTCGCTGGAAGGACTCCCAGCAGCAGGAGGTCAGACTTGTGTCTGTGGTGGCAGCATCCATTTTGTGATGCTGAGGCTCGAGTTAACTTTAACCGGGGTTCACAGTTACATACATGTTGTGTCCCTCTAGAAAGGTGGAATGCTACCCCCGTCGCCAGAATTGGCGAGGGGGTAGTATTCCAATTCGTATGACAACTTACTCGACATGTTTTGATAATGCTACATCAAAGTTGGCAATAACCGCGAGGATTATAATGCACTTAAGAGTATATGGTATAGCGTTATCATGGAAACAGGAAGGACTTGGTTCCGAAAGCTGCAGACAGGCTCAGCTCATGCTAGAGCACCATCTCACATAATTCCAAGCACTCTGCCTTCAGGATTGATAAGGCCTGCCATAGGAGTGACTGTGTCCATTTTAGGGTTAGATATAGGGATACTATATCTAAAGCAAAGGGTGATTACACCACCTTGCCCCAGCTGATTGATCAGCCAGTTGTGTCAGATTTGAATGGCCAGCCAGGGGTGGCATAATACATGCTGCAGCCCCTGGTAGGCCCTGGGTGCACCTATGCCCTGGGTACCTAAGGTACTCTGTACAGGGACTGATAATGTGACTCAGTATCCAATTAGATATGCACTTAAGGTACATGGAATCCATTTTACAGAGAGAGCAGTGGGCCTGGGGTCCTGAATAGCAGGGCCCCAGGTCAACTAAGTCGAAAAACCAGTAAAACACCAGGCAAAAAGTTGGGGGCAGCCATAGTCAGATATCCACCTTCCTACAATAACATTCTTCTAGGTTAAAAGCTAAAACAACAATTATGTGTCGTGTGCAGAAGCCGTCAAAGGTAAAATGGCGTTTAAGCATTTAATAATCTCATGCTAACTTAACACGGTATATTGGTAAGCAGTAACTATATGACATCCCCCCATTATCCGAGCACGGATAAGATAAGATAAGGCAAAGGGCACATCATGAAAGCAGAGTTCAAGAACGATGAGCCAGGTCAAATTTCAAAATTTAGTAAAAAATACTGTTGAAAGAATTATTCACTTATACTCAAGTCAATAGGCTTGGGGTGTGAAAAAGGTTTGCATAATTTAAAAAATCTTTTTAGGTAGGAACGGGTTGTTATCAAAGGCTTCGAAAGCCATTAGGACAGGACCGAATATGCAAAATATGCAGCAACAGCCTCCAGCAGGAAGTCACTGTCATCATCCGAAAATAGTTCAGCCATCCAATTTAATAGTGGAAAAGAACATACGTGTTCCTCCATCCAGCACCGGAGCCTCTAGCATCATCAGAGGACAACTTGGTGGGCTCTCAAAGCTGTGTACCAAGAAATCTTGCGCTGCTTCGATTCTGCTCCAACGACCCATTAGTCCATGCATCGCTGCCAAGGCCATAATCCTTTCGCCAGAACAAACCAACTCGTGAGTAACTATGGGACTCCTCAGTCGATTAAAATCCACGTTAGGAGACACCGTCTTGCAGAGACACAAATCAAGGGCCCACTCGAAATTGCAGCTCAGGCAATGAAACACTGGCTGGACACATGTGAAATAGGAAAATCGAAACGATAATCCATATGCTGCGCTTAAGTTGGCAAGCAGCAGCGTGCCATAGTAATCAAGCATCCTGTTGCGAAACAGTACAAGGTGGGGGTGCGCGTCGTGCAGCACAGGAGGGGCATCCATTTTTAATAAAACAAAATATCACCAGGACGCCTGCAGCCAGTGCCAGTAAAACAGGAAATCCACCAAACAAGCTTGAGAATATGGAATGAAAGAAAGTAGGAATGACTCCAAATATCTTTTCAAACAAAGTCACAAGACCACTGCTAACTATTTTAAAAAAGTGAGCAAGGCCAGAAGTGGAGGATGTGTTAAATATCGAATGAATCAGTTCACTGAAATGCAATGGCAAGTCAGTATTTAAAAGCGCCTGCACCTCTGTGCGGGTGTTGGCGACGTGAAGGACAAATGTTTCACGAGCCGAACTCAGGGCCACTTCTTTTTGAGACAAAAAGGCTCTTATTCTACTCATTCCATTGAACTCTGCCGTCAAGTTTGGGATTCGTGGCCAGATAGCAACATCTGAATTCCCATGTGGAGGAGGATACAGAACGTTTTTGCAACAAACTACACGTTCAGATACAGTTACCACATAAGCAATACCTCTAATTAACCCACAACAATCTTCATTATTTAAAAGTAAATAACTGCCAGTAATGTGAAAGTGGGGACGATTGCGGGAACAGGAGTACCTTTCAAAACACAGGCCAAATTCGGGCGTTCCTGGTTACAGGAACCATGTAATTGGATATGTCTACACATTGAGTGATCTGGTGTGTCTGTACACTCTTCACCTTTAAGATATACCTCTTTCCCATCTGTGAGAAATTGGCCTGATATGCAGTGCTCACTATTCTAGTGATCACTATGTATCAGTCCAAATGACCCTTATTGATGATTGGTTGTAAGTCAACCGTAGACCAGCTATCCTAGTAGCATGGACAAGAGCAGTCTTTAGGCTAGACTCTAGAGGGCGTGTTAAGCCAGCTGTTATACCATCACATATACCCCTTGAACACCAAGTGAAAGGACACCACACAAGTTGTTATGAAAATAAAAGGATATTTATTTATAACACAACAGCCCTGGACTCTTTATGAGGACAGGGCGCTAAGCACAATACAAAGCTCTTAAGAAAATACTGAAAGTCGCACAATTTACACAGATGCCCGAGGGGCACGAAAAACCATATACTCTAAAAAGGAATGCGAAATTACTAGCAGGTAAATACTACTCTAATAGACTTTAGGATCGCTAGGACTGGACTACTGAACCTTCAGATTACTAGCAGGAGGCCTAGGGAGATCGGGTGCAGAGTGTGCACTCTCACGCGGGATGCGGGACAAAGTCTATGGAGGGTAGTATTTCTAAAGTTACTGTTTCCGGACGAATCCGACTAGGTAGAGCTGAAACGAAAAAGGATCTGGACCTTTGGATAGTTAAGCTATGCTGGAGCACCGAAATGCTCAGGTTACCTAGCCCAGGGGCTGCGGCTGCATAGGTCTGGAAAGACGTCGGGAATCCTCGTTGCAGTCTATGGAGCCTGAAAGAAGAAGTTGCTGGCAGGCGACCAGTGATGAAGTTCGATGTGATCCAAGCCTGGATCGGTGATGGAGGATACCTGTAAGCAGAGGGGACCAAGTTCTGAATCACTAGCCAGTGATTAGATGGGCACCAGGATGGCACCGGATGGAGTCACCTCGACCAGGTGAGTGGGCGACGCTGGGCTCTGCAGTCTCTCGGACCAGGAGGCGTTGTCGGCGACCAGGATGGAGGTGCGAGCTGTCCCACGAAGGTATCTGCTGTCGACGTCGCTGGACCCAGGATTGGGGCAACAATTCTTGGCAAATGCAAGCCCACGCGGTGGACTCAAAATGGCGTCTGGAGTGGACCAGGAGGGTCCGGGGTGCTCCTCTGTTGGAGGGGAGCAAGGGCCAGTCTGGAGCAACCAGACCAGCGGTGTTGCCGTCGTGCTGCGTCATCAGGAGGGCCACAAGCCAGCAGGCAAGTAGCTGGACAACGCGGTGAGCAGCAAAGAGCAGAAGGGCCCCACGCAGATCTCGTGGATGCTGGGGGGGCTGGACTTCGGTGCTGGAGCTGCTCAGGGTTAGGGCTTCTCGAACCCCAAAGCACTCACTCGAGGATCTCTCGACGGTCGTGCTGGATAAGCTTAGTGCAGTTCTGAAGATGGCCGGTCCCTCGAGGTCTCGTCACACCCACAAATCTCAGCTGGGCTGATGATGCAGGTTGAGGTCAGAGGTGCCAGGGAAGCCGGGTCTCGTTGTGCTGGTCGGTCGGATTCCGGAGGAAGGACGTGCAGCAAACCGCAGGTTACTTAGTTGGTGCCCGCTGATGCAGGGTGACTACTCCTTAGTCACAAGGGAGAAATCTTAGGAAGAAGTCTTGAGTTCCTTTCGTAGAAAGTAGTTTCAGGATTCAAAGATGATCTAATTTGGAAGGGTCCCCGCTCCCACCTTTATACTAAAGAAAGGGGCCGGTACGGGACTAGGTACTGCCCATGGGTGGGACCAGGAAGGGGGGTGGTTACACCCCTCTCCCATGCCGGACTTTCCCCAGATCAGGGGCTGGTGTGCCCCTGGAACTGGTTCTAGCCGGCCTATGCATAGTGAGCACCGGGGTGCCACTTGCAGTCACCTCCCTCTAAAGCCCTGCCTACCCAGGATACACAAAACCCTGTCTGGGATGGTGCTAGCACCGCCCCTGACAGGAAACCCTTTGTCCAAGCTCTCCTCGCTGGAAGGACTCCCAGCAGCAGGAGGTCAGACTTGTGTCTGTGGTGGCAGCATCCATTTTGTGATGCTGAGGCTCGAGTTAACTTTAACCGGGGTTCACAGTTACATACATGTCGTGTCCCTCTAGAAGGGTGGAATGCTAACCCCGTCGCCAGAATTGGCGAGGGGTTAGTATTCCAATTCGTATGACACCTTACTCGACATGTTTTGATAAAGCGATACCAGAGTTGGCATATAACCGCGAGGATTATAATGCACTTAAGAGTATATGGTACGCGTTATCATGGAACAGCTATTAGGACTTGGTTCCGCAAGCTGCAAACGGGCTCAGCTCATGCCAGAGCACCGTCACACATGAATCCAAGCACTCTGCCTTCAGGATTGTTAAGGCCTGCCATAGGAGTGACTGATAGGCATCTATGTGTCCATTTTAGGGTAGATATAGGTATACTATATCTACAGCAAAGGGTGATTACACCACTTTGCCCCAGCGGTCGTGCAGCCAGTTGTGTCAGATTTAGATGGCCAGCCAGGGGTGGCATAATACATGCTGCAGCCCCCGTTAGGCCCTGGGTACACCTATGCCCTGAGTTACAGGGTCTGATAAGGTGGCCCAGTACCAATTGGTAAATGCACCTAAGGTACATGGAATCCATTTTAGAGAGAGAGCAGTGGGCCTGGGGTCCTGAATAGCAGGGTCCCAGGTCAACTAAGTCGGAAAACCAGCAAAACACCAGGCAAAAAGTTGGGGGCAACCATAGTCCGGTATCCACCCTGCTACACCATCTTTTAGGCATCTGTAAGTAAACGGAAGCGACCACGCTTCATGCAGAAATGAATTACCTAACGGTTCATATCGGCCTATCGCAATATATCGCATACAATTTGTAAATTTAAACACAGCAAACGGTAATGTGATTAACGCGTGGATTAGCCACGTTGCAGTAGTGGCTTCTGCCACAGAAAATGGTAAAGATTCTAACCTTTCAATGTGTAACGTGTGTGAGAAGTTGGCCTGATATATGATGCTCACTAGTTCTAGTGATCTCCTTGTATCAGTCCAAACAACCCTTATGGTGATTGGTTGTAAGTCAACCTTATAGACCAGCTATCCTAGTAGCGTGGACAAAAGCAGTCTTTAGGCTAAACTCTGAATGGCATGTGAAGCCAGCTGTTTTACCACATATAACCCCTTGAATACCAAGTGAAAGGACACCACACAGGTTGTTATGGAAATCAACAGATATTTATTAACTAACATACACCTCTGAACTCTTTATGAGGTCAGAGGGCTAAGCACATGACAATACTAAAAAGGAAATACGAGTTCGCACAATATTTACAAGTGCGCCTTAGGGGCACAACAAACCATATACTCAAAACAATGGAATGCGAGAAAGGAAAGTACTGTAAGGAGATCCAGAGGCTGGAGGATCGCTGGGACTACGCTACAAACTAGGGAAGTAAGGAGCAGGAGGCCCACGGGACTCACGTGCAGAGTGGGAACTCTCACGCGGGATGCGTACCAATGTCTATGGATGCTACAGTTTTAGAAAGTTACGGATTCCGGACGAACCCGGCTGGATGGAGGGAAAACAGTGGACCTGGACACTAGGAGAGTGAACACAGACTTCTGCACCTAGAAGCTTTAGTTACCTAACCCACAGGCTGCGGGTGCATAGGGCTGAAGTTGCGTCGGGTTTGCTGCGTTGATCCTGGTGATGCCTGAAACAAGGAGTTGCTGGCAGGCAGCCAGATGGAGGAGTCCGGTGGTTCCAAGGATGGAACTAGGAAGAAGAATTCCTGAAAGGGAAGGGGACAGAGTCTTGGTCACTAGCCAGTGACGGTGCTGGAACCAGGAGGGAACAAGATGCTGTCGCCTCAGTCAGGTGAAGGACAGGACACTTCTCTCTGTAGCTGCGCGGACTAGGAGCTGTTCTCTACGACCAGGCTGGCGGCACGAGCTGTCCCACGTAGTCTGCTGCTGTTGGCGGTGTTGGATCGTCGATCTGGTCATCAGGCGTTGGCTAATGCAAGCCACGCGGTGGAACAAAGATGGCGTCTGGTGTGGACCAGGATGGTCCGGGGTGCTTCTCGTTCACAGGGAAGCAAGGGCCAGTCTAGGGGACCAGACCAGCAGTGTTGGATTCTTCGGATCGTCGTCTCGGAGGTCACTAGCCAGCCGGCAAGTGACCAGACAACAGGACAAGCAGCGACCAGGCAAAAGGGCCCCACGCAGATCTCGTGGATGCTGGGGGGGCTGGTCTTTGGTGCAGGAGCTGCGTCGGTGTGGGGCTTTTCAGACCCCAATGCTCTCACTCGAGGATCCCTCGGCGGTCGTGCTGGAAACGCTGTGCAGGTTTCTCAAGATGGCCGTCTCCACGTTCCTAGTCGCACCCACGGGTCCCAGCTGTGCTCTGGATGTGGGTAGAGGTCAGAGGAGTCTGGAGGTCCGGGTCTTGTGGAGCTGAGTCGTCTGATTCCGGGATGGAAGGACTTGCAGCAAACCGCACAGGAGCTTCGTGGTGCCTGCGAAGCAGGATGGTCACTCCCTGACCATAGGGGAGATTCTTCAGTCTTCTGGTAATCAGGAGGTCGAAGGTCAAGAGTTTCTTCGTGGAAGTTGTCAAGATTAATCTAGTTTGGAATGGGACCAGCTCCTACCTTTATTCAGCTAAAGGGGGCTGCACTACGACTAGATCCCTCCTCTGGGTGGGACCAGGAAGGGGGGTGGTTACACCCCCTTTCCTTTGTCCGGTCCTGCGCCAGCTCTGGGGCTGGAGTGCCCCAGGAACTGGTTCAGACCGGTGTATGCACAGGGACACCTTGTGTGCCCCAGGCATGTCTCATTCCTTTCAGCCCTGTCCTACCTAATACACAAAATCCTGTCTGGGGTGGTGCTGGCACCTCCCAAGGCAGGAAACCCTTTGTCCGAGCCTCCCTCGCTGGAAGGACTCCCAGCAGCAGGAGGTCAGACTTGTGTCTGTGGTGGCAGCATCCATTTTGTGATGCTGAGGCTCGAGTTAACTTTAACCGGGGTTCACAGTTACATACATGTTGTGTCCCTCTAGAAGGGTGGAATGCTACCCCCATCGCCAGAATTGGCGAGGGGGTAGTATTCCAATTTGTATGACACCTTACTCAACATGTTTTGATAATGCTATACCAAAGTTAGCATTTGACCGCGAGGTTCATAATGCACTTAAGAGTATATGGTATAGCGTTATCATGGAACAGCTATTAGGACTTGGTTCCGCAAGCTGCAAACGGGCTCAGCTCATGCCAGAGCACCATCTCACATAATTCCAAGCACTCTGCCTTCAGGATTGATAAGGCCTGCCATAGGAGTGACTGATAGGAATATATGTGTCCATTTTAGGGTTAGATATAGGGATACTATATCTAAAGCAAAGGGTGATTACACCACCTTGCCTCAGCTGATTGATCAGCCAGTTGTGTCAGATTTGGATGGCCAGCCAGGGGTGGCATAATACATGCTGCAGCCCCTGGTAGGCCCTGGGTGCGCCTATGCCCTGGGTACCTATGGTACACTGTACAGGGACTGATAAGGTGGCTCAGTATCCAATTAGATATGTACCTATAGTACATGGAATCCATTTTACAGAGAGAGCAGTAGGCCTGGGGCCCTGAATAGGAGGGTCCCAGGTCAACTAAGTCGAAAAACCAGCAAAACACCAGGCAAAAAAGTTGGGGGCAACCATAGTCAGATATCCACCTTCCTACATCATGGAAAAAGATGCATCTCTCATGGAAAGTAAGCGCTGCTTGTCAGTCAAATTAAAAGGGGCAAAGAGGGAAGACACGTTAATGTAATTCCAAAGCACCTTCCCAGATTTAAGTGTCTGCAGGGTCCAAGCAAATTGCATCATAGAACGCAATTGATTTTGACCGTGGTATAGCACAGACACTTCATCTTGTACAATATCAACAACAGAAGACACAATATTATCCAATGTGTAAATGCGGGAAGAAAGCATGTGTTCGAGGCATGTGGGTTGCTGAATTCATATCTGTGCATAGATCGCCGCCTAATGTTGGGTCCGGATGATTGCACATTGTTGTCCTGGAAGAGTCTTCGAAGTATCACAAGATAGGTGGCTCCTCCCCTGGACTACAGTGCGCATGGGCATCCTCTCCATCTCCAGACTGTAATTTGTTCAGAGTTGTCGGAGCGTGCAGTTGTGCGCATTTCTCCAGGAAGTGAGGAGCCAAACCCCTTCCTTCATCATTGAGCTCGTACCCCAAGAACAACACTGTATGTTCTGCAATGTGCGACTTTGCAAAATTGAATTTGTAACCCATGTCTGCAAAGCAACAAATTAAGCGGTCAACGCGACACAGATGCTCCCAAAGTTCGTCGTCTGTGAGATAAATGTCATCCACATACGAACATGCATCCGGGTCGACGCTCTCCAAAAGAGAGACTATGCAGGCAGTAAAAAACCCAGGACTATTCTTATAGCCCATAGGTAAACGTCGAAAATTTATGCACACCGCCGCAAGTAAAGGAGGTCCATTGGGAACTCAGACCGTCCAAACGATGGGCTAAAAACCGTTGGAAATGTCAAGCGTGGTCTTAAAACGCTTACGCACAAAACTATCCACCAAAGCAGAGCCGTGAGTATTCTGTACTGCACAGGTATGGCAATGCGAGTTTAAATGTCGGTAATCCAATACCAAACGATATGAACTGTCTGGTTTGGTCACAGTTAAAAGAGGGTTATTCATAGGTGACACACATGTTTCAATCACTCCTTGATATTCCAATTGTTCAAGGATTGCCGCGACGGAACCTTTGGCTTCACGTCGAATGGGATATTGAGGTTGAGGCTGTGGCTGAGACCGTAAAGGAATCTCGTGGTTTGGGGAAAATTTATCCCAACCACAATGTGTACGGTACAGAGCCGGCGCCAGTGCCTTAGCCCATTCTCCTGCAAAATTCAGCGCATGCTCCTTCGAGACCGTGTGCGCGAAACTGGGGAGGATCACCTCCTCCCCTCGCGGAGCTGCGAGAACAAAAGTTGGGGGGCAGTCAGCCTCCGAAAGCAAAATGTCATACGTAGACTAAAGATTTTCCCAAAATACCCCTTTTATGGTACGTTGTATGTCACCTTCAATTAACCGGACAATTTCATAAAGTCTGTCAGGGGGAACAACTCTTGTATCAGCTGTTTCGATTACAACATAACGGTCAGTCGCTGTCACCTTCAGTAGTGCATGCAGGGCCTCCCGCACTATGGTAATCTCCGCCGCGCTGTCCAGCAAGGTCAGAGCCCATGTCAGATTCCGAAGCCGCGTTCTCACTATCTGTGGCATATTTCGCTGTTAAAGCGGCGACTCTCTTCTTTTGAAACTGTGGTCTCTTCGGCGTAGAGCCGTCCTGTTTTCCTGCAGAGTCTTTCGGGCGGGGCTGGGCACGTCCTTGCTGGCCACCCGACCCCTTCCGCCGCCTCCACCACCAGTCGCTGAAGCCGATGAGTCCTGAAAGGAACGAGGAGAGCGTTGATCAGAAACCTGAAATCGATCAGGTGATTTAATCTTTGCGCGATCGCGCAAGTCATAAACACGTTCTGAGGGCGCAGGCAATGGAGACGCAGGACGAGACTCCGGTTTCTGTTGTTGTTGTTGCTGTTGTTTTCCCTGTTTTTATTTTTTAGGCCAATTTTGTTTCTTGGACTTGGGCTGAACGTCCGTTTCAGACCTCTGCCCTTGGGGTAGCGTTTTCTCTTTAGTAGAAAAAGGTTTGAGCCCCCTACTATTACGACCTACGGTTTTATAAGCCGCCACAATAATCCTCGCTAACTGTCTGGGTTTCTCGGCATCGGGAATCGCCGCCAAAGCATTGGCCACCTGAAAGTTCACTGCATCCCCCTTGACATTAGCAAGAATGAGATTGCAAACCACATCAAAAGTGCCACACAGGCGCATACCCAATTCAACCGCAGCCTCAGGTCCGTGCTCATCCTGAACACGCTTAAGGACTGTAGGCAGGACAGCCATAAACGGAGTGCCGTAACACCTCGCATAGACCGCCGCAAAAGTTTTACCCCAGGACTCAGTCACCAATTTCAGGGGCCAAATCTTTAGGCAAACTAATAGTCAGAATCCTGTGTTTTTCACCAGGAGACGTGTTAGGAAATACAGCTTTTAACTGGTCAAATTTCTCAGCAAGCCAGAAAGGAAAATCATCCTTATCCTGGGGACGCTTGCCCATTATAGCATTGACCATCACGGGACTGAGCTTCATACCGCCCTGTCCAGCCGGAAGCGCCGCCGGAAGTTATCAGCATAGTTACTAGTCCATAAAAGGCAAAAGGTGATAACATGCTAAAATGCTGAAATGAATAGGAGTTAGCAACACCTAATTCTCACCCTCCCTAACTAGCATATTATATTATATCTAAGAAGGTCTCTTTGGGCTTTAGCAGGGCGACCCGATACCTCAAGATCTTAATGTGAAGGGATCACAGCATCTTCCACCAGCTCTCTGCATGCGAAGCACCATCAAGTGTGTTTGTGTCCCCTTGTATCAAGCAATATAAAACCCGCCTAAAGCCAGAACTTGGCTGCAGCTGCATGTACGTTATGTCTTGGAACGTGCGAAGATCAGTGCTCATAACAACTACTGTGTTGAGATATCCTTGAAGGTTTCAGCACTCCCTGTACAGACACAGCTCGCCAAGCAAGGCTGATATCAGTGTAACAACATATTATTCTCGTATAAATCATAACGCTCTTCTAGGTTGAAAGCTAAAACAACAATTGTGTTGTGTGCAGAAGCAGTCAAAGGTAAAATGGTGTTTAAACATTTAATAAGCTCATGCTAACTTAACACGGTATATTGGTAAGCAGTAACTATATGACAATGGCTTCCTGCATCCTTCTGGTGCATCACGCCCGTTGGCACATGTGGGCTCTGCAGTGGGACCTGAAATTTCAATGGGCCCAGCATCAGGGCAACCTGTCCGACCATGTCCTGATCTCGGAGGGCACTGCCAGACAACTGCAGTGGTGGCTCACGGACCGCGATTGGGTCAGCGGCAGATCCCTCTCCCTTCCCCATCCGGAGCACGTAGTTGTGACGGACGCGTCCCTCCAGGTCTGGGGAGGCCACGTGGGAGAGGCGGAGATCAGAGGCCTCTGGTCTCCGGCGGAGTCCCGGCTCCATATCAACCTTTTGGAGCTGCGGGAGATTAGTCTAGCACTGAAGGCATTCCTCCCTAAGTAGTCCGGGGGAGTGTAGTGCACGTGTTCACGGACAACACCACCGCCATTTGGTACTGCAACAAACAGGGTGGGGTGGGGTCGTGGACCCTTTGCCAGGAGGCTCTGCGCCTCTGGCAGTGGCTGGAACATCAGGGTGTGACCCTGGTGGTTCAACACCTGGCAGGTTCTCTGAACGCCAGGGCGGACAAACTCAGCCTGCGGTGCATGATGGATCACGAATGGCTTCTGAACTTGGACGTGGCGCAAGGCCTCTTTCAGCAGTGGGGAGATCCTTGGTTAGATCTATTCGCCACCGAAGAGAATGCGCAATGTCATCAGTTCTGCGCGTTGAAATTTCCAAGGCGGCACACGCTCTGAGACGCTTTTCGTCGCGAGTGGAGTTGCGGTCTGTTGTACGCCTTTCTGCCTATACCACTTCTGCCCAGAGTGCTGAAGATGATCAAACGCGACCGGGCCCAAGTCATCCTTGTGGCTCTGGACTGGGCACGAAGGTACTGGTATCTCGAGCTACTCAGTATGTCAGTCGATCCCCCCGGTTCGTCTGCCTCTTCAGGAGGACCTTCTGTCGCAGCAGCAGGGGACGGTCCTCCACCCGAACCTGTCCAGTCTCCACCTCCATGCTTGGAGATTGAGCGGCGACAGTTGAGGCCATTTGACTTGCCTCCTGAAGTTTGTGATATCATTCTGGCACCCAGGAGTCCCTCCACTAAGTCGGTATACACCTGCAGGTGGAACAGATTTGTGGCATGGTGCACAGCAAAGGCTGTGGATCCTCTCTCTGCCCCTCTTTCTGAGGTTCTTCTTTTCCTTCTTTCTCTTGCCCGGCAGGGCTCTGCTCTGGGCACAATCAAGGGCTACCTTTCTGCCCTTTCGGTCTTTCTGAGGCTGCCTGATCAACCATCTTTGTTCAAGTCCCCTATTGTAAATCGCTTTCTGAAAGGCATCACCCACACGTTTCCACCTGTTCCCTTCGTGACGCCTCAGTGGGACTTGAACCTGGTTCTTACTTATCTGATGTGCGCTCCCTTTGAGCAACTTCACAACTGTCCTATCTGCCTTACTTTGAAGACTGCTTTCCTGGTTGCCATCACCTCTGCCAGGAGAGTGAGTGAGCTCCAGGCTCTTTCCTCTAAACCTCCTTTCCTTTCTGTCCATCCGGACAAGGTTGTGCTGCGGACAAGACCCTCTTTCCTGCCTAAGGTTGTCACTGCCTTCTACATCGGGCAGGCCATCATCTTGCCCACCTTCTTTCCGCCACCGCATCCCTCAAAGGAGGAAGAGCGGCTCCCCCGTCTGGACCCAAAACGTGCGTTTTCATTCTATTTGGATAGCATACGCCATTTCGGGGTGAATGACCAACTCTTTGTTGGTTACGTGGGCGCTAAGAAGGGACAGGCGGTATACAAACGGACAATTTCTAGGTGGGTCGTCTTGTGTATCAAGGCTTGTTACTCCTTGGCAAGAAAGGAGCGTCCTCTTGGGCTGAGGGCCCATTCCACTCTGGCCACGGCTGCTACCACTACCCTCGGTCGGGGAGTCCCCTTGCAAGACATTTGTCCGACAGCTACGTGGGCGCCTCGCTGCACACGTTCACAAGACACTACTGCCTGGACAGCCAAGTCCAGAGGGATGGCTTCTTTGGCCGTTCCGTCCTCCAGTACTTTCTGGTGTGATTATTGGATCGCAGACCCACCACCGGGCTTGGTATTGCTGGGGTATCTATTCTAAGGTAAGGAATCTAATACTAACCTGTTTCTTTCAGATGAACAAGTTACTTACCTTCGGTAACGATATATCTGTAAGAAACAGTAGTTAGTATTAAATTCCTTACCTCCCCACCCATCCTCACCCATCTGCGAACCGATATCTAGGGTTACGGTCATCCCCTTTGAGGGCCCTAGTTTCAATGGCACCAGTGTTGGTTTTTGACATGGCTCTGCGTTTTTGGCACGGAAAAGCTGTGTCTAAAAACTGACGTCAGCACGCGGAGGCGGCGTCTAAGTACTCCGAGGACGTCATCACGGCGCCCGGGACGCCGATGACGGACGCGAAGCCGCAGACTACGCTCACCGACACGCAAGGGTACTGCTACGCAAAACTTTCCGGCTCCAGTCTAACGCCTGGGGATATTCTAAGGTAAGGAATCTAATACTAACTACTGTTTCTTACAGATGTATCGTTACCGAAGGTAAGTAACTTGTTCTACAAGCTGATACTATGAGTTTTTTGCTAATATCTTTCTTAATTTTTCAAACGTGAACATCTACGGAGTCCCGGCCTAGCACAAAACATACAGTTACAAGATAGGCATGTGCGGCTTAAAATGTACATGGAAGTAGTTAGATTAGTAAAGTATAAACTTAGGAGAAGTGTGGCTCACTGGTTAGAGGAGGCAGACCTGGAAGCAGAGGTCAGCCCGGGACCAGGGTTCAATTCCCGGCTCGGCGGGGTCTTGAGTCCTAAAAAGTTTATGGACTCGACAATTCTCGCTCCGGTGCCTACTTGATTCACGGGTTCACACTCTGCGACTCTGGGCAATAGCTTGCATAATCTCCACAACGGCCCCTCGCGGCGGGATGCCTGGCTTTCACCTTGCGGATACCCTGCCAGGGTTATCTCACAGGGGAATACCAGGACGGGTTCCCTAAGCAAACGCTTAGAAACCGCTTGGTGATTTGCGCTATATAAATTCCTGTACATTTACATTTACATAAACAGTGTACCAGACCTATCACATCTCAATCTGGATCATATCCTGTTTTCATCCTCCCCTAACTCACTTATCCCCTCTGTTCCCGACCTTCACCGAGAAAATCCTCCCACCGATCTGCTCACCAAGAGGTGCACTCTGTAGTGCCTGGCTCATCTGTCAACACAATTCAGATGCTACCAGTTTTGAAAGGTTCTGAATAAATAGGTAATTCGTTTTGAGCTCAACAAAAAAGATGTTGATACATAACTGAGGTATTTTCCATCACAATAAGGTTGCCTTTAACCCGTTTAGCGCGTCGAACATTCCGCCCCAGTGCGGACGTTCGATCGCGCTAACGGGATTCGGATGTCCAACGGTCGTGCGCAGCACTAGCGAGGTAGTGCACGCGACGACCGTTGGACGTTCGCAGCACTTAAAGGGTTAAAGTGCTAATGTATGCCAATGTATTGTTTTACAGTTGGACAATAATTTAGGGCTAGCAATGATGTAGTTTGGCAAGCCTGAGTGAGCCTTTAAAAGATTGCCTGTTTAATATTGCACAAGGAGTAGTATAAAACGAAGTAAGGAAGCTCGTGGAACTTGAAAAGAAGGTAGTAAATTGGAGTTGCCATCAAAGCTTGATTTTTAAGAGTAAAAGACATGTTTTTCTATACAGCTTTCTACCTTGGTCTATCCATTTCACAGAATTATATTAGGGGTTAGTGGCCTAATTTGATTTCAATGAAAGTATGGACCCTTGAGGGTTGACTGAGTGGGTTGCCGTGCTAGGAAGTTAAATGTTCCCTTACAAATGCACATATAAATCAATGTTCACACTGTAAAACTCCTCATTGTGTGTGTCAAAGTGTACACTGCAGACCCCCTTTTGTTTTTGCACATAGTCTGCTTTACCAAGGTCTCTATAACATATGAGTGATGTTACTACAGACTAGTGGGGCTAAAGCAAAAGCTAACCCCCTCAACTGCCCATGAACAGGATCTGCAGCGAATCTGAGCCAAAGCCTTGGAGCTATTGTACTGTTGGACCCCAACTGAGCACCCAATACTACCTTTTAGCTCTGGACCCTCAAGGCAGAGAGGCGGCGAAATCAAAGGCAGGTAGTGTGGGTTTGAAACTCAGAACTGTGCAAAACACAATATTTAGTAAAAAAAAAATAAAAAAAATCAATGACCCATCAGTGCGCTTACTTTTATAAAGAAAAGGAATTTTTATCACACACAATTGAATACTAAAAATCTAATTAAAAATGGTCATAATAAAAAGCATCAAATAAATCGGGGGGAGATATGAGGAATTTCCCAGCAGGGGCCTCATCCTCCAAGTTACAAATATAATCATAAAAACTGGAGCCCTACTATGTGGTGTGTGCTAAACCTCCTTCAGGCAGAAAAAGCACAGGGCTTTTTTAAAATAATCCTCACCCACTAGGGTTACCCTTTGGTGACATGCTTCATCATAGGGTTCTTCCTTTTCCGCAGTGGGATACACTGTAGTATTATATGGTATACACCCCATGATGAGTTGGAGGGGTTTAATTGTGAATTAAAAATACCTACCGGGTAGGAAAGCTATGCTTTATTCTGTCCTCCAGACTGTGTGAAAAAAGGGAAGAAATGTAGAAAGTATATATGGATTTTATTGACCCTACTTTCTACATGCTCTACATGTTTCAAGTAACCCTGGGCGTAGTTCGCGTAGCCGCACTCCGCGAGCTACGCGAAGATGCACTTGCACTCCGCGAAACTACGCATAGCTCCGCGAGCATGCGTAGTAGCTTGCTTGACCCGTTCGCGAGCCATTTTTCGTCTTCGGGAGCACCGTGGAACTCTGGAACCTGCTCGACACCACATCTCAAGACGTCGCCTTCCTCACGGAAACATGGATGAACGCCTCCTCAGCGCCCGACATCGCCGTCGCCATCCCGGATGGATACAAGATCACCCGGAGAGACCGCGTCAACGAGACAGGAGGAGGCATCGCCATCGTCATCAAGAACACCATCCGCATCACGACCAACTCAGACGACACCCTCACAGCCGCTTAACATCTTCACTTCCAGATACACACCGACCCCAAGACCACACTCAGAGGCACCCTCATCTACAGACCCCCAGGACCTCGCACACAATTCAGCGAAGACATCGCAGACTTCATCAGCCCACACGCCCTCGCCTCCGCTGACTACATCCTCCTAGGGAACCTCAAGTTCCACCTGGAGAACCACAAAGACAACACCACCACCACCCTGCTGGACAACCTCGCCAACCTCGGACTCATGCAACTGGTGAACACCCCCACCCACTACGCCGGACACACGCTTGACCCAGTCTTCTCCTCCAGCAAGTACATCTCCTTCAGCCACTCCACCGGACTCCACTGGACAGACCACAGCTGCGTCCACTTCAGCTTCAGAAAGACCACGACTCACCACCACCCGCAACAGGTTCCCCGCAGGAACTGGAACAAGATCACCACCGACCAGCTCACCACTTCACTGAGCCAGAACCCTCCCGCCAGCTCAACGGACCCCAACCAAGCAGCCAACAACCTCACACAGTGGATCACCAATTGCGCTCGCCCAACCAGCCTCGACCACTGGCAGTCCGGCTTCCGCGCCAACCACAGCACCGAGACCGCCCTCATCGCAGCCACTGACGACATCCGAGCCCTTCTCGACAACTGGGAAACAGCGGCCCTCATCCTCCTGGACCTCTCCGCAGCATTCGATACGGTCTGCCACCGCACCCTAGTGCAGCGCCTCAGCAACATCGGAATCCAAGAGAAGGCACTGGAGTGGATCATCTCGTTCCTCACCGGAAGAACCCAGAGAGTCCGCCTCCCCCCGTACAGATCCAAGGCCACCGAAGTCATATGCGGCATACCACAAGGATCATTACTCAGCCCCACCCTCTTCAACGTCTACTGGAGCCCCCTCGCAGCCATCGTACGCCAACACAACCTCAACATCATCTCCTACGCCGATGACACCCAGCTGATCCTCTCCCTCACCAACGACCCAGGAACGGCCAGAACCAACCTACACGAAGGGATGAAAGACGTAGTCGAGTGGATGAGGAACAGCCGCCTGAAACTGAACTCAGACAAGACGGAAGTACTCATCCTTGGATCATCACCCTCCGCCTGGGACGACTCCTGGTGGCCCCCTGCCCTGGGCAGCGCACCCAAACCAACGGACCACGCACGCAACCTGGGCTTCATCCTGGACTCCTCCCTCTCGATGACCAGACAAGTCAACGCCGTCTCATCATCATGCTTCAACATCCTACGCATGCTCTGAAAGATCTTCCGATGGCTCGCCACCGAAACCAGGAAGACGGTCACACAGGCACTCGTCACCAGCCGACTGGACTACGGAAACACCCTCTATACCGGAACCACAGCCAAACTCCAGAAAAGACTCTAACACATCCAGAACGCCTCGGCACGACTCATCTTGGACATCCCCCGACACAGCCACATCTCCGGACACCTGAGAGACCTTCACTGGCTCCCCATCAGCAAGAGAATCACGTTCCTCACCCACGCACACAAGGCCCTCCACGACCTGGGCCCCAGGTACCTCAACAACCGCCTGACCTTCTACACTCCCACCCGCCAGCTACGATCGACCAGCCACGCCCTCGCCGCCGTGCCACGCATCCGAAGATCCACCATGGGAGGAAGATCCTTCTCCTACCTGGCAGCCAAGACTTGGAACTCCCTCCCCATCCACCTCCGCTTGACCCAAGACCACCTCTGCTTCAGGAAGCAACTCAAGACATGGCTGTTCGAGCAGTAGTGGACCCCCCTCCCCCAAGCGCCTTGAGACCCTCTGGGTGAGTAGCACGCTATACAAATATCCTGATTGATTGATTGATTGATTGCCTGCATGCTCGGGATGTGTAGCGCGCGAAGTTACCCATGAGGTTTGTCCCGCCCGCTCGCGTCCCCTTATTTCCGGTCACTACTAACGTGTTCGCGAGTTATTCTGTGCCAGATTGCAGTTTCTGCGTGTTCGGCAACTCGATCTTACCGACAAGCATCCTCGCGCTCGCGAAAATGCTATTGAGCGCGCGAGAACTACGCTACGCAGCAGTTTGCGGAGTATTCGACAACTTCGCGTTCTCCGCGGAGCGCGGAGTTGCCGAAACTCCGCAAACTCCGCGAACGGAGCGTAGTTCTTCGCCCAGGGTTAGTTTCAAGCCACCCTTCCCTGTGGCTTTAGTCAGGACCAAGGATTACACTTCATGATAACACTCCTAGTTAAATTATCCAAGAACCGCAAAGTGTAGCGACTTCACACACTCTGCATGTGCAAATGTACTTTTCACCTACTTGTACTATATTCTGTGATACCTGTAACATACAAGGAGAGAATTAGCCTGCCATAATTAATAGCACATTTTTGTGAAAGATAACGCTTCACACCAGTATAATAGGCATTGAGCGTCATACAATTTGCTTAAAACACTTTGAAGTAATTATAGCCCATGCAGGCAGATAAAGATACTAGATAAAGGGTTTGTGAGCACATCTACTAAAACAATGATCTGAAAGAAAAAGGTTAGTGTTCGATTCCTTACCTTAGAACGTCCCCAGGCGTCAAACTGGATCCGGAAAGTTTTGCGTAGCAGTACCCCTGCGCGTCGGTAGGCGTCGTCTGCGGCTCCGCGTCCGGCGTTGGTGACGCCGGGATGAACTCATCGGAGTACTTAGACGCCGCTCTCGCGCGCTGACGTCAGTTCTTCTTTTTTCCGTGCCAGCAAGCGCAGATCCAGAAAAAGCAGTACTTCTTAGTCAATTTTTGACTAACTTTTTCGATCTCTTGGATCCTTTTTCGAGTCGATACGACTCTCGGTGCGATAGGGATACCCGAGTTCAAACCCTGGGCCGACTGTAACCGCCTGATGTCGGTTACCGACCCCCACCGTCGGTGCTTCTATTGCCTTGGGGCCGACCACGATGACAAGTCGTGCCTCGACTGCCGGGCCTTGACGTCGAAGGCTAGGCGGGAGCTGTCCCCTAAGCGCCTCGAGCTCCAGCAGTCGGCCCGTGCCGTTCACGGTCCAGGAGGAGGTCGAGGGACCGGTCGCGGGCCACAGTCATCACAGCTCGGCGAGTCAACACCACTCGTCGGGCTCCAAGTCGTCAGGTAAGTGGCACAAGAAGTCGAACAGACGGCACCGCTCTAACGACTCCCCCCAATGCTCGCGCAATGCGTCAAGGGTTCGAGAGACATCGGCTCCGCCAGAGCCGCAGGCGCCTTGCCCTGCTCTATACCCGCCGGTCCCTGGGCTGAACACGACACCGGAGGAGACCAGCGCCTTCCTCGTGGCCATGAGGAATGGCTCACTCCTATGTTCCACACGGAGGTGCCTCTGGGCCCCGTGGGTCCGTCTGGGTGCCCTAGCGGGCCGGTGGCTCCGGCGCCGTCGGGTGCTTCGGCCCCGGCGCCATCGACAACTCCAGTCTCGACGCCGCAGTGGCCCACTGGATCCGGGTCGACCTCACGACCCCTCCGCTGGAGCCGACCCCCAGGGTGTCGCCCTCAACCCCCTCCCCAGTCCCCTCCCTCGGTCCGGACTCAGCGTTGGACCAGCGTCGCTCAACACCGCATTCGACGCAGAGAGAGGAGCACTTCTTCTATGATCCGGCGCCATCCTTTGGACCTGACTATCAGGAGATGGGGGGCAAGGAGGATTGGGAGGGCTCTGAGGACCCTCTGGCACAGGAGTTCCAGTCGTATCCGGACTGGGCAGTTAGGGGAGGCCCAGTGGCCCGGACACTACGCCCGACACTGGGCTGCTTACAGCGGGGTGTTGACGGGGGCGGCCAAGGCCTTGGCTCTTGAGCTCCCCGTCGCGGCCGTGAGGACTAGCTTCCTCACCGAGGTCCTCAAACAGCAGGCATGCTCTCTACTGACGTTTAATGAGGCCCTTACTGACATTCTGTTGGGCACCTGGTGTAGGAAGGTGGATATTGGACTATGGTTGCCCCCAACTTTTTGCCTAGTGTTTTGCTGGTTTTCGACATAGTTGGCCTGGGATCCTGCTATCCAGGACCCCAGGCTTCCTGCTCTCTCTGTTAAAAGTGACATCCATGTACTTTAGGTGCATTTACCAATTGGTATTGGGTCACTCTTGTAAGTCCTTGTACAGTGTACCATAGGTACCCAGGGCATAAGTGCACCCAAGGCCTACCAGGGGCTGCAGCATGTATTGTGCCACCCCTGGCTGGCCATCTAAACAGACACAACTGGCTGGTAACACAGCTGGGGCAAGGTGGTGTAAGCACCCTTTGCTTTAGATATAGTATACCTATATCTAACCCTAAAATTGACACATATCCTCCTATAAGTCACTCCTATGGCAAGCCTTAACAATCCTGGAGGCAGAGTGCTTGGAATTATGTGAGATGGTGCTCTAGCATGAGCTGAGCCTGTCTGCAGCTTTCGGAACCAAGTCCTTTAGCTGTTTCCATGATAACGCTATACCATATACTCTTAAGTGCATTATAATCCTCACGGTTATTGCTAACTTTGGCATAGCATTATCAAAACATGTCGAGTAAGGTGTCATACGAATTGGAATACTACCCCCTCACCAGTTCTGGCGACGGGGGTAGCATTCCACCCTTTTAGAGGGACACATGTATGTAACTGTGAACCCCGGTTAAAGTTAACTCGAGTCTCAGCATCACAAAATGGATGCTGCCACCACAGACACAAGTCTGACCTCCTGCTGCTGGGAGTCCTTCCAGCGAGGGAGGCCTGGACAAAGGGTTTCCTGTCTTGGGAGGTGCTAGCACCACTCCAGACAGGAGTTTGTGTATTAGGTAGGACAGGCTGAAAGGAATGAGATATGCCTGGGGCACACAAGGTGTCCCTGTGCATACCCTGGTTCAAACCAGTTGCTGGGGCACTCCAGCCCCAGCTCTGGCGCGAAACTGGACAAAGGATAGGGGGTGTAACCACCCCCCTTCCTGGTCCCACCCATAGGAGAGACCTAGTCACAGTACAGCCCCCTTTAGGAGAATAAAGGTAGGAGCTGGTCCCATTCCAAGTTAGATTAATCCTGATTTGAAACTCTACAAGAAGAAACTCTGGACTTCGACGTTCTGCTACACAGAAGACTGAAGAAATCTCCCTTGTGGGCAAGGAGTGTCCACCCTGCACAAGCAGGCACCATCAAGCGTTCCAGCTGTTCACTTTGTCGTCTTCCCGAGTGGATCCAGACTTCAGAGCCCGACGAGACCCGGACTTCCAGACCTCTCCGCCTCTACCTACATCTGCAGCACAGCTGAGATCCGTGGGTGCGACGAGACACGTGAGACCGGCCATCTTGAAGAAACTGCACTTCGCTTCCAGCACGACTTCTGAGGTATCCTCGACGAAGTGCTTTGGGGATTGAGAAGCCCCAGCCCTGAGCAGCTCCTGCACAGAAGATCAGCCCTCCTGCATCCACGAGATCTGCGTGGGGTCCTTTAGCTTGATTGCTGCTCGACGTGATGTCTGGTCACTTGCCGGCTGGCTAGTGGCCTCCTAGACGACGATCCACGAAATCTACACCGTTGGTCTGGTTGCTCCAGACTGGCCCTTGCTTCCCTGCAAAGCAGAAGCACCCCGGACCCTCCTGGTCCGCACCAGACGCCTTTTCCACTCACCGTGTGGGTTGCCGTTGCCAAGATCTGTTGACGCCGAATCCAGAACAGACACCGCCGACAGCGAGAGCCTGCGTGGGACAGCTCGTGCCTCCATACTGGTTGTCGAAGACACCCCTGGTCCACGTGGCTGCAGAGTCTAGCGTCCACTCTGTACCTGATCGCTACGACAGCATCTGGTTCCTTCCTGGTTCCACTCCAGTCACTGGCTAGGGACTGTGAACATTGTCCCCTCTGCTTTCAGGTCTCCATCTTCCTCAATCCACCCTTGGATCGCTCCGGACATCTTCCTCCTGGTCGCCTGCAGCATCTTTTCTTCAAGGCTCTATTGACTTCAACGCGGAAACCCGACACACTTTTACACCTATGCACCCGCAGCCCGTGGGTGAGGTAACAAGAGCATTTTGGTGCTCAAGGGTAGATTGAGTCTCCTAGTGTCTAGATATCCAGTCGTTTTAGTCCTAACTAGTCGGAACTGTCTTTTACTTACCTTTTCGTAATTTGTAGTGTCGATTGACTTTGTTACGCATCTCGCGTGTGAGTTCACACTCTGCACACGCGTCCCGTGGGCCTCCTGCCCCTTACCTAAGGTTAGGGTAGTGTAGTCCCAGCGATCCTACAGCCTCTGGACAGCTCTATTCCTTCTATCGATTTCCTTATACCATTTATTTAGTATATGGTTTGTCGTGCCTCTGGGGCACCATTGAAATTTTTGCAACTTAACGTATTTTTCTTAAGAGTCTTGTCATGTGCTTAGCCCTCTGATCTCATAAAGAGTTCAGAGGTGTTTGTTAGTAATAAATATCTTGTTTGTTTTCATAACAACCTATGTGGTGTCCTTTCATTTGGTATTCAAGGGGTTATATGTGGTAAAACAGCTGGCTTCACATGCCAAAAGAGTTTAGCCTAAGACTGCTTTGTCCATGCTACCATTAGGATAGCTGGTCTATAAGGTTGACTTACAACCAATCGCCATAAGGGTTGTTTGGACTGATACAAGGTGATCACTAGAACTAGTGAGCATCATATATCAGGCCAACTTCTCACACCTGGTCCAAGCCCACTACAGGCCCCCCTGTAGATCGGAACGTGGCCAGACTCCACCGCCCGGCCCAGGGTGACCCTAGCTTCCTGTCCACCCACCCCACCCCGAGAGCCTAGTTATCCAGGCCTCTAACTCCCAGACCGCATTCCCGATTGCCCCTCTTGATCAGGAATCCAAAAGGTATGACCAGTTCGATAAGAAGGTGTTCTCCTCACTTAGTTTGGGGTTGCGGTCAGTCAACACCACTTGCCTTTTGGGCCATTACACCCACTCTCTGTGGGACCCGGTTGCTATCGTGCTGCCAGACTGCCCAGAAGAGGTCCGGGCAAAACTCTCTCAAACCCTTGCTGAAAGGCGAGATGCAGCACGGTACTCCATTCGATGTGGGCTGTATACCATGGACTCGCTAGGGAGGGCGATTTCCACGACGGTGGCGGTTCGCCACCACACCTTGCTGAGGTCAGCCAACTTCTCGTTGATGTCCAGAACACACTCATGGACATGCCATTTGATGGCCATCGCCACTTTGGCGACAAGGCAAACCGTGCGCTTGAGCGTTTCAAGGACTCCAGGGCTACGGCCAAGTCCTTGGGCCTGTCAGGCCAGTGCCAGCAAACTTCTGCCTTTCGCTCCTTTCGTGGCCAAGGAATGGGTGCCCCCTCACGTCCTGCAAGCCACGGGCCGCTGACTACCATCCAGCGTGGCGGCGGATGTGGTAACCGCCATGGCGTGCCAGGAGACAGCGGCGTGGCCAGTCCACATCCAACCCCGCAGCATCCGCCTCAAAGCCTTCCTAGTCCGAGCTTTCAGGCCTATTTGACGCCAGTAGGGGGCAGGATTCGCCATCACCTCTTCCACTGGCGCTCCATCACATCGGACACGTGGGTGCTGCAAATCGTCCGAAGGGGCTACTCCCTCCACTTCGAGGCGACACCTCCAGCCATGCCAGCACCAGTACCACTGCGTGTCGGGGTATCACTTGCAACTTTTGCAAAAGGAAGTTACGGCCCTCTTGGCAAGGGGGGCCATCGAGCGTGTTCCTGGGCCAGAAGTAGGGTGTGGTTGTTATTCCCACTACTTTCTGGTTCCTAAGAAGGGCAAAGGGGGCCTGCGCCCTATCTTCGACCTGCGGAACGTCAATGGCTTCCTCCGGAAGTAGAAGTTCAAGATGCTGACTTTGACTCAGGTCTTAGCTGCCCTAGACCCTGGAGACTGGATGGTAGCGTTGGACTTGCATGATGCATATTTTCAGGTCCCCGTCCTGCTGGCCAACCGGCGTTACATGCGGTTCACGGTAGCCCAAGAGCACTTTCAGTTTACCGTGCTCCCCTTCGGCCTTACCATCGCGCCTCGGGTGTTCACGAAAGTGATGGCGGTGGTCGCAGCTCATTTGTCAGTCTTCCCCTATCTCGACGACTGGTTGTTGAAGGCAGGCTCACCCCAGACAGTCGTCAGCCACCTCCAGACTACAGCCGACCTCCTGCACCTGCTGGGGTTCAACATCAATGTGTCGAAGTCATACCTGTGTCCCTCTCAGAAGCTCCTCTTCATCTGAGCGGTTCTGGATTCAGCGCAGTTTTGAGTTTATCCTCCCGAACAGCGGGTTAAGGATATTCAGGCTCTGATTCCGATCTTTCAGCCTTTATCCCGAGTCTCGGTCAGGTTGATGCTGGGGCTGATGGCCTCCTGCATCCTTCGGGTGCATCACAACAGGTGGCGGATGTGGGCTCTGCAGTGGGTTCTGAAATTTCAGTGGGCCCAGCATCAAGGCAACCTGTCCGACCTCGTCCTGATCTCGGAGGGCACTACGAGAAAGTTGCAGTGGTGGCTCACGGACCGCGATTGTGTCAGAGGCAGATCTCTCTCCCTACCCCAACCGGAGCACGTAATGGGGACGGATGCGTCCCTCCTAGGATGGAGGGGCCACATGGGAGAGAGGGAGATCAGAGGCCTCTGGTCTCCGGCGGAGTCTCGTCTCCATATCAACCTTCTGGAGCTGCAGGCGATCTGGCTTGCACTGAAAGCCTTCCTTCCCTCTGTCCGGGGATGTGTAGTGCAGGTTTTCACGGACAACACCACCGCCATGTGGAACTGCAACAAACAGGGCGGGGTGGGGTCGTGGACCCTTTGTCAGGAGGCTCTGCGCCTCTGGGAATGGCTGGAACACCAGGGCGTGTCCTTGGTGGTTCAACACCTGGCATGTTCCCTGACGCCAGGGCGGACAAACTCAGCCGTCTGTGCATGATGGATCACGAATGGCGTCTGAACTCGGACGTGGTGCAAGGTCTCTTTCAGCAGTGGGGAGAGCCTTGGTTAGATCTGTTTGTCACAGACGAGAATGCGCAATGTCATCAGTACTGCGCTTTGGAATTTCCAAGGCGGCATTCGCTCGGAGACGCTTTTTGTCGCGAGTGGAGCTGCGGTCTGTTGTACTCCTTTCCGCCTATACCACTTCTGCCCAGAGTGGTGAAGAAGATCAGGCGCGACCGGGCCCAAGTCATCCTTGTGGCTCCGGACTGGGCACGAAGATACTGGTATCCCGAGCTACTCCGTATGTCACTCGATCCCTCGATTCGTCTATCCCTTCAGGAGGACCTTCTGTGGCAGCAGCAGGGGACTGTCCTCCACCCGAACCTGTCCAGTCTCTACCTCCATGCGTGGAGATTGAGCGGCGACAGTTGAGGCCATATGACTTGCCTCCTGAAGTCTGTGAGGTCATTCTGGCAGCCATGATACAGAAAAGGGGGTGGTGATGAACAGAGTGTCTGAATTAAGCAGACCACTCTTACCCAGTCCAAAGATCAGGGCTTGATCCATCACCGTTTTTTAGCTCACTGCACCATCCCAGCTCAGAACTTGGCTATATGCAAATTAGTCTGACCCTGGCCCAGTGCATCATGGGAACAGGGCAGACCAAACTACCAAGCCAATTCTTATACTGGGAAGGAAACAAGCTACCGGGGACCGGTTTCCGGCATTTCAGCCGTCTTCGGCCCGGCTTGCTTGAATCCTGATGGTGCAATGAGCTAGGGACTCACATCTGAGTATACCCTTCCACGCTTATGGTGGACAAAAATGATACAGAAAAGGGGGTAGCTTGTCTCCTTTCTGGTGAAGAATTGTCTTGGTAGTTTAGTCTGCCCTGTTCCCATGATGCACTGGGCCAGGGACAGACTGATTTGCATATAGCCAGGTTCTGAACTGGGATGGTGCAGTGAGATAAATAACGGTGATGGATGAAGCCCTGATCTTTGGACTGGGTAAGAGTGGTATGCTTAATTCAGACACTCTGTTCATCACCACCCCCTTTTTTGTATCGATTCTGGCAGCCAGGCGTCCCTCCACAAAATCGGTATACGCCTGCCGGTGGAACAGATTTGTGGCATGGTGCACAGCAAAGGCTGTGGATCCCCTTTCTGTCCCCCTTTCAGAAGTTCTCCTCTTTCTACTTTCTCTTGCCCAGCATGGCTCTGCTCTGGGCACTATCAAAGGCTACTTCTCTGCCATTTCAGCCTTCTTAAGGCTCCCTGATCAGCCTTCTCTTTTCAAGTCCCCTGTTGTAAATGGATTCTTGAAGGGCATCACTCACATATTTCCTCCTGTTCCTTTCGTGATGCCTCCATGGGACTTGAACCTTGTTCTGACTTATTTGATGTGCGCTCCCTTCGAGCCACTTCACAATTGGCCTCTTCTTAAGACTGCATTCCTGGTTGCCATCACCTCTGCCAGGAGAGTGAGTGAGCTCCACACTCTATCTTCTAAGCCTCCTTTTCTTTCTGTCCATCCGGACAAATTTGTTTTAAGAACGCATTCTTCTTTCCCGCCTAAGGTGGTTACAGCCTTTCACATCGAGCAGTCCATCACCTTGCCCACCTTCTTTCCGTCTCTGCATCCCTCGAAAGAGGAAGAGAGGCTCCACCGTCTGGACCCAAAATGTTCCCTCTCATTCGATCTGGACCGCACACGCCAGTTCCGGGTGGACGACCAGCTCTTTGTTGGTTACATGGGCGCTAAGAAGGGACGTGCGGTGCACAAACGAACCATTTCTCGATGGGTCGTTTTGTGCATAAAGGCTTGTTATTCACTGGGTAAAAAGGAGCCTCCTCTGGGGCTGTGTGCCCATTCCACTCCGACCACGGCGGTGTGGAAAAGCTGTGTATAAGAACTGACGTCAGCGGGCGAGGGCGGTGTCGAAGTTCTCCGACGTCATCCCCGCGCCAACGACGACTGAAGCGGAGCCGCAGACGACGCCTACCGACGCCCTGGGGTACTGCTACGCAAAACTTTCTGGATCCAATCTGACGCCTGGGGATATTCTAATCTAAGGTAAGGAATCTAACACTAACTACTGTTTCTTACCGAAGGTAAGTAACTTGTGCAAAGGGCCCCACAGGATATTGTCATTAAGGCTCTCATTTTGTGTATTGAGTTTAAAAATCCATAGTTTTTCCCCCAAATGTCTTATGTTCTTGAGGACCCACCTACTGGTAATCTGATACAGTGCATTTCTTTTCCATGTAGCCGGTGCACATATTCATTGTTGCTTGACCACATCTAAGGTTACTGCTGTGTTCACCTATTCGGGTTTTCACCTGGCGGGTGGTCGTCCCAATGTATTGTAACTCAAATGGGCAGGTGATTCCATACACTACTCTCGGTGTGTTGCAGTTTTTGATGTTTCTTGTGAGAAGCTGGCTTGGTATGTGGTATACACTTATGTAAGTGGGCACCTTGCACCAATCCAGACAACCCTTATGGTGATTTTAGTGGTCTTAACCTTAGAAAGCTCTCTAAGTGGTAGCTGTGGAGAGCAGACTTCAGGCTTAGTCCAGAAGGAGTGTAAAGCAGCTTGTTTTACCAGAACATAATCTTATAATTATTGATTAAGTGAAAAGAAACCACACAGTGTATTTTTTAAAATATGTATGTATTATAAGACGCTCATTAACATATACAGAAATTTCCTACGCGTAGATATACACAATGCACACAATACTTTGCGTTATAGAAACCGATTAGTATCACTTAATACACAGCGGTCACCAGGGGGGCATCAAACCATATACTAATTAAGTGGAATGCGATCCACGACTCAAGCCAAGATTGTACCCAGAAGATGTAGAAGTGTCAGGGATCCAATGAACCACCCGAGGTAAGTAACTAGGAGCCCCACATAGGTTGTGTGCTAAGTAGGACCATGACCCACATGATCAATACAAGTCAATGGATAAGTCTTGGTTCTAATTTTAAAAAAGGGCCCTTCCCAGTAGACCCTGAAAAAACCCAGTGGAAGACAGAAGGATGGATAGCCACCCCACCTGTGGATTCCTTAGGAACCAGGATACCTGCCCCAGGGAAGCCTGTTGCATAGGTGTGAAGTACCATCGGAAACCGCAGTTGAACGCAATGGAGGACTTCAAAAAGATGCTGCTGATGGAGAAGTTGAAAGTGTCTAGTGGAACCCAAAGGTGGATTCAAGATGTGAAGAACCTGCAAGCACATGGGACCGAGTCTGTGTCACTCAGGAGTGACGAGGAGGCATGGAAGACTAATGCCCACCGATGTTGGGTGTTGCAGGGAAGCTGACATAGACCTTCAAACTGCAGCTGCGCGGGCCATGCGGCGCTGAGGACAACCAGGAGCTGGATACGAGCTGTCTCATGTTGGATGTTGAGAGTTCGGGGTCGGTGTCCGGCGGGACCACCAACAAGCCTTGGCAACTGAAACCAGCATGGAAGTTGAATAAGGTGCAATGTCGAAACCAGCAAGGTCCAGGAGAATCACCACAAGCAGGGGAGACAGGGCAAGCCCCGAACAATCAGGGTAGCCCACTGTAGCCGAAGAAGACCATCAAGAGAACTCACAGGCCAGAGGCACAAGAGTCGCAAGAGAACCTCGAGCAGCTGAAGATCTTGGCTGCAGGAGATGCTTGAGGCTGGAGCTCCTTGGATCCCGAAGATCTCTGGAGGAGAGAGTCAATAAGCCTTGGCAAGGCAAATCGACGTGGTGCACAGGGGTACTGCTACAGTGGTTCCAACGAGGGTTAGGACTTCAAACTTGCTGTGAGAACAGTGCAGACCTTGAGGGAGTTGCAAAATCACCACCTTTGTTTCTGGGCCTTTCGGTGTCCGTAGGAGCTTAGGAACAGCTGACCAGTCTGCTTTGTTGCGGTGCCTGCAGATGCAGGGGAGTGATTCCTTCCCTCCTAGGGAGATTCCTTCTGGTGTTCTGGATGTCCACAGGCCTTGTGAAGAACCTGTATGGAGCACAGGTACAGATGTTGCAGAAGACTGGCAAGGCGACAAGACCAGGAGCAGCAAGAGTCTTCCCAGTTGCAGTCTCCGCTCCCAAAGCGAAGTCCAAAGTGCCCAGACGGTTGAAGTGGTTTCAGATCTGAATCTTGTCCTATGACGAATCTAGCGACCCACCTACAAGTAAGTCCTTAAGTACTCTGAGGAAAGGGTTGGGACAATTCAAGGGTCCCTCCCAGAGGATGGGCTGGACAGTGGAGAGGATACTCCCATGTCCATAGTCCAGTTTCGCACCAGAGTGGGAGCCAATGGCTCCCTGAACTGTTTTTAATTGGCGTATGCAAGGAGGGCACCAAATATGCCATTGAAAGCAGTCTAGTGGCGCTGGCAAGCACCCCCACCCTGTCCCAGTACGCTCAGTCTTTTTCTTGCTCTTCATTTCCCATATAGCTTTATCTAATTTCATTTCATTACATACTTAATAGAATTTCTCCAATCTAAAAAAGTCAGAGAATGAGGTAAAAACACAACCTATTTTTATCCTGAGATAATAGTTCATAGTTTAAAAAGATACCAAAGTATACTAAAGAGGTGCTCACCTGGATATCAAAACCAAATATGTCTTCCATACCTCTGATAACAGAACCCCAGAATTGATGTCACATAGGGCAACTTATGAATTTATGCTAGTCGTCTGCTTTTTCCTGCTCACACTTTGGACAGAATGTAATAGATACCTTTGAAAGCTTCGAGGGATACCAGTTTACTCTTTGCAGAGATGGTTTCTCCTTAAATTGGCCGTTTGTACTGTAGAGTATAATAAATCGTAAGATAATTGCCATATTGCTTGTGTACTGGAACCCGGCAAGCACTCACCCCACAGCTGGGATGGAAGGGGGAAATCACCATCTGCCAGATCTATCAGAAGCCAGTAGAGATTTGCCACCTCTTTCTTATTTTGTTGTCTCATTCTTAAAGCCATCTCCAAATCGTTTGTGTAGCCAACCGTTCTACCAATCACCTGGGACCAGCTTTTTATTTGTAGATATTTAAATTTGTATAGTTGATTGTCCGTAATTTCCCTCAGGTCTTCCCATGACAACAAACAGCCATCAGGCATAAGTTGGGCCCAAGAATTTATCCGGGGTGATTTTAGCGAAGTTACTAACAAATCTTTAGTCCACTCAGGAGAACCTGGTGTGTCCCAGATAGTAGCCATCGCGCTGTAGTTGCTGATCTTTAAGAGCTTCCTGATTTTAAACCAGATGTTAGCTAAGTCCTTTAGAGACTTCAGTCATACCTTCTTGAAGAAGCGTGGATCTCCAAATTTATTTAAGAATGCATGATCTCCTCCTTTTAGATCCTGCAGCATTTCCTAAACATTTTCCCTATATCTGAGGTATTTGGTTCACTCATGAGCATTCTCCCTGACCTCATTAGAAAAACCCATGCATAAAAGATTATATCTGGCATACATAACCCACCCTTATTCTTCTTTCTCCGAAGCTTTTTATAGGAAATTCTTATTCCTTTGGGATTTTATATAGTGTCACGATATCTATGGTCCGATCAGGTTATATGTTAGATCTTGAATGCTTCTCCCTCTAACAAATCCCTTTTGATCTTCATGTAGTAAACCGATTATAATTCCATTCAGTCTTTTTGCTAAAATCTTAGGAAAAAATTTATAATCAAGATTTAGCTGAGAGATTGGTCTGTACGAATCATACTGACTGGGTGACTTAGATGGTTTTAAGATCAGGGCAACAGTAGCCTCATCCCACGAGGGGGGGCATTTTCCCACCCCTTTCGAAAATATGGGAGAATAGTTTATCCATTACTGGAATAAGGACCTCGCCCAGTGATTTGTACAGGTCAACCGGTAGACCATCCGGTCCTGTTGCCTTGCCTTTTTTTTCTGTCTCTATTGCCTTCTTGATTTTATTCTGGCTTATTGGTCTATTGAGATTACTAGGCATCTCATCACTAATCTTTTTTGAAGGGAAGTGTTTGAACCATGCTTTTATCATGTTGACCTGTGGGGTTAGATCTTCTCGGTAAACTTTATTAAAGTCCTCCCGAAAGGCCATTTCAATATCTGCGAGGCTCTCACATAAATTTCCAGTAATGTCACAAACTACTTCTTTTATGTTAGCTTTTGCTAGTTCCTGTTTGGTTTCCAGGCTTCTCCATATTCAACATGAGCCAACCTGCTGTCCTCCCACCTCTTCTTCAGCCTAGCATCTAACACCCCTGCCAGATCTGTTTTAAGAGATTGCAAAATATCTACTTAGGGGGTAGGCTCATTCTCTAACTTCTGGATTTCACTCTCTATTTCTTCTACCTTTGCTTTATATTTCTTCTGTCTAGAGATTTGAATTGAGGCTATGCAGACTCTTAAGAAGGCTTTATATGCATCCTATGCTATTTCTATGGAGGTACTTTCCATGTTAATCGAAAAATAATTCTTTGTCTGTTATTAAACTTTTGATTACTTACTCCTCTAGCCAGGATGGCTCGATCTATGGTCCATCTTCTGTTATTTAATTTAATTTATTCTGGAGTTTCAGAGTTAATATGACTGCTACGTGGTCTGATAAGTGACCCCCTAGTTGCTTCAGGTCCTTCACCCAGTCCCTCAACTCCATACTGACTAAAAAGAAATCCAATCTAGACTTATGGCCATGTTTCTTATTATGGAAATTGTACCCTCTCCTGCTACCCATTCTTTCTCGCCATATATCCATTCATCCAAGATGTTTCATCATGATTTTCAATAAGGATCTCATTTTACAATTCTGTGGTGTTCTGCTGTTTAAAGACCTGTCTATTGCAGGGTCTAAAACCAAATCAAAGTCACCTGCCAGTATTAAGGGATCTCGAAAAAGCAGTAGCTCAGCAAATAGATCCTTTAAAGGGGCTAGGTCGTCTAGGTTAGGACGGTAATACCCTGCTACTGTAAATGTA
Source organism: Lissotriton vulgaris (assembly GCF_964263255.1). Taxonomy (NCBI): domain Eukaryota; kingdom Metazoa; phylum Chordata; class Amphibia; order Caudata; family Salamandridae; genus Lissotriton; species Lissotriton vulgaris. The sequence continues at coordinate 359,153,399 of NC_141696.1, read as the reverse complement.
TATGTATGGAACCTTATTTTAACTATAGCCCATGTGAGAAGGTGGCCTGATATGCAGTGCTCACTATTCTAGTGAACACTATGTATCAGTCCAACAACCCTTATTGATGATTGGTTGTAAGTCAACCTTACAGACCAGCTATCCTAGTAGCGTGGATACGAGCAGTCTAAGGCTAAAGACTCGAGAGGGCGTGTTAAGCCAGCTGTTATACCACACATATACCCCTTGAACACCAAGTGAAAGGACACCACACAAGTGTTATGAAAATAAACAGTGTATTTATTAGAATAACAACAGCCCTGTACTCTTTATGAGGACAGGGTACTAAGCACAAAACAAAACTCTTACGAAAATACTGAAGTTAGCACAGTATATACAAATGCCCGAGGGGCACGGAAAACCATATACTCTGAAAGTGGAATGCGAAATTACTAGCAGGTAAGTACAGTACTAATAGGCTTTGGAATCGCTAGGTCTTGACTATAGAATCTTTAGATTACTTCTAGGAGGCCCAGGGGACTCGGGTGCAGAGTGTGCACTCTCACGCGTGATGCGGGACAAAGTCTATGGTAGCTAGTAAAGACAAAGTTAGTGTTCTCGGGCGAACCCGACCTGGTAGGAGGAAAACGAAAGTGGATTCTGACCCTTGGATAGTGAGGCTATGCTGGGGCACCGAAATGCCGAAGTTACCTAGCCCAGGGGCTGCAGCTGCATAGGTCTCAAAAGACGTCGGGAATCCTCGTAGACGGACCAGGAGCCTGGAAGAAAGATGCTGGCAGGCGACCAGTGAAGAGAGTTCGGAGTGATCCAAGCCTGGATCTTGAAGATGGACGATACCTGAAAGCAGAGGGGACCAAGTTCGTGACTACTAGCCAGTAGTCAGGTGGCACCAGGAGGGCACCGGATGGTAGTCACCTCGACTAGGTGAGTGGGCGACGCTGTGCTCTGCAGATCTCACGGACCAGGAGGCGTTGTCGGCGACCAGGATGGAGGAGCGAGCTGTTCCACGATGGATGAAGCTGTCGGCGTCGCTGGACCCAGGATTGGGCAACAAAGCCTTGGCTAATTCAAGCCCACGCGGTGGACCTAAAATGGCGTCTGGGGTGGACCAGGAGGGTCCGGGGTGCTCCTCTTTTGGAAGGGAGCAAGGGCCAGTCTGGAGCAACCAGACCAGCAGCGGTGATGTCGTCGGGCGTCGTTAAGAAGGCCACAAGCCAGCCGGCTAGTAGCCAAACAACGCGGTGAGCAGCAAAAAGCAGAAGGGCCCCACGCAGATCGTGGTGATGCTGGGAGGCTGTACTTCGGTGCTGGAGCTGCTCAGGGTCGGGGCTTCTCGGACCCCAAAGCACTCACCAGAGGATCCCTCGGCGGTCGTGCTGGAAAGAAGTCGTGCAGTCTTGAAGATGGCCGGTCCCTCGAGGTCTCGTCGCACTCACGGTTCTCAGCTTGGCTGTAGAGGTGAGTAGAGGTCAGAGGTGCCAGGGAAGCCGGTTCTCGTCGAGCTGGGCAGTCGGATTCCGGAGAAAGGACTTGCTGCAGACCGCAGTGTTCTTAAGATGGTGCCTGCGGATGCAGGGTGACTAATCCTTAGCCACAAGGGAGAATCTTGAAGAAGAAATCTTGAAGTCCTTTCGAAGAAAGTCGTGTCTTGATTCCAAAGATGATCTAATTTGGAAGGGGGCCCGCTCCTAACTTTATACTAGGAAAAGGGGCTGACCCGGTGACTAGGTCCTGCCTATGGGTGGGACTAGGAGGGGGGTGGTTACACCCCTCTCCCATGCCGGACTTTCCCCAGGCCAGGGGCTGGTGTGCCCCTGGAACTGGTTCTAGCCAGCAGATGCGTAGTGAGCACCGGGGTGCCACTCAGCAGTCACCTTCTGTAAAGCCCTGCCTACCCAGGATACACAAAACCCTGTCTGGGATGGTGCTAGCACTGCCCCTGACAGTAAACCCTTTGTCCAAGCTCTCCTCGCTGGAAGGACTCCCAGCAGCAGGAGGTCAGACTCGTGTCTGTGGTGGCAGCATCCATTTTGTGGAGCTGAGGCTTCGTTTAACTTTAACCGGGGTTCACAGTTACCTACATGTCGTGTCCCTCTAGAAGGGTGGAATGCTAACCCCGTCGCCAGAATTGGCGAGGGGTTAATATTCCAATTCGTATGACACCTTACTCGACATGTTTTGATAAAGCAATACCAGAGATAGCATTTAACCGCGAGGATTATAATGCACTTAAGAGTATATGGTATGCGTTATCATGCAACAGCTATTAGGACTTGGTTCCGCAAGCTGCAAACGGGCTCAGCTCATGCCAGAGCACCATTTCACACGATTCCAAGCACTCTGCCTTCAGGATTGTCAAGGCCTGCCATAGGAGTGACTGATAGGAATCGGTGTGTCCATTTTAGGGTTAGATATAGGTATACTATATCTAAAGCAAGGGGTGATTACACCACCTCGCCCCAGCTGTCGTGCAGCCAGTTGTCAGATTTAGATGGCCATCCAGGGGTGGCATAATACATGCTTCAGCCCCTGGTAGGCCCTGGGTACACCTATGCCCTGAGTTACAGGGTCTGATAAGGTGGCCCAGTCCCAATTGGAAATGTACCTAAGGTACATGGAATCCATTTTACAGAGAGAGCAGTAGGCCTGGGGTCCTGATTGGCAGGGTCCCAGGTCGACTATGTCAAAAACCAGCTAAAACACAGGGCAAAAAGTTGGGGGCAACCATAGTCAGGAGGTACCTTCCTACAGCCCATCTTCCCATTTTATCAACTTTGAAACATTCCACTGAGAAGGCAGGATTTTTTTAATGATTATAGCCACCCCCTTTGTTATCTGTTGTGTGGTGCATATTATTTCGTGAATCCAACTTTTAGTTTTGTACAGGCTCCTCATCTCTTTCTCGGTAAGGTATGTTACCTGGAGAATGAGAATTTGTTCTGGCGTATCTTTCAAGTATTGAAATATCTTCTCCATCCTATGTTTTACCCTCAGCCCATTTAGGTTCCATGACAACATCCTCCAATATATTGACTGGTCAACTGTGGCCTGTGTCATCTCTCCTTATGTGGCTAACAAATTGCTTATAAGATTTATTTTGGCGAATTGGACTTTTGTTTGTTGATTTTTCCCCTTATGCTCCCCACCCAGTGACCATCCCCTTGTCCACACCCCTGTGCTCCTCTGGAGAACCCCCACTCTTCCTCTTGTGACCCTACCCTGGCCTTTGAGGCTTCCCTCTGATTGGTCAGGACGGTTAAAAACCCTTAATGTGGTTGCTAGCTAGTGCTTTCAATGGTTAGTTTAAAGGTCCTTTCCTAGTTCGCCTAATCTTTTTACAACGGAATTACCCTGGAGATTTGAAGCAGAGAGAACTGGCTAAGCTAGCGAGCAGGTGGTCCACTACCTAGCCCTGAAATAAACTGCAGGACATTTTCTGCCTCCTCCACCCACCTAAATACGGGCATTTTGTTGGTAAAACATCACTTTTAAAGTGGCCGGGAATTTAAGCTGTGCTGTTGTACCTGATTGTGTGAAAGGGTCTAATAACTTTCCCAGCTCCCACTGTTTAAACACTGTTATGGAGGAGACATCAGACCGAATTTGAAAGGAGAACCCCTCCGCACTTAATACATTCGACTTCAGTGCTTTGTTCAGTATTTCATCTTTTAAATTGTAGGTCAAGTAGTGAACCAACATTTTTCTGGGTCTGGTTTTGTTTGGGGTTAGTCTGAACGGGTCCCTATACACCCTCTGGATATCAGCAGCAAGAACCTGCTCTGAACAGTAGTTGTTTCCTTAATCAGGTTTTCTACAAATTCTTTGATATTGTCTCCTTCAACTCCCTCGGGACTTTAAGTAACTGAAGGTTGTTTCTCCGCTGAGAGTTCTCAAAAGATTCCAGTTTATCCTGTATGCCGATTTCACGTTCTTTTAATCTAGTAAGATCTTTTGCCATTCTCATCTGCTTTTACTGTTAACTCCGCCACCGTGATCTCTAGAGCTGCGGCTCTCGCTGTCAATGAATCTAACTTGTATTCCATTTTCTCACAGAATACCTTGATTTCAGCTTCGTTTTTTTCTGACACCTGGAACCTACGTCTCACTTCCTCCGTTAGGGCATGTAAAAGATCTAGAGCTGACCGTGACGTGGGAGAACTAGTTATGGCCTCTTTTGATGTTTCAATGTACTCTGCTTCCTTATCCAGACTTTGGCTAGCCTTTAAAGAAGTCCCATCCTCGTCAGATTTAAAGTATCGCCACCTTTATCTGGCATCAAGAATTCTTCCAACCCCTCTTCTACTGACATACCTGCTAGTGGCTGGAACTTATTGGGACTTTATATGCCCTCAGGAAATTGAAGTGCCTTACAAGAACTACTGGGGTTGCTCTCTTTATGTGTAGACATGTAGTCTACCGGCTTTAATAACAGTGTATTGGGCAGTGCTTTAAAATAATCTCTTAATGAGGGCCTGAAATTTGCCTTTGATTGATTTTGTGTTAGTGCCTTCTCCTTTCTCTTGCTCTTAGATTTAGATTTTGCTACTTGTATTTGGTTCTTGGTGCTCAAACCTTCACAACCAATGGTAGCCTTGTGACCTGAAACATCCAGATCAGCTGTTTTTAAATGATATGGTGAATTCCTGCCTATACTTCTTAAGGCATACCGCAATAGTGTTTTAGTACCTGGTAATTCTCTTTTCTTTTTTCTTATAGAACCCTTTTCTGACAGCCCTCTTGAATTCCCCAGTTCCATACAATTCACTCTTACTGGTTGTTGCTGCCTTGTAACTGTGTCTTCCAGCAGCTCCACTTGTCCTCCGCTGCTCAGTGAAGTTCTGGTGCATTGTGGGGGTTTGAGTCTCTCGCATCCACCTGCTCTGCCCTTGCCGCTAGGAATGGGGAATCTCACGCCACCTTTCGCCTGCGACGCAACCCCAGAGCCATCCGTGACCACAGGGCTACCTGTACTGCCTGACTCTAGCCCAGCTTCTCACCCGTGGCTTCCAACGCTGGCGTGTTAGGAGCGGCAACAGCTATCCCCGCCACCTCCTCCGCAGGTCCAAGAGAATCACGCTGATAAAGATACCACAGAGCCTGGACCCAATCTGGGATATGTCAGCAGCGCGTTACCAATTCTTTCACCACGTCTACCGCACCAGGCTGAAAACACGCCCACGGCTTTGCCAGCACGTAACACTGACTCTACTCACTTTCTCCGTCCTCCAGGGTTAACACGAAAATAGACCCCTGACTTACAAGATGACATTTCTTTCACTAGTCCAGCAGATCTCCACGCATTTTCCACAAACATTTCAGAAGCTGTTACAGGCCGTAAAGACTGTAAACCCGCCCTAGCCCCTTGCGCGACCCACTAATCGCTGGTCGCCATGTTCTCCTCCCTAGCTAGGATCAGGATGTTTCGAATGTTCTCTGTGGCCATGATTAGTGTTATGTTGCTGTGGTTCTTTCTGAATCCTGATTTTGTTGTCTAGAATATGGTGAAGTTTGAGGTGGTTTGTGAGTTGCTTATTAATGGTCCTCTCAAACACTTTGACTGATAGGTGTGCGCGGAGATGGGTCAGAAGTTGTTCTGTTGATTTGAGTCGGCTGTGGGCTTCTTGAGGAGGGTGTTGATTTCTGCAAGTTTCCATTCATCCGGGAAAGTGGCATATGTGCTGATGGTGTTGATGATGTGGGTCAGGTTGATGCTGACTGGTGATGTTTCTAGGTTGTTGATTTGGGGGATTGGGTCCGTTGGGACCCCTGAGCGGATGTTCCCCATGATTGCTACTGTATTAATGGTGAGGGTTGTCCATTGTCAGATGACCGTCCTGGTTGGCGGTGGGTAGGTTAGCGAGGAGTTCTTTGGTCTTGGGTCGGTTTGCGAAGTTGGTGTAGATATTTGTGATGTCAGAAGGGCAGTCATATACTACATGCAAAAGAGACACTGCATCAAGAAGACACAAGAATTTTTTGTAGGACATTCAATTCAAGCTCAGTGGACTGCTGTCTCCAAGAATACTATTGCCAGATGGATTGTACATACTGTCCAACTATGTTACTCTTGAGCAGACATTCTTTGCTTGACAAACCAAAGGCACACTCCACTATGAGGAAAGAGCCTACAATGACTTTTATGGGCATTGTCTCCATACAGTGCAGCTACTTGGTCTTCTCAACATACATTCACAAAACTTAATTGCATGGAATCACACATATGCAAAGAAGTTTGAGGTAGGGCAGGCTGTGCTGTTAAATATTTTTGCCTCCACTCCCTCTTCTACTCACCACCACAAGACAAGAAATACTGCTACACAATCTGTGCAAAGCATGTGAATCTAGAAGAGATTTCATTTTGCAAAAGAAACCAGATACTTCTAATTATGGTTTTGCAGTCTGAAACGTTTCTGCAACCCTGCTTCCTCCCCTTAGCATGAGGTTCGCTGAGGAAGAAAAAATAAAAAAAATTCCAACATAGTGATCACGGACATGAGCATCATGGAATTACGGTTGATGTCCAATTGGGACTTCCCCCATGTTGACTCCTAAACCACAAATTAACAAACTTTTGGAAGCAATAAGTATTCTACAGAACCCTACCACTAGATGGAGTGATTGTGCAAACCATGTGAATCTAGTAGAGTTTTAAGCTTCAAAACCATAATTACAAATAAGTATCTTGTCTCATTTTTCCCATAGTGGCAGACCGATGGTCCTCCAGATTGCCTAAAAGAGTTATGTTCTTCCATTGCTCACCAACCAACCAACCAAAACTTCCCCATACATCAGAGCTGCTTTCAACAGAGTAAATTTCTATCTTGCTCAAAGAGGTTGGGCCATCCTGGCCAGAGGAAACATTGAGTGGGTGCTCACCTTGGAAGTGGGGATGGATTGTTACTCCTACTTTTTCCTCTTGCCAAAGAAGTGTGCTTCCTTCATATGAAAGGATAGATTAAAAATGCTTACACTGGTCCAAGTTCTGTCCACCCTGGATCCAGGCGACTCAATGGTTACCTTGGACGTGCAAGGCGTGTACTACCGTGTGCATATCCTGCAGTCTCACAGACATTACCTGCAGTTCAAGGTGTGCCAGAAGAATTTTCAACATTTTCATTTTGCCATGCTACCGCGCTGCCTTACCACCGCCCCTTGGGTTTTCACAAAAGTGATGGTGGTGGTCTCCACCCATCTTCAGAGGTTGGTGATTTCACCTTGCCCATACATTGAGGGCTGGCTGTATGCCACTTCCAGACACAGCGCACCTTCTGACATCTTTGGATCAGCAAGTTAAAGTCATACCTGCCTCCTGCAAAGCAGCAGTGGCCCCTAACTAAACCACCCTAGGGGTCTTGGTGTGAGCACTGCTATATATCTCATCTGGTTGTTTGACTCGGTCTCCCAAAATTCCCAGTGCTTCAAACATCACCATTGGTACTCTCTTGGAGGACGGGTTGTGTGCCAACTCCTTTACAATAATGGGGGATTTCAACTTTCATTTGGAGGATCCTTCGGACCCGTAGAATGTGAGGTTAAGGCAAATCATGAATGGAGGGGACTTTCAGCAGCGGGTAGAAGGACCTACTCATGTGGCGGGACATACCCTGAATCGATTTTTTTCTAATAATTACAACCTTATCCTCACTGAGCTATTGCCACTCCCCTGGACAGATCATGCCGCCATTATTTTTACTCTATCGCGGAAACCACATCACAAACATAAACCAGAGCCCAGGGAGAAGATAGCTATACGGGCCTGGAAAAAGCTGGATAGCCTTGACCTAGGTAATTTTCTCAAAGCAACAGCCCTGAGTCTCCCAGTTGGAGTGGAGGAGGCCACGGCTGCATGTTCGGGATGAACTGAGGCCGCAAGCAGTAAACTAGCCTCGGTCAAACTGTATACTCCCAAGCGAGTCCTCCATCAGCCCCTTCGTTCACCGACAACATACAAAAACACAAAATGGACTGTAAAAGGCTGGAACTGGTCTGCAGAAAAGGGTGTAACATCATCAACAAAAAGGCTTATAAAGCAAGCCTTCCAAACTATAAAAAATGACTCTTCAAAACCGAAAAAGCATATTTTGCTAAGCAGGTTAATGAGGCAAAATCCTCCTCCAGGGAGCTTTTTAAAACTATAACTAATCTGATAAACTCTGCCTTCCCCAAATCACACACCAGCCCTGTGCTCGTCGAATCTTTAGCCTCCTTCTTTAGGAATAAGGCAGAAATTATTTTCTCCTCCTTTATCCATCAGCAAAGAGGTGGTGGAGGTCTTAGGCAGGCCTATACCAGTTACCAGCATATCACTACCTATATTAGAGGGTTGTACACCATTAGAGACTCATGATGTAATCAACCTTCTGATGGCAACCTGATCCGGATCTCCCCTGGACCCTTTTCCAGTGTCGGTGATCAAAGGCATCCCTGATGTCATTGCCTCCATCCTTACCCCTTTGTTTAACATCATCTTCAAGTCAGGCCAGTTTCCCAAAACTTGGAAATCTGCATCACTACTCCCGTTGATATAAAAGTCAAATCTGGATCCAAGTGACCCAAACAACTAGAGACTTATCTCACGCCTCCCATTCCCGGCAAAAATGATCGAGAGGGCCATGATCGTGCAAATTAGCTCGTTCGTTCAGACCAACAGTTTGCTAAATCATATGCAATATGGCTTTCGTGCTGAACACCGCACAGAGCTAGCCCTGATTAAAGCCACGGAGGAGGGTCAAGAAGCAGTGGACCAGGGAGGCGTGGCGATCCTGATTATTCTGGATCTGTCAGTAGCCTTCGATAGGGTCCATCACGAAGTTTTGATGGACCGTTTATCGGCTGCAAGGATTCAGGGTAAGGCCTGGAAGCTTTTGAAATCTTTTCTGGCCGACAGAACTCAAACAGTGGATTTGGGTAGAGATAGGTCTAAGTCTTTTTCCCTTTCGTGTAGGGTCCCTCGGGGGTCATCCCTTACCCCCACGCTTTTTAATATATATGTGTGCCCGATGAGATCTTTCGGGCTCCAATTAACTTCCTACGCGTACAACACACAAATTGTGATATCCCTACAGCGAGGCAAAGAAGTGGAAACTGGCTCAAGATGCTGTGATTGCATGAAAGCCATCGCCCGTTGGATGTCTTCGAACTGCCTGAAACTCAATGCAGGTAAAACGGAGGTTATCATATTTGGCAATAATCCTAACTTCTGGACATTGGACTGGTGGCCTGAAGAAATGGTATTGCCCCCAGCCGCTACTGTGAAAGCTAATTATCTGGGGGTGATTATGGATAATAAACTTACCTTTGGCGATCAGGTCAGTGGGGTGGTCTCGACGAGCTTCGTCGTCCTCAGAAATTGGAAGAAAATAAAATGTGTTACCAGTGGATAGCTTTAGTACAGCAGTCACAGCACTCATTTTGTAGTGGCTGGACTATTGTACCAGTCTGTACTTGAACATTCACAAGAAACATCTGATCACACTCCAGCTGGTGCAAAATGCGGCAGCCAGACTGATAACGGGCACACCTAGGTTTGTCTCAGTTAGAAAGGGACTTCAAATTCTTCACTGGCTCCTAGTAAAACAACGTGCACAGCTCAAAACACTTTGCTCGGTCTTTGTCCTTGAGGGCCAGTGGCCCTCATTATCTGAAAAAACGCCTTCAATGGGATGTCCCCGGAAGAACTTTGCGTTTTTCGGAAGCAAAGCAAATTACCTTCCCCAGAGTGAAAAAAGTGAAGTGGGCGGCAGTTGTTTCATCGTTCGTGCTGCAAAAGCTTGGAACAACCTACCATTGCATCTTAGGAACACCACGAGCTCCTTTGTTTCAGGAAAGGGCTGAAAATGTGTCTGTTTTCCGAATAACCATCTTCTTTATGGAAACCAGTTAGGCAGTGCTCAGCTCTAGGACACCCTAAGGTATAAGTGCACTATAAAAGCTTCACTAACATAACCTAACAGAAGAAATGTACCAGAGCCCTTCTTTCCTGCATCCCCTTTGGCAGCAGTAAGAATTCCACTTATGCCACACATCAATTCTTACTGGTTTGTGACAATAAAACAGTTGATAAAGCAACTTTTTGCCATTTAGCTAATCTGATCATTGCATGTCAAAGCAGGGGTGTAGAATTTGATAAAATATCCACTTGTCCATGGATCAGGTTGCTTTAAAAATCTACTTGTCCTGTAACAAAATCCACTTGTCCCTTTTGTGCCATGTAATACGGTGACAAATGATGTCAGCAATCTCATCATATAAGCTCTGAAATAGCCTCTCTGATTATGCGAGGGCTCTATCCATAGTAGAGGTTGAATACTAGCATATCCCTTATGTTGCCATGTGTCTGCAGATCTAAATACTTGGGCTGAATGTAATTGTAAACAATAGTTCCAGGTTGGAATGCCCTTTTACGTTTGTGCAAACCTACTACCTTGCACGTTTTAAGAATTTTTACCAACTCTTGTCTTTTCCCATACTGAGAAAGGTTGGAAATGGCAGTCATTAAACTTCTTCCAGGGTTGGGAACAAAATCGTTGGAGGGAAAGTAAACTTGCAAACACTCAGGCTTTCGCAAGAGCAAATCTACACCTGCATATTTGCTCATGCTAAAATGCAATTCACAAATATTTCCTAGGAGTACTATTTCTTGGCCTACTTCTGTAAAGTCTTGTGAATCCACAAAAGCTGTATATCTGCAATTAATGCAAGGATATGGGTGCACTTTTGAGACTTTATTTAATAATTGGGCCCCTAATTTGATCTGGCATCAACCATGACGTTTTGTGTTTAAAATGTTCTCTTTTTTTCTATCATCTAGCTTCACCGTGAGTGACAGCCTTCTGTTCTTTTACAAGGAGCATACCAACACGGTTGTTTTGTTCAGTGCCAGGAACTACTGTGGCAATGTGTGCTTTTTGCGACCAAAAACTATTTCTGCTTTTGTCAATGTTTGTTATAATGGTGAGAGCCCGGCAGCTCCTACACCAATACAATTTTACAAAAACCATGCCAAAACAAGTCACACATTGACAAAACAAAAAGACTAGCCAACAATTTCAGACATGCTGCCTTTAACAGTGCTTATTTATTTGTGTTTCCCACAATCGTATAAAAACTAGTTACACTTATTTTCCATTGTGAATATTTTGGGGAAATACTAGCATACATCCACACATTTTAGTAGATGATGCTGCAAAGAAATGGTACCTAACATTTTACAGTAGTTTAGCAAAACTTTTTTTTTTTTGTGAACATTTTATTTTATAAAGCAAAGAATTGTCAATCTTGCTTTCAAGCTTCTGCAAATATTTGCATCTAATCAGAGAGCATTCTGGGAGTATTATACCTAGCCTATTTATGGAGAGGGGGGACACTAGGAGCTGATTATTAGTTCCAGTGACCCTTTCTCCCGAAAAGTAACTAGTACACAAAGGGTATCACTGTTCCTTGTAGAGGATGAAAGAGGAAGAAACTTTTTTTTGTGTGCTACTCTATCTGTGGGGGACGGTGTATCCTCATCATAATGCCCTCACACACCCCTAAGGATGTCATGCTTCATCATTTGGGCTTTGCTCATCGTCGGGCCAGGGCTTCCTTTGGTCCTGAAGAAGTGCTTTGGATCTCCTTCTGAGGCCACATACAGCGCCAAACATGTTGACCGTTATATATGTCCATTAGGGACATATACCTAGCTACAGAAGGACATAATATCCTCTAGAGCAGCACTACACACTTTGTTTTGACAATGACAGAGGGATCACCCTAATAAATAGTACCCACTCTCCCTCCAGTAATTTTTTAACACACTACTTTAGACTTAACTGCCACTAACACCAACGCACCCTAACGGCTTCTCATCAAAATATCTCTGATAAAGAGACCCTTTGGGGGACCCTTAGGGCATTGCAGCGCCAGCCCAACAAGGAGCAAAGCCCAAATGATGATGCATGACAACCTTCGGGGTGTGTGAGGGCATTATGATGAAGACACACTGTCCCCCACAGATAGAGTAGCACATGTGAAAAGGTTTCTATCTCTTTCATCCTCTACCAGGAACAGTGACTCCTTTGTGTACGCATTATACATTGCCTCGTATTGCTAAATACTGAAAACGTGGGTTTGCCTTTTTATACTGGAACTACTGTCAGTAGTACATTATGAATCTGAAAGAGACACGTTAGTGATAGATTCCTTACCTTAGAATATCCCCAGGCGTCAGCCTGGATCCGGAAACTTTTGCGTAGCAATACCCCTGCGCGCCAGTAGGCGTCGTCTGCGGCTCCGCGTCCGTCGTCGGCGTCGTGAGCGCCGGGATGACGTCGTCGGAGTACTTAGACGGCGCCCATGCGCGCTGACGTCAGTTCTTCTTTTTTCTGCGCCAGCTAGCGCAGATCCGGAAGAAGCTCTACCCCCAGTCACTTTTTGACTGAAAATTTTTGATCCTTTTGATCTTCTCTTTAGTCGACTATCTCGACTATCGGTGCCAGGGATGCCCGGGTTCAAGCCTTGTTCGAAGTGCTGCCGACTCATGTCGGTCACGGACCCCCATCGCCGGTGCCTGAAGTGCTTAGGCCTCGACCACGACGGTCGATCCTGCTCCGACTGCCGGGCCCTGACGTCGAAGGCTAGGCGGGAGCGGTCCCGCAAGCGTCTCGAGCTGAGGCAGTCGGCCCCGCGCCGCTCCAGGTCCCGGTCCCGGTCCCACGGGAGGTCGAGGGACAGGTCGCGAGGTCGGAGTCATCGACGTTCCGGGAGTGGGCACCGATCGTTTGGTTCCAAGTCCTCAGTTAAGAGGCATGAGAGGTCGGAGCGACACCATCGATCCTCCGACCCGCCCCGACGCTCGCACGATGCGGCCGGGGACTCGGGCGACACCGCCCACGCGGCTCCGCGGGAGTCGCAAGCGTCGCCGCCTGCCCCACACCTTCGGGTCCCTGGGCACGGCGCGTCGCAGGAGGAGGTCGAGAAGTACCTCATGGCCATGAGGGCCCTCCCTCCTCAGTCGGTTCCCGTGGCGCCTTCGGGCCGATCGGCTCCGTCTGTCCGTCTGGAGGTCCTTCCGGGTCGGGCGCTTCGGCCCCGACGACGTCGGGTGCTTCGGCCCCGGCGCCGCTGGCGACTTCGGTCCCGGCGCCGCACGACCTCGCTGGATCCGGCTCCGGATCCGGGACCTCGCCGGTCGACCTTACGACCTCGCCGGCGCCGTCCCATCAGGTGTCGTCCCCGGCAGCCGATGTGGTTGCCGCCCCCAATGTTTCCTACGGTCCTACTCAGGAGTCGGAAGGGCGCCGCTGGGCGCCGATTCCGTCGGCCTTTGGAGACTTTTATCTCCACGAGGAGGCCCTGGCTGTTAATCCTGGTCTCCAGGAGCCGGGTGACGAGGAGCAATGGGAGGGGTCCGAGGACCCTCTGGCACGTGATTGCCAGTCGCAGCAGGACTGGACATATGAGCTTGGGGAGGCCAGTGGTATTGACACCTCGCCAGACACTGGATTTACGTCGCCCCCGACTGTGGCTTCGGAGGCGGGTTCTGCTTACAGCGTAGTGTTGACGAAGGCAGCTAAGGCCTTAAACCTTCAGCTCCCCGTCGCGGCCGTGAGGACTAATCTCCTCACCGAGGTCCTCAAACAGCAGTCAGGCTCCGCTGAGCCCCTCCTGCCGTTCAATGAGGCCTTGTGTGACGTTCTTCTGGGCACTTGGTCCAAGCCCGCCACAGGCCCCCCTGTGGACAGGAACGTGGCCAGACGCTACCGCCCGGCACCGGGCGACCCATGCTTTTTGTCCACCCATCCCACCCCCGAGAGTCTGGTCATCCAGGCCTCAAACTCCCAAACTGCATTCCCGTCGGCCCCGCCCGACAGGGAATCCAAGAGATATGAACAGTTCGGGAAGAAGGTTTTCTCGTCTGTGAGCTTAGGGCTGCGGTCTGTGAACACCACCTGTCTCTTGGGCCGCTACACCCACACCCTGTGGGACACGGTTACGGAGGTGCTGCCTAGATGCCCGGAGGAGGTCCAGGCTAAACTCAGCCAGGCCATGGCGGACGGCCGAGATGCAGCACGCTTTTCTATCCGGTGTGGGCTGGATACTACGGACTCACTGGGCAGGGCGATGGCAACGACGGTGGCGGTTCGACGCCACGCCTGGTTGAGGTCCGCCAACTTCTCGGCCGATGTCCAGGCCACCCTCCTGGACATGCCGTTTGATGGCCGTCGCCTCTTCGGCGACAAGGCAGACCATGCGCTGGAACGTTTCAAGGACTCCAGGGCCACGGCCAAGTCCTTGGGCCTTACGGCCCCACGGCAGCAATCGGGTGCCTTTCGCTCCTTTCGTGGCCACGGAAGGGGCGCCCCACCACGTACCGTCAGCCACGCGCCGCAGAATGTACAACAACGCGATGGGAACCGCCGTGGCGGTGGTCGGAGCCAGCGGCGAGGCCAGTCCACACCTCCCTCAGCAGCCCCTGCCTCAAAACCTTCCTAGTCCGAGTTTTCAGGCCCATGTGACGCCTGTGGGAGGCATGGTTCGCCATCACCTCTCCCACTGGCATACAGTCACTTCGGACAGGTGGGTGCTGCAAATTGTCCGAAGGGGCTTCTCCCTCCCCTTCGAGTCATCCCCTCCATCCATGCCACCTCAATACCACCGTGTGTCGGGGGATCACTTGCAACTTCTGCAAGAGGAGGTTTCGGCCATCTTGGCCAAGAGGGCCATCGAGCGCGTTCCTGGGCCAGAAGTAGGACGTGGTTGTTACTCCCACTACTTTATGGTACCCAAGAAGGGCAAAGGGGGCCTACGCCCTATCTTGGATCTGCGGAACGTCAACGGCTTCCTCCGGACGGAGAAGTTCAAGATGCTCACTTTGGCTCAGGTCCTGGCTGCCCTGGACCCAGGAGACTGGATGGTAGCGTTGGACTTGCAGGACGCCTATTTCCACATCCCCGTCCTGCCGGCCCACCGGCGTTACCTGCGGTTCACGGTAGGCCAAGAGCACTTTCAGGTTACCGTGCTCCCCTTCGGCCTTACCAGCGCCCCACGGGTGTTCACGAAGGTGATGGCGGTGGTCGCAGCCCATCTGCGCAGGCAGGGGGTATCAGTCTTCCCCTACCTCGACGACTGGTTGTTGAAGGCGGGCTCGCCCCAGACAGTCGTCAGCCACCTCCAGACTACGGCCGACCTCCTGCACTTGCTGGGGTTCTCCATCAATGTGCCGAAGTCACACCTGTGTCCCTCTCAGAAGCTCCTCTTCATCGGAGCGGTTCTCGACTCGGCGCAGTTTCGGGTTTACCCACCCGAGCAGCGGGTTCGGGATATTCAGGCTCTGGTTCCCGTCTTCCAGCCGTTATCCCGGGTCTCAGTCAGGTTGACGCTGCGGCTTCTGGGACTGATGGCCTCCTGCATCCTTCTGGTGCGTCACGCCAGGTGGCGGATGCGGGCTCTGCAGTGGGACCTGAAGTTTCAGTGGGCCCAGCATCAGGGCAACCTGTCCGATCATGTCCTGATCTCAGAGGGCACTGCGAGACAACTGCAGTGGTGGCTCACGGACCGCGACTGGGTCAGTGGCAGACCCCTCTCCCTACCCCAACCGGAGCACGTAGTTGTGATGGACGCGTCCCTCCAGGGCTGGGGAGGCCACATGGGAGAGGCGGAGATCAGAGGCCTCTGGTCTCCGGCGGAGTCCCGGCTTCATATCAACCTTCTGGAGCTGCGGGCGATTCGTCTAGCACTGAAGGCATTCCTCCCCTCTGTCCGGGGGAGCGTAGTGCAAGTGTTCACCGACAACACCACCGCCATGTGGTACTGCAGCAAGCAAGGCGGGGTGGGGTCGTGGACCCTCTGCCAGGAGGCTCTGCGCCTCTGGCAGTGGCTGGAACATCAGGGCGTGACCCTGGTGGTTCAACACCTGGCAGGCTCTCTGAATGCCAGGGCGGACGAACTCAGCCGCCGGTGCATGATGGATCACGAATGGCGTCTGAACTCGGACGTGGCGCAAGGTCTCTTTCAGCAGTGGGGAGAGCCTTGGTTAGATCTATTCGCCACAGAAGAGAACGCGCAATGTCATCAGTTCTGCGCGTTGGAATTTCCAAGGCGGCACTCGCTCGGAGACGCTTTTCGTCGTGAGTGGAGCTGCGGTCTGTTGTACGCCTTTCCGCCTATACCACTTCTGCCCAGAGTGCTGAAGAAGATCAGGCGCGACCGGGCCCAGGTCATCCTTGTGGCTCCGGACTGGGCATGAAGATACTGGTATCCCGAGCTACTCAGCATGTCAGTCGATCCCCCGATTCGTCTGCCTCTTCGGGAGGACCTTCTGTCGCAGCAGCAGGGGACGGTCCTGCACCCGAACCTGTCCAGTCTCCACCTACAAGCTTGGAGATTGAGCGGCGGCAGTTGAGGCCATTTGACTTGCCTCCTGAAGTCTGGGATATCATTCTGGCAGCCAGGCGTCCCTCCACAAAGTCGGTATACGCCTGCCGGTGGAACAGATTTGTGGCATGGTGCACAGCAAAGGCTGTGGATCCTCTCTCGGCACCCCTTTCGGAAGTGCTGCTCTTTCTTCTTTCCCTTGCCCAGCAGGGCTCTGCTCTGGGCACTCTTAAAGGGTACCTTTCTGCTCTATCAGCCTTCTTGAGGCTACCAGATCAGCCTTCTTTATTCAAGTCCCCTATTGTAAGTAGATTTCTGAAGGGCATCACGCACATGTTCCCTCCTGTTCCCTTCGTGATGCCCCAGTGGGACTTGAATCTTGTTCTCACTTATCTGATGTGTGCTCCCTTTGAGCCACTGCATAACTGTCCTCTTCGTCTCCTTACTCTGAAGACTGCCTTCCTGGTTGCCATCACCTCTGCCAGGAGAGTGAGTGAGCTCCAGGCTCTTTCTTCTTCTCCACCTTTCCTGTCTGTTCATCCTGACAAGGTGGTGTTACGTACACGACCTTCCTTTCTGCCCAAGGTTGTTACGGCCTTCCACATCGGGCAGTCCATTACCTTGCCCACTTTCTTTCCGCCTCCGCATCCCTCGAAGGAGGAAGAGAGGCTCCACCGTCTGGATCCAAAACGTGCGCTCTCCTACTACCTAGATCGCACACGCCAATTCCGGGTGGATGACCAACTCTTTGTTGGTTACGTGGGCGCAAAGAAGGGTAAGGCTGTGCACAAGAGGACCATCTCTAGGTGGATCATCTTGTGTATCCAAGCATGTTACTCCATGGCGAGGAAGGAGCCCCCGGCTGGATTGCGGGCTCACTCCACTCGGGCCACGGCAACGACAACTGCCCTGGGCCGCGGTGTCCCCCTGCAGGACATTTGCCAGGCAGCTACGTGGGCCTCGCTGCACACGTTCGCAAGACACTACTGCCTGGACAGTCAAGTCCGGAGGGATGGCTTCTTTGGCCGTTCCGTCCTCCAGGACTTTCTGGTGTGATATTGGTTCGCAGACCCACCACCGGGGTTGGTATTGCTGGGGTATCTATTCTAAGGTAAGGAATCTATCACTAACGTGTCTCTTTCAGATGCACAAGTTACTACTTGTGTAACGATGGATGTATGACGTTACTCCGCATACCGTTACAACTACCTACCATTACAACGCGACCATTACAACGCATACCATTACAACGCATAGCGCTTTGGGGTGCTGGATAGTGGTAAGTATAATTTACTATTCTAACTCCAGTCCCCGTGGACCCTAGGGAAGGTGTTGGATAGTAAATTATACTTATTCCCTATCCTAGAGCGCCCCCCAGCGCAATGCGTTGTAATGGTATGCGTTGTAAAAGTCGCGTTGTAATGGTAGTGCGGAGTAAAAAATGCGTTGTAACAGGTGCATACCGTAACGATATATCTGTAAGAGACATTAGTTAGTGATAGATTCCTTACCGACCCACCCATCCTCCCCGTTCTGCGAACCGATATCTAGGGTTAAGGTCATCCCCTTTCAGGGCCCTAGTTTCATGGCACCAGTGTTAGTTCTATCATGGCTCTGCGTATCTGGCGCGGAAAAGCTGTGTGTCAGAACTGACGTCCGCGCGCATGGGCGCCGTCTAAGTACTCCGACGACGTCATCCCGGCGCTCACGACGCCGACGATGGACGCGGAGCCGCAGACGACGCCTACCGGCGCGCAGGGCTATTGCTACGCAAAAGTTTCCGGATCCAGTCTGACGCCTGGGGATATTCTAAGGTAAGGAATCTATCACTAACTAATGTCTCTTACAGATATATCGTTACACAAGTAGTAACTTGTGCGTTTACAACATTTGCTTAGAGCACTCACCCTAATAATAAAGGCTTTGCATTCATGAACCACAAATGCAAGTTTGAACGGTATTAACAAATGGACACAAATATTACCTTAACTGCAGGCAATGCCTTTCTGTGATTCATAATGTGGTACTGTAATTTTGCAGCCAACGGGCTTGTGCTGCAGGGGGTTGTGCCTACTTGTCCCAAGAACAAAATATACATGAAAACTTGTTGCCCTTGACCCTAAACAATATGTCCCGGCATCGGGCTATAGGAATTCCACATCCCTGCAAATGTAATCACTTCACAAATCACAGAATGTGCTCTCGTATTGTTTCGATCTTCTGTCAATGTCTTGCTGTTATCCGATACCAACAATAATTTAATGAAAACTTGTCTGTTAGGAGATTGACATTAAGGCAGTACAGTCTCTGCTGCACACTGGGTTTCGATCTGTATATTTTTGAGTCCATATTCCAGTGATCTGAGTTGTCTAAATGGTCTGTGTTCGATAACCTTACCCTATTCATTGTGTTTGTGTGTCTGCCCCAAAAAAGTGGTCGGTTTTTGTCACTATTCTATGTACAGCAAAAAGGAAAGTATAGTTTGCTGCATCTGTGTTTTTTTGCCAGAGATTCATCGGTTCTTTACTGTCCTACATAACCTAATTCTTATACCCTGCTGAGGACATCTCCTCTTCTACGTGTAATATTTCAGAAACACTGGCTTTAAAGAAGTTCTCCTGGTTTATGTGGGGCATGTACAGTGTTGCAAGTGTATACATTTGGCAGATACTAGAATTGCTATAACCCTTTTGTGGTAGTATCTTTAGAGAAGTGTTGGAGAGACCATGAGAACCAACATTTTACAAGTTGAGTTCACCATTATCTACTTTCATCCTAAACTCTTCCTTAGCAGTGACTTTTTATAGGCATAGGAGGACTCTGGCTTGTGCCACTTGCATGTGTTTACTAAAAGTCAGACAGTGTGGTTTGTGGTCTGCCACAACAGTCAGGATCCCTAGCTATTACAAGCCCTGCTGCTGTCTTCATTGTCCTTCTCTGGTTCTGAGCCTGGAATTTATTTTGCTTTCTTCCTGCAAATTGTGCACCTCCACTTTGTTATTGTCTCAAATGAATGAGAAACAAAAGGGTTGTGTCCTCCCCTGGAAAGCAGGATTTCAATGGCATAGATGTTCAGTTATCGGGTGAAATGCACTCCACCTCTGGAAATCAGTTCTGGCGAGTTCACCAAATCATTGGTCTGTGTTTTGTAGTTGACTGCATCCATCGGTTGGGCCACTTCCATTTCTCTGATGAGTATGATGTAAAGAAATATTTTCTAAGTGCATTGGCACCGCGTCCTATGCGTGGGATCCAGGAGGATTGTAGGAGACTCTGGCTAGTTTCTAATGAAGTGCATTAGACTGTGGAGATCTTCCTCTCAATGCATCAGGGGACCTTACGAATCGACATGGAGTTGATTTTTGAATAAATAGGTCTGGGAGCTTCATGTGGGCTTGTAGTTCTCTCTTCTCTTCTAGCCTTTGGACAACTCTACAGAGCTTGTGCAGTAGGATTTGAGGTCTGATCTGATGAGACTCGCTCTATACTACTTTTCCTGCAGGGAAAGTTACATGTATAATCTTCTAGATTGCTATTGTGAATGCAATGTAGCTTGCATATTTTTCTCTTCTGAGGGGTCCTAAGAGTCTCTGCCCATTACCGACCTTAAGGTGAGAACTGCAGATTCCCTACATGGTCCTAGGGAGGTAAGGAGGATATTTAAAGTGTTTGCATTCCTTCCTGCTACTGAGGAAGCCTGTCTCAATTCACAGTGAATGTGATGCCACACATTTTGCGTAAGTGACGTTCCCCACATCCCCAGGCAGGTAGATGCATCATGGCGGTAGATCAATCCGCTCACAGACCATCTGTTCTCCAACTGTCATTCTCTGTGATACCCAGCTCACTGCCCCTAAGCAGTCAAACTTTTATTGAGGAGATGAGTAGTAGAGGTTGGGCCCTGTTATCATAGTCTTTTTGGTTCAGATAGGCACATTGAGTGAGTGTGAGAAAGTGCCAACCAACCAAAGGCCCCCTCCCCTCCATTGGATTGCATTGGGCCTACTCTGTCTGCACCCGGCTGCCCCTGTGCCGCTGAGGCTGTACCTACTGTACCTTCCCAACCCTGGGAGGCCCCTGAGTCTATACCCAGAACCTTAACTTCACCAGTCGAGTACTCACCTGGAAACCGATAACTCACTTTCCTGATATTGGATAACATTGACTGGTTTGACTTGAAAAATCTTCTAATTGTGAAGTTTTGAAACTCTAAAATATTCCTCTAAAATCCGCGGAGTAACGAAATCTGAGTTACTCACCTGGAATCAGGAGAGGAGCCAGTTCTGTACCTTTCAGCCCAGTACTGAACCACACAAGTGATTTAACCTATACTTACCGATAACTTGAATTTTCTCCCATAGGAAAACATTGACTGCTTTTCTCTGTAATTTCTTCTGTCGACTTTTGAAAATTGAAAATATTCTTTAAAAATCATACCGAATACTGAACCATAAATTCTTACCTGTCTTGGGTAGAGACCCCAGTACTGAACCTAGGAGTCCAGTCCTGAGTTACTAAAGTATCAAGAACCTACTTCACCTGTGACATGAATTTCCGTCCATAGGATAACATTGCTAGTTTTTCACTGAAAAGTTTGTCAACTTTTAAAATACCTTTTTATTCCTTAGAAATCATTGCCTTAACTAAAACGTTTTTACTAAACTGTTTTCAGCTTAGTTCCCGGGACTGAATGCAGGATCCAGTCCCAGAGTTACCAAAGTAATCTATAAAGTAATCAGCTGCATTTATGTAGAAAAACCCATTGAGCTCAATGTTAGATTGTGTTTAGAATTGTGTTGCCTATTGCATCTACTGTACCTACTGTGTTTACAACATTTATTGCATCTTTGCAAAGTATTTACCTGCTAGTACTCATATTAAGAAAAATACATTTTTATAACTGTTGGTTCTAAAAATAAAACTATATCTTTCGATATAAAAACAATTGGCTTAGAGTTCAGTTCTTGAGTGTGTGAAACCTTTTGCTGTCTGAGTGTATACAGCAAACTCTTTACACTGCCCACTGGTACAGCCTTACTGCTCGACCAAGCTACCACTTTTGAGAGTAAGGTCAGACCTGACTTTAACTTCTGATATATATATATATATATCTCTTCTCCCCTATTCTGGTCTCCGTGAGGTCTCGGAAGGGTTTCCGGCTGGCACAGCCTTGAGCCCTGCCCATCTGCTAACCCAATGGTAATCCTCCGGATGAAATTGCACAGACACCATCTGAGACCTGATACTGCAGACTAGTGTAGTCATTCCCCTACCCGGTGCCTAAGTCTCCAAAGGCGGCAATCCGCTTAATATTCATCAGCACTGTGCACTCCTTATCTCGCTGTCATCATAGGCAAGCCACCGATTTCAAAGGAGTGCATCCTTTCAGCAGTTCTGTACTCATTTCCAAGCTGCTAGCACCACCTCACACAGGAGCCGCCAGCCCCAACTCAGCAGCGACTATCGTGCCTTGAGAACCTGCCTTCCAATAAGGGGTTCACCAGTGTACTAGGGATGCTGTCATATGCCCTTGGGTGACAGGCTACATCATGGGCCCATGCTGCCGGATGCTGTCATATGCCCTTGGGTGACAGGCTACATCATGGGCCCATGCTGCCTATTCCACACTCTGAAAGGACGACGGGGGCAATTCCAGAAGGCTGTATAAACAAAAAAGGTGCCAAGCCATTCATGCTACTGCTTTTTGTCTCCTTCCTTTTCTGGAGTGAAAACCTCCCTCAATTCCACTTCACTAGGACTACTCCAATCACCAATTACTACACCGGAGCTTCCCTTACATGTACATATATTATGGAGCACAACACTGAGACCTTACATCTCACTTCATGCCCTGGCAGTCCACGGTCAACCAAAACACCTCACTTAGCACCCAGGGCACCTAATTAAAGTACATGTATACACTTAGCATAGTATTCATTGACCTTGGTAGCCTATAACTTCCTAAGAGGTCCAACACAATTCCCAACTACCAGAAATCAGTCCAGAGGAAATTATTTTCTCTGATGCCCAAAGCAAGAACAAGTCAGTCATCCAATATATCCACAAAATGAGATTTGATATAGATCCTTTTTGGACGTTTTGATGTACTAGTTGACTTGTGGACGTGTAATTTTCGGTCATTATGTCTAGAAATACTCCAGAATGTAACTTGGTTTAAAGAAACCAGTTCATACAAACTTTGTTGTGTGCTTCTTTTTCCTTTTGGCTCCCAGGAAACCCTGTTTTGTATAGTAATTTGAATGTTGTTCTGATCGATCTGGTCTGCAACCATTATGAATCGATAGCCACGGGTGACCTAAAACTCTTTGTACAGAACACAACCTTATAATTACTTACCGCTTTTGCTCCCTTAGCTGAGGAGACTTGTGCAGCTGATCTTGATTAGCTATGACATGCAACCCTACCTAGCTGAGGTGTACAACTTGTGCCATAGATTTATGCTGACCAGGTTCCGGTCGTACATTTTCCACCATCTAATTTGCTTCCCCACCATTAATACCTGGTCGCACGAGCCTGTGAAATGCCTGTGTGCCAATGATTTTATGCAGAGTACTATCCATATTCTATTTTTTTTGTAAATTTTATTCAGAATTTAGAAAACGTCTTAAGCCACTGTTAAAACAACTAGGTTTTGTGAAATGTCGACTATCTTTTATTTATCTGCAATCGCTTCTGAGTTTATATATATGCGCTGTGTTGTCACAGTTTTTATTGGCCGTAATAATATATAGAAAGCAGGTTTATTAATCTTACTGACCAGCAGGGTATGCTTTGGTCTGTTTTTATCTTGTGTTTTAATTACTTTTTTACTGATTTTTGACTTGATATTGTTATATTTTTGTAGCTTTAATGATTCACTATGTGATTTCGAATAAAGCTTATTTGATTGATTCAATGACTTGCGCGGTGGCCCTCTGTGACGTCCTTCCAAAGTATTTGCATCGACCAAAAGTATTCCATTATACTTTTTGGGGATTTCTGCATGTACAATGGCTGATTTGATTTTCCTAAGGAAATGTGCATTGTTTTTTTCCGTGTAACCTTTCCTCTGTTTATAATGTATTTTATAATCATTGGGGCAGAGTACTTAAGAAACCTGAACATTGGAAAAACTTTTAATACACGTGTCTTCTCTCGACTATACTGTTAAAAATCATTGGGTCTTCATTTTGTTTATTCTATTGTTAATCTAGAAATAACTACACACTTCAACAATGTTTACTGTTTTAGTTGCATCCGCGAGTTATGAAGTGCTTTTAGAACTGTACTGAGGGAGATCATTTATGGCCTTATTCTGTTTGAAGCAAAAAAGCTAGAAAAATGTATCTGTGTTATTCATTCATAAGTTTAGGATCAGATTTTTATTTAGGTGCAGGTGAATTTCGTAGCTCTTATTTCATTCACTACTGTACTAAGATAGTTAATACGTTTTACATTTTCTTTTCAATTAGAGCACTGCCAGGGAGAGAGCAAAACATGCAGGAGACTATTTCACTCTCTTAAGACACTTGCTTAATTATGCTTTCAATGCGAACATCAACGTTCCCAATGCAGAAGTTCTTCTAAATAATGAAATTGATTGGCTCAAAAGGATTAAGGTAAGCTACAAGGTGTTTAAAAATGGTATAGTAATGCTGCAATCATTTAAGCCACCTATTGGTCTAATATCTTTTTTTTGTAGGATGAGGTTAAAAGAACAGGTGACACGGGTGTTGAAGAAACCATTTTGGAAGGGCACCTTGGGGTAACCAAAGAGCTGTTGGCTTTCCAAACACCTGAAAAAAAATATCACATTGGCTGTGAAAAGGGAGGTGCCAATCTCATTAAAGTAAGTGTCAGTTCTTATAGTGGTTCGATGTTTGCTAATCTTGTACCAATTTACAAAAAGGTGAATGTTAAAATATGAAGCCCTCGACTCAGTATTGACTACTTGCAGAAATACTACTTACTAATTCCACGGAGGCTACAGTAATTGTACTGGGAGTGTTGTGCTTTCTTAGTGTTAAGGAGCAGCAAATATCTTTGCTTGCTCCAGTATAATCCACGTGGAATATCCTGTCTTTTTTATATGCTTTGTTGTAGAATACGCAGTTAGTCCATTTGTCAAAAAGCATTTTACTAGGATCTATACGCTTTGTTGTAGGGTACGTAGTTAGTCAGTTTCTGAAAAAGCAGTTTACTAGGATCTTGGAGCAAATTTACAGTTCTATTCTGACACACCATTGTTGAGCAAGTATCTCCTTAATGACCCCAGGACCCATCCATTCATTAAAAATGACCCTATAATTTATTTTCTAGACTGTACAGTGGCTCCAGTTATATAGACAGTTGCTCATCTTGATTCAGTAATTTACATTGTTGTTTATCCCTACACACACTTTTCTACACCGGTGCTTTGGAGTGCAGTCTTTTCATCTTATACTGAATTTTCTCGTGCTTTCTCCCACACTCAGTTTTCTGTCTTGCAGTTACATATGATTGTTTTGCTTAGTGTTATTTTCCTTTGTATACCATTAACGGACTATATGTATCATAAGTATTATAAATATTTTATTAGACATTGTCATAATACATTAGTAATCAAACTCCTTATACACCATGCTAGTATTTCGATTTGGAAGTGATGCTATATTGTATTATTCCAGAATAATCATCTTCATAGACAGTGATTTATCCATTGCTCACATTGTATTCAGTTAGTAGAGTCTGATATATCCAAATGCCCGCGCCATCATTATATGTAAATTCCAACTATATGCATATTTTATAAGATTTACCTTTCCATAAGCTCTCTAACCTCCCACCTGTTCTACCTCCTCTCTGTATGTGCTTTATACATAAGAGGTGTAACTCGGCCATTGGTCTCTGGCCACTCCACTCAGGACAGTCAGTTTTGGGATCCTGGTCCCACTTTTGGCCTTATATTTTAGCTCATTTTGCAAGACCTCATGGCCCTACTGTGTTGGTTTAGCTCATTTCATTAATTGAGTTCTGCTTTTTTTGCATTTGATTTATTTTCAGAATAACTGCTTGAACTATAGAGTGCCCTGGGCTATTCTTGCATGATTGTCTTCAGTGTCTGCAGTGTCTCGCACCTTGTCACCTGCACTATCAGCGTCTCATTGCCTTGGAGGCAGGTCTCATTTGGGGGTCACGTTTTATTTGGGGCCACAGCTGGGCAAAATTCTGTAGCACCTAGAGAAAACTGTGACCTTTGTAGAGAAAGGAAAATGGACATGTATTTACTCATTCCCTCCTCTGAGTTATGCTTATGTGAGCTAGAGGTGCATGGAATCTTGGCAAAATTATCAGAAAATCATTTTCTGTTGTATGTGAAAGATAAGGACTACTTGCTCCCAACTGACAACATCGGTGCACTTATAAATGTTATTACGTAAGGATTAGTATTAATTGTCATTCTTCTGCAAATCACCTAAGTTAAAACTATCATCATAATTGGGAATGCCTCAACAATTATAAATAAGATGAGTGAAACCCCCCAACTATGTTCATCCCACATACTTAACCTAATAGTCTAAACCCCTAGTTGTCTTGCGGCATCATACCATACACGTCTGGTTATTTACTTACATAAAACCTCTTGGTACCTGTAAGTCAGAAATCATTCAGATTTGTGTCCTGTTTGACAGATCCCTCCCATCAACAAATCTTTCTCCGTGCCTTAGCACCCCTCCTCCCCCGAAAGAATCCCCATATGCTTTTACATCTTTCTTCCCTTGAGAAGTCTGTGATAAATCAAGTAGGAGCTAAGGTGAATGGGTCTTCATTTGCAGCACTAATTGAAAGCAATGCTTATATTAGAAATATAAATAAGAGCAGGCCCTAGGACAGTTACTTTTCACTTTTGAATTCCATAAGCACTGAACTATACAAGTTCAGGCTGTATATGCATGCTGGAGAATTCAGCACAGAACGGAAAAATCCCCTTTTAAATAAAGTAACATGACCAGAACGGGTGGCACTTTCACTTATACAAACAGTGTTAACCTTTATGAAATGAATTGTTAATGGAAGCTTACATTTCCGGCCTAGCACTCTTATCCCACATGACCCACTCACTCTCTCTTTATCAAAAAATATACAAAGTGTGCCTGAGCATGACAAGGCAGCCCCCTGAGCAGTCTGGGAAACTGTTGTCCCTCAACTGAGTAGAGTATCTCCTCATTATTTTGGACCTAATCCCTTTTCCCCAACTGTAAACCACGTTAGCTGGAAAACTCCTGTACTGCTGGCGTTCAGAATTACCTCTGAATCTGTTATTTGGCCAGCACCTTGCAAAGAACGTCCCCAGTCCTACCTTCCTTGAGGTGTGGCAAGGTGTAGTGGTGTTCTTAAATGGTAAAGTCAAATTGTTGGATAGGCCTCATGTTGTGAATAATCTCTAAGTCTTTATCTCTACTCTCATAACTAGGATTGACACCTAGTCACACCATGCTGTACCCTGAGTGCCTCTCCCCACCTCTTAATTTTCAGAAGTTTGGTCTTCCTGTCTGCTTGACTAATGTTGGGCACTGCCCAGACATGCTGATGCTCTCTAGGTTCTGTCTCCCATTGCTTGTGATGGTGTAGATTCAGTTTGTTATTTTATAGCTATTTCTAAAGCGCAGCAATTACCCGAGGGTGTCCTGGCGCTAACCACTTTTCTCTGTAAAAATAAGATAGGAGGCAACGTTAAAGTGTAAAAAAACAGGTTTTCAGTCCCTTCCGAAAAGTGAGGAGGTCAGAATCCTTTCTCAGATATAGGGGAAGAGCATTCCAGGCCTATGCTGCGCACACCGTAAAGCTTCTCCCACCCCAAGAAGATTTTTTAATGGGCGGTACTATCACCAACTTGGCTTCACAGGAGTGAAGGGTTTTTCTAGGTACTTACCACTGCATTTGCCGTTTCAGGTAGTCTGGACCTATGCCATGTAGTGCCTTGTAGACGGTGCAGAGCGCTATAAAGTGCACCCGTTTCCTAACAGGCAACCAATGCAGTTTTTTGATTTCCTTATAAAAAGGGGAACATTTGGGAATGCCAGTGAGCAGCTTTGCTGCCGCGTTTTGCAGCAGTTGCAATTTATTCCAAAAACGTTCCTGTATGTTTAAATAAAGGCTGTTACAATAGCCAAGTCTGGACATAAGTGCAGTGACTACAGTCCGCTAGCTAACAACTTTCTTAATCATTATGATTGTAAAAAAGGTAGATGATGTTACTGCGTTGATCTAATCGCCAAAGTTAGTTTCACGTCAAATATGACTCCTAGGTTTTTTTTTTACTTCTCCTCCCAGCACTAGCTGCTTAATCTCCCATCTCTTGCTTCCGGCCTAATCCAGGACACTCCAGAGAAACTGTTGGTAGAACTTTTGACCCTGGCTCCCTAACATTCAAATTCCAGAATATGAACCCCTAAGGTCCTACTGCACTGCAATTTATTGCATTCTATGTTTTTCTCCATAGGATAACATTGTGCTTAATTGCAACAGCTGTATATTGCTTGTACTTACCTTGCTTATTGCTGAAACGTATTACATGCTTACCTGCAGCTTAATTTTGTGGTTCAAAATATATATAAAAAGGATTACTATTTTCCATAAATCGGTTTTGTCTACATTCTTGGGTTTGTGTTCCATTTATTGCCTCTGTGGGTACAGCAAAGGCGTAGCACTACCCTCTGATAAGCATAAATGCTTGCCCACACTACCACAAAATAAAGTGTTCGTATTATCTACTTTTGTCTCTGTAAACCAATAAGGGTATCTCTGAACTCTCTGTACAGTGTACTCCATTGTAGTACACAATATAGAGGGGTGGGATTCCTACATGGGTGGATCAGCGGTGGGGTCTACGACTTAGCGTTTGCTGAACCCTGGTAATAAAGTGACCACATGAGTGTAATCACAATTGTTATTAGTTAAATTGTATTTTGCAAATTGACATTTCTTTAAATGTTAAAATAATTGTGACGCCCTGGTTTGGTCCCTTTTTAGTACAAGTGTTTTAAAAATCCAAATCTTAACTAAGGTTAGGAAACCAATTATTGTTCGTTTTTTGTTTCCTCTCCAAAAATGTTCCAAATTAGCAAAAATAATGAGTATTAGAAATAACTCGGAAGAGCTGGTACACTTGGAGGAACTCAACCTCACACCTTACCTGTCTCTAAACATGAAACAGCTTAGAGGGATGTAAAAAACCTGTGAGCACAAGACTGGGTCAACCGCTACCAAATCCGAACTCCTGGAGCTTTTGGCAGAGTATGACAAAGAGCATCCAGAGAATGACTCTGATCTTGTAGAACAGGGGTCCCCAAACCGTTCCTGGAGGGCCGGATCCATGCCAGATTTTGTGCATATCCCCATTAAGATACATGTAGTTATTTTAAAAATCTGGCATGGATCCGAAGAGCTTCCTCTGGAAAGATTAGCTAGGAGGGCAACTATAGAAGCACAACTCCTAGCCATCCAGAAAAAGAGAAAAAAGCTGGGCCTAGGACTCATCTCTGTTGGCCGCACAATGATAAATAGGTAGAAAGTAGATGTGTACCCTAAAATCCCCAAAGGGATTGTCCCAAAATTCTTTAATGGTGATATCAAGTGGTTCATTGCTTTTGAGAAGGCCTGTCTTGGTAGGCAAGTCCACAGGAAGCTGCAGAGTGCTATCCTCCAGGAAATATTCTCAAAATGTGCAGGGATAGACTCCTGGCACTCACTTGAGAAAGAGGCTGAATCCTATGACTATATGAAGGGTATCCAAATTAAGGTATTTGGATTCACCACTGAGGAGTATGAGATTAGGTTCAGGTAGGCTCGAAAAACCCAGAGCCAGACCTGGGTAGATTTTAGTGGACTAATCCATGAAATCACTACGAGGTTGGCTAGCTGGTAGTAATGTGCATGACTTTAAAGGGCTTTATAATTTGATAATGAAGGAGCATCTTTTCAGTAATTGCTACTAGGAGAAGTTCTATTAATTCTTGGTAGACTAGGTCCACTTTCCCCTCAAGAGATGGGGAAGAAGGCAGACCTCTGGGTCAAGACCAGGGCAGACAAAACGAACACTGGTGGGAAACCAAAAGAAAGCGGCCAAAGAGAAACCCTAGGAAAAGAGGGTAACCCTAAAAAAATGATTGTCTTCAGGCCACCAAAAACCTGTTCTGGAGGGTGGGCCCAGAGTCTCTTCACAGCCATAGGATCTGTATCAGGGAAAGACCTGGGATCCCAAGAAGGCTTGGTGTCTAGCGGTTAGGGAGTCCATCCTAACTTTAGCCCATGACACCCCCCTAGCCGGACACCTTGGCAGAGCTTGTAGGCCACTTGGTCACCGAACTGGAAACTCTGGCTGTGAAAAATAAGAACAATTCCTCTAGTCCACCTGCAGTAAATGCAGTGGCCAATCTCCAGATGGAATCTCAGGAGAGCACTGGTAATGCCAAGGAGCTCACTGAAGCGATTCTAGTAGGGGATGTGAACATAGCCACGTTAGCTGTCTGGCCCACTAACAAATGCAGACAAAATCCTGTTAGTAATGTGGTGAGGGTGGAAGTCTTGAGACACTGGTGCCACTATCACCATGGTGCCTGAGAAGCTAGTGTCCTCTGAACGGTATCGGCCTGGAAGGACCTATCCAGTCACCAATGTGATAAAAACTCACCCATGGCAAAAATGTCCTTTGTCTATGGAGGATTTGCTGGAAAGGAAGAGGTAAGTCTCTTCATACATACTAGTCAACTGTTTGTTTGGCAACAATTTGGAGTCCTCAGCCTGGGCTGAGGCTGAACTGACAATCCATGTACAGTGCTTGGAATCCTACACTGGATGTGCATAAAATCCAGAGTGCAGAGCCCAGAGCAAGAAAGAGGTGCTGGAGTCTGGAATAGAGATCCAACTCTCCAAGAGAAAAGGCAGTAAGACTGGGGATCCAGTTTCAAATCAGCCACTAGACCCTTATCCTCGGAGTAGAAGAGTCAGCCCCAGGGAACTGGGCCTCAGGAATTAGAGCCTTACCAGGCTGAGCTTTTGTGCCCAGGGGGACCATTTAGGGCTCTAGAGCTGTGCCAGGGACATAAAGGCTGTGCCACTCTTGAAAACATGTGACACCAGGTAGTTGCACAGGAAGAAGGTGATGTCAGTGGTTGCCACAGGACCTATTGGGAGATGGGAATACTTTACACTAAATAAATAACACTGAGGCCAGAGTCCCCGAACCTGGTGCCACTAGGAGAGTAGTAGTGCCTCAGGCAGATAGGGAGTTTGTCCTAACTTTAGCCCATGACACCCCCCTAGCTGGACACCTTGGCAAGACCAAAACTTGGAGCAGGCTTGTCAGCCACTTTTACTGGCCAGGGATGCACCAAAAGGTGAAAGTTTTGTAACTCCTGTCCCACCTTTCAAGCCTGTGGCAAGACAGGTGGGCACCCAAAGGCCCCCCCTTAATCCCACTCGCAGTGGTTGGGGTTCGCTTTGACAGTAGGGATTGACATTGTTGGTCCCCTTGACCCTCTTACAACATCAGGAAACCAGTATATTCTGGTGGTAGTGGATCATGCCACCAGGTAACCTAAGGCTATACCCCATAGTACCACCACTGCCCCTGCCGTGGCTAGTGCCTGCATTGGTAACTATAACTGAGTGGGCTACCCTAGGGATGTGGTGTCAGACTGAGGTACAAGCCTTATGTCTGGCTACCTGAAAACACAAGTGGAGTGAACTCCTGGTCCCCTACTCCCTACCACCCACAGTATAATGACCTTTTTGAAAGATTCAACAAGGTCATGAAAGGCATGATCCCCTTACTTCCAAGCCAGATTTTCGCCTACAGGGTAGTGCCACAGAAGAAAGTGGGGTTCTTGCCATTTGAACTTCTGTAAGGTCATCCTGTCAGGTGACCATTGTGCATTGTGAAGGAGGGGTAGGAGGAACCTCTTGTTGAACCAAAGCAAGATATAGTGGACCATGTGCTAGGCCTACGCTCCAGCATGGCTGAAAACATGGAGAAAGCAAGTAAAAAACTTGAGGCCAGCCAAGAGCTCCAGAAAGCAATGGTATGACCAAAAGGCTGCTATGGTTGAGGTCCAACCAGGGTAGAAGGTGTGGTGTAGGAGGCTGGCTTAGTATATGGTCCACGCTTATAAAAGTGGTGCACCTTTCACTAATCCAGGTAAACCTTATGGTGATTTTAGTGGACTTTGATAACAATAGAAAGCTCTCAAAATGGTAGCTGTGGAGAGCAGCCCACAGGCTTTTCTTGGAGTGTTAAGCAACTTGTTTTATCAGTTTAATCTATAGTGTAAGTTAAATGAAAAAGAGTCACACAGTGTATATAGAAAAATATTTCTATCTATTACACAACACACTCTAACACATTGGTATATCTCCTACCCGGAAATCTCAATACAATACACTAGAATACTTCAAATACAATCAGGTAAGAAGCACAAAATACAGTGGTCCTCAGGGGGACACCAAACCATATAGTAACAAGCATTTGCAATGCAATAGGTCTCGCATTTGCAATAGTTGGAGCTATTGGCATTGTAAATGACAATGCCTTTTATTCATTAGTTTTGAAAACCTACAAGCCATGCATAAACATGCACTTTGTACGTATAGTCCTTGCTTACGAGAAGCAAGGCTGTCAGTAAAAGAGACTGCCAGCTTTGCTTCTCATAAGCAAGGACTACAATTACAAAGTGCTTGTTTACGCACAGCTTGCAGGTTTTCAAACGCTTTTAATAAAAGGCATTGCCATTTACAATGCCAATAGCTCAAACTCTCGCAAATGCAAGACCTATTGCATTGCAAATGCTTGTTTTAATGAACTGTGCAACTACAGATTTGACTCTAGTGAGTCCCCGCCTGTGGTGGAGCAGAGTACTGTGAGCCACAGCATCCCAACGCTAGCCGTGCCAGGGGAAGGCCAGATTCCGACAGACTGGTATCCCTGAGACAACATAGAAGGAACAGTTACACAGGTTCTGGAAGCCACCCGAGCCCTGTGAGCCACGGATTTCTCAAGTCACCAGAGCCTGTGGCTGGGCAGAGAAAAGCAGTGAGCCATGGTGGCACAGAGCTACCTTAGACCGTGGCAGGGCATCCTGTTAAGATGAAGTTTCGTGCAGCTCTGTCTTTAATGCACCAAAATGATTACAAACACAAAATTGTTTTTTTTCCCCAAGGACTTGCGAGTTTAATAGGCACCAGAGAGGCACCAGTGCCACCGCATTCACACTTATAAACATTTGCATAGCTCCCACGCGGTTGTCTCTTGAGAGGCGCTGTATCAGCTGTGCGTTTTCCTGCAGACCCTGGCCAGTATGCACTAGCTGTAGTGCAGTGTGAGGGCAGCAGCAGCCCAGACCCCTCTGCGGAGGACGCCCCCTGACCAGCGGTGCGGGGCTAACAGAATGCGGGTGGGATATTAAGCCGGCCTTTGATTAGTAATTACAGTTATATGGGAATCCCAGCATATGACATGATGATCCACATTTGTAAAGTGGCACAATCACCCGTAAGGGTCTCTAGGCGCTGGGGGCCGTTGGGAAGATTAAGCAAGCTATTGCCCAGAGTCATGATGGTAATTTGGAAACGTTACTATTGATGCCAAGCCCCTCCAGAGATCAGCCTCAGCCCGCTTTGAGAAGGTTGCAAAAGTCCCTCTGAAGGCCCCTCGAAGGGATTCCTCAGATCTTGCGGTTGTCGAAGTGCACATAAATCTGAAAGGCGCTGCTTCTGAGCGCTCCATAAAATCATAGCTCCCCGCCCCTTCCTCCGGGAGAGCCCCCTCTCCTGACAATTCACCCACTCCCCGCCTCGTGTTCATTTCTAGGCAGATGCATTCAGGGGCCGGCGGCTCTCAATGGGGCTGTGTGGCAGCCACCCCTAATTGGCGTTAAAGCACTCAGTACTTGGGAGCATATGCGAGGAGGGGCCTCCCAAGTCCCATCGAGCAGCGCACCCACCCGCAGGACCCTCAATCCGTATGGGAAAGGCAGAGCAGAAGCTGAAAGTGTCAGGGTGTGAGGGAGCGGGAACTGGTACGGACCGAGGGACATTACCCCTTGCATTCCGCAGGTGTGGGAGCAGGAAGGGGGTTAATGGAGACCTGCCTTCTACAGGCAGAGAAATCTCGCTATAAGCCCCACAGGCCAGGCCACGAGGAAGGGCCAGTTGTTCTGCACTCTGGCTTTGCAGTACAAATGGGAAATGGTTGGGGGGATGTGCACCCCATGGGGGGCATCGATGGAAGGACATTACCCCTGCATTCCACAGACGGGGCCCATAAAGGGGGGTTCATGCACAGGTTCCCTCTACAGGCAGAGACATCGTGCTATAAGCCCCACAGGCCAGGCCAAGAGGAAGGGGCAGTGGCTCTGCACTCTGCAGTACAAATAGGAATGGGTGGATGCGCACCCCATGGGGGTCCTCGATGGAGGGACAGTGGTTTGGCTCCCCTCAGGCAAAGAGCCCGGAGGGGATCTTGGCGATCTGCACTGTACAGGCAGGGCCTAGAATGAGGGCTGTGGTATTCGGACTGAGCGCCACACAGGCAAAGCCCCAGAGAGGGTGCTTCAAGGCTTTGCGCCCGCATGCAGGGACCCAATGGGGTTTGAGGGGGCTCAATACCTCAGAGAAGAGTTCTGCTTGAATCTCACAGGAAGGGCCATGAGAGGCTGGGAGAGAGTCCCAGAGGATAAAGGCGGTGGTCTCACCCGGCATAAAGAGGCCACTAAACAGGGTGCATCCAGCTCAGAGAGCCTGCAGTGAAGTCTGCTCAACAGGTGAATCCAAGGAAGACAGTATCTCGCACAGCTGAGGCAATCTTTTTTCCTTCTAAAACAGTCTATAAATGGTAACGTTTGTCTAAGGCTATAAGAGTAAATGCATTTGCCATTCAGGCCAGAGTGAGCGTTGGAACTTCAGACTGAGGTGAGCTGGGGCAGAGCAGAAAGTGACTCTCTCTCGAAGAAGAAGAAGAAACCTAGGTTGGGATCCCGGCTCCCCACTTAATCAGCTTGTGTGATTCTTGGCCTATCACGCCTCCTTGTATACAGCAACATTCGCAGCTCTTTAAAATGTAAATATTCTTATCTAGCTAATTGAAAGCTTAGTGCGCATCAAACAAAGTTGGTAGACACTACTGAGAAACGCTGCAAGCAAATGCCGACCACAACAAGCAACGTACCTTTCTTGGATTGAGTGTTTCCGGTCCCTCTGCATGGGCGAGACACAGGAAGCCAGGCTGGACTGCCCGGGACTGCCTGCTTGAGGGCGGGGCCACCAGCACAGACAGGAAGCGGACATGAGCCTACCCGCTCTCATGTGAAGGGAAGGGAGCTAGCCGCCTACGAATCCAGTGCAGCGCCACTACCGCGGGACAGGACGAAAGGAGTATGACAGACCCGGTGAGTGGCACATTGACGGCTAGACTGATAGACGGAAGTCATTAGGCGCGGTCATTAGGGCCCAGGAGAGTCTGAACACGTGATGCGAGCCCGCCAGCTGAAACGCGTCCTCGAGGTGAAATCGCCGAGGTTATGCGCGTAACCACCCCCTCTCAGCTATTCCCAGGAAACCCACAACAATAGGTCTTTAGCTGGAGCAGCGCTATGCGCTGCTAACACCAGCGAGACCTAAAAAGCACCAATCACATTAGTTCACAACAGCTGAACGGAAGCGCACAGGAGAGTGTGCACAAGGCCAGCAGAAGCGGCAGTGAGGCGGCTTTTTACATACCTTGTTGATTTTAAATAATTCCATAACATGAGAGCCCACCGTGGTTAAATAAAAATCACCAATCACATTAGTTCACAACAGCTGAACGGAAGCGCACAGGAGAGTGTGCACAAGGCCAGCAGAAGCGGCAGTGAGGCGGCTTTTTACATAACTTGTTGATTTTAAATAATTCCATAACATGAGAGCCCACCGTGGTTAAATAAAAATCACCAATCACATTAGTTCACAACAGCTGAACGGAAGCGCACAGGAGAGTGTGCACAGGGCCAGCAGAAGCGGCAGTGAGGCTTTTTTTACATAACTTTTTGATTTTAATTAATTCCATAACATGAGAGCTATCGTAGAAATTATATATTGTAAGCCGTTCTTTTAACCGTAATGGTGTCAGCGACAAGAAGGGTTACGAAGTTTGAGACGTGGTAATGCTTTGGAATTTAAAAGCAACCATAGTCCCAGTGAGGCGGCTTTTAACGTACCTTTGCGACGTTTAACACCGTGGTTAAATAAAAATCACCAAGCACATTAGTTAACAACATCTGAACTGAAGCGCACAGGAGAGTCTGCACACGGCCAGCAGAAGCGCGTGCCACTTGCCTAAAATAATTAGAGACGCGGAAGTCATTAGGCGCGATCACAACAACAGATCTGCAGCGCCCTGGAGAGTTAAGCGCGTGAAACTTGCCTAAAAAAAATGCGAGGCACGGAAGTCATTAGGCGCGATCACAACAACAGATCTGCAGCGCAGATCTGCAGCGCCCTGGAGAGTCAAGCGCGTGCCACTTGCCTGCAAAAAAAAAGCGCGTGCAACTTGCCTAAAAAAAAACGAGACAAGGAAGTCATTAGGCGCGATCGCAAAAACAGATATGCAGCGCCCTGGAGAGTCTGCACACGTGATGCAAGCCCGACTGCAGAAGCGCGTCCTCGAGATGAAATCCCCGAGGTGAAGCGCGTAACCACCCCCTGGGCCCCATTCCCGGCAAACCCACAACAATAGGTCTTTCGCTGGAGCAGCGTTTCGCGCTGCTAACACCAGCGAGACCTAAAAAAGGGGAATATGAACTGCAGGAGAGGATGGGACTTGGACCAGAAGACCCAGAGGAGCAGGGGGCACAAGGAATCATCCAAGTAAAGTACCCAGGAACCCCACGGAGTATGTGTGCAGAGAGGGAACACATCCGCGTGCCCAGTAGCAGTCAATGGAGAAGTTGTGGTGTAGTATCTGAAAGAAACAGGTTAGTATTAGATTCCTTACCTTAGAATATCCCCAGGCGTCAGTCTGGATCCGGAAACTTTTGCATAGCAGTACCCCTGCCCGTCGGTAGGCGTCGTCTGCAGGCGTCCCCTGCGGCTCCGCGTCCGTCGTTGGCGTCGTGCGCCGTGATGACGTCGCTGGAGTATATAGCCGCCGCCGCGCGCTGACGTCAGTTCTTCTTTTTTCCGCGCCAGTTAGCGCAGATCCGAGAAGAGCAGTACTCCGGTGTTTTGACCAAAGTTGTTGAATCCTTGATAATCATCTACGGTGCCGGTAGGATGCCTGGTTTTAAGAACTGTGATGACTGCGACCGCACGATGTCGGTCACGGACCATCACCGACTCTGCCTCCGGTGCTTGGGCCTCGACCACGACGTGGACGCCTGTGTCGATTGCCGGGCCTTGACGAGTAAAGCTAGGCGGGAGCGGTCCCGCAAGCTACTCGAGCTCCGGGTGTCGGCCCCGCGTCGAGAGAGGTCCCGTTCCGGCCGGAGGTCAAGGGAGCGGTCGAGGGAGCGGTCGCGGAGCCGTCACGAACGCTCCGGAAATCGTCACCATTCCTCTTGTTCCTCAGGTAGGAAGCATAAGAAGTCGGGGCGTCGTCATCGTACCCCCGACTCCCCCAGACGCTCGCGCGATGCGGCCGGGGGTTCGGGTGCCCGCGGCTCCGCGTGAGCCGCCGGCGCGGCCTGCTCTATACCCTACGGTCCCTGGGCAAGGCGCGACGCCAGAGGAGAGAGAGGAGTTCCTCATGGCCATGAGGAAGCTGTCTCCTCCGATGGGGCCTTCGGCGCCTTCGGGCCCAGTGCCCCCGTCCGAGGGCCCTAGCGGGTCGGGTGCTCCTGCCTCGAGGCCGCCGGGTGCTCCGGCCCCGGCGCCGCCGACGGCTCCGGTCCCGGCACCGCAGGGGCCTTCAGGTTCGACGCCGGCTGGCCAGCCGACCTCTCCGGCGCCGATTCCATCGGGGTTGCCCCCGACGCCGTCCCCGCGCGGCGCCGGTTCTCCGGCGGCGCCGTCCCCATACCCTCTCCGGTCCCGGAGTCGGACCGGCGTCGCCTGATGCCGAGCCAGACGCCGATGGGGCCTGTGAACCCCGAGGAGCCGGTCTACTTTGTTGATCCCGATTATGATGAGGATGTAGATTACGGAGAGGATTGGGAGGGGTCTGAGGACCCTCTGACGCTTGAGTGTCAGTACAATGTGGACTGGGCAGGTGACTTGGGTGACGCCGGTGGTCTAGACTAATCCCCTAACCCTGGCTTTGTCTCGCCTCCTACCGTGGCTTCGGAGGAGGGGGCAGCCTATTCAGTGGTGTTGATGAGGGCTGCCAAGTCCTTACACCTTGAGCTCCCCGTCACGGCCGTGAGGACTAACATCCTCACTGAGGTCCTCAAACCGCAGTCATGCCCACAGGAGCCACTGCTGCCGTTCAGCGAGGCCTTGTCTGACGTTCTTTTGGGCACGTGGTCCAGGCCCGCTTCAGGTTCGCCTGTTGATAGGAACGTGGCAAGACGCCACCGTCCGTGTTCGGATGACCCCAAGTTCCTGTCCACCCATCCCACCCCTGAGAGTCTGGTGATCCAGGCCTCGACTTCCCAGACCGCATTCCCGTCTGCCCCGCCCGACAGGGAATCTAAGAGGTACGACCAGTATGGAAAAAAGGTCTTCAAGTCCCTGAGTCTGCAATGCCCGCCGGAGGTACGGGCAAAGCTCGGCAAAGCTATGATTGAAGGCCGAGATGCAGCGAAATACTCCATCAGGTGTGGTCTAGATACGACCGACTCGCTGGGCAGAGCGATGTCCACGGCGGTGGCGATTCGTCGCCACGCCTGGCTGAGATCCGCCAACTTTTCGGCAGATGTCCAGAATGCTTTGATGGACATGCCGTTTGATGGCAGTCGCCTGTTTGGCGATAAAGCGGACCACGCGCTGGAGCGCTTCAAGGACTCCAGGGTCAATGCCAAGTCCTTGGGTCTCTCGACCCAGCGCCAGCAAACGGGTTCGTTTCGCTCCTTTCGTGGCCAAGGAAGGGGCGGTCCCACACGTGCTGCCAGCCACGCGCCACAACAAACTTATCAACGCGGTGGCAGCCGTGGAAACCGCCGTGGAGACGGTCGGGGACAACGGCGAGGTCAGACCACACCTCCCCCAGCAGCATCCGCCACAAAATCCTCCTAGTCCGTGCTTTCAGGCCCATGTGACGCCGGTGGGTGGCAGGGTTCGCCATCACCACTCCCACTGGCGCACAATCACATCGGACAGGTGGGTGCTGCAGATCGTCCGAAGGGGCTACTCCCTCCCCTTCGAGACCAGTCCTCCAGCCATGCCACCGCAGAACCACCGTGTATCGGGGGACCACTTGACACTTCTGCAGGAGGAAGTTACGGCCCTCTTGGCCAAGGGGGCCATCGAGCGCGTTCCTGGGCCAGAAGTAGGGCGTGGTTGCTATTCCCACTACTTTCAGGTACCAAAGAAGGACAAAGGGGGCCTACGTCCTATCTTGGATCTACGGAACGTCAACGGCTTCCTCCGGAAGGAGAAGTTCAAGATGTTGACTTTGGCTCAGGTTTTGGCTGCTCTAGACCCGCAAGACTGGATGGTAGCGTTGGACTTGCAGGATGCGTATTTTCACATCCCCGTCCTGCCGGCCCACCGGCGTTACCTGCGGTTCACGGTAGGCCACGAGCACTTTCAGTTTATCGTGCTCCCCTTCGGCCTTACCAGCGCCCCACGGGTGTTCACAAAGGTGATGGCGGTGGTCGCAGCCCATCTGCGCAGGTTAGGGGTTTCGGTCTTCCCCTACCTGGACGACTGGTTGTTGAAGGCGGGCTCGCCCCAGACAGTCGTCCACCACCTTCAAATGACGGCAGACCTCCTGCACGAGCTGGGGTTTTCCATCAATGTGCCAAAATCACACCTGTGTCCCTCTCAAAAGCTCCTTTTCATCGGAGCGGTTCTCGACTCGGCGCAGTTTCGGGTTTATCCTCCGGAACGGCGAGTCTAGGATATACAGGCTTTGATTCCCATCTTTCAGCCGTTATCCTGGGTTTCGGTCAGGTTGACGCTGCGGCTGCTGGGGCTGATGGCTTCCTGCATCCTTCTGGTGCATCACGCCCGGTGGCGGATGCGGGCTCTGCAGTGGGACCTGAAGTTTCAGTGGGCCCAGCATCAGGGCAATTTGTCCGACCATGTCTTGATCTCGGAGGGCACTGCGAGACAACTGCAGTGGTGGCTTACGGACCGCGATTGGGTCAGAGACAGATCCCTCTCCCTTCCCCAACCAGAGCACGTTGTTGTGACGGACGCGTCCCTCCAGGGCTGGGGAGGCCACTTGGGAGAGGCAGAGATCAGAGGCATCTGGTCTCCGGCGGAGTCCTGGCTCCATATAAACCTGTTGGAGCTACGGGCGATTCGTCTAGCACTGAAGGCATTCCTCCCCTTTGTCAGCGGGAGTGTAGTGCAGGTGTTCACGGACAACACCACCGCCATGTGGTACTGCAACAAACAGGGCGGGGTGGGGTCGTGGACCCTTTGCCAAGAGGCTCTGCGCCTCTGGCAATGGCTGGAACATCAGGGCGTGACTCTGGTGGGTCAACACCTGGCAGGTTCTCTGAACGCCAGGGCGGACAAACTCAGCCGTCGGTGCTCGATGGATCACGAATGGCGTCTGAACTCGGACGTGGCACAAGGCCTCTTTCTGCAATGGGGAGAGCCTTGGTTAGATCTATTCGCCACAGAAGAGAACGCGCAATGTCATCAGTTCTGCGCGTTGGAGTTTCCAAGACGGCGCTCGCACGGCGACGCCTTTCGGCGCGAGTGGAGTTGCGGTCTGTTATACGCCTTTGCGCCTATACCACTTCTGCCCAGAGTGCTGAAAAAGATCAGGCGCGACCGGGCCCAAGTCATCCTTGTGGCTCCGGACTGGGCTCGAAGGTACTGGTATCCCGAGCTACTCAGCATGTCAGTCGGTCCCCCGATCCGCCTGCCCCTTCAGGAGGACCTTCTGTCGCAGCAGCAGGGGACGGTCCTCCACCCGAACCTGTCCAGCCTCCACCTCCATGCGTGGAGATTGAGCGGCGACAGTTGAGGCCATTTGACTTGCCTCCTGAAGTCTGTGATGTGATTCTGGCTGCCAGGCGTCCCTCCACAAAGTCGGTATACGCCTGCCGGTGGAACAGATTTGTGGCATGGTGCACAGCAAAGGCTGTGGACCCTCTTTCTGCCCCTCTTTCCGAGGTTCTCCTCTTTCTTCTCTCTCTTGCCCAGCAGGGCTCTGCTCTGGGCACTATCAAGGGCTACCTTTCTGCCCTTTCGGCCTTTCTGAGGCTGCCTGATCAACCTTCTTTGTTCAAGTCCCCTATTGTAACAAGGTTCTTGAAGGGCATCACACACATGTATCCACCTGTTTCGTTTGTGATGCCTCAGTGGGACTTGAACCTGGTTCTAACCTTTTTGATGTGTGCTCCCTTTAAGCCACTTCATTCCTGTCCTCTCCGTCTCCTGACTTTAAAGACGGCCTTCCTGGTTGCCATCACCTCTGCCAGGAGAGTGAGTGAGCTCCAGGCTCTTTCTGTCAAACCTCCTTTCATGTCCATTCATCCAGACAAGGTGGTTCTGAGAACTAGACCTTCTTTCCTGCCCAAAGTAGTCTCTGTTTTTCACATCGGGCAGTCCATCACCTTACCCTCCTTCTTCCCGCGTCCGCATCCTTCAAAGGATGAAGAGCGGCTCCATCGTCTGGACCCAAAACGTGCGCTTTCTTTTTATATGGATCGCACACGCCAGTTCCGGGTGGATGACCAACTGTTTGTTGGCTACGTGGGTGCGAAGAAGGGACGGGCGGTGCATAAACGGACCATCTCTCGGTGGGTCGTTCTGTGCATCAAAGCGTGCTTCTCCTTGGCTAGAAAGGAGCCTCCAGTTGGGCTGAGGGCCCATTCCACTCGGGCCACGGCGGCTACTACTGCCCTGGGTCGGGGAGTCCCCTTGCAGGACATTTGTCAGGCGGCTACGAGGGCCTCGCTGCACACATTTGCGAGGCACTACTGCCTGGACAGTCAAATCCGGAGGGATGCCTTCTTTGGCCGTTCTGTCCTCCAGGAGTTTCTGGTGTAAGCTTGTATTGGTTTGCAGTCCCACCACCGGGGTTGGTATTGCTGGGGTATCTATTCTAAGGTAAGGAATCTAATACTAACCTGTTTCTTTCAGATGACGATATATCTGTAAGAAACAGTAGTTAGTATTAGATTCCTTACTGCCCCACCCATCATCCCCGTTCTGCGAACTGATTCATAGGGTTAAGGACATCCCTTTCAGGGCCCTAGTTTCAAATGGCACCAGTGTTGGTTCTTACATGGCTCTGCGTGTTCTGGCGCGGAAAAGCTGTGTACAAAGAACTGACGTCAGCGAGCGGAGGCGGCGTCTATATACTCCAGCGACGTCATCACGACGCCAACGACGGACGCGGATCCGCAGGGGACGCCTGCAGACGACGCCTACCGACGCGCAGGGGTACTGCTACGAAAAAGTTTCCGGATCCAGACTGACGCCTGGGGATATTCTAAGGTAAGGAATCTAATACTAACTACTGTTTCTTACAGATATATCGTTACCGAAGGTAAGTAACTTGTTCTTTACAGAAGGACCCTTCCCTGAGGACCCTGAAGAATTCTCTCGGAGGACAGAAAGTTGGAGATCCACCCAACCTGTGGATGCCCTGGGAACCAGCCTACCAACACCAGGGGAGGCCAGGTGCATAGGGGTGAGGAGATGTTGGACTCCTCCGTAGATGACAATGTGAGAGTTAGAAGAAAGTGCTTCTGGAAAAGTTCAGCATGGAGTCCGGTGGAATCCAAGAGCGAAGAACCGACAAGCGGAGTCTGTGCCACTCTGAAGTGACCAGGAGGCACAAAGACACAATGCCCACTGTTGACAGGAGGTTCTGAGGAGTCGACGTGACCATGCTGCGGCAGTTGCAAGGACCAGGCGATGCTGAGGAAGACCAGGAGCCGGGCACGGGCTGTCCCATGTCTGAGGTCAGTGACTAGGTGGTTGGTATCTGGCGGGAGCACCAACAAGCCTTGGAAACCCCAACTGGCATGAAAGACAAAAAAGGAGCAACGTTGGGACCACAAGGTCCAAGGGACTCCCCAGCATGCAGGAGGGAGAGAGCAGGCCCCAAGCAAGCAGGGGAGCCCACTGAAGCAGTAGACGACCCTCAGGAGGACTCGCAGGCTAAAGACATAGGAGATACTAGAGGTTGCCAAGCAGCTCACCAAAGATGAAAGCTTACGGTGCAGAGGATGCAGTGAGGATGCTGATCTTGGAGGGAAGAGATGCTGGAGGTTCTTATGACCCGAAGATCTCTGGAGTGCTGAGCCAACAAGCCTTGGCAATGGCAAGTCGATGCAATGCACAGGGGTTCGATCCCAGCAATTCCGACACGGGATACAGGCCTCAAAATTGGAAAGAGGACAGGTCAGGCCTCGAGGGAGTTCCACAACCACCACCTGTGTTGCTGAGCCTAGGGAAGTCCGTAGGGCTACAGTAGCAGCAGACCTGTCAGCTTTGTTGCGGTGCCTTCAGATGCAGGGAAGTGACTCCTTCACTCCAAGGGAGATTACTTCGGGTGTCCTTGATGGCCACAGGTCTGTTGAAGAACCTAGAAGAAGCCCAGACACAGACGACGGCGAAGAAGACTACAAGAACAGCGAAACCAAGAGCAACAGGGGTCCTCTTTGGTGCAGTCTTGGTTCCAGACCAAGTCCAAGTGTCCAGATGGTCGAAGAGCGGTGTAGTTTCAGGCTCGAGTCTTATCCACGACGAATCTGAGGACCCAGCCACAGGTAAGCCCTTAACTACCCTAAGGGCAGGGTTGGAACTCAGGGGTCCCTCCCAGAGGAGGGACTAGATGGAGGTGAGGCTACTCCCATGTCCTTTGTCCAGTTCTGTGCCAGAGTGGTAGCCAAGGGATCCCTGAACTGGTTCGATCTGGAGCATGCACCAAAATGTGCCCTTCAAAGCAGTCTGATGGCACTGGTAAGCTCCCCCATCCCAGCCAATACACTAAATCCTATCTGAGAGGTGGTCACACCTCCCTGTGAGAGGAAACTGATTGTTCTCTCTTCCCCTGCTCAAGCTGAGCAACAGGAGGACAGAATCGGGTCTGTGGTTCTCATCAACACTAGTTTGCTTGCAGACCCTGAAAGGCTGTTACCGGTGGTGCAAGGGGGTACCCCCAGGGAGACCTCCAGTTAATGGTATCATACTTCCAACACTTGAATCGGTGTTGAGGTATGATTCCAACATATTTGTTAACAAATATGACCGGGTTCACTGCAGCATATATATGGTCCCACTGCACAAAAAAGGCTCAAGAGAAGACCCTGCGAACTACAGGCCGATTAGCCTGATTGATTGTTCGCAAAAAGTAGCGGGCATGGTCCTCCTAACCAGAGTACAGCAGTGGGCAGATGAAAACAGGATACTCTCGGATCTCCAGGCAGGGTTCCGAACTGGTACAGGAACAATTGAACAATCGTTAAGGCTACTTATGATTCACTGGAAGGTCGTCACGATTGGGAAGGGCACTTTATATCTTGCCTTCATCGACCTCCGGACGGCCTTCGATTTGGTCCCCAGAAATAATTTATGGAAGGTTCTATGTGATCTTGGCTTGCCACCTTACCTGCTTCACTTGATCATGAAGTTCCACGAAAAAAACTATGCCCAAATTCGCTGGGGTCCGAATGGTCAAAAGACCTCAAGAATAGAGGTGTGCGGCAAGGGTGCGTACTTGCCCCAACACTCTTCTCGCTCTATGTTAATGGGGTGGTGGACCACTTGACCAGGATACCAGCAGATGCACCTCGCTTGGCAGGTCGTTTAATCCCCACTCTGCTTTTTGCGGACGATACTTTGCTTCTGTCAAAATCCCCAATGGGCCTCCAACAGCTTCTCTCTGGTTTTGATGACTTTTGTAAGCAAAGAGGACTGTGTATAAACACAGACAAAACAAAGTATCTTATCTTGAATCCCCCAAAGAAACTTGGCCCTCCACCAACACTGGGCTCCGTTGCACTGGATAGGACCAAGACTTTCGTTTATCTGGGTATCCGGCTGGTGGACTCCATGAAATGGGATTATCATTTGACCAAAATGCTGCTAAATTTGAAAAGAGTAACTGGGACCCTGCTGAAAGAGCAGAGAGCTGCCTCTACTAAACCTATAGCAGCAGTATTGGACATCTACTCGGCCAGAGGAGTAAGCGCCGCTCTGTATGGGGCGGAACTTTGGGGAATGTCAAATACGAAAGAGCTTACTCGAGCTGAGAACACCTTCTTGAGAAGCTTGATGTCCCTCGGTTCCTCGGTCCCCATTTTGCCACTGCAATTGGACATGGGCTGTCGGGCAATTGAAGATCAAGCAAAGTTACGCCCATTGCTTCTGTGGGCCCGCATCTGGAGAGTTCCTGAGCTCGCAAGTTATGCGGATGGCCTGCGGGAGATAATCAGATCGACAGGTTGGGCAAA
Source organism: Lissotriton vulgaris (assembly GCF_964263255.1). Lineage (NCBI taxonomy): Eukaryota > Metazoa > Chordata > Amphibia > Caudata > Salamandridae > Lissotriton > Lissotriton vulgaris. The sequence goes on along the minus strand of NC_141696.1, from coordinate 359,108,508 downwards.
AATAAAGTGGCTAACGGACATCAAAGCACTACTTACCAATCTGGGGCTGGAAGAAGCATGGTACCAACAGTCAGCCCCGCCCAAATCAACGTTAAAACAGCTTTATTGGAATTGGGTGGCAAATAGAAGAAATTCTTCTGCCTCGATTTGTAAATCGACTAGAAATTTTATGGAGTCCAAAGATGTCCCCATTAGAGAACTGTATTTGGACATTATCTCAGCCCCTTGGGAAAGATCCCTGTATTTCAAATTTAGAATTGGTCTTCTCCCCGTAATGGAACTCACAAGCCATTGGAAAATTCCTTATCAGACTGCTCCGTGGTGTCCCTTTTGCCCACAGCGCCATGAATCTGTCCCTCACTTTTTATTCGAGTGTCCTGCCTATAAAGTCCCACGGATGAAATGGCTAAAACCCATGTGTCGTACACTGGGAACAAGACATTGTAATGTGGCACTAAGGATTCTTCTTTCAGACACTCGTACTTTTTATGCATGCGCCACCTCGAAGTATCTTGGGTGGGCATGGCGGATTCGGTCAAAAAGACTTAGACAAATTGTTTAATCATGTTTTAAACCTCTGTGGCCCGTTTATTCTTCCCCTAAAGAATAATATCAAAAATTGCAGATTTACATCATGCAAGGGGTTTTTAAACGTTTTATCTTTAAATGCTCTGAAATGAATCTTATATGTATGTATGCTTTTTAAGATATTTTTTATGTCGAAATAAAGACTTTTTTGACTTGACTATATAGTTAGACATCTTGCCCTCACTGCCCAGCATTGCGAGATTGCCCTAGATTCGTCTTCAGCTATCTCCGACAATAAAAGCGACGCATTAACGATATATTACCTCAACACTCGTTCCCTTGGCAAGCACCAGTTTGAGATACTCTCCCTGATAGAGCTGAACTGGCCAGATATTTTATTCATGTCTGAAACTTGGCTGCATGATGACTCGTCCCCGGACATCCTAGCAGCCATCCCCGCTCCCTACTACATCCTCCATGTAGACAGAGATGCGGACAAAAAGGGTGGCGGCGTGGCTGCAATCATCCACAATAAACACCAGTTCACAGCACTCTCAACCACTCAAATTGCCCAGACGGAAACACTTATTAAATTGGAAACTCACCTTTCCTCGCTGGCATGCGTCGTTGTATATCGCCCTCCATTGCATATGCCATCTTATCCGTTGGAGTTCGGTGATCTAATCGGCCACTTGGTTATCAATCACTCCAGAGTGTTGATCGTGGGTGAATTTAACTATTGGCCAGGTGACAGAAATGAAACCCCTCTTTCCCGAGACTTCACGGATCTATTGATCAATCTCAACTGTACTCAACATGTTCACACCCCTACGCATAATAAAGGTCACACCCTAGACCAAGTCTGGTCTTTTAACTTAGACATCACCCAACCTGATGTTCTTCCCTACTCGAGCTCGGCGGGGACGGGTAGGTCACGGAACCTGGATACAGGCAGGATGAGCCTCACCTAAGGGCCCTCCCTGATATCTTTTCCCGCCGACCCTCATGTGGCATGTAGTCCCCAACCGATTGGCATAGGATACCCCACAGAGGTAACACACACCACATACATGACATGAGCATGTTCCCTCTCTTTTTACACTCCTTTCACTTGTTCTTTGGTCCTGAAGAATCGCGGGTAACTTGTCCCACTGCGAGAAACATGTCGACCACTCATGACCTCTAGTCTTTACTAGCGTCACTCAACCTAATTGTGTTGACACCTAGGAAGCTAGTTCCACGTTTTAATCGTAGCCAGGGGACCCCCAGAATAAAGTAAATTCCGGTACCCCCAGCTACATTTTAGCTCTCATCTTATCATCATACACCATCCTGCCCACACACCCCCACTTCACCATAAGGCTGTTGGATAAAAGATCTCCGCCAAAGAGCCCCTCTTGAGGTGAGCCCGTCGGGGATTGCACCGCCTCCCCGACGAGGAGCAAACGCCGATGATGAAGCATGACATCCCTCGGGGTGTGTGAGGCAAATACATCCAACACAATGGATGCCCCAAGGTGCCACTTTCACACCTTTGGTCATGCCAGCTAAACCTCCCTCTATCCTACATAGGAACAGTACAGCACTCTCCCTCTTGCATTCCTTCCCTGAACCTGGTCAGACCACTGTCTAATTAGGTGCACATTTGCCAGCTTGGCTGCACCTCCCACAACTAGATCCAGCAGCATGAAGGCGAAGAATTGGGGCCAAGCCAGCATCGAGACCTTCAAAACTATCCTCATCAACACTGCTCCGACGATCCAAGATACCTCTCTCATAACTCAGGCGGAAAACCTAGCCATCTGGCTTGAACAAGCCAGCAACAAGGTTGCCCCTCAAAAACACATTCAAGCACGCAGGCCTCACGATGCTCAAAAATGGTTTTCTCCCGCCCTGAAGCTTCAAAAACTAAACCTCAGACAGGCTGAGCGAAAATGGCGTAGGAAATATGAGCCTGAACTGAAAACCAGCTACTTGTCCCTCTTCAAGGATTATAAAGCTTCTGTGTTAAAATGTAAAACCGAGTTCATTACAAGTAAAATCTTGAACTCGGCTAATAAAACCAGAGAGATCTTTTCGATAGTCGACGAACTGACAGGGATGGAGAGAGTGTCAGCACAACCTTTGCACTCTCAAAATTTGTGTGACAGGCTAAATGACTACTTTTTTGAAAAAATTGATATAATAAAATCTAGCATCCCCTTATCTAGTACCCCCAGTCCCTCTGCCTTGCCCATTGAAATCTGTCCCCCTTTACTGGATCATTTCCCCCTCATCAACCCGGATTCCTTTTCCAACCTGACGAACAGGGTCAAATCTGGCTCCCCTCTGGACAGTGGTCCCCCCACATACTATGCAAAGCTTTCAGCGCATGCCCTGATCCACCCATTTCTCTTCTTAACACCTCTCTCGGCAGTGGAACAGTCCCCGACTCGTTCAAAAGTGCAGAGATCCTCCCCATCCTCAAGAAACCTGGGGCGGAACCCCCAAGTGCTGAGTAACTATCGTCCCATATCTCTCCTACCCTACCTTAGTAAAATATTGGAGACACATGTGGCGGAATGTTTGAGCTCCTTTATTGAGGAGTCTCATTTTCTCGACCCTCATCAAGCTGGCTTTAGGCCTGCCCACTCGACCGAGGCAGTCCTTGTAACGGTCATGGACGAGCTCGCATGGGGGCGGACCACATCTCCCCCCAGGCCCTGATCCTCCTTGATCTTTCCGCCGCGTTCGACACGGTCGATCATAACATCTTGATCGACCGTGTCCACAGCGCCGGGGTTGGAGGGCAGGCCCTGAGGTGGATACGCTCCTTCCTGACGAACAGACTTCAATCTGTTCGTACTCTAAAAAAGGTTGTCTCTCTTGCGGAGTCCCACAGGGCTCCTCATTATCCGCCCTTTTATTCAACCTATACATGCAACCTTTAATATCAGCCCTGAGGGAAATGGGAGCCCTGGTCTACAACTATGCAGATGACCTGCAACTCATCTTTAACATCCAACCTACGAGACTTTCTGAAATTAATCTACAGTCGATTATGACTTACATCAGCTCTTGGATGAACACCAACCAATTGAAGCTTATTCCTGACAAGACAGAGTTGGTCTTGACACTCACGCCCTCTAACCCCTGGAATACCAGCTTTTGGCCTCCCGCTCTGGGCCCCCCGCCCACCCCAGTTTCTTCCGCAAAAAGCTTAGGCGTAAAAATCAGCAGTGATCTTTCAATGGCCTCTCAGATTAGTTCCGTGGTATCGGCCTGCTTTCTCATGTTACGGAAAATAAAAAAAATAAAAAGATTTTTATCTATAGAAGCCCTTACTCTGGTCGTTCTTGCACTCATTGTCTCACGGCTGGATTATGCCAACGCATTGTACGCTGGTATTCCAGCTTACCAGATACATAGGTTGCAATTGATACAGAACCAGGCGGCCAGACTGATCTTCCAACTCCTGGCTCGCCATCATGCAAAACCTTTGCTAAAAAAATTGCACTGGCTGCCCGTGGAACAGCGAAGCACTTTCAAGCTCTGCTGCATTACACATAAAGTCCTATCAGACAAAGGCCCTAGGTTCATCTCAAATCGAATCAAAAAATACACTCCCTCTCGCACCCTTCGTTCCGCTGGACAACACTTACTTATCACCCCTAGATTTAAGCACCTAAAATACGGCGGCACCCGTTTTTCCACGCTTTCCCCTCAAATCTGGAATTCCCTCCCCCTCTCAATCCGTTCTACTGATTCGCACTTCCATTTCAGAAAGCTGCTTAAAACGTGGCTATTCCAGCAAGCCTACTCCTCCCGAGCCTCCGATTTTCATAGAGCTCCATCCCAGAAGCGCCAAGAAACCAACAGGTGTACGTTGCGCTATATAAATATTTTAACATTAACATTAATGTATACTATATGTATTAAAATGTCAGACCACACTTACACAGGTTGTAGAATCTACTCTGAGTTTGTAGGGTGTCCAGCTCATGCAGCAGCACTTCTAACCAATGACCCGGCCCTCGGACTGAACACTGCTATAGGGGTGACTTACAGGTTTGAAGTTCAGTGACCTCAGATGTAAGGAAACTTATTTCTGTTGTAAGGGGTGCAAGCATCAACTCACACAGGCTGCAATGGTAGGCCGGTAGTCACAGTATAAGTGTGCTCCCAAAAGTTGCACAATACATGTTGCAGCCCATGGGAGACCTCTGGTGTACCTATGCGCACGGTGCCTTAGTATCATATAATAAATACTTAGAAGAGTCCAGTAGCCAATTCTGGAGGTACCAAAGTACTTACAGTGTAAATTTAGGGGAGAAAGCACAGTTGCTGGGGTCATAATTAGCAGGATCCCAGCAGACTACGTCAAAACCCACTGACACCAGGCAAAAGTGGGGGTAACCTTGCTAGAAGGATCCTACTTGGCTACATGTGGTCTTTTGATGCTAGTGCCCTCCAAGACAAGTGAAGTAGGCCCTACCCTATCCTAGAAAGAAAACGGGTGGGCACCTGTCTGGTGCTCCTTGTCTCCGGCAGGAACCCCAAAAGGGTCATCCATGTCAACCACTTTAAACCCTACAAAGACCGGGCAGATATGACCATGCTGATTGTAGCAGATGAGGATCAGGCAGCATAGAGTGAACCTCTCCCTGACCTGTCCAACAATCCAAAAGATGGGTCAGTGGAAGGAGTGTTCTTGTCCTGACTACTCGCCATCAGACTGATTGCAGGTAAGTTCTAAATCAGTTTTCTGAGCTCTTCTCTTTTAACCCTGGTCAGACTAGTTTGTGTATCCATGATGTGAACACTAGTGAAAACCTACCTGTCAAGAATAAAATATACAGGGTGTCTGACCACGTGAAAGAGAGCATCAAAGCTGAAATGAGCATAATGTTGGAATTGGGAGTCATAGATTCATCTGAAAGCCCCTGGGCCAGCCCAGTTGTCTTAGTCCCCAAGTCTCATACCCAGGATTGTAAGACAGAAATTAGGTTTTGTGTGAACTATAGGGGCTTCAATGCTATGACCAAAATCGATGCACACCCAATTCTAATGGCAGATAAACTTGTTGCCAAGTTGGGAGCAACCAAATAACTGAGTACCTTTAATCTCGCATCAGGGTACTTGCAGATAGGTCTAACTCCAGTACCAAAATAAAGATCTCAATTTCGACCCCAGATGGGCATGATCAGTTTACTGTGATGCCTTTTGGTCTGAAAATGCACCTGTAACTTTTCAAAGGTTGGGGCACTAAGTCCTTGCTCGATTGGAATCCTATAGTGCAGCTTATCTAGATGATATTGCTGGTTTTAGCTCCACCTGACAGAGCCACCTGATCCACCTTGAAAAAGTACTTGAGGCTCTGAGAAATGCAGGCCTCACTATCAAGACAAGCAAGTGCCAGATAGGGCAGAGAAAGGCTGTATACATGGGCCACTTTGTCGGTGGAGGCCATGTTCAACCTCTACAAGCCAAGATCCATACCATTCTGGACTGGGTGGTTTGTGAAAAATTATGGCACCATTCACCTCTTACAGAACTGACCTCCAAAAGAATTCCCAAAAAGGTGAAACGGACAGTGAGCTGTCAAAAGGCTTTTGACACTCTGAAGGAAGCAATGTGGTCTGAACCATTCCTGAAAGCTTCAAATTATGCAGAGCACTTCATTGTGCAGACTGATGCCTCTGAACACGTGATAGGAGCGGCCTATACCAAATAAATGACCGAGGTCAAGACCAGCCGGTAACTTCATCAGTAGAAGGCTACTCACCAGGGAACGGTGTTGGAGGGTCATTGAGAGGGAAGCCTTTGCTATAGTTTGCTCCCTGAATAAGCTGAAATCATACCTGTTTGGCTCTCACTTCCTTGTTCAAACAGATAACAGGCCTCTCAGATGGTTAATGTAAATGAAAGGTGACATTTCCAAACTGCTAAGGTGGTCCATATCCCTACAGGCAATAGACTTTGAAGTGGAACACAGACCTCAGACTGCCCATGCCAACGCAGATTGCTTTTCCATGTTCTTCCACTTCAAATTCAAAATAACTTTATGGGGAATCTTCTTATTGATCCCTAAAAGTACATAAAAAGAGCATCATAGAATCTAATAATAAACATGTTTCCATACATTATATCTTAAAAACTCATTCAATGAAGTACATTATTAAAAGAAACGTAGTATCTCGAGGTTAAAAAAGCTTATTGTTCTAAAAACCATTGTTCAAACATCTTCCTAAACCTGTTTATCCAAAGGTACAAGGGATTTCCTTCTTTTTACAGCTTGAGTGATGTAACTTTCGACCGCATAGCACACTGTTTCATTTTTTAGGGCACATAAGGTGATCATTGCATTCTTATTAAAAAAAAGTTTCTTAGTTACAAATATTGGTCTTAAAAATGTCAGTCTAATGCACAGCTTTCCAAACTTTTCATGTTGGTGACACATCTTTTAGACAATCTTCATTTGGGGACACGGTAATGCGAGCGTAGTGAGGGAGCCGAACCACCTAAGGGGGACCCGGATATGTGAGAAAGCAGGAAGGTTAATAAAGCAATTGTGAATCTGTTTTAACAAAGACAGTGACTGGCAAAACTGGGTGTTAGTAAGGTTAGGTTTGTGACTGAAACAAGAATATAATCATGCACACATTGACACATGCCCCAGTGATTTCCAGCACAAAAAGGGCGGATGCACGCTCTGCCAACCCTTTCGTCCATGTAGAAAGTCTGCCTGCTGCCTTGCTGAGTATGAGTTATACAAAAAAACGTTCAAGAAGGGGGAATTGTGAGTGGCAAAACAATCATGCAACTTATCAGCCGGTCTCTGCACATTGAACTCGGGTGAGTCCACTTTCCTCAGCACACTACCATCACTTCCAATCTCCCTACATTGCTACACTACCACCTTCTGTGCCACTCTACCTCTCTAGATAGCATAACATGCACCCTTCTATGCTTCATTAGCATTGCAGTACTTCACCACAGCGCTGCACTTACACTGTCTTCACAATAATTTTTATGGGTGGTTTATAAAGCGGGGCATGTATTCTGAAGGTTTTGTTAGCTTTCTAGAAAAGTCCTGGGTCTTTTAAAAGAAAGGTGGTGGTGTTAGGTTTTTTCATGCAAGCAGCAACAGATTTCTTTGATGAGTTGCGTCTTCAATTTCTTTCTGTTTAGCTGACAGGTTGGATGAGATCTCAAAGTCAGGTAAAAGTTGCTCCAAAGAATGGTCTTAAACGTATGGCGACCTTCCTTCGTGCCTCTTTCTTTTGAACCTAAGATTGGGTAAAGCTTTCCTGGTTCTCACTTACTACCCATTTCCTATACAAGGACTTGTGTGGCTCTAGGCACAGGCCAGTGCTGTGAAATAAAAAGAAGGCTAGCCAGACGTCAATTATTACAGCAAACACAACGCAGACTAAATACCTTTCTCTGTGTTTGTTTTCTTCTATACCCCCAGCTAAACTGAGATCTGAAAGAGACCCGTTAGTGATAGATTCCTTACCTTAAAATATCCCCAGGCGTCAGACTGGATCCGGAAATTTTTGCGTAGCAATACCCCTGCGCGTCAGTAGGCGTCGTCTGCGGCTCCGCGTCCGTTGTCGGCGTCGTTAGCGCCGGAATGACGTCGTCGGAGTACTTAGACGCCGCCCATGCGCGCTGACGTCAGTTCTTCTTTTTTCCGCGCCAGCTAGCGCAGATCCGGAGAAGCTCTACCCCTAGTCATTTTTTGACTAAACTTTTGATCTTTTTGATCATTCTTTTTCTTCGAGTCTTCGACTCTATCGGTGTCGGTAGGGATGCCCGGGTTCAAGCCCTGCTCGAAGTGCGACCGACTGATGTCGGTCACAGAACCCCATCGCCTGTGCCTGAAGTGCCTAGGCCTCGACCATGACGATCGAACCTGCTCCGACTGCCGGGCCCTGACGTGAAAGGCTAGGTCCCACGGGAGGTCGAGGGACAGGTCGCGAGGTCGGAGTCATCGTAGCTCCGGGAGTGGATACCGATCGTCAGGCTCCAAGTTCTCAGGTAAGAGGCATGGAAGGTCGGAGAGACGTCATCGTTTCTCCGACCCTCCCCAACGCTCGCACAACGCGGCCAGGGGCTCGGGCGACACCGCCCACGCGGCACCCGCGGGAGTCGCAAGCGTCGCCGCCTGCCCCACACCTTCGGGTCCCTGGGCACGGCGCGATGCCAGAGGAGATCGAGCGATACCTCATGGCCATGAGGTCCCTCCCTCCTCAGTCGGGTTCCATGGCGCCTTCGGGCCCAACGGTCCCGACCGGAGGCCCTAGCGGGTCGGGTGCTTCGGCTCCGGCGCCGCAGGACCTCACTGGATCCGCTTCCGGATCCGGGTCGTCGCCGGTCGACCTTACGACCTCACCGGCCCCGGCCCCACGGATGGCACCCGCTGTGGACGCCGTCCCCAAAGTCCCCTACGGTCAGAATCTGGCGCCAGAACGGCGCCGCTTACGACGGCCTATGGAGATTTTTATTTCCACGAGGAGGCCCCGTCTGCTAATCCTGTTTTGCAGGTTACGGGTGACGAGGAGGATTGGGAGAGGTCTGAGAACCCTCTGGCACTGGAGTGCCAGTCTCAACAGGACTGGACATATGAGCTTGGGGAGGCCAGTGGTCTTGACACATCGGCAGACACTGGATTTACCTCCCCTCCGACTGTGGTTTCGGAGGAGGGGTCTACATATAGTTTAGTGTTGACGAAGGCAGCCAAGGCCTTACACATTGAGCTCCCCGTCGCGGCCGTGAGGACTAACCTCCTCACTGAGGTCCTCAAACCGCAGTCAAGCTCCAGCGAGCCTCTGCTGCCGTTCAATGAGGCCTTATGTGACGTTCTTGTGGGCACTTGGTCCAAGCCCGCCACAGGTCCGCCTGTGGATAGGAACGTGGCCAGACTCTACCGCCCAGCCCCGGGCTACCCATGCTTTTTGTCCACCCATCCCACCCCCGAGAGCCTGGTCATCCAGGCCTCCAATTCCCAGACTGCATTCCCGTCGGCTCCGCCTGACCGGGACTCCAAGAGATACGAACAGTTCGGGAAGAAGGTGTTCTCGTCTGTTAGCTTAGGGCTGAGGTCTGTGAATACCGCCTGTCTCTTGGGCCGCTACACCCACACTCTGTGGGACACGGTTGCGGAGGTGCTGCCACAAGACAGGTCCATACAAGACCCAAGACCGAAATCCCTAAAAATACAGGCACTCTGTGGGACATGCCAGCTGTAACTGGACATCACCCTTGCGGACAATGTGCAGCATGCCCTCAGACCTGTAAATCCACAACACTCAATATTGGGACAGAATATCCTTGGGAACAGCGGAGGTTCACGAATTGTAACAGTTCCAACCTAATTTACCTAATCAGCTGTCCCTGCGAGAAAAAGTATGTGGGTATGACCACGAGAAAAGTGAAGACTAGGATCTCAGAGCATAAGAGTTCAATACGCTGCAACAAACAAACAACTCGCATGACAAAACACTTCTTAGAGGCACAACATGCTCCTACAGATCTACAATGGACCGTGCTAGAACAGCCTATGATCCCTAAACATATCACTGATGTCAGCACTTTTCTACATCGGAGAGAACAGAGATGGGTGCACAAACTTCAAACCGATATCACGGGTCTGAATGAAGACATCCCGTGGATGTCTCTGTAAGTCACGATATATAGAATACAAGTTCTGCACTTATCAACCAGATTGTTCTCTGTAATATCAATTTGGCGCAGAATTACCTTTGTTTCCACAATACACTGATTACCAGTGTATTCCCAATAGCTTTTCTACCATTGAGTTGAAACTTCACCTAGGGACTATATTGCATCAATGGCTGAAACCATAAATCAATAAGAATGGCCCCTTATGAGTGTTATATTTTTGCCACTGTTATATTTTTGCCACTACATATGTATTTCCACAATTTGGGAGGATGTTACAAGGGCAGGTCCTATGAAACAGCTCGTTTTCGAACAACAGGGGCTAAGAATTGTAAATAAACTACAACTCCCATGATTTTTGTAGTTCCAATGCGCGTTTCCAAATCGCGCGCTACCGCGTGCCCCACGTGTCTGCTCACTGACGAATAGAGAAGCTAGGCAATGATCCCGCGCGGGATCACAGACTACATTTCCCATGCACCGCTTAGTTCTTTGCCGCGCGCTCCGTGATGCGTGTTATCACGCTGCACACGTGTCGCCCCTTAGACCAATTACAAGCCGGTTAAATATCCCGCCTCCTGTCCAGTCGCTACCTCCCACAGTCAGCCTAGAGGAAGGCGCGGAGTACCGACGGACAGGTAAGCGGGGCAGGGCAGGCACGGAGGCAATTTGTGAGTGTGCTGGCTCTATTATAGATATGATCACGATCGGCCTTTACATGCGTAAAACGGCTTGTCTCTGCAAGAGGCATAAGATGCAGGGCAGGCACGAAGGCAAGTTAAGAATGTACTGGTTTCACTTTAGATAAGATAGAGATCGCCCCGTACATGCTTTAAGCGGATTGACTCTTCAAGAGGTACAACACGCAGGGCAGGCACGATAACAAGTTGGGATTGTGCTGGTTCCACTATAGTTGAGATCGAGATCACCCCTTCTATGCGCAGAGCGGCTTGACTCTTCAAGAGGCACAACACGCCCGGTTGTACAATTCCCTACAAACTGAATAAAGAGATCAGTTAGACTTCCTTTAAGCCCACGGCTGAGTAATACAGGGAACTAACAACACTATATACTTCCCTCGACTTCTGGCTATAACCCTCAATGGCTGAGGGAATATGTGTTTTCAGACTGAGTTCTAGCGAACTCTTCCTCTTTCATTTTTCTTTCTGTTCACATTTCATTAGAGCGGTGCTCCATTTGTACCTGAGCTGTTGCCGGGTGAGGTGGAGAGTCCATTCCCCAGATCATGGGTGAGTGTCTACAATTTTGGTTAAATCCAGGATTTGTGCACCTGGTTCAATGAGTTGATTGTTCTCACAACCACTGACCATAAATGTTTGGCATATAAATGAACATCACAAGATTATCTCTGTGCATTTGCAGCTATCGTCACTAACTGTGTGTATTTAGTATTTACATGTGTGTTTGTCCTTTGTTGACTGATTGGATCATTTCAACCAGTGTTCTCAGGTGATATGATTTTTTATACACACTTTACACTTTAATATTAGCAGTAGCACTCTATTAACAACAAGGTCCTGATGAAGCAGACTGGTATCTTTTGAGCCAATGAAACTGCAGAAACATGTCGACCTAGATAAGACCTCAGTAGTTATTTGTTAATACTACCTGCACTGTTTTTTAACCTTGGTTGTGGGTAGGACCCCAATAAACTCTTTTTCCACTCCCACAACCCAATATTAATTTCTTCACTATCACACGCTACAGCGAGCACTTAATGCACTGCTTACCTATATATTTTCTTGTGCCCCCTGATACCACCACATAGTCTATACTCATACACCCTGTATTCCTTCACATTTGATTAGGCCACAATCTACCTAATCCTAAGTGGTTCTTTCCACTTCCTTCGGGTGAAGGATCTCAAGTGATGTAGGGCGGTACAGGACGGGTATCTGATGGGAACATATTTTTCACCAAGAATACCTTGGATTCAGGGATTGTGTTCTTTCAATACACACACAGTCATTTAGATAGCTGCACAATTTTCTTGTTGACCCATTGTTACACTTTGTTTTTTCAGTATTTGTAGGGATTGTAACAATGCTAGGTCATTAAATACTTCCCACACATGCCCCCCTTTTGTATTAAGGTGCTGCCACAATGCCCGGAGGAGGTCCGGGCTAAACTCGCCCAAACCCTTGCGGAGGGCCGATATGCAGCACGTTATTCTATCCGGTGTGGGCTGGATACAACGGACTCAACTGGGCAGGGCAATGGCAACGACGGTGGCCGTTCGACGCCACGCCTGTTTGAGGTCTGCCAACTTCTCGGCCGATGTCCAGGCAACACTTCTGGACATGCCGTTTGATGGTCGTCGCCTCTTCGGCTACAAGGCAGATCATGCGCTGGAACGTTTTAAGGACTCCAGGGCTACGGCCAAGTCCTTGGGCCTCACGGCCCCGCGCCAGCAAACGGGTGCCTTTTGCTCCTTTCATGGCCACTGAAGGGGCGCCCCCACACGTGCTGCCAGCCACGCGCCGCAAAATGTTCAACAGCGCGGTGGCAGCCGTGGAAACCGCCGTGGCGGCGGTCGAGGACAACGGCGAGGCCAGTCCACACCTCCCTCCACAGCACCCGCCTCAAAACCTTCCTAGTCCGAGTTTTCAGGTCCATGTGACGCCTGTGGGAGGCAGGGTTCGCCATCACCACTCCCACTGGCGCACAGTCACTACGGACAGGTGGGTGCTGCAGATCATCCGAAAGGGCTACTCCCTCCCCTTGGAGGCGACCCCTCCATCCATGCCACCGCAATGCCACCGCGTGTCGGGTGATCACTTGCAACTTCTGCAAGAGGAAGTCATGGCCCTCTCATCCAAGGGGGCCATCGAGCGCGTTCCTGGGCCAGAAGTAGGGTGTGGATGTTACTTCCACTACTTTCTGGTACCCAAGAAGGGCAAAGGGGGCCTACGGCCTATCTTGGACCTGCGGAACGTCAACGGCTTCCTCCGAAAGGAGATGTTCAAGATGCTGACTCTGGCTCAGGTCCTGGCTGCCCTGGACCCGGAAGACTGAATGGTAGCGTTGGACTTGCTGGACGCTTATTTCCACATCCCCGTCCTGCCGGCCCACCGGCGTTAACTGCGGTTCACGGTAGGTCAAGAGCACTTTCAATTTACCGTGCTCCCCTTCGGCCTTACCAGCGCCCCACGGGTGTTCACAAAGGTGATGGCGGTGGTCGCAGCTCATCTGCGCAGGTTAGGGGTGTCAGTCTTTCCCTACCTAGACGACTGGTTGTTGAAGGCGGGCTCGCCCCAGACAGTCTTCAGCCACCTCCAGACTACGGCCGACCTCCTCCATTTGCTGGGGTTCTCCATCAATGTGCCGAAGTCGCACCTGTGTCCCTCTCAGAAGCTCCTCTTCATCGGAGCGGTTCTCGACTCGGCGCAGTTTCGGGTTTACCCTCCCGAACAGCTGGTTCGGGATAACACTCTGTTCATCACCACCCCCTTTAAGACTGATTTGCATATAGCCAGGTTCTGAGCTGGGATGGTGCAGTGAGATAAATAACGGTGATGGATCAGGCCCTGATCTTTGGACTGGGTAAGAGTGGTCTGCTTAATTCGGACACTCTGTTCATCACCACCCCCTTTTCTGAATCGGTTCGGGATATACAGGCTCTGATTCCCATCTTCCAGCCGTTATCCTGAGTCTCGGTCAGGTTGACGCTGCGGCTTCTGGGGCTGATGGCCTCCTTCATCCTTCTGGTGCATCACGCCAGGTGGCGGATGCGAGCTCTGCAGTGGAACTTGAAGTTTCAGTGGGCCCAGCATCAGGGCAACCTGTCCGATCATGTCTTGATATCGGAGGGCACTGCGAAACAACTGCAGTGGTGGCTCACGGACCGCGACTGGGTCAGTGGCAGATCCCTCTCCCTACCCCACCCGGAGCACGTGGTTGTGATGGACGCGTCCCTCCAGGGCTGGGGAGGCCACATGGGAGAGGCGGAGATCGGAGGCCTCTGGTCTCCGGCGGAGTCCCGGCTCCATATCAACCTTTTGGAGCTGCGGGCGATTCGTCTAGCACTGAAGGCATTCCTCCCCTCTGTCCGGGGGAGTGTAGTTCTGGTGTTCACGGACAACACCACCGCCATGTGGTACTGCAACAAACAAGGCGGGGTGGGGTCGTGGACACTATGCCAGGAGGCTCTACGCCTCTGGCAGTGGCTGGAACATCAGGGCGTGACCCTGGTGGTTCAACACCTGGCAGGCTCTCTGAATGCCAGGGCGGACGAACTCAGCCGTCGGTGCATGATGGATCACGAATGGCGTCTGAACTCGAACGTGGCGCAAGGCCTCTTTCCGCAACGGGGAGAGCCTTGGTTAGATCTATTCGCCACAGAAAAGAGCGCGCAATATCATCAGTTCTGCGAGTTGAAATTTCCAAGGCAGCACTCGCTCGGAGACGCTTTTCGTCGCGAGTGGAGTTGCGGTCTAATGTACGCCTTTCCGCCTATACCACTTCTGCCCAGAGTGCTGAAGAATATCAGGTGCGACCGGGCCCAGGTTATCCTTGTTGCTTCAGACTGGGCACGAAGATACTGGTATCCGGAGCTACTCAGCATGTCAGTCGATCCCCCGGTTTGTCTGCCTCTTCGGTAGGACCTTCTGTCGCAGCAGCACGGTCCTGCACCCGAACCTGTCCAGTCTCCACCTACAAGCTTGGAGATTGAGCGGCGGCAGTTGAGGCCTTTTGACTTGCCTCCCGAAGTCTGTGATGTCATTCTGGCAGCCAGGCGTCCCTCCACAAAGTCGGTATACGCCTGCAGGTGGAACAGATTTGTGGCATGGTGCACAGCAAAGGCTGTGGACCCTCTCTCTGCACCCCTTTCTGAAGTTCTACTCTACCTTCTTTCCCTTGCCCAGCAGGGCTCTGCTCTGGCAACTCTTAAGGGGTACCTTTCTGCTCTTTCCGCCTTCTTACGGCTACCTGATCAGCCTTCCTTATTCAAGTCCCCCATTGTAAATAGATTTCTGAAGGGCATCACACACGTTCCCTCCTGTTCCCTTCGTGATGCCCCAGTGGGACTTGAATCTTGTACTCACTTATCTAATGTGTGCTCCCTTTGAGCCGCTCCATAACTGTCCTCTCCGTCTTCTTACCCTGAAGACTGCTTTCCTGGTTGCCATCACCTCTGCCAGGAGTGTGAGTGAGCTCCAGGCTCTTCTACTCCACCTTTCCTCTCTGTTCATCCGGACAAGGTGGTGTTGCGTACACGACCTTCCTTTCTGCCCAAGGTTGTCACGGCCTTCCACATCGGGCAGTCCATCACCTTGCCCACCTTCTTTCCGCCTCCGCATCCCTCGAAAGAGGAAGAGAGGCTCCACCGTCTGGACCCAAAATGTGCGCTCTCTTATTACTTGGATCGCACACGCCAGTTCCGGGTGGATGACCAACTCTTTGTTGGTTACGTGGGCGCGAAGAAGGGAAAGGCGGTACACAAGACGACCATTTCACGGCGGATCATCATGTTACTCCATGGCCAAAAAGGAGCCCCCTGCTGGATTGCGGGCTCATTCCACTCGTGCCACGGCAACAACTGCCCTAGGCCGAGGAGTCCCCTTACAGGACATTTGCCAGGCAGCTACGTGGGCCTCGCTGCACACGTTCGCAAGACACTACTGCCTGGACAGTCCAGTCCGGAGGGATGGCTTCTTTGGCCGTTCCGTCCTCCAGGACTTTCTGGTGTGATATTGGTTCGCAGACCCACCACCGGGGTTGGTATTGCTGGGGTATCTATTCTAAGGTAAGGAATCTATCACTAACGTGTCTCTTTCAGATGCACAAGTTACTACTTGTGTAACGATATATCTGTAAGAGACATTAGTTAGTGATAGATTCCTTACCGACCCACCCATCCTCCCCGTTCTGCGAACCGATATCTAGGGTTAAGGTCATCCCCTTTCAGGGCCCTAGTTTCATGGCACCAGTGTTAGTTCTATCATGGCTCTGCGTATCTGGCGCGGAAAAGCTGTGTATCAGAACTGACGTCAGCGCGCATGGGCGGCGTCTAAGTACTCCGACGACGTCAATCCGGCGCTAACGACGACGGACGCGGAGCCGCAGACGACGCCTACCGACGCGCAGGGGTATTGCTACGCAAACATTTCCGGATCCAGTCTGACGCCTGGGGATATTCTAAGGTAAGGAATCTATCACTAACTAATGTCTCTTACAGATATATTGTTACACAAGTAGTAACTTGTGCTTCAAGATTGAACATCAAAATGTTTCCAGTATTCTATAATTGATTTCTGCTCCCCCAGGTTTCCTTCAGTACAGCAAAGAAGGAAGATTCTGGCAGTCATTGCATGAGCGAACATAAGTTTGCTCATTAATATTTTCTGCAACTATTCACTGGGACCAATGCACCTCACAGGGTCTATTTACCAAGGTAATTCATCCAGTGGTTAAAAGCAGCACGTGCTAATTCAAAACCGCTCTCCAATATCAACATTGTAATTTACAGAGGTGCCGGTACATAAGACATGAACACCGCCTGTACAACGGAACCAACAAAGTTAGAAAAGGGAATTCATAGGTTCGAGTTTGTATGTGATTTTTACAGGGTTTATATAGATGATATTTATAGTCTTTGAAATAGCGTATGTCGTGACTTGCTTGACTGAAGGATGCACAGAACAGGAAGATAATGGAGTGACCTGCTCCGTAAGATTCCAGTTGTGGCTCTGTACTTCCCTTCTATGTGATGTTGGTAAGTTTTTTTTCTCCTCACAGTGCTTCAGTTAAAAGCACTGTAAATCGCTTGTGGACTTGACCTGCCACTGCTTCTTTGCTTAAGTGGTTACCGTTCCTGTTGCTGAGATCTGTTTCTAACCTACAAAGGGGCCAGATAAAATAGGGGGTGCAAAGGAGAGAAAAGGGCACGCAATAGAAAGGGACTGGAAGTTTAAAGGAAATGAGTGCGAAAAAATAAACACTGTGGTGCTATTGAGAATTGCAAACCTTTACACAGAAAGAATACATTTACTCTAACAGATATAATAACCTCCTCCACGGCTCCTAATGTATTGATACTGAGTCTGTTTTTGCAGAATTCAAATCTGTGACTCTGCAGCCGGCATGCAAACCATCACGCACTCTTGGACAGGATGCTGATAAAATCCTCTGTCTCTCAGAACACACACACATGAGCTCTGTTCCTCAAACCCCAGGGCAGAAAACAACAAACAGTTATGAGCGCACAACAGAAAACGAAGGTACAGCCGACAATCTTACCGAGCGCCTGGGATGAGTAGCAGGTGGCAAAGGGAACAAGGCTGTGCGCTAAGCTCACGCTCGACTGACGCTTCTTCTTACTCGGCGTACTGCGTCACTAAATGCAAAAGTCCAAGAGCCCTAATCTGCCCGCAGACGTCATCACGCGACACACCCACACATGGGAGGCAACACAGTACCAGGTCGCGACACACAGTTTGGAAAGCTCAGGTCTAATGTCTTGATAAAACCTACAAAAAAAGCATAAAGTGCATCATAAACAGGGTAGTTTTCCCATCGCATGGATTCCTATGAATTGTTTTGTTCCATTTTTCATGTCTTGAGAATGCCACCAGTACGTGTATCATGCCCAGCCGTTAGCCTAGTCAAATAAAATCTATCTTGCACATCTGATAGAGACATCTAGCCACAGATTCCTTAACTGAGAATATCCCCAGACGTCAGACTGGATCTGGAAAACTTTTTGCAGCAGCACCTCTGCGCGCAGGGAGGTGGCGCCGCCTGGCTCAGCCCTGATGTCGTCTCCGGACAGGACGTCAGCGAAGCAATATAGGACCCTACCCGCGGGCTGATGTCAGTTTCCTTCTTTTCCGTGTCCCAACGCGGATCCAGGAGTAAGCGGTTCCTCTGGCCTGTTTCTTCAGGCCTCTTCGACGCCTCTGGCGTCCGGTAACAGTGTGTGATGCCTTCAGGCTTTAAGGCGTGTGAGATCTGTGCACGTCAGATGTCAGCGACGGATCCGCACGTGATTTGTATATGGTGTTTCGTAATACACCACACCTCCGAGGAGTGTGGCGCCTGCCGGCAAATACGGCCTATAGTCCCTGCGGGAGTGAAGTAGTTGGTCGCCTGGATGTCACGCGCTGAGCCTCCACGTCGATCGCCCTCTCGGGCTGGGTCTTCGGTTCGCGTACGCTTCCAGAGTTGGTCCCACGGACGTCATTCGCCGGACTCAGGTAAGCGTAGACGCCAGACACGCAGGTCGCTGACCTCGCACTCCCGTGATGGCGTGGCTCATAGCTCCCGCTCCCAACCGGACACGGGCCTCCAGGAGTTGAACCCAGTTTACCCACCCTTTCTGGGTGCTGGGGCAACTCGGACCCAGATGGAAGCCTACTTAAAGGCTTTGTGCTCCATCTTTGGGTCACCTCCTCTCCCTGGTGAGACTCCGGACCCCACAGAGGAGATAGGCACTCAGGTCGGGTCTTCGCCGGTGGGTTCGTCCTCTGTGCCGACTGAGTGTCTCAACTCCGGTTCGTGGTGACGTTGGGGCTTGGCCCGGAGTTGCCTCCCAACCAGAAGTCGAGCTTTTCTGCTCTGTCTCCGCATAGCCCCTTATGGCCATCGGCGGAGGCGGCACCACGGACGTCGACTTCTGATTAACCTCCTCCCTCTCCGCCGTTCTCGGCAGTGGAAGAGTTGACGCCGGTACACGATCCGGCCGGGTCACCTCTTGTTGAAGTCGACACAGATACGACGCCGTTCCGATGTCGGTTGACGCCAATGACTGCGCCGGTCTCTATTATTCCTCTCTTGGAAGGGTACACGGACCCGGAGCACCCGGGGTTGTTCCCACACCCTTTGGCTCCGATGCCTCTTGGGCAGTGGCCCCTTGTGCTGCCAGCTGAGGGACGCGTTAGCTTGCAGCCGTCCCCTACTGAGGGCCTGTTGTCGCCACCCAGGTTGCCTACAGAGGCTGTAGAGACTTTTTTGCAGGGTATTCACAGGGCTTCTGCGATTTTACACATGCACCCTCATCAGTCTCCTTGTCTTTGGATCCATTGTTGGATCTCCTCCATCAGGGTGCAGTGGACGTAGAGCCCGTGCTGTCTTTTGGCGGGTTGTTGTTCGACACCCTCTTTGGCACATGGGCTCGTCCCTCCTCGGGAGACCCTGTAGATCGGGCCGTAGCACATCGGCATCAGCCGGCTCCAGGGGATCCTGCCTGTTTGTCCCTTCATCCTGGGGCAAAGGGCCGGGTAGTCCAGGTGGCTCTTGCCACGCAGCCTTCCTCCCTTACAACCTCCTACTAGGGAGTCTCGTTGGTTGGAGACATTTGGCCGCCATCTTATTGCGTCCACTAGTTCGGGCATCAGTGCTCTGAACACGACTTGCATGTTTGACCGAGCCTCTAGTGCCATTTGGGACATTGAGTGCCTCCTTCCCACTCTCCCTGAAAGTCCTCGTGCTGACCTGGCTTGTCTCCTTCGTGACAGCTGAGAGATGGCACAATTCACCATTCGGTCGGCCATCAATACCACGGACTCAGTGGGTCGGGCGATGGCCAGGTTTGTTGCTCTGCGTAGCCACACCTTGCTGCGCGACGGTGGTTTCCCTGAGAATGTGAGGGAGAGTCTTTGGGATTTACCATTTGATGGTGTTCCTTTTTGATGATCATGCGGCATCCGCTGTCGACCGCCTCATGTCTGGCGTGCCATGAGTTTATTCTCGTCCGTTTGTGGACGTTTTCTTACTGTATGCAGTGTTGTCTCTGCTTTATATGGGCCCTGGGTTCATTAGGTAATACCCAGACGGCCTGGGCGGATTCTCGGCGTGGTTACTTCTCCTTCTTGCAGCTGGTCGGCTGCTTATGTTTTTTGTTGTTGCTCTGTCTAGGAGTTCACACTCAAGAGGTACTCCTTGTTGGGGTTGAGACGTACCCTATGTGGAGCATTTGTTGGCTATTGTATAGCTGCCTCCCTCACACAGAAGGCTTGGTAGGCTTCTGGGGAGTCTTTTGTCGATGGATTACCCTGCAGCTGTCACTGTAGTCTTTTCTACTGTTGGGGTCCAATTGTCTCGATTCGGCATGCATCTTCCGCTGCGGACGTCCCACTTGTAGACGGCCTCTGGGCGGGGCCCCTTCGCTGCCCCAAGCACGAAGGGCTGCCTTGGCACGATTCTTCTGTTATCCATGGGCGTCCAGTGGATGCTCCATAGTACGTTCACGGAGGGCTTTCGCTCCCTTACCCTTCCTTTTGCTTCGGCGATGCCTAGCTCTTCTCTCATCCCCGCGAGGAGTCTTATTTCTTGCAGTTCAGCCCTGTCTGGACTTCGTTCTTCCAAGGTGGCGTTTTAGCCACATTCGACATTACTGTATGTGGCCTTGTGCCCTGCTTTCCTGAGCACTTTCCCGGCACGGTTTCCTCTCCCCTGCTGTCTTCCGAGCAGGAGTTTGTTGTGCCTCTACTTCAGGCTGCTGCTGCTCTCTGTGAGAGTGTTCTCTTCAGGACATTCTTGTCCTAGATTGTGTTGTATGTACATCACTTCACAATTCATGGGGGCGTGGCCAAGTACGCGATGTGAGAGGACGTGCCCGGGCTGAGCTCCGAGCGAAGCTCCCCTTCCACGGGCTATTTCTCCTACATTTCCTGTGGCACCGGGCCCAAACTTGAACCGAGTGCCCCCGGGACCCTGATCAGCCACCACTGAACTTTTCGGACGGATCGGAGTACCCGACCCTCCGACCGCCGACTGCCGTGGCAACTGCCCGCCCAGGGCTCACTTCCGGTCGGCGACCCCATCTACCTGAGGCCGGGGATCCGGACCAGCGAGGTAGGCCGCAACGCGTGTGCACTCCCCGGCGCAATCCAGTGGGGGAGGGAGATCGTGGCGCAACACCGGCCACCCCCCCAGCGCTCCTTCTACGCAGGGGCCCCAGACACGACTGTAAGGCATAACAACCTGGCTCGCAACGGGCTGTGCAATCGGCCCACCCTGCCAACCTGGCACTGGGGACATCCTGCCAGGCCCTGTGAGCGCCGGAGAGGGATTGCACTCGACCATTTGGGGGCCCACACGGACAGCACTACCCCTGGTTCCCGGCAAGCTACAGCGAGGGTTGGCCCGCTCTGCCCCCTGGGCCCCCACACTCACCCATCGCCTTGAAACAGGCCCAGCAAGGGGGAAGAGACCACATCGCCACGCCCGATACCCCCGGCGAACCCACTGCTCAGGGATCCCAGAGGTTACAAGCAGGCACGCCACACTGGCCCGCAGCGCCCTGTGCCACTGACCCGCCTTGCCAGCCGGCGCTGGGGACTTCCCGCCAAACTTGGCGGACGCCGGAGGACGATCGCGCTCCACTGTTTGGAGACCCACCCTGACGGCATCGCCCCTGGGCCTGATCGACCAGCAACGGAGGCTGTGAGGCCCTATCTCCTGGACACCTGTACCCGCCCACTCCCCAGAAATAGACACTGGTCAATGCCGGGCCCGTCTAACACCGAGGAGCCCGGCCCACACGACGCGCAAACTGCGGCCACGTTGGGGCGACCCATCTGACAATCGGCCCTATACTAGGGGGACCGCCCAGGCCCACGCGGGTGAGAACCCAGAGCAGCCCCGCACTCTCCACTTCAGCCAACCCGGTACTGAACTTCACGGTGCCCCCACACGACGCTTGGTGGCGTCTAGGATCACCCGACAAAGCGTGCCTTCCCAGGCCCGCAGGACAGACTCAACCGGAGGGACCAAACGGCACGACCTGGAAACCCACCGCATGACGCTGCCGAGAGGTCATTTGCATTAGAGACGTTCGCAGTGACGGCCGATGCACTTGGGGATTCTCGTACCAGACAAAGAACAGCTATCTCGTCCTCCCCAGTCGGTGTCACAGCACCGAATCCTATAGTCCTATGGTACAGTGGTCCCCCCCTCCTACCTCGCGGACCACACGCCACCTGGCACGGGCGGAGCAGACTGCCTGACCAGCAGAGGCCAGCGTGCACAGGCCCCAACAGTGTTCATCGCGAGAGCCTGCCCAATCGGCTGCCTACCTGTGACGACCACCCACATGTCAGGGGGGACCAGAGCGAAGACCGGCACCGGTGGGACACTGAGCAGAGGAAAGATGGTGAAGAACACAGAGACTGACCAAACTGCCTCCAAACTGGACACTATGCTGGCGGCCATGGAACGCCTAGAGGAATCCATGCAGCTAACCCGTACGTCACTAGAGAACAGGATCGATAAGGTGGCTGTGGACCTGACGCTCCTTCGAGCGGACCACAAGAAACTGTCCGACCGCACCACGTCCTTGGAACAAACGATGGCGGAGACCACACCCAAGCTGGCGCAGACAGATAAGCACGTCCGTGACCTGCTCAACCGGGTGGAGTTCCTCGAGGACAGAGCGGAGGATGCAGAAGGACGGGCCAGAAGAAACAATGTACGCATAGTAGGCCTGCCGGAACGATGGGAACGGAGGGAGACGGCGGAACATATGGAGACCTGGCTCAGAGAGCTACTGCCGGAAGGCACACTGTCACCGCACTTTGTGGTGGAAAGAGCGCACAGGGTGCCATCCGGTCCACCCCCGGAGGGCTCCAACCCGAGGCCAATGCTCATGCGGGTGTTGAACTACCGTGACCGGGACGCCATTCTCCGCGAAACGCGGAAACTATTGGACATACAGGTAGACAACGCCAAGGTGATGTTCTTCCCTGATTACACCATACAAGTCCAACGTCGACGTCAATCGTTCCTCGAGGTGAAACAACGGCTGACGCCTGGCTCTCAAGTACTCCTTGCTGTTCCCGGCACGCCTCAGAGTGGTGGCACAGGACAAAACCCACTTCTTCGATACTCCAGAGGCGGCGGCGGCCTGGCTGGATTCAGGAGTAGATGCGAACTACGAACCCGCGCCGAAGGAGCAACGCCGCAACCGAGGTACCCGCAGGCGGAGACAACGACACGCCTCGAGGGCCGGGTCGCCGAACAAGGACGCAGAAATTGGCCCCACTCCAGAACAAATACAGTCTGAACAACAAGAGGCCATCCGAATAGCAGCTGAGATCAGCGGGTCACAATCACCCATCCTGATTTCCAACGCAAGCCCAAGATCACGCGGGAGCGAGGACGACGACTTCATGTACGGACTGCCAGATGACTCGAATACAGAGGGCCTACCGGACGTCACACCCCAAACATCGGATCAGATAGTATAAGCGACCCTCCACAGCCTAGCCCTGGCTAGGCCACTGCAACCGACATCTCGGAACAGTTTGATAAACTTCCAAGGCTGACCCGATCGGAGATCCACATTGGCACTTCTGGGGACCCCGGCAGCTACGTCCAGCCTCATCTCCGGGATCTGAGCTCTACTCCCGGACCCCCCCACCTACCGACCCGTCACGGAACCGCCGTGACCCCGGGAGAGGAGCCGGAGCGGTTCCACTGGCACACCACCGGGAACAAAAATTTGGAGGGGTGGACGGACCCCTAGAGGTGAGTGCCCC
Organism: Lissotriton vulgaris; assembly: GCF_964263255.1. Lineage (NCBI taxonomy): Eukaryota > Metazoa > Chordata > Amphibia > Caudata > Salamandridae > Lissotriton > Lissotriton vulgaris. Next base: position 359,084,815 of record NC_141696.1, on the reverse strand, counting down.
CCCCTGAGGGAAAAACTGATGGGATCCCCCCCCCCACACCCCTGGGGCGGACTATCCGAGACCTGTAACATTGGGAACTCTGACCTGTCTGCGGACACTGCCACTGACTTTTGGTGCCCCTTGACCCACTGCCCGTGGTGGGGAGCCGCCATGGCTCTCTTGGCGACTTGAACTAACTTGTTCCACCCAAGTGCTGAACTTCGTCATCCCCCCATTGAACTAACGGATTGATTGAGCTCGATAGAGCGTTTGGGCGACGACTTGTTCTGTTGTTGCCCTTTTGGTATTATGTTTTTGTTAAAGTTCTTCCTTTTGAGACTAGTGTTGACACTGAAGTGTTACAACGTGCATCCCTGGTTCTGTGGGAGTGGGCGAGGGGAACAAATGGTCACTGTTCGCGGCTGCTGTGCGTGTGTGGGGGGGGCGGGTGCTTGGGCGCAATGAACACTGTGATGGCTACGGTTAAATTTTGTACCTGGAATGTCAGGGGCATGCACACACCCTCACGTAGATACCAGGTGTACTCATACCTTAGGAGACATCAGGTCCAGATTGCACTACTACAGGAGACACACCTGGTCGCCACTGAGGTAGCCGCACTTCGCCGCAGGTGGAGGGGGCAGATATTCGCCACAACCTTTTCAGCGTTTGCACGGGGGACCCTGATCTGGGTTAGGCCCGGGGTTTCATTCGCACTAACACACAGCAATATCGACACTGAGGGGCGCTACGTCTTCATACAGGGCAGACTAGACGGGCAGCAGATTGTCATAGCCTCCATTTACGCACCTAATGTAGAGCAGGGGAAATTGTTTGCGCGCTTATCGGCAGTAATTGCGCCCTGGCCAGACGTACCCTTGATGATAGGTGGGGATTACAACTGCGTACTAGATGTTTCCCTTGACCGCTCGTCCCCCCCAGCAGCAATCGCCCCAGCGCAGGCAACTTTCAGAGCCCTACTTGATTGGGCAACACAATGGAACTTACAGGATGCCTGGCGAGTCAGGAATCCCACTGCCCGGGTGTATTCCTATTACTCGGGAGCCCACTCACTGCATGTCAGGTTAGATAGATACATGCTGTCCCGCGACCTAATTCCCTCCGTGACAGACGCAGACTACTTGGGACGGACGCACTCTGACCATAACCCCCACACACTGGTATATGGATGGAGGCGCCCACGTCCACCCGTACCCACATGGCGCTTGCAACCAGATCTCCTACTCGACACACCATTCCGGGAGGAGATGTCCAGGAGAATCATACAATATTTCGAAGACAACAACGACTCGACCTCCTCCCCGAGAATCGAGTGGGACGCCTTTAAGGCGGTTACCCGGAGAGGCTGCCTCGGTGTGCAGGCGGGCCTGCGAGGTCAGGTAGAGAGGGATCTGATAAGAGCGGAGGAGGCACTACTAGATAAAGAATGGGAGGTGACGAGAGGCGATGATTCCCAACTGATTTCGGCAAGGGCGGATCACGCTGTATTGATGGAGCGCCTAAAGAACATTAATTTCGCAGCGCACTCCGCGCGCGCACACGGCGCGGGAGATAAACCTGGCAGGCTGCTGTCATGGCTGATACGGCAAGACACGCAATCCGCGTCGGTCCTGTCGATCCGCACGACCCAGGGCATCGAGGTCTACACCCAGACACAGATCCATGAGGCGTTCACGTCACATTACAGGTCCCTGTATAGCTCGCGGCTGCGGGCCACTGTGGTGGAGATCACGGACTATCTGACGACTCTGCAGCTCCCAACAGCTACTGCTGCCCACCAGACTGAGCTGGGCGCTGCGCTCACCGGTGAGGAATTACGGGAAGTGATTTTCTCCCTCTCCAATAGCAAAGCACCGGGCCCCGACGGACTCCCGGCAGAGTTCTGTAAAGCCTACTCACTGGTGTTAATACCGGAACTGCTGAGAATGTATAAGGCGGCATTGGAAGATGCTGAACTCCCGGCGTCCCTAAACGAAGCCAACGTGGTCTCTCTGCTGAAACCGGGTAGAGAAGCGAACGAACTCGGCTCATACAGACCACTGGCGCTCCTCAACACCGATTACAAAATATTGGCGGCGACGCTGGCTCGGAGGCTTGCACCGCTGGTCCCCACACTGGTACACACTGACCAAAATGGCTTTGTGCCCACCCGGAGCACGTCCTACAATCTACGCCGTTTTTTTAGGATCCAGCGGTATGCGACCCCCACCTGGCCATGTTCAGGGTGTATCGTGCTCAATCTGGAAAAAGCGTTCGACTCGGTGGAATGGCCGTATCTCCTCCGAGTCCTCGAGAAATACGAACTAGGCGAAGCCTTTATCCAGATGGTGAGGCTCCTCTATCAAGCGCCCGAGGTACGCGTCCGGACTGGACGGTTGTTCTCTGACAGGATCCGCATTGGGCGGGGTACCAGGCAGGGCTGCCCCCTCTCCCCTATGATATTCGCCTTGGCGATGGAGCCGTTGGCGGAACTGCTCCGCACCTCCGGCGTCACATGGGGCATCCCACTAGCAGACTGCACACACTCGGTGTCTCTGTATGCCGACGATCTATTACTGTACATCAGAGACCTCACACGTATACCCGAGGCAATCACAGACATCTTCCGAACATTCGGAGACATGTCGGGGCTCCACGTTAACTGGGCCAAATCGGGAACCTATGCATTCAGTAGCGAGATGCCGCAATGTGAGGTACGCATGATGGGGGAGACGCTCCGGTGGCACCCGACGGTATTCAGGTACCTAGGGATCTTGATATACCGAGACCCCGTGGATCTCCTGGAGGGCAACCTGGTGAGCTATATCCTCGCTCACGGCCCAGGTCACGTTCTGGAACTCCCTCCCACTGAATGTGCTGGCCAGAGTGGCACTAACCAAAATGATAATGCTCCCCCGGCTCCTTTATTATTATGCTAACCTGCCAGTGTATGTGCCGACGCGCATATTCAGAGGACTGGAGACTCTCACCAGGCACCTCATTTGGAACAAAGGGAGACCCCGGGTAGCATTAAAGACCCTATATGCGGCCACGGACGCTGGAGGCTTAGCTGTCCCCAATCAGGAGCTATATTACTTAGCAGCCCAGCTACAATGGGTCGCTTACTGGCTGAGCGGCAAGAACCTGATGGACACGGCCACGGCCGACACCACCCTGTCCCCCGTACAGGTGCTAACACTCTTCCACCCCCTAACGCAGGGGCGACACCCCAGACAAGTCCATGTAGCGCTCGCGAAGCGGTGCTTTGCGCGGGCCCTCAGACTCACCAAAGGTACAGTGCCCTATGCTCCGAACCTACCTCTACTAGGGACTCCCCTAGGCACTGGCATACTGTCCTCGACTGAGCTACGCAGCTGGACTGCGGCAGACTTAGACGACCTGAGCGGCCTATATAGCGACGGAGTGCTGTTGCCCTTCGAGACCCTGGCCACGGATACCGAGCTGCCAGCAGGTCAGTTCCTGGCACACGCCAGACTCCTCCATGAGCTGACGAAGGCGTGGGGCGACATGAGCCAAGAACCGCCCACCCATCTACTCATCCAGTACCTACACGTGATGGGCGATGGGTCTCATATAGTGCACTGGCTGGCGCAGGCACTGCACAGCCATACCCAATTCTCCTCCCAAAGACTGAGGGAGAAGTGGGCGACCGACCGGGGCTCCGACTGGACGGACAAACAGTGGGCCGCGATATTAGCGGGCGCTAAAAATATTCCCCGCAACGCGCGATTTAAAACCATTCAATATTATATCATTCACCGCGCGTATTTGTCTCCTGACAAATTGAACCGCTATTTTGGACTCACTTCGTCGGCGTGTCCCAGATGCGGCCTCCTGGACTCGGACTTCCTGCACGCACTCTGGAATTGCGCCCACCTCGCCTCGTACTGGTCCGCGGTCACTGACACGCTGACGGCAGCCACAGGCGAAACTCTCCCCAGGACGTGGGAAGTATGCCTACTGGGACTCTACAAGAGAACCAAGCAGACCAAGCTACGGGCGCGCTTTTGGGACTTAGGCCTCATTACGGCTAAACGCCTCATCACGAAACGGTGGAAAAGTGCCACTCCACCGCGCCCTGCGGACTGGCGTCGCTCTCTTGGCAACTGGGCCCGTGCAGAGAGTGTGTCTCTACACAGAGAGGAGACCGCTGGCCTACGGAAATATCCGATCGCCCAAGACTGGGACGCTACCCTGATCGCGTACCATCGGTCGTGCACCCAGGCCGGTATAGAATGCCACCCCGACGCGGAATAGAGGGGGCCCAGTTAATTGCTGTCCATGTTGGGCGCGGTGTTTCCCCCCTCCCCCCCCGCCGCCGCCTCCCCCCTCCCCCCCTCCCCCCCTCCTTCCACCCTCCCCCCCCCCTCCTTCCCCCCCCCCCACCACCTGCCCCGACCGCTGAGACCTTCCACAACAAGAGATGTCCCCTGCCACTCCCCGCCGCTGCCCTTCCCCCCCCGCTGCCCCCCCCCTCCTCCGCCCTGCAGCCGCAGCAACACCACATCCTCAATTACACCCGCTCCTGCGCAGCCCATATAGGGTGCACCACACACAGCTAGGGTTCTAGATACACTACCACACGCACAAACACTAGTCCAACAGTTGTTGAAATGTTTCTCCCTCCCCCTCTTCTTTTACTTCCCAGTTATATCTTCTGGTTGACGCAGAGATTGTTAATGATGTACTCACGCTAATGCTTGATCCCCGCTCCCAATTTCCATATCACACAATGCCAGCTGAATGCTTCCAAGCACAGGAGGCGGAAACCCAGCGACCCATATGACGACGCGGGATATGATCCGGCCCTTGCTCACTACTGTGCTAATCAGGGAACACAACTTACAACAATGACTGTTGGACTTCATGACCACTCTGATCCTTATGCAGTGCTACGAGCCGCGAGCACTGCAGCACGAGACATTTCCTAGCACTGCCACTTGTGAACTAATGCATCTCCACTGGCTATTGTTTATTTTCACTCATATATGATTGACATGTCATTATGTGCTGCTAGCCGAGTGCCGTTTGTAGTAATGCTTCATTGTTATGACATTGTGTGACTACTACTTAACTCATCTGTGAAACTAAATAAAGTTTGGGACCGTTGGTCTTAAAAAACAAATCACTTCACAATTCATGTTACTCTATGTACAGTCGTGATGTCTTTTTACCATATTGCTCAGTCTGCCAGTCTCTCTCGCGAGGGTCCGTGGATCCTCCTTGCTGAAGAGCTGGTGTGGCTTCTGGATCTGGCCATTGTCCTGTCCAGTTCAGATGCAGCATAGCTGTTGGTTGCTTTCGCTTTCTTTAGCGGTTCATCTTTCATGGCTGCGGCTTTTCTTGATGGGTGTTCTGACCGGCGCTCTCCCCACAACTATGGGTCGTGCATGCTGGATGCTTGCTGCGGTGTCCATAGTCTTGCCCCCTCCCTGCTTCTGTGGGTGCAAGACTTCTATGTGTGTGCAGTGGGTCGGATCCCCTCTCAGGTTGCCTACCTGGTGTGGCATCTCGCGCATTCAGGCTTTTCCTGGCGGCTCTCATTTGTGCCTCTCCTTTTCCTCAATGTGGTTATTGCGGTACACCCGGTTCTTCAGTGTCCTTCTGGCCCCACATGCTTCTCTATTTCTACATGCATGGTTATATTTCTTTCTACCTTGTTCTCCTCCCTTTCCTATGTCTGGTACAGTGGTGCTTAGGCAATGGTGAGTCTTGTGTCTCGTGTACACAGGCTCTTCCTGGGCATGGTCAGCATCTCTCCGCTGCGCTCCATTATTCCTGGTTGACATGCTTTCAAGGTGCGTCTTCTCATGTTGTGCATGTTCAGCACTTATGCTCGGGCTCGGTCGTACCGTTGTGCCCTCTGGCTGGATCTCTCTCTCTTTTGCAAGGATCTCCGGTAGCTTTTTATCTGAAAGAGACACATTAGTGATAGATTCCTTACCTTGGAATATCCCCAGGCGTCAGACTGGATCCGGAAATTTTTGCGTAGCAGTACCCTTGCGCGTCGGTAGGCGTCGTCTGCGGCTCAGAGTCCGTCGTCGGCGGGCCATTTGACTTGCCTCCTGAAGTCTGTAACATCATTCTGGCAGCCAGGCGTCCCGCCACAAAGTCGGTATACGCCTGCAGGTGGAACAGATTTGTGGCATGGTGCACGTAGGAGAGTAGGGTCTGCAATCCTATGGTCACCCCAGATTTTTGCTTTTTGCTTCACTGGTTTACGACTTACCTTGGCTATGGGCCTGCTAATCAGACCCACAGCCTTAGCTGTTCTCTCTCTAAATTGACATCCATGTACTTTAGGTGCATTTACCAATTGGTATTGGGTCACACTTGTAAGTCCTTGTACAGTGTACCATAGGTACCCAGGGCATAAGTGAACCCAGGGCCTACCAGGGGCTGCAGCATGTATTATGCCACCCCTGGCTGGCCATCCAAATCTGGCACATCTAGCTGATCAATCAGCCGGGGCAAGGTGGTGTAATCACCCTTTGCTTTAGATATAGTATACCTATATCTAACCCTACCATGGACACATATACTCCTATAAGTCACTCCTATGGCAGGCCTTAACAATCCTGGAGGCAGAGTGCTTGGAATTATGTGAGATAGTGCTCTGGCATGAGCTGAGCCTGTCTACAGCTTTCGGAACCAAGTCCTTTAGCTGTTTCCCTGATAACGCTATACCATATACTCTTAAGTGCATTATAACCTCGCGGTTATTGCGAACTTTGGCATAGCATTATCAAAACATGTCGAGTAAGGTGTCATACAAATTGGAATACTACCCCCTCGCCAATTCTGGCGACGAGGGTAGCATTCCACCATTTTAGAGGGACACAACATGTATGTAACTGTGAACCCCGGTTAAAGTTAACCCGAGCCTCAGCATCACAAAATGGATGCTGCCACCACAGACACAAGTCTGACCTCCTGCTGCTGGGAGTCCTTCCAGCGAGGGAGGCTTGGACAAAGGGTTTCCTGCCTTGGGAGGTGCTAGCACCACCCCAGACAGGATTTTGTGTATTAGGTAGGACAGGGCTGAAAGGAATGAGACATGCCTGGGGCACACAAGGTGCCCTGTGCATACACCGGTTCAAACCAGTTGCTGGGGCACTCCAGCCCCAGCTCTGGCGCGAGACCGGACAGAGGATAGGGGGTGTAACCATCCCCCTTCCTGGTCCCACCCATGGGAGGGACCTAGTGATAGTGCTGCCTCCTTTAGCAGGATAAAGGTAGGAGCTGGTCCCACTCCAAATCAGATTAATCCTGAACTGAAACTCTACAAAAAGAAACTCTGGACGTCGACTTTCTACACAGAAGACTGAAGAAATCTCCCTTGTGGGCAAGGAGTGTCCACCCTGCACAAGCAGGCACCATCAGCGTCCAGCGGCTTTACTTTGTCGTCTTCCCTCGAGGATCCATACTTCAGAGCCCGACGAGACCCGGATTCCCAGACCTCTCCGACCTCTACCTACATCTGCAGCTCAGCTGAGATCCGTGGGTGTGACGAGACACGTGGGACTTGCCATCTTGGAGAAACTGCACTTCGCTTCCAGCACGACTTCTGAGGTAACCTCGACGAAGTGCTTTGGGGAATGAGAAGCCCCAGCCCTGAGCAGCTCCTGCACCGAAGACCAGCCCTCCAGCATCCACGAGATCTGCGTGGGGCCCTTCTGCCTGTTTGCTGCTCGACGCGTTGTCTGGTCACTTGCCGGCTGGCTAGTGGCCTCCTAGAAGACGATCCACGACATCAACCCCGCTGGTCTGGTTGCTCCAGACTGGCCCTTGCTTCCTTCCAAAAGAGAGGCATCCCGGACCCTCCTGGTCCGCACCAGACGTCTTTTCCACTCACCGGGTGGGTTGCCTTTGCCAAGGCCTGTTGACTCCAAATCCGGATACGACACCGCCGACAGCGAGAGCCTGCGTGGGACAGCTCGTGCCTCCATCCTGGTCGTCGAAGACACCGCCTGGTCCACGTGGCTGCAGAGTCAAGCGTCCACTCTTCACCTGATCGCGACGACAGCCTCTGGTTCCTTCCTGGTTCCACTCCAGTCACTGGCTAGTGATTTTGAACATTGTCCCCTCTGCTTTCAGGTCTTCAGCATTCCTGATCCACCCTTGGATCACACCGGACATCTTCCTCCTGGTCGCCTGCAGCATCTTTTCCTTCAGGCTCCATAGACTTCAACGCAGAAACCCGACACGACTTCGCACGTATGCACCCGCAGCCCGTGGGTGAGGTAAACAAGAGCATTTCGGTGCTCAAGGGTAGATTGACTCTCCTAGTGTCCAGTTTCACAGTCGTTTTAGTCCTAACTAGTCAGGATTGTCCGTACTCACCTTTTTCTTGAACTGTACTGTCCATAGACATTGTTACGCATCTCGCGTGTGAGTTCACACTCTGAACACGCGTTGCGTGGGCCTCCTATTACTTACCTAAAGTTAGGATAGTGTAGTCCCAGCGATCCTGCAGCCTCTGGACAGCTCCATTCCTTCTATCGACTTCCTTATACCATTTACTTAGTATATGGTTTGTTGCACCCCTAGGGCAACATTGTAACTTGTGCATCTTAACGTATTTTTCTTAAGAGTCTTGTCATGTGCTTAGCCCTCTCACCTCATAAAGAGTTCAGAGGTGTTTGTTAGTTAATAAATATCTTGTTTATTTTCATAACTACCTGTGTGGTGTCCTTCCATTTGGTATTCAAGGGGTTATATGTGGTAAAACAGCTGGCTTCACATGCCAAAAGAGTTTAGCCTAAGACTGCTTTGTCCATGCTACCATTAGGATAGCTGGTCTATAAGGTTGACTTACAACCAATCACCATAAGGGTTGTTTGGACTGATACAAGGTGATCACTACAACTAGTGAGCATCATATATCAGGCCAACTTCTCACAGTGCACAGCAAAGGCTGTGGATCCTCTCTCTGCCCCTCTTTCTGAGGTCCTTCTCTTTCTTCTTTCTCTTGCCCAGCAGGGCTCTGCTCTGGGCACTGTCAAGGACTACCTTTCTGCTCTTTCAGCCTTTTTTTTAGGCTGCCTGTTCAACCTTCTTTGTTCAAGTCCCCTATTGTTAACCGATTCTTGAAAGGCATCACGCATACGTTCCCTCCTGTGCCCTTTGTGATGCCTCAGTGGGACTTGAACTTGGTTCTTATTTTTCTGATGTGCGCTCCCTTTCAGCCACTTCACAACTGTCCTCTTCGCCTTCTCACTTTGAAGACTGCCTTCCTGGTAGCCATCACCTCTGCCAGGAGAGTGAGTGAGCTCCAGGCTCTTATCCTGTAAACCTCCTTTCCTTTCGGTCCAACCGGACAAGGTTGTGTTGAGGACACTGCCCTCTTTTCTACCCAAGGTAGTCACGGCCTATCACATCGGGCAATCTATCACCTTGCCCACCTTCTTTCCGCCTCCGCATCCCTCGAGAGAGGAAGAGAGGCTCCACCGTCTGGACCCAAAACGTGCGCTCTCGTTCTATCTGGATCGCACATGCCAGTTCCGGGTGGTGACCAACTCTTTGTTGGTTACGTGGGCGCTAAGAAGGGGAAAGCGGTGCACAAGCGGACCATCTCGCGGTGGATCATCTTGTGTATCCAGGCCTGTTACTCCTTGGCTAAGAAGGAAGCCCCTGTTGGGCTGAGGGCTCATTCCATTAGGGCCACAGCGACTACAACTGCCTTGGGCCGAGGAGTGCCCTTGCAGGACATTTGCCAGGCGGCTACGTGGGCCTCGCTGCACACGTTTGCAAGACACTATTGCCTGGACAGCCAAGCCCCGAGGGATGGCTTCTTTGGCCGTTCCGTCCTCCAGGACTTTCTGGTGTGATATTGGTTCGCAGACCCACCACCGGGGTTGGTATTGCTGGGGTATCTATTCTAAGGTAAGGAATCTATCACTAACGTGTCTCTTTCAGATGCACAAGTTACTACTTGTGTAACGATATATCTGTAAGAGACATTAGTTAGTGATAGATTCCTTACCGACCCACACATCCTCCCCGTTCTGCAAACCGATATCTAGTGTTAAGGTCATCCCCTTTCAGGGCCCTAGTTTCAAGGCACCAGTGTTGGTTTTTCGCATAGCTCTGCGTTTCTGGCGCGGAAAAGCTGTCTAAGAAATGACGTCAGCACGCGGAGGCGGCGTCTAAGTACTCCGACGTCGTCATCACGGCGCCGACGACAGACGCGGAGCCGCAGACGACGCCTACCGACGCACAAGGGTACTGCTACAAATTTGCAGCTAGATGTCTCTATCATATTTTTTTTTGTTTTTTTTGTTTTTTGGAAAACCTTTATTGGTAATTCAAAGTACACCGCTATTCAGCCGTACATCCCGGAGGCTAGGCAGCATTATCAAAGCAACGTAGAGGTGTGCACAAAACAGTAAAAGGACCAGTCAGGTTTAATTTTACATATTATAGAGATGAACCTAAGGAACAAAGTGAGAACCGAAAAGGAACAAGAGTAAAGAAGGAAAAAGGGGGAGGGGGAGGGAGAAAGGAGAAAGATGGCAAGGCAGAGGAGAATAGGAGAGCGGTAAGGCATATATCCAGGGGGACAAGCGGGAACTTCCGCATCTTGGAATCATATCAGAAAGAGCATACATTTGTGGGGGGAGTAAGAAACAGGATTATATCACGTGAAACATGGGTGGAGGGAATAGCTAAGGTGAGAGACGAACCTCCAGTCGGACTACTTCCGGGGGCACACAAATATCGCCTCTATACACATTCCAGGCACCCCAGACCATCCCCCACATCTTGGGCTTACCCCGAGCTAGGTAGACAGTTTTCTCCCGGAGCATGCACCAATCCATGTTGGTTTTCCAAAGACTCACAGAGGGGGGGGTTGGAGCACCCCACTTCTGAGCAATGTCCCTCTTGGCCACCATGTTCCCCAATGTGACCCAGCGGGTTTGAGCATTATTGTAGTCAGTCGGACCCCACATATTCAGCAAGCAACGTCTAGCTTCCGCAGGCAAATCCACACCAGTCACAACACGCATAACCGCATGCACCCGTTCCCAGTAGGAGGCGATGACAGGGCACTCCCAAATGGTATGCATAAAAGTGGCCAGCGCACCGCATCCTCTCCTACAAAGGCCGTCCTGGGAAAGCCCCAAATGAATCAACCTGGGGCCAGTGACATACACCCTATGAAGCACTTTCAGCTGAACCAAGCGCAGTCTGGCCGAAATTGCAACTTCCTTAGGGGAGGATACCGCAGACTGCCAGTCCTCATCATCCATCTCAATCCCATCATTCATCCATTGATCTCGCACTTTCACCAGCAGGTCCGTCCGAACATTGATTAGTTTTTTATAAGTCAAGGAGATGGCGCTGTCTGGCATATAGCCGTCCAGCACCCTGTCTTCCAGCGGGGATGACTGGGGAACTTTTCCACCAACAGGCAGGGTGGACGTAAGGGCATGCCTCAACTGCGCATATCTAAAGTATTCCGTTGCCCCCAGTTGGAATTCAGCCTGTAGAGCAGCAAACGATTTAATTTCCCCTCTGGCCATCACATCCGCCACTTTGGAAATGCCGATGAGATCCCACCGATCAAACCCTTTGGAGTGCCACAACCTCCCCAACAAGTCGGAGTCGTAAAGGGGAGTAGCCATGGTGAGCCTACCTTTCCACCCCAGTGCCTTCGTAACAGCCCTCCATAAATGCACCACGGTCCTGGTGGGACCAGTCAGTTTTCGGTCCAGAGATCTAGAGTACAACGCTCTGTAGTACATCCCGTCGTTCATGAGCCAGCGATCCATGGCGTACCCTGGACTTATCGCCGGTCCGTAAAAGCCATGATTAAGAGCCGCCAATTGAGAGGCCCAGTAGTACCGGCGTACATCGGGCAGGGCAATACCGCCATCGTACCATGGAATGGTCAGCTTAACTACGGCAATGCGCGGCCTACCTTCCCACAAAATGGTACGCTGCAAACCTTCAATCTCCCTGAAGTATTTGGAAGGGACTGGATCTTGCGTGTTTTGAAGCGCATACAAAAATCTCGGCAGGGACATCATTTTGAACAACGCCGCTCGGCCCAACAGGGACAGCGGCAATTTTTTCCAACCCTCTACGTCACGCCGAAGGCGCGGTAGAGGAGGGAGCAAGTTGTTAGCGTAACGTGCCCGGGCATCCGTTGAAATATAGATGCCCAGGTACTTGAAGCCCTGCTGCGAGACCTGTATCGCACAGCCCCTAGGGAGACGTGGAGTGTCCCCGCGAAGCACGTAAAGGTAGGACTTGGACCAGTTAATAACCAGGCCCGAGTATCCACCAAAAGTACCCAGTGCATCAAACACCACAATCAAAGACCGACAGGGGGAGGTAAGGTAAAGCAGAATATCATCCGCGTACAGCGAAACGCGATCTTCAAATCCCGGTGACCACTTGATCCCACAAATATCAGGGTGAGTGCGGATCCAGGCAGCAAGCGGCTCCAGCGCAAGGGCGAAAAGGAGCGGTGATAGGGGACAGCCCTGTCTAGTACCCCTGCGCAAAGCGAAGGAAGCAGACATGCGGCCATTGACCGTTATGTTAGCCAACGGGGAGGAGTAGAGAAGCCGGACCCAACTGATGAAGTCAGGGCCGAACCCAAACTTGGACAGCACCGCCCAGAGGTAGTTCCATTCAAGAGAGTCAAACGCCATTGTCGCGTCCAATGAGGCCAGGACAGTTAGCTCACGGAGCAAGTGTGCCCGCGCCATGACAGCGTGAAGCCTTCTAAGATTAAGGGCAGTATTACGGTGAGGTATGAAACCGGACTGGTCTGGATGGACCAAGTCTGCAACCACACCCACAAGCCGATTGGCCAGCAACTTAGCCAGGATTTTGGGCTTGGCATTCAGCAAAGAAATAGGGCGATATGACCTACAAAGGTCTCTAGGCTTCCCCTCCTTATGGATGACCACAATGGTGGCCAGGCGTTGATCCAGTGGGAGTTCACCAACCTCTTGTGCTTCCAAGAACATACTCCTCAGGAGCACCGCGATAGTGTCTGCTTTGATCTTGTACAGCTCCACACTCCTCAGGGGCACCGCGATAGTGTCTGCTTTGATCTTGTACAGCTCCACCGGGAGACCATTGGGACCGGGAGCTTTACCGGAGCGCAAGGACCGTATTGCTAACGCTACCTCATCCGCCGTAATGCCCCGGTCCATGTCTTCACGCTCGGTATCCGACAGGCAAGGGAGCTTAACCCCCTCCAAAAAAGAGGCCGAGTCCGGTTCAGTCAGGGCGGAGACTGATGTGTAAACCTTCTCAAAATAGTCGGCAAAAGCCGAGGCGATAGCGTTGGGGTCAGTAACGACCAATCCGTCGTCGCCTAAAATTTCAGGTACCACACGGGAAGCCAGCTCCTTCCTATCTAACCAGGCAAGGAGCTTGCCTGCCTTGTCCCCGGCATCGTATATCCTCCCTTGCTGTTCCCTGCCCATCGCCTTGGCAGCATCAGTGGCAGTGGCCTTATACTCCGACTGCTTCAGGGAGAGAGCGTGTAACAGTTCGGGTGTCGGACCCAGCACCAACTGGGAGTTCAAACCTGAAATATCCGACTCCAATCGCACCATGTCCTCATCCCTTCGTCTGCGCACCTCGGCTATCAAGGAGAAAGCTTCTCCTCTCAGGACAGTCTTAAAGGCCTCCCAGAGGGAAAGGGCCGACGTTACCGTACCTACGTTCTCAGTGAAGTATAGGTCGATAGCTTTAGCAAGGAGGTCCCGAGTCCTGGGGTTACGTAAGTACCAAGGATTGACCGGCGCCACCCTGGTCGCCGCCGCGATACCAAAGTCAAAGGATACCCAAACTGGAGAGTGATCCGATATACCTCTGGCCATAAGGCGAGCCCCAGAGACGGTCGATACCTGAACCGCCGGAGTCAAAATGTAATCAATTCTAGAAAGGCTGCCGTGTGCTCCCGAGTGGAAAGTGTACTGCCGTTGAGCGGGATGTAAAAGCCGCCAACAGTCAATAAGGCCCATAGTGCTCATGAAGTCCGGGAGCCATGCTTGTGCACTGCGCAGATCTCTGGACGGAAAACGGTCTAGGGTGCCCGAAACCACAGAGTTAAAATCCCCACCCAGTATTAACAAACCCTCCGGGAGGCCCAAAATGGCGCCTCCGAGATCTTGAAAGGTAGTCGTCTGCAAACGCGGGGGGACATAAACAGAAACCAAAACCAGGGTGCGTCCCTCCCATCTGCTCACCACAGCACAGCACTTTGGACTCCACCTCCAGGGGAAGAGACATGCGCACCATTATACCAACCCCCCGGGATCCCGAGGAGAACCCGGAATGGGCCACCATTTTGAACCCTTTTCTGTTCAGAGCCTGGCAAGTATTGCCAACGAGATGAGTCTCTTGCAGGAGGATAACATCGGGCACACAACGTTTAAACATTTGTAATACAACACCACGTTTAATACGATCCCCCAACCCATTCACATTCCAACTAAGCAGATTTAAAGTCTTACCCCCCATCATCGAAGATGCGCCGTCCCAACCATCCCCCCCAGAAAGCAGCCACCGCGACGGTGTAATCAAAACATTAATAGCCTCGCCATGAGAAAGGTAAAAGAAGAAAAGCAAAAGAAAAACACACAAACCAACCACCCCCCACCCTGCACCCCTGCATTAGACTAAAAGCCCCCCCAACTAGCAGTTTGCCTGTCGCCCCGTAAAAACTAACCTACAAAAAGCCCCCAGAGGAGAAAGGAGACATCCTATCACCCCCCGTTACCCTCCAGAGTTAAGAAAACAGGAGAAATAGAAAAAGAAAACAAAAGTCAGTGAACGATGGCATCTGCAGAGCCCTCCGCAGAAAGAAGACCAACGTGGTAAAGTTCAATCCTGGGAACCTGGACCGCCCGACGCCTCTTCAGACAGATCCTCGGGATTAGTCCGACGCTGAGGCAAAGTGTCCAGCCAGTCTCCAGCAGCATCCGGCAAGTCAAAGAACAGCGTCCGAGCACCATGTTCTATTCGAAGTTTCGCTGGATAGAGCATGGAATATCGCAGCCCCATCTCTCTCAGTCTCCGTTTGACTTCCATGAAACTTTGCCGGCGCTTCTGTACAGCCTGAGTGAAGTCAGAGAAGAAATTCACGTCAGCGTTCTGAAATCTCAACGGACCGCCACTTCTCGACGCTTGTAGGATCGCGTCTCGGTCTCTGTAGTTAAACAGTCTGGCAATGATAGGGCGCGGGGACGCACCCGACTTCGGTTGGCCACCAGGCAGTCTATGAGCTCTCTCCACTGAGAAGAACTTACTGAGGCCTTCGGGCGCCAAGTGCTTCACCACCAGTTCCTCCACAAACAAATCGGCAGCGTCCTTCTCCGCACCCTCCGGCACACCTGTAATGCGGACGTTCTGGCGCCGTGCCCGTCCTTCAAAATCATCAAGCCGGCGGGCAAGCATCAAATTAGCGGCCTTCAGGTCCCGAACCTCGGTCTGCACATCAGACATATCAGTAGTCAGACTCGACGTCTTGATGTCGAGTGACTTGACCCTATCATTCGTCTTCCCGAGGTCGGCCCTGATGAGGTTGAGCTCGATCGTGAGGGTATCAACCTTGTTGGACATTACTTCATGCTGTTTATGCATTTCGGCCTTCACGCCCGCAATGGCTCCCATCACGTCCCGGAGGGTGAGTTCAGTATCTTCCGGGGACACGTCCCGTTGCGGATCTCTGGTACGGCCCGATGCACCTGGTGAACCTTTGGAGAGAGAAAATCGTTCAGAGATGGTGGGCTGCGAGAGGGAGGGTTTCCTGCTGACCCTCGGAGGCTTCCCTTTGTCTGGGTCTCCTCTGCCCGCCATGATGGGCGACGGGGATCGTACGATCCGAGAAGGGGTCAAGCAAACGATGCCACCCCCACACGGTCGAAGCCAACAAACACCTTCACCGTCTCAAGGGGACGTAGAGCCTCCAGTAAGAGCAGTATGGTCGCCGGACCTTAGCAAAGCAGTTCGTCCCCACTCAAAGTGCCACCACACGGGAGCTCCGTCGCCGTCCCAACAATGCCAGGCCGTTATGGCGTCGTCGTCACCAGGCTTCCCGACGGTGTAACTCGGTGCAGGAAGCTCGGATCTTCAACCTGAGAACGGGCGCCGCATCAGCATCGGCACCGCAACTGATTCCCACCGCCGTGGGACAGGATAGTTAGCAGGATCAATACGGAGGATCGGAGGGTCTTCGGAGCTCCGAGCTTACGCGGCCATCTTGGTTGCCCGCGAAGCTCCTCCCCCGTCTCTATCATATTTAAGAGTTACTTACCTTCTGTAACGATGTATCTGGTAGAGACACAGTCTAGCCGCAGATTCCTTAACGCCCGCCCATCCTCCCCGCTCTGAGATGGCCTTTTAAGGTGGCGTTTTATGCCTCGCCTGCCTTTAAGTGGCTTTTGTCTTCCTGCAGGTTGACATCCTTCGCTTCTCTCTCACGGTAGGGTGATTCATTTTGTTTACTTGTTCTGCTCCTCCCAATATCGTTGTTGGGAGGTGGGTTCAGGTATCCTTCACTTCCCTACACCTTGGTTCTGCCAGTGTGGGGTGTACTGGTGCTTCCCCCCCCCCCCCCCCCCCCCCCCCCGCCTACCTTCTCCATTGACTTCCCTACGGTCCATTGGCTGGTGGCCTCTGGGACTGTGCCTCAGTCCAATAGTTGTCTTACTACTTTTGGTATTCACAGAAGTTAGGATTTTGTCTTAAGTTCGTCTTAAGACAGATTTAAGACCGAGTTAAGACAGACTTAAGACAAAATCCTAACTTCTGTGAATACCAAAAGTAGTAAGTTCATTCTGTGAATACCAAAAGTAGTAAGTGCATTCTGTGAATGCCAATAGTAGTAAGTGCATTCTGTGAATACCAAAATAGTAGTAAGTTTAGGATTGAGTCTTAAGTTCATTCTGTGATTCGGGCCCTATGTAGCTATCTCAGTGTCATCCCGGCAACCACGATGCCAACGACTAACGCGGAGACGACCGACGCCACCTTCCGAAGCGCAGAGGTACTGCTGACGAAAAACTTTCCAGATCCAGTCTGACGCCTGGGGTTAATTCTAAGGTAAGGAATCTATAACTAAACTATGTTTCATACATATATATCGTTACCGAAGGTAAGTAACTTGTTCATTGGCCTGGTTACATTCATGATCAAACCATCCCTTAATCTGCTTCATATTGACCGTGCTATCCCTTCTTATATTCGAGGCTGTGGCCATAGTGATTTTCCATACGGAGCCACAACCATGTTGGGGGAAGAGTCAATGTCGTTACATACAAAAAAGCTTTCTTTGTTGTCTTTAACCGTTGTTTCTAATTAAGTTTTTTTCATTTATTCCTGTAGATTTTATACTAATACCATCTTTCTCAGCTACAGCTATATTAGGTGGCAGCAATATATCCTCGCTTACGCTTATTTTAACACTTAAAGTCAGTGAGAAGGAAGCATGGTCATTAAAACTTGTCAATTCGGTATAAAGTGACTCAAAATGCTTCGAGCCTTTAATATACATTATAATGTGGTCAATACACATTGGACTTCCTCTGCCTTGGAAAGTGGGTTTTGTTATGTCACCCTCATCACCATTAGATACTAGTATTTCTAGATTGTGTTTGCGGAGGAGCTCATTTACCCGTTCCGTATAGCTGTTATGGGTAAAATTATGTTGGTTATATGCATAATCCCACATACACTCGTCCCTGAGACGCTACACTTACAGGTGTTAAAGCCCCCCACCCAGATGTGATTGCATTTGAGGTCTAAACCATTTACAGAATTGGCCAGTTTTTTTGCTAGGTCCTCTACAACCTTATAACGGGTTGCATAAAACATTTTATTATAATATTTCATTAGAATTAAGTGTTGGTTGTTGCCCACTACTAAAGATGCCAGTTGGAAATAAGGGGAATCACTGTACACCTTTTTTTTATACAGCTTGCGCTATTGTAGGGATACAAATTGGTAAGCCTCCCTTGGCTCGTCCATGTAGTAAAGGTATAGCTGGGGTGCAAATTGTGACATAGCCATCGATGTGTAATGTTTGTGTGTGCCATGTTTCCTGGAAATACAACACTTGTGCTGATTTAATACTGCCTATCCACTCCTAATCTTTGAGCTTGTTTTTGATCCCGGTTGTGTTCCAGGATCTAAGTTTTATTTGACCAGTTGTTCCATTTACCCTTTTAACTTCCACCTAGATGATGGAGACTCTCTAGGCGAAGGTTCGTCTCATCCTCTTGAGGTTTTTGGGGGGCGTGAGGGGGAGTTGGGTGCATGTTGGAAAATGTGTCTTTTAGACATGATTAGCCCCCACTTTTTGCCTAGCAAATTGTGTAATATCGACTAGAAGTGCACTGGGTCCCTGCCAACTTGTTCCCCTGTGCCAGATTCTCTTTCCCTAAATTCTACCTTTTGTTGCCCATTTGCCACATTTTTAGCACCCCTTAAAAGTCCCTAGTAAATGGGACCCCGGGTACTTAGGCATTAGCACTGAAGGATACTAGCGCGAATTGTGCCTCCGTAGGGTCCCTTCACCAAGGCTGTGCACACTGTCTTTGCAGACTGTGTGCCTTGATGCAGACAAAACCGAAGAGTAGATATAGCACATATCCCTGTGTGCAATTCCCCCAGATCCTGCATTGAATATAGGTAAGCCACCCCTCTAGCAGGCCTAAGCCCTAATGCAGGGTGCAATATATCTCCTGTGAGGACATATCTGCATGAGTAGGTTTGCCCCTGTAATATGCATGTCAATTCTTGGATATTGTAAGTGAACAGG
Organism: Lissotriton vulgaris; assembly: GCF_964263255.1. Classification (NCBI taxonomy): domain Eukaryota; kingdom Metazoa; phylum Chordata; class Amphibia; order Caudata; family Salamandridae; genus Lissotriton; species Lissotriton vulgaris. The sequence continues at coordinate 359,066,025 of NC_141696.1, read as the reverse complement.
GACTGGATACTCATCGTTGCAAGTTCCCCAGCTCTATGATGGCTTCACTTTATTATGGGGTGTTTGGTAGCAAACATCTCGTCTTGATAAACCTGCACTGTTTCCATGTATTGACAATTGCACCCAGATGACCCTTTTAGAGTGGACCCCTGAAACATACCCCCTTCTAGTGTGTTCCTGACTGGTATACGCCAGCCTGTCACTACTGGACATGTTTCTAGACCAATGTGGTTATAGCCTCCACTAACCAGTAACAATGCCTGCCCTGGCCTCCTCCAGGCATGAACACCTTGCTTTGGCAGGACATTTCAAAGGCAATGCCGACTTTAAACTCCAACCCACGCCTCAACTGCTTGCAGCAGATGCAGCCCTCCTGTCTTCACCACAGGTACAGCGGGAAGACAGGAAGGAAAACTAGTAAGATGAGGAGGAGGGTCCTCCGCCAATCTGCACCAACCCACTTACTCTCCCAGCCGAATCTGAGATGCTCCTGTGAAACTGCTGGTAGAATTTTGAACACTGGCTCCCTAACATTCTAATTGTAGAAGGTGAACCCGAAGTCCTACTGCACTTTATTGCATTCTATGTTTTTCACCATAGGATAACATTGTGTGTAATTGCGCACAACTCTATATTGCTTGTACTTACTCATTGCTGAAAAGTATTACATACTTACCTGTAACTGAAGTTCTTTGTTCAAAATATATATAAAAAAACTTGCTATTTCTCTATAAATCGGTCTCAACTTCATTTGAGTGTTTTCCATTTATTACCTCTATGCACTACCCTCTCATAAGCCTAACTGTTCGCCTACAATACCACAAAATAGAGTGTTTGTATTATCTACTTTTGCCTCTGTAAACCAATAAGGGTCTCTCTGACCTTTCTGCACAGTGTACCCCAATGTGGTACACTATATAGAGAGGTGGGTTTCCTACACACAGGCATCAGACTGGATCCAGAAGATTTTTTTGAGCGCAGTACCCCTGCGCTCTGGTTGGTTCTGTCTGTCTATTGTGCCGGAAATTACGTTGAGGAACGTATGTAGGCGCCACCCAGGAGCCCTGATGTTGTTTTTTTCCCCCACACCAGCCCGTGCCGATCCGAGAGAAGGGTTTCCCCTCTGCAGTTTTTGACTGGCGTTTTTTTGCCGTTTTGCCAACAGTTTTTGAGGTTTATACTCTTGGTGTGTCGAGGATGTCATTGCCCAATTTAGGATTTAAGCCCTGTGGAGCCTGTCGCTGCCCAATGATGGTGATGGACCACACCTCGGCTGTCTGTGGTGTTTGGAGTGCAACCAAGACCTGAAGTCATGCTCTGGTTGCCTGACCATGCACTCGAAGGCTTGATACCCTCACTGATGTCCATTTGGGTAGCTGGGCCAATTCTAACGCAATGTCTCCTGTGACTAGGACTCTTGCCTGCCAATATCACCCTGCACCTGGGAAACCAAACTTCCTCATGCAACACCCTACCCCTGAGAGCTTGGTGGTCCAAGTCTCAACCTCCCAAGGCGCTTTCCCTGTTGCTCCCCCGGATAGGAATTCAAGAGGGTGGGCTAATTTGTGGAGATGTTCTCTTATGCCCGTCTGGTATGGCGGTTTATGAACACCGCATGCCTTGTGGGCCATTATTCCCAAACTCTGTGGGATACGGTTGCGCAAGTGCTGCCACAGGTCCAGTAGGAGGCCCGGACTGTACTCTCCCAAGCTGTCATTGATGGGAGAGATACAGCGAAGTTCACAATTCGATGTGGACTTGACACTATTGACTCGCTAGACAGAGTGGTTTCCTTCATACTGGCCCTTAGGTACTATGACTGATTGAGGACGACTGGCTTTTCAAAGGATGTCCAAGCTTCCCTTATGGCCATGCCCTCTGATGGCACCAGTGACTTCGGAGCAGGCACTTAAAGGACTCTCGGGCTACAGCCAGGTCCTTGGGCCTCAGTGCATCCCACCACTCCAATTCACCTTTTTCAGCAACCGAAGAGGCTTCCCGCCATGCAAATTCCCTCTAAGCCACTGTGCCACGCATACTCCCCAGCCTCTGTCTGCATGGACGAAGGTGTGATGCCCACAGATCATGTGGGTCAGGTGGCCACCAGTCTAGTCATTCCACCACCATCCCCCCTCCCGACTGCAGCAACATCCAAACCCTCCTAGTCTGCCCCTTTACCACCACAGGCACCAAGTTGGTAGCAGGATTCACCATCACCTCCCCGCTGGCAGTCTATAACATCGGACAGGTGGGTTTTGCAGATTGTCCAAAGGGACTACTCCCTTCGATTAAAAACTACCCCTCCCCCCATGTAACCGGGTGACAGAGGATCATCTGTCCTTTCTCTGCAAGGAGGTCACAGCTCTCTTGGTTATGGGAGCTATATAGTGTTCCGGTGCCGGAAGTAGAATATGGTCGCTATTCCCGCCACTTTATTGTTCCCATAAAAGGCAAATTCCTTTGTCCTATTCTAGATCTGCGAGCCGTCAATCTCTTCCTCAAGAAGGAGAAATATTCAAAATGCTCACATTGGCTCATGTCTTGTCTGTCCTGGATCCAGGAGACTGGATGGTAGCATTGGACTTGCGGGATGCATTTTTGCATATTCTCATACTGCCTACCCACAGACGCTATCTGCGGTTTACGGTAGGCCACAAGCATTTTTAGTTTACAGTGCTCCCTTTTGGCCTTACTAGCGCCCCTATGGTGTTCACCAAGGTAATGTTGGTGGTTGCAGCTCATTTATTTATTTATTTATTTTAAACATTTCTAAAGCGCAACAAATACCCGTGGGTGTCTCGGCGCTGCTCATCTGCGTAGATCAAGGGTGCCAGTCTTCCCCTATCTCAACGACAGGCTGCTGAAGGTTGGTTCACCCAAGGCTGTCATCTCCCACCTCCAGACTACCGCAAAACTTCTGCATTTGCTGGTGTTCACTATCAAAATGCCAGTCACGCCTGACTCCTTCTCAGATGCTCCCTTTCATTTGAGCTGCTCTGCAAACAGTGCAGTTTTGTGCTTATCCTTCCGAGCTGCGAGTTCACGATATTTAGGCTGTGATACTGATGGTTCAGCCTTTATCCTGAGTTTCGGTGAGACTGACTCTGAGGCTGCTGATGGCATATGTGGGCTCTGGAACAGCAGGACCTAGCCCTGGTGGTTCAACACCTGGCGGACTGGCTGAACACTAGAGTAGATGAACTCAGCCGAAGATGCCTAGCAGATCACGAATGGCGTCTCCAGTCTCCACCCGGAGGTGGTGGAAGGTGTCTTTTAGCAGTGGGAAGAGCCCTGGTTAGATCTGTTTACCTCTGCTGAGAACGTGCAGTGTCAGCAGTTTGGCAAACTGGCGTTTCCAAGGCGACTTTGGCCCGGAGACACTTCGTCTCAAGTTGAATTCAGGCCTCCTGTACTCTTTTCCGCCTATACCACTTCTGTCCATGGTTCTTAAGATTATCAGGAATGACCAGACCCAAGTCATTCTTGTGGATGCAGATTGGGCACAGAGAGTCTGGTATCCCGAGCTACTGAGCATGGCCATCGATCCTACGAACCCTTTGGGAATATCTTCTGTCAATGCAGCTGGAAAGGGTTTTTACCCGAACCCTGTGCACTCTGCCTTCTTGCGTGTAAGCTGAGTGGGGACAGTTGACAGTTTTCAACCTTCCTCCCGAAATCTGTAACGTCATTTTGGCAGCCAGGTGTTCCTCCACCCAGATGTTATACACCTGCTGTTTGAAAAAAATGGTGCCATGGTGTGCAGAAGAAACTACAGATCTTCGTTTTACCCCTCCTTCTGATGTCTTACTCTTCATTCTTTTCCTGCTGAGCAGGGCTCTGCTCTGGGCACTCCTAAATGCTAACTCTCGATAATTTCTGCATTCTTGCTGTTGCCTGACCAACCCTCTTTGTGCAAATCCCCTAGTGTACATAGGTTTCTCAGAGGTCTTACTCATCTGTTCTCTCCTCCACCATTCATTGTGCCTCAGTAGACTTTAATTTATTTTTTTACTTCTTCAATGTGCGCTCCTTTCGAGCCTCTCCACAATTGTCCCCTCAGGCTTCTCACTCTGAAAAAAGCCTTCCTTGTGCAATTACCTGTGCCCGTTTCATATAAGCCAAACAAGCACCCTACCTTCCTTTTACACTTTTTCCCATTCCCTTAAAGAAGAGGAGTGACCATCGCATGGACCCAAAAATAGTGTTGTCATTTTACCTTGACCGTAGACGGGAGTTCTAGGTAGACAGCCAATTCTTTGTGGGGTATGTGGGTATGAAAAAAGGTCAGGCGGTGCAGAACCATCGCTCTGGTCGTACTCTGCATCAAAATCTGATGCTCACTGGCCAAGAAGCAAACTCCTGGATTCTTGCTAGCTCATTGTATCGGAGCTGAAGCTGCCACCACTGCATTAGCACGCGGAGTTCCAGTCCTTGATATCTGCTGTGCAGCAGCGTCGGCTACACTTCACACGTTCACCAAACATTACTGTCTGGACAGTCAGGTTCACCGGGTTGGAAACTTTGCCCATTTGGTCCTGCAGGACTTTCTCGTTTGAAATGAGTTCATAGACCCTCATGGTATTGCTTGGGTATCTATTCAAATATAAGGAATCTGTGGCTAGAAGTCTCCATCAGGGGACCAAGTTACTTACCTTTGGTAGCGCCTGTAGGAGGGTGGATACCCGACTATGGTTGCCCCCAACTTTTTGTCTGGTGTTTTGCTGGTTTTCCGACTTAGTTGACCTGGGACCCTGCTATCCAGGGCCCCAGGCCTACTGCTCTCTCTGTAAAATGTATTCCATGTACCTTAGGTACCTATCCAATTGGATACTGAGTCACCTTATCAGTCCCTGTACAGTGTACCTTAGGTACCCAGGGCATAGGTGTACCCAGGGCCTACCAGGGGCTGCAGCATGTATTATGCCACCCCTGGCTGGCCATCTAAATCTGACACAGCTGGCTGCACGACAGCTGGGGCAAGGTGGTTTTATCACCCTTTGCTTTAGATATAGTATACCTATATCTAACCCTAAAATGGACACATATATTCCTATCAGTCACTCCTATGGCAGGCCTTGACAATCCTGAAGGCAGAGTGTTTGGAATTATGTGAGATGGTGCTCTGGCATGAGCTGAGCCAGTCTGCAGCTTGCGGAACCAAGTCCTAATAGCTGTTCCATGATAACGCGTACCATATACTCTTAAGTGCATTATAATCCTTACGGTTATTTGCCAACTTTGGTATCACTTTTTCAAAACATGTTGAGTAAGGTGTCATACGAATTGGAATACTAACCCCTCGCCAATTCTGGCGACGGGGTTAGCATTCCACCCTTCTAGAGGGACACGACATGTATGTAACTGTGAACCCCGGTTAAAGTTAACTCGAGCCTCAGCATCACAAAATGCATGCTGCCACCACAGACACAAGTCTGACCTCCTGCTGCTGGAGTCCTTCCAGCGAGGAGAGCTTGGACAAAGGGTTTCCTGTCAGGGGCGGTGCTAGCACCATCCCAGACAGGGTTTTGTGTATCCTAGGTAGGCAGGGCTGAATTGAAGGTGACTGCAAGTGGCACGCCGGTGCTCACTGTGCATATGCCGGCTTGAACCAGTTCCAGGGGCACACCAGCCCCTGAGCTGGGTAAAGTCCGGACAGGGGAGAGGGGTGTAACCACCCCCCTTCCTGGTCCCACCCATGGGCAGGACCTAGTCGCGTACCAGCCCCTTTCTTTAGAATAAAGTTAGGAGCGGGGACCCTTCCAAATTAGATCATCTTTGAATCCTGAAACTACTTTCTACGAAAGGAACTCAAGACTTCTTCTCAAGATTTCTCCCTTGTGACTAAGGAGTAGTCACCCTGCAGCAGTAGGCACCACCTAAGTATCTTGCGGTTTGCTGAAACGTCCTTCCTCCGGAACCAGACTGCCCAGCTCGACGAGACCCGGACTCCCTTCCCTCTCTGACCTCAACCTGCCTCTACAGCACAGCTGAGAACCCTAGGTGCGACGAGACCAGAGGACCCGGCGACCATCAGAACCAGCACGACACTGACCTAGCACGACCACCGAGGGACCCTCAAGTGGGTGCACTGGGGTAAGAGAAGCCCCAACCCCAAGCAGCACGAGCACCGAAGACCAGCCCCCCAGAATCCACCAGATCTGCGTGGGGCCCTTTTGCTTCTGTGTCGCTTGCCACGTTGTCCGGTCACCCGCCCGTTGGCTAGTGACCCTCCAGACGACGTCCTACGTTTGTTTCACCGCTGGTCTAGCTCCTCTAGACTGGCCCTAGTCTCCTCCTGAAGGGGACCCTCCTCGGACCCTCCTGGTCCAATCAAGACGCCATTTTGTGTCGCCACGTGGGCTTGCCGTAGCCAAGGCTTGTTGCCTCCTTCACCGGATCCAGCATCGCCAGCAGCAGACATCCGACGTGGGACAGCTCGCAGACCTCCAGCCTGGTCGACATCAGCGCCCTGGTCCATGCAGCAGCAGAATCCAGTGTCACCTCTTCGCCTGGCTGAGTGACCTCGTCCGGTGCCATCCTGGTGCCCACCTAATCACTGGCTAGTGATTCAGAACTTGGTCCCCTCTGCTTACAGGTACTCTTCTTCAACTGATCCAGTCCTTGGATCAGCCCGGAACATCTTCACTGGTCGCCTGCCAGCAACTTCCACTTCAGGCTCCTGGTTCGTCAACGAGGATTCCCGATGACACTTGAACCCTATGCAGCCGCAGCCCCTGGGCTAGGTAAACCGAGTACCACGGTGCTCCAGCGTAGATCCACTCTCTAAGTGTCTAGATCCACTTTCGTTTTTGACCTACCTAGTCGGGTCCGCCCGGGAACACTAACTTTTGCATTTACTAGTATCCATAGACTTTGTCCCGCATTACGCGTGAGAGTTTCCACTCTGCACACGACGTCCCTAGGCCTCCTGCTTCTAATCTAAGGGTTCAGCATTGTAGGTCCAGCGTTTCTAAAGTCTCTGAGAGCAGTACTTACCTGCTAGTAATTTCGCATTCCACTTCCATAGTATATGGTTTTTCGTGCCCCTCGGGCATTTGTGTAAATTGTGCGACTTTCAGTATTTCTTTAAGAGTTTTGTATTGTGCTTAGCGCCCTGTTCTCATAAAGAGTCCAGGGCTGTTGTGTTATAAATAAATATCCTTTTATTTTCATAACAACTTGTGTGGTGTCCTTTCACTTGGTGTTCAAGGGGTATATGTGATGGTATAACAGCTGGCTTAACACGCCCTCTCGAGTTTAGCCTAAAGACTGCTCTTGTCCATGCTACTAGGATAGCTGGTCTATAAGGTTGACTTACAACCAATCATCAATAAGGGTCGTTTGGTATGATACATAGTGATCACTAGAATAGTGAGCACTGCATATCAGGCCAACTTCTCACACGCCTTATCCGGGAGAGACTGTATCTAGCTACTGATTCCTTACCAACCCACCTTTCCTCCCTGCTCTGCAAACTGATTTCTAGTGATGGGGATGACCCCTTTCAGGGCCTTAGTTTTGACACACCAGTGGTTGGTGTTTTTGATGGCTCTGCTCTTCTGGCGTGAAAAGTCGTGAAAAGAAACGGACATCCGCGCACCTGGGTGGTGCCTATATAGGTACCGCAATGTAACTTCTGCCGCGGACAATGCCAACGACTGATGCAAAGCCAATTGACGCCACCTACTGGCGCGTAGGGGTACTGCTCACTAAAAATCTTTCGGATCCAGTGTAAGGCCTGGGCAAATTTAAAGGTAAGGAATCTGCGGGTAGATATAGTCTCAATCAGATTAGTCATTACTAAATGTAAGTAAATTGTTCATCTGAAAGAGACATGTTAGTGATAGATTCCTTACCTTAGAATATCCCCAGGCGTCAGACTGGATCCGGAAAATTTTGCGTAGCCTTACCCCTGCGCGCCGGTAGGCGTCGTCCGCGTCAGTCGTCGGCGTCGTTAGCGCCGGAATGACGTTGTCGGAGTACTTAGCCGCCGCCCATGCGCGCTGAGGTCAGTTCTTCTTTTTTCCGCGCCAGCTAGCGCAGATCCGAGAGAGGCTCTACCCCTTAGTCTTTTTCGACTAAACTTTTTGATCATCTCTCTACTCGAGTCTTCGACTCCAACGGTGCCGGTAGGGATGCCCGGGTTCAAACCCTGTTCCAGGTGGGACCGACTGATGTCGGTTACCGACCCCCATCGCCGGTGCCTCAAATGTTTAGGCCTCGACCACGATGACCGCGCCGCACCCGGTCCCGGTCCCACGGGAGGTCGAGGGACAGGTCGCGGGGTCAGAGCCCTCGCAGCTCCGGGATTGTCATCGGTCATCAGGATCCAAGTCCTCCGGTAAGAGGCATAAGAGGTCGGAGAGACATCATTCCTCCGACCCACCCCGACGCTCGCACGATGCGGCCTGGGGTTCGGGTGACACCAGCCACGCGGCTCCGCCGGAGTCGCAGTCGTCGCCGCCTGCCCCACACCTTTGGGTCCCTGGTCAAGACAGGACGCCTGAGGAGATAGAGCTGTACCTCATGGCTTTGCGGTTCCTCCCTCCTCAGCCGGGTTCCGTGGCGCCTCCGGGCCCAACGGCCCCGGCTGGAGGGCCTAGCGGGTCAGGTGCTTCGGCTCCGACGCCATCGGGTGCTTCTGCCCCGGCGCCGCCGGCGACTTCGGTCCCGGCACCGCAGGCCCTCTCTGGATCCGCTTCCGGGTCGTCGCCGGTCGACCTCGCCGATGCTGGCCCTACGGGTGTCGCCCCCGGCGCCTGCTATGGGTGCCGTCCCCGATCCTACCCCCGGTCCGGTTCTGGCATTGGAGCGGCGCCGATGGACGCCGCATCCGACGGCATTTGGAGATTTCTATTTCCATGAGCAGGACCCATCTGTTGAGCCTATACTACAGGAGATGGGTGACGAGGGTGATTAGGAGGGGTCTGAGGACCCTCTGGCACGGGAGTGCCAGTCACCACAGGACTGGACATATGAGCTTGGGGAGGCCAGTGGCATTGACACTTCGCCAGACACTGGATTTGTCTCTCCTCCCACCGTGGCTACGGAGGAGGGGGCTGCTTATAGTGTAGTCTTGACACAGGCAGCCAAGGCCTTAAACCTTGAGCTCCCGGTCGCGGCCGTAAAGACTAACCTCCTCACAGAGGTCCTTAAACCGCAGGCAAGCTCCAGTGAGCCTCTGCTGCTGTTTAATTAGGCCTTGTGTGACGTTCTTGTGGGCACTTGGTCCAAGACCGCCACAGGTCCGCCTGTGGATAGGAACGTGGCCAGACGCTACCGCCCGGCCCCGGGCGACCCTTGATTTTCGTCCACCCACCCCACCCCCTTGAGCCTGGTCATCCAGGCCTCCACTTCCCAGACCGCATTCCGGACGGCCCCGCCCGATCGAGAATCCAAGAGGTATGAGCAGTTCGGGAAGAAGGTGTTCTCGTCCCTCAGTTTGGGACTGCGGTCAGTTAATACCACATGCCTCTTGGGCCGCTATACCCACACCCTGTGGGACGCGGTCGGGGACGTGCTGCCACAATGTCCGGAGGGTTGAGATGCAGCACGGTATTCCATCCGGTGTGGGCTGGATACCACGGACTCACTGGCCGGGCGATGGCAACGACAGTGGCGGTTCGATGCCACGCCTGGTTGAGGTCCACCAACTTTTCGGCCGATGTCCAGGCCACTCTGCTGGACATGCCGTTTAATGGCCGTCGCCTCTTTGGCGACAAGGCAGACCATGCGCTTGAGCATTTTAAGGACTCCAGGGCTACGGCCAAGTCCTTGGGCCTCTCAGCCCCTCGCCAGCAAACGGGTGCCTTTCGCTCCTTTCGTGGCCTAGGAAGGGGCGCCCCCACACGTGCTGCCAGCCATGTGCCGCAGAATGTCCAACAGCGCGGTGGCGGCCGTGGAAACCGCCGTGGCGGGGGTCGGGGACAACGGCGCGGCCAGTCCACACCTTCCCCCGCAGCACCTGCCTCAAAACGCTCCTAGTCCGTGCTTTCAGGCCCATGTGACGCCAGTGGGGGGCAGGGTTCGCCATCACCTCTTCCACTGGCGCACCGTCACGTCGGACAGGTGGGTGCTGCAAATCGTCCGAAGGGGCTACTCCCTCCCCTTCGAGGCGACCCCTCCAGCCATGCCACCGCAATTCCACCGTGTGTCGAGGGAGAACACTTGCAACTTCTGCAAGAGGAAGTCACGGCCCTCTTGGCCAAAGGGCCATCTAGCGCGTTCCTGGGCCAGAAGTAGGGTGTGGTTGTTACTCCCACTACTTTCTGGTACCCAAGAAGGGCAAAGGGGGCCTACGCCCTATTTTGGATCTACGGAACGTCAACGGCTTCCTCCGGAAAGAGAAGTTCAAGTTGCTGACTCTGACTCAGGTCTTTGCTGCCCTAGATCCAGGAGACTGGATGGTAGCGTTGGACTTGCAGGACGCCTACTTTCACATCCCCGTCCTGCCGGCCCACCGGCGTTACCTCAGGTTCACGGTAGGCCACGAGCACTTTCAGTTTACCGTGCTCCCCTTCGGCCTTACCAGCGCCCCATGGGTATTCACCAAAGTGATGGCGGTGGTCGCAGCCCATCTGCGCAGGTTAGGGGTTTCAGTCTTTCCCTACCTCGACGACTGGTTGTTGAAGGTGGGCTCGCCCCAGACAGTAGTCAACCACCTCCAGACTACGGCCGATCTCCTGTATCTGCTGGGGTTCTCCATCAACGCGCCGAAGTCACACCTGTGTCCCTCTCAGAAGCTCCTCTTCATCGGAGCGGTTCTGGACTCGGCGCAGTTTCAGGTTTATCCACCCGAACAACGTGTTCAGGATATTCAGGCTACGATTTCGATCTTTCAGCCTTTATCCCGGGTCTCGGTCAGGTTGACGCTGCGGCTTCTGGGGCTGATGGCCTCCTGCATGCTTCTGGTGCATCACGCCCGGTGGCGGATGCAGGCTCTGCAGTGGGACCTGAAGTTTCAGTGGGCCCAGCATCAGGGCAACTTGTCCGACCATGTCTTGATCTTGGAGGGCACTGCAAAACAGCTGCAGTAGTGGCTCACGGACCGCGATTGGGTCAGTGGCAGATCCCTCTCCCTACCCCACCCGGAGCACGTAGTTGTGACGGACGCGTCCCTCCTGGGTTGGGAGGCCACATGGGAGAGGCGGAGATCAGGGGTCTCTGGTCTCCGGCCTAGTCCCAGCTCCACATCAACCTTCTGGAGCTGCGGACGATCCGACTTGCACTCAAGGCATTCCTCCCCTCTGTCCGGGGGAGTGTAGTGCAGGTGTTCAAGGACAACACCAGCGCCATGTGGTACTGCAACAAACAGGGCGGGGTGGGGTCGTGGACCCTATGCCAGGAGGCTCAACGCCTCTGGCAATGGCTGCAACATCAGGGCGTGACCCTGGTGGTTCAACACCTGGCAGGTTCCCTGAACGCCAGGGCGGACGAACTCAGCCGTCGGTGCATGATGGATCACGAATGGGGTCTGAACTCGGACGTGGCGCAAGGCCTCTTTCAGCAGTGGGAAGAGCCTTGGTTAGATCTATTCGCCACAGAAGAGAACGCGCAATGTCATCAGTTCTGCATGTTGGAGTTTCCAAGGCGGCACTCGCTCGGAGGCGCTTTTCGTCGCGAGTGGAGTTGCGGTCTATTGTACGCCTTTCCGCCTATACCACTTCTGCTCAAAGTGCCTAAGAAGATCAGGCGCGACCGGGCCCAGGTTATCCCTGTGGCTCCGGACTGGGCATGAAGATACTGGTATCCCGAGCTACTCAGCATGTCCGTCGATCCCCCGATTCGTCTGCCTCTTCGGGAGGACCTTCTGTCGTAGCAGCAGGGGTCGGTCCTCCACCCGAACCTGTCCAGTCTCCACCTACAAGCATGGAGATTGAGCGGCAACAGTTGAGGCCATTTGGCTTGCCTCCCGAAGTCTGTAATGTCATTCTGGCAGCCAGGTGTCCCTCCACAAAGTCGGTATACGCCTGCAGGTGGAACAGATTTGTGGCATGGTGCACAGCAAAGGCTGTGGATCCACTCTCTGCACCCCTTTCTTATCTTATCTTATCTTAACAAAAATTTATACAGCGCACGTTCACCCAGGGTTTTTTTTGGCGCTAACCGATAAGCTGGAGACTAAACCCAACGAGGAGAGGAGGAGAGCTAGGCCGGCGTCTGAACAAACAGCCACGTTTTAAGCTGCCTCCTGAACTGGAGAAGAGTGGTGGAAGAGCGGATCTCTAAGGTGAGGGAATTCCACAGTTTAGTGGCAAGCGTGGCAAACCTGTGTCCTCCTTTCCGTTGGAATTTAAAACTGGGGACAATCAGGAGAAACTGAGAAGCAGACCGCAGAATGCGAGGAGGGGCGTACTTGGGCAGAAGTTCCTGGATGAACCTGGGACTGCGTGTATGAAGAGCTTTAAATGTCATGCAGGCAGTTTTAAAGAATGTGCGCTGTATAACAGGGAGCCAGTGAAGTTGCTTCAACAGCGGTCTGGCAGATTGCCAGCGAGGGAGATGATAGATAGGTCTGGCAGCTTGATTTTGGGCCAGTTGAAGACGTTTAGTGAGCGTCCCCAGAAGGCCCAGATAGATGGCATTGGCATAGTCGAAATGAGAAAGTACCAATGCCATCCCAAACTGGGTTAAAGCGGACTGAGTGAGCATTCGGCTAATCTTTTTTATTTTCCGCAGCTGGAAAAAGCAGGATGACACCACAGCGTTGACCTGAGGCTTTAATGAGAGCTCATCATCAATAAGTACTCCTAGGCTTTTAACCCCTTTAGACGGGGTAGGTGGCTTACCAAGTTTGAGCGGCCAATAAAGTGGTCCCCATAGGAGTTTGCTTTTACCAAAGAGGACAAGCTCCGTCTTCTCAGGATTCAATTTCAGATGGTTACTATCTATCCAATAACCTATGGAGAGCATAGTGGACTGGAATTGGTGCACAGATTCTGGGGAGTCGTCAATGGTGAAAGTAAGTTGCAGATCATCTGCATAATTAAAAGTAGTGACTTTAAAATGTTTTAATAAGTGCAACAAAGGGAGCATATAAATGTTAAACAAAATAGGAGATCAAGAGGAGCCCTGAGGGACCCCACAGGTAGTATGGAGTTTTGATGAAGAGAAGGGAGGTAGACTGACAACTTGTGAGCGGTCGCTAAGGAAGGATCTGATCCAATCATGAGCAAGGCCACGGATGCCGGCTGATTTGACGCGGTTGAGAAGAATGTCATGGTCGACCGTGTCAAATGCAGCCGACAGATCTAGCAGGACCAGAGCTTGAGGGATGCCCAGGTCGGCGTTAAGGCGTAGGGAGTCCAGAACTGCGGTAATGACCGCTTCAGTGGAATGGGCTAGTCGAAAACCAGCTTGAGCAGGGTCCAAAAAATTCGACTGCTCAATGAAGCTTTAGAGATGAGTTGTGACATGAGCTTCCAAAACTTTGGCCAGGTAAAGGAGCAGGGAGATTGGCCTATGATTAGACAGGATAGTGGGCTCCATACCTGCTTTTTTTGCAGGGGTACCACCACTGCCTCCTTAAATGAGTTTGGTACCGTACCTAAGGTTAGGGAGGTGTTGAGGGTGCCTAATATCGGCAGAGTGAAGGCGGTGATTACCTCTCTAAGGATGTGAGGAGGTCAACAATCACGAGGCGAGCCTGACTTAACCCTGGCTGTCAGGGCGAGCAGAGATGGGACATCTAAAGGAGGAAAATGATCGAGGAAGGATTTATTAGGAAGGTAAGTGGTGTCCTGGGGGATCGGGTGAGTAACTGGGATACTAGCCTTGATAGCTTTCTGAGGTTCTCCTCTTCCTTCTTTCTCTTGTCCAGCAGGGCTCTGCTCTTGGCACTCTCAAGGGCTACCTTTCTGCCCTTTCAGCCTTCTTAAGGCTGCCTGATCAGCCTTCCTTGTTCAAGTCCCCCATTGTAAACAGATTCTTAAAGGGCATCACTCATATGTTCCCACCTGTTCCTTTCGTGATGCCCCAGTGGGACTTGAATCTTGTACTTACCTACCTAATGTGTGCTCCCTTTGAGCCGCTCCATAACTGTCCTCTCCGTCGTCTTACCTTGAAGACTTCTTTCCTGGTTGCCATCACCTCTGCCAGGAGAGTGAACTCCAGGCTCTTTCTTCTACACCTCCTTTCCTCTCTGTTCATCCGGACAAGGTTGTGTTGCGGACGAGACCTTCGTTCCTGCCCAAGGTTGTCACGGCCTTCCACATCGGGCAGCCCACCTTCTTTCCGCCTCCGCATCCCTCGAAAGAGGAGTAGAGGCTCCACCGTCTGGACCCAAAACGTGCGCTCTCTTACTATCTGGATCGCACACGCCAGTTCCGGGTGGATGACCAACTCTTTGTTGGTTACGTGGGCGCTAAGAAAGGAAAGGTGGTGCACAAGCGGACCATCTCGTGGTGGATCATCTTGTGTATCCAGGCGTGTTACTCCTTGGCAAAGAAGGAACCCCCTGTGGGACTACGGGCTCATTCTACCCGGGCCATGGCGACTACCACTGCCCTGGGCCGAGGAGTGCCCTTGCAGGATATTTGCCAGGCAGCTACGTGGGCCTCGCTGCACACGTTTGCAAGACATTATTGCCTGGACAGCCAAGTCCGGAGGGATGGCTTCTTTGGCCGTTCTGTCCTCCAGGACTTTCTGGTGTGATTATTGGTTCGCAGACCCACCACCGGGGTTGGTATTGCTGGGGTATGTATTCTAAGGTAAGAAATCTATCACTAACATGTCTCTTTCAGATGCACAAGTTACTACTTGTGTAACATTATATCTGTAAGAGACATTAGTTAGTGATAGATTCCTTACCGACCCACCCATCCTCCCCGTTCTGCGAACCAATATCTAGGGTTAAGGTCATCCCCTTTCAGGGCCCTAGTTTCATGGCACCAGTGTTGGTTCTTTCATGGCTCTGCGTATCTGGCGCGGAAAAGCTGTGTATCAGAACTGACGTCAGCGCGCATGGGTGGCGTCTAAGTACTCCGACGTCATTCCGGTGCCGACGACGGACGCGGAGCCGCGGACGATGCCTGCCGGCGCGCAGGGGTATTGCTACGCAAAATTTTCCAGATCCAGTCTGACGCCTGGGGATATTCTAAGGTAAGGAATCTATCACTAACTAATGTCTCTTACAGATATATAATTACACAAGTAGTAACTTGTGCTTTAAGCACACATTCTTCATTGATCATTAAAATAATCTCACATCTAAACTGTTACCGTTGTTGATACCTTTTTCTGTTCATTGCAGGAATTGATTGATGACTTCATATTTCCAGCTTCAAATGTATATTTACAGTACATGAAAAGCGGAGAGTTGCCAGCAGAACAGGCCATACCAGTATGTAGTACCCCGGCTGCCATTAATGCTGGATTTGAGCTGCTGGTAGCTTTAGCAGTGGGATGTGTCCGGAACCTCAAACAAATTGTTGATACCTTGACTGATATGTATTACATAGGTACTTTCATTAATTTCTACTTCCATCAAAATAAGTTTGTTGTATTCATGCTAGAATTTTCCTGTATACTTGAGACTGCATTTGTCAAAACCTGCAATTATTTTAGTAATCAAACTGTTGTAATTAATAACCTTAAATTGTCACAGTATTTCTATTAATGATAAACGTATCCATATCTCTGTCAACATATCTGTCTTGACTTCCACTTTCTTGATTCTTCACCCACCCTGGAAAGGGAGACAGGATCAACAATCGAAACCACTTCCGAAATCCAATTATGTCTACCTTGTGTTCAAAACCATGCACAGTGTTCAGAGCTCCTTTGTAAGCTTTAAAGAGTCCAGGATATTGAACAACATCCTTCAGCAGAGACTCAGGAGCTGCACAAACTTTTGACCCAATATCTCTATTAAGTGCCACTCCTTCCGAATTCATCAGAACGTAATCTAAAAGTAACATGTCAGCAATCTCTTCTAATATAACTCCTCCTTTTATCCATTAGCAAATCTTGCTTGAAAAGACAATACAAAAACACTAGAGCTCTCTCCCAGGTGTGTGTCCTGATCAGGAACACTAAGGTGGCGCCACATACACTCTACACTATCTACCATAAGAATGCCATCAGGAGTACCCTATCTCTACTCTTTTCCGGAGTTCGAGCTAGGCACTCTCCAGTAGCTCCATTTTGTATTGCCCTTAGAACATTGCCATTGGATGACATCACTTTCTTTAATGAATTGACAAACATTACTGCTAGGAAACTAAATATTAACAAGATGCAAATGCTCAGCCCTACAGCCTAAAATTCGATCTTGGCCTCTAGCAAAACGAATGCCAGGACTATCAGAGGCTATAGTTGTGGTTTTATGTCAGCAGTCCTTTATTTCCTTACGTGCTGAGCCTTCATAACATTTTTGTTTTTACACTAAAGATGTGCAGGGTAATTGTGTCATTTTCCATAGTCAAGGGGATTCTAAAAGTACCCATGGTTTGGCAAATTTCCCTGGATGGAAGTTAAGAAAATAGCCAAAACAAGACCATCATTTTTTGTTCGAAAAACGTGCTGTGCAAGAAAGTATGTGGTTTTTCCCCCCTAAGAATGGCATCAACAAAAGGTTTGCTGTGCTAGCTAGGGCCAATCTTCTATCCTCTTCTCAGCTTTCAGAAACAGGTAGAATTATTAGTAAAAAAAACATAAGTGTTCTGTAAGATTTCCTATTTTTTGCTGTTCTGACCTACTTGCAGTTCATGGGAGAAAGATTTGTGAAACACATAAGTGACCCAGAAAGGTGTATATTTCTAGTGCACAATTTTCAGTTTAGCAAAGGGTCATTGGTGTAGATCACTCATGATTTTCTCAGAGAAGTTTTAGTGAGATCAAAAACTAATGCAAATGGGTAGGAAAAAAATCTAAATTGGTGACAATGTTTCCACCTGCAATTTTTTCCTACAATGTCTGAGTTACAAATGTAATAAAAACAATATGCCAGTCCTATTCTTGCGGTCGCTGGGATATACTGTACTTGATTGTCTAAAAACGTGTGATACTCAGAGCAATGATTCGAACTGAATCTTGTAATGATTTTTCATTTTATCACCAATATGCGCTACATAATAAGGTAACATCTTAGGACTTAAAAGGGGTATGCTAGACATTTAAAAATGTGCCCAAGAAATTTAGTTTTGAAATAGTGGTTATTCGTACAGCTTTAAATTTGAGGTTATCCATGTCATCATGTGATTCAGTGGGCGGGTTGGAAAATGTTGTTTCTTACTCGCGTACGTTTGGAATAAAATGGAGAGAAGTTCAGTAGATAATAACAAATGTCTTACTATTAAGTTTTTTTCCAAATTTCTCGTAAAAATATGGTACCCGTTATATTAGTGGGGCCTGTCATTCTTCACAGAAAAATTTCCCAAAATGCAAAACACAGAGATCAAGATTTTTTCCATTGAAATGTAATCTTTCTTGAAATGAGGAAAGCTGCAGTATTTTGGTCTGTGGAAACATACCTATTCCAGATATTTCTGAAAACTAGACAACCAAACCGACCTGGGTGGTGTGATTTGTGTGGGTGTCGCAACTTTCTCTTAATCTTCTTGCCCTGCCAAACATCAAACATTAGCTGCAATTATTTTTCCCTCATGTCTGTGTGAAAGTTCCAGAGTTTTAAGGAATTGGTAAGTCTCACTGCCTATCATTCCTGTTCACCTCCTAATAAAAATCAGTACCCCACTTGTGTAGGTTGTCTAGTATCTCCAACAGGAATCGCCCTTCTAGGTTATCCAAATCTGACCCAATCCCTCAATTGATAGTGGCACGCCATGAATTTCCCAGGCCGTCTTCAAACCCATAGGTAATAGCTGCCTTTAAATATAGTCAATACCAGTTGCTTTAATACCAACGCTGGCCCAAGAGCAAATTCTGATCTTGTACACTTTACCGACAACAGCTCCCTCCAGACTCCTGTCTCTTTGAGACCACAAAGGTGCAATCAATTATAATTTCACACTGACTCTTATCCAGACTTCTGCCGGTATGGAAGTACTGTCTGGGGCTTGAAGCTCTCTTCACATCTGATTCTGATCCAGTGCAGGATGCACCTTCTGTCTCTCAGGACACTGATAATGAAATGGGAGGGGTCCAGATTACTTTTTCACATAAATCTCTAATGGCCTTGCTGACTACCGGCTTATCATCCAACTACCATTAACTGGCAAGAATATTGAAAGAACATTCTGTTCAGTGCCAAAATCACATTAATGCTAGCCATGTCCTGCACAACTACCAGTCTGGCTTCACTTGATTCTAAAGCTATCGCTACCAGCACCCCAGGTTATCTTGCAGGCAATCTCACCATCTCCTGTGGTTCTCAGCACACCGCAGCCAGGACTCAAGTCAGACTACAGCCTAAGAAGTGCAAAGAAAAAGGACAAAGCAAGGCAGCAGGTCATTTCCATCTATGCACACAGGATCAGATAGAGACATCTAGCTGCAGATGCCTTACCTTTGAATTTCCCAGGCTGGATCCAGAAGACTTTCGCTTGAACAATACCCTTGCACGCTGGTTGGTGGCATCGGTCAGCTCCACGTGACTGCAGCATCCACCCCGGAAGTGACATCTGGTCCACCTCGGTCGAATCCACACCTACCGATGCAGATTCCAGTGCCGACAGCACCCCTGGGTCCTAGGTTGGTTTCTCAGCCTTATTTTGAAGAGCTAGGAATGGCGGAAGGTTGTGAGGAGTCGCTGGACCTTTTACAAGACCAGTCTGTGAATGAAATGGGCTAACATGTGGAATTTGGTAAGGCCAGTGGACTGTATACCTCTTCAGATTCAAGTCTTTCTCCCCCTACCATGGCTACGGAGGAGAGCGCTTCATATGCTATGGTGGTGAGAAGGCTAGCTGAGGTCATGGACCTGCAGGTGGAACACAGTTGTAAAATACTATACAGAAAAATGTATTGATCCTCTTTCTGCTCCCCTCTCTCATTTCGTAATTGTTTATTCTGATAGATACATCTGCCAGTGGATTCCTCACCTTGTGAATATCCCCCTTGCATCAGCAACATTCAGAAATTCTTTCGTCGCTTCACGCCGACGTGGGCGACGTCATGGAGGCACGGCATCGTGCGCGACTCCGCTGACATCACCGACACCATATTAGGCCCACGCCGGCATGATTACATTAGTTCCCTTTTTTCCGCGTTGTCGACGCTAACGGTTTTCTAGGGGTCGTCCGTAGCAATTGCTGTAACTTTGTTACATTGTGATAATTGTGCTTCTTGTCTTCTCACTTGACATGTCTTTGAAGAAGACCGGGGTTAAGGCTTGTGGCGAGTGTGGGAAGACTATGTCCATTACGGATCCACACGAGTGCTGTATATGGTGCTTAAGCTCCGACCACTATGTCGAGGACTGCCAGTCTTGTAGGAAAATGACTTCCAAGGCCCTCCGAGAGAGAGAAACCAAGCTTCTCGTGGCGAAACTTAAAGGCAGAAAAGAGAAGAAAAGTACGAGGTCGCGAACTTGGCGTTCAAGGTCTCGATCGAGGTCGCGCTCGGACTCGACTTCAGCCCATGCATCACATTCTTCAAAGAAGAAACACAAGAAGAGAACCCATGAGTCCAGGCATCATTCGAGGAAGGGCTCTGGTTCAAAGATGAAGTCGCAGGTGAAGCTGGTTGAAAAGGTCGTGGTGTCTTCGGCTTCGGAAGAGTAGGACGCCGAGGGTGAAGTGTCGCCTGCGAATTCGCCAGGTTCACCGGAGCAGGTAGCGAATCCATCTCCGTTTCCATCCCATCCTTCAGGTCGGGAGGATGAAGGTGAGGAGGAGGTGGTTGGTGAGGGAGAGACTCCGTTGCCAGTGGGTCCATCGACTCCGGTGCACGAGCCCGAGGAGGAGGTCGGCGTCGAATTGACTCCACGCCCTCATGAGCAGCCCGGGGGTATGTACCCTGCATTCCCGGCTCCAGGTCAGGATCCGTCGCAGTTCCTGAACGCGATGTTCGGGATATATAACGGGGCTATGTATCCCACTGGGGCTCCTGCTGGTCCCACGGGTCCGTTGGCGTATGGTTTGGGTGTTCCCCAGACCTATGCTCCTGCGCCCTTTATGCCCTTCATGCCGGCTCCGGTGCCGCATTGGCATTTTCCGACGCCAGCGAGGCCTTCGACTCTGAAGCCATCGACGCCGAAGCCGTCGACGCCTATTCCATAGACACCGAATCCATCAAATCCGATGCCGAACCCTGATCGACCTCGTACGAAAATCGCTCGTCCAACGTTGGCGCCGTCTGAGTCGATGGTGGATCAGTCAGCCTCGTATTTGAAGCACAGGTCGAGGCGTGAAGCCCAGAGGCTTTTGGAGGAAGAAAGGTTTCGAGAAGGTAATTTGGAGGAGGGTGAGCTACAGGAGTCTGAGGACCCATTTGATGACCTATCAGTGGCTAGTGGCCTTGAACTGTCTCCTGAGTGGGATTTAGTTTCAGTGCCGGATGCACCCTCTAAGGATGTGGCTCCTTACCATATGGTGATAAGGAAGGCGGCAAGTTTGCTGAACATTACTCTACCAACTGCTGAGTTTAAATCGAACCTTCTTACGGAGGTCCTTCACTCTCCATCGTCAGTGGTTGAACAAATTCTGCCGTTTAATGATGCACTGGCAGAGCCAATTTTGGATGTTTGGAAGAAACCTTTGTCGGCTCCTGCAGTATCTAGTGCTGTTGCCAGGAGATACAGAGTTGCTCCAGATGACCCTGAATTTTTGTCCACTCACCCTCTGCCTGAGAGTTTAGTGGTGCAGGCTGCCTGTTCCAGGAAGTCAACAGGAGCATTCCCACTGGTACCTGCAGAAAAGGAGTCGAGAAGACGGGATCATGCTGCTAAAAAGATTTTCTCCTCTGCCAGCATGGCGCTAGAGTCCACAAATGTGACCTGTCTGATGGGACGTTATATCCACATCCTTATGGACACTGTGAAGCAATTGGTGCCAAAGTTACCGGAAGATGATAGAAAGGACTTCCAGGAGGTAATTTCGGACACTCAGGCTGCAGCAAGGCAGGTAATCCAGAGTGGCTTAGACACAGCGGATTCTTTGGCTAGGTTAATGGGCTCTTTGGTGGCTACGAGGAGAGCTGCATGGCTAAAGTCTTCTGAGTTTTCCACGGATGTCCAGTCTGCGTTATTGGATCTGCCATTTGACGGATCTGGTCTGTTTGGCAAAAAGGCCTCTTTGTTTAAGTCACCTATTGTTTTACGGTTCATCAAGAGCCTAACCAATAAATTTCCGCCAACTCCTTTTATTGTACCTCAGTGGGACTTAAACCGTGTACTAACTTTTCTAATGGGTTCGCCTTTCGAACCATTACACATGTGTCCCTTGAGGCTTTTGTCCTTTAAAACTGTTTTTCTGATAGCAATTACCTCGGCAAGGAGGGTAAGTGAGCTTCAAGCTCTAAGTTCAAAGCCCCCGTTTTTATCCATTCATGCTGATCGGATGGTTCTCAGGACCAGGGCTGCTTTTCTGCCAAAGGTGGTAACTCCATTACACCTGGGGCAGTCCATTACCCTTCCTACCTTTTATCCTCCCCCTCATCCTTCCAAGGAGGAGGAGAGACTTCACCACTTGGACCCTAAAAGGGCGGTGAGCTTTTACCTGGACAGAACGAGTGAGTTCAGGTCAGATGACCAGCTGTTTGTCGGATTTGCTGGCTGCAGGAAGGGGAAGGTAGTGCACAAGCGCACGCTATCAAGATGGTTAATTTTATGCATCAAGATCTGCTACTCCCTGGCGGGTAAGGAACCTCCAGAGGGTATAAGGGCTCATTCCACTAGAGCAACGTCTGCAACATCTGCTTTGGCTAGAGGTGTGCCTGTAGAGGACATTTGCAGAGCTGCGACTTGGGCCTCCCTCCACACTTTCGCGAAGCATAACTGCTTATATTCCGAAGTGAGGGAGGACGGCCGCTTTGCACGCTCTGTCCTCCAGGATTTCTTGGTATAGAAGAGTGGACACCCTCCTCCGGGAGTGGGGACTGCTGTGGGAATCTATTCACAAGGTGAGGAATCCACTGGCAGATGTATCTATCAGAAGAACAAGTTACTTACCTTCGGTAACGCTTTTTCTGGTAGATACAATATCTGCCTGTGGATTCCTCACTGACCCACCCGCCTCCCCGTTGTCCACTCTTCTATACCTGAGTTACTGTAATATATTTACTTTATTGTCAAGGAATTGATTATTTCAAATGTTTTATTGCATTTGTTTCACACTGCTTGTTACCTTGATGTTTGTGTACTGTGTATACTATGTATATTTCTACTGTCATTGGTCCGTCCGTGTGCCTCGAAAGCACGGACAAAAGGGCGGAACTGATGTCATCACGCCGGCGTGGGCCTAATATGGTGTCGGTGACGTCAGCGGAGTCGCGCGCGATGCCGTGCCTCTATGACGTCGCCCACGTCGGCGCGAAGCTACGAAACAATTTCCGAATGTTGCTGACGCAAGGGGGATATTCACAAGGTGAGGAATCCACAAGCAGATATTGTATCTACCAGAAAAAGTGTTACCGAAGGTAAGCAACTTGTTCTTTTGACCCTTGCCCAGCATGGCTCTGCTCTGCACACTCTTAAAGGGTACCTTTCAGCTTTGTCTGCCTTCTTGAGGCTGCCAGTCCAGCCCACGTTATTTAAATCACAGGTTTATCTGAAAGAAACAGGTTAGTGTTAGATTCCTTACCTTAGAAATATCCCCAGGCGTCAGACTGGATCCGGAAAGTTTTGCGTAGCAGTACCCCTGCGCGTCGGTAGGCGTCTGCGGATCCGCGTCCGTCATCGGCGTCAAGATCGCCGGGATGACGTCGTCGGAGCACGTAGACGCCACCCTCCCGCGCTGACGTCAGTTCTTCTTTTTTGCGCGCCAGCAAGCGCAGGTCCGGGAAGAGCAGTACTCTGTCATTTTTTGACTAACTTTTTAGATCTATTTTGTTCACTTTTTGAGTCGACCCTCGACTCGCGATGCCGATAGGGATGCCTGGTTTCAAACCTTGCGAGGACTGTCACCGCTTGATGTCTGTGACCGACCCCCACCGTCGGTGCCTTTACTGTCTCGGGGCCGACCACGATGATAAGTCGTGCCCCGACTGCCGGGCTTTGACCTCGAAGGCTAGGCGGGAGCGGTCCCGTAAGCTGCTCGAGCTCCGGCACTCGGCCCCGCGCCGCTTGAGGTCCCGATCCAGGAGGAGGTTGAGGGACCGGTCGCAGGGCGGCAGTCATCACCGCTCGACGAGTCAGCAGCACTTGTCGGGCTCCAAGTCCTCAGGTAAGTCGAGGCACTCGAAAAAGAAGTTGTAGAAGCGTCATCACTCTTCCGACTCCCCCCGACACTCGCGCAATGCGGCCGGGGGTTCGGGCGACGCCGCCAACGCGGCTCCCCCCGAGCCGCAAGCGCCGCGTCCAGCTCCATACCCGCCCTTCCCTGGGCTGCACGTGACGCCGGAGGAGATTAGTGCTTTCCTCACGGCCATGAGATCTCACTTCCCTCCGTCGGACCCTGCTGAGGCGCCTTCGGGCCCCGCGGGTCCATCTGGGAGCCCTAGCGGGCCAGCGGCTCCGGCCCCGGCGGGTGCTTTGGTCCCGACACCTCAGGATTCAGGCCTGGATCCGGGACGTCGCCAGTGGACCTTACGACCCCTCCGCTGGTGCCGTCCCCAAGGGTGTCTTCCCCGACACCGTCCCTAGACGACGACGTCCCTGGTTCTGGTCCAGCGCCGGACCGGTGCCACCCGGCGTCGTCTTCGATGCCGATCGGTGAGTCATTCATCGACGACCCGGCTCCAACAATTTTCCCTGACTATCAGGAGATGGATGACAAGGAGAACTGGGAGGGGTCTGAGGACCCTCTGGCACTGCAGTGCCAGTTGAGCCAGTACTGGGCAGATGAGCTGGGGGAGGCCAGTGGTCTTGACACTTCACCCGACACTGGATTTGTCTCCCCTCCTACCGTGGGTACGGAGGAGGGGGCTGCTTACAGCATGGTGTTGACTAGGGCAGCCAAGGACTTGGCTCTTGAGCTCCCTGTCGCGGCCGTGAGGACTAACCTCCTCACTGAGGTGCTCAAACCGCAGGCAAGCTCCTCGGAGCCTCTCCTGCCGTTTAACGAAGCCCTCACTGACGTTCTGGTGGGAACCTGGTCCAAGCCCTCTACGGGCATTCCTGTAGATCGGAACGTGGCCTGACGCCACCGCCCGGCTCCAGGCGACCCCAGCTTCCTGTCCGTTCACCCCACCCCCGAGAGCCTGGTGATCCAGGCCTCTACAGACCGCATTCCAGACCGCTCCTCCAAATCGGGAGTCCAAAAGGTAGATCAGTTTGGGAGGAAACTATTCTCCTCCCTGAGTTTGGGGTTGCGGTCTGTCAACACCGCCTGCCTTTTGGGCCGTTACACCCACTCTCTGTGGGCTACGGTTGCGGAAGTGCTGCTGCAGTGCCCGGTGGAGGTCCAGGCAAAGCTTACCCAAGCCCTAGCGGAGGGACTGGATGCAGCACGCTATTCGATACAGTATGGACTTGATACCACGGACTCGTTGGGTAGGGCGGTTGCAACGACAGTGGCGGTTTGCCGCCACGCCTGGCTGAAGTCTGCCTACTTTTCGGGGGATGTCCAGGCCACCCTTATGGACATGCTTTTGATGGCGGTCGCCTCTTTGGTGCCAAGGCGGACAGTGTTTTGGAGTGTTTCAAGTCCTTGTGCCTCGGCCAACGCCAGCAAACCTCTGCTTTTCGCCCCTTTTGTGGCCAAGGAAGGGGCGCTCCCACATGTCCAGCTAGCCACAGGCCGCAGAACAAACCTCAACGCGGACATGGTAACCGCTGTGGCGGTGCCGGCGAACAATGGCAAGGTCAGTCCACATCCGCCCCCGCAGCGTCTGCCTCAAAGTCCTGGAGATTGGATGGTAGCGTTGGACTTGCAGGACGCATATTTCCATATTCCCGTCCTGCCTGCCCACCGTCGTTACCTGCGGTTCACGTTAGCACTTTCAGTTTACCGTGCTCCCCTTTGGCCTTACCAGCGCCCCTCGGGTGTTCACGAAAGTGATGGCGGTGGTCGCAGCTCATCTGCGCAGATCAGGGGTCTCAGTCTTCCCCTATCTCAACGACTGGTTGTTGAAGGCGGGCTCGCCCCAGGCAGTCATCCACCACCTCCAGACTACGACTGACCTCCTGCACCTGCTGGGGTTCTCTATCAATGTGCCGAAGTTACACCTGTGCCCCTCTCCGAAGCTCCCCTTCATCGGAACGGTTCTGGACTCGGCGCAGTTTTGGGTTTATTCTCCCGAAAAGCGGGTTTGGGATATTCAGGCTCTGATTCCGATCTTTCAGCCTTTATCCTGAGTCTGTCAGGTTGACGCTGCGGCTTCTGGGGCTGATGGCCTCCAGCATCCTTCTGGTGCATCACGCTAGGTGGCGGATGCGGGCTCTGCAGTGGGACCTGAAGTTTCAGTGGGCCCAGCATCAGGACAACCTGTCCGACCACGTCCGGATCTCAGAGGGCACTGCGAGACAGTTGGAGAAGAGGCTCATGGACTGCGATTGGGTCTGCAGCAGATCCCTCTCCCTACCCCAACCGGAGCACGTACTTTTGACGGATGCATCCCTCCGGGGCAGGGGGGGCCACATGGGAGGGCAGAGATCAGAGGCCTCTGGTCTCCGGCGGAGTCCCGGCTCCACATCAACCTTGTGGAGCTGCTGGCAATCCGGCTTGCACTGAAAGCATTCCTTCCCTCTGTCCGGGTGTGTGTAGTGCAGGTGTTCACGGACAACACCACCGCCATGTGGTACTGCAACAAACAGAGCAAGTGGGGTCGTGGACCTTTTGTCAGGAGGCTCTGCGCCTCTGGCAATGGCTGGAACACCAGGGCGTCACCCTGGTGGTTTAACACCTGGCAGGTTGACTGACTCAGCCGCCGGTGCATGATGGATCATGAATGGCGTCTTAACTCGGACGTGGCGCAAGGCCTCTTTCAGCAGTCGGGAGAGCCTTAGTTAGATCTATTCGTCACAGAAAATGCGCTATGTCATCATTTCTGCGCGTTGG
This sequence comes from Lissotriton vulgaris, assembly GCF_964263255.1. Classification (NCBI taxonomy): domain Eukaryota; kingdom Metazoa; phylum Chordata; class Amphibia; order Caudata; family Salamandridae; genus Lissotriton; species Lissotriton vulgaris. The sequence continues at coordinate 359,039,968 of NC_141696.1, read as the reverse complement.
AATTTCCAAGGCAGCCCTCGCTCGGTGACGCTATTTGTCACTAGTGGATCTGCGGTCTGTTGTACGCTCTTCCGCCTATACCACTTCTGCCCAGAGTGCTGAAGAAGATCCGGCGCGACCGGGCCCAAGTCATCCTTGTGTCTCCGGACTGCGCACAAAGGCACTGGTATCCCGAGCCACTCAGCATGTCAGTCGATCCCCCGATTCATCTACCTCTTCAGGAGGACCTTCTGACGCAGCAGCAGGGGACGGTCCTCCACCCGAACCTGTCCAGTCTCCACCTACATGCGTGGAGATTGAGCGGTGGCAGTTGAGGCCATTTGACTTGCTTCCTGAAGTCTGTGATGTGATTGTGGCAGCCAGGTGTTCCTCCACAAAGTCGGTATACGCCTGCAGGTGGAACAAATTTGTGGCATGGTGCACAGCAAAGGCTGTTGATCCCCTTTCTGCCCCTCGTTCTGAAGTTCTTCTCTTCCTTCTTTCTCTTGCCCAGCAGGGCTCTGCTCTGGGCACTATCAAGGGCTACCTTTCTGCCCTTTCGGCCTTCCTAAGGCTGCCTGATCAACCTTATTTATTTATTTATTTTTGAGATTTATACAGCGCGTACAATTGCCCGTAGACGTCTCGGCGCTAGAAACTTTGAATGTATTCCCGAGGTTAGGCCGGTAACTATTCTTGATCAAACAGCCAGGTCTTTATCTTTCTGCGGAAATGCATCAGGGATGGGCTGTCTTTGATGGAAGCTGGCAGGGAGTTCCATAACCTGGGAGCTGCCACAAGGAAGCTTCTATTGCCCCAGTTAACTGTTTTTGTTCGTGGTATTTGAAGGATTTTAAGGTTGTTAGATCAGAGCGATCTTATGGAGTACTGGTATCTGAGATGGGATTTCAGGAAATGTGGACCACAGTTGTGCAGTGCTTTATAGTGTATGCACAGCGCTTTAAACTTGATCCTGTTTCGAATCTTGAGCCAATGCAGGTCTCTTATAGTCTCAGAGATTGGTGAGAACTTTGGGATTCCAGACAAGAGGCGGGCTGCAGCATTCTGGATGGTCTGCATTTTGTTGGTCACTCTTGCTTGGGCGTTGATGAATAAGCCGTTACAATAGTCAAGAGATGACAGCACGAGGGCGCTTACCAGCGTCTTACCTGCTGAGGTTGGTAGAAACGGCATGATTTTCTTGATCAGCCTAAGTTTGTGATGGGCTGTTGCTGCTATTTTATTTGAGTGGGCCATGAAATTTAATTTATTGTCAAAAATCACCCCCAGATTTCTGACGGTGATGGCTGGTGTAGGTGGTGTTCCGTGCGTTGGGGGCCACCAGGTGTTTGACCATCCGGGGGAGAGATGTCCAAATATGACGACCTCCGTTTTTTCAGCATTTAACTTTAGGTAGTTAGAGGCCATCCACTCACTGATCGCCCGCATGCCCTCTTGGAAGTTTTCAGCTACCTTGTCTCCATTCCCGTTGATGGCCAACACAAGCTGGGTGTCATCCGCGTACGAGGTAAGGCTCATCCCATAGCCCTTGATGACAGAGGCCAGGTCCGACACGTAGATATTGAATAGTGTCGGACTAAGGGATGAGCCTTGGGGAACCCCACATGGTAGTGACAGCTTGTGCGATTGGAAGGGCCCCAGTGTGACCACCTGTGATCTACCGGCCAAGAAGGAGGCAAGCAGATTTCTAGCCATGTGGCGGATGCCCAGGTTTTCAGCATGGTCGACCAGGATCTTGTGGTCGACCGTGTCGAAGGCCGCCGACAGATCGAGCAGTACGAGTATTGCTGTACCTCCCTGGTCCCGGATCACTCTTATGTCCTCTGTAGCTTTTATTAAGACAGTTTCGGTTCCGTGGAACTTGCGGAAACCAAATTGGGTGTTGTCCAGTAGTTGATGTTTTTCTATGAACTCTGAGAGTTGTGAGTTCATAGCCTTTTCCACTACCTTGGCTAAAAAGGGGAGACTGGCTATGGGGCGGTAGTTTTTTGGTTGGTCCTTGTCCAGATTAGCTTTCTTAAGTAGGGGTTTGACCAAGGTGTTTTTAAGGGAGTCTGGGTATATCCCAGTTCTGAACATTGTGTTTCAGATTGATACAATTTCAGGGGAGAGATAGTCCATGATCGGACGAATGACTTTTAGAGGGCAAGGATCTAATGCTGAGCCTGATTTGATTGTGGCCGTTATTTCCTTGATTTGTGTTTCTCCAAGGTCTAAGAACTGAGAAAGTTCGATATTGTTAGTCCCGTTGTTAGATGTGGGGGGGCTGATTACTGTTTTTGTGGAGAATGCTTGATATATATCATTCACCTTTGTGGAAAAGAAGTCAGCCAGAGAATCACAAAAGACTTGGGATTGTGGAGGATTCAGGTCCGGTGTGTTTCCCGCTAAAACCTTAGTTATCTCAAAAAGTTTTTTACTTGAGTTTTTAGCGGAATTGATTTGTTCCGTGAAATAGGATTTTTTTGTCTCGACTATAAGGGCTTTGTATTGTCCGAGTGCTTCCTTATAGCTGGTCTTGCTTTCAGCGCTGTAGGATCTGCGCCAATGTCTCTCCCTGTTTCTACAGAATTGCCTCTTAATACTGAGCTCCTCTGTAAACCATGGGGCTGATGGCGTTGCTCTATTTCTAGAGAATTTTTTAGTTGGGGCTAAGGATTGGGTGGCGGTACCTATCCACTCCTGAAATTGTCGTGTGGCCAAGTTTGGATCAAATGTTGAGTCAGGACAAGTTTTTTCAAGTAGGCTCGTTAGCTCAGCGTGATCGATGTCCTTCCAAACTTTAATATTTTGTGGTTTCGGTACAGAGTGGGGTCTGAGTCTATTTAATGTGACTGATGTTTTTATTAAAATGGTCAAGTGGTCGGTCCATGGCATTGGTAAGGTATCTATTATATTAATGCCTTGCATATTAGTAAAAATGCCATCTAGCGTGTGACCGGCTATATGGGTGGGGGTGGTTACCAGTTGCCGCAGACTCATGGTGTGCATGTCTGATATCAAGGAATGGGTATCTTTGTCAGCTGCATTCTCAAGATGGAAGTTCAAGTCGCCCAATAATATAAATGAGTCTTCCAGCGCTGGAGCCTCTAGTATTGCACCCAGATTTGCTAGAAAGTTGGTGCGAGAGCCTGGTGGTCGATATAGGAGGATGCCTTTAAAATGAAACGATGGGGTGAGTTTCAGATCGAAAAGAAGGGCTTCGCAGGAGGTGGAGTGGATGTGAGATATTCTGACCGTTATGTGGTCGCGGGCGATGATGGCTAGTCCTCCTCCGCGGTGCCCCACTCTATCTAGGCGATAGGCGTTATAGGCTGGGGGGGTCGCAACTGCCATGTCAGGATCAGATGCTCCATCCGTCCATGTCTCCGTGAGAAAGAGACAATCAAGGTTGTTGTTGATAATAAGATCGTGTATTTCTTGCCGGTGCTTGACAAGGGATCGTGCATTGATTAGTGCAGCGGTGATGTCGGAAGACATAGATGCAGTGACAGCATGCGTTTTGATTTTTTCATTCGTTATCTGCAGCTTCACGTTGCAGTGAGGACATGTAAATTTTGTGGTATCTGACCATGAGTGTGGATTATATTGAGCGCAGTCGGTGTTAGGCGTGCGCAGTGCCATCAATGTGGATTTGGGGTAGATGTGGGGAGCCTGTCGCGGAGATTGATCAGAGGTTCTGGCCCTTGGCCCGGTCTCGGCACGGATGAGCACAGACGAGCTTGCCTTATGCGCGCCTTCGGCGCGCATTCGTCGCACCCGCTGCGCTCGTCCGCTGCGCTTCCGGAACATGCACATATTTGTAGGGAGGGAGCAATGCAAGAGGCGTGGCCTCAAAGTGGGCGTATCCCAGTCAGGGAGAGGGGAATGAAGTTGGCGGGAAAACAGCATTTTTGCCCTTACCAGTGCTCGTTTTTCAGCAGGAAAGGGTGCCTGCACACTGCAGTGATGTGACAGGGAAGGTGAGTGATTTTAAAAGCAAAGTGAAATTTTACAGTTTTAAAACAAAGTTATGCTCAGTTTTCCTTGCTACTCCCGGCTGTGCCTCAGGAGGGTTCAAAAGTAACCTTCTTTGTTCAAGTCCCCTATAGTAACTCGTTTTCTGAAGGGCATCACACACATGCTTCCACCTGTTCCCTTTGTGATGCCTCAGTGGGACTTGAACCTGGTTCTTACTTTCCTGATGTGCGCTCCCTTTGAGCCACTTCATTCTTGTCCTCTCCGTCCTCTCACCTTGAAGACAGCTTTCCTGGTTGCCATCACCTCTGCTAGGAGAGTGAGTGAGCTCCAGGCTCTATCTTGCAAACCCCCTTTCCTGTCTGTGCATCCGGACAAAGTGGTGTTGCGTACAAAACCATCTTTCCTGCCCAAGGTAGTCTCTGCTTTTCACATCGGGCAGTCCATCACATTGCCCTCCTTCTTCCCGCCTCCGCATCCCTCAAAGGATGAAGAGCGGCTCCATCGTCTGGACCCAAAACGTGCGCTTTCATTCTATGTGGTACTTCTGTAACCAATGGGGTTAACCCAGTATCCCTTATGAACCTGGGCAGCAAACCAATATTATCAACAGTTGGTTCATACGGGTGCAACGTATTTCTTTCACTATCTCAGTGATATCTGTAACATTCAATTGACACTTTACTAAATAAAGGTATTTCAACAAAAGATTCTTCCTAAAAGACACTTTCTTAAACAGAATCCAAACCATCTATATCTTCATGTAACGTTTTATGAATTGTATTCATTCATGTATGCTTCAAATATTCATCATTTACAAATGGGACATAAAAAGAGGATTTATGATGGCCTATATTCTCCAATATTCAACTGTATACTGCCTTTGACAGAGCTGATTCCCTCAGTTCCCTCACCACCAGATGCCCTTAGGCTGTTTCCCTTGTCCCACACAGTCCTGAGGAAGACCCGCCTTGACGCCAAAAAGGGCGCTTCCAGAGGGTCGAAACTTCGACGTACAATATATTGAACCTATAATGGCAAAATCCTGTATTGAATATTGACAAAGGCAGTATACAGTTGAATATTGGAGAATGTAGGCCATGATAAATCCTCTTTTTATGTCCCATTTGTAAATAATACCTGTATATTTTGTTTGCCACACTTGCGCCGTGAGCACAGAGCACTAAATGTCACGAATTGCACTGATTGTTCACCTTTCAGCCTTTTGTAAATGATGAATATTTGAAGCATACATGAATGAATACAATTCATAAAACGTTACATGAAGATATAGATGGTTTGGATTCTGTTTTTTAAGAAAGTGTCTTTTAGGAAGAATCTTTCGTTGAAATACCTTCATTTAGTAAAGTGTCAATTGAATGTTACAGATATCACTGAGATAGTGAAAGAAAAACGTTGCACCCGTATGAACCAACTGTTAATAATATTCATTCTATGTGGATCGCACACACCAGTTCTGGGTGGATGACCAACTCTTTGTTGATTACGTGGGTGTGAAGAAGGGACGGGCGGTGCATAAACGGACCATCTCTCGGTGGGTCGTCTTATGCATCAAGGCGTGCTACTCCTTGGCTAGAAAGGAGCCTCCAGTTGGGCTGAGGGCCCATTCCACTCTGGCCACGGCGGCTACTACTGCCCTGGGTCGGGGGAGTCCCCCCTGCAGGACATTTGCCAGGCGGCTACGTGGGCCTCGCTGCACACCTTTGCGAGGCACTACTGCCTGGACAGTCAAGTCCGGAGGGATGGCTTCTTTGGCCGTTCTGTCCTCCAGGACTTTCTGGTGTGAGTATTGGTTCGCAGACCTACCACCGGGGTTGGTATTGCTGGGGTATCTATTCTAAGGTAAGGAATCTAATACTAACCTGTTTCTTTCAGATGAACAAGTTACTTACCTTCGGTAACGATATATCTGTAAGAAACAGTAGTTGGTATTAGATTCCTTACCGCCCCACCCATCCTCCCCGTTCTGTGAACTGATACCTAGGGTTAAGGTCATCCCCTTTCAGGGCCCTAGTTTCTTGGCACCAGTGTTGGTTCTAGCATGGCTCTGCGTATCTGGCGCGGAAAAGCTGTGTCTAAGAACTGACGTCAGCGCGCATGAGCGGCGTCTAAGTACTCCGACGACAGACGCGGAGCCAGAGACGACGCCTAACGACGCACAGGGGTATTGCTACGCAAAAATTTCCGGATCCAGTCTGACGCCTGGGGATATTCTAAGGTAAGGAATTGTAGAGTTCTTAATTCCTATTCTTTGTGACATGAAATATTCAACATGGTGGACATAAGAAGGATGCCGATCTTAGAAAGCATTTCAAATTGTTTCAAGTTGAATGATTCAAATCTCAGGAATCTGAAGAGTGCAAGAATTATGTTGTGTAAAAAAAAATATGACTTTTTAATTTTATTAATGTGGCTGACAATAACTGTTTGCAAATTTTCATCATTTTGCAAGGTTGTGAAGCACTTACAGAATGGGAATACCTACCACCAGTTGGCCCTCGCCCTCTGAAAGGATTTGTAGGCTTAAAAAATGCTGGTGCCACCTGTTACATGAACTCTGTAATTCAACAGTTGTACATGATTCCATCCATCAGGAATGGTATTTTAGCGATTGAAGGAACAGGAAGTGATGTTGATGATGACATGTCTGGAGACGAGAAACAGGACAATGAGGTAACTTTGCAGAAAATTCTTTTTTTTTTTACCATTCGTGCATTTATGCAATAGACAAATCTATTAAAGTATTCCTTGTACCAACATTGTAAAGATTTTCCAGATATGCATTGACTTAAAAGAGGTGCACATTTTTTGGGGGGGGGCATAATTAATTAATTAATTAATTGCAAGTTTATATAGCGCTAGGATCGACTCCCGGAGGAGTATCTCCGCGCTTCGACCGCTGCGAAACCCTTCCTGGCTTCCCTGAGAGATGGTCCCTTAATGGGTATCTCCAGGGTGAGACCAGGCATCCCCGGCGGTCTGGTGGGGCCGTTAGTGCAGATGAGGCAAGCTTATGCCCAGAGTTGCCGAGTGTGATCGCTGATCAGAGTGGGCACCGAGGCGAGAGAATTATCAAGTCCGCTGACCCTGGTCCAGAAACCTGCCGCGTCGGGAATCGAACCCTGGTCCCGGGCCGTCCTCTGCTCTCGGGTCTGCCGCCTCTAACCAGTGAGCCACACTACTGCACACCTAGAATCGTCCAAAGGTAAGAGTTCATAACAATCACTCTAGCATCTTGATTCACTTGAAAATGATGGGATTAAAACTTACACCAGTAAGAAAAAAATATCTTATCCCTACTCTCTTCCCCCTTTCCTGCTGTCGCTTAGGCAGAGAGCAGATCAACCTTGGACTATATATATATATATATATATATATATATATATATATCTATATCCATGTCGTCTCTTCCCTTTTAGTTGCGCCGCAGGGTTCATGTGTTTGGTGTTGAGTCTCTGAGGGTGGCATAAATACATGCTGCAGCCCTTAGAGACCCTCTTTGGTCACAATGCCCTTGGTATCACTGGTACCTTTTTTACAAGGGGCTTATATGTAAGCCAGAGGTGTGCTAATTGTGGAAACAAAGGTACAGTTTTGGGAAAGAACACAGGCACTTGGAACCTGATTAGCAGGGACCCACTGGAAATTCAGTCTAACTTACATTCAGAATCACGCAACAAGTGGGGGGTAACCTTGCTAAAAGTAGCACTTTCCATATATATATATATATTTAATATATTATATATATATATTATTTTTTGAAGTTCCAATTCCTCACAAAGAGAAATACCGCACTCCCGGGGTGACTTCAACTTTCTTTATTTAGCTCACGGTGACCACACAAACAGCAGACTCGTTTATGCAGAAGTGCCTTTGTCAATGTTACCGGCACATTGAAAACGCCATGCTTTTGACCGCAAAACAGGGTGATGAACATTGAAGGATGGCAGGCGCACCCTTGTAAATGCGGCGGACATTTTATAATAGATAAATATTTAACCGAACCAGGTCTGCAACACAGTACAAAAAGCAGTTCATATATCAAAACTTACATAAGTTGAATAAATGCATGATTTAATTAACCCAAACAAAATAATTGTACCTAAATTATCCACAAATCAAATTTGTGCACTTAATATGTTTGTAGACCTGACAAGACACTGTCATAAAGCCGTGGATCGGCTATTATCCTTCTATGGCCACATTTCATCAGAAAGTCTAAATTTACATGTCAAAAACACCTAATTTTTTCACCTTTGTTGCCCGTTGATCCTCTCTTTGGAGCACGTCATAAATTCATAGATTGTCATGCAATCCAAATAGTTTGTGATTAACTTGTGGCAGCTAAAATGTACATTATTCCTCACCCCAACACCCTAAAATTACAAATTATACTGTATCCATTAATTCATCCAACGATTCAGCACAGAGTGCAAAGCCCGACAAATGAATCAATGATTGTAACTGAACTACAAGGCAATAAAGTGCAAATTCTACAGAATGCAAAGTGCAGAGTGCTGCAAAATCCTAAATTTAAGGTGTTAACCTAATAATCAACTTGATGGTAGTTTGTAATGCTTATTTTCTGTTGGTTAACATTATTGTATTCAATATCAGATATCTAACTGTAATCTTATTGGCCTATATGGACAGACAGTTCTTCTCCGCAGTTAAGACCTCTCGGATGTTTCGTGAGGAGGTCAATTATGTACCGGGATTCTAATCTCCGTAACTGCTTCAGTCTGTCTCCCCCGCGTACATTTAGAGGAACATGGTCCGGACCATAAAATTGTAGTTTACTGTGGTCACTGCCATGTTTTATCGGCAAAGTGACGCGCAACTGGGTATGCCTGGTAGATCTTATCAATTGCCCGCATGTGCTCTAACACCCTGATCTTAACTGGGTGAACTGTGCTCCCTATATAGCGGAGTCCGCATGGGCATACCAGGCAATATACCACGTATGGAGTACTGCATGTGATGAACCTTTTGATCTTTTTGTTAGTCTCAATCTCTGGAATCGTATATGTCAATGTCCTCCTGCTGTTCGCGCAGGCCTTGCATTTGCTGCAAGGGTAGAAACCCATCATTTGTTTAGGAGTACTTAACCTTTCCGGTGGTTTGTCCAAGTGACTCCTCACTAGGACATCCCTAAGAGACCTAGCTTTTTTGAAGGTCACCAGAGGATGTGGTGAAATGTCCTCACCAATGATGCTGTCAGTTAAAAGAATAGGCCAATGCTTTTTAAGCATTCTTTTTAGGTGATTGGCCTCTGCCGAATAGGGAGTTACCATCCGGAACTTCCCTTTACAATCTGTAGCCTTGTCCTTATCCATCAGTAATTGAGTCCTTGGAATGTTTCTTACTTTTTGTAATGTGTCTAGTAGGACCATGTGATCATAGCCCCTACCTTTGAACCTGGCCATGCTTGCTGCTGCCGCCTTCTCAAACTCACCCTCTTTTGAGCAATTTCTTTTTAGCCTCAATAGTTCCCTGTAGGGGATACTTTGGAGGAGTTTGCATGGATGGCTACTTCTGGCAAACAATATAGAGTTGCCAGCAGTAGGTTTGCGGTACAGGGTGGTCTGCAGAATTCCTTCCTCAACATAGACCCTCAGGTCCAGGTAGTCCACTGCCACTGGACTCACTGTGCCCGAGAATCTAAGTTTAATCCATTTCTGTTGAGGAGATCGATATATTGATTAGCAGAGTCTACAGTTCCCTGCCAGATGATACACAGGTCATCGATGTATCGATACCACCTAATCACCCGACCTGTGGCAGTGTCCCTATGGTAGGTTTTGGGCACCCGCTCCTCCCACCAGCCAACGAACAAGTTCGCATAGCTGGGGGCAAAGCAGGTGCCCATTGCCGTACCCGTGAGCTGTCGGTAGTGTTGTTCCTCGAATAAAAAGATGTTATATGTCAGGCAAAATTCAATAAATTCAACAAGCATGGCATTATGTTGTGAGTACCGCAATTGGCGTTTCCCCAGATAAAAATTCACTGCTTTCACTCCATCCTCATGTGCAATGCAGGTATAGAGGCTAGTGTTGTCAAGGACTATGAATAGATAGCTGGGATCCCATTCTACACTCATGATTTTGTTTAAAAAATCTTTTGTGTCCCTGATGTAGGAATCCAATTGCACCACCCAAGTAAACAAAAAGTAATCAACAAACATAGATAAATGTTCAGTCAGTCCATTTAAAGGAGAAACAATTGATCTCCCCGGAGGATTTATATGTTCCTTATGCAGCTTGGGGAGTGGTAGAACGTAGGGATAACAGGGCTTGAACTGCGTAAAAACAAATGCTCATCTGATCCCAGCATCTGTCTGTTGTACCATTTGGCAATCAAATCATCATATGCCTTGATACTGTTCTCATATGTTTTACATGTGATCTTTTGCTAACAGTCAGTATTGAGTTGTTTTTCTGCCCCCATACAATAAGCCTCCCTAGTTTGTAAAACCACATTCCCCCCCCCTTGTCCGAGGGTTTTATGATGATAGTTCGATCCTGCATAAGTTCTTGCACTGCACGCTTTTACTCATTTGTTAAATTCTGTGGACAGATCTTCTGCTTCATTTTCATATGAAATTTGAGGAGATCGTTAGTCATGGCTTCTGAGAATATATCGATGGCATCCCATGACATGGGAGGATTGAACAGAGATTTTGCTTTAAATGGGCTCTCTTCTCGAATTCGTTCAATGCCCACTTTAACCACTCTTTCCGTCATGTTGCAATAGGGTTCTTGCGTGTTATTTTCAGTTCCTGATCGTAGATCCTCAAGAAGTTTGATTGTTTGCAAGTCACTTCCACTAAGGGAGTCTGTAGCAGTCAACCTCCTCGTTGTTACCCTGTTTTCCTTCAGATTAGATCTTGTCTTAAAATATTTGTGGAGTTTTAATTTTCGCACAAAATTAAATAAGTCAATGCGGGTCTGTGTGTACTCCAGCTGATTACTCGGGCAAAATGTGAGTCCCAGAGTGAGTACCTTCCTTTCCACATCTATAAGGATTCTTTTTGTCAGGTTGACTGCTGTTAATGTAGACGCCTCTATTGCCTGTGTACATTCCTCTTTGATTCACCCAACCTGTGGTTTTGCCCAGTCCTCTTCCTGTTGGCACCGCCTCTACGGGTTTTCCTGCGTCTCCTTCCGGGGGTTTGTTTTTTCCTCCCCGTAGCCATGACTGGCGAATGATAATGATTTTGAATTCGTAGTGAAAAGGAGTAGGGCCTGAGGGCGGTACTCCTTCCCACTGATGTACCCGGCAGCTCGTCGCTTGACTCCTTTTCGGTTGCCTCAGATTCCGATGTTTCCACTCTCTGTATTACCTGTTTGAATCGTTGGCTGAGTTCTCTTCGTGGACCATCAAACTTGCGGGCGAAGGTCAATACCCTTCCCTGTGAGTAATCTTTCTCATCACGAGAGAACTTTTCTTGTTTGCTCAGTTTTATTTTGTTCTCATACTTTAATAGTCGCGCTTTCATTAAGCCCATCAGTTCTTCCAATTGTTTAGTGTCAGTGACCTCCTTCGCCAATTCACCTTCCAGATCCTTGATTTCTTGCAACGCCTTGTCCCGATCACTCCAGGCATATTTAACCAGTATTTGTAATGTTCCATGGCAGTACTGAGCTGTGTGTTCTACCCAGTCAGTCAACAGTTGTGGGTCAGGATTTTCATAAGAGGGCACAGTATAAACCTGCAGTTCTCTTGGAACACGATGTTCATCAATATAACTTTGCAGACTTGTTGCCTCCCACCATTTTCGAGTTTCTCGCTCATAGAGACGCTCTAATTTGGATATATATATATATATATATATATATATATATATATATATATATATATATATATATATATATATATATATATATATAGTATCTGTATATTATCGAGTTTGATTCTTGTTATATGACCATGAACTTGATGTTTAGCTATATGCAGTGTGCAATATCATACCAAGTCCAAGTGGAATTAATAGTAATTTTTGAAGAGTATGAAATGATACTTTTTAAATGTATTTTACCTTCATATGACAGTGCTTTGTCACTATATTTGGTTTTTATGAGATCTTTATTGCGATTTCTTAAATATGAACCGTGAGTGTAGAATTATGTCTATACCACATAGTATGATGGTTGACACTGAACAGGATTGAACTGCTTCACACTGCATTTTAGTATGTCTTCCATGCCTTTTACACGTGATTTGTTTAATTGGTAGCACTTGCACTTTAAATTCATGGCTCTCACACCACTACGCTGTCATGTGATCAAGGCCTTACGGGGCAGAAACGTTATGGCGGCAGCACTGAAATAAAGAAACCAGAGGGAACATACAGAGCAAGGAGATCGGAGTTATTGATGTGTGTGTATATATATATATATATATATATATATATATATATATTAGTGCAGGTGAAGTTTTCTTTATTTCAAATAGGTGCAGCAACAACAACTGGCATGACACGTTTCAGCCTCAACGGAGGCCTTGATCATATATATATATATATATATATATATTTCATATATTCCATATATTCCATATGACGTTGCTCCCAGTAATGAAGGCGCCACACTCGAGCGCGTTGAATTCCTTTTAATTGCAGGGCTTGCAGAGTTTCTAACACAGGTTTCAGCTTGTACTTTCGCCAGCAATCCAAACGCGTTTCGGGAGTCCGTCTCCCTTTCTCAACGGTTTCGGCTTTCACGGAGGTGAGGAAAGAGTGTCTTACATCACACTTGTGATGGGTATTTAAGTCCCGCCCCAGTGGGCGTGTATGCACTTTGCATTCTGGTATTCATAGTTCAATAATTTTAAAGTAAATGCCGCAGTATTCTCCATATATATAGATATAGATATGTTGTGAAACAAATGCTTGATGTGTGATCAAGGCAGTAATGCTGAAACACGTTACAGTGGAATAAATCCAAGCTCAAATCCAACGGTGTGTTGTCTTACCTGGCGTCGATCTCCGATTCATATGGGGTAATTGGAACTAGTTTTCTATAGATAGATAGTTAGATGCCGACTACTATAACAATATTTGCTCTGGGAATGTTTACCATCTTAGTTTTTGTAGCTCATATTTAGAGTAACGTTCCCAGCATAAGTGTCTTTGAAGAGATCAGACTCAGGCTGGATGACGGCGGCAGTGCAGTGCTGGTCCTGTTAGACCTTTCAGCGGCTTTCGACACTGTAAACCACCAAATCTTATTGAATAGGCTTGATGATATTGGGGTGAAGGACAAAGCCCTTGCTTTCTTAAAATCATTTCTGTCAGATCGAATTCAGTTTGTCGCAGCTGACTATTTTAAATCCCCTTCCTTTTCCCTCCCTTTTGGTGTCCACAGTGCTCGTCTCATGGCACGACGCTTTTTAATAATTATATGGCCCCTTTAGCCAAACTTATTAGATCTTTTGGGTTCTCTGCAGTTACTTGTGCAGATGCTACCCAACTAGTGGTTTCAGTATCATCGAATCCTACAGAGACGGCAAAGCATTTTCAAATCTGCATGTTGTAGGTTGGAAAATGGATGGCCCAAAATTGCTTAAAATTGAATACAGACAAAACCGAGGTATTGCTCTATGGAAAACACCTCTCTTTTTGGTCCCAAGATTGGTGGCCACCTGAACCTGGCCAACTTCCCTCTCCAGTTACAAAGGTAAAGAACCTAAGAGGTTTTTTTTTTGACAGTCAACTGACCTTTGAAGGGCACGTAAATGCAATCATGTCTGCTTCATTTTTGTCCCATGAAGCTACTAAGAAAGATCCTCCCCTTTATTCAGAATGATCTGAAAAAAGTTATTTCTGCGTTGGTACTTTCAAAAATAGACTATGCAAATTCTCTATTCACAAACATTAGAAAGAAAACTCTCAACAAGCTACAGATCCTACAAAATTCAGCTTCTCGCCTTCTACTAGGCATACCTAAAAGAGAATCCTTTTCAGCTGCCCTTCTGTTTCTCCTCTGGTTACCCATTGAGAAGAGTATACGTTTTAAGGCCCTGTGTATTGCTGTATTGCTTTCAGGGACTTTCATGGGGAAGGACTTACATTTTTTAAGCTTAGTTTTTGCTGGTACATCCCGCCAAGATCCCTTCGCTCGGAATCAACATTTAATAACATTGACCATAGAGCACAGTGGGCGGGAGAAGCTTCATAGGCAGCACTTCCCGTCTTTGGAGTAGCCTCCCCTTACTTTTAAACAAGCATTTGCAATGCAATAGGTCTGGCATTTATGAGAGTCTTAGCTATTGGCATTGTAAATGGCAATGCCTTTTATTTACGTGTTGGTTTTCAAAACATAAATGAAAGGCATTGTAATTTACAATGCCAATAGCTTAAACTCTCGCAAATGCGAGACCTAGTGCATTGCAAATGCTTGTTAAGGGTCATGCAGGATTTAATGTCCAGATCCTCGTACACGTTCCCCAGTCTGATGCAGCCCATATTTGTCCATTCTTTGAAAAGAAGTAGTTTTGAAAACTCTCAAGATCACCATTCAGGGAAATTCTTTATCTGCACATGCTGTGCTGGGTAGGGATTTTGAGGAGAGGAGGTTCGTCTTAAGGGCTCTGTTGTGTTGGTTAAATCTAATCACCCGTTATTGTCAGACGCACTGCTAAGAGGAAAGAGTTTCCTTTTTATTGACTGTAAAATTAAAAATATATCCGTTTGGTATCACAAAAGCTTTCGTTGGATCTCTGTTCTCAAACATGCACACTCGCCCCCCTTGGTGGGTAGATGTTAAACGCTCCACTCAGCAGTCGCTGTTATTTAGTTTGTCTTGTGAGTGACGGCTGATTCTCTGAGAACTGTGGCAGTATATTCCGGCAGTCTCGCCATCACTCTCACTCGCTCTAACACACTCACTTTTTTTTCCCAAGTATGGAACCCTCGGCTGCTCTTGCGCGCATTCTTCTGCACCCTCTTGCATGGGTTTGCTTTGCCTCCCACGCTTTATTTATGTTTGTTGATCGCTCGTCTCTTCAGGTCATTCACAAAGGCGCATTTCTCTCCCATGGAGGGGAGTGGCCAGCACTTCACTCGGCGGTGTGAGCCAGTTACTGTTGTCATGAGAATGAAGGCTGACCGAGCCTTGAAGACTTTTTTTGTCATTCTTACGTATTTTCTTTTTCAATTGTATTCTTTTATTCTTTTTTTTATTTTTATTCTCCTTTTCCTACCGTTTTACTCTGTTACTCTCTCCTTCACACTCTATTACTCTTTCTTACTGTGTCCTTCCCACTTTTTCTTTTACATTTTTTCCTACTCTGGCCTCCCTGCACTTGCTATTTTCCTTTCTTGTTGTCCTTCCCACTCTTTCTATTACTCTGTTACTTCACCCTTCCTGCTCATTCTATGATTTTCTTTCTCCACCCTTCCCACTCTTTCTATTGTTTTTTCTACCTCTCTCCTTCCCTCTCTGACTCTCTTTCCCTGCCGGTCTTTCTCTCTTGCTCCATCTTTCTCTTGCTTGCTCTCCCACACAGGCAACGTCCTTGGCAGGAGAGATGTGTGTATGCTGCTTTGCTTTAGCCATTGCCTTGCTCGTTGAGTCCTGTGAGGAGGGCGGGTGTGCCTCGCGCCCAGCCGCCCTCTTGAATTGGAGAGAGTGGAGACTTCCACGAGTCCCATATCTTGCATGTGCAGATCGCTATCAGAAGTAGTGGTGTTCCTTCCGCCCTGGGTAGCGTGCCCCGCACATCCAGTGGAAAGTGCACTACACAGCCACACTCATTAGTGGCCAAAGCTATGTCAAAGGATGTCTCTCTCCTTTGGGCTGCACAAAGACCCCAATAAAAATAAGCGATTATCACGTAATGTGATGTTTTTGCATGTTTGTTTCACCTAAAGCGCCACAATGTAGCCTGCAGGCCCGAGTATGGGTTAACATGGGGCCACCACTCTGTGCGCTCTACAGAGAGGCCAAGGATTGAATATGCATGCAGTCTGAGCACCTTTATCATCTAGTCTCAGACACTGTGAAAAACTCTTTGCTTTCAGCCCAAATCCCCCCCACCCCTCACCCCCCCACTCTGGAACTCTCTGTGATGACCAACCTTGAAGTACCTTGATCTCACCCAGACGTCTAGAGTTGACTCCGCTCTTTCTAAGCACTATACACAAGTCGAATGCTGCATAAACAAGTGCTTCAAAGTCCTTGGTAAAGCTGTAGCATTTGAAATTGTTGCCACATCAACTTTATCTGTAGGCACCTTTCTAGTTCCTCTGATCTTTAGGGCCAGAGTGGATATTTAGGGATGTGCCTGTCACTTAGATTGCTTTTACCATTTTGTTGCATGTTTAAACTCCGAAGACTGAAACATACATTAAACCAGGTGGATAATTGTAGGTAAGGGAAATCCTTTAAAGGGAGTCATTTTCTCTCCGGATTTCCCTTCTCTTTTTGAAACACAGGTGCAGCAACATGCGCCCTCGGATTGCCAGTGTGCTGTGCCTCTCTGCTTCACAGCTCTTGTGAAGAACCTTCTTATCTGCTTGTTAAATAAACAAGCAGATAAGAAAAGTCTTCAACAGGCGTGAAGCACAAACAGACCATCTGTTTTCATTCAGGCTCTTGTATTTGCGTCGGGGCTGAGTGGAAACAGATGTGCTTGTCACGGGCGGCATCACAAAACTGCAAGGGCGGTAACAGAAATGACGTCCAGCAAATGGTAAATGAGAAAACAACATAAATCACGACGCAAGCGAATCAGAATCAATTCGGACACAGGGGTGTGGATTGAAGTCACCTTATTGATCCACTTTACTTAAGCTCTCGTAGGCGAGGAGCGCATGCGCTCCAACGCCAGGCCGAGACCTAAAAAGGAAACTGACCTCCTTGTCTTCAGGAAAAAACTAAAAACATGGCTCTACAAACTATAAGTAGTCCTTTCAGCCTCGGCCAGCCCCGTTAGTAAGCTTGCACACCTATACACTCATGGGTAGTAGTGCGCATTTTTTAAAATCATTATTTCGTTTCAAGAGACACTGCCTCTCCAATCACACCTTTTCCCAGGCTCAGTAGTATGCATAGTAGGGTGGGGATGGTACTCGCCTCACATGTAAGAGACCACTATTCCATACTTAGTATTACAAGTACTAGCCTCCCCACTGATACTTCTCCCCAGGGAAATAAGCATATATTTTAGGATGTTGAAATGGATTGGCCTGCCCCCTAACATCTCTCTCCAGCATAACGCAGATATACAGTAGTATGTTGGGAAACATTTTGTTCTATACTAACACCGGACTCCAGGACAACTTGGGTATACAGTACAGTGTAGTGAACCAGTGGCCTCTGTGTTCACACCCCTCCTTAGAATAACAGCGATATGCAGTGCTGTCTGGGAAGGGAATCACTTTTCAGCCAACTCATCTCTTCTCAGACTGTCTAATGCATTAAAATTCTGCGTGGTATAGTGTGGGGAAAGACTGGCCTCTCCTGTGACCTGTCTCTTGGATAATGCTTGTGCAAATTAGGGTTTGAAATGTGACTTACCTTTCCAGTCGCGGCTCTCCCCACTATAACAGATGTACAAGATAAGTATAGAGTTGAAATTACCTTTACACTCAAACATCTGACTTGCTTAACAACTATAGAAACCATGATATGAAAACTCACTACCCTCTCCGGTAAGACATCTTCCCAGAGTAACATATGTACGAAGTAGGCTGTGGGTACAAAATATTCTCTTTGCACATACCTTTCTTTATACTGATGAATGTTCATAGTGGGGTTTAAAATGGAGTATCCTCTCTATTCAGAATGGTTTCTTGGACAACGTGTGTCTATTTTTCATTTTGGAGACATACTTACCTCTGTTTCAAACACCTCGCAATGGCAACATCCATACAGAACAAGGTGTGCCAAGCAGCTGATAGCAGTGAGTATAAACATGCATTTCCTTCTGTGCCAAGACCTTTATCTTGGCCAAGACCTTTATCTTTTATAATATTTCCCTGTACTACAGCATGCAACACCACACTTGCATCACAAGTAACAATACCTGCATAGCAAAATAATTGGTTTCTCCATTGCCAAGTCTCTGTAGGATAAAAGATGTACGTAGTACCAATGATATACCTATACATGTAGTAGCATATACACAGTCCCTGAACATGGAAGTGCAGGTTTTACTGAATATTGCAAGAGTATAATAAACATGAAAAGTATGAGTATTAAGAAAACAATCCAAAGTAACTTTCAAGATTTTTTATTACAACAAAACAATTTAATAACAATACAAAACTACATTAACAAACTATATAAACAACTATAACACAAAGAAAACAAAAACTTTTAAATACAAAACTTTTTTTCTGTTCTGATGCTCATAAACAGCTACTAGCTTTTCTCTTTATCAGCCTATTGGATTTTGACATTGGTAGCATCTCTTTTACAGTCTGCTAGCCACCTTAGCCTGCAAACAACCAAACCAGTCTCTTTCAGCTCCAGATAAATTAACTTTTGCTGAGCACAACTCGGAGACGTCCTTCTCCCCCATAGCACCAAGGACAATCTGAGCTATCTCTGGGCTCTGCAGCCAATCACATCACAGCTTTTCTCCAACCATGTAATAAAAATGTTAAATATTGGTTCACCTTGGCCATTTTTTTCTTCTTCTCCCATACAATCTCGCAAGACCATGGCCACTCGTAACCATGTGGGTCTTGCGAGTGGCTCGTGAGCTCAAACGAATCTCATAAATATTAACCATACACTCATAACAGTACTTAACTCTCGCACACTTTTTCTCAAAAAGAAGTATACCACAATATGCAGTAAAACTAATGGAGTGTATGGAGAACACATCCACTCCGTTTTACTATTTGCAAGCCCGCAAGAGACCAACAAAATCGTAAAAATTTGTTAAAAACAACTGTGAGAAAGTGCCATCTCAATTGGTATGCCACCACTTTTTTCTGAACTGCTGATGTGCTTTGACTGAGTGTGCCCTGGGTTCCTGCCAACCAGGTACCCAGGGCCTGTGTTCCTTCCCTAAAACTGTACTAAAACCCCAATTGGCCTCTAGTGCCACCTGTCAGCCCCTAGTAAATGGTACCCTAGGTACCCAGGGCATGGTGACCAGAGAAGACCCCTGAGGGCTGCAGCACTTATTGTGCCACCCTAAGGGGCCCTGTACCCTGGCACCTGCACACTGCCTTTGCAGGCTGAGTGCCTAAGTGCAGAACTAAACCAAGAGTCTACATGGCACACATCCCTGTGTGCCATGCCCACAGAACCCACTGCCCTGGTATACTTCGGTCACCCCTCTAACTGGGTGCCCTATGTCAGAGGTGTGGGCACAGGTGCATGAGCCCTGTGCCCCTATAGTACCCAGGGCCATTCCTGGGCACTGTAAGTGCAGTGATGCCATTAAGAGTATATGGTGCTGGGAGGTTGTCATTACGAACTCTACAGCACCATAATGGCTACACTAAAGACTGACAAGTTTGGTACCAAACTTCTCAGCACATTAAACCCGCACTGATGCCAGTGTGGGTTTTAATGTAAAATGCACCAGAGGGCATCTTAGAGATGCCCTCTGAAATCCTAACCTACAATCCACGTCTGGGCTGAGTAGCTGCAGAGGCTACCACGCAGCAGACCTGTTGCCTGACCCCGAGGTGGAGAGCCCCCCGCACTCCTGGGCCTGCAACAATGCACATCCTGGGCGAGATGCTAGGTCTCCTCCCCCAGGATGGGCAGGCGGAAGCTTCAAAGGCATGCCGCCTCTGTGAGCTTCTCCAGACCATTTGCTGTAGCCAGCAACTGTCCCCCACCAGTTCTAACCCCCACTCTGGCGGGAAAAACTGCGTCAGGAAGGGGGGGGTGCCAGCCTGTGCCAACCCCACCCCTCAGGTGGGGGAGACGAGGTGAAGCACTTCCCCGGGCTCCGGCCATCTTGTAGATAGGGAGCCCTGCCCAATCCCAGCTAGGCTCCTTCCCCCCCCTCCCACAAGAGAGGAGCAGACTAGGGGGTGTACTCACCCCTGGACAGGGACCCATTGCTCCCTGTCCTTGCCCTACCTGTAACGCCTCTACATGTAGTTTTTAGGATCTCCCTGAACCTTCCTTCCTCAGATCCCAATACGAAAAGAAGAAAGAAGATCAAGAAGACGATCCGCTGTTCAGCTGCTAACCATAGGACGACAACAAGTGACTTGGCCCCAGCCCTACCGGCCTCTCAATCCTAGAACCTGCTTGTGCCTAATCCCGCCGACTCCGGCAGACAGCAACCTTGGGACACCCGGAAGACCTGCCTGCCTTGACCCTCTTAAAGACTGGGACTCCCATCAGCAGAGGCTTTGCTGCAACAACCCACCTGGTGCCAACCAGGAAGCTCCGGACCAGCCCACTCTGCACCCGCCGAGCCCGGGCCAGGCCCAACCGAACCAAGACCACGAGGATATCCCCCCTGGTGACTGGGACCCGAATTCCAGTGCCCAAAGACCCTCCTCGACGGACCAGCCGACGCCTCAGACTCAGGGGCCACCCCAACCGCGACCAGCCGAGGGTAAGCTTTTCCGACACCCAAAGACATCCCTGCACCCGGTGCCCTACAGCCTCCTGTGCCTACCTTTGGGGTACCTACCTGTGCTCCAAGATCCCAACTTACCTCTCGAAGTGCTGGTCGCCCCTGGAGAGTCTCCGTCCCCGAGCCTGCATCCTTTGACCTTTCCCATTGGATAACATTGAGAGCCCTATGGCTCAAGAGCACCCTGCACCCAGCCACCTGAGTGCCACTGACTGTGCCACCTTTGTCCTATCCTACTTTCCCCCTTGCCCTGAGCAAGTGACCAGGAGCCCAGCTCCCACAGCTGCGTGGACTGCTAGCCAGCAGCTACTAACCAGAGGCCCCCTTTCCCTCATTGGATATCATTGGGCCTACCTACCTCTGCACCCGGCTGGCCCTGCGCTGCTGGGGCGGAACCGACTGTACTTACCTGACCCTGGGGTACCCCTTAGTCTATACCCGGAACCTTAACTTCACCATCCAACTACTCACCTGGAAACCAGTAATTCACTTACCTGCCATTGGATTACATTGACCCATTTTGACTCGAAAATAAGTGTGAAGTTTTAGAACTGCAAATATTCATATAAAATCAGCCGAAGTCCGAATTCCGAAGTGCTCACCTGCAAGCAGGCGAGAAGCCAGTACTGTACCTTGCAGCCCAGTACTGAACCGGAAAAGTAATCCTTACTGGGTTTATTAGTAATCTGTATTTTCTCCATAGGAACCCATTGTATGCTTTTCTATGAAATTTCTTCTTAGTGCCTACTTTTGAAAACTTGAAATATTCTTTAAAAATCATATGAAATACTGAAACGCAATTACCTACCTGTTTTGAGTTTAGACCCCGCTGCTGGCCCTAGAAGCCCAGTACTGGATTACAAAAGTAACCTGATCATACTTTACCTGCAACCTGAATTTTCTCCCATTGAATAACATTGCCAGATTGTCAATGAAATGTTTTTAAGTGTGAACTTTTAAAACCGCTTTATATTCATGAAAATTCACCACAGTAACTAAAACTTTTTTGCTAATCTGATTTCAGCTTAGACCCCAGGACTGAATCTAGGATCTAGCCTTGGAACCACTAAAGTAATATGTACTGTAATCAACTGTACTTTTATGGTAACCATCCATTGAGCTCAATGCTAAAGTGTGTCTAGACTTGAGTTGCCTTCAGCAACTCCTGTACCTATTGTGTTCACCAACTTTATTGCTTCCTTGCAAGGTAATTACATAAGAGTTCTCATATCTAGCAAAGTATATTTTTATGCCTGTTCTAAAAATAAAACAACTATATCTTTGGATATAAACACCATTGGCCTGGAGTTCAGTCTTTGTGTGTGTGAAATCCTTTACTGACTGAGTGTGCACAACAAATGCTTTGCACTGCCCTCTGGTACTGCCTTACTGCTCGACCAAGCTACCACTTTTGAGAGTAAGGTCAGTCCTGACTTTAACCTCTGTTATACCTTTGGGGTTTGTCGACTCTATACACACTGTACTTCATTATTGTCCAGTATATATAGAGCCACTTTCTCACAACAACATGTTTATTTTCTTCATAGTAGTTATCCCTTTGACACCTTATTTTATATATTCGGGGATACAGCGTGAAGTTCTGCTGCTCCCCTTATATAGCTTGTTTATTTCATTTATAAAACACCTCCAATTTTTCACACAAAAGAGTAATGGCAGCCATTTTCTTTCTAACATTTTAACAGCTATCCAATGAGAGCGCTCACAAGAGCCTCTTCCTCCCTCAAGAGCGTGAAGGCTCACAGAACAAACAGGCCTCTCGACCAATCACAAGGTTCCATTTTTGAACTCGTGAGACTCTAGCGAGCCCAATTGCCAAAATATATATTTTTTAAATGATCCTTAATTTCGCAAAAACTGATTTACAGCAAATCACAAAAACTGCAATCTACAAACCAAGAAAAAGACTGTGCCTCGGCACTCCTAATGTCCCTATTTTAGTCTTAGCCAGTGAGCAAAAATCCTCAAAATAGTCCTTAAACTACTCACAAACATATAACAATCTCAGTAAATCATTACACGTAATTTCTTTGATCATTACAAAAAAAATTTAATTGTTCGATATCAGTGCTTCACTTAACAATCAGAGATCATATTTCAATGATTAAATATATCAGTCCAGCATAGTAACAAAAGTAGTATTTGAACAGATGGAAATCATGTTCCTGATGTTTCCTCTGTGTCAAGAGATGATGGCAGCCGACACGTGTTTCGTTAATTACTGTAACTTCTTCAAGGCCTAAGTTCTCCCGCTATTCTACATGAGTTTGTCCATGATTTCCATCTGTTCAAATACTACTAAATATTAGTTTTCTAGGCCCTAAGCCAGAAAGCTCAGTTATGCTAATGACTGCATTGCAGGAAAACATAAGATCTGTAAAGCTAGTTTTCGTTGTTTAAACAGCATGTGCTGCTCCCTGGCCTCCGTTTCATGCTTGCTCTTGCAGAAGGCGTTATGATTACAGTTAAGCCTCTACCTCATGTTCGCACATCAGGTAACTCAGGCTGTCATAACTAGACTTTAATATGAAAAGTAGAGTCAGGTTTTTGTATGGTCATTGCAGGCTCCACTGTATGTGTAAAGTAAATAAAGAGCTACTTGAAATATTTTGTTCGAGGCATATGAGCTGCAGATTACACACTATGCATAGATGGCCACCTAGTGTTGGGCCCGGATGTTTGCAGTTTGTTTTGTTGTAGAAAAGTCTTTGGGAGTCACGGGATAGGTGACTCCTCCTTAGGATGATACTGCGCATGGGCATCAGCTCCATCCCCAGATTGTTTTTTTCCGCCACCGGGCTCGGATGTGTTTCCAGCGCTCCATGTTGGAACCGATTTCATTCATCGTGCAATCCTCACCAAATTACAAAACTTAGTTCAAGACCTTTCCAGTCGACGCTACTCTTCAGAACATCAAGGATCTCTATTCCGGTTGTCGTTGAAGGCCCTCAGGCCTACCTAGGCCTCGACTCCAGCTCATGGAAAGGACGCCATTTAAGAAGTGTCCTCAGTGTGGGTCGAAGTTTCCCCACACCGACCTTCACGAGATGTGTAACCTCTGTCTCTCTCCGGAGCCCGAGGCGAAAGACTGTTCAGCTTGTGCCTCTTTCCGCTCCAAAAAGACTATCCGGGACCGAAGAGCGAGGAGAACAATGGCTCAAAGATCTTCAGCTCCGATTCTGGACGACATCTACGAGGAGGGCATCAACGTCCCAGAACAGCACGACGTCGAACAGCTCCGAAGCAAAAGATTCCGAAGTAGAGGACATCATTCCAGCGCAGCGGGTCGTAAGTAAGACCGCCGACCCCTCCTCGACACTGAAGGCCCCATTCACACCCTCGCCCTCGAGCTCGGGTGCACACCGTCAAACTGCTTCCACTGCCCCACCTTTTTGCCTGGCTAAGAAGCTAACCAAGCCTTCAGGTGACCTTCACACGGTCCCGGCGCACACATACCGACACCGAAAAAGACAACGGCCCGACATCCAAACCATCGGCACTGAAGCACACCACTACACCTTCGGCACCGAAGCACACCACTACCCCTTCGGCACCGAAACCCAGGCCGGAACCAAGCAAAACCCGCTTCGGATTCCAAAACACCACCGGAACCGGGAAAAAAAATAATCATCGATCCGAAAAAGTAATCGTATCCATAAACCATACTGGAACCAAAAAAATACTCGGAACAGAAAAAAGCTGCGGAGCCGAAAAAGACATCTGCCTCTCCGGTGAAAGACATTGCCAAGAAACCAAAACAAGCCATATCGGTGCACAAGACTTCCTCTGCACCAAAAGATAAATCCCCTGAAGTGGATTTACCCTATCCAGACCCCGCTCAAAAGACTCTGGCCAAGGACCCAATCACTGAACACCTAGTTTTGGCTCCAAAAAAGCGACCACTGGACACACCAGCTCCGCATTCAAAGAAGAAGGACATGGCTACCTCTCCCTTAAGATTGCCTTCCCCTTCTCTTTCACCTGTACCATCACCACCACCTCTTATACCACAGCATTCCCCAGCATCCCCTATTACACCACACAGGGATGATAGCTCTGATGATATGGGGGGGGTAACATACCGGATCCAACCACGCCCACAGGATCCCCAGACCCGTGGGACAATTATACCACCCCAGATGTCCCAAATTTCCCACAGGATGACATATACCCCTCAAGGCTTTCCCCACCAGAAGACACTATGGGCTTTAATGAATTAATTCACAGGGCTGCACATTATCATGGGGTAGACATTTATACAGACCCTGTTGAGGAAGACTTCCTGATGGATACATTCGATAATGCACAAAGATCTTCATCCATTTTACCCATGCTTAAAGGAGTGATCAAGCATGCCCCTGAAGTCTTCAAGGACCCAGTCAGAACTCTGGTCATTAACCCTCGGGTAGAGAAAAAATATAAAGCTGCCCCCTCAGACCCACCATATATTAAAGGCCCAGTACCACTAGACTCACTTGTAGTTTCCAACGCACGCAAGAGAGAAAACTCACAAACATGGGGTGAGGCTGCAACACCGGATAAGGAGTCTAAGCTACTTGACGCATCAGGCAAAAGAACAGCGTCTCAAGCAGCAAACATGTGGCGTATCGCCAATACATAGGCACTGCTAGCCAGATACGACAGGGCACATTACGATGAGCTAAAGTCATTAATGAGGCACCTCCCTGACAAGTACAAGGATAGAGTAAACAAGCTCATCCAAGAGGGAAAAAACATCACAAACACCTCGATTCTGTGTGCCCTAGATGCAGCAGACACAGCCTCTAGGGCAGTTAACACCAGCGTTTTGCTACGCAGACACGCCTGGCTATGCATATTATGGTTCAAACCTGAGATACAAAGCGCCATTCTTAACCAACCCTTTGACGTACAACATCTATTTGGACCCGAGGTAGATGTATCACTAGAGAAAATGAAAAAGGATACAGATACTGCCAAATCTATGGGAGCCCTGCAGTCGCAGGCTCCCAGATGTTCATTTTGTCGCTCATCCTATCGAGGTGCCACCAGGGGATATACTTCAGACACCGCTTCTACCTCGTACAAAGCCCCTACACAGTCTACCTACAGTGAAGGCTACCAAAGGGGTGGGTACAGGGGTAACAATAACAAAGGCAGAGGCAAAAATAACAACTCACGCTCTGCCTCTACCCCTGCCCAATGACTCCCTTCCCCCGCCCCATCCCACTCCTGTTGAACGAAGACTCCAACAGTACCTGCCAGCCTGGGAAAACATCGCATCAGACAGGTGGGTGCTCCAAATAATTCAATCAGGTTATTGTCTGGAACTAACATCTATCCCCCAAACATACCACCCAAGCAGCGTCCAATGTCACAGGAACATTTAACATTGCTCCGACAGGAGGTAATATCCCTCCTGCAGAAAAATGCAATAGAAATAGTTGCAGAGCATCAGAAAAACATAGGAGTATATTCCCTATATTTCCTAATACCAAAGAAGGACGGATCCCGAAGACCGATCCTAGACCTCAGACCTCTAAACATATACATACAGTCGGATCATTTTCATATGGTCACACTACAACAGGTCCTCCCTTTACTGGTATTAAACGACTTCCTTGTCACTCTAGATCTCAAGGACGCCTACTTCCATATTCCCATCCACGCAGCACACAGAAAATATCTCAGATTTGTGCTAGACGGACAACATTACCAGTTCAAAGTGCTCCCATACGGAGACACAACAGCGCCAAGGGTGTTTACCAAATGCCTAGCTGTAGTAGCAGCACATCGAAGAACACAGCACATTCACATCTTCCCATATCTGGACGACTGACTCATAAAAGCCAGCTCATACAGACAGTGTGTGCAACACACTCAGGCTACTATTCAACTGCTTCACGACTTGGTATTCACGGTAAATCACGTCAAATCGCATCTGCAACCCTCGCATATACAACAGTATCTCGGCGCTACAATAAACACCCAACTAACACTAGCTTATGCCTCTCCAGCCAGGATAACAAGTGTACAAACTCTCCTAACAAAATTCAAACCACAACACTGGCTACCCGCTCGAGTGTTCATGCAGCTCATGGGAATGATGACATCTTGCATATTTGTAGTAGCTCACGCAAGACTGCAAATGCATCCACTTCAAGAGTGCCTAGCACACCAATGGAACCAGGCTCAAGGTCAATTAACAGTCCTAGTGTTGGTAGACGGTCGGACTCGTAGTTCTCTGCAATGGTGGAACACCAAAAACCTTTCCAAAGGGCGACCGTTTCTAGAGCCAGTTCCTCAAATAGTCATGACAGCGGACGCATCGCTGTCCGGATGGGGAGCCCATCAACTGCATTACACCATGCAAGGCAGGTGGACACCGCAACAAAAGTTACTCCACATCAATCATTTGGAGTTGCTAGCTGTGTTTCTAGCTCTGAAAGCATTTCAAACTCCAGTGTCAGGCAAGGCCATCTTAGTCCGCAAAGACAATATGACAGCAATGTACTACATAAACAAACAAGAGGGTACACACTCTTTGCACCTCTCTGAGTTAGCACAGCAGATATGGAGATGGCCTATACCGCTAAAGATCTTCCTCTTAGCCCAACACGTCCCAGGAGTACAAAACACTATCGCAGATCTACTAAGTCGACATACAACCCAGATCCACGAGTGGGAACTTCACCCGCAAGTTCTTCATCCGTTCTTCCAGATGTGGGGACAACCTCAGATAGACCTCTTTGCCACCCACGAAAACGCAAAATGCACAAACTTTGCCGCCAGATACCCACATCCATTGTCCAAAGGCAATGCGATATGGATGAACTGGTCAAAACTATTTGTGTACGCTTTTCCTCCTCTCCCACTACTTCTGTTAGTGGTGCGCAAACTACAACAACATTCCCTGACGCTCATTCTAGTCGGTCCAACTTGGGCCAGACAACCGTGGTACACCACGCTGCTGCAAATGTCTGTAGTACCACATCAAAAATTACATCGATCTCCACGCCTATTAACACAGAACCATGGAGAGATCAGACACCCGGACCCAGCTCAGTTCAACCTAGTGATCTGGCTCCTGAGGTCATAGAGTTTGGTTAACTCAACCTTCCTCCAGAAGGCATGAACATCATTAAAGAAGCTAGATGTCCCACTACCAGAGCATGTTATGCTGCTAAGTGAAAACGCTTTGTCATATACTGCCAAAACAACCAGATAGATCCCTTACACGTGTCTATCCAACACATCATAGGATATCTATTACACTTTCAAAAGTGTAACTTAGCCTATACGTCTATCAGGCTACACCTTGCTGCCATTGCAGCATACTTACAAAATAGGCAACATTTATCTCTCTTTAGAGTACCAGCTATGAAAGCTTTCATGGAAGGTCTCAAAAGAATAATTCCTCCCAGAAGGCCACTAGCATCCGTGTGGAACCTGAACATTGTTCTTATAAGGTTAATGGGTCCTCCCTTTGAACCATTACATAAATGTGAATTGCAATTCCTAACTTGGAAAGTAGATTTCCTGGTAGCAATTACTTCTCTTAGAAAGGTTAGTGAACTGCAAGCATTTACCATTCAGGAACCCTTTTTGCAAATGCATCATAACAAAGTGGTTCTTCGTACTAATCCTAAATTCCTTCCCAAAGTCATTTCACCATTACACCTAAATCAATCCGTTGAGCTGCCAGTATTCTTCTCGCAGCCTCAAACAGTCGCAGAAAGAGCTCTAAACACCTTAGACGTCAAAAGAGCACTGCTGTACTATATCGAAAGGACACAATTGTTTCGTAAAACAAAACCACTTTTTGTGTCTTTTTCGCCGCCACATAAAGGCAACTCTATATCAAAATCAGGGATCGCCAGATGGATTGTTAAATGCATACAAATTTGTTACCAAAAAGCAAAACACACGTTAACAATTCCTCCAAAAGCCCACTCAACAAGAAAGATAGGGGCTTCAATGGCATTCTTAGGGAACTTCCACTTAGATGACATATGCAGAGCAGCTACATGGTTTCCCCTCACACATTCACAAAGCATTAGTGTGCAGATGTGCAAACTAAACAACAAGCCACTGTGCGCCAGGCTGAACTAAAAACACTATTTCAACTGCAACAGATACGGGTGGTCGCCGCTAGGTGTGGGTACTGCTATACAATCTATGCATAGTGTTTAATCTGCAGCTCATATGCCTCGAACGGAAAATGCTACTTACCAGTATGCATCTGTTCTTGGCATGTAGAGCTGCAGAGTTGCACACGCCCACCCGCCTCCCCGGCTACCATTATCTGTTCCAGTATTATCTTAATTAGATACAAATCACATGGACATCACTACCTCTTGTACAGCTCCATCACTTCTGTAATGGCGAAAAACAATCTGGGGATGGAGCCGATGCCCATGAGGATTATCATCCTAAGGAGGAGTCACCTATCCCGTGACTCCAAAGACTTTTCTACAACAAAACAAACTGCTAACATCCGGGCCCAACACTAGGTGGCCATCTATGCATAGTGTGTAACTCTGCAGCTCTACATGCCAAGAACATACTGGTAAGTACCATTTTCCTTCTGTTTCAGTGATTGTATTTCCTGTATGCCTTTGGTGTCTGTGTTTCAGTGATGCATGACTTTATAAAGCATTGTTGGATGACTGATTTTTTTCACTTCCTGGCATTTCTATGCTGTGTCTTCTATAAGATAAATGTACTTACCTGCTAATCGTGGAGTTCCTGCCTTTATATTCAGGGCTTCCATATCCATTTTCTGATGGATGCATTTAACAGCAGATTCTGGAACTTTTAGAATATCCCCAGGTTCCAAAGTGGACCCAAAAGCTTTCACAGCAGTGCTCCCACATACTGCTATGTGGTACTGGGCAGCTTTGTGTTGACTCAGTTTTGCCCTGGAAGTGACGGAGCGGAGCCGCATATAAGTTCCACCTTGGTGCGTGACATCAGTTCCTTTCTGTCTAAACCCTAAGCCATGGACCTGGAGCTCCCCTCCACTCCCCTGTCTTTTGTCAGTTTCCTTAAAAAAGTCAAATCCAATGTGCAACGGTTCGATGTCCACTCCTGACACTACAAGGCTCATACCATGCCATGATTAATGAAAACAAATGACTGTGACTGATCCACATGACATGTGCTTTTATTGTTTGGACTCCTTAGTCGAGCGAGAAATGGCTCCTCATGAACCCAAAGTCGATCTGCGACCAGGAAGTGAAGCTGTAGGTCTCCGAACATCAAAGAAACACCAAGTCCTGCTTCAACTTGAAGTCAAGGGTGCAGACTTGTTCCTGTGACAGGCCCTCATCGTGCTCGAAATCTTCAGGTAAGTCAAAATCAAGACGGAAACACAGGAAAGCCAAGCTAACTCGTCCTTATCCTCCCACTCTGTCTCCAGAGAAGTTGCTAGGAAATCAAGGTGCCATTTTGCCTCTTTCTATTGAGGAGCAGATTCCACTATTGATCCTGATGCGCCCCAAGTTACCTGGGTCTTTGGAGATGGCACAGCAGATAGAGCCCTTTAGGGAGGCCTTGATGTGCACATTTGGAGCTTTTCCTATTCCCTCTGGCTTGCCTTTAGGGCTCAAAGGTCAGCAGGGGCCTCCAGTCCGGTTATCGCTTGAGGATGCCTTTTGGAGACCATCTGTGCTTCTTTAGCCTCCTAGGCTTCTGTACCAACTTTGGTGCACACTTAGGTGCCACAATCTACCCCTTCGATGCAGTTTCCACCAGCACCAAAAGGTGACCCTTTTCTAATAGTGATTTCCTACTCAGAGCCAAACTTGTTCCAGCCCTGACTTAGTTCCTGTCCCAAATTCACCCTGACACACCCTGCCCCATTCAATCCTGTTCAGACAGTACACTGCAGCTACTTCGGAGCAGCCCTCCGGTGCAATACCAGCTTTTTGGCTCTGACTCTAATTAGAGCCTCCCAGCACTTATGGATGGCAATGGATGTGATGGGAATGACTTGCCCACACATTATGACGACAACAATCTGTACATGGATTTACAGGAGGCCAGTAGGCTCACGTGCAGGTGAGGTCATGAAACTACAACTAACTTCAATAGGAGTTATAACTAATGTCCTTACAAAGGTTTGACAGTCTGTACAGGCCTTTTAAGCTCTTACTTCCATACAGTGAAGCACTAATTGACATATTACCGGGCA
The DNA here is from genome assembly GCF_964263255.1 of Lissotriton vulgaris. Taxonomy (NCBI): domain Eukaryota; kingdom Metazoa; phylum Chordata; class Amphibia; order Caudata; family Salamandridae; genus Lissotriton; species Lissotriton vulgaris. The sequence goes on along the minus strand of NC_141696.1, from coordinate 359,009,238 downwards.
ACTGTTGACGCCTTGTTCGTGCCCACCTATAAACAGGCTGGTCTTCAAATGTCACATATGGACACTAGACAACCTTGTTGTTTTGACTCCTAGTCCTAATCCAGATTGTCTGGTGGTCCAGGCTTCCAGCAGCAAGGTGAGCTCCAATTCATTCACTAAAAACCACCACACCCAACCCCAGACAATGAGTCAAAGATGTGTGAGGCATTCGAGAAACTAATGTTCTTATCAGCCAGCCTAGCATTAAGGTCAGTCAGAGCCATTTGCTTACATGACGATACAGACACTCCCTCTAGAACATGGTTAGCAAGATCTTCCTGGCAGTCCATGCGAACATTCAGGCCCCCGGGCTCATACCATTCAGTATGATCAGGTTGTGGCCAAATAAGTTATTCGGTTGGGTTTAAATATTACCAATTGCCTGGGCCAAGCAATCCGCACAAGTGTGATGCTCCTTTTCCACATGTGGATGAGATCTATGGACTTCTCTGGGGACATGCAGGCATCCCTTATTGATAGGCCTTTCTACGGATCTTGCCTGTTTAGTGAGAAAGTGGATTTGGACCCAAGTCTTCTTATGGGCTACGAATTGGACCTGGAGAGTGCGGTACCCGGAACTTCTGGGCATGGTAGTCTGTACTCCAATCAGGCTATCGCTTCGGGGTGGATCTTCTGTCCCAGCAGCTGAGCAGGGTTCTGCATCTGCACAGTCTAAACCTATATGCGTGCCAACTGAGCACCAGCAGTCAGTTGCGTTTGATCTTCCTCCGGAGGTTGTGGATTTCATCCTCGCTGCCAGACATCCCTCTACAAAGTCCAATTGCACGGACCCCTGGACAAATGTGTGGTATACTGTTGAGCCTACAACACAGACCCTTTATAAACTAACCTGCTTGTTTTGTCTTTGGACCAGCAAAGACTTGCAGTGGGCACTGTTAAAGGTTGTCAGCCCTTTATGCCTTTATTGCATTTACAGGACCAGCTGCCCTTGTTCAGATCACCTTTTATGTGTTAAAGTTTTGCAACACGTTCCCTCCCAAACCATTTGTGATGCTACATTGATAGCTGCATTTGGTCATGTGTACTCCCTTCATCCGAAGCACAGCTGTTTGGTGTGTCATTTGACTGTAAAGACTCTTCCTCGTCACAATTACTTCAGCTCTTTGAGAGAGTGAGCTTCAGGTTCTTTAAGTGCAACCTTCCTACAGCACCTTTTACTGGACAAACTGGTGCTGAGAATCAGGGCAGCTTGCTTTCAGAACGTTGTCACTCTTTTTCATATTGGGCAATCCCATACCCTCCCAACAGTCTTTGTCCCGCCTCACTCCTCGAAAAATGAGGAAAGACTCCCATCAGTTGGACCCTAAAAGAGCATTGAGCTTTTATATCAACTGCTCCAAAGACCATTGGGTGAATAGTTTGCTTTTTGTTGGGTTCTCTGGGGCAAAGGTAAGGTGGTGCAGAAAAGGAATTTGTCAAGTGGATACTCCTTTGCATTATGATCTGCTGCACATTTGCTAAAAAGCAGCTTTCAGAAGAATTGAGGGCCCTTTCCACTAGGGTCGAGGCTTCTACTATTGCAGTGACATGCAGAGTGACTGTCCTTGACATCTATCCATGTGTAACATGCGCGTCCTTGCATAGGTTCACAAAGCACTATTGCCTGAACAGCCAAGTCCAATGGGAAGGACTTATCGCTCATTCTGTTCTGCAGGACTTTGTTTTGAGCCCACTCAAATGACCCTCCACCATGTGAGGTACTATTTTTGTATCTAGTCTATAGGTGAGGAATGTGCGATTAAAAGTATCCATCGGAAGAATACTTTACTTACCTTTGGTAATGCTCTTTCTGGTGCATACTAGATCGAACCACCGATTCCTCACTAACCTCCCAGTTCTGTAGAGTGGTCTCTCTTTGACCTTCTAAAAATGTCCCAAAGTAGAGATCTGCAACCTGGCATCTCCAGTTGTTTTGTGCCCCACATCCTAAGGCACGGAAGAAATCCAGAAAGAAACAGACTTCAACACGCAGGTGTGGCGTTTGTGTGACTCCGCTCCATCACTTCTGGGGTGAAACAAAGTCACATGGAGCCACACGGTGCCAACAAGCTTGCAAGATTGCATATAAATTGCGTATATCGTCTGGCTCCTAGGGATGATCTAAAAGTGAGGAATCCACCAGCTAAAAGAGTTACCATAGGTAAATAACTTGCTCTTTTAGGCACAAAGTTTCACAAGCATATATATATATATATATATATATATATTTTTTTTTTTTTTTTTTTTTTTTTTTTTTTTTAGGTGGATTTAGCTACTTGTGAGTGTCTGACGTTGTTCCTGAATTTTATAACTGATTCCCTTCTCAACTTGAAACGATTTAAGGGTGGTCTGGCTTAGAAAGTGTGAGACAGGTTCTCTTTAAAAACAAAAAAGAAAATAATGACTGCTATCCTGGCCACCTTGTGAAAAGAGCGTTTTATCCTGATGCACTTGTAGTAAGGCGGACTGGATATCCGTCACATTTGTGACGGAATACTTCTGTGCCAAATTCTAAATCAGGGCGTAAGTTAGGATCATAAAAGAAACTAGAGGTTTTCATCAGATGATCAACTAAATGGGTGACAGTAAAACAAAAATAAACAATTCAGGGTATAAAAAAATGACTGTTATTAGAATGATCATGTGTGCTCTTTAACAGATACTGTATATACGCACGAAATCTACTCCGTCAGTGGACGTTCTTTGTACAATTTTATTTTTGTGCTTTAAATATTTTTCCACCAGTTTTCCTCAATATGGCAAAGGCTGGCAAAGGCTGAGCCAGATATATTCACAATTCTAATTTTATTTGTAGACCAATGTTGATCCACGGGATGATGTGTTCGGATATCCTCAGCAATATGACGACAAACCATCAATGAACAAAACAGAAGATCGAAAAGAGTATAATATTGGAGTTCTAAGGCATTTACAAGTCATCTTCGGCCACTTGGCAGCTTCTCGACTTCAATATTATGTACCACGAGGTTTTTGGAAGCAGTTCAGGTTAGTGCCACACTTCGCTATATTGGTAATTTATGTTGCTGCTAACTTGGCATGTGTGCAATTGCCTTGTGCCTGAGTGTTCATTGGATATATAAACATATGATTTGGCCTAACCCAAAATGAACTAAAGCATGATAGGTGTGTGTTTATAGAAATACATGTAAGAAATAGTGGAAACGATACTGCAGGAAAAGATGTTTTAAGTCAAATCTGCAGAATGATTAAGATACTTTAAAAAAACTTGTGTTTTACATCCTTATATTGGCTCTACACAATCTACTTTTATTTTGTGTTTCCATGTACCCCTATTCCCCAGAATTAAAATTCAAAGCAGTTAAATTAGTGTCAGACTTGAAAAAAAACATTACTGTCTTAAGTACCTATGCAGCGATAATAAAAGTTATGTCTACATATTTTGCTTTTATTAATTGTCACAAGGCCAACCTCTCTTATGTGAATGAGGTTTCAGTGAATACGTTCCTCCATTCCTCTTCAGAGTATTGAGATATAGAGTTTGAGCTTCCCAGTGTTATGAACTTTACACTTTACCAGACAATAGTAGAATCTCTAAAGCCAGGAACTACACCGACCTGGCACACTTGACCTGAAGCCAAAATAGTTCCGATAAAGTTTCCTCATCACTTGGCTTTCACCGGAATCAGACCACTGCCACTTAATCAAGCCATCATCACAACAATCCTTGAGAAAACCCAGGGCTGACTCAAAGAAACCCCTTTCTAATTAGATTGATCTCAGTCCTAACATGAGTCACTAAGGTACTCAGAATTGTTGTCAGACACAAGTTATCTTCCCGTCTACCCCAAGAAACGGAACTGGTTCACACACACACCCCAACCATCACCAGAGGCTCTGGATAAAGTTTGTAATTTTTGTGAACTCTTTGAAAGTGGCCTTCCGTTCATCCTCCAAGTAAATGACCTGTCCAAAACTGCTTTCTACCATTTTCCACTACTGGAAGAGATTTTGCTTTTACTACATTTAACCTAAAAGCAAATCTCCCTAATCATCGCATTGGTACTATCTCATTTGCAATAATGTAACCGCCTGGGCAAAGGACTCCCTAAAGTGGCATTTTTAAACTTAAGAATCCAAAACAATGCCACACTTTAGTAATTTGGCCTCAATAGACGATCACACATCTCCCCTGCCCTAAAATCACTCAACAACAGTGTCACAAAATATTTCACTGAACTGTTTCCTCTGTAGATTCCTCTCAGTAACCTAGAATCTTCTGACAAAAAACTCCTGTCAATAAACAAGACCAGATGCAAGACATTTGGTGGCTGTCACATACAAGTGCAGGCTTCCACCTTTTGGTACTCTTAGCCCTTGCATGTATGACTCAAGGGTGAGTGCATCAAGTTTACAAAAAACACATTAATACTCACCTCTTCACCACTCGATTTTGTTAATGACCCCTCCATCTAGAGCTCATTGCTGTGTTGTTCAGACGGCCATGACTGAGCCTGTACTTCTACCTTAGAGGCTTTATTATCTTCACACTCTTATCTTGGTGGACATCCCTTCAACATCCAAACTAGTACTTATTACCTAGGACACTGCCTCACTATTTCAAACCATGATTTACAACAGTTTGAGGCCATCATTGGATGGTTAGCAACGCTCAACAACAACACAAAATAAAAATATCTATGAACTACAAAAAAATATTGTTGCTGCTCTAGAAAAGTAACATTTGACATGGTTCCTTCTAGTCTGAGCCTGAGAGATTGAACCAGCAAGTCCCAAAATTGATCTCAAACTTTTACACATATGAAAGTAATGCCCTACTAACCTTGGACCCACACCCACACCTACCACCAAAGCAAGAAATCTGGTAATCATTCTAGATGGCAAGCTCAACATGAAAGCCCAAGTAAAAGCAATGATCTCAACCAGCTTACACATCCTCAAGATCCTATGAAGGATCTGGCTTCTGGAAAACCCCAGGAAAACAGTCACCTAATCATTGATCTTCTGCAGACCCGACTCTAGCAGCACACTCTATGTAGGAATCACTAAGAAGCTACTTATATGGCTCCAGACCATTCAAAACACTGCAGTAAGACTCCTAGTCAACCTCCTTCGCCACACCCACACCTGGAGGAAATACACTGGCTCCCAATCCACAAATGCACCAAATTCAATCTGCTCTCACACACAAAGCACTACACAAAATTGACCCCACATACATGAACAGCCGCATACACTTCTAGACACCTCTGCTAAGCATGACTCTCACTGGCAAGCATATTCCACATTCACAAAGTCATGGTCGGTGGCCAAGCCATCTCTTATATCTCCCCAAAGCATGGAACAACCTCCCGCACCACATCGGTGCCTCCTTTTCACTTCTCGAGTCCGCAAGAAGCTGAAAACCTGGGTTTTTGACTAACCTCTCCCAGACTGCATACGGCTGCTCTCCTGCTAAAGCGCCTGGATACCCTCACAGGTGAATAGCGCACTATACGAATAGCTATAACATATAAAAGGTTGTCATTGTACTTCACACATACGTCCATAATTCCAAATGTGTGCCTGACCAGGAGAAAATTGTTTGTGCAAAGTCCCTTGGAAGAGATTATGGTTGGACTTCTTGACTGGTTGAAACATTATAATGGAGCAAATGAGGTGGATGCGATTTTCAGTCAGTGCGCTTATTTTAAGACCCATGCTTGTGACCAGAAATTGTGATTGTCATGATATTTTGTAACCTGGAAGTGGCCATTTAATTTGATTTTGAATAAGTCGTGTTGGAAAGGTTTGGTTAATCTGAAAGAAACACGTTAGTGTTAGATTCCTTACCTTAGAATATCCCCAGGCGTCAGTCTGGATCCGGAAACTTTTGCGTAGCAGTACCCCTGCGCGTCGGTAGGCGTCGTCTGCAGGCGTCCCCTGCGGCTCCGCGTCCGTCGTCGGCGTCGTGCGCCGTGATGACGTCGCTGGAGTACATAGACGCCGCCTCCGCGCGCTGACGTCAGTTCTTCTTTTTTCCGCGCCAGTGGACGCAGATCTGGAAGAGCAGTACTCCGGTCTTTGACCAAGTTTTTTTTTTTTTTCGACTTTTTTCTCTATTGTGCCTGATAGGATGCCTGGATTTAAGAATTGCGATGACTGTGAGCGCACGATGTCGGTCACAGACCATCACCGCCTCTGCCTCCGGTGTCTGGGCCCCGACCACGACGTGGAATCGTGCCTCGACTGCCGGGCCCTTACCAACAAGGCTAGGCGGGAGCGGTCCCGCAAGCTGCTGGAGCTCCGGGTGTCGGCCCCACGTCGGGACCGGGAGCGGTCCCGGTCCGGCCGGAGGTCGGGGGAGCGTTCGAGGGAGCGGTCGGGGAGCCGCGCTGGGCGCTCCGGAAGTCGACACCACTCGTCAGGCTCGTCAGGTAGGAAGCACAAGAAGTCGGGGCGTCGTCATCGTACCCCCGACTCCCCCCGACGCTCGCGCGATGCGGCCGGGGGCTCGGGTGACCCCAACCCCGCGGCTCCGCGAGAGTCGCCGGCGCGGCCTGCCTCATACCCTCCGGTCCCTGGGCATGGCGCGACGCCTGAGGAGATCGAGGCGTTCCTCATGGCCATGAGGGCGCTCGCTTCTCCGACGGGGCCTACGGCGCCTTCGGGCCCAGTGCTACCGTCTGGGGGCCCTGGCGGTTCGGGTGTCCCTGCCTCGGCGCCGTCGGGTGCTCCGGGCCCGGCGTCGCCGACGGCTCCGACCCCGGCGCCGCAGGGGCCTTCGGGATCGGCGCCGGCTGGTCTTCCGGCCTCCCCGGCGCCGTTGCCATCGGGGTTACCCCCGGCGCCGTCCCCGCGCAGCGCCGGTTCTCCACTGCCGGTTCCGGCCGGCGGTGGGGTTCCGGCGCCGGCTCCGGGCGGCGCCGTCCCCTTACCTTCTCCGACGCCGGACGCGGCGCCGGATGGGCGTCGCACGACGCCGGTCCCGGCGCCGATGGGGCCCATGAACCCCGAGGAGCCGGTCTTCATCATTGACTCCGAATACGGAGAGGATGAGGAGTACGGTGAAGGTTGGGAGGGGTCCGAGGACCCTCTGGCTCGCGAGTGCCAGTATGACCCGGACTGGACGGGTGACTTGGGGGATGCCAGTGGTTTGGACGACTCCCCTAACCCTGGTTTGATCTCTCCTCCAACCGTGGCATCGGTGGAGGGAGCTGCCTATTCTGTGGTGCTGATGAGGGCTGCCAAGGCCTTAAACCTTGAGCTCCCCGTCGCGGCCGTGAGGCCTAACATCCTCACCGAGGTCTTCAAGCCGCAGTCATGCCCTTTGGAGCCTCTGCTGCCGTTTAATGAAGCCTTGTCTGACGTTCTGTTGGGCACGTGGTCCAGGCCCGCTTCAGGTGCGCCTGTTGATCGGAACGTGGCCAGGCGCCACCGTCCTTGTCCGGACGACCCCAAGTACCTGTCTACCCACCCCACTCCTGAGAGTCTGGTGATCCAGGCCTCGACCTCCCAGTCCGCATTCCCGTCGGCCCCGCCCGACCGGGAATCCAAGAGGTATGACCAGTTTGGAAAAAAGGTCTTCTCGTCCATTAGTTTGGGCCTGCGGTCTTGCAACACCGCCTGCCTCTTGGGCCGCTACACCCACTCTGTGTGGGATACGGTCGCGGAGCTGCTGCCTGAATGCCCCATGGAGGTGCGGGCAAAGCTCGGTCAAGCTGTAGCTGAGGGCCGGGATGCAGCGAAATATTCCATTCGGTGTGGTCTTGATACGACCGACTCGCTGGGCAGGGCTATGTCTACGACGGTGGCGATTCGCCGTCACGCCTGGCTGAGATCCGCCAATTTTTCGGCTGATGTCCAAAATACCCTGATGGACATGCCGTTTGATGGCTGTCACCTGTTCGGTGACAAAGCGGACCACGCGCTGGAACGCTTCAAGGACTCCAGGGTCACGGCCAAGTCCTTGGGTCTCTCGACCCAGCGTCAGCAACCGGGTTCGTTTCGTCCCTTTCGTGGCCAAGGAAGGGGCGCCCCCACACGTGCTGCCAGCCACGCGCCGCAACAATCCTTCCAACGCGGTGGCGGCCGTGGAAACCGCCGTGGTGGCGGTCGGGGACAACGGCGGGGTCAGACCACACCTTCCCCCGCAGCATCTACCCCAACATCCTCCTAGTCCGTGCTTTCGGCCCCATGTGACGCCAGTGGGTGGCAGGGTTCGCCATCACCACGCTCACTGGCGCACGATCACTTCGGACAGGTGGGTGCTGCAAATTGTCCGAAGGGGCTACTCCCTCCCCTTCGAGACCTCTCCTCCAGCCATGCCACCGCAGAACCACCGTGTGTCGGGGGACCACTTGACACTTCTGCAGGAGGAAGTTACGGCCCTCTTGGCCAAGGGGGCCATCGAGCGCGTTCCTGGGCCAGAAGTAGGGCGTGGTTGTTATTCCCACTACTTTCTGGTGCCCAAGAAGGACAAGGGGGGCCTACGTCCTATCTTGGATCTAAGGAACGTCAACGGCTTCCTCCGGAAGGAGAAGTTCAAGATGTTGACGTTAGCTCAGGTCTTGGCTGCTCTAGACCCGCAAGACTGGATGGTAGCGTTGGACTTGCAGGACGCCTATTTTCACATCCCCGTCCTGCCGGCCCACCGGCGTTATCTGCGGTTCACGGTAGGCCAGGAGCACTTTCAGTTTATCGTGCTCCCCTTCGGCCTTACCAGCGCCCCACGGGTGTTCACAAAGGTGATGGCGGTGGTCGCAGCCCATCTGCGCAGGTTAGGGGTTTCAGTCTTCCCCTACCTAGACGACTGGTTGTTGAAGGCGGGCTCGCCCCAGACAGTCGTCCACCACCTTCAGATGACGGCAGACCTCTTGCACGGCCTGGGGTTCTCCATCAACGTGCCGAAATCACACCTGTGTCCCTCTCAAAAGCTCCTTTTCATCGGAGCGGTTCTGGACTCGGCGCAGTTTCGGGTTTATCCTCCGGAACGGCGGGTTCGGGATATTCAGGCTTTGATTCCCATCTTTCAGCCGCTATCCCGAGTCTCGGTCAGGTTGACGCTGCGGCTGCTGGGACTGATGGCTTCCTGCATCCTTCTGGTGCATCACGCCAGGTGGCGGATGCGGGCTCTGCAGTGGGACCTGAAGTTTCAGTGGGCCCAGCATCAGGGCAACTTGTCCGACCACGTCTTGATCTCGGAGGGCACTGCGAGACAACTGCAGTGGTGGCTTACGGACCGCGATTGGGTCAGGGGCAAGTCCCTCTCCCTTCCCCAACCGGAGCACGTTGTCGTGACGGACGCGTCCCTCCAGGGCTGGGGTGGCCACTTGGGAGAGGCAGAGATCAGAGGCATCTGGTCTCCGGCGGAGTCCCGGCTCCATATCAATCTGTTGGAGCTGCGGGCGATTCGTCTGGCACTGAAGGCATTCCTCCCCTTTGTCAACGGGAGTGTAGTGCAGGTGTTCACCGACAACACCACCGCCATGTGGTACTGCAACAAACAGGGCGGTGTGGGGTCGTGGACCCTTTGCCAGGAGGCTCTGCGCCTATGGCAATGGCTGGAACGTCAGGGCGTGACTCTGACGGTTCAACACCTGGCAGGTTCTCTGAACGCCAGGGCGGACGAACTCAGCCGTCGGTGCTCGATGGATCACGAATGGCGTCTGAACTCGGACGTGGCGCAAGGCATCTTTCTGCAGTGGGGAGAGCCTTGGTTAGATCTATTCGCCACAGAAGAGAACGCGCAATGTCATCAGTTCTGCGCGTTGGAGTTTCCAAGACGGCACTCGCACGGCGACGCCTTTCGGCGCGAGTGGAGTTGCGGTCTGTTATACGCCTTTCCGCCTATACCACTTCTGCCCAGAGTGCTGAAGAAGATCAGGCGCGACCGGGCCCAAGTTATCCTTGTGGCTCCGGACTGGGCTCGAAGGTACTGGTATCCCGAGCTACTCAGCATGTCAGTCGGTCCCCCGATCCGCCTGCCCCTTCAGGAGGACCTTCTGTCGCAGCAGCAGGGGACGGTCCTCCACCCGAACCTGTCCAGTCTCCACCTCCATGCTTGGAGATTGAGCGGCGGCAGTTGAGGCCATTTGACTTGCCTCCTGAAGTCTGTGATGTTATTCTGGCAGCCAGGCGTCCCTCCACTAAGTCGGTATACGCCTGTCGGTGGAACAGATTTGTGGCATGGTGCACAGCAAAGGCTGTGGATCCTCTTTCTGCCCCTCTTTCGGAGGTTCTTCTGTTTCTTCTTTCTCTTGCCCAGCAGGGCTCTGCTCTGGGCACTATCAAGGGCTACCTTTCTGCCCTTTCAGCCTTCTTGAGGCTTCCTGATCAGCCTTCTTTGTTCAAATCCCCGATTGTAACTCGATTCTTGAAAGGCATCACTCACATGTTCCCACCTGTTCCGTTTGTGATGCCTCAGTGGGATTTGAACCTGGTTCTAACTTTCCTGATGTGTGCTCCCTTTGAGCCCCTTCATTCTTGCCCTCTCCGTCTCCTGACTTTAAAGACGGCTTTCCTGGTTGCCATCACCTCTGCCAGGAGGGTGAGTGAGCTCCAGGCTCTTTCTGTCCAACCTCCTTTCCTGTCCATTCATCCTGACAAGGTGGTTCTGAGGACTAGACCTTCTTTCCTGCCCAAGGTTGTTTCGGCCTTTCACATCGGGCAGTCCATCACCCTCCCTTCCTTCTTCCCGCCTCCGCATCCTTCAAAGGATGAAGAGCGGCTCCATCGTCTGGACCCGAAACGTGCGCTTTCATTTTACATGGATCGCACACGCCAGTTCCGGGTGGATGACCAACTGTTTGTTGGCTACGTGGGTGCGAAGAAGGGACGGGCGGTTTGTAAACGAACCATCTCCCGATGGGTCGTCCTCTGCATCAAAGCGTGCTACTCTTTGGCTCGGAAGGAGCCTCCTGTTGGGCTGAGGGCCCATTCCACTCGGGCCACGGCGGCTACTACTGCCCTGGGCCGGGGAGTCCCCTTGCAGGACATTTGCCAGGCGGCTACGTGGGCCTCGCTGCACACCTTTGCGAGGCACTACTGCCTGGACAGTCAAGTCCGGAGGGATGGCTTCTTTGGCCGTTCTGTCCTCCAGGACTTTCTGGTGTAATTTTGTATTGGTTCGCAGACCCACCACCGGGGTTGGTATTGCTGGGGTATGTATTCTAAGGTAAGGAATCTAACACTAACGTGTTTCTTTCAGATGAACAAGTTACTTACCTTCGGTAACGATATATCTGTAAGAAACATTAGTTAGTGTTAGATTCCTTACCGAACCCACCCATCCTCCCCGTTCTGCGAACTGATACCTAGGGTTAAGGTCATCCCTTTCAGGGCCCTAGTTTGTACATGGCACCAGTGTTGGTTCTCTCATGGCTCTGCGTCTCCTGGCGCGGAAAAGCTGTGTGCAAAGAACTGACGTCAGCGCGCGGAGGCGGCGTCTATGTACTCCAGCGACGTCATCACGGCGCACGACGCCGACGACGGACGCGGAGCCGCAGGGGACGCCTGCAGACGACGCCTACCGACGCGCAGGGGTACTGCTACGCAAAAGTTTCCGGATCCAGACTGACGCCTGGGGATATTCTAAGGTAAGGAATCTAACACTAACTAATGTTTCTTACAGATATATCGTTACCGAAGGTAAGTAACTTGTTCTTCCGGGAAAAGATTTTTGTTACAGGAGCACTTACAATAAGGTTGTTCTCTGTGTTGCAATTCTCCAAAGTAGATAACACACATTAGGCTTATGTTCAAGTAGGCTTGGTCTATTACTATTATTGTGTCATTCTTGAACATCATGTATTGGATATGGAACCCCTCCAGTTCAGGAGGAAATCAATATAACATGCTTGATGCCAAGTTCAGGTCATACACATGAAGACTAAATAAAAGTTAGGTGAAAACACAAGGTATGCATTTCTGGTGAAACCAACTGAGTATGTGAAAGGAAACAGGCCTTTGGCAGGCTGACCCTGACTTTTTGCCCCAATTTTGACTACTAGGTACTGGTGTAATGATTGTGAAATGCCCTGCTAAACAGGACTCTGTGCTTGTGCCCTGACCTTTTAAATGGTGTAAGTTTAATTGCCTTGTTCCCAATTGCCATAACCCGGCTTACTTTCAAGTCCCTAGTTTATGGTACCAGGGTACCTAGGCGTTTGTTGGTTAAGGTGCAACTTGCGGACAACAACACTAATTGTGCCCCCCATGAGCATGACTGGAAGAGCAGGGAAGTTTAAAACTGTTAACTCGACTTTGCCATTTAAAGTAGTGGCAAAGCCCAAACCTCCCTTTTTAATGTATGTAAGTCACTCCTATGGCAGACCTAACGAGACCTAAGGCAGACCTAACGAGACCTAAGGCAGGGTGCTGGATGATAAAAAGCGGGACTTGTACTTTTGCATGTTGTAGCAATAAAAACCTCAAATTGTTTTGTGGGAAGACTTGAAGCCCCATTGGCCAGTACAGAGCTGAAACCTGGCACCCCAACCCTGCTAACTTCTGAGTGAGACTAACTACTAAAGTTGGTACAATTTTATATCAAGAGTCAGCGGATTAACTCTGATTTAATGTTTAAATTTAATTGAATGTCAGTAGTGGGCAAAGTGCGTCTTTAGAAGTTGCCACTTTAGTTGCCCAAAATGTCCAGTGCCCATTTACTGATGTACATGGGGCTTGGCATGCAGACAGCTTTATGCCCTCCTGGGAAGGCATGCTAACGACTCCCAAGAAAGGAAACAATAGGGGTCTGAATGGGAGAGTGGTGTGACGTTCCTCCTATAGGAAGCCACATGGGTGTTAGCCCAAAAGGTGCACTGCAATGGAAAAGCTTCCTTCGAACTGCAAATGTTTAACACTTAGAAGAGGGGCACTCTATTGTTTAGGTAGACAGGTGGGCACTGGGGACAGGAGAGGAGAAGCAGTATTTTACCGGGGCATGTAGCTGCTTGATATTCACATCTCTGGGAGTGGTCTAGGGAGCTCTGAGTGTCAAGAGAGGGATCTTGCCATGTTGGGAGTGGGCATAAATGTGCATTCTTGGGAAACCAGATGCCACTCTTTCCAGGAAGTGCCATCAGGAGGGTGGGGACCTGGTAGCCCATTGACTACAAACCGCATCCTACCCGGAGTGCATTTTCTGAAAATAAATAGGGCACCCAGAACTCAGATCTCGAACCGACTTGGAAGTAGGACTGAAGGAAGGCAGCCTTGTTGCACTGAAGGACCAGAAAATTAAAGCAGCACCGACGAAGACCACACTTGCTGCACCGACGAAGACCACACTTGCTGTACCTGGTAGCTAGCGTAAAGAGGGACTGCGCCTGCCGTTTCCGATCATGGGTAAGCCGTTTCCAGGGCCCTACCAAGCCAAGAGAATTCAAACAGCTTGCTGGCCTCCTGTCCGCAGAACATGGACACAACCGCTGAAGAAGTATGCTGGGGCAAGATCGTAGTCCAAAGCCTTCAAGTCCCTATCACTGCCGCCGTACAACACTGAGGACCAAGACCAGATGCACAGAGTTGCACCCAAGTTCGCTGAGCCTGGGAATGCTATTGGAGTATTGCTGGGACCCTCATAAGGCTAGTTATCAACACAGGAACGATTGGCCTGTGATCCTAGCAATAGGTAATTGGACTTCAGTTCGGCTGGAGAGGACTTCTTGTGACACCAGCCTTGCAACCAGGACCCCCCTCACCATCTTCGTGGATCGAGTAGTCCATGCAGGAAGACCCCATCGACCATATCACATCCACACTATCCTGTTATTCTTCATCATCCTTCATCCCTTGTATCAGACCATTCCTTGGGAATCCATTGCAATGCTGATAAAGTGCCTGGAACTGCTAACTGACTGCTTCTTCTGTTAGGTAGCTGTTCTTGAGGAACTTGTTGGTCCCCCTGACTTGTTCCCTGCCGAAGCTGGTCACCCCAAGTACTTCTAACCAACCGCATTGACACTTAGCTAAGTTTTCTTTGAAAAACTTTCTAGATGTCCAATTTATTGACTTTGCCTCGGTCTGTTCGTAGTTGAGTGAAATTCCTTGAATTTATTATTGCGTGTAAAATCAATACCTCCAGAATCCTCCAGTGGAGCTTTTGTCATTCTAGTATTTAAATACTTATAAAAATATTGTCGATTTCCTGAGCGTCGTATCAATTTCTTCTTCAATTGTTTTGATGCTGTTTAAATGCTTAACACTTGTTCGTCTGTGTAAGCCTTGCTACTCAGTGCTACAGCTACCCAGGGTTGAGCTGGAGGTTTTACAGACTAAATCTACTGGACCTACAGGGGTTGGTAAGTTTATTACACATTGTGGTCTCACAGCCACACCATATAATACATCCCATTTCCACACACTATTAAATTGCATTCAAGCTTGATACTTTACTAGAATAAGTTCATTTGTGCCTGGTCTGAACAACTATCGTTAGTATATATTATAATGTTAGTCCTTAAATAAATGTTACTTTACATATTATTATATTGATTGAATCAATTCCCTTAAAAATATATATAGCCCTAGAGAACCCTGCCACTTGCCATTTGCCTCCACAAGGGTCCGGAGGGGGAGCGGGACAGGACTTCAGGTCTCAGGTTCCCTTGCAGCTCCCAACGCCGGCGACGCACACACAGCACTCCCGGAGGCACTTTAAATCTTCGGCCGGGCTCCCGCAGCGCGGGACGTCTGTGTGCGTGCCCAAGACGCGCCCGGGCAAAGGCGGGCCCGTCTGTGACCAGAGGAGGCCGGGCTGGGCCCCATCTCTTGGCCCTATCATTAGAGACACAGAATTAAGAGTGAGGCTGAAAGGTGTGGGCAATATCAGTACTGATTCTGTGTGGGGAGATGGGAAGAAAGAAACATATGCCGCCCGCAAGAGCACAGACACAACCCTAGATGGCTTTTTAGAAAAGGCTTTGGGGGCACTTTTATAAAGAAATTGAATTGGCAGAATGCAGACTATCGCTGGCCCCAGTACCCCTAGCCACTGACATGAACAGTCATTGAGGCAAGTACCCCCACCAAATAACTGCGGAGGACCCCAAGCGGATATCACCCATGTCCCCATCCATCTCGGCAAGGGGATCCCTCAACCGTGCTCTCACCAACTGTTATTATCGTGAAGCAGGGCACCTTGGGTGGCAAGTTAAAAGACATGGACACTGTAACACCAACAACTGCGGGGGACCAAAAAACCGCTGGGGGAAAAAGGAAGTGCACTGACCCTATCGGGTCCGAACAGCGGACCATGGGTCAATTGCCCAGGGTTAACAGGACAAAAAAAAAACACCGGCATCTACGGGGGAAGGCCCGAGGGGGAGGAGGGCATGCAAAGTCGAAATATATGCCTGATGTGGACATGGTGGCAGCTCAATTGGGGAAAATAGTGTCAGATTCGTTAGAGCCCATTTTGCTACGATTGGCCTGTATAGAGGAGCAGGTTGACCGAGTACTGTTAAATCTGGGGAACCTGGATCTGCAAATTGGACCTAACCCTAGGGGTTGTTTGTGTAAAAACCATAATGAGAGCGAAGTAAACGTTACTCCCATCGCCCCCGAGAGTGAGGCGGTGGCTATGGATAGGCCAATAATTGCAAATGGAAAGGGAAGACTATCCGCTCCAGATCGGGTGGGGATAAACTGTTCAGACCCTAAAAGAATGTTACAGGTAAATGACCAAGTTAGGAGCATTAATAAAACACAAGGGCACTCCAGTTCCCCGAACATTGAAAGAGTAGATAGTGGGAACCAAGGGAATAAGAGAAGGACCAATAAGGGACTTGAGCACATTAGGCGGGAGGAAAATATTGTTTTAGACCTCCCGCCAGCATCTACCCCTTACACGATGATCTTGACAGGGGTTCCATACTCTCCCCAGGCCATCCCGAAAATTGTCACTCATTAATAAGTCTGCCCACTGGTGCTCTATTAAAATATAGCCCCAGGTAAATTTGTGTAAACACATTATAATGGCAAGACGAGTGAATTGGTTGGGGGAAACAGAAAGAGACATAGAGGGCGATTGTGTAGTCCTCAACTTTAACGATAGGAGATGGGTAGAATTCGCCTTACGTCACCTCAGAGACTCAGACCCCAGAGATTCCCCTATGGAAAACATACGGGCCCGCTCTTTTGCCTCTTTTTATCACCCCCACCAAAGGAGCATTGGGTCTGGTTTGCGTTCCCAGAACAGAACCCCTTTTCTTCAGCCCCCCACATGGCACAACACAAATCGTTTTGAAGTATTATCTGGCTTATCGGATAATGACTGACTATTAGTAGACCTAAATAGTCCAAGTAAATTGTTACAGTCAGGAGGGTTAGCCAGGGAATCCAACTGCCTAGTAAAAAGAACAGAAGAGAATAGACTGGGCTCCTACCCTGCTGACTACAGCACTCATACCACATTAGATACTTTTAGTAGTATAGAGGAGTGGTTGTCGGGGAAACAACCTTTTCACTCCCCCTACTTTAATTGATCGGGGGGGGGGGATTAGATCTTGAGACTGCTAGCAATAGGGAGGACCCAACTTTAGGGCCATCGAAAACCCGTCCCCTTAGATTTGTCTCCTGGAATATTGCAGTCATTCACTCAAAACTTGATGACGAAATGTGGCTAAAGTATGTAAATACGTTTGATATTATCTACACCCAGGAAACCTGGTCTAGGGAGAATATCGAATTAAATGGTTACCGGTCCCTCAATGTTCATGCAACTATTTCACCTGCAGGGAGAGCAAAAGGAGGGCTGGCGACCTTGATTTCTATTAAATACAGGTCTATTAATGTCAAGTCTGCTATTAATTCACCATGGTATCAATTGATTTTGATTTTTAATTTGCTTCAGGTCAAGATTATTTTAATTAACTGGTATTATAATGTTTTCGACCCAAATAGAAGTGACATTATTGTAAACCTCAGGGAGGCGATTGACAAGATTGCAGGTAAGTGGCAGCCTCTGTGCATCTATTGTGTCGGGGATTTTAATTGTACTTTATGTGAATATAGCTCAGATGAGGTTTGTGGGTTAACAGACACTGAAGGACAACCACTACCGCATTTTATACACCCCCCACAGGGAGATGCTTTAAATTACATTATTGTAAATGATCTGTTCATCGTGAACGACTTGGTCAGTAACTCAGAAATGCAATACCCACATGAGCAGAGGTAGTGGAAGTGTTATTGACTTCATTCTAATATCCAGAAAATAGGCCTCCATTGTAGACAGTTTTGAGGTGGAGCAAATCAACACCAGCGACCACAACCCTCTCACTGCCTCCCTAACTGTAGCTGCCCAGGATAATGAAGGTGATGGTCACCCCCTTCAGTATAATTCAAATCAAGGAGTAAGAATGAAGTGGAGTAAGATCGACCCCCCCCCCCCCTTTATTTGGGGAAAGTATTGTAAAAACAATTGTAAGTTATTTTTTAAATGCCTTGATTGCCCCCCCCCCCCCCCCCCCCCCCCTTCTGAACTGGTTATACAGAGATTTCAGGACATTTGTAGGAATGTATCAAGTAATCTGTTGAACCCACTAACATTAGGAGAACCTAGGGAAACCATATGGTTCAATGCTGAGTGTACAAGGGCGCAAAAAGATTTAAAGCAGGCACGACACACAAATCCACGGGAGGACCTAGAGAGAGCAAGTGTGCTCAAAGACTCTAGGTCCTTTTGGGAGGTAATCAACAGCCCATTGTTCTCAACTGACTAAGGGGGTATGGACTCACTGATACCAGGGGACGTGTGGGAATCCCACTATACTGAGATTTTTTACCCGAACGGTATCATTAGTCAGGAATTAAGCCAGGTGGCTAATCAAATCCATTAACCGCTCATCATTTGAGCGCCTCCCTCTCAGTGAGTGAGGTAGAGGAGGCCCTACAGAGAGGAATACATCTAAAAGCCCCAGGCCCGGATGGGGTACCTCTTGATTTATTTAAAAGTAATATCCAACTTTGGGCACCTCTCCTAACGAATGTCTTTAGAACAGCAATAACGGGTCCCATTCCAGCATCATGCAAGAGGCCATCGTGGTCCCTGTGTACAAAAAAGGGGAAGAAGGAGGATCCGGCCTGTTATAGGCCCATTTCTTTAATTGACTCCATGACAAAGGTGTTGAGGAGGGTGAATCTTAGCACGCCTTGAGACCTGGGCAGACTCTAAAGGCATAATGTCCCCATCACAATATGGCTTTCGAAGAGGAATGGGGACAATTGAACAGTGCCTTAATCGATCGCTGATCATGGGTAAGTACATGAAGGCATGGAAAGGGTCTATACACCTTGCCTTCATGGACTTGCCCAGCACGTTTGATACTGTTAATAGGAGCAACCTGTGGGCAATGATGGGAGAAAGGGGTTTTGAGGAGCCTTTGATCACCCTATCGCGTAGGCTGCACGCATCCACCACCGTAGCTATAAGATTTGGACCTAAGGGAGAAAGGACCGGGTCCATTGTCTCTACAGAGGGAGTCAGTCAGGGGTGCATATTAGCACCTTTCCTCTTGCTTCTATATACAAATTGAATAGAATCAGCTCTAAAAGATCAAGAGTTAGACTTCCCTAGAACTGGGGGTAAGCCGATTTCTTTCTTGTCATATGCGGATGACACGGTTTTAATGGCTTTAACCGCTAATCGCTTACAGAAGTCTTTGAACACATTCACACACTTTATGCTAGCTCTAGAGTTAAAGGTTAACTTCACTAAATCCTATGTCATGGTCTGTGGACCAAGTCATACCAAATCTAGAAAATTCATGGTAAAGGGGAAGACAGTTGACAAAGTCTTGAATTTTAACTACTTAGGGAATGTTTTTAATAATTAATTGACCTGGGAACATCTCATTATATCCAGGGTACAGAACACTAGCTGTGCTGTGGAAGGTCTTTTCTGCTTTGAATGTAAGTTGGTCCATAAGCCTGTAGCGGAACTAATAACCATGTACAAATAGACATATTTGTCTACTGCCACATATGGGGCGGGAGTATGGGGGACATCAAAAAAGTCTGAAACTTCAAACTTTAGAGAATAATTTTCTAAAGAGAATATTGATGATCCCAAAAAGCGCTCCTACAACATTCTGTCATTGTGAGGTAGGGGTTGATTTTATTTCTGATCAGATAAATATTCGCCCCTTCATACTCTGTGTGAAAGTCTGGCTTTCGGAAGAGTTAAAGCTTACAAGAGAAATTATCAAGGATTGTATGTTACTGGATAATGCCTAAGCTCTTCCATGGCTTTGCTATGTGAATGGAAAATTTAATGAAATTGGCCTAGAGCATTATTTTGATGACCCTAATAGCATAGATATAAGTGCGAAATTGACTATAAAAAAAAAGCATTTCGTGTTGAACTTGACAATCGCCGGCGGCCAACAAGGTGACAACCTTATACCGATCAGCCTTTTTTATATCAGCAATTTTATCTGTCTTTTACAAGGAACGTGCAATTTAGATTTCTGCTGACCAGATTTAGGCTTTGCACATTGCACTTTTTAGGGGCCTTTGCTAAACATGTCGGATGGTGCGATAATCTCACACCTTGCTCTTGTGATAGCCTGTCCCAACAAACCACCCTGCACTTTACCCTTTTTTGTACACTCTACAAGGTCCCAAGAGTTCGGTTCCTTATACCACTCTTAAAAGACATCAGACCATGTAATTTCCAGGAGGGTTTTAATTTTTTATTATCCTTGTCCACTTAAGCAATCTGCCTTTTAAAATTTTATTAGGATGGCGTTATCACTAAGGAAACGATATGAAATGTAATCTAACTTGGCGTCCCCTTTTAGAAACTCATTTTTAAAACCTGTTTGGAAATCTTGAAATATGTGAGCTATATGATATTATTGTATCTTTTATGTAATTTTTGTGTCATAATTTTATGGTTAATTCAAACCGAATAAAGTTACTTTTGACTATATATATATATATATATATATATATATTGATTTTTTTACTATCAAGCACCTTCTAGGCTCTAAATTTTAGAATGTGCTGGCGAATACCATGTAAGAATGAGTGTATAAAACTGAAGATAATATGTTCACTGCAAATCTTTTCTTTTCAGGCTTTGGGGAGAGCCAGTTAATCTGCGTGAACAACATGACGCCTTAGAATTTTTTAATTCATTGGTTGATAGCCTGGATGAAGCTTTGAAAGCTTTAGGGAACGCAGCTATGTTAAGTAAAGTTTTAGGAGGGTCTTTTGCAGATCAAAAGATTTGTCAAGGATGCCCACACCGGTGAGTGTAATATGCATTTTCAACCATTTTATTTGTTTGTATGTACTAGTTTTATGAAATATGCACACAGTATCCATTTCTTAAAAAAAAAAAAGGTTTTCAACAGTATCACTGAAGAATGCTTATTGAAGTATTAAAAAAATCTTAAAACAAAATATAGTAGTTAACTGTTATCTGTTTCCATGCAGGAAATTAATTTTGATAGTTTTCCATTAAAAATATGTTGGTTCTCATGAGGAAACATTGATGAACGTCTCTGGTATTTTCAAATTATAAACTTGGCAACAGTATCTACAGGATGTGATTGTGACATTTTCTGAGGATAGAAAGTGTATATGTTTCATTTCTAGTTAAAGTAATTAAAGTATATTTGAAAACAGGATTGAAAAGAAAGATAGAATAAAAATGTTTTTGTATTTAGTCTTTTGATTAGAAGCATTACTATATCCTTCACATCCTGTATTCCCAACCAAAGAGTACTCTTTTACCTGATAATGCAACTGGAAGCTTCCTATTATAGTTTTGTGTAGTCAGCATTATATATGCATGCATTATGTGGCCATATTTCCTTTCCCTGTGTGTACGCTAACTAGTTAACTTTTTACACTGGATCTGCCTAGTCTTTAACCACAGTTTGATAATTGGCAAGACCTTATTTTTCTGTAGTTATCAGATTTAAGTTTGCCTAGGAAGAATGTAGGCCTTGCTGGGAAATGCTCAGTCTGGAGATGTCACACACTGCGCATAAACAACAGTAGCATGAGATGCCTAGATTGCAAAAATATAGTAGGGAGGCAATTGTTTCCCAGTTATGTCCAACTTTCAGAACCAATTTATATGGTTATGGGAAGTAATGATTGATTTTGAGGACCATCTTTTCTGTGCACCAGAGCCTCTGTTCTGAGTCTCAACCATTTTCTGCACTTGCTTAAGCGAGACTCTGGGCAATGTGACTCCAGCACATTGTACCATAATGTGCAGCAAATCTCCCTTTTTGTATGCTAAAAAAGTATTGAGCTTCTCTTCGAGCTGGGGTTTGGGTGAGCTGGAGGGTGACTTATTCGATCTCTTGACGGATAATGTGCTCTTTAGTACAAGGTTGGAATTTGTTACAGCCAAAGTGCTGACCACCAATTCAGTGGTGAAGGTTAGAACACAGACTTGCAGTTCTTTAAAGCAAAATTAGCATTCTCAGCCTATTAAGTGTGGAAACCAGTTCAAATGACACAAATCTAGAATGGGGGAATCCAAGCCCTTTTTTTGACCAATACATCTGTAGTAGGAGGAATGATCTTTACACAAGTTTGAGAACTAGGACTACCAGTGTGGAAAGTTCTGAATAGATGACTGGGCAGTAGGGAGTTCCATTGGCAGACTCTTAAGTATTTTAAGTGTAAATCCACGGTAGACAATTAAAAGTCCTCACAGATCAAAGACCAATGCTGGCACTGAAGTAAAAACCTTCTTCCCTTCCCCCTACTATTGCTCTGTTTAGGAAGAGCGATGTCAGTGTGACTTTTTTGCCTTGGTTAAGGCCCAAGCTGAAGGGTTTGATTTAACAATGAAGCTCCTCCTCTTTTTGGACTGAGAAAAAAAGATAGTAGTAAGAGAAACCGTGTAAAAGGACTGGACAAAATGGAGATTTCAGTTCAGGTGTTGACAGCACTTTAGCACAGCTACGTGATTGACTTACAAAATGCATACTTACAAACCTTTGTGCTTTAAGGTCACAGGTGATGCTTATGGTGTGACCCAGGAGGCTAACAGTGCCATAAAAAGACAACCCTGTTTTTCTCATTGCAGTTTTGGGAGTATTCACCAAATACCAAATTACTCATCCCACTGAAGACATATCCTGACTTTGGTTTGTCTGTTTCTCGCTTAATCTACATGACTTAATGTTCAAGGCTTTATCTTTAGACCTTGCATTGCCCTGTTTCTATCTATTCCTTTTGGCCCTTATCAATGCAGGCACCACTCAGTTGCCTCCATCAGACCAGAGTCTGCTGATCTTTACCTCTCCCAGGTGTCCACCCCAAACCAGCAGTGATGCATATGTCTCCACTGTCCGGTTTGGGTGGGGTAGGTAGTGGGGCTGTCGCTGGTTCAGTTGCAACCGAGCAGTCACCACTGTAGGACATTTGCAGTCTCCTCCGAAATGTGGATGGAATCTAACAAGTTCCCTTGGTGCTGAAACCACTGAGATTTCAGATCCACCTGCAGAGCCCACACAGGCAATCTGGTGTATCCGACAAGCATGATGCAGGAGGCCAAAATGACGAGAAGCCTCAGACCCACTCTCACGGAGACCCAGGACTTTAGTTGCGATCTTGTCAGGTTCACCTTGAAGTCAGATAAGACATTAGATTTCTCTTCTGGCATAGGCGCCGGTGTAGAAGTTCCCGGGACCACCCAGGGGTGTGGTGCCGGGATTTAAATTGAATTGGGTGTCCTCTACTGAGTTGGCGTTGCTATCAATTGCGTTTCAATGTATAGCTATCCTTCAACTTGCCAGGGCGAGCTCCAAGAACCTATT
This sequence comes from Lissotriton vulgaris, assembly GCF_964263255.1. Lineage (NCBI taxonomy): Eukaryota > Metazoa > Chordata > Amphibia > Caudata > Salamandridae > Lissotriton > Lissotriton vulgaris. Next base: position 358,986,424 of record NC_141696.1, on the reverse strand, counting down.
CCCAGCCTGTAAAGTGGCTTTCATCTCTGCCAACCTTTGCTGGACATCGCATAGCTAAACAGTTATTCAAATGGACCAATGTTTCAAGTTTTAAACATTTTAAGGAGTACCTACATAAGAATACTCCCATTTCCCAACAGGCTTTATTGTAACATTGTATACACATTCGCTCAGATAATAACATGTTTCTTTGTCAGAAGATATTTTTTCTCAGCAAAGTTACTTTCCCTCAAAAAACAGCATAACTTAGGGTGCTCCCTGCTTAATGCTTGTGGAAAAGAAAAATGCTATTGTATATACAAATCTGATTAAAACATCAAGCTGCAAATTCCTTACCTTTTTGAACTTCCAGGCGTCCGGCTGGATCCGGAAGATTTTTCTTAGCAGTACCCCTGCACCCCGGTAGATGGCGTCGGTCGAAACTGCTTGAAGTCGTCCGCGCCTTGTTCAACGCCATCCTGACATCCGTGTTGCAAATATAACCGGCACTCTACTTTGTTGGTGTGTTTGGAATCATGTCGAGCATAAAGTCTTCGGGGTTCAAGCCGTACGGCGCCATTCACGGTGCCATGTCGGTCACAGACCCCCATTTAGTTACTCTTTGGTCCCTGGAGTGCAAACACGACTCTCAAGTCGTGCTCCGACTGCCGGGCCATGGCGCAGAAGGTTTTGAGGGAGTGGTCCCCATAGCGGCTCGGCGTCCTGCACCGTGGAGGTTGCCTCGTCAGTCTGTCGAGAGGAAGGTCTGAGCACTGCTCCCGTAAATCGAAGTTCTCTTCGTCGAAGTCTGGTAAGAGGCTCCACAAAAAACACAAGAAGTCAAAGAGTGCTTTGACTTTGCCCCGCACGTCTTGCGACGTAGCAGCGGAGTCTTGGCTTTCAAGACCCCACTCCGCGGAGCGGTTGCCTGGGTCAGCTCCGCTTTTCCCTCCCTTTTTTTCGGGCCGGAAGTGATCCCCGCCCTGCTGAAAGTTTTAGGGTGCCATGTGTGAAAAATTGGCCTGGTATATGCTGTCCACTAGTTATAGTAGGCACCCTGTACCAGTCCAAACAACCCTTATTGATGTTTAGGTTTAAGACAAACTTTATTTAAAGCTATCCTAGTGGTAGCTATGGAGAGCAGCCTTCAGGCTAAGTCTTGTAGGAGTGTAAAGCAGCTTGGTTTACCAGATTATAACCTCTTGAATGACCAAATGAAAGGAGAACCACACAAAGTATATATAAAATATATGTATTTATTACTAAACACTCTACTAATCTCTTTATGAGATTAGAGAGCAAGGTACACAATATTAACACACTAGAACGCAATTAAATAGCACAATATACAGTGGGCCCCAGGGGGAGACCAAACCATATATTAAGAAAGTGATATAATAACCCCGACTTGACTAGACACAGTGCATAGAGCACGTAGAATCGGAACCACCCAAGGTAGTGATACAGGGAACGCATGCAGTGTGAGAACACAGCCGCGATCACTGTACAATCCTATGGGAAAGTTGCGGTTGGAATTTTAGAGTATAAGGCCACTTCGGAGAGGACTTGGAGCAAACCCTTTTAGACTTAAAAGGTTCTAAGGCTAGCACCCATGTGCACCGGAGTACTCGTGTTACCTCACCCAGTGGAGCCAGGTGCATAGGTGTCAAATGGTGTTGGGAGTCTTCGCTGTTTTCAATGGCAAGTAGCTTCAAAGTGCTGCTGCAGTGGAAAGGAAAAGTATCCGGTGTGATCCAAGTCTAGATCAGAGATGTGAAGAACGCGAAAGCAGAGGGTACAGAGTCTGAGGTCTCGGTAGACGAATGCCCACCGATGTCGGTTGCCTCCGGTGCAAAGAGGTGAAGCTTGACTCTGAAGCCACGGGGACCAGGATACGTCGACGATGACCAGAGTCCGCAGGTGAGCTGCCCCACGAATGATGTCGAGTGCTGGGGGGTTGGTGTCCGGATTGGAAACAACAAGCCTTGGCCACTGCAACCCAGCAAGGTCCTGTGGACTCCCCAAGCTATGGAGAGTCAGGGCACCTCTGGAGCAATCAGGAAAGCCCACGGAAAGTTAAGGTTACTGTAGGAGAGTGGGGTCTGCAATCCTATGGTCACCCCCGATTTTTGCTTTTTGCTTCACTGGTTTACGACTTTCCCTGGCTGTGGGCCTGCTAATCAGACCCACAGCCTAGCTGTCTCTCTCTAAATTGGCAACCATGTACCTTAGGTGCATATCTAATTGGGTACTGTGTCACCTTATCAGTCCCTGTACAGTGTACCCTAGGTACCCAGGGCATAGGTGCACTCAGGGCCTACCAGGGGCTGCAGCATGTATTATGCCACCCCTGGCTGGCCATCCAAATCTGACACAACTGGCTGATCAATCAGCTGGAGCAAGGTGGTGTAATCACCCTTTGCTTTAGATATAGTATCCCTATATCTAACCCTAAATTGGACACATATCCTCCTATCAGTCACTCCTATGGCAGGCCTTATCAATCGTGAAGGCTTAGTGCTTGGAATTTTGTGAGATGGTGCTCTAGCATGAGCTGAGCCTGTCTGCAGCTTTCGGAACCAAGTCCTTTAGCTGTTTCCATGATAACGCTATACCATATACTCTTAAGTGCATTATAATCCTCGCGGTTATTGCCAACTTTGGTATAGCATTATCAAAACATGTCGAGTAAGGTGTCATATGAATTGTAATACTACCCCCTCGCCAATTCTGGCAACGGGGGTAGCATTCCACCCTTCTAGAGGGACACGACATGTATGTAACTGTGAACCCCGGTTAAAGTTAACTCGAGCCTCAGCATCACAAAATGGAGGCTTTCACCACAGACACAAGTCTGACCTCCTGCTGCTGGGAGTCCTTCCAGCGAGGGAGGCTTGGACAAAGGGTTTCCTGCCTTGGGAGGTGCTCGCACCATCCCAGACAGCATTTTGTGTATTAGGTAGGACAGGGCTGAAAGGAATGAGACATGCCTGTGGCACACAAGGTGTCCCTGTGCATACACCGGTCTAAACCAGTTCCTGGGGCTCTCCAGCCCCAGCTCTGGCGCAAGACCGGACAAAGGATAGGGGGTGTAACCACCCCCCTTCCTGGTCCCACCCAGAGGAGGGCTAGTCGTAGTACAGCCCCCTTTAGGCGGATAAAGGTAGGAGCTGGTCCCATTCCAAATTAGATTATCCTGAAAAACTTTACAAGAAGAAACGCTGGACTTTGACGTTCTGCTCCACATAAGACTGAAGAAATCTCCCTTGTGGGCAAGGAGTGTCCACCCTGCGCAAGCAGGCACCATCAGCGTCCAGCGGCTTCCCTTTGTCGTCTTCTTTCCCGGATCCAGACTGCAGAGCCCGACGAGACCTTGATTCCCAGACCTCTCCGACCTCTACTTACATCTGCAGCACAGCTGAGATCCGTGGGTGCGACGAGACACGTGGGACCGGCCATCTTGAAAGAAGCAGCATTTCGCTACAGCACGACTTCTGAGGTAACCTCGTCCAAGTGCTTTGGGGATTGAGAAGCCCCGACCTCGAGCAGCTCCTGCACCGAAGACCAGCCCTCCAGCATCCACGAGATCTGCGTGGGGCCCTTCTGCCTGTTTGCTGCTCGACGCGTTGTCTGGTCACTTGCCGGCTGGCAAGTGACCTCCTAGACGACGAACCTTGAAATCTTCACTGCTGGTCTGGTTGCTCCAGACTGGCCCTTGCTCCCTTCCAAAAGAGGAGCACCCCGGACCCTCCTGGTCTACTCCAGATGCCGTTTCCACTCACCGCGTAGGTTGCCTTTGCCAAGGCCTGTTGACTCAAAATCGAAACCGACACCGCCGACAGCGAGAGCCTGAATGGGACAGTTCGTGCCTCCATCCTGGTCGTCGAAGACACCACCTGGTCCACGTGGCTGCAGAGACAAGCGTCCACCCTCACCTGATCGCGACAACGACATCTGGTTCCACTCCTGGTTCCACTCCAGGAACCCATCTCGCCGGACCCACAACACACATTCGACTCATCACGTTCCTAGCGGTTTCTTTCGCAACCTCATCCGCAAACGCATTACCACGGCCAACATCATCCGTAACCTTTTTATGGGCACTGCATTTCACAATTGCTATTTGCAAAGGTAACGTAAGAGATTCAAGGAGTTCATTCACCAACTGTCCATGCTGGATCTTCGTCCCATGCGATGTCAAAAACCCACTTTCACGCCACAATCGTCCAAAGCTATGAGCCACACCAAACGCATACTGACTATTTGTGTACACATTCACTCGTTTTCCTTTCGCCAACACCCATGCTCTCGTAAGTGCAATCAGTTCAGCCGCTTGTGCGGAATTATGTGGGATACGTGCAGCTTCAACGACCGTATGCAAAGTCGTCACAGCATATGCTGCAGTTGTATCGCCATTCGGTAATTTAAAACACGATCCGTCAACCCACAAAGCATCATCACAGTCAGGAAGAGGAGTATCCCTCAAATCTATTCTCCCTTTGGTCTCTTCTTCGGTTCTTAGAAACAATCGTGTTGCTCTTCACTATCATCATCTGTTTCAAGTGAAATCGGCAATAATGTAGCCAGATTCAAAACATTGCACCTCTTGATGTGCACATGGCTTGCTAACAACGTAAGTTCATACCCTGACAACCGAGCACTAGTTAAGTGCTGTGTCTTCGTACGATTCAACAAGGTATCCACTGCATGTGGAACCATAACCACTAACGTGTTATCCATAACCAAACCTGCAGATTGTCGAATCGAAACAGCCGCTGCCGCTGTAGCTCTCAAACAACTCGGCAACGCTCTAGCTACAGGGTCTAAAGTCGACGAAAAGTACGCACATGCGCGTTGCTTCCCGCCAAACTGCTGAGTCAACACCGATAATGCACATCCCTCTCTCTCGTGGACATACAATGTGAAAGGCTTACTGTAGTCGGGAGTACCCAACACAGGAGCCGAACACAACGCATTGCGTAATTGAGAGAAACTCTTTTGGCATTCATCAGTCCAAGGAATCGGATTTGGAGTATCCTTAACAGTAAGAGCTAGCAAAGGCTTCGCTAAAAGAGAAAAATTTGGGATCCACTGTCTACAGTACGACGTAATACCCAAAAGCGCTCGTACTTCTCTCTGTGTCGTAGGGATACTCATTCTCGCGATAGTCTGAATTCTTTCTGGGGTTAGTTTCCTTCCCTCCTTCGATAAGAGGTGACCTAAATAGGTAACTTCTTGGCGACAGAATTGTAATTTCGAGAGAGAAACTTTATGATGGCAATCAGATAAGTGAGACAACAAGGACACAGTGGCATCCTTACATATGTCTTCAGTGTCAGCAGCGACCAACAGATCGTCAACATACTGAATAAGGGCTGCACCTTCTGGAAAAGCTAACAAGTCAAGTTGCGTCTTCGAAGCTCGACTGTAAATCGATGGACTCTCGCAATAGCCTTGAGGAGCGCGCTTAAAGCGGAAGCTTCGTCCTCCTAAAGAGAATCCAAAGATATCTCTACTATCTATGGCAATCGGAATGATGAAGAAAGCATTCTTCAAATCGATCACGAAAACCAAGTGGCAGAAGCTGGAATCAATGTCAATAATGCAGTAATGTCTGGCACAACAGGGAATTGCGGAACAACAATTTTGTTCACTCCACGAAGGTCGATAACGAACCTATATACAGGAGGTTGTGAAGAATCAGTTCTCTTCAGGACAGGCAAAACAGGACTATTACACACATTACCTCGTGTCTCTTCAATAACACCCTTGTCAATCAGATCATAAATGATCGCCAAAAGCACTCGTTCACCATCACTTGAAATACGATATTGTGGAATGCGCGGTAACTGAGCATTCGCCTTCAATGTCACAACATATGGGGAAATGTCTAACAGGCCCACATCATTTGGACCCGTAGCCCACAATGAATCTGGTAGTGAAGACAATTCAGGTGGGAGACAATCTTTCGAGATATACATTGGAGAGATCACATTCTCACCCAAAGTAAGATGTACTCCTGACGGAGAACAGTACAAAGTCGCATACAATCTCTTCAACAAGTCCAAACCTAACAAGTTCTCATTACAACCTGTAGTCAAAAGAAGGGGTGCTTCAAACCTACGAGGACCAACAGAAAGAGGCAATGGAACGGAAATCGGATTTGTAACGGGGGCGCCAGAAAAATCTATAGAAACATTATTAAAGCCAGACAAAGGTGCGCCAGGGAGTTTGGAATGCATAATAGAACTCTTCGTAGCACCAGTGTCTAGCAGAAAAGGTTTTAACACACCTGATGCAATCACTTCCACGTAGGGTCCACTCTGATCTAGCGGAACTGAAAAGACTCCCTCTCTTTGTCCATGGCTGTCCTAACAATTATTACCTTGCTCTTCGTCGCCTTCAACATAGTAATCATCCACATAGTACTGTGTAGACCTACCAGACAAATTCTGCTGTTGATCAAAACTGTTCATTGAATTCTGCGGAGGCAAAGGGCGCGCGTTCTGTCCGCGACCTCTACCTCTAGGCGCTTGTTAAGCACTGTTAGACCTGTCTGGCCCTTTGCGTAGTCCCTCCAATTTATTATTTATTTTGTCCCCTTTTTGCCCCTCATACTTTTGTACCTTTTTGAGTCCACTAGGTTTTTATGGTGTTGGCCTGGGGGATAGGTGTTCTTTTACCCTCGTGATTTTTCACCTCCAGCCTAGGTGCCTTTCCTGACAGGAATTCACTTAGAGTCACAAAATGGTGGCTACCAACTGTCCCAACTGCCATATCCTAGAATGCCCCATAGGTTAACATTAGGCCTTCCAGAACCTTCTGGACCCTACTGGACCCTGTGTGGACAGGCTATATAAGGGCAGAGGTCAGGAAGCCATTTTGTGTAGTATTGAGAGTGGAGGAAGGTGACACACAGGGCAGGAGCGAGCTGGAGATTAGGCTGAGGAGTGAGGAGGAGGGCGCGCAGAAGAGGATCTGATAGCCTCTGGGGGCTGCTCTTCCTTTACTGACTGACTCTCCCCCTGATCCATAGACCTGTCCCGGCGAAGCTGTTCCCTCACGCTTCACTTCAGATTTGAGTGGAGGGCGTCTTTCTTCCCCAATAGGTAGCACTGGTCTAATTCCAGCAGGAACCCACAGGAAAGCGGGACTGGGATTGTGCTTTTACGAGGAATAACGCCTAGAAGCCTGGAACTCCTGTGGAAACGACCCCCCCCCCCCATCCCCTCTTCTATCAAAGGGGTTAAGCACCTTACCCAGGCTGGTTCGGGTCACCGGTGACGGCTGCTTCTCTGGGTCATTGAGAAGACGAGTCGGCAGATCCGGCAGTTCCGAGAGGGTTCTGGTGAGGTGAGGAGGAGGAGGAGGGGGGGGGGGGGGGGGGGGGGCGGAGCGCTGAAAGAGAGTGTTGTCGGCAGCGCCTCCCAATTGTGGAAGAAGGTGGGGAGTAGGTCCCGCATAGGATTGGGTGCCCGGCGGAAAGACATCTGCGTGTGGCAAGAAAGCCCCACCTGGAAGGGATGACCCGGCCTTGAAGTCCGAGGCCCGTATGAGTCTGTCAGCTTCTGGAAGCGCAGCTGGTGAGGGATAACTCTGAAAGGTCGAGGAGGCTGGGAACTCTCCCTGTTCGCGCACAAGGCCAAGCAACAAGTAAGGTGGAGACTGAATGCAGTAGCGACATCGGGAGGGAAGGATTAACCTCTCTAGGTGCCTGCTGAATCCCGTCAAACTTCCCCCTTCGCGCAAAGAGAAGAGAAGGAGGGAGGGGGGAAAGGAGTGAGGGAGAGGAGGAACTAAAAGGAAGCAGTTGCTATTAGGGGAGCCAGTTTGCATAACACCTGCTAGAACATTGGAACTTGATCTTGGGAAGCAGTAGCAGCTGGGAACTATTGACTTTGGTAATTCATTCAACAAACACTGATGACATCCCTGTTAATCTGAAGACTAGGTGGGGTAAACCACGGGTGGCAAGTTAGTGGTAAAACTCCGTGACAAGGATTTGAAACAAATGCATGTAAATATACCTGCTGGAGATTGGTACTGCTAAGAGGTTATTGAATTAAATTCTAATGTATGAGTGAAACATAAGGGATAAAGCGCAGAGTACAGATAAGAAAGAGGCGGAAATGCTTGATGTAATGTACCGTTAGCCTTATGTGAATATGTGCCTATGCTCATGATCAAATGCGGAGCTTTTTAATGTGCAGAATCTAAATACTGCTAAGAAGCAGGGAAAAATTACCAAGAGAATTTATAAAGTGAATCGTATTTTTCCATAAAATTGGTGTAGTGTCATTTTTGGAGTGGAATTGCTCTAAGTTACTGCTGGGTGGGATGCAACCTTTACACATGTGCCTCTAATAGTGATTGTCTTACCCTAGGCCAGGCTACCCTAGGTGACCTGACAACTTTAGGTTCCAACAAATTGGTGTCTAGCGGTGGGATCTTGACTGTGGTTGCGACTGCTCTGCAGTAACTGAGTGTAATCCACTAACCTACACCTGGAGTTTTCTCCTAGCGGCCCTCCTAATTTTTACTTTTGCTTTTTCCAAATTTGTTCCTGGTGGTGGGGTGGAGGTAGCTTCAGGTTGCCCTTGTAACTCTATTCTTCTTGGGTGTGTAACCTTGAATTGCCTTTTGCAAAATGGAATTTGCGCTGGAAGAACTGGACATTTACTCTGTGGCCCAGCTAAAGGATTTCTGCCAACAAATGGGGGTGTTTTTTAAGCGTGGTGCCAAGAAGGGGGAACTCCAGACCAGTTTAAGGGCTTGGGTGGAAGCACACAGAGAAGGGAAGGAGGAGGATGAAGGGACAGACCGGGACACGGTCATAGAGGTAGAGGAATTATTCCACTCAGAGGTGGAAAACCTACTCCCAGGACCAGTTTCCTACTCTAGGAGGGGCAGTAGTGTCTTCGGGGGAAGCTTGACCGAAGCAGAACTCACTGACAGGAGGGAAATGAGGCAATTAAAATGGGAGTTGACCAGGCTAGAACAGGAGAGGGAAGAGCAGAGGATGGCTAATGAGTTCAAACTGAAGGAGTTAGAACTCCAAGCCCTGCAACGGGGACCCTCTCCTACTCCAAATGGTGGCAGCGAATCCAGAGAACCAGCCAGGGAGTCCAGACCCTATTTGCCTAAGGACCTAATTGCTAGCTATAGTCAAGGGGATGATATAGCCAAATGGTTGGCTGCCTATGAGGTCTCCTTAAGAGCCCATGGGGTGCAGGAGAAGCACTGGGGGGGGTGGTTTGTACAAGTACATGCCTCCTACTGGTCGGGACACCTTATTAGCCTTAGAACCAGAGGAGCAGACCAACTACCCCACCATGAAGCTAGCATTGATCAGGAAGTTTGGGTTAACCCCAGAGAAGTATTGCCAGAAGTTCAGGGGGAGCCACAAGTTAAGCACCCAGAACTGGGTGGACTTCCTAGATTATGTTGGAGGGCTGGGTACAGGGCAGTGAGGTGAAGGATTATGAGGGGTTGTATGATCTATTTTTGAAAGAGCATCTACTCGAGAAATGCTTTCCCGAGCTGCGCCAACACCTGGTGGACAGCAAGCTGACCAACCCCCGGAAGCTTGCAGAGGAGGCGGACATCTGGGCAAGTACCCGGGTGTCCTCAAGGGGGACTGGAGGGGATTCCCAAAAGGCCGGACAGGGCGCCCCTCAGAAGAAGAGGGGGAAGATAAAAAGCGGGACCCGGCGAAGCTGTTCCCTCACGCTTCACTTCAGATTTGAGTGGAGGGCGTCTTTCTTCCCCAATAGGCAGCACTGGTCTAATTCCAGCAGGAACCCACAGGAAAGCGGGACTGGGATTGTGCTTTTACGAGGAATAACGCCTAGAAGCCTGGAACTCCTGTGGAAACGACCCCCCCCCCCATCCCCTCTTCTATCGAAGGGGTTAAGCACCTTACCCAGGCTGGTTCGAGTCACCTGTGACGGCTGCTTCTCTGGGTCATTGAGAAGACGAGTCGGCAGATCCGGCAGTTCCGAGAGGGTTCTGGTGAGGAGGAGGAGGGGGGGGCGGAGCGCTGAAAGAGAGTGTTGTCGGCAGCGCCTCCCAATTGTGGAAGAAGGTGGGGAGTAGGTCCCGCATAGGATTGGGTGCCCGGCGGAAAGACATCTGCGTGTGGCAAGAAAGCCCGACCTGGAAGGGATGACCCGGCCTTGAAGTCCGAGGCCCGGAAGAGGAAAGACCGAAGTTGCGGAGGGAGGAGCCCAAACCTCCGAGGGGCGTGAGGCGGAAGAGCGTGTCAGCCTGGAAGCGCCCCAGCTCACTGAGCGCGTCCGAGTAAAGAAGGCTGTGTAAACATACTCGGTCAGGGGAGCCCCTTTCAACCCCCGCCGTATGAGTCTGTCAGCTTCTGGAAGCGTGGCTGGTGAGGGATAACTCTGAAAGGTCGAGGAGGCTGGGAACACTCCCTGTTCGCGCACAAGGCCAAGCAACAAGTAAGGTGGAGACTGAATGCAGTAGCGACATCGGGAGGGAAGGATTAACCTCTCTAGGTGCCTGCTGAATCCCGTCAAACTTCCCCCTTCGCGCAAAGAGAAGAGAAGGAGGGAGGGGGGAAAGGAGTGAGGGAGAGGAGGAACTAAAAGGAAGCAGTTGCTATTAGGGGAGCCAGTTTGCATAACACCTGCTAGAACATTGGAACTTGATCTTGGGAAGCTGTAGCAGCTAGGCACTATTGACTTTGGTAATTCATTCAACAAACACTGATGACATCCCTGTTAATCTGAAGACTAGGTGGGGTAAACCACGGATGGCAAGTTAGTGGTAAAACTCCGTGACAAGGATTTGAAACAAATGCATGTAAATATACCTGCTGGAGATTGGTACTGCTAAGAGGTTATTGAATTAAATTCTAATGTATGAGTGAAACATAAGGGATAAAGCGCAGAGTACAGATAAGAAAGAGGCGAAATGCTTGATGTAATGTACCGTTAGCCTTATGTGAATATGTGCCTATGCTCATGATCAAATGCGGAGCTTTTTAATGTGCAGAATCTAAATACTGCTAAGAAGCAGGGAAAAATTACCAAGAGAATTTATAAAGTGAATCATATTTTTCCATAAAATTGGTGTAGTGTCATTTTTGGAGTGGAATTGCTCTAAGTTACTGCTGGGTGGGATGCAACCTTTACACATGTGCCTCTAATAGTGATTGTCTTACCCTAGGCCAGGCTACCCTAGGTGACCTGACAACTTTAGGTTCCAACAAGCACCTCTACCTCTAACACCAGGAGCATTATTTGCACGTTGCAACAGAACCGGACAACTGTTTTTGTAATGACCCTCTTCTCTACAATACGCACACTGATTAGGCCCATACTGAATACGCTGTTGAGGAGTCTCATCTCTTCGCGAGTTCCTCGAATACTGTGGTGATTGCTGATAATCACGCTGATTATTAACACTGGGTGGATAAGCTTGTTGTAGAAGAACTTTAGTCTTCAATTCCTTAGTCTTCTTATCCGCTTTCTCTAACTCATCCTTAAGCCTATTCTCGTAATACTGAGCCGTAGCAAGCATCTGCGCCGAAGTAGAAACAGGCCAAGCACTCTCAGAATCCTTCAACTTGGTACACAACTCAGGAAGAAGATTGTGCACGAATTTATCAACGAATAATCTCTGGCCACCCTCGGTAGCCATATCCTGACCACTGTGGTCAACAAAAGTTTCTTCAAACCGCGAGAAAAAGTCTGAAACAGACTCATCTTTCTTCTGCTTACACCCGACAATTTGTCCCAATTAACACGGACTTCAGGCATCAGAGTCTTCATGAAAGTAATAATTCTACCAGGAAGTTCAGTAATAAGATTTTCAGGCTTAGCACCTCCAACTTGTCTATCATCTGCCGCAACAAGATTCACCCACGAATCACCCAATTCATTATCATGATCTGTATGTCGAATGACATTCCAGATGGGCTGTGGAACAACATTCCCAAACAGCATGTCTATGTCCGCCAAATTCATAACACACAAACTCACAGTTTGCGTAAGCTCTTTATAATATCCCGCAGGATTCTTTCTCGGATCTGGTAAAGTCTGCTTAAGCGCTAGAACTTCTGCACGCTTCCATGGAACATGAACCCACACTCGCTGAAAGTGCGCTAAAACAGGTGGAATAGCAGTCGCATCAGCAGGTCTCCATACTGGAGGAACCTCTCGCATTGGATATTGACGCGCATGTCTCCTAACTGACGAATCTGGCTCAAACAGCCGTTCAGTAGGGACATCGCTTCGAAGCGACAGTAACGTCGACACCTCTTTTTCGATGTCATGTAGACTCACAATCGTTCCCTTTGCAAATTCGGAACGCAATCAGAACAGCTCTTCGGGAGCTTTACCCACTTCGTCCGTCAATTGTTCATGGAGGAACGCACACATAAGTTCAAAAACATAACGCTGCTTTGGTGCTTCCCATTGCCGGAAAACATCCATAATACCCTCTAGATCGTACCTGGACTTATACGTCACCCATCTACGTGCCATATGATCCAAAACCACTCACTCATCTGTATCAGGCAATTGGCTACGTAGCTGTCTACGCTCATTCACAGGAGACATGCCCAATTGTTCCAACCAAGGAGTCAAGAAACCAGAAAAAGCAGCGGTCATCCGCTGTCTAGGAGAAGGAGTAGTCGGAAGGACAAGAGGAGACGAAACAGTAATAGAAGAATTCATAGTCGGAACAGGCATAGAGGCAGTAGTAGCAGGAAGAGACAAAGTTGGAGGCCCCTGAGGAGGCTGCGCCAAAGGGACAGTATCCAACAAAGGAGCTGGCTGTGGAGGAATCACAGGAGGCAAAGCAACCGGCACTTGCACGGCCACGACCGGTGGCGGTGGTGCCGTAGCATTCTGCACATAAGGTGGCGGTGAATTTAACAAATGCGACATTAAAGGGTCTTTCACAAGATCCTTCTCGTCTTTCTGCTCTTTAGACAGCAAGACTGGGTAGCATCTGTCTACCGCTAACTTCCTCACTCTAAGCATCTGCTCACTTTCCTGCTCTTCTTCATTATCTCTGTATGCAATTGCACCATCAGGATTCAAGCAAGCCGGGCCGATGACGGCTGAAATGCCAGAAACCGGTCCCCGGTAGCTTGTCTCCTTTCTGGTGAAGAATTGGCTTGGTAGTTTGGTCTGCCCTGTTCCCATCATGCACTGGGACAGGAACAGACTAATTTGCATGTAGCCAGGTTCTGAGCTGGGATGGTGCAGTGAGCTAAAAAACGGTGATGGATCAAGCCCTGCTCTCTTGACTGGGTAGGAGTATTCTGCATCATTCAGAAACTCTGTCCATCACCTTTTCCAAAATTTCAATGGCAGCTTGCACCATAGACATACCCTTCTTATGTTTCTTCGCTAACTTAATTTCTTTCTGTTTGGCTTCTTTGCGCCATATGCGGAAAGAGTCCAACATCGCCGGCCGGGCTTTCTTCATGAACAACTTCACTTCAAGGTTATCCAAGACTTCTGTCTCAAAACTACCATAACGGGGCTACTGTAGGACACCGTCATTCTTCGTGTATTTAACCCAAATCGCATTATAGCTAATAGGACCCACGCCATGCTTCACATATAGGTCGTAGGTAGGAGTTCCAATCGGAGGAACCGGACACAAATCCTCTAACCGGGAATCCCTCAAAGTACCACAACTAAACAAATTCCTAAGACTGCTAAAACCAGGCATCTTGCTCACTAGTCTAGCTTCAAACAACAAGGGGAATCTAAAATCGATAATCTCGTGAATACATGAATCCCTTGGCTTTGGGGCCTGCAGGTACCAAATCAAAGCTATCCACTAAAGGATACAAAACAAACTAAGGACTAGGAGACGCTCCATTTATACTTAACTGAGTTGTCGATGGCGTCACCAGAAGAACCGTCAATCGTCTCGCGCTACAAACGTCTAAGGCTCCAAAACAGGGCGACAGTCAGGGCAGCAGTCCTTCGTAGCCGTCGGAAAGCGGGAAACCTCGCAGCAAAGACTTTCGGACCACGACGACATACAGGGGTCGATGAAGTGGCTGGCCTTCCTCCAGAATTTCCTCACGAAGCTCCTCACGAACCTCTGGCTTGGACAGGTACCGCTGAAGTCGCCCCACGTTGGGCGCCAATTGAGGTACTGGGTTTTTCAGAACCGGTACTAATCCGGTAACCCAGCGGTGTCAGGGCAACACCCAAAGACCCCGGATTCCCCTGTCTTGGCAAACAGAGACACGGGATACTTCTTGATGACGTCAAAGACCAAAGTTTATTGGTTGCAACCAGGGACAGAGATCTACGAAGTACACACGGGTAGTTCGTCAGAGACTGCACACTTAGATAAACGAAGCTCGGTCTTTTATGCCGAAAATCGTGCCTCAGGCAGCATTACAATTTACATTTGGTGCATACAAACTGACCAATAGCAACGTAGCATTTCAAAAGTAGCAAATGACGACAGTCAATAACAATCCCATTTTCCGTTGTCCAGCCCACCAAAAACGATCGCACACATGCTTGGTTTCCTGTTCGATCAGGCCGGACAAACCCATCATAAACCCTTCAACCCAGATCGATGATCAAGTCGTAAAGGAAAGGCAGAAACAGATGGAAAGGAGATAGAGGAGTGGGAACGGTGTACATAAAGTAGGACACGTCCTGCCCTTTGATCTTTATCAGGCCAGCTGTGGAATAAGTAACTGGCTCAGCGGGATTCGCCCCAGGCGAGGAGCCAGTTCAGCCAGGTCAAACAGAAGTCAGCTAAGGCGTACGTGTCTCAAGGACTTCTCGGCCGTAGTCACCGGGCCTATGTTAGGGCAACCACACAAAATGGCTGCCACATACAAAATGGAACCCAAAGGTTCAGACTAAATCCTCGAATACAGAGTGTTCTCCTATATCGGTTCATACGAAAACACTCAGACACGTTACACTCGCCATTTGCGGTCTATTGAGACCAAAATCGTCCATTTTCGGCGATCTTTATAAATCGGGTTCGGAACTATCGAACCCAATTCGGGACCACAGAACCACACTCCCCTTCGAGACTACCCCTCCAGCCATGCCACCCCAGTACCACCACATGTCGGGGGATCACTTGGCACTTCTTCGACAGGAAGTTGTGGCCCTCTTGCCCAAGGGGCCATTGATGGCGTTCCTGTGCCAGAAGTAGATTGTTTGTTGTTCCCACTACTTTCCGGTGCCCAAGAAGGACAAGGGCTTGCGTCCTATCTTAGACCTCCGGAACGTCAATCACTTCCTCCAGAAGGAGAAGTTCAAGAAACTTTGGCTCAGATCTCATCTGCCCTCGACCCTGGAGACTGGATGGTAGTGTTGGACCTGCAGGACGCATATTTCCATATTCCCGGCCTGCCGGCCTACCGGTGGATTACGGTAGACCACAAGCACTTTCAGTTTACCGTACTCCCCTTTGGCCTCACCAGCGCCCCTTGGGTGTTCACAAAAGTGATGGAGGTGGTCGCAGCTCATCTGCGCAGATCAGGGGTTTCACTCTTCCCCTATCTCGATGACTGGCTGTTGAAGGCGGGATCGCCACAGGCTGTCGTCTCTCACCTCCAGACTACAGCTGACCTCCTGCATTTGCTGGGTTGTCCATCAATGTGCCAAAAAGTCACCTGATTCCCTCTCAGAAGCTCCTCTTAATGGGAGCGGTTCTGGATACGACGCTCTTTCGGGTCTATCCACCCGAACGACGAGTTCAGGTTATTTATGCTCTGATTCCAATTTTCGGCCTCTATCCTGGGTTTCGGTCAAGGCTGACCCTGAGGTTGCTGGGCCTCATGGCCTCCTGCATCCTGCTGGTCGATCATGTTAGATGGCATATGGCGAGCTCTGCAGTTGGACCTGAAGTTCCAGTGGGCGCAGCATCAGGGGAACCTCACGAATCTGTCCAGATTTCGGAGTGCACTGCAAGACAGTTGCAGTGGTGACTCACAAACCGGCATAGGATCAATGGCAGATCCCTCTCCCTTCCCCAACCTGAGCACACAATTGTGACGGATGCGTCCCTCCTGGGATGGGGTGGTCACATGAGAGAGGCGGAGATCACAGGCCTGGGTTCTTATCAACCTTCGGAGCTGCGGGCGATCCGACTTGCACTGAAGGCATTACTTCCCTCTGTCCGGGAAAGAGTAGTGCAGGTGTTCACGGACAACACCACCGCCATGCGGTATTGCAACAAACTAGGCAGGTGGGGTTGTGGACCCTATGTCAGGAGGCTCTGCACCTCTGGACATGGCTGGAACATCAGGGCATTTCCCTGGTGGTTCAACACCTGGCAGGTTCACTGAACACCAGGTCGGACGAACTCAGCCGCTGGTGCATGATAGATCACGAATGGCGCAAGGTCTCTTTCAACACTGGGGAGAGCATTAGTTAGATCTATTCGCCACCGAAGAGAACGCACAGTGTCAGCAGTTCTGCGCATTGGAATTTCCAAGGCAGCACTCGCTAAGCAACGCTTTTCGCCGCAAGTGGAGTTGCGGTCTGTTGTACTCCTTTCTGCCTATACCACTTCTACCTAGAGCGCTGAAGATGATCAGGCGCGACCGGGCCCAAATAATTCTTGTGGCACGGACTGGGCTTGAAGAGTATGGTACCCCGAACTACTCAGTATGACAATCGTTCCCCCGATCCGGCTGCCTCTTCGGGAGGATCTTCTGTCGCAGGGGACGGTCCTCCACCCGAACCTGCCCAGGCTCCACCTCCTTGCGTGGAGATTGAGCTGCAGCAGTTGGTTCCTTTTGACTTGCCTCCTGAAGTTGTAATGTTATTCTGTGGCCAGGCCTCCCTCCACTAAGTTGGTATATGCCTGCAGGTGGACCAAATATGTGGCATGGTGCACAGAAAAGGCTGTGGATCCCCTTTCTGTCCCTCTTTCAGAAGTCCTTTTGTTTCTTCTCTCTTTGGCCCAGCAGGGCTGTGCTCTGGGCACCATCAAGGGCTACCTTTCTGCTATTTCTGCTTTTCTCAGGCTCCCTGATCAGCCCTCTCTCTTCAAGTCCCCTGTTGTACATAGATTCCTCAAAGGCACTACTCCTATTCCTTTTGTGATGCCACAGTGGGACTTGAACCTGGTTCTTACATATTGTCCTCTACGTCTCTTAACATTAAAGACTGCTTTCCTGGTTGCCATCACCTCCACTAGGAGAGTGAGTGAGCTTCAGGCTCGCTCTTGTAAACCTTTCTATCTGTCCATCCAGAAAAGGTTGTGCTCAGAACCCATCCATCCTTTCTGCCAAAAGTTCTCTGCTTTTGCCATCGGGCAAGCCATCACTTTGCACACCTTCTTTACACATCCTTCCAGAGAGGAAGAGAGGCTCCACCGTCTGGACCCAAAACGTGCGCTCTCATGTTACCTGAGCCGCTTCAGTTCTGGGTGGATGACCAGCTATTTGTTCGCTACGTAGGTGCCAAGAAAGGTCGGGCCGTACACAAGTGGACCATTTCCCGATGGGTCGTCTTGTGTATCAAAGCCTGTTATTCTTTGGCTAAAAAGGAGCCTCCGGTGGGGCTGCGCGCCCATTCCCCTGGGTGACGGCAGCCACTACAGCATTGGCACATGGTGTCCCCCTGCAAGACATCTGTCAGGCAACTACGTGGGCCTCGCTGCACACTTTTACTAGGCATTATTGCCTGGACAGCGAAGTCTGGAGAGACAGCTTCTTTGGCCGTTCTGTTCTCCGGGACTTTCTAGTGTGATCTTGGTTTGCAGACCCACCACCGGGGTTGGTATTGCTGGTGTATCTGTTCTAAGGTAAGGAATCTATCACTACGGGTTTCTTTCAGATGAAAAAGTTACGTACCTTCGGTAACGATATATCTGTAAGAAACATTAGTAGTGATAGATTCCTTACCTCCCTGTTCTGCGAACCGATTTCTAGGGTTAAGGTCATCCCTGTCAGGGCCCTAGTTTCAAGGCACCATTGGTCAGTGTCTTGCATGGCTCTGCGTTCCTGGCGCTGAAAGTCATGTACAGAACTGACGTCAGCGCGCGAGGGCGGCGTCTAAGTAGCTGCCGCAACGTCCTCTCTGCGACCACAACGCCAACGACGGGCGCGGAGACTCACAACACCACCTTCCGACTCGCAGGGGTACTGCTGACGGAAACTTTCCGGATCCAGTCTATCACCTGGGGGTAATTCTAAGGTAAGGAATCTATCACTACTAATGTTTCTTACAGATATATCGTCACCGAAGGTAAGTAACTTGCTAGTCACCCCTAAGGCAGGCCTTTCAATCCTGAAGACATGGTGATGGGTCCCAAGTCTGAGGGTGCCCCAGCAAGAGCAGGGCCCCCTTACAACCTTCAGAGTCCATTCTCCTCAGTTGTAAGTGCATCAGCCAGTGAGACATATACAGTGACCATGCGTCATTATGCGATGACTGACTCTAAACCGGCTGTAACGAACCCTGTCATGTTTGGTATCAAACAAGTTGGAATCATACCCCCACACCGTAAATTTTGTGGGAGGTATGATTCCATGCACTATAAATCTCCTTCGGGAGTCCCTCAGTGCTCCTGCAACCAGTCTCCCAGAACCGAATAGCGAGATAGGGCTTCTGCCAACTAGGGACACGATTCTGCCCTCCTGCTGCTGAGCTAAACTCGAGAGGGGAAGGCAGAACAATAGGTAGCCTGCCGCAGGGCGGTGTGACCGACTCCCAGACAGGGTTTAGTGTATTGTGTCAGGGTGGGGGTGCTTACCAGTGCCACTGAGACTGCTTGAAGGGCACATTTGGTGCCCCCATGCATACCCCAGCAAAAACCAGTTCTCCGACCTGTTGACTCCAGCGCGAAACTGGACAAAGGACATGGGAATATCCTCCCCACTGTCCAGCCCCTCCTCTGGGAGGGACACCTGAATCATCCCAACCCTTTCCTTGGGGGGTACTTGAGGGCTTACCTGAGGCTAGGTGCCTAGATTCTTTGTGGGATTCAGAACCAAATCTGCGTAATCTTCAACCGTCTGGACATTCTTTCTGACCACGTCGGACTGACGGTGTCGGACTGACCGCATCAGACTTCGCTTTGGGAAGCGAGACTGTAACCTGGAAGACTCTGTCTACTCCAGATGTCATCATCCTGTAAGTCCGCTGCACTGTCAGTGTCTGTGCTCCATTCTGGTACCACACAGGGCCTGTGGACATACAAGACACTCGAAGGAATCTCCCTTTGAGTGAGAGAGTCACTCCCCTGCATCCGCAGGCCCCGAAACATAGCTGACCGGTTTGTTGATCGCAGGTGGCAGTTCTGCAACTCCCTCGAGACTTAAACTGTCTTCAGACCGAGTCTGTGGCTAGTATCCCTCGTCGGTCCTGCAGGAACCAAGCCCTTGTGACCATGTTGGGTGGCCGTTGCTTAGGCTGGGTGACTCTTGTCTCCAGGGATCTTCGGGTCCTTTCAAGGGTCTGTTTTGATTCCAGATGGCTCCCCTGCTTGTTTGGGGCCTGCTCTAACCTTGTCATGGTGAGTCACTTGGACCTTGCTGGTTCTGACACTGCACCTTCTTAGATTTCTACGTCTTTTGCCATTGCCAAGGCGTGCTGGTCCCTCTGCCCGACACTGACTCCCTGGCTCTCGACCTCCGATGTGGGGCAGCTCGTGAACAGCCCCTGATCTTCCACAGCGTCGCCTGTTCCGCTCAGCATCATCTTCAAGTGCACCGTCAACCATCCTGCATCTATCGCCATCGCAGGGCACTCCTCTTCCATGCCTCCTGGTCACTCCTGAGTGGCATAGACTCTGTCCCATCTGCTTGCAGGTTCTGCACATCTTGAAACCACCTTTGGGTTCCACCGGACTCCTTAGTCTTCTTCTCCAGCTGCATCTTTCCTGAAGTCTTCCATTGTGGTCTACGGCTGTTTCCGACGTCACTTGACACCTATGCACCCATCTTCCCTGGTGTAGGTATCCTGGTTCCTGGGGTATCCACGGTGGGGTTGCTCTCCAGCCTTCCATCTTAGACAGGGTTTCTTCAGGGTTCGCTCGGAAGGGCCCTTTTTCTTTAAAACTGCAACAGCAACCTATCCATTGACTTGTGTTGATCACGTGGTCCTGTTCACTCTATTCACGCGGCCTCCGTGGGGTTCCTGGGTAATTACCTCGGGGTTCCTAGGGTCCCCAACATTTCTACCTTCTCTGGGTCCTGTCTCGACTTGAGTCGTGGTTCGCATCCCTCTATTTTAGTATATGGTTTATTCTCGCCATGGAGACCACTGTGTATTCGTGCTACTTACTGTTCTATTTCCTAAGTATTGTGGGTAGTATGTTTCTATCTCCAGGTAGGAGATAGTGCAAATGTGTTAGTTAGTGTTAGTAATACAGTGTATTTATAAAGATATATATATATATTGTGATTCTTTTTCACTTAACCTATAGCATAAGATTAAATACTGGTGAAACAAGCTGCTTTACACTCCTTCTGGACTAAGCCTGACGGCTGCTTTCCACAGCTACCACTTAGAGACCATTCGAAGGTTGTCTAAAATCACTAAAATCACCATAAGGGTTTTTTGGATTAGTGCAGGGTGCTACATAAGTGAGCATCATATACTAAGCCAGCCTCTCTCACTCGTTTTTTAAAACCCTCTCTCTGCAACCTAAAAATATCTAACCCATGCCAGCCTACTTCTTCCACCAACCATTTGCCTGGCGCTAAATAGCCTCCACTAATGACAACACCTGATATTGCTTTAATCTGCCACAAAGAATCCAGAGTAAATGCATGTTTTTTTCTCTCTTGAGAACACATGCTTAATTCCAATCACCAACAATATCACTGGGTTAACCACTATCCTTGGGTGTCAGAGTAGCTTGCCACTCGCTGTAAATTGTTTCAACGCCTCGTCTGGGGTAGTAAGCGCTATTTAAATGCAATTGCAATTACAATATCTAGTAATTTCTACAGACAGTCTGTATATTCTCATAACTGCTAGAAAATACTCAATTTGATCACAATACAGAAGAAATTGGCTGAGTTTTTATCACTGGGTATTACAGAAAAGGAGTAATCGAGTTACTTGGTCTGTCACACACTCAAGCATTCCCTAGCATCTGGCTGAGCCTTGAGTCAGATTTAGCATTTGTAAAATTTATATGGCAGTGGTAAGGGTTTGTAGGAATATGTCAGAGGTTTTCTTTTTATGAATCTTTCATAGTTTATTTGACTTGCCTCCATCGCCTCTCTTGGCCAGAAAGCACACTACCACACTTGACTAAACACAGTACTCTCTCCTCTTTTGCACAAACACTTTTGAGGCCATGCACACACAGATTTAACACCCTTCACTCATCCCCCAACCTCCCAGCAAGAAGTCCATGGTTTGGAATAAGAGATGCAAGGACTGGTAGAGCATCACTATTACTGTACTTAAAGTTTTGTTCTAATAGGCACAATTTGTCTCTGTAGCATGTTTTTCATATGAACATACCACCTGCATCCCTAGACCTTATTCACTCTCTTGTAAATCACCACTTGCGTTGTAGTGGGTCCCTCCACAACAGCCTAGGTTGTAAATGGCATAGCTAGGCCTGTGCTCTCAGTTTTCATTTACTCACCCCACGAGTCAGACTGCAGAATGCATTGTGGAATACTGTGCAAAGAGACCAATGTATAAAGTCAAATATGTTTCTATTAGGGCTAAATGTTCTGTCTGGGAGAGGTGGTGGCAAGCAAAAGTTGGAGTGTATGGGTGGTAAAAGAAAGAAATTCATTGATCTGAAGGAGCCTCTCACTGAGGGATTGGCAGTGATTGAGTTCCTTGCGGTCTCCCATGTTTGTTGTCAATACCTCTGCTCTGTGGCCTACCAGACTCCAATCTTTTCTTCTACAAGGGCATGCTGAACTCCAAAGCACATCTCATCCAGGGCCTGAAGACATATATCATCCTCTTCCTGCAATAACTGCACTGGCTTCCTTTGCTTGCCTTCGCCAGCTTCAAAACCAGCTACATCGGTTACAAAGCTATCATTATTAGCACTCCACCTTAGGCTGACAAGCTCTTTATCTGTGGTGGCTCTCAGCACACCCTCAGCCAGGAGCCATCAGACTGGAGACAAAGAAGGGTTAAAAAAATAAATAAATAAAAACTCAAAGCTACAGATCTTCCTGCGAGAAGTTGGCCTGATATATGATGCTCACTAGTTCTAGTGATCACCTTGTATCAGTCCAAACAACCCTTATGGTGATTGGTTGTAAGTCAACCTTATAGACCAGCTATCCTAATGGTAGCATGGACAAAGCAGTCTTAGGTTAAACTCTTTTGGCATGTGAAGCCAGCTGTTTTACCACATATAACCCCTTGAATACCAAATGAAAGGACACCACACAGGTTGTTATGAAAATAAACAAGATATTTATTACTAGCAAAACACCTCTGAACTCTTTGAGATCAGAGGGCTAAGCACATAACAAGACTCTTTAGAAAAATACTATAAGTTGCACAAATTACAATGGCGCCCTAGGGGCACGACAAACCATATACTAAGTAAATGGTATAAGGAAATCGATAGAAGGAATGGAGCTGTCCAGAGGCTGTAGGATCGCTGGGACTACACTACCCTAACCTTAGGTAAGGGGCAGGAGGCCCACGGGACGCGTGTGCAGAGTGTGAACTCATACGTGAGATGCGTAACAAAGTCAATGGACACTACAGATTACGAAAAGGTAAGTAAAAGACAGTTCCGACTGGTTAAGTCTAAAACGACAGGATACCTGGACACTAGGAGAGCCAATCTACCCTTGAGCACCGAAATGCTCTCGTTACCTCACCCACGGGCTGCGGGTGCATAGGTGTGAAAGTGTGTCGGGTTTCCGCGTTGAAGTCAATGGAGCCTTGAAGAAAAGATGCTGCAGGCGACCAGGAGGAAGATGTCCGGAGCGATCCAAGGGTGGAACGAGGAAGATGGAGACCTGAAAGCAGAGGGGACAATGTTCACAGTCACTAGCCAGTGACCGGAGTGGAACCAGGAAGGAACCAGATGCTGTTGTCGCGATCAGGTGAAGAGTGGACGCTTGACTCTTCAGCCACGTGGACCAGGAGGTGTCTTCGACGACCAGGATGGAGGTACGAGCTGTCCCACGCAGGCTCTCGCTGTCGGCCGTGTTGGATCCGGATTCGGAGTCAACAGGCCTTGGCAAAGGCAACCCACGCGGTGAGTGGAGATGGCGTCGGGTGCGGACCAAGAGGGTCCGGGGTGTGTAGGAGAGTAGGGTCTGCAATCCTATGGTCACACCCGATTTCTGCTTTTTGCTTCACTGGTTTACGACTTCCCTGGCTGTGGGCCTGCTAATCAGACCCACAGCCTAGCTGTGCTCTCTCTAAAATTGACAACCATGTACCTTAGGTGCATACCCGATTGGATACTGAGTCACCTTATCAGTCCCTGTACAGTGTACCTTAGGTACCCAGGGCATAGGTGCACCCAGGGCCTACCAGGGGCTGCAGCATGTATTATGCCACCCCTGGCTGGCCATCCAAATCAGACACAACTGGCTGATCAATCCGCTGGGGCAAGGTGGTGTAATCACCCTTTGCTTTAGATATAGTATCCCTATATCTAACCCTAAAATGGACACATATCCTCCTATCAGTCACTCCTATGGCAGGCCTTATCAATCCTGAAGGCAGAGTGCTTGGAATTATGTGAGATGGTGCTCTAGCATGAGCTGAGCCTGTCTGCAGCTTTCGGAACCAAGTCCTTTAGCTGTTTCCATGATAACGCTATACCATATACTCTTAAGTGCATTATAATCCTCGCAGGTATTGCTAACTTTGGTATAGCATTATCAAAACATGTCGAGTAAGGTGTCATACGAATTGGAATACTACCCCCTCGCCAATTCTGGCGACGGGGGTAGCATTCCACCCTTCTAGAGGGACACGACATGTATGTAACTGTGAACCCCGGTTAAAGTTAACTCGAGCCTCAGCATCACAAAATGGATGCTGCCACCACAGACACAAGTCTGACCTCCTGCTGCTGGGAGTACTTCCGGCAAGGGAGGATTGGACAAAGGGTTTCCTGCCTTGGGAGGTGCTAGCACCACCCCAGACAGGATTTTGTGTATTAGGTAGGACAGGGCTGAAAGGAATGAGACATGCCTGGGGCACACAAGGTGTCCCTGTGCATACTCCGGTCTAAACCAGTTCCTGGGGCACTCCAGCCCCAGACCTGGCGCAAGACCGGACAAAGGATAGGGGGTGTAACCACCCCCCTTCCTGGTCCCACCCAGAGGAGGGACCTAGTCGTAGTACAGCCCCCTTTAGCCGGATAAAGATAGGAGCTGGTCCAATTCCAAATTAGATTATCCTGAACAACTTTACAAGAAGAAACTCTGGACTTCGACGTTCTGCTCCACAGAAGACTGAAACAATCTCCCTTGTGGGCAAGGAGTGTCCACCCTGTACAAGTAGGCACCATCAGCGTCCAGCGGCTTCCCTTTGTTGTCTTCCTTCCCGGATCCAGACTTCAGAGCCCGACGAGACCCGGATTCCCAGACCTCTCCGACCTCTACCTACATCTGCAGCACAGCTGAGATCTGTAGGTGCGACGAGACACGTGGGACCGGCCATCTTGAAAGAAGCAGCACTTGGCTCCAGCACGACTTCAGAGGTATCCTCTTCCAAATGCTTTGGGGACTGAGAAGCCCGACCCCAAGCAGCTCACGCACCGAAGACCAGCCCTCCAGCATCCACGAGATCTGCTTGGGGCCCTTCTGTCTGTTTGCTGCTCGACGCGTTGTCTGGTCACTTGCCGGCTGGCTGGTGACCTAGACGACTAAACCTGAAATCTTCACTGCTGGTCTGGTTGCTCCAGACTGGCCCTTGCTCCCTTCCAAAAGAGGAGCACCCCGGACCCTCCTGGTCCACTCCAGACGCCGTTTCCACTCACCGCGTGGGTTGCCTTTGCCAAGGCCTGTTGACTCCGAATCCGAAGTCGTGCCTCCATCCCGGTCGTCGAAGACACCACCTGGTCCACGTGGCTGCAGAGACAAGCGTCCACCTTCACCTGATCGCGACGACGACATCTGGTTCCACTCCTGGTTCCACTCCAGTCACTGGCTAGTGACTTTGAACATTGTCCCCTCTGCTTTCAGGTTCTCCTCTTCACTGATCCACCCGTGGATCACACCGGACATCTTCCTCCTGACCGCCTGCAGCATCTTTTCCTCCAGGCTCCATAGACTTCAACGCCGGAACCCAACACGACTTGGCACCTATGCACCCGCGGCCTGTGGGTGAGGTAACACAAGCATTTCGGTGTTCAAGGGTAGCTTGACTCTCCTAGTGTCCAGTTCCACAGTCTTTTTAGTCCTATCTAGTCAGGGACGTCCGTACTCACCTTTTTTAGGTCTCGTCTAAACGCGCGGAAGCGCGTCTCCGCCGAGATCTTTTGTTAGCGACTGTGCTTCCCAGGAGACCGTTTCGGCCACGCGCATCCTTGGAGCCGATTTCAAACTGGAACGCGCGCTGTGGCTAGGCGCTGTCTCCTGGGAAGGTCAAGCACCACACACGCATGCGCATACACACACACAAGCGCCCATGCACGCACATACATACATACAGAGACACCCCCCCTGACACATACACACACACACGCACACACACACACACACACACAAGTGCACCGAGGCCCCCCCTCCCTCCCTCCCTCCCCCGCCACCGTCGCACACATACATACACACACGAGCATACACGCACACACACACACACAAGTGCACCAAGCCCCCCCAGCCTTTCGGAACTTACCTGGCCAATGTCGGGGACTCTGCTCTCAGCACGCGGCGCCCAACCTCCTGCTAGCGCGGCCCCGGGGCACCACACCGCTCACAGGAGCCCCGGGCCGCGAGACGCATTTGACTCCGCCTGCCTCCTCTTCCGGTCTGGACTTGGCCCTGCCCCCGTCACAGGCGACCGTGCCTGACTTCCGGCCGCAGCACAACCATGGCAGTAAACAGGATGCCCCGCCATACCTCCAGCCTAGACCGCGGACCCAATCTCTGATGTCGGAGGGTCCCTTCCCCGCTCTGCAGCACCCCCACTGGCTACACCGCTGCCCTGACCTCCGCCATCCAATACCGTCGTGAGTACTAGACCCGCTCTCGCAGAGGCACCTCCCAGCATCTTTGGCACCCCCAATCCACCAACTTCAGCATAGACACCTGTGGAATTGTTGAGCGGAGCGCCCGATCCGGGGGCCGGCATGAATGAGTGCTGGGGTCTCCACCGCTCCCCTGCTCAGCACGTCTCCCACGATGGCGGCTAGAGCCTCTGGTCAGCCCTTTAGTAAGCCTCTCAGTCTTGGGCTCCAGGCAGGGGTGACTCCAGCTATATCCCAGCGGGTCTCCGACAGCATTAAGCGCCGCCGACCACCGCACTGCTGTCTGTCTGCCTCTTCCTCTACAGCCACGGCGTCACCAGGCGTTCCCGGGGGCAAAGCGGCTTCCTCAATACTCGCCGCCCTGCGATCGCCTCCTTAGCTGTTCTGTTCGGTCCGCTCTGGGATCCGCACCGCTGCTCTCTGAAGGACCACAGCACTTCAATTACGCCATACCGGCCCGCTCTCCGTGTCGTCACCGACACATCGCAGGTTCCACCGACGCCATCTTGGCTCTGCTCGGGCAGGGTTCAACCATCCGCTCGGTGCCCAGCCCTCGTCGACCGAGGTTGTTTGACATACAGCTCTCCATGTTACCAATGCAAACATTTCTGACTTCCCACAGCTGATAAACAAAGGTGCCGGTGTAGGTATTGTCCTGTTCCTAATGAGGCACCTATCGATTTTTCTTCTTCAAATACCATTTAGCAATGATAATCACCTAGTTCATGGCTAATGTCCTGCTTCTCTAATTCTCTTCAGGTGCTACAAACATTGACAGTGTCCTTGAATCAATAGTACCCAACATTTCTGTCATCATTGTTGGAGACTATTAACTGTACATTAGCAATCAGCTTCATCTGTACTTGCAGTTGTCCTCTAACCACTCACTGCTTAATACTTGCACAACACCCACATGTAATCAGGACAACCCATTAAACCTCACACTGATTTCAAACCTACTGTCATACTCTCTATTCATGGCCGATCATTCTCTGTCTGTCAGTAGTGAATGCAGAGTAGTGAGTAGTGAGTGCTGAGTGCAGAGTAGTGAGTGCAGAGTAGTGAGTGCAGAGTAGTGAGTGCAGAGTAGTGAGTGCAGAGTAGTGAGTGCAGAGTAGTGAGTGCAGAGTAGTGAGTGCAGAGTAGTGAGTGCAGAGTAGTGAGTGCAGAGTAGTGAGTGCAGAGTAGTGAGTGCAGAGTAGTGAGTGCAGAGTAGTGAGTGCAGAGTAGTGAGTGCGCAGAGTGAGTGCGCAGAGTGAGTGCGCAGAGTGAGTGCGCAGAGTGAGTGCGCAGAGTGAGTGCGCAGAGTGAGTGCGTGCAGAGTGAGTGTAGAGTGCTGTGTATTGGCAATGTTAATGACAATGCCATTTATTTGTGATTTAAAGAAAAAAAAAATGTCATGAGCAATGCCAATAGCTCTACCATTAATGATGCCGAGACCATTGCATTGCAAATGCTTGTCTTAAACTGTACTGTCCATAGACGTTTGTACGCATCTCGCGTGTGAGTTCACACTCTGCACACGCGCTCCGTGGGCCTCCTATTACTTACCTCAAGTTAGTATAGCGTGGTCCCAGCGATCCTACAGCCTCTGGACAGCTCCATTCCTATTATTGACTGTCACATTCCACTTACTTAGTATATGGTTTGTCGTGCCCCTAGGGCACCATTGTAAATCGTGCAACTTAAACGTATTTTTCCTAAGAGATTGTCATGTGCTTAGCCCTCTGACCTCATAAAGAGTTCAGAGGTGTATGTTAGTTAATAAATACTTGTTTATTTTCATAACAACCTGTGTGGTGTCCTTTCACTTGGTATTCAAGGGGTTATATGTGGTAAAACAGCTGGCTTCACATGCCAAAAGAGTTTAGCCTAAGACTGCTTTGTCCATGCTACCACTAGGATAGCTGGTCTATAAGGTTGACTTACAACCAATCACCATAAGGGTTGTTTGGACTGATACAAAGTGATCACTAGAACTAGTGAGCATCATATATCAGGCCAACTTCTCACAGGGTGCTTCTCTTTTGGAAGGAAGCAAGGGCCAGTCTGGAGCAACCAGATCAGCGGTGTAGATTGCGTGGATCGTCGTCTAGGAGGCCACTAGCCAGCCGGCAAGTGACCAGACAACGCGTCGAGCAGCAATCAAGCAAAAGGGCCCCACGCGGATCTCGTGGATGTTGGAGGGCGGATCTTCTGTGCAGGAGCTGCTCGGGGCTGGGGCTTCTCAATCCCCAAAGCACTTTTTTGAGGATGCCTCTGAAGTCGTGCTGGAAGGGAAGTGCAGTTTCTCCAAGATGGCCGGTCCCACGTGTCTCCTCGCACCCACGGATCTCAGCTGTGCTGCAGATGTAGGTAGAGGTCGGAGAGGTCTGGAAGTCCGGGTCTCGTCGGGCTCTGAAGTCTGGTTCCACCGGGAAGGACAACAAAGTGAACCTCTAGGACGCTTGATGGTGCCTGCTTGTGCAGGGTGGGCACTCCTTGGCCACAAGGGAAATTTTCTTCAGTCTTCTGTGGAGCACAATGTCGAAGTCCAGAGTTTCTTCTTTTGTAGAGTTTCAAATCAGGATAATCTAATTTGGAATGGGACCAGCTCCTACCTTTATTCTCCTAAAGGGGGCTGTACTGTGACTAGGTCCCTCCTATGGGTGGGACCAGGAAGGGGGGTGGTTTCTCCACTGAATCTACGTTACTTGGGGTTACCGAAATGTTGAGATAGCATTTGGACCATGGTGATACGGCGACTCTCTTCTTACTTTATCTCAGTGCCGCCTTCCACACGGTGTCTCATACAGTCTTGTTAAAAGCCTTGCAGTCTTTAGGCCTTGGAGGTTCAACCTTACAATGGTTTAGTTTGTTCTAGGCTGATCGAACTTTTCAGGTTTTCTCTACCTCGGCAAGCTCTAAAATCCATTGTTTTCCTTACGGAGTCCTTCAGGGATCTGTATTGAGTCCATTGTTGTTAACATCTCTGTGCGCCCGTTGGCATATACTGCCGAAGAGGATGGGCTGTCTGTTTTTTCCTATGCAGACGACACACAATAATCTTTTCCCTTACTTCATCTAGGGGATCTGATTCACCTGCTCTCCAGGTTGGCCTGAGCAAAATTGTATCTTGGATGCTGAATAACTTGCTCCGACTTAATTGACAAAAAACTGAGGTTATGATTTTAGGAAAAGAACAAGATCTCTGGGGACCGAAACATTGGCCCACTGAAATGGGCTTGTTGCCCCAGCCAGTACGTCAAATTTTTAACCAGGGTATCATTATTGACGACCATCCGTCAATGAAGCAACAGACCATTAAGGTGGCTGCGACATGCTGTACCATTCTGAGATGGTTGAGAAAGATTCTGTGGATGTTACCCCTCTCTGTTCAACTTACTGTGGTTCAAGCCCTGTTTCCGTCTAGGCTTGACTACTGTAACGTCCTATACTTTAGCTCTAAAAAAAACTATAATACGTAGGCTGTAAGTGGTGCAAAATGCAGCTGCGAGGCTGCTGTGTCAGGTTCCCAGGATGGTGTCTGCCACCAATTCTCTTCGCACACTACACTGGCTGAAAGTGGAGAACCGTATTAAATTTAAGGCCTTGCGCTTTATGTTTAAAATTAAGTTTGGAACAGCCCGCAATACTTACACTCGCTATTCCAGTTGTACACTCCTTCTCTCCATTTTGCGCTCTGCTGGACAGTCTAATTTTGCTATCCCTAGAATTAGACTGACCAGGATGGGCGGTAGATCTTTCTCCTTCTTGGACCCCTCCCTGTGGAACTCTCTTCCGATCTTTATACGGGAGGAAACTGCCCTTAGTAGTTTTCGTAGGCAAGTGAAGACCTGGTTGTTCAGTCAGTAATTTACTTCCACTTAGCTCACTCAACCTGCCGGCGCAGCGAAGCTCCTCGGGGTAGCTGTGCGCCTTATGAATCTAAAATAACATAACAGTCTGGGTCCAGTCCACTTCTCCCTGAAACTCCCAGATTCAGCGCAAACATCTTCTACCCTCAACTCAAACCCCTCAGGCTCCACTCAGAATTTTTTAAGGTCATGCACCTCATATTGGGATGACCAGTCCCCTCTGGAGCGCCTTCAAGCCCCACAGATTCAGCAGGTGCCCAGACTAGGGTTCTGCCAGCAGGTTTGTTTTTGGTGCCCGTTGGGCTGTCCTGTTCCCTTCCTGGATCCGGACCTAATCCAGTTGGTAATCTGCAACCTTCGCTGTTCTCTGGTCCCGTTGCACCGTTCCCAGCACCGCCAAACCCCTTCGACAATATCTAACTAAATCATTTCAGACTTGGTTACCTGGTGCCAATCGGAACCAGACCATGCGGGCCAGAGACGTGCCTGCATTCTTTGAGAGCCTCTGTGGGGGAGTATGAGTAGGGTGGATCTGAGGATCTCTATGGTTACCTTGATCTCTTTAAAGAATAGTATGAGGATCTGGCTGATGCCAGTGGTCTGGACACCTCACAAGACACTGGACTGGTCTCTCCTCCTAGAGTGCCTACTGAAGGAGGAGCCTTATTTCCTATGGTGGGGCGAAGGACAGCTGAGCTCCTCAATCTCATACTAACCTCAGAAGCGGTTAAGACCAATGTCTTGATGGAGGTTCTTCAACCAGGGGTGTCCGTCGCAGAACCCCCCTTGCCCTTTAGTGAAGCTCTCTCTGATGTCCTGCTTGGGGCCTAACTGAAGCCATGTGCAGGTACTCCTTTGCACAAGACGATTGCTCATTGCCACTGTCCAGCTCTTGGGGCCCCAGCTTTCATCACCCAGCACCCCATCCCCGAGAGCCTGGTGGTGGAGACCTCAGCCTCCAAGGTGAGTCTAAGTACAAACAACAACATAGTCCTGTCGGTACAACAATTTAAGCTAGGAAAACATATTCACTTACATCAATTTGCGTGTCGCTTGTTGTTTAAGACAGCTTCTGTAGGGAAAAAAATTACAACACCAGAGCCAAACCTTTGTATATATTGGGTACTCTTATAGTATACAAGTCATTCAAAAGATGATAGCGGTTGCTCCATTAGGTGATAAAAAGTGTACAAAGCCTGCCTGGTCTGGCCTTAAATTTCATAGTCAATAACCGTCCAGTAGAAGTAAGGTTCTTCTTAATCTTAGTCCTTTTTGAGGATAATGTTCAGTCCAGGCCAAAGAATAAATTGTCAATGTTTCAACCTAGAAATTATGCGGTCATTAAAAACCTTTCACATGATTCTTCATCAGGACTGAATGGGGCAACCTGTATGTCAATTAAAACGTGTCTGGTGTGTTTACATTTATTCGCGGGGCTCCACGTAGGCTGGTGGGAGGAACACATCCTCAGGGTGGAACACGAGGACTTTTGGCTAAATAATGTGATGGAGTATTGGCGATATATTGATGACGTTTGAATCATCTGGCGAGGGACAGAGGCATCTGCTAGGCTGTTTGTACAGGCAATTAATGTTAACCAAGTGAATCTCCAGTTCACAGCCAACATCAGCAACACCACAGCCAGCTTCTTAGATGTTAAAATAGACATCCTTGACAAGGAGATTGTCACTAGCCTATTTAGGAAGGAAACATCAGGCAACTCAATTTTACATGCGGCAAGCTTTCACCCGCAGCATACCATCAGGAGCATCCCCTACGGGGAGTTCCTGAGAATCCATAGGTCATGCAGCTGCCCTATGTTAAGGGAAAAATGTCAGCAGGAGGCCAAAGCAAGGCTTATCAGCCGTGGTTATCAATCAACCCTGCTAGAGTCAGCCATGAGGAAAGCCAATTCACTGAGCAGACAGGAACTGTTGAACCCCAACAGGGAGAAAACAGCAACAGCTAGACAGACAGAAGACAGCAATGCCCTTAGGCTCATTACATATTACAGTCGCCAAGCAAGACAAGTCACCAAGATTATCAAAAAACAATGGCCCATCATCTTGACAGACCAAGTTCTCAGAGACATTATGCCCAAAATGTCAACCGTCACATTTAGACGAGCATATGCCATGAGAAATGACTTGGTCCGTAGCAGTCCAGAATCCATCAAGACCAAAGACTGGCTATCCCCCCGCAATGGGTTCTTCCGCTGCAGTTCTTGCAGAGCCTGTAAGTTCGGAGTTAATACTAGATCTTATGTAACTCCTTTTGAAGTCAACCCCATAGCCTTGCGTGACCACTATACCTGCCGCACAGAACTAGCCGTCTATATCCTCACCTGTAGCTGTAATTTACAATACGTTGGCAGCACAAAGCTACCAGTCCACCAGCGTATTTTACAGCACTTGCATGCCATTATGCATGCAGATCAGAGTTACCCGGTAGCTCGACATTTCCAATCTATGCATAATAAAAATCTGGCACACCTGACGTATTTTGTCATGGACGCGGTGGTCCCCAATAAAAGAGGGGGTGACTATGAGAAAAAGTTACGGCAATTGGAGTCACGATACATTGTATTACTTAACAGCACGAGTCCGGGAGGCCTCAACATGGGAGAAGACCTCCATAATTTTCTATGATCCTGACCCTAGCAAGATTCATTCACCATGAGGGTTTTGGTCATTTGTTAGAGATATTTTATTCAGTACGACTCCGCAGCAGCATTAGGGCATCTTAAGTGATACATTATTAAAATTGTGAGATGGCCCAAATTCCCCCACAGCCGAGATTGATAGACTTGTTATGTCATTATGCACGAGCACTTTTTCACAATAAGATTTATATCCTCTTGTTTCTCATAGTCATTTTATTCACAATTAGAGCACCCAGCTTTACGACACACATATTATGCAAATAATCTACACACACAGCCGGGATCTTAGACATGCCGAGATATGAGGGCAGTACCGCGATACACATATCAATGTCTGTTTCCAGTACGGCAACCAGTGGGTATCATAAGGGAATTCTTCTTTTGTGGTCTTTGTCCATATTTGATGCATAGGGAACATCGTTTAGTACAATCATTTACCTGCTATACAAAACATGAGGGATATAGGGGCACTGTATTGTACCCCTGCGTTGCAATTTGCACAGCAAGCCGAGCATAGGAATTTTGTACATTTTAAGGACTAGTTCTTCTTAATATAAGGCATTAATTTATGTCGCCTCAACATGTATGGTTTGCATTTGCACTTTAAGCAGGAGGCTCATCTCCAACTCTATAGCCTTTGGGTATGCAGGATGTTTTTATTGTACTTGAGCGCATATATCACTTTTATTCAAATGAAGGTGATTTTCTGAACAATGCATGGATAATTTTGCACATAGGCGTATTTGCACATAGGTACAACTCTTTGCATGGACCATTTGCACATTTTTCCCTTTTCAATGAAATTAATGTCATTGTGCATGGAAATTGTTTACAGTTGATACGGTGATATGGGCTCATATTACCGTTATGGCTGCTGTACTGGGACAGTTTGTATTGTAGTATCAAATGCAGACATATATCTCTTTGGGCACTTGCGGGCATATTTTCAATAGTATCAACACAAGGGTAGTACCTCGATATTCGCATCTTGATATCAAACGTATGCATAGTCTAGGCATTTGTGCAGAATTAAATAATGTTTACAATATTATATTGGAATGTTGAAACGAGGTTTATTTGTTATACCCTTTATATTGGTTTAGAAAATGTATATGTATCGTTACAAAATGGCGCCCGCATTTTTGTCCCTACAGCAGTACTTGCATTTGGGTAGTCCTTGTACTCTGTTTACTGTCACTGAGCCTTGGCGCGAAATGTGTAGGAAGTTGATTTTAAAAATGTGTGAATGTCGTCTGTCTATTATCAGTGAGCAAGGGCACGGACGTGCCCGAAACGCGTCTGATGACAGCTTTTACCCACATGTTGTGCAAATAAATTAGCAGCTTTAAGAACAACTTGCCTCGGAGTGCTAATTTCGTTGTCTGCGTGCCTTTCTGTGCGGCAAGCACATTGAAGACGGGCTGGATTTATATATATATATATATATACATATATATATATATATATATATATATATAAATATATATATATATATATATATATATATATATATATATATACACACTCCCACATGCGAAACTCACCTAGAGTTGCATGACATAACACCCCTAACATGTGTAATCTTTGGGAAGAGGATGTTCGAGGCATGAGGGCTGCTGAATTCATATCTGTGCATAGATCGCCGCCTAGTGTTGGGTCCGGATGATTGCACATTGTTGTCCTGGAAGAGTCTTCGAAGTATCACGAGATAGGTGGCTCCTCCCCTGGACTACAGTGCGCATGGGCATCCTCTCCATCCCCAGATTGTTTTTTTCCGCCATTGGGTTCGGATGTCTAATCTCAACTCCAGTTAAATAACTTGTACTCTTTCTATTCCTAAGGCCAAAAGGCCTTCATAGCGTCGGTATTGTATTGTTCGGTGCCTGGCCCTTTCGGTTCTTCGATCGGTGTCGAAAGAAGATTCTATCGACAACACAGGCCCAGACTACATCGACGATGGAACGGACCCCGTTTAAGCGGTGCCCCGTTTGTAATTCAAAATATTCAAACTTAGATGTGCACCCAGTGTGCAATACCTGTTTGTCCCCCGACCACGGCGAGTCAAAATGTTTCGCCTGCTCAAGGTTCCGCTCAAAGAAGACTATTAAACTTCGACGCGAGGCGAGGCAGTCGGCCCAGCAGTCGGCTCCAGCACCTGCAAACATCTTCGATGCCGGGGACGAGGAACTCTTCCAGGATGAGGAAGAGACGGAAGAAGACGTTCCTGAAGAAATGTCGGAACCGGCGTCGGAGCAGGACTCCAATTTTGAGGTAGACGAGCCAGATGAGGAGTTCGTCCACGACCAAGACGTCGTCGAGGTAGGGGACAACGATCAGGCCCTTGCGGCCGTTGATGACGACTCCGGTGGAGAACCGAGTCCGCCCGCAGTTCCGGTGCCTATCATTAACATTCAGCCCTCTCCGGCTCCGGTCGAGGCATCGCCGAAAGGCCTTAGCCAAGATCCATCCTCTCGGTCTACAGCCCCGCGACATAGCCAGGCTAAGACCCTTTCAAAGGAGCCATCGGTCGATTCAGCGAAATCGAAACCGAAACAGACGGAGCCGAAATCGAAACCGAAACTACTCAAGATGGTAGTCGGTTCGACGTGGACGACCACCTCGAAGGTTGTCGACGATCCTTCGACGCCGAAGATACCCGTCGGCGCCAAGACTGGGACTTCGAAGCAGGGCTCGGCCACCAAGAACGTCCCCTTGAAGGCCTCGGCGTCTGTGCCTGCGTCGACGACCAAACATGGCGAGAAGGGCAAAGGACTTCCGTTGAGAAAAGGTCTCCAGCCACCCGTCTCAGGACTCAAGACTGGGCTGGCGAAGAGGGTCGAAGCCACGGCCAAGGACGCCCCGAAATTGTCGTCGACGACCAAGGATGGAGGCGCACCGCGCCGGGAGCTCGATTCGACGCGGTCAAGCGAGCGGCCTACACAGGCGTCGAAGAAACCCGAAACAGGCGCTTCAGGTTCGAAGCATGCGGAATCGACGCCACTTAAGTTTGTCCTTCCGCCCACGGCCCGTCCAAAGCATCTCGAGGCTTCCAAGATGGCGAAAGTGTCCTCACATGCACAGGTCGTCTATCATGAGCCTTCTTACGACAACCAGGCAAAACTGTTTATTGACTCGGAGTCGGGCAGGCTTACCGTCCACAAGCGGAAGATCGCGCCTGAACAGCCTTTGGAAGGTTACAGGATTCCCCTCAAAAAGAAGATGGACTCCACCACCTCTCCGGTTCTTGTTGAACCTCTTCAGGACTACTCGCACCATACTGTTCATTCTCCAACACAGAGTGAGGAGCACTTGAATGCGGACTATGGCCAAATGGCCTTCTCTTACAATACTGACACTGATCAGGATGTCTCAAATCAATGGTCAGGAGCAGGAGATCAAGGCGGTGGCCCTGATGACCCCCATACCGCTCCAGACTCTCAGTCCTACATTGTGAAACCATCTCCAACTGAGGACACTACAGCATTCAATGCATTAATAGAGCTGGCAGCCCTCAACCATGACGTCGAAATGCATGCTGAGCCAGTGGATGAAGATTTCTTATTTGACACCTTCTCCACATCTGAACGCTCCACCAAGACTCTGCCCATGCTTAAGGGGGTCCTCAAGCATGCCACAGCCATTTTCAAGGAGCCAACCAAAGCCAGGGTTATCAATCCCCGGATCGACAAGAAATACAGGCCTGCCCCAGTGGACCCCACCTATATCAAAGGCCAGCTCCCCTTGGACTCCCTCCTGGTGGCTAATGCATGCAAAAGGGCTAACTCTCAATCAACTGGTGACGCTCCCCCTCCGGACAAAGAGTCCAAAATCTTTGAAGCGTCTGGGAAGCATGTGGCAGCGCAAGCCGCTAACATTTGGAGAATAGCCAATACACAGGCCCTGTTGGCTAGGTACGACAGGGTGCACTACGACACCCTAGAACAATTAATGCAGCACATGCCTGATATGTACAGAGAGGCAGCGGAAATGGTTATACAAGAGGGAAAACTGGTCTCCAATGCGTCAATCAAATGCGCACTGGATGCAGCGGACACTGCAGCGAGGGCATTCAATACTAGCGTGATGCTGCGACGCCATGCATGGCTGCGCATCTCAGGGTTTAAATCGGAGATCCAAACTACTCTTCTCAATCAGCCGGTTAATCCGGACTTCCTGTTTGGACCCGAAGTTGACACAACACTTGAGAAAATGAAAAAAGACACTGAGACAGCGAACTCCATGGGGGCTCTCCAGTCACAGCAGTTTCGGGGCAGTTCCTTTCGTCGCTCCGGTAACAGGGGAGCAACAAGAGGGCAGGCTCTACAGCATTCCCAGTACACCAAGGGCAACACGCAATCTGCCTACACTAAAAACACCAGAGGTGGATACCGTGTGAACTGCGCCAAAGGGAGAGGCCGTGGCAATAACAACGCCAGGTCCCCCACTCCCAACAAACAGTGACTTCTTGTCACTGCCTCCCGACCATCTAACACCAGTCGGGGGGAGACTCCAGCAGTTCCTGCCACTCTGGGAAAACATCACAACAGACAGGTGGGTGAGACAACTTATCCGTTACGGCTATTGTCTAGAACTAACCTCCACCCCCCCCCCCCCCCAACATACCCGCAAGAAACCGTCCTATGTCCGCAGAGCACTCGCTCTTATTGCAGCAAGAAGTACTCTCCATGCTGCAAAAAGGAGTCATAGAACTCGTGCCTGCCGAAGAAAGGGGTGCAGGGGTGTACTCCCTGTACTTCTTGATTCCAAAAAAGGATGGGTCCCTGCGGCCCATTCTAGACCTCAGACCCCTCAACCAATACATCCTTTCGGAGCACTTTCACATGCTAACACATGCTAACCTTACAACAAGTCCTTCCGCTGCTCCGTCAGGGCGACTTCCTAGCCACCCTGGACCTCAAGGATGCGTATTTCCACATTCCCATTCACCCAAGTCACAAAAAATATCTCAGGTTCACAATCAACAGTCAGCATTACCAATTCACGGTTCTGCCGTTCGGGGTCACTACTGCTCCCAGAGTTTTCACCAAGTGCTTGGAGACTGTGGCAGCGCACCTTCGCAGGGAAGGTGTTCACGTGTATCCCTACCTGGACGACTGGCTCGTGCAGGCCAAATCTGCCATGCAGTGCAGCCGCGACATGTCTCGGACCATTCACCTCCTTCACAGTCTGGGGTTCTCTCTCAACTACTCAAAGTCTCACCTGCAGCCAGCCCATGTGCAACAGTACCTGGGGGCAACACTAAACACCCAGTCGGCCACGGCGCAGCCGAACCCAGCCAGGGTCAACAGCATGCAAACGCTCATCCGGAGGTTCCAACCTCAGCGATCCCTCCCAGCGCAGGTTTTCATGCAACTGATCGGCATGATGGCATCCTGCATATTCATTGTCCCGCACGCGAGGCTGCACATGCGACCCCTTCAAGAATGCTTAGCCCGTCAGTGGAACCAGGCTCATGGCCATCTAAAAGACCTAGTGTTGGTGACCGGTCATGCTTACAACTCTCTGCATTGGTGGAACCCACAAAACCTTTGCAGGGGACGACCGTTCCAAGAGCCTGTCCCACAGATAGTGCTAACGACGGACGCATCTCTCCAGGGTTGGGGAGCGCATGTCCTCCACTACACAGTGCAGGGACTATGGACAGCACAACAGCAGAGGATGCATATCAATGTCTTGGAACTGAGGCAATCTTCATGGCACTGAAGGCATTCAAGTTGCACCTGTGCAACAAGGTCGTGTTAGTCCGGACGGACAACATGACCGCCATGTATTACATCCAGAAGCAGGGAGGCACGCACTCCCCGCAGCTGTCTCACCTAGCCCAGAGCATGTGGAAGTGGGCCATTCAGAGGAACATATTCCTCATGGCGGAGCATCTCCCGGGTGTCGACAACCAAATGGCGGACCTGCTCAGCAGGCACAGTCATCAGATGCACGAGTGGGAGATCCACCCGTCGGTTCTCCATCCGTACTTCCAACAGTGGGGTCAGCCAGACATCGACCTCTTCGCCACAAGCAAGAACGCAAAATGCCCAAACTTCGCCGCCAGGTTCCCACACCCGCAGTCTCAGGGCAGTGCGATATGGATGAACTGGTCAGGCAGATTTGTGTACGCTTTTCCGCCAGCCTCCCTCATACTTCTGGTGGCGCGCAAACTGCGACAGCACTCCATGACACTCATCCTGGTTGCTCCAACGTGGGCACGGCAAGCTTGGTACACCACGTTCCTGGAACTTTCAGTGGTGCCTCACCAACGGCTGCGCCTCACTCCCAGCCTCCTCACTCAGAGCCATGGCGACATTCAGCACCCAGATCCCCAACAGTTGAACCTTGCGATTTGGTTCCTGAGGTCATAGAGTTTGGATACCTGAACTTACCTCCTGAGTGCATGAACATCATCAAGGAGGCAAGACGACCGACTACCAGGGCCTGCTATGCAGCCAAATGGAAGCGGTTTGTTATTTACTGCTCCAACAATAACATTAATCCGTTGGACGCATCTACGCAAAACATCATATGTTACTTATTGCATCTGTACCAATGCAACCTGGCATACAGTTCCATCAGGATCCATCTGGCGGCCATAGCCGCTTACCTTCAAAACAGGCAGCACCTTTCCGTTTTCAGGGTACCTGCCATTAAAGCCTTTTTAGAAGGACTTAAGAGAGTAATCCCTCCCAGACACCCCCCTTCACCAGTCTGGAACTTAAATATCGTTCTCACCAGACTCATGGGGCCGCCCTTTGAGCCACTCCATTCCTGTGAAATACAGTTCCTCACCTGGAAGGTGGCCTTCCTAATAGCTATTACATCGCTGCGGAGGGTCAGTGAACTGAAAGCCCTCACAATTCAGGAACCCTACCTGCAAATCCATGCAAATAGAGTGGTGCTTCGCACCAACCCTAAATTCATGCCAAAGGTGGTTTCGCAGTTCCACCTTAACCAGAATATAGAACTGCCAGTTTTCTTTCCTAACCCAGATTCAGTGGCAGACAGAGCACTGCACACCTTGGATGTCAAAAGAGCTCTCCTGTATTACATCGACAGGACAAAAGACTTTCGAAAGACTAAACAGCTGTTTGTTGCATTCTCTCCACAACATATAGGCAACCCTATCTCCAAGTCAGGTATAGCCAGGTGGATTGTTAAATGTATCCAGATCTGTTATCAGAAAGCTAAGCGCACATTAACAGTTCCCCCTAGAGCGCATTCCACACGCAAGTTGGGGGCCTCCATGGCTTTCCTGGGTAATATTCCTCTAGAGGACATATGTAGAGCAGCCACATGGACCACCATACATACATTTACCAAACACTACTGCGTAGATGTACACTCCAAGCAGCAAGCTGCTGTAGGACAGGCTGTTCTCAGAACTCTCTTTCAGACTGCTGCAGCTGGCACGGGCACCCGCCGGTAAGGAGGAAACTGCTATTTATTCTATGCACAGATATGAATTCAGCAGCCCTCATGCCTCGAACGGAATATGCTTCTTACCAGTATGCATCTGTTCTTGGCATGAAGGGCTGCTGACATTCATATCGCCCGCCCTCCTCCCCGGTGCCTGTCGCAGCTGCAGCTCTCAGAATCATTTTCAGGCATGGTCATCACTTTCAGTATTACACTCCATCTCTGCCACAATGGCGAAAAACAATCTGCGGATGGAGAGGATGCCCATGCGCACTGTAGTCCAGGGGAGGAGCCACCTATCTTGTGATACTTCGAAGACTCTTCCAGGACAACAATGTGCAATCATCCGGACCCAACACTAGGCGGCGATCTATGCACAGATATGAATGTCAGCAGCCCTTCATGCCAAGAACAGATGCATACTGGTAAGTCGCATATTCCTTTCTCTTCTGCCAGCCTTGCAATGCTGTCTGTGAACACTGCGTCTCTGGGGCCGATACAGCCACATGGTGTGGCATTCGGCTGCACGAATGCTGCCCATGGTCTCGCAGGAGGCCTGACCCATCTTGACCCAGGCAATTGCCAATTTCAGGTTTGCAGCAAAGTTTACTATACGATGTGGACTGGACACAACAGACTGTCTGGGCAGCGCCATTGCTTCATCAGTGGTGCTCTGTTGCCGCACCTGGCTGAGAATGACTGTCTTCTCAGGGCTTGTCCAGGCTTCCCTTATGGACATGCCCTTCAATGGCACTTGCTTGTTCTGTGACAAGGCCAATTTGGCGCTTGAGCTCTTCAAGGAGAGTAGGATCATCAACTTGTCGTTGGGACTGACCATGGCCGCCGCACTCCTCCTTTCGCTCCTTGCATGGCTACAGTAAGGGCTATCAGCCTCATCCTTTTCAAACCAGCCACCATGGTCAGCAGGCTTCTCAGTTCTTTCGTGGCTGCGGACAAGGATCCCACGAGTCACATGGGAACCAAAGGCTGAGATCTGCCCTTTCTACCAATCCTGTGGCAGCCCCAGCCTCCAAACCTCTTTGAAGTGCCCTTACAGCAACACTGGCAACCTTTTGGAAACAGGATCAGGCACCACATGCAGAGGGAAGCATTAATTCTGGCGCTACGATGGCGGACACGGCCCAGACAGTAATGTGGGCGGAGAACAATTACTCTGGAGATTTTCAATTAAATAGTCGGATATACTAACACATTACGCTCAGGTGTCGGGGATAGCGATATCCCGGGGGTGATCAGCTGCGGAAGGGACCGAAGGCCGGCATAGCCACCTCTTCTTACGCCTATCTGAAAGAGAGACGTTGGTGATACATTTCTTACCATAGAATATCCCCAGGCGTCAGACTGGATCAGGAAAGATTTGCTAGCAGTACCTCTGTGCGGCATTAGGTGGCGTTGTGCGGCTCCGCGCTGGTCACTGGTGTCGTATGCGCAGAGATGACATCACAGAGACTACTTAGGCGCCACCCCTGCGCACTGACATGAATTTTCTTTTTCCGCGCCAGTAAGCGCAGATCCGGTTAGAGCACGTACACTAGTCACTTTTTGAATATGTTTTTGGGACTTTTATCATTTGTTGGTCTTCTCTAGTGCAAGTAGGGATGCCTGGTTTTAAGTCCTGCTGGGCCTGCTGTGAGAAGTTGGCCCGATATGCAACGTTCGCTATTCTAGCGACCGCTATGTATCGTTCCAACGACCCTTATGGTGTTTGGTTGTAAGTCAACCTATAGACCAGCTATCCTAGTAGCGTGGATACGAGCAGTCTAAGGCTAAAGACTCGAGAGGGCGCGTTAAGCCAGCTGTTTACCACACATGTACCCCTTGAACACCCAGTGAAAGGACACCACACAAGTGTTATGAAAATAAACAGTATATTTATTAAGAATCACAACAGCCCTGTACTCTTTATGAGGACAGGGTACTAAGCACAAACCAAATCTCTTAGGAAAATACTTCAAGTGCACAATTAAAACAAGTGTCCGAGGACACGGAAAGTTTAAGGTCTCGGGCGGACCCGATAAGGCAAGTCGGAAGCGAGGGACACGGGACCCTAGAGTAAAGAGGCTATGCAGGCACCGAAATGCCGAGTTACCTAGCCACGAGGGCTGCGGCTGCACAAGTCTTACAGGCGTCGGGGTCTTCGCTGACGAGCCAGGAGCCGGAAGAAAAGGAGTTGCTGGCCGGCGACCAGTGATGAATAGTTCGTAGAGATCCAAGCCTGGATCAGAGATCGTTGACACCTGAAAGCAGAGGGGACCAAGTTCGTACTACTAGCCAGTAGTCAGAGGGTACCAGGAGGGCACCGGTTGGCCGTCACCTCGACCAGGTGAGTGGGCGACGCTAGGCTCTGCAGTCTCACGGACCAGGAGGCGTTGTCGGCGACCACGGCGGAGGTGCGAGCTGTCCCACGAAGGATGATGCTGTCGGCGTCGCTGGGCCCAGGATGGGGCAACAAGCCTTGGCAAATCTCAGGGCCACGTGGTGGGCCTAAGATGGCGTCTTGAGTGGACCAGGAGGGTCCGGGGTGCTTCTCGCAAAGATGGAAGCAAGGGCCAGTCTGGAGCAACCAGACCAGCAGAGTTGTTTGTCGGTCGTCGTCAAGGACGGGCACAAGCCAGCGGCTAGTGACCAGACAACGTGCTGAGCAGCGAGCAGAAGGGCCCCACGCAGATCGTGGAGATGCTGGGAGACTGCACTTCGGTGCTGGAGCGGCTCAGGGTCGGGGCTTCTCGGACCCCAGAGCACTCACCAGAGAGTTACCTCGATGGTCGTGCTGGTTTAAGAGCGTGCAGGTTCTGATGATGGCCGGTCCCTCGAGGTCTCGTCGCACCCACAGATCACAGCTGAGCTGATGACGTGGGTAGAGGTCAGAGGCGCCAGGGAAGCCGGTTCTCGTCGAGCTGGGCCGTCGGATCCTTGAGGAAGGACTTGCAGCAAACCGCAGAGTTCTTAGATGGTGCCCGCTGATGCAGGGTGACTACTCCTTAGTCACAAGGGAGAAA
This sequence comes from Lissotriton vulgaris, assembly GCF_964263255.1. Classification (NCBI taxonomy): domain Eukaryota; kingdom Metazoa; phylum Chordata; class Amphibia; order Caudata; family Salamandridae; genus Lissotriton; species Lissotriton vulgaris. The sequence goes on along the minus strand of NC_141696.1, from coordinate 358,943,351 downwards.
TCTTGAGAAGAGTCTTGAAGTCCTTTCGTAGAAAGTATTCTTGATTCAAAGATGATCTAATTTGGAAGGGTCCCCGCTCCGGCCTTTATTCTAAAGAAAGGGGTGGGTACATGACTAGGTCCTGCCCTAAGGGTGGGACCAGGAAGGGGGGTAGTTACACCCCTCTCCCCTGCCGGACTTTCCCCAGGCCAGGGCTGTCGCCCCTGGAACTGGTTCTAACCGGCAGATGCGTAGTGAGCACCGGGGTGCCACTCCGCAGTCACCTTCTCGCAAAAGCCCTACCTACCCAGAATACACAAACCCTGTCTGGGACGGTGCGAACACCGCCCTCGACAGGAAACCCTTTGTCCAAGCTCTCCTCGCTGGAAGGACTCCCAGCAGCTGGAGGTCAGACTCGTGTCTGTGGTGGCAGCACCCATTTTGTGGAGCTGAGGCTTTAGTTAACTTTAACCGGGGTTCACAGTTACGTACATGTCGTGTCCCTCTAGAAGGGTGGAATGCTAACCTCATCGCCAGAATTGGTGAGAGGGCAGCACCCCGATTCGTATGACACCTTACTCGACATGCCTTGATAACGCGACACCGAAGTTACCGATATGGTACGCGTTATCATGGAACAGCCATTGGGTCTTGATTCCGCAAGCTGCAACCGGGCTCGGCTCGGGCCTGAACCTAGCTCACACGAGCCCACGCACTCTGCCTTCAGGATTGTTAAGGCCTGCCATAGGAGTGACTGATTGGGACTCGGGTGTCCATTGTATGGTTAGATATAGAACTACTATACCTAAAGCGAAGGGTGCTTACACGACTTCGCCCCAGCTGTCGTGCAGCCAGTTGTGTCAAATTTAGGAGGCCAGCCAGGGGTGGCATAATACATGCTGCAGCCCCTGGCGGCCCTGGGTACACCTATGCCCTGGGTTACGGGGTCTGATAAGGTGGCCCAGTACCAATGGGTAAATGCACCTAGGGTACATCTCGTAATTTAGAAAGAGAACAGCCAGGTTGTGGGTCTGATTAGCAGGCCCACAGCCCGAGAAAGTCGTAAACCAGTGAAACAAAAGCGAAAAATCTGGGTGATCATAGGATTGCAGACCCTACTCTCCTACATGACCCCCCCCCCAAACGTCGGAACAATAAGCTAACCTTGACCAGGTGAGTCTTCTTGTTCTAAGTGGAAATATCTGGAGAGCCCGTCGGCATTGCCATGATCAGTACCAGGTCTATGTTCCACTGTAAAGTCCATCCCCTGTAGGGAAATGGACCACCTAAGCAGTTTGGGGTTTTCACCCTTCATCTGATTTAGCCACAAGAGGGGCTTATGGTCGGTCTGAATCTTGAAGTGAGTGCCAAACAAGTATGGCCTCAGCTTCTTCAGGGCCCAAACCACAGCAAAGGCCTCCCTCTCAATAGCTGACCAATTCTTCTCTCTAGGGGTCAGCCTTCTGCTTATAAAAGCAATGGGCTGGTCTTGACCATCAAAATTCAGTTGAGAAAGAACAGCTCCCACACCCAACTCAGAAGCATCTGTTTGGACAATGAATGGTTTGGAGTAGTCCGGACTCTTGAGGATAGGCGCCGTGCACATGGCCTGCTTTAGGTCATCGAATGCTTTTTGACAGCTCGCTGTCCACTGAACCTTTTTTGGCATTTTCTTGCTTGTCAGTTCGTTTAATGGTGTCACGATGGAACCATAGTTCCTGACAAACTTCCGGTAGTATCCAGTCAGGCCCAAGAAAGCTCGAACCTGAGTCTGGGTGGTTGGAGGAGCCCAGTCCCTGATTGACTGTATCTTGCTCTCCAGTGGCTGAACCTGGCCTCCACCTACAAGGTGGCCCAGGTATACAACCTGTGTCTGCCCTATTTGGCACTTGGTGGCCTTGATAGTGAGGCCTGCTGCTTGCAGCGCCTCTAACGTCTTCCGCAGGTGGACCAGGTGATCCTCCCAGGTGGAGCTAAAGACAGCAATATCGTCAAGATACGCCGCACAGAAGTCATCCAGCCCAGTAAGGACTTGATTCACCAACCTTTGGAAGGTGGCAGGTGCATTTTTCATACCAAAGGGCATCACCACGAACTGATAATGCCCACCAGGGGTTGAAAATGCGGTTTTAGGCTTGGCGTCCTCAGCTAACCTGATTTGCCAATACCCAGCTGTCAGGTCAAACGTACTTAAGTAGTTGGCCGAAGCCAGCCTATCAATAAGCTCGTCTGCCCTTGGTATTGGGTGGGCGTCAGTCTTAGTGACTGCATTGAGACCCCTGTAGTCTACGCAGAACCTCATCTCTCTCTTACCACCCTGGGTGTGAGGTTTCGGCACTAGAACTACGGGACTAGCCCAAGGGCTATCCGAGGGTTCAATGACTCCCAGCTCCAACATTTTCTGCACTTCACTCTTGATGCAGTCTCTAACGTGATCAGGCTGCCTGTAGATTTTACTCTTGACGGGCAAGCTGTCACCAGTGTCAACCTCATGGGTGCACCAATCGGTCTGACTGGGTGTTAGAGAAAACATATGTCTGAACGACTGAAGAACCTGTTTACAGTCGCTCTGTTGATGTTCGGAGAGGCTGCCACAAAAGACAACACCATCTACCGATCCATCGTCAGGATTCTGAGTGAGCAGGTCGGGGAGAGGGTCACTCTCTTCTTCCTGTCCCTCATCTAGGGCCATGAGCAAACTCATGTCCTTCCTGTCGACATATTCTTTTAGCCTGTTGACATGAAGCACCCGGTGGGGGCTCCGGGGAGTTCCCAGGTCGACCAGGTAGGTGACCTCTCCCTTTTTCTCCAGGATGGTGTAGGGCCCGGACCATTTGTCCTTGAGTGCTGCTGGGGCCACTGGCTCCAACACCCACACCTTCTGTCCGGGCTGGTAAACAGTCAAGACAGCCTTTTGGTCATGCCAAGCTTTTTGGAGTTCTTGGCTGGCCTTAAGGTTTTCAGATGCCTTTTCCATGTATTCAGCCATCCGCGAGCGGAGGCCAAGCACATAGTCCACTATGTTGGCTGCAGGCTTTTTGAGAGGTCTCTCCCATCCTTCCTTCACCAAACACAGGGGTCCTCTTACAGGATGCCCGTACAGAAGTTCAAAAGGGCTGTAGCCAACCCCCTTCTGTGGGACTTCTCTGTAGGCGAACAAGAGGCAGGGGATCAGGACGTCCCATCTACGCCGAAGCTTTTCCGGTAGTCCATGAATCATCCCTTTTAGGGTCCTGTTGAATCTCTCAACAAGCCCATTGCATTGTGGGTGATAGGGTGTAGTGAACTTGTAGTTGACACCACATTCCTTCCACATAGCAGTTAAGTAGCTCGACATAAAGTTTGCACCTCTGTCGGAGACGACCTCCTTAGGGAAGCCCACTCTGGAGAACACTCCAACTAGGGCTCTTGCCACAACAGGTGCTGTAATGGTCCTAAGGGGAATAGCTTCAGGATACCTGGTGGCATGATCCACTACCACCAGTATAAACTTGTGCCCTGAGGCTGTCGGTGGTTCCATGGGACCGACGATGTCGATCCCCACCCGTTCAAAGGGCACCCCCACCACAGGCATTGGTATAAGGGGGGCCTTTGTCGTGCCACCTGACTTACCACTGGCTTGGCAAGTGACACAGGAGCGGCAAAACTCCTTGGTATCTTCGTTCATGTGGGGCCAGTGAAAGTGTGAGACAAGCCTGTCCCACGTTTTCGTCTGGCCTAAGTGACCTGCTAAGGGAATCTCGTGGGCCAAGGTAAGTAGGAAACCACGCTGAGACAAGGGTACAACCAGCCTCCTGGTCATGCCAGGCTTGGGGTCTCTTGACTCAGTGTACAGGAGTCCATCTTCCCAGTATACCTTGTGGGTACCTGTGGCGTTCCCAGCAGCCTCAGCAGCAGCCTGCTGTCTGAGGGGTTCAAGAGAAGGGCAGTCTAACTGGTCCTTCCCCAGGTCCTCCCTTGAGGGTCCCCCTGAACCCAAGAATTCAACTTGATCAAGTTCGAACTCCCTAGGCTCAGTTTCCCTCAATTCCTGTAGGTCAGCCTCCTCTGAGACTTGATCCACGACCTGGGGCAAGGGGGAAGGCGCAGCCTTAACCCTACCGCTCTTTTTCTTGGGAGGTGTCTGGTCCGTTGTTCCAGGATCCAGCACCTGTTCAGTGGGGCATTTCCTGACCTGTGACCTGGTCACAGCGAACACATGTGCTGGCAAACCTAACATTTCCATGTGAGTCCGGTGCTCCACTTCTGACCATTGTGATGACTCCAAATCATTGCCCAACAAACAATCCACTGGGAGGTCTGGACTAACTACAACCTTCTTTTGGCCAGTTACCCCTCCCCAGGAGAAAGCTACAATTGCCATACTGTGATTGGTAGTGACATTGCTTGCATTGGTCACCAGGAATTCTGTACCTGGCATGATCTGTCCAGGGTCCACAAAGTTAGGCGTCACCATGGTGACGCTGGCACAAGTGTCCCTATAGGCCTGAGCCATCTTTCCATTTATGAAAGGCGTCTGTCGGTATTTGCCCAGGGTATTGGGACTTACGTCAGGGGACACGTCCGCGTCCCCTGTACTGACAAGGACAGCCTGAGTGAGTGTGCCAACTAAGTTGTCACGCCCCTCAGAACCCAGGGTTAACCCTACTAAACCCTTGGGAGGCGCACTACCACTGCTGACTGTACTAGGGGGCACAGGTGCCTTAGGGGCTGCAGTGGCAGGAGTCTGCCCTCCTCCTTTCTTGGTGCACTCACTAAACCAGTGAGATTTACTTTTACAGTACTGGCACCATCTTTTGGATTGGCCTTCTTTCTTCTTTTGGGGAGCCTGACCCCCACCCTCTTTGGGTTGTTGGGGACCTGTCGAAGACTTCTGGTCATTTTGTTCCCCCTTAGAATCTTTACCCTTCTGGTCTGCTTTCTTCTGACCACCTTGATTCTGGCCCTGGTTCTGTTTAACTCTCGTACGAACCCATCTGTCTGCCTTCTTTCCCAATTCTTGGGGAGAGGTCAGATCCGAGTCGACAAGATGCTGATGCAACAACTGGTTCTGACAATTGTTTAAAATTTGTTCTCTCATCATCAAATTATACAATCCTTTGTAATCAGTAACCTTACTGCCCAGCAACCAGCCCTCAAAAGCCTTAGTGGCACAATCGACAAAGTCAGACCAATCTTGAGACTGCGTTTTCTGGGTATCCCTGAACAGCACCCTGTACTGCTCAGTGGTTAGGCCGAACCCTTCAACGAGTGTATTTTTCAAGACTTGGTAATCGTTCGCATCCTCCACCCTTGTGGTGAGGAGCTTGTCTCTTCCTTTACCTTCAAAGGAGAGCCACAAGATAGCTGCCCACTGACTCTGGGGAACACCTTGCTCCGTGCAGGCCCTCTCCAAAGCAGTAATCCATTTGTGGATGTCGTCCCCTTGTTTAAAGGGGGGCACTATCTTACCAAGGTGTTTCGTATCGAAACTCTTTTCCCTATTGCTAGGTACATTGCTGCCACCAGTGGGGACTACCCCACTTAACTGTTGCTCTCTAGCAAAGGCAAGCCTTTCTTTGGCCAGGGCAAGTTCTTCCCTTTCGATCCTCAGATTAGCTGCCCTTTCCTTAGCTTCGTACACTCTCCTCTGAGGGGACGTCATCCCTCTCTGAGAAGAGTTGTGAGAGCCATTGGTTTGAAGGGATCCGCCAGAGTCTCTTGACAGAGATCGGGCTCGTCCATTCCCAATGTTAAGCGGACCTGACAGTAGCGCCGGGGGTCCCCCAGTACCACTATCATGTTTGCTTAAGTTGGACCTGCTTAGTCTAACGACTTCTACCTGTCCCTTATCTGCCTCATCCCCAGAGGGATCCTCATCCTCATCATCCTCCACATCTTCGTTCTCAGTTGCGAGGTGGATGAGGTCAGGATCGTCTCTGGTTCCCTCGAGGGGAGGCATGTCTCCTTCTGGATTAGAAGAGCTAAGAAGTTTCTCAGCCCTTCTGGCATCATAAGTCTCCAAGAGACCAATCAGAAAGGACGTTGTGGGGTTAGACCCCTGCTTGATCTTCCTGGAGTGACACAGCTGTCGTAACTCCTTGAAGTTCAGCACAGTATATCCTGAAGGGATGACCTGTGGAGGGTCAACTGACACAAGGGGAGACCCAGAGTTTCCTCCTTTGTCCGACATACTGCTTCTAGTGTGGTGTAAGTGATGCACCTACCTACACTACGTGTTTACCTACTGTTCCCTTGCTAAGAGTTGTAGCCAAGGTGTGCTAAGCCTTGAGGAGCTACAACAGCTGGTTCAGTAGAACTCAGAGTATTCTAAGCTTTAGTTATATGTACTAATAGTACTTGTGCGATCTTTCAACAAGATATTCTTAGGATACGTGTGGTAAAACAACAGCAAGCTCAAATCCCAACCGCTGCTCACCAATGTGAGAAGTTGGCCCGATATGCAACGTTCGCTATTCTAGCGACCGCTATGTATCGTTCCAACGACCCTTATGGTGTTTGGTTGTAAGTCAACCTATAGACCAGCTATCCTAGTAGCGTGGATACGAGCAGTCTAAGGCTAAAGACTCGAGAGGGCGCGTTAAGCCAGCTGTTTACCACACATGTACCCCTTGAACACCCAGTGAAAGGACACCACACAAGTGTTATGAAAATAAACAGTATATTTATTAGGAATCACAACAGCCCTGTACTCTTTATGAGGACAGGGTACTAAGCACAAACCAAATCTCTTAGGAAAATACTTCAAGTGCACAATTAAAACAAGTGTCCGAGGACACGGAAAGTTTAAGGTCTCGGGCGGACCCGATAAGGCAAGTCGGAAGCGAGGGACACGGGACCCTAGAGTAAAGAGGCTATGCAGGCACCGAAATGCCGAGTTACCTAGCCACGAGGGCTGCGGCTGCACAAGTCTTACAGGCGTCGGGGTCTTCGCTGACGAGCCAGGAGCCGGAAGAAAAGGAGTTGCTGGCCGGCGACCAGTGATGAATAGTTCGTAGAGATCCAAGCCTGGATCAGAGATCGTTGACACCTGAAAGCAGAGGGGACCAAGTTCGTACTACTAGCCAGTAGTCAGAGGGTACCAGGAGGGCACCGGTTGGCCGTCACCTCGACCAGGTGAGTGGGCGACGCTAGGCTCTGCAGTCTCACGGACCAGGAGGCGTTGTCGGCGACCACGGCGGAGGTGCGAGCTGTCCCACGAAGGATGATGCTGTCGGCGTCGCTGGGCCCAGGATGGGGCAACAAGCCTTGGCAAATCTCAGGGCCACGTGGTGGGCCTAAGATGGCGTCTTGAGTGGACCAGGAGGGTCCGGGGTGCTTCTCGCAAAGATGGAAGCAAGGCCCAGTCTGGAGCAACCAGACCAGCAGAGTTGTTTGTCGGTCGTCGTCAAGGACGGGCACAAGCCAGCGGCTAGTGACCAGACAACGTGCTGAGCAGCGAGCAGAAGGGCCCCACGCAGATCGTGGAGATGCTGGGAGACTGCACTTCGGTGCTGGAGCGGCTCAGGGTCGGGGCTTCTCGGACCCCAGAGCACTCACCAGAGAGTTACCTCGATGGTCGTGCTGGTTTAAGAGCGTGCAGGTTCTGATGATGGCCGGTCCCTCGAGGTCTCGTCGCACCCACAGATCACAGCTGAGCTGATGACGTGGGTAGAGGTCAGAGGCGCCAGGGAAGCCGGTTCTCGTCGAGCTGGGCCGTCGGATCCTTGAGGAAGGACTTGCAGCAAACCGCAGAGTTCTTAGATGGTGCCCGCTGATGCAGGGTGACTACTCCTTAGTCACAAGGGAGAAATCTTGAGAAGAGTCTTGAAGTCCTTTCGTAGAAAGTATTCTTGATTCAAAGATGATCTAATTTGGAAGGGTCCCCGCTCCGGCCTTTATTCTAAAGAAAGGGGTGGGTACATGACTAGGTCCTGCCCTAAGGGTGGGACCAGGAAGGGGGGTAGTTACACCCCTCTCCCCTGCCGGACTTTCCCCAGGCCAGGGCTGTCGCCCCTGGAACTGGTTCTAACCGGCAGATGCGTAGTGAGCACCGGGGTGCCACTCCGCAGTCACCTTCTCGCAAAAGCCCTACCTACCCAGAATACACAAACCCTGTCTGGGACGGTGCGAACACCGCCCTCGACAGGAAACCCTTTGTCCAAGCTCTCCTCGCTGGAAGGACTCCCAGCAGCAGGAGGTCAGACTCGTGTCTGTGGTGGCAGCACCCATTTTGTGGAGCTGAGGCTTTAGTTAACTTTAACCGGGGTTCACAGTTACGTACATGTCGTGTCCCTCTAGAAGGGTGGAATGCTAACCTCATCGCCAGAATTGGTGAGAGGGCAGCACCCCGATTCGTATGACACCTTACTCGACATGCCTTGATAACGCGACACCGAAGTTACCGATATGGTACGCGTTATCATGGAACAGCCATTGGGTCTTGATTCCGCAAGCTGCAACCGGGCTCGGCTCGGGCCAGAACCTAGCTCACACGAGCCCACGCACTCTGCCTTCAGGATTGTTAAGGCCTGCCATAGGAGTGACTGATAGGGACTCGGGTGTCCATTGTATGGTTAGATATAGAACTACTATACCTAAAGCGAAGGGTGCTTACACGACTTCGCCCCAGCTGTCGTGCAGCCAGTTGTGTCAAATTTAGGAGGCCAGCCAGGGGTGGCATAATACATGCTGCAGCCCCTGGCGGCCCTGGGTACACCTATGCCCTGGGTTACGGGGTCTGATAAGGTGGCCCAGTACCAATGGGTAAATGCACCTAGGGTACATCTCGTAATTTAGAAAGAGAACAGCCAGGCTGTGGGTCTGATTAGCAGGCCCACAGCCCGAGAAAGTCGTAAACCAGTGAAACAAAAGCGAAAAATCTGGGTGATCATAGGATTGCAGACCCTACTCTCCTACACCTGCCGTCACAATATGTCGGTGGCGGATCCCCACGACGCCGGTCTTTACTGCCTGCTGCCATGGACTGCCTGTTTAGGCCTCAGGCTCCCGATGGTTCGCCTTCGGACCCCGCGGTCCCTTCTCCCTTGTCCACCCTAAGCGTGGAAGGGTATACTCAGATGTGAGTGCCTTGCTCATTGCGCCATCAGGATTCAAGCAAGCCGGGCCGACGACGGCTGAAATGCCAGAAACCGGTCCCCGGAAGCTTGTTTCCTTCCCACTGTAAGAATTGGCTTGGTAGTTTGGTTTGCCCTGTTCCCATCATGCACTGGGACAGGAACAGACTAATTTGCATATAGCCAGGTTCTGAACTGGGATTGTGAAGTGAGCTAAAAAACGGTGTTGGATCTAGCCCTAATCTCTTGACTGGGTGAGAGTATTCTGCTTAATTCAGAAACTCTGTCCATCACCACCCCTTGTTGTTAAATATTTTGTCCACCCTAAGCGTGGAAGGGTATACTCAGATGTGAGTCCCTTGCTCATTGCACCATCAGGATTCAAGCAAGCCGGGCCGACGACGGCTGAAATGCCAGAAACCGGTCCCCGGAAGCTTGTTTCCTTCCCAGTGTAAGAATTGGCTTGGTAGTTTGGTTTGCCCTGTTCCCATCATGTACTGGGACAGGAACAGACTAATTTGCATATAGCCAGGTTCTGAACTGGGATGGTGCAGTGAGCTAAAAAACGGTGTTGGATCTAGCCCTGATCTCTTGACTGGGTGAGAGTATTCTGCTTAATTCAGAAACTCTGTCCATCACCACCCCTTGTTGTTAAATATTTTGTCCGCCCTAAGCGTGGAAGGGTATACTCAGATGTGAGTCCCTTGCTCATTGCACCATCAGGATTCAAGCAAGCCGGGCCGACGACGGCTGAAATGCCAGAAACCGGTCCCCGGAAGCTTGTTTCCTTCCCAGTGTAAGAATTGGCTTGGTAGTTTGGTTTGCCCTGTTCCCATCATGCACTGGGACAGAAACAGACTAATTTGCATATAGCCAGGTTCTGAACTGGGATGGTGCAGTGAGCTAAAAAACGGTGTTGGATCTAGCCCTGATCTCTTGACTGGGTGAGAGTATTCTGCTTAATTCAGAAACTCTGTCCATCACCACCCCTTGTTGTTAAATACCCCTGCGCACTGACATCAGTTTTCTTTTTCCACGCCAGTAAGCGCAGATCCGGTTAGAGCACGTACACTAGTCCCTTTTTGAATATGTTTTTGGGACTTTTATCATTTGTTGGTCTTCTCTAGTGCAAGTAGGGATGCCTGGTTTTAAGTCCTGCTGGGCCTGCCGTCACAATATGTCGGTGGCAGATCCCCACGACGCCGGTCTTTACTGCCTGCTGCCATGGACTGCCTGTTTAGGCCTCAGGCTCCCGATGGTTCGCCTTCGGACCCCGCAGTCCCTTCTCAGGATCCTGCTGGTTCGTCGATTCCGTCGGCGGATCCATCTCCGGCGCCGCCCGCAGCTCCGGCCCCAGTGCAGCAGTATCCTGCGCCGCTGGCTTCGGCCACGACACCACAAGGTCCCATGCTGCCGACCTCGGCTCCACCTGTACCATTGCAGTGGATGCTGTCGGTTCCGCCTCTGCCCCGGTTTCCGGACGGGTTTGTCCCCTCCTGGGATCCGAATTGGGACACGGCCCTGGTTCGTCCGCTCCCGGCTCCGCTTGTTCCTTCCCCGATCCCTGCCCAGCCGCCGTGGCCTGTGCCTCATACGGCGGAGGTAGAGGACAACTGGGAGGAGCCCGAGGACCCTCTTGATCGTCAGTGTGACTGAGCAGGACTGGGCGGACGACTTGGAGGAGGCCGGTAGACTTGACGTCTCCTCTGATCCGGGGTTTGCCTCTCCCCGCCCACTATCGAGGAACGTGTCTCTTACACAGTGGTGCTCCATCGGGCAGCTGAGGTCCTTAACCTTGATCTCCCCACAGTGGCCCTGAAGACTACTCTCCTCACTGAGGTGCTCCTGTCGGCGTCCACTTCATCAAAGCCACTATTGCCCTTAATGACGCCCTCACTGACGTTTTGTTGGGCACTTGGTCGTGGCCAGCCACAGGGGTCCCTGTGGATAAGAACGTCACCAGGCATCATCGCCCGGCGCCGGGTGACCCTGCCTTTTTGACCGCTTACCCTACGCCCGAGAGTCTGGTCATTCAAGCTTCGACGTCCCAGAGGGCTTTTCCCTTGGCTCCGCCGGATAAGTACTCTAAGAAGCTGGAGCAGTTCGGCAAGCGGTTGTTCTTTTCAGCCAGTCTAGGGCTGGGGTCTGTGAACACTGCATGTCTCTTGGGCCGCTACTCCCAGTGTGGGATACTGTTGCTCAGGTTTTGCCTCACTGCCCGGAGGAGGTCCAGGCTGTGCTGTCTCAGGCTGTGGTGGAGGGCTATGTTGGCCATTCGTTGTGGCTTGGACACCGCGGACTCCCTCGGTAGGGCAATTTCCATGACTGTGGCGCTTTGTCGCCTCGCCTGGTTGAGATCCGCTGGGTTCTCCCTGGATATCCAGAGCTTGCTCATGGACATGCCCTTTGTTGGCTTTCGCCTGTTTGGTGATAAAGCAGACAGTGCGCTTCTGCGTTTTAAGGACTTTCGTGCTACGGCCAAGTCCTTGGGCCTTTCTACCACGCACCCAGCCTCGTCTACTTTTCATTCCTTTCATGGCCATCGAAGAGGCGACCCGGCCCGCTCGTTCAGTCAAAATTTGCCTGCGCAGAACCAGAATCGGCATGCCTGTGGACGTGGAGGCCACCGAGGTGGCTCAAAATGTTGACTCTGGCTCAGGTCTTGACTGCCCTCAACCCTGGAGACTGGATGGTAGCGTTGGACTTAAAGGACTCATATTTTCACATCCCCGTCCTGCCGGCCCACCGGCGTTATCTGCGGTTTACGGTAGGCCAGGAGCATTTTCAGTTTGCCGTGCTCCCCTTTGGCCTTACCAGTGCCCCTCTGGTGTTCACGGAAGTGATGGCAGTGGTCACAGCTCACCTGCACAGGTCATGGGTGTCAGTCTTCCCCTACCTCGATGACTGGTTGTTGAAGGTCAGGCTCGCCACAGGCAGTTGTCAACTACCTTCAGACTACAGCCGATCTGCTGCATTTGCTGGGGTTCTCCATCAACGTGCCAAAGTCGCTCCTGAGTCCCTCTCAGAAGCTCCCTTTTATCAGAGCGGTTCTGGAAACGACACAGTTTCGGGTTTTGCATACGCAGGCTCTGCAGTGAGACCTGAAGTGCCAGTGGGCACAGCATCAGGGCAACCTGTCCGATCACGTCCAGATCTCGGAGGGCACTGCCCGAAGCTTGCAGTGGTGGCTCACGAATCGCGATTGGGTCAATGGCAGATCCCTCTCTCTTCCCCAACCGGAGCACACAGTGGTGATGGATGCGCCCCTCCTGGGATGGGGATGCCACTTGGGAGAGGCGGAGATCAGAGGCCTCTGGTCTCGGCTCCACATCAATCTTTTGGAGCTTCATCGATCCGACTTGCACTGAAGGCATTCCTTCCCTCTGTCCGGGGAAGTGTAGTGCAGGTGTTCACGGACAACACCACCGCCATGTGGTATTGCAACAAACAGGGCAGGATGGAGTCCTGGACCCTATGTCAGGAGGCTTTGCACCCTTGGACATGGCTGGAACACCAGGGCGTCACACTGGTGGTTCAACACCCTGCAGGTACTCTGAACGCCAGGGCGAACAAACTCAGCTGCCGGTGCTTGATGGATCACCATAGCGTCTGAACTCGGCCGTGGCCCAAGGTCTCTTTCAGCAGTGGGAAGAGCCTTGGTTAGATCTATTCGCCACCGAAGAGAACGCGCAATGTCATTAGTTCTGCGCTTTGGATTTTTCAAGGCTGTTCTCGCTCAGCGCCGCTTTTTGTACGCCTTTCCCCCTATACCTCTTCAGCCCAGAGTGCTGAAGAAGATTCGGCACGACAAGGCCCAAGTCATTCTTGTGGCTCCGGTTGGGGCACAAAGATACTGGTATCCCGAGGTACTCAACATGGCGATCAATCCCCCGATCCGACTGCCTCTTCGGGAGGATCTTCTGTCACAGCAGCAGGGGACGGTCCTCCACCCGGACCTCCACCCGGACCTGTCCAGCCTCTACCTCCATGCGTGGGGATTGAGCGGTGACAGTTGACCGCTTTCGATCTTCCTCTCTAAGTCTGTGATGTCATTCTGGCAGCCAGGCATCCCTCCACGAAATCAGTATGTCTGCAGGTGGAACAAGTTTGCAGCATGGTGCACAGCTAAGTCTGTGGATCCCCTTTCTGCCCCTCTTTCCGAAGTTCTTCTGTTCCTTCTTTCCTTGCCCACTAGGGCTCTGCTTTGGGCACTATCAAGGGTTATCTTTCTGCCATCTCCGCCGTTATACGGCTTCCTGATCAGCCTTCTCTTTTTAAGTCCCCTGTTAACCGTTTTCTGAAGTGCATTACGCACACTTTTCCTCCTGTGCCGTTCATCATGCCTCAATGGGACTTAAACCTTGTCTTGACATTTATGATGTGCGTTCCTTTCGAGCCCCTTCATAACTGTCCTTTGCGTCTTCTTACTCTCAACACAGCTTTCCTGGTGGCTATCACCTCTGCCAGGAGAGTGAGTGAGCTCCAGGCTCTTTCTTCCAAACCTCCTTTACTCTCTCTTCATCCGGACAAGGTGATTTTCCTGCCAAAGGTTGTCACGCCCTTCCACTTCGCTTTGCCCACCTTCTTTCCGCCTCCGCATCCTTCAAAAGAGGAAGAGACGCTCCACTGTCTGGACCCAAAACGTGCGCTCTTGTTCTATCTGAAGCGCACACAACAGTTCCGGGTGGATGATCATCTCTTTGTTGGCTACGTGGGCGTCAAAAAAAGGTTGGGCCATGCACAAATGGACCATCTCTCGGTGGGTCGTTCTCTGCATCAAAGCCTGTTACTCGTTGGCTAAGAAGGAGCCTCCAGGGTTGCATGCCCATTTCACTGGGGCAACAGCAGCCACTACTGCCTTGGAACGCAGTGTTCCCTTGCAGGACATTTGTCAGGCAGCTTTGTGCGCCTCGCTTCACACTTTTACCAAGCATTACTGCCTTGACAGTCCAGTTCGGAGGTACGACTTCATTGGCCGTTCTGTGCTCCGTGACTTTCTGGTGTAATCTTGTTCACAGACCCACCTCCGGGGTTGGTATTGCTGGGGTATCTATTCTAAGGTAAGGAATCTATCACTAACGTGTCTCTTTCAGATGCACAAGTTACTACTTATGTAACGATATCTCTGTAAGAGCCATTAGTTAGTGATAGATTCCTTACCACCCCACCCATCCTCCCCGGTCTGCGACCTGATTTAAGGACATTCCTTTTAGGGCCCTAGTTTCTTGGCACCTGTGGTCAGGTTTGGCATGGCTCTTCGTTCCTATTGCGGAAAGTTGCATGCAGAACTGACGTCAGCATGCAGGGGTGGCGCCTAAGTAGTCTACGTGGCGTCATCTAGGCGCATATGACGCCAGCGACGGACACGGAGCCGCACAATGCCACCTACTACTGCGCAGAGGTACTGCTAGCAAAGCTTTCTAGAACCAGTCTGACACCTGGGGATATTCTAAGGTAAGGAATGTATCACTAACTAATGTCTCTTATAGATATATCGTTACACAAGTAGTAACTTGTGCGTTTGTACCACTGAGGCGCCACACCACGGAGCAGTAAAATGGCCTACAGCTATATTCCACGCAACACATACACCGCACCACCGCGTTATTTATACTGGTTGTCGAAAGTGCCTCAGTGCAGCATATCCGACCAAAGATACTGGATTGCGGGCCTGTGGGCCAGTTGCGGCCTGAAACCAAGACCACGGTGGAAATTAGGTGCCGCACAGTAGTGGCAGCCAGGACCTGGGAAGCGGTGCGCGTCACCGAAATTAACCCTGCGGATAAGCAGTAGAAGGGTAGGACCTGTATTCACAGCATGACCCTGTTTGAAAATACCTGTTGACCCAGGAGGAGCCTGACTGCCTGAGCAACTGCAGGGTGGCAAAGTGACCTTTACTTGTACATCTCGGAAGCACGACGGCGGAGCGGAGAAGTGCATTCACAAGGGGGGCCAAGCCAAGAGCATTGTGGTTGCCTGTGAGTGGACGGGCTGTGGGTGCTGCGAATGATAAAGGCCCGGAATGGAATGAAGTCTACAACTCTGGGACTGTAACCAGCGGAGAAAACAGATCACCAGAGCAGCCATTATCTGAAAGAAACCGGTTAGTATTAGATTCCTTACCTTAGAATATCCCCAGGCGTCAGACTTGATCCGGAAACTTTTGCGTAGCAGTACCTTTGCGCGTCAGTAGGCCTAGTCTGCGGCTCCGCGTCCAGTGTCGTTGGCGCCGGGATTATGTTGCTGGATTACTTAGACGCCAACCTCGCACGCTGACGTCAGTTCTTCTTATTTCCGCGCCAGCAAGCGCCGATCCGGAAAAAGTTGTACCCTAGTCACTTTTTGACTAACTTTTTCGATCCTTTTTGATCGTCTTTCAAAGTCTCTCGACTCCGGTGCCGGTAGGGATGCCCGGGTTCAAACCATACGCCGACTGATGTCGGTAACCGACCCTCATCGCCGGTGCCTTCACTGTCTGGGCCCCGACCACGACAACAAGTCCTGCTCCGACTGCCGGGCCCTGACGTCTAAAGCTAGACGGGAGCGGTCCCGCAAGCGACTCGAGCTCCGGCAGTCAGCCCCGCGCCGCTCGAGGTCCCGGTCCGGAAGGAGGTTGAGGGACCGGTCGCGGGGCCGGAGTCACTATAGTTCCGGGAGTCGTCATCAGTCTTCGGGCTCGAAGTCCTCAGGTAAGAGGCACAAGAAGTCGAAGAGGCGACATCGCTCATCTGACTCCCCCCGACGCACGCCTGACGCGGCCGGGGGTTCGGGCGGAACCGCCCCGCAGCTCTGCCAGAGCCGCAGGCGTCGCGGCCTGCTCCATACCCGCCGGTCCCTGGGCAGAACGCGACTCCAGAGGAGATCGAGGCCTTCCTCATGGCCATGAGGTCGCTCACTACTCCGTCGGGTTCCGCGGCGCCCCCCACGAGGGCCGGGTGCATCGGCCCCGGCGCCTTCGGGTGCTTCGGCGACATCGGTCCCGGCGCTGCAGGGCCCCGCCAGATCCGTGTCGTCGCCGGTCGACCTCACGACCTTGCCGGTGCCTGCCCCCAGGGTGTTGCCCCTGGCGCCGTACCAGGACGACGCCGACCCCGGTCCTACCCTCGATTCGGGTCCGACGTCAGAGCGATTAGACGCCGCTTGGAGATTTATATTTCTACGACCCAGCCCCATCCTTTGAACCGGAGTACCAGGTAATGGGTGGCAAGGAGTATTGGGTGGGGTCCTCGGACCCTCCTTCTCAGGACTGGACAGGTGAGCTTAGGGAGGCCAGTGGTCTGGACACTTCGCCCGACACTGATGTTGTCTCCCCTCCTACTGTGGCTACGGAGGAGGGGGTTGCCTATAGTGTGGTGCTGACGCGGGCTGCCAAGGCCTTGGGCCACCCGTGGCAGCTGTGAGAACTAACCTCCTCACTGAGGTCCTTAAACCTCAGGCAAGCTCGGCCGAGCCTCTGCTGCCTTTTAATAAGACCTTGTCAGACGGTCTTCTGGGCACTTGGTCCAAGCCAGCTACAGGTCCGCCTGTAGATAGGAACGTGGCCAGGCGTCACCGCCCGGCTCTGGGCGACCCTTGCTTCCTGTCCACCCACCCCACCCCCGAGAGCCTGGTGATCCAGGCATCTAACTCCCAGACCGCATTCCCGATGGCTCCCACTGATTGGGAATCCAAGAGGTATGAACAATATGGGAAAAAGGTATTCTTCTCCCTGAGTTTGGGGTTGCGGTCAGTCGACACCGCGTGCCTCTTGGGCCGTTACACCCACTCCCTGTGGGACTCTGTCGCGGGCATGCTGCCCCAGTGTCCAGAGAGGGCCCGGACTAAATTTGCACAAGCCCTTTGCGGAGGGTCGAGATGCGGCACGGTATTCCATCCGGTGTGGGCTGGATACCACAGACTCAGTGGGCAGAGAAATGGCAACGACGGTGACGATTCGTCACCACGCCTGGTTGAGGTCCGCCAACTTTTCGGCTGATGTCCAAAACACCCTTATGGACATGCCGTTTGATGGCAGTCGCCTCTTTGGCGACAAGGCAGACCATGCGCTTGAGCGCTTTAAGGACTCCAGGGCTACGGCCAAGTCCTTGGGCCTTTTCGGCCCCGCGCCAGCAAATTGCTGCCTTTCGCTCCTTTCGTGGCCATGGAAGGGGTGCCCCCACACGTCCTGCCAGCCACGGGCTGCAGATTACCATCCAGCGCGGTGGCGGACGTGGAAACCACAGTGGCGGCGGTCGGGGACAACCGTGAGGCCAGTCCACACCTACCCCAGCAGCATCCGCCTCAGAACCCTCCTCGTCCGAGCTTTCAGGCCCATGTGACGCCAGTGGGGGGCAGGGTTCGCCATCACCACCTCCACTGGGGCACTGTCACATTGGACAGGTGGGTGCTGCAAATCGTCCGAAGGGGCTACTCCCTCCCCTTCGAGGCGTCCCTTCCAGCCATGCCACTGCAGTATCACCGCGTGTCGGGGGATCACTTGAAACTTCTACAAGAGGAAGTTACGGCCCTCTTGGCCAAGGGGGCCATCGAGCGCTTTCCTGGGACAGAAATAGGGTGTTGGTGTTACTCACACTATTTTCTGGTACCCAAGAAGGGCAAAGGGGGCCTACGCCCTACCTTGGACCTGCGGAACGTCAACGGCTTCCTCCGGAAGGAGAAGTTCAAGATGCTGACACTGGCTCAGGTCTTAGCTGCCCTGGACCCGGGAGACTGGATGGTAGCATTGGACTTGCAGGACGCTTACTTTCATATCACCGTCCTGCCAGCCCACCGGCGTTACCTGCAGTTCACAGTAGGCCACGAGCACTTTGTTTACCGTGCTCCCCTTCGGCCATACCAACGCCCCACGGGTGTTCACAAAAGTGATGGCGGTGGTCGCAGCTCATCTGCGCAGGTTAGGGGTTTCAGTCTTCCCCTACCTCGACGACTGGTTGTTGAAGGCGGGCTCGCCCCAGACAGTCGTCAGCCACCTCCAGGCTACGGCCGACCTCCTGCACCTGCTGGGGTTCTCCATCAATGTGCCGAAGTCACACCTGTGTTGCTATCAGAAGCTCCTCTTCATCGGAGCGGTTCTAGACTCAGCGCAGTTTCGGGTTTATCCTCCCAAACAGCGGGTTCAGGATATTCAGGCTCTGATTCCGATCTTTTAGCCGTTATCCTGAGTCTCGGTCAGGTTGACGCTGCGGCTTCTGGGGCTGATGGCCTCCTGCATCCTTCTGGTGCATCACGCCAGGTGGCGGATGCGGGCTCTGCAGTGGGACCTGAAGTTTCAGTATGCCCAGCATCAATGCAACTTGTCCGACCACGTCTTGATCTCGGAGGGCACTGCAAGACAGTTGCAGTGGTGGCTCACGGACCGCGATTGGGTCAGCGGCAGATCCCTCTCCCTACCCCAACCGCAGCACGAAGTTGTGACGGACGCGTCCCTCCAAGGCTGGGGGGGGGCCACATGGGAGAGGCGGAGATCAGAGGCCTCTGGTCTCCGGCATAGTCCCGGCTCCACATCAACCTTCTGGAGCTGCGGGCGATCCGGCTTGCACTGAAGGCATTCCTCCCCTCTCTCCGGTGGATTGTAGTGCAGGTGTTCACGGACAACACCACCGCCATGTGGTACTGCAACAAACAGGGCGGGGTGGGGTCGTGGACCCTATGTCAGGAGGCGCTGCGCCTCTGGCAATGGCTGGAACACCAGGGCGTGTCCCTGGTGGTTCAACACCTGGCTGGTTCCCTGAACGCCAAGGCGGACGAGCTCAACCGTCGGTGCATGATGGATCACGAATGGCGTCTTAATTCGGACGTGGCGCAAGGTCTCTTTCAGCAGTGGGGAGAGCCTTGGTTAGATCTATTCGCCACCGAAGAGAATGCGCAATGTCATCAGTTCTGCGCATTGGAATTTCCAAGGCGGCACTCGCTCTGAGATGCTTTTCGTCGCAAATGGAGCTGCGGTCTGTTGTACGCCTTTCCGCCTAGACCACTTCTGCCCAGAGTGCTGAAGAAGATCAGGCGCAACCGGGCCCAAGTCATCCTTGGTGCTCCGGACTGGGCATGAAGATATTGGTAACCCGAGCTCCTCAGCATGTCAGTTTATCCCCCGATTCGTCTGCCTCTTCAGGAGGACCTTCTGTCGCAGCAGCAGGGGACGGTCCTCCACCCGAACCTGTCCAGCCTCCACCTCCATTCGTGGAGATTGAGAGGCGACAGTTGAGGCCATTTGACTTGCCTGCTGAAGTCTGTGAGGTCTTTCTGGCAGCCAGGCATCCCTCCACAAAATCTGTATACGCCTGCAGGTGGATCAAATTTGTGGCATGGTGCACAGCAAAGGCTGTGGATCCCCTTTCTGTCCCTCTTTCAGAGGTTTTCCTCTTTCTTCTTTGCCTGGCCCAGCAGGGCTGTGTTCTGGGCACTATCAAAGGATATCTTTCGGCCATTTCAGCCTTCTTGAGGCTTCCTGATTAGCCTTCTCTTTTCAAGTCCCCTGTTGTAAATTGATTCTTGAAGGGCATCACTTGCATGTTTCCTCCTGTTCCTTTCGTGATGCCTCAGTGGGACTTGAACCTTGTTCTGACTTATTTGATGTGCGCTCCCTTCGAGCCACTTCACAATTGCCCTCTTCGTCTTCTAACTCTTAAGACTGCATTCCTGGTCTGCCAGGAGAGTGAGTGAGCTCCAGGCTCGATCTTCTCAACCTCCTTTCCTCTCTGTCCATCCGGACAAAGTTGTCTATAGGACGCTTCCCTCTTTCCTGCCCAAAGTAGTCCCAGCCTTCCACATTGGGCAGTCCATCACCTTACCCACCTTCTTTCCGCCTCCGCATCCTTCGAAAGAGCAAGTGAGGCTCCACCGTCTGGACCCAAAACGTGCGCTTTCATTCTATCTGGACCGCACACGCCAGTTCCGGGTGGACGACCAGCTCTTTGTTGGTTACGTGGGCGCTAAGAAGGGACTTGCGGTGCACAAACGAACTATTTCTCGATGGGTCGTTTTGTGCATAAAGGCTTGTTATTCACTGGCTAAAAAGGAGCCTCCTGTGGGGCTGCATGCCCATTCCACGGTGGCTACTACTGCCATGGGTCGGGGTGTCCCCTTGCAGGACATCTGTCAGGCAGCTACGTGGGCCTCGCTGCACATGTTCGCTATACACTACTGCCTGGACAGCCAAGTCTGGAGAGATGGCTTTTTCGGCCGTTCTGTTCTCCAGGACTTTCTGGTGTGATCATTGGCTCTCAGACCCACCACCGGGGTTGGTATTGCTGGGGTATCTATTCTAAAGTAAGGAATCTAACACTAAATTGTTTCTTTCAGATGCACAAGTTACTTACCTTCGGTAATGATATTGTTGTAAACGTATCTAGTGCTGTAGTGTAATTTTTCCGATTCATGCCCTTATATAGGTATAACTTATCATATCCTTATATAGGCATAAGAATCATAACCATATTTAGACACCGCCAATGCCGGCCAAATACGGCATGGCTACTTCCACTAAGCTCCTAGAGTACAACGAGTTCTTGAAGACATCCAGCCTTCAGCAGTACGGGACTTCCCCCTGCTTCAGTATTGATTTGTCCCAGAACTCCTGGAGTGTGTAAAGAACTTTGAGTTCTTAGTAACGTTATTATGTCCACCCTTACGTCAAACTCTGCACCTTCCAGGTATAAATATACCCACATCTGCCCTAGCAAACACACAGTGGTTTTGGAGCAGATCGACTAACTACTTGCCTGACGCCCTGCTGTAGCGAGTGCCGAAGGAAGCCGACCCTCCAGCTGACGCACTGAGAGAGACGCTGTCTTTTCTCCTGCCGAGAAATCCAGCTCCAGTGTTTCCCTGCTACCCTTGCTGGTTACTTGGAGATCGAGTCCTGAGAGAGAGATACAAGACCTCCTTCATTCTATTACCAAGGTATGGAGCTGATTAGACCCTTAGAGAATTCTTGGATAGATTCTTGGCAGAAACTATTTAACTCAAGCTACACCTCACTTACTTCTTCCCTTGTACTAGACTTAGGTTAGGTACACCAGGGTAGGCGTGTTTTAGATGCACCAGTTGAGTACTTTTAGTCATTATTTATCATTGTATGTATTTTATCTATTTTATGTATTTTATGGCTTAGAAACCATATCATGCTTTTGCAGTATTATTTCATAATACTCTTTTTACTGTACGTACTTTACTTCATAGCAAGTATTACGATTGTAGCAATTAACTTCTCTTGCATGAGAAAGAAGACTGCTCAATAAATAACCTTTTTATTGAAAACGCTGTCTCTCTATTTCTCTGCAAAAACCCTGGTGAAACGAAGCATGCACGATTGACTGAGTGAAATAGCCATCTATTGTTTCCGCGACTCTGAAGATATATTTCTTATTCTTGGGGAACACAGTTGTCATGTTATATGGTTGTCAGAAACTAATCCCTTCTTGTTTATTCGAGAAAGTTTCTAGTGACCTCCGAGCTAGCTGGCATTCACAATTAAGTCTGACATACTCAATAGAAACCTAGTCGACCTAAGTCTAAACTATAATTTGTTATTGCAATGCGCAGAGCCTATCGGGAATATAGGAACTACACTACAATATATCTGTAAGACCCAGTAGTTAGTGTTAGATTTCTTACCGCCCCACCCATCCGCCCCGTTCTGTGAACCGATATCTAGGGTTAAGGTTCTTCCCTTTGAGGGCCCTAGTTTCATCGCACCAGTGTCGTTTTTTAATCATGGATCTGCGTTTCTGGTGCGGAAAAGCTGTGTATAAGAACTGACATCCGCGCCCGAGGGCGGCGTCTAAGTACTCCAACGACGTTATCCCGGCACGATTGACGTGGAGCCGCAGACGACGCCTACCAACGCACAGGGGTACTGCTGCTCAAAACTTTCCGGATCCAGTCTGACGCCTGGGGATATTCTAAGGTGAGGAATCTATCACTAACTACTGTTTCTTACAGATATATCTTTACCGAAGGTAAGTAACTTGTGCTTTTGTCACAAAAAAAGGTCTGGGTTCTCACCTGAACCGCTGGTGGTGGACAGGCTCCTGCTGTTGCTGTCCACCACGCAGAGTTTCAAATAGGTGAGCCAGTGCCAAACTCCATGACTTCCGTCTTCTGAGTGTTTAGTTTCAAGTAGTTAAGGTGCATCCATTGTATGATGTGATTGAGGCACTATGAAATCTAGCCGACGGCGTTTCTTCCCTAGAAGCTATGGAAATTGACTTGTGTGTCTTGGTGTAAGACACAAGCGAGAAGCTGTGATCTTTAACTAGTTTGGCTAGTGGAGTCACGTATATGTTGAATAGTGTGGGTGAAAGCGCCGACCCCTGAGGGACTCCACAAGGGAGGTAAAATGTGTCTGTTTTAAGATTCTCACAGCTGACCTTATGTGCTCTGCCTGACAGGAAAAAAGTGAGGAGGGCCAGTGCGCTGTCTTGAAGCCTACTTCCTTTGAGCTGTTGCATAAGAACTGAGTGATTGACCATGCCGAACGTGGCTGATAGGTAAGGTAGGATCAGAACAGTCCTGTCACCCTGTACATCTGCCTACAGACTTCCTCCATGGCTATGACCAACGAAGATTCAGTGGAATGGTCTGAGCGGAAGCCATGTTGTGAGCTGTCAAGCACATTATTGAAGTTTATAAAAAAAAATCAGTTCTTGATTTATAGTTTTTTGCAACACCTGTGCCGCAAGCTTCAGGCAGTGGATTGGCTGATAGCTTGTACATCCCCTGTGTCCAAGGATGGTTTCTTTAGAATGGGTCTAACTCACGCTTTTTTCCAAACTGATGCGAAAGTTCCAAGCTTTATGGTAGTGTTTAGGAGTGGGGTGAATATTGTGCCTATTAGTTCTGAGACCCCGGGAATGATACTCGGTGGGCACGGGTCCTCTGGCGAGCCAGACTTGGTGTTCAATATGTATCTTGGAGTTGAGGGCTATTTGCTTGGCATTGGAAGTGTTCCTGTCCTTCATCAAAGAGAAGGTGGTCCATGTGTTCACAGACCACACTACTGCCATGTCGTACTGCAACAAGCTGGGCCATGTGGAGTTGTGGACCCTGTGCGAAGTGGCTCTGCACCTCTGGCATGGCTGGTACGTCGGGACATTTTCATTGGCACGCAGCACTTTGCTAGATCTCTAAACACCAGTGCAGACTAATGCAGCCGTCTATGCCTCATGGAGGATGAATTACTTCTGCACCTGGAGTTGGCTGAAGGCCTCTTCCAAGACTGGAGAAAATCTTGGTCAGATCTATTTGCCGTGCAAAGACAACGCGATGTTAGCACTTCTGTGTGCTGGAGTTTCCAAATCAGCTCTAGCTCGTAGACACATTCCAACTAGACTGGTATACGGTACTCTTCTACTTCTTTTTGCCGATACATCATCCCCGAGTTCTCAAAAAGATCAGAACTACCCAAGGCCAAGTCATCCCGGTGGGTCTAGATGGGGTGAGGAGAGTGTGCTCTGCAGAACTCCTGAGCATGTGCATCTGTCTTCCGTGTAGGCTGCCCCTACCGGAGGATCTACTGTCACAGCAACAGGCCAGAGTCCTGCACCTGAACCTTTGCACACTCCACCTTCATGCTAGGAGACTGAGCAGCGACAGTTGAGGCTCTTCTGAGATCCTCCCAAGGTCTGTGACGTCATCTTGGCAGTCAAGAGTCCATCAACAAAAACTGTATATACCTGCTATTGGGACAAATTTGTGGTTCAGTGCGCGGAGAAAGACATTGACCCTCTCTCTCCATCCCTGTCTGAAGTGTTGATGTTTGCTTTGCCCTTAGCCATGTAAAGCCATGCTCTGAACATAGTTATGAAGCTGACTTTTGGCCATCTCTGCATTTTTGCTGTTGCCAGATCAACCATCCCTGTTTAAGTCACCTCTTGTGACAAGTTTTCTGAAAGATCTTTAACCTATATTTCCTCCCCTTTGGTTCAGGCCTAATTGGATCTTAATTTGGCTATCACATTTTTTATATGTTCTACCTTTGAGCCCATGTATACCTGTCCGCTCAGGTTTTTGACAATGAAAACAGTCTTCCTGGTGGCCATCATATTAGCTTGGAGAGTCCTTGCGCTGCATACTCTCTCTATCCAACCTCCAAATACCAGCTTCTTCCAGGACAAAGTGGTTTTCCAAACCTGTGCCACCTTTCTGCTAAAGGTTGTAACCACCTTTCACATCAACGATTCAGGCGCTATATAAGAAACATAATAATAATAATAACCAAACCATCATCCTGCAGACTTTATTTATCCCACCTCATTCTTCCAAACAGGAAGAACTACTGCGCCCCCTGGACGCTAGCAGGGCAGTGTCCTTATATACAAAGTAACATCAGGTGCACTATCAACTCTTTGTAGTGTTCACTGGATCGAACAAAGGAAAGGCAGTCATGAATGGACCATCTCCAGATGGATAGTACTTTGTATTAAGATCTGCTAAGCATTGGCCTGGAAGCAACCCCCAGACGGCTTGTGGACCCACCCTAGTCAGTGCTGCGTCTACTGTGTTTGCTTGAAAAATTCCTAACCTGGATATCTGTCAGACTGCTATATGGGCTGCTTAACACATGCCTACAAAACACTAATGACTGATATTCAGGTCCGTCGTGGATGGTATTTCGCACATTGTCATCCAGTCAGTTCACAGACCCACCTGTGGGGAGGTGAGGAATCTACAGTTAGAGGTTTCTATCAGATGAACAAGTTCCTAACCTTTGGTAACGCCCTATCTGGTATAGACTCTAACCTCAAATTCCTTACCATCCTCCCCATTCTGCAAACTCAACTTCTCCATCTAACAAGCATTTGCAATGCAACAGGTCTCGCATTTACGCAAGTTTAAGCTATTGACATTGTAAATGACGCGTTTTATTTGTTTAAAAAACAAAAACATAAATTAAAGGAATTGTCCTTTACAATGCCAAAAGCTCAAACCCGCGTAAAATGCAAGACCTGTTGCATTGCAAATGCTTGTTTGAATGTGCTACACTGAACTGATGCGGACCGCACTGTAAATTAATTAAATAAAGCAGTGCGGCCGCTAAAGAGAAAGCGGCCTGCGCTGGAATAAGGAACGACCATTAAAGAAAATAGTCTTCACCCACCAACTACCAGAGACCGTGTAACAAGCTCAGTAAAAGATCCAGTCGTTATTGGCGGTTCACATTTGCAGACAAGCTGGGCTAACAAGCCTATGTACGAATCAGATGCCAGCATTTTCGAAGGACAATGACACAAGCTAATGACAAATATGGGCAGAGTGGGTGGGGCTTCCAGCGCATACCCACAAAATCTACCAGGGGTTACCTACCCCCAATCCACCTCAGGTGGGGCCGGACTCAAGGATTTTGGGATTAAGGGGAAGTAATATCTTGACCTCTTTCCCGTCACTGACTGAGTCTGAGTTCGAGGTACTCTGTTCTAAAATCAAATCCGGCTCACTAGCCGACCCTCTGACGCCTACTCACTTCCGCCAATTTCATCCGTGTCTTGTTCCACTGAACTTCAACCTGGTCAATCTGTCTTTGACTTCAGCGTCCGTCCCTAGGGCTTGGAAACATGCCAAGGTTATTCCTTTGCTAAAAAAAAACCCTCGCTGGACCCCACCGTGCCAGCCAATTTCCGCCCAATTTCCCAACTGCCTTTCCTGGCCAAGGTAACTGAATCGCATGTGAATGCCATACTCTCCAGGTTTGGGGAGCAAAATGACATTTTTGACTCATCCCAACATGGCTTTAGGGCCCGGCACAGTACTGAGTCTGCGTTATTGGTGGTCACTGAGACCATCCGGGCAAACCTGGATATCTGAAAGAGACACGTTAGTGATAGATTCCTTACCTTAGAATATCCCCAGGCGTCAGACTGGATCCGGAAACTTTTGCGTAGCAATACCCCTGCGCGCTGGTAGGCGTCGTCTGCGGCTCCGCGTCCGTCGTCGGCGTCGTGAGCGCCGGGATGACGTCGTCGTACTTAGACGGCGCTCATGCGCGCTGACGTCAGTTCTTCTTTTTTCCGCGCCAGCTAGCGCAGATCCGGAAGAAGCTCTACCCCCAGTCACTTTTTGACTGAAAAGTTTTTGATCCTTTTTGATCTCTTTTAGTCGACTGTCTCGACTATCGGTGCCAGGGATGCCCGGGTTCAAGCCTTGTTCGAAGTGCGGCCGACTCATGTCGGTCACGGACCCCCATCGCCGGTGCCTGAAGTGCTTAGGCCTCGACCACGACGATCGAACCTGCGTCGACTGCCGGGCCCTGACGTCGAAGGCTAGGCGGGAGCGGTCCCGCAAGCGTCTCGAGCTGAGGCACTCGGCCCCGCGCCGCTCCAGGTCCCGGTCCCACGGGAGGTCGAGGGACAGGTCGCGAGGTCGGAGTCATCGACGTTCCGGAAGTGGACACCGATCGTCTGGTTCCAAGTCCTCAGGTAAGAGGCATGAGAGGTCGGAGCGACACCATCGGTCCTCCGACCCGCCCCGACGCTCGCTCGATGCGGCCAAGGACTCGGGCGACACCGCCCACGCGGCTCCGCGGGAGTCGCAAGCGTCGCCGCCTGCCCCACACCTTCGGGTCCCTGGGCACGGCGCGTCGCAGGAGGAGGTCGAGAGGTACCTCATGGCCATGAGGGCCCTCCCTCCTCAGTCGGTTCCCGTGGCGCCTTCGGGCCGATCGGCTCCGTCTGGAGGTCCTTCCGGGTCGGGCGCTTCGGCCCCGACGACGTCGGGTGCTTCGGGCCCGGCGCCGCTGGCGACTTCGGTCCCGGCGCCGCGCGACCTCGCTGGATCCGGCTCCGGATCCGGGACCCCGCCGGTCGACCTTACGACCTCGCCGGCGCCGTCCCTTCAGGTGTCGTCCCCGGCAGCCGATGTGGTTGCCGACCCCAATGTTTCCTACGGTCCTACTCAGGAGTCGGAGGGGCGCCGCTGGGCGCCGATTCCGTCGGCCTTTGGAGACTTCTATCTCCACGAGGAGGCCCTGGCTGTTAATCCTGGTCTCCAGGAGCCAGGTGACGAGCAATGGGAGGGGTCCGAGGACCCTCTGGCACGTGATTGCCAGTCGCATCAGGACTGGACATATGAGCTTGGGGAGGCCAGTGGTATTGACACCTCGCCAGACACTGGATTTACGTCGCCCCCGACTGTGGCTTCGGAGGCGGGTTCTGCTTACAGCGTAGTGTTGACGAAGGCAGCTAAGGCCTTAAACCTTCAGCTCCCCGTCGCGGCCGTGAGGACTAATCTCCTCACTGAGGTCCTCAAACAGCAGTCCGGCTCCGCGGAGCCCCTCCTGCCGTTCAATGAGGCCTTGTGTGACGTTCTGCTGGGCACTTGGTCCAAGCCCGCCACAGGCCCCCCTGTGGACAGGAACGTGGCCAGACGCTACCGCCCGGCACCGGGCGACCCATGCTTTTTGTCCACCCATCCCACCCCCGAGAGCCTGGTCATCCAGGCCTCTAACTCCCAAACCGCATTCCCGTCGGCCCCGCCCGACAGGGAATCCAAGAGATATGAGCAGTTCGGGAAGAAGGTCTTCTCGTCTGTGAGCCTAGGGCTACGGTCTGTGAACACCAACTGTCTCTTGGGCCGCTACACCCACACTCTGTGGGACACGGTTGCGGAGGTGCTGCCACAATGCCCTGAGGAGGTCAGGGCTAAACTCAGCCAAACCCTTGCGGACGGCCGAGATGCGGCACGCTTCTCTATCCGGTGTGGGCTGGATACCACGGACTCACTGGGCAGGGCGATGGCAACGACGGTGGCGGTTCGACGCCACGCCTGGTTGAGGTCCGCCAACTTCTCGGCCGATGTCCAGGCCACCCTCCTGGACATGCCGTTTGATGGCCGTCGCCTCTTCGGCGACAAGGCAGACCATGCGCTGGAACGTTTCAAGGACTCCAGGGCCACGGCCAAGTCCTTGGGCCTTACGGCCCCACGCCAGCAATCGGGTGCCTTTCGCTCCTTTCGTGGCCACGGAAGGGGCGCCCCACCACGGACCGTCAGCCACGCGCCGCAGAATGTTCAACAACGCGGTGGCGGCCGTGGGAACCGCCGTGGCGGTGGTCGGGGCCAGCGGCGAGGCCAGTCCACACCTCCCTCAGCAGCCCCCGCCTCAAAACCTTCCTAGTCCGAGTTTTCAAGCCCATGTGACGCCTGTGGGAGGCAGGGTTCGCCATCACCTCTCCCACTGGCATACAGTCACTTCGGACAGGTGGGTGCTGCAAATTGTCCGAAGGGGTTTCTCCCTCCCCTTCGAGTCTTCCCCTCCATCCATGCCACCTCAATACCACCGTGTGTCGGGGGATCACTTGCAACTTCTGCAAGAGGAGGTTTCGGCCCTCTTGGCCAAGAGGGCCATCGAGCGCGTTCCTGGGCCAGAAGTAGGACGTGGTTGTTACTCCCACTACTTTCTGGTACCCAAGAAGGGCAAAGGGGGCCTACGCCCTATCTTGGATCTGCGGAACGTCAACGGCTTCCTCCGGACGGAGAAGTTCAAGATGCTCACTTTGGCTCAGGTCCTGGCTGCCCTGGACCCGGGAGACTGGATGGTAGCGTTGGACTTGCAGGACGCCTATTTCCACATCCCCGTCCTGCCGGCCCACCGGCGTTACCTACGGTTCATGGTGGGCCAAGAGCACTTTCAGTTTACCGTGCTCCCCTTCGGCCTTGCCAGCGCCCCACGGGTGTTCACGAAGGTGATGGCGGTGGTCGCAGCCCATCTGCGCAGGCAGGGGATATCAGTCTTCCCCTACCTCGACGACTGGTTGTTGAAGGCGGGCTCGCCCCAGTCAGTCGTCAGCCACCTCCAGACTACGGCCGACCTCCTGCACTTGCTGGGGTTCTCCATCAATGTGCCGAAGTCACACCTGTGTCCCTCTCAAAAGCTCCTCTTCATCGGAGCGGTTCTCGACTCGGCGCAGTTTCGGGTTTACCCTCCCGAACAGCGGGTTCGGGATATTCAGGCTCTGATTCCTGTCTTCGGGCCGTTATCCCGGGTCTCGGTCAGGTTGACGCTGCGGCTTCTGGGGCTGATGGCCTCCTGCATCCTTCTGGTGCGTCACGCCAGGTGGCGGATGCGGGCTCTGCAGTGGGACCTGAAGTTTCAGTGGGCCCAGCATCAGGGCAACCTGTCCGATCATGTCCTGATCTCAGAGGGCACTGCGAAGCAACTGCAGTGGTGGCTCACGGACCGCGACTGGGTCAGTGGCAGACCCCTCTCCCTACCCCAGCCGGAGCACGTAGTTGTGACGGACGCGTCCCTCCAGGGCTGGGGAGGCCACATGGGAGAGGCGGAGATCAGAGGCCTCTGGTCTCCGGCGGAGTCCCGGCTCCACATCAACCTTCTGGAGCTGCGGGCGATTCGTCTTGCACTGAAGGCATTCCTCCCCTCTGTCAAGGGGAGCGTAGTGCAAGTGTTCACCGACAACACCACCGCCATGTGGTACTGCAACAAACAGGGCGGTGTGGGGTCGTGGACCCTCTGCCAGGAGGCTCTGCGCCTCTGGCAGTGGCTGGAACATCAGGGCGTGACCCTGGTGGTTCAACACCTGGCAGGCTCTCTGAATGCCAGGGCGGACGAACTCAGCCGCCGGTGCATGATGGATCACGAATGGCGTCTGAACTCGGACGTGGCGCAAGGTCTCTTTCGACAGTGGGGAGAGCCTTGGTTAGATCTATTCGCCACAGAAGAGAACGCGCAATGTCAGCAGTTCTGCGCGTTGGAGTTTCCAAGGCGGCACTCGCTCGGAGACGCTTTTCGTCGCGAGTGGAGCTGCGGTCTGTTGTACGCCTTTCCGCCTATACCACTTCTGCCCAGAGTGCTGAAGAAGATCAGGCGCGACCGGGCCCAGGTCGTCCTTGTGGCTCCGGACTGGGCACGAAGATACTGGTATCCCGAGCTACTCAGCATGTCAGTCGATCCCCCGATTCGTCTGCCTCTTCGGGAGGACCTTCTGTCGCAGCAGCAGGGGACGGTCCTGCACCCGAACCTGTCCAGTCTCCACCTACAAGCTTGGAGATTGAGCGGCGGCAGTTGAGGCCATTTGACTTGCCTCCCGAAGTCTGTGATATCATTCTGGCAGCCAGGCGTCCCTCCACAAAGTCGGTATACGCCTGCCGGTGGAACAGATTTGTGGCATGGTGCACAGCAAAGGCTGTGGATCCTCTCTCTGCACCCCTTTCGGAAGTGCTGCTCTTTCTTCTCTCCCTTGCCCAGCAGGGCTCTGCTCTGGGCACTCTTAAAGGGTACCTTTCTGCTCTATCAGCCTTCTTGAGGCTACCAGATCAACCTTCTTTATTCAAGTCCCCTATTGTGAGTAGATTTCTGAAGGGCATCACACACATGTTCCCTCCTGTTCCCTTCGTGATGCCCCAGTGGGACTTGAATCTGGTTCTCACCTATCTGATGTGTGCTCCCTTTGAGCCACTTCATAACTGCCCTCTTCGTCTCCTTACTCTAAAGACGGCCTTCCTGGTTGCCATCACCTCTGCCAGGAGGGTGAGTGAGCTCCAGGCTCTTTCTTCTTCTCCACCTTTCCTGTCTGTTCATCCTGATAAGGTGGTGTTACGTACACGTCCTTCCTTTCTGCCCAAGGTTGTCACGGCTTTCCACATCGGGCAGTCCATCACTTTGCCCACCTTCTTTCCGCCTCCGCATCCCTCGAAAGAGGAGGAGAGGCTCCACCGTCTGGATCCAAAACGTGCGCTCTCCTACTACCTAGATCGCACACGCCAATTCCGGGTGGATGACCAACTCTTCGTTGGTTACGTGGGCGCGAAGAAGGGTAAGGCTGTGCACAAGAGGACCATCTCTAGGTGGATCATCTTGTGTATCCAAGCATGTTACTCCATGGCGAGGAAGGAGCCCCCGGCTGGATTGCGGGCTCACTCCACTCGGGCCACGGCAACGACAACTGCCCTGGGCCGCGGTGTCCCCCTGCAGGACATCTGTCAGGCAGCCACGTGGGCCTCGCTGCACACGTTCGCAAGACACTACTGCCTGGACAGTCAAGTCCGGAGGGATGGCTTCTTTGGCCGTTCCGTCCTCCAGGACTTTCTGGTGTGATATTGGTTCGCAGACCCACCACCGGGGTTGGTATTGCTGGGGTATCTATTCTAAGGTAAGGAATCTATCACTAACGTGTCTCTTTCAGATGCACAAGTTACTACTTGTGTAACGATATATCTGTAAGAGACATTAGTTAGTGATAGATTCCTTACCGCCCGCCCATCCTCCCCGTTCTGCGAACCGATATCTAGGGTTAAGGTCATCCCCTTTCAGGGCCCTAGTTTCATGGCACCAGTGTTAGTTCTATCATGGCTCTGCGTATCTGGCGCGGAAATGCTGTGTTATCAGAACTGACGTCAGCGCGCATGAGCGCCGTCTAAGTACTCCGACGACGTCATCCCGGCGCTCACGACGCCGACGACGGACGCGGAGCCGCAGACGACGCCTACCAGCGCGCAGGGGTATTGCTACGCAAAAGTTTCCGGATCCAGTCTGACGCCTGGGGATATTCTAAGGTAAGGAATCTATCACTAACTAATGTCTCTTACAGATATATCGTTACACAAGTAGTAACTTGTGCGTTGGAGACTCGGCAGCCTTGGTCCTGTTGGGCCTAAGTGCCGCTTTCGATACTGTCTCTCATGTAATTCTCTTGCAACGCCTACAGGAAATTGGCATTAAAGACCTGGCCTTGGAGTGGCTCTGTTCTTTTTTGGCAGAAAGGTCCTTCCAAGTGCATGTTCTGCCTTTTCAGTCACAGGAGTTTGCCTTGCGCCAGGGTGTACTGCAGGGATCAGTGTTAAGTCCCCTATTGTTTAACACCTACGTCCAGCCTCTGGCTACGTTGGCGAGGGATAGGAACTTGGCACTGGTATCTTACGCTGATGACACTCAGTTGGTGATCGCTTTCTCCCCAAAAAGTCACAAATTTGTTGAAGTTTAAGGAGGATCTTGCCGCAATAGCAGACTGGATGGCAGCAAACTGCTTGCAGTTGAACGCTGGCAAGTCCGAAATCCTGCTGTTCGGAAAAGATCGGGGGATGTGGTCTGAGAGTTACTGACCTGACCAGCTGAAACCTGCCCCGTTGCCTAAGGAGACAGTGAAAAATCTTGGTATCTGGTTCGACAGTGAATTAACTTTCGACGCCCAATCGAAAGCCGTGGCCGGAATGTGTTTTGGTGTTCTGAGGGGCTTGAAACCATTACTGGGTTTCTTCCCCCCGAAAGTCCGCCAACTCATCCTACAGGCGACCATTTTGTCAAAGATTAGATTATGGGAACTGCCTATATCTAGGCGCAAACAAAGCTAGTGTTAAGCGTCTGCAGAGGGCACAGAACGCTGCTGCTCGCATGCTGTTGGCTCTCCCCTATACCTGCTCGGTCTCCCATGTCGTGCAAAGGCTTCACTGGTTGCCGATAGCAAAGCGTATTCAATTTAAGACGCTTTGCTTGGCGCATAAGATCTTATCACCACAGGCACCGGCTGGTTTGAGGGGATGGCTGCAGTCCTACGCTCCCCGCCGCCCTTTAAGATCTGCTACCTCAGCGCTGGCATGCAACCCCGCGCGTCTGGAGAGCCAGAGCGGGTGGCCGTTCCTTCCGTTGCCTGGCTGCGCAACTGTGGAACTCTCTCCCCGGGTCAATCAGAATAATTCAAAGCCATCTTGCGTTCCGGAAAGCCATTAAGACCTGGCTTTTCCCGGCTTAAGGCTGTTTGTTGCGGTTTTATGTCTAGGAGTTGTTGGTCTGCGCTGGGACGCCCCGTAATATAAATCTAACACATAAATAAATACCCTAATACAGCATGCCTTGTAGAGCGAGTAGCACATTCACGCTGCCGCTATGCTCGACCTGAAAAGGACCTCAGAATGGGCACACAGGTCATCAACCTTCTGCTGTGGCTCTGTGCTTCTGGGTATGAAACATGCAAAAAACACAGTTGATGGACAGAATGTAGAACAATGTCATACATTCACCCCAGTACAAGGATCTGGGCCTTAATCCATCATTTATTTGCACTCCACACCACCCTGGGTTAGACACTGGCTATATGCAAATCAGCTCTGACCCTGTGCCTCATGGGAACAGTCCAGTCCGAACTACCAAGCCATGTCTTTCCCAGACCGGAATCAAGCATCCAAGGACCGGTTTCTGGCTATCAGCCTTCATCAGCCTGGATAGCTTGACTCCAGTGGTGTGGAGAGCCTGGGACTCACGTCTGAGTATACCCAGTGTGAGAAGTTGGCCCGATATGCAACGTTCGCTATTCTAGCGACCGCTATGTATCGTTCCAACGACCCTTATGGTGGTTGGTTGTAAGTCAACCTATAGACCAGCTATCCTAGTAGCGTGGATACGAGCAGTCTAAGGCTAAAGACTCGAGAGGGCGCGTTAAGCCAGCTGTTTACCACACATGTACCCCTTGAACACCCAGTGAAAGGACACCACACAAGTGTTATGAAAATAAACAGTATATTTATTAAGAATCACAACAGCCCTGTACTCTTTATGAGGACAGGGTACTAAGCACAAACCAAATCTCTTTAGCAAATACTTCAAGTGCACAATTAAAACAAGTGTCCGAGGACACGGAAAGATTAAGGTCTCGGGCGGACCCGATAAGGCAAGTCGGAAGCGAGGGACTCAGGACCCTAGAGTAAGGAAGCTATGCAGGCACCGAAAATGCTGAGTTACCTAGCCACGAGGGCTGCGGCTGCACAAGTCTTACAGGCGTCGGGGTCTTCGCTGACGAGCCAGGAGCCGGAAGAAAAGGAGTTGCTGGCCGGCGACCAGTGCTGAATAGTTCGTAGAGATCCAAGCCTGGATCGGAGATTGATGAAACCTGAAAGCAGAGGGGACCAAGTTCGTACTACTAGCCAGTAGTCAGAGGGTACCAGGAAGGCACCGGTTGGCCGTCACCTCGACCAGGTGAGGGGGCGACGCTAGGCTCTGCAGTCTCACGGACCAGGAGGCGTTGTCGGCGACCACGGCGGAGGTGCGAGCTGTCCCACGAAGGATGATGCTGTCGGCGTCGCTGGGCCCAGGATGGGGCAACAAGCCTTGGCAGATCTCAGGGCCACGTGGTGGGCCTAAGATGGCGTCTTGAGTGGACCAGGAGGGTCCGGGGTGCTTCTCGCAAAGATGGAAGCAAGGGCCAGTCTGGAGCAACCAGATCAGCAGTGATGATTCTCGGATGTCGTCACAGAAGGGCACAAGCCAGCGGCTAGTGACCAGACAACGTGCTGAGCAGCGAGCAGAAGGGCCCCACGCAGATCGTGGAGATGCTGGGAGACTGCACTTCGGTGCTGGAGCGGCTCAGGGTCGGGGCTTCTCGGACCCCAGAGCACTCACCAGAGAGTTACCTCGATGGTCGTGCTGGCGTTAAGAGCGTGCAGGTTCTGATGATGGCCGGTCCCTCGAGGTCTCGTCGCACCCACAGATCACAGCTGAGCTGATGACGTGGGTAGAGGTCAGAGGTGCCAGGGAAGCCGGTTCTCGTCGAGCTGGGCCGTCGGATTCCTTGAGGAAGGACTTACAGCAAACCGCAGAGTTCTTAGTTGGTGCCCGCTGATGCAGGGTGACTACTCCTTAGTCACAAGGGAGAAATCTTGAGAAGAGTCTTGAATGTCCTTTCGTAGAAAGTAGTTCTTGAATCAAAGATGATCTAATTTGGAAGGGTCCCCGCTCCGGTCTTTATTCTAAAGAAAGGGGTGGGTACATGACTAGGTCCTGCCCTAAGGGTGGGACCAGGAAGGGGGGTAGTTACGCCCCTCTCCCCTGCCGGACTTTCCCCAGGCCAGGGCTGTCGCCCCTGGAACTGGTTCTAACCGGCAGATGCGTAGTGAGCACCGGGGTGCCACTCCGCAGTCACCTTCTCGCCAAAGCCCTACCTACCCAGAATACACAAACCCTGTCTGGGACGGTGCGAACACCGCCCTCGACAGGAAACCCTTTGTCCAAGTGCTCCTCGCTGGAAGGACTCCCAGCAGCAGGAGGTCAGACTCGTGTCTGTGGTGGCAGCATCCATTTTGTGGAGCTGAGGCTTCAGTTAACTTTAACCGGGGTTCACAGTTACGTACATGTCGTGTCCCTCTAGAAGGGGGGGATGCTAACCTCATCGCCAGAATTGGTGAGAGGGCAGCACCCCGATTCGTATGACACCTTACTCGACATGCCTGGATAACGCGACACCGGAGTTACCGTTATGGTACGCGTTATCATGGAACAGCCATTGGGTCTTGATTCCGCAAGCTGCAACCGGGCTCGGCTCGGGCCTGAACCTAGCTCACACGAGCCCACGCACTCTGCCTTCAGGATCGTTAAGGCCTGCCATAGGAGTGACTGATAGGAACTCGGGTGTCCATTGTATGGTTAGATATAGAGCTACTATACCTAAAGCGAAGGGTGGTTACACGCCTTCGCCCCAGCTGTCGTGCAGCCAGTTGTGTCAAATTTAGGAGGCCAGCCAGGGGTGGCATAATACATGCTTCAGCCCCTGGCGGCCCTGGGTACACCTATGCCCTGCGTTACGGGGTCTGATAAGGTGGCCCAGTACCAATTGGTAAATGCACCTAGGGTACATATCGTAATTTAGAAAGAGAACAGCCAGGCTGTGGGTTTGATTAGCAGGCCCACAGCCAGAGAAAGTCGTAAACCAGTGAAACAAAAGCAAAAAATCTGGGTGATCATAGGATTGCAGACCCTACTCTCCTACACCCAGCACACTCGGGGTGAAAATTGCAAAAAACACAGTTGATGGACAGAATGTAGAACATAGTCATGGGTAGGAAACAGTCACAAATTGAAATCCTTGCGCTGGGGTGGCACCTATATAGGCATTTTGCACGTGATATATAGCGCCTATGACGCGGACGCGGAGCCGTTCTATGCCACCGACCTACACGCAAGCATACCGGTTTAGATTTTCTGGATCCAGTCGGACGCCTGTAGAATATTCTAAGGTAATTAATCTGCAGCTAGATAGTCGACAGCAGATAAGGCATTTATGGAGGTATTTAACTTGATCATTCGTACAAAAATGACACAGCGTTGGAGTTCAGTTTAGAATTAAATATGATGTTAGATTAGGATTGCGAGCGCATCGATGAAATGCATTTCTGTTGTAAATGGACATGCTATAGTTTCATTTTAGCCGTACATCTAATAATATATATTTTTTTAATTGTTCAAGTCTCCTTTTAATCTTTTTTTCTGTCGAAGTCCTTACTCCATAAAAGCTTTTCTATTTCATAGATGCTCTGTGATGGTATTATTTATAGTGACACAGGTTTTGCTGTGATTGCTTGTTATTTATTTGTACTATGTGTACAAAGTTTTTTGCCAATGGAATGAATGAACGAATGAATGAAGGCTAAGTATGAGCGGAAAATCCGTTCCGCTCGCGGATTTTGCGAATTTTCGGTAAATTCGCGATCCGCGAACTCCCGCGAATTTACCGAGAATTCGCAAATCCGCGAGCGGCGGATTTTTCCGGGGGCAAAAGTTGAAGCCTGGCCTGTTGTAACTATTTTACGATGGCGCCGGCAAGCTGCCAGCGCCATCCTAAAATAGTTACTAAGTTAGCTTCAACAGGAAGCTCTAATAGATAAAATAAAGCAGGTGCTCGATTTTATCTATTAGAGCTTCCTGTTGAAGCTAATTTAGTAAGTATTTTAGGATGGCGCTGGCAGCTTGCCGGCGCCATCCTAAAATATTTACCATGCCCTTCCTGTGACTCATTCATCAGCACAAAAACAATTGTGAGCGTCGTCGAGGCAGGTGTGCCTTCTTCACAAATCTACAGTGGAAAATCAGCTGTGATGCTGGATAGAGGCTTTTGCATCCGTGACTTTCACGAACGCAATACCCGTGCTGTTTCTGTGACCAGGAGCTTATTTCTCTTCATCTGCTGAACTGATCTTTCTCTGACCTTTTATACACACTAGAAGCATGTGTGAACTCGCATGGTAGCCCTGCCTGTTTGGCCCCGCCCACACACTCGCGGTTTGCACCGTCTTCCCGCCATTCACCCACTATGATGGACAGCTCACTCAAGGGACCCCTGCGCCCTTCGGGGCGATTGCATAGTAACACACACATGGTCGCTCGAACTAGTTGATGCTCAAATTCAGTGACTCATTCATTAGCCCAAAAACAATCGTGAGCGTCGTCGAGGCTGGACAGGTGTGCCTTCTTCCCAACTCTACCGTGGAAAATCAGCTGTGATGCTGGATAGAGGCTTTTGCATCCGTGACTTTCACGAGCGCAATACCCGTGCTGTTTCTGTGACCAGGAGCTTATTTCTCTTCATCTGCTGAACTGATCTTTCTCTGACCTTTTATACACACAAGAAGCATGTGCACTCGCATGGAAGCCCCGCCCCAGATCCGCAAATCCGCAAAATCCGCGGATTTTGCGGATCCACGATCCGCAAAATCCGCAGATCGTGGATACGCAAAATCCGCCCATGCTTAATGAAGGCATAATATTGTGCATTGAAGAGTGTCATAGGTGTTGAGTGGAAGATGTTCCAGTTACTAGGACGGTGCCCGTATTGTGAATTTGATGTCCTGGAGTTTTAGAAGCGTGTATGTTAGTGCAGGGTATGAACAATGAGGCCTTACGCTCAGCAAAAGGTTAGGATCTGTTTTGTATGAAGCTTTGACGCCAGTATTTATTTAATGTGGGATTAGAAGGAAGGATGATTTAAAGTTAAGTCTAGCAACACCCGTGCCTTTTCACAGACCTTACTTTAATACAGCATAAAAAATCCCCTATTGGCTGGGAGCCCGACCTGTCTTAAGGCTTTATCACATTGATCATGTTGTCTTCTGTTTTATTTGTTTTATTACTAAAAAGTTCAATATTATGAACTGTCTTATTGTTAAGGATTTGAATCCACTGGGTGGAATAAAGTTGCATCACGAAAAACTTTCCATACCTGCTCCTATATGTTTCAAGTCAGTGCCCTGTCGAAACAACTATATGCAATTGTGTATTTATCAAATTCCAGTAAAACCAAATATTTTATTGTGGCTTTCAAATACCAGTGTATGAAGCCAGTCCCTTGTGTAATAAGGAAACAGTATTGCAAAGACCACAAATTTAACTGAAAAGGGAGAGGTAGATGTTAATAAGGGTTTGACAACAGCCACAAGTTATCAGATGAACTTGGCACATCGTTTCAATGCTGAGCTTCTGTACAGGTTTCAAACCTGGCCACCCCTTGAAAAGTCACCATTTGTGATGGCACACGTCGGCAGATATGAATATTAGTAAACCAAGAACACTGATGCAAAGAAAAGTATTTCTCAGAGTTATAAAAATGAACAAACTTTTGGAGGTCTGAAAGAATTTGTACTAGACGAGACTCCAGTCAGCATGGGATCATGTGGGGCACTCTGAAGACAGAACTGCTTCAAGTCTGCAGCAGCTTGAGAAACCTTCACTCGGTTTAAGTTGGCCTCCAGTCGCAGCTGATGCACCATCTTTTTCATGGTCGTAACGTTTGAAGCCCCCGACATTTCTGCACTGGCGAAACGGGATTCTTCTGGGGCCAACGGCGGTGAAACAGCAAACTTTTCCTTCAAGTTTCCGGTCCCCTCTTAACTGCTGTGCCAAGTCCCATCTGAATGGCAACAAAAATACCCTTTGAGTCACGACCATCTTCCTGAACATCCAAAACAGATTGATGGTAATCTACCTGGCTAGCCAGATACCAAAGAACCGGTACCTAAGAGGTATTCCATCCACCACACGAGATGAACGCAACTTGAGGTAGAGTCTTACATGTAAAGGGCTTCATGATTTCAAAAGTGCTACCATTTCTGCTCCTCTTAAAACACTTTTTGAATTAATAATGTTACATTTATTGTAACTCCCTTTCTGATATTCAGTAGACGATCTAACTTTCAGTCTAAATGTAACGGTCTTATAACAATGGGAGCTGAAGTCTTATATGGTACTCGCATGTGGGCATCAGATGCAGGCAAACCCCCTCTCCGAGCACCTATGTGCTCTCTTGACAGGCTAGTGATGTTGTCTAGGCCAGGAAGTATGGAGTTTCTTTGTGTAATATTCCTTAGTTTTCATCCATAAGATGTGTAGAAGTGTGCATGAATGATTTGGCTTCTGCCAGAGGCAACTATAATGGATGGCGGGTGCTCCTGAGGCTAGAGCCGTCTCACAAATTTTAGAGAAGAGAACTATTATAATCTGACTTAAATTGGTCTACTACTTGACAGCTATGTTTATCATTAGCAACACCTCCTTTCTACGTCTAGAGAGTCCCTTATGTCCACATATAAAATCGTCCACATACCCTAAACAAGCTACATTCGAAATGTTAGTTATTTATACTCTTGACTAAATAGTGACAGCATATTGTCCATCTGAGTGAGGTTTAGGAAGGAAGAGAACAAATGAATGGCAAGTCTACAGGCTTGTTGATGTTCGCTGAAATAGAACCTTCTGTATTATGTTGGTGCAGAGCGCAAAGTTGGATATTCAAGCATAAAGTGGTTCTTTTTCAAGCATTTGCTAATTTATTAACCATGCCTAACATTACTTCTTTGCCATGTAGCTGGGCCAATCTGTGTTCGCCTTCAAGCGAAAAGTTCTAGCAAATAATTTCTTTAAGTATTTTTGGCTTTGGATCCATCTTAGCCTTATTTAGTACTCTACAATTATTTCGACTGAGTTTAAGGGTTTCAAAAAGTAATGGGAATGCTTGGGTCTTTATGGCAACGAGTAGTACATTAAATATAGTAGTGCCCTGAATTACCTGAAGCCGGAAAAAAATGGGAAACCTTGTTGATCTTTTGCCATCTAATAACTGAATAGTTGCCAATCTGAATTATGTTTAAAAATTGTGGTCTGCTTTGTTCATGACTGAAATAATGACCACTTTCAAGAGGGAGCACAGGCGTTGTTGAAATAATAAAATTCAATTATGCTACAACCTTTGTTAGATGCCTTACACCCTGTTGAGCTCTCATGACAGGGTGTGTAGGAAAAAACATCCTCTTTACATACTGCTTGTTTTAAGGCGGGAACTGGTCTTTCCATTTTCCACATGGCATGAGTTTTATCAACAAGAATAACAGAATGATTGAGTAAAAATGTAAACTGCCACCTAATTCTGCTGTTAAACCTGATTGTAATGTTTTTGGAACTGTCAGTTGATTCGGTTTGTACTTTTTGTTTAGGTACGAATGTGAGGAATCATTTACAACACTGAATGTAGATATAAGGAATCACCAAAACCTCCTTGACTCCCTCGAGCAGTATGTCAAAGGAGACCTTTTGGAAGGGGCAAATGCATATCATTGTGAGAAATGCAACAAAAAGGTAACCTGATTTAAGCAAAACGAAAAAAGTAAACTTAAAAGATTTCTT
The DNA here is from genome assembly GCF_964263255.1 of Lissotriton vulgaris. Lineage (NCBI taxonomy): Eukaryota > Metazoa > Chordata > Amphibia > Caudata > Salamandridae > Lissotriton > Lissotriton vulgaris. The sequence continues at coordinate 358,902,932 of NC_141696.1, read as the reverse complement.
TGCATTGTATTCAGCTTTGGATTCAAAGACAAACTGTATTTGTGACCTCAAAACCATATCTCCTCTAGATGACTTAGCACATCCCCATAACTCTTGATGTTGCTATGCTATTATCACCTCAGGCTAGTGCCTTAGTCTTGCCTAAATCCTTTATTTCCCTGATGCCAAGTACAGTAGGTGACAAGAATGTATCTGTAATCTCAACAGACAAAACCCTAAATTTAGGTGATGAAGTCCTTAGTTGAGTCCCACTTTCCCTGCCCAAATTGTAACCTGGGTTGATTCCCACCTTCGCTGCCCAAATCATATATATTTTTTAATATATTTCCCTAATGTTACATATTGGAGACAGTTTTGAAGTTGACACCGTCCTTCTCCTTCATCTTTCCCCTTTGTTACCGCCACTCTTTGCCAGGGCCACAAATCAACAGGTAGTACTTTCTCTAACTATCCCACACTTAAATCATATCTCCCTTTTTATTTCTGGTTTTTGATTCTCATTTTTTTTTACTCGAGTTCAGCATCTTTAAATCGACTCAGAACTTTGCTCTACAGCAGTGACCTCTTAAATGTCCCCTGTTTTACCTGCTTTTGAGTGTTTGCTCATCCTGATTTCATTTTCTAGTGTTGTTTCCTTTGCCCTACACATCTTCACGTATTGATACTCGCTAGAAACAAGTGTAGACCACTGGTTAGCTCTCTTGCTCGTTATCTAATGCTTACCTTTATTTCATATTGTCTAAATGTATAGGACTTGAAATTCACTTGGAGATGATCATAGTCTTGAATTCATTTCCTTTTCAGAGACAGAGATGGCCATTTCAGGCCAATTGTTGTGATAATGGCTGGCAGTTATTCCATGCAACTGGGCACTGGCAAACTGGAATTTTACGTAGGCTTATGTTTTACACATTATATTTATGTGTGTATAACATTTCTGCAAGATTTTTCACCATAATTCGTGGTAAACATGTGATTAAAAAAGTCCCAAAGATGTAGATGCTACATGCTCTTGATGAAATCCAGTGCAGGTGTGCTTGTTGCCTTGATATGCGAGTTATACACGTAGGCCGCATGACACACTTTCCTTAAAATTCTCAAAAGTGCAATAGAATTTGTTGTCTCTGAAACGCTACAAGAGTTGTTTCTAGGAGTTCGAGATTGGAGATCTCGCCTCGATCTGGCAGTCACAGTCTATTTACAGGACTCCTCACCACTTCTCCATTTTCCTTACACTTAACTCCTGTTGGTGGCTATTCCTATTTACAAAATTAATATTTCCAATTAGCACATCGAAAGCAGAAACTAAATGAGGATAAACGCCAGTGCGCACTGTATTAAAAGTGATGAAAATTTAAGTCTTGGAACTAAACCAAAAATATCTGGCTTATTTAATAAATTCCATGCAATAGCTTGGCCACCAAAAAGTTAAAGAAAATTATATGAAGCAATAAGTTAGACTGGTGCTGGGTATGTCATTGCATGAATGCATGCTGTTTCTGATAGATACATATAATGGGAACCATTTCATCTGCAGATTGATAATCTTTGAAATACTACATCCGCACACTGAGACTTTAGAAGATTTGTAATATGTTTTTGCAGATTCATAGGCTCCTCTTAATACTCCAGTGTGTTGCAAAACGCCTATCAAATATGATGCTTCTGCTGTAAATGCAGCACTGCTACGTCTTGACCAATCTATTCTTTTTTTCATGCCCAGATGCTAGGACTTGGGATCACACTAGGAGCCCGGGCAAACAGTTTTAAAAGCCTCACAATGATTCCATTCTTCTCAACTATTTTTGTTTTTGTATTTTTTTTTGCCTCCTATCCTAAGCAAAAAACCTAATGTCCAAATTCAAACAAACTGAAACGGTGTGATGTCAAAGGCTGATGCTCTTGACCTCACCATAAGTTTTTATTATTGTATTCTTTTGTATTTATGCTTGACGTTCAAACAATTATGAAAAGTTTGCTTGGCATGAGCTAGAAAATCTGGGATTGTAGCGAATAGAAAATAATGGCTTGCTAACTTGGTCTCCTGTGAGCTAAGGCAAAGCATGGGAAATTGGCTTTGCCCCTACACTAGAAAGGCCAGGACTCCATTTGAGAACTTAAGCTCACTATTTAGAAAAAAGCGACCTAGAAGAACATTACCAGAAATGAAGAGCAGTCGGATCTAGTTATTCTATTGCTTCATAAATGTGCCTTTAGGGCTCGCGTCTGACCTCCAGTGATAAGAGTTCCAGTTCTAGTGCCAGCCATACCTTCATTTGTACTGTTTAATGTATTTTAATGGCAAGAATATGTCCATTATAACGAAATGGAAAGGGCGTATTGCCCTTTTCAGCCTTACCAGGCTTATTCTACAGTACTTTTTGTGGGGTGGTAACACTGAGAAAATGTAGTTTTTTACGCCTTTATATTAACTCACTTAATGCTGAGTGTCTGGGGATGCAGGTGTGATGCTTGAAGTGGAAGTTATAAGGTGCAAGATAGTGACAGTTAGGGATAATGTAAATACATTTGTGTTCTCACACACGCAAAGGTGTGAAGGGCAAGGAAGGGATCGTCCAGATGGGTTGAGAACAAAAGGCTACATTGGATACTCTTAACCTGGGTGGGTGGAGTATGTTAAAATTAGCACACCACAAACTATGAGACATAAAAAGTACTAAGCAAAATAGCATCTTAACAGAAATAGGCTGCACCAGGCATTAAAATGCCTGAATGTTCATTGGACGGAGGGGCAATCTTCCCACAGTTTAGAAGACACAGGGAATCTGGTGTCTGATATCACCAGACTGAATAAGTGTGAACAGCGATGGAACAGAGAAGGAAGAAAGTATGTGGAGAAGAAAAAGTTAATTCTAATTATCCTGAAAATAAAATTTTAATTGTACCTCTAAAAGGAGAAGGTGGGGGGTGTGACCAAGATGGCGGAGTGAGAGGACGCACTTCTTGGGTGCTCCTGGAAACGGCCCGAATTTGCACTGGCTAGCTGGTCATAACTTAATCGGTCGGCGCCCCTTTGGTCGCAGGGCTTGTCCGTGACCTAGTGTGCGGAGCGTGGACGACCCAGCGGGGCTGCGAAGACCTGGGTGGCGGCCCAGTCCGCACCGCAGCCGGAGTGCCGTTCGCAGGGCAGGGGGCCGCTGCCGCGAGGAGGAGCGGAGGAGCCTGTCACGTGGCCGGAACTGCCCGGTTGTGAGCCGGAGGACAGAGCGGCGGAGTGGAGAGCGACGGCCCAGTAGGAGGGTGTTGGTGATCCTCCGTGGGGTTGGTGGAAGAGCTGGCGAGCGGAGAGCAGGCCGGACCGCCATCTTCCGAGGAGGCCGTGGCGCCGACCTCACCCATCAGCAGGACCTACCGGGCAGAGATCGCCTGGGGCGGAGGGCACTGTCGAGGCTGCCCCCCCATGCTGCTGTGTGGATTGGGGGGTCTGGAGGCTCTGCCGTCGCGGAGCGAGCAGCCGTTTTGGACTGGGCTGTGGTGGCAGGCCGCAGAGGCTGTCGTTGAGCGGGGCAGTGGCGGTTTGAGTGGCCTGCCTCTTCACGGGACAGTGCCTGGGAGCTGAGGGCGGAGGAAGACGGGCGAAAGGGTGGCCTTGGTGTGAACACCGGGAGCGAGGAGGCTGTTACGGGCCTATCCCCAGATTCACATTCCCTGCACTGGCTTGACGCATGAAAAGGGGCACTTTCACCGGGACGGAGGCTGCATCTGATCGCCCTGCGTGGGTATTTGGCGGACACCTGGGGGCACGGTGGAAAGCCTGGGCGGCAAGAGCCTGTGTGGACGTGAGCGAGGGGCAACGGGCGGACCGGAGGCCGGCAGTCTGGCAGTCTGGAGGGCCCTGTGAGGCACACTTGGGAGGTCTGGTGACGTAGCCGGGGGCCCTCCGAGACCCAGGAGCAGCAGGGTGGGTAACACCCCACCCCCGCTGAGGAAACGACTTCACGGCCCTGATATGCCGTGCGAGGCGCCGCCGGGTGGAGACGCGGTGGTTTGCTGCCGGACTGCCATTTTGTAAGGTGGTTGCGGACCTGAATACCAACCGATGCTGGAGCCAGCCCCACGAGGCCTTCTGGTAAGCGGAGCACCTTCTGTCGCGCTGCCTGGGGAGAGCGGATTGCACGGACTGCTTTGTCGGGCTGCATGGTGGTCTTGATTCCCCCGGCCGGACTTGGATAACACCAGGGCTCAGGCGCAGACCGACAAGTGCCTCCATCTGACGACGACGGGGACCCGGGGAGGATTTGTCAAGCCCAGAACTCGTTTCCTAGCCGTCCCACTGCCTCCCTGACTGCTCGGGGACAGTTAAGCGGTTGATATTAACCGAGGAGAGGCTGACGACGACGGCGTTGGGAGATCGGCTACATATAGCCTGAGGCGGCGCGAGGAGTGCTATGTCCACCTCCAGAACCAGGAAGGACAAGACCATTGTGAGAAGTTGGCCTGATATGTGATGTCCACTATTCTAGTGGGCACCCTGTATCAGTCCAAACAACCCTTATGGTGATTGTTGTAAAGTCAACCTTATAGATCAGCTATACTAGTGGTAGCATGGACAAAGCAGTCTTAGGCTAAACTCAAGAGGGCATGTGAAGCCAGCTGTTTTACCATATGTAACCCCTTTAATACCAAATGAAAGGACACTAAACAGGTTCTATATAAAATATATAATTATTTATTTCTAACACAACCCCTCTGAACTTTTTATGAAGTCGGAGGCACAAGTAAATAACAAGGTACTTAATTATCATACAATAAGTTGCACAATATACAGTATCACCCTAGGGGCACGTCAAACCATATACTAAAATATTGGTATAAGAACCACGTCACAAACAAAGGATAGGCCTAGGGCCTAGGGAATCGCTGGGGCTACTCTGTACTACCAAAGGATAGGAAGTAGGAGGCCCACGGGAGGCGTGTGCAGAGTCTTTACACACACGCAAGTTACCATAGAGTTAGAATGGGAACGAAAGAATTGGAAACTAGTTCTTTTAGGTCACTTCCAGGTGGACTAGGAGAAAGCTACTTGAAAGTTAAACACTAGGATAGTCAATACCCACAGGAGCACCGAAGTACTCGCGTTACCTCACCCACAGGAAGCGGGTACATAGGTGTCAAAGTGTGTCGGGTTTCGTCGCTGAATCCTATGGAGCCTCGAAGAAAGATGCTGCAGGCGACCAGGAGCGAAGTGTCCGGTTGGATCCAAGGACAGATCGAGGATGAAGAGTACCTGGAAGCAGAAGGGACAGTCTGGGTCACTAGCCAGTGACCAGGAAGGAACTAGGCGATGTTGCGAAGCAATCAGGTGATGTCGTGAAGCTTGTCTCTGCAGCCACGTGGACCAGGAGGTGTCGACGACGACCAGGAGCTGGGCACGGACTGTCCCACGAAGGATCTCGCTGTCGGCGGTGTCGGCTTCCGGATTGGAGTCAACAAACCTTGGCTAAGGCAACCCACGCAGGAATCTAAGATGGCTTCTTAATCAGACCAGCAAGGTCTGATGGGCTTCTCCTTTTCAGGGAAGCAAGGGCAGTCTGGAGCAACCAGACCAGCGGTGTAGATTCAAGGTTTCGTCGTCACAGAGGCCACTAGCTAACGGGCAAGTGACCGGACAGATGCGTCGAGCAGGAAAATGCAACAGGCCCCACGCAGCACTCGAGGAGTGTGGAGGGATGATCTTTGGTGCAGATGATGCTCGTGGCTGGGGCTTCTCAATCCCAAATGCACAACTTCGAGGGTGCCTTAAAAGTTGCACGGAAAGCAATTAGCTGGCTTTCCAAGATGGCCGGTCCCACGTCTCGCGTCTCCTCCACGGGTCTCAGCTTTTCTGTGGCTGTGGATCGGGCTGAAGGAAGTCTGGGTATTGTCAGGCTCTGTGTTCGGGCTCCGGCGGGAGTGACGACAAAGCAAACAGTTGATCGCTTGATGGTGCCTGCTTGTGCAGGGTGGTCACTCCTTGACCACAAGGGGGATTCTTCAGTCTTCTATCTTCAAGTAGAAGGTCGAAGGTCTAGAGTTTCGTTTCAAGTTTCAGTCCGGATTAATCTAAAGTCTTGGGACTCCTCCGCTCCTACCTATGTACCAAATTTAGGGGCAGAATTACCTGCTAGGTCCCTCCTATGGGTGGGACCAGTGAAGGGGTGGTTACACCCCTTTCACTTTGTCCAGTTTCGCGCCAGAGCTGGGGCTGGAGTGCCTCAGCACTGGTTTGAACTCTACTATGCATGGAGCACCTTGTGTGCCCCAGGCAGTGTCTCATTTCATTCAGCCCTCCCTGCTCCAATACACTATAGCCTAACTGGGGTGGTGCTAGCACCTCCCAAGACAGGAAACCTATTGTCCAAGCCTCCCTCGCTGGAAGGACTCCCAGCAGCAGGAGGTCAGACTTGTGTCTTTGGCAGCAGCATCCATTTTGTGATGCTGGGGCTCTGGTTAACTTTAACCAGGATAAGTGGGATCAACAGGTCTTCTTCTTCTAGAAGGGTGGAATGCTACCCCCGGCGCCAGAACTGGTGAGGGGGTAGTATTCCAAAGCGTATGACACCTTACACGACATGTTTTGATAAAGCCAAACCAAAGTTAGCATTTAACCGCGATGTTCATAATGCACTTAAGAGTATATGGTATGGCAATATCCTAAAACAGCTATAAGGTCATGGTTCCGAAAGCTGCCGACAGGCTCAGCTCATGCTAGAGCCTCATCTCACATAAAACCAAGCACTCTGCCTCCAGGATTGTTAAGGTATATATGTGTCTATATGTAAAGGTAGGTATAGGGATACTACACCTAAGCAAGGGGTGATTACACGACCTTGCCCCAGCTGAGTGATCAGCCAGTTGTGTCAATGTGAGTGGCCAGCCAGGGGTGGCATAATACATGCTGCAGCCCCTGGTAGGCCTTGGATGCACCTATGACCTGGGTACCTATAGTACAATGTACAGGGGCTCATAAGGTGACCCAATATACAATTGAAGATGTACCTAAAGTACATGGAGTCCATTTTACAGTGAGAGCAGATAGCCTGGGGCCCTGATTAGCAGGATCCCAGGCCAACTAAGTCGAAAACCAGCTAAACACTACGCAAAAAATCTGGGGTAACCATAGGCTGGTATCCACCTTCCTACAACCATTAAAGACTTATTCCTCAATTCGCCAACCGACTCCATAGCCTCTACAGCAGCGGCGAGAACCCCGAGGCCGAAACCAGAGACGGGAGAGGGATTGGAACCCATCACTAAAGCTTTTCATGAATCTGTTTACCGCCCTGCGGGATGATATTCAAACACTCAAACAAGAATTCACCTCTGAGATCCGAGAGGTACAGCGGGAGATGGATGGTATTGGTGAAAGAATGGGGGATCTGGAACATAAAAGCGACTGGAAGGACGCCGAGATTGCGGCCTTGCAGCAAGAGGTACTTCCGATCCATGACAAACAGGTAGACCTCCAAGCACACGTCGAGGACCTGGAAAACAGGTCCCGGCGCCACAACATACGGATTAGAGTGTCAGCGCACCTCCCAGACGGGCCCTCTCTCTGCGGAAGGCCTGTCCCGCATATCCTATTTAGACTTACAGGATCTATGGCGTAGCTTTCACCCGGGCGAAAGTGGCTATTCCTACTACTCGAATGGACACAAGATATGCGCGCTTTGACTACCTACTTGCGTCTACTCCCACACGAGCACTAGTCACCAAGGTGGAGATGAGGTAGCTTCATTTTCCGACCATGCACCAGTGACTGTGGTCCTCGCTCTGCCCGCTACTCAACGAGCACGCACGGTTTGGCGTCTTGGGGAGTCGCTATTACACAGGAATGAGGTTACCACCAAGATACAGCGCGTTATTGCGGACTATCTCTCTTTCAAGATTCGTACCTTAACTGAGACTTCCACAGGAGCGAAACGTCCGAAGTATATGCTGAATAGTTCCCAACTCCCCCACGCCACTGAACCAGATCTCTCTGGATTCAGAAACGAGGGGGAAAGGGGAATGGGAGAAACAAGAGAGACTGCCACCCATTTGTCTTCACTACTCGGCCTTGAGGCTCTTCATGTACCTGTAAGATTACGCAAACAATTACGAACATCCAATGCAACCTAGGGTTAACCTAATTCTCCCTAAACGCTCATTACCTGACTATAGGTGGAGTTTTGCCTCTCTCTTATGGAAACTGGTTTGGTAGATTCAACTCGAATAGTCTTTGCTCTTGACTTGCTTTCTTATAAGGGGAATTCTACTGTAGACTCTGCTGCTGGTTGATTAGAGTTGGTAAGCATAAGTATATATATATATTTATATCTACTTGCTGGTAACCTTGGTCTAGCTGGAACCCACATGAAAGCCTTTGCAGAGCAGACTATAGTGAACTCTAGCGGAATTCTTCTAGAGGGTTCTGAATGGAAATCGTCTTATCTTTTATCTCAAAGTCTTTGTGTAAACCAGTAGGTATGACTTGACTTCGAAAGAAAAGTGAGCAACTCCACTGCTTCAGTACTGTACTTTGAAATAACGACAAGTCTTCTTTTCTAGACAAAGTGAGTACCTTGTAAATTCGAGCGTGCAAGGAATGCTCGAAACAGCTACTACCTCATCAGGAATGCCGCTGCCAGATTCTTCTGCCTTGAGACAGCCGGAAACAAATTTGCACTCGAGAAGAGTGCCGAGCTACAAAGAAACGAGAAGCTATCTCGTTGATTCGAAGTATTCAAAGGTTTAGAAAATGCGCCACAACTAGAGAGAGGTCTTCTCAGGAAAATTACACAGTTGAAGTGCGACGCTAAACATGAGCGCGCGCAAGACGTCAACGGCCGCAGCGTTCAACCACTAGAACGCCAACCTCCGCTAACAAGACTAGCTGGGTGTCTAAATACTGGTATTGGCATGTGACGAGTAAATCGTCTGGCCGCTAACTGAGACCAACTAAAAGGATAATCAGGGGAAGTAAGGCTTCTCCGAAACTTAAAGGTGGGACCTGACCCTGAAGCGTTGCACAACCTTTGCTGGAACCTGACACACTCACATAACAGCAACACAGACACTACACTTGCTACACAATGGGCTGCGCTGAAGGCCGTTCTCCGAAGGGAGTTCATTGCAATATCGGCTGCGGAAAATGTAGAGCGTGAGGGCAAGAGGGAGGAGCTCACACAGAAAACTAGAGAACTTGAACAAATGCATCAAAGGACGGAGGCTCCTAGGATCTGGAGGCAGTTGAAAGCGGCCCGGCAACAGCTGGCGGCTCTCGACCAGGACCCAGCGGAATTCGCGGCGCTGCGTTTGCAACACTCTTACTACACTGGGGGAGATCGGTGTGGGAGTCTCCTTGCACATAAGTTAAGAGAGATGACGCAACAGCAGGCAGTCCAAGAGATTCTAAGGGAGGGTGGTAAGCGGGTTATGGAGGATCATGACATCACAAGCGCCTTCAGCGACTTTTACACGAAGCTCTATTCCGCAGACCCTCCTGCGGATGGGGGAGGAGTCTGACTTCCTGGCGTCCGTTCCCCTCCCGTCACTCTCACAAGACCATCTAGAGCGAGATATACGGCCGGAGAAGGTTATTTCAGCTATTTCCCGCCTGAAATTAGCGAAATCACCGGGTCCCGGTGGTTTCCCGGCAAGTTTCTACAAGATATTATGTGCCCAAGTTGCTCCTATATTCACGCGACTCTTTAACTCCTTCTCAGAGTCGGGGGCCTATCCCCGGTAAGAGGCCTCCATCGCCGTGATACCTAAACCAGGGAAGGACCACAAGCTGTGTGAAGCATACCGACCTATCTCGATACTCAATGTAGATCTTAAATTTTATACGGGTAACTTGGCCGCCCGATTAGCGCCTCATATGGAGGCCCTTGTCGACCCGGACCAAGCGAGGTTCATACCAGAGCGTCAAACCTCCGATAACACCAAAACGGCCTTTCATCTTCTAGAAAAAGCTACTCGCACGACCCAGGAGTACATGATGTTGGCCATTGACGCCGATAAGGCGTTTGATCGGGTCCACTGACCCTACCTGGAGAAGGTTCTGCGGAAGGCTGGGTTGGGCCCGAAGTTCTGTACCTGAGTGATGAACTGCTACAGATTTCCGTCTGCCGCAGTGCGAGTCAATGGATATACCTCTGCCAGATTTGTCATCAAGAGAGGTACGAGGCAAGGGTGCCCTTTTTCGCCTCTGCTCTTTGCTCTCTGTATGGAGCCGTTGGCGCAACTTATGAGACTTGATCTGCGAGTGACGGGGATCAAGATAATGGGCTATGTCCACACGATAAGCTTATATGCTGATGAAGTTCTGATCTCGCTCTCCCGTCCGATGGACTCCCTTCGTCCGTGTCTTGATAACCTGGAGACCTTTGGCCGCGTATCCAGGTTTAAAGTTAACATGCGCAAATCGGTGGCCCTCGACCTCTCCCTGGAACGCTCACCCGGGAAACATTGCAGGCTCAGTTCCCCATTCAATGGGCAACAGACGCGGTTCTGTATTTGGGGATCCAGCTTGCTCCCTCCCTGTCGGAGACTGTTAACCTCAATTATACCCATCTACGACAGAAAATACGGCGCAGGCTGGGGCGGTGGAGACACTACCCATTGTCGCGGCTGGGTAAGGTTGCGGAGGTCAAGATAACTGTTCTCCCCCAAATTTTGTATCTGTTTCGCACAAATCCCCTTCAACCACCTCTGGGCTGGATAAAACGGGTGCAATCTGAACTGGAGCAGTTCATATGGAGTGGGAGGAAACCACGCATGAAGCTAAGGTTTGCGATAGGGGTCGACTGATAGCGATTGCACTGAGGTCAGCGTTGCAGAACATTTTGGCGCATTGGCGCTCTCCGCAGGTTCCCACACATCAGGGATGGCTCCACCGCCTTTGGTTGGTACTTGGCATGGAAAAACTCTTGTTGTCTAGTGCTGGAGAGAGCGCCAAGTATGCAGAGCTGTGGCGATCTTTCCTGTCTTTATTGGCCTCCGAATTTAATGAGATCACTTGCCCACGCTACCTCAGACTATTACGTCTTACAGATGTGGAGTAGGAATATGTATCAGGAGGAGAGGGGGGACTGGGGGGGGATACGCGAGGGACTGTAGATAATTGGTGGACATGGACCAGGGGTGGTGGGAGGGTCAGGGGGGAGGTAGGGCGGATTGTTTTTGGCTAGGGGTTTTTTGCTATGTGTTATTATTTTTGTTTTCTAGAGTTTACAAGACCGCATGTCTCAGTTGCTCCACAGTGGCACTCCAACATATGTCAAGGCCACTCTTGTTCCCTACCTAAGAGGTAAGAGGTGCCTAATAGTGTGCCATCAGTGTTTGCAATGGACGTTCGGACAGGGCGCACTCCCTTTACCCTTTCAGGGGCTTTATTATTGCACTGGGACTGATATGTAAAGATTATTGCCTCCAGCGACGTTTGACGGCCCTCAGCCGATCTAACAAATAGGAGTGTTAGCACTTAACTTCTTCAACACCCTTCCTCCTTTTTTATTCGAGGCCGGCCCTGCAGGGTTGTAGGCGGCTTGCTGTGTTTAACGTTTGGAGCCTTGTTGCTATTACTGATTGACTGCACACTTGTATTTTTCTCTGGCCGGCCCGCTGGGTTGTAGGCAACTTTAAGCCTGTTCTTTGCTCTTTATTCTGTCAATAAAACAGATTTAATACTAAAAGGAGAAGGTGTATTCTTCCCTACAGAAATGTAAATTAAAAAGGGTGTTGAAACGTATAAATGAGTTGGACCATATAATTTATCAAAAGGAATTTACTCTGGTTGAAGTTTCTTTATACTCTCACTATTGTTTTGGTAGATGTGTATTCCTTAAAACGGGGAGCAAAGATAGTCTACTTATTGTCGATCAGAACGAATGGATAGTGAGGAAAACAGGTGATGGAGGAAAGTGAAAGAAAATGAGGGGAGCTGAGCTCTGACAGTTATCAATAGATTCAGACTGATTCAAAAGAAAGATCTGTCTATGATGATGAAAGCAAATGAGAGTTTTGATGATTAGAACAGGCCTCTTCTAACGTCTCCATACTCCTTACACCCATTTTATTTAACTATAATGTAATGTAGCTGGATGGGTAAGGAATAAGGTTTGCTACAACTTTACATTTATCCCCCCAAAAATATATTTATACTCTGTTCATGAATTATTGTGCTAGTCTGGTATTTATTCGTAGGTTTATATCTCCCTGCAGAAGTCCAGCGAAATATAACATTCTAATGGATATGAAATCTTCGCTTACCGTGACAAATTATTGCTCTGTCAGTCTTTCTCTTATTAGCTCTTGGGAATCTAATTTGAGTACCTTGTACACACAATCTTGTCTATGCCTTTCCACCTGTTCAAATCATACAAATTACTTTGAAAATGTATAGATGGTTTCATGTGAGAAAGATGAAAGGTGGTGCTACAAAAAAATAACATGATTTCAGTGATCTTGAAAAGGAGCTGGTGGATTTGGTACACACCACCTTCTCAGCAAAGGACGTTCAGTTACGTGGTCAGTGTTTCCTGTACTCCTCTTTGCGATGGGGTACTTCTGTACCTGGATCTTGGCAAATGCAAAGAGGAAGAAGTGCTTGCAAGTCACACCAGCGTTTTGTTTTATTGTGACACTTGACATAATTGTGAGGAAGTCGGATGAGCCTGCCTTGTATGTGATTCTGGTGGTATCTCACACATTTTTACGTGTTTACTGACTAGCTTTCTGCCTGAAGCATTTATTGCAGCTTGGTGGAACATCAGTTTGACTTTAGCTCAGTTAACGACATCAACTTTTGAATCATGTAACCATTGTAAGATGAAGACTCTTGCCCTCAAGAATGCATTTATGTGGAGTTTAAAATTATATTGTCCTTCCTTCCTTACACATGTTCATGTTATATGGTTGCTATGTCTAAAAATCTCAACACTCGCATACGTGTTTACTAATTATTATGCTTGATAGATGCTTTAGCTTTTGCATTTACTTACCTAGAAAAAAGATGAAATAACTGCCCACGTGTCACAGATCATGATCCCCAACAAAAACATATTCAGAAGTGTAATTTCTCTTTTTTTCTACAGGTGTTAAATATGGTTCAGTTTGCAAATACAAAAACACTGTCAACTGCTCATGGAAAGAACATTTGTGAAGATGATTGCTAAATTTGATTTGCTACTTTCTGTAATACTTGCTATTTGGATACTGAAACTACACCTTATTTGAAGATACACTGCTACAGAATTATGTTAATATAATCAATGTTGACTTAAATTCTGCTTGGTACTACTTTTGAATTCTACAAAACAGTAGGACACGAACACAGCAGTTCTTGAAATATTTGTAAGCAAAATTCAATTCAGAGCAGGACGACAGATCTAGCAAAATAATCAAAATGGTTTTAAATACTTCTGCTATTTCTTTTTATTTTAGGTTGATACAGTGAAGCGCTTGCTGATTAAAAAGCTACCACCAGTTCTTGCTATTCAGTTAAAAAGGTTTGACTACGACTGGGAAAGGGAATGTGCAATTAAGTTCAATGACTACTTTGAATTTCCACGGGAATTGGATATGGAACCTTATACTGTTGCAGGTGTTGCCAAGTTGGAGGGAGATGAGGTAAACCCCGAACCTCAGGTGATCCCCAATGAACAAACTGATAAAGACCAGTCGGGAAGCACTAAATACAGACTTGTTGGTGTTTTAGTGCATAGTGGTCAGGCAAGTGGTGGACATTATTATTCTTACATAATTCAGAGGAATGGTGGTGACGGTGAGAAAAATCGATGGTACAAATTTGATGATGGAGATGTAACAGAGTGTAAAATGGATGATGATGAAGAAATGAAAAATCAGTGCTTTGGTGGAGAGTACATGGGGGAAGTGTTCGATCATATGATGAAGCGCATGTCATACAGACGCCAAAAAAGATGGTGGAATGCATACATTCTTTTTTATGAACGAATGGACACAGTAGAGAAAGACATTGAAATAATAAAATATATTTCAGAACTTGCTCTTGCCACAAAACCCCATCAGATCAAGATGCCAACAGCCATTGAGCGAAGTGTCCGAAAGCAAAACGTGCAATTCATGCACAATCGTATGCAGTACAGCTTAGAATATTTCCAATTTGTAAAGAAACTGTTAACCTGCAACAGTGTTTACCTGACTCCTCCTCCAGGTAAGTATCTAAAAAAAACAAATATAGTTAAATATCTAAATGTATTGAAGTCAAACTGTTGTATTCTTGTCAAGCTGAATGCTGCTTTGTAAAAGTGTTTTTTCTTTAAGACCTTCTCATGAATTGTGCCCGCTGCTGGAAATGGAAAGCATAGTATGGTGTCTTTTCTTCTACATTGTCAGTTCAAGAAGTAATTTTTTGTCTTCTGACATCCATTAGGAAGGAAGTATTGTCTAACACTTTCAGAATAACTGAGCGTTTTTGCTTAAATAGGAATAAGCTCATTAGATATCTAAAAATAGTGGGCGTTTGCTGCTTAATTGAACATTATATTCATTTAGGATTACAAGACATATCTTTTTTGGTTTAACCGGATCATTGTTTTAATGTTGTGTGCTTCCTGTTTTATGGTTTATAGTTTGAGTGTGGTCAATGAATGGCTAAATGTCTCCGATTAATATGGCATCAGACTGATCAGGCCTAAAAACCTTCCGCATGTGTAGAATATAACCCTGAACCAGAGTTCGCATGCATGTATCTTAGTAGGGCATCATGACTGTGATGATCTTTATAAATTAGAAGTCTAATTTAGTGTGCTAATGTATGTTTAATGTCTCACAAATTATTCACATTTTAGATTTGTGATTGTTAGCTTTGCCTATCAGATGAAGTTAATTCCTATTTCACGATAATTGTAAGATGATTGCTTCTTTCTTTAGATTATTTCGTTTTCATTTTGCAGTGAATGATTCCCAAGACCTCTTTTTTAGGATATGACCAAACGGGTCAAAGAAAATAATCATGTTCATGCTGTAGCTTTCTGCAAGCAAAGAATTTCTACCTAGTTTCACCCCCAAAGAGAACTGTCCCTCTGCTAACACTCTAATTGTTTGAGGGTCATGGCAGTGATGAGGTAACTCTGTTGCCCTTGGTGATGCATGTGTTATCATACATATGTTCATTTTTAAATTCTGAAAATAACCATTGTATTTCAAATGTGGTGGTGAAGCTAAGTAAGGTTAGACAGATGTCCATTAGAAATTCTTCTCGTTATGCTGTGAACTTGTCTCACCTAAAATTATGAAAAAGCGGAAGATTCCCATAATGGAAAGGAAAGCTTAATACATATATCATTAGTTATGCAGCCTGCATATCTGAAAGAGACTTGTTAGTGATAGATTCCTTACCTTAGAATAACCCCAGGCGTCAGACTGGATCCGGAAGTTTTTGCGTAGCAGTACCCTTGCGCGTCGGTAGGCGTCGTCTCCGGCTTCGCGTCCGTCGTCGGTGTGAGAAGGTGGCCTGATATGCAGTGCTCACTATTCTAGTGAACACTATGGATCAGTCCAACAACCCTTATTGATGATTGGTTGTAAGTCAACCTTATAGACCAGCTATCCTAGTAGCGTGGATACGAGCAGTGTTCGGGCTAAACTCTAGAGGGCGTGTTAAGCAAGCTGTTATACCATCACATATACCCCTTGAACACCAAGTGAAAGGACACCACACAAGTGTTATGAAAATAAACAGTGTATTTATTTAGATCACAACAGCCCTGTACTCTTTATGAGGACAGGGTACTAAGCACACAACAAAACTCTTAGGAAAATACTTCAAGTTGCACAATTTACACAAATGCCCGAGGGGCACGAAAAACCATATACTCTAAAAGTGGAATGCGAAATTACTAGCAGGTAAGTACTGTACTAATAGGCTTTGGAATCGCTAGGACTACGTTACTGAACCTTCAGATTACTAGTAGGAGGCCTAGGGGACTCTGGTGCAGAGTGTGCACTCTCACGTGGGATGTGGGACAAAGTCTATGGGAGCTAGTAAAGGCAAAGTTAGTGTTCTCGGGCGAACCCGATAAGGTAGATCGAAAACGACAGTGGATCCTGACACTTGGATAGTGAGGCTATGCTGGGGCACCGAAATGCCGAAGTTACCTAGCCCAGGGGCTGCAGCTGCATAGGTCTCAAAAGATGTCGGGAATCCTCGTAGACGAACCAGGAGCCTGAAGAAAGAAGTTGCTGGCAGGCGACCAGTGAAGAGAGTTCGAGTGATCCAAGCCTGGATCGAAGATGGATGGCACCTGAAAGCAGAGGGGACCAAGTTTGTGACTACTAGCCAGTAGTCAGGTGGCACCAGGAGGGCACCGGATGGTAGTCACCTCGACTAGGTGAGTGGGCGACGCTGTGCTCTGCAGATCTCACGGACCAGGAGGCGTTGTCGGCGACCAGGATGGAGGTGCGAGCTGTCCCACGATGGATGAAGCTGTCGACGTCGCTGGACCCAGGATTGGGGCAACAAGTCTTGGCAAATTCAAGCCCACGCGGTGGACTCAAAATGGCGTCTGGAGTGGACCAGGAGGGTCCGGGGTACTCCTCTTTTGGAAGGGAGCAAGGGCCAGTCTGGAGCAACCAGACCAGCAGCAGTGATGTCGTCGGGCGTCGTTAAGAAGGCCACAAGCCAGCGGGCTAGTAGCCAAACAACGCGGTGAGCAGCAAAAAGCAGAAGGGCCCCACGCAGATCGTGGAGATGCTGGGAGGCTGGACTTCGGTGCTGGAGCTGCTCAGGGTCGGGGCTTCTCGGACCCCAAAGCACTCACCAGAGGATCCCTCGGCGGTTGTGCTAGATAGAAGTCGTGCAGCCCTGATGATGGCCGGTCCCTCGAGGTCTCGTCGCACCTACGGTTCTCAGCTTAGTTGTAGAGGTAGGTAGAGGTCAGAGGTGCCAGGGAAGCCGGGTCTCGTCGAGCTGGTCAGTCGGATTCCGGAGGAAGGACGTGCAGCAAACCGCAGAGTTCTTAGATGGTGCCTGCGGATGCAGGGTGACTACTCCTTAGTCACAAGGGAGAAATCTTGAGAAGAAGTCTTGAGTTCCTTTCGTAGAAAGTAGTTTCAGGATTCAAAGATGATCTATTTTGGAAGGGTCCCCGCTCCTACCTTTATCCTAAAGAAAGGGGTGGGTACGCGACTAGGTCCTGCCCTAGGGGTGGGACCAGGAAGGGGGGTGGTTACACCCCTCTCCCATGCCGGACTTTCCCCAGGCCAGGGGCTGGTGTGCCCCTGGAACTGGTTCTAGCCGGCAGATGCATAGTGAGCACCGGGGTGCCACTCTGCAGTCACCTTCCTGTAAAGCCCTGCCTACCCAGGATACACAAAACCCTGTCTGGGATGGTGCTAGCACCGCCGCTGACAGGAAACCCTTTGTCCAAGCTCTCCTCGCTGGAAGGACTCCCAGCAGCAGGAGGTCAGACTCGTGTCTGTGGTGGCAGCATCCTTTTTGTGGAGCTGAGGCTTCAGTTAACTTTAACCGGGGTTCACAGTTACATACATGTTGTGTCCCTCTAGAAGGGTGGAAGGCTAACCCCGTCGCCAGAATTGGCGAGGGGTTAGTATTCCAATTCGTATGACGCCTTACTCGACATGTTTTGATAAAGCAATACCAGAGATAGCATTTAACCGCGGGGATTATAATGCACTTAAGAGTATATGGTATGCGTTATCATGGAACAGCTATTGGACTTGGTTCCGCAAGCTGCAACCGGGCTCAGCTCATGCCAGAGCACCATTTCACACGATTCCAAGCACTCTGCCTTCAGGATTGTCAAGGCCTGCCATAGGAGTGACTGATAGGAATCCGTGTGTCCATTTTAGGGTTAGATATAGGTATACTATATCTACAGCAAAGGGTGATTACACCACCTTGCCCCAGCTGTCGTGCAGCCAGTTGTGTCAGATTTAGATGGCCATCCAGGGGTGGCATAATACATGCTTCAGCCCCTGGTAGGCCCTGGGTACACCTATGCCCTGAGTTACAGGGTCTGATAAGGTGGCCCAGTCCCAATTGAATAATGCACTTAAGGTACACATGTCAATTTAGTGAGAGAACAGCTAGGCTGTGGGTCTGATTGGCAGGCCCACAGCCAGAGAAAGTTGTAAACCAGTGAAACAAAAGCAAAAAATCTGGGTGATCATAGGATTGCAGACCCTACTCTTCTACAGTCGGCGTCGTGGGCGCAGTGATGACGTCGTCGGAGTACTTAGACGCCGCCTCCGCGTGCTGACGTCAGTTCTTCTTTTTTCCGCGCCAGCAAGCGCAGATCTGGAAAAAGCAGTACTTAAGTCACTTTTTGACTAGACTTTTTGATCCCTTTTTATCATTTTTTTCTTGAGTCTTGCGACTCCGGACGGTGCCGATAGGGATGCCAGGTTTCAAGCCTTGTGAGGATTGCGACCGACTGATGTCTGTCACCAACCCACACCGTCTGTGTCTCCACTGTCTCGGCGGCGACCACAACGACAAGACCTTCCCCGAATGCCGAGCCCCGACTTCGAAAGCTAGATGGAAGCGGTCCCGCAAGCGACTCGAACTCTGGCAGTCGGCTCCACGCCGCGAGAGGGCCCGGTCCCACAGGAGGTCGAGGGACAGGTCGCGGGGTCGGAGCCACCACAGCTCCGGGTCGAAGTCGTCGTCAGGTAAGCATAAGAAGTCGAAGAGACGTCATCGCTCTTCTATCCGGTGTGGGCTGGATACCAACGACTCACTGGGCAGAGCGATGGCATCCAGCGCGGTGGCGGCCGTGGAAATCGCCGTGGAGGTGGTCGAGGACAACTGCGAGGCCTGTCCACACCCTCCCCCGCAGCATCCGCCTCAAAACCCTCCTAGTCCGTGCTTTTCGACCCATGTGACGCCCGTGGGGTGCAGGGATCGCCATCACCACTCCCACTGGCGCACTGTCACATCGGACAGGTGGGTGCTGCAAATCGTCCGAAGGGGCTACTCCCTCCCCTTCGAGACGACCCCTCAAGCCATGCCACCGCAACACCACCGCGTATCGGGGGATCATTTGCGGCTTCTGCAGGAGGAAGTTTCGGCCCTCTTGGCCAAGGGAGCCATCGAGCGCGTTCCTGGGCCAGAAGTAGGATGTGGTTGCTACTCCCACTACTTTCTGGTACCCAAGAAGGGCAAAGGGGGCCTACGCCCTATCTTGGACCTACGGAACATCAACGGCTTCCTCCGGAAGGAGAAGTTCAACATGCTGACTCTGGCTCAGGTCTTAGCTGCCCTGGACCCAGGAGAATGGATGGTAGCGTTGGACTTGCAGGACGCTTATTTCCACATCCCCGTCCTGCCGGCCCACCAGTGCTACCTGCGGTTCACGGTAGGCCAAGAGCACTTTCAGTTTACCGTGCTCCCCTTCGGCCTTACCAGCGCCCCACGGATGTTCACGAAAGTGATGGCGGTGGTCGCAGCTCATCTGCGCAGGTTAGGGGTTTCAGTCTTCCCCTTCCTCGACGACTGGTTGTTGAAGGCGGGCTCGCCCCAGACAGTCGTCAGCCACCTCCAGATTACGGCAGACCTCTTGCACCAGCTGGGGTTCTCCATCAATGTGCCGAAGTCACACCTGTGCCCCTCTCAGAAGCACCTTTTCATCGGAGCGGTTCTCGACTCGGCGCAGTTTCGGGTTTACCCACCCGAACAGCGGATTCGGGATATACAGGCTCTGATTCCAATCTTTCAGCCTTTATCCCGAGTTTCGGTCAGGTTGACGCTGCGGCTTCTGGGGCTGATGGCTTCCTGCATCCTTCTGGTGCATCACGCCCGTTGGCGGATGCGGGCTCTGCAGTGGGACCTGAAATTTCAGTGGGCCCAGCATCCGGGCAACCTGTCCGACCATGTCCTGATCTTGGAGGGCACTGCGAGACAGCTGCAGGGGTGGCTCACGGACCGCGATTGGGTCAGTGGCAGATCCCTCTCCCTTTCCCAACCGGAGCACGTAGTTGTGACGGATGCGTCCCTCCAGGGCTGGGGAGGCCACATGGGAGAGGCGGAGATCAGAGGCCTCTGGTCTCCGGCGGAGTCCCGGCTCCATATCAACCTTTTGGAGATGTGGGCGATTCGTCTGGCACTGAAGGCATTCCTCCCCTCTATCCGGGGGAGTGTAGTGCAGGTGTTCACGGACAACACCACCCCCATGTGGTACTGCAACAAACAGGGCGGGGTGGGGTCGTGGACTCTCTGCCAGGAGGCTCTGCGCCTTTGGCAGTGGCTGGAACATCAGGATGTGACCCTGGTGGTTCAACACCTGGCAGGTTCTCTGAACGACAGGGCGGACGAACTCAGCCGCCGGTGCATGATGGATCACGAATGGCGTCTGAACTCGGACGTGGCGCAAGGCCTCTTTCAGCAGAGGGGAGAGCCTTGGTTAGATCTATTCGCCACCTAAGAGAACGCGCAATGTCATCAGTTCTGCCGTTGGAATTTCCAAGGCGGCACTCGCTCGGAGACGCTTTTCGTCGCGAGTGGAGCTGCGGTCTGTTGTACGCCTTTCCGCCTATACCACTTCTACCCAGAGTGCTGAAGAAGATCAAGCACAACCGGGCACAAGTCATCCTTGTGTACTGGTATCCCGAGCTACTCAGTATTTCAGTCGATCCCCCGGTTCGTCTGCCTCTTCAGGAGGACCTTCTGTCGCAGCAGCAGGGGACGGTCCTCCACCCAAACATGTCCAGTCTCCACCTCCATGCTTGGAGATTGAGTGGCGACAGTTGAGGCCATTTGACTTGCCTCCTGAAGTCTGTAACATCATTCTGGCAGCCAAGCGTCCCTCCACAAAGTTGGTATCAAGGGCAACCTTTCTGCCCTTTCAGCCTTTCTAAGGCTGTCTGATCAACCTTCTTTGTTCAAGTCCCCTGTTGTTAATCGATTCCTGAAAGGCATCACACACACTTTTCCACCTGTTCCCTTAGTGATGCCTCAGTGGGACTTGAACCTGGTTCTTACTTTTCTGATGTGCGCTCCCTTTGAGCCACTTCACAACTGTCCTATCAGCCTTCTTACTCTGAAGACTGCTTTCCTGGTTGCCATCACCTCTACCAAGAGAGTGAGTGAGCTCCAGGCTCTATCTTCTAAAACTCCTTTCCTTTCTGTCCATCCGGACAAGGTTGTGTTGCGGACAAAACCCTCTTTCCTGCCTAAGGTAGTCACAGCCTTCCACATCGGGCAATCTATCACTTTGCCCACCTTCTTTCCGCCTCCGCATCCCTCAAAGGAGGAAGAGAGGCTCCACCGTCTGGATCCAAAACGTGCGCTTTCATTCTATTTGGATCGCACACGCCAGTTCCGGGTGGATGACCAACTCTTTGTTGGTTATGTGGGCGCTAAGAAGGGACGGGCGGTGCACAAACGGACCATCTCTCGATGGATCGTGTTGTGCATCAAGCGTGCTACCCCTTGGCTAAAAAGCAACCTCCTGCTGGGCTCAGGGCCCATTCCACTCGGGCCACGGCGACTACTACTGCCCTGGGCCGAGGAGTCCCCTTGCAGGACATATGTCAGGCAGCTATGTGGGCCTCGCTGCACACGTTCGCAAGACACTACTGCCTGGACAGCCAAGTCCAGATTGATGGCTTCTTTGGCCGTTCCGTCCTCCAGGACTTTCTGGTGTGATTATTGGTTCGCAGTCCCACCACTGGGGTTGGTATTGCTGGGGTATCTATTCTAAGGTAAGGAATCTATTAGTAACGTGTCTCTTTCAGATGCGCAAGTTACTACTTGTGTAACAATATATCTGTAAGAGACATTAGTTAGTGATAGATTCCTTACCGACTCACCCATCCTCCCCGTTCTGCGAACCGATATCTAGGGTTAAGGTCATCCCCTTACAGGGCCCTAGTTTCATGGCACCAGTGTTGGTTCTATCATGGCTCTGCGTATCTGGCGCAGAAAAGCTGTGTATCAGAACTGACGTCAGCGCGCATGGGCGGCGTCTAAGTACTCAGACGACGTCATTCCGGCGCGAACGACGACGGACGCGGAGCCGCGGACAATGCCTACCGACGCGTAGGGGTATTGCTACGCAAAAATTTCCGGATCCAGTCTGGCGTCTGGGGATATTCTAAGGTAAGGAATCTATCACTAACTAATGTCTCTTACAGATATATCGTTACACAAGTAGTAACTTGTTCTTCAAACCTGTGTGTGGCAGAGATTTCGGTACCCAAAGAACCTGTAGCTCGGGCAGCCAGAGGTCAGACTACATCCCCTTCCCCAGCAGCAGCAGCTTCCAAACCCTTATAGTCTGCCCTCTTTCGATCATGGGCACCTACTGGAAGGCAGGATATGCCGTCACCTGCGCCACTGGAGGTCTGTTACATCAGACTGATGGGTTCTCCGAAAGAGATACTCCCTCCCCTTCTTGACTAACCCTCCAGCCATGTCACCTGCTTGCGGCAGGCTCACGGAGGACCATCTCTCCTTGCTTTACCCGGGTGCATATGTCAGAAGTAGGTCATGGTTGCTATTCCCGCTACTATCTGGTGCCCAAGAAGAACAGAGGCCTTTGTCCTATCCAATTTCTTCCTCAAGAAGGAGAAGTTCCATATTTTCATGCTTGCTCAAGTTCTGTCTGTCTGCCTGGACCTGGGAGACTGGATGGTAGCGTGATGGTAGCGTTGGACTTGCAGGACGCATATATCCACATTCCCGTCCTTCCTGCCCATAGGCATTACCTGCGGTTTGTAGTGGGCCATAAGCACTTTCAGTTCGCTGTGTTCCCTTCTGGCCTTACTAGGGCCCCTCTTGTGTTCACCGGAGTGATAGCGATGGTTGCAGCTCATCTCCGATGATCAGGGTTACCAGTCTTTGCCTACCTCGACAACTTGCTGTTGAAGGCTGTTGTCTCCCATCTCCAGAATACAGCAGTCCTCCTGCATTTGCTAGGGTTCACCATCAACATGCTGAAGTCACACCCTGGTTCTAGGTTAAGTCTGGCTATCTATTGTAGGTTTGTTGTGAGAAAAGGGGTATTATACCTTCTGCTTAGGCACTCTTAATAAAGTGAGCTAAGGCATCCCCTGGTTCCTATATCCACCTGCAGTACAACGTCCTCCTCCGTCAGGTAGCAGCAGCCTTTTCTCACAACAAGCCTACAATAGATAGCCAGACTTAACCTACATTTTCCACTACCCTGGTTCCAGCTCTCTTTGGATCAACATCCATATCCTTGATGATATTTACAAGTACAGTATTGAAATACCTTTCCAAGAGAATTTTGGCAGTACAGACTACAAATAGATATATACTGCCGAATAATAACGGCTCGGACAGACGAGATACCTCCACAGAGAAGTTTTTTGTTCAACAGGATGCCCTATCGAGCATGACAAATCGTTACAGTTATTTCCACGCACCCTGATAGTCACGGGAGAAGACATAAGGACATTATCCTATTTTTCACTTCGCCCTGAAGAAGTCCCAAGAGGACGAAACGCGTCGGCTGTAGCTCCTGTGTGTGATTTGTTACTTACAACTGAACTCAATTAAAGAACTCTTAAAGAACAAAAATAACAACTAATGTGATTATTGCTGTTAACCTCATCAAAGTTATCAGTTCATGCAAACTCTGAAGTGGTGCACCTTGACCTTGTTTAAAAAAAACATTTATAAATCTGCTTTGATTTTAACGTATCAGCGGTGGCATTTTTTTGGTCCAGATCATTATCAGTAATTTATCACTATTTTCATTTGTGGGTTTACCATTGATATTGACCTATATAGTCCAGTGATTCTTTAAATATTATATAAAGTATATGGAAAGTGCACTGATACCCGAGGACTTTGACAGTAGTATTTCTGATTTGCAAGGGGCAACTCTAATATTGAATGTACAGCTAGGTTATAAGCATTTTTCTGAATTTAAAAAGATCATTGTGAGCACCAAGATTGATCTGGAGGCTGTACTACCGTCGATCTGCCTCCCGTCGATCTGCCTCCGCCTCCACTAAGCACATAATCTATTCAACAGCAAACATTCATGCTATAAACACTATCAATAGGACTGTTAGCTTGTATGCCCTCCCAAAACACCTCTTCTCTCCCCTTGACAAAATGATTTATTTTTAACATTACTACTTGTCTCTCCTCCGCATCAGTCCACAACGTTCTTCAAGTTGGATGACTTGCAGCCAGCAGTAGAGCCCAGTTGATAATTCTCCCATTCATACTGAAGGCAATTCATGGTTTGCACAATCCTACTTTTTGAAGTTCTTTTCGACAGCTTTCTGCTATTACATCTCAACAGTACATACCTACCCCAAGTTCAAGAGTTCTCTCATAGTGCAAAATGTAGGCACTCTCTGGGGAAGCTGTCTTCATCCTCAATGTTAATGTCAAACTAGAGTCCTCCAGCATGGATCCCACAGACCTCAGTACTCACTCATACATACATACACACACACACACACACACACACTCTTAACTACTGTACGTGCTATATGAATACTGCACTCGCATACAAACAGTATGTCAGTGCAAGCGTTTGAGTTTTCACATAATAGCACAACTTTACATGAGAGAGGTTAGTAGGCCACACTTTAACTGACACAGATAAAAAAATGTGTTCAGAGGGAAAGACAACAGTGGAGGATTCCCAAGAGAACAGCACCTAGTCAAATATTCTCCAAGAAATATCTTTCTTTTGGGCCCACCCTCTAGTGCATGGGGCAGTCTGTGTGCACACTTCAAAAACACCCACTGTCACAGTGTAGGTTCAAAACATGAACTATGGAAAGATTTGAAAAAAGGTCAAGGTGCACCACTTAAACGTTTTTGAGAAACTATTATCTTCAATAAGGTAAACAGTAATGATCACATCAAAAGATTTTTTTTCTTATGTTCTTGAGAGTTCTTTATTTAATTCAGATGGTAAAAAATATACACAGGATCAGTGACTGAGGATCATGCGGCTGATCTCATTAACTGCCTCACTTGCATTTGTACTTATCTCCATCCAGATTTAGGTTCAGGTAGAGGACATAAACAGTAGTCACTCACCATCATCATCCCATCATAACAAAACCACTGTAATAGCTTCATATCCTAATCACAAGACACTGGTTGGGGAGGGTAGATGTCAAGATTCTTTGTGAGCTAGAGTGAGAGAAACGTACATCCGTGAGTTCTTCAGATTCCTTTGCCTTCTCCAGGAAGTCCCCACCTGCCCTGTACACTACACAAGCTTGTTTCTGAAGTAAATATTGGCTATACTGATGAAAGGGAACGTCGAGAATGCCTCATTCAAATTAAGACCTTGGGTTTTACTCCTGGTATTTCCACATGATTATGAAAGGAGACGTTCTGCAGGTAAGTTTGACTGTCAGTGGTCTAGAGAAACCGATTCAAGATGGAACTGAAATTAATGTTGTAGGCTATGCCAGGTCAGCTGAAAGATCTGCTTATCACTCATGATGCCTACTTACATATTTCTTCATGGGACTGATACAGAACATTTTTAGGTTTGCAGTGGGAGTAGAAAGAAGACTGTTAATTTACTGTCCTATCGGTTTCAGCTGAGCCACAAGATTCCTTCACAGACATCCATGCTTTCTCCTGCTTAAGTGACTGTTTTGATCAAGGTGCTTCTGATGAAATTGCAAAGCACCCTTGCCCTACATGTTTTCGTCTGCATGAATTAGACATCTCCCCGAATGCAGGCTCCAGTTCCATTACACCTCGGGCATTTCATAGGCACTGAATGAAGCTCCTAAACCGGGACATGACAAGTGCTAGGAGATAAATAGACTATGGTGTTTATTTTTGGTTTTATACAGCAACATATTAAAAAGGAAAACAAAGCACTGGCACCCATTTTACATGCCAAGTGCATGAAAAAGAGAAAAATTGAATATGACCTCTTTGGTATAAATTATAGTAACGTTGGGAGTAGTAAAGTGGCTGTGCACCTGTCTATGCAGGATGCCTATTTCCACATTGAGTTCCGCCCCTAGACAGAAAATATTTTTTTCATGGTGGAAGGTAACCATTTTCAATTCAGTCTTGCAGTTTGCCTCTGTTGCAATAATATACTATTGCATGGTAGCTCATCTGTGATTGCATGTAATGCAGGTCTTTATTTAACTAAATGACTGACTCCTGAAGCATTGCTCTTTGGAAACCGGGCTCTTGCACTGCAGCGAGCAATGAAATAGCTTCCCCATACCTTCTAAAATGAAAGCTTACATCAAAGGGAAGATTTCATTCCAGTGGTGCAGTGGGGGCATTTACCTGATAAACCGGTTGTTGCTGATAAAGTTCAGCTGCATATAAAGAACATCGTCCCCTTATTGAGACAAAACTATTCATTCAAGTTTCTGGGATTTATTAGTGTATTGGCATCCTTCACTCTACTTGTACTTTTGAGGGATGATTTTGCTGCAATGGTCCATTCACCGGGTGACTATCAGATGTCATAGAAGAGTATTTGCCAAAACATTGGTTTCCAGTTTTTTATGTTGCCAGAACTTGTTTGTCTCCAGAATGTTGTGGTTCGATGTTTACATTTGTTTATTTGGCTGATTAAGGGCTGTATTTGGAAACACTGAATGTGAATGGCCTTTGATTGGAGACCAACAAGCATTGAAGACATAGTTGGTCAGAGCGATCGGATTGTCTCTAACTTCTTTGTTCTCCACTTGAAAGGAGGCAGGGTCCTGATGTTTCAGTTACATAAAAGTGAAGGAAGCAATGCTTGCAAATAGTCTTACCACTAGCAATTGCTCAGTGCAGAATTCCAGCCCATCTTTTTGTCATCCACTCTGCCACTCTAGGCAAAAGCCTGTCTTAAGCAAATTATTACTGACCGTGCCAGTCATTGGAACGGTTCACTCTGAACCACCAGGTGAGGAACCCTCTAGAAGGAAACAGCAGCAGTCCCAGGCCTGGGGTGTCAGCCCTTGTGATGGGGACCAGGGACATTCATTTAGCATTTGTAGCCAGCGACTGGAAGCTCTCTCCCACTCCCCAGGCATACATGCACAACACCTGCTCGGGCTGAGTCTGATTATTCAACACCCCCACCACCACCTTGGTAGGATTTGTCAGGAGCCACCCTGAGGTGCTGTAGTAAATAACATTTGCACCATCTACCTTATTAGACCCACTAATCTGACGCTGTGTTGTGATTGAGGTGAACGCTTGTGGGGCGTGTTCCCCCACCCTGGTGGGCTTTTCACCTCCAAGCCCATGCAGCAGAACCAGTGTTGAACACCACCTGCTGCTGAAAGCGGCCACATGCAACAAATCTGGCAGCCCACTGTGCAGCCACTCTTAGCACATCAAACATGGGGAAACAAGACAATAACCTCCAAAATCACATTTGAATCTCGGCGAACAGCAAGACCAACAGGGCTAGAAAGACAACAGGAGTACAAATCATCTGAGCGGGGCATGGGAGCTCTACTGGAACAAGATGTTTGAGACTGATACTTTGACAGGTTTGACCACATGAAGGAGCTCCTTGACAAATAAAATGATTGGATTGACAATCTAGTGCTTAGGATGTCAGAAAGGAACATGTGCCCTGCATATGGCACATGTCCTGGAAGTAAGCTCTGGATCTCCCTTTTTCCACATCAGTTTACATATTCTTGGCATGCCTGAATCCACTGCCATAGCCAGAACATTAAACTGTGTGGATAAAATGAAATGTTTGTAAGCATATGAGAGAGATACGCCTTTACCCCCATGTTCTCTGTTGATCAGGCCTAGATCATTAGGCCTGCCTTATAATTGCTCTTTTGCTAAATTTCAAGGATTGGTACGCCGCTTTATGCCGTCCGAGTGAACGTCTAGAAATCAAATATGAAGGAGACAAGCCCCTGACAGTTCAGGAAACAAGAAAAGAATTCAGAAAGCCAGCATACAGTTTTCTCTATTATACCAAGCCAAGGTACGCATCACCGTCAATGGAAGACTGCAAATCCTCTGGGATCCTAAATATTCAATTCAATTCAAAGAAACTTTATTCGATTGAATTTACAATCATAAAAGTACATTATAGAAAAATATTTGCAACAGTTTATAAAAAGTTTCCATGTGAGCATAATTGACTGATTGATACAGTAAACATTAAATTAATCTTTAAAGGAGTCGACTTTACAATGGTACCCTGTATGGCACTGGGATAAAAGTTATTCACACAAAGACGAAGAAAAAATTTACTATGCAGAAGCCGCTAGCTGAGAACGAATTTTCATACATGTCTTTAAGAAACAAGCAACTGATTTGGCAACAAAAGGGGAGTCTATACACTGTAGTGCCAAAACTGATTGTTTGATTTTATGTAATGGTGCAGCTTGATA
This sequence comes from Lissotriton vulgaris, assembly GCF_964263255.1. NCBI lineage: Eukaryota > Metazoa > Chordata > Amphibia > Caudata > Salamandridae > Lissotriton > Lissotriton vulgaris. Next base: position 358,874,609 of record NC_141696.1, on the reverse strand, counting down.
TTTTCTGTACAAATTTATATGTAAACAGAAAAAACGTTTGTTTTGCCTTGAACCTTTCCTACTATCTTCACTTGTGTTCACCCCGTTAGTGTCGGGCACAGGCTTGTGTACCACACAGGGGCATTGTGGAAGGTATTCCTGACATCTTATTTGTTGAAGAACTGTGTTTATTAAGTAAACCTGGAAGACCTCTGTCCGGCTGGACATGTCCTTCTGAAAATATAGAAGCGATTTCGTCTATATTTATTTGTTTTGTTGTATCACATAAGCATGGGACCACTGTTGTTTCCATAAAACTGTTCCCCGAGGTCCCTGTTTGACTTGATTGGGGTCCCTTGTTGTTTAAGAATTGTACCGTAATTGGGGGCGCTTCGGAGGAGGGCTAATACATATTTCAGGAAATCATTTTCAATTACTTGGAGCTCGGTGGTAGGAGCATAGCCCCATACACCTGCTCCATAGGTCGCCACACTCAGACATTTGGCTTGATAGATTTTCAGTATCACAGCCGGAGCGGGCTTGCCCAACTTTCTTGAAAAAGAGGTCAGCGCCGTTGTTGTGCGCTGAAACTGCAGTTTCTTGCTGGAAATAGCAGGTTTCCAGGACATTTGGTCATCAATGAGGATTCCTAAATATGGATAGTTCCTAGCACTTTCTAACCTAGTATTCTCGATATAGAGGGGTTTGCATTTCTGGGTTTTCTTGCCAATATGCATAACAAAAGTCTTGGATTTATTTACTTTTAGGCCAAGAGACAGCATATATTGACAATACTTGTCCAGTTGCAGCTGGAGCTGATTAGGTGTCCTCGCTAAAATAACAGGATCGTCAGCATATAGTAATGCAGGGATTGGACGGGTGCTTATGCAAGGGAGGTCCTTGTTACCTGCCAGCATCGCTTGTTCCAAACCATTTGTGTAAATATTAAATAAAAATGGAGCAAGGACGCACCCCTGTCTGACGCCTTTTGTAATACTGAATGAGTCCGATAGCTCTCCATTGATGCCATATCTCACACATGCTTTGGCATCCGAGTAGAGCTCTCGGAGAGATTTCAGAATTGGAGGATCTACTCCCAAATTACTCAGGATCTCCCACAGCTTGGAGTGGATTACGCAGTCAAATGCGGAACTTAAGTCCACATAGACCAGGTAAAGATTACCGCCTTTGGCCCAGACATATTTACCCATAAGTAGTGTTAGGTTAAGGGCCTGTTCTACAGTGCCCAATCCCTCTTGGAACCCAAACTGGAGGTCGGTAATGATCTTATTCTCCTTTGCCCAGTCCTGGAGACGTTCCAGGATGAGTCTCCCAGCGACCTTGCCCAGCGAGTCCAAGAGGGAAATTGGTCTGTAGCAGGCTGGGTTGTCGCGGTCTCCCTTTTTAAAAATGGGGAGAAGCACAGAGGTAGACCAAGAGTCGATTAGGCCGACCTGAGAGGCTGCGGACATGACTTGCATGACTACTGGGGACCATAATTCTAGATTATTCACAAAGATGTCAAGTGGGACTCCATCAGGACCGGGAGCTTTCCCGGTCTTTGAGGAAGTCAGTGCTGCGTTCACCTCCCCAAGATCAAAGTGGAGGTCGATGGGATAGATATTATCACTAGTGGGAGCTGCCTCCCCTAGTCTTGTGGCCTCAGTCGTTGGAATGAAGTCCCCAAAAATCTGAGAGTAATGGGTTACCCATTTTTCTGCGGGTACTGCCACATCTAGATGAGAAGGAGCAGTGGCGTCCGCTAAGAAAGGGGACTAGACTGTTCGCCAAAACAGTGTGCTGTCCTTGGATCTTGTACTCTCGTGAAGTTGGGCCCAGAGATAGTTTTTTATTTCCCGTTTGCGGGCTTTTAGGACCAGTTTGTATTGCCTTCTTAGTAAGGCCGCATCCCTGTCTTGGCTATGAAGAGCTCGTTTTAGTGCGCTAAGGGCTTTACGGCAATGGGAATCAAACCACCCCCGGGTATCTTTATCCTGCTTCTTGTGTTGGCGGGTAAGCTCCTGCCGTATGGTTTCTAGAATCTTAACGAAACTAGACAGGATCAAATGGGGGGATGAAGTCACCTCTAAACAGTTGTATATTAGAGGAAGGGATTGTTGGATAATCCTACCGGTGACCTCGTTGGGGTTGATCTTTGACCACTTTACTGTATAGCCGTTGGTTTTACCCATCACCAGGGATTGCTGAGTTAGAAGGCTGGGCTGAGAATGAGATGAGGGAACAGTATTAAATATGATGGTGATACTGTTGGGGAAATGATCACTAGAGGGATCTGTACCAGTTGTAAAGTTTTTTAGTCTATTGTCTAAAGTTTGCGAGCACAGGATATAGTCTATAGTAGACGACAATCCTCTTCCATGAAAAGTCGACTTGAAATCGACGACAGGACGCACAAGTTCGTTTGCAAATTCAAGTTCTAGTGAAAATAGACAATTATTTAATGCAGACCCTATACTGGAGTGTGCAAAGTGGGTGATGGGGAAATCATGCTCATCTTGGAGGCCACAAATACCTTTGTTATAATTACTGCATAGATAAACATTAAAGTCCCCACCCCACACAACATAACATTGTAACTGCGAGTTTTTAACTTTCTGATCGTGCAGAAATAAAGTAATTTCAGTCAAAGACTTTACACAGTCAGCAGGTGTTGAGTTATTATACATATTAATAAAGTAATAAATGGAACTTTTATCGGGGACTAACTTGAGAACTTGGAAAATTGGGGACACTGGGAATACTTCAGTAATAGTAAATGGGATTTGGTTAGAGACATAGATAGCGAGGCCACCCTTGGGTCTTCCTTGTACAGATGGGCTGGCAGACATATGGAAGGTTTTAAAGCCCTGAATGTGTATCGGCTCGGTAGCCCAGGTTTCCTGGAGGCAGACTATGTTGTGCCTAATGACCAAGTCGATCCAAGACTGAAGATGTATCTTGGATCTGAGGCCCGCTACGTTCCAATAAATGACTGGGAGATCCCAAGTTGATGGTAGAGTAGGATATGTAGACTGCGGATTAACAGGGGGTGATGGATCACAAAACTGAGGAGACGGGATAAGGGAGGAGGGGGTGGTTTTTGGATCACAGGAGGTTGATGTAGTATTTTGTTGCCTCATGTGTGTCTCCTTAGAGAGGATAGAAAGGGCAGTGCTGGGATCGTGGTCCCGTGGGGTTGACAATTGCGAGGATAAGTTTAGCAGGGAGGTGTAGGGCTCAATAAGCGAGCCGAACAGAGAGGACTGATTGGGCCCTGCCAGCAAAGTTTTTCTGGAGATATGATTAGAATGGATCTGAGTATTAATAGTGTCTTGGATGTTGACGAAGGGGACTGGTGGTCAGTCGACCATGTCCAAGCATTCGTATCTGTTGGATAATGGTGGTCCTCTCCAGTTGGTAAAATGACCAGAGGCAGAGTTGGGGAAACCGTAACCTGCCCAGTGACCTCGGTCTCTATTCCCATCCCACTTGCCCACTCTCGTCCAACTCCAGGGAGGACCGGCGTTGTGTCGAGGAGCCGGGGGGTAGAAATATGACAGATTATGGGTGGCTATCCCTTCAGTGGAAGTGTGGTCTCCCCAGGAGCAAATGTGCTCAACAGTATTAGGGTCAGCAAAGTTCACTATGACGCAGTCACCCTGGATACTTTTGGGCTCAGTACCAAGCCATGGCACTCTGCGCACGGTGGTGACTCTGTTGTCCAAGAAAGTTGGTAACGGTCTATTATTGGACAACCAGTATATAACTTTGTTTTTTAGTGACCAGATTGGCTCGTCGTGGTTGGGAGGGAGTTCCGGGACACCTGTCATAATTACTACGTAGGGGGATGCCTCAGGCGGGAGATGAATGGGATGGCCCCTCCTCTTTCGATTTCTCGGGATGGTGTTAAATCCAACGGATTGTTGTTTGGGTAGGGGCCGGGGTGGGGAGGGCAGGAGGAGGAAGGGATTTTTGTTGATTAGACAACTGATCCTTGGAATTAGATTTCTGCGGAGCCTTTTGATTAGTGTTAGCATTGGGGAGATTCAATTTGGCCGAGCCAGGCTTAGTTGTTTTGATGTTATTTGGAAGGGGCCTCCCTTGGGCTAAATTGGGATCTTTAATGTTATCCTTGCTTGGATTCAGGGCTGAAGACAGATGGGTTAGTTGGGATTGGACCTGGTACAGTGCTTTTTCTATAGGATTTAAATATGACTTGAGTAGGTCTCCAATTTTGCTAAGCAGTAAGCTATCATTACCACCGGTATTGGTAGTTAGATTACCATTATCAGCCATACTACCCTCGCTGTCATAGCTACTAGAGTTGCTAAGATTCAGGTTATCTGCAATAAGGTTCGTTGCAGCTGCTATCGCAGGGGAGGGTGGTTGATGGGGAGTTAAAACCAGGTTAATGATTTGAGAGGGGAGATGCGAAGTAGAAAGGGTTATAGGGATAGTTGTGGACGGGGAATTAGTAGTGTGTTGTAACTTAGTAGTTTTCCTTCTCTTTTTTTGGGGGATTGCACCTTCGCGTAAGCCCCTATCTATCACTGGAGAGGGGGCAGCGTCAGAGTGACTAGCAAAAATGACTGGAGATTTTTCAAGTGACAAATGGGATTCAGACAAATCTAGGGTTGCCGAGAGGTCCACAGTACGAGGGACAGTAGGCACCTCTGCATGCACTGTCATTGGCGGGGGTGGCTCCACAGGACGCTGAGGAGTTTTTGCGGTAGCCAGTAAGCCCATGGAAGAGCGTCTCGCAATAGCCAGGTCCTGAGAGACTCGTCGTTCCAGTAGAATAATACCCTGCTCAATAGCGACATTGGCTTTGGTTATGAATTGGTCTATCGGCCCAATGACCTCAGTAGCGGCCTGGGCCTGTTTTTTAACAGTATTTCTGGTGGTTCTAGGGGACATGATGTACAGTGGCTAGTGATGAGATACAGATGGTAGAGATGTTAAGTGCAAGTTAAAGATGTTGGTTAATAATATATGCAGAAACAACAATATTGAAGGGGGAAAAAAGCAGGCGTGAAATAAAGTGGCCCAGTCCAGTCTTGCCCTGGCTTGAACGGGCTTAAACGGCCCGCCCTTGGCCCGGGCTTCGCCCCGCGCGCGTCCCGCGTCGCGGAGACGAGCTTGACACTAATAACCGTGAAAGTGAGGGGCGTGGCCGCCGGGGGAAGAGGCACCAGCTGCGCTAGCTCTGGGATTGCTGGTCCTCGCAGTCCCCCGGACGGAGTAGTTCCAGTTATTACCCCCTCAAGCCTCAACCCACAGCGCACTCCGCTGGAAGCAGTGTGTGCTTCTGCCGACTGCAGAATTTGCTCCCACCAGCGAGTGCGAGCGAGTGGGGAGGCGAGCCGGTCCAGAGAGCAGGTGGGAGATCAAAACGACAGATCCACAGGTCAGGTCAAAAAAGCTATGTGAGCGGCACCCGCAGAGCGGGTGTCGCGAAAAGTAAATAGGCTGGAAGTGAGGGGCGTGGCCGCCGGGGGAAGAGGCACCAGCTGCGCTAGTTCTGGGATTGCTGGTCCTCGTAGTCCCCCGGACGGAGTAGTTCCAGTTATTACCCCCTCAAGCCTCAACCCACAGCGCACTCCGCTGGGAGCAGTGTGTGCTTCTGCCGACTGCAGAATTTGCTCCCACCAGTGAGTGCGAGCGAGTGGGGAGGCGAGCCGGTCCGGAGAGCAGGTGGGAGATCAAAACGACAGATCCACAGGTCAGGTCAAAAAAGCTATGTGAGCGGCACCCGCAGAGCGGGTGTCGCGAAAAGTAAATAGGCTGGAAGTGAGGGGCGTGGCCGCCGGGGGAAGAGGCACCAGCTGCGCTAGTTCTGGGATTGCTGGTCCTCGCAGTCCCCCGGACGGAGTAGTTCCAGTTATTACCCCCTCAAGCCTCAACCCACAGCGCACTCTGCTGGGAGCAGTGTGTGCTTCTGCCGACTGCAGAATTTGCTCCCACCAGCGAGTGCGAGCGAGTGGGGAGGCAAGCCGGTCCAGAGAGCATGTGGGAGATCAAAACGACAGATCCACAGGTCAGGTCAAAAAAGCTATGTGAGCGGATCCTAAATAAGCAAAACAAAATTGTTGGAAAAACCTGCATACTTTACCTTGAAGCCAGGGAGTGGGAGGCTGCCCTAGCAACGTGCAATGAATCATTGCCCTCCAGCATCATGCTTCTCAAAAGTTATAGACATGGACAGTCTGTCAGTCAGCTTCTGGCACACTACTACTCTCAATGTAGTGACTACATTCACTCTAAGCATGGGCGGAAAATCAGTTTCGCTCGCGGATTTTGCGGATTTTCGGGAAATTCGCAATCCGCGAGATTCGCGAATCTCCCGCAAAATCCGCAAATCCGCGAGCAGCGGATTTTGCTCGCACTGCTCGCACTGTTCGCGTGAGTTCGCGTGAGTTCGCGCCCCGCGAATAAGTGCAAAATTGCAGAAATACGATTTTAGCAAACTGAAAGTAACTACTTACCAGGTTCAAAAGTTCAGGCTCATCATTAGTAGCCATTTCCTGTAGTGCTTGCTGAGGGGCCCCTCCAGAGTTCAGTTGCCAGTTGCAACTATTATGTGACCCTGCTCTGAACCTCAGAATAGTTACACATATGCCACAAAGGTCCTGAATTACAGCTAAGGGAGACAAGCAGGAGCCAGGCTGGCAGTTCAAATCCATTAATCAGCCCCTAATTCATTATTGTCAGTTGGGGCAGGGCAGGTGTTGTAACTAATTTTGCAACAATGAAAGCACTTAGCAAGTGCAAAAGTTCACTAATCAGGAAGCACTAAGGAAGCAGGTGCCAGCTAAAAAAATATTCTGTGACACATTAATCAGCCCCAAATTAATTCAGGTCACTTGAGGCAGGGAAGGTGTGCTTGCGTTGCCACAATAATGTACACTGACTGGACAACCAGAGGGTGCTGTGATGAAACAGAGGGTGGCATGGGTGGGCCAGAGGGTGGCATGAGTAGTCAGAGAGTGGCAGTGGTGACAGAGAGTGGCAGTGATGAAGAAGAGTGTCCCAAACAGGCTGGACACGTAGAAACAACAAGTTCGCGAAACTTGCGACCCGACAGGTAAGTTCGCAATTTGCGACATTGTACAAAACCCTCGCGAACTGGCAGAAACCCGCGCAAACACACCAAAAAAAAAAATCCGCAAATTTGCGAGAATTCGCGGATTTTGCGGATTGCGAGTTCGCAAATCCGCAAAATTCGCGAACGCGAGATTCGCAAAATTCGCCCATGCTTAATTCACTCTTTCAGCAACGGTGCACACAGCCTTTGGTGGCAGTCGCCACAATATCACATGAAATATCCTCCGTTTCCTTACGGAAAAAGTCAATTTTTTGTTAATCTTTGGTAACCTGTACAAACAACACATTTCAGCTTTCAATAATGCCTTCGTCAAGTTAGAGGAAAGGCCCTACATGCTTTTGCAAGTCTAATAACATCATCATAATCATCTAAAAATGGTCCCATAAGTCTTTGGTAATCCCCTATCCAAGCGTTTTTGAGATACATTATTGTGACATAGATAATTTCTTAAATAGTTACAAAACAAAAGTGTCTAAATATGAACAATTCTGTACCTTATTTCCTTTTCATCTGTATTAGCATGTATACAAGTATTCATAAATAAACAAAAAGGAAATACTCCGAATCAGTTGTCTTAAAAACATGGCAAATATTTTGAGTCACAATTTTCCAATTACAGATGTTACCTGCATAACCATGAACCTCCTATTTATTTACCTATAAATCCCAGGTAGTGATGTTCTAGTTGAATTGTTGGGGTTTAACGCCTGGTGGTTTTAAATACACACAGCTTTGCCTAGGGGTCTTTTTAAGGTATGAGCAACCACCTCACAAATTGTGATGGTTGACAAAATAAATATCTGAAAGAGACACGTTAGTGATAGATTCCTTACCTTAGAATATCCCCAGGCGTCAGACTTGATCCGGAAACTTTTGCATAGCAGTACCCCTGCGTGTCAGTAGGCATCGTCTGCGGCTCAGCGTCCGTCGTGGGCGCCGTGATGACGTCGTCGGAGTACTTAGACGCCGCCTCCACATGCTGACGTCAGTTCTTCTTTTTTCCGCGCCAGCAAGCGCAGATCTGGAAAAAGCAGTACTTCTAGTCACTTTTTGACTAACTTTTTGGATCATTTTGATCATCTTTCGAAGTCGTTCGAGACTGATCGGTGCCATAGGAATGCCCGGCTTTAAGCACTGCGAGGATTGCGACCGCACAATGTTAGTCACGGATCCTCACCACCTGTCCTAACTTGTCTAGGTGTCGACCACGACGACAAGGCCTGCTCCGACTGCCAGGCCCTCTCTTCGAAAGCCAGGCGGGAGCGGTCCCGCAGGCGACTCGAACTCCGGCAGTCGGTCCCGCGCCGCGAAAGGTCCCGGTCCCACGGGAGGACAAAGGACAGGTCGCGGGCTCGGAGCCACCGCAGCTCCGAGAGTCTGCACCACTCCTCCGGGTCGAAGTCGTCGTCAGGTAAGAAGCACAAGAAGTCGAAGAGACGACAGCAGCTTGATCCTCAGGTCTTACGATACCGCAACCCCCCTGACGCTCCTTGCGGACATTCCAATGATTTCACGCCCAAGCTGATACTATTCCTTCTACAATTCAGGATTGCCCCGTGTGGCATCCACGGGACTCCAGGTCGTACATAGGAGCCCGACCATCACTACCGGTTGAATTTTAACCCGGCACTGCACTCTACCCATCTAGTCCTGAAGATGATCCTAAACTCTACGGATCGAAACGCCGTCGACTTCTCAGCCAAAATTTAGGCGCCTCCTGCATAGCGGTACTCTGTATAAATAACCAACCTAGTCAATTGTTAAAAGTGTTTAGAAACCTCTATGTTTGTAGTCACTGTAAATACCCTTGCACAGAGCACTTTGCGCCGTTCACGCTGACCTTTCTGTCACTTGCGTCGCCGTAGTGTCACTCACTTTTCACTCGTGCACCTTGTACACACTTGGGTCTACAATGAAATTTGTGTATTCACAATTGCAGTGCTGATATTAATTGTGAACTATTTCTCTGCCCTATTCTTTAAATGTTGATTAAAACTGATGCGTTTAGGACATGTAATGAGTGAATAGTCTCCTTGTACCCTCATGGATAATGTTTTCATATCCTTATTATTTGCCCTTTAATTATACCAGTTGGGATATTGTTTCTTTCATATAAGGTATCACCTCCGGCGCCATCCTCGGGCGGCGCCGTCCCCGATTCCTCCCTCGCTCCGGTTCCAACGGCGCCGCTCTCGACGGCGCTTGGGGAGTTTTACTTCAATGAACCGGCCCCATTAATTGGCAACCCTGAGTATCAGGAGATGGGTGATGAGTGTTGGGAGGGGTCTGAGGACTCTGACCCGAGAGTGTCAGTCTCAAGAGGACTGGACAGGTGACCTTGGGGATGTCAGTGGTCTGGACACCTCTCCAGACACTGGTTTTGTCTCGCCTCCTACCGTGGCTTCGGAGGAGGGGGCACCCTACAGTGTGGTGTTGATGAGGGCTGCCAAGGCCTTGGGCCGTGAGGACTAACCTCCTCACAGAGGTCCTTAAACCGCAGTCCTGCCCGACAGAGTCTCTGCTGCCGTTTAATGAGGCCTTGACCAACGTTCTTCTGGGCACTTGGTCCAAGCCCGCTACGGGTTCGCCCGTAGATAGGAACATGGCCAGACGCCACCGCCCGGCCCCGGGTGACCCAGTTTTCCTGTCCACCCACCCCGAGAGCCTGGTCATCCAGGCGTCCACTTCCCAGACCGCATTCCCGTCGGCTCCGCCGGACAGGGAATCCAAGAGGTACGAAATGTATGTTACAAAGGTCTTCTCCTCCCTTAGTCTGGGACTGCAGTCTTCCAACACCGCATGCCTCTTGGGCCGCTGCACCCACTCTCTGTGGGATACGGTCGCGGAATTGCTGCCAGAGTGTCCGTTGGAAGTACGGGCCAAACTCGGCCAAGCCCTTGTGGAGGGCCGGGATGCAGCAAGATATTCTATCCTGTGTGGGCTGGATACCACCGACTCACTACGTAGAGCGATGCAAAGACGGTGGCGATTAGACGCCACGCCTGGTTGAGGTCCGCCAACTTTTCAGCAGATGTCCAAAACACATTGATGGACATACCGTTTGATGGCCGCCCCCTTTTTGTGACAAGGCAGACCATGCGCTTGAGCGCTTAAAGGACTCCAGGGCTACGGCCAAGTCCTTGGGCCTGTCGGCCCCGCGCCAGCAAATGGGTGCCTTTCGCTCCTTTCGTGGCCAAGGAAGGGATGCCCCCACACGTGCTGCCAGCCACACGCCGCAGACTACCATCCAGCGCGGTGGCGGTCGGGGACAACGGCGAGGCCAGTCCACACCCTCCCCCGCAGCATCCGCCTCTAAACCCTCCTAGTCCGTGGGGGGCAGGGTTCGCCTTCACCACTCTCACTGGCGCACTGTCACTTTGGACAGGTGGGTGCTGCAGATCGTCCGAAGGGGCTACTCCCTCCCCTTCGAGACGACTCCTCAAGCCATGCCACCGCAACACCACCGCGTATCGGGGGATTATTTGCGGCTTCTCCAGGAGGAAGTTTCGGCCCTCTTGGCCAAGGGGGCCATCGAGCGCGTTCCTGGGCCAGAAGTAGGACGTGGTTGCTACTCCCACTACTTTCTTGTACCCAAGAAGGTCAAAGGGGGCCTACGCCCTATCTTGGACCTACGGGACGTCAACGGCTTCCTCCGGAAGGAGAATTCAAAATGCTGACTCTGGCTCAGGTCTTAGCTGCCCTGGATTCAGGAGACTGGATGGTAGCGTTGGACTTGCAGGACGCCTATTTCCACATCCCCGTCCTTCGGCCTTACTAGCGCCCCACGGGTGTTCACGAAGGTGATGGCGGTGGTCGCAGCTCATCTGCGCAGGTCAGGGGTTTCAGTCTTCCCCTACCTCGACGACTGGTTGTTGAAGGCGGGCTCGCCCCAGACAGTCGTCAGCCACCTCCAGACGACGGCAGACCTCTTGCACCAGCTGGGGTTCTCCATCAATGTGCCGAAGTCACACCTGTGCCCCTCTCAGAAGCTCCTTTTTATCGGAGCGGTTCTCGACTCGGCGCAGTTTTGGGTTTACCCACCCGAACAGCGGGTTCGGGATATACAGGCTCTGATTCTAATCTTTCAGCCTTTATCCCGAGTTTCGGTCAGGTTGACGCTGCGGCTTCTGGGGCTGATGGCTTCCTGCATCCTTCTGGTGCATCACGCCCGTTGGCGGATACGGGCTCTGCAGTGGGACCTGAAGTTTCAGTGGGCCCAGCATCAGGGCAACCTGTCCGACCATGTCCTGATCTTGGAGGGCACTGCGAGACAGCTGCAGTGGTGGCTCACGGACCGCGATTGGGTCAGCGGCAGATCCCTCTCCCTTCCCCAACCGGAGCACGTAGTTGTGACGGACGCGTCCCTTCAGGGCTGGGGAGGCCTCATGGGAGAGGCGGAGATCAGAGGCCTATGGTCTCCGGCGGAGTCCCGGCTCCATATCACCCTTTTGGAGCTGCGGGTGATTCGTCTAGCACTGAAGGCATTCCTCCCCTCTGTCCGGGGGAGTGTAGTGCAGGTGTTCATGGACAACACCACCGCCATGTGGTACTGCAACAAACAGGGCGGGGTTGGGTCGTGGACCCTCTGCCAGGAGGCTCTGCGCCTCTGGCAATGGCTGGAACATCAGGGCGTGACCCTGGTGGTTCAACACCTGGCAGGATCTCTGAACGCCAGAGCGGACAAACTCAGCCGCCGGTGCATGATGGATCACGAATGGCGTCTGAATTCGGACGTGGCGCAAGGTCTCTTTCTGCAGTGGGGAGAGCCTTGGTTAGATCTATTCGCCACCGAAGAGAACGCGCAATGTCATCAGTTCTGCGCGTTGGAATTTCCAAGGCGGCACTCGCTCGGAGACGCTTTTCGTCGCGAGTGGAGTTGCGGTCTGTTGTACGCCTTTCCGCCTATACCACTTCTGCCCAGAGTGCTGAAGAAGATCAGACGCGACCGGGCACAAGTCGTCCTTGTGGCTCCAGACTGGGCACGAAGGTACTGGTATCCCGAGCTACTCAGTATGTCAGTCGATCCCCCGGTTCGTCTGCCTCTTCAGGAGGACCTTCTGTCGCAGCAGCAGGGGACGGTCCTCCACCCGAACCTGTTCAGTCTCCACCTCCATGCTTGGAGATTGAGCTGCGACAGTTGAGGCCATTTGACTTGCCTCCTGAAGTCTGTAACATCATTCTGGCAGCCAGGCGTCCCTCCACAAAGTCAGTATGCGCCTGCAGGTGGAACAGATTTGTGGCATGGTGCACAGCAAAGGCTGTGGATCCTCTTTCTGCCCCTCTTTCTGAGGTTCTTCTCTTCCTTCTTTCTCTTGCCCAGCAGGGCTCTGCTCTGGGCACTATCAAGGGCTACCTTTCTGCTCTTTCAGCCTTTTTGAGGCTGCCTGATCAACCTTCTTTGTTCAAGTCCCCTATTGTTAATCGATTCTTGAAGGGCATCACACATACGTACCCTCCTGTTCCCTTTGTGATGCCTCAGTGGGACTTGAACTTGGTTCTTACTCTTCTAATTTGTGCTCCCTTTGAGCCGCTCCATAACTGTCCTCTCCGTCTTCTTACCCTGAAGACTGCTTTCCTGGTTGCCATCACCTATGCCAGGAGAGTGAGTGAGCTCCAGGCTCTTTCTTCTACTCCACCTGTCCTCTCTGTTCATCCGTACAAGGTGGTGTTGCGTACACGTTCTTCCTTTCTGCCCAAGGTTGTCACGGCCTTCCACATCGGGCAGTCCATCACCTTGCCCACCTTCTTTCCGCCTCCGCATCCCTCGAAAGAGGAAGAGAGGCTCTACCGTCTGGACCCAAAACGTGCGCTCTCTTATTACTTGGATCGCACACGCCCGTTCCGGGTGGATGACCAACTCTTTTTGGTTACGTGGGCGCTAAGAAGGGAAAGGCGGTACACAAGAGGACCATTTCACGGTGGATCATCTTGTGTATTCAGGCATGTTACTCCATGGCCAAAAAGAAGCCCCCTTCTGGATTGCGGGCTCGTTCCACTCGTGCCACGGCAACAACAACTGCCCTAGGCCGAGGAGTCCCCTTACAGGACATTTGCCAGGCAGCTACGTGGGCCTCGCTGCACACGTTCGCGAAACACTACTGCCTGGACAGTCAAGTCCGGAGGGATGGCTTCTTTGACCGTTCCATCCTCCAGGACTTTCTGGTGTGATATTGGTTCGCAGACCCACCACCGGGGTTGGTATTGCTGGGGTATCTATTCTAAGGTAAGGAATCTATCACTAACGTGTCTCTTTCAGATGCACAAGTTACTACTTGTGTAACAATGTATCTGTAAGAGAACATTAGTTAGTGATAGATTCCTTACCGACCCACCCATCCTCACCGTTCTGCGAACCGATATCTAGGGTTAAGGTCATCCCCTTTCAGGGCCCTAGTTTCATGGCACCAGTGTTGGTTCTGTCATGGCTCTGCGTATCTGGCGCGGAAAAGCTGTGTATCAGAACTGACGTCAGCGCGCATGGGCGTCTAAGTACTCCGACGACGTCATTCCGGCGCTAACGACGCCGACGACGGACGCGGAGCTGCAGACGACGCCTACCGACGCGCAGGGGTATTGCTACGCAAACATTTCCGGATCCAGTCTGACGCCTGGGGATATTCTAAAGTAAGGAATCTATCACTAACTAATGTCTCTTACAGATATATCGTTACACAAGTAGTAACTTGTGCAACGGACCATCTCGCGATGGATCATATTGTGTATCCAGGCGTGCTACTGGCTAAGAAGGAACCCCCTGTTGGGCTGAGGTCTCATTCCACTCGAGCCACGGCGACTACAACTGCCTTGGGCCGAGGAGTGCCCTTGCAGGACATTTGCCAGGCAGCTACGTGGGCCACGCTGCACACGTTTGCAAGACACTATTGCCTGGACAGGCTAGTCCGGAGGAATGGCTTCTTTGGCCATTCCGTCCTCCAGGACTTTCTGGTGTGATTATTGTTTCGCAGACCCACCACCGGGGTTGGTATTGCTGGGGTATCTATTCTAAGGTAAGGAATCTTTCACTAACGTGTCTCTTTCAGATGCACAAGTTACTACTTGTGTAACGATATATCTGTAAGAGACATTAGTTAGTGATAGATTCCTTACCGACCCACCCATCCTCCCCGTTCTGCGAACCGATATCTAGGGTTAAGGTCATCCCCTTTCAGGGCCCTAGTTTCAAGGCACCAGTGTTGGTTTTTAGCATAGCTCTGCGTTTCTGGCACGGAAAAGCTGTGTCTAAGAACTGACGTCAGCACGCGGAGGCGGCGTTTAAGTACTCCGACGACGTCATCACGACGCTCACGACGCCGAAGACCGCCGCGGAGCTGCAGACGACGCCTACCGATGCGCAGGGGTACTGCTACATAAAAGTTTCCGGATCCAGTCTGACGCCTGGGGATATTCTAAGGTAAGGAATTTATCACTAACTAATGTCTCTTACAGATATATCGTTACACAAGTAGTAACTTGTGCAATAGGTGCACAAAGGGTGGCATGCACATCTGGTGTAGACATATTGTGTCTAGCACAAGAGTGAAATATATGTGTAATTTTGGTATTTATGTTATTTTCCCTCAGACTGTGGCCAGCAACAAATGAACCCCCGAGAAACTGTAATTGACTGCGCTTGCGGAATAACTCATAAGGTTGGAGGGGATTTCCCCGATATCTTCAATAGGGATCTGCCCCGTGAGGTCCTAACAAAAGCCATACGACTCTTTTGAGTGATAAAGGCTGAAACATGTAGACCGTTATTTTTTTTAGATGTGAGGGATCATTACTGTATCCCTGCCTACACCCCTCTGCTTTTAACCCTATCCCAGCCTCCATTTTGGATTAACATAGGGAATGAAGCGTTGGAGATTATTTTAACCTTGTTTATAGATCCATACCCACATGTGAATCAACAGTGTTTTGTTATTAATTACAGGTGTTTTGGGTTGAACCTGATGATGAAACATACACTAGTGGGTGAGGGTTTTCTAGATCATTCCGCGCCACCTAATGTGGCTTTAATCCCTGTTACTTTTAGGTAAGCGCTGAGAATTTCGTCTCAATGACGCTTGAAAGAAACCCCCATTGCTGGAGAAAAAACTCATGATGGCACCACACAACTAGATAATGAGTACGGTGTCAGTGGTGTGCTGCACATGTGTTTTACTGTAAATTCACTTACTATTTGTTGACGATCGAGCCGCCAATAGCCCATTCAGGCACGAGTAAGCATGGGCACAATTACATGTTGTTTATGTATTGTATAGATTTACGATATAGGTCTCTAGTATGTTTATGAAGTAGCCAGTCATTCCCTCCTACAGCTCTCTTATGGGAGATTACGTTCTTTGTTAGAAGGCTGTTTTGTCTTAATAAAGAGCTGCGATACACGCCTCTTGAGCTTCAGTCAGCACTTGCGAAGCCACTTCATAAATCCATTTTCTGTGACTACTTACATTTTCAAGGCTATGCCTTTGATCCAGCTGTAATTTCACAGTAATTGCTCAATGCAAAACCTCATTTACCTCTATTTTTACCGCTGAAAAAGTGCCACTGTGTATCACCTTCAGGAGACTTTACATAAACAGGAAACATCAAAAATGCAATTACTATTTAAGCCAGTAAAGAGAGTTGGTGAGTATTTTAAAGGGCTTTATTTTCTAGTCAAAAGTTAAGTTTATCTGACTCTTTATTCATTAGACAAATATCAATCAGGTTACAGAATTTGGAAAACAGGAAAAATAGAATTAATACAGAACATATTCTAGGTTGCATACAAAGTATTCTATAAAGGAAGTGAATGAGGCATCAAATGTCAATCAGAATTCTTTAAAGAGTTCAGGAAGATATAATTCAAGCGTGAGTTTTTCAAGCTAATAAATAATTTAAAAAAATTGACAAAAATCTCCCATAAAGAGAAATAAATGCATAAGACAAATCGTTTCTAAACTAGTTAATTAGTCAAAGCATAAACATAGAGTTTTAGCATCTAAATCTAAACCTATCAGCTGTGCTCTCTGCCCTGGTCTGTTCAATCTGCCTCTCTGTGCTTCACAGAGAGAGCTAGCCTGCCCTTCACAAGACCACAGAGGAATGTGATCTGCCTTGCCAAAAATATGGCATGAAAGGCTAGCCTATGCCCCCCACCTCCCTCTATCTGTCTCCTCTGATGCAATCTCCTCCCAGACTGCACCCGCGACGTTCACATACCTAACCCATATGATGTCTGATCTCATCTGCTTCTTCTCCTCTTCGACTAAGGCCCTAAGACTGACAGGCTCAAAGCTTAAGGCAGGCAAGCCCCCCTCTGGGGTCATTTTTTATACTCTAATTCTTGGCTGACTATACAAATAATGTTGCAGTTTTCAGTAGAAACATGCACTGTGATTGATTAGCATAGATGACATGAGGACTCACCATCCTATTCTTATTTGCAAATCCAACCCATACCAGTTTTAACGAAGGAACCGTTAATGCTTAATATAGTCTATTGTTTCACCATCAATAATTATACAAATATGCAACATTACGGCAGAAAAAATGTATCAGTCCATTTCCTCCTTCCTTTCACATCACACGCAGGAATGATACTTTCCACAAACACTGGTACATTGGCACGATAACAAGAATGTACAGTTCACTGCAGCCTTCACTCATTTCTCCACTTGAGGCAAGCTGGTTTTGCGCATGTGTCTCACTTCAGCACAATTCTCAGCCATGCTGGATTCTTAGCCAGCCATTTTATGGTGGGCCAGTAAACAACAACAAAAAACACAAAAGAGTATTAATTTATGAAAATAGAACCCATTATGTTTACATTCCCCTTACTAGCACCCTGTATTAGTTATTACCTAGCAAAAGCTGTTATTTTAAAGCAGCTTTTGTATCATTTGTGCACAACATGCAAAAATGTGCAATGTACAACATAGCATAAACATGCACTAATGCAAATTTTCAAAGCTCAAAAAGTTGATACATACTCATAGCAGCATGCTCTAATGTTTTAGATAGCTTTTGATGCAAAATGCTTTTGCCCGCGTGTTAGCGAAAGTCTCTTAAGACAGGAACTGGGAGTGTAGATTACTAGGAAAAGGAGCTGGGAAGAGAGAACACATTCCATGATTATCTTCAAAGCTAAAGCGGAAACTGCAATCACGAGTTTCTCTACACTGCAAAAACACGTTAGTTCAGCACAATTTTGTGCTACTTTAAAAGCTAAAAAATCCATTCTCTAAATTAAATGTTCTTTTCTATAGTGAGGTTAAAACTCAACTCAAGATATTAAACATCCATGATTAATGAATTAAACATGCTTTTAAAAGAAAGCCCTTCAGACTGAAAGCATTTTGACCAGGTCTCATTTTCATGTTTCTTGTGCCATGTGTTTTCACTTGCACCAAAGTCTGTCTGGAACACAAAAATAAAGCAATGCCTGAATCCAGATGAAATCTGAGCTACATCAATCCTCCCTTTTGATGATGTCAAATCATGATACCTCAAATGATTTGTAAATCATCACACTTATTCAATTTCACGGGTGACATATTTATTGCAAAATCTGAGCGTATAACAATGTTACTTCTATTTCTAAGGCAACACAAGTCTTGTCTGTAATCAGAATATATATAGCCAAACTCAAATGTTTAGTGCAGAGTTTTGTAAGTAGCTTCTTGGAACTGTTAGTCTTCTCTAAAATATGTAACTAAAATAATAAAAGGAGAATTCAACAGGACAGTTTCAGCATTTCTTTGCTCTTTGTCATCAGCTTGGCTCATACAATGTAGCATTCTGTACTTTTTTCCATGCAAATTTGACCACTTAGGTGCTGAGAAACTCTGATAGAGCACCATCAATTCTTTGCACTTTTTCAACCCAAGCCTTTCACTTTTCTTTACCCTTTGATCAGATTCAGATGTTTCAGCACAGCATCTCTCAGATCAAAGTTGTTGCACTATCCATTATGCAGATCTTGTGTAGCGGCTGCAATCTGGCGAGAAACTGCACGCTCTTCATCAACCAGACCTATACAGCAATGGCTAGTGTTTTCATCAGTGTTTTTCATAAGTGCTTTTGCATATGCATTTTCAAGCCACTTCGGTGATGCTGAAACCGTCTTTTGCAAAGTATAACTCTGTGCTGCCTTTGTTTTGCTTTATTATGCTTGAAACTTCATGCAGATAGCTACAATCCACTCCTTGTCCAATATGTTGTTCTGCATTCATCATCTTTGAGACCTCATTATGATCTGAGAAACTGGCAATCAATACCTGGGCATCAGTTTTTGCAATAACACGTTTGCTACTATGCAGTTGCCATTTTTCTCAAAAACAGTTCTGATACAACCCTGTTGTTCTATTTCTGAAACATTTTCTTGAGCATCTTTTAATTCACCTGTGAAGATTCCATTGAATATATATGCTAACAGAACCCAATTGTGTGCAACTGAATCAGCATTTCTCTCTCCCATGACAACAGTGACTCCCATTTGAGCAAATATACTGCATGTTATGGTAAGGGCAATTTCGAATTTTGGGCTGGTGTAACTAATGCAAGCCATAAAGCTTTGAAAACATAATGTACAAGGAGCACAGCATGTGCTGCTCTTAATGTGTCATTGTTACCTTTCAAATATGGGCCATCTACAAAATGGAAATTGTTGGGCTGAATCAGACGTTCATCCTTAAAGTCTGATCTTGGCTTTATGCATATTTTCATGACATCTAGACACTCATATTCAGCTTTATCACACCAATTAATTTGCGGACATTTCTGTGAAGTTAGGGTCAAAGGTCATTGGGAAATACATCACAGACCTTTGAAAACATTCATGTTTTTGAATAGGCACTGAGAGAGCGCAGATTGGTGTATTTTCTTTCAAATAAACTTTCATTCTAAGTGCTGGGGCGCAACACTTTTTCTCTTTCAACTCTAGGAATGCTTTTGTGCAATTGTTGTCCAATGGAAGCGGATCAGACACATCCTTGTGTGTCAGCCTCAGTAAAGGCTTAGCCACTAGGGAAAGGTTTAGTTACCACTCTCCACAGCAGCTAGCCATTCCCAAAAATGTCCTGACTTTCTGAATTTGAGGTGGATTTATCTGATGAATTATTTCCACTTTCTTTGGTGACTTCTTTCTACCTCCCTTTCCAATTTTGTGTCCCAGGTATTAATCTTCTTTTTGACAGTACTCCTGACTAATCTCATGGAATGGCACTGTGACATGAACTTGACAAAAATCAATAACAGTAAGCAATTCTTCAGCACATGGAATGTTAAAATTATATTGTCTGGATTCGGTACCACAGGACAACATGGAAAAGTTATGCTATTAATCTCCTCCACTAATCTGTTTTTTCATTTAATTTGTGAACCTGTGATCAGAAAGTTACATAAACTTCCAATCATTTCCATCAAAAATCCTTTACTCAGTTTATCTCTAATTATTGGTTACATTTCTGCAACTGATGATGTTCTTGAATACATGTCATCTGGTTCTAATTTTAATAAGACCTGTTGTGCACATTTTATTAATCTGGAATCCTTCTCTGTGAACTCTTATTTTTGTGTTTATTTCTTTCAAATCAGAAGGTAATTTTTCAACTGACTTTTCTGAAAACAATGCGATATCTGTCTCTTGTTGGGCCATTTTAAAATGTACATCCTCATCAGGAATCTGAAAATTTACATTATCTGATGTACAGTAATTTGTGCTGTTTAATTTGCAAAACAATTGTTTTCCTGCCTGGCCTCAGTCACAAACATCTTGGCAATTTTCCTCAAATGGGCCTATTTTTGGTGCAAATTCTCCTAAAACTCGGTTTGTAATTTCTTTGTTTAAAACTCCAAAACTAAGTCCTGACCTTCCACTACTTTCACAATGGACTTGGTAAATTCAGAATTATGAGGGTTAAAACTCTCATTATCAAACATAGCAACCTGTTGAACTGGGTTCTGATTTTGTCACTGGAAATAATTCCCAATTGCTCTGGACAACTTACTTAAATTAATTTTAGCATCTGATAGAGACTACTGGCCGCAGATTTCTTAACGTAGAATTATCCCCAGGCGTGAGACTGAATCCATAAAATTTTTGCCACGGCATCACGCCGTACGCGTAGGTGATATCAGCGAGGTCACATAAGTCCGCCCCCGTCGCGC
This sequence comes from Lissotriton vulgaris, assembly GCF_964263255.1. Lineage (NCBI taxonomy): Eukaryota > Metazoa > Chordata > Amphibia > Caudata > Salamandridae > Lissotriton > Lissotriton vulgaris. Next base: position 358,854,370 of record NC_141696.1, on the reverse strand, counting down.
CTATGTCAGTTTTTTTGCTTTTCCGCGTGCAACGCAGATCCAGTTCAGGCCTTTCCGGCGCCGTTCCCTCGCCGCCCCGGCTCCAGCCAGGCCCGGTCTCCTCTGCCGTGCTCTGTGGCGGAAGTCGTTCCGGCGTCTCCCCTGGCGCCGGACGACGCCTATATCCTTCCTCAGATTGCAGACTGTACGGCACCAGGCCGACGTCGGGCTCTTGACTCATCTTTAGACGCCTCCTCTTCTCCAGAGGTTCGGCGCTTGCTGGCTTCATCCTAGCCGGAGATGGGCCGCCGCGTCGTGGCTTTTTCCCCGACGTTGTCTAAGGACGGCTCCTCGCCGTCACCCCGGCTGCAGTCTTCGCCTGAGGCGCCCCAGGTTCCCCACTCCTCGGTCCCTCTTCCTCCTTTCCAGACCTGGCCCTTCCTTCCTCTGGTTGGCTAAGACGACGACCGCCTTAGTTTGTAGCCGTCACCTACTGAGGAGCTGCTTTCCCCACCGCTGGGCCCTACGGAGGCAGGTGCGGCCTTCGCTCGTGCTGTTTCCACGGCTGTGGGGATTTTGCACATGGGTGATCCAGCTGCCCATTTCCCCCTTGGATCATCTTCTGGAGGTTACTCCATCAGGGCTCTAGTGGTAGAGAGCTGCTGTTTACCTTGGAGGGTTCGCTCCATTCTTCTCTTTTGGGGACTTGGGGCCGTCCCGCCACAGGGGACCTGGTGCCCCAACATCTTCTGCACCGCCACCATCTGGCGCCGCGTGATCCAGTGTGTCTTTTCCTCCACCCCTCTACCAGAGGCCCTCTTTTGCAAAATGCCTTTCCCTCCCTCCCGCCGTTGTTGTCTTCCCACGTCACGGGAGGCCCGCTAGCTGGACTCCTGGGGCGCAATATCTTCGCCTCACCCATTGCAGCTCTGCGGGCCCTTAACAGTATGTGTGTTTTGGCTAGAGCCACTTCTTGCTTGTGGGACTCTGCCGAGTCCCTTATGTCTGCCGCTTCTCAGGAGCGTGCCTGTGTTTATTTTAGCCACCATGTATTGGATGGCCGAGACCTGGCGGCGTTTATTCTTCGCTCCGCTCTGGACGTCGCGGAGGTCCTTGGTCGTGCCATGGCTGCTTCGGTCGCGCTTCGTCGCCATGCCTGGCTCGGGACAGTGTGTTCCTGGAGAACGTTCGAGAATGGCTGGTGGACTTTCTTTTCGATGGCGCTCTTTTGTTCGCCCTCCTGCGGATTCGGCCATTTAGAGGTTCTTGGATGGGGCTTCGTCCTCCTCCTCCTCCCCCTCCCCCCCTCAGTGACCTGTGAGTTGAATTGCTTTTTGGGAGGAGTTCTTCAGTTGGGGCGGGTCGCTCCAGTTGTGTGTTCTGTGTGCTTCAAGTGCATTTGAGTCCTTGTTGGGGCTGTGGTTCTGTTGGCTGCTGGCCGGTCCTTCTTGACTGAGAGTTATTGCTTTGGGTTTTCTAATCCATGGCTGCCCTGAGACTAGGCCTTCGGTTTCTATCTTTTCGGCTGCTTGACAAGCCTTCTGTGGGTTTTGCCGCTGGTCTTTTCTGTTGTCCTCTGCTGCAGAAGTTTTTTCCTAAGAGGGTTACCATGTCTTGGGACGTAACATGCCTTATGTGGGGTAGTGGAAGCTGTTATATAGCTCTGTCGTGCTGGGGAGCGGTGGTCGCCTTCGGGCCTTTGCTCTCCTTGGTGTTACGGTATGTTGCAGGTGAAATCCTCTTGCTGATGGCTTGAAATGGGGTGTCCTTCTCTGGGGTCGCTGCACAATTAGCCTGGTCTGGTCTGCGGCCTGGCGTCATGGCTCTGTCTGGTTCCACTTCTTTTTGGGCCGTGTATGCGGACTCCTCTCTGGTGCGTGTCCTGGTCCTTCTTCGCCTTCCTGCTCTCTGTCTTTGTCTGGCTTGCCCTGAGTACATCGTTCCGTGGTGTTCTCTGTGTCTGGCTGTGCTTGCCGGTGCCGACCTATTGTTTTTCTGCACCATTGTGCCTTCTTGGCGCTTAGTGGGACAGTCATCCTTTCCTTGTCTGCTTCTTCAAGTGGGCCCTGCCCTCAGTTCTACCTCTCCTCCCTGGGGGGATGTGATGGTTCTTGAGTTCCTTGTCCCTCTTTCGGGTGCAGTCTGTTCCTGCGGAGCGTTGGATGGTTCTTCCTGGGTGGCCTCGGGCTACCCTTTCAGCTTCCGCCTGCCTATTGCGACAGCGCCTATCTGTCTGGTCTGTTGCCTTCTGGCTGTGATTGGCTCGGCTACCTGCTTCACTGAGTGTGTCTTCCTTGTTGCTCCTCTTCATTGCCTGGGCCTTGGGTGGAGCTTCTTTTTACCCTGTATGGGTGTGTGGTGCTCTAGCCTGCTTTCGCCTTGCCTTTGTTTCTCCTGCTGAGTGAGGACGGGCTTCCTCTTTCTTGTTTTCCCGAGTCCCCTTTGGGGTCGGTGGTCTTCTGGATGAGGGGGTTCCCCTTACCTGTGGGACCCTCTGTTGCGTCCAGGTGGGTGAGGTCCCTTCGCAGATCCTCCGCCCCTCTGGGTATGGCTAGGGTATCTATCCTACGTTAAGGAATCTGCTGCTAGTAGACTCTATCAGATGTACGAGTTACTTACCTTCGGTAACGATGTATCTGGTAGAGACAATTCTAGCCGCATATTCCTTCACAACACACCCTTCCTCCCGGTTATGCGAGGACCTTTGGCTTGGTCGTCTGCACTCGCCTCCCCTTGGGGGGCTATGTCTTCTGTGAGTGCTTTCTTTCTTTCTTTCCTGGCAGGATGCGTCGTCCTGTTATTGTTGCATTCCTTCTTTTCTGGCCATTGAAGGATGGGTTTCTATGTACTTCTGCGCCTTTACACTCTGGTTGTTCCAGGTTTGGGCCTTCTTTCAACCTCCCACCCCCCCTCCCTTTTCAATGCTAGGGGTTCTGGCCCCTCTGCTATACTCTAGGTTGGGGTTACTTGGCTGTGCCTATGCCCTGTGCTCCTTATGGGGATGTAACCTTCTTTGATGGGGTTGTTTGGGAGTATTGTCGTTACTTGTCTGTCCCGGACCTGTCCCCCCTCATTGATTTTGATTGGGTTATCAGACTTGCTAAATGTTATCACGGCATTTTTTCGTATGTTTCTCTGTCCCCAGGGGGGCGGCTATCTACGTACTTGCAGGGTTCCTGCTCGGGCGGTGCTCTGTTATTTCTTTCCCTGCTTTTCAGTATTGCAGTGTCTGGCACTGCCTCATATGGTGCTGTTCCTCACCATTCTTTCTTTTCTTCTGCTCTTTCGCACACTGCTCCTATACTATCACAGTTTTGCTCTGATCGCACTGCGTTGTAGCACGGAAAAGTTCTCCGAAGAAAAGTGGCGTAGGCGCGCCGTGGTGGGACTTTTGTGACCTCGCTGATGTCACGTACGCGGACAACGCCAGGGGTGGAGTTGCGTGATGCCGTCCCCCCGGCACGCAGGGATGCTATGGCAAAGATTTTCCAGATCCAGTCTCACGCCTGGGGATAATTCTACGTTAAGGAATCTGCAGCTAGAATCGTCCCTACCAGATGCATCGTTACCGAAGGTAAGTAACTCGTACATTTTCCATATTTTGTGGGACCATCTGTGCTTGAGAAATTCCTGCCATTGGTACCTGTTTCTGAACTGACATTTGCATTTGCTAAACTGGCATAATTTGCACCTGCATTATTCTCTGTGTTTGTGCATCATGTTTAAATTTACATTTCTTCTTCCAATGCTCAAATCCGTTATAAAAATGGCAAAGGGACACCTGTGTTAGCTGTACAACAGCCATACCTGAATTTGCACAGGTCAAAGCACCTTTACTTCCATCCTGTGATCTTTTAATCTGTACCCAATCAACATCCTTTGCTGGCACTCGGCCCTTCAGGAAAGTAATCACTGCTACGTTTTTCTCCATAACATAAAATTATGGTGCATTCATGCAAACCCTTTTCATTGTCTCCCCACCTGGCCTTTGCACAACAACTTTAGATTCAAACCACAATTCAGTTTGCATGGCAATGTAAAAGAACATTTCCAAATTAATGCACAACTCTTTTAAAATTTCAACAAATCCATCAACTTGTGGGTACCACAGCATAAATGTGTCTCTCAATTGTGGGAATGTGTTCCCCATCCCCACCTTTCAGTGCTTGGACTGTCTGGGGTAATTTATGTTCAGTAATCTGTGAATTCTGAGTTTCTGAAATAAACCCTGACAAAATCACTCCTTCTGCAGCTTTGAACCTTTTGAGTAGGGACCATATTAATTGGGACAGTCATAGTTTTTCTAGGCATTGCCTGTGCATCTGCAGTTTGTAATTTTTGGACTGAATCAGTCACATTTGAAGCAGTAACACCTGGAGATATCACTGTAAGTGCTGAATCAACAGATAGTGGGTCAATCTGAAATGTCTGCACTGTTCTCTCAATCTGTGTTTCTCTGGTCAACAGAAGCAGTAGCCTCTGTAGTACTTATGGTACACTATTTTCAGTATTTTTAATTGGAAACACAAAGTGGTGGACACTCAGCTAACAATGCATCCATTATTTCATCCCCTGAATCCTTATTTACTTGAAGCTTTTTGTCAATATTAATTCCCTTCTGCATGTCAAGTCAAGTCAAGTCAAAGAATTTATATAGCGCACTACATACCCAGAGGGTCTCAAGGTGCTTATGAAGGGGTGGGGAGTTACTTGTCAAATATCCACGTTTTAAGTTGCTTTCTGAATGCTAGGTGGTTCTGGGTAAGGCGAAGGTAAGTGGGAAGGGAGTTCCAGGTTTTAGCTGCCAGGTAGGAGAAGGATCTACCTCCCATGGTGGTCTTGTTGATGCGAGGTACAGTGGCAAGGGCTTGGGTGGAAGATCGAAGTTGGCGGGAGGGGGTGTAGAAGGACAGTCGTGAGTTGAGGCATTCTGGTCCGATTTCGTAGAGTGCTTTGTGTGCGTGGGTTAGGAGCCGGAAAGTGATCCTCTTATTGACGGGAAGCCAGTGGAGGTTTTTCAGGTGGCCAGAGATATGTTCTTTGCGCGGGATGTCTAGTATGAGCCTGGCAGAGGCGTTTTGGATTCGTTGGAGTTTTTTCTGCAGTTTAGCGGTAGTCCCGGCGTATAGGGTGTTTCCGTAGTCCAGGCGGCTCGTGACCAGTGCGTGGGTGACCGTTTTTCTAGTTTCGGTGGGGATCCAACGAAATGTTTTTTTGAGCATGCGAAGAATGTTGAAGCAGGATGAGGAGACGGCGTTGACTTGTCTGTTCATTGAAAGTGAGGAATCCAGGATGACGCCCAGGTTCCGTGCGTGGTCTGTTGGGATGGGTGCTTTTCCAAGGGCTTCTGGCCACCAGGAGTCGTCCCAAGCGGAGGGGGAGGAACCTAAGATGAGGACTTCTGTTTTATCAGAGTTCAGTTTCAGACGGCTGTGTTTCATCCATTCGGCTACTTCTTTCATTCCTTCATGTAGGTTGGTTTTGGCGGTGCTAGGGTCATTGGTGAGTGATAGGATCAGTTGAGTGTCATCCGCATAGGAGATGATGTTTAGGTTGTGTTGGCGGGCGATGGCCGCGAGGGGGCTCATGTATACGTTGAAAAGGGTGGGGCTGAGTGAAGATCCTTGTGGTACGCCGCAGATGACTTCAGTGGCCTCTGACTTGAATGGTGGGAGGCGGACTTTCTGGGTTCTTCCGGTGAGGAACGAGGTGATCCATTCCAGTGCTTTTCCTTGGATTCCGATGTTTCTGAGTCGCTGTAGAAGGGTGCTATGGCAGACTGTGTCAAAGGCTGCGGAGAGGTCGAGGAGGATGAGGGCGACTGTGTCTCCATTGTCCAATAGGGTTCGAATGTCGTCTGTTGCTGCGATGAGGGCGGTCTCAGTGCTGTGTTTTGCTCGGAAGCCGGACTGTGAGGAGTCGAGGGATTTGTTGGCTTCGAGGAAGGCGGCGAGCTGGTTGTTGACAGCTTTCTCGATGACTTTGGCCGGGAATGGAAGGAGCGAGATAGGGCGGTAGTTTTTGAGTTCGGTGGGGTCAGCTGTGGGTTTCTTCAGGAGGGCGCAGAGTTTAGCGTGTTTCCAGCTTTCCAGGAAGGTGGCGGATTTGAAGGAGCAGTTGATGACGTCTCGGAGGTGCGGCGCTATGATGGAGTCTGCTTTGTTGAAGATGTGGTGAGGGCATGGGTCTGTGGGGGAACCTGAGTGGATGGAGTTCATCAGGCGGATGGTATCCTCAGTGGAGATTGTGTTCCAGTCATTGAGGATGTTTGAGGGGGGTGAAGGTCCAGCAGATGGTTGGGTGAGTTGGTCACCGGGTTGGATGTCGAAGCTGTTGTGGATGTCTGCAATTTTGTTGTGGAAGAATGAAGCTAGGGAGTCGCAGAGGGCTTGAGAGGGGGTGATGTCGTTAGAGTTGGCCGAGGGATTGGTAAATTCCTTGACGATGTTGAAAAGTTCCTTGCTGTTGTGGGCGTTGTTATCTAGTCGTTCCTTGAAGGCGGTTTTCTTGGCCTTTCGGATCAGTTGATGGTGTATGCGGGGGGCGTTTTTGAAGTCGTCCTTGGTGCTGGTGGTTGGGTCTTTTTTCCAGGCCTTCTCAAGGGAGCGGCAGAGTTTCTTGGATTTCTTAAGATCATCGTTGAACCATGAGGCCTTCTTGCTGCCAAGTTTGCTTTGTCGTTTTTTCAGTGGTGCTAGGATGTCGGCATCTGCTGCTTTACCTTTTTATCCTCACTTGCTTTGTCTCTTGCTGTCCTTTCCCACATGCTTAAAGCCTCAAATTGTGCAGCTCTAGATGGTGTTATTATTTCACATAACACTTCCCTTAATTTGTCAATAATTTGCAATTCAAAAGTACCATCTTTTGGAAACCTCAAAGGACCCTCTTTTTCAGTAATCCTGCACCATTGGTGAACCCACATGCATGAATTGTGTCCCAAATTGGTAGACATAAAATGCACAGGTGTTCCTTCAGGAGCATCACCAATTAAAAACACATTTTTCACTTTACCTCCCAACAGTTTCTTTAAACCTTCAAACATTTTCATCTCTGCAATAGTTCAATGCAATTTCTTTTATCCAATGCTGTCCGTTTCAATTTCAGTCAGTTTGACTCCTACTACTGACCCTCTCAACTGCAATATTTTTCAGAGTTTTTCTTAATCAAAATTCTGTTAGTAACAACATAAAAACATTTGCTACTCTGCCACTAAATAAAGGATAGATTTCTTTTTACTGCGAGTAACACTTTACCCCTACTCTTTACAAACTAAGAACTTCTGTTTACTCTTCAAATACTGCGAGTTAATCCCTTCCGCTTACCCTTCACTCCAGCTCAGAAGAACCTGCTACTCCTTTGGTGTCAGCCTTTCTAGGTTATGTAAGACCAAAGTTTCACCAGCGAACTCTTTGCTATCAATCACTCTCACTTTTCCACAGAAAATAGTCTCTAGTTTAACACTGCCAGCCCTACCTAGCTTTTCATTGTTATTCCAACAGACGAGTAACCTCACTACAGTGTGGCTTCCATTAACCACCCGCTATTCCTTCTCGGGATTTCCACACATCATAAAACAAGACAATAACTTTTCTTTTTAAGAACATATAATCAATAATCAAACATTCTGTCCAATGAAATTACCAATAAAATCAATAACCCCATCAATTCAAATTAGCAAAATTTCACCAACAGTCAAAACCCTTACTATTTTCAACACTTCAAAAAAACATCCTCGCACATTAACAACATTTCACAACCCTATTGATTACTCACACCACTCCAGCTATCTCCTTCTTGCATCACCTTCCAGTACTGCTTTGCCAGTCTTCAGGTTTTGAGCATTGGAGTCGGGAATCAGGATTTGGACATTTATCTAACTTGGACAATTCTTTTCTAGCTCTATTTAGGCTTTAAAACTAAACTATGCTCCTTTTGGTGATGGTGTTAACCTTACCTCTGCTACCGGAAACTGAATCAGTGGGTTGGGTGTTTTCTTCACGTTGATCTGTATTAGTCAATATCTAAACTAATTTTCACAGATCAACTTTCCTCCTAAGGTCAATGGACCATTAGTCAAATAGTTGATGGTGATATTAATAATCCTTAATCGCCAAACTAATTGATAATAACCATCCTCTTGCTACCAGAACTGATCCAGCTGTAATTTCTCAATGTAAAACCGCATTTACCTCTATTTTTACCGCTGTAAAGGTGCCACTGTGTATAACCTTCAGGAGGCTTTACATAAATATGAAAAATCAAAAATGCAATTACTGTGTAAGCCAATAAAGAGAGTTGGTGAGTATTTAAAGGGTTTTATTTTCTAGTCAAAAGTTAAGTTTCTCTGACCCTTTATTCATTAGGCAAATATCAATCAGGTTACAGAATTTGGAAAACAGGAAAAATAGAAATAATACAGAACATATTATAGGTTGCATGCAAAGAATTCCATAAAGAAAGGGAATGAGGCATCAAATGTCAATCAGAATTCTTTAAAGAGTTCAGGAAAATATAATTCAAGAGTGAATTTTGCAAGGCTAATTAATAATTGGCAAAAATCTCCCATAAAGAGAAATAAATGCATAAGACAAACAAATCTTTTCTAAACTAGTAAGTCAAAGCATAAACTTACATTTTTATCATCTAAATCTAAACCTTTCTATCAGCTGGACTCTCTGCCCTTGTCTGTTCAATCTCCCTCTCTGTGCTTCACAGAGAGAGACAGTCCGCCCTTCACAAGACCACAGAGGAATGTGATCTGCCTTGCCAAAAATATGACATGCAAGGCTAGCCTATGCCCCCACCTCCCTCTATCTCTCCTCGGACGCAATCTCCTCTCAGACTGCACCCGCGACGGTCACGTACCTAACCCATATGACATCTGATCTCATCTGCTTCTTATCCTCTTCTCCTCCCTCTCAGACTAAGATCCTAAAGCTGACAGTCTCTGGTTAAAGGCAGGCATGCCCCTATGGGGTCATTTTTTATACTCTAATTCTTGGTTGACTATACTAATAATGTTGCAGTTTTCAGTAGACACTTGCACTGTGATTGGTTAGCATAGATGACATGAGTGTCTCACCATCCTGTTCTCATTTGCAAATCCAACCCATACCCGTTTTAACAAAGGAAGTGGTAATGCTTAATACCGTCTTATGTTTCACCATCAATAGTTATACAAATAAGCAACATTAAGGCGGAAAAATGTATCAGTCCATTTCCTTCTTCCTTTCACGTAGGAATGATACTTTCCACAAACACTGGTATTGGCACGATTGCAAGAATATACAGTTCACTGTGGCCTTGACTCATTTCTCCACTTGAGGCAAGCTGGTTCTGCGCATGCGTCTCATTTAAGCACAATTCTCAGCCATGCTGGATTCTTAGGCAGCCATTTTATGTTGGGCCCATGAACAAAAACAAGCACAAAAGAATAATCATTTATAAAAATAAAACTCATTATGTTTACCTTCCCCATACTGGTACCTTGTATTGGTTATTACGTAGCAAAAGCTATTAGTTTAAAGCAGCTTTTCTATCATTCGTGTACAACATGCAAAAATGTGCCATGGACAACATAGCATAAACATACACCAGTGCAAATTTTCAAAGCGCACACAGTTAATACATACTCATAGAAGCATGCTCTAATGTTTTAGATAGCTTTTCATGCAAGATGCGTTTGCCCGCGTGTAGTGTTGGTGCTTGGTTAATTAATACACATTATAAGAAGACGTGTTATGAACTGAATATGCATTGTCTAAATATGCAACAAAGCCAAAGTCTCTTAAGACAGGAACAGGGAGTGTAGAGTGCAAGGAAAAGGACCTGATTATCTTCAAAGCTAAAGAGGAAACTGCAATCAAAGTTTCTCTACACTGCAAAAACACGTTAGTTCATCACAATTATGTGCTACTTTAAAAGTTCAAAAAAACATTCTCTAAATTAAATGTACATTCTATAGTGAGGTTAACTCTAAACTCAGCACGTTAAACATCCATGATTAATGAATCACTCCATACATGATCTGAACAAGTTAACCCACACATAATGTCCCCTCATCCTTCTTGTACTTCAGACCTTATGAATTTTATATTTTTACTATTTAATAAATTTGTAATCTGTGTTTATATGTTGTTTTAATCCTGTACTGATCATACATTTTAAATTTGTGCTTTTATGATTTTGTAATACAAATCGAATAAAGCTTTATTGACTTGACTTGAATTAAGCATGCTTTTAAATGAAAGCCCTTCAGACTGAAAGCATTTCGACCAGGCCTCATTTTCATGTTTCATATGCCATGTGTTTTCACTTGCCCCAACATCTGCGTGTCATTTTAAAAGCAGTCTGTCTGAAACACAAAAATAAAGCAATGCCTTAGTCCAGAGGAAATCTGAGCTACATCACCTTGATTAAAATCCCAGATACATACAGCTGTCAACTAACTTGACCATATATACAGGCGTCACAGTGACACCGTCTCTTGCGGACATCACTTGTCAGTTCAACCTTGGGGTGCCCTACAGCGGTACTTTCTTTGTGTCTTAATTGTTTTTACCAAAATTTGCACCTCTACATGCTTTTTGTCACATTCTGTCATCATACTGCATGGTTGGGGTGCAAAGCTTTTTTTTGGGGTCCATGACTTGGGGACACCCCTGATGGATGATGGTCAGCTCTACCAGGGATTTTTATACCTTTTCCTCTCCCGATGTTTTCTCTTCCCTACAGGTCGGACCCTGAACAACACACACAGTGGGTAGCAACTAGGGCACCAACTCAGTGTGGGAGTAGTTTGTCCACTATATGTTTTCTGTCCTGATGAAGCGCCAGGGATCCTTATGACCATACCAGACACGAAAAATGTTGACACACTGACCGGAGATTGATCCCCCTCCCGTGACTATAGGAATACATTTCCCTATTCACTCTCAACACACTGACTATCAGGTTTCCTAGAAACTCTGAGGTAGCACTCACCTGTCATAGGTTTTTTATCCCTAAAAGGGTGATACCCTCATTAAATTATACTGAAGGATCTCCCTTATCAGATTTAAGCTCTATTCACACCCCACTACTCGACATCACAAATCACCTCACATGCACTCCTCATACTGCAGTCTCTGAAAAGATCTCTGCCAAAGTGACCCTTCGGGGGACCCGTAGAGCATTGCAGCACCGGCACGACGAGGAGCACTGCCATATGATGAAGCATGACATCCTCTAGGAGATGTATCCATGATCCTAATCCGGGCATTCTCTACAACTTAAGAGACCCTGCCCCCTTCTCTTAGGAACTTTAGCCCTTTGTTGAATCTTTGGTGTCATTAAGCTGCCTGTGCGTCTGCAATATAGTCTTCAATGTTTTTAACACTAAATTCCTGCCCTTGTCCGACCTATCTGAAAGAAACAGGTTAGTGTTAGTTTCCTTACCTTAGAATCTCCCCAGGCATCAGACTGGATCCGGAAAGTTTTGGGTAGCAGTACTCCTGCGCGTCGGTAGACGTTGTCTGCAGCTCCGCGTCCGTCGTCGTTGGCGCCGGGATGACGTCATCGGAGTACTTAGAAGCCGCCCTCGAACGTGACGTTCGTTCATCTTTTTTCCGCGCCAGCGAGCGCATATCCGGAAAAAGCAGTACTTAGTCAATTTTTGACCAACTTTTTCGATCTCTTTTGGATCCTTTTTCGACTCTCGGTGCCAATAGGGATGCCTGGGTTCAAACCCTGTGCTGACTGTAACCGCCTGATGTCGATAACCAACCCCCACCGTCGGTACCTCTATTACCTTGGGGCCGACCACGATGACAAGTCGTGCCCCGACTGCCGGGCCTTGACGTCGAAGGCTAGACCGGAGCGGTCCCGTAAGCGCCTCGAGCTCCTGCAGTCGGCCCGCGCCGTTCACGATCCCGGTCCATGAGGAGGTCGAGGGACCGGTCGGGGGGCCACAGTCATCACAGCTCGTCGAGTCGACACCACTCGTCGGGCTCCAAGTCCTCAGGTAAAAGGCACAAGAAGTCGAAGAGACAACACCACTTTTCCGACTCTCCCCCCCCCCCCCCCCCCCCCCCACGCTCGCGCAATGCAGCTGGGGGTTCCGCCAGAGCCGCAGGCACCGCGCCCAGCTCCATACCCGCCGGTCTCTGGGCTGACTGCAACGCCGGAGGAGATCAGCGCCTTCCTCGTGGCCATGAGGAATCACTCCCCTCTGACGGGCCCGTGGATCCGTCTAGGTGCCCTAGCGGGCCGATGGCTCCGGCCCCGGCTCCGTCGGGTGCTTCGGCCCCGGCGCCGTCGACGACTCCGGTCCCGACGCCGCAGGGCCCTATTGGAACCGGATCCGGGTCGCCGCTTGTGAGAAATTGGCCTGATATGCAGTGCTCACTATTCTAGTGATCACTATGTATCAGTCCAAATGACCCTTATTGATGATTGGTTGTAAGTCCACCGTAGACCAGCTATCCTAGTAGCATGGACAAGAGCAGTCTTTAGGCTAGACTCTAGAGGGCGTGTTAAGCCAGCTGTTATACCATCACATATACCCCTTGAACACCAAGTGAACGGACACCACACAAGTTGTTATGAAAATAAAAGGATATTTATTTAGAACACAACAGCCCTGGACTCTTTATGAGGACAGGGCGCTAAGCACAATACAAAGCTCTTATGAAAATACTTTAAGTCGCACAATTTACACAAATGCCCGAGGGGCACGAAAAACCATATACTCTAAAAGTGGAATGCGAAATACTAGCAGGTAAGTAACTAGTCTCAAAGGCTTTAGGATCGCTAGGACTGGACTACTGAACCTTCAGATTACTAGTAGGAGGCCTAGGGAACTCGGGTGCAGAGTGTGCACTCTCACGCGGGATGCGGGACAAAGTCTATGGATGCTAGATTTCGTAAAAATAGTGTTATCGGACGAATCCGACTAGGTAGAGCTGAAAAGAAAAAGGATCTGGACACTTGGATAGTTAAGCTATGCTGGAGCACCGAAATGCTCATGTTACCTAGCCCAGGGGCTGCGGCTGCATAGGGCTGAAAAGACGTCGGGAATCCTCGTTGCAGTCTATCGAGCCTGAAAGAAGTAGTTGCTGGCAGGCGACCAGTGATGAAGTTCGATGTGATCCACGCCTGGATCGGTGATGGAGGATACCTGTAAGCAGAGGGCACCAAGTTCTGAATCACTAGCCAGTGATTAGATGGGCACCAGGATGGCACCGGACGAAGTCACCTCGACCAGGTGAGTGGGCGACGCTGGGCTCTGCAGTCTCTCGGACCAGGAGGCGTTGTCGGCGACCAGGATGGAGGTGCGAGCTGTCCCACGAAGGTGTCTGCTGTCGATGTCGCTGGACCCAGGATTGGGGCAACAACTCTTGGCAAATGCAAGCCCACGCGGTGGACTCAAAATGGCGTCTGGAGTGGACCAGGAGGGTCCGGGGTGCTCCTCTGTTGGAGGGGAGCAAGGGCCAGTCTGGAGCTACCAGACCAGCGTTGGAAATGTCGTTGTTCGTCGTCAAGAGGGCCACAAGCCAGCAGGCAAGTAGCCGGATAACGCGGTGAGCAGCAAAGAGCAGAAGGGCCCCACGCAGATCTGGTGGATGCTGGGGGGCTGGTCTTCGGTGCTGGAGCTGCTCAGGGTTAGGGCTTCTCAAACCCCAAAGCACTCACTCGAGGATCCCTCGGCGGTCGTGCTGGGCAAGCGTTGTGCAGTCTTGAAGATGGCCGGTCCCTCGAGGTCTCGTCACACCCACGAATCTCAGCTGGGCTGATGATGCAGGTAGAGGTCAGAGGTGCCAGGGAAGCCGGGTCTCGTCGAGCTGGGCAGTCTTGATCCGGAGGAGAGACTTACAGCAAACCGCGATGCGCTTGGGTGGTGCCTGCTGGGCAGGGTGGCTAGTCATTAGCCACAAGGGAGAGTCTTCTGAAAGGTTCAAGAGTTCTTTCGTGGAAAGTCATCAAGATTCGGAATTATCTACTTTGGGAAGGGGGCCCGCTCCTATCTTTATACTAAGGAAAGGAGCTGGCACGCGACTAGGTCCTGCCCATGGGTGGGACCAGGAAGGTGGGTGGTTACACCCCTCACGCATGCCGGACTTTCCCCAGCTCAGGGGCTGGTGTGCCCCTGGAACTGGTTCTAGCTGGCCTATGCATAGTGAGCACCAGGGTGCCACTTGCAGTCACCTTCCTCTAAAGCCCTGCCTACCCAGGATACACAAAACCCTGTCTGGGATGGTGCTAGCACCGCCCCTGACAGGAAACCCTTTGTCCAAGCTCTCCTCGCTGGAAGGACTCCCAGCAGCAGGAGGTTAGACTTGTGTCTGTGGTGGCAGCATCCATTTTGTGATGCTGAGGCTCGAGTTAACTTTTACCGGGGTTCACAGTTACATACATGTCGTGTCCCTTTAGAAGGGTGGAATGCTAACCCCGTCTCCAGAATTGGCGAGGGGTTAGTATTCCAATTCGTATGACACCTTACTCGACATGTTTTGATAAAGCGATACCAGAGTTGGCATATAACAGCGAGGATTATAATGCACTTAAGAGTATATGGTATGCGTTATCATGGAACAGCTATTAGGACTTGGTTCCGCAAGCTGCAAACAGGCTCAGCTCATGCCAGAGCACCATCTCACATGATTCCAAGCACTCTGCCTTCAGGATCGTCAAGGCCTGCCATAGGAGTGACTGATAGGAATACTTGTGTCCATTTTAGGGTTAGATATAGGTATACTATATCTACAGCAAAGGGTGATTACACCACTTTGCCCCAGCTGTCGTGCAGCCAGTTGTGTCAGATTTAGATGGCCAGCCAGGGGTGGCATAATACATGCTGCAGCCCCTGGTAGGCCCTGGGTACACCTATGCCCTGAGTTACAGGGTCTGATAAGGTGGCCCAGTACCAATTGGTAAATGCACCTAAGGTACACGTGTCAATTTAGTGAGAAAACAGCTAGGCTGTGGGTCTGATTAGCAGGCCCACAGCCAGGGAAGTCGTAAACCAGTGAAGCAAAAAGTAAAAAATCTGGGGTGATCATAGGATTGCAGACCCTACTCTCCTACACCGCTGGTCGACCTTACGACCCCTCTGCCGGCGCAGACCCCCAGGGTGTCGCCCACGACGTCGTCCCCGGTCCCCTCTCGGTCCGGATCCGGCGGCGCTCGCCGCCGAGAGAAGAGCAATTCTTCTATGTCCGGCCCCATCCTTTGTACCGGACTATCAGGAGATGTAGGGCGAGGAGGATTGGGAGGGGCTTGAGGACCCTCTGGCACGGAAGGGCCAGTCGTATCAGGACTGGGCAGTTATGTTATGTTATGTTATGTTATGTTAATAAAGCATTTGTTAAGCGCACAATCACCGATTGTTTTCTTGGCGCTGAGATCAACAGTAACATAACGTGGATGAAGGGTGAAGAGTTACTGAAATGCTTGTCTGTAGAGCCAGGTCTTCAGGACCTTCTGAAATGAGAGAAGGTCCTGACCGGTCCGGATCTCAAATGGGAAGGTGTTCCACAGGCAGGGGGCAAGTATTGCAAACCTACTGCCTCCAGAGCGCTTGAGTTTGAAAGGGAGCGTCTGGAGGAGGCCCTGGTGGGATGAGCGGAGGTTGCAAGATGGTACGTACTTAGTAATTAGTTGATCAATGAATTTGGGACTTTTGCAGTACAAGGATTTGAAGATCATACATCCTGTTTTAAAGGCACAGCGTTGGGTGACAAGAAGCCAATGCAGTTTCATGAGTAGGGGAGTGGCTGCATGCCACCTCGGTTAATTCAAAATCAGCCTAGCGGCATAGTTCTGTACCATCTGGAGACGTTTAGACAGGTAGATGGGGAGACCTAGATAAATGGAATTCGCGTAGTCCAGATGGGACAGAACAGTGGCGATCACGACCTGGGTAATTGCAGTTGAGCTAGGGGAGACCTTTACCTTGGCTACGGAGGAGGGGGCTGCCTACAGCGTGGTGTTGACGAGGGCGGCCAAGGCCTTGGCTCTTGAGCTCACCGTCGCGGCCGTGAGGACTAACCACCTCACCGTGGTCCTCAAACCGCAGGGACGCTCTTCGGAGCCTCTACTGCCGTTTAATGAGGCCCTTACTGACGTTCTGTTGGGCACCTGGTCCAAACCCGCTACAGGCCCCCCTGTAGATCGGAACGTGGCCAGACGCCACCGCCCGCCCCCAGGCGACCCTAGCTTCCTCTCCACTCACCCCACCCCCGAGAGCCTGGTTATCCAGGCCTCTAACTCCCAGACCGCATTCCTGACTGCCCCTCCTGATTGGGAATCCAAAAGGTATGACCAGTTCGGTAAGAAGCTGTTCTCCTCATTTAGTTTGGGGTTGCGGTCGGTCAACACAGCTTGCCTTTTGGGCCGTTACACCCACTCTCTGTGGGACACCGTTGCGGACGTGCTGCCAGACTGCCCGGAGGAGGCCCGGGCAAAACTCGCTCAAGCCCTTGCGGAAGGGCGCGATGCAGCACGATACTTTATTCGATGTGGTCTGGATACCACTGACTCGCTAGGCAGGGCGATTTCTACGACGGTGGCGGTTTGCCGCCACGCCTGGCTAAGGTCCGCCAACTTCTCGGCTGATGTCCAGAACACATTCATGGACATGCTGTTTGATGGCTGTCGCCTCTTTGGCGACAAGGCAGACAGTGCGCTTGAGTGTTTCAAGGACTCCAGGGCTACGGCCAAGTCCTTGGGCCTGTCGGGCCAGCGCCAGCAAAATTCTGCCTTTCGCTCCTTTCGCGGTCAAGGAAGGGACGGCCCCTCCCGTCCTGCCAGCCACGGGCTGTAGACCATCATCAAGCGCGGCGGCAGACGTGGTAACCGCTGTGGCGGTGCCAGGGGACAGCGGCGTGGCAAGTCCACATCCACCCCGCAGCATCCGCCTCAAAGCCTTCTAGTCCGAGCTATTAGGCCCATTTGACGCCAGTGGGGGGCAGGGTTTGCCATCACCTCCTCCACTGGCGCACCATCACATCGGACAGATGGGTGCTGCAAATCGTCCGAAGGGGCTACTCCCTCCCCTTCGAGGCGACCCCTCCAGCCATGCCACCGCAGTACCACCGCGTGTTGGGGGATCACTTGCAACTTCTGCAAGAGGAAGTTTCGGCCCTCTTGGCCAAGGGGGCCATCGAGGGCGTTCATGGGCCAAAAATAGGGTGTGGTTGTTACTCCCGCTACTTTCTGGTTCCCAAGAAAGGGCAAAGGGGGCCTGCGCCCTATCTTGGACCTGCGGAACGTCAACGGCTTCCTCCGGAAGGAGAAGTTCAAGATGCTGACTTTGGCTCAGGTCTTAGCTGCCCTGGACCCCGGAGACTAGATGGTAGCATTGGACTTGCAGGACGCATAGTTTCACATCCCCGTCCCTCCGGCCCACCGGCGTTACCTGCGGTTCACGGTAGGCCACGAGCACTTTCAATTTACTGTGCTCCCCTTCGGCCTTACCAGCGCCCCTCGGGTGTTCACGAAAGTGATGGCGGTGGTCGCAGCTCATCTGAGCAGATTTGGGGTGTCAGTCTTCCCCTATCTCAACGACTGGTTGTTGAAGGCGGGCTCGCCCCAGACAGTCGTCAGCCACCTCCAGACTACGGCCGACCTCCTGCACCTGCTGGGGTTCTCCATCAATGTGCCGAAGTCACACCTGTGTCCCTCTCAGAAGCTCCTCTTCATCGGAGCGGTTCTGGATTCGGCGCCGTTTTTGGGTTTATCCACCCGAACAGCGGGTTCGGGCTATTCAGGCTCTGATTCCGATCTTGCAGCCTTTATCCCGAGTCTCGGTCAGGTTGACGCTGAGGCTTCTGGGGCTGATGGCCTCCTGCATCCTTCTGGTGCATCACGCTAGGTGGCGGATGCGGGCACTGCAGTGGGACCTGAAGTTTCAGTGGGCCCAGCTTCAGAGCAACCAGTCCTACCAAGTCCTGATCTCGGAGGGCACTGCGAGACGGTTGCAGTGGTAGCTCACGGACTGAGATTGGGTCAGCGGCAGATTCCTCTCCCTACCCCAACCGGAGCACGTAGTTGTGACGGATGCGTCCCTCCTGGGTTGGGGGGCCACATGGGAGAGGCGGAGATCAGAGGTCTCTGGTCTCCGGCGGAGTCCCGGCTCCATATCAACCTTCTGGAGCTGCAGGCGATCCGACTTGCACTGAAAGCCTTCCTTACCTCTGTCCGGGGATGTGTAGTGCAGGTGTTTACGGACAACACCACCGCCATGTGGTACTGCAACAAACAGGGCGGTGTGGGGTCGTGGACCCTTTGTCAGGAGGCTCTGCGCCTCTGGCAATGGCTGGAACACCAGGGCGTGTCCCTGGTGGTTCAACACCTGGCAGGTTCCCTGAACGCCAGGGCGGACAAACTCAGCCGGCGATGCATGATGGATCACGAATGGCGTCTGAACTCTGACGTGGCGCAAGGTCTCTTTCAGCAGTGGGGAGAGCCTTGGTTAGATCTATTCGCCACAGGGGAGAACGCTCAATGTCATCAGTTCTGCGCGTTGGAATTTCCAAGGCGGCACTCGCTCGGAGACGCTTTTCGCTGAGAGTGGAGCTACGGTTTGTTTTATACCTTTCCGCCTATACCACTTCTGCCCAGAGTGCTGAAGATGATCAGGCGCAACCGGGCCCAAGTCATCCTTGTGTCTCCAGACCTGGCACGAAGATACTGGTATCCCGAGCTACTCAGCATGTCAGTTGATCCCCCGATTCGTGTGCCTCTTCAGGGTGACCTTCTGTCGCAGCAGCAGGGGACGGTCCTCCACCCGAACCTGCCCAGTGTCCACCTCATGCGTGGAGATTGAGCGGCGACAGTTGAGGCAATTTGACTTGCCTCCTGAAGTCTGTGATGTCATTCTGGCAGCCAGGCGTCCCTCCACAAAATCGGTATACGCCTACAGGTAGAACAAATTTGTGGCATGGTGCACAGCAAAGGCTGTGGATCCACTTTCTGCCCCCCTTTCAGAGGTTCTCCTCTTTCTTCTTTCTCTTTCCCAGCAGGGCTCTGCTCTGGGCACTATTATGGGCTACCTCTCTGCTATCTCAGCCTTTTTTCAAATCCCCGGTTGTAAATAGATTCTTGAAAGGCATTACGTACATGTTTCCTCCTGTTCCTTTCTTGATGCCTCAGTGGGACTTGAACCTTGTTCTAACCTATTTGATGTGCGCTCCTTTCGAGCCACTGCACAATTGCCCTCTACGTCTTCTGACTCTTAAGAATGCATTCCTGTTTGCCATCACCTCTGCCAGGAGAGTGAGTGTGCTCCAGGCTTTATCTTCTCAACCTCCTTTCCTCTCTGTCCATCCGGACAAAGTTGTCTTGAGAACGCGTCTGTCTTTCCTGCCCAAAGTAGTCACAGCCTTCCACATTGGGCAGTCCATCACCTTACCCACCTTCTTTCCTCTTCGCATCCCTTTAAAGAGGAAGAGAGGCTCCACCGTCTGGACCCAAAATGTGTGCTGTCATTCTATCTGGACCGCACACACCAGTTCCGGGAGGATGCCCAGCTCTTTGTTGGTTACGTGGGCACTAAGAAGGGATGGGCGGTACACAAACGAACTATTTCTCGATGGGTCGTTTAGTGCATAAAGGCTTCTTATTCACTGGCTAAAAAGGAGCCTCCTGTAGGGCTGCGTGCCCATTCCACTTGGGCCACGGCGGCGACTACTTGCCTGGGTGGGGGAGTTCCCTTGCAGACATCTGTCCGGCAGCTACGTGGGCCTCGCTGCACACGTTCGCTAGACACTACTGCCTGGATAGCCAAGGAGAGATGGCTTTTTCGGCCGATCTGTTCTACAGGACTTTCTGGTGTGATCATTGTTTCGCAGACACACCACCGGGGTTGGTATTTGCTGGGGTATCTATTCTAAGGTAGGGAATCTAACACTAACCTGTTTTTTTCAGATGCACAAGTTACTTACCTTCGGTAACGATATATCTGTAAGAAACAGTAGTTAGTGTTCGATTCCTTATCGCCCCACCCATCCTCCCCGTTCTGCGAACCGATATCTAGGCTTAAGGTTCTTCCCTTTGAGGGCCCGAGTTTCATGGCACCAGTGTCGGTTTTTATCATGGCTCTGTGTTTCTGGTGCGGAATTTCTGTGTATCAGAACTGACGTAAGCGCGTGAGGGCGCGGCTTCTAAATACTCCGACGTCATCCCGGCGCCAACGACGACGGACGCGGAGCCACAGACTACGCCTACCGACGCGCAGGGGTATTGCTACGCACAACTTTCCGGAACCAGTCTGACACCTGGGGATATTCTAAGATAAGTAATCTAACACCAACTACTGTTTCTTACAGATATATTGTTACTGAAGGTAATTAACTTGTGCTTTTATCACTATACTTTCATCACAGGTGATGCCATTTAATGCTATTCTTTGTTCCCTACTTTGAGTTCCTTCTGAACTGGGTGGGATTGTTAAATAGGTTCATCAATTAATGTGTCTCAACACTGTGAAATTCTTCAATGTTGTCATGAGGCATATTGGAGGTTTGCTTAAGATTTTGGCTTGGAGCCACTAGATATGGTGTAATTTAGTGAGAAGCCTACTTTCTGTAGTACTTCTCTGGTATCCTGCACATATGTTGCAGTATTATCACAATCTAACTCCTAACTAGTGACTTGATGTTTCAACTGAAAAATCACTCACTTGCTGTCCTTTGGGATGTATGAATCATCATCATATGTTTTAGGGGACATGTTCTGCACATTAACTTAAGTTTTCCCACATATAAAAAACAAGCATTTGCAATGCAAAAGGTCTCGCATTTGCGAGAGTTTAAGCTATTGCCATTGTATATGACAATGACTTTTATTTGTGTTTTGAAAACCAACACATAAAAGGCATTGTCATGTATAATGGCAATAGCTCAAACTCTCGCACATGCGAGACCTCACACGAAGCACATTGAAAGGGAGGGGCTGGGGAGTGAAATGCGGTTGGGGAGGCCCGTGTGTTAAAGGGTGATGTGGCATCGACAAAGTGAGTACGACGAGCCTCGTCTAAAGAAAGGGGCGTGGCCGCCATTAAAATGAAAGCCCGGCATCGGATGCTTTCACACAAAAAACATTTGTTTGTGCAGTTCACAAACGAATGGTTTCTTTTTTTGGTGTGTATATGCGCTGCATCCCGTGCTTTCACTTTAATGGCGGCTGCACCCCTTTCTTTAGACGCGGCTCGCTGTAAGCTGAATACAGCGAGCAGCGTCTAAATGAAGGGGCGCAGCAACCATTAAAGTGAAAGTGGCATGGGGCGCTTTCCCAAACAAAAAAATAGCTAATTTAATTTCATGCTTCCAGAGCGTGCCACTATAGTAAAGCGGACCACGCTGGCAAAGAAAAATAAATGTCGATGAAAAGGTGCAAGTTGGGTGAGCTGCGCATTTTTCAAATATGACGAAGCCGCCATTACTAATAAAAATATAAAAGCGGACGGTGTGCTTCATTGTAGGAAAGCATGTTGTGGGTGGAGTAGGAGAAATTATTCAAGAAAATAGTGCTCACAGACTAAATAAAACATACCGAGTAATAACACAAGTAAATGGGCCAGTCCTTGTGGGAGGTTACTAATGTAGACAAGGAGGTACTAAGGAGGGACTATTAAGCCTATTAATGAATCAAAAACAACCATTTAGAAAGGACAGTAACAGGAGCCAATTGAAAAGATGGGCGGAAAATGGATGGAGCTTCAAGTCCATACCTGAATAAAGTATGCCTCGCAGGACAGTGCATGCGCTGCCCACGCTCGACCTAAAAAGGTAAATCCTGGTTTTAGCATAGTCCATGTCTGCGTCTCGGGGAAAGTATAAGCCCAATTCGAATAGTGATTCCTCATCTTAGTCAATAAATAGTGAGATAAGTTGACCACAGTTTTCTCTTCCACCCGATGATTCCAAGGTTAGCATTTCTGTGTTCTTGATCGTAGGGGACAAGTCCCTTTTGGATGATCTTTACACCTCGTCTTGTTTTCCAGAAATTCCGTTACCTACCCTTCCTTTTGCTCGTCCCCGTGGGCTTTCACATTGAGGTTGTTATTGTTTCTGCTTTAGGACTTTGAATTCCTCTAAAAAAAAGTTAGTAGCCTGTTTATTGCGGCTACACTTGAAACTTCTTCAATTAACGATCCCATCTCAGAGATTGACTCTGTGGACATGATCTCCTGTCAGTTTTGGGTACAACTGATTCTGAGGCCAACATAGGATTAAAGGTGAGGATATACACTTCACTGTTGTCCATTTTGTCCCTGGGAACCTTCCGCATTTTCTTGACAATTAATTCCTCCTGACACTTAGTTTGATTTTAAGGGCAGCCAGGAACTCCTTCACCAATTACTTGCATTTATTTTTTTCAATCCTAATCTTGGTGAGTTCCTTTTGTGTGTTTTCCAAATCCGTTTTTGGCATAGTTGATCAGAGTCTCCATCATGCCTGTGCATATTTTGGCCATAAAAACTGCCAGTTCTTGCAGTCGTTTAGGATCTGGGTTCTGATATGTCAGAACAATAAAGATGCCCAAACCTCTAGGCGCACATCCCACCTCTACATAGTCCGTTTTGCAGAAAACATTTTGTGGACCAATTTTTCCCTTAGTGGAGGAATGCATAAGTGCTGTTTTGTTTTCCCCTGGGGTGCACAATAGCACCCTCTATGAGAATGGAGTCATGTCCCCCAGGAGGAAAAATACACTTGATGGGGGCACAACCCCACTACCCAAGGGAAATAATACATTTTTATAAAAAAACTTTATAAAAACTAAAATGCCCTCCATGGAAGTCAGCCCATATATGAGGGGGGCTGACCCTCAAAACAAATAAATTTGTACCTGCCATAATTTTCCTCTGCGAGCACGATCACTTCCTGTGAGAAGTTGGCCCGATATGCAACGTTCGCTATTCTAGCGACCGCTATGTATCGTTCCAACGACCCTTATGGTGTTTGGTTGTAAGTCAACCTATAGACCAGCTATCCTAGTAGCGTGGATACGAGCAGTCTAAGGCTAAAGACTCGAGAGGGCGTGTTAAGCCAGCTGTTTACCACACATGTACCCCTTGAACACCCAGTGAAAGGACACCACACAAGTGTTATGAAAATAAACAGTATATTTATTAAGAATCACAACAGCCCTGTACTCTTTATGAGGACAGGGTACTAAGCACAAACCAAATCTCTTTAGGAAAATACTTCAAGTGCACAAATGAAACAAGTGTCCGAGGACACGGAAAGTTTAAGGTCTCGGGCGGACCCGATAAGGCAAGTCGGAAGCGAGGGACTCGGGACCCTAGAGTAAAGAGGCTATGCAGGCACCGAAATGCCGAGTTACCTAGCCACGAGGGCTGCGGCTGCACAAGTCTTACAGGCGTCGGGGTCTTCGCTGACGAGCCAGGAGCCGGAAGAAAAGGAGTTGCTGGCCGGCGACCAGTGATGAATAGTTCGTAGAGATCCAAGCCTGGATCAGAGATCGATGATACCTGAAAGCAGAGGGGACCAAGTTCGTACTACTAGCCAGTAGTCAGAGGGTACCAGGAGGGCACCGGTTGGCCGTCACCTCGACCAGGTGAGTGGGCGACGCTAGGCTCTGCAGTCTCACGGACCAGGAGGCGTTGTCGGCGACCACGGTGGAGGTGCGAGCTGTCCCACGAAGGATGATGCTGTCGGCGTCGCTGGGCCCAGGATGGGGCAACAAGCCTTGGCAAATCTCAGGGCCACGTGGTGGGCCTAAGATGGCGTCTTGAGTGGACCAGGAGGGTCCGGGGTGCTTCTCGCAAAGATGGAAGCAAGGGCCAGTCTGGAGCAACCAGACCAGCAGAGTTGTTTGTTGGTCGTCGTCAAGGACGGGCACAAGCCAGCGGCTAGTGACCAGACAACGTGCTGAGCAGCGAGCGGAAGGGCCCCACGCAGATCGTGGAGATGCTGGGAGACTGCACTTCGGTGCTGGAGCGGCTCAGGGTCGGGGCTTCTCGGACCCCAGAGCACTCACCAGAGAGTTACCTCGATGGTCGTGCTGGTTTAAGAGCGTGCAGGTTCTGATGATGGCCGGTCCCTCGAGGTCTCGTCGCACCCACAGATCACAGCTGAGCTGATGACGTGGGTAGAGGTCAGAGGTGCCAGGGAAGCCGGTTCTCGTCGAGCTGGGCCGTCGGATCCTTGAGGAAGGACTTGCAGCAAACCGCAGAGTTCTTAGATGGTGCCCGCTGATGCAGGGTGACTACTCCTTAGTCACAAGGGAGAAATCTTGAGAAGAGTCTTGAAGTCCTTTCGTAGAAAGTATTCTTGATTCAAAGATGATCTAATTTGGAAGGGTCCCCGCTCCGGCCTTTATTCTAAAGAAAGGGGTGGGTACATGACTAGGTCCTGCCCTAAGGGTGGGACCAGGAAGGGGGGTAGTTACACCCCTCTCCCCTGCCGGACTTTCCCCAGGCCAGGGCTGTCGCCCCTGGAACTGGTTCTAACCGGCAGATGCGTAGTGAGCACCGGGGTGCCACTCCGCAGTCACCTTCTCGCAAAAGCCCTACCTACCCAGAATACACAAACCCTGTCTGGGACGGTGCGAACACCGCCCTCGACAGGAAACCCTTTGTCCAAGCTCTCCTCGCTGGGAGGACTCCCAGCAGCAGGAGGTCAGACTCGTGTCTGTGGTGGCAGCACCCATTTTGTGGAGCTGAGGCTTTAGTTAACTTTAACCGGGGTTCACAGTTACGTACATGTCGTGTCCCTCTAGAAGGGTGGAATGCTAACCTCCTCGCCAGAATTGGTGAGAGGGCAGCACCCCGATTCGTATGACACCTTACTCGACATGCCTTGATAACGCGACACCGAAGTTATCGATATGGTACGCGTTATCATGGAACAGCCATTGGGTCTTGATTCCGCAAGCTGCAACCGGGCTCGGCTCGGGCCTGAACCTAGGTCACACGAGCCCACGCACTCTGCCTTCAGGATTGTTAAGGCCTGCCATAGGAGTGACTGACAGGAACTCGGGCGTCCATTGTATGGTTAGATATAGAACTACTATACCTAAAGCAAAGTGTGTGTACACGACTTCGCCCCAGCTGTCACGCAGCCAGTTGTGTCAAATTTAGGAGGCCAGCCAGGGGTGGCATAATACATGCTGCAGCCCCTGGCGGCCCTGGGTACACCTATGCCCTGAGTTACAGGGTCTGATAAGGTGGCCCAGTACCAATTGGTAAATGCACCTAGGGTACATCTCGTAATTTAGAAAGAGAACAGCCAGGCTGTGGGTCTGATTAGCAGGCCCACAGCCAGAGAAAGTCGTAAACCAGTGAAACAAAAGCGAAAAATCTGGGTGATCATAGGATTGCAGACCCTACTCTCCTACATGACCCCCCCCCCAAACGTCGGAACAATAAGCTAACCTTGACCAGGTGAGTCTTCTTGTTCTAAGTGGAAATATCTGGAGAGCCCATCGGCATTGCCATGATCAGTACCAGGTCTATGTTCCACTGTAAAGTCCATCCCCTGTAGGGAAATGGACCACCTAAGCAGTTTGGGGTTTTCACCCTTCATCTGATTTAGCCACAAGAGGGGCTTATGGTCGGTCTGAATCTTGAAGTGAGTGCCATACAAGTATGGCCTCAGCTTCTTCAGGGCCCAAACCACAGCAAAGGCCTCCCTCTCAATAGCTGACCAATTCTTCTCTCTAGGGGTCAGCCTTCTGCTTATAAAAGCAATGGGCTGGTCTTGACCATCAAAATTCAGTTGAGAAAGAACAGCTCCCACACCCAACTCAGAAGCATCTGTTTGGACAATGAATGGTTTGGAGTAGTCCGGACTCTTGAGGATAGGCGCCGTGCACATGGCCTGCTTTAGGTCATCGAATGCTTTTTGACAGCTCGCTGTCCACTGAACCTTTTTTGGCATTTTCTTGCTTGTCAGTTCGTTTAATGGTGTCACGATGGAACCATAGTTCCTGACAAACTTCCGGTAGTATCCAGTCAGGCCCAAGAAAGCTCGAACCTGAGTCTGGGTGGTTGGAGGAGCCCAGTCCCTGATTGACTGTATCTTGCTCTCCAGTGGCTGAACCTGGCCTCCACCTACAAGGTGGCCCAGGTATACAACCTGTGTCTGCCCTATCTGGCACTTGGTGGCCTTGATAGTGAGGCCTGCTGCTTGCAGCGCCTCTAATGTCTTCCGCAGGTGGACCAGGTGATCCTCCCAGGTGGAGCTAAAGACAGCAATATCGTCAAGATACGCCGCACAGAAGTCATCCAGCCCAGTAAGGACTTGATTCACCAACCTTTGGAAGGTGGCAGGTGCATTTTTCAGACCAAAGGGCATCACCACGAACTGATAATGCCCACCAGGGGTTGAAAATGCGGTTTTAGGCTTGGCGTCCTCAGCTAACCTGATTTGCCAATACCCAGCTGTCAGGTCAAACGTACTTAAGTAGTTGGCCGAAGCCAGCTTATCAATAAGCTCGTCTGCCCTTGGTATTGGGTGGGCGTCAGTCTTAGTGACTGCATTGAGACCCCTGTAGTCTACGCAGAACCTCATCTCTCTCTTACCACCCTGGGTGTGAGGTTTCGGCACTA
This sequence comes from Lissotriton vulgaris, assembly GCF_964263255.1. Taxonomy (NCBI): domain Eukaryota; kingdom Metazoa; phylum Chordata; class Amphibia; order Caudata; family Salamandridae; genus Lissotriton; species Lissotriton vulgaris. The sequence goes on along the minus strand of NC_141696.1, from coordinate 358,827,834 downwards.
GAACTACGGGACTAGCCCAAGGGCTATCCGAGGGTTCAATGACTCCCAGCTCCAACATTTTCTGCACTTCACTCTTGATGCAGTCTCTAACGTGATCAGGCTGCCTGTAGATTTTACTCTTGACGGGCAAGCTGTCACCAGTGTCAACCTCATGGGTGCACCAATCGGTCTGACTGGGTGTTAGAGAAAACATATGTCTGAACGACTGAAGAACCTGTTTACAGTCGCTCTGTTGATGTTCGGAGAGGCTGCCACAAAAGACAACACCATCTACCGATCCATCGTCAGGATTCTGAGTGAGCAGGTCGGGGAGAGGGTCACTCTCTTCTTCCTGTCCCTCATCTAGGGCCATGAGTAAACTCATGTCCTTCCTGTCGACATATGCTTTTAGCCTGTTGACATGAAGCACCCTGTGGGGGCTCCGGGGAGTTCCCAGGTCGACCAGGTAGGTGACCTCTCCCTTTTTCTCCAGGATGGTGTAGGGCCCGGACCATTTGTCCTTGAGTGCTGCTGGGGCCACTGGCTCCAACACCCACACCTTCTGTCCGGGCTGGTAAACAGTCAAGACAGCCTTTTGGTCATGCCAAGCTTTTTGGAGTTCTTGGCTGGCCTTAAGGTTTTCAGATGCCTTTTCCATGTATTCAGCCATCCGCGAGCGGAGGCCAAGCACATAGTCCACTATGTTGGCTGCAGGCTTTTTGAGAGGTCTCTCCCATCCTTCCTTCACCAAACACAGGGGTCCTCTTACAGGATGCCCGTACAGAAGTTCAAAAGGGCTGTAGCCAACCCCCTTCTGTGGGACTTCTCTGTAGGCGAACAAGAGGCAGGGAATCAGGACGTCCCATCTACGCCGAAGCTTTTCCGGTAGTCCATGAATCATCCCTTTTAGGGTCCTGTTGAATCTCTCAACAAGCCCATTGCATTGTGGGTGATAGGGTGTAGTGAACTTGTAGTTGACACCACATTCCTTCCACATAGCAGTTAAGTAGCTCGACATAAAGTTTGCACCTCTGTCGGAGACGACCTCCTTAGGGAAGCCCACTCTGGAGAACACTCCAACTAGGGCTCTTGCCACAACAGGTGCTGTAGTGGTCCTAAGGGGAATAGCTTCAGGATACCTGGTGGCATGATCCGCTACCACCAGTATAAACTTGTGCCCTGAGGCTGTCGGTGGTTCCATGGGACCGACGATGTCGATCCCCACCCGTTCAAAGGGCACCCCCACCACAGGCATTGGTATAAGAGGGGCCTTTGTCGTGCCACCTGACTTACCACTGGCTTGGCAAGTGACACAGGAGCGGCAAAACTCCTTGGTATCTTCGTTCATGTGGGGCCAGTGAAAGTGTGAGACAAGCCTGTCCCACGTTTTCGTCTGGCCTAAGTGACCTGCTAAGGGAATCTCGTGGGCCAAGGTAAGTAGGAAACCACGCTGAGACAAGGGTACAACCAGCCTCCTGGTCATGCCAGGCTTGGGGTCTCTTGACTCAGTGTACAGGAGTCCATCTTCCCAGTATACCTTGTGGGTACCTGTGGCGTTCCCAGCAGCCTCAGCAGCAGCCTGCTGTCTGAGGGGTTCAAGAGAAGGGCAGTCTAACTGGTCCTTCCCCAGGTCCTCCCTTGAGGGTCCCCCTGAACCCAAGAATTCAACTTGATCAAGTTCGAACTCCCTAGGCTCAGTTTCCCTCAATTCCTGTAGGTCAGCCTCCTCTGAGACTTGATCCACGACCTGGGGCAAGGGGGAAGGCGCAGCCTTAACCCTACCGCTCTTTTTCTTGGGAGGTGTCTGGTCCGTTGTTCCAGGATCCAGCACCTGTTCAGTGGGGCATTTCCTGACCTGTGACCTGGTCACAGCGAACACATGTGCTGGCAAACCTAACATCTCCATGTGAGTCCGGTGCTCCACTTCTGACCATTGTGATGACTCCAAATCATTGCCCAACAAACAATCCACTGGGAGGTCTGGACTAACTACAACCTTCTTTTGGCCAGTTACCCCTCCCCAGGAGAAAGCTACAATTGCCATACTGTGATTGGTAGTGACATTGCTTGCATTGGTCACCAGGAATTCTGTACCTGGCATGATCTGTCCAGGGTCCACAAAGTTAGGCGTCACCATGGTGACGCTGGCACAAGTGTCCCTATAGGCCTGAGCCATCTTTCCATTTATGAAAGGCGTCTGTCGGTATTTGCCCAGGGTATTGGGACTTACGTCAGGGGACACGTCCGCGTCCCCTGTACTGACAAGGACAGCCTGAGTGAGTGTGCCAACTAAGTTGTCACGCCCCTCAGAACCCAGGGTTAACCCTACTAAACCCTTGGGAGGCGCACTACCACTGCTGACTGTACTAGGGGGCACAGGTGCCTTAGGGGCTGCAGTGGCAGGAGTCTGCCCTCCTCCTTTCTTGGTGCACTCACTAAACCAGTGAGATTTACTTTTACAGTACTGGCACCATCTTTTGGATTGGCCTTCTTTCTTCTTTTGGGGAGCCTGACCCCCACCCTCTTTGGGTTGTTGGGGACCTGTCGAAGACTTCTGGTCATTTTGTTTCCCCTTAGAATCCTTACCCTTCTGGTCTGCTTTCTTCTGACCACCTTGATTCTGGCCCTGGTTCTGTTTAACTCTCGTACGAACCCATCTGTCTGCCTTCTTTCCCAATTCTTGGGGAGAGGTCAGATCCGAGTCGACAAGATGCTGATGCAACAACTGGTTCTGACAATTGTTTAAAATTTGTTCTCTCATCATCAAATTATACAATCCTTCGTAATCAGTAACCTTACTGCCCAGCAACCAGCCCTCAAAAGCCTTAGTGGCACAATCGACAAAGTCAGACCAATCTTGAGACTGCGTTTTCTGGGTATCCCTGAACAGCACCCTGTACTGCTCAGTGGTTAGGCCGAACCCTTCAACGAGTGTATTTTTCAAGACTTGGTAATTGTTCGCGTCCTCTACCCTTGTGCTGAGGAGCTTGTCTCTTCCTTTACCTTCAAAGGAGAGCCACAAGATAGCTGCCCACTGACTCTGGGGAACACCTTGCACCGTGCAGGCCCTCTCCAAAGCAGTAATCCATTTGTGGATGTCGTCCCCTTGTTTAAAGGGGGGCACTATCTTACCAAGGTGTTTCGTATCGAAACTCTTTTCCCTATTGCTAGGTACATTGCTGCCACCAGTGGGGACCGCCCCACTTAACTGTTGCTCTCTAGCAAAGGCAAGCCTCTCTTTGGCCAGGGCAAGTTCTTCCCTTTCGATCCTCAGATTAGCTGCCCTTTCCTTAGCTTCGTACACTCTCCGCCGAGGGGACGTCAGCCCTCGTTGCGAAGAGTTGTGAGAGCCATTGGTTTGAAGGGATCTGCCAGAGCCTCTTGACAGAGATCTGGCTCGTCCATTCCCAATGTTAAGCTGACCTGATAGTGGTCCCAGGAGTCCCCCAGTACCACTGTCATGTTTGCTTAAGTTGGACCTGCTTAGTCTAACGACTTCTACCTGTCCCTTATCTGCCTCATCCCCAGAGGGATCCTCATCCTCATCCTCCTCCACATCTTCGTTCTCGGTTGCGAGGTGGATGAGGTCAGGATCGTCTCTGGTTCCCTCGAGGGGAGGCATGTCTCCTTCTGGATTAGAAGGGCTAAGAAGCTTCTCAGCCTTTCTGGCATCATAAGTCTCTAGGAGACCAATCAGAAAGGAGGTGGTAGGGTTAGCCCCTTGCTTAATCTTCCTAGAGGTACATACTTGTCGTAACTCATGGAAGTTAAGCGCAGTATATCTTGAAGGGATGACCTGTGGAGGGTCAACTGACACAAGGGGAGACTCAGAGTTTCCTCCTTTGTCCGACATACTGTTTCTAGTGTGGTGTAAGTGATGCACCTACCTACACTACGTGTTTACCTACTGTTCCCTTGCTAAGAGTTGTAGCCAAGGTGTGCTAAGCCTTGAGGAGCTACAACAGCTGGTTCAGTAGAACTCAGAGTATTCTAAGCTTTAGTTATATGTACTAAATAGTACTTGTGCGATCTTTCAACAAGATATTCTTAGGATACGTGTGGTAAAACAACAGCAAGCTCAAATCCCAACCGCTGCTCACCAATGTGAGAAGTTGGCCCGATATGCAACGTTCGCTATTCTAGCGACCGCTATGTATCGTTCCAACGACCCTTATGGTGTTTGGTTGTAAGTCAACCTATAGACCAGCTATCCTAGTAGCGTGGATACGAGCAGTCTAAGGCTAAAGACTCGAGAGGGAGTGTTAAGCCAGCTGTTTACCACACATGTACCCCTTGAACACCCAGTGAAAGGACACCACACAAGTGTTATGAAAATAAACAGTATATTTATTAAGAATCACAACAGCCCTGTACTCTTTATGAGGACAGGGTACTAAGCACAAACCAAATCTCTTTAGGAAAATACTTCAAGTGCACAAATGAAACAAGTGTCCGAGGACACGGAAAGTTTAAGGTCTCGGGCGGACCCGATAAGGCAAGTCGGAAGCGAGGGACTCGGGACCCTAGAGTAAAGAGGCTATGCAGGCACCGAAATGCCGAGTTACCTAGCCACGAGGGCTGCGGCTGCACAAGTCTTACAAGCGTCGGGGTCTTCGCTGACGAGCCAGGAGCCGGAAGAAAAGGAGTTGCTGGCCGGCGACCAGTGATGAATAGTTCGTAGAGATCCAAGCCTGGATCAGAGATCGATGATACCTGAAAGCAGAGGGGACCAAGTTCGTACTACTAGCCAGTAGTCAGAGGGTACCAGGAGGGCACCGGTTGGCCGTCACCTCGACCAGGTGAGTGGGCGACGCTAGGCTCTGCAGTCTCACGGACCAGGAGGCGTTGTCGGCGACCACGGTGGAGGTGCGAGCTGTCCCACGAAGGATGATGCTGTCGGCGTCGCTGGGCCCAGGATGGGGCAACAAGCCTTGGCAAATCTCAGGGCCACGTGGTGGGCCTAAGATGGCGTCTTGAGTGGACCAGGAGGGTCCGGGGTGCTTCTCGCAAAGATGGAAGCAAGGGCCAGTCTGGAGCAACCAGACCAGCAGAGTTGTTTGTTGGTCGTCGTCAAGGACGGGCACAAGCCAGCGGCTAGTGACCAGACAACGTGCTGAGCAGCGAGCGGAAGGGCCCCACGCAGATCGTGGAGATGCTGGGAGACTGCACTTCGGTGCTGGAGCGGCTCAGGGTCGGGGCTTCTCGGACCCCAGAGCACTCACCAGAGAGTTACCTCGATGGTCGTGCTGGTTTAAGAGCGTGCAGGTTCTGATGATGGCCGGTCCCTCGAGGTCTCGTCGCACCCACAGATCACAGCTGAGCTGATGACGTGGGTAGAGGTCAGAGGTGCCAGGGAAGCCGGTTCTCGTCGAGCTGGGCCGTCGGATCCTTGAGGAAGGACTTGCAGCAAACCGCAGAGTTCTTAGATGGTGCCCGCTGATGCAGGGTGACTACTCCTTAGTCACAAGGGAGAAATCTTGAGAAGAGTCTTGAAGTCCTTTCGTAGAAAGTATTCTTGATTCAAAGATGATCTAATTTGGAAGGGTCCCCGCTCCGGCCTTTATTCTAAAGAAAGGGGTGGGTACATGACTAGGTCCTGCCCTAAGGGTGGGACCAGGAAGGGGGGTAGTTACACCCCTCTCCCCTGCCGGACTTTCCCCAGGCCAGGGCTGTCGCCCCTGGAACTGGTTCTAACCGGCAGATGCGTAGTGAGCACCGGGGTGCCACTCCGCAGTCACCTTCTCGCAAAAGCCCTACCTACCCAGAATACACAAACCCTGTCTGGGACGGTGCGAACACCGCCCTCGACAGGAAACCCTTTGTCCAAGCTCTCCTCGCTGGGAGGACTCCCAGCAGCAGGAGGTCAGACTCGTGTCTGTGGTGGCAGCACCCATTTTGTGGAGCTGAGGCTTTAGTTAACTTTAACCGGGGTTCACAGTTACGTACATGTCGTGTCCCTCTAGAAGGGTGGAATGCTAACCTCCTCGCCAGAATTGGTGAGAGGGCAGCACCCCGATTCGTATGACACCTTACTCGACATGCCTTGATAACGCGACACCGAAGTTATCGATATGGTACGCGTTATCATGGAACAGCCATTGGGTCTTGATTCCGCAAGCTGCAACCGGGCTCGGCTCGGGCCTGAACCTAGCTCACACGAGCCCACGCACTCTGCCTTCAGGATTGTTAAGGCCTGCCATAGGAGTGACTGACAGGAACTCGGGCGTCCATTGTATGGTTAGATATAGAACTACTATACCTAAAGCAAAGTGTGTGTACACGACTTCGCCCCAGCTGTCACGCAGCCAGTTGTGTCAAATTTAGGAGGCCAGCCAGGGGTGGCATAATACATGCTGCAGCCCCTGGCGGCCCTGGGTACACCTATGCCCTGAGTTACAGGGTCTGATAAGGTGGCCCAGTACCAATTGGTAAATGCACCTAGGGTACATCTCGTAATTTAGAAAGAGAACAGCCAGGCTGTGGGTCTGATTAGCAGGCCCACAGCCAGAGAAAGTCGTAAACCAGTGAAACAAAAGCGAAAAATCTGGGTGATCATAGGATTGCAGACCCTACTCTCCTACACTTCCCACGGGAGTAAATGCATTTTTTAATATATTTTTATGCCCCATTGAGTTGAGGGGGTCAACCACTGGCATACGAGGCTTGAATTCCAGAGTACTTGGTTTTATGACTACCATTTTGTTTGCCTCTCGTGGGTTCGATCGCGTCCTTTCCCTGAAAGCCTGCTGTGTGCCTCTGCCTCACCCTGCTTACCCTGGGCAGCTGATGATCCTTTTCTGTGCTACCTGTTTTTTAAGAAACAGACTTTTATTCTGGCTCTGCCCTGGCCACCTTGCGTCGCTGCCTACCCTCTCTCCTCTCCATGTTTGTCTCTTAGTGGGTCACTAATGTTTGTCCTAAAAAGTGGGTAGCTCTAGAGGCATTGTATACTCAGTAATCTTTGTTGCCATAATCTTGATACCTGAGCTTTTAGAAAGCAAACTCTGTCCTGCTGTCAGTGAAGGAAGAGGACCTCAGGATGATGCCTATTCCCTTTGAATGAAACTACGGTTATAGTTTAGTTGTTAACCAGCTGCTCACTACACATCAATGTGCAGTGAATAGTGAGCTGCATTCATATGAGATGAGCCATGCTTCAAAAGGTGACTGTGGAAGAAGGTCCAGGGAGTCGAGGGACATTGCTGATGGTCAAAAGGGTATATTGGCATACAGTGACCCAAAAGAGTCATAGCTAGAGCATCCATAACAGAAAAGCGCTTAGATATGGGGCCTGCATTTCTACTTCTTTGATACCGACGGGCACCAAAGCAGTAAAAGAGCAGATTGTTGAAAATCAAATGTTCCTTTTGGTGGTGGTTTATCAGGTAAAATCTTTTGTAACTGGAAAACATAATCGTAGCGTATCCTTCACTTCCCTTGGAGACCATCCTACAGATCAAGGTTTGCAATGATAGTGTTTCTGACCAAAGTGTATCAAGAAACACTGCAATTGTTGAAGTTTTTGCTGGTAATAGCACAATCTGAAAGAAACAGGTTAGTATTAGATTCCTTACCTTAGAATATCCCCAGGCGTCAGACTGGATCCGGAAATTTTTGCGTAGCAATACCCCTGCGCGTCGTTAGGCGTCGTCTCTGGCTCCGCGTCAGTCGTCTGAGTCGTCTGCGCCAGAATGACGTCGTCGGAGTACTTAGACGCCGCCCATGCGCGCTGACGTCAGTTCTTCTTTTTTCCGCGCCAGCTAGCGCAGATCCGGAGAAGCTCTACCCCTTAGTCACTTTTTGACTAAAACTTTTTTGATCATTTTTGATCCTCTTCTAGTCGTTCTCGACTCTTCAGGTGCCGGTAGGGATGCCCGGGTTCAAACCCTGCTCGAAGTGTAGTCGACTGATGTCTAATACCGACCCCCATCGCTGGTGTCTGCAGTGGCTAGGCCTCGACCACGACGACCGATCCTGTTCCGACTGTCGAGCCCTGACGTCGAAGGCTAGGCGGGAGCGGTCCCGCAAGCGGCTCGAGCTCCGGCAGTCGTCCCCGTGCCATTTGAGGTCCCGGTCCCACGGCAGGTCGAGGGACCGGTCGCGGGTTCGGAGCCCTCGCAGCTCCGGAAGTAGTCATCGGTCTTCTGGTTCCTCCTCAGGTAAGAGGTATGAGAGGTCGGAGCGGCGTCATCGCTCCTCCGACCGCCCCCGACGCTCGCCCGACGCGGCCGGGGTTTTGGGTGACACCACCCACGCGTCTCCGCCGAAGTCGCAAGCATCGCATCCTGCCCCATACCTACGGGTCCCTGAGCACGATGCGACGCGGGAGGAGATCGAGCAGTACCTCATGTCCATGAGGTCGCTCTCTTCTCTGCCGGGCCCCACGGCGCCTCCGGGCCCAGTAGGCCCGGCTCCGGGCCCTAGCGAGTCGACTGCTCCGGCACCGACGCCGTCGGCGGCTTCGGCCCCGACGCCGCTGGCGACTTCGGTCCCGACGCCGCAGGCCCCGACCGGATCCGGGTCGACGCCGGTCGACCTTACGACCTCGCCTGCGCCGTCCCCGAGGGTGTCGCCACCGGCGCCGACTTCGGTCGATGCCGGCCCCAGTCCTTCTGTCGCTCCTGTTCAGCCGTCGACACGGCCCCGTTGGGAGCCTATGAGACGGCAATAGGTATATTCCACTTTAACGAACGGACCCCGATTGTTGATCCTGGCTACCAGGAATTGGGTGACGAAGAGGACTGGGAGGGGTCTGAGGTCCCTCTGACACGGGAGTGTCAGGACCAAGCGGACTGGACAGTGAAGCTTGGGGAAGCCAGTGGCCTGGACCTCTCTTCAGACACTGGTTTTGTCTCCCCTCCTACCGTGGCTACGGAGGAGGGGGCAGCCTACAGCGTAGTGTTGATGCGGGCGGCTAAGGCCTTACACCTTACGCTCCCCTCAGCGGCCGTGAGGACTAATCTCCTCACCGAGGTCCTCAAACCGCAGTCAAGCTCGGTCGAGCCTCTGCTGCCGTTCAATGAGGCCTTATGTGACGTTCTCTTGGGCACTTGGTCCAAGCCCGCCTCAGGACAGCCTGTGGACAGGAACGTGGCCAGACGTTACCGCCCGGCTCCAGGTCACCCTAGCTTCCTGTCGACCCACCCCACCCCCAAGAGCCTGGTTATCCAGGCCTCTAACTCCCAGACCGCGTTCCCGTCGGCTCCTCATGACAGGGAATCCAAGAGATTTGAACAGTTTGGCAAGAAAGTGTTCTCGTCCCTTAGTTTTGGACTGCGGTCAGTCAATACTGCATGCCTCTTGGGCCGCTAGACCCACACCCTGTGGGACACGGTTGCGGACGTGCTGCCGCAATGCCCTGAGGAGGTCAGGGCTAAACTCACCCAAGCCCTAGTGGAGGGTCGAGATGCGGCACGGTACTCTATCCGGTGCGGACTGGATACCACCGATACACTGGGCAGAGCGATGGCTACGCCAGTGGCGGTTCAACGCCACGCCTGGTTGAGGTGCGCCAATTTTTCGGCTGATGTCCAGGCTACTCTTCTGGACATGCCGCTTGATGGCCGTCGCCTATTTGGCGACCAGGTAGACCACGCGATTGAGCGCTTTAAGGACTCCAGGGCTACGGCCAAGTTTTTGGGCCTCTCGGCCCGCACCAGCAGTCGGGTGCTTTTCGCTCCTTTCGTGGCCAAGGAAGGGGCGCCCCCACACGTGCCGCCAGCCACACGCCGCCTCAACAGAATCTTCAGCGCGGTGGCGGCCGTGGAAACCGCCGGGGAGGCGGTCGGGGACAACGGCGAGGCCAGTCCGCACCCGCTCCCGCAGCATCTGCCTCAAAACTTTCCTAGTCCGGGTTTTCAAGCCCATGTGACGCCTGTGGGGGGCAGGGTTCGCCATCACCTCTCCCACTGGCGCACAGTCACATCGGACAGGTGGGTGCTGCAAATCGTCCGAAGGGGCTACTCCCTCCCCATCGAGGCGACCCCTCCAGCCATGCCACCACAGTACCACCGCGTGTCAGGGGACCACTTGCAACTTCTGCAGGAGGAAGTTACGGCCCTCTTGGCCAAGGGGGCCATCGAGCGGGTTCCTGGGCCAGAAGTAGGGTGTGGTTGTGACTCCCACTACTTTCTGGTTCCCAAGAAGGGCAAAGGGGGCCTACACCCTATCTTGGACCTACAGAACATCAACGGCTTCCTCCGGAAGGAGAAGTTCAAGATGTTGACTTTGGCTCAGGTCTTGACTGCCCTAGACCCGCAAGACTGGATGGTGGCGTTGGACTTGCAGGACGCTTACTTTCATATCCCTGTCCTGCCGGCCCACCGGCCTTACCTGCGATTCACGGTAGGCCTCGAGCACTTTCAATTCATCGTGCTCCCCTTTGGCCTTACCAGCGCCCACGGGTGTTCACGAAAGTGATGGCGGTGGTCGCAGCTCATCTGCGCAGGTTAGGGGTTTCAGTCTTCCCCTACCTCGACGACTGGTTGTTGAAGGCGGGCTCACCCCAGGCAGTCGTCAACCACCTCCAGATGACGGCGGATCTCCTGCACCTGTTGGGGTTTTCCATCAACGTGTCGAAAACACACCTGTGTCCCTCCCAAAAGCTCCTCTTCATCGGAGCTGTTCTCGACTCGGTGCAGTTTCGGGTCTATCCTCCCGAGCAGCGAGTCCGGGATATTCAGGCTCTGATCCCGATCTTTCAGCCTTTATCCCGGGTTTCGGTCAGGTTGACGCTGCGGCTTCTGGGGCTGATGGCTTCCTGCATTCTTCTAGTGCATCGCGCCCGGTAGCGGATGAGGGCTCTGCAGTGGGACCTGAAGTTTCAGTGGGCCCAGCATCAGGGCAACCTGTCCGACCATGTCCTGATCTCGGAGGGCACTGCGAGACAGCTGCAGTGGTGGCTCACTGACCGCGATTGGGTCAGCGGCAGATCCCTCTCCCTTCCCCAACCGGAGCACCTAGTTGTGACGGACGCGTCCCTCCAGGGCTGGGGAGGCCACATGGAAGAGGCGGAGATCAGAGGCCTCTGGTCTCCGGCGGAGTCCCAGCTCCATATCAACCTTCTGGAGCTGCGGGCGATTCATCTGGCACTGAAGGCATTTCTCCCCTCTGTCCGAGGGAGTGCAGTGCAGGTGTTCACGGACAACACCACCGCCATGTGGTACTGCAACAAACAGGGCGGTGTGGGGTCCTGGACCCTCTGTCAAGAGGCTCTGTGCCTCTGGCAGTGGCTGGAACATCAGGGCGTGACCCTGGTGGTTCACCACCTGGCAGGTTCTCTGAATGCCAGGGCGGACGAACTCAGCCGACGGTGCTCGATGGATCACGAATGGCGTCTGAACTCGGACGTGGCGCAAGGCATCTTTCTGCAATGGGGAGAGCCTGGGTTAGATCTTTTTGCCACCGAAGAGAACACGCAATGTCGTCCGTTCTGCGCGTTGGAATTTCCAAGGCGGCCCTCGCTTCGCGACGAGTTGCGGTCTGTGTAGGAAGGTACCTCCTGACTATGGTTGCCCCAACTTTTTGCCCTGTGTTTTAGCTGGTTTTTGACATAGTCGACCTGGGACCCTGCCAATCAGGACCCCAGGCCTACTGCTCTCTCTGTAAAATGGATTCCATGTACCCTAGGTGCATTTACCAATTGGTACTGGGCCACCTTATCAGACCCTGTAACTCAGGGCATAGGTGTACCCAGGGCTGCCAGGGGCTGCAGCATGTATTATGCCACCCCTGCCTGGCCTCCTAAAATTGACACAACTGGCTGCATGACAGCTGGGGCAAAGTCGTGTAATCACCCTTTGCTGTAGGTGTAGTATACCTATACCTAACCCTAAAATGGACACACAGATTCCTATCAGTCACTCCTATGGCAGGCCTTAACAATCCTGAAGGCAGAGTGCTTGGAATCGTGTGAGATGGTGCTGTGGCATGAGCTGAGCCTGTCTGCAGCTTGCGGAACCAAGTCCAAATAGCTGTTCCATGATATTGCATACCATATACTCTTAAGTGCATTATAATCCTCGCGGTTAAATGCTATCTTTGGTATTGCTTTATCAAAACATGTCGAGTAAGGTGTCATACGAATTGGAATACTAACCCCTCGCCAATTCTGGCGACGGGGTTAGCATTCCACCCTTCTAGAGGGACACGACATGTATGTAACTGTGAACCCCGGTTAAAGTTAAACGAAGCCTCAGCTCCACAAAATGGATGCTGCCACCACAGACACGAGTCTGACCCCCTGCAGCTGGGCGTCCTTTCAGCGAGGGGAGCCTGGACAAAGGGTTTCCTGTCGTGGGCGGTGCTAGCACCGTCCCAGGCAGGGTTTTGTGTATCCTGGGTAGGCAGGGCTTTACAGGAAGGTGACTGCTGAGTGGCACCCCGGTGCTCACTACGCATAGGCCGGTCAGAACCAGTTCCAGGGGCACACCAGCCCCTGGCCTGGGGAAAGTCCGGCATGGCAGAGGGGTGTAACCACCCCCCTCCTAGTCCCACCCATAGGCAGGACCTAGTCCATAAAGATAGGAGCGGGCCCCCTGTTCAAATTAGATCATCTTTGGAATCAAGACACGACTTTCTGCGAAAGACATCAAGATTTCCTTCTTCAAGATTCTCCCTTGTGGTTAAGGAGTAGTCACCCTGCATCAAGCGGGCACCATCCTAAGTGTTAGACGGACCAGGAGGGTCGGCCGAGGTTACGGGGAGAGGTCTCCAGGGAGAGCCGTCTCCAACGACTGTACAGATAAGTAACTTCCCCCCCACAGACGGACACCACACAAGGTTGAAGGTTAACGAGACTTTATATGCAATTCTTAGGTTACGAGGATGGATACAAGGAGGTCTGGACTCAGGGGTCCCCTCGGTTCTAGTCTCTGGTTTAGGAAAGGGGTAGCGGGACAGTCTTAGTTACCAATGAGTACAAAATAGCTCTCAATCCTCGAGCTCGGCGTTCTAGATGATCGGGCCGTGGAGGAGCCAAGCAGGTCCCGAGATGGATGAAGGAAGGACGACGGTCCGCGGCGGAGCCTGCAGGTCCCGGTGGAAGATGACGGTTACAACGGTCCGCGGCCACGCCAGCAGATCCCGACGACGATGAAGGATGAAGGTTACGACGGCTGTGGCAGCGCCAACAGGCAGGACGATGGTGCACAGGACAGCGCTATGGCAGCGCCAGTAGTCCGTCCAGGATGAGTTCCTCTTTACGTCTCTCGACTCCAAGATACAACTGCCTTCCTGCTCTGGAGCTGCCCCAGTTATAGGGCTGGCGTGCTTTGATGTCCGGACCCTCGCACTTGGAGGTCGGGAGGTCCGGGATGGGGGAGTCCAGACACCCAGCAGGGGGGTGGAGCCAGCGCCCGGGGAGGCGATGGGCGAGCGGCACTTGGTGGGGGAGAGCCATCGGCACCTCTTTCTCCCATTGACTTGCCAAGTAGCCCGCTCACCTCCTGGGTGGAGGGTGGTGCCGGAATGTCTGAGGCCGGGCCAGGCCCAGGGTTGAGGTCGATCGGGGGCCAGGCGGCCTCGTGGTGGAGTGTCCAAGATGGCGCCCCAGGCTGGGCGCGTGGGCCGGCAGTGGATCGGACCCTCGAGGTCGGCAGGCTCGAGGGCAGGGGTCCCTGAGGGGACGGAGGACGTGCAATGGTGGTGTGTGGTACTTGCGGGACTGGGCTCAGGCCTGGTTGGGCCGGGGGAGAGCGGCCCTTCATGTGGCCTGTCCAACATGCGTCCCCCCCAGCTGAAGGCGGGGAGAGTTACCCATCCTCTTGGGGACTCTCCTCGTCGAGGCGGAAAAACCGGGACAGGCCATCCGCGTTGGCGTGATCTGGCCCAGGCCGGTGTTCGACTGTGAAGTCCATACCTTGCAAGGAGATGGACCAGCGTAGCAACTTTGGGTTCTCCCCCCGCATATGCATCAGCCATTGCAGGGGTCGGTGGTCGGTCTGCACCCGAAAGTGGGTGCCGAAAAGGTAGGGCCGGAGCTTCTTGAGGGCCCATACCACAGCGAAGGCTTCCCTCTCTATGGTGCTCCAGCGTTGCTCCCGTGGTAGGAGTCTCCGGCTGATGAAGGCCACCGGTTGATCAAGGCCTTCGGTGTTCACTTGAGACAGGACTGCCCCAATGCCCTGGTCGGAGGCGTCCGTCTGGACGACGAACTCCCGGCTGTAGTCTGGGGCCTGGAGCACAGGGGCGGAACACATGGCGGCCTTTAATTGTTCAAATGCAGTTTGACACTCTGGGGTCCAGGTGACTTTCTTGGGCTGGTTCTTTGACGTGAGTTCTGTGAGGGGCCCCACTATGGTACCATAGTCTTTTACGAACCTTCGGTAGTAGCCCGTGAGGCCCAGGAAGGCTCGTACCTCGGTTTGGGTGATGGGGGGCTGCCAGGCCTGGATGGCGGCAATTTTCAGCTGTAGCGGGGCCACTAGGCCGCTTCCCACCTGGTGTCCGAGGTAGGTTACAGACCCTTGCCCAATTTGACACTTGCTGGCCTTGATCGTGAGGCCAGCTCGCTGAAGGGCTTGCAGCACTGCTCGGAGGTGGTGGAGGTGCTCGGTCCAATGGTGGCTGTATACAGCGATGTCGTCTAGGTAGGCGGCGCTGAATCCTTCGAGCCCCGCCAGGACCTGATTGACGAGCCGTTGGAATGTTGCTGGGGCATTCTTCATGCCGAAGGGCATGACCGTGAAATGGTAATGGCCATCGGGGGTGGAGAAGGCAGAACGTTCTTGCGCCCGGGGTGTGAGGCCGATCTGCCAATAGCCTGCTGTCAAGTCGAAGATGCTGAGGTAGCGGGCAGCTCCCATTCGGTCGACTAGTTCATCTGCCCGGGGGATGGGGTGCGCGTCTGTTCTGGTGACCGCATTCAAGCCCCGGTAGCCGACGCAGAACCGGAGTTCGGGTGTGGTGCCGGGGGCAGCTGCTTTGGGGACCAGTACGACAGGGCTGGCCCAGGGACTGTCTGAGGGCTCGATGACCCCGATCGTGAGCATCTTGGCTATTTCTTCCTGGATGCAGGCCCGTACCCGGTCTGGCACGCGGTAGGCCCGGTGGCGGATAGGGGGGCTGTCCCCGGTATCCACATCGTGCACACACCAGGAAGTGACACCCGGGGTGAGGGAGAACAGGCTGGCGAACTGTGATAGGAGGGCTTGACACTCCTGGCGTTGTTCTCTGGTGAGGGCCTCTGAGAGCCGGACCCCATCCACGGAGCCGTCTTGCTCTTGAGTCCGTAGGAGGTCAGGGAGAGGCTCGGAGTCTTCTTCAACCCCAGTGTCTGTGGCCATCAGGAGGCTGAGCTCTGTTCGCACAAAGTGGGGCTTTAGTCTGTTAGCGTGGAGGACCCGGAGAGGGTTCCGGGAGGATTCCATGTCGATGAGATAAGTGGCAGGCCCCTTGCGCTCTATTACTTTGAAGGACCCCGTCCATTTGTCTTGCAGGGCGCATGGCTCAGTGGGGGACATCACCCATACCTGTTGGCCAGGTTCGAATTCAATGGATGAGGCATTCTGGTCATACCATTTTTTCATGTCCTCTTGACTGGCCTCTAGGTTGGCCTTCGCTAGTTCTCTGAACCGCCGGGTCTGGTTGCGGAGGGTGAGGAGGTACCGGAAGACATCTGGAGGGTTCTTTAGCGGAGGCATCTCCCAGCCTTCTTTGACGAGACTGAGCGGCCCTCGCACTGGGTGTCCATATAGCAGTTCAAATGGGCTGAAGCCCAGGGATTTCTGGGGGACTTCTCGATATGCGAAGAGGAGGCACGGCAGCAGCACATCCCACTGGCGACGGAGGGGCTCTTCCAACCCCCCGATCATTCCCTTTAGCGTGCGGTTGAACCGCTCAACGAGTCCGTTCCCTTGAGGGTGATAGGGGGTTGTGAATCTGTAGGTGACCCCGCACTGTTGCCAGAGGGACTTCATGTATTTGGAAATAAAGTTCGTGCCTCTGTCGCTGACGACTTCTCGGGGGAAGCCCACACGGGAGAAGATCCCCATCAGGGCCCGGCCGACCACCGGGGCTGTCACAGTTCGCAGAGGAACAGCCTCAGGGTAGCGGGTGGCGTGGTCCACTAGCACCAGGATGAATCGATGGCCTTGTTTTGTGCGTGGGTCCAAGGGCCCCACAATGTCTATTCCGACTCTCTCAAACGGGGTAGTGACCACGGGAAAAGGTTGCAGGGGAGCCTTTAGTTTGCGGCCGCTCTTCCCACTGGCTTGGCACGTGGGGCAAGATCGGCAATGCTGGTGCACATCGTTTCTCATTTTGGGCCAGAAGAAGTGGGTCACTAGGCGACTGTAGGTTTTATCTTGTCCCAGATGTCCTGCCAGGGGGACATCGTGGGCCAGGTTTAACAGGAAGTCTCTGAAACGGAGGGGTACCACTAGTACTCGGTTGCTCCCCAGCTCGGCGATTCTTTGCTCGCTGTACAGCAGATCATTGTCCCAGTAGACCCAATGAGTTCCGGGGGTATCCCCTGCGCTTTGGGCGAGCGCTTGCTGGCGGAGTCCCTCGAGGGAGGGACAGGTCTTCTGTTCTTTGCGAAATTGTTCTTGCGTGGGCCCCCCTTCTTGAGGCCACTGGTCGAGGTTAGCGAGGTCGGTGGGTTGAGCTGGTTCGGCGGGAATGTTACGGTCGGTGTTTTCGGCCGGGGCGACCGGAGGCGGTGGCGCCGGCCATTCGGGTTCTTCTGGCTGGTGGTTGGCACGGGCGGCCATGGAACGGGTGGTGACGCACGCCCAGTCGGGGACGCCCAACATCCCCAGGTGTTCCTTTCGCTCCACGGCGGCCCACGGAGAGCTTTCCAGGTCATTGCCCAGGAGGCAGTCTACGGGGGCATCGTCTCGGACCGTCACTTTCAACATGCCGGAGACCCCCCCCCCATTCGAAGGGGACGCAGGCCATCCGACACAGGCTCTCCGAGTTATCGGCTGATCGTACAGGGCAGAGAATGTTCGGTAGATACTGTTCTGGGGCCACCAGGTGACAGCGGACGGCTGTTACACTGGCCCCGGTGTCACGAAGGGCTTCGGCCTGGTGTCCATTGATGCTCACCCATTGGCTGTACTTCTGGGTGTTAGCGGGTAGGGGGACCCGCGGGACCATGTCTTTCCCCCCTAAGCAGGCTAGAGTCATGGCGGCTGGCTCCCACTCTTGATGCTCTTGTTCGTACTCTTCCTGTTCCTCGGAGATCTGTTCTTCCCCTAGGGCTGCAGCGGCCACTTGGCGGGGTCTTGGGCTCTGGTACTGCGGGCAGTTTGGGTCGTTCGCATAGTGGCCGACTCGTTGACATCGGTGACACGTGACATTGGCTCTGTACCCCGGTCGCGCTGGGGTGCTGCCCCGGTTGGCCGGGGGGGTGGTGTTGGTAGCGGGGGCGACCGGGGCGTTGTCTCTTCCTCGCCCTTGGCCCCCTCCTCCTCCTCTGGGTCGGTGCTGACCATTGTTGTTCCGGTTCTGTTCGTAGGACCCATTCCGGCCCACTCTGGTGATCTCCCACCGGTCAGCTTCGGCTGCGAGCTGCCGGGGATCCGTTAACTTGCTGTCGAGGAGGTGTTGGCGGAGTTCAATGAAGCAATTGTTCGACAGATGCTCCCATACCATCAGGTTAAATAGTTGCTCGTAGGTCGTGACGTTGCTTCCTCGGATCCAGCCCTCGAAGGCTCGGCTAAAGTATGTTACATAGTCCACCCAAGTTGTACCCGGGATGCGGGTGCAGTCTCGGAACCTCTGACGGTACATCTCGGGTGTGAGACCATAGCGGGTGAGGAGGGCCGCTTTCATATGGTCGTAGGAGGTCATCTGGTGGTCCGGGAGCTGTAGTAGGGTGTCGCGGCCCTCATTGAGTAATCTTCCCCAGAGACCGGCTCCCCAGTCGCTTCTATCGATCCGGTGTGCAGTCATAGCGATTTCATAGGCTTTAAACCATTGCTGGATGTCGTCCTCTCTGAAGTATTCTCGGACAACATCCTTGGGGATGTGTACCTTTTTGTCTGTGGCCCCTGAGGTGGGGGGTCGCTCGGGTACCCCTGCTTCTTTATTCTGCTTGCGTAGGTTGATCTCGGCTAGGTTTCGTTCGTGTTCGTACGCTAGTTTTTTTTCCTCGAGCTCCCTTTGTCTCTGTTTCTCCTCTCTTTCTTCTCGGAGACGCAGGTGCTCTAAGTTGATTTTTTGTTCGGCCAACTTAAGTTCAACGTCCATTTTAAGTCGGGCCATTTCTAGTTCGTGTAGTCGGGTCCTTTCTCTTTCCTGGATCTCGCCTTGCGAGAGACCCGTTCTTTGCCCTTCCGGGGCCGTGGTCGTTTTTTCTACGGTGCTTTGATCAGGGGTTCCGGCAGCCCCGGTTTCTGCCCAAGATTCTAGGGCATGCTTAAAATCGTCCTTGGTACTCAGTCCGGTGGTAGCGATACCCAGTTCGATGCAGAATTGTTTAAGTTCACGATGGTTGTACTCCTCCAATTTCTCCATTTGGAATTTCTCGGTTGATCCGCTCTCTTTCGTGGTCATTGTGACTTCGTCGTGGGGTGAGCTACTCTCTGTACGTTTATGCGGTGATTCGGATCGCGCCGCTGGCCACCAATGTTAGACGGACCGGGAGGGTCGGCCGAGGTTACGGGGAGAGGTCTCCAGGGAGAGCCGTCTCCAACGACTGTACAGATAAGTAACTTCCCCCCCACAGACGGACACCACACAAGGTTGAAGGTTAACGAGACTTTATATGCAATTCTTAGGTTACGAGGATGGATACAAGGAGGTCTGGACTCAGGGGTCCCCTCGGTTCTAGTCTCTGGTTTAGGAAAGGGGTAGCGGGACAGTCTTAGTTACCAATGAGTACAAAATAGCTCTCAATCCTCGAGCTCGGCGTTCTAGATGATCGGGCCGTGGAGGAGCCAAGCAGGTCCCGAGATGGATGAAGGAAGGACGACGGTCCGCGGCGGAGCCTGCAGGTCCCGGTGGAAGATGACGGTTACAACGGTCCGCGGCCACGCCAGCAGATCCCGACGACGATGAAGGATGAAGGTTACGACGGCTGTGGCAGCGCCAACAGGCAGGACGATGGTGCACAGGACAGCGCTATGGCAGCGCCAGTAGTCCGTCCAGGATGAGTTCCTCTTTACGTCTCTCGACTCCAAGATACAACTGCCTTCCTGCTCTGGAGCTGCCCCAGTTATAGGGCTGGCGTGCTTTGATGTCCGGACCCTCGCACTTGGAGGTCGGGAGGTCCGGGATGGGGGAGTCCAGACACCCAGCAGGGGGGTGGAGCCAGCGCCCGGGGAGGCGATGGGCGAGCGGCACTTGGTGGGGGAGAGCCATCGGCACCTCTTTCTCCCATTGACTTGCCAAGTAGCCCGCTCACCTCCTGGGTGGAGGGTGGTGCCGGAATGTCTGAGGCCGGGCCAGGCCCAGGGTTGAGGTCGATCGGGGGCCAGGCGGCCTCGTGGTGGAGTGTCCAAGATGGCGCCCCAGGCTGGGCGCGTGGGCCGGCAGTGGATCGGACCCTCGAGGTCGGCAGGCTCGAGGGCAGGGGTCCCTGAGGGGACGGAGGACGTGCAATGGTGGTGTGTGGTACTTGCGGGACTGGGCTCAGGCCTGGTTGGGCCGGGGGAGAGCGGCCCTTCATGTGGCCTGTCCAACACTAAGAACACTGCGGTCTGCTGCAAGTCCTTCTTCACGAATCCGACGACCCAGCTCGACGAGACCCGGCTTCCCTGGCACCTCTGACCTCTACTCACCTCTACAGCAAAGCTGAGAACTGTGAGTGCGACGAGACCTCGAGGGACCGACGATCGCCAAGACTGCACGACTTCTTTGCAACAAGCCCACCGTGTGCTCCACTGGTGAGTGCTTTGGGGTCCGAGAAGCCCCCACCCTGAGCAGCTCCAGCACCGAAGATCAGCCCTCCAGCATCTCCACGATCTGCGTGGGGCCCTTCTGCTTTTGCCTGCTCACCGCGTTGTGTGGCTACTAGCCGGCTGGCTTGTGGCCTTCTTCACGACGCCCGACGACATCACTGCTGCTGGTCTGGTTGCTCCAGACTGGCCCTTGCTTCCTTCTTCAAGAGAGGCACCCTGGACCCTCCTGGTCCACTCCAGACGCCATTTTGAGTTCACCGCGTGGGCTTGAATTTGCCAAGGCTTTGTTGCCCAATCCTGGGTCCAGCGACGCCGACAGCTTCATCCATCGTAGGACAGCTCGCTCCTCCATCCTGGTCGCCGACAACGCCTCCTGGTCCGTGAGATCTGCGAGCCCAGCGTCACCCACTCACCTAGTCGAGGTGACTACCATCCGGTGCCCTCCTGGTGCCACCTGACTACTGGCTAGTAGTCTCGAACTTGGTCCCCTCTGCTTTCAGGTGTCATCTTCCTTCGATCCAGGCTTGGATCCATCGAACTTTCTTCCCTGGTCGCCTGCCAGCAACTTCTTTCTTCCAGGCTCCTGGTCCGTCTACGAGGATTCCCGACGTCTTTTGAGACCTATGCAGCTGCAGCCCCTGGGCTAGGTAACTTCGGCATTTCGGTGCCCCAGCATAGCCTCACTATCCAAGGGTCAGAATCCACTTTCGTTTTCCTCCTACCAGGTCGGGTTCGCCCGAGAACACTAACTTTGCAATTCCTAGCTACCATAGACTTTGTCCCGCATCACGCGTGAGAGTGCACACTCTGCACCCGAGTCCCCTGGGTCTCCTAGAAGTAATCTGAAGATTCTATAGTCAAGATCCAGCGATTCCAAAGCCTATTAGTACTGTACTTACCTGCTAGTAATTTCGCATTTCACTTTCAGAGTATATGGTTTTCCGTGCCCCTCGGGCATTTGTATATACTGTGCTAACTTAAGTATTTTCGTAAGAGTTTTGTTTTGTGCTTAGTACCCTGTCCTCATAAAGAGTACAGGGCTGTTGTGATTTTAATAAATACACTGTTTATTTTCATAACACTTGTGTGGTGTCCTTTCACTGGGTATTCAAGGGGTATATGTGTGGTATAACAGCTGGCTTAACACGCCCTCTCGAGTCTTTAGCCTTAGACTGCTCGTATCCACGCTACTAAGATAGCTGGTCTATAAGGTTGACTTACAACCAATCATCAATAAGGGTTGCTGGACTGATACATAGTGTTCACTAGAATAGTGAGCACTGCATATCAGGCCACCTTCTCACAGTCTGTTATACGCCTTTCCGCCTATACCACTTCTGCCCATAGTGCTGAAGAAAATCAGGCGCGACCGGGTCCAAGTCATCCTTGTGGCTCCGGACTGGGCTTGAAGGTACTGGTATCCCGAGCTACTCAATATGTCAGTCGGTCCCCCAATCCCTCTGCCGGAGGACCTTCTGTCGCAGCAGCAGAAGACGGTCCTCCACCCGAACCTGTCCAGTCTCCACCTCCATGCTTGGAGATTGAGCGGCAACAGTTGAAGCCATTTGACTTGCCTCCTGAAGTCTGTAATATTATTCTGGCAGCAAGGCGTCCCTCCACAAAGTTGGTATACGCCTGCCGGTGGAACAGATTTGTGGCATGGTGCCCCTCTTTCTGAGGTTCTTCTCTTCCTTCTTTCTCTTGCCCAGCAGGGCTCTGCTCTGGGCACTATCAAGGGCTACCTTTCTGCCCTTTCGGCCTTTCTAAGGCTGCCTGATCAACCTTCTTTGTTCAAGTCCCCTATAGTAACTCGTTTTCTGAAGGGCATCACACACATGTTTCAACCTGTTCCCTTTGTGATGCCTCAGTGTGACTTGAACCTGGTTCTTACCTTCCTGATGTGCGCTCCCTTTGAGCCACTTCATTCTTGTCCTCTCCGTCTTCTCACTTTGAAGACAGCTTTCCTGGTTGCCATCACCTCTGCCAGGAGGTGAGCTCCAGGCTCTATCTTGCAAACCTCCTTTCCTGTCTGTACATCCGGACAAAGTGGTGTTGCGTACAAGACCCTCTTTCCTGCCCAAGGTAGTCTCTGCTTTTCACATCGGGCAGTCCATCACCTTGCCCTCCTTCTTTCTGCCTCCGCATCCTTCAAAGAATGAAGAGCGGCTCCATCGTCTGGACCCAAAACGTGCGCTTTCATTCTATATGGATCGCACACGCCAGTTCCGGGTGGATGACCAACTCTTTGTTGGTTACGTGGGTGCGAAGAAGGGACGGGCGGTGCATAAGCGGACCATCTCTCGGTGGGTCGTCTTATGCATCAAGGCGTGCTACTCCTTGGCTAGAAAGGAGCCTCCAAGTTGGGCTCTGGCCACGGCGGCTACTACTGCCCTGGGTCGGGGAGTCCCCCTGCAGGACATTTACCAGGCAGCTACGTGGGCCTCGCTGCACACCTTTGCGAGGCACTACTGCCTGAACAGTCAAGTCCGGAGGGATGGCTTCTTTGGCCGTTCCGTCCTCCAGGACTTTCTGTTGTAAGTATTGGTTCGCAGACCCACCTCCGGGGTTGGTATTGCTGGGGTATCTATTCTAAGGTAAGGAATCTAATACTAACCTGTTTCTTTCAGATGAACAAGTTACTTACCTTCGGTAACGATATATCTGTAAGAAACAGTAGATAGTATTAGATTCCTTACCGCCCCACCCATCCTCCCTGTTCTGCGAACTGATACCTAGGGTTAAGGTCATCCCCTTTCAGGGCCCTAGTTTCTTGGCACCAGTGTTGGTTCTAGCATGGCTCTGCGTATCTGGCGCGGAAAAGCTGTGTCTAAGAACTGACGTCAGCACGCATGGGCGGCGTCTAAGTACTCCAACGTCATTCCGGCGCAGCCGACGACGGACGCGGAGCCAGAGACGATGCCTAACGACGCGCAGGGGTATTGTTACGCAAAGATTTCCGGATCCAGTCTGACGCCTGGGGATATTCTAAGGTAAGGAATCTAATACTAACTACTGTTTCTTACAGATATATCGTTACCGGTAAGTAACTTGTTCGTTGAGTGTATTACACCGAATTGTGCTAACAAATGTGTTGAGTATTGTACTGCATGATGCACCTTTAAAGTAGGTAATTTCCCAAATAGTTTTTTTTTTTGCTCATTTAGGGCAAGATCATCTGTTACCAGAAGCAGAAGAAATAACAATGATTAGCATACAGCTTGCTGCTAAATTTCTCTTCACCACTGGTTTTCACACAAAGAAGATCGTCCGCGGCCCTGCAAGTGATTGGTAAACTTTTCTCTATTAATAGTTTTGATTTTCTTTTTATTCCCACCTTTAAAACATATCTACACATTTGTTCTTGTTCATTTATCATGTACCCTAAAGTTAGGTTCTCGTTTTAATGTGCAATTCTTAAATCCCATGTGACCAGAACCTTTGGTACACACTCTTGGGGCATCAATCTGAGCTGTGTGGCAAATGGGTGATTAGTACTGCACCAAGTAAATACCAATATCGCAGCTTGTGGTACGTATTAGATGAAGTATTTAGTACTTATTCAAATCACCGCAGGTTACATTAAGATGTAACGTGGTGTTATTTTGTGCACTCGTTACCCAATGTACGGCCTTTTTACAACCATTAACACCTAGGCAGTTTTGCCATGTTTTCCATAAAAATGAGCCTGATAAAATTGCTACTGTGTAATACTTAAAGCAGATCTCTTAATCCTCATTCTTCTGCGAAGTCCCATTAGTGCAACAATCGTGATTTATTTAGAATTAGACACTGGGATTCTCTATGCAGAACTCCTTTAAAAATTCAAGCAACTTTTAAAAGGTACCTTCAAGTTCAACTCTTAGTGGTAAGATTTGTATCTATCCTGCAGGTTACCGGTTTGAATCATGGCTGGGAGGACTCACTCTAATATCATTTCACGTTTAATAAAATCTGCACCTAATAAATTGGCAATAATAACCACTACTATACAGAACATTTATTGAAGAATTACTGGCGTTAGGAATTCTTAATAGTGCCTGTCATGCTAATCACTAAAACCTGCAGGGACAGGCATTATGTAATGGTCTCCACACCAGTATATTGAAGTTTTGCTTCCGCTTTGTACTCTTTGAATGTCCATCTGACATGGTGCGTCTTTTGTAGCATTGTTGCAACAATGTTTTTGGATTTAAACATAAGACAGTGTCACGTCATGATGAAGCCCAGAGAACACTATACCGAAGCGCTATCTATTTAATATGCGCTATTTATTTGATATACACACATGTTTTGTATATAAAGAAATGTTACATTTTAAAATACCAAACTCTAGCAATGTTTACTATCTATTGCTCTCTTCCACCCTACCCACCCTCATAGCTACACTTTTTACGCAAAAAGCAGTTTTTAGACTAGTAAGGTTCCTACCTCAAAGACCGCCAGAATTCTATCACCAGTATGCTGTTACATTTGGTCATATCAGCAAGGAATCAAGATATATGTTGACCATTTTTACTCTTGCATGAGTCACCAAGCATTCTAAAAGTGTGACAGCCCTTCTGTGTAGGGTACTGGGTACGGTGCTTAGTCTGTGATGGGAAGTTGGCATTTAAAAATCTTATTTGACTACAGGGTGGTTTATTAAAGCCTACCTAAAGGGTGGTATGTATGGCAAGCCCAAGTATTTTGCGATGGATTCTTACTTCTGCCGATTCTTCATCCTAAAAATCTTCTTAATGCACCAATCTAAATTTGGAACTTGTGCATAGCTGCCAGCTCTTCCTGATGGTATTGAGAGGGTCCAGTCACATCTCCAGTCCCTTGCTAATACATAATGACACAGGGCCATAGAAGACACCACCCTGTACACAGACATTACATTCTCTTTTGTGTCCCCAGCATCCCCAGCCACAGATTGAAGCAACTCCATTGACTGCTTTACCAAATCGATTCCATACATACATTTGTCGTAATGTTCTAGCTTGTTAAACATGAAATCACGCCAAGTGTCAGGATTCAAAACAGTGCAGACCTGTAGAATGCAAATATCTAATTCAGACTTGCACAACATCTGCCTTTGGTGCCTTCACTCCACTGCAGTTTCTGTAACAAGTATGCGCTCAGTGCACTCCAATCCAGTTAAGCAAAGAGATGCCAAGCTTTACATGCCCAAGCCTGCAAGAGGTGAAACGGATCCTGATCAAAATCTTCTCCTCCTGGTAAATCTTTTGCCAGGTGGATGGTGTCAGAGAAATCACAAAAAGCAAGACAAAACAAAAGCAATGATTCCATTGTCTAGAAAGGTGCTGGAGTTGGCGGTTGTTAGACCTGTCAGCCATTGTGTGATCTTCACTCAAATGTTTTGCCTTCACTTCTCCAGTTTTGCTGAAATTTGTTCTTTTTGGATTTAGGACTTTGTGCACTTCACTACTGCTAACCCGTGTTAAAGTGCTTGTGCTCACACCCTTGTAAAATGGCACAGCATGTACCCAGGCTTGTAAATTAAATGCTACTGGTTGACCTGCAGCACTTATTATGCCGCCTACTTAAGTAGCCATTTAAAGCATGTTTCAGTCCTGCCATTGCACCCTATGTTCAGCTTTACACTTTCAATTCGACCTGGCTAAATAACCCTTTTGCCAGGCCTAAACCTCCCTTTTCAATATATATGTCACCCCTGAGGTAGGCCCTGAACAGCCTCTAGGGCAGGGTGCATTGTATGTAGAAAATCGGGCATGTACTCTTAAGTTTTACATGTTCTGGTAGTGAAAAACTCCTAAATTCGTTTTTCACTACAGCGAGGCTAACCTCTTCTATAAAATAAAATGTTGTTACTTTATTACGTTTATTAAGTGTTAACATTTGTTTGAGAGCAGGTAGATATGTCCTACTTGGCTCAAATGTATTGTAATGTAACATCCTTTTCAATGGTGTAATCGGTTTTTGGATACAATTTTGTTTTGGATGTTGCCATTTTCTGATAGGGACATCTAGCCACAGATTCCTTACTGTTGAATTTCCCAGGTGTCAGACTGGATCCGGAAGATTTTTCTTCAAGCAATACCCCTGCGTGCCGGGAGGTGGCATTGGTCGGCTCTGCGCGACTTGTTTGTGGCGTCCGCGTCACCTTTACAGTCAAGCGCTCATCAGTGAAGAGAGCTGTCCTCTGTCACTTTATGACCCGATTTTTAGACCTTTTGTTAACCCCTTTTTTGGTGTGTAGGAAGACTTCGGGGTTCAAGCCGTGCAGCACCTGTCATTGCACCATATCAGTGACAGACCCCGATTTGGTCTGTCTTTGGTGTCTGGACTCCAAGTCGTGCTCTGACTGCCCGGGCCATGGCTCCAAGGGCCTTGAGGGAGCTCTCCCTGAAGTAGCTTGTGGCCCGTTAGTCAACACTATATCTGACTCGTCGGAGGTTACGGTCCCCATCGAGAGAAGTGTCCCAGCACCACTCCGAGTCCCAAGTCGTCTTCGTCCCACTCAAGATCATCAGGGCACTCTGGTAAAACACAAGAAGTCTAAGTGTGCTTTGACTTATCCATGTCCGTTGGCCGACACCATGGAGTAACATCGGTGTTCAAGGCCTCGTTCTTGAGAACCTGCACATGGGAGTGTTATGAGGCCATGTGCCTCATTTATGGGTGGCCTGACCCCTCGGGCTTGCCTCCGGGATCCACGGGGTATGGGAGACACCCATCAAGTTCCACGCCAGCTGCTTTGGCGCCGATGGCACCCCTTGGATCTGGAGATGGATCCGGACCGGCACCGATTGTACCACTACAAACTTCCTCCATGCTGGTCCTGACTCCCCCGGAGGAGTCAACCCCATTCTGATTCCCGACAATTCTGAGTCGTAACGGCGTCAATCAATGCTGATTGGGGCACAAACGAGACCAACAGGTACTAGGACGGTTGTTTCCTGAGCCTTATTCTGGAGGGCTAGTATTGAGAGGGTTTGCTGGAACCTTTGAAGACCTGCCATATGAGGAAATGGACTCATCTGAGGAATTAGGTGAGGCCAGTGGTCTGGATACCTCCCCGGACACTGACATGCTGTCTCCTCCTACCATGGCTACGGAGGAGGGTGCATCTTATGCAATGGTGGTGTGTAGGACAGCTGAGGTCCTTGACCTTCAACTACCCACAGTGGCGGTCAAGACCAACATCTTGACAGAGCTGCTGCAGCTGGGAGCTACCTCTTCGGAATCCTTGCTCCCATTCAACAATGCCTTAACAGACTTCCTTCTGGGAACGAGGTCCGAGCCCAACACAGGGGCTCCTGTGAAAAGGGCGATTGCCCCCTTCCACTGCCTTGCCCTGGGCAACCAAAACTTTCTCACTACTCAACCCATTCCAGAGATCTTGGTGGTCCAAGCCTCCACTTCACATGGTGCGTTCTCTGCCGCTCCCCTGGACAGGGAATCCAACAGGCTGGTCAGTTGGGGCGGGAAACAACCATCACAACACAACTTTTACCATGCACTACCATCACAACGCAACTTTTACAACGCAAGATCCATTACAACGCAGATGCTATTACAACGTATGCCATTATAACGTAAGTAAGTTAAGTATTTAATTAAAATATTAATTTATTTTCAAATTAATTTTCTTAAAATAATTATAATTTAATTTATTATAATAAATTTTAATATTTTAATTTAATTTTATTTAAATTAAATCATTAAAAATATATATTTTTTAATTAAACCCCCTGGAGTTAGAATAGTAATTTTAACCGCTACACTATCCAGCACTTACCCTACTATTACACCCCCCTGGAGTTAGAATAGTAATTTTAACCCCTACACTATCCAGCACTGACCGTACTATTACACCCCCTGGGGGCAACATCCTTTACAACACAACTTTTACCACGCAGTGCTTTTACATCGCAACTTTTACAACGCACACCATTACAACGTATTGCGCCGGGGGGAGCTCTAGGATAGGGAATAGATTTAATTTACTATCCGACACCTTCCCTACTATCCACGGGGACTGGAGTTGGAATAGTAAATTAAACTATTCACTATCCAGCACCCCTCAACACTATGCGTTGTAAAGGCATGCATTGTAAAACTTGCTATGTAAAAGCATGCATGGTAAAAGCATGCGTTGTGATGTCATACATCCCCCCCCCCCCCTGGAGTTAGAATAGTAATTTTAACCCCTACACTATCCAGCACTTACCCTACTATTACACCCTCCTGGAGTTAAAATAGTAATTTTAACCCCTACACTATCCAGCACTTACCCCACTATTACACCCCCCTGGAGTTAGAATAGTAATTTTAACCCCTACACTATCCAGCACTTACCCTACTATTGCACCCCCCTGGAGTTAGAATAGTAATTTTAACCGCTACACTATCTAGCACTTACCCTACTATTACACCCTCCTGGAGTTAGAATAGTAATGTTAACCCCTACACTATCCAGCACTTACCCTACTATTACACCCCGCCCCCAGAGTTAGAATAGTTATTTTAATCCCTACACTATTCAGCACTTACCCTACTATTACACCCCCCTGGAGTTAGAATAGTAATTTTATCCCTACACTATCCAACACCTATCCTACTATCACACCCCCCTGGAGTTAGAATAGTAATTTTAACCCCTACACTATCCAGCACTTACCCTACTATTACACCCCCCTGGTTTTAGAATAGTAAATTAAATTTTATTAAATAAAAATGAAAATTAATTTAAAGAAATCATTTTTAAAAAATTGTAATTAAATTAAAATGAAATTAATATTATTAAAATCATATACTTACCTATACTTAATGTTGTAATGGCATGCGTTGTAATAGCATCTGCGTTGTAATGGCATGCGTTGTAATGGATCTTGCGTTGTGAAAGTTGCGTTGTGATGGTATGCTTTGTAACGTCATACATTCGTTGGGGCAGAAAAATATTTCTTCAGCCAGCCTCGCTTTCATATTGGGGCGTTATTCCCACTCTCTGTGGGAAACGGGTGCGTAAGTGCTGCTACAGGTCCTGCAGGAGGCCCATGCCATCCTCTCCCAAGCCATGAAAGACTGCAGAGATGCAGTATAGTTCCCCATTTGATGTGGCTTAGACACGACCGACTTGCAGGGCACAACGATTGCTTTAAGGACTCACCGTCTACGGCCAGGTCCTTGGGCCTCTCAGCTGATTCCCGTCCCCAGTCTTCCTTTCACTTATTTCGTGACCAAGGAAGGGGCTTTCAACTGCGCCAGCCACTGAGTCGCGCAAGTTCCACAATCCCTGCACAGGCAAGGGGGTGGTTCATTCCGACCCCCTGTGTTAGGTAAGCAGAAGACCGGTCAAGTCAGCCGCCCACCCCCCCACCCCACCTATCCTCCTGACGGTCGATTACAGGATATTTAGGCTATGATACACTGTTTCAGACTCTATCCTGGATTTCAATGAGAATGAGGCTGCTGGGCCTCATGGACTCTTATATCCTGCTGGTGACACATGCCAGATGGTATATGCAGGCTTTGCAGTGGAATCTGAAGCTCCAGTGGGTGCAGCATCAGGGGAATCTCTCCGACATGGTTCAGATCTCAGAGGGAACTGCACGAGACCTGCAGTGGTGTATGACGAACCGCAATTGGGTCAGTGGCAGACCCCTCTCCCTTCCTCAACCAGATTTCACAGTAGTGACAGATGTTTTGTTTTTGGGAAGATGCGGCCTGCTGGGAGAGGTGTAGATTAGAGCACTCTGGTTTGCATCGGAATGCGGACTCCACATCAACGTGTTGGAACTCCAAACAATCCTATTGCCATTGAAAATCTTCCTACACTCCATCACAGGAAGGCTAGAGCAATTGTTCACAGCCAACACCACTGCCATGTGGTACTGCAACAAACAGGGCGAAGTGAGGTCTTGGACTCTTTGTCAAGAGGCCCTACGTCTCTGGACATGGCTGAAACGGCAGGGCATATGCTTGCTGGTTCAACATCTGGCAGGTTCCCTGAATGGCAGGGTAGACGAAGTCAGCCGTCGAAACCTAGCGGATCACGAGTAGCATCTCTATCCTGCGGAAGCACAAGGTCTCTTTCAGCATTGGGGAGAGCCTTGGTTAAATCTGTTTGCCTCCACAGAGAACGCGCAGTATCAGCAGTTTTGCACGCTAGAATTTCAAAGACATTACTCGCTCAGAGACGATTTCCTCTCGAGTGGAGCTCAGGCCTCCTGTTCGCCTTTCTGCAAATACCACTTCTGCACAGAGTTATCAAGAAAATCGGGAAAAACCGCGCCCAATTCATCCTTGTGACCCTGGACTGGGCATGGAGATTCTGGTATCCAGAGCCTCTGTAAATGAGCATCGATCCTCCAATCAGGCTGCATGTAGGAAAGTAGGATCTGCTTTCATTATTGACATGCTGGTGTCAGTATGATTTTTGTCTAGTCGGGATCCCAGTCACTGTGCCTCCTCCTTAAATTGACCATGGTAAGTACTTCTGTACATCCACAATCGGCCACTGGTGTACCATTGCAAGGCCCTAGTATATGGTACTGATGTACCCAGGGTATACGTACACCAGGGACTCCCATGGGCTGCAATGTGTATTGTGCCACACAAGAGAAGACCACTCAAATTGTGATTATAGGCTTGCCATTGCGGCCTGTGTGAGTTGGTGCTTGCACCTCTCGCCACAGATGTGTGGCCAGCCATTTCGATACATATATTGGTCATCAGTCATTACAAGATGTCTAACTATATAGTGGCTGCACCAAACCCTGTCATGCTTGGAATTAAACCGGTTGGATTCATACCCCAACACCGATTCCAGTGTTGGTAGTATGATTCCTGTACTGGGGGCTTCCTTAGGGTACCCCTCTGTATTTCCAGTTAGTCTTTCAGGGTCTGCCAGAAAGCTAGTGCTGCTGTCAACCACAGACACGTTTTTGCCCTCCTGCTTCTGAGCCAAGCTCGAGCAGGGGAAGGTAGAGCAATAGGTTTCCTGCCGCACGGATTTGTAACCACCTCCCAGACAGGATTTAGTGTATTGGGCTGAGGTGGGGTGATTGCCAGCGCCACCAGACTTCTTTGAAGGTCACATTTGGTGCCCTCCTTGCATTCTCCAGTTGGAACCAGTTCTAGGAGCCCTTGGCTTTCGCTCGGGCTTGAAACTGGAAAAAGTACATGGAAGTATCCTCCCCTCTGTCCAGCCCCTCCTCTGGGAGGTACCCCTGAGTCGTTCTACCCCTTTCCCTAAGGTACTTAAGGGGTTACCTGTGGGTAGCTCCTCAGATTCGTTGTGGGACAAGACTCAAGCTTAAAAACACCTCACTCTTCGACCATTTGGACACTTGAACCTTGCCTGGAACCGAGACTGCATCAAGAAAGACTCCGGCTGCTCCTGGTCTCACTGTTCTGGAAGTCTTCTTCGTTGTCTGTGATTGTGCTTCTTCCAGGATCTTCAGCAGACCTGTGAGCATCAAGGACACCCGAAGTAATCTTCCTTGGAGCGAAGGAGTCACTCCCCTGCATCCTCAGGCACCACAACAAAGCTGATCGGTCTGCTACTTCTGACGTCCCAGGGACTTCGAAAGGAACTCCTTTGATGCCTGACCTGTTCTGTCAGCAAATTTGAGGCCAGCATCCCTCATCTGAACCGATGGGACCAAACCCCTGTCCAGTGCATCAACTTGACGTTGCCAAGGCTTGTTGGCACTGCACTCCAGAGATCTTTGAGATATAATAAGCTTCCACCTTCAGCATCTCTTCCTGCCATGTACAGCGTCCCCACCACATGCTCTGCACCGTGGGCCTTCATTCTTGGTGAGCTGCTCCAAGTCCTCTTACGACTCTTGTACCTTTAACCTGGTAGTCCTCTTGAGGGTCTTACTTTTTCTCACATTAAGGAATTTGGAAAGGAAAATGTGACCCGCTAAAATAATAGGGTTTAAACCATGCAAAGAATGTTGCAATCAGCTGTCTGTGATGGACCCTCACAAAGTCTGCTTTTGGTGATGAGAGTTGGGGCACAACTCTAGGGCCTCTGACATCTGCGCCTGGATGAACCCAATTACCATATGGCACCATGAGGCCTTAATTTGTTGCCAAACACAAGAAGACTCCACGCCTCGGCTGGTCAGAATTGAAAGGAACCTCCCATTCCCAGTCGTTCTGCAGCAGATCTTCACGATGAAAACCTTTGAGTAAGTCTAAGAAAAAACATGAGAAGTTGTAGCAGGAATCTGCCCTTCCTGCCTCTGTCAGACTCCAGTGAAGATGCAAAGGTGTCAACGTGCTTCCCAGTCTTGCCCCCGATCTCCATTAGAGCCGATTGAGTGCTTCGCCCCAGCATAACCTGAATTACCAGGTCCGTCTGCGACATCATATCATATAGAGGCCATGCTGGTCATATTTGGAACTTTACTGGCTCCCTTCAGCAAGCATTCGAGCTGCAGGGGCCTCCAGTCGGACTTTTGCCGGTGGTCCAACGTCTGAGTCCCATGAACCACTTCGGGTTCAGCACCAGCTTCAGGTCTGGCGCCATCCCTAGCACCAGTTCTTTTCACATCAACATTGATACCAGAGAACAATGTACAGCCTATAGTGCGGTATGACTCCAAGCAAAATCTACCTCAATTGATATTGTACCTGGCTCCGACCAGTACGCAACCGCTAGACAACCTTTCAGATTTTGGTGCTGTGCCCTTACCACATAGCAGGGCCTAAATTTTATACAATGTTTTTGGCGCTGACTCAGACACTAACTATGACAAAAAGGAAGATTATGCTCCCTAATATGAGGAAAACTGGTATGAAGAACTTAAGGATAACCTTTTTGTTTGATTCTTCTCCGTGTACTTCACTTGTGTGACTCACTCCCTTCCCCCACCACCATCATCTGCCTCCAGCCCCCCACCTCCCAGCCCTGCCACTGGAGAAAGCACCTTTTTCACAATTTTTTTTAAAATGGCGGCAGAAGTTTTGAATTTACGGCACCCCATCATGGAATTGAAGACCAACGATTTGATGGAAGTGCTTCAGCCTGTTTTTAGGCTGCTAGAGAGTAACTTTAGCCTTTATTGAGGACCTTACGGATAGCCTTTTGGACACATGGTCTGGTCAAACCCATGTTCATCTCTGTCTGTTAATTGGCAAGTCACTCCTCGCCATCAACTCGCACCAGGCGACCCTGCCTTTCCCACTCCACACCTGATGCCAGAAAGCCTTGGGGTTACAGGCTTCTTCCAGCATAATCAATCCCAATATGTTTCTGATCATTCTGCCTAATCGCAAATTCGAGAGAATAGACACATTTTGGAAACTGACTTTCTCATCCACACGCTTGGCACTGAGGTTGGTGAATGGAAACTAACTTCTGGGCCATCATTTTCTTTTCCTTCGAGATACAGTCCAACACATATTGCTGCTCGTTACGGATGACCTTCAAGGGTCCTTTACCCAGGCTTAGAAGATGGTTGTGATGCTGCAAAACTGGTCATTCGTTCTGGATTTGAAACAAGTGATTAGGATGAGCAATGGGTACAAGTGCATGGGGTACAGCAACATGCATGGATGAGGTCAGCTGGCTTCTCAGGGGCATCCTTAATGGATAATGTTGCTGTTTGACAGCTCTTAGCTTTTTGTTGAGAAAGAGCACTCCGCCTTGAAGCGGTTCATGGAAAGCAGAGCCACAATGTGTTCCTTGTGCCTTTCTACTCCCATAAGATGGTCTTAACAGCAATTTCCCCCGTCCATGGCTACGGTTAAGACTTTACATTTCACCAGCACTAGACTCCTCAATCAGCTCAGCAGGCCTTTCAGTCCTCTTGTGGATTAGCCCTCCACTCTCTAAGACACCGCTCAGGACAGCAAAAGCAACATTACTTCATACAAGTGTTATCTCTACTTTGTCCATCAGGGCTATGCCCTCACATTTTGCTCTACCCCGCCATACCTTCCACTACCATTAGGGTGGCTGACATTGCACCATCTGTCTGTCTTGCAGCAGGAAAGGCAGGCCCTTTTGTCCAAAAGGACCATAGAGAGGGTCCCGGTCTCGGAAGTAGTTACTGGGTGTTACTCCCACTACATTCTTGTGCCAAAGAAAGACTGAGGCTTTCATCCTATCTTAAATCTTCGCCCTCTCAGCGTCTTCCTGCGGAAGGACAAATTCTAGATGCTTAAGCCTGCTCATGTCCTGTCTGCTCTAGACGCCCCCTCCTGCAGTCGCACAGGTGCTGCCTGTGTGCAGTGGGCCAAGAGCATTTTGAGTTCCCAGCGCTTTCTTTGCCCTCACCAGTGGCCCTCTGTTTTTACGAAAGTGATAGCGGTAGTCACAGCACACCTTCCTGTTTGCTGAAGGTGAGATCCACCCAGGAAGTTGTCAACCACCTCTAGACGACAGCGTACCTCCTAATGTAATTGAGGTTCACTATCAACGTATTATATTTACACCGGACTTCTTAAAAAATACTCCCATTTATTGGAGTCATCCTGTACGTGATACATTTTCGTGCCTTGCTCCCAACGCAGAGAGCCTAGGACGTTTGAGTTTTGATCCCCATGTTTCAATCCTGGATCTCAGTGCAAATGACTCGGGCCTCTGGGGTTGTTGGCCTCCTTCATCCTGCTGGCCAAACATACACGGTGGTACATGCAGGCTCTGTAATGGGACCTCAAATCACAGTGGCACAGAATCAGTGGTATTTGACAGATTGCATGAAGATTACAGAGGTGAACTGCAGTGGTGGCTACTATACCACAGCCAATCAGTGGCAAGCCCCTCCCGTTATCCCACACATCGCTGATGGTGGTAATGGATGCACATCAATCTCTTGGAGTCAAGGACAATTCACTTAGCGTTGAAAGCCTTCCCACCTACCATCAGAGAAAATCTTGTTCAGATTCTCACAGACAACACCTGCTCCACTTGGTCTTGCAATAAGCAGGTTGGAAGGGTTTTTGCACGTGGTGTCAGTCAGAGGGCTCCGCAACTCGAAGTATTTGGATCTCCAAGGAATTTATCTGGTGGTAAATCACCAGGCGAGAACTTAAAGCACCAGGGTGGCCATACTCATGATTTTAGGTGATCATGAATGGCAGTTACACCTAGAGGATGCACAGGGAGTCTTCCACCAATGAAGAAAACCTTGGCACGATCTGCTCACCATTGCTTAGAATGCACAATGTCAGCCCTTTTGCTCTTTGGAGTTTCTAAAGCAGCTGTCTGAGACACCTTTTGTCTGAGCTTGGGATTTCTGTGTGCCTTCTACCTCTGGGAGGGTGAGATACCCCCGGAAGGCGGCGCCAGGAACATAGAAGACCAATCGGCAACGAGCACGGGCCTGGAGGGACAAACACTTGGACCTGGGGCAGAAGGCGGAGGAAGCTGGAGTCCGGAAGACTACAGAAAGGAAGGAGGAGTCAGGACTCAAGGGAATAAAGAGGTGGAGGAAGAAGACGGATGGTCAGTTTCGGCAGCTGAAAACGGGAGAACAGTGTCAGAGGATAACAAGGCTCCAGATGGGTGGTCACCCCTGGAGATCTGAAGTCCCCACTGCAACTCAAGGAAGAGTTGCGGCTTACCTGGTACTTGGACAGGCGGAGATAGTACTTTGGGGGGATGGGGGGGGGGGGGGTTACGGGGTTGAGAAGGGAACCGCAAGGAGAAAAGTAGAAAGAGGGGGACCAAAAAGAG
Organism: Lissotriton vulgaris; assembly: GCF_964263255.1. Lineage (NCBI taxonomy): Eukaryota > Metazoa > Chordata > Amphibia > Caudata > Salamandridae > Lissotriton > Lissotriton vulgaris. The sequence continues at coordinate 358,792,344 of NC_141696.1, read as the reverse complement.
CCCATCGGATGTAATACAAAGGTTACGAATTTATCCCAAGAAGAAATAGTCAGAATTTCGAGAGGAAAGCAAAGAAACAAACAAACTTATAAATTAAGAGTACCAGACAAAAGGGTTAAGCGGTAGCGTGAGGAAACCTATAAAAAGGATTCAGAAAGACTGAAAGAGAGTCCCTATAATCACACAATTATATATATATATATATATATATATATATATATATATATATAGTGTGTGTGTGTGTGTGTGTGTGTGTGAATGTTTTCTTTCTCTCCTTTGTGCACTAACCCTCCCCTCTATTCCTCACCACCCCTCCCCCACTCCCCCATCACATCAGAGGGTTATAAGCTATAAAAGTAAATTATCCAAAGAAAGGGAATTTTTTTTTTTTCTTGTGCTATGTACACCAGGTGTGGCGACGGGCACTTTTATTACTTCACCAATTGGACAGAACCCAATACTTCCCTCGATTTTCCTTGTGTTCTCTCCTGGTAATCCGGGGACGATGCTCCCTTGGAGACCGAACTTGAGACCTGAGAAAAGGACAAGAAGGAGGAGTGAAGAAGCCCTGGCGAATCCGGAACAAATAACAGACCCAAAACAATAATTTTGTTATGCTTTGTCCTAGATTTATATTTTTGTTGCATTTACTTACAAAATAAACGCCAACATTAAGAAGCACATAGGGCCTCCCAGATTTATTTTCCGCCCATCCCTCACACACTCTTATACAGATTTCTGAAGAACATGAATGAACAAGCTTAAGTCACCCTACTTGAACCAGAATGTGCCACGAAGTATGGTATCTGGAATTTGTGGGCATAAGCATCTGTCCTCCAATCAAGCTGCTGTTTCAGGAGGATCTTTTGTCAAAGCAGCAGGGCAACTTATTGCACCCGGCCTGCAAAATTTGCATCTCAATGCTCGAGCGGCGGCAGTTAACCTCCTTCATTCTTCCCCCTGAGATCATCGATGTCATCTTGGCATTGAGGTGTCTCTCCACAAAATTGGTATATGCCTGTCGTGGGATAAATTTAAGAATTGGTGCATCACCCATCACATGGGTCTGAAACAAACAAAGTTGGCTGAAGTTTTATTGTTTGTTCTCTCTCCCGAATCCAGCAAGGGCTTGCATTAAGCACTGTTAAGGGCTACTTATCGACTCTTTCTGTGTGTTTGAGGTTGCTGGATCAGCCTTCTTTGTTTGAAAGGTTTGCAATATTTGTTTCTACCAAAACCCTTTGTGATACCTTAGTGGGACTTGATCTAGTCTTCACTTTAGTGAGGTCCACCCCTTTTGAGCTGCTGCACTGTTGTCCTTTGAGACTACGAATACTGAAGATCATCTTTCTCATTGCGGCAACATGGGCTAGATTTGTGAGCAAACTGCAGGCACTTTCTGTCAACCCACCATATACCACTTCCTTACCAGATAAGTTGGTGTTGAAAACCTGAACTTCCTTTCTCCCAAAAGTGGTCACTTCTTTTCATGTATGGCAGACTACTACTGGCATTCTTTGCTCCACCTCATCCCTTTAAGTAGGAATAGAGGCCCGAAGAGTGAACAATCCACTCTTTGTAGGTTTTTCCAGAGCAAAGAAGGGTAACACAGTGGAAAAATGAACCATATATTGATGGATTGTTTTCTGTATAAAGAGTTGCTACACACTGAAGAAGAAACAGACTCCAAAAGGCTTATCGGCTCATTCCATCCGGGCCAAGGTTTCTACCATTGCATTTGCACACAGGGTGTCGGTCCTGAACATTTGCCAGGCAATTACGCGGGTGTCGGATCATATGTGCGTGAAGCACTACTGTGTTGTAATTTGGGTCCGTCAAGAGGGGCAGTTTGCCTGCTTGGTCCTGCAGACCTTTTGGTCTGAGCCACTTTACAGACCCTACAACTTGGGAGGTACATCTATAGTATTTATTCACAATCTGTGGCTAGACTTATCCATCTAATGAAGTTGTTACTTACCTTTGATAACGATCTTTCTGGTGGATACGCCATTGAACTGCAGATCCCTATTCTGCAAACGGGACTTATTTTTTCATCTAATATGGTCGTCTCGTCCCAAGTCGGAAGATCTGAACACTGGCTATACCAATTTGCAGAAGGGCTCTGCATCTGAAGGCCGGGACAGCCTAAAAAAGCAACTGCCGTTAACAAGCATGGGTGGTGCTTAAATACTGCTCCGCTCTTCACATCCGGAGCGTAACAATGTGGACTCGGAGCAACACAACACAACCTGCCGGCATGCAGGAGTACTGCTATAAAATTTTGTGGATCCAGTCTGACACTTGGGGAATATTCACAATGTGAGGAATCTGCAGTTTGAGTTTCCACTAGATAGATCGTTACCGAAGGTAAGTAACTTGTTTATTGGGACAAAAAAGAAGCAAAAAAGCTGTGTTAAATGTGAAGGGCAAACAGGACTGCTTGCTTCCCAGTCCTGGTCGCACCCTCATTCAGAGAAAACTAGTGAAGAAAATGATGCCTTTATAATGAACATTTCCATTAAAAAATCTACACATTCAATCTAGTGATTTGATTACGTTCACTGTGTGGAATAAATATACTCTGCTTAGTTGCGGTAAACAAAGCTATTCCTCTGTGCATCGATCTACTGACAAATTACATTTTCTGTTTTTCTCCTAGGTATGATGCACTGTGCATCATTCTTCGTCATAGCAAGAATGTACGCTATTGGTTTGCACACAATGTTCTTTTTGCCTTTCCAAATCGCTTTTCTGAGTACCTTTTGGAGTGCCCCAGTGCAGAAGTCCGAGGTGCATTTGCGAAGCTGGTTGTTTTTATTGCACATTTTTCTTTGCAAGATGGACCCTGTACGTCACCTTTTGCCTCCACCGGACCCGCAAGCCAGGTATTAACGCACACATTTTGTTTAAAAAATGGTCTCTGTACATTCCATCTGTGTCTAATTATACTTTTAAAAAAGTGTACATTGAAAAATGTACTTTAGGTTAAATGACAAAAACTAAACTTTAAGCATGTCTGATATTAGTCCGAAATTAGTTTGCTTCCTTAAGAGAAAATGTATAAAGCAGGACCTTGGTTGCAGAAAGTTAGTATAGGGCAGTTTTATGTAACCTGTTTTGAATTGTAAGAATTCCCTGTCGAGCAACATTTCCATATCACAACTCGAAGCTGTTTACATATATCAGATTTTGTGTGATTGAAACTGAACCTCTCTGCATTTTGTGTAAGACTAATGATTCTGTTCAAGGATACGCTAACGTAGAAGTTAAGCAAGCGTGATTTTAACATTTTTGACATTTGTCTAAAATTGTGCAGTTTGAAGATTCTTCGGGAACAGTCAGAATCACAACAGGGTTGCTTTTTTAAAATTGTTAGTAATGGATGTGAGTGGCATTCCTTGAACCTTTACTCTTCCAACTTCTGAAGTTGCTTTCTATCTGGCTATTTCATCTTGCAGAAGGACAGTGACATTCAAACATTTCCAGGTGGTTACAACTTATTGAAATCTAACAAAATAATTTACAGAGTGTTTACAGTCAGAATAATGTGTCGTTTGGTTTGAAAAACTTTATTCGAATCATAAGAATCATAAAACACATAGATAAAATGATAAAACAGATCTTAAAACTTTCCATATAGAATTTTAGATACATGAAATATATCCAAACAACACATAAAATTTCAAAACATGATAATCCATAAAGTCTATATTCTGTATCAGTCCAAGGATATCATGATAAAATTATACCCTATGATTGCTTAAGCCCTTTTTCTCTGTTTCCTTATCGAGATTCATACCTTTTCCGGATAAATAAGGCAGTTCTAATAAAATTTAACACAGCACAACAAATGACTGGATTGGACAAAGATCGTAAGTGATTTGTCATTTTTAGATTTTCTATTTCCTATTCCTCTTTTCTGTAGCACAAAGATTCAGTTTGTCCAAGTTAGCATGGCATGGTACATCAAATTTGACAACTGTGATTCTCCTAAAAATACAAATGGTTGTTTATAGAATTATGTTTGGGTTATGATAGTCTTGTGTCTTTTTAAAGGTTGAGAAGGCATGTGATAGTTTGGATCTGTGGTGTTTGCACACAAACAACAAAGAATTATGCCTTGTTTGAAGACCAACGGTACACAGTATGTTTCTTAAAGATTTCCCACCTGCTTCATGGGGATAACCTGTATTTGTAAAGCTTTTCACAGCCTCCAGGGGAGGTCAAAGTAGGCTCTTTGGAAACCGTGCCAATCTTAGTATGAAAAGACATCCTCGCTTGTATATATGGTGGTGTTAATTCTAATGTGTGTGTGTGTGTATATTTATATATATATATATATATATATATATATATATATATATATATATATATATCCTGACATGCTAAGAAAAAAAAAATTCTGTATTGCATCTTCAACTGGAGTCTGTGCCCTTGTTTGGCCCCCGTGGTCCTTCTTTGGGATCCTGGAGATATATATATATATATCTCCATCCAACTCGACCCAAGGTATTGGGGCGCTTTACATGAGCACCAGTTACATTAAACAAAGATTCATTCATTTTTGTGCGTGTATGTGTTTTTTTAAAGGCATTGGGAGATTAAGTGATTACCCAGAATTACAGGATGTTCAGCTAAGGCTGAGACTCAAAACCGGATTCCAGAGATCCAAAGTCGGCAGCTCTGGTCGTTACTTTTTATCCTCTCCCCAATTTTATAACTAGCAAACAGTAAAACAAACTACTAATCGTCGTGCAGTGTTGTCACCTTACGGGGAAAGTAGTGCCAGGGGAATCTTCCTTAGGAAAGATGGCTTTACCAAACATCATTGGCAAAGCCAATAAGTTTCACCTATGCAATACCTGTTGGCATTACTAATGCCTTTTAAAGATGTTGCCAAGCAGCACGTGCGGCTGTGCAACATGGCTTAAAGTAAGCAAAAAAGCACTATAACGTGGTCAATGCTGGCCGTGCCACAGTGCTTTGTTTTTAAGGTTTCTTTTGTTAAACAGGGTGTGTTTTAAAGTGAGGTATTCACCATTATCAAGAAAATGTTTTGTTGCTTTACTATAGTCCTTTTTCAATGTTATAATTGCCTTATCTCGACTATTCAATAATCATCCAGTGATGGTGACCCAGCGCCCTTACAGAAAATCTGTCTCAACAACACTACCCAACACCATGATACTCACCATTAATCATAAACTTTCGCAAGGCCCATAAGTAACCAAGACAAATATTGGGCAACTGAATCATGTGACCTAATTAACCAGAACTATTCACAATCTATTTACACATTATATACAACTGCAGTTTGTCATTATCATAATAATGAAAATATAACAAAACATCTAATTGAGTCACTTGGTAAATGGATCAACTGATGGTAACTAGACTAAGAATAAAGAAGACCAGCTTGTCATTTCAAATCTAATTTATTAATTTTATTATCAAACAGTGAGCATTTTAGTATTGGAATATTCTTTATTAGCAAATTGAAAGCATCTTTTAATCAAAGCATAGGCATATTAGACTGACATTTCAAAACAGATCAGCTTGCAAAGAATTAAAGCAGGCAGTAAAGGTCTCATCCCCTAATTTCTATTTCCCTGACTAATCTCATTTAAACCTAAAAGAAAATGTCATTAAATCAGCTTTCCTTACGTGTGTGTCAAAAGTCCGACAGCACTTCACGCCCTTCAGGAATCAGGAACGAGCCAGCCGACTTCCTCTCATGAGGTCAGGTTTTATACCTTTTCTCTATCTAAAACGTACTAATTCTGCATTCCTTCAACAAAATTCATGCTTCTAATTGGCTGTTTCACGTCAGTCCACTGTTAAGTCAATCATTTCTGACCAAGTCCGGGGCACATCATAAGCCCTTTTTGTTCTTAGATTTACCATCCTTCTAGCTCCCTCAAAAGAGCAACATTCGTCCGAATGCAAAGTTCACTTCCTACTCTTGGCAGGCTTTCCAGGCTTTTGTCCTTGGTCCTTACAACAAGAACACATTCGTCTTGACCATAACGCTTCTGATTTATTCTTTGTTTAATCAGCAAAAGAGAATTCGAATTCCTCTTCCTGCACGTGAGTGAAGGCTTCACTCTGGTCAAGTTTCATATTTTCTTTCAGCACTGCCGGCCTTTTCTTTTGGGCCCGTTCAAGAACTAATATTCAAACAAACACAAAACTTTAATTAGCCTCTTAAGCGCTGCTGACGGCCAACGGTCGTCACGAGCGCTACCTCCCCAGTGCTGCGCACGTCCATTGGACGTCCATTCAGCACTAGTTCCAATGGACAGCGCAGCACTGGGGAGGGATATTTGCACGCAGCTAAGGTGTTAATTCGAGTAATGAAAATTATTCTGTTACCCACCCCCTTTTCTAAAGTTAACCCATTAGTTTATGTTATCTAGCTTTAAGCACATAAGCAGCATTTTTATTTACCATCTTCTTTTTAGGCCAACAGGATTCTCCACGAGTCTTTTCCACATATAACACACGACATAGACAAACGCACATTTAAAATAAGCTCATGCCATTAATTAAACAGCCGCAATTAATGTTGACCAAATCAATAGACAAGGTTAGTTCATTATTTGTCAACGTACTTGCAAATGCAACATAGAGCATATAAATTAGTCCCGTGTGTCATGAATGTATTTTAATCTAGGTTGATTAGTACATTTTCGTGCATAAACTCAATAATACGATTATTTATTATGGAAGTTTAACTTCGCGAGTAAAAATATAATTCATTTCTGAACCTCGCTTCATCAATGGCTTAAGAAACGGGGAGTAAATTCTGGTCTACATAAGCCAATGTCACTAAAGCCGACTGTTGCACATTACTTAAGGTTTGTTACTTCTAATGAAAAAATATTAGTGGATACATCAGGCAAGTCTATACTGCCAACATAGATAGGATATGTGTGTATAAGTGCGTGCATATATCCATGTGTATATTTAGATAGATAAAACAAGCTTTTAATGCACAAAGTTCATGATATGAAAGGGGATCCGCACAGTATGGGAAATATTTCAGCATTTCTGTGGAAATCAGTTGTTCATCAAGTTAATGCCATCTCGCAAACCACTCTGCAGAGCTTTGCCATTGTCATTTCCACCAGGATTATGCAGCAGGTTTATCATTCATTAGCTCTTTATTTCGATTAGCATCAGCAATTATAAAAATACAATAAAAACATCAATAAATTGATGACCATGGCATAAAAGTCAACAAAATTACAATGTCCTACACAAGCAAAATACATCCCTGTTAAAAATCTAGAGAAATACCAACATACTTTAATATTATCGGCAAGTTTATCTAAATCGTGGCAAAGGAGACGGTGCGTACTAGGTAAAGGACAAAAGTTAGAATGCATTGGCTAAATAGCTGTTCACCCCCAGGTCTTAGACTGTCAGACTGTAGGAACAATGCCCAGCGCAGAAATAGCCTAATCACGTCGACAGTAACTGCTTAAAAGGTTGGGGGCTTGAATAGCCAGTTAAGTGGCTGAGAATACTGCGAAAATTCAAGGGTGGGGAAGCAAAGGTGTGCTTTTCTAGGACAGCGGTTCTTAACCTTTTGGTTTCTGTGGACCCACTCTGAATCAGTACTGGAATCAGAGGACCCCCACTGAGTAATTTTGTTAGTTGGGGACCACCGGCCCAAGCAATTTCTATGATTTGGACCTAAAAACAATACACAAGAATACAAAAACAAGTATACACCAAACAAATACTCAAATATTTTAATGTTTTGTGTAATTCACAATCCAATATAGAAAACGTTTTAACATGTCAGTGTTGCTTGCTTATCTGTATATACATTATTCATTTTTATTGATTATTTTTAATATTATGTTAAGCAGTTGTGGACCCACTTAGTAGGCATCAAGGACCTCCAGTAGTTCTCAGACCATAGGTTAAGAACCACTACTCTAAGATGCCTGTCTATTGTGGGCAGATATGGGAAGGTTGTGACTTCAGACATTTTTGCTGCACTACTTAGCTGAAAGAAAGGTGTCAAGAGTAGCAATGCTCCTAATAGCTACCGGTCTGTTTGATGAAAATGGGATGCATAGAGACTAGTGTTGCTGAGTGGTTGTCTGTGGGGTGTGGGATGGTTTGATGTCTTTGGCCCTAATATATGCCCCCAATCAAGAACGAAAATCTTTTCTGCATAGTGCTGTTCGAAAGACAGTGGCCTTCTCCTCTGGGCCTTTTGGTAATTTAGGCAGGGTATATCAATTTAGCCATGTACCTTGAGAAAGACCCAACAGCCAAGGGGGTTCCAGCAGTTTTGATAGAGGTCAAACAACGGCTACAATAAGTTGGACTAGTTGATCATTAGAGATACTACTTTCCCTTTGCCACAGCTTTCTTACACTTCGCTGTTGCACATCATACTTACGTCACAATAGATAACTGGCATATTGATAGCCACCTTGCAGGCTTGCTATTTTCAGTCGATCAATGCCCCAGATATTCTCAGACTGTGGTCCGATCATAGGGACACTTTGGTGGCTGGTGCTTTTGTAGCTGGATCGGGCTGGCCCTGGATGAGGTTTGTAAACAAATTAAGGAATATATTGCACTGAACTACAGGGTAAAGGTTGGTAAGTTTACCTGAGATGCCCTGAAGGCAGTATTGATGAGCACCTCATCCAGGAGGAAGTGCAAGTAAGCCATTGAGGGACACACTACTGGCTAGATTCCTGAACGATTTAAAGATGCTAGAAGCTAAAATCAGGTCAGCGACAGCCAGATTAGCCTTGTTTAAATACTAGTGGCTAGAAGTGAAATACCACAGAAGCGGTAATAAAGAGAGTAGCTAAGTTATTAGCCACAAGCTGCGAGCCTGCCAGATATGTGACTTTGATTTGGAATCAATCGTTTTTATTGAGCAGCATACCATCCCGTAACACAGATTGGCTGCCTACATCCATCGGCCGGCAAAGCACAGTCCAGCAGTATTGGAACACAGCCTTAGGGCCTACACCCCGGGGGGCGACCCGACGAGGACATATGAAAAGCCAAGAGGAACAGCCATGAGTTTCAATATTCACTGCAATTTATAGAGAAAAACTAAACAGTGAAACAAAAACGTTAACCCTCCCGCCCCCACCCCCTCCCTCCTCCGCATCAGCCCCACAAACGCCCCCATGCACGCGAAATCCTTCCCTACTGACAGCACACTCCAGACCATGCTATCCTAGTTGACTGTACCCTGGGGGACCAGTGGAATAAGTTGTAAGATTTGCAAATACTTGGGGCATGTGACCTTGCGCAAATCGCGAGATAGAAGGTGTAGAAATGGTTCCCACAGCTCCGCATACATCTCACCCTTGCCATCCACACATAGCGACAGCTTCTCCATAGCCAATAAGTGCCACAGCCGTTGGATCCAATCCCTCGGGTCAGGGGAAGCAGGGGATCGCCATTGCGTGAGTATAACCAGGCGCGCTGCGAGCAAAGCTAAAGCTATCTGCCTGCCCCAAATAGAACGCAAGGGGAACGCTTTGGAATGCCTGAGCCCTAGCAACACGTGTTCCGGAGCCCTGGGGAGCGTGATGTGGAAGGCCTCATCAACATCGTCAAGGACCGCCTTCCAGTACCGCTCTAGTTTCGGGCAATGCCAGAGCAGATGCGTCAAAGTGCCCGGCGCACCACAACCCCGCCAGCAAAGACCTGAGCACTTAGGATCCCACGAGTGAATCCTCGCCGGGGTATGGTACCAGTAGGACACTATTTTGTAGGCCGACTCAGCACCTGCAACGTTGGCCGCAGTATGTTGTGCGCAATAAAACACCTTTCCCCACTCTTTACTAGACAGCGGGCGGCCAAACTCGGTCTCCCACCTAACCTGGGCTTTTGTACGTGGCGCCTTAGGGCGTATGACAATCAACGCATATAGCTCAGATATAAGTTTGCGATCATCCTTTTTACATATCACCCAACGTTCAAAGGCCGTCATGGGGCGGGACATGTTGGCTACGTTGGGAGGTTGCGTAACCCAATGTGCTACCTGCGAGTAGGGGAAGGAGTCAGATTCTGGGAGGGCAAAATGATCCCAGCGCGATGAAGAAAACGAGATCAGACCATCTAGGTCAAAGAGATGGCCCACCCTCTTGCAGTAAATATGTTAAAAGAAAAGGGGTAACCCTGTGTCCCTCAGAACCTGGGTAATATATGGTTAAACAAACAAGTGGTTCTGTCGGGTAGAAACCATTACTTTGAAAATGCTAGTACATGCAGTTAGCAAAAGAATATTTTCTTATTGCTTGAGTATTCATTTCTCATTTGTGTATCAGAGAGTTTCTTTGCTAACTGCATGTACTAGCATTTTCAAAGTAATGGTTTCTACCCGACAGAACCACTTGTTTGTTTAACCACCCTCTTGCAGCCCACCTTCCTCCAGCGCTGGAAGACTGGCGACGCGCAGCCCGGGGGGAAATCCGGGTTATCAACAATGGGCGTCATAGGCGACGTAAAGGTGGTCCAGCCCTTACGTCGTGCCAGTTGGTCCCATGCTTTCATCGTCGGAGAAGTTACCAGCGACGAATATAAGCCCCACGCTTTGTGTTTACGAGGGATCCACAATTCACGCCAAATATTGCAGCCCGCCACTGCCTGGTCCATGAATAGCCAGTGTTTGCTGGAGAGCGGTTGATTCCATTCCAGAATAAAGCGCAGACATGTCGCTTGATAGTACGCAACAAGGGAGGGGGAGCCCAAGCCGCCGTCGGCCCGCGGCGTCGTAATCCACGAAAATGCAAGTCGCGGACGCTTGTGGTTCCAGAGAAACTTAGTTAGCAGCTGTAGGAAGGTACCTCCTGACTATGGTTGCCCCCAACTTTTTGCCCTGTGTTTTAGCTGGTTTTTGACATAGTTGGCCTGGGACCCTGCCAATCAGGACCCCAGGCCTACTGCTCTCTCTGTAAAATGGATTCCATGTACCCTAGGTACATTTCCAATGTGGACTGGACCACCTTATCAGACCCTGTAACTCAGGGCATAGGTGTACCCAGGGCCTACCAGGGGCTGAAGCATGTATTATGCCACCCCTGGCTGGCCTCCTAAATTTGACACAACTGGCTGCATGACAGCTGGGGCAAAGTCGTGTATTCACCCTTTGCTGTAGATATAGTATACCTATATCTAACCCTAAAAATGGACACACAGATTCCTATCAGTCACTCCTATGGCAGGCCTTGACAATCCTGAAGGCAGAGTGCTTGGAATCGTGTGAGATGGTGCTCTGGCATGAGCTGAGCCTATCTGCTGCTTGCGGAACCAAGTCCTAATAGCTGTTCCATGATAACGCATACCATATACTCTTAAGTGCATTATAATCCTCGCGGTTAAATGCTATCTTTGGTATTGCTTTATCAAAACATGTCGAGTAAAGTGTCATACGAATTGGAATACTAACCCCTCGCCAATTCTGGCGACGGGGTTAGCATTCCACCCTTCTAGAGGGACACGACATGTATGTAACTGTGAACCCCGGTTAGAGTTAACTGAAGCCTCAGCTCCACAAAATGGATGCTGCCACCACAGACACGAGTCTGACCCCCTGCAGCTGGGAGTCCTTCCAGCGAGGGGAGCCTGGACAAAGGGTTTCCTGTCAAGGGCGGTGCTAGCACCGTCCCAGACAGGGTTTTGTGTATCCTGGGTAGGCAGGGCTTTACAGGAAGGTGACTGCTGAGTGGCACCCCGGTGCTCACTACGCATAGGCCGGTCAGAACCAGTTCCAGGGGCACACCAGCCCCTGGCCTGGGGGAAGTCCGGCATGGGAGAGGGGTGTAACCACCCCCCTCCTAGTCCCACCCATAGGCAGGACCTAGTCACCGGGTCAGCCCCTTTTCTTAGTATAAAGATAGGAGCGGGCCCCCTGTTCAAATTAGATCATCTTTGGAATCAAGACACGACTTTCTGCGAAAGGACATCAAGATTTCTTCTTCAAGATTCTCCCTTGTGGCTAAGGAGTAGTCACCCTGCATCCGCAGGCACCATCCTAAGAACACTGCGGTCTGCTGCAAGTCCTTCCTCCGGAATCCGACTGCCCAGCTCGACGAGACCCGGCTTCCCTGGCACCCAGGGCTGTTGTGATTCTAATAAATACACTGTTTATTTTCATAACACTTGTGTGGTGTCCTTTCACTGGGTGTTCAAGGGGTATATGTGTGGTATAACAGCTGGCTTAACACGCCCTCTCGAGTCTTTAGCCTTAGACTGCTCGTATCCATGCTACTAGGATAGCTGGTCTATAAGGTTGACTTACAACCAATCATCAATAAGGGTTGCTGGACTGATACAGAGTGTTCACTAGAATAGTGAGCACTGCATATCAGGCCACCTTCTCACAGCAGCCCCTGTAGTTTTTTAAGGGTACCTGGTGGAGGGCTCAAGGGCAACATTTGGAAGAGGTCAAGAATGAGCAGAAGTACCGTCATTTTCACTGCTGCTAGGCGACCAAACCAGGCGAGTTGAAAACTGGACCAGTCAGACAGCGACTTGGTTGTTTACTCGACCAGGATCCTGTAGTTGAGGGAGACAGTCTGCGCTATGGTGGGGGCTAAGCAGATCCCCAAGAATGGGATGTCGGAGTGAACCCACTGGAAGTCAAAGTCCCTCTGGAGGTCTTGCACGTCTGAAGCTGGCACCGAGATTTTAAGGACCTGGGACTTAAGAAAGTTGACCTTAAAGCCAGCAACGGCACCAAAGTCACGCAGTTCGTTCGACAGGTGTCGCAAGGAGGTGCGGGGGCAAGTGAGCGAGAGGATCACGTCGTCAGCATGTAGGCTCACCTTATGCTCCTCGCCCCCAAAATGAATCCCTTGGATGGCCGCGTTATCCTGGATACGCTGAGCAAAGGGCTCCATACAGAGCGCGAAGAGCAATGGCGACAGGGGGCACCCCTGTCGTGTCCCACGTGTGATTGGGCCGGGGGCAGATTTGCAACCATTGATCCGTACCGCCGCACGTGGGGAGGCGTAGAGGCAGCGCACCCAGTTTACGAAGGTGTCCCCTAGCCCGAAAGTCTTCAGAACGCGAACAAGTATGACCAGTCGACGCGGTCGAATGCCTTCTCGGTATCTATGGATAAGAACAGGGCCTGCTTACGAGAGCGGTGCACTGACTCCATGAGGTGCAAAAACCTCTTTGTGTTTTCTCCCCCCTGTCGCGTTGGGATAAACCCAACCTGATCGGGCTCGATAATGCCATCCATGAAAGGACTGAGTCGAGCAGCTAAGACGCCAGCGAACAGCTTCATATCAATGTTGAGGCGTGAGATGGGCCGATATGAATTTCACTCCACGGGGTCCTTCCCTGCTTTGGGGATGACCGTGATCACCGCCTCCGACATAGACGGTGACTCTGCCCCAGTTTCCTGAAAGTTGTTAAAGAGGCGTGTTAGAAAGGGCGCTAACTCCCTGCAGAATTTTTTATAAAAAATGGTCGAGAAGCCGTCCGGTCCCAGGGACTTGGCCAACTTCAACCACGAGATCGCGGAAATGACTTCCTCTATGCGTATTTCCGCATTGAGAGCTGCTGCCGATACCGGTGTAAGGGGCGTGACTCCACATGCCGCCAGATATGCCTACACCCGGTCCGGATTTGACGGTTCCTGGGTATACAGCGTGTGATAGAACCGCGGGAAAGCGTCCGCGATACGGGCGTCCGCTGGCTGCTCCACCGAGTTCGTGTCGCGGATGGCCTGACCAGCAGCACGCTGCGTGCGAGCCCGCAGTTTATGTGCCAGCATTCAACCCCCCTTGTCCCCACTGAGATAGAACTTGTGGCGTAAGCGCAAGAGTGCGTACTCCGCTCGGTCGAGGTCAAGGTGTTTAAGCATGTGCCTCTTCGTTTCCAATTCTGTGACTTTGATTTGGAGGTAAAATATGATGCAATTTCTCAAGTGACTGTAGAAGGCAAGCTTAAAGCTTTTCACTTGGTCTACCACAGAATATACAGGACCATCCCTATGAACCCCCAAGCATAGCAGATATATAGGCTCCACCCAGCTTCCTAAATTTAGTGAAGCAGACATCAAGCTAATTGATGCACCTGTTGCTAAGGAGGAGATGCTTAAGGTAATTGGTGGAGGTCTTCACTGTGTATTGGGACTCTAAAGGGGTTAACCAGACTATTGCTCTAGTGATAATGTTGGTGATCCCTTAACTTGGAAGGACTATTGAATGTGGATGTTAAAGTACTCCCAATTACCCTAGCCACTAGTTTTGAAGACACCTTGCCCTGCATGATCCATTCTGACCAAACTGCCTTCATTAAAGGTAGCATCACAGGTGACTGTGTCAAATAAGCATTGGCAAAACCAACAGTTCTTAGAGAGCTATTGACTCTGCTAGTGACTTTTCTTCATGGTTTACAGCATCAAAACAGATTCTGTACAACATGATGTAAAGATTAAAATACAATTAAATAAACAAGCATGATGGCACGGCCACTGGGGAGTGTCATTTAGTAGGTGTATGTGTTAAACATGCATTTGTGCGCCAACAAAATGATTCAGCTAAGAGTGCTGCAATCTCTGGATAATGGTAATGGGATCCTGATAGCGGGCCGTGCACAAGTGTGAGAGCAAAATGTAGGAGAGTATTTGTAGTATTGTGGGCGAGCAGTAAGACTTTATCAGATGGTAGTGTTAAGCATTTGTTGTACACACTCAATCATGGAGCATTCAGTTAAAGTGTGTGGGTTTTAAGCAGTCTTTTGCGTACGTTTCTCTTGTTGCACTCCATGTGTTCTGTCCTTCCACTTGCCCATGTGCTTTTACACATTGCTTCTTCCACCTGTGCCCTCCGTGTTGCCTTCTCCCGCCCTCCTTGTTGCTCCAGCACCCCCTGTTGCTTTTGTGCCCCTCCAGCACACCTTCTCCTGTTGCTTTCAAGTTCCCCTCGTATTGTTTCGGCTTTCGCCCCAACTCTCCCTTGTGATGCTTCGCCATTTGCCCCCAAACCTTCCCCATGTTGCTTTGTATTCCTCCCACCATCCCATGTGTTGCTTTGCGATTTCCCCTCCCCTCTGTTGCTTCCGCTCCTCGGCCTGCTTTAAAAAAGTCCTTTGCATGTTTTTCCATTTTTGTTTTACTTACTGATCCATTTAGGATTTGTTTATCTAAAAAGAAAACAAAAAGACAGTCATCATTTTGTAAGCACGCTCCCACAAAATGACGCATGTCGAAGACTTTTGTTTTTTTGTTTTTCTTTTCTTTTTTAACTTTAACCATTCTGAGCAGCATAACAGTTGCTGTGCAGCTTCGCAAAAAAAACAGTGGCAAAGTCAATGGTCCCAAAGGTGAGACCTGATGGGTTTTTCCAATGCTTGTTGCTTTGGCAATTGAGCCTTTTTGCAGGGTTTTCTAACAACCCAGCAATTTGACTAGGTTGGATGCCTGTAGATTGATGGCATTTGTTGATCATATCTTGCTTACTGTCACTGATCTGGTGCGCTCCCAGAGGAAAGTGATGGGGGAGTTAGTGATGTCTAGATGGTGTCAGGATTCTGAGTCATCTTCCACAAGTCAAATACCCCGATTATGACTGAAGTGGCAAGCCTACAGACAAGCATGGAGTTTTGATGTTGAGCCTCAGGCTTCCAGTAGCTTGGGATCACACTGACTTCAAATCTCCATGTTTGAGCAGCTGAAATCGCCTCCATCATGTTACACTTTATCAAATCTCAGTATAATGCTAAGACCCCGGAAGAACTATTTGTTGCTCTGGGTGGTAAATAAAAATATCCCAGACCAAATGTGACGGTATTGCCCATGATTATGTACCTGTCTCAGACTCTCCCATTTAATTCTATGCAGACATACACAAGCTGCTTATAAGAACTCTGTACTCCTTATGTTTAGGGGACTATGACTTTGGATGAATGTCAGCCCTGCTTAGCACACCAGAGACAGAGTTTGTGTGCGTACTGCTTCTATTGTACTACTGCCAGGCCTCCCAACTTCGTTGTATGATTGAATGGTGGCAAAGGGGAAAGACAAGCTATGGTGCTTTGTCCAGAACCTATTATCTCGCCCTTTTAGGGAATGTCCCCTGTTCTGTAAAGATCCAAGTGGCCTGTAGGGCCACGCTTGAGGTCTGGGACTATGTGACCGGAAAAAGAGGGCTGGTCACATTCACATTAAAACTATCCTCCTCTTTGGACATACTACATTTAGCCGAGAGTTATAAAAGATTCTTACCATGGGTGAAAGCAAGGTTATCCAGTAGTAGGGTATCTTTCATAGATTCACATGCCTGAATCATTCCCCGTCGTCTGGATAGGAGTCCCCGGTACATAAATTAAGTAATGTCCCATTAGACATATAGAGTAATAGGCCAAAGCCTTCACATTAGTAACATATCCAGGTCCTTTTGTAATAAGGACCAAACTCTAGAGAGCAACCAATCAGCTGTCACCACTCTCTGGAACCTTCCTAGAAGGAGCTCTAGTCCCTCAGATTTTCTACCACACATCGTGCTAAGGGAGTCTCCACTGAGCTCTGCTCAGGTGTTCATTCTCTCTTGGATTTAAGGTATTTTCTTCGGATATTTCTCTATCTGAGTGAAATCTTTCCTGTCTTCATGCCGGATACTCCTAAAAAAGGCCTTTTTAAGCCCTGTGATACTTGCAAAAAGAAGAGATTGCATGTCGACAACCAGCATAAGGACTGCCTCTACTGTCTTTATCCAGACCATACTCCTAAAGACTGCAAGGTATGTCGTACTTTTTCTGCAAAGACTTTAAAAGATCGTGAGGGAAGGCTTTTAACTTGGCTGCAGAGGCTTAAGGACAAAGAAGACCCCTTGTCCTCTGAGGAGAGTGAGTACTCTTTGAAATCCTCTTCAAAGACTCCTCAGAAAAGGCCCAGAGATGTTTCTCCAGGTCCTTCTACGCAGCAACCTCACAAGAAGACGCAGAAAAAGTCTTCAGAGGCTTCAAAGCTTAAGGATTTACCTGCCAGGGAGCCTTCTCCTCTTCAAGGGTCGAAAAAAACAGTTTCAGACCCTCTAACTCAGGGGTCTCCAAACCGGTCATGGAGGGCCGGATCCATGCCAGATTTTTGGGATATCCCCATTGAGATACATGTAGTAATTTTAAAAATCTGGCATGGATCCGGCCCTCCAGGACCGGTTTGGAGACCCCTGCTCTAACTCATCTGAGGGTGAAACACACTTTTCAAAAGCCTTCCTCAGCCCCTTCGACTACCACCTCGTCGATGATGGCCTTGACAACGACAAAATCTCCTCATACAGCCATTGGAGTGACTTCGTCGACGACGACCATTCCTAAGCTTTCAGTCTCGTCGGCATCCCTTTCGTCGACGACATCTTTGTCGACGGCACGTACACCTTTGTTGTCGATGATAAAAATCAAGAAATCCGCGTCTGCCGCGACAAGAGTCGACGACTTGCTCTATGGCAAGTGCCTTGTCGATGATACGCACTTCGACGAAGTGTACCATCGATGACCATCCAGTCGATGACCACTTCGATGGCGAGAAGTCCCTCATCGACGGTAGTGTCTGTCGTAACCATCGATTATTCCTCGGGGGCGTGGCTTCGGCGCAAAGCGGAATGGCTGCCTGTTAAGGGAGCTCCGCGCGCCGGAAATTTCATTCGAATTATCCCATCCTTAAAAGACCCTTTGTGTGCTGTGAAACCCTCACGGAAAAGAGCCCACGGGCTGTGGCACATACAGGTGTGGCCTGAGTCACCGTGCCCGCCGGGAAGCTACTACACTGGCCCGATCTTCCATCGCAGATCGGAGGAGAAAATAACGCCGGCCTGGTAATTACTGCTTGGAGGTTGCCTTCTAAGGTGGATGCGCCGGGACTGGCTTTCAGTGGCGAGAGTTCTGCTAGGAATTCTCGTCAGCTGGATGGGACAAGCTTCGCTGCAGAGCAGGGCGGACTGTGCGAGCCTACTCGTGGCTGTGGAGGTGGTGAAGTCTGCCGAATCTGATCGTGCTTAAGAGGCCCACGCTGAACCTGCGTGGGGTGTTCTTCCTGCAGCGGGCGGTTTGGCGCTGTGTGGTGCAGCGGTGAGGACTGAGGCGAGGCCTCTTTCTGCCCCTGAGACTGACGCAGTGAGTAGAAGGAAGCAGTGACATTGGAGCGGCTAAGGTGGCGTTGGTGGACGGAGCTGGAAACGGTGTGGGCGGGTGAGTGAAACGCCAGTGCGAACTGGGCCTGAGTTGGCTGGGCGGCGCGGCCCTATTTGGGTGCTATTACCGAGTGAGTGGTGGCGTCTGGAGGGGCTGGGGCTGTCTGGTCGCGGGGTGCAGGATCGCGGCGTCTCTCCCTGTATGCCCAACTGCCGCTCGGTGATTGGGAGGTGCTACCTGGGTGGCTCCTGAGTTCCAGCTAACCCGGGCTTAGCTGACTTGCGGGATCGGGACACCACGGGGGTCCTCTCGGCTGCGGGGGAGGTGAGTGTAGCGCTGCCTTAGGTGCACCTTGAAGCCGCCCGCTCCTGGAGGTTCATAGAGAAGCCGGGGAAGGCCCTGGTGTTGTCGGAGCGGTTTGGCCGGTTCTCTGCCAGAGAGTCAGTAACAAGGTGCTGCAAGCTGGTGGCGCAGCGCTGGTTGACATCTGAGATAAATTCGGGGCGCTGAATACCCTGCCTGGACCCTAGTGGTTCTTACTCGCACTCAAGATGTGGACCTGCCCTTCTGAGATCTACCATCTGGACGGACGTGTGCTGAAGTGATACTGTTGGCTATCACTGGAGCAGGCATTGCTGGAGCAAATAATCTGTGTGGCTGCGGAACTGGGTGATTTGTGACGCTCAGAGATTCTCGCCTTCAGTATGGGCAAATCAGACCCCAAACTGCAATTTGACAATAAATGCAATACGCGTGCCACGGATGAGATGGGTGACCAGACTGAGTCGCGGAGTTCCTGGGGGCTGGTGGAGAGTGCGGGGGACGACACCAGGATCATATTGCTGGAACTGCAGGCTGGCATGAAAACGATAGACAGCAAAATTGATGCGCTGGCGACCGGGCTAGACATGGTAAAAAAGAAGGTTGATAAACATGAACATAGACTGGATGTTCTAGAAAATGGAATGTCTGATACACATGATAAGCAGGCTGAATCGCGGATGCAGATCCTACAGATGGAAAAGATACTTTGAGGTAATAAGTGCGAAGAATGAAGATTTGGAAGCC
The DNA here is from genome assembly GCF_964263255.1 of Lissotriton vulgaris. Lineage (NCBI taxonomy): Eukaryota > Metazoa > Chordata > Amphibia > Caudata > Salamandridae > Lissotriton > Lissotriton vulgaris. The sequence continues at coordinate 358,773,141 of NC_141696.1, read as the reverse complement.
CGCTCGAGGAGCAACAACCTCCGAATTATTGGACTATCGAAATCTACTCCTATTTCTAAAATGGAGATGTTCATAGATGGCATGCTGCAAGAGCTCTTTGGATCTGTCCTATTCACAGTGATGATTGTGGAGCGGGCGCATCGCTCGCTGGGTCCCAGACCTAAACCTGGCGCGCCACCTCACCCGATTATTGCACGTCTTCTAAACTACGCTGACAGAGACATTGTGCTGAGAGAGGCTAGGGCCAAAGACCCAGTTGTTTATAAAGGGGACACATTGTCTTTCTTCCCGGATTACACCCCGGTGGTCCAGGCGGCCAGGAGAGAATTTGTACCAGTGAAAAAACTGTTGAGAGCATCCTCAGTACCCTACGCCATGTTATATCCGGCCAAATTGAAAATAACTCACGAGGAACAGGCACACTTTTTCACAGATGCGGTCTGCATTGAAATTTACTAAACATATTTGTAAGGTCAAACCCCGACAGAATGCACTGGAGGATGCGGCTTGGGTGTCGGGACTGGACGAAGCAGACTAATGACTGTGCAGCTGAGCTGAAAATACTGCAAATGGATGTGTCTAAATTCTCCGTGGCTCGTTTGGGGTTGATCGCAAATGATGGCTAGTTTGTTTGGGCGGAACAGGGGGTGGGTGGTAGGGGCACACTAACACTGTACACTGTATGTTCTGGGGGCATAGCAGTTAGGTATTGACCAGAGCATGTTTACATGATACGCAGGGGGTCCTAATAGTTATACTCCGGCGGCTGCATTCTGGTGCATGTATTCATCGGCGAACCTTGTCCCCATGCGGGTGTTCCCCGAATGTTGCAGTGGGTTGTTCATGGGGATGTTCATAGAGTGGGGGGGTAGGGTCCGGTCTTGACCTAATGGGAGGTTGGAGTGGGAGGAGGAGGGGGGGGGGAGAATTATGTGTTATTTGTTCTTTTTTGTAACACATCTGTCATGGTGCACGCAGGTGCTCTTAGGGCGATTACAAGGGTGGGAATGTTGCAATATGCAATGCCAGGCGGCCCTCTGAGGCAGATTGTGAAGCGGCTAGACAAACTACTGTCATAAATGATGAGCGATAGATGCAGGATGTTGACCTGGAATGTCTGTGGCCTCAACTCGCCTAAAAAAGTGCAACAGGTGATGGCATATCTGAATCGACATATGATACATATTGCCTTATTACAGGAAACGCACCTGACAAAGCTTCCGAACGTGGCACTGCGGGAAGATTGGCAGGCTTTAAGCTAGCTGTGTCCTATTCCTCCTATGCGAGAGGTGTTATGATCTTGGTTAAAAGAGGGGTGGCGTTTCAGCCGATATCTACGTTCGTGGATGAGGAAGGCAGATCTGCAATGGTGAATAGCAAGATAAGTGGCAGACTGATTACTATAATTAATATGTACGGACCAATCATGGACGACCCCCATTGTTTTTGGGTTTCGCCTGGCATAGCACTGCGCAGCAGTGTTCGCGCAGGCGATATCTTATGTTTACTAGTACGGGGCTTTGTCCCGCCTCTCTTTTCCATTGGCTAGCTCCATAAATGGAGGCTAGCCATTGGAAGCGAGATCTGTCCCTAATTGTCGGAGCAGATTCGTGGGCGTTCCGTAGATTTTTTCGTATCCCGTCCCTTTTAGAACGTCATGCGGTGGTGGGCGGTGGTTTATTTTATTTTTTCTAAAAAGTTTTTTTTTGTCATTCCTCCAGACCGACCACCGCCGGAAGAAGTCCAGGTGAGTGCTCCCCTCCCCTCCCGCTGTCCGTGTGCCCATTCCCGCCCCCCCCCCCCCCCTCCCTCCCGCTGTCCGTGTGCCCGTTCCCGCCCCCGCTGTCTGTCTCAGGGCCCACTTGTTAATTGTTTTTTTTTTTAATGTTTTTGACTATGCCAAACCTCTCGCACCCTGCACACTGCTGGCTGCTCAATGTTTCCCGCAACAGCCTCCTCTGACATCCGAGTAGTTTGGACTCCCTGCCGAAAGTCGAGTAGCATGGCAGATCGTCAGACTTGGGCCCGAAGACAGACCAGCCGAGTGGCAGGGGTTTAATAGATCAGAGTTGTAGAGCGAGTGATTGATTGATTGTGATCGATGCCTCGGAGGTAGAAGAAGAGAAAATGGCTGTGGTACAGTGCTGGCGAGCAGAGCAGAGGAGGGCAGAGCTTTTTCCAGTAGCTGAGTAAGTGTTTATGTTTGTGTTTGTTGTAATTTATCGTTTTCCGAATACAACCCCCTCACGATGTTGCGGTAATTGAAATTATTACAGCGCTACAATGTTACTGTTTGCAAGCTGAGCCGATGCTGAGCCAATGTTATGCTCAGGATGAATCATTGACCCAGCCACGGCCACAGCCACAAGACTTGCGCTACGACCATCAGAAACCATCTATATCGGTTTCTTGAACGGAGCAGAGCTAACCTTAAGTCACAACCAGGGCAAGTCCCGTAAATGTTTGTTTCCACTTGAGGGCGCCAAATAGCCTTAAATAACTTTGCATGAGCGTAGTCAGTACTTTTACGGGCTTTTACGGTCTTTTTGCACCCATTAGTCAACTGCCGCACTCATCATGCACTTCATCCCGCCACAGTGCCAATCCTGCAGGCCTCTCTGTCCGGTGAGTCTTTCATGCCTTCATGCCTTCTCTCCCGCAGCAGCAACAGAAGCAGAAATAGCAGCAATAGCAGAAATAGCAGGGGCGGGTTTAGAAGGTGAAAGCGAGTTCAGACGGTGATAGAGGATTGGAGACTGCACCCCTTCACGTACCTCGCTGTGTTCCTCACCTTACCTCGGCGCTGCCTGGCCGATCGTAGGTCATCGGTTTGTAGTTGTAGGTTCAATCTATAGGCTATAGGCTATCAGCCCCCCTCATCTTCCACAGTGTTCTCTCTATACGACGCAGAAGCCGGCTGGGCTAGGCGCAGTTCATCACACGGGTTTTGAGTCTACGGAGCGATTCCTTCAGGGACCACTCACACTGACGCCATCTTGCCTCTGTCTTTTCTAAAGTCCTGATAGTGTAGCGAGCCCACTGCTCGCTCACTGCTAGTCCCTTCCGGGCTCTACCCCTAGACCCATACGTGCTCCTCTCTTGAAATACAATGACGGTGATGCTATCCTCCGAATGACACAGGAAAAGCGAGATCTAAACTATGACGGTCACTACATATCCATTTTCCCAGATTTTACGCAAGACGTTCGTAACCTGTAAAACGAAAGTTGCAGCAGACCAGTATTCCTTATGTCTTGCTATATCCGGCCAATCTGCGGGTCACACACCAGGGGAAAACATTATGTCTTTACCACTCCTCAGCAGGTCCAGGATTTTCATAAGAAGGCACTCACTTGTTGCCCCCGATCGTAAGGGGGAGCAGATCCAGATCAGCTTCCCCATTCTCAGACCATGATTAATCTCTTGTGGCGCCGGTCGTGGTCGGTCTGGCTTGCGTCACTGTATTCGAAGGGTGGCCTCGCCTGATCTCACTTGCTGGTCGCATTCCTCAACCAGGAAGGGTGAAGTGCAGAGCAGGTGAAACATTAACTCTGTACCTTCCACCCAGGGAGGCGGAGACGGGTGTGACGTCTCTTGCACTTACACAATGTGATAAACATCTGGTGATCTGATTGCGGTCATGGCGTCAGTGCTATGGAGGTTTGAAATGGTGCAATAGAGTTTTGCACAACACACGTCATGAGTGTATTTTTCGCACCGGAAGGTCAGTGTGAATATCATTCTCATACTCGCTGGCCACTACTAAGGTCTGTGCACAATTACCCAGCACCGGAACCATTTACCAGATTTGACCCCTGCTAAGCATACTGTGAAGGACGAGCAAATTCCACCTGTGCAATATGAGTTATAAAGTATTCAGATAAGATAATTTAGTAAATATGAGCGCAGGTAAAGGTGCGTTACGGCGTTGCTCTCTGCCATCGCAGGTGCCCTCAGCTCTAAATCCTCTGCCATCTGATCTCACCCCGGGCCCTCACTCACTTCTTACCCCTGTGCTCTCAGCTCGTACCCCTGTGCCCTCAGCTCGTACCCCTGTGCCCTCAGCTCGTACCCCTGTGCCCTCAGCTCGTACCCCTGTGCCCTCAGCTCTTACCCCTGTGCCCTCAGCTCTTACCCCTGTGCCCTCAGCTCTTACCCTGCCCTGTGCCCTCAGCTCTTACCCCTGTGCCCTCAGCTCTTCCTAGGACCTCGCTTCTGACTCCTGTACTTTCAGCTCTTACCCTGCCCTGTGCCCTCAGCTCTTCCTAGGCCCTCGCTTCTGACTCCTGTACCCTCAGCTCTTACCTGTGCCCTCAGCTCTAACCCCTGTGCCCTCAGCTCTAACCCCTGTGCCCTCAGCTCTCACCCCTGTGCCCTCAGCTCTCACCCCTGTGCCCTCAGCTCTCACCCCTGTGCCCTCAGCTCTCACCCCTGTGCCCTCAGCTCTCACCCCTGTGCCCTCAGCTCTCACCCCTGTGCCCTCAGCTCTTACCCCTGTACCCTCTGCCCTCACCTGTGCCCTCAGCTCTGACACCTGTGCCCTGTGACCCTCGCCGGTGACCATGTCCAGCATGGCGGGGGAGATCGTGGCCTTCCTGCTGGCCCTGTCAGGCTGGGTGCTGGTCTACTCCACGCTGCCCACCGACTACTAGAAGGTGTCGAGCATCGACGGCACGGTCATCACCACGGCCACCTTCTGGTCCAACTTGTGGAAGACCTTCATCACCGACTCCACCGGCATCTCAAACTGCAAGGACTTTTCCGTCCATGCTGGCCCTGGAGGGTGCGTCCCGACGGGGGGGGGGGGGGGGCGCTGTGTGTGTGTCTGTGTATGTGTATGTGTGTGTGTGTGGCTCTGCGTGTGGCTCTGTAGGTATGTATGTGTGTGGGACTCTGTGTGTTTGTGTGTGGCATTTGCGAGAGATTAAGCTATTGACATTGTAAATGACAGTGCCATTTATTTATCTGTTTTCAAAACTAACACATACATAAAAATGTTGTCATTTACAATGCCAATAGCTCTAGCTTTTTCAAAGGCGAAACTGTTGCATTGTAAATGCTTGTTCTCGCTTGAATGGCCAGAAGCTCCTGTACTGTGGGGGTTGGGGGGACTTGAATACGTACCTGAACACTGAGCTAGATAAGTCTAATCCCATTTCTCATCGCACCCCAAATGTTGCTAGGAGTATTGCTTGTGCCATGGAGGAATTTGGTCTGTGTGATGCTTGGCGAGTGCGGAACCATCCAGGTGAGGGAAGGTACACACACGACACCTTCACATGGGAGTTGGTTGCGATTGGATTATTGGCTGGTGGGGGCGCAGATTATTGACTGGGTGGAAGAAGTTACGAATCTCGCTAGAACGCTGTCGGATCACAACCCTGTGCAGCTGGATGTGGTGATCCCGACAACTGTACATCGCCCCTTCACGTCGCGATTGCGGTCCGAGGCACTGCTTGACCCGAGAGATGAGAACGCGGTGCGGGAGGCAATAGAACAGTATTTCACACTCAACAAGGAAACTGTAGACGAGGCTTCGACACTCTGGGAGGCCTTTAAGGTCACAATTAGAGGGGTGTGTATTAGTACTGCGGCGGGCATACTGAGAGATTTACGGACAGAACTACAAAACACTGAGGATGCGCTACGGGAGCTGGATCGGGGGTACACTGAGGCACCAGATGCGGGCAAACTAGCCCGTATACAGGAATTACTTAAGGACTATGATGAGCTTGCTGACACAGAGATAAAATACCTATCTGAAAGAGACACGTTAGTGATAGATTCCTTACCTTAGAATATCCCCAGGCGTCAGACTGGATCCGGAAACTTTTGCGTAGCAATACCCCTGCGCGCTGGTAGGCGTCCTCTGCGGCTCCGCGTCCGTCGTCGGCGTCGTGAGCGCCGGGATGACGTCGTCGGAGTACTTAGACGGCGCCCATGCGCGCTGACGTCAGTTCTTCTTTTTTCCGCGCCAGCTAGCGCAGATCCGGAAGAAGCTCTACCCCCAGTCACTTTTTGACTGAAAAGTTTTTTGATCCTTTTTGATCTTTTAGTCGACTGTCTCGACTATCGGTGCCAGGGATGCCCGGGTTCAAGCCTTGTTCGAAGTGCGGCCGACTCATGTCGGTCACGGACCCCCATCGCCGGTGCCTGAAGTGCTTAGGCCTCGACCACGACGATCGAACCTGCGTCGACTGCCGGGCCCTGACGTCGAAGGCTAGGCGGGAGCGGTCCCGCAAGCGTCTCGAGCTGAGGCACTCGGCCCCGCGCCGCTCCAGGTCCCGGTCCCGGTCCCACGGGAGGTCGAGGGACAGGTCGCGAGGTCGGAGTCATCGACGTTCCGGAAGTGGACACCGATCGTCTGGTTCCAAGTCCTCAGGTAAGAGGCATGAGAGGTCGGAACGACACCATCGGTCCTCCGACCCGCCCCGACGCTCGCTCGATGCGGCCGGGGACTCGGGCGACACCGCCCACGCGGCTCCGCGGGAGTCGCAAGCGTCGCCTCCTGCCCCACACCTTCGGGTCCCTGGGCACGGCGCGTCGCAGGAGGAGGTCGAGAGGTACCTCATGGCCATGAGGGCCCTCCCTCCTCAGTCGGTTCCCGTGGCGCCTTCGGGCCGATCGGCTCCGTCTGGAGGTCCTTCCGGGTCGGGCGCTTCGGCCCCGACGACGTCGGGTACTTCGGGCCCGGCGCCGCTGGCGACTTCGGTCCCGGCGCCGCGCGACCTCGGTCCCGGCGCCGCGCGACCTCGCTGGATCCGGCTCCGGATCCGGGACCTCACCGGTCGACCTTACGACCTCGCCGGCGCCGTCCCTTCAGGTGTCGTCCCCGGCAACCGATGTGGTTGCCGACCCCAATGTTTCCTACGGTCCTACTCAGGAGTCGGAGGGGCGCCGCTGGGCGCCGATTCCGTCGGCCTTTGGAGACTTCTATCTCCACGAGGAGGCCCTGGCTGTTAATCCTGGTCTCCAGGAGCCAGGTGACGAGGAGCAATGGGAGGGGTCCGAGGACCCTCTGGCACGTGATTGCCAGTCGCATCAGGACTGGACATATGAGCTTGGGGAGGCCAGTGGTATTGACACCTCGCCAGACACTGGATTTACGTCGCCCCAGACTGTGGCTTCGGAGGCGGGTTCTGCTTACAGCGTAGTGTTGACGAAGGCAGCTAAGGCCTTAAACCTTCAGCTCCCCGTCGCGGCCGTGAGGACTAATCTCCTCACTGAGGTCCTCAAACAGCAGTCCGGCTCCGCGGAGCCCCTCCTGCCGTTCAACGAGGCCTTGTGTGACGTTCTGCTGGGCACTTGGTCCAAGCCCGCCACAGGCCCCCCTGTGGACAGGAACGTGGCCAGACGCTACCGCCCGGCACTGGGCGACCCTTGCTTTTTGTCCACCCATCCCACCCCCGAGAGCCTGGTCATCCAGGCCTCTAACTCCCAAACCGCATTCCCGTCGGCCCCGCCCGACAGGGAATCCAAGAGATATGAGCAGTTCGGGAAGAAGGTCTTCTCGTCTGTGAGCCTAGGGCTACGGTCTGTGAACACCAACTGTCTCTTGGGCCGCTACACCCACACTCTGTGGGACACGGTTGCGGAGGTGCTGCCACAATGCCCTGAGGAGGTCAGGGCTAAACTCAGCCAAACCCTTGCGGACGGCCGAGATGCGGCACGCTTCTCTATCCGGTGTAGGCTGGATACCACGGACTCACTGGGCAGGGCGATGGCAACGACGGTGGCGGTTCGACGCCACGCCTGGTTGAGGTCCGCCAACTTCTCGGCCGATGTCCAGGCCACCCTTCTGGACATGCCGTTTGATGGCCGTCGCCTCTTCGGCGACAAGGCAGACCATGCGCTGGAACGTTTCAAGGACTCCAGGGCCACGGCAAAGTCCTTGGGCCTTACGGCCCCACGCCAGCAATCGGGTGCCTTTCGCTCCTTTCGTGGCCACGGAAGGGGCGCCCCACCACGGACCGTCAGCCACGCGCCGCAGAATGTTCAGCAACGCGGTGGCGGCCGTGGGAACCGCCGTGGCGGTGGTCGGGGCCAGCGGCGAGGCCAGTCCACACCTCCCTCAGCAGCCCCCGCCTCAAAACCTTCCTAGTCCGAGTTTTCAGGCCCATGTGACGCCTGTGGGAGGCAGGGTTCGCCATCACCTTTCCCCCTGGCATTCAGTCACTTCGGACAGGTGGGTGCTGCAAATTGTCCGAAGGGGTTTCTCCCTCCCCTTCGAGTCTTCCCCTCCATCCATGCCACCTCAATACCACCGTGTGTCGGGGGATCACTTGCAACTTCTGCAAGAGGAGGTTTCGGCCCTCTTGGCCAAGAGGGCCATCGAGCGCGTTCCTGGGCCAGAAGTAGGACGTGGTTGTTACTCCCACTACTTTCTGGTACCCAAGAAGGGCAAAGGGGGCCTACGCCCTATCTTGGATCTGCGGAACGTCAACGGCTTCCTCCGGACGGAGAAGTTCAAGATGCTCACTTTGGCTCAGGTCCTGGCTGCCCTGGACCCGGGAGACTGGATGGTAGCGTTGGACTTGCAGGACGCCTATTTCCACATTCCCGTCCTGCCGGCCCACCGACGTTACCTACGGTTCATGGTAGGCCAAGAGCACTTTCAGTTTACCGTGCTCCCCTTCGGCCTTGCCAGCGCCCCACGGGTGTTCACGAAGGTGATGGCGGTGGTCGCAGCCCATCTGCGCAGGCAGGGGATATCAGTCTTCCCCTACCTCGACGACTGGTTGTTGAAGGCGGGCTCGCCCCAGTCAGTCGTCAGCCACCTCCAGACTACGGCCGACCTCCTGCACTTGCTGGGGTTCTCCATCAATGTGCCGAAGTCACACCTGTGTCCCTCTCAAAAGCTCCTCTTCATCGGAGCGGTTCTCGACTCGGCGCAGTTTCGGGTTTACCCACCCGAACAGCGGGTTCGGGATATTCAGGCTCTGATTCCTGTCTTCAGGCCGTTATCCCGGGTCTCGGTCAGGTTGACGCTGCGGCTTCTGGGGCTGATGGCCTCCTGCATCCTTCTGGTGCGTCACGCCAGGTGGCGGATGCGGGCTCTGCAGTGGGACCTGAAGTTTCAGTGGGCCCAGCATCAGGGCAACCTGTCCGATCATGTCCTGATCTCAGAGGGCACTGCGAAGCAACTGCAGTGGTGGCTCACGGACCGCGACTGGGTCAGTGGCAGACCCCTCTCCCTACCCCAGCCGGAGCACGTAGTTGTGACGGACGCGTCCCTCCAGGGCTGGGGAGGCCACATGGGAGAGGCGGAGATCAGAGGCCTCTGGTCTCCGGCGGAGTCCCGGCTCCACATCAACCTTCTGGAGCTGCGGGCGATTCGTCTTGCACTGAAGGCATTCCTCCCCTCTGTCAAGGGGAGCGTAGTGCAAGTGTTCACCGACAACACCACCGCCATGTGGTACTGCAACAAACAGGGCGGTGTGGGGTCGTGGACCCTCTGCCAGGATGCTCTGCGCCTCTGGCAGTGGCTGGAACATCAGGGCGTGACCCTGGTGGTTCAACACCTGGCAGGCTCTCTGAATGCCAGGGCGGACGAACTCAGCCGCCGGTGCATGATGGATCACGAATGGCGTCTGAACTCGGACGTGGCGCAAGGTCTCTTTCGACAGAGGGGAGAGCCTTGGTTAGATCTATTCGCCACAGAAGAGAACGCGCAATGTCAGCAGTTCTGCGCGTTGGAGTTTCCAAGGCGGCACTCGCTCGGAGACGCTTTTCGTCTCGAGTGGAGCTGCGGTCTGTTGTACGCCTTTCCGCCTATACCACTTCTGCCCAGAGTGCTAAAGAAGATCAGGCGCGACCGGGCCCAGGTCGTCCTTGTGGCTCCGGACTGAGCACGAAGATACTGGTATCCCGAGCTACTCAGCATGTCAGTCGATCCCCCGATTCGTCTGCCTCTTCGGGAGGACCTTCTGTCGCAGCAGCAGGGGACGGTCCTGCACCCGAACCTGTCCAGTCTCCACCTACAAGCTTGGAGATTGAGCGGCGGCAGTTGAGGCCATTTGACTTGCCTCCCGAAGTCTGTGATATCATTCTGGCAGCCAGGCGTCCCTCCACAAAGTCGGTATACGCCTGCCGGTGGAACAGATTTGTGGCATGGTGCACAGCAAAGGCTGTGGATCCTCTCTCTGCACCCCTTTCGGAAGTGCTGCTCTTTCTTCTTTCCCTTGCCCAGCAGGGCTCTGCTCTGGGCACTCTTAAAGGGTACCTTTCTGCTCTATCAGCCTTCTTGAGGCTACCGGATCAGCCTTCTTTATTCAAGTCCCCTATTGTGAGTAGATTTCTGAAGGGCATCACGCACATGTTCCCTCCTGTTCCCTTCGTGATGCCCCAGTGGGACTTGAATCTGGTTCTCACCTATCTGATGTGTGCTCCCTTTGAGCCGCTTCATAACTGCCCTCTTCGTCTCCTTACTCTAAAGACGGCCTTCCTGTTTGCCATCACCTCTGCCAGGAGGGTGAGTGAGCTCCAGGCTCTTTCTTCTTCTCCACCTTTCCTGTCTGTTCATCCTGATAAGGTGGTGTTACGTACACAACCTTCCTTTCTGCCCAAGGTTGTCACGGCCTTCCACATCGGGCAGTCCATCACTTTGCCCACCTTCTTTCCGCCTCCGCACCCCTCGAAAGAGGAGGAGAGGCTCCACCGTCTGGATCCAAAACGTGCGCTCTCCTACTACCTAGATCGCACACGCCAATTCCGGGTGGATGACCAACTCTTCGTTGGTTACGTGGGCGCGAAGAAGGGAAAGGCTGTGCACAAGAGGACCATCTCTAGGTGGATCATCTTGTGTATTCAAGCATGTTACTCCATGGCGAGGAAGGAGCCCCCGGCTGGATTGCGGGCTCACTCCACTCGGGCCACGGCAACAACAACTGCCCTGGGCCGCGGTGTCCCCCTGCAGGACATCTGTCAGGCAGCCACGTGGGCCTCGCTGCACACGTTCGCAAGACACTACTGCCTGGACAGTCAAGTCCGGAGGGATGGCTTCTTTGGCCGTTCCGTCCTCCAGGACTTTCTGGTGTGATATTGGTTCGCAGACCCACCACCGGGGTTGGTATTGCTGGGGTATCTATTCTAAGGTAAGGAATCTATCACTAACGTGTCTCTTTCAGATGCACAAGTTACTACTTGTGTAACGATATATCTGTAAGAGACATTAGTTAGTGATAGATTCCTTACCGACCCACCCATCCTCCCCGTTCTGCGAACCGATATCTAGGGTTAAGGTCATCCCCTTTCAGGGCCCTAGTTTCATGGCACCAGTGTTAGTTCTATCATGGCTCTGCGTATCTGGCGCGGAAAAGCTGTGTTATCAGAACTGACGTCAGTGCGCATGGGCGCCGTCTAAGTACTCCGACGACGTCATCCCGGCGCTCACGACGCCGACGACGGACGCGGAGCCGCAGACGACGCCTACCAGCGCGCAGGGGTATTGCTACGCAAAAGTTTCCGGATCCAGTCTGACGCCTGGGTATATTCTAAGGTAAGGAATCTATCACTAACTAATGTCTCTTACAGATATATCGTTACACAAGTAGTAACTTGTGCGTCGCGCAGACACACAGCCCGGTGATATGGGGAGGGGGGGGGTGACCGGGGTGCACACTGGCGTTTAAGATTAAAGAGCGCCTTGAGCAGACGCACATAGATAGAATAGTGGACGAACATGGAGGGGAACATCACCCAGCCGCCATTGCGGAGCAGTTCTGTGACTTTTACTCTGATCTATATACATCACGGGGGTCTGCTTCAGAGCTAGAATTTGAGGCATATCTGGAGGACGTGGCGTGTGCCTGGGTTTCGGACGCGCACAGGGAGTATTTGTGTGTGCCTATCAAAGAACAGGATGTTAAGACAGCGATTTCGGTGTTACCTAACCGTAAGGCACCTGGGCCTGACGGGCTCATGGTAGAGTTTTACAAGAAATATGCTGATCTTCTTGCGCCGCATCTTTTAGATATGTATGTGGAAGCGCATGACTCAGGGAAATTACCGCCGTCCCTGAGACGGGCATTAATAATCACTTTGCTTAAAAAAGACAAGCCCCCAGGCAAATGTGATACTTACCGTCCGCTATCATTGATCAATATCGACGCCAAAATATTGGCTAAGATATTGACGGCCAGACTACAACCCCTGATTCAATGTCTGGTACTGCTCGATCAATCGGGTTTTATACCTGAGAGATCCACTTCGTACAATCTCCGAACTGCTTTCTCTATGTTCCACGTTTTTTAACCGACCTTGTCAGCGGCGGCAGTATTGTTGGATGCTGCCAAAGCGTTTCACTCAGTAGAATGGCAGTATATGTATTGTGTTGCGTCGCAATGGTTTCCCAACTTTGTTCCTACAGTGGATAGTTGTGCTTTACGCAGAACCGACTGCAAGAGTACGTGTTGGGGGACTGACTTCTGAAACCTTTCGTATAGAGAGGGGTATACGTCAGGGGTGTCCCCTCTCACCGTTACTGTTTGCAATTGTATTGGAACCCTTAGCCTGTGTAGTTCGTCAGTGGCACAGGGCAACCGCGCTCAATTATAATTACCGACCAGTCGCCATTTTGCTTTATGCGGATAACATGGTTCTTTTTGTGCGTGAACCCTCTAGATAGTTTGCGTAATTGCTCCGGGAGTACGTTCGGTTCGGCCGCCTGTCAGGCCTTTAAATAAATTGGGATAAGTCTCTAATTATCCCTCTGACGGCGTCCACTGCGCAACCTGATTTGGAGTTCCCACTGGTGTGGTCGATAGACCCGGTGAAGTACCTTGGAGTCTGGGTACATCGAGATCCGAATATAGTAGTTAGAGAGAATTTTGGGAGAGCATATACGAAATTAGAGAGCCAGGTGGATACATGGATTTTGCTGCCATTATCATTGGCAGATCGTATTGTGCTTATCAAGATGGTGGTATTACCGCGGTTCCTATATCTTTTTCTTAACATCCCAGTGGTGCGAACGATGGGATTCTTCAGGAATCTTTGCAGACAGTTACTTCGACTGGTGTGGGGGGGGCAAGAATGCTCGTGTGAAATGGTCGGTCCTTACAAAGGGGTATGAGAAGGGAGGGTTCAGGGCACCAGATTTTTATGCGTATTATTTGAGCGCGCAGGCCCAAAATGTGTTCTAATGGTACAGACCGCATTCATATACTCCTTATGTCGCGGTGGAGGAAGGGGATACTGCCCCGGTTCCACTACACAGCGTGATTACACATCGGACGCGTGGCACCCCAAGAACAGAAATAAATTCTTTTAATACCACTATTACCGCCTGGCATAAGATAGGGCATCTGGCACGGAAATTGCCATTGTACGCACGTATGTGTTTCTGGAGTATCATGCTGCCATGTCTGTTACGCACAATGTGCCTTCAATTTGGTTGCTCCACAAAGCAGGTCTTCAGCGCATGCTTGATGTCTACCCAGATGGCTCGTTTATTACACAGGCTGACCTGCAGTACGTCAGTAGCCAATCATTACTATTCAGGTTTGCAATTCATCACCTACGTCAGGCGGCCTGGGTTCACTACACCACTTACCCAGGGGAACCCCCCACGCTATTGACTCTGCAGTTTGCACTCACTACCCCTACTAATAAACAGCTGATCTCAAAGCTTTACAAGATGATTAAAGATGAAAGTGTAGACGATTCAGACAGGAGCTGGAAGAGATGGAATGAATGTTTGCCTGATCCGATTTCGAAGGCGGATTGGAAATATATCTGTGGATTGACAGGGACTCTCAGCATGAATGGAAACCTGCGAATTATACATTTTAAATACATACACCAAGTGTATTACACTCCTGCACGATTGCACAGGTACGGATTGCGTGTATCTGATCGTTGTGGGCGAGAGAAGGCGGATTTTCTGCATTTAGCTTGGGGTTGTCAGAGGGTGTTTGAGTTTTAGGAAGCGGTATTCAGACATTTCAAAGCTATGATAGCTGTGGAAATTCAGTGCAACCCGCTTATATGTTTGCTCTGCTGTGTACCACACCTCAAGGGAGTGAGTGGTAAATTTGTGCGCCTGGCTCTGTTACTAGCGGCACGGAGAGTGGCAATTGTGTGGGGTGGCAGACGTCAGCCGAAAATCGACCTGTGGATAAAAGATTTGGTTTATTGTAGAGACAGCCTGGAAACATATGCGGAGGAACTGCCGACGATTTCTAGGACGAGGGACATTTGGGAACCGCTGCGAATCTATTTGCTCAATAAAAGTGATTGATGTTAAGTCTAGAAGAGAGATCGGGGGCGGGTCATATGGTGAGCGACGATTGATGCAATGCCCAGACACGACTGTGTAACCCAGGATTGTACCATGTCAAGGATGTGATTTTTTTGGGGGGGGTTTATTTCAATTTCTTTCATAGTTGTCGTTTGTTACTTTGCTTTGATGAGGTTTATCCTATTCTAGGCATACGGAGAAATGTGCTGTGGGACTTAACAGACTATGGCTAATACTTTATCATATATGCCATGCAGACTCATTCTAGAATTATTATGTATATTTTTGTTTGTCCTTTTTTTGTTTTTGCAATAAAACTTTAATTTAAAAAAAAACATCGATGATTCCTCGTTGACGACTTCTATACCGACGACAGCCTCGTCGATGACACCTAAATCAAGTACAGAAATTACATATTTTCATCAAATAATAACAAAACAGAGGCTGACGCCTTATCTTACATCACCCAGTAGAGTTCAACCATTACTTCCCTCTCACCTTTTGCATGAGGATGAGTCGTCAGATGAGGACAGTGTGAGAAGTTGGCCTGATATGCAGTGCTCACTATTCTAGTGATCACTATGTATCAGTCCAAACAACCCTTATTGATGATTGGTTGTAAGTCAACCGATAGACCAGCTATCCTAGTAGCATGGACAAGAGCAGTCTTTAGGCTAGACTCTAGAGGGCGTGTTAAGCCAGCTGTTATACCATCACATATACCCCTTGAACACCAAGTGAAAGGACACCACACAAGTTGTTATGAAAATAAAAGTATATTTATTTAGAACACAACAACCCTGGACTCTTTATGAGGACAGGGTGCTAAGCACAATACAAAGCTCTTAGGAAAATACGCAAAGTTGCACAATTTACACAAATGCCCGAGGGGCACGAAAAACCATATACTCTAAAAGTGGAATGCGAAATTACTAGCAGGTAAGTACTACGCTAATAGGCTTTGGGATCGCTAGGACTTGACTATTGAACCTTCAGATTACTAGCAGGAGGCCTAGGGAGATCAGGTGCAGAGTGTGCACTCTCACGCGGGATGCGGAACAAAGTCTATGGTTGCTAGGAATTACAAAGTTAGTGTTATCGGACGACTCCGACTAGGTAGAGCTGAAACGAAAAAGGTTCTGGAACCTTGGATAGTGAGGCTATGCTGGGGCACCGAAATGCCGAAGTTACCTAACCCAGGGGCTGCGGCTGCATAGGTCTGGAAAGACGTCGGTAATCCTCATTGCAGTCTATGGAGCCTGAAAGAAGAAGTTGCTGGCAGGCGACCAGTGAAGAGATTCGGATGGATCCAAGCCTGTATCGAAGATGGAAGACACCTGTAAGCAGAGGGGACCAAGTTCTGAGTCACTAGCCAGTGATTAGAGGGGCACCAGGATGGCACCGGATGGAGTCACCTCGACCAGGTGAGTGGGCGACGCTGGGCTCTGCAGTCTCACGGACCAGGAGGCGTTGTCGGTGACCAGGATGGAGGTGCGAGCTGTCCCACGATGGTATCTGCTGTCGACGTCGCTGGACCCAGGATTGGGGCAACAAGTCTTGGCAAATGCAAGCCCACGCGGTGGACTCAAAATGGCGTCTGGAGTGGACCAGGAGGGTCCCGGGTGCTCCTCTTTTGGAGGGGAGCTAGGGCCAGTCCGGAGCAACCAGACCAGCGGTGTTGATGTCGTCGTTCGTCGTCGGGAAGGCCACAAGCCAGCGGGCTAGTAGCCAGACAACGCGATGAGCAGCAAAGAGCAGAAGGGCCCCACGCAGATCTCGTGGAGGCTGAACTTCGGTGCTGGAGCTGCTCAGGGTTGGGGCTTCTCGGACCCCAAAGCACTCACTCGAGGATCCCTCGGCGGTCGTGCTGGGCAAGCGTCGTGCAGTCCTGAAGATGGCCGGTCCCTCGAGGTCTCGTCACACCCACGAATCTCAGCTGGGCTGATGATGCAGGTTGAGGTCAGAGGTGCCAGGGAAGCCGGTTCTCGTCGAGCTGGGCAGTCTTGATCCGGAGGAGAGACTTACAGCAGACCGCGATGCTTGGATGGTGCCTGCGGATGCAGGGTGACTACTCCTTAGCCACAAGGGAGAAATCTTGAGAAGAAGTCGAGGGTTCCTTTCGTAGAAAGTAGTTTCAGGATTCAAAGATGATCTAATTTGGAAGGGGGCCCGCTCCTATCTTTATACTAGGAAAAGGGCCTGGCACGCGACTAGGTCCTGCCCATGGGTGGGACAGGAAGGGGGGTGGTTACACCCCTCTCCCATGCCAGACTTTCCCCAGCTCAGGGGCTGGTGTGCCCCTGGAACTGGTTCTAGCCGGCAGATGCATAGTGAGCACCGGGGTGCCACTTGCAGTCACCTTCCTCTAAAGCCCTGCCTACCCAGGATACACAAAACCCTGTCTGGGATGGTGCTATCACCGCCCCTGACAGGAAACCCTTTGTCCAAGCCTCCCTCGCTGGAAGGACTCCCAGCAGCAGGAGGTCAGACTTGTGTCTGTGGTGGCAGCATCCATTTTGTGATGCTGAGGCTTGAGTTAACTTTAACCGGGGTTCACAGTTACATACATGTCGTGTCCCTCTAGAAGGGTGGAATGCTAACCCCGTCGCCAGAATTGGCGAGGGGTTAGTATTCCAATTCGTATGACACCTTACTCGACATGTTTTGATAAAGCGATACCAGAGTTGGCATTTAACCGCGAGGATTATAATGCACTTAAGTGTATATGGTATGCGTTATCATGGAACAGCTATTAGGACTTGGTTCCGCAAACTGCAAACGGGCTCAGCTCATGCCAGAGCACCATCTCACACGATTACAAGCACTCTGCCTTCAGGATTGTCAAGGCCTGCCATAGGAGTGACTGATAGGAATACGGGTGTCCATTTTAGGGTTAGATATAGGTATACTATATCTAAAGCAAAGGGTGATTACACCACCTTGCCCCAGCTGTCGTGCAGCCAGTTGTGTCAGATTTAGATGGCCAGCCAGGGGTGGCATAATACATGCTGCAGCCCCTGGTAGGCCCTGGGTACACCTATGCCCTGAGTTACAGGGTCTGATAAGGTGGCCCAGTACCAATTGGTAAATGCACCTAAGGTACACGTGTCAATTTAGTGAGAGAACAGCAAGGCTGTGGGTCTGATTAGCAGGCCCACAGCCAGAGAAGTCGTAAACCAGTGAAGCAAAAAGCAAAAATCTGGCGTGATCATAGGATTGCAGGCCCTACTCGTCTACAGACAGTATGTTTAGAGCTGCAAGAAGTCTCTCTGAACTTAATGTTAAGTATCAGGAAGACTCTGATTATGATGATCAAGTCATGGATGAGCAGGCGTACTATCATGACGACAGCCATCATCAACAGCCACAGATGGTTTGTCTTCCTTCAGCCTTGGTCTCGGACCTACAATTTATGATCTCTGACTACAAAAAGGGGTTCCCTACCTCTGCGTCATCTCCTGTTCCAGTTCTCTCTCCACCACAGCGCAAGTCCCACCTCCACCGCCTCATACCATCGAGGTGCTTGTGCCGCCTCTTTCATCTTCGTACGATGACCATGATGAACAACAAGAAGAAGGGGAGATTCTGGATACGCAGTCACACCACGACGAATAGGATGACTATGTTATCCCTCTTCCAGTATCGTCATTGCCTCCTCAGGCGGACTTAATCTCCTGGAGATTAGTACATAATCTCCTGGAAAGAGCAGCACAACGGTTACAATTGCCAATGCCTTCTCACCAACAGGACTGTTTTTTTATGATTTCAAGGAACCATACAAAAAATCTGTTAGGTTTATGCCTATCATAGATTACATTTGGGATCAAGGCATCAAGATAATGCAAAATCCCTCTACAGTTCCTCCAGTCTTGCCAAGATTGGACAAGAAATACAGGGCTCCAGACAACACTCCAACCTGCCTCATTGGACATCCCAAGCCTGATTTAGTTATTACTCAGGCAGCTCAACGCTGATCAGAAAAACCCTTCTGCCCCACTTTCATCACCCCCGGTTAAAAAGAGGGCAGACGCCTGGACAATATTGGATAAACGATTTTCCTCCATGTCAGCACTAACAGTACGAGCGTCTAACTCATTAGCACTATTGGGACGCTACAACAGGCAGATGTGGTCGGATATTGCACCGTACTTGGAGTGCTTGCCGCAAGAATCTAAGGACGAAGCCAGAAAGGTGCTTCTTGAGGGCGAAAGGTCAGCTTCTGAACTTATAGACTGTGCGATGGACATCTCATCCCCTGGTTTCCACCAACTGGCTGGGGCAGCAGTTCTGCGGCGTCAAGGGTGGCTTAAGGCAACGACATTCTGGCCTGAAATTCAGACCAAAATCCTTGACATGCCTTATAATGGAAAACTCCTTTTTTGTATCCATATTGGTGAGTCCCTCCATGGTATCAAAAAAGATACAGATACATCCAGAGCCCTGTGTACCCTTCAATATAAAAGCACCACTTTAAGTGGCTGAAGAGGTAGTGGACAATATTCTAATAGAGGAGGTTACCAACAATATAGGTCTTCATACTCCTCCGGTAACCAGCAATACAGATCACAATTTCAGCAGAGACAACAAGCTCAGACTTAGTACAACAAGTCGCCGGATGGCAAAAGAATTATGCGCGTCGCCAATGACTTCTCTCTACCGCCAGTCTCCATTTCTTTTCCACCTTCCAGAGTGGGAGGAAAAATTTCCCACTATCTTCAAAATTGCAATCAAATCACAACGGATCGTTGGGTTCTCCAGCTTGTTTGGACATTCTCTGGACTTTGTGCAAACTCCACCACCAACACCTCCTCAACATATGAATCACAAACATTTACACCTCTTACTCCTGGAAATATCATCAATGCTCCAGAAGGGAGCTATAGAACGGGTTCCTGTTCATCAAAGAGGACAAGGTTTTCACTCCCGATCCTTCTTGGTGCGAAAAAAGAAAAAGAAATGGAGATCGATCCTAGATTTAAGAAGTCTAAACAAATACTTTAAAAAAGCAATCAGTTTCCATGGTCACTATCCAGCAATCAGTTTGCATGGTCACTATCCAGGAAGTCCTACAACTTCACAATGCGAATGACTACATGTTATTCTTGGACCTCCAAGAGGCCTACTTTCATATTCCGATCCACAGAAGGCACAAGTAGTTTCTGAGGTTTGCTGTTGCGAGCAGACATTACCAATTCCGGGTCATGCCTTTCTGGCTCAAATCAGCCCCACGCATCTTCACAAAATGTCTTTCTCCAGTGGCTGCATACCTCAGACAACATCACCAGATCTTTCCTTATCTCGACGATTGGCTCGTCAAGGCACTCTCTCTCGACATCGCGGGAAGGTCTTCCAAAGCCTGTCTGCAGCTTTTCAGAAGATTAGGTCTTACCCTCAACCCAGACAAATCAGTTCTACAGCCTTCTCAGCGGATAACATTTCCGGGAGCTGTCCTGGATACGGTCCTGAAAAAAGCTTACCCATCGCAGGAGCGACAACCAAACTCCTACATTTGGCAGAACGCGTACGCAGAAGAAAATCTCTTTCAGTGTGCCTATTCAAATTCCTCCTCAGAATGATGTCTTCCTGCATCCTTCTAGTTCCTTACTGTCCTCTCCGTATGCGTCCTCTTCAAGAGACTCTCTCCGTTCTGTGGATTCATAACAGAGGATCCTTCGGCATCATACAGGTGAATCCTCAGATGGTCGCAGCTCTCAACTAGTGGACTCGGGCACCGAATCAGTCTTGAGGCCTATCCTTCCTAACTCAAGCCTCCCCTCAAGTTATAACCACAGATGCATCTCTAGAAGGTTGGGGAACCTTCCTTCAGGAGCTTCAGATCAGCAGGAAGTGGTTGTCTTCTGTGCGAAAACTGCACATAAATCTTTCAGAACTCAGAACTGTCTATCTAGCTCTCCTGGCTTTTCTTCTCAGAATAAAAGGTTCACAAGTGCTTGTCAGAGCTGACAATACTATGACAATGCACTACCTGAATAAGCAAGGACAGACTCGTTCACTTTCACTCTCTCAAGAATCTCAAAAAATTTGGAACTGGTCTCTTCAAAACAAAATTATCCTGTAAGCGGAGTACTTCCCAGGGAAAGACAAAGCATTTGCAGACTCTCTAAGCAGAATGCAGACCACCTGCCACGGATGGGAGTTAAACCAAGATACTCTCAACAGCATCTTCTCTCTGTGGGGTGAACCACTGTTGGATCTGTTTGCCACGCGACAGAACGCCAAATGCCAACACTTCACAAGCTGGCGTCCCCAACAGTGATCTCTGGGGAATACATTTTCAATAGCATGGTTTGGTGTATTCACCTACGCCTTTTCACCGATTCTTCTGATTCCCGTGCTACTCAGGAAGATGAAGGCAGAGCCTTGCACGCTGATTCTAATAGCCCCAACAAGGCCTCGCCAACATTGGTTCACGGAACTTCATTTCCTCTCCCTGCAATCTCCAATTCCGTTGACACAGTTTCCATCCCTCCTCACAATGGACCAGGGACAAGTCCAACACCTGGGTCCAGCATCTCTCATATTCTTGTCCTGGCTCCTGAGTTCCACGAACTTCAGGATTTGAACATTTCTCCTGACTGCAGAGCTGCCCTATCTCGCGCCCGCGCGGATAGTACAAACAGGACATACTCCTTTAAATGGAAAAGATTCTGTATTTGGTGCAGGTCGGCTAAGGTGCATCCCTTCACATCCTCTCCAGACGAGATATTGCCATACCACCTTCATTTAGCCACTTCGGGCTTCACCCGGCAGCAGTATCTCGTTTCAGAAGATCTTCTACGAGGCCTTCTCTTTGGTCAAACAGATTGATAAAGCAATTTCTTTTACGGTCTGTTTCGGACTTTCCCTCCCGTAAAGTCTCCACCTCCAACATGGCAACTAAACACAGGACTTACTCAGCTTATGAAGCACCCTTTTGGGCCGATACATAGAGCTGACCTCAAGTTCCTTTCCTGGAAAACTGCGCTCCTTCCAGCCCTTGCATCTGCAAGACAAGTTAGCGACCTTAACGCTTTCACAATACAAGACCATTTTCTTCAATTCAAGAACAACAGGGTAATTCTTCAAACTAATCCAAAATGTATTCCTAAAGTCCCGTTGGACTTCCACCTAAATGAGCCTATTGTTTTAAAGACTTTCTTTCCAAATCCTCAAACAGCAGCTGAAAGAGCTCTACATTCACTGGATTTGAAACGCTGCCTTAAGTTCTACCTTGACAGAACAAAAACTTTCCGCAAGTCCAACCAACTTTTTGTGGCCTACAGTTTGCCCATAAAGTGTTTTCCTCTCACAAAACAACGTATTTCCAGATGGATCTCTGGTGCTATTGTCTTCTGTCACCAACAAGCTGGTCAACCTTTACAATCAAGAATTCGTGCCCATTCTGCTAGGGCAGTTTCTACTTCTATGGCACTGTTTGCAGGTGTCAAAGACATTTGCAGAGCGGCAACATGGAAGACGCCGCATACATTTACCAAACATTACTGTTTGGATACAGAGCTAACAAAGGATGCTGCAGTGGGACAGGCGGTGTTGCATTATCTATTTCTATAGAGGTGAGCCTTCCTTCCTTCCCACCAGCCTTTCTCTTATTTTTACACACACATTTCTTTGTCACTGTTATGCCTTTTGCCAGATTTGTAACTGATTGCTTTTCATTTTAATGCTAATATACATATATATTTATTGGCTAATGCTTTTATGTTCTTTACGCAAAAGGAAATGTGCTTATCATTGCTTTCTATTCTGATTCAGGCATGTGAATCTATGAAAGATACACTAATACTGAATAAGAAATGCTTTCTTACCTGTAACTGCAGTTATCCAGTATTGGTATCTTTCATAGATTCACATGCAACCCACCCGTTTCCCTTGGAAGGGCTCACCTAGTACTCTGTTGTACCTCTATATAGCACTGTGCTTACGAAAATCTGAGGGACTAGAGCTCCTTCCAGGAAGGTTCCAGAGGGTGGTGGCAGATGATTGGTTGCCCTCTAGAGTTTGGTCCTTATTACAAAATGACCTGGATATGTTACTAATGTGAGGCCTTTGGCCTATTAATAGTCTAATGGGACATTACTTTATGTGCCTGGGACTCTCATCCCGACGACGGGGAATGATTCAGGCATGTGAGTCTATGAAAGATACCAATACTGGATAACTGCAGTTACAGGTAAGTAAAGCATTTCTTTTCAAAATTGGTATGCCTCTTTAATAGTGGAGGTAGTAAATCTTTAGAAGAGGTTAAAAGTCATCCTGAGCTCAATAAAAAAAGGAGAGATTCCACTATTTGCAACTGCGCCACTGGTGAATTACCCTGAGATTAAAAGAACATCAGCCAGAGACTGTCGATTTTGAGAAACTGTGACGATACTCTCATTGAGTGTCTAAAATGTGTGGCCTTTTTAACCACCTAATGCCAGATATATAATTGAAGCCTTGAGAAAGTCGTTCATCGACGAAACACGTGTCTGCTGTTTATGTTCTAAAACTACGTGTCAACATTTCTGGAAATTAATCTAAGTTTTAACAGGATCTTGCCATATGGATTGTCCTTACTCACTATGTTTTTTTGTAATTAAATACATTACTGACTACTGATGGTCAGTTGTTACTTTTTGTGGTGCTGTGCTCTGTTTTCGCATTATTAGAATTGATGTGTATGGAGGAAGCCTTCTCTCTGCACTGGGTAAAACTGTGGATGGCACAGTGTTGACATTGAGCACGCCAGATTACGTTTTGGGATACACTTATGAAAACTATAACAGAGGTGCTGACTGTTCTTTTTGTAACCACTGCCATTATTTCTGTATTACCCCTAATGCCTTTGTCAATTGCAGTGTGAGAGGAAGGTAGGCATCTCCTTAGCCACTAAACAGTGGGAGGCGAAGCAGGTATTTGACAAAAGGCAACCCACTTGGCATGTCAAAGAGAGGGAGGCCATGTATAAAATCCTGTATAGATGGCCGTATGCAGCCGACCGGCTCCCCAAGATTTATTAAAGCTGTGAGGGATGCATTCAGAACTGTACCCTAACGCACATTTTAATCAATTGTCTGAAATAGCAATGTATTACGCGGAGCTCTTGCAGGTTTGTTTGACAGGTTTACGGGGTTGCCAGTCGAGTGATGTCCAGGGTCGTGCAATGAGTATCTCTCCTGTGGCGAAGTCATCTGGCACAGGAAAGATATACATTGCACTCAATTAGGGCAACAAGTCAAATGTATTACTAATAAATACAATAACATACTAATAAATACAATTAGGGCAACTAGTATGTAATCCTGACCCGTGCGGACAACAACTGGCCCAAACAGTGGAGCTCTGAATTCTGAGGTTTTGGGCACTCCCAGACAATAATTTGGCTTACGCCGCAGTGAACCTATACTGCACCTTAAGCACGTTATGGGGCCTGTACTTACCTACCTCAGTGTTGATTATAGAGACCTGATTGGTCCCTCATGAGGGGAAGGGACGAGAGGAGGCAGAGGGAGCACACCTGTTGAGGGAAAGGAAAGGAAGGGGGAGTATATGCCTGGGTATGCGCAATGGGATGGGAGGATTTGGTGCTGACTTTCAGTAACAGAAGTTAGGATGCACTTCTACCTGCATTTTCCTCACCTTGTGAATTTCTCCAGGCAATACAAAAGATCCAGAAACCTTTGCTAGGAATTACACCTGTGCATCAGTAGGTGGCTTCTTGAGACTCTGCCCCGGTTGTGACGTATGGACCCATATATATGAGCTACCGACACACGCTAACATCAGTTACTATCTTCGTCTTCCAACGCCGATCAAGGGCTTTCGAGTTTTAACATTTTGACAGGCATCGGTTTCTCTCTAAAACTGGACAGTATTGAAGTATTTCTCTCCTTAAAACAACAATGCTTAAGTCGTGTTGTGACTGTTATCGTCAAATGTCAGTGACTGACACCCACCACTTGTCTGTGGTATCTTCGCTCCAATCATGACCCTGCCTCTTGCGGCTGGTACCCCAAAATGAATCGTCAGGATATCCGCGACCATGAAGCAAAACTCGCCATCGCCAAACTGCACAAGTCGAAGCGGCACAAATGATCCCAGTTGAAGTCGTGGACACACTTTTACTCCCAAGACTGCTCCCATGACCAATAGTCATCGAGGCCACTGGGTTCAGGTAAGTCGAAAAAAGTAAAAAGAATAAGAAGTTCAAGCATAATTCTCAATCATCCAACCACTCACACAATGTGTAGGAGAGTAGGGTCTGCAATCCTATGATCACCCAGATTTTTTGCTTTTGTTTCACTGGTTTACGACTTCTCTGGCTGTGGGCCTGCTAATCAGACCCACAGCCTAGCTGTTCTCTCACTAAATTGACATGTGTACCTTAGGTGCATTATCCAATTGGGACTGGGCCACCTTATCAGACCCTGTAACTCAGGACATAGGTGTACCCAGGGCCTACCAGGGGTTGAAGCATGTATTATGCCACCCCTGGATGGCCATCTAAATCTGACACAACTGGCTGCACGACAGCTGGGGCAAGGTGGTGTAATCACCCTTTGCTTTAGATATAGTATACCTATATCTAACCCTAAAAATGGACACACAGATTCCTATCAGTCACTCCTATGGCAGGCCTTGACAATCCTGAAGGCAGAGTGCTTGGAATCGTGTGAAATGGTGCTCTGGCATGAGCTGAGCCCGTTTGCAGCTTGCGGAACCAAGTCCTAATAGCTGTTCCATGATAACGCATACCATATACTCTTAAGTGCATTATAATCCTCGCGGTTAAATGCTATCTTTGGTATTGCTTTATCAAAACATGTCGAGTAAGGTGTCATACGAATTGGAATACTAACCCCTCGCCAATTCTGGCGACGGGGTTAGCATTCCACCCTTCTAGAGGGACACGACATGTATGTAACTGTGAACCCCGGTTAAAGTTAACTGAAGCCTCAGCTCCACAAAATGGATGCTGCCACCACAGACACGAGTCTGACCTCCTGCTGCTGGGAGTCCTTCCAGCGAGGAGAGCTTGGACAAAGGGTTTCCTGTCAGGGGCGGTGCTAGCACCATCCCAGACAGGGTTTTGTGTATCCTGGGTAGGCAGGGCTTTACAGGAAGGTGACTGCAGAGTGGCACCCCGGTGCTTACTACGCATCTGCCGGCTAGAACCAGTTCCAGGGACACACCAGCCCCTGGCCTGGGGAAAGTCCGGCATGGGAGAGGGGTGTAACCACCCCCCTTCCTGGTCCCACCCCTAGGGCAGGACCTAGTCGCGTACCCACCCCTTTCTTTAGGATAAAGGCAGGAGCGGGGACCCTTCCAAATTAGATCATCTTTTAATCAAGAAACTACTTTCTACGAAAGGAACTTTCGACTTCTTCTCAAGATTTCTCCCTTGTGGCTAAGGAGTAGTCACCCTGCACCCGCAGGCACCATCTAAGAACTCTGCGGTTTGCTGCACGTCCTTCCTCAGGAATCCGACCGACCAGCACGACGAGACCCGGCTTCCCTGGCACCTCTGACCTCTACCTACCTCTACAGCTAAGCTGAGAACCGTAGGTGCGACGAGACCTTGAGGGACCGGCCATCATCAGAACTGCACGACTTCTATCCAGCACGACCGCCGAGGGATCCTCTGGTGAGTGCTTTGGGGTCCGAGAAGCCCCGACCCTGAGCAGCTCCAGCACCGAAGTCCAGCCTCCCAGCATCTCCACGATCTGCGTGGGGCCCTTCTGCTTTTTGCTGCTCACCGCGTTGTTTGGCTACTAGCCGGCTGGCTTGTGGCCTTCTTAACGACGCCCGACGACATCACTGCTGCTGGTCTGGTTGCTCCAGACTGGCCCTTGCTCCCTTCCAAAAGAGGAGCACCCCGGACCCTCCTGGTCCACTAAAGACGCCATTTTTGGTCCACCGCGTGGGCTAGAATTTGCCAAGACTTGTTGCCCCAATCCTGGGTCCAGCGACGTCGACAGCATCATCCATCGTGGGACAGCTCGCACCTCCATCCTGGTCGCCGACAACCTCTCCTGGTCCGTGAGATCTGCAGACCACAGCGTCGCCCACTCACCTAGTCGAGGTGACTACCATCCGGTGCCCTCCTGGTGCCACCTGACTACTGGCTAGTAGTCACGAACTTGGTCCCCTCTGCTTTCAGGTGTCATCCATCTTCGATCCAGGCTTGGATCACTCGAACTATCTTCACTGGTCGCCTGCCAGCAACTTCTTTCTTCAGGCTCCTGGTTCGTCTACGAAGATTCCCGACGTCTTTTGAGACCTATGCAGCTGCAGCCCCTGGGCTAGGTAACTTCGGCATTTCGGTGCCTCAGCATAGCCTCACTATCCAAGGGTCAGGATCCACTGTCGTTTTCGACCTACCTAGTCTGGTTCGCCCGAGAACACTAACTTTGTGAAATCTAGCTACCACAGACTTTGTCCCGCATCCCGCGTGAGAGTGCACACTCTGCACCCGAGTCCCCTAGGCCTCCTACTAGTAATCTGAAGGTTCAGTAACGCATTCCTAGCGATTCCAAAGCCCATTAGTGCAGTACTTACCTGCTAGTAATTTCGCATTCCACTTTAGAGTATATGGATTTTCGTGCCCCTCGGGCATTTGTGTAAATTGTGCAACTTGAAGTATTTTCATAAGAGTTTTGTTGTGTGCTTAGTACCCTGTCCTCATAAAGAGTACAGGGCTGTTGTGATTCTAATAAATACACTGTTTATTTTCATAACACTTGTGTGGTGTCCTTTCACTGGGTGTTCAAGGGGTATATGTGATGGTATAACAGCTGGCTTAATACGCCCTCTAGAGTTTAGCCCGAAGACTGCTCGTATCCACGCTACTAGGATAGCTGGTCTATAAGGTTGACTTACAACCAATCACCATAAGGGTTGTTTGGACTGATACAAAGTGCTCACTAGAATAGTGAACATTATATATCAGGCCAACTTCTCACACAATGCTCCAGGCATCTCTTGGCCATGGACTCAGTCCTCCACATCCTCACCAGTTCGGGCACTGGTCCTAATGTGCCCCAAATTCCTTGGGCCATTGGTGACACCACAACAGTTCCAAAAGCTGAAGCAGGCCTCAGGACCCACTTTTGGTGCCCCTCTGGCACAACTTCCTGCTTCCAGGATCTGTGGGGGCCTGTATTCAGGTTACTGCTTGCGAACTCAATGCAGACTGTGCCCGTCAACTTCTATTAGAGGCAGGCTCTTTCATAGAGTTCAGCTCTGCTGACTCCAGCCTTTGCACCACACTCAATGCAGCCCACGGTGCCACATCCACACTGCACCACCGGTTCCAGATTCAGTACTGGTAATAACATAATCGGCATGGGGAACGGAGCGGATTATCTTAACAGACTCAAACCCATCTACTTCCACCCAAACTTCAACAATATGCCCAATCAAATGTACATCACAACTGCGAAGACAATGCAGACGACGTGACGCGGAGCCAACCAATGCCATCCACCGACGCGCAGGGGTAGTGCTCATAGAAAAGTCTTCCAGATCCAGTTCTGACGCCTGGGAAATTCAAAGGTGAGGACTCTGTGGTTAGATCATGTTTCTACCAGATAAAGCATTACCGGAGGTAAGTAACTCGTCTGTGTGTGTATGTATATATATATCAACCTCTAATCCCGCTTCACAGCTGAAAAACGGGTCTAACTTAGCTTGGGTCGCCTCAAGGTAAGGATTTAATTCACCACTTGATACGACAAATCTTGAACATGTACATGATAAAAACACCTGGCAGACACGTTTCAGCGAATACCTTCTTCAATGCCAGCTTCGTGTTTATTCAGTTTGTATTTTCGCGCGTTTTAGAAATTCTGTGTGATGCGATCCCATTGGAGCTTTGTCGTGCAATCACAAAGAGAGGACGAAGAAGTCTCAGCCCACAGTTAGTACTGCCCTCTCTCTTATACTTCAAAACTCTCGGTGTACATCCAATCTCCTATAGCGTACAGCACTGGGTAGTTATAGTTATGTCTGCTTTTCCATAGAACAAGCGTTTTTTTGGTTTGCTTGGCGAATTTTCACAAAACTTTCTCAAAAAATAGTTCATCCACCTCGGGTCCTCCTTGGAAAGTTTTGTGGTGATCCATCCAGCGGTACCACGTTTTTAAATCTCCCACCAAACAGGAACATACATGGAAGTCTGCTCTCACCCAGAGGGAGATCTAAACATACTCCAGACGGCTGGGAGCATACTTCTGTTCTTTTTTCCCTTGCTCGCATTCCTACGGGCAAGGAAACAGAACACATATTGCTCCTCCCCGGCAGGAGCAAGCAGAAAACAGCTGCTTCCTCCGGGTGGGAGCAATGCCGGCTCCCGTACCATTAGGGGAACTGGCTGGGGGTTGTGGAGACTCAGGGTCTTCCCCTGTTGCCCCCAACATGTTGTTTTTGGGTGCCTCAGGTGAGCATTGACCTATTATAAAGAGAGGCTGTGTGAAATGGGGTCCCTGGGACCAGAGAAGGCTTGGGGAGTGGGGCCTTTGGTCCTTTTCCCCTTATTATATAACATATGACCCCGGGGGATAGGGTCCCAGGGAGATTTTTTAGGTTCTTGGAGGTGCGCCCTATGCCCCTCCTCCCTTTTTTAAATTGAATTTGGCTCCAGTGGATAGGGTCCCTGGGGCCTAAAAAAGCTTGGGGAGGGGCCCCTCCCACCCCCCTTTTTCAATGGAATTTAACCCCAGGATCTGAAAGAAACCGGTTAGTATTAGATTCCTTACCTTAGAATATCCCCAGGCGTCAGACTGGATCTGGAAATTTTTGCGTAGCAATACCCCTGCGCGTCGTTAGGTGTCGTCTCTGGCTCCGCGTCCGTCGTCCGCGCCAGCTAGCGCAGATCCGGAGAAGCTCTACCCCTTAGTCACTTTTTGACTAAAACTTCTTTGATCATTTTTGATCCTCTTCTAGTCGTTCTCGACTCTTCAGGTGCCGGTAGGGATGCCCGGGTTCAAACCCTGCTTGAAGTGTAGTCGACTGATGTCGAATACCGACCCCCATCGCCGGTGTCTGCAGAGCGTAGGCCGCGACCACGACCACGACGACCGATCCTGTTCCGACTGTCGAGCCCTGATGTCGAAGGCTAGGCGGGAGCGGTCCCGCAAGCGGCTAGAGCTCCAGCAGTCTGCCCTCGCCATTCGAGGTCCCGGTCCCACGGGAGGTCGAGGTACCGGTCACGGGGTCGGAGCCCTCGCAGCTCCGGAAGTCCGCATCGGTCTTCTGGTTCCTCCTCAGGTAAGAGGCATGAGAGGTCGGAGCCGCGTCATCGCTCCTCCGACCGCCCCTGACGCGGCCGGGGTTTTGGGTGGCACCACCCACGCGGCTCCGCCGAAGTCGCAAGCGTCGCATCCTGCCCCATACCTACGGGTCCCTGAGCGCGACGCGGGAGGAGATCGAGCAGTACCTCATGGCCATGAGGTCGCTCTCTTCTCCGCCGGGCCCCACGGCGCCTTTGGGCCCAGTGGGCCCGGCTCCGGGGCCTAGCGGGTCGAGTGCTCCGGCACCGACGCTGTCGGCGGCTTCGGTCCCGGCGCCGCAGGCCCCGACCGGATCCGGGTCGATGCCGGTCGACCTTACGACCTCGCTGGCGCCGTCCCCGAGGGTGTCACCACCAGCGCCGACTTCGGTCGACGCCGGCCCCAGTCCTTTTGTCGCTCCTGTTCAGCCGTCGACACGGCCCCGTTGGGAGCTGTATGAGACGGCAATAGGTACATTACACTTTAACGAACGGGCCCCGATTGTTGATCCTGGCTACCAGGAATTGGGTGACGAAGAGGACTGGGAGGGGTCTGAGGACCCTCTGACACGGGAGTGTCAGGACCAAGCGGACTGGACAGTGGAGCTTGGGGAAGCCAGTGGCCTGGACCTCTCTCCAGACACTGGTTTTGTCGTCCCTCCTACCGTGGCTACGGAGGAGGGGGCGGCCTACAGCGTAGTGTTGATGCGGGCGGCTAAGGCCTTAAACCTTACGCTCCCCTCAGCGGCCGTGAGGACTAATCTCCTCACCGAGGTCCTCAAACCGCAGTCAAGCTCGGTCGAGCCTCTGCTGCCGTTCAATGAGGCCTTATGTGACGTTCTGCTGAGCACTTGGTCCAAGCCCGCCTCAGGACAGCCTGTGGACAGGAACGTGGCCAGACGCTACCGCCCGGCTCCGGGTGACCCTAACTTCCTGTTGACCCACCCCTGAGAGCCTGGTTATCCAGGCCTCTAACTCCCAGACTGCGTTCCCGTCAGCTCCACCCGACAGGGAATCCAAGAGGTTTAAACAGTTTGGCAAGAAAGTGTTCTCGTCCCTTAGTTTGGGACTGCGGTCAGTCAATACCGCATGCCTCTTGGGCCCCTACACCCACACCCTGTGGGACACGGTTGCGGGCGTGCTGCCACAATGCCCTGAGGAGGTCAGGGCTAAACTCGCCCAAGCCCTAGTTGAGGGTCGAGATGCGGCACGGTACTCTATCCGGTGCGGACTGGATACCACCGATACACTGGGCAGAGCGATGGCTACGCCAGTGGCGGTTCGACGCCACGCCTGGTTGAGGTGCGCCAATTTTTCGGCTGATGTCCAGGCTACTCTTCTTGACATGCCGTTTGATGGCCGTCGCCTATTTGGCGACCAGGCAGATCACGCGCTTGAGCGCTCTAAAGACTCCAGGGTTACGGCCAAGTCCTTGGGCCTCTCGGCCCAGCGCCAGCAGTCTGGTGCTTTTCGCTCCTTTCGCGGCCAAGGAAGGGGCGCCCCCACACGTGCCGCCAGCCACACGCCGCCTCAACAGAATCTTCAGCGCTGTGGCGGCCGTGGAAACCGCCGGGGAGGCGGTCAGGGACAACGGCGAGGCCAGTCCGCACCCGCTCCCGCAGCATCTGCCTCAAAACCTTCCGAGTTTTCAGGCCCATGTGACGCCCGTGGGGGGCAGGGTTCGCCATCACCTCTCCCACTGGCGCACCGTCACATCGGACAGGTGGGTGCTGCTAATCGTCCGAAGGGGCTACTCCCTCCCCTTCGAGGCGACCCCTCCAGCCATGCCACCGCAGCACCACCGCGTGTCGGGGGACCACTTGCGACTTCTGCAGGAGGAAGTTACGGCCCTCTTGGCCAAGGGGGCCATCGAGCGCGTTCCTGGGCCAGAATAGAACGTGGTTGTTACTCCCATTACTTTCTGGTTCCCAAGAAGGGCAAAGGGGGCATACGCCCTATCTTGGGCCTACGGAACGTCAACGGCTTCCTCCGGAAGGAGAAGTTCAAGATGTTGACTTTGGCTCAGGTCTTGACTGCCCTACACCCGCAAGACTGGATGGTGGCGTTGGACTTGCAGGACGCTTACTTTCATATCCCCGTCCTGCCGGCCCACCGGCGTTACCTGCGATTCACAGTTGGCCTCGAGCACTTTCAATTCACTGTGCTCCCCTTTGGCCTTACCAGCGCCCCACGGGTGTTCACGAAAGTGATGGCGGTGGTCGCAGCTCATCTGCGCAGGTTAGGGGTTTCAGTCTTCCCCTACCTCGACGACTGGTGGTTGAAGGCGGGCTCGCCCCAGGCAGTCGTCAACCACCTCCAGATGACGGCGGATCTCCTGCACCTGCTGGGGATTTCCATCAACGTGCCGAAATTACACCTGTGTCCCTCCCAAAAGTTCCTCTTCATCGGAGCTGTTCTCGACTCGGCGCAGTTTCGGGTCTATCCTCCCGAGCAGCGAGTCTGGGATATTCAGGGTCTGATCCCGATCTTTCAGCCTTTATCCCGGGTTTCGGTCAGGTTGACGCTGCGGCTTCTGGGGCTGATGGCTTCCTGCATCCTTCTGGTGCATCACGCCCGGTGGCGGATGCGGGCTCTGCAGTGGGACCTGAAGTTTCAGTAGGCCCAGCATCAGGGCAACCTGTCCGACCATGTCCTGATCTCGGAGGGCACTGCAAGACAGCTGCAGTGGTGGCTCACGGACTGCGATTGGGTCAGCGGCAGATCCCTCTCCCTTCCCCAACCGGAGCACGTAGTTGTGTCGGACGCGTCCCTTCAGGGCTGGGGAGGCCACATGGGAGAGGCGGAGATCAGAGGCCTCAGGTCTCCGGCGGAGTCCCAGCTCCATATCAACCTTCTGGAGCTGCGGGCGATTCGTCTGGCACTGAAGGCATTCCTCCCCTCTGTCCGAGGGAGTGCAGTGCAGGTGTTCACGGACAACACCACCGCCATGTGGTACTGCAACAAACAGGGCGGTGTGGGGGTCCTGGACCCTCTGTCGAGAGGCTCTGTGCCTCTGGCAGTGGCTGGAACATCAGCGCGTGACCCTGGTGGTTCAACACCTGGCAGGTTCTCTGAACGCCAGGGCGGACAAACTCAGCCAACGGTGCTCGATGGATCACGATTGGCGTCTGAACTCGGACGTGGCGCAACGCATCTTTCTGCAATCGGGAGAGCCTTGGTTAGATCTATTCGCCACCGAAGAGAACGCGCAATGTCATCAGTTCTGCGCGTTGGAATTTCCAAGGCGGCACTCGCTCGGCGACGCATTTCGTCGCGAGTGGCGTTGCGGTCTGTTATACGCCTTTCCGCCTATACCACTTCTGCCCAGAGTGCTGAAGAAAATCAGGCGCGACCGGGCCCAAGTAATCCTTGTGGCTCCGGACTGGGCTTGAAGGTACTGGTTTCCCGAGCTACTCAATATGTCAGTCGGTCCCCCGATCCGTCTGCCTCTTCAGGAGGACATTCTGTCGCAGCAGCAGGGGACGGTCCTCCACCTGAACCTGTCCAGTCTCCACCTCCATGCTTGGAGATTGAGCGGCGACAGTTGAGGCCATTTGACTTGCCTCCTGAAGTCTGTAATGTTATTCTGGCAGCCAGGCGTCCCTCCACAAAGTCGGTATACGCCTGCCAGTGGAACAGATTTGTGGCATGGTGCACAGCAAAGGCTGTGGATCCTCTTTCTGCCCCTCTTTCTGAGGTTCTTCTCTTCCTTCTTTCTCTTGCCCAGCAGGGCTCTGCTCTGGGCACTATCAAGGGCTACCTTTCTGCCCTTTCGGCCTTTCTAAGGCTGCCTGATCAACCTTCTTTGTTCAAGTCCCCTATAGTAACTCGTTTTCTGAAGGGCATCACACACATATTTCCACCTGTTCCCTTTGTGATGCCTCAGTGGGACTTGAACCTGGTTCTTACCTTCCTGATGTGCGCTCCCTTTGAGCCACTTCATTCTTGTCCTCTCCGTCTTCTCACTTTGAAGACCGCTTTCCTGGTTGCCATCACCTCTGCCAGGAGAGTGAGTGAGCTCCAGGCTCTATCTTGCAAACCTCCTTTCCTGTCTGTACATCCGGACAAAGTGGTGTTGCGTACAAGACCCTCTTTCCTGCCCAAGGTAGTCTCAGCTTTTCACATCTGGCAGTCCATCACCTTGCCCTCCTTCTTTTCGCATCCTTCAAAGGATGAAGAACGGCTCCATCGTCTGGACCCAAAACGTGCGCTTTCATTCTATATGCATCACACACGCCAGTTCCGGGTGGATGACCAACTCTTTGTTGATTACGTGGGTGCGAAGAAGGGACGGGCGGTGCATAAGTGGACCATCTCTCGTGGGTCGTCTTATGCATCAAGGCGTGCTACTCCTTGGCTAGAAAGGAGCCTCCAGTTGGGCTGAGGGCCCATTCCACTCTGGCCACGGCGGCTACTACTGCCCTAGGTCGGGGAGTCCCCCTGCAGGACATTTGCCAGGCAGCTACGTGGGCCTCGCTGCACACCTTTGCGAGGCACTACTGCCTGGACAGTCAAGTCTGGAGGGATGGCTTCTTTGGCCGTTCCGTCCTCCAGGACTTTCTGGTGTAAGTATTGGTTCGCAGACCCACCACCGGGGTTGGTATTGCTGGGGTATCTATTCTAAGGTAAGGAATCTAATACTAACCTGTTTCTTTCAGATGAACAAGTTACTTACCTTCGGTAATGATATATCTGTAAGAAACAGTAGTTAGTATTAGATTCCTTACCGCCCCACCCATCCTCCCCGTTCTGCGAACTGATACCTAGGGTTAAGGTCATCCCCTTTCAGGGCCCTAGTTTCTTGGCACCAGTGTTGGTTCTAGCATGGCTCTGCGTATCTGGCGCGGAAAAGCTGCGTCTAAGAACTGACGTCAGCGCGCATGGACGGCGTCTAAGTACTCCTACGACGTCATTCCGGCGCAGACAACGACGGACGCGGAGCCAGAGACGACGCCTAACCACGCGCAGGGGTATTGCTATGCAAACATTTCCGGATCCAGTCTGACGCCTGGGGATATTCCAAGGTAAGGCATCTAATACTAACTACTGTTTCTTACAGATATTTCGTTACCGAAGGTAAGTAACTTGTTCATATAGTCTCCAAGGACTATTATGGCTTGGGGCTGCACATGTATATATATATATATATATATCTCCCTCCCAGGGAATGGGGGTCCCCAGGGCACAAATGCCAACCCTACACCATTTATTCCAAAGGGTGTGCACAGCTTGGGTTGGCAGCCTGCAAGGGGCTTGGCTACCATCTGGTTGGTTGGCCAGAGTGCCTAACTCCAGGCCAGGATCTGTCCAATCCCCCGCAGTTAATGCCAACATGGTGTTGGCTGCATGTGGCGGACGGCGCAGGAGGGTGTTGGCCACAGGGCCTGACTACAGCCTGACCCTGCCGACAACCCTCACATCAGAGGTTTTCACTCTGTGCTGCGGGGATTTAGCTTTACATATGGTAGCAGGTATTACTTAACGTAAAAAAAAAACCTAGCAATTCACTGAAAAAAAGAAAGGTTAAAGTAACGTTCTAGTTAGGTGAAATGTTCAGTAACAACATAACGTTTTAAACTCAAAATACTACAGAAATTCAGCAGTCAAGTAACTATAACTCATGCCCTAAGGTAACTATAACTCGCGATTGTGCCATGCACTGCTAATTACCCCACATACTACCTTACTCATGACATCTTCTGTGACGCCTTTCATTATATCTTTGCAATATTTATTTAACAGTTGGGTTTTTCAATGAAATTCGGGTGTGGGTGTGGGTGGGTGGGTGAGTGTGTTAAGAGAGAGAGATTGAAAGAAAGATGGATATCGGTCATATTCTTAATTGATAGTCACCGTTTCTGAATGTGCTAATTTCATCTTGAAGTATAACAATAAACCATCCATAGCTAAGTTGAGAGGAATGCTTGATGTGCTTTTTCGCCTGAAAAATCATTGCTTCTGTAGGGGTTTGAAGTTTTTGCTGGCATGTCAATTGAAAGCAAACATTATGTATGCTTGTATGTTTCTAATGTTTGCTCTTTATTTTTAGGCTTTTGATAACCTAAGCTTGAGTGATCACTTACTTAGAGCCGTGCTGAATCTTCTACGAAGGGAGGTGTCAGAGCATGGACGTCATTTGCAGCAATATTTCAATCTGTTTGTGATGTATGCCAATTTAGGTATGAAATGCTGCTCAGAACTTAATTTTCTTTACTGCTTTTTATGGTGTATAAATGTAGCAGAAGATTTATCTCTATTCTCTGTGTTAATTTGTTCAGCAAATAAGTTATGCTTTGAGGCAATTTATTTGAAATTATTTTGCCCCTCAAGGTTTTATTGATATTAATAGATTGAACAAAATAATTAGATAGCTAGATTAGGTAGATTAGAATATTTGACATTTCTTTATAATTTGCTTAAATATTGCACGTTTGTTTTTTTTAAACATCTGCAATTGACACCTAGACAGATGCTCATGCTGTCAAGTAAGTGCTCGCTTTCTTTGGTCGAGGAGCAACACGTTCATATTTCCTGAGAATACCTTGTTTATTGCAGATTCTTTGTAGTTGTTTTTATTTGATGGTTGGGTTTGCTTGTATTTTCATGGATACCAATGTTAAACGGCCATCATTCATGTGGGTTTAAGAATCCTGCCAACTTAACTTAATGAATTGAGTATTCCTACCTTACTCCATCACCCACCCACAGAGATATATAGATATAGAAAACAAAGTGTGTGATGCTTTTTCTAAAGTGCTAAGAATATAATTTCTACATGAGCCATTGTATATATAAAGTGCATGATGCTTTTTCAGAAGTGCTAAGAATCTAATTTCAACAAAGTAATTTATGAAGACAGTCATTTCCTTTATCTTAATCTTTATGCAGAGACCCTGAGGTAGTCCTAAAGTGCATAACGTTCTTATTAATAAAATGCCAAGTTGTCCAATTCGAGAGTCATCATTTCACAACCTTTAAGCCAGATTTAAAGTGCCTTGTGCTGTCTCAGAGAATTATCTCGAATCTATATAATGTGCTGGTAATTTTATGCCATGTTATATATATATATATATATATATATATATTACCTACTGGCGGTCGCCAGTAGGTAGTTATAGTTAGGATTGTTTTCCATAGGAAATCCTCAACATTCTATTTGGAATAACTTTGGCCCTGGTTGAAGAATCTTAGCGAATTTCTCAAAGAAGATGGCTCGGTCCGCTGCGCTCCTTCCCTAAAAGTTTGGGGGGGATTGGTCAAGTGGGGGCTGAGATAAAAGGGGGGTCCCAAAACGTGTTTTCTCCATGTTATTTTCCATAGGACCTTTAGACTCGGCTACAGGTCGAACGGGTGAATGGATTTATAATAAATTTGGCAAAACTGTACAGTCCGGCTCGCAGATTACGCTTTTTTTGGAATGGTGTAAATCCGTTCAGTAGTTGCTGAGGAAATTAAAGTTAAAGTCAATTATATATCTATACGCGCGGACACGTGCGCGCACCCAAACGGCTGCGCGCGCGAGCGGAATTTTGTTGCGTGACGTCTGTTAACGTTCGATTCTAAGGAAATCAGGAAGTGTTGACCGCCATTTTGTCATTGCGAGTAAATATATTGTTGATTTCAAAGCGTTGGAATATGGAAAGGGGAGAAGGTAGAGATTGTTTTGCTGCGTAGGTTTTCTCAGGGTGTGCAGTAAGGCCCTTAAAGGCGAAAATATATATATATATACTTTTTTTTAAAGTTGCGTGGTGCGCGCACTCGGTCGCGCACACCTTTTTACAAGAGTGTGAAAATGGAGATAAATCAGAAGTTTGAGTGCTTAGATATAAAGTGGCTCTGAAAAGAGCCATTGTGTTAATTGAGTGTTTTCTGCATTTATAAGTAAGTACCGATGCAGAGCCTGATGTTGCAGAGGAAGATTCCGTTTCCCTCATTCGTGAAATGAACACCGTCTCTCCTATAGACGTCTCGCATGTGGAAAACCAAAAGGAAATGAGGACGTCAATGGCTTGTTTGAGAGTTATTGAAGCATTGTTTAGGGAAAATAGGTAGCTTCTGCTTGTAACAGGAAATCAGTTTTATTATTTGAAAACATGTCAGCCATCCAATTTAGAAGATGAAAGGAGCATTCATGATCTGTCATTATTGGAGCGTCTTTTACCATCATAGGGCAGCTCAGTGGGTTTTCGATGTAGCTCTCTGTTAGGAAATCTTGCGCCGCTGCGAATATATTCCAATGACCCAGAACTCCTTGTATCGCTGCAAAGGCCATAAACCCTCCGTTGTAACAAAGCTGTTCATGATCAAGTAACGGATTCATGAGGTGATTGTAATTCGGTTCAGGAGGTACCAAATTGCAGAGACATAAATCCAGGGCCCACGTGAAATCACAGCTCAGGCAATGAAATACAGGCTGCACACAGGTGAAATGCGAATATCAAAATGATAATCAATATCAAGTATTCAAAGTCGAGAGTGGTAAGATGCCGTAGTAGTCAAGCATCCTCTGGCGAAATAGTTCTAAGTGGCCCGGCTCGTTTGCGAAGGCAGGAGGGACATCCATTTTGAATTTCCCAAGATGGTACAGGAAACGGCGCAGCACCGCTGGTTGTATAGCAACTCCACAGAATTAGGTCGCCGGCTATGCAGTGGAGAGGAGCAGAATGACTTGATACATTTTCTAGGAGTCTAGTCACTTATATATTGCTTAGTGGTTATTAAAAAAGTAGCTTTTTTTGAACTGGAGGATGCGTTAAAAAATAAGGGAGTGATTTGAGGGAGTTGTAAAGCAAGGTCAATTTTTTTTTTACATCAATGCTGTTTTCTGTCAATGTTAGCTTAGTGAAAGATATGTGTGTGAGCAGATGCAACGTTCAGTTTTAAATGTGACAATGGCGCTCTTGTTCATGTCTTCCGATTCAAGGTCGGTATTCGCTGCCAAATACAAAGATTAAGAAACGCATGCGTGGGGTACATAGTGTGCATTCTTAAAGGAAAGTAAATGAAGGGTTATTTTTACCGCGTTAGCATTGTCGTTTAAAAAGTTATAGTGATTTCTATTGTATGTGAAGAAAGTGTCACTGATGAAGACTGAAAATAAATCCTTATAAATGATACGGACTGGTGTATTTTAGAAAAGGTTTGTAACATTACATGAATTGTGGAAAAAAAATAATGTAATTGAAAGTGTATGGTTTGAAAATGAAAAGTAGAGGTTTATAGTTCATGTTTTGAAAGCAGTTCTAGAGGGTCAGAAGAAAGTGTATGGTTTGAAAATGAAAAGTAGAGGTTTATAGTTCACGTTTTGAAAGCAGTTCTAGAGGGTCAGATGCATGATAGATTTATTAAAAATAGAACATGTTTTTAAATAGTATTTTGGAAAAAATATGTGTCTTTATGTACTATTTACATTATGTGCCTGTTGCGTATTCTTTGAGTTTTAGTAATCCTGTGTCTTATAAGTTTTCTAGGGGCGGTTTGAGGTTCATGGTGGGTTTGGGCAGGGAGGGTAGGTTGGGGGTTTGTAATAGGGGGTTTGGCTGTGGTGGAGTGCGGAGTTTAGTGAAAAGTGAGGGGGGCGGGGAGTTACGGTGTTTGGTAATGGAGCAGAGTCAGAGGACGCCACATTTGTGTTATGGGCTGCCACGGAAATATGTATTTATTCTCAGAGGTTTATTATATTAAGGATATATATTAGCATGGTGGCTCTTGTCGTTTTGTTGTTTTGTGTATGTTTATAATGCTGGCTCTGTAGTTTTTGTTTATGGACCTTATTGCGACACACAGGGGATTTACGTTGCACAGTTGGCGATCAGAGACTTAGGAAATAAAACTTTATAATTGTAAGGGCTGTAAGCGATAGAAATCGCCCGTTCTCGGTGTAAAAAATATCACCGCTATTGGTGGTATTTTCTACGGTGTTAGTACTCGAAGGAGACTAGTAACATATATGTGTAATAAAATTATGTAATAGGCTCAGCATTTTACATTATCTTGGAGAGCAAAAGTTGATTTTACATAGCAATAAGTCTCTTATAATTAAGGGACGGAGTGTATATAGTGCTATTTAGTACTCTGCTATGTGATTGATGTCGAATATTTCATAAGAGGAGGCTTTAAAAGATTTACGATAAACTGGTTTTCTAGGGAAGTGGGTGGAGTGTTCCGTGTAAATTGCAGAATAGAAACTAGTAAGAACCAATTGGAAGTGTTGTTTTAAAGTCACATGACTGCACATGCGTGTCTCGACGCCTGTACGCAATAGAAAGAAAGTGAAGAAATGTAACTTTTCTTGCAGCATTTATGACTCTCAATTTTGTGTTAATTTAGAGTAAAGCTTTGCTCTCCGTATACAAGAAGTTCTCCACAGTTGTTGCATTTTATGTGCACCTTCGCCAGACATGGTTTCAAGTCCATTTTAGCACTCGATGGAGATACAGGTCGTCCACCGGAAGATGTGCTGATTACTTCTGATGGTAATAGCGTGGCCTCCGTTTTTCTTGTCAAAGGTGGTCGCTCATTTTCATCAGATTCGGAAGATGAATGCGGAACGGTAGCCATTGTACCGAAGTCTTCGGGAAGATGTTCGACGTTGTTGTCTCTTGAGAGTAGAAAAGAAAGTGATGGAAGTGGGTGGAGTGCTGCGTGTAAATTCCAGAAATAAACTACCAAGAACCAATTGGAAGTGTTGTTTTGAAGTCACATGACTTCATATGCAAGTGTCAGGTCCTGTACGCGATAGGAGGGTGCGCGCACCTGGTCTCGCACTAAAATAAAGCGGCGAAAAAATATCTCATAATATGCTCTTGGAGCACGTTTTGGTAGAAAGAGTTAGTTCTGAAAAGAACTTTTTTTTTTTTTTTTTGGGGGGGAAAGAAGTGTTATAATGCTTTCGATTTCTTAAAGTTGCTACTACATTTTTCAGTATGTAATAGTTTGAAAATGAAGTGAAGAAATGTATCTTCTCTTGGGGCATTTGTGACTGTCAATTTTGAGTTTAATAAGAACGAGGCTCTGCTCTCCATATAAAAGAATTTCTCCACACTTGTTGCATTTCATATGCACCTTCGCAAGATATGGTCTCAAGTCCATTTCAGCACTCGATGGAGATACAGGTCGTACACCAGAAGATGTGCTGGCCACCTCTGATGGTAATAGCGTGGCCAGGGCTCTTGTCGATGCTTTTGCATAATGCTCAGGATGCCTTTGTTTAACATGCCGCTGCATGGTGTGTGCAGAAAAGAAATATTTTTTATTTGGATTTCCCCTTGAGAGCTCCGAATTGCATATCGTGCAGGTTACTTTTGGCGCATTCACTTTCTTTTGATCTTCAGGATAAGTGAAAAATTGCCAAATGAAAGATTCCTTTTTTCTTCTTAACGGTGGTCACTCATTTCCTTCAGATTCGGAAGATGAATCTGGTAGGGAAGCCATTTCAGCAAAGACTTCCGGAAGATGCTCAACATTGTTGTCTCTTGAGAGTAGAAAAGATTGTGAGGAAAGTGGGTGGAGTGCTTCGTGTATATTCCAGAACAGAAACTACTAATAACCAATTGGAAGTTTTGTTTTCAAGTCACGTGACTTTACATGCGCTTCTCAGGACGTGTAGGCGGTGACACTATGTAGTTACGAACGTGATTACATACTTAGGAACTAGCATTCAAAAAAACTATGAAATTCACTGAAAAAAACATAGGTTTTACACACGTTATAGTTAGGATGTAGCATTTGAAAAACCTATGAAATTCACTGAAAAAACCATAGGTTTGACACCAGTTATAGTTAGCTGGAAATTTTACTGACATAAAACCAATGAAATTCCACGTTATAGTTAGTTGGACTCACTATAACTTGCGCGTGTAATGCACTGCTGATGACATTACATATTACATCACTCATGACATGGTCAGTGACATCACTTATGACACCATCCAGTGAATGTGTGTCTTTCTAAAAAATAAATATGTTTTATATATGTATATGTAAAGGTCGAGGAAAGAATAAATGTTTAAATTATTGTCTTAATGAATGTTTTTTTCAAAAAGAAATGATTGGATAACTGGCTTATTAAGTGTACCTTAGTGAATAAATATATTAGCGAGTAATGTTTAAATATTTAAATATATGTATCAGTGTTTCACTTTGTGAATAACTGGCTGCATGGGTTGATGAGTACCTACATGTGTAGGTATTTGGGTTCTTAGATGTTTTTTTAGTATCAGTATGAGTGTTTCTATGGTTTCATGGGGGTATTACTAATCACATAGATGCATGAATGACTAACTCTCTCTTTGTATGTGTTTAGAAGACACCATATGTGCAGGACTGTATGGGTGTTTGAGTGTGTATAGTTTTATATGCAAATAAATGGATGTTCAATAGTTTATTTGCATGTGTGAGTATGTGTGTGAGTAACTTTTGGATGATTGTCGGTGTGTAACAGGATGTATAGGTGTATCACTACATATGATGAGTGAGTATATGTATGAGTGACTATATAGAACTGTTGGTGAATGAGAGAATGTGTATATAGATGGTGGAATTACTGAATTGGTTGTTGTAACTGGTATGGGTATGTCCATTTTTTTGAAAATGTTAATTTCTATTTTCCAATATGTGTTTTAAGGGTTACATTACACTTAAAGGAGGTCTGTCATCAGTGATGTCATAAGTGATGTCACTGACCATGTCATGAGTGATGTAATATATAATGTCATCAGCAGTGCATTACACGCGCAAGTTATAGTGAGTCCAACTAACTATAACGTGGAATTTCATTGGTTTTATGTCAGTAAAATTTCCAGCTAACTATAACTGGTGTCAAACCTATGGTTTTTTCAGTGAATTTCATAGGTTTTTCAAATGCTACATCCTAACTATAACGTGTGTAAAACCTATGGTTTTTTCAGTGAACACACACACACGCACACACACACACACACACACACCACCACCCCCACACACACACACACCCACACACACACACGCCCCATACCCTCTGGGTGGTTATAATTAGTTCATCTGTTCCATAGGAAAAGCATTGTTTGTGTAGCTAATAACTTTGGCCCCGTTTGACAAATCGCTAACAAAACTGTCCAACAAGGTGCTACCCTTTGACTAGTTTGTGCATGGAAAGTTTCGGAATGATCCATCAAACGGGGGCTGAGAATGAGGAGGGGTCCCAAAAAAGGCAAAATCCCCCATGCATTTTACATAGACTTCTTTAGACAGGGCTTCAGCAAGAACGACTGAATGAAATTACACCAAATTTGGAAGGAACCTAGATCTTGGTACGCAGATTGTGCTTCAGTAGTCTTTGAGAAATTTGGGTTAAAAAATATAGATATCTGGACAGTTGATGTCCAGATCTGCTCTGATTGGCCAATTAAAGGAGGACTAGTCAATCCTGATTGGTTTCAACCTGAAAAATGTTTGGGCAGTCATTACATGACTGGGACTTGGTCAATGAGTCGTGTGAATGAATTAAAAGAAATATATATGTAAGGTGTAGAGTGAGCACACCTAGACCCCAGAGAACATGTGGGGGGGGGGGGGGGGCTGGTCATATGATAGACAACATGCTGTGGCAGCCGTTAGAGGACTCTGGGACATGGACCCGATTGAAATGCATTGTAGTGAATAGCTAGTTTTGAGGGTCACAAAAAGGAGCTAAAGGTGATAACAGATTTTTGTTACAATATAAGTCATTTGTTGGTGGTACCATACTAATTTTTGGAATTGTGATGTGTTCTAAGGTGATTTTACCCTGTCAAAAATGCTGACCAACTCCTGGGATTTCATAAATCATGTAGGGATGTAGCTTCAATGGGGTGTTTGGGTGTTACACCCTCTTAATAAATGTATTATTTACTAAATATCTGGGTACAGGGGTTTTCAATCGGGTATATTCAGATGTCTGATTTCACCTGGTAGTTTTAGATTACCACTCAGACAAAAACCCACACATAAACTTGTCTCTGTTTTGAAGGTCTTAAAACATGGGTAATTTACAAAATACTGTTTCAAGTACCCCTTACAATCCGCACACCTTTCTCTTTCCACTGGCCCTTATGCCCCCCTCATGCGCTGATTCCAACACAATGATTAACATGAAAAGCCACTGTGATTGTCAGAAAAGCTGAAGCTCACACACCCCTAGTATTACTGACCAAGCTACGCCCCTGGAATCATGTTTGAGAGAAAACTATTTTCTCGTGATTTTCTCAGAGGTTATGGAAAGCACTCTAGAAGCTAAAATGACAGCTTAATTTCAGTAAAATAAATTCAGGCTGCCGTTCTCAAGCATGTGAAAAAAATTCTAACATTCTCATTAAAACATGTATTTCCAACAAGAGAAGTCTGTCAGTTGACTCCCCTGTGTTTTACTGCAGCATCCCCAAGTGTTCTAAAGAAGAACAAGAGTGCTAACAGTCTAACTTATGGCAAAATAATTCGTACCCTAAAGTACCTATAATATTGCATCCTCACCATGCCCTACCTTTACTCTCACATTAAATTACTCATGCCATGTTCATTGTCTACATTTATAACATCCCTCATCACACCTGAAATTCCATCATTGTTGATAATATTGAGCATGGCGGGGGTGAGTTATAGTTACTTTAGGGTATGAGTTCTAGTTACTTGAGTGAATTTCAGTGGTTTTGCTAGTTTGATTTTTTATGTTTTACATGACATTTTCACCTAACTATAACATGCCTTTAACCGATGTGTGTGTGTGTATGTATGTATATATATATATATATATATATATATATATATATATATATATATATATATACACACACACACACACATATATATATACACACATACATACATTCGGATCCAAATATTCAATTTTACTGTCCATTATCCAACATGAAATATTGTAGTACTTCATGGTTTCTCTGCAACCAAAACCCTCCTCACTTGAGTTATACCCCTTTTGAACATTGGAGAAATGGGATCAATTATACATTTTAAGTGCAATTTCACAAATAAATGATTTACACAACAAAGGCAAATTTAAAATCTG
Source organism: Lissotriton vulgaris (assembly GCF_964263255.1). Taxonomy (NCBI): domain Eukaryota; kingdom Metazoa; phylum Chordata; class Amphibia; order Caudata; family Salamandridae; genus Lissotriton; species Lissotriton vulgaris. The sequence continues at coordinate 358,728,597 of NC_141696.1, read as the reverse complement.
GCCCTGCTGGTGACACTGTTTTCCATCACTATTCAGGAGATCAAAATTGTTTTCCTTCAACTCTTTCTGCTTCCTTTCATATTTCCATTTGTTTGTTACAAAGAGCTATACAGCTATATCATTAGGTAAAATCTATTTGTGCAGCTCTCACAACCGTACCCTTTTAACAGCAGGGCTATCCCATAGGGTAAAAAGCTCTTATGGGCCCAGAAAGGATGAGGTTACTCCGATTGCAAGGGCTCAGAGGTGCAAGTCTAGGACAGCACGTATGACTGTAATCATAAGATCCAAATAAAACCGGTCAATCTAGATCAATAATGGTCTCTGTGTTGGATCACAAACTATTTACCAGACCAACAAGAAAGTGTGTTCTTCAAACGTGCTGGCTTAAAATAAACAATAAATGTGCCCAAACACTATGATTTCTCACTTGGATATTCACTTGAAATATTTTGGAATTACTGTAATGTTTACTGCAACTGTCAGCTTGCCGTTGTCGGCATATACATTTTTGAGAGATATTCCCCATCTCTATTTCCATTGCCTTCTCTGCCGTTCACATTTCTTTGATATTTCTTATCCCTTCAATTCACTTTTCTGTCTTATAACTCCACCCGTTTATAGCATTTGAGGATCATATTTTTCTTTTGATTTCATGTTACTTACAACTGACAGTCTTAGAGGAAGGTATACAAAATTCAGTGACATAATGGCGAAACCACAATCCTGCACATAAATCTCAAAGCATGTTCAAATGAGGGCACCATTTGCCCCAGATCTTGTGGTGCTATTTGGGGCTAGCCATGGGGGTATCCCTAGCAAGCCAGGTAAATGCTTTCTTCACCTTTGGCACTGTGGTCCATGCCCCTAAGCCATTCATTTTTTTAAATTTTTTTTATCTGAAAGAGACACGTTAGTGATAGATTCCTTACCTTAGAATATCCCCAGGCGTCAGACTGGATCCGGAAATTTTTGCGTAGCAATACCCCTGCGCGCTGGTAGGCGTCGTCTGCGGCTCCGCGTCCGTCGTCGGCGTCGTGAGTGCCGGGATGACGTCGTCGGAGTATATAGACGGCGCCCATGCGCGCTGACGTCAGTTCTTCTTTTTTCCGCGCCAGCTAGCGCAGATCCGGAAGAAGCTTTACCCCCAGTCACTTTTTGACTGAAAACTTTTTTGATCTTTTTGATCCTCTATTTAGTCGATTCTCGACTATCGGTGCCAGGGATGCCCGGGTTCAAGCCTTGCTCGAAGTGCGGCCGACTCATGTCGGTCACGGACCCCCATCGCCGGTGCCTGAAGTGCTTAGGCCTCGACCACGACGATCGAACCTGCTCCGACTGCCGGGCCCTGACGTCGAAGGCTAGGCGGGAGCGGTCCCGCAAGCGTCTCGAGTTGAGGCAGTCGGCCCCGCGCCGCTCCAGGTCCCGGTCCCACGGGAGGTCGAGGGACAGGTCGCGAGGTCGGAGTCATCGACGTTCCGGGAGTGGACACCGATCGTCTGGTTCCAAGTCCTCAGGTAAGAGGCATGAGAGGTCGGAGCGACACCATCGATCCTCCGACCCGCCCCGTCGCTCGCTCGATGCGACCGGGGACTCGGGCGACACCGCCCACGCGGCTCCGCGGGAGTCGCAAGCGTCGCCGCCTGCCCCACACCTTCGGGTCCCTGGGCACGGCGCGTCGCAGGAGGAGGTCGAGAGGTACCTCGTGGCCATGAGGGCCCTCCCTCCTCAGTCGGTTCCCGTGGCGCCTTCGGGCCGAACGGCTCCGTCTGGAGGTCCTTCCGGGTCGGGCGCTTCGGCCCCGACGACGTCGGGTACTTCGGGCCCGGCGCCGCTGGCGACTTCGGTCCCGGCGCCGCACGACCTCGCTGGATCCGGCTCCGGATCCGGGACCTCGCCGGTCGACCCTATGACCTCGCCGGCGCCGTCCCTTCAGGTGTCGTCCCCGGCAGCCGATGTGGTTGCCGCCCCCAATGTTTCCTACGGTCCTCCTCAGGAGTCGGAGGGGCGCCGCTGGGCGCCGATTCCGTCGGCCTTCGGAGAGTTCTATCTCCACGAGGAGGCCCTGGCTGTTAATCCTGGTCTCCAGGAGCCGGGTGACGAGGAGCAATGGGAGGGGTCCGAGGACCCTCTGGCACGAGATTGCCAGTCACATCAGGACTGGACATATGAGCTTGGGGAGGCCAGTGGTATTGACACCTCGCCAGACACTGGATTTACGTCGCCCCCGACTGTGGCTTCGGAGGCGGGTTCTGCTTACAGTGTAGTGTTGACGAAGGCAGCTAAGGCCTTAAACCTTCAGCTCCCCGTCGCGGCCGTGAGGACTAATCTCCTCACTGAGGTCCTCAAACAGCAGTCCGGCTCCGCGGAGCCCCTCCTGCCGTTCAACGAGGCCTTGTGTGACGTTCTTCTGGGCACTTGGTCCAAGCCCGCCACAGGCCCCCCTGTGGACAGGAACGTGGCCAGACGCTACCGCCCGGCACCGGGCGACCCTTGCTTTTTGTCCACCCACCCCACCCCCGAGAGTCTGGTCATCCAGGCCTCCAACTCCCAGACCGCATTCCCGTCGGCCCCGCCCGACAGGGAATCCAAGAGATATGAGCAGTTCGGGAAGAAGGTCTTCTCGTCTGTGAGCCTAGGGCTACGGTCAGTGAGAACCAACTGTCTCTTGGGCCGCTACACCCACACTCTGTGGGACACGGTTGCGGAGGTGCTGCCACAATGCCCTGAGGAGGTCAGGGCTAAACTCAGCCAAACCCTTGCGGACGGCCGAGATGCGGCACGTTTCTCTATCCGGTGTGGGCTGGATACCACGGACTCACTGGGCAGGGCGATGGCAACGACGGTGGCGGTTCGACGCCACGCCTGGTTGAGGTCCGCCAACTTCTCGGCCGATGTCCAGGCCACCCTCCTGGACATGCCGTTTGATGGCCGTCGCCTTTTCGGCGACAAGGCAGACCATGCGCTGGAACGTTTCAAGGACTCCAGGGCCACGGCCAAGTCCTTGGGCCTTACGGCCCCACGCCAGCAATCGGGTGCCTTTCGCTCCTTTCGTGGCCACGGAAGGGGCGCCCCGCCACGGACCGCCAGCCACACGCCGCAAAATGTCCAGCAGCGCGGTGGCGGACGTGGGAACCGCCGCGGCGGTGGTCGGGGTCAGCGGCGAGGCCAGTCCACACCTCCCTCAGCAGCCCCCGCCTCAAAACCTTCCTAGTCCGAGTTTTCAGGCCCATGTGACGCCTGTGGGAGGCAGGGTTCGCCATCACCTCTCCCACTGGCATACAGTCACTTCGGACAGGTGGGTGCTGCAAATTGTCCGAAGGGGTTTCTCCCTCCCCTTCGAGTCTTCCCCTCCATCCATGCCACCTCAATGCCACCGTGTGTCGGGGGATCACTTGCAACTTCTGCAAGAGGAAGTTTCGGCCCTCTTGGCCAAGAGGGCCATCGAGCGCGTTCCTGGGCCAGAAGTAGGACGTGGCTGTTACTCCCACTACTTTCTGGTACCCAAGAAGGGCAAAGGGGGCCTACGCCCTATCTTGGATCTGCGGAACGTCAACGGCTTCCTCCGGACGGAGAAGTTCAAGATGCTCACTTTGGCTCAGGTCCTGGCTGCCCTGGACCCAGGAGACTGGATGGTAGCGTTGGACTTGCAGGACGCCTATTTCCACATCCCCGTCCTGCCGGCCCACCGGCGTTACCTACGGTTCATGGTAGGCCAAGAGCACTTTCAGTTTACCGTGCTCCCCTTCGGCCTTGCCAGCGCCCCACGGGTGTTCACGAAGGTGATGGCGGTGGTCGCAGCCCATCTGCGCAGGCAGGGGGTTTCAGTCTTCCCCTACCTCGACGACTGGTTGTTGAAGGCGGGCTCGCCCCAGACAGTCGTCAGCCACCTCCAGACTACGGCCGACCTCCTGCACTTGCTGGGGTTCTCCATCAATGTGCCGAAGTCACACCTGTGTCCCTCTCAAAAGCTCCTCTTCATCGGAGCGGTTCTCGACTCGGCGCAGTTTCGGGTTTACCCACCCGAACAGCGGGTTCGGGATATTCAGGCTCTGATTCCTGTCTTAAGGCCGTTATCCCGGGTCTCGGTCAGGTTGACGCTGCGGCTTCTGGGGCTGATGGCCTCCTGCATCCTTCTGGTGCGTCACGCCAGGTGGCGGATGCGGGCTCTGCAGTGGGACCTGAAGTTTCAGTGGGCCCAGCATCAGGGCAACCTGTCCGATCATGTCCTGATCTCAGAGGGCACTGCGAAGCAACTGCAGTGGTGGCTCACGGACCGCGACTGGGTCAGTGGCAGACCCCTCTCCCTACCCCAGCCGGAGCACGTAGTGGTGACGGACGCGTCCCTCCAGGGCTGGGGAGGCCACATGGGAGAGGCGGAGATCAGAGGCCTCTGGTCTCCGGCGGAGTCCCGGCTCCACATCAACCTTCTGGAGCTGAGGGCGATTCGTCTTGCACTGAAGGCATTCCTCCCCTCTGTCAGGGGGAGCGTAGTGCAAGTGTTCACCGACAACACCACCGCCATGTGGTACTGCAACAAACAGGGCGGTGTGGGGTCGTGGACCCTCTGCCAGGAGGCTCTGCGCCTCTGGCAGTGGCTGGAACATCAGGGCGTGTCCCTGGTGGTTCAACACCTGGCAGGCTCTCTGAATGCCAGGGCGGACGAACTCAGCCGCCGGTGCATGATGGATCACGAATGGCGTCTGAACTCGGACGTGGCGCAAGGTCTCTTTCGACAGTGGGGAGAGCCTTGGTTAGATCTATTCGCCACAGAAGAGAACGCGCAATGTCAGCAGTTCTGCGCGTTGGAATTTCCAAGGCGGCACTCGCTCGGAGACGCTTTTCGTCGCGAGTGGAGCTGCGGTCTGTTGTACGCCTTTCCGCCTATACCACTTCTGCCCAGAGTGCTGAAGAAGATCAGGCGCGACCGGGCCCAGGTCGTCCTTGTGGCTCCGGACTGGGCACGAAGATACTGGTATCCCGAGCTACTCAGCATGTCAGTCGATCCCCCGATTCGTCTGCCTCTTCGGGAGGACCTTCTGTCGCAGCAGCAGGGGACGGTCCTGCACCCGAACCTGTCCAGTCTCCACCTACAAGCTTGGAAATTGAGCGGCGGCAGTTGAGGCCATTTGACTTGCCTCCCGAAGTCTGTGATATCATTCTGGCAGCCAGGCGTCCCTCCACAAAGTCGGTATACGCCTGCCGGTGGAACAGATTTGTGGCATGGTGCACAGCAAAGGCTGTGGATCCTCTCTCTGCACCCCTTTCGGAAGTGCTGCTCTTTCTTCTTTCCCTTGCCCAGCAGGGCTCTGCTCTGGGCACTCTTAAAGGGTACCTTTCTGCTCTATCAGCCTTCTTGAGGCTACCAGATCAGCCTTCTTTATTCAAGTCCCCTATTGTGAGTAGATTTCTGAAGGGCATCACGCACATGTTCCCTCCTGTTCCCTTCGTGATGCCCCAGTGGGACTTGAATCTTGTTCTCACCTATCTGATGTGTGCTCCCTTTGAGCCACTTCATAACTGCCCTCTTCATCTCCTTACTCTGAAGACGGCCTTCCTGGTTGCCATCACCTCTGCCAGGAGGGTGAGTGAGCTCCAGGCTCTTTCTTCTTCTCCACCTTTCCTGTCTGTTCATCCTGATAAGGTGGTGTTGCGTACACGACCTTCCTTTCTGCCCAAGGTTGTCACGGCCTTCCACATCGGGCATTCCATCACTTTGCCCACCTTCTTTCCGCCTCCGCATCCCTCGAAAGAGGAGGAGAGGCTCCACCGTCTGGATCCAAAACGTGCGCTCTCCTACTACCTAGACCGCACTCGCCAATTCCGGGTGGATGACCAACTCTTCGTTGGTTACGTGGGCGCGAAGAAGGGGAAGGCTGTACACAAGAGGACCATCTCTAGGTGGATCATCTTGTGCATCCAAGCATGCTACTCCATGGCGAGGAAGGAGCCCCCGGCTGGATTGCGGGCTCACTCCACTCGGGCCACGGCTCATTGCACCATCAGGATTCAAGCAAGCCGGGCCGAAGAGGCTGAAATGCCAGAAACCGGTCCCCGGTAGCTTGTTTCCTTCCCAGTGTAAGAATTGGCTTTTGTAGTTTGGTTTGCCCTGTTCCCATCATGCACTGGGACAGGAACAGACTAATTTGCATACAGCCAGGTTCTGAAACTGGGATGGTGCAGTGAGCTAAAAAACGGTGTTGGATCTAGCCCTGATCTCTTGACTGGGTGAGAGTATTCTGTTTAATTCAGAGACTCTGTCCCTCACCACCCCTTGTTGTAAATATTTTTGTCCACCCTAAGCGTGGAAGGGTATACTCAGATGTGAGTCCCTTGCTCATTGCACCATCAGGATTCAAGCAAGCCGGGCCGAAGAGGCTGAAATGCCAGAAACCGGTCCCCGGTAGCTTGTTTCCTTCCCAGTGTAAGAATTGGCTTTTGTAGTTTGGTTTGCCCTGTTCCCATCATGCACTGGGACAGGAACAGACTAATTTGCATACAGCCAGGTTCTGAAACTGGGATGGTGCAGTGAGCTAAAAAACGGTGTTGGATCTAGCCCTGATCTCTTGACTGGGTGAGAGTATTCTGTTTAATTCAGAGACTCTGTCCCTCACCACCCCTTGTTGTAAATACTCCTACTACCTAGACCGCACTCGCCAATTCCGGGTGGATGACCAACTCTCCGTTGGTTACGTGGGCGCGAAGAAGGGGAAGGCTGTGCACAAGAGGACCATCTCTAGGTGGATCATCTTGTGCATCCAAGCATGCTACTCCATGGCGAGGAAGGAGCCCCCGGCTGGATTGCGGGCTCACTCCACTCGGGCCACGGCAACGACAACTGCCCTGGGCCGCGGTGTCCCCCTGCAGGACATCTGTCAGGCAGCCACGTGGGCCTCGCTGCACACGTTCGCAAGACACTACTGCCTGGACAGTCAAGTCCGGAGGGATGGCTTCTTTGGCCGTTCCGTCCTCCAGGACTTTCTGGTGTGATATTGGTTCGCAGACCCACCACCGGGGTTGGTATTGCTGGGGTATCTATTCTAAGGTAAGGAATCTATCACTAACGTGTCTCTTTCAGATGCACAAGTTACTACTTGTGTAACGATATATCTGTAAGAGACATTAGTTAGTGATAGATTCCTTACCGCCCTCCCATCCTCCCCGTTCTGCGAACCGATATTTAGGGTTAAGGTCTCCCCTTTCAGGGCCCTAGTTTCATGGCACCAGTGTTAGTTCTATCATGGCTCTGCGTATCTGGCGCGGAAAAGCTGTGTTATCAGAACTGACGTCAGCGCGCATGGGCGCCGTCTATATACTCCGACGACGTCATCCCGGCGCTCACGACGCCGACGACGGACGCGGAGCCGCAGACGACGCCTACCAGCGCGCAGGGGTATTGCTACGCAAAAATTTCCGGATCCAGTCTGACGCCTGGGGATATTCTAAGGTAAGGAATCTATCACTAACTAATGTCTCTTACAGATATATCGTTACACAAGTAGTAACTTGTGCTTTACTCTTTATTCTTGACTGTGTCAGAATATTACATGTAACATTTGAACATTTTACCATCTATCAGTCTTTTCACGTTTTCTAACATTAACTGTCGACGAAGTAATAAGTATTCTCTTCTATTCTTCCCTGTAATCTCGCATTTTCCGTTCTGCCCCATTTTAACACCTCTACACTCGGGGGTCTGGCCGATTTCCATCTCATAGTTATAACTCTGAGGGCCAACAAGAGTGCCAGGTCCAAGAGTTTCAGTTGTGCTTTGTGGGTCTTGGGTCTCTTCCTGTGTCCTATCGGGCAGGGCAGTTCCCCCTCAGGGATTTGCAGGGCTGTAATAGTGTCGGACCGTCCCCCAGTAGTTGCGTATTCTCAGGCATGTCCACAGCATATGGAGGATATCAGCCTCATCCTCCTGGCATCGGGGACAGTTGTGGGAGGAAGCAGGGAACATTCTATGAAGCCTTTGGGGGGTGAGATACGCTCTGTGTAATATCATAGCCTGTATAAATTTGAATTTGACGTTTCTGGACACTCTCCTGTGGTGTTATAGGATAATCTTCCATTCCCAGTCAGTCATAGCCTCTCCTGTGTCCATAGCCCAGGCATCTCTGAGTGTGGTAAGGGGCAGAGCAGCGTGTTCCCTAATGCTCACATAGAGCCATCGTACCAGGTGTCCTCCCGTCCCCATATAGTGGAGGAGATGTACCAGTTCATGTTGTTCTGGTTTAGTGCGCTGTGGAGCCTATGTACGTCGTACATAATGAGTCACTGAGGCGTGTAGGAGGTACAGTCGCAGTGGGGCTCCTGTGGACTGTGCGAAGGAGGCGTGATCCATCAGTGTGTCGTCCCCAAACAGGTCACCTACTCTATCTACTCCCGCCTCTGTCCAGGGCTGCAACCTGTATTGTGTCAGACTTTCCTACGGTGTTGGGAGCCCTAACAGGGGAATGTTATCTGCATAGGGAATGGTCCCTGTCGTGTACGTCAGTGCCTTTCGCCAGCACCGCAAAGCAGTGTGTAGTAGGGGGTGGCAGTCTCGGGGAATCTTGGCTGTGGGCAACAAAAGGGAGTGCAGTTCCCCGCACGCTAGCCGGTCCTGTGTAAAAGCGATCTCATGTAAGTTCCTACCCGCCACCCAACATGTCAGCCATTGTAGTTGGCTTGCGTAATAATAACCTCGTAGGTCTGGCACACCTAGGCCTCCCTGTCTGGTGTTTAACTGTAGTTTTTTTAGGCTTATTCGTCGCCTCCCCGGACCCCATATGAGGGTAACCAATAATGTGTTCAGCGTGGCAAATATTTGTTGTGGGAGAAAAACTGGCAGATTTACGAAGTAGTACAGTATCCGGGGGAGTAGGACCATCTTTGAAATCGCCACTCTACCTATGACAGATAGGGGTAGGGACGTCCAAAAGTTCACACTACCTCGGAGACCATTGATTGCCCTCCGTATGTTACCCACGATCTGGTCCTCCTGACTTCCGTAAACATTAATACCCAGGTATTTAAATGTGGTTGGTGCTATTTGGATCCAATAGTCACCAAATTGTATATGAGAAGGTCGTTGTCCTTCTCGGAAGTAGAAGCCCAGGGATTTCGACGGGTTTATGGCCAGGCCAGAGACGGTCTCAAAACGGTCAAAGATGGTTGCTAAGTGTGAGTGGTTTCCATTCAAATCTCGGAGGTACATTAAGATATCGTCGGCATATATGGAGATCAGATTATGTGTACCTCCAACGGAAATGCCCACCTCAGCCGCTCGAGTCCGGAGTGCGATTGCCAGAGGCTCGAGTGTTAGTACAAACAGCAGTGGCGATAGCGGGCAGCCCTGTCGGGTGCCTCTGTAGATGTCATAGCTATCCGAGGTATACCTGCCCGTACGTGCTCTAGCCGTTGGGTTCGTATATAGCAAGCGAATCCACTTTATCAGAGTGTCAGGGAAGCCGAAGCATCTTATGACTTCAAACATAAAGCTCCATGTTAGGGAGTCGAATGCCTGTCGGAGGTCCAGGGCGATACAGCCGGCCCGGGGCAAGTCCAGTGGCGTGGCCGACATGAGGGCGTGGAGTCGTCTCGTATTCTGGGAGGTGCTCCTCCCCGGTAGGAAGCCGCATTGGTCTGGGTGGATTAAGGCAGGGAGATGGGCCTGTATGCGCATAGCGATAGCTTTGCTAAGTATTTTATATTCCGTGGGGCGCATTGAGAGGGGTCTGTAATTACTTACGTCAAGGGTATCCCTGCCGGGTTTTGGAATGGATATCACCGAAGCCTGCATGGTCGTGGCAGGTAGATGACCACCCTCATAGACAGTCCTGTATATTTTCTCTAAGACGGGTACTAGCGTTTCAGAGTAAGTCTGATAAAATTCCACAGGCAGCCCGTCCATGCCAGGGGTTTTGCCCCGGTTAAGGGAGTGGATAGCTAATTTCATTTCCTGCTGTGTTATGGGTCCGGCTAGCTCAGTCTGTACCTCCCAGGTCAGGGTTGGGAACGGCAGATCTCGTAGGAATTCCATCATGTCGTCTCCAGCGCCCTCGGGGGGAGGGGCATATAACCTCTCCAAGTGAACCTTAAACGCAGTATTGATTTCCGACTGTGTGTTCACCTCCCTGCCCGTTTCGTCTCTGATGCCTGTAATCACAGGGACTTCGGGAGTGTCACGGATCAGACGAGCCAGTAGGGCTCCAGATCTATCTGCTTCCGCCTGTTGGCGCCGCAAATAGTCCCCATAATCCATAACCCTCAGAGTTTCCAGGAGTTCTGCATGTTCTATGTTGCATAATTGTATGTCTCCCTTACGCCCAGGGTCTATTCCCGCTGCTATCTCCAGTTCTTTCAGGCGGGCCTCAACCTCACAGAGTTTCCTGTGAATTTCTTGTCGGGCACCCACCAGTTGGCCAATCGCATCCCCTCTTATCACAACCTTCATGGCATCCCACACCACTAGGTTCGAAGACGTGGAGTCCCAGTTCTCTCTGAAATAATTATTTAGAGTGTCAGAGAGTTGTGTGCGGAATGGGGCTGTAGGAGAGTAGGGTCTGCAATCCTATGATCACCCCAGATTTTTGCTTTTTGCTTTTTGCTTCACTGGTTTACGACTTCTCTGGCTGTGGGCCTGCTAATCAGACCCACAGCCTTGCTGTTCTCTCACTAAATTGACACGTGTACCTTAGGTGCATTTACCAATTGGTACTGGGCCACCTTATCAGACCCTGTAACTCAGGGCATAGGTGTACCCAGGGCCTACCAGGGGCTGCAGCATGTATTATGCCACCCCTGGCTGGCCATCTAAATCTGACACAACTGGCTGCACGACAGCTGGGGCAAGGTAGTGTAATCACCCTTTGCTTTAGATATAGTATACCTATATCTAACCCTAAAATGGGCACCCGTATTCCTATCAGTCACTCCTATGGCAGGCCTTGACAAACCTGAAGGAAGAGTGCTTGGAATCGTGTGAGATGGTGCTCTGGCATGAGCTGGGCCCGTTTGCAGCTTGCGGAACCAAGTCCTAATAGCTGTTCCATGATAACGCATACCATATACTCTTAAGTGCATTATAATCCTCGCGGTTATATGCTAACTCTGGTATCGCTTTATCAAAACATGTCGAGTAAGGTGTCATACGAATTGGAATACTAACCCTTCGCCAATTCTGGCGACGGGGTTAGCATTCCACCCTTCTAGAGGGACACGACATGTATGTAACTGTGAACCCCGGTTAAAGTTAACTCAAGCCTCAGCATCACAAAATGGATGCTGCCACCACAGACACACGTCTGACCTGCTGCTGCTGGGAGTCCTTCCAGCGAGGGAGGCTTGGACAAAGGGTTTCCTGTCAGGGGCGGTGCTTGCACCATCCCAGACAGGGTTTTGTGTATCCTGGGTAGGCAGGGCTTTAGAGGAAGGTGACTGCAAGTGGCACCCCGGTGCTCACTATGCATAGGCCGGCTAGAACCAGTTCCAGGGGCGCACCAGCCCCTGAGCTGGGAAAAGTCCGGCATGGGAGAGGGGTGTAACCACCCCCCTTCCTGGTCCCACCCATGGGCAGGACCTAGTCGCGTGCCAGCCCCTTTTCCTAGTATAAAGATAGGAGCGGGCCCCCTTCCAAATTAGATCATCTTTGAATCCTGAAACTACTTTCTACGAAAGGAACTCAAGACTTCTTCCTAAGATTTCTCCCTTGTGACTAAGGAGTAGTCACCCTGCACCGCAGGCACCATCTAAGAACACTGCGGTTTGCTGCACGTCCTTCCTCCGGAATCCGACCGACCAGCACGACGAGACCCGGCTTCCCTGGCACCTCTGATCTCTACCTGCATCATCAGCCCAGCTGAGATCCGTGGGTGTGATGAGACCTCGAGGGACCGGCCATCTTCAGAACTGCATGACGCTTATCCAGCACGACCGCCGAGGGATCCTCGAGTGAGTGCTTTGGGGTTCGAGAAGCCCTAACCCTGAGCAGCTCAAGCACCGAAGTCCACCCCCCCAGCATCCACCAGATCTGCGTGGGGGCCCTTCTGCTCTTTGCTGCTCACCGCGTTGTCCGGCTACTTGCCTGCTGGCTTGTGGCCCTCTTAACGACGCTCCACGACGACAACACCGCTGGTCTGGTTGCTCCAGACTGGCCCTTGCTCCCCTCCAAAAGAGGAGCACCCCGGACCCTCCTGGTCCACTCCAGACGCCATTTTAAGTCCACCGCGTGGGCTTGCATTTGCCAAGACTTGTTGCCCCAATCCTGGGTCCAGCGACGTCGACAGCAGATACCTTCGTGGGACAGCTCGCACCTCCATCTTGGTCGCCGACAACGCCTCCTGGTCCGAGAGACTGCAGAGCCCAGCGTCGCCCACTCACCTGGTCGAGGTGACTCCATCCGGTGCCATCCTGGTGCCCATCTAATCACTGGCTAGTGATTCAGAACTTGGTCCCCTCTGCTTACAGGTATCCTCCATCATCGATCCAGGCTTGGATCCCTCCGAATCTCTTCACTGGTCGCCTGCCAGCAACTTCTTCTTTCAGGCTCCATAGACTGCAACGAGGATTCCCGACGTCTTTCCAGACCTATGCAGCCGCAGCCCCTGGGCTAGGTAACCTCAGCATTTCGGTGCTCCAGCATAGCCTCACTATCCAAGGGTCCAGATCCTTTTTCGTTTCAGCTCTACCTAGTCGGATTCGTCCGATAACACTAACTTTACGAAATCTAGCATCCATAGACTTTGTCCCGCATCCCGCGTGAGAGTGCACACTCTGCACCCGATCCCCCTAGGCCTCCTGCTAGTAATCTGAACGTTCCGTAGTCAAGCCCTAGCGATCCCAAAGTCTATTAAAGTAGTACTTACCTGCTAGTAATTTCGCATTCCACTTTTGTAGTATATGGTTTTTCATGCCCCTCAGGCATTTGTAAAATTGTGCGACTTTGAGTATTTTCATAAGAGTTTTGTATTGTGCTTAGCACCCTGTCCTCATAAAGAGTCCAGGGTTGTTGTGTTCTAAATAAATATCCTTTTATTTTCATAACAACTTGTGTGGTGTCCTTTCACTTGGTGTTCAAGGGGTATATGTGATGGTATAACAGCTGGCTTAACACGCCCTCTAGAGTTTAGCCTAAAGACTGCTCTTGTCCATGCTACTAGGATAGCTGGTCTACGGTTGACTTACAACCAATCATCAATAAGGGTATTTTGTACTGATACAGAGTGCTCACTAGAATAGTGAACAGTCTATATCAGGCCAACTTCTCACATTGGTGAGCAGCGGTTGGGATTTGAGCTTGCTGTTGTTTTACCACACGTATCCTAAGAATATCATTGTGAAAGATCACATAAGTACCAAGGTACATATAACTTAGCTTAGAATACTCTGAGTTCTACTCAACCAGCTGTTGTAGTTCAACAGGGCCTAGCACACCCTGACTACAACTCTTAGCAAGGGATCAGTAGGCAAACAAATAGTGTAGGTAGGTGCATCACTTACACCACACTAGAAGCATGTCAGACAAAGGAGGGAACTCAGAGGCCCCCCTCGTGTCAGTTGACCCTCCACAGGTCACTTCCAGATATGCTGCTCTTAGCTTCCAGGAGATGAGACAAATCTGTACATCCAGGAAGCTAAAACAGGGTTCTAACCCTACCATTCCCTTTCTGATTGGTCTCTTAGAGACTTATGATGCCAGGAGGTCTGCTAACACAGATCCTTCTCATCCAGATGGTAAAATGCCCCCCTTAGAGGGAACCCTTGGGGACCCTGACCTCAACCTCCATGCAGCAGTTAGTGAAGGGGAGGAAGAGGATCAGGAGTTGTCAGGGGATGAGGCAGACAAAGGTCAGGTAGAAGTCAGTAGACTAACCAGGACCAACTTAAGTAGGCATGAGAATGGATTTAGGGGACCCCCAGGGCCACTCTCAGGCAGGCTTAACATTGGTAATGGACGAGTTAGATCTCTATCCAGAGGCTCTAACAGATCCATTAGAACCAATGGCTCTCAGACCTCTTCTCACAGAGGGATGACATCCCCTCAGAGGAGAGAGCATGAGGCCAAGATGAGGGAAGTCAATCTGAGGATTGAAAGGGAAGAACTTGCCCTGGCCAAAGAGAGACTTGCCTTTGCTAGAGAGCAGAAATTGAGTGGGGTAGATCCCACTGGTGGCAGCATTCTCCCAAGAGAAAAAGACAGGAGTTTAGACACTAGACACCTGAGTAAGATAGTGCCCCCCTTTAAACCAGGGGATGATATCCACAAATGGATAACTGCTTTGGAGAGGGCCTGCACTGTCCAGTGCGTTCCCCAGAGTCAGTGGGCAGCTGTCTTGTGGCTCTCCTTTGAAGGCAAAGGTAGAGATAAGCTCCTCACTACTAGAGCTGAGGATGCTAACAATTATCAAGTCCTGAAAAATACACTGATAGATGGGTTTGGCCTAACCACTGAGCAGTACAGGTTGCTGCTCAGGGATACCCAGAAAACTCAGTCTCAGGATTGGTCTGATTTTGTGGATTGTGCCACTAAGGCTTTGGAGGGCTGGTTGCTGAGCAGTAAGGTTACTGATTACACAGGATTGTATAATCTGATCATGAGGGAACAGATTTTAAACAATTGTCAGAACCAGTTGTTGCATCAGCACCTTGTTGACTCAGATCTGACCTCTCCCCAAGAATTGGGAAAGAAGGCAGACAGATGGGTCAGAACAAGGGTTAAGCAGAACCAGGGCCAGAACCAGGGTGGTCAGAAGAAAGCAGACCAGAAGGGTAATAATACCAAAGGTGAACAAAATGACCAGAAGTCTTCGACAAACCAAAGAGGGTGGGGGTCAGGCTTCCCAGAAGAAGACTCAAGAAGGCCAGTCTAAAAGGTGGTGCCAATACTGTAAAAGTAAAACTCACTGGTTTAGTGAGTGCACCAAGAAAGGAGGGCAAACTCCTACCACTACAGCCCCTAAGGAAACTGCACCCCCTAGTACAGCCAGTAGTGGTAGTGCACCTCCCAAGGGATTAGTTGGGTTAACCTTGGGTTCTGAGGGGTATGACAACTTAGTTGGCACACTCACCCAGGCTATCCTTGTCTGTACAGGGGATGTGGATATATCCCCTGATGCCAGTCCCAATACTTTGGGCAAATACAGACAGACACCTTTTATCAATGGCAAGATGGCTCAGGCCTACAGGGACACTTGTGCCAGTGTCACAATGGTGACACCTAACTTTATGGACCCTGGACAGATCATGCTAGGACCAGAGTACCTAGTGACCAATGCCAGCAATGTCACTACCCACCATAGTATGGCAATTGTTGATTTCTCCTGGGGAGGGGTAAGTGGCCAAAAGAAGGTTGTTGTTAGTTCAGACTTCCCAGTTGAATGTTTGTTGGGCAATGATTTGGAGTCATCCCTATGGTCAGAAGTGGAGCAGAGGACTCACATGGAAATGTTAGGCTTGCCAGCACATGTGCTTGCTGTGACTAGGTCACAGGCCAAAAGATGCCCCACTGAACAGGTGCTGGATCCTGGAACAATGGACCAGACACCTTCCAAGAAGAAGAGCAGTAGGGTTAAGGCATTGCCTTTCCCCTTGCCCCAGGTTGTGGATCAAGTCTCAGAGGAGGCTGACCTCAAAGAGCTGAGGGAAACTGAGCCTAAAGAACTTGAACCTGATCAGGTTGAGTTTCTGGGTTCAGGGGGACCCTCCAGAGAAGACCTGGGGAAGGCACAGTTAGACTGCCCTTCCCTTGAACCCCTCAGACAGCAGGCTGCTGCTGAGGCTGCAGGGAACGCCACAGGTGCCCACAGGGTATACTGGGAAGATGGACTCCTGTACTCTGAGTCAAGAGACCCCAAACCTGGTGCGACCAGGAGGCTGGTCATCCTCTTGTCTCTGAGAGGTTTCCTTCTCACATTGGCCCATGAGATTCCCCTTGCAGGACACTTAGGCCAGAATAAGACTTGGGACAGAATTGTCTCACACTTTCACTGGCCTCACATGAATGAAGATACCAAGGAGTTTTGTCGCTCCTGTGTCACTTGCCAAGCCAGTGGTAAGTCAGGTGGCACAACAAAGGCCCCCCTTATACCAATGCCTGTGGTGGGGGTACCCTTTGAAAGAGTGGGGATTGACATTGTTGGTCCAATGGAACCCCAGACAGCATCAGGGCACAAGTTTATACTGGTGGTGGTGGACCATGCCACCAGGTATCCTGAAGCTATTCCCCTTAGGACCACTACAGCACCTGTTGTGGCAAGAGCCCTAGTTGGAGTGTTCTCCAGAGTGGGCTTCCCTAAGGAGGTTGTCTCTGACAGAGGTGCAAACTTCATGTCAGGATATTTGACTGCTATGTGGAAGGAATGTGGTGTCGACTACAACTTCACTACACCCTATCATCCACAATGCAATGGGCTTGTTGAAAGGTTCAACAGGACCCTAAAAGGGATGATTCATGGACTACCTGAAAAGCTCAGGCGTAGATGGGATGTCCTGATACCCTGCCTTTTGTTTGCTTACAGAGAGGTCCCACAGAAGGGGGTTGGCTTCAGCCCTTTTTAACTTCTGTATGGGCGTCCTGTGAGAGGACCCCTATGTTTGGTGAAGGAAGGATGGGAGAGACCTCTCAAAAAGCCTGCAACCAACATAGTGGACTATGTACTTGGTCTCCGCTCCAGGATGGCTGAGTATATGGAAAAGGCTTCTAAAAACCTTGAGGCAAGCCAAGAACTCCGAAAAGCTTGGCATGACCAAAAGGCTGTCCTGACTGTGTACCAGCCTGGACAGAAGGTGTGGGTGTTGGAGCCAGTGGCCCCAGCAGCACTCAAAGACAAATGGTCTGGGCCCCATACAATCCTTGAGCAAAAGGGAGAGGTCACCTACCTGGTGGACCTTGGATCTCCCAGGAGCCCCCACAGGGTGCTCCATGTGAACAGGCTCAAAGCATATGTTGACAGGAAGGACATGAGCTTGCTCATGGCCACAGATGAGGGACAGGAAGAGGAGAGTGACCCTCTCTCAGACCTGCTCACTCAGAATCCTGATGATGGATCAGTAGATGGTGTTGTCTTTTGTGGCAGCCTCTCTGACCATCAACAGAAGGATTGCAAACAAGTTCTTTAATCCTTTAGACATATGTTCTCTCTGACACCCAGTCAAACCAATTGGTGTACCCATGAGGTTGACACTGGTGACAGCCTGCCAGTCAAGAGTAAAATCTACAGGCAGCCTGGTCATGTTAGAGACTGCATTAAAACAGAAGTGCAGAAGATGTTGGAGCTGGGAGTCATTGAGCCCTCAGATAGCCCTTAGGCTAGTCCAGTAGTTCTAGTGCCAAAGCCTCACACCCAGGGTGGTAAGAAAGAGATGAGGTTTTGCGTAGACTACAGAGGCCTCAATGCAGTCACTAAGACTGATGCCCACCCAATACCAAGGGCAGATGAACTTATAGATAGATTGGCTTCTGCCAACTACTTAAGCACATTTGACCTGACAGCTGGGTATTGGCAAATCAGGTTAGCTGAGGATGCCAAGCCCAAGACGGCATTTCCTACCCCTGGTGGACATTATCAATTTGTGGTAATGCCCTTTGGTCTGAAAAATGCACCTGCCACCTTCCAAAGGCTGGTGAATCAAGTTCTCACTGGGCTGGATGACTTCTGTGCAGCATATCTTGATGATATAGCTGTCTTTAGTTCCATCTGGGAGGATCACCTGGTCCACCTGAGGAAAGTGTTAGAGGCACTGCAAGCAGCAGGTCTCACTATCAAGGCCACAAAGTGCCAGATAGGGCAGACACAGGTTGTATACCTGGGCCACCTTGTAGGTGGAGGCCAGGTTCAGTCACTGGAGAGCAAGATACAGTCCATCAGGGACTGGGCTCCTCCAACCACCCAGACTCAGGTTCGAGCTTTCTTGGGCCTGACTGGTTATTACAGGAAATTTGTCAGAAATTATGGATCAATTGTGACTCCACTTAATGAACTGACAAGTAAAAAGATGCCAAAGAAAGTTCAGTGGACAGCAGGCTGTCAAAAAGCATTCGATGACCTAAAGCAGGCCATGTGCACTGCACCTATCCTAAAGAGTCCAGACTACTCCAAACCATTCAATGTCCAAACAGATGCTTCTGAGTTGGGTGTGTGAGCTGTTCTATCTCAGCTGAATTTTGATGGTCATGACCAGCCCATTGCTTTTATAAGCAGAAGGCTGACCACCAGAGAGAAAAATTGGTCAGTTATTGAGAGGGAGGCCTTTGCTGTGGTTTGGGCCCTGAAGAAACTGAGGCCATACCTGTTTGGCACTCATTTCAAGATTCAGACCGACCATAAGCCCCTCTTGTGGCTAAATCAGATGAAGGGTGAAAACCCCAAACTGCTTAGGTGGTCTATTTCCCTACAGGGGATGGATTTTACAGTGGAGCATAGACCTGGCACTGATCATCGCAATGCAGATGGGCTCTCCAGGTATTTCCACTTAGAGCAAGAAGACTCACCTGGTCAAGGTTAGTTTATTGTCCCAAAGTTTGGGGGGGGGGGGTCATGTAGGAGAGTAGGGTCTGCAATCCTATGATCACCCCAGATTTTTGCTTTTTGCTTCACTGGTTTACGACTTCTCTGGCTGTGGGCCTGCTAATCAGACCCACAGCCTTGCTGTTCTCTCACTAAATTGACACGTGTACCTTAGGTGCATTTACCAATTGGTACTGGGCCACCTTATCAGACCCTGTAACTCAGGGGCATAGGTGTACCCAGGGCCTACCAGGGGCTGCAGCATGTATTATGCCACCCCTGGCTGGCCATCTAAATCTGACACAACTGGCTGCACGACAGCTGGGGCAAGGTAGTGTAATCACCCTTTGCTTTATATATAGTGTACCTATATCTAACCCTAAAATGGACACCCGTATTCCTATCAGTCACTCCTATGGCAGGCCTTGACAATCCTGAAGGCAGAGTGCTTGGAATCGTGTGAGATGGTGCTCTGGCATGAGCTGGGCCCGTTTGCAGCTTGCGGAACCAAGTCCTAATAGCTGTTCCATGATAACGCATACCATATACTCTTAAGTGCATTATAATCCTCGCGGTTATATGCTAACTCTGGTATCGCTTTATCAAAACATGTCGAGTAAGGTGTCATACGAATTGAAATACTAACCCCTCGCCAATTCTGGCGACGGGGTTAGCATTCCACCCTTCTAGAGGGACACGACATGTACGTAACTGTGAACCCCGGTTAAAGTTAACTCAAGCCTCAGCATCACAAAATGGATGCTGCCACCACAGACACACGTCTGACCTCCTGCTGCTGGGAGTCCTTCCAGCGAGGGAGGCCTGGACAAAGGGTTTCCTGTCAGGGGCGGTGCTAGCACCATCCCAGACAGGGTTTTGTGTATCCTGGGTAGGCAGGGCTTTAGAGGAAGGTGACTGCAAGTGGCACCCCGGTGCTCACTATGCACAGGCCGGCTAGAACCTGTTCCAGGGGCACACCAGCCCCTGAGCTGGGGAAAGTCCGGCATGGGAGAGGGGTGTAACCACCCCCCTTCCTGGTCCCACCCATGGGCAGGACCTAGTCGCGTGCCAGCCCCTTTTCCTAGTATAAAGATAGGAGCGGGCCCCCTTCCAAATTAGATCATCTTTGAATCCTGAAACTACTTTCTACGAAAGGAACTCAAGACTTCTTCCTAAGATTTCTCCCTTGTGACTAAGGAGTAGTCACCCTGCACCCGCAGGCACCATCTAAGAACACTGCGGTTTGCTGCACGTCCTTCCTTCGGAATCCGACCGACCAGCACGACGAGACCCGGCTTCCCTGGCACCTCTGACCTCATCCTGCATCATCAGCCCAGCTGAGATCCGTGGGTGTGACGAGACCTCGAGGGACCGGCCATCTTCAGAACTGCACAACGCTTATCCAGCACGACCGCCGAGGGATCCTCGAGTGAGTGCTTTGGGGTTCGAGAAGCCCTAACCCTGACCAGCTCCAGCACCGAAGTCCAGCCCCCCAGGATCCACCAGATCTGCGTGGGGCCCTTCTGCTCTTTGCTGCTCACCGCGTTGTCCAGCTACTTGCCTGCTGGCTTGTGGCCCTCTTGACGACGCTCCACGATGACAACACCGCTGATCTGGTTGCTCCAGACTGGCCCTTGCTCCCCTCCAAAAGAGGAGCACCCCGGACCCTCCTGGTCCATTCCAGACGCCATTTTAAGTCCACCGCGTGGGCTTGCATTTGCCAAGACTTGTTGCCCCAATCCTGGGTCCAGCTACGTCGACAGCAGATACCTTTGTGGGACAGCTCGCACCTCCATCCTGGTCGCCGACAACGCCTCCTGGTCCGAGAGACTGCAGAGCCCTGCGTCGCCCACTCACCTGGTCGAGGTGACTCCATCCGGTGCCATCCTGGTGCCCATCTAATCACTGGCTAGTGATTCAGAACTTGGTCCCCTCTGCTTACAGGTATCCTCCATCATCGATCCAGGTATGGATCCCTCCGAATCTCTTCACTGGTCGCCTGCCAGCAACTTCTTCTTTCAGGCTCCATAGACTGCAACGAGGATTCCCGACGTCTTTCCAGACCTATGCAGCCGCAGCCCCTGGGCTAGGTAACCTCAGCATTTCGGTGCTCCAGCATAGCCTCACTATCCAAGGGTCCAGATCCTTTTTCGTTTCAGCTCTACCTAGTCGGATTCGTCCGATAACACTAACTTTACGAAATCTAGCATCCATAGACTTTGTCCCGCATCCCGCGTGAGAGTACACACTCTGCACCCGATCCCCCTAGGCCTCCTGCTAGTAATCTGAAGGTTCCGTAGTCAAGCCCTAGCGATCCCAAAGTCTATTAAAGTAGTACTTACCTGCTAGTAATTTCGCATTCCACTTTTGTAGTATATGGTTTTTCGTGCCCCTCAGGCATTTGTGTAAATTGTGCGACTTTGAGTATTTTCATAAGAGTTTTGTATTGTGCTTAGCACCCTGTCCTCATAAAGAGTCCAGGGTTGTTGTGTTCTAAATAAATATCCTTTTATTTTCATAACAACTTGTGTGGTGTCCTTTCACTTGGTGTTCAAGGGGTATATGTGATGGTATAACAGCTGGCTTAACCCGCCCTCTAGAGTTTAGCCTAAAGACTGCTCTTATCCATGCTACTAGGATAGCTGGTCTACGGTTGACTTACAACCAATCATCAATAAGGGTTGTTTGGACTGATACAGAGTGCTCACTAGAATAGTGAACATTATATATCAGGCCAACTTCTCACAGGGGCATCCTCTAGTAGTAAGGGGTTGAGCCTCCAAGTGGGTACTGGTGAAGGCACCCTCCCCCAATGCAGATCGAGTGTTAGTGGGCTATGATCCGAAAATGTTTTGGCAAGGTAGTCTGAGGACGTACACTTGGCCATTAAGGAGTTGGTACACAAGAATCTGTCTAGGCGAGTGTGTAGGTTATGCATTGGGGAGTAGTATGAGTACTCTTTGTGTGTTGGATGCAATGTACGCCATACGTCTGTCAGTCCCCATCCCTGAAGCCATGTTCCAAATGAGTCAGCTATCTTGTGTACCCCCATCGTCTGGAGGGGGGTGCGCGATCTGTCTAGGTCAACATCCAAAACCATGTTCCAATCCCCCCTAATATCCAGGGAATATCTATCCAGTCAGTTAAAGCCCGTCCTACATTTGCGAGGAACCTGTCCTGATCAAAGTTTGGGGCGTAGATGCTTCCCAGGACCAGCATCGTACCGTCTAATGTGCCTCTCACCAGGATATATCGTCCTTGGTCGTCCACCTTCCTCTCTAGTTCCACGAAAGGGGTGCCATGTCGCACCCATATGGTGGCCCCCCTGGAGAAGGCAGAGTACGTTGTGGAGAATACAGTTCCTCTCCACTTTTTCCGCAATGTGTGTGTCTCGGACAGTGTTAGGTGGGACTCCTGTAGGAATACTATGTGCGCCCGTTGGCGAAGTAAAAAGGCGTGTATTCTATGTCGTTGTTGTACTGCACCTAGCCCCCGTACGTTCCAGGTAACCAGCCTATATTTCTCTTTCGTATAAGCCATGCCCAAGTACAAGTGTCACAGTGGGTATCTTTTCGTGTTGCAATGAGTGTATTATCAGTGCTAGCCAGGAGACTTTACCCCCCCCCCCTTTCCCAAACTCGAACTCTGTAGGCGCAGCCTTGGAACTTCTCTGTGCCGAACAAAAAAGTTTAAAACATAACCAAACAATCTACGGTGCATACGCCTTTGGGGGGTCGACTGAGCATGGGCCGTGTCCAGAAAGCCATACTTGTCTGCGCTGCCGGCTCAACGGCGCCGCCGGGAAAGTTATTATACAAACATCAGGTACTGGTAGCCTTTGGGGGGGGAATTTGCTTCGCCTACATAATATTGTACCTTACTTCTGCGCAGGAATGTAATGTGTGAGGTCCCTCAGTCGCAGTCATCATGCGATAAACATATCTTGATTGAACCAAACCTCAACATACAGATATTTAAACAGATTCAGTTACTCCTGCTGTAGGTCCCCTCTCCCCCTCCTTAACCCAGCTTTTCAATCAGTATACAATAGAAAGGATATCAATAGGTCTTAGGGTCTCTGGTCCCATCCGTTCCAGTAGTTACTCCTGGGCGTTGTCTAGAAGTTCATCCGCCGCTCTAGATGTCACAGTCGGGAACAATACCATACTGTGCTCCGAGTGCAATGTACTGTCTTCAGTGTCTGTATTGATTGTCTCTCACTCCTCTCGGAAGGAGCCCACCCTCGCGACTGCATCTTTCTGGCCTTTTTTCTATTGGAAGGCAGTAGGTTTACGTCGTTTTGGTTGGGCATATCTCCTGTGTGGTCTGATTCGTCCTTGGAGCCGCTGGCCGATGATCTTTGAGTCGGTCCCGAGTTCTCCTCGATGTCCATCACTTCCAGCCATTCCTCCACATCCGTGGGGCTCTCAAAGAAGTGAGTTTTATTGTCCTGGATCACCTTAAGGCGGGCTGGAAACAACAGGGCATAGCGGAGTTTGGCTTTCTGGAGTCTCTTTTTTATCTCGTAATAGGAGGACCGTTGTTTCTGCACCAGGTTGGTATTGTCCGGATACAGTGAGATACGTTTATTTTCGTATTCGATGAGGGATTTTAGTCTGGCCTTTTGAAGCAGCACGTCCCTGTCCCAGTAATTGAGAATTTTACCAATCGGCGGTCGTGGTGCCTGTCCCGGTCTCGGTTGCCCAGTGGGAATTCGGTGAGCCCTCTCCACGCAGAAGAACGGTGACAGGCCCTCCGCGGCCACGTTGTCCCGGAACCACTGCTCCATGAATTCCGTCGCGTGGGTTCCCTGCGCTTCGTTCCGGAAGCCCAATGACGCGTATGTTGTTGCGTCGATTGCGGCCTTCGGCATCCTCCACCCGCTCCATGAGGGATTTTACTTGGTGTTGCATTTGTTGGATGGAGTCGGTGTGTTCCGCTACCGTCGGGGCGAGGTCCGTCAGCGTTGTTCCTTGATCTTTAACTCTGTCTACCAACTTGTCGTGGTCAGCTTTTAACAGCGAAAGATTAGTGGTAAGGGTGCCCACCTGTGTCTCCATCGCGGCCCTGGAGTCCCTGATTTCCTGGTGTATCCGGTCCAGTTTGTCCATTTGTTGGTCATCAGAGAGGGCAGTGTTCAGTGTCAGCGGTGCAGAACCTCCCGGACCGGTTTCTAGAATATGTCCCGCAGGTGCCCCCTCCTTGCCGTCCATTACTTTCGCCCCTTTTCGGACCATGATTCTCGTCTACGGGCCCAAGCAATGTCAGGGACTATGACCCAATGCGGACGCTCTCCAACCACTATGCCGCCTCCACTCGGGTCCCCGTCCCAGCTCGGTGTTCCTCCGTGTCTTTGGCGGGCAGATGACCCCCAGAGTAGGGTCCGCTCAGATCTTCTCCCGGGGGGGTCCGCAGCCAGCACCCACCGCTCTCCTCCCCGAGGGGGCACGAGGAACTAACCCACAAGGTGTGTACCTTGCCGACTCTGTCCCTTCTCCCGCAGCGCGGCGGAACCTTGGTATGGCGGTTTTTCCTGGCCCAGGGCGGCAGCGATGGTCCTCCTCGCACCCGGGCCCTTCGCTCAGGCCGACTTCACTTGGTTCCCCAGTCTACCCCGGCCTTCATTACAAGCTGCGTCAGTGGGGAGGAGGGGGGGAGGAAGGCAGAAAGGAAAGCAGGCCCGTCCCCTCTCAGCGTCTCCGTGCTCCACTCTCCTCCCGGCGCTCCACCAGGCCTCCGGCCAGATTCGCAGATGCGGCGCGGCAGTCAAGCCCCCTCCGGTCCGAGCTCACCTCATCAGTCCGGACCTCCTCCCGAGGCCTCAGCTCGCAGACCGGCCAGAGCCCTTCACAGATATGCAGGAAGGCACCGTCGCGTCCGCCCGTCTCTGGCGTCGCCAATGGTTATATTTCATGCAAGTTTCTCGGAGCAGGCCCAGGTCGCTGCGCCGGGCGGCGCCCAGCGATCCAGTCACGCCCACTACTCGAGGTCCCAGCGTGTAGCGTGGAGCTAGACCCCAGGCGTCCCTCTTTCGTCCGCTCTGTATTCCCAGCCCTCAGGACCTTTTAAGTTTCACCGAGTCGTCTGGGGGCTTTTACAGAGCCAGTTTCCTTCCTTTATCGGCGTATGTCGCCCCCCAAGCGCGGCTTTCAGGAGTTTTCTCCCCCGGCGGCACCGGAGCTCTAGCAGACTCCGTCCGCCATCATGGCCTGCTAGCCACGCCCCCCCCTAAGCCATTCATTAAAATAAAATTTTGAGTCTGAGTTCCAAACTCATGCAATATCTTGACAAAACAGGTCAAATCACCACCAAAGTTCTATCCCCCCCCCACCCCCCCACCCCCATCCCCCACTATGCACAACTTTACTCCACACAATTATTCTCCTCTGAGACAAATAGAAATGAATACTTAAACGATATAGCTCTAGCTTGGCTCTCTGGTGAACACCGGGAGTACTTCAGCCACCCTATAACTGAAAACGAACTAAAAGAAGCCATTAGGTCCTTCCCAAATAACAAAGCCCCAGGGACAGACGGACTCCTGGGTGAATTTTATAAAGAATATACTGACTTCCTCATTCCCCATCTAACAGCAATGTACTTGGAAGCATATGAAGAGGGGGTCCTACCGCCAACATTAAGGGAGGCACTACTAGTCACACTACTTAAACCAGATAACGACCAGACGTACGGTGACTCCTATCGTCCACTGTACCTTATTAACTCAAATGCCAAAATACTAGCTAAAATAATAGCACTATGACTGCAACCCTTAATGCAGAAGTTGGTTCTACAGGACCAGTCTTGATTAATTCCAACACGTTCAACGACACACAACCTACAAACCATCTTTGCATTGTTCCACCAACTTCACTAAGACGTACCGGCAGCTGCCGCCCTACTGGACGCAGATAAAGTATTTGACCCAGTAGAATGGCTATTTATGTTTTCTGTTTTGCAATAGATGGGATCCCCGCATCCTTTCCTGCACTAGATCAAGTTACTTTATACCGAGCCATGCGCTAGACTAATGATAAATGGCATTACGGCTGCTCCTATACATATTTATAGAGGAGCGCGACAAGTGTCCACTTTCACCACTATTATTTACTCTTGCACATGAACCATTAGCATGCAAAATCCAGCTAAAACACAGCACTACAATTCCAACTATGGCCTGTGAGTATATCGCTCTACGCGGATGATATGGTCTTATACACGTCATCCAGAAAATAACTAAACCCCACTAATAAGAGAATACACACGATTTGGACACTATTCTGGACTAAGCATAAATTGGACCAAATCTATGGTGATCCCGCTGATACCCACTACAAAACAACCCCCATTAGATTATCCCCTACTGTGGCGAACAGAGACGGTTAAATACCTAGGGGTATAGATACATTCAAGACCCTGAGTTAGTAATACACACAAACTATGACATGACCCTCATAAAACTGGAAGGTCAAGTGGACAGACGGATTAGGTTGCCACTTTCAATGGCAGTCAGAATTGCCATGTCGAAGATGGTGGTGCTACTCCGCTTCCTCTCTCTATTCACAAACATACCGGTTGTGCTCCCACAACAGTTTTTCACAAGGCTACGTACATGCATGACTACGCTCACATGGGCAGGTAAACAGCCATGGGTGGGGTGGAAGGAACTAACCAGGCCATATACGCAAGGGGGCTTTGGGGCTCCAGATCTGCAGCTCTATTAATATTGCGCACAAGCACAACACACACACTACTGGATACACCTGCATGCATATATACCCCATATTGTGCCCACCCAACACCCCTAACTGCTCTTCTATCGGAGCCTAAGCAGTATACCCGACGGGCTGAAATTAACCCGGTAAGTAGCACAACAGCAGCATGGTACGCACTGACAAAACGAGCCAATAAATTTCCAGTATATGCTCCGGCCCTGCCACTACGGCTACACCCCCAGATAACAGTAACGCAAGAGAATAAATTGCTTAACTCTTGAGCGACAAGGGCATGCACACAATGGGTGATATATTCCCCAATGGCCAATTTATATCTCAAACAGACATGTCAGCAGCACATCGCACACCGATAAAGCTATTTGCCTACCTCAGATTACGGGCAGCACTGGGAGACATCTACCCTAACTTCCCCAATGAGCCACCAACACATAACTCTCTACAAATACTGCTCACATCACCTACACGTCAACGTCTCATAACTAAACTATACAATGCTGCCCAACTGTAGCAATTTCGAGAACAAGAACAGGTTCTACAAAGATGGAAGGGTGCACTAGGCAGCCTACTATCTAAAGAAGATTGGGGATAGAGCTGCGCACTTACACAAGTGCTTACACCTATCTGTAATATTAGGATTATTAATTTAATTTTTTTTACAGCAAATATACTTTACACCAACACTGCTAAATAAATATGGCCTCTGGGAGGATGATAAATGTTTACGTTCCAGCGCTACACAGGCAGACTTAATACATGTTGCCTGGGCATTCACACAAATTCAACCCTACTGGCAGAAAGTGATAAGTACCCTGGGAATAATGTTGGCAGACCCAGTACCCAGTACACCACAAGTCTGCCTACTAGAACTACACAAAATGAAACCGATTCGGAGGCGTAAACTACTGGCTGTATCGCTACTGTTGGCCAAAAGACAAGTTGCCATGAAATGGGGAAATAAAAAAAAATGGTGCCACAATTAAAAAAATTGGATCACAGACATGACTTATTGCAAAGAGCAGTTAGAAGCCAATGCAGAAGAGCTGCTGGAAGCCTCCCACCCTAAAGACTTCTGGGACCCCCTCATACAGTACTTAAAATCTTTACAAGTAGATGAATAGACACTCAAGGCAAAATTAAGTGTGTTGGAGGCCTTTTCACACCTCGCCAAATATAGTATTTGCAGTCGACGTTGCAAATTGAGTTGTACCCAAGTTGTACTCAAGTTATGTTTGAATGTATATTGATTAGTACTGGCGTTACCAAACATTGCATGTCAACAAGACCGTATTCACTGTGTCTCCTTGCTGCAGGAGATATGGACTCTAAACATTGTTTAATTACCAAGTGATGTGATGTCTGAACTGTGTTATGTGTCTGATCATCAATAAAAACAATTTAAAAAAATAAAGTGATCCCCCCTCCAGTGACCTCCCAACCCCTCCAGGAGCCCTAAGAGGAGGGCCAGCCTGGGTGAAGGACTGACAAGTTGCCCCAGTACCTCTGATAAGGTAGCGAACACTCTGTTCCAGTACTTAGATCTCACTTGACGACCCCAGATTGTGAGAAGTTGGCCTGATATATAATGTTCACTATTCTAGTGAGTACTTTGTATCAGTCCAAACAACCCTTATTGATGATTGGTTGTAAGTCAACCTTATAGACCAGCTATCCTAGTAGCATGGATACGAGCAGTCTTCGGGCTAAACTCTAGAGGGCGTGTTAAGCCAGCTGTTATACCATCACATATACCCCTTGAACACCAAGTGAAAGGACACCACACAAGTTGTTATGAAAATAAAAGTATATTTATTTAGAACACAACAACCCTGGACTCTTTATGAGGACAGGGTGCTAAGCACAATACAAAGCTCTTAGGAAAATACGCAAAGTTGCACAATTTACACAAATGCCCGAGGGGCACGAAAAACCATATACTCTAAAAGTGGAATGCGAAATTACTAGCAGGTAAGTACTAATCTCATAGGGTTTGGAATCGCTAGGACTGGACTACTGAACCTTCAGATTACTAGCAGGAGGCCTAGGGGACTCGGGTGCAGAGTGTGCACTCTCACGCGGGATGCGGGACAAAGTCTATGGATACTAGTAAATGCAAAGTTAGTGTTCTCGGGCGAACCCGACTAGGTAGAGCTGAAACGAAAACGGATCTGGACCCTTGGATAGTGAGGCTATGCTGGGGCACCGAAATGCCGAAGTTACCTAGCCCAGGGGCTGCGGATGCATAGGTCTGGAAAGACGTCGGGAATCCTCGTTGCAGTCTAGGGAGCCTGAAAGAAGAAGTTGCTGGCAGGCGACCAGTGAAGAGATTCGGATGGATCCAAGCCTGGATCGGAGATGGAAGACACCTGTAAGCAGAGGGGACCAAGTTCTGAATCACTAGTCAGTGATTAGATGGACACCAGGATGGCACCGGCTGAAGTCACCTCGACCAGGTGAGTGGGCGACGCTGGGCTCTGCAGTCTCACGGACCAGGAGGCGTTGTCGGCGACCAGGATGGAGGTGCGAGCTGTCCCACGAAGGTATCTGCTGTCGACGTCGCTGGACCCAGGATTGGGGCAACAAGTCTTGGCAAATGCAAGCCCACGCGGTGGACTCAAAATGGCGTCTGGAGTGGACCAGGAGGGTCCGGGGTGCTCCTCTTTTGGAGGGGAGCAAGGGCCAGTCTGGAGCAACCAGACCAGCAGTGTTGATGTCGTCGTTCGTCGTCGGGAAGGCCACAAGCCAGCGGGCTAGTAGCCAGACAATGCGGTGAGCAGCAAACAGGCAGAAGGGCCCCACGCAGATCTCGTGGAGGCTGGGAGGCTGAACTTCGGTGCTGGAGCTGCTCAGGGTTGGGGCTTCTCGGACCCCAAAGCACTCACTCGAGGATCCCTCGGCGGTCGTGCTGGGCAAGTGTCGTGCAGTCTTGAAGATGGCCGGTCCCTCGAGGTCTCGTCACACCCACGGATCTCAGCTGAGCTGACGATGTGGGTAGAGGTCAGAGGTGCCAGGGAAGCCGGGTCTCGTAGTGCTGGTCAGTCGGATTCCGGAGGAAGGACGTGCAGCAAACCGCAGTGTTCTTGGATGGTGCATGCGGGTGCAGGGTGACTACTCCTTAGTCACAAGGGAGAAATCTTGAGAAGAAGTCGAGAGTTCCTTTCGTAGAAAGTAGTTTCAGGATTCAAAGATGATCTAATTTGGAAGGGGGCCCGCTCCTATCTTTATACTAGGAAAAGGGGCTGGCACGCGACTAGGTCCTGCCCATGGGTGGGACCAGGAAGGGGGGTGGTTACACCCCTCTCCAATGCTGGACTTTCCCCAGCTCAGGGGCTGGTGTGCCCCTGGAACTGGTTCTAGCCGGCAGATGCATAGTGAGCACCGGGGTGCCACTTGCAGTCACCTTCCTCTAAAGCCCTGCCTACCCAGGATACACAAAACCCTGTCTGGGATGGTGCTAGCACCGCCCCTGACAGGAAACCCTTTGTCCAAGCTCCCCTCGCTGGAAGGACTCCCAGCTGCAGTGGGTCAGACTTGTGTCTGTGGTGGCAGCATCCATTTTGTGATGCTGAGGCTCGAGTAAACTTTAACCGGGGTTCACAGTTACATACATGTCGTGTCCCTCTAGAAGGGTGGAATGCTAACCCCGTCGCTAGAATTGGCGAGGGGTTAGTATTCCAATTCGTATGACACCTTACTCGACATGTTTTGATAAAGCGATACCAAAGATAGCATATAACTGCGAGGATTATAATGCACTTAAGAGTATATGGTATGCGTTATCATGGAACAGCTATTAGGACTTGGTTCCGCAAGCTGCAAACGGGCTCAGCTCATGCCAGAGCACCATCTCACACGATTCCAAGCACTCTACCTTCAGGATTGTCAAGGCCTGCCATAGGAGTGACTGATAGGAATCTGTGTGTCCATTTTAGGGTTAGATATAGGTATACTATGTCTAAAGCAAAGGGTGATTACACCACCTTGCCCCAGCTGTCGTGCAGCCAGTTGTGTCAGATTTAGATGGCCAGCCAGGGGTGGCATAATACATGCTGCAGCCCCTGGTAGGCCCTGGGTACACCTATGCCCTGAGTTACAGGGTCTGATAAGGTGGCCCAGTACCAATTGGTAAATGCACCTAAGGTACATGGAATCCATTTTACAGAGAGAGCAGTAGGCCTGGGGCCCTGAATAGCAGGGTCCCAGGTCAACTAAGTCGGAAAACCAGCAAAACACCAGGCAAAAAAGTTGGGGGCAACCATAGTCAGGTATCCACCCTCCTACACACGCTGTGGTGGGGCCAGGGGGTCACCCTTTCACCCCCGACATCGTGCCAACCCCCCCAGACAGTCACTTGTTACTCTCCTTACACGGTTAGCCTTGCCCTTCTTAATTGCAGATCTGCCTGTAAACACTCTCTAGAAATCAAGATCCTAATCCAAGAAATTAATTTGGACATACTTTTTCTCACGGAAACTTGGTTTACTCCCCATTCTGACTCTGACATGGTGAATATGCTACCCAATGGTTATCTGATTCAACATATTAACAGACCTAAGGGAAAAGGAGGCGGGATAGCGATTATCTACCGCAACTCCATTAATTGCAGAATACAAGACGGAGGAATCGATGACTGCGAAAGCACACGCTTTTCCCTCCAAATTACTCCTAACAAATCCCTTTCGGGCTTCCTCATTTACCGACCACCTAGTAACTTAGGTAATTTTGCAGGCTCTCTCCTTGAGGCTATGACATCATCCTGCATCTCAACCCCCAATTTCATCATACTGGGTGACCTGAATCTCCACTTTGAGGATAGTTCAGATGGCACCGTAAAGGATATTATCTCCGAACTCAAATCACTGGACCTACACCTCTTAAATTCTGAGGTAACCCACATTAAAGGTCATCTGTTAGATCCGATTTTTTCTAACCTGCTGAAAATAGAAATACGACCAACTCTTTCACTACCTTGGTCAGATCACTTCCTCATCCCGTTCACCTGGCAAATCGACCCTATTACCCCTCCAACGTCATCAGTCAGAGAATGCGACAGAATTTGGTCCAAACTCTCTTTTGAACGTTGGACTCAAGAGCTGATCAGCTCGGCCCCCCCTGCTCTTCCCGATCCCATAAAAGCTGATGAAAACTTTACCAAATGGCTCATATCTACTCTGGATACAGTTGCCCCCAAAAAAATCATCACAAAAAAAACCATCACCTTCAAATCCCCATGGTATTCTCAAGACTTGAAAAATCTTAGAAAAATCTGTAAGATCAAGGAACGGAACTGGAGGAAAAATTGGGATCCTATCATTAAAGACGAATATAAAAAAGCTATGAAAACCTACAAAGTTGCACGAAAATCAGCACAATCATCCTTCTTTAATGAAAAAATAAAAAATGCATCCTACTCTTCTAGAGAGACTTATAAAATTCTTAAAGAGCTACTCAAAACCCCTAACCCACCTCCCTCTGAACAACCCACAATCTCCAGATGCAATCAAATTGCATCCTTCTTTCAGAACAAATTCATCAACATCTTACAATCCCTCCCACCCATAACAAACCTTGATCCCCCGGAGGATAAGATGCCCCCCACAACAGGTTCAACATTAGATAGCTTTCATCCACTGTCCACTGAAGATTTCTTGAAAACTCTGTCTAGCATGAAAAGTGGCTCACCCATTGACCCTGCCCCCATTCGTATCCTTAAACAAATTGGCCCTGTTATTTCACAACCAGCAACAAATCTTATCAATGCCTCCTTCACCCAAGGAATTGTCCCCCCAAACTGGAAACATGCGATCGTCAAAGCCCTTCAAAAAAAGCCAGGCCAGGACCCTTCAGATTTCTCAAACCTGCGCCCAATCTCGCTCTTACCAGGTCTGAGCAAGATTACAGAGAAACTAGTCAACCAGCAACTATCTAACTATCTCGAAAGCAACAATCTCCTACGCGCCTCACAAACAGGTTTTCGTCCCGGCCAGGGGACAGAGACCGCCCTGTTAAAGGTAGTAGAGGAAGCCAGATGCATCTTGGATTCAGGGGGATCGGTTTTACTGATCCTCCTGGATCTAAGCGCTGCATTTGACACGGTAGACCATAAGATCCTGATCCAGCGACTACTCAACCTGGGAGTGAGAGACAAAGCACTCAGCTGGTTTTCTTCTTTCCTGAAGGACAGAACTTTCCAGGTCTGTGAAGGCAATATAAAATCTGACCCTTTTTTCCTCCAGTGTGGGGTTCCACAGGGCTCTTCATTGAGCCCTACATTGTTTAACACCTACATGGCCCCCCTGGAGGATGTGGTAACCCCCTTTGGGATTAAAGCGGTAACATATGCCGACGACACCCAAATGGTGGTGTCTTTTTCCCTTGAAGGCGAGAAAATAAAAAACCTCCATGATTGCCTTGAGGGAATCCACAAGTGGATGTCCAAATCAAGGTTAAAACTCAATGGCTCCAAGACCGAGCTTATGTTGCTGGGTCACCAATCGCCTCTCCCGTCCGCCATGTGGCCCTCCTGCCTTGGTCCCCTTCCTCAGCCCAAGACGGAACTAAAGAGTTTAGGCTTCTGGATAGATCAGGATCTATCTATGAAGATACAGGCCAAAAAAACCGCTGGCACCTGTGTCGGTATACTCCGCTCAGCCAGGAAAATCCTCCCTCTACTCCCTGCTCAATCTCAAAAACTACTTATACAGGGACTAATACTTTCGAGGCTAGATTATGGCAACGCCCTCTTCCTGGCAGCCCCAGAGGCCACTTTTAATGTTCTCCAAAGAGCACAAAATGCCGCTGCTCGTATGCTGACAGGACCATCTCGGAGACTCTCGGCCAAACCAGCACTAAAAGCTCTCCATTGGCTGCCGATTCGAGAAAGAGTTACATTTAAGGCCCTATGTACCACCCATAAGGCCCTGCAAAACCTAGGTCCACCAATGCTGAAAACCATGATATACCCTTACAAACCCAACAGATCCCTACGCTCCTCTCAAAGAAACCTGGCTACGGTCCACAGAGTAAAGAAAGCCCGCACTGGAGGACGCCGATTTTCGGTTACAGCCGCTACTCTCTGGAACGCGCTTCCAACTCAGCTCCGGGCCGAACCCAACCACATGAAGTTCCGAAAATTGCTTAAGACGCACCTCTTTCCACAATAATATTTCCCGTTCTTTTTTCTTCACTTCCCTTTCTTTTCCTTACCTCAGTGATAGCTGCAATCTCAGCGCTGGGACGCTCACGGGCAGCCATGCGCTATACAAATCCTGCTTTCATTTCATTTCATTTCATTTCATTTCATTTCAACGGCGAGCCAGTCCACATCCACCCCCGCAGCATCCGCCTCAAAGCCTTCCTAGTCTGGGGAAGGGTTCACCATCACCTCCTCCACTGGCGCGACATCACATCGGACAGGTGGGTGCTACAAATCGTCCAAAGGGGCTACTCCCGCCCCTTCGAGGCGACCCTTCCAGCCATGCCACCGCAATACCACCGTGTGTCGGGGGATCACTTGCAACTTCTGCAAGAGGAAGTTACGGCCCTCTTGGCCAAGGGGGCCATCGAGCGCGTTCCTGGGCCAGAAGTAGGGTGTGGTTGTTACTCCCACTACTTTATGGTTCCCAAGAAGGGCAAATGGGGCCTACGCCCTATCTTGGACCTGCGGAACGTCAACGGCTTCCTCCGGAAGGAGAAGTTCAAGATGCTGACTCTGGCTCAGGTCTTGGCTGCCCTAGACCCGGGAGACTGGATGGTAGCGTTCGACTTGCAGGACGCTTATTTTCACATCCCGTCCTGCCCGCCCACCGGCGCTACCTGCGGTTCACAGTAGGCCACGAGCACTTTCAGTTTACCGTGCTCCCCTTCGGCCTTACCAGCGCCCCTCGGGTGTTCACGAAAGGGATGGCGGTGGTCTCAGCTCATCTGCTCAGATTAGGGGTGTTAGTCTTCCCCCATCTCGACGACTGGTTGTTGAAGGCGGGCTCGCCCCAGACAGTCGTCAGCCACCTCCAGACTACGGTCGACCTCCTGCACCTGCTGGGATTCTCCATCAATGTGCCGAAATCACACCTGTGCCCCTCTCAGAAGCTCCTCTTCATCGGAGCGGTTCTAGACTCAGCGCAGTTTTGGGTTTATCCTCCCGAACAGCGGGTTCTGGATATTCAGGCTCTGATTCCGATCTTTCAGCCTTTATCCCGAGTCTCGGTCTGGTTGACGCTGCGCCTTCTGGGACTGATGGCCTCCTTCATCCTTCTGGTGCATCACGCCAGGTGGCGGATGCAGGCTCTGCAGTGGGACCTGAAGTTTCAGTGGGCCCAGCATCAGGGCAACTTGTCCGACCATGTCTTGATCTCGGAGGGCACTGCAAGACAGTTGCAGTGGTGGCTCACGGACCACGATTGGGTCAGCGGCAGATCCCTTTCCCTACACCAACCGGAGCACGTAGCTGTGACCGATGCGTCCCTCCTGGGCTGGGGGGCCACATGGGAGAGGCGTAGATCAGAGGCCTCTGGTTTCCGGCGGAGTCCCAGCTCCACATCAACCTTCTGGAGCTGCAGGTGATCCGGCTTGCACTGAAGGCATTCCTCCCCTCTGTCCGGGTGAGTGTAGTGCAGGTGTTCATGGACAACAACACCGCCATGTGGTACTCCCAACAAACAGGGTGGGGTGGGGTCGTGGACCCTGTGCCAGGAGGCTCTGCGCCTCTGGCAGTGGCTGGAACATCAAGGCATGACCCTGGTGGTTTAACACCTGGCAGGTTCCCTGAACACCAGGGCGGACGAACTCAGCCGTCGGTGCATGATGGATCACGAATGACGTCTGAACTCTGATGTGGCGCAAGGTCTCCTTCAGCAGTGGGTAGAGCCTTGGTTAGATCTATTCGCCACAGAAGAGAACACGCAATGTCATCAGTTCTGTGCGTTGGAATATCCAAGGCGGCACTCGCTCGGAGACGCTTTTCGTCTCGAGTGGAGTTGCGGTCTGTTGTATGCCTTTCCGCCTATACCACTTCCTCCCAGAGTGCTGAAGAAGATCAGGCGCGACCGGGCCCAAGTCATACTTGTGGCTCCGGACTGGGCACAAAGATACTGGTATCCTTAGCTACTCAGCATGTCAGTCGATCCCCCGATTCGTCTTCCTCTTCAGGAGGACCTTCTGTCGCAGCAGCAGGGGCCGGTCCTCCATCTGAACCTGTCCAGTCTCCACCTCCATGCGTGGAGATTGAGCGGCGACAGTTGAGGCCATTTGACTTGCCTCCTGAAGTCTGCGATGTAATTCTGGCAGCCAGGCGTCCCTCCACAAAATCAGTATACGCCTGCAGGTGGAACAAATTTGTGGCATGATGCACAGCAAAGGCTGTGGATCCACTCTCTGCCCCCTCTCTGAGGTTCTCCTCTTTCTTCTTTCTCTTACCCAGCAGGTCTCTGCTCTTGGCACTATTAAAGGCTACCTCTCTGCCATTTTCGCCTTCTTAAGGCTTCCTGATCAGCCCTCTTTGTTCAAGTCCCCAGTTGTAAATAGGTTCTTGAAGGGCATCGCTCATATGTTTCCCCCTGTTCCTTTCGTGATGCCGCAGTGGGACTTGAACCTTGTTCTGACTTATCTGATGTGCGCCTTCGTGCCACTTCACAACTGTCCTTCTTACTCTCAAGACTGCATTCCTGGTTGCCATCACCTCTGCCAGGAGAGCGAGTGAGCTCCAGGCCCTTTCTTCACATCCTCCTTTCCTTTCTGTCCATCCGGACAAAGTTGTGTTGCGGACGCGACCCTCTTTCCTGCCCAAGGTAGTCACAGCCTTCCACATCGGGCAGTCCATCAACTTGCCCACCTTCTTTCCGCCTCCGCATCCCTCGAAAGAGGAAGAGAGGCTCCACCGTCTGGACCCAAAACGTGCGCTCTCATACCCTCTGGATTGCACACGCCAGTTCCGGGGGGATGACCAACTCTTTGTTGGTTACGTGGGCGCTAAGAAAGGTCGGGCGGTGCACAAACAAACCATTTCTCGATGGGTCGTCTTGTGCATCAAGGTTTGTTATTCTCTGGCTAAAAAGGAGCCTCCTGTGGGCTGCCTGCCCATTCCACTCGGGCCACGGCGGCTACTACTGCCCTGGGTCGGAAAGTCCCCTTGCAGGACATCTGTCAGGCAGCTAAGTCCGTAGAGATGGCTTTTTCGGCCATTCCGTTCTCCAGGACTTTCTGGTATGATTATTGGTTCGCTGACCCACCACCGGGGTTGGTATTGCTGGGGTATCTATTCTAAGGTATGGAATCTAATACTAACCTGTTTCTTTCAGATGCACAAGTTACTTACCTTCGGTAACGATATATCTGTAAGAAACAGTAGTTAGTATTAGATTCCTCACCGCCCCACCCATTCTCCCCGTTCTGCGAACCGATATCTAGGGTTAAGGTCATCCCTTCTCAGGGCCCTGGTTTCATGGCACTAGTGTTGGTTTTTATCATGGCTCTGCGTTTCTGGCGTGGACAAGATGTGTATAAGAACTGACAGCGCGCGAGGGCGGCGTCTAAGTACTCCGGCGACGTCATCCCAGGTGCCAACGACTGACGCGGAGCCGCAGACGACGCCAACCGACGCAAAGCAAAAGTTTCCAGATCCAGACTGACGCCTGGGGATATTCTAAGGTAAGGAATCTAATACTAACTACTGTTTCTTACAGATCTATTGTTACCGAAGGTAAGTAACTTGTGCTTCACTTGCCACCTACACTATTTTTATTTGGGTGTAGATATAGAATTGCAGTGAACAGCCACACATGATATTGATGACTGAAAAGACCCTTCAAGGCAACAATGCGTGGGGTTGTTCAGGTGGGCAGACAGTCTTTGATGAGGAAAGTTAGACGCAATGTAATGAAGATTACCAATGTGTAATCACGACAGTACCTCCTCGTCACAATTTTTATACATGAAGAAGTTGCTTTGGAAGGTTTCAGTCAGTGACAAAACACAGAGCCACATTACAGTGTAACAGTCATACAAGATTTGAAGTGATCCCCAAATCCATCATAGGTAGACGCACAAAACCATGAAACTCCAGAAAGACAAGTGCAAAGAAAGTAAAATAAAAAAATATGAATACACTCAAGCTCTTGCATGAAGTCTTCACTGCCTGACCGCCTTATTCCACAGTGGGATGATTCTGATATTTGCAAGAAATAATTGACCTTTACTGGAAAAGTAAGGATAAACTTTGTTTTGTTTAGCATAAATAGAGGTGTCCTGGAACAGAGGCAATGAGGAGGGAAGTCATGACAGCAAAAGGTTAAAGCTGTCTGTCGAAGTAGAGAAAAGTCTGTATTGCTTATTATATTGGAGCAGCTTAACGGGAATGAAGAATACAATGAAAACATTATACCGGGGTCATTTTTAAAGGTATACAAAAAAGGGGGGGTGGGTGAAATGCTTGAATTAATCTTGTACACTGGTAATTAATCGGGCCGCATCCCAGCCCATCATTATTGTGTGCGCTATGCCACGATAGCTTGGACCCAGTTATATGCAAATCAGTCTCAAATCCAATGGGAATAGTCCATCCGAACTGCCAGGCCACATCTTCCCTGAACCGGAACACAAGCAATCCAAAACCGGTTTCGCCTTTACTAGGGTCATCAGTTGGGTGTAGCTTGGTTCCAGTCCCACATTATGTAAGGGGGACGCAAGTCTAGGCATACCGTCCCACTTAGGGCATCACACTGAAGTATACAAAAGAGTGATGGATGGAATGCTTGAATTAATCTCAGCCTCCAGTAATTACTCAGGCTGCATTCCAGTCCATCATTATTTTTCACAGCATGCCCCGTCAGTTGAGACAAACTCATGTGCAAATCCATCTTGACCCTGCATCAGTGGCAATAGTCTGACCCGAACTGCCAGGCCAAGTCTTTACTCAACGGGAAACCCAAGCAACCCAAGACCAGTTTCGCCCTTGTCAGGGCTCATCAGTCAAGTATAGCTTGGTTCTGATTAAACTGATCCCACTTGAGCTGGGCCACGACTGATCTTCATATGGCTATGTCCAAACAGGTGGCATGGTGGGCAAACTAACAATAGGCTGGAATGCTAACTTGAGCAATTACTTGTGGTTAGACTAGTTGCAAGCATCCTCCTATTACCTTTTATGTGCATAATTTTTTAAATGCTACCAGCAGGAAAAGTGTATACGTTTTACAAATCTGTATTATTTGTTAGTATAAAGCTTTTCATAAATTGCCTCCTATACCCAAGTGTGCATTCATTTTTTTATTAATTCTTTTTTTCATTTCCTGTAAAGGTATGGCAGAAAAGACTCAACTTCTTAAGTTGAATGTGCCAGCTACATTCATGCTAGTTGCTCTGGATGAAGGCCCTGGTCCTCCAATCAAATACCAGTATGCTGAGTTGGGAAAGTTGTACACTGTGGTGTCACAACTTATACGCTGTTGCGATGTATCATCGCGTATGCAGTCTTCTATTAATGGTATGGTGAACAGTAATTCTTCTTTTCTTTTTTTAAACACGTTTTATATTGCAAATGTTTGAATACTACGTACGATTGAATGGCTATGCTTGTCAACAATTTGAGCTGCAATGTAATTCAAAAGGTGGTTTTCCTTCAGTAACTGGTTATGCTGTGATCCAGGAAAAAGGAGAAAAGTTGGAAGAAAAACCTCAATGGAATGCTTTAATCATACATGCTCTTGCTAAGTATTTTTTTGAGGACAACTTTTTGCTTCATCAGAACATCATTTGATACTCACTGGTGTATCAATCACATTTTCATCTTCTGAACTCAGCCTGTCCCAAGTGTAAAACCCAGTCTTCCACTAGTGGCACTTCCCCTTGATTGCAATCTTAATCTACGAGCTAAACATTGTTATATACTTGATTCCTCTCCATCTGCTTTAGTTAGTGAGTCATTGATGAGCAGGTTTGTTAAATTGAGCACAACTTACTTTAGATGTCTTCTAGCTTGTTGCATTTAGGTATATCATTTCCAGACCTAAGCCTTCCCCTGACTCATTAAAAGTATGACTCTGTTCTTGGTCACAAAGAAAATCCAATCTGTGAAACAATTGTTGACCTTTAGAATTACCTCTGTTGTGCCATCTACCAGTACTATTGTGAACAACAGGGGTTAGGCCCATAAACACGTGGTGGGGGCTGGACCCTATATTCAATCGCAATCAACACACAGTGCCCACACCACAATTAGTCAATACCTGTTTTCAAAGGGTAAGAAACCAATGTATTGTCACTTCCCTAGACAGCGTTACTTTGTGTCCATTATTTTATATCTTTTTCATATTTGCAAAAACTCATAACAGAAAAGAAGACAATAGATTCAAATATTTACAAGGCTAAATAGACTTTGTACATACATTAAAGACAAACATTATTTACATTAGAAAACATTTCCACATCAAGCATTACAAAAAAATAATGATAATTATATCACAAACAACAGTTATTACAATCAATTGATGAGAAAAA
The DNA here is from genome assembly GCF_964263255.1 of Lissotriton vulgaris. Classification (NCBI taxonomy): domain Eukaryota; kingdom Metazoa; phylum Chordata; class Amphibia; order Caudata; family Salamandridae; genus Lissotriton; species Lissotriton vulgaris. The sequence goes on along the minus strand of NC_141696.1, from coordinate 358,688,885 downwards.
CTAAGTTTAGGGGGGGGGAAATAAGTAACTCAATGACTTATAGACGATTGAATACTGGACCAGCCGGTCCTAGTATCCTAAAAATGGCAAATTATTTCTCCCAAACACTGCCGACGCGTTTCAAGACCAGGCGCAAAGTCACTGGTCTTTCATCAGGGCTGTGGATTCTTTGTATCTGCAAGATGCAAAGACATTGTTTTACTTACCTAGCACGTGGATTCCTTATTTCCATACAATGGCTACAAACAGTTATACGGTACAAAAGGGGGTGGTGATGGACGGAGCATCTGAATCAATCAAACACTCACACCCAGTCAAAAGATCTGGGTTTAATCCATCACCGTTCTTTAGCCCACTCTGCCACCCCAGTTCCGACATGGCTATTTGCAAATCAGTCTGACCCTGTGCCTCATGGGAACAGTCCAGCCCGAACTGCCAAGCCATGTCTTCCCTGGACCGGAAACAAGCTTCCGAGGACCGGTTTCTGGCATTCCAGCCGTCTTCAGCCCGGCTTGCTTGAATCCAGTGGCAAAGTGAGCAAGGGACTCACGTCTGAGCATACCCTGCCACACTTATGGCGGCCAAAAGGAGTACAAAAGGGGGTGGTGATGGACGGAGCATCTTAATCAATCAAACACTCACACCCAGTCAAAAGATCTGGGTTTAATCCATCACCGTTCTTTAGCCCACTCTGCCACCCCAGTTCAGACATGGCTATATGCAAATCAGTCTGACCCTGTGCCTCATGGGAACAGTCCAGCCCGAACTGCCAAGCCATGTCTTCCCTGGACCGGAAACAAGCTTCCGAGGACCGGTTTCTGGCATTCCAGCCGTCTTCAGCCCGGCTTGCTTGAATCCAGTGGCAAAGTGAGCAAGGGACTCACGTCTGAGCATACCCTGCCACACTTATGGCGGCCAAAAGCGGTACAAAAGGGGGTGGTGATGGACGGAGCATCTGAATCAATCAAACACTCACACCCAGTCAAAAGATCTGGGTTTAATCCATCACCGTTCTTTAGCCCACTCTGCCACCCCAGTTCAGACATAGCTATATGCAAATCAGTCTGACCCTGTGCCTCATGGGAACAGTCCAGCCCGAACTGCCAAGCCATGACTTCCCTGGACCGGAAACAAGCTTCCGAGGACCGGTTTCTGGCATTCCAGCCGTCTTCAGCCCAGCTTGCTTGAATCCAGTGGCAAAGTGAGCAAGGGACTCACGTCTGAGCATACCCTGCCACACTTATGGCGGCCAAAAGCGGTACAAAAGGGGGTGGTGATGGACGGAGCACCTGAATCAATCAAACACTCACACCCAGTCAAAAGATCTGAGTTTAATCCATCACCGTTCTTTAGCCCACTCTGCCACCCCAGTTCAGACATGGCTATATGCAAATCAGTCTGACCCTGTGCCTCATGGGAACAGTCCAGCCCGAACTGCCAAATTGCCAAAAAATGCTCGACCATTGGAGCAGACATGACTTGTCTGCTCCAATGGTCGAGCATTTTTGCGAAAAAGACCACAACGAACAAGAGTTCAAATGGTCTGTACTGTATACCATAAATTCTAAATCCAAATGCCATGACGTCGAGCGCGTTCTGTTACAGAAAGAGGCCTACCCTATTCTAAAGTTTAATAGCGCACAAACTGGCCTCAACAACCTGTCTGAGGTAGCGCACATATAACCAAATTTAAGAGACCCCTTTTGTCCTGACTTGCATCGGTTTGACATCCCTGGTTTGTCCTTTGGTTTTTGTGATCTATTTCATGAAACCGATACTACACTTGGTCCCTGGCCTTGAGATGTCTTATGAATGTTGTAATAATTACAGGCTGCTAGAGTCACACTTTGTATCAATATCTACACTAGTTCCAATAAATACAGGGTTAAGCACCAATTTGCCTTTTATTAAACACAAGTTTGATCGGGCTAATGTGCCATAAATAGGGCGCTCTTTTGCGAGCCTCCCCGGTGCATTTGCTAGCTGTTTTAATGACAGGGACTACAAGTCCCAGAATGCTCGGCTCCAGTTTGAGCATAAAACAAACAGGAAATAGCGGCGGCCATCTTTACTGAGAGAAACCAGACCCCAGCATTCTCGAGCAGTGGCAGAGTGGCAGGTAATCGCCCAGACTGCTTTACTAAGCGTTAAACGTGTGCTGCTACACGCTTGAACATACCGCTAAGGTCGCGTTTTGTTTCCAACAGGGCGGTGATAGTGGCACTCCTTTCATTTAAAAACAAGAAAACAAATGAAGGTAGGCTAACTTCCTTGATTGGTAGATTTTATCTACCGTGACACACTGGTTGTATGCTGTCTCGCCAGTAACGCAAATTTCCATCATATTGTAGATCCAACCTTGATGGTTACGCCGCACAATTGAACCCGCTGCAATTCGGCAGTTCCTTATGATTAAGGTACGCTTCCCCCTCTATGTTTGATCTGTTTTCGTTATTAGAGAAACGAACAGCCAAAAATTGCAACTTACACACATGCTTAAAAAATCTTTTTAGGCATCTCTCTTCGGCCACATTAATTAGCAACAGGACCATCACTAGACCCTCCACGAAGTCCTCCTTCAAACAGAATTGGTATGTAGCTTATAACTGTTTGTAGCCATTGTATGGAAATAAGGAATCCACATGCTAGGTTACGTAAAACAATGTCTTTGCATCTTGCAGACACAAAGAATCCACAGCCCTGATGAAAGACCAGTGACTTTGCGCCTGGTCTTGAAACGCGTCGGCAGTGTTGTTTGGGAGAAATAATTTGCCATTTTTAGGATACCAGGACCGGCTGGTCCAGTATTCAACCGTCTATAAGTCATTGAGTTACCTATTTTTTCTCCCCCAAACTTAGTTTTTCTCATCAATTGATTGTAATAACTGTTGTTTGTGATATAATTATCATCATTTTTTTGTAATGCTTGATGTGGAAATGTTTTCTAATGTGTAAATAATGTTTGTCTTTAATGTATGTACAAAGTCTTTTTAGCCTTGTAAATATTTGAATCTATTGTCTTCTTTTCTGTTATGAGTTTTTGCAAATATGAAAAAGATATAAAATAATGGACACATAGTAACGCTGTCTAGGGAAGTGACAATAAATTGGTTTCTTACCCTTTGAAAACAGGTATTGAGTAATTGTGGTGTGGGCACTGTGTGTTGATTGCAACTACCAGTACTAGGCGCGAAGTGAAATCGGACCTATTGTGGAAGTCGTGGCGGCAATGCCGCCAATTTCACTTTGCGCACCAACCCAGGACCATCACAGTATTGCTTCCATTCAGAGGACAATTACTTCCCGATTATTATGTGAGTAAACCGATCCATGCCGATAATGCGAGGACACTCATCCCGCACACACCGAATTTCCCGTGACTCGGTCTGAATTACTCTGGTTCATGGGCCTCGCTTGCAATCCTGACACGTTCACATAAGCCCTTGCCCACAGGGCTATTCTGAAGTAAATAACAGGCAATTGTTTTCAGGCACTGTATCCAAAAGTCCTGATGATGATCCTATATCCTACGGTTAAGGATCGAAACGCCGTCGACATAGTTGTCAACCTTATACACAGTGATTCTCATTTGTAATTTGTGTAAAGGAGACCTTCTCATAATTGTTGTTTTTTCTATTGCGTATCACCTTATGGAAACAACTGTAAACTGCCTGAGCCTATTTACTTTGTTTGTCTGTTTGATATGTGGGTTCATGGGTACAGGCTTGTATCCCACTGTTTAACTCTAATATCAGGTGGAGGCACCCCTCAGAAAAACATTCAGAAAGAAGTGTATGGCATAGAGCCTGTGGCGAAGAGATCCACAAATGGAAAGCCCAGTCTGGTGAAAATCACCTTTGTCACTTTGGAATGCTGCTCACCTTTGAGGTCCTCCAGTGGGAGGCGAAAATATTGAAGAAGACTGGAGGTGAGCTACTACTGGCAATATTCCTTATCACTAAGTCTGCTTTCACAGGCACATTGCTGTCAACAAATGACCCATGTCCCCTCACCACCCTGTCTGTTGATACAGTGGACAGTGGTGATGATGTCTATCAAAATATGAATGTCGCTCCCAGAAATGGAATTACGGAATTTCTTCAATTCAAGATGGATTATGGGCAGCTTAAACCGATTTATATGCAGGCACTGCTAGAATGTTGGTCAAAGGCAATGCAGCTCCATGGCTACTAGATGGACATTCCTGCCCAGTGACATTGTGTCGTGTCCACAGTAGCCTAGCCTGCAGAGGGCTGAAGAGGCGACTCACCAAAAGGTTGGAGGGGTACATCTACCAGTGCAGATCTGAATTAAGAGTGGAAGATCCAACCCGACCAGTGGAGCTCTTAGTGATACTGATGGTGCCCCGTTTGTTAACTTTGGCAACAAAGGAGTCAGAGACAGATAGAGCACCTTAAAGACTGTCTGAATTTATAGACCGTGTAGAGAGAGATAATGTAGAGAAAGTCAGTTCACAGTCAGTAGAATCACTTGACATTGGTGGTTGGGGAAGGTAGATAAAATATGGTACACTTCTTAAGGTTGAGGATGGTGTATGGTTGACTTGCATGGAGCTAGTTGCTTGGATGCATCCTCTAAGAGCATATTAAATGAGGAAGTGCCCCTTGCATTTCCTAATGACTATTTCTTTGCTGTAACAGGGTTCCAGTACTTTCCTGCTCAAGCATTAACTGAGGAGGTTAATATATGGGATAAAGTGACATTATGCAAAGTCATATAACCAATGTAAAACTGCTGACTTGTATTTGCTAAATAACCCTGTGACTTGCTCTTAAGTAATACTATCACTGATGCCATGGGTTAGCCTTGGGCATTTCCTAATGTGACACCTGATCAAAAATGTATGATCCATTTGGATCTGTGAATACTGCTTGCAATCTGGGCATTTGTAAGTATTTGGCAATGCTACTGGTGAAAAGGCTGTTGATCCCATCATTAAAATAGGTGCTGTCTGGGGACGGGATGGCCTGGACCTCGAGGATGATGAGTGGCAAGAAGCACTCTCCTCACCGAAGGAAGTCGCCCTTTCAGCGAAAGTGAGACTGATCCAATATAAAATCCTACATAGGGTTTATCTCTTGGGTCCTAGACTGGTACAGATGGACAGAAGCGGAGAGGGGCTGTGTAAAAGACACTGCGGACTAGTGGGGTCCTTCTTCCATATCTTTTGGGAATGTCAGTTGATCCAAATCTATTGGAGGAAAGTACTTGAGTGTACGAGTGCATGGAGCTAGTTGCTTGGATGCATCCTCTAAGAGCATATTAAATGAGGAAGTGCCCCTTGCATTTCCTAATGACTATTTCTTTGCTGTAACAGGGTTCCAGTACTTTCCTGCTCAAGCATTAACTGAGGAGGTTAATATATGGGATAAAGTGACATTATGCAAAGTCATATAACCAATGTAAAACTGCTGACTTGTATTTGCTAAATAACCCTGTGACTTGCTCTTAAGTAATACTATCACTGATGCCATGGGTTAGCCTTGGGCATTTCCTAATGTGACACCTGATCAAAAATGTATGATCCATTTGGATCTGTGAATACTGCTTGCAATCTGGGCATTTGTAAGTATTTGGCAATGCTACTGGTGAAAAGGCTGTTGATCCCATCATTAAAATAGGTGCTGTCTGGGGACGGGATGGCCTGGACCTCGAGGATGATGAGTGGCAAGAAGCACTCTCCTCACCGAAGGAAGTCGCCCTTTCAGCGAAAGTGAGACTGATCCAATATAAAATCCTACATAGGGTTTATCTCTTGGGTCCTAGACTGGTACAGATGGACAGAAGCGGAGAGGGGCTGTGTAAAAGACACTGCGGACTAGTGGGGTCCTTCTTCCATATCTTTTGGGAATGTCAGTTGATCCAAATCTATTGGAGGAAAGTACTTGAGTGTACGAGTGAAGTATGGGGGGTGGAGATTCGGCTAGAAGCCAAAAGATGTCTCCAAATGTTTGGGAGCCCACAGACCTAAACACCAAGGGTAAACTCTGGGCAACACTTGGCTAGATAGTAGCTAAACGAAACATCGCCCGCCTGTGGGGAGCCTCAGCACCACCGACACTGAGTGCCTTGGAGAACGATATAGATTGGTGTATAGTGCGGGACAAAACGGTATATGCGGCACGGGGCTGTCCCCGGAAATGGATAGCGATTTGGACTAAATGGAATGTATATCGTGGTAACATATGTGAACCCCCATATGTTCACCCCCCGGACAAACCAGTGACACCCTGAACTATGTAGCCAACATCATCCTTTACTATCTCACTGAAATAATGTACGGACCAACTGCTGGATTTGTAAGTTTAAGATACAACTGTAATTATTGCTTGCTGTATAAAGTGATCACTCTGCGGAATTGTTAATAAACAGAACTGTTTTTTTTTTTAAATGTGTGCTGTCAGATAATTTGCAAAGATTAAAGCAAATTACAATAATAGAAGCAGGGCGACCCTTGACCATGCTTGCAGGTCAGGCCGCTGCCCAAGCTGCACAACACCTCCGCTGTGTCAGTTCCTCTCCCCGCCGCGGCCGAAGGTTTGTCGCCTCTCCACTCCGTTTAGTGCCTATTGTATTATTGTTACTGTTGCCCACTTTTCTTCTGTGCCCCTTCCTGGTATTGTGAAATAGTTTTTTCCTTCCTGCCTTACTAAATTGTTTTTTCCTTGCTGCCATTTGTTTACTGTTGTCCTCGACCCCCCTTTTGCCTCTAGCACCACGCTCTGCCCCCATTCCCGCTGCTGCTTCCCTGCGGCTCCGCCCCCTCGCTCGCCCATAGGCCGCACCGCTCCCATCTTCTCCTCCCTCGCATCCCTACCCTTATATGGAGGCCGGTGAGCAGCCGACCAGCGGGCGCACCCGTCTGCTCCCATCCCCGCCCAGCGCCAAAAATCCTGGCCCCCGCAAACACCACAACGCCCGACAGCGATACGATGCCAGCACCCTCCACGCAATCAACCCCGGATGAGAACACACCTGCTACCAGGCCACCCCGAAGCACACCCAAGGACCCTTCACATGCCGGAACTGCAGCTTCACCAGCACTCTACTCGCAAAACCACCAACTGAAGGACCCAACTACCTCAGATTCATACTCCTCAACACCGGCTCCGCCCGCAAACACGCCGTCGAACTATGGGACCTCATCGACTCTACCTCCCCAGACGTCGCCTTCCTGACGGAGACCTGGCTGAACCTCACCTCAGCTCCCGACATCGCCATAGCCATCCCAGAAGGCTACAAGATCACCTGCAGGGACCGCACCAATGGCGTAGGACGAGGAATCGCCATCGTCCACAGGAACACCATCAGAGTCTCGACCAACACGGACGACCCCCTCAGCACAGCCGAACACATGCACTTCCAGATTTACACTGACCCCAACACCACCCTCAGAGGAACCGTCGTCTACAGACCCCCCGGGCCCGACCGCAGTTCAGCGACTCCATCGCCGCCTTCATCAGCACACTCGCCCTCGCCTCCACAGACTACATCCCCCTCGGGGACCTGAACTTCCACCTCGAGAACAACGACGACACCAACTCCACCAGCCTGATCGACAACCTCGCCAACCTCCGACTCAGACAGCTTGTGACAACACCAACCCACGCCGCCGACCACACTCTGGACCCCATATTCATCGCAAGCCCCCACGTCTCCTTCAACCAAACCACCGAACCCCACTGGATCGACCACCACTGCATCCACTTCACCTTCAGGAAGCCCACCACGCACCAACGCACCCAACAGATGCATCGGTGCTGCTGGAGCAAGGTCACTGAAGACCAGCTAACCACCACCCTTGCCACACAGCCCTCCCACCGACTCCTTCGACCCCGACACCGCCGCCCACAACCTCAGAGAATGGATCGTCTGCGCCAACACCCTCGCCCCGCTCAAGACACCCTCCAACAGCCACACCAACAAGAAAGCCACCTGGTTCACGAAGACCTCCAGGGCTCCAAACGAACATGCCGAAAACTGGAGAAGAACTGGCTCCGCAAACGAACACCAGACTTCCACGTAGCCCACAAGAACACCACCCGCAGACACCATCAATTCATCAGAACCGCCAAGAGGGTCTCATTCAAAGACCGCCTGGATAACAACACACACAACAGCAAAGAGCTCTTCAACATTGTGAAGGAACTCTCCAACCCCAGCTCCAACACCAACGACATTCCACCTTTGCAAGATCTGTGCGACGCGTTTGACACCTTCTTCCACCGAAAGATCGCCAACATCCACGGCAGCTTCAACGCCACGACTGCCCCAACAACCATGGCCCCCACGACCACCACCTGCACCAACCGCCTGCTCTCATGGACCAGCATCAATGACTAGGACACCGGCGAGATCATGAACACCATCCACTCCGGATTACCGCTAGACCCATGCCCTCACCACATCTTCAACAAAGCCAGCAAAGCCATTGCACCCCATCTCCGGAAAGTAATCAACATCTCCTTAGAGACATCAACCTTCCCAGAAAGCTGGAAGCATGCCGAGATAAACACCTTACTCAAGAAACCCAAGGCGGATCCCAAGGACCTCAAGAACTTCCGACCCATCTCCCTGTTACCGTTCCCGTCGAAGGTCACCGAGAAAAGTCAACAAACAGCTGACCCGCTTCCCCAAGGAGAACAGCATCCTGGACCCGTCCCAGTGCGGGTTCTGCAGCAACCACAGCACCGAAACTTCCCTCCTTGCCGCCACTGATGATCAGGACCCTGCTTGACAGCAGAGAAATAGCAGCCCTCCTGGACCTGTCAGCCGCCTTCGACGCAGTCTGCCACCGCACACTGCGAACACGGTCACACAACGCCGGGATCCAAGAGAAGGCCCTGGACTGGACCACTTCCTTCCTCTCCGGCAGAACTCAGAGCGTCCGCCTCCCCCCCCTTCCGCTCCACTGCCACCCAAATCTTCTGTGGCGTATCCCAGGGCTGCTCCCTCAGCCCGACGCTGTTTAACATCTAAATGGCACCGCTCGCCCACATCCCCCGATAGCACAACCTCAACATCATCTCCTACGCCGACGACACCCAGCTGATCATCTCCCTCACCAAAGACCCCCACACCGCCAAAACCAACCTCCAGGTAGGAATGAAGGCCGTTGCCGAATGGATAAGGAACAGCCGGCTGAAGCTGTACTCGGACAAGACGGAGGTCCTCGTCCTCGGCTCCACCCCTTCAGCCTGGTACAACTCCTGGTGGCCGACAACCCTAGGAACAGCCGGACACCCACCGACCACGCACGCAACCTGGGGGTCATCTTCGACTCCACCCTCTCCATGACTAAACAGGTCAACGCCGTCTCCTCATCCTGCTTCAACAACCTCCGAATGCTCTGCAGGATCTTCAAGTGGATCCCCACTGAGACGAGAATAACAGTCACCCAGGCCTTGGTCACCAGCAGGAAACGCCCTCTACGCAGGAACGTTGGCCAAGCTCCTGAGACGATTGCAACGCATCCAGAACGCCTCAGAACGTCTGATCCTCGACATTCCCTGCCGCAGCCACATCACATCCCACCTGAGAGACCTGAACTGGCTCCCCGGCCACAAGAGGATAACCCTCAAACTCCTCATCCACGCACACTAAGCCCTCCACAAGACCGGCCCAGCATACATCAACAGACGACTCAACTTCTACTCTCCCACCCACTAGCTCCGCTCCGCCAGCCTCACCCTTGCCACCGCCCCCCGCATCCAAAGAACGACCGGCGGTGGCAAATCCTTCTCCCACCTCGCCGCCAAGACCTGGAACACCCTCCCCACCAACCTACGGCAGACCCAAGACCTACCGGCCTTCAGAAGACTTCTCAGGACCTGGTTTTCGATTACTAGCAGCAACACCATTCCCCATTTACCCTCCCCCCCTCCCCTCCCAGCGCCTTGAGACCCTCACTGGAATGTAGTGCGCTTTATAAATGTCATGACTTATTGACTCCCTCTACAGATTTCTTTTTTAAAGCAGAGCTACAGTCTGTAGCACGAAAAACATTTTATTCACTATCAAAGCACTAGGTGACAGTATATAGGTCCTACTGGGCCACCGATACTTGACACAAAATAAATACATAGGCAACTTTCTGCCCAAACCTCTCTTTTCCCCTTTTTGCACCATGAAACTGTTCTAAATTCACACCCTGTGAATTATTCCACCATTAGTGATTGAATCTGGAAATCTTCTTGCAGGTAAGCAACGTTTCATTTTGTGCATCAACCATAGGTGGAAGTAACATGACTCCTTGTGATCTCAACTGTAAATCCTTAATGCCCATCCACCGTTCTCAGATTCTTTCTTCTTCCAATGGGTTCAGAAGCAGACCTAAAAGCAGAGAGTCTAGTTACGTTCCCTGACCAACCACAATTCTAGCACTAAAGCCCGAAGAAATTGACACCAACTGCAGATAAGACTTCTAAACAGATTGGCATTGAAAAATCCAGGTTTCATGCAGACTTCAACTGTAGGTGGTCCAGACTGGAGAATGCATGTTTAGATACAAATTATTTTTTCTTTTTCTTTTAAACACCATTTTGAGGTTTTCGCTCCTGTTTAAATCTTGACTAAATGGCCACTAGAAGTTTGCAGCTGGTAACAGACTATGTAATTTATGCATATACTGTGATCATGTGTCAGAGGGTGTTTTCTGTGCTCTTTGTTTAAACCATACATTTTCGAAAATAGTGCTCGGTACAACCACAATGTTTTCCAAAAGTACCACCGCCGGAAGAATGCAAATTAAAAGCCAACTATGGCAGAGCTTAGTTTTCCTGGGGATGGCGCAGATGATCTTCAGAACGCCAAAAAGGCAAAGAAAATAATTTCCATTACTCCAATGTTGACAACATAACATCATAGAAATTAGAAGTATCCACATTAATGTCCAAAGATATTTTGTCGACTTCGAAAAGACAAAAAGCATGCAGTGCCTCGGGACCATACGTCTTTGGACATGAAAGATTTGGAATCGAAGGCTACATATTGGCCTTTGAAAGCCCTAACATTAAAAAAAAGTACTGAAAAGTGATTTTGGGTCTATTTCTGATTTGTTTTATTAAAACATTTTACTGTAAAATGTCACCAAGCAAAACTTCTGCCATTTGGCAAGACTAATATACCAGATAGATATTGGACTCCCTTTAGAGGATGATCCAAATGATTATTATTCTTTAGACACTAATTGAGTATTTGTGGAGAAATGAGTGTGCTCTAAAATGCCTTTGAAGAGTCTGAGTGTAATTTGAAGTGCTTGAGTTGGTATAGCTTGCTTCCTTTTAATCATATTTCATGTATTTTAGGTAACCCACCACATTCAAACCCTTACGGCGATACTAACTTACCTCAGCCCATTATGGCACTTCAGCAGAATGTGGCTGATATTCTGTTTGTGAGAGCTAGTTATGTGAAGAAAATTATTGAAGACTGCAGTAATTCGGAGGAAACAATCAAATTGCTCCGATTTTGCTGCTGGGAGAATCCACAGTTCTCTTCTACAGTCCTGAGCGAACTTCTGTGGCAGGTAACTATTAAAATACATATTGTCAATGTGATGAGAATATTTTAAGTCTTGATTTCTAGATTTAAATTTTTTTTCTTTTTTTTCTATATGTATGTAAGGTTGCATATTCATACACATATGAACTCCGACCATATTTGGATCTCCTCCTCCAGATCTTGTTGATTGAGGACTCCTGGCAAACTCATAGGTTAGTACAGTTCTTTTTATTATTATTATTATTATATATATATATAACTCTGTTATATTCTTCTATTGCAAAACAACTCTTTTGTTGATATAAAGTATAATGGTCTACATTCAAAGTTTATGCCCAGGATGTTCTAGCTGGGGATTGTTACCTGTTTTACTTCAGCAGAGTGGCTTGCAACATTTATTTCTCGCACCAGAGATGGTTTCTCCTCCTTTTTCCATTTTGGCCATCTGTGGGACACCATGTTTTACCTACTCCATATAAAAACACTACTTTCCGCTGGGGATTATTTTCACAGTGCCTCCAAAACCTTTGAAATGTAAGAGGTGCAGACCTATTGCAGAGCATGACTATCACAGATGGAAATGTCATGTTAGTTTGGTTCCTACTTGTGACTGACCATTTTAAGTTTACGTTTCTGTGGCTTAACGTACTGATTACAGGATCACAGAGTTGGAGTGTTCCTCCTTGTACATTATACAGAAAATTTTCATATTCAGTTTAGTTTCTTTTGTACTTATAGAGGCCCCTGAAGAAGGGATTCCCTATCCCGAAATGCATTGAGCATCTCCATCATAAGAATGTTTATGAAATTTGTGTTTTTGAGTACTACAAGAAACTTTGTTCACCATCCTTTGAGAGAAATTGAATGTTGTTAAAGTATTCATATGTTTTCGCTCTTTGCATGATTAAGTGATATAAACAATAAAGTTTAATCCATAATTGAATAAACAAAAATATTATATTTGAGAATTCTACATTGTGCAATATAATATAATTTATGATTGGGAGTTGAATTTCATTTATAGCTGTGTGGCCAGGCATCAAGTGAAGTGTCATGTCCATAACAATACCATTAAATACTATGTCTTCATGTTGGGCAGTTCTAAGACATTGCTGCATTGGCCTCTTTGTAGAGGGGAACTGCAAAGACACAGGCAACCATTTACTTAATCACAGGCTAACACCACATGCAACACTCATTCTTCTCCACAGTGCAGCCCCTCACAACATTCGTGCATCCAGGGGGGTCGGACAATGCCGCCAGTATGGCTGCCCATGCCCATAGGTCATCTTCCAGTTTCTCATCCTTTCTTTTGTGCTTCATGTGCTCTTCCTCGGCCACTGCCCACTCCGAAATATATCTGTCATTCTTCATAGTGTGAAGGTTTTGGCATCAACCATCTAATAGCAGTACAGTGTTTTGCCAACAATAACTCCAACAGTAAAAACTTCCATCTGATAGAGATCTCTAGCCGCAGATTCTTCACCTTTGATTTAACCTCGGGCACCATACTTGATCCAAAAAACTTTCCACAGCAGTTCCTCTGCGCATCTGTAAAGGGGGTCGAGCAACTCCGTATTGACGTCGTCCACTGGATGTGACGTCATCAGAGGCCATATAATCCCTCCCCCGACAAGCTGGCGTAAGTTTCTTCCTTTCTGCACTTTCATAAGGATCTGGCGAGCAGTACCTCTGGCCATTTTGGCCTATCTCGACGTTTGTCAACGACCTACTGTGCCGATTTCTGGTAGTCCTCAGGGTCTGTGGACACCTGTCGGCCCGCACCCTCCTTGTGTTTGCATGTGGTATCTAGTTTTGTACCGTGACTCCGAAGGGTGCAGTTCATGTTTTCAACTTTGGTCTTCGGCATTGCAGGTACATTGCATGACACTTTTGGTGACGCAGTGGTCAAAGGTTCCTCGACGTTCTTCTTCCTCCGAGAACCGCTAGAGGGCCTGCTCCTGAAGTCCTTTGTCTTTGCTGTTGACTGTGTGCCACTAACGTGCAGAGTCCCTCAGGGCTCATCATTATATCCCACTCTATTTAATGTTTATCTAAAACCTCTTGCCGAGCTAGTCCTCCCATATGGGATTCAGATCATTACCTATGCAGACGATACGCAGCTCTAGTGGTATCGCTAAAACACCCAAATAACATGCCAGTCAATCTAGAAGCCTCTATGGAACTGTGGCCATGTGGATTGACCAGTCATGTCTCAAGCTTTATTGGAGACGAGACTCCAACTACCAAGCAGTCAAGTTAGCCGCCTCCTGTTTTGGTATCATCCGAATGCTGCGAAAAATCCTCCCCACTCCAGCTCGAAGAGTGATGGTCCAGGCGCTGGTACTCTCCCGCCTGGACTACGGGAATTCCCTCTACCAAAGTCCACCACAAGGAAATTGCAGGTGGTACCGAATTGCGTAGCCAGGCTGCTCCATCACACCTCTTATTCGCATTTGGCCAAGCCAGCACTAAAAAAACTGCACTGGCCCCCAATAAACAAACGGATAAGGTTTAAATCCTTGTGCATAGCACATAAAACGCTCTGCGGGATCAGCCCAAAGATAAACCATTCTCTCATGGCCTTTCACCGCCCTTCAAGATGCCTCCGGTCAGCCAGCATGTTTTTAGCAGTGATACCCCAAATTAAGAGAGCCGTTCAGGGGGCCGCACTTTCTCTTTCAATGCCGCCGGACTATTGAACACCCTCCAGATCCAGCTGCGCTCAACTGCCCACCACCTCTCATTCCGGTAGCAGCTGAAGACTTGTCTTTTCCAGAATTTACCTTAACCATCTTGCCTCCTTCTGCATATTGTTGCTAGCGCGGGGATGCTTAAGGGTAGCCATGCGCTTAACAAATGCTAATTAATAATAATAATATTCCTATGGGCTAGAACTCGGGGAAGAATAGGAGGGGGTCCCTGGACCCTGAAGAATACCAGTCTTATGACTTCTTGAACTGGTGTGAGGATCTGGGTGAAGCCAGCGCACTGGACACTTCTCCAGATACTGGCATGCTTTCTCCCCATACCATGGCTATGGAGTAAGGAACATCATTTGCAATGGTTGTGGGAAGAGTGGCTGAGGTCCTGGATCTTACCTTGCCCTCGATGGCAGTCAAGACTAATGTCTTGACGGAAGTGTTTCTGCCATGAGTGCTCCCTTTTTGAACCCCTTCTCCCATTAAATTAAGCACTTATTGATGTCCTGCTTGGGGCCTGGTCCAAGCCCAGCACAGGGGCTCCTGTGAGCAGGACTAATGCCTACCGCCCCGCTCCTAGGGACCGTAAACTCCTCACAGAGCATCATACCCTGTAGTGCTTGCTGGTCCAAGCCTCCACTTTTCATGTAAATCCTGGCGCATTCCCAACTGTCCCGCAGGATCGGGACTCTAAGAGGCTGGACAATTTAGGCAATAAGATGTTTTCTTCGACAAGCCTGGCATTCAGGTCAGTGAACATTGCATGACCTATTGCATAGGTGCTGCCAGCAGTTCCGGAGGAGGCCTGGGGCATTCTCTCCCATTCTGTTGCCGACAGGAGGGATGCAGCTAAGTTCACCATTAGATGTGGACTTGACATCACCTACTCACTAGGCAGATTGGTTTAGTCTGCAGTGGCCCTGCGACGCCAAGCGTGGTTGTTGACTACTAGCTTATCAGGGGATATGCAGATGTCACTCATGGACATGCCCTGTGATGCTCCCATTTCCTCTGAGACAAGATGAAGTTGGCACTAGAGTGCTTTATGGACAGCAGGGATATGACCTGGTCCTTGGGCTTTTCTATGGCCCCTCATCACCCTCAATCTGCCTTTCGCTCCTTTCGTGGTCACGTAAGGGGCGTAGAGCCACGTCCTTACCAGCCCAGCCACCGCTGCGCACAATCTTTCCAGCCTCTGCGTGGCCATGGGTGCAGAATCTATCAGCCCAGTGGGTCAGGTCAGTCCACCACCCTCCTAGCTGCTGCGGCCTCCAAACCCTTGTAGTCTGCCTGTTTACCATCAATTGGCACTCATTGGGTGGCAGTATTCACTAGCCTCGCTAGTAGTCCGTAACATCGGACAGATGTGTTTTGCAGATTGTCCAAAGGAGCTACTCCCCCACCCCCCTTACCCTCCACCCCCATGTCACCTACTTAAGACAGCGGACCACCTATCTCTTCTTCGCCAGGAAATGATGGCTCTTTTTGTCAAAGGAGCAATAGAGAGAGTGTGCCAACATCAGAAGTGGGTTGTGGTTGTTATTCCTTCTGCTTTCTTGTGTCCAAGAAGGACAGATGCCTTGATCCTAATCTAGATCTGCACTTTCTCAACTTCTCAAGTTCAAATGCTCACTCTTGCTCAGGCCCTATCTGACCTGAACCCTGGAGACTGGATGGTGGCATTGCAAGTGCAGGACGCAAATTTCCATAATCCCATCCTGCCTGTGGTTCAGGGTGGGCCACAAGCATTTGCAGTTCTCCGTGCTCCCCTTTGGCCTCACCAGTGCCTCTTGGGTGTTCGCCAAGGTGATGGCTGTGGTTGCAGCTCATCTGGTGAGGTCAGTGGTGCCAGGCTTCCCCTATCTCAACAACAGGCAGTTGTAAGCGGGTTCTCTCCAGGCTGTCCTCTCCCACCTTCAGACAACTGCGTACCTCCTGCATTTGCTGGGGTTCACTATCAACGTGCCGAAGTCACACCTGACTCCCTTGCAGGCCCTCCCTTTCATCAGAGCTGTTTTGGACCCAGTACAATTTCAGGCCTATCCTCCCAAATGGCGAGTCCAGGATATCAGGCAATGATACAGATGGAGGCTGGCTCCGTATATAGTGTCCACCTATGGTGAGGCATTGGGCACTGAGTCTAGACAAACCTTAGTGATAGTGTTTAGGTCCCTGAAAACCAAAGCTCTCAAGGGGTAGCTGTGGAGAGCAGCAAAGGCTTATTCAGGAGGGTATAAAGCGGGTGCATTTACCACTACAGTCACTCAGCCAGCAAGCTTACACATAAGAAAGAACCACACCAGGTGAGTATAAAAATACTTTGTATTTATTAGCACACACTAGACATTGACTTTGCATATCTCCTACCTGGAGATATCAAATGCACTCAAGAAATACTTCAGAAATAGATAAGTAGCATAAGAAAAATACATGGGCCCCTGGGGGGGTGCAAACGATATACTTGAAGTCGCTGTTGGATTTTTATTGTTCTAGGACCCTTTCCATAGGACCCCAACGGAACCACTTGGCTAAGGGAGGTCGGAGACTCACCCCACCCGTGGATACCCTGGAAACCCAGATACACCAGGGAGCCCAGGTGCATAGATGTGAAGTGGTGTTGGAACTTCTTGTTGACAGCAGTGGCAGATTGTAGAAGATCAGCAACTACAGAGTCTCGTGGACCAGGCCAGTGGAAGCAGGACTTGGAATCCAGATAAGACAAACCTTAAAGCCGTGGGGGGACAGAGTCCAAACCACCCAGAGGTGAACATGAGGCTCAGGAGCACAACACCAGACCTTGTCGGAGGTTCCTGCTGAAGCACGGGGCAGTTGAAGCAGCAGCTGGGGAGACCATGCTGGTCGACGGGTGCAGGAAAGTCAGTGGCAGTCAGGTCCACCTACAAGCCTTGGCAAACTGCGGTTTGTGGGAGAAGATGCCGTGTTGCAGACCGGCAAGGTCTGTGGCACTATCCCAGCAAGGGTAAGTCAGAACTATCCCTCAGCACGCAGGAGAGCCAGCAGGAATCGATGGAGCCCCCTCGGGCAGCAGGTACAGGGATTCGCAGGGAAGCCTCAACAACCCACAGGAAATAAAGGTCCATGATGCTGAGGATGCAGGCAGGACGTCAGTCTGGGAGCTGTGCAACACTGGAGGGTAGGGCTTCTTGGAGCTTGAAGATCTTTCGTGAAGAGAGCCTACAAGCCTTGGCAACGGCAAACGGACACGGACTCAAGCAGGGGTACCCACACACTTAGAAATATGCACCCTACCCTTCGACTGAAGGACCTACCTTGGGGTGACATATCCCAGTCACCGCACTTTTGACCTATAAGGGAAACCTTCTATCTAAAGTTAAAGGTGCATGCACCATTTCACACAGCCTGCGATGGCGGCTCTGCAAACCCAGTTTTTATGGGCTCCAATCGGTGGCATAATACATGCTGCAGCCCATGGGAGACCCCTGGTGCACTAATGCCGTGGGTACCTCAATACCATATACTAGAGAGTCGCAAGTTCAATCTCCGGCTCCGGCTTCTAATCCGTCTCAGACACCGTCACCGGCTCGAGAGGAGGAGGAGGAGGAGGAAGTCCCTGTAGAGGAGGATGAATCTGCGCATGTAGAAGAACCGGATTCGATCCAACCTCGAGAAAGGTGTTCATCCACCTTTTCCTGCACCAGGCCAAGACCCATCAGCGTCCCTGTACGCTATGTATGGCGAATTCTCAAGGGCATGGTACCCCTCTGGTGCACCTTCGGGTCCCATGGGTCCACTGGCATTCAATTTGGGTGTTCCACTCTCTTATGCTCCGGCTCCGTTCATGCCAGCCCCGACGCCGCCGTGGCAGTACCCGGCTCCGCCGAGGTAGTCACAGGCTCGGCCGGCGTCTCCCGCTCCAAGCAGACCTCTAGAGCTTCCAACTGGGCCATCGGATTCGGTACCGACGTCGGCTCCGGCTCCGTCGGAGTCGATGGTGGATCCGGCTGCGAGGCGTGTAAAGGAGAGGTCCAGGAGGGAAGCACACCTCATGGAGGAACGAAGGTACATCGAGTCTCATCCAGATCTGGAGGAAGGTGAGCTGGATGAGGATTGCTTCGAAGAGCTGGCTGATGCTAGTGGCCTAGATTTTTCCCCAGAGTGGGAATTACCATCAGGTCCAGATGCGCCTTCGAAGGAAGTCCAGCCATATCATGTGGTGATGAGGAAAGCAGCAGGTCTTTTAGATTTGACATTACCAACTGTTGAACTTAAGTCAAATCTGCTGATGGAAGTACTACATTCACCGAGCTCAGCAGTGGAGCCGTTACTCCCATTTAATGAGGCTTTAACTGAACCCATTATGGAGGTGTGGAAAAAGCTGCTTTCTGCACCTGCTGTATCAAAAAGTGTGGCGAGGAGATATCGGGTGGCACCAGAAGACCCTGCCTTTTTAACATCTCACCCTTCTCCTGAAAGCCTGGTGATTCAAGCTGCGTGTTCTAAGAAGTCAGTTGGTGCGTTTCCCCAAGTGCCTGGTGACAAGGAGGCTAAGAAGCAAGATCAAGTGGCCAAGAAGACATTCTCCTCCGCAAGTATGGCGTTAAAGTCAACAAATGCCACTTGTCTCATGGGGAGGTATGTGCACGCACTTATGGACTCAATGCGCACGTTGGTTCCTAAGATCCCGGATGACTGCAGGGGTGACTTTGAGGAGGTGTTGTCTGATACTCAAGCAGCAGCACGACAAGTTATCCAAAGCAGTCAGGATACTGCTGATTCTATGGCACGGATCATGGGCACTGCGGTAGCCACAAGAAGGTCAGCTTGGCTAAGATCCTCTGATTTTTCTGCAGGCGTACAGGCAGCACTGTTGGATCTGCCATTTGATGGAGTTGGACTCTTTGGCAAGAAGGCAAATACAGCCTTAGAGAGGTTTAAAGACAGCGGAGCAACTGCTAAATCTCTGGGTCTTCAAGTAAGAAGTTCATCGACCAGGAAGTTCAGAGGATTTGGACGCTCTTCATTTTGGACCTATAGACAAGGTCAGCAGCAACAACAGCAGCAGCAGCAGCAAAATACCTTGTATAGGTCATACAGGGGAAAGCAAAAGGCTCGTCCTCGGGGACGTCAAGCTTCTGCCTCCTCCCTCTCTTCCAACCCCCCAACCTCAGAAAAGCAGCCCTAGATCTGCCATTCAGGATCATGTGGGTCCGGTGGGGGGTCGGCTTACCTACTTTCTACGGGATTGGGAATCGGTTACATCAGAACTTTGGGTTCTCAATCTCGTAGAAAATGGGTATGCCCTTCCCTTTCGGGTATTCCCTCCCAATTACCCTCTTTGCCAAGGTTATTGCACAGAGGAACATCTGTTACTTCTACAGGAGGAAGTACAGACTCTGTTAAGAAAGGGTGCGATAGAGGTGGTCCCAGAGCAGGAAAGGGGTCAGGGATGCTACTCCCGGTATTTCCTGATCCCCAAGAAGGATGGCAGACTTTGTCCAATCCTGGATCTCAGGATCTTTAATCTCTATCTGAAACGGGAGAAATTCAAGATGCTCACCCTTGCACAGGTTCTTCAAGCGCTGCTGGAAGAAGACTGGATGGTGTTGCTAGAATTGCAGGATGTGTATTTTCACATACCAATCCTGAAGTGGCACAGGAAGTATCTCCGTTTTACGGTGGAGTCGCAACACTACCAGTTTGCGGTCCTTCCTTTTAGATTTACCACTGTGCCTCGAGTCCTTCACCAAGGGGATGGCAGTGGTGGCAGCACATCTCAGAAGGTCGGGAATCCCGGTATTCTCTTATTTGGACGACTGGCTGATCAAAACAGAGTCTCCAGAGAAAGTGCTCCAACATCTGCAGGAGACAACCCAGTTGTTGTACAGGTTGGGTTTTTCAATAAATGTACCCAAGTCTCACCTGGTGCCCTCCAGCGCAACCTGTTCATAGGTGCGGTACTGGACACAACTGTGTGTCGTGCATTCCCTCCTTCTCAAAGGATTCGCGACATACAGGAAATTATTCCTTTATTTTTCAGTGGAGCGGTTTTTCCAGTCCTGAAGGTCCTTCGCCTGCTCGGTCTGATGGCTTCATGCATTCTGTTGGTCAACCATGCATGCTGGCACATGAGGGCGCTCCAGTGGTGTCTCCGCATGCAGTGGTATTAACAACAACGGGGATCTCAGGGAGTCAGTGAGGATCTCCAGAGAAGCTGCAGCGGATGTGTCTTGGTGGTGCGTGGAAGGCAACTTGTCTCAAGGGAAGCCTTTTCATCTGCCTCATCCGGTGGCCACAGTAATAACGGATGCATCCACTCTAGGGTGGGGTGCTCATCTGGGGATCTGGAGGTCAAGGGTCTTTGGTCTCCAGAGGAAAGGTTGCTTCACATCAACCTTCTGGAATTGCGGGCGATACGTTTGGCGCTCAAGGCCTTCCTCCCTTCCCTTCGCGGTCAGTCGGTTCAAGTCCTGACGGACAACACGACCGCGATGTGGTACATCAACAAACAGGAAGGAGTGGGGTCGCAGTGTCTCAGCAGGGAGGCACTGCGGCTCTGGTCCTGGGTTCAGGACCATCAGATTTGTCTGATGGCAAATCATCTGGCCAGGGTTCTGACGTTCGTGCAGACAATCTCAGTCTGCAGTTCTCGGCCGACCACGAGTGGAGGCTCCATCCAGAGGTAGTTCGCGACATCTTTCAGATGTGGGGAACTCCTCGGGTGGACATGTTCGCCAGAATGCTCACTGCCTGTCATTCTGCAGTCTCCAGTATCAGATGCAAGGAGCCTTGGGGGACGCGTTTCAGTTGAGTTGGGGAAGTCCACTCCTTTACGCGTTTCCTCACATACCATTAATTCCTCTGATTCTGAGGAAGATTCGCCAAGACCGGGCCCAAGTCATATTGATCGCCCCGGATTGGCCAAGAAGGGTGTGGTATACAGATCTTCTCCACCTCTCCTCTCACCCGCCGCTCCGTCTCCCTCTCAGGGCAGACCTGCTCTCTCAGATGGAGGGGCAGGTTCTACACCCCCACCTCCAGACATTACACCTTCATGCCTGGAGATTGAACGGGGCAACCTGAATTCCTTTTCTCTCCCGCCTGATGTGGTGGATGTCATCTTATCAGCCAGGCGTGACTCCACTAAGTCCATCTATTCATACAGATGGTCAAAATTTGTTGCATGGTGTGGAGAGAAATCTATTGACCCTTTGAAAGCCCATTTATCTGATGTTCTTCAGTTTGCTCTCTCTCTGGTGCAGCAAGGGCTTGCTGTTGCCACAGTTAAGGGCTATCTTTCAGCGCTGTCGGCATTTTTCTGCTTGCCAGACCAGCCATCTCTTAAGTTCATAAGTTCCCTCCTACTCCTTTTATTGTGCCTCAGTGGGACTTAAATCTTGTCTTGACCTTTTTAATGGGTGCTCCTTTTGAGCCCCCTCACAAATGTCCTATGAGGCTTTTGACTCTAAAGACAGTCTTCCTCGTTGCAATAACCTCAGCAAGGAGGGTAAGTGAGCTTCAAGCTCTTAGTTCCAAGCCCCCATTCTTGACCATTCATGCTGATCGAATGGTTCTTAGGGCCAGACTGCTTTTCTCCCTAAGGTGGTGACTCCTTTCCACCTTGGACAATCCATTACCATCCCAACCTTTTATCCTCCCCCTTCCAAGGAGGAGGAGAGATTGCATCGTCTAGACCCTAAGAGGGCGGTAAGCTATTACATGGACAGAATGAAAGACTGTCGTATGCATGACCAGCTCTTCATTGGTTTTGCTGGTTGTAAAAAAAGGAAGAGCGGTCTATAAAAGAACATTGTCCAGATGGATCGTCCTCTGCATTAAAATCTGCTACTCTTTGGCCGATAAGGAACCACCAGAGGGTATACGGGCTCATTCTACAAGGGCTAAGTCGTCAACCTCAGAATTGTCTAGAGGTGTGCCTGTAGAGGATATTTGCAGGGCCGCAACTTGGACCTCCCTCCACACTTTCGCGAAGCATTACTGCTTGGATACCGAAGTGAGGAGGGAAGGTCACTTTGCGCGCTCTGTCCTCCAGGACTTCCTGGTTTAGAAGAGTGGACACCCTCCTCCGGGAGTGGGGACTGCTGTGGGACTCTATTCACAAGGTGAGGAATCCACTGGCAGATGTATCTATCAGAAGAACAAGTTACTTACCTTCGGTAACGCTTTTTCTGGTAGATACAGTATCTGCCTGTGGATTCCTCACTGACCCACCCGCCTCCCCTTATTGTCCACTCTTCTATACCAGAGTTACTGTAATGTATTTATTTCATGGTCAAGAAAATGTGTTATTTCAAATGTTTTACTGCATTTGCTTCACACTGTGTGTGTTACCTTGACTATTGTGTACTGTGTATACTGTGTATATATCTACTGTCATTGGTCTGTCCGTGTGCCTCGAAGGCACGGAAAAAGGGCGGAACTGATGTCATCACGCCGGCGTGGGCCTATTGTAGGCGTCTGTGACGTCAGCGGAGTCGCGAGCGATGCCGTGTCTGACGTCCAAGTCCACGTCGGCGCGAAGCTACAAAAAGAATTTGCGAATGTTGCTGACGCAAGGGGATATTCACAAGGTGAGGAATCCACAGGCAGATACTGTATCTACCAGAAAAAGCGTTACCGAAGGTAAGTAACTTGTTCGTTTCCTCCTCCTCCCTTCATTATGCCTCAGTGGGATTTTAATCTGGTCCTGACGTTCCTGATGGGTACTCCGTTTGAGCTACATAGCTGTCCTCTCAGGCTCCTTACCATCAAGTCTACCTTCCTGGCGGCTACAACAACTGCCTGGACAGTCAGTGGGTTTCAAGTCTTGTCATCCAAGCCTCCTTACCTAAACATCTACCCGGTAAAACTGGTGCTTCGATCGAGGGTTTCCTTTCTTCCGAAAGTGATCCCTTCATTTCACATTGGCTAAACCATCACTCTGCCTACTTTCTATGCTCTGCCTCATCCCTCCAAGGAAGAGGAACTACTTTACCATCTGGACCCAAAAAGCGCATTCTTGTTCTACCTTGATCGCACATGAGAGTACAGGTGGACGACCAACTCTTTATTGGGTATGTCGGTGCAAAGAAAGGGCGAGCTGTACAGAAGAGGATCATTTTGTGATAGATTGTGCTCTGTATGAAAATCTGTTGTACACTGGCTAAGAAGCAACCCCTTGAGGGTTTGCATGTTCAATCCATCAGAGTTAAAGCTGCAACCACTGCATTAGCTCGCTGTGTTCCGGTTCTCGACATCTGTCGGGTAGCAATGTGGGCTTCCCAGAGTGCGTTCATCAAGCACTACTGCCTTAATAGTCCGGTCCGTAGGGATGAGCACTTTGCTTCTTCTATCATGCAGGACATCCTTATGTGAAATTGGTCGGACCCACCTCCTGGGAGGTATTTTTTGGGTATCTTTTCTAAGGTTAGAAATTTGCGGTTAGACGTATCAGATGAACAAGTTACTTACCTTCGGTAACACCTTATCTGGTAAAGACTGTGTAGCCGCCGATTCCTTACCAACCCACCAATCCTCTCCGCAAACATATTTTTTGGGGCAGGGCTTTCCCCTTTCAGGATCCAAGTTTTCTACACCAGTGGGCAGTGTATATTGTGGTTCTGTGCTTCTGGCGTGGAAAGTTGCAAAACGTAATTGATGTTGGAGCGCCTAGATGGTGCCTATATAGGTATTGTGAATGTCACGTCTGGTGCGTAGGACACCAACCATGCCACATAGAGCCGAACAATGCCACCTACCGACTCGCAGGGGTACTGCTCACGAAAAATTTCCAGATTCAGTCTGACGCCTGGGAATCTGCAGCCTGATAGTCTCTACCAGATAAGAAGTTACTGAAGGTAAGAAAATGGTGTATCATTGTAATATTTGGAGCACTACCAGGCGTCACACTTTACTTAGTGAGCGATGCTGTGTCATGTAGCGGGTGATTCCCGATAAACCATGGTCTGGAGGCCATCGCTGATTGAGGCGGCATCGCTGGGCCTACATCGGGAGTGAACATGGCCTGTTGCTATTTCAGACCTGCCTGAGCTGGTAACCTGCAGTGTCGCTTTGTGGCCAGACTGCACGTGTGCCTCCCCTGTCGACAATTGGGGGGGTGTAGTTGCCCGATGCCTAATCTAAGGTCTTGTGCTTCCCTGCTGCAGGGCCACACGGAGTGGCTGCGTCTGCCAGTTGCTCCCGGGGTTGCCTGGTGTGCTTGGGCATGTCGGAGTCAGCAGCCCGGGGGGCAGAGGCAGGACTTTTATCCTGGTCTGTGGACACTGCTGGGCCTCCTGTGAATGTATTGGATTTGAGGCAGGGTGGCTGTTACTACCCTCCGGAACTTGCCTGCCTTAAGAGTGCTTCAATGACCGTGCTGAAATTGCGGGCTGGTTCACGCTGTGCGTAGGAGGTGATAAACGCCATTAATTACCTACTTTGTGGCAGTTGGGCACCTTGATAGCTGATGGGTCAGATTCAGTATTTATTCCATCATCTTACTATTGGCACTCAGTAAATCGCCTTTCCAGTGATTTCCTGCATACATTACTAACATAACACTGTGCATGGTCCTGACTTAAGCCTGAAAAGGTAGGCCTCCCACAGAAAGGAGAGGTTTCATTGCATTGCCAACTCTCAATTTGCATCGTTAGTGACATTGTACCCACGCTACGGAGCTCCGAACCTTAATAAAGATAGCAATTATGGGGAAGACTTACAAGAATCAACCTAAATTGCAGCTCAAGCAATGTTAAACGCCCAGGTTGCTCGACGATAGCTTAATGGCATCCAGGATAGTACCTGAGGCTACTGGTCTTGAACTGGATAGCAATATACATCAAATTTTGGCAACAATGCAGCTCAGTCTCAAAATTGGCGGGAAAATAGACCCTCTCTCCTATAGAACGGACAGAATGTCTTATTGTATACATAAACACGCAGAGTATTTAGATATGATAGAAAGACCAGTATCTGTGGAAGAAGAGACTACTATTACTACTACTACTGCTACCTAAAAACAAATGGAGAAGACGCTGATGGTGTTGCAGGCCAGAGCGGAGGACTTGGAGGCCCGCTCCAGACGGATCAATTTGCTCATTGTGGGATTGGCGGAATCCACTAATGTTGGTGATTTGGAGTCCTTTGTGGAATGTCTGCTAGATGAGATGATCGGCCGTGAGACCTTCTCAGATATATTTGTGGTGGAGCTGGCACACCGCTCTTTAGTGCTGCTCCCTGTACCTGGAGCCTGACCCGCCCCATTATAGCACAGCTATTAAACTATAGAGATCGCTATGAGGTGTTGCGCCACGCTAGAGAATTATGGACTCTCCACTAGAAGGGTACTGAACTCTCCATATGTTCGGACTTTACTACACATGTGCAACCTGGTCAAGCGCAAGTTGCCGGAATTCAAACTTGACTAAGCAATGCTGTATCTTGCGTGTTTGAGGGTGACAGAGAATGGCAAGACTAAGGTTTTCAATGATCCCAAGAAACTACAGCACTTCCTTAAGTGATCTGAATCCTCTACACCGGATCCCAACAAGTCGGCGTGCAAATGACAATCAGGCCTCTTCTCATGAACTTGATGAACCGGATTGAATGTTGTTTATATTCCTTTTTGTCTTGAACTATTATTAAGTTGAATTTAGGACATGTCGTAGAATTACTCATGCTCACTAATGCGCATCTATATCAATTGCGATGCGATCATGTTATGTTCCCATTCCAATGTGCAGAATATAGAGGTATGTGCCTTTGTTAGATAGAGGGCTCTGGGAGAAGCCCTAATGATCTTATTTATGCCTCCAGATACTGTGTATTATGTTTGTATATAACATCTGCTGTACTGCTTGAAGTTTACTGTGATGTCCTGCTATGTAGCTCACCTCATTATGTCCATTTTTTATTCGTACTGTATGAGATAGAAAAAAAATGACTGCAACTGCTCTTCTGTGAAATTTGCCCCCATTTGTATACTACTCTGTTCTCTTTGGGGTATAGTGGGTTCTAGGTGGGTTAAGTTTGGGAACTGTAATGCTCTGTCGAAAGTTGGGGGACATGGGGGTGGGGTTTGCAGCACTTAAATATTTGTTTTACGCAGGAAAAAGTGGACACTTTGGTATAGTGAGTTATCTTTTTTGGTTGCCTATAGGTTGGCCTCATGGTGTCTGGTTATTTGGTACACAAGGTTACCCTGTTCAGATAGATGACTAAGTTGAATTTCCTAACTTGGAACGTTAGAAGTTTGAATGACTGTCGAAAGATTTGTTAGGTGGTATCAAATTGATGTAGCTATACTTCAGGAGACACATTAGGCCCCTAGCACCAGACTCCTCACACTACAATGTATGCGTGGTGAACGTTGCGCGGGGGTTTTTAAGATGGGCGCAAAGGGATGCAGGGATTAAGGTACAAGAAGTGCTTACAGACTGAGGACGACGCTATGTGGTGGTGTGTTGTCGTAAAGAACATTAGGACGTATTTCCGGTGGGTCTATATGGACCCAATTATGGCAATCCCCAATTCTTTTACTTATTAAATGCTAAACATACTGCGCTTTCCGCAGATACATGGTGGTGACTTTAATTGTGTTCTAAATCTTGATCTGGACCGTTCCCAAGGCCCTCAACAACTGTCCTCAGCGGGAGCTCGTGCTATCTCCACCATATCCAGGGAGTGCTCCTTGGTGAATGCATGGCGCTATCGTTCCCTTGTTGCAAGGATCCTGCTGCTACACAGAACTGTGCACAGAGACCCAGGACATCAGTGAACTGTGGTGTACCAGAAACTCACCTCAGTACCTAGAAAACCCCAACCAGCTAGCATCAGTGTCACATTAGCTCTTCGTCCTATAGCAAAGGAACCAATGTTTAGACCACCTAGAACATGCGACTTAGGATAAACTCAGGAATGGTGAGAAGTGAGAACACTCTTTCGTTATACTCTCATACCAGTCCACAATAGGAGTAAATAAGAGACACAGAAAGGTTAAAATGTTTATTTTAACGGCGTGCTCTCATGTGCAGTATCTTTGCCAACATAAGCAGACATATGATTAGAAATAATATGGTCAGCATTGTTACAATTCCATAAAACACAAAGGGAGGCATCATATTACAATGATGGTGAAAACAGGTCGTATAGTGCCTAGTTATAACACCCTCCCTGTTTAAGAACTATGTTTTATAAACTAAAGAAGGTCTCTTAGGCTTGTTTGGGGGACCCCATTACCTCTCAGCTCAGCATAAGTGAATCACATCCGGATCAGCCAAAGCTCTCTGCATCACTGGAAACGGAAAATCTTCCAAGTGTCTGAAATCATGGCAATAATGAATTTTTGTTGGCTCGCAGCTGCCTTTTGTTGTGTCTAAGGACGTTAGCCGATCAGTTTGAACAACAGCTACCTTGTTATGATAACCTTGGAGACTTGAGCACTCACTGTGCAGACTGGGTTCACGATGTAAGTCTAGGGATGTCGAAGACAATCCTTTCTCATATGAAGACATTCACGCAGCCTAACTTACGAAAACAGCTATATGCAGTGTGGTGTGCAAAAGCAGGAAAAGATAAAATGGCGTTTAAACTTCTAATAAGCCATGCTAACATAGCAATGTACGCAAAGCAGGCCTAGCCCACACTACACCCTATGGGACAGGGACTATACTCATTATTCCACTGTTCATGGAATACATACACGCATTGATTATTGGCTGGTTTCCCGCAGTCTGTTTGAGATACACCAATGTGATAATTTATCTCATACATACTCAATCTCCAGTGCTATTGGTTATAGGCCTGGAGGGATCACACTTGCGTACCTTTTCCTGGCACTTTACACAATATTCTTTGCTTGATGCTGTGTTTCAAGAAGAATTGGCAGAAGTGGTTGATGAATTTTTTAGAACCAATTTAGGGTCTGTTGCAGAATGTGCCACTATCTGGGAGGCTTTAAAGTTTATATTCGTGGTGTTACTAAATCGAAACATGCAAGGGTGCTCCTTTGTATTTGAGATCGCCTGCACAGGATGGAAAATTACTTGGCAGACCTAGAACCTGCTCATAAGAAAACAGCGGCACAGGATCTGTTTGCACAAATCAGAGCTAAATTGGATGAATATAATGAGCTGGCACAAATTGAGATAACCCACTTAGGCAAATATGCTACTGCTAGACCTAACCGTGAAGACTCTTAAGTGCTAACCATGCTGGACGAGAGGGGGGACTCTGTGCACAGTGCCATACAGATAGTAGAGATTTTGAAACTATTACACTGATTTGTGCACATCGTGCTTTGAGTTCGATGAGCAGGACACTGTGACTGCTTTGAAGGATATGACCATTGGCAACGCACTGGGCTCTGATGGCCTAACAGTTGCCTATTAGAAGGCATATCAGGGTAAACGTATTCCTGACTTGGCTAATCGCTTTGAGGAGAGGGTGCGCAGTGGCATTATCCCCAGACTATGCGTGAGGTGTTATTGATTGCGTTGTTAAAAACTGGTAAGTCAGCTTAACATTGTTCTTCTTACCATCTGTTGTCGCTCTTAAATACTAATACAAATTATTTGCAAAGGTGCTAGCCAGTTAGCTGGCACCTCTATTCCCTGGTATTGTGAGTCTTGAACAGTCCAGGTTTATACCCTGCGCTCTTTTACATACAATCTTCGCACCCTCTTTTGTACTATTTCCCAGATTTATCCTGGTGTACGTGCTGTAACAATTTTTTTAGATGCTGAAAAATCATTTGGTTCTGTTGTGGGAATTTGTTGTCGGTTTTGCATCGCATTGGACTTGGTAACTTTTTTTAAAAAAAACTGATTAGATTCCTTTATAAGACCCAACAGCCCGTGTGAAGGTTTATGACTTTGTATCTGCCCCAATAACTATTACTAGAGGCACGCTGCAGGGTTGACCGCTGTCACCATTGCTGTATGCTTTGGTGGCAGAACCCCTAGCTTGTGCATTTTTAATAATTTCTGCGTATGCCGATGACACGCTATTGTATGTGTGCGACCCTGACCGGAATCTTTTTCCAGTTTTGTAGGGAGGTAGTACGCTTTGGTGGTCATTCAGGATTACGTATAAATTGGGACAAATCTCTTATGTTTTCTCTTACTGATAGTAGGACACCTGTAACAGCTGAGTTTCCTCTTAAATGGACCACTGATCCGATACGTTACGTGAGTATAATGTTTCACGCTGATCCGGAAGTAGTATTACAGGACAATTATGGAAAATGGATTAATCGCCTCCCTGAGGCAGTAGACCGTTGAATACACCTTCCGCTTTCACTTATTGTTTGTATAGATAGCATGACAATGGTTGTACTACCACGATTTCAGTTTTTATTTGCGAATATCCCAATTTTATTAGCGGGTGCACTGTTCAGGACCTTGTGCTCCTTGATGTTACATTTGGCGTGGGCTGGCAAGCGGCCTTGAGTGCAGTGAACTACACTTACTCTCCCTTATTCGGCACGGGGGCTTAATGCTCCAGATTGTGAAGCATACTACAGAGCCGCAAATACTGTTTTCGTATTTTTGGTTAAATGCCCAGGCTAAGTTACCTCGTGTGTCTAGAACGCGATTGAGTATCTCCTTTGTCTCAACCTCCTTTTTTGTTTAGTAAACCAGTTCGCCATTTCCATGTGATAGACCTGGTGGGCATCACAAGATATTTTTTTCTTAAACCAGTAGATCAGCAACAACAGACTTTGCTTTATTCCCTAAGATTGCCGTTGGAATGATGTGAGTGGGTTCCATTGGGAATGAGTATGCTGTAGTAGATACCCTGCGCGCCTTGGGGATACAGTGTATGGTTGATTTCTTTGATGGAAAGGTGCTTCGCGGCTGGGAACAACTCAAAGCACAAGCCGAATTGCCTACCTTGTTAATACAATTTCATTATCATATTCGCCATGCATTGCGAAGATTATTGGATAGTGAAATGTCTGAGCCTCCCAGACGTTCTACTATTACTTATTTGCTGCAAACACAGACACCTAGACTTGCAATATCGGTGCTGTATGTGCTTGCGCAGGAGGTTAGGTGTCCCAAGACATCTAAGGCTTGTACTGAAAGGCAGACCAACCTGGCTGTGGAAATTACTGAGAGGCAGTGGGATCATTGCGGCTCTTTGATCCATACTGTTTCCCTGAATGGTCGTCATCAATGAAATACATTTTCAATTTCTTATACTCTGATTCAGTCGTACCAATATGGCCTGGGAAAAGATTCTCGATATCCTCTGTGGCGTGAAAGATTCTGATTTTGCTCACATGGCATGGTATTGTGCGGGTGTGCACCATTTTTGGGAGCAGTATTTAAAGTCCTGGGAGATACCACAGGTGAGGTATGAGTTGTTCTCCTTTGCTGGCACTGCTTAACTATGACTGTGATGTTCCGAAGTCCTATTGAAAATTAGGGGCGCTTCGTCTACTGTTAGCGTGGCGGAAAAATGCAATGCGCTGGATGAATGGACCTTTACCAACAGTAGCAGAGTGGCTCTCCTATGTGGCATACTGCAACACATTCTGATGATTATCATGCCCTTATGCCACCTCGTAGTCCTCCAAGAGACATTTGGCCCCATATCGGACATATTTGCTCAGTGTGGCTTCTGATACTGTACGGCAGGGGACTCAGGAAGATGTTATATGACTGTATTAAGTTTGACGTAACTCAAATTTCCTCCTTCTGTAGTGTATTGGAGATATGGAAGATATTGCCTTGTCTGAGGACAACTGTTGCTATATGTGTCCCTGGTATTAATTGTTCTATTGTGATTGGCTGGAGTCAGTTGTTTTTCCTTAAATATCTGCTACAGAATAATTGTTTCATATATATTGTTTTACAATCTGTTCATAATGCCTCCTTCATTTTTCTTTTTTCTGTTTACTATGCGACACGTCTTCTGGCCAATACGAATTGTACATTTCTTTATTTTTCCACACTCACTGCCAATTTGAAATGATGTTATGTATGTCCTATTCATTCGTCCTATATTTCTCGTGAATATTATGGGATGCTGCATTGTTAATGTGGGTAAAAGGAAAATACGTTTTTTTTAAAGTATTGCAAAGCTAATCTATGATTTCTTTTTTTTCTTCAGGATTCACAATGCACTTAAAGGAATTCCAGATGACAGAGATGGATTATTTGATACAATTCAGCGTTCTAAAAACCACTATCAGAAAAGAGCATACCAGTGTATAAAATGCATGGTAGCATTGTTTAGCAACTGTCCAGTAGCCTACCAAATTTTGCAGGTGATTTGTTTTTTATTTTTGTTTTTAACCACTGTTAAGTTACTTATGGTATTATCTCGAAATTGTTTCTTTTCGGTTTGTTCCTGTGACTACTCTCTAAGCAAAGTACCTTCATTTAAGTTCGCAAAGCAAAGAAGTACATGCAGCCCTTAATCAAGAAACAACAAATTATATTCGACTGAAGGAACTATGTGATTGCTTGTTATGCATTCCGGATATAACCATTTTTGGCATTGTAGAAGGCTTTTCTCAGTTACCCCGTTTTGTCAAAATAGAGCCATAATACCTTGCTGAGTGATTTTAAGATCCGATTGGGTGGATATATGATTTGGTAACCTTGCATAGCTATTCATATTTAGCTGATACACAAGATCTGTGAAAACAAAGGTCTAAGTGGCGTATGGTTTGCTTTGTTATGCGTCTTTGGATCGGGAGGGGATGGGCACTCTACACGGAACCAAAGTAAGAGAATTGATACCTGAGCAAATCAGAAATCCTGGTGCTTCCTCCCAAAATAACATTGTCCAAAGGCCTCAGTGTTTGAGGATGGTCTGCATTTTGTGTTGAATGGTATTCTCAGCCCCCAGAAAAAGCAGAACTTCTTTTTTGTTGTCTATACCCGACCTACAACTGAAGGGCAAGTGTGGCAATACCATTTAAACCTTAAGTTGTTGTGTGTTTTCAGTTGATCCTGACATCAAGACTGGGCAGAGAGCAGTTGAAATGGAAAAAAAGTGGTTCACGGCTAGGTCAGTTCTCCGCATATTTGTGAAGGAAGTATAGCAACTGAAAAAACTCCACTCAAGGATGTAGAACATTCATCAT
Organism: Lissotriton vulgaris; assembly: GCF_964263255.1. NCBI lineage: Eukaryota > Metazoa > Chordata > Amphibia > Caudata > Salamandridae > Lissotriton > Lissotriton vulgaris. The sequence goes on along the minus strand of NC_141696.1, from coordinate 358,656,581 downwards.
GCCAAGGCTAGTTATGATAACGTAATATAGCATACATGACAGCCAACTTGGCTGGCAAAGGTACTTGTTTTTCTCCCCCCTGTAGTTCATCAATGTTGCTAAGTGGCTTTTCCAGACATTCCAAGAAACTGACTAACCTCAGAGATTCTAAAGTAAACTTAACCACTATATGATAAAAGTGGACTGAATTAATTAACATGTTACTACTGGAAATCAATACTTTAAAGTTGAAATCTTTAAGCATAAACATCAATCTGTCAGATTTTGCGTTAAAGCATAGGATTCATATAGAATACCTCCCCTAAATGAACCTTCCCCTGTAAGACTTTGGCATTGGCATTTTGGGGAAAATAGCACATTATGAAATTGACATTTTGCGAAGTCTGTTGGACTGCTCCCTCCACTGTGTCTCAATCTAGTACCCCCCTCGTTCTATCAAAGCATTTTCAATCTCCTCAAACAAGTCTCACTGATATACTTTTGAGCTAGAAAGCAAAGACTCAATCTTCATATTTGCTGAAACAGTTACTCTTTTCCTACCTTACCATGTGCTACATTTTCCACACTCCGGGTTGCCCAGATTTTTCACAGCTGCATATCCAGCCACCTCAGCCTGAACCACAGTGTAAGAACGACTTGCGTACGTATCCTCCTAACTGCAGATTATTCACTTAATGAATATTCCTACCGGCACCTGACTGGATTTGTAAACTCCAAAGCGGTACAAATGCACAATGATAGTTGGCACTGTGCGGCACCAAGCTACAGTGGCTTTTGGCACAACACCCTACGCCTAAGAGCTTGGCAGTCCAGGCATCCACCAGCAGAGTCAGACCTAATGCTTTTCCCAGGTCGAGTTGAAGCCATTCTCCAATCCCACTGGGGCGCAGTCACTAACCAATCCTTCAGACTGGATACCTTGCCCTTACCCCACATCAGAGCTCCTCTTTGAATCAAATTCCAACAATGACTACGATGAAGGTGACAAATTCACCCCGCAATATGATGAGGACAATTGGTATGCCAAACCCCAGGATGCCAGTGGTCTGGACACCTTCCCTGGCACTGTACTTATCTCCCCCTGACCCTCCCACTAAAGAGAGTACCTCTTTTGTTATAGCCATGAGACAGGCTGTACAGTTCCTTGACATGTAGCTCCTTACAATAGAGGTCAGAACTAATGTCTTGATGGATGTTCTTCAGCCATTCAGTGAGACCTTAACAGATACTTTCTCATGCACTTGGGCACAGCCATGCTTTGGACCACCAGTTAACAGACAGGTGGCTTGTCGCCATAGACTGGCACCAGGTGAGCTGACACTTTTGCAGAAAGGAGGGGTGAAGGGTTCCTAATTTTCTCCTATTACCACCTTCCTTCACGTTTTTAACCCTAGCCGGGTGCCCAGGTATACAATTGGAATCGGGGGTACATTTCGAGCTAGTTTTAATCTTCACTGACTGCACTTTCTCTGGTGATTTCAAAACTCTGTTTGTGTTGTCTCCCCTTCCCTTTTTTCTCCACCCCGGGCATTGGTCTACGCAGGGGTGTCAGTTAGCAAGCCCTGTGATGAAACAGGTCAGAAATTTGTGAGTGAGGGCAGTTTTTACTCAATGAGCACAAGCCACCTCCAGTATACACTTTCCGCCCTCCTTTTATGTGTAAGAGCTTGACTTTCTTCCTCAGCACCCTGTGCCTGAGAGCTTGGCAGTCCAGACACTCACCAGCATAGTCAAGGTTAACTCCTTTCCCAACTTTAGACTAGCGCATGTTTCATCGGCTAGTCTTGCTTTGTGCTCAGTCGATGCCAGCTGCTTTCTATGCTGCTGCAGTCATGCCTTATAGGATGTGTTTTGTCAACTCCTGCTGTCGCTTCCAGGGACCTTCGGGCGTCTTTAGCCCAAACCATAAAAAAACGGCCAGGATTGGCAAAATGTGTTGTGCAGTCTGGCATCAATACAACTGACTGCTTGGATCAAGTAATGGGCACGAATTTCATGCTTCAGCGCCACGCATGGATTAGGTCTACAGGCTTTTCTAGGAATATTAAGGCATCTTTGGACATGCCATTTGATGGCTTTCGCCTTTTTGGTGAGAAAGCAAACTTTGTCCTGGAATGCTTTAAGCAGAGTCTTGCCACAGCACATTCCTTGAGGCTGTCTACCCCTTCCAGACCATTTCTGCAGCAGTTGCACACCTTTAGTAGCTATGCTAGGCATTTTCAATCCCGCCAAGCGCAGCCTCTGCCTCCTTCACAACAGTCTACTGATCCATTTTGAGGCCGCAGCGCCAAGAGAAATGTTCAAGACATCAAGGACAATGTGAAGGTCAGTCGCCTGCCCCTCAAGCAAGTACCACTGCAAAAGTGCTTTAGTGTGTTCATTTTGAGACACACCCTGTAAGAGGCAGGATCAGACATTTTCTCCAAGGTTGATCAGACATAATTTTGAATGCATGTCCTCAACATTATCACTATCAACACGCCAAAGACACTCTGTACTACTTCGCCGATACTCCCGTTCATCAATAGCGGGTCTAGGACATTCTGGCTATGATTCCCATGTTTCAGCCTCGTTCCTGAATCTCAGTGACGATGACATTGAGACTGCTGAGACTTTTGGCTTCCTGCTATCTGCATGCTGCTAGTTGACCACTCCAGATGGCACATGCAGGCTCTGCAGTGGGATCTAAAGTCCCAGTGGGCACAGCTTCAGGGGAAACTATCTGATTCTTTACAGATTTCGGGGAGACCGCCATAGACATGCAGCGGTGGCTGCTAGACGTCAGTTAGGCCAGTGGCAAACTCCTCTTCATACCCCTCCTGGAGCGGACGGTGGTCACAAATGAATTATTGCTGTCCCAAGGAGACCACCTGAAAGAGGTGGAGATCAGAGGACTCTTGTCTTTTGTGGAAGCCCACCCCAGCATCAATTTTATTTTTCAAAGCTGTGGTCAATCTACTTGTCATTTAAGGCCTTTGTACCATCCATCAAGGGGAGATTAGTACAAGTTTTCACAGACAGCACTGCCCCCATGTGGTACTGCAACAAGCAGGGCAGGTAGTGGTCTTTGGTCCTGTGCCAAGAGACTCTGCTCATCTGGAAAGTGGCTGACTTGCTAGAGCATATCTCTGGTCGCAAACAGCCTAGCAGGGTTTCTAAACACCAGGGCGGACAAATTCAGTCACCAACACCAAGCATATAACACATGAAGGTTACACCCGTAAGTTGGGCAGAGTGTTTTCTTGCAGTGGGTGAACCATCTTTTTGAAGCAACAGAGAATGTGCAAGTTCAGCATTTTTTTGCACTAGAGTTCCCAGGAATGCAGACTCTAAGGGCAGGTCTACTGTTGAAGCAATAGAGCAGGGTCCTGCACCGGGGCCTCCACACTGCACCCCTGAGTGGAGATTGATGTGATTCTGGGAGCCAGGGGTCCATCTACAAAATCGGTGTACAGTGGCCGATGTGATAGGTTTGTGGCTTGTTGCAGCACCCTTCATATTGACCGGAAACAAGCTAAGCTGTCTGAAGTGTTGTATTTGTTTTGTTGTAGGCCCATCAGGGACTTGTCTTGGACCTTGCTACAGGATATTTGTTAGCTGTATCTTTACTTATTTTTATTTTTTTAACGGTTGCCCCTGAAGGCGTTTTTTCGGGTCACCATCACGACAGCTTAACAGGTTAGTGAGCTGCTGACCCTCTTGTTTCAGTTGCATTGTGACGTTCTTCCCAGACAAGCGGAGACTGAGAACAGGAGCTGCATTTCTACCGAAGTTTATAACATCTTTCCCTGTCAGACTGGCTATCGCCCTTCACACCTTCTTGACCCTGTCTCATCCCTTGTTTGGATCTCAAGAGAGTCCTCAGTTTCTACATTGGTCGTACAGAGGACTATTTTTGCTTGTTTCTCAGGAGCAAAGAATGGCAGTTCAGAAAAGAACCATCTCTAGGTGGATAGTCCCCTGCAAAAAGATCTACTGTGCACTATCTAAGAAGCAGTCAGCGGAGTGCCTGTCCTGAATATCTGTCTGGCAGCCACACGGGCACCAGTGCACAAGTTCAGAAAGCATTATACCCTTGACAGTCAAGTCCTTCAGGATGGGCATTTTACCTGTTGGATCCTGTATGCTCTTCTGGTCTGAACCATCCCAAAGACCCACAACCGTTAGATGTACTGCTTTGGTATCTGGTGGATACCCTATCTAATCACATCTTCCTCACCGACCCTCCCTTCTCCCCATTCTGTGAAATGTACTCTTGTCCCATCTAAAAAGGTCCCAACCTAGAGATCTGTACCTTGGTCAAGCTAATTTGCTGAGGGATCCGTGTACAGACACGCCTTAGAGAGTACCTGACATAACTCTCTTTCTGGGTGACCAGACTGCACTCCGACAATTCTCCCAGGTCCAGCAGACTTGAGTGGAACCTTTGTGCATTCGGTCTCTGTCTCCTGGGCTCCATTGCGATGATTAAGTGATCTGTGCTACCAACTCACCCAGGCAGGCTTCTTCAGCTTTTGTGGCCCTGTGCTGTGAGCAAGAAGTCAGCCAGCTGACTCTTGGAGTCTCCGCTTCTAGCTCGTCTTAGGGGACAACATCTTCACAAGCAAGACACAGAACGCACAGTTCTTTCCTTCGCTAGCCCAAGGAGCAGAAGGTGGAGTCCAACTTTGCTGCAGCTTCTTCTTTACTTGTTCCAGGGTCAGCAGGGCAGTCCTTCTTTGGTCTTCTTCTCCAGTCAAGCAAGATCTGAGTTCTGGGTGCTAGGGGTGCCCCTTTCATGTCCAGAAAGTGCCCCCAGGGGAGGTTGCAGTCACTAGCCAATGGGCTACTATGTTCCCTCCTGCCTAAATGGCAACTTCCTGTGAAGTGTGGCATGTAGCTGTAGGAGAGTAGGGTCTGCAATCCTAGGATCACCCCAGATTTTTGCTTTTTGCTTCACTGGTTTACGACTACCCTGGCTGTGGGCCTGCTAATCAGACCCACAGCCTAGCTGTTCTCTCTCTAAATTGACAAGTGTACCTTAGGTGCATTTACCAATTGGTACTGGGCCACCCTATCAGTCCCTGTACCCAGGGCATAGGTGTACCCAGAGCCTACCAGGGGCTGCAGCATGTATTTTTTTTTTTTTTTTTAAACTTTATTTTTGTCGCAGACAATGATAGTATATAACAGTTGCGCCGACAGTTACAAAAAATCAACGACATTATGGCCAATAACATACTGCTGTGTACACGGCCCTTCAGCCCACAACCCGAAGGCTGGGCGGCGATAGGTGGTAACAAGGAAGCCAGGTCTTGGACCTAGCCATGTAACTGCGCGGCAGGATATTCTAATCCGCTTTTATTTTTTTCTTTTATACAGATTACCCCCCAACTCCCCAATGGAGCCCCCCCCCCAAAACTTCGGCATTCATGACTAAAACATGCGTACACAGGTCGTTCACCTCATTATGGCACTCCTATCGGCAGAAAAAGCAGCGATCATTACGTATATTAGGCATGAAACTTGCAGATACCAAGACACAATTCCTCTCAGGTGTATCCTACATGTGCGTGTGCGGTCAGACACTCCCCTGACTCACTGCCCATCCTCACCCTCCCCACCACCCTCATCCTCAGACCCTGTGTCCCCGGGGGTGAACAACTCCGCACTTGTTCCATCCGAGTCCTCTGCTGCCTCTCCCACCTCTCGCATCATTCTCCACGCAAGCAGGTCGTCCTGCAGCTTCTCATCTCTACGCACTGTTTGCATAAAGGTTTCCTCCGCCAGGGTCCATTCCCCCACATCTCTAAGCCACCGTGACATCTCCGGGGCCTTTGTCCCATCCATGTGATGGCCACCCTCCTCCTTGCCAGTACTAAAAGCAGTTGCAACATCTTGTAGGACAAATTACACTTCCTGGGCTTGGGGACTAAGGCTAACAAGCAGTGAAGGGGGGTCAGCTCCATCCGGAGGTCAGTAACCTTATGAATGTGTGCCACTACTGATTGCCAGAAGGTGCGAACCCGCGGGCACTCCCACGCCAGATGAAGGAATGACGCACCTGACGCGCCACACCTAGGGCAGTCATCGCGCTTGTCCGGGGCAATACGCTTCAAGGTAACCGGAGTCACATAAGTTCGGTGTAAAAAGTTAAAGTGTGTCAGTTTGAACCGTGCATTGCACGACACCTTTCGGGTGAGGGTACCGATGCGCTTGCGCTGTGCCGGGTCCAGCACAGTTCCCAGGTCAGCCTCCCAAGCCGCCCACGCCGGGGGCACCGGCGGGGTGGAGTCCAGCCGCATGGCCGAGTACAATAGGGTTATCAGCTTCCTGCCCCTACCACAGGAAAGGATGACATTGAGGGTATGGGACACAGCGGGCGCATCCGGGAACTGCGGCCAAGTGTCTCGAGCCAGCGCATGGAGGCCCCTGTACTGTAGAAATTGGCCCTCACCAAGACCGAACGTCTCAGTCGCCCGTTCGATAGATAGAAACGTGTCGTCCGGGTAGAGATCCGCCAGCAGCTCACACCCACCCGCTCTCCATTCATGGAATGGCATGTGTACCTCCATGTCCACCACTGGGGCCATAATCCATATCGGCAATTCCCTGTGGAAGGGGGCCCTCTGTAGGACTTTTTCCACCACACGTTGCCAAATGGCTGCGGTGTGGCGCACTATATACGGCAGTGTCGCGTCCGCTCCCCTGCCTCGCATCAGGGCCATCTGTACTGTTCTTTCATCCGCGCTCCCCGCGAGGAGCCGTAGTTCCCAGGTGTCCGCATCCGCGAACCACCTGGCCGCTGGCAACAGCTGAGCCGCATAGTAATAGAGGTCGAATCTCGGCGCCTCCAACCCCCCCTCCTCCCAGCTCCGGACAACCGTGTGTAAAGCAACCCTACTACGCCTGCCCGCCCAGAGTAAGGACGTAAGGAGCGTATTGAGAGTGCGGAACAACCGCGGGGGAAGTGGGCACAGTGAATTCTGCAACACATATAGCACTCGCGGCAGCATCACCATTTTCGCCACTGCCAGTCGTCCCATCAGGGAGAGAGGCAACGTGTTCCAGAATGCCACCGACTGTTGTAGGGACCGCACCACCCTGTCCGCATTGCGGGCCAGCAATTGTTCGTCCGACGACGCCACCTGTATCCCCAGATAGCGGAAGGCCTCCAGTTCCCATCGCAGCCCCAGGCGTGGCAAGTCCCCGCGTGCGTCCACATCACATCCCGCTAGTGGGAAGACCAGGGACTTCCCTGCATTGATACGCAGGCCCGATGCCGCGCCAAAACGGTCCAGTATCTGAAGCAAAACCGGTAGCGCTTCCTGCGGAGATGTTAAATAAAATAGAGCATCGTCCGCATACAAGGACACGGTATGGACATTACTCCCCACCTTGATTCCCCATTGGGCCATCGTGGTGCGGACTTCCACCGCCAATGGCTCAATTGCCAGGGCGAACAGGAGTGGCGAGAGGGGGCATCCCTGGCGGGTGCCTCTCCCCAACGCCCAGTCCTCCGAGCGTGCGGCCCCAAGTTTGACTCTGGCTCGAGGCGCCCGATACAGTATCTGGATCCACTTGCGAAACACGGGCCCCAGTCCCACCCGTTGAAGCACCTCCGATAGGTACCCCCAGCTAACCGTGTCAAATGCCTTGGCCAAGTCTATTGAAACCAGGACCTGGGGGTCCTCCCTACCGCGCACCTCATGCATAATATGGGTTAATCGCCGTAGATTCATCGCGGTGTTGCGTCCGGGGATGAACCCACACTGGTCCTGGTGAACCAATTGGACCATGTACGGCGCCAACCGAGTGGCTAAGAGTTTGGTCAGGATCTTGACATCCGTGTTAATCATTGTGATAGGGCGGTACGCCGCAGGGTCATATCCATCACCTCCCGGCTTTAGGAGCATGCAGATCTCACCCTGGTACATTGTGGGTGGAAGAGCGCCCTCCTCCAGCGCCGCATGAAAGACCTGGAGGAGGAGGGGGCCAAGGACATCCCCGAATGCGTGGTAAAACTCGGAGGGAAACCCGTCTCCCCCCGGGGATTTCGCCGTCGGTAAGCCTGCCATCGCCACCCGCACCTCGTGGAGTGTCAAGGCCCCATCTAATTCCTCCGCGGCCTCTCTCGGAAGGGCCGGGAGAGTCACTCCTCGGATGTAAGACTGATAGGATGCCTCCGTGACCAGCAGATCAGCCGTATACACCTGCTGCAGGTGTGTTTTGAGGACCCGCAATATACCTGACTCCGAATGGACCATGACTCCATCAGGGCCCCTCAGGGCCGCTATCTGAACCGGGGTCGCTTCCTTCTTCAGAATCCAGGCCAATAACCGGCCGGATTTGTCCCCCTCCCTGTGGAGGCGCTGTCTAAATTGACCCAGCGTGTATCTGTCGAGGCGCGTAAGTATATCATGCACTTGCGCCTGGGCTTCCCGCTCCAGGGCTAGTTCTGGGTCCCCAGGGTTCGGTGAGGCCTGCCGAGTCCGCAGGGAGTCTTCGGCCTCTCGCAATTCGCGGGTCAGCTGTCGGCGGACTCCGTAGGTGAAAGCCATGCACTCACCCCGTACCACTGCCTTCAGAGCCTCCCATTTCATCGACAGGGACACGCCTTCTCCCTCCCAATTCAGGTCTACGTAAGTAGTGAGTGCAGTCTGCACATGATCTCTGCCCAACGGGTCCTGTAGGAGGTCCGCGGGCATCCGCCATGTACGAGGGTGGCAAGGCTAGTCCACGTCCTGCATAGCGCACAACACCGGGGAGTGGTCAGACAGGAAGCGGGCCAGGTGGGTGACCTGTAGGGCGTACGACGCATCCATATTTGCGGCGAGGACCCTATCTAGCCTGCTATGGGTGTCGTGTGTAGGGGTGTAACAAGTGTACAATTTCTGTGACGGGTGACTCTGGCGCCACACATCTACCGCTCCCAAGTTTGCCATGACCTCGCGCAGTCTCGCCGTCATGCGAGGCTTCCTCCCCGCTCGGGGAGGATGCCTATCCAGGACCGGGTCCAAGACGCAGTTGAAGTCCCCGAACCACAGGAGAGGGCTGTCCACGTCCGACACTAAGACGTCTTGCATTCGTGGGTAGAAGGTCGCGTCATCTACGTTAGGCGCATATGTATTAAGTAGCGTAAGGTCCCTGCCATTCAACAGCACCCTCAGCAGCAGGTACCGACCCTCAGTGTCCGCCTCCGCATACTGTACCGCGAGAGGGACTCCGGGCGCTACCCAGATCAAGACCCCACGCGCATACGTCGAAAAGGAAGAATGGAAGACCTGACCCCTCCATTTTTTAGCAAGCTTTTGCGCCCCCTCCTCATCCAGATGCGTCTCTTGCAAACATGCAATCGATATGCCATGCCGCCGAAGGAAGGATAGGACCCTATATCGTTTGGTACAAGTGCCCAACCCACGCACATTCCACGTTAAAAATTTGTACCCCATGTGTCCTGTAAGTGCCCAGCCGGGCCATGCAGTCTGCTGCCAAAATACCGCCTCCTAGGGGCCTGAACAGTGATACACATGATGCCTATACCAACATTTTTAAACAGTTCCCCCCCCTCCTCCCACCCCCCCAACATTGCAACATCAGCAGAACATCTCCCCCCTCCCCCGCCCACGAGCAGGATAACGACAACAACCCAACCTGTCAACCCGCCCTTCCCCCGCTGGTGCCAGGACGTGCACAGCCTCCCCACACACCCCTCACAACCCATCACACACTCACACAACTATGAACTGCATACACCCCCCCCCCCCCAGCTCCCCGCATGACCCGATGCATGTATTGAATTCTCCCGGCTCCGGACCAACTGTAGTCGACCATACAGGACCAATTCCAACAGTTGTACCCCCGACTCTCGAACATTAATCAATTCCCACACCGTAAGTCCACCGGCCCCCCTCTCCCCCCCCTAAATGCAATGTCTGGTGGCTCCTGGAACAATGTCAAACCAGTGTCCACCCATACTCCTCTCCACCCCGGGAGCCACAGCAGCCATCCAGAGATAAAGTATATACGGCTCCTACATCACCTCAGGGCGGGCCATTCACCTCCAGGGCCCCAGCTCCCCCAGTTTCCTGAATCACCAGGTCCGATGGTGTCATGTCCGGCACCGCAGCTGGTATCGTGTCTGGGACCAGGATTTCCGTAGGTTCCGGCGGGTTTTGAGACTCCGCCCCGGCCCCCTGTAGCAAGGGTTCCAGGAGCATTCCTCCATCAGCCCCAACCGTGATTCGAGGTTCCTCAGCGTGTTCCGATGTAGAGCGTCGTCTCCGTCCGCCTCGGGGCCTCCGCTGTCGCTGGGGTCGGCTCCCCCATGTCTCCTTGGATCCACCACGGGCTCCCGGTGGAACCCCGTCTCCCCTGACCTCCAACCATTCCCACACCTCCTCCGGGGATTCAAAGAAGTGTGCCTTGCCCTGTGCCAGCACCTTGAGTTTGGCGGGGTACAGCAGCATATATTGCAACTGCATCGCCCGGAGCTTCTGTTTAACCCCCAAAAAGGATTTCCTCATCTCCTGAACCTGGTGGGTATAGTCTGGGTATATTGAAATCCGGCTATTTTCAATGGTTAGGTCCGGTTTTTCCCTCGCCGCTCGCAGGATGCAGTCCCGATCCCGATAATTCAATATCTTGGCGATCAGAGCTCGCGGCGGGGCCCCCGGCTGCGGCGGGGGAACCAGAGCCCGGTGAGCCCTTTCGATGACAAACACTGCCGAGAGACCCTGCGGGCACAGTTTCGCTCTAATCCATGTTTCCAGGAAACGTTCAGGATCTCCCGCCTCCATCCTCTCCGGCACCCCTAAGACTCTAATGTTGCTGCGACGCGCCCTCCCTTCCGCGTCCTCAGCTCTCCGTTCTAAGGCACCAGTCGTCGCCGTAAGGTGTGTGACCGTCTTCCGGAGAGAGGCTACCTCCCCCTGCAGCTGCCCGATATTGGCCTCCGCCTCCGTGACTTTGTCCGCCACCTTGCGGAGGTCCGTCCGCAGGAGATTGACGTCGATGGAGACTGTTTCTATTTGCCTCTCCAGCGCCGTGTGGGAGCCCTGGATAGCCTTTAGGAGTTCCGCACGGGTGGGCTCACCGGAGCCCCCAGGATCCTCATCCTGGCCAGATTGGCGTGTAATCCGTTGGGGCTGCAGTCTCTGCGTGGTATACTGGGTGATCGTGTTAGCCTGTGACGATCGGGACGCCCTGTCCTTACGCATCTTCGGGTTGATCTCAGCGCAGGGATGGCTTCAAAGCAGCAGCAAGCCCAATCTCGCCTCCACCCAGTCCGTGAAGAGTTCCGTGCGGAGTCGCGCTCAAGCACCCAGCCTTGCACGGTCAGTCCGGCTTCCACACTCCCCCAATACTCCTGTTACAGGCAAGGCCCAGAGAGTGCAGGCACCGTCGGGAAGCGTCGTGCCCCAGCAAGGAGAAATCCGGGAACCACACCACGCCAGCTGGGTGGCGCGGTCTCGTCAAGGTACCCTGTGGCCCCCAGTGAGTGCGGCGCTGTGTCCCCTCGTCCAGCCGGGCTCCACAGGGAGGAGGTCACTCCACTCTCCACCTCCGGCTAGAATGGGCTGAGCAGTTTGTGCGCCCTGATCTCCCCGCTAGCAGTTAGGAAGGGGGGGGGTCCCCCAGGTGCCCCATCCCGGCTCCGCAATCTGGAGTCCAATCTGCGCCCCTCGACCAATGGGGTCCTCAGCGGCTCAGGGCCCCCGCCGGTGATCAGTGGGGGGGTCTAGTGCCCCTCCCCCCCTGTGCTCCAGGATGCAGAAAGGCCCGGGGGAACTGTGCCGACCTCGTGTGATCCGGCAGGGGCTCAGCGTTCGTGACTGCGCCGGTCACTCCGCCTGTCTGTGCTCCTCTGAGCCCCCAGCCCGCTCTCACCTCACGGCCACGCAGCTGCGACTTCTGGGACCTGGGCCTGCGGGCGCCGCCGGTCACTCCGGTGTCCACGGTCCGACGACCGACCCCAAGATGGCGGCCCCGGTGGGGGAGGGGCACGCTCCGGTCCTCAGCTCTCCAGTCGGTCCCCCGCTCCGTAGGGTGGTAGACCCTCGTCCAGGCCGGCAGCCGCACAGTCAGGCAAGCGCACGCCGAGGCGTCCCCACGGGTTCCGACCCCCTTGTCCGCCAGCTGGTGCTCGCGGTCATCTGCACCTGGGCTGAGCTTTCTCCAGGGACGTCTCTCGGGCCGGCACCGTCCGCTGCTCCTCCGCTCACGGCTCCGCCCCCCGGGTCAGCGTCCAGGCCCGGGACAATCACCTCAAGTCCCCCGCCGGCCCACCGAAGCACTTCAGGCTATGGCCACTCCCGGCCGACCAGGCCCAGACCACGGGCTCGCGTTGGTGAGGCGGCCGCTCTCCAATCACCGGGGCTGCTCCGCGGCCACTCCGTTATGTCTGCCAGCCGAGATTCGGCCAGACTGGTCCCCGCACCTTCCGTAGTGTGTCCGGTCGCTCAGGATGGCACACCGGAGCCTGGGCAGGATTATCCACAGGATTTTCGGGTCCGCAGGACGGGAGCTGGCAGAGCTCACGTCCTGTCGGCCATGCTGCTTGGCCACGCCCCCTGCAGCATGTATTATGCCACCCCTGGCCGGCCATCTAAATCTGACACAACTGGCTGCACGACAGCTGGGGCAAGGTGGTGTAATCACCCTTTGCTTTAGATATAGTATACCTATATCGAACCCTAAAATGGACACATGTATTCCTATCAGTCACTCCTATGGCAGGCCTTAACAATCCTGAAGGCAGAGTGCTTGGAATTATGTGAGATGGTGCTCTGCCATGAGCTGAGCCCGTCTGCAGCTTGCGGAACCAAGTCCCAATAGCTGTTCCATGATAACGCGTACCATATACTCTTAAGTGCATTATAATCCTCGCGGTTATTTGCCAACTCTGGTATCGCTTTATCAAAACATGTCGAGTAAGGTGTCATACGAATTGGAATACTAACCCCTCGCCAATTCTGGCGACGGGGTTAGCATTCCACCCTTCTAGAGGGACACGACATGCATGTAACTGTGAACCCCGGTTAAAGTTAACTCGAGCTTCAGCATCACAAAATGGATGCTGCCACCACAGACACAAGTCTGACCTCCTGCTGCTGGGAGTCCTTCCAGCGAGGAGAGCTTGGACAAAGGGTTTCCTGTCAGGGGCGGTGCTAGCACCATCCCAAACAGGGTTTTGTGTATCCCAGGTAGGCAGGGCTGAGAGGAAGGTGACTGCAAGTGGCACCCCGGTGCTCACTGTGCATATGCCGGCTTGAACCAGTTCCAGGGGCACACCAGCCCCTGAGCTGGGGAAAGTCCGGACAGGGGAGAGGGGTGTAACCACCCCCCTTCCTGGTCCCACCCATGGGCAGGACCTAGTCGCGTGCCAGCCCCTTTCTTTAGAATAAAGATAGGAGCGGGGACCCTTCCAAATTAGATCATCTTTGAATCCTGAAACTACTTTCCACGAAAGGAACTCTCGACTTCTTCTCAAGATTTCTCCCTTGTGACTAAGGAGTAGTCACCCTGCATCAGCAGGCACCAACTAAGTATCTTGCGGTTTGCTGCACGTCCTTCCTCCGGAACCAGACCGACCAGCACGACGAGACCCGGACTCCCTGCCATCTCTGACCTCTACCTGCCTCTACAGCACAGCTGAGAACCGTGGGTGCGACGAGACCAGAGGAACCGGCTATCATCAGAACCTGCACGACAGTAATCCAGCACGACCGCCGAGGGACCCTCGAGTGGGTGCACTGGGGTAAGAGAAGCCCCAACCCCAAGCAGCACGAGCACCGAAGTCCAGCCTCCCAGCATCCACCAGATCTGCGTGGGGTCCTTTTGCTTCTGCGTTGCTTGCCACGTTGTCCGGTCACTTGCCCGTTGGCTAGTGACCCTCCAGACGACGTCCTACGTTTGTTTCACCGCTGGTCTAGCTCGTCTAGACTGGCCCTTGTCTCCTCTTGAAGGGGAACTTCCTCGGACCCTCCTGGTCCCCTCCAGACGCCATTTTGTGTCGCCACGTGGGCTTGCCTTAGCCAAGGCTTGTTGCCTCCTTCAACGGATCCAGCATCGCCAGCAGCAGACATCCGACGTGGGACAGCTCGCAGACCTCCAGCCTGGTTGACATCAGCGCCCTGGTCCGTGCAGCAGCAGAATCCAGTGTCACCTCTTCACCTGGCTGAGTGACCTCGTCCGGTGCCATCCTGGTGCCCACCTAATCACTGGCTAGTGATTCAGAACTTGGTCCCCTCTGCTTACAGGTATCCTTCTTTACAGATCCATCCTTGGATCAGCACGGAACATCTTCACTGGCCGCATGCCAGCAACTTTCACTTCAAGCTCCTGGTTCATCAACGAGGATTCCCGACGTCACTTGAACCCTATGCAGCCGCAGCCCCTGGGCTAGGTAAGCCGAGTACCACGGTGCTCCAGCGTAGAACCACTCTCTAAGTGTCTAGATCCACTTTCGTTTTTGACCTACCTAGTAGGGTTCGCCCGAGAACACTAACTTTGCATTTACTAGCCTCCATAGACTTTGTCCCGCATTGCGCGTGAGAGTTTCCACTCTGCACACGAAGTTCCTAGGCCTCCTGCTTCTAATCCAAGGGTTCAGCATTGTAGGCCCAGCGGTTCTAAAGCCTCTGAGAATAGTTACTTACCTGCTAGTAATTTGCATTCCACTTTTGTAGTATATGGTTTTTCGTGCCCCTCGGGCATTTGTGTAAATTGTGCGACTTTCAGTATTTCTTAGCACCCTGTCCTCATAAAGAGTCCAGGGTTGTTGTCTTATAAATAAATATCATTTTATTTTCATAACTTGTGTGGTGTCCTTTCACTTGGTGTTCAAGGGGTATATGTGATGGTATAACAGCTGGCTTAACACGCCCTCTAGAGTTTAGCCTAAAGACTGCTCTTGTCCATGCTACTAGGATAGCTGGTCTATAAGGTTGACTTACAACCAATCATCAATAAGGGTCGTTTGGTATGATACATAGTGATCACTAGAATAGTGAGCACTGCATATCAGGCCAACTTCTCACAGTAGCTATCCCAGAGTGCTCCATTCTGCCCACTCCAAGATGTCACCAGCCTCTGTTGTTGTGTGGAGCTCAGTAGCAGGCCCTAGAGGTTTACACCTTCAGGGAAAAACCCTGTTTGGCCAGTGTTTCACCCCTCTCTCTTGCTTCCACCAACATGTATACCCAGACAAAAGAGCAGCCCTTTCTCAAGTGGGGCTACCATTTGCCCTTCAAAGGTGGCTTCCCATTTGAAGCTTGCCTTTTGAACTAACACCCTGTGTGGTTTCCTGCTAGGGGGAGGTAACACCTCCTCCAGCAGCAAGAATCTATTGTTGCCTGTCATGGGAGCCGTTGATGCCTCTCCCCAGGCGGGCAGAAGGCTATCTCAGGGCCTGCCTCAACAAATAGCCACTGGAAAACAGGTCAGCAGAGTGGCAACTTTCTAGAACTTGCATGTGGCATCAAGTAACATTTATTTTGACATGGGCATCATGACGGGCTCAATGTAATGAGTTGTTTCATACTGTGAAGGACTTTGCCTTTGATTGAAATGGCAAAGTCGAGTTTGCAGTTTTAAGCTGCTTTACCAGTCTGCAGTGGCAGGTTGGAAGTCATGTTTTACCTTGTCTCACTCGGAGTGGCCTAAAAAGCCCTGCAAACTTGGAGGGGGGCTCTCTTACAGACTCTGGGTACCTCTGGTACCATATACCAGGGATTTAGAAGTAAGTTAGCTTATGCCAGTTGGATATAAGCCAATCAAACATACATGTTTAAGGGTCACGGCACTGGTACGGAGGTCTGGTTAGGACGCCTTGGTGGATTATGGAGCCAGAAGAACCACAGCACCTGTCCAAAACTTCTGGGGGGACAATACAAAAAGAGGCATTTCCTTACACTTGCTATTCAAATTGAAGAGAAATATTCAACTGTATGACTGACAGTAACTGACGTCTTTACATGGTTTATGTATGAGACTTATATAGGCTTCATTCGTTGTTGAAGCAAGAGCTACCCTAGAGGAAATCTTGTTCATAAGCTTTGTAAGAGTTTTCAGCCACAGGGGCCAAATATCTTCTAGAAACTGGGCTTGATGCCTTAGCAGGTTTGAGGCTCTGTTTTGCCTATAAAACTTTATAGCTGAATATAAGCATTTCTAGTGCTTTTCTTTCCAACTGTGGGACCTTTTGCAAGGGGGTACATAAGACAGGTGCTCTTTAGAACTTTTACATGTGTTCTGTAATGTATACAACCTGGTAAATAATCTGTAGAAACTGTTCAGCTTCTCTTGTTTTCCAGTGAGGCGCAACAAAATTTCTTTGCAAATCTCTTTAATATATCTGTAGGTTTGTTAAGTTGTTGGTTTTGTCGCTAAAGACCTACAAACTTTACTCTCTTCAGCATGACACTGTGCACCTAGACACATCTGTTGATAGCAAACTTTATCCAATTCAAGTATTGTAATCTGTCCCCTCCATGTCAAGGCTTTCCCAACACTTGTTATGCCAGCATTAACTTATGCTTTGCCTCTGCCCCCGGTATTTCCTACTTTATTGGTTTGGTAGTGGCCTCTCTTATTCACTAAGTTCTAACTTACTCTTCAAAGAATTACCCTTAGTTCACTGCTTTTAAAGGACCCCACACAATTCTGGTAGTTACCTCTCTCCTAGAGCCATTAGTAAGGTACACATGAATGCATGCTGAGATGTTGTAAAGGTTTTATTTGACCTTCACTGTCTCTGCTACCCTGGTGGTCATTGTAGGAAGCTGGCCTTTTATTTAGTGCACCAAAATGAGGCACACTTTTTAAGAATGTGACTCGCACTCAAGAAGAAACTCAAAGTCAATTTAGAAAAAATAACATTTTATATAATTCAAGACACCAAGATTCTTGGAATCAGGTAAGTAATTTAGACATTGATTTTCGCAGTAAATACAGTAGAAAAAGACAGATGTCAGATTTGAGGCACGAGCCTCGAATGCAGTAATTTTATCCTATAGGAGAAACATTCATTGCATAGGTACACTTACAGACGACTTACAGGACTGTTCTTCTGGACATGAGGTAAGTAGGGGCCAAGGTCCAAGAAAGCACAACAATTCAAGTTTACCAGCCATTTGGTATCCGGGTGCAGAGGTCCTGTATGCAGTGGTAGCCTTGAACACTACACACTAACGTTAATGGGAAAAGTACCTGTAAAAAAAAACAAAGGGCTGCAAGTTGGGACTGGGGGGACCAGTCTGGCTGAACCCAAGGGAGGGGGGATCGGTTGGAATTGGGACCACAGAGACACGGTTGGTTTGCTTGAGCTCGGGTGCAGAAATGTTTTGTCCGGCGGGTTGTGAGTTAGAGGCTCTAATGGTTCTTTGTGTACATGCAGAAGAGGGAAAAGAAACACAGCAGGGCCACTCCTGGTCAGGAGTGGATCTCTTGTGAAGTCCCTCGACGTGCAGGTATGTTTTGGCAGTGGTGATATTCAGACTGAACATAAACAAGCCTTGATGCTTGCACCTGGCTCCAGTACCTCAGGTATCGGTGCTGGGCGGGTCCTGATGTCTCCAAACTTGGCAGGGAGACAAATCTGGCCTCATGGAGCAACAAAGACCTCTTTCTAGATTGCTTCTCCATCAGTGTTCCTGGGGGTCGTCAGAACACTGTACAGTGCTGATGTGGTCAGTGCCTGTAATGCAGGGAAGTTGCTCCTCCACCCCAACGGACTTGTTGCTAGGTCGATTAAGTGCTGGGCAGACCTCCAAGGTTGTGGGGAGGCTGTTCCACTTCTGGACAAGGTGGTGTCAGTGATTGTTGGGAGAGCAGCAGCCAGGCAGGGATTTGGACCAAGTTAGGTGCTGATCCACAATTATCATGTCTTCGGCTCTTCTTTGTCCTTCTTCTTTCAGGCAGATAAATCTCAGTTCCTGTTGTCAGGGGGCCACCTAAATACTTTATTTAGGGGTGTTATAGGATGTGAAGGGTGGTAGACAATGGGCTACAAACCCCTGGTGTCACTACACCCCCTATATGACAACGCCCTTTAGGGAGTGAGCATAACCATGTCCCAGAGTTCCTAATTCCACCAAAAACAAGTTGGCGGAACCCTTCTTTCATGGATCACATCAGGTAGCCCACCTTAGGTGTGTGATACTTGAATAGCTAATTTCCCGCAGGAAGCCTCAGGGCAGGGGGTGGCATTCTCCAGATCTGGAGATAACCGGGGTTGCATATCAAAGGTGGCAGTGTCTTTCAAGCCTCTGGCCTTGGTATGCAGATTCTCTAGCCATCCTGCTGGAGAAGGCGATAACACATTTTCCAGAGCAGGAATTGTTTCCTGACCTCAGAGACCGATGGCTCTCACCTACAGGGGGTCAGAAACCGGTCTGTAGTGGCAGGCTGGAAGATACCAGTCAGCCAGCACACTAGAAGACTAGTAGGGTTCAGGGGGTACCTCTAGGGGGCCCTCTGGGTGCCTGTCATAATAAATTAAATATTGGGATCAGTACAGATTTATTAAGACAAGGTGTTTGATACCAAACCCCATAGGGTTCAGTGAAGCCATTTTGTACCTGGGTAACATGTAATGACCAGTGTCCAGTACAAACCTTAAGATGGCTTCTCTGTTCACTTGCAATATCTAGTAATAGAACAAGGCATCACAGGGGCATATCCAGATATGTCCTCACATAAAATATAATGCACCCTGCCTTAGGGCTCTAAGGCCTGCTGTAGGGGTGACTGGCAAATAGTATAGGCTGTGACTTTGACTGTGCCATGATGTGTTCTCACAATGATTTGCCCCATTTCATGCTGCCTGCAAAGGCAGTCTGCATAGATTTGGGTGTGGGTCCCTTAGGGTGGCACAATACATGCAGCAGCCCCTAAGGGAACCCCCTTTAGTACCCATGCCCTAGGTACCAGGGGTACTATTTACCAGGAACGTATAGGGTTGTGGAAGACTTTGCCAATTGAGATACAATTGAACTATGCTTTGTTTTTGGGGAAAGATCACTGAAGCCTGGTTAGCAGGCTTCAGTACACTGTCAGTCGAAAACTAGCACCTAGTAGTTCTAATGTGGGCAAAAAGTGAGGGGACCACTACAACAAAATTCAATTTTCTTACAGTCCTCATCCTCCAAACTTCCCTAAACCGAATAGATCTTGTTGGCGGTCAATGGATTATTAAGATCATTAGGTTCCAATCTACCTTCTCAACCATATGTAATAAGCAAGTGTCCTTCAATAGATTGTCAAGCCCCATACATGTGTAATTTGTCCCAGAAGTTGTAGGAATAATCTGTTACAAGTATGTTTCTGAACCTCCAGTGGTCCACCATGCCTGTATCCTCCAGCTGCTTCTTAGCAGTGCGCAATAATGTAACTGACTACCTCCTATATGTTCTGTATTTTGGTCCACAACAGTACAACTTAACTAAGTTTAAGACTTCCCCTTAAGTAATGGGGCTTGCTGCTGTATGCAGTATGTCCTCCAAGGCTATTTTGAGCTACTGATCTTGACCAAAATTAGGGATGTAAATGGATGCACTGGAGAGAGCAGAACCCCGTAGGGTGCCGTTGGGGAGAATCCATCATCTTTCTTTGTGTGTTTGTCTTCTGTGGTTTGTAGCTTGCTCTCATAGAGGCAAGTTTGCCCACCACATCAGCTTTCCTAGTCAATGAGAAGCATTGAGCTGGATAATCCTTGGTCATGATCAGCCCTTAGGAGATTGGTCTCTAATAAAAGGCACATATCTGATAGCATTGTGTCAATTCTGACACAATAAGTTGCTTGACAAGGTGTGGAACCATCACTGGCATACCCTTTAGGAAGTTGTGCAGATACCAGGTCATATGTTAACTCCACACTTCTTTCCTTCCACTTAAACACAGAAACGTGTAACCAAATTCCATTCAACCTACAAAGGTAAAGAAAGATCCCAGCGGTAGTGCTCCCCAGCCCCGAAATATGTTCTTGTCCCTCCTTTAGCCCAATGGCACAAAGTTCTGAGCACTCCACCCCACTTTTCTTCCCACTTAGAAAAGCAACCACTAACCTAACCTGTCTCTATGGAGCATAACATTGAGACTTAATGTGTGGCTATGTACACATTCGACAATACTTCGACACTCACTCCATCTTTTTCTGGTCTTCTGACTGCTGCAGGCAACCTACCTGAAAACCAAAAGCCTTCCTGTTCCACACCTTTTTGAGTTGATCTATGTCACATTGTTCTGATGTCATGTCATTCCTTCTCCGAGTCAAAAGTTTACATTTCGTATTGTGATACTAACTTTCTGCAGTTAAATAGACACGTTACATCCTGCCATGATCTCCTTGTTTGGTGTCACCTGTTCTGGTTGACTGATCCTGTTTTTTTTTATTAAGTCCCAAAACTGCAGCAGGGATATTGTGAACTACTGTTTTTCCCAATGTGTATAAATTATCTTAAATGGATTCCCCCACCTGTATTTCACATGTTGCGGTGTTAGAAAAAGTTGGCGGATATATCTCCTCTTTAGTAGGGTAATGTGAGAGAACCTGAAAGAACTGCTTGCTTACTGCATTGTGGGACACTCGACGGCCATAACTCTATCCTTCTCTTTATAGAAATTGGAACTGGCTAAGGTGTCTAAGTGGGGGATGTAGAGTTTTTATTAGAATAATTCATTGTGCAATATGCCCTATCTGAAAGAAACAGGTTAGTATTAGATTCCTTACCTTAGAATATCCGCAGGCGTCAGACTGGATCCGGAAAATTTTGCGTAGCAGTACCCCTGCGCATCGGTAGGCATAGTCTGCGGCTCCGTGTCCGTCGTTGACGCCGGGATGACGTCGTCGGAGTACTTAGATGCTGCCCTCGCGCGCTGACGTCAATTCTTCTTTTTTTTGTGCCAGCAAGCACAGGTCCGGAGAAAGTGGTACCCTTTAGTCAATTTTTGACGGAACTTTTTGAATCTTTTTGATCTGTTTTTCGAGTCGACCGACTCAGACTGTGCCGGTAGGGAAGCCCGGGTTCAAACCCTGCGTCGACTGCAGCCGACTGATGTCGGTTACCGACCCCCATCTCCGGTACCTTCATTGCCTGGGGCCCGACCACAAGTCGTGCCCCGACTGCCGGGCCTTGACGTCGGAGCGGTCCCGCAAGCGCCTCGAGCTCCGGCAGTCGGCCCTGCGCCGTTCGAGGTCTCGGTCCAGAAGGAGGTCGAGGGACCAGTCACGGGGCCAGAGTCGTCATAGCTCCGCGAGTCGACATCATTCCTCGGGCTCCAAGTCCTCAGGTAAGAGGCACAAGAAGTCGAAGAGGTGTCATCGCTCTTCTGACTCTCCCCGACGCTCGCGCGACATGGCCGGGGGTTCGGGTGATACCACCCACGCAGGAGCCGCAGGCGTCTGGGCCTGCTCTATACCCGCCGGTCCCTGGGCAGAACGCGACGCCGGAGATCGAGGCCTTCCTCATGGCCATGAGGTCGCTCGCTCCTCTGTCTGGTTCCTCGGCGCCTTCGGGCCCAGCGGCCCCGACTGGGTCCCCAAGCGGGACGGGTGTTTGGGTCCTGCGCCGCAGGGCCCCTCCGGATCCGGGTCGCGCCGCGCCGGTCGACCTTACAACCTCGCCGGCCCCCAGGGTGTCGCCCCCGGCGCCGTCCCCAGTCCTACCCTCAATTCGGGTCCGGCGCCGGAGCGGCATCGCTCAGCGCCGTATTAGACGCCGCTAGGAGATTTTTATTTCTATGACCCATCCCCATCCTTTGACCCTGAGTATCAGGAGATGGGTGGCGAGGAGGATTGGGAGGGTCTGAGGACCCTCTGGCACGTGAGTGCCAGCCTTACCAGGACTGGGCAGGTGAGCTTGGGGATGCCAGTGGTCTGGACACTTCGCCAGACACTGGTTTTGTCCCCCCCCCCTCTTACCGTGGCTACGGAGGAGGGGGCTGCCTATAGTGTGGTGTTGACATGGGCGGCCAAGGCCTTATCCTGTGAGAAGTTGGCCTGGTATATGGTGTTCACTATTCTAGTGATCTCCTTGCACCAGTACAAACAACCCTTATGGTGATGGTTGTAAGTCAACCTTATAGACCAGCTATCCTAGTGGTAGCGTGGACAGAACAGTCTTAGGCTAAAAGACTCTTTAGGGCGTGTAAAGCCAGCTGTTTTACCATATGTAACCCCTTGAATATCAAATGAAAGGACACCACACAGGATATATATAAAATATACATGTATTTATTTCTAACACACTCCTCTGAACTCTTTGAGGTCAGAGGCCAAAGCACATAACAAGACACTCAGTTATTATACGTTAAGTTGCTCAATTTAGGGTTAGGCCCTAGGGGCGAAGCAAAGCATATACTAAGAAAGTGGTATAAGTACCACGTCACGGGAAAGGGAAAGGCCTAGGGCCTAGGGAATCGCTGGGGCTACACTGTCAGAACAATAGTTTAGAAGTAGGAGGCCCACAGGCGGCGCGTGCTGTGTCTTTACACACACGCATTGTTCAATGCAAAGTCAATGGGAACTTAGAAGTTAGACATAGAAGGATTTAGGACACTTCCGGTTGAGCTAGGAGGAAACAACTATAGACTCAGACACTTGGATAGTCAATACCCTTGGGAGCAACGAAGTACTCGCGTTACCTCACCCACGGACGGCGGGTGCATAGGTGTGAAGATGTGTCGGGTTTTGTCGTTGAGTCCTATGGAGACCTGGAAGAAAGATGCTGCAGGCGACCAGGAGGGAGTTGTCCGGGTGGATCCAATGGTGGATCGAGGATGAAGACAACCTGAAAGCAGAGGGGACAGTCTGGGTCACTAGCCAGTGACCGGGTGGAACCAGACGACGTTGAGGATCAATCAGGTGTGCTGTCTTGAAGCTTGTCTTGGCAGCCACGTGGACCAGGAGGCGTCGACTACGACCAGGTGCTGGAGACGGGTTGTCCCACGAAGGATCTCGCAGATTGAGGGGTTGACTTCTGGATTGGAGTCGACAAGCCTTGGCAAAGGCAACCCACGCAGGAAACACAAAAGGCTTCTGGTGCAGACCAGCAAGGCCTTGGGTGCCTCTCCTTTGAAGAGAGGCAAGGGCCAGTCTGGAGCAACCAGACCAGCGATGTGGTTCAAAAGGATTGTTGTCACAGAGGCTACTAGCCAACGGGCCAGCAACCGGACAACGCGTCGAGCAGAACAAAAGCAGAAGGGCCCCACGCAGGACTCGTGGAGTGTGGGGGGCTGATCTTCGTCGCAGATGGAGCTCGGGATCGGGGCTTCTCAATCCCCAGTGCACATCTTCGAGGGTACCTCAGGAGCTGCACAGGTAGCAAGTTGCAGGCTTTTCAAGATGTCCGCTCCCACGTGTCTCGTCGCCTCCACGGATCTCAGCTATGCTGCAGTCGTGAAGAGAGGGTCAGAGAGGTCTGGAAGTCTGGGTCTTGTCAGGCTCTGTGCTCTGGTTCCAGCGGGAACG
Source organism: Lissotriton vulgaris (assembly GCF_964263255.1). Lineage (NCBI taxonomy): Eukaryota > Metazoa > Chordata > Amphibia > Caudata > Salamandridae > Lissotriton > Lissotriton vulgaris. Next base: position 358,633,132 of record NC_141696.1, on the reverse strand, counting down.
TCGACAAAGCAAGCCGGTGATTTGCTGGATGTTACCTGGTTGCCCAGGGTGGTCACTCCTTGGCCACAAGGGAGATTCTTCAGTCTTCAGCTTCAGCAGAATGGCGAAGGTCCAGAGTTTCGTTTCAAGTTTTCAGTCAGGATCAAAATCTAAAGTCTCAGGACTCAGCTCCTACCTTTATACTACTAAAAGGTGCTGGATTACTGACTAGGTCCCTCCTGTGGGTGGGACCAGGAAGGGGGGTGGTTACACCCCCTCTCCTTTGTTCAGTTTCGTGCCAGAGCTGGGGCTTGAGTGCCCAAGCAACCGGTTTGAACTGGGGTATGCATGGAGCACCAGTGTGCCCCAGGCAGTATCTCATTCTATTCAGCCCTCCATGTCCCAATACACAAAGTCCTGTCTGGGGTGGTGCTCGCACCTCCCCAGGCAGGAAACCTGTGGTCCAAACCTCCGTGACTGGAAGGACTCTCAGCAGCAGGAGGTCAGACTTGTGTTGGTGGCAGCAGCGTCCATTTTGTGACGCTGGGGCTCTGGTTAACTTTAACCGGGATAGTCAGCAACAACATGTCTTCTCCCTCTACAAGGGTGGAATGCTATCCTGTCGCCAGAATTGGTGAGGGGGTAATATTCCAAAGCATATGACACCTTATACCCCATATTTGGATAAAGCCAAACCAAAGTTAGCATTAACCGCGAGGATTATAATGCACAAGAGTATATGGTATGGCGATATCATAGAACAGGTATAAGGACATGGTTCCAAAAGCTGCAGACAGGCTCAGCTCATGCTAGAGCACCATCTCACACATAACCAAGCACTCTGCCTCCAGGATTAAGGCCTGCATTAGGAGTGACTTACAGGTTACTATGTGTCTATATATTAGTAGGTTTAGGAATACTATACCTAAGCAAGGGGCGATTACACGACCTTTCCCCAGCTGTGTGATGAGCCAGTTGAGTCTATTTGAATGGCCAGCCAGGGGTGGCATAATACATGCTGCAGCCCCTGGTAGGCCTTGGTTACACCTATGCCCTGAGTACCTAGGGTACACTTCTACAGGGGTTGACAAGGTGAACCAATTCCCAATTGTGGATGTACCTAGAGTGCATGGTTTAAATTTAGAGAGAGTGCATCTGTGCTGTAGGTCTGATTAGCAGGCCCACAGCCATATCTAAGTCGAAAAGCAGTAAAGCAAAGCAAAAAGTGGGGGTGACCATAGGAAGCACACCCTACTCTCCTAAATATCCCTTGAACTCCCCGACACGGCCGGGAGGACTAACCTCCTCACTGAGGTCCTTAAACCGCAGGCAAGCTCCTCTGAGCCTCTGTTGTCGTTTAATGAGGCCTTATCTGACGTTCTTCTGTGCACCTGGTCCAGGCCCGCTACAGGTCCACCTGTAGATAGGAACGTGGACAGACGCCACCGCCCGGCTCCGGGCGACCCTTGCTTCCTGTCCACCCACCCCACCCCCGAGAGCCTGGTCATCCAGGCATCTAACTCCCAGACCGCATTCCCGACGGCTTCCCCCGATCGGGAATCCAAGAGGTACGAACAGTATGGCAAGAAAATGTTCTCCTCACTGAGTTTGGGGTTGCGGTCTGTTAACTCAGCGTGCCTCTTGGGCCGTTATACCTACTCTCTGTGGGACACGGTCGCGGCCGTGCTGCCACAATGTCCGGAGGAGGCCCGGACTAAACTCGCCCAAGCCCTTGCTGAGATTCGAGATGCGGCACGGTATTCTATCCGGTGTGGACTGGATATAACGGACGCGCTAAGTAGAGCGGTGACGATTCGTCGCCACGCCTGGTTGAGGTCCGGCAACTTTTCGGCTGATGTCCAAAACACCCTTATGGACATTTAGTTTGATGGCAGTCGCCTCTTTGGCGACAAGGCAGACCGTGTGCTTGAGCGCTTTAAGAACTCCAGGTCTACAGCCAAGTCCTTGGGCCTGTCGACCCCGTGCCAGCAACGTGCTACCTTTCGCTCCTTTCGTGGCCAGGGAAGGGGCGCCCCCACACATCCTGCCAGCCACGGGCCGCAGACTAACATCCAGCGCGGTGGTGTAAGTGGTAATCGCCGTGGCGTGCCCGGGGACAACGGCGAAGCCAGTCCACATCCACCCAGCAGCATCCACCTCAAAGCCTTCCTAGTCCGAGCTTTCAGGCCCACATGACGCCAGTGGGGGGCAGGGTTCACCATCACCTCCTTTACTGGCGCAACATCACTTCGGACAGGTGGGTGCTGTAAATCGTCCGAAGGGGCTACTCCCCCTCCTTCGAGGCGACCCTTCCAGCCATGCCACCGCAGTACCACTGCGTGTCGGGGGTTCACTTGAATCTTCTGCGAGAGGAAGTTACGGCCCTCTTGGCCAAGGTGGCCATCGAGCGCGTTCCTGGGCCAGGAGTAGGGTGTGGTTGTTACTCCCACTACTTTCTGGTTCCCAAGAAGGGCAAAGGGGGCCTGCGCCCTATCTTGGACCTGCGGAACGTCAACGGCTTCCTCCGGAAGGAGAAGTTCAAGAGGCTGACTTTGGCTCAGGTCTTAGCTGCCCTGGACCTGGGAGACTGGATGGTAGCGTTGGACTTGCAGGACGCTTATTTTCCCATCCCTGTCCTGCCGTCCCACCGGCGTTACCTGCGGTTCACGGTAGGCCACGAGCACTTTGTTTACCGTGCTCCCCTTTGGCCTTACCAGCACCCCAAGGGTGTTCATGAAAGTGATGGCGATGGTTACAGCTCAACTGCGCAGGTTAGGGGTTTCAGTTTTCCCCTACCTCGATGACTGGTTGTTGAAGGCAGGCTCGCCCCAGACAGTCGTCCGCCACCTCCAGACTACGGCCGACCTCCTGCACCTGCTCAGGGCCTGGTCCAAGCCCTGCACAGGGGCTCCCGTGAATAGGACAATTGTCCTTTGCCCGCACCAGGGGACTCCAACCTTCTCACCCTACATCCCACCCCGAAGGACGTCCATGGCCCATTGTCAATCCCAGTCCACCTTTCTCTCCTTTGGTTGCCATGGAAAGGGCTTTCAGCTGCATCTCTACCCACACAGCCACCTCTGCACCCCATCTTCCCAGCCCCTGTGTTGCCAAGGAGGCAGTACCCACAGACCTTATGGGTCAGCTAACCAGAGGTTGTGCCAGTTCACCACCCCCTGCAGCCTCCAGTCCTCCTTTTTTCCCCTCCTGCCCTCTGACCATCACGGGCACCCAGTGGAATACAGGATATGCCGTCACCTGCAACACTGAATAATAACATCCGACCACAGTGTTCTCCAGATTGTCTGAATGGGCTACTTCCTCCCATTTGTGAATACCCCTCCACCCATGCCACCCATTTGTGACAGGCAGATGGAGGACCATATCTCCTTACTCTGTCAGGAAGCAGTGGCTCTCTTAGCCAAGGAAGCCATAGAGAGGGTGCGACATCAGAAGTAGATTGTGGTTGCTATTCAAGCTACTTTCTGGTGCCCAAGAAGGAAGGAGGCCTTTGTCCTATCCTACACCTGCATCCACTCAAGTTCTTCCTGAAAAGGGAGACATTGAAAATGCTCACACTCACTCAAGTCCTGTCTGCCTGGACCATGGAAGAATTGGACTTGTACTCATATTTCAACATTCTTGTCCTGCCTGCCCACTGACATCACCTGCAGTTCACAGTAAGCCACAATCACTGTAAGTTCACAATGCTCCCCTTTGGCCTTACCAGTACCCCTCGAGTGTTCACCAAGGGCGTTTCGGTGGTTGCAGCTCATCTGCGAAAATCAGTGGGGCCAGTCTTCCCCTGCCTCGACGACTGTCTGTTGAAAGAAGGCTCCAGGCAGTCGTCTCCCACCTCCATACTAGGGCGGACCTCCAGCACTCATTGGGGTTTAGTATAAATGTGCCGAAGTCACATATGACCCCTTCTCAGACACTCCCTGTAGGAGAGTAGGGTCTGCAATCCTATGATCACCCAGATTTTTTGCTTTTGTTTCACTGGTTTACGACTTTCTCTGGCTGTGGGCCTGCTAATCAGACCCACAGCCTGGCTGTTCTCTTTCTAAATTACAATATGTACCCTAGGTGCATTTACCAATTGGTACTGGGCCACCTTATCAGACCCTGTAACTCAGGGCATAGGTGTACCCAGGGCCGTCAGGGGCTGCAGCATGTATTATGCCACCCCTGGCTGGCCTCCTAAATTTGACACAACTGGCTGCATGACAGCTGGGGCGAAGTCGTGTAATCACCCTTTGCTTTAGATATAGTAGCCCTATATCTAACCATACAATGGACACTCGAGTTCCTATCAGTCACTCCTAGGGCAGGCCTTGACAATCCTGAAGGAAGAGTGCATGGGCTCGTGTGAACTAGGTTCTGGCCCGAGCCGAGCCCGGTTGCAGCTTGCGGAATCAAGACCCAATGGCTGTTCCATGATAACGCGTACCACATCGGTAACTTCGGTGTCGCGTTATCAAGACATGTCGAGTAAGGTGTCATACGAATCGGGATGCTGCCCTCTCACCAACTCTGGCGACGAGGTTAGCATTCCGCCCTTCTAGAGGGACACGACATGTACGTAACTGTGAACCCCGGTTAAAGTTAACTAAAGCCTCAGCTCCACAAAATGGATGCTGCCACCACAGACACGAGTCTGACCTCCTGCTGCTGGGAGTCCTTCCAGCGAGGAGAGCTTGGACAAAGGGTTTCCTGTCGAGGGCGGTGTTCGCACCGTCCCAGACAGGGTTTGTGTATTCTGGGTAGGTAGGGCTTTTGCGAGAAGGTGACTGCGGAGTGGCACCCCGGTGCTCACTACGCATCTGCCGGTCAGAACCAGTTCCAGGGGCACCAGCCCTGGCCTGGGGAAAGTCCGGCAGGGGAGAGGGGTGTAACTACCTCCCTTCCTGGTCCCACCCTTAGGGCAGGACCTAGTCATGTACCCACCCCTTTCTTTAGAATAAAGGCCGGAGCGGGGACCCTTCCAAATTAGATCATCTTTGAATCAAGAACTACTTTCTACGAAAGGACACTCAAGACTCTTCTCAAGATTTCTCCCTTGTGACTAAGGAGTAGTCACCCTGCATCAGCGGGCACCATCTAAGAACTCTGCGGTTTGCTGCAAGTCCTTCCTCAAGGATCCGACGGCCCAGCTCGACGAGAACCGGCTTCCCTGGCACCTCTGACCTCTACCCGCGTCATCAGCTCAGCTGTGATCTGTGGGTGCGACGAGACCTCGAGGGACCGGCCATCATCAGAACCTGCACGCTCTTAACCAGCACGACCATCGAAGCGATTCCCTGGTGAGTGCTCTGGGGTCCGAGAAGCCCCGACCCTGAGCCGCTCCAGCACCGAAGTGCAGTCTCCCAGCATCTCCACGATCTGCGTGGGGCCCTTCTGCTCGCTGCTCAGCACGTTGTCTGGTCACTAGCCGCTGGCTTGTGCCCTTCTGTGACGACATCCGACAATCAACACTGCTGGTCTGGTTGCTCCAGACTGGCCCTTGCTTCCATCTTTGCGAGAAGCACCCCGGACCCTCCTGGTCCACTCAAGACGCCATCTTAGGCCCACCACGTGGCCCTGAGATCTGCCAAGGCTTGTTGCCCCATCCTGGGCCCAGCGACGCCGACAGCATCATCCTTCGTGGGACAGCTCGCACCTCCACCGTGGTCGCCGACAACGCCTCCTGGTCCGTGAGACTGCAGAGCCTAGCGTCGCCCACTCACCTGGTCGAGGTGACGGCCAACCGGTGCCATCCTGGTACCCTCTGACTACTGGCTAGTAGTACGAACTTGGTCCCCTCTGCTTTCAGGTATCAACAATCTCTGATCCAGGCTTGGATCTCTACGAACTATTCATCACTGGTCGCCGGCCAGCAACTCCTTTTCTTCCGGCTCCTGGCTCGTCAGCGAAGACCCCGACGCCTGTAAGACTTGTGCAGCCGCAGCCCTCGTGGCTAGGTAACTCGGCATTTCGGTGCCTGCATAGCCTCTTTACTCTAGGGTCCCGAGTCCCTCGCTTCCGACTTGCCTTATCGGGTCCGCCCGAGACCTTAAACTTTCCGCGTCCTCGGACACTTGTTTTAATTGTGCACTTGAAGTATTTTCCTAAGAGATTTGGTTTGTGCTTAGTACCCTGTCCTCATAAAGAGTCCAGGGCTGTTGTGAATCTTAATAAATATCCTGTTTATTTTCATAACACTTGTGTGGTGTCCTTTCACTGGGTGTTCAAGGGGTACATGTGTGGTAAACAGCTGGCTTAACGCGCCCTCTCGAGTCTTTAGCCTTAGACTGCTCGTATCCACGCTACTAGGATAGCTGGTCTATAGGTTGACTTACAACCAAACACCATAAGGGTCGTTGGAACGATACATAGCGGTCGCTAGAATAGCGAACGTTGCATATCGGGCCAACTTCTCACACTCCCTTTCATCTGAGATGTTCTGGACACAGTGCAGTTTCGAGCTTATCCTCCCCGAACTGTAAGTCAAAGATATTGAGGCTATGAAGCTATGTTTCAGCCTCTATCCTGGATTTTTTTTAGACTGACTCTGAGGCTGCTGGGCCTTATGGTCTCCTGCATCCCACTTATCACACATCCCTGCTAAAGTTCCATTGGACGCAGTATCAAGGGAATCCCTCCAACGTGATCCAGATCTCAGCAGACAACTTCAAATAAACATCTGAAAGAAACACGTAGTGATAGATTCCTTACCTTATAATTACCCCCAGGCGTCAATCTGGATCTGAAAAGTTTGTCAGCAGTACCCCTGCGCGTCGTTAACCGGCGTCATGCGGCTCCGCGTGCGTCGTTGGCACCGGGATGACGTCGCTGGAGCTACTTAGACGCGCCCATGTGTGCTGACATTAGTGCTTTCTTTTTCCGCGCCAGCAAGCACAGATCCGGGAAGAGCTAGTACGCCCAGTCACTTTTTGACTGAGTTTTTCGAGGCCTTTTGTCTCATCTTTTCAAGTCGATCGACTCCTGGTGTGGTAGGGATGCCCGGCTTCAATAACTGAGGGGTCTGTCACCGCATGAGGCCGGTGACGGACCCACTCCGCGTGTGTCTCTACTGCCTGGGGCGCGACCACGACTCCTTGTCATGCCCCGACTGCCGGGCCATGGCGCCGAAGACTTTGCGGGAGCGGTCCCGAAAGTTGCTGCAAGTCCGGCAGTCGGCTCTCCGTCCCTCAAGGGACTGGTCACAGAGCCTTCATCATCATTCTTCTGGATCTAAGTCTTCGCACCTGGATCAGGTAAGTCGAAGAATTCCAAAAAGAAGTCGAAGAAGCATTGTCGCTCTTCAACTTCCTCTCACCTGAGGGTGCGGGTGGTACCACCCCCGCTGCTCCGGCGGAGCCTGCGAAGCCGCCACCAGTCTACCCACCTTTTCCAGGTGCATCAGCGACGCCGGCTCAGGTGAAAGAGTTTCTTGCTGCCATGGCCCGGCTCTTTGGGCCGTCTGGCCCCGCGGGCCCGACTGGGGATCCTGTCCTTCCATCACTGGCGGCTCTGGCCCCGGTGTCGCCAGCAGCTCCGGCCCGACACAGCAGAAGCCCCTGGGATCCAGGATCGGACACCGGTTGAACTAACAATCCCTCCACTGGCGCTGTCCTCCCCAGCACCACCACCGTCTCCCACTCCTCGGGACAACGCCGTCCCCAGGTTCAGCCCCGACCCGGACACGGTGGCGGATCTGCGCCTCCCAACGCTGATTCCGGCGCTGATGGGGCCCTTTTTGCCCTATGTCCCGCCTCCTTATTTTCAGCCTGTTCCACAGACTACAGAGGAAGGGGAGGCCTGGGAGGGGTCTGAGGACCGTCTAGCACAGGAGTGTGCTTATACCCCGTCTGGGTAGAGTATTTGGGGGAAGTCAGTGGTCTCGACACCTGACCTTGGCATTCTGTCTCCTCCTACCTTGGCTTACGCAGTGGTGTTGCGCAGTGGTGTTACGTATCGGGCACAAGGCCCTCCACCTCGTACTTCCTACAGTGGCCGTCAGGACTAACCTCTTGACAGAAGTGCTCCAGCCTGCGTTAACCTCTTCGGAGCCCTTGCTGCCCTATAATGAAGCACTGTCTGACATTCTTTTGGGCACCTGGTCCAGGCCCAACACAGGAGCCCCTGCGGACAGAAACGTGGCCAAACGCCATCGCCCAGCTCCAGGCGACCCCCTCTTTCTCTCCCAACACCCCACCACCTGAGAGCTTGGCCTCTACTTCCCAGAGCACGTTCCCTTCCGCCCCTCCAGATAGGGAATCCAAGAAGCTGGAGCAGCATGGCAAGAAGCTGTTTTCATCTGCCAGCTTAGGGCTGCGGTCGGTGAACACAGCATGCCTCTTGGGCCGTTATTCCCACTCTCTGCGGGACACGGTTGCGCAGGTGCTACCTAACTGCCCAGGGGAGGCCCAGGCAGCCCTCTCCCAAGCTATTGCTGCTGGGAGAGACCCAGCTAAGTTCACCATACGTTGTGGGCTGGACACCGCCGACTCGCTGGGCAGATAGATTTCCACGACGGTGGTGCTTAGGCGCCACGCCTGGCTGAGGACAACTGGCTTCTAAGGGGATGTCCAGAACACTCTGTTGGACATGCCCTTTGATGGCATTCGCCTCTTTGGCAATAAAGCAGTCTGTGCGTTGGAGCGCTTTAAGGACTCCCGGGCTACGGCCAAGTCCTTGGGCCTGTCGGCCACTCTGCCTCCTCCACCTTCTACTTTTCGCTCCTTTCGTGGCCACGGAAGGGGTGCCCCACCATGTTTGCAGGGCCACAAGCCACCGCAGCAACAACTTCAGCGTGGCTGCGGACGTAGGAACCGTCAAGGCGGTTCAGGGGGCCAGCGGGCGGGTCAGTCCACCTCCACCCCTGCATCATCCACTGCAAAGCCTTCCTAGTCCGGTATTTCAGGCCCACCAAACGCCATTGGGCGGCAGAGTTCGTCATCATCTCCCCCACCGGCGCAACTTCACATCAGACAAGTGGATGCTGCAAATTGTCCGAAGGGTCTACTCCCGCCCCTTCGAGACATCCCCTCCAGCTATGCCACCTCAGTACCACCGCATGTCGGGGGATCACTTTGCACTTATCCAGCAGGAAGTTGCTGCCCTCTTGGCCAAGGGGGCCATCAAGCGCGTTCCGATGCCAGAAGTAGGTCGTGGTTGTTATTCCCACTACTTTTTGGTTCCAAATAAGGACAAGGGCCTGCGTCCTATCTTAGACCTTTGGAACGTCAATCTCTTCCTCCAGAAGGAGAAGTTCAAGATGCTCACACTCGCTCAGGTCTTGTGTGCCCTAGACCCGCAAGACTGGATGGTAGCGTTGGACTTGCAGTACGCTTATTAACACATCCCCGTCCTGCCGGCTCACCAACGTTATCTGTGGTTCACAGTAGGCCACAAGCATTTTAAGTTCACCGTGTTCGCCTTTGGCCTTACCAGCGCCCCTCGGGTTTTCACAAAAGTGATGGCGGTGGTCGCAGCTCATCTGCGCAGATCAGGGGTTTCAGTCTTCCCTTATCTCGACGACTGGTTGTTGGAGTCGGGCTCGCCCAGGCAGTCGTATCCTACCTCCAGACTACGGCTGACCTCCTGCATTTGCTGGGGTTCTCCATCAACGTGCCAAAGTCACACCTGATCCCCTCTCAGAAGCTCCTCTTCATCGGAGCAGTTCTGGACACAGTACAGTTTCGGGTCTATCCTCCTGAGCAGCGAGTCCGGGACATTCGGTCTATGATTCTGGAGATCAGAGGCCTCTGGTCTCCGGCGGAGTCCAGGCTCCATATCAATCTTCTGGAGTTCCGGGCGATCCTACTTGCACTGAAGGCATTCCTTCCCTGCCTCAAAGGGAGAGTGGTGCAGGTGTTTACAGACAACACCACCGCCATATGGTACTGCAACAAGCAAGGCGGGGTGGGGTTGTGGACCCTATGTCAGGAGGCTCCTCGTCTCTGAACATGGTTGGAATGTCAAGGCATTTCCTTGGTGGTTCAACACTTGGCGGGTTCTTTGACTGCCAGGGCGGACGAACTCAGCTGCAGGTGCATGATGGATCATGAATGACGTCTTCACTCGGAGGTGGCGCAAGGTCTCTTTCAACAGTGGGGAGAGCCTTGGTTAGATTATTTGCCACCGAAGAGAACGCGCAATGTCAGCAGTTCTGCGTGTTGGGATTTCTAAGGTGGCACTCGCTCAGCGACGCTTTTCATCGAGAGTGGAGTTGCGGTCTATTGTACGCCTTTCCGCCTAAACCATTTCTACCCTGTGTGCTGAAGAAGATCAAGCGCTACCGGGCCCAAGTCATTCTTGTGGCTCCGGACTGGGCTAGAAGAGTTCGGTATCCCGAGCTACTCAGTATGTGTGTGGATCCTTCCATTCGACTGTCTCTTCGGGAGGATCTTATGTCGCAGCAGCAGGCTCCACCTCCTTGCGAGGAGATTGAGCGGTGACAATTGATTCCATTTGACTTGCCTCCTGAAGTCTGTGATGTCATTCTTGCAGCCAGGCGTCCATCACTAAATCTGTATACGCCTGCTGGTGGAACAAATTTGTGGCATGGTGCACTGCAAAGGCTGTGGATCCCCTTTCTGCCCCTCTCTGACGTCCTTTTGTTCCTTCTTTCTTTAGCCCGGAAGGTCTCTGCTCTGGGCACTATTAAGGGCTACCTTTCTGCAATTTCAGCCTTTCTCAGGCTACCTGATCATCCCTCTCTTTTTAAGTCCCCTGTTGTAAATAGATTTCGCAAAGGCATTATTCTCCTTTTTCCTCCTATTCCATTTGTAATGTCACAGTGGGATTTAAATCTGGTTCTTACTTATTTGATGTGCGCTCCATTTGAGCCGCTTCACAACTGTCCTCTTCAATTACTGACTTTAAAGACTGTTTTCCTGGTTGCAATCACCTCCGCTAGGCGCGTGAGTGAGCTCCAGGCTCTTTCCTGTATACCTCCTTTTCGGTCTGTTCATCCAGACAAGGTTGTACTCCTCACTCGTCCTTTCTTCTTGCCAAAGGTTGTTACTGCATTCCACATTGGGCAAAGTATCACCCTGCCCACTTTCTTTCTGCCTCCGCACCCTTCCAGAGAGGAAGAGAGGTTCCACCATCTGGGCCCAAAACGTGTGCTCTAATTTGACCTCTATCGCACACAACCGTTCCGGGTGGATGACCAGCTCTTTGTTGGCTACATAGGTGCCAAGAAAGGCCGGAATGTGCACAAGTGGACTATCACCTGCTGGGTCGTCTTGTGTATAAAAGCATGTTATTCTCTGGCTAAAAAGGAACCTCAGGTGGTGTTGCGCGCCCATTATACCAGGACCACAGCAGCTACTACTGAATTGGGACGTGGTGTCGCCCTGCAAGACATCTGTCAGGCAGCCACGTGGGCCTCGCTCACACTTTCACTTAGTATTATTGCCTTGACAGCCAAGTCAGGAGAGACGGCTTGTTTGGCCGCTCTGTTCTCCATGACTTTCAAGTTCAAGTTTCAAAGCTTTATTCGACAGCATTGTCATAAAAGCATTTTCTCCCTACTCTATACATAATAAATACTATATCTAATTGACAACAATTAAAATACACATTAAACGTAAAGTGCTGTCGATAGCAATTTTAAAACATACAACCGAACAGATGCAAAAGTGAGTAAAATATCATCTAAAAACATTTTGCAGGTGTTGAACACAATTCATTAAGATACAGTGCGGGTGCGTATAATCCATGCCCAGCCCAAATATTTGGCTAGTGCAATGGCGAGACAAGGCGAGCAATTTGTTCTTTATTCTAAGCGCTTCTTGATGTAATCTAGTCCCTAGATTTCTACATGCGGGTTTTAACCATGACTTTCTTGTGTGATCTTGGTTCGCAGACCCACCACCTGGGCTTGTATTGCTGGGGTATCTATTCTAAGGTAAGGAATCTATCACTAACTTGTCTCTTTCAGATGCTCAAGTTACTTACCTTCGGTAATGATTTATCTGTAAGAGACATTAGTGATAGATTCCTTACCGCCTCACCCATTCTCCCCGTTCTGCGAACTGATTTCTAGGATTAAGGTCATCCCTTTCAGGGCCCTAGTTTCAATGCACCAGTGGTCAGTAACTTGCATGGCTCTAGGTTCCTGACGTGGAAAGTCGTGTACAGAACTGACGTCAGCGTGCGAGGGTGGCGTCTAAGTAGCTGCTGCAACGTCATCCCGGAGTTCGCGACGCCTACGACTGACGTGGAGCCGCACAACGCCACCTTCCGACGCGCAGGCGTACTGCTGATGAAAACTTTCCGGATCTAGTCTGACACCTGGGGGTAATTCAAAGGTAAGGAATCTATCACTAACTAATGTCTCTTACAAATATATCATTACAGAAGTAACTTGTGCATTAGCATGCAGAAACGTTTACCATACTAAGGCAAGCCCATATATCCAGTTACTGTTTCCTATGGCGAATCACCCATTTTCATATCAAAATTAACTATATTAATGGTGTTGCTTCCTCTGGCTCCACCCCATGAATTCAGAAGGCTTTTCCACCTTGCCTGTTAGCCGTTGTTCTTTAATGTTCATGATGCGTTCAAGTCTTTTGTATAGAGACCTAATCTTTTGTTTTAGTGCGACCTGCCTTTTCGCTCTGCCCCTCTTTCTCTTTCTACTAATTCAAAATCTTTATCAATGAAATACCTATCACAGGATATGGAATCTCCTGAAATTGTTACATAAGGTTTTAACTGAGTTTTGTTAACCACATTTGAGATGTAGTGTCCTTTTTATGTAAAGCAAACATAAATGAATAGCCAATGTATGTTTTATGCAATGTTGACATGCCAAAAATCATTGCTTTTCTTTTTTGATTCACTCTAGAGCAATGGAGATCTGAAGAGAAAATGGACATGGGCAGTGGAATGGCTTGGTGATGAATTGGAGCGCAGGCCATATACTGGCAACCCACAATACACATACAACAATTGGTCTCCCCCAGTTCAGAGCAATGAAACATCCAATGGTTACTTCTTGGAGAGATCACACAGTGCTAGGATGACTCTTGCGAAGGCTTGTGAACTCTGCCCAGAGGAGGTACATAGTCAAGCTAAATAAGCAATGAGTAAATGTTGTAACATATCTGACTGCTTGATGTGTGGAATAACCTGAGATTGAAATTTAAAAGATTGATATCGGTTTTGATAAATCTGGATATGTCATTCTGGCCAAAAATCAGTGTGGCCATTCCCATAAGTTTCTTCCGTGAGTAGTTCAGCATGGATTGATAAAAAAAACACTTGTGTTCCAATTAGTGTGACGCTGAAACTATATGTACATGGTTTAATTCAAAAGACAGCACTGTCCTTTGCCCAACTTCTTAGTTTACTGTGTCATGTTATAAAGCATTTGGCTGTACCTTAGTTGTATTGCTGTAGATATGATCTATATATAGACACACACACACACATATATAAAAAATAAGGGTAGCCGAGCCCGGTTTCAAAACAATTCATGCCCTTTAATTTCACTCTGCCACTCAAGTCCTAATACGCATTTCGGCTATATAAAGCCTTGATCACAGGTAGGAATCATTAAGGTTGATTATGCAAGGGGGGCGTGGCTAGCTGGCCACGATGGCGGTCGGGTGCCCTGAGCCTGTCCCGTCCTGTGAAACTCCTGGGGCCCCGGAGGAACTGGAGACGCCATATTGGCTATACGGAAGTAGGGGGTTGCAAGGGGGACTGGGTGCGTGAGGAAGACTCCACTTAAAGCAGACTGGCTGGACTGAATCTACCGATATCCTCTATGTTATATGTACTGTTGGAGGCCCCACGTACCCTTCCCCTGCTAGTGAGCATGGATGGACGGTTGGGAAGTGTGCAATTCTAATTGATTATATGATTGGTGGGAATTGTTGCTGCCCCTAATTGATTATATGATTGGTGGGAATTGTTGCTGCCCCTTGTTCGAGCCGGGGGAGGGCGGGGAGCGTGATACTGTAGGGTAATCGGATCCAGATGGACTCATAGCAGTATACAGAAGTAGGGCCTGTAGACATAGATTATTTGTATGATCCTACATTAGAGCCCCCGAAGCGGGATGCCGTTGAGCCAGTGGCACCCCGGAGCAACCGATCAGATGACCGAGATGGTGTCTAGACACCCCCCCATTAGTGTAGGCACTGTAAATAGGACCCTATTGTTCTCTGTTATCATGTTGGGCTCAGCAAGGTTGTATTGTTGCGCCAAGTTTGTTTTGTTCTTGAAGGGGAGTTCAGGGTACGTAGTCTCCTGGTCGGGAGGTATGTCGAATTACGATATTGCAATGCAGATTCACTCACACTCACTTACAGGTGATTATGGCTAATATAATGGGGACTTATCGTTTAACAACGTGGAATGTACGTGGGCTGGGGGCCATACAGAAACATCATAGGATCCACTCCTTCTTGCTTAGACACCGTACCCAGGTCCCATTCCTCCAAGAGTCCCACCTTATAGCGTCAGAGGCCCAGAAACTACGAAAAAAATGCAGAGGAACCATCTATTCCCCGACTTATTCGGCATTTTCCAGGGGGCGACCATCTGGATTAGACACGGGACACCATTCGTAGAAATAGAAAGGAAGGTGGACGATCAGGGGAGGTATGTCCTAGTGAAGGGCACCTTAGATGGTAAATTAATAGTGCTGGGCTGTATCTATGCCCCAAATTTCGATCAAGATACATTTTAACAAGTGGTGGGTATGGCGCTTGCGGACTGGACTGGCATCCCTTGGGTCCTGGGAGGGGACTGGAATATGGTACTGGACCTGGATCTGGATAGATCACACCCTCCCCTACAAATAGCCGTGGCTTCCTGTCTGTCTGAGGTGTTCACGGCGTGGGCGGAAGGATTGGGGTTGGCAGACGCATGGCGGATATTGAACCATGCTTGAGGTAGCACTGCCCAAAATTGAGATGTGACCCCCGGGCTCCTTGCGAGTCCTGATAAATAGGTTTCCACTATTAATCATTCATGTTTTAAACGTTGGTTTTTTATTGTATTTAACAAAACTCTTGTTGTGTTCACAAGAATATAGTTCATTCTCTAGATGATTTCATTTCACGAAACAACATTTCAATAAATCCCGCTGGGGGTCGCGTAACTAGTTGGATATTGAACCATGCCCATAAGGAATATTCCTGCTATTCCCACATACATAACCTACATACCAGAATTGACCGGTTCATGTGTTCGCAAACGCTAATACACACGGTGGAAAACCCAAAGTACCTGGCCAAGACCTTTTCAGATCACAGACCCCTTACGCTCAGCCTCCTCTGGTGCAGAGTGCCGACTCCCGTGCCTACGTGGAGGCTTAATCCCTTCCTAAAGGATGCCCCCTTTCGGGCAACACTGTCAGATACTCTGGCTAAGTATTTTACGGACAACTGGGACACGGCTTCCTCGAATTTAGTGGTGTGGGACGCCATGAAAGTAGTAGTGAGGGGAGCTGCCATAGGCCAACTGGTGGGAGCGAGACAGGAAGTACACAAAAAATTATGTGAGGTGGAAGACCGTCTTAAAAAACTTGAGAGGGAGGCAAGTGTGGACCCGGAGAAAAGGGGGGAGTTGCAGACGGGTAATATTGGACACGCAGAATTACTGGAAACACTTGGGAACATTGATTACAAGGATTACCTACGTCGCCAACATGCCGAGGCTGACAGATCGGGCACTTTGCTGGCCCGCCTGATACGTGACCAACCTGAAACCCCGGTGAGAACACGGATTATTGATAGTGCGGGTAACCTGATTCGATCACAATCTGGGATTAACAGAGCGTTCCATGACCATCTAAGAACGCTTTATGCTCCTCTAGGTCGTGAGGATCCGGAAAGGGTGTCTGAGTTTTTGCAGGACCTCCCCTTCCCGACACTGTCTGACGATGTGCGAAAGGAACTGGAGGGGACAATAACACAGCAGGAAATATGCGTGGCCATCAGGTCTCTCAACCGCAACAAGACACCGGGCTTAGACGGGCTTCCGGTGGAATTTTATTCAGTATTTGCGGATACCTTAGCCCCGGTCCTGGAAAAGATTTATAAGACTGCGTTCGAGGAGGGACATTTACCTGCGTCGACAATGCAGGCTCTAGTCACGTCGATACCTAAACCGGGGAGAGATGCTGAAGATATGGGAAACTATGGGCCTCTGTCTATGCTTCCCACGGAGTATAAGATTCTCAGCAAAATCATATCCCTACGTATACAGTCACACCTTCCCACCCTGGTACATCGAGACCAATGCAGGTTTCTCCCGGGCAGGAGTACGTCTTTAAACACGAGGCGGCTGCATGCACTTATGACAACTACGCCACAAGACTATCCCCGGGCGGGCTGTATAGCACTGGACCTAAAACAGGCGTTCGACTCCCTGTCATGGACGTTTGTTACCTTAGAACCGTTTGGCTTTCCTGCCCCCTCCTACGGTGGATCAGGTTATTATACACGGATCCTACAGCCAGGGCGCGGACGGGTAGACATGTGTCGGATAGTTACCCGGTGCATAGGGGCACCAGACAGGGCTGCCCCCTTTCTCCGCTCCTATTCGTACTTGCCCTGGAGCCCCTGGCTATAGCTCTGCAAGCGCATGGAACTCAGATGGGCATCCCGGTCAGAGGCATACATAATTTAATATCTATATACGCGGATGATATTTTACTGTACCTGAAAGACCTAGAGGCAGATCACGCGGTACTTTATGAAATATTTAACCAATTCGAAGTGTTTTAGTTTGTCTGGCAATCAACCCTGTAAAGTCGAACAGCTTCTATTTTCTGGCGTTGTCTGGTCACTTGCCGGCTGGCTAGTGACCTCCTAGACGACGAACTCCGACAACTTTGCTGCTGGTCTGGTTGCTCCAGACTGGCCCTTGCTCCCTTCCATAAGAGGAGCACCCCGGACCCTCCTAGTCCACTCCAGACGCCGTTTCCACTCACTGCGTGGGTTGCCTTTGCCAAGGCCTGTTGAACCCGAATCCGGAGACGACACCGCCGACAGCGAGAGCCTGCGTGGGACAGCTCGTGCCTCCATCCTGGTCGTCGAAGACACCACCTGGTCCACGTGGCTGCAGATACAAGCGTCCACCTTCACCTGATCGCGACGACGACATCTGGTCCCACTCCTGGTTCCACTCCAGTCACTGGCTAGTGACTTTGAACATTGTCCCCTCTTCTTTCAGGTTCTCCTCTTCACTGATCCACCCGTGGATCACACCGGACATCTTCCTCCTGACCGCCTGCAGCATCTTTTCCTCCAGGCTCCATAGACTTCAACGCCGGAACCCGACACGACTTGGCACCTATGCACCCGCAGCCTGTGGGTGAGGTAACACGAGCATTTCGGTGCTCAAGGGTAGCTTGACTCTCCTAGTGTCCAGTTCCACAGTTGTTTTAGTCCTATCTAGTCAGGGACATCCGTACTCACCTTTTCTTTAAACTGTACTGTCCATAGACGATTGTACGCATCTCGCGTGTGAGTTCACACTCTGCACACGCGTTCCGTGGGCCTCCTATTACTTACCTCCAGTTAGGGTAGTGTGGTCCCAGCGATCCTACAGCCTCTGGACAGCTCCATTCCTTTGATTGACTTTCGCATTCCATTTATTTAGTATATGGTTTGTTGCGCCCCTCAGGCGTTCTTGTAAATACTGTGCAAACTCGTATTTCCTTTTGAGTATTGTCATGTGCTTAGCCCTCTGACCTCATAAAGAGTTCAGAGGTGTATGTTAGTTAATAAATATCTGTTTATTTTCATAACAACCTGTGTGGTGTCCTTTCACTTGGTATTCAAGGGGTTATATGTGGTAAAACAGCTGGCTTCACATGCCATTCAGAGTTTAGCCTAAAGACTGCTTTTGTCCACGCTACTAGGATAGCTGGTCTAGAAGTTTGACTTACAACCAATCACCATAAGGGTTGTTTGGACTGATACAAGGTGATCACTAGAATTAGGCCAACTTCTCACATTGGTGTGCAGCGGTTGGGATTTGAGCTTGCTGTTGTTTTTACCAAATATAATCTTGAGATATCATTTGAAAGATCACATAAGGTACCATAGGTACATATAACAAAGCTTAGAAATACTCTGAGTTCTACTGAACCAGCTGTTGTAGTAGAAAGGGAGTAGCACACCCGGACTACAACTCTTAGCAAGGGATCAGTAGGTAAACCCATAGTGTAGGTAAGTGCACCACTTACACCTCACTAGAAGCATGTCTACCCATGGAGAGTCTTCTGAGACTCCCCTTGTGGTTGTTGACTCTCCACAGGTCATTTCCAGATATGCAGCCCTTAGCTTCCAGGAGATGAGACAATTGTGTACCTCCAGGAAACTAAAACAGGGTTCTAACCCTACCACTCCTTTTCTGATAGGTCTCTTAGAGACATATGATGCCAGAAGGGCTTCCAACACAGGCCCCTCTAATCCAGATGGGAGCATGCCCCCCCTTAGAGGGAACCCTTGGTGACCCTGACCTTAACCTCCATGGAGCAGAAAGTGAAGAGGAGGAAGAGGAAGAGGAGTTATCAGGGGATGAGGCAGACAAAGGTCCAGTAGTAGTCAGTAGGCTCACCAGGACCAACTTAAGCATACATGAGAATGGAACTGGGGGACCCCCAGGCCCACTCTCAGGCAGGCTTAACATGGGGAATAGACGAGTTAGGTCTCACTCCAGAGGCTCTAACAGATCTATTCATACCCATGTCTCTCAGGCATCTTCTCAGAGAGGGGTGACATCCCCTCAGAGAAGAGAGCATGAAGCTAAGATGAGGGAAGTCAATCTGAGGATTGAGAGGGAAGAACTTGCCCTTGCCAAAGAAAGACTTGCCTTTGCCAGAGAGCAGAAATTGAGTGGGGCAGACCCCACTGGTGGCAGCATTATCCCTAGAGATAAAGACAGGAGTTTTGATACTAGACACCTGAGTAAAATAGTGCGCCCCTTTAAACAAGGGGATGACATCCACAAATGGATGACTGCTTTGGAGAGGGCCTGCACTGTCCAGTGCATCCCCCAAAGTCAGTGGGCAGCTATACTGTGGCTCTCCTTTGAAGGTAAAGGTAGAGATAAGCTCCTCACTACTAGAGCTGAGGATGCTAACAATTACCAAGTCCAGAAGAATACACTGGTTGATGGGTTTGACTTAACAACTGAGCAGTACAGGTTGCTGTTCAGGGACACCCAGAAAACTCAGTCTCTGGATTGGACTGACTTTGTTGATTGTGCCACTAAGGCTCTAGAAGGCTGGCTATTGGGTAGTAAAGTTACTGACTTCACAGGATTGTATAATCTTATTATGAGAGAGCAAGTCTTAAATAATTGTCAGAACCAGTTATTACACCAGCACCTGGTAGACTCTGATCTGACCTCTCCACAAGAATTGGGTAAGAGGGCAGACAAATGGGTCAGAACCAGGATTAGGCCTAAGAACCAGGGTGGTGACCAAAAGAAAGAATCAACTAAGCCTCAAGAGAAGGGTGGGAATAAATCTTCTGATCAAACCACATCAGGGCCCCAAAAATCCTCTGAAAAGGGTGGGTCCCAGACTCCTTCCAATGCCCAAAAGAAACCTTATTGCCATACCTGCAAACAGGTAGGCCATTACAAAAGTGACAGCAGTTGTCCCAAGGCCAACAGCAATAAGGAGAACATACCCCCAAATAAAGCTTCCCAGCCTCCTGTTACTACTAGTAGTAATCCCCCAGGTGGTGGGAGTGCCCCCAAGAATTTGGGTGCATTTACTTTGGGAGTTCCTGGGGACTCTGGCCTAACCAGGTCCCCTGACGTAGATACTCTTGTCTGTGAGACTGGCATGGGGTTTGCCAACTTCACAGCTTGTCCCAACACTTTGGGCAAGTACAGACAGGAGCCCCTCATCAATGGTTCAAAAGTTGAGGCCTATAGAGATACAGGGGCTAGCATAACCATGGTGACTGAGAGCCTAGTCCCCTCAAGGCAACTTACACCTGGAGCCACATACCAGGTGACCAACATTGATGGAGTGCAGAGAGATCATCCCATAGCAGTGGTAAATCTCAGCTGGGGAGATGTCACTGGTCCCAAGAGAGTGGCAGTGTCATCAAACTTGCCTGTAGATTGCCTACTGGGGAATGATTTAGAGATCTCAGCCTGGGCTGAGGTAGAGCAAGAAACCCATTTTAAAATGGTAAACCTCCATGGTAAGGTTAGTGGGGCAGTGATAGCCACAGCCCCAGTCCAAGATATCCTCCCTGAACAGGTCAGGAGGTCTGTGCCAGTCACAGCCCAATCTCAGACAGATTCCTTCCCTGAACAGGTTGGCAAGGCTGTGATGGTCACAGCCCATACCCAAACTGAGTCCCTTCCTGAAAAGGTTGGTGGAGTTGTGATGGCCACAGCTCAAACTCAGACAGATAATAGTGTTGTGAAGCCTGAAACTATGGATCACTCCACTCAGACAGAGAGCATTGAGGAGGAAGAGAAATCTCCCTCCCACCAGACTCTAGGAAAGGATCAGCCTCCTCAGGGAACTGATCTGACCCCTTGTGAAGGAACTGCCCCAGAGGTAGTCAGGCCTAGCCTGGCAGAGCCCCTGATGTCAGTGGACCCTTCCAAGGTGGGACCCAGTCTAGAGCAGGTAACCTGACCCTCTACCCTGCCTCAGTCAGACCAGGGCTGTAGAGGTCAGGGAGGCCAGTGGTGGACCCCAAAGGGCCCCCTGTCCAAAAGAACTCCCCAATCAGCAGATTAAGGGCACTGAAGCTAGTAGTCCTAGCCAAGTGACAATAAAACAAACTCCTGAGGGATCCCCCTTAAACTTAGTTAGGGACCTCCCACAGATGGACACTGTTGGGCACAGCCAAATTTGGGGCCTAAAAACCCCAAACCTGACCTGTCCCTTCAGTAAGCCAAACAGAGGGACTCAGCCTCCAGCTTTAGGTAGCCAGAGGCTGACCCTGAGAGCTCACAGCAACTCAGTCCTGGAAAGAAAGGCATATATGGTGGATAGTGATTGGAGGAAGTTGAGCCCAACATTAGTGGAGTCTCACTTCAGTACTCCATCCCCACACCAGCCTTTTACTTTGCCAAAACACACCACAGGTAGAGATTCCCTATGGTGGAGACCCTCAGACACCCTTCGGGTGAGGGATTTCTTAGTGGACCATGAGATAGGGGGTAACCATGCCAGTGCATATACTACCTCATATGGCCACTCAGGCAATATAGGCTTACCTGGTCAAGGATAGCCTAATCTCCTTTCGTTTTGGGGGGGGGGGGCGTTTATGTAGGAAGGTGGATATCTGACTATGGTTGCCCCCAACTTTTTGCCTGGTGTTTTGCTGGTTTTTCTACTTCATTGACCTGGGGCCCTGCTATTCAGGACCCCAGGCCCACTGCTCTCTCTGTAAATGGATTCCATGTACTCTAGGTACATAACTAATTGGATACTGAGTCACCTTATCAGCCCCTGTACAGTGTACCTTAGGTACCCAGGGCATAGGTGCACCCAGGGCCTACCAGGGGCTGCAGCATGTATTATGCCACCCCTGGCTGGCCATCCAAATCTGACACAACTGCCAAGATCACCTAACCAACCTCCCGCGCACCGGCCTCCGTAGTGTCACGTGACTTACCCCGGAAGCAGGTTTCTCAGAGATATCTACTCCGCGCACGCCCACTCATTCTAACCGAGCGGCGGAAGGTAGATGTAGGCTACTAGCCTTTCCTCTTCACTACGAACTGTAAGTAGATTTTCCCTCCCCTGGGGCAGAACTCATTTCTTGAACGCCCCAGCCCACGCCCAAAAGAGCTTCCTATGTCGAGATTAATCCAATTCATACCTCTCCATATAGAATATGTTGACAGAAGTGAAGCGCCTTCCCCGAGCTCGATGAAGTCCATCACGAGTATTACTCTAGTAAGCCCTGACTCTGTCGAGTCCTGCTCCGTGCCTCTCTGTATGTTATATGTTTGTGTGAGTCTTGTATGTCTTTTGTACACACCACGAATCCTCAGTTGGATATTTTAAAGCCCTTAACTGAATGTATGGCATTTTTTAGGCGTAGTGCAATTCACGCTGTTAAAGATATGAGCACTGCTCTATATTCCTCCATGTTAAAGCATGCTGATCCAGGCACACACCCAGGATACCTATGTCTCATCTATAGACTCTTCCCTAGGTATACAATGCCGCAGCGTACACTCTCACAAAAATGAGCACGCTCCCACCCCATAAGTAGACACGCCCTCTACTTGAGAAGGCACCTTTTCCATTCACCACCGTGGAACGAAAGGACAACTGCACGACGTTTTTTCACCAAAACACTGCACTTCGTAACAGGATAGTAATTACTTCCCTTACTTCTTTTCCTTCCCTAGGTTTTTTGTTCATCTCCTAAACCTTAGGAGTGAATTCCCAGAGACACAGTTTTATCATCTGGAAGACCAAGGATTTAGGACAGGGTGCGTCTTTTAGGGGACCCACACCTCCCACTTCCTTGTTTTGGTCCTGAGGAATACCGGGGATTACCCCTTATGGTAGAAACATGTCGACCAACACATAGCAGAGATACACAGGTCGTAACTCCCCTGCCAGTATCTCACCATACGTTTAAAATTTTGTCCAGTTACCTTTTTATTAAAGCTAATATTGAAGTGCTAACCAGGACAATTTTAACATTCACACTGTTTTTTTGCACCCCACACTTCACTACCTGCTCCACTGTAACCCAGGTGTTGAAGCACACCCAAGTGACGCTAGGCCACTTGGGTGGGCCCCGATGATGAAGCAAGTCACCACTAGGTGGTGAGTGAGGGGTTTACTAACAAAGGAACAGTGTTTCCTTGTCAGGAAAAGAGCCTTCACTTCCCTCATCGGGTGGTACTCCTCCAGCTGTTTGTAATAATTCCTTGATCAGGGGATCAGGAGTATTCCCCGTCCAGCTCCCTTGGACGAAATTCCTTACTCTCTATTTTGGTTCTAGGTGGTGCCTATGTAGTCATCGGTCACGTTACTTCTGCCACGGACAACTCCATGCGGGGCCAAGCGACACCACCTACCAGCACACAGGGCTGTGGCTCCCAAAAAAGTCCAGATCCAGTCTGAGGCCTGGGGATAATTCTAAGGTAAGTAATCTGCAGTTAGTCTATTCCAGATAAGGCTTTACCGAAAGTAAGTAACTTTTTCAAAAGGGTCATTTGGGTATTAATCATAGCTGAACAACAGCTAATAAAGGGATACCTGGGTGGTTCAAGGTAGTTGTGTACTGAAAATGATCCTAGCTGGTATTTATATCCAAAGTGCTCCCTGGAATAAAGGCAAGCCCATCCTGGTTTTTAGGGACTAGGATGAGACCCAACAGCATTAAAAGACGGTAAGCTTCTAAAGCTTCCCATCCTTTGTCATGCTGACCAGGGCATCTCCAGCTAGTGGAGATGCTCGCCTCCCTGACCAAGCCCAACTTTTGGTGGCCAGGTCGCCTGGGAAATTAGTAAGCTGGAGAGGTGGGTCCCCTCTTAGCCCTTAGGTGCCCTGAGCTGACACCCCCTCATTTCAGAATCCTTCATATTGTTTTAGAGGATTCTAGCCAGTAGGATTAAGGGTATGGCATCTTCCCCAGAGGGAGTGGACATACAAAGGGTGTAGGCACCCTGAAAGTAAGTAGCCCATTGGCTGCTACGTTCTAACCCCTGTAACGCCCTAAACTTGGTATTTAGGGACACCCTTGAACCTTAATCCTCAGATTACTGACGACCTACGAAGAAGAGGACAAAAAAGAGCAATGTAGCAGCAAAGACTGAAGACACCAACTGACAGCGTCCCAGCCCTACCAATGTGTCTGCAGCTCTCAAAGACCCTGCTGAAGAAGAGCTACTCGTCCCGCAGCCAAGTGACCTCCAGAACCCTAGAAGGACTGCCTGCCTTCTAAAAAAGACTCCTAATCTACAGTGAACCTGTCCAGAAGAAATCCAACTTTAAAGAGAAAGTACTCTGTCTCCAGAACAGTGAAATTGACTACCTGTGCACCGGACGCCCTCGGCCCGAGTTCCGTTAGCCCACCAGTCCAGCAAAGGTTCCCCAGCGATTTAGAATAGAAGTACACCGTGGGTTGACCCCTGCCGAACTCTACATCAATGACTGCAACCTCTGCATGGAGACCCCCTCCCCAACTGCGACCTGCGCCGTTAAGCTGACTTCCGATGCCAAAGGACACCCCTGCACCTGGAGGCCCTGGGCCTTGGGGGATATCTACTGACTGTGTTCCAAATCTGCAGCACACCCCAACTTACCTGCGCAGCAGTAGTTTTCTTACGTCCAGCCTCATGTGCTTACCTTAACCCTCGGAGACTGGGTTACCAAACTGTTCTACCTACCTGTAAGTATTACCACTGTGATTGCCCCCTTTCTCCATTCGATAACATTGGTACCAGCACCAGAGCTTGACCTCGGCACCCAGCCACCCTAGTGCCACTGGTGGTTCAGTGAGGTCACTCACCTGAATCTTGCCTGGTACTGATTATTCATCCAAAAGCTCAGGATCATAATTCGTTTACTTACCTGCATATTGCTGATTATGTTTCCTCCCTTAGGATAACATTGTTCTGCCTGAAAAATGCACCATGTCCACTTTTTACATTGAAAAACAGTGATATTGCAAAACATATTTAACTGCAACAAAGTATGTTTGGTTCTTTGAAAATATACTAATGGTAATATTTTTACAAGCCATTGGTCTAGAATTTAGTCATTGTGTGTGTGTATAATCATTAGTTGTCTGTGTGTGTACAACAGATGCTTAGCACTATCCTGCGATTAGCCTAAATTCTCACCCACACGACCACAAAAGAGATCATTAGTATCATTTACTTTAGCCTCTGTAAAGCCTCTAGGGGTCCATTGGACAATATACCTTACTTTGGTAAACACAAAGCTAGCTTCCTACACATGTAAGATACTGGAAGGGTGAATATGTCTGGCAGTGTCCTATGTTTGAGTGCCTCATATACTGCTCAATGAGCCGTTCTGCTGGCTTTCATTAAGCCAGCCTTTATTTATGCATATACAAGTTGGGGAATACAGTTTGTTTTCCTCTTCCTTAATAATGAACTATGTTGTCTTTTTTTTAATACATTTTACTTCCTGCCCTTTTCCTGGATTCAGACTTCGCTCTTTAATATTATCCCCATATCTACCTTACATCAATCTAGTTCTGTACCAGATAGTATTGCGCCTTCGGGTAGATCATTTGGTGTTTCTATGTCAATAGGAAATTGTATATTTCAGAGTGACAGTAGTTAGTTTTATGTTAGTTGCAACATTTGTCTTTGTAGAAAACATTCAGGAAAATTAAGATTAATCCAAAGGGAACTTGGATTTATTTTTCAGACTGCTTTGTATTTCCTAATTCTTGAATTAATCAGTCTTCATTTTCCTACCTTATTATGGCATTTCCTGTCAATTTACACTTTTACAAAAAATAATGTATTGTTTAACACTACTTTCCTCTAATAAATTTCACAGAACCTTTACAGAGGAACCAGATTAATTAGAGCATTTGCCCTTCTGAAGGTTCTCTTGGGATCAGAGGTTTTTATATTTTTATAAGTGTGTATAAATATTTCATTTGTAGGAACCAGATGACCCAGATGCCCCAGATGAACATGAGTCCTCTCCGCCAGAAGATGCCCCATTATATCCCCATTCACCTGGTACCCAGTATCAACAGGTAAATGTTTTCCTTTTTCCTTTATAATGTTTTTTAGAAAAAATCCATACAGTAAATATTACACTGAATCAAAAATATTTTAGGTTGCTCGGTAAGACCATAATTACTTGCATACATTCAGAAAAAAAATTAAGTGTTAATTTCAGGTTTAAGACATGCAAGCTGTTACTGAACGTACCTAATTATGTACTTAAGTTCGTAATATAGTGACTTCCTAAATTAAGAACAGCACAGGAGGCTAGGGAAGTGTTGAATGACTACAGGACTGAGTTGTAGTCCTCTTAATTCTCTTCATACAGTTTCAGAAAGGCAAACATGTGCCCAACGTCAATAGCCTCCATAAAGCCCAGTCATTCAGAATTTGTAGAGCGCAGCTGCTTCTCCCGCGAGGGTCTTGAGGCGCTGTGGGATCATACTGCCTGTTCTCCTGTTGGTTGAACATCCAGGTCTTGAGGTCCTTCCTAAACTGTTAGCGCGATGGTGAGGCTCTAAGGTGAAGGTGGAGGTTGTTCCAGGATTTAGGCAGCAGGTGGGAGAAGGAGCGGCCTCCACTGTTTGTCGGGTGGCTGCTAGGGAGAGGGATCCGGAACGGAGTTTTCTGGTAAGTGGGTGGAAATGAACTTGTTTGTTGAGGTGTGCTGGTCCATCATTGTGTAGTGCCTTGTATGCGTAGGTGAGCAGCTTGAACAAGCATCTCTTTGCGACTGGTAGCCTGAGGAGTTTCCTGAGGTGAGGGGTGATGTGATGTCTGGGGAGGTTGAGGGTGAGTCTGGCTGCTGTGTTTTGGATAGTCTGGAGTTTCCTCATGAGTGGGTGGTTATACCTACATAGAGGAAATTGCTGTAGTCGAGTCTGCTGGAGACGAGAACTTGTGTGACTGTTCACCTGGTGTTGGGTGGGAGCCATCCGAAGACCATCGTCAGCATTTGGATGGTGAGGAAGCAAGAGGAGATGATGCTGCCCTGCTTCTTTGCGGATAGCTGGCTGTCGAAGATGATGCCGAAGTTGCAGGCGTGTTTGTTGGGTTTGGGGGTTAGGCCATGCTCAGGGGTCACTATTCGGTGTTTGAGAGATTGTCCTTGCCTTTCTCAAAGAGAAGTACTTATGTCTTGTCGTTGATGAGTTTGAAACAGTTGCTGTTCATCCGGAAGGCCACAACTTTCATACATCTTTGGAACTTGTCATTGGGACGTTTATCAGGGACAGGTTGAATTAGGTGGCGTCTGCGTAGGAGATGATGTTGAGTCCGTGGCTCTTGTCAATGTTGGTCAGGGGTGTCATGTATACATTGAAAAGGTTTGGGCTGAGGGATGAGCCTTAAGGTACATCGCAGGTGATGTTCTTTGGGAGGGAGGATGCTTTTCTGCTTTCTTTCTGTGAGGTAGGATGTTATCCACTTAAACGCTGCTCCTTGGATTCCGATCTGGTGGAATCTGTTGATCAGTGTGTGGTGTGAAATGGTGTCAAAAGCTGCATAGAGGTCGGGCAAATTGAGGACTACTGTATCTGTTTGGTCTAGCAGCATTCTGATGTCGTTCAGGGCTGCAACTAGAGCGGTCTCAGTGCTGTGGTTTGCTCTAAAGTCAGATTAGGAAGGGTCCAGAAGGTTATGGTTCTCCAGATGTCTATAGAGCTAGATGTTAGCTTTTTCAATGACCTTGGCTGGAATGGGGAGCAGGGAGATGTGTCGGTAGTTTTTAGGTTCTCCAGGATCCGAGGATGGCTTCTTCAGCAACAGCTTCATGTCTGCATGTTTGCATTTCTGGGGAAAGTGGTGATCAAGGGGTTGAAGATCTTGGAGAGTTCTTTGCTGATGAGTTGATTGCTTAGGTTGAAAGTGTGGTGGGGGCAGGGGTCTGCTGGGGCTCTGGAGTTGATGGATCTCACGATGGGCACAGTTTCCTTCTCAGTGAATGTGTTCAATGAGGTGAACTGTTGGGGGTGGGTGTAGGGGGTTAGGGGTGCAAAGTCTTGGTAGATGGAGGTAATTTTGTTGTTTTAAAGTCTGTGAGGATGTGATGTTATTTTCGGTTGCCGAGGGTTTAGTGAATTCCTTTACTAATTCAATGCTACTGGAACGATGAGGGAAAGACTTGTGTGCACTGTGAGTTATTAAGTGATTCCAACTATTTACACTTACAACCTTCCTGTGTTCAACTCCTCGTAGCCCACCGTTAAAGCCACTGAGACAACCATATAAACCACCTAATAGAAGGAGCGTCAAAGTAACAATAATATTAGCAATTAGATATTGTAGTCCGAAAAGAATGAAGATCCAACGCAAGCTTCCTTTATACTGTATCCAGTCGTTTATTGTTTAATGCTGATTACTTTTTCATCTTCATATCATTCGACATGAAATTCTTCACGAAGATATTCACAAAATGGATAAATGTACACTCCACAGCCTATAGACTCGGCTTGATACTAAACCTTTTCTGGCATTCAGAGCACTGATGAGGTTTTTCCCCAGTGTGGATTCTCATATGCTCAGTGAGATTTACTGGGGCAAAGAAAGGCTCTACTTATGACAGCATAACTGAAGTTGGGAGAAAAAGTTACCTGTGCCAAAAAAGATACAGCCATGAATCTTATCTCACAGAATTTGACAGAATGCACAACTGGGGAAAACCACTCTGTGCTTTGTATGCCAAAAAAGTTTCAGCCGTAAATCTTATCTCACTGAGCATATGAGAATCCACACTGGGGAAAAACCTTATCCGTGCTATGAATGCCAGAAAAGGTTTAGTATCAAACCAAGTCTATAGGCTGTGGAGTGTACATTTATGCATTTTGTGAATATCTTCTTGAAGAATTTCATGTTGAATGATAGGAAGATGAAAAAGTAATAAGCGTACAACGATAAATTACTGGATACAGTATAAAGGAAGCTTGCGATCTTGATTCTTTATGGACCACAATATCTAATTGCTAGTATTGTTGTTACTTTGACGCTCCTTCTATTAGGTGGTTTATATTGTTGTCTCAGTGGCTTTAACGGTGGGCTACGAGGCGTATGAGCGCAGGAAGGCTGTAAGTGTAAATAGTTGGAATCACTTAATAACTCACAGTGCGCACAAGTCTTTCCCTCACCGTTCCAGTAGCATTGAATTAGCATAAGGGGAATGCAGCACGTGAGAATTGTAATATTTCGAAGATGTGGAGGACGATCAAGAAACATGGGCTGCTGAAGTATTCCAGCAGATTAAATAACTGATACTGGGGCAAAGAAAGGCTCTACTAATGACAGAATAACTGAAGTTGGGGAAAAAAGTTACCTGTGCCAAAAAAGATACAGTCATGAATCTTATCTCACAGAATTTGACAGAATGCACACTGGGGAAAACCACTCTGTGCTTTGTATGCCAAAACAGTTTCAACCGTAAATCTTATCTCACTGAGCATATGAGAATCCACACTGGGGAAAAACCTTATCAGTGCT
Source organism: Lissotriton vulgaris (assembly GCF_964263255.1). NCBI lineage: Eukaryota > Metazoa > Chordata > Amphibia > Caudata > Salamandridae > Lissotriton > Lissotriton vulgaris. Next base: position 358,604,002 of record NC_141696.1, on the reverse strand, counting down.
CTGAATGCCAGAAAAGGTTTAGTATCAAACCGAGTCTATAGGCTGTGGAGTGTACATTTATACATTTTGTGAATATCTTCTTGAAGAATTTCATGTTGAATTATATGAAGATGAAAAAGTAATAATCAGCGTACAATAAACAACTGGAACAGTATAAACGAAGCTTGCTTGGATCTTGATTCTTTATGGACTACAATATCTAATTGCTAATATTGTTGTCACTTTGACGCTCCTTCTATTAGGTGGTTTATATTGAACTCCTTTACTATGTTGAAAAGTTCTATGAAAAAATGACATTGGAACCCTACAGCGACTGGCACCTAACCTGCTATCCCTAAAGTAGTGACCGAGGGAAATATCCCAAATTTGTGTGCACAGGGTCTAAGCATCCACTGTAAAGGTGCGGTCCTCAACTGGACTTAACAATATTGAAATGAAAAAGCAGACAGTGCACCACTGCATAGTTGATTATACAAAGTACAAAATCAGTATCCAAAGTTGCGTTCTCCAAATCTTCCTTTTTAATATTCATAAAGGATTCAAGCGTGACAAGAAATGTGCAGTGTAGACCAGCCAATGCATTTCGTCCAGTACAATGGACTTGTTCAGGGCATAAGCGGGGTATTCATGTATAAGACGCAATCATATCTAAGGTAATGCGAGTGGTCAGAATATCTCATGCGACTGGGAACGGGACAGATGAGTCCTCTGCATGACATATTCTGACCACTCGCATTACCATAGATATGATTGCGTCTTATACATGAATACTATGCTTATGCCCAGAAGATGTCCATTGTACTGGACGAAACGCGGTCAGTTTCATGTCCATGGGCGCAGGGCCTCTTGACATAGGCTCTACAAGTCTTCACCGCCCTGTTTGTTACAGCACCACAAATGTGGTGTTGTCCGTAAACACCTGCACTATCCTTCCCCGGATGGAGGATAGGCGTTCAATGCCAATTGGATCGCTCGGAGCTCCAACAGGTTGATGTGGAGTTTGGATTTCACTGGAGAGCAGAGACCTCTGATCTCCACATCTCCCCGATGGCTTCACTACCCCAGGAGTGTCTCATTTGTCGCAACTGTAAGAACTGGTTGGGGAAAGGAGAGGGGTCTGCTGCTGACACAAGCATGGTTTGTTAACCGCCACTGCAGACCTTTCACAGTTCCCTCCGAGATCTGGACCATGTCAGAGAGATTCTCCTGATGCTGCGCCCACTAGAACTTCAAGCCCCACTACAGAGCTTGCATATTAGAAGGGTGCTGGAGGCCATAAGGCTCAGCGGCCTCAAAGTCATTCTCACCTAAATCCAGGATAGAGGCTAAAACATTGGTATCTTAGCCTGAATATCTTGGACTCACTGTTCGGGAGGATATGCCCAAAACTGCATTGTGTCAAGAGACGCTCCGATGAAAGGGAGCATCAGAGTTAACGTCTGTTGTGACTTCGGCACATTGATAGTGAACCCCAGCGTATGCACTGGACAAGCACGCCTTCAAAAGCAAGTCGTTGAGATAGTGGAAGACTGGCACCCCTTGTCTATGCAGATGAGCTGTGACCACCACCATCACCTTGGTGAACACCGAGGGGCGCTGGTAAGGCCAAAGGAGAGCACGATTAACTGAAAGTGCTTGTGGTCTACCGTAAACTGCAGGCAGGACGGGAATGTGAAAATTGGCATCCTGCAAATCCAGCTCTACCATCCAGTCTCCTGGGTTCAGGGCAGACCAGACCATGGAGCGTCTCTGGAGATGGCTGGAACGTCAAGGCATTTCCTTGGTGGTTCAACACTTGGCGGGTTCTTTGAACGCCAGGGTGGACAAACTCAGCCGCATGATAGATCACGAATGGCGTCTTCACTCTGAGGTGGCGCAAGGTCTCTTTCAACAGTGGGGAGAGCCTTGGTTAGATCTATTCGCCACCGAAGAGAACGTGCAATGTCAGCAGATCTGCTTGTTGGAATTTCCAAGGCGGCACTTAGCTCGGCGACGCTTTTCATCGCAAGTGGAGTTGCTATCTGTTGTATGCCTTTCCACCTATACCACTTCTACACAGAGTGCAGAAGAAAAGTTATTCTTGTGGCTCCAAACTGGGCTCGAAGAGTTTGGTATCCCGAGCTACTCAGTATGAACGTGGATCCCCCGATCCGACTGCCTCTTTGGGAGGATCTTCTGTCGCAGCAGCAGGGGATGGTCCTCCACCCGAACCTGTCCAGTCTCCACCTCCATGCGTGGAGATTGAGCGGTGACAGTTGAGGTCATTTGACTTGCCTCCTGAATTATGAGATGTAATTCTGGCAGCCAGGCGTCCCTCCACAAAATCGGGGGACCTTTCAGGTCTCCATCTTCCTCGATCCACCCTTGGATCGCTCCGGACATCTTCCTCTCGATCGCCTGCAGCATCTTTCTTCAAGGCTCCATTGACTTCAACGCGGAAACCCGACACACTGTCACACCTATGCACCCGCAGCCCGTGGGTGAGGTAACGAGAGCATTTTGGTGCTCAAGGGTAGATTGACTCTCTTTTGTCCAGGTATCCAGTCGTTTTAGTCCTAACCAGTCGGAACTGTCTTACTTACCTTTTCGTAATTTGTAGTGTCCATTGTCTTTGTTACGCATCTCGCGTGTGAGTTCACACTCTGCACACGCGTCCCGTGGGCCTCCTACCCCTTACCTAAGGTCAGGGTAGTGTAGTCAGAGCGATCCTACAGTCTCTGGACAGCTCCATTCCTTCTATCGATTTCCTTATACCATTTACTTAGTATATGGTTTGTCGTGCCCCTAGGGCACCATTGTAATTTGTACAATTTAACGTATTTTTCTTAAGAGTCTTGTCATGTGCTTAGCCCTCTGATCTCATAAAGAGTTCAGAGGTGTTTTGTTAGTAATAAATATCTTGTTTATTTTCATAACAACCTGTGTGGTGTCCTTTCATTTGATATTCAAGGGGTTATATGTGGTAAAACAGCTGGCTTCACATGCCAAAAGAGTTTAGCCTAAGACTGCTTTGTCCATGCTACCTTTAGGATAGCTGGTCTATAAGGTTGACTTACAACCAATCACCATAAGGGTTGTTTGGACTGATACAAGGTGATCACTACAACTAGTGAGCATCATATATCAGGCCAACTTCTCACACCACCTATATGCGTGGAGATTGAACGGCGACAGTTGATTCCATTTGACTTGCTTCCCAAAGTCTGTGATGTCATTCTGGCAGCCAGGAGTCCCTCCACTAAATCAGTATACACCTGCAGGTGGAACAAATTTGTGGCAAGGTGCACAGCCAAGGCTGTGGGTCCCCTTTCTGTCCCTCTTTCTGAGGTCCTTTTGTTCCTTCTTTGGCCCGGCAGGACTCCTCTATGGGCACTATCAAGGGCTATCTTTCGGCCATTTCAGTCTTTCTGAAACTTCCAGATCAGCCTTCTCTTTTTAAGTCCCCTGTTGTACAGAGATTCTTAAAAGGCATTACGCATATGTTCCCTCCTGTTCCTGTCATAATGCCTCAGTGGTACTTGAATCTTGTTTTAACTTCTCATGTGTGCTCCCTGTGAGCCGCTTCGCAATTGTCCTTTACGACTTCTGACTATGAAAACTATCTTCCTGTTGGCTATCACCACTGCCGGGAGAGTGTGTGAGCTCCAGGTTCTTTCTTGTAAGCCTCTTTTTCTGTCGGTTCATCCGGAAAAAGTTGTGCTTCGCACTTGTCCTTCCTTCTTGCCAAAGGTTGTCACTCCCTTCCACATCAGGCAGACTATCACCTTGCCAAATTTCTTTCTGCCTCCGCACCTTCCAGAGAGGAAGAGAGACCCCAGCGTCTGGACCCAAAATGTGCTCTCTCCTTTTACCTGAATCGCACACAAGCATTCCGTGTGGATGACCATCTCTTTGTTGGCTACCCAGGCGCCAAGAAAGGCCAGGCTGTTCACAAGAGGACTATCTCCCGCTGGGTCGTCTTGTGTATCAAGGCCTGTTATTCTATGGCTAAAAAAGAACCTCCAGTGGGGCTGCGTGCCCATTCTACCAGAGCGACAGCAGCTACTACTGCATTGGGATGTGGTGTCCCCCTGCAAGACATCTGTCAGGCTCCCACGTGGGCTTAGCTGTACACTTTTACAAAGCATTATTGCCTTGACAGTCCGGTCCGGAGGGACGACTTCTTTGGCCGTTCTGTTCTCCGTGACTTTCTGGTGTAATTTTGTTTGCAGACCCACCACCTGGGCTGGTATTGCTGGGGTGTCTATTCTAAGGTAAGGAATCTTTCACTAACGTTTCTCTTTCAGATGCACAAGTTACTCCTTGTGTAACGATATATCTATAAGAGACATTAGTGATCGATTCCTTACTGCCCCACCCATCCTCCCGCTCAGCAAACTGATTTCTAGGGTTAAGAGCATCCTTTCGGGCCCTGATTTCTATGCACCAGTAGTCAGTATCTTACATGGCTCTGCGTTCCTGTCACAAAGTTGTGTGCAGAACTGACGTCTGAGTGCATTGACGCGTTTAAGGAGCTCCAGTGACGTCGTCTCGGCGAATACGACGCCTATCGACGCGCAGGGGTACTGCTGACGAAAGCTTTCCGGATCCAGTCTGACACCTGGGGATATTCTAAGGTAAGGAATGATCACTAACTAATGTCTCTTACAGATATATTGTTACACAAGTAGTAACTTGTGCATTACTTACTTTTGCTGAAAGGGGCCGCTGCTAAGTCTTCCAATAGAGCAGACACTTGGTAGATTGTGGGGTTGAAGGGTGGGACTTTAGTCTTGATTGTTCACAGGTAGAAGGATTCCTTAGGTGAGGCCAGCCTTTGTCTTTTTTCTTGATCACTGTCTGTGTGGTTGTTGGTACCCCAGGCTAGAGATGACCTTGCTGAGAGGAGTGTCACTCTGCACAAAGGCTGTGTCTGCATAAGACCATGGATAGGCATTTGAAAAATGGTGCAAATGTAAGAAACATAGGTACACCTCGGATTAGTAAGTGCAAAATGTGTGGCAAAAATACTCTATACAAATAAGCAATTTTGACACAGACGTAGGTTTAGAAAAGGAAACTTTCTTCTGAAAACGAAGAGCTGGAGATTGTTTGTCTCTAAGTCACTGTTTTGCACAGCCTAGTCTTGGGAGGGAGGGATGCGTACATTATAATGTGCCCACTTCACCATACAGATTAACGTTAAATGTATTGTATGTCTAGAGAAAATTCAGGGCAAAAGAGTCTTAGGTTGTAGATTGCAGTCTGGTACTGCCTTTCAGCTGCAAGAGCAGAAGAGTCGGAAATGTCACACTAACCACGCCAAAAACGATTAACTCCCTCCACTCCGGAGCTTTCTTTGTACCCAGGTATTTATAGTTTTGCTGTCCCTGGTATTGTACAAACTGTAGGTATGTGACTCAAAATAAAGTCGGACAACTCTACCCACTTTACTTTGAAATCAAATGAATACAAGTGAGGATCTTGCTCACGGAGGTGACGATGCCAGCACTGCTTCCCAAACGACGGGGAGATCTGTCCCCATTCACCACCCTTAGAGACGGTATCTGGCCACCTGACCGAGCGGGCTCCTTCCGCTGTGGTACCTGCTCGCCACAGCCGTCCCCATGCCAAGATAAAGGTCATCCGATGTAGCCTCTGTTGCCGCCTTTCTAGAAATTTCTATTTTGTGTAACACTTAATGCACATTGCAATAGCTATATATTAAGGCTACAAACTGTACCTCATAATTTACCTTGAATTGGTTCATGTGCAGTATAAAATGCCTTTTCTTGCTGTCTAATTTGGTCCGATTTGTTGCGCTATTCCAGTGGTATGAATTGCAGAAACAAAGGGTCTGATTCACAACGGTAAACCAGTATTACCACCACTTTTTAAATGTACCTTGTCCCACTGATGACTGCATCTAATTCAGCAGTGAAGTTTAAGCCAATATTCTGCATCTGACTTTTAAGTGCATTCATATTGCTGGAATGAGTCAAAGAGCCTAATAATTTATATGTTGGTAATATGTATACTTCGTTGCAACGGAGTATACAAACCACCAACACAATGGTGTGCCCACTCAATTTTGATGCTGGCTTACTAAAGGTTTGGCTACAGCAGTGACTACTCAATCACCACCATAGCCAAACCTTTCCAACTAAGGGCCGTCATTCAAATGGTTGTATGTCCGCACACCCAATAAGGATGGGCTAACATATGAACTAAGATTTTTTTGGGAGGGAACGGGGTTTGTCATGGTTTTATCGGATAGAGACTACTAGTCGCAGATTCCTTCGAGTAGAATTATCCCCAGGCGTGAGACTAGATCCGGAAACTTTTGCCACAGCATCCCTACGCGCCGCGGGAGGGGCGACATCACGCGACTCCACCCAGGCGTCGTCCGCGTACGTGACGTCAGCGAGGTCACATAACTCCCACACTAGCGCGCCTACGTCAGTTTTTTCCTTTTCCGCGTGCAACGCGGATCCGGCCTCTGTTTGGGGCCCCTTTTTTCTTTCATCATTGTTATACCTTTTGGAACAGTGTGTGAATGCCTTCAGGCTTCAAGTCTTGCATGTCGTGTGGGCGTCTTATGTCGGCGACGGACCCTCACCTCATTTGTATGTGGTGTTTAGGGGGAGATCACGGCACCACTGATTGTGATGCAGGCCAACTGTTGAAGCCGAAGTCGCGGCAGGAGTGCCGGATTAAACTACTCTCGGCGCGTCTCTCAAGGTCGGCTTCATCCCCTCGGTCAAGCTCGACAGACGGTTTCAGAAACGGCCGTCGACGTCGTCCTCGTTCTTCTCCGATGTCGGCAGAGCATCGTTCCCAGGTGGGTAAGTGTTGCAGTTTTTCCCCGGGGGCTGGTGTTCTGCCTACGAGGGGCTTGGGCTCTCCGCGGGTGATGCGGCCACACGAGTCGTCCCCCTATCCACCGTTTCCCGGTAAACTGGCATCAAGAGTCCAGATGGAGACATGTGTGGCTGCTTTGTAGGCCTCGCTGGCGTCTCCTCCTCCTTCCCCTCCTGGGGCATCAGCGGATCCCTTGCATTGCGCGGGGCCCTCCGCGGTACCGACTGGTTCGGATCCAGGCTTGGAGGATGTGGTGCTGTTGGGGTGCGGCCCTTCGGGAGTCCCTCCTTCGGACCACGGCGCCTCTGCCTCGCCGCAAACTCCCGCGAGAGGTCGCCAGGGCTCGGGTCGCATCCCCGAGCCCCGCTTGGCCCTCTAGACAGGCGGCAGCCTTGTCCACGGCTGAGCTGATGCCGCCACGGTGCCGGCGCCTGCTGGACCAGGCGGCGCCACAGGGGTCGGTAGACCCTCCTCATCCCGCTCTGGGTCGAGGCTGGGTGGGGACCCCTCTTCCTCCTCCGGGCCCCTCTCGTCCCTCCCTGCAGGCGACTACCTCGTCAGAGGGCTAATCCGAGGTTAAATCGGTCCTGGCGCCGCCGTGTGGGTCTCCGGGCCACCTCCGTCACATGCTGGGCCTAGGCTGGCGGAGGGCTTCGTGCTGCTCCCCTGGTCCCTCTCGTTTCTCCACGCAGGCGGCTGCCTCGGCGGAGGTAGAGTCGGCGTCGTTCCGGCGCCGCCCCTTGGCCGCTTAAGGCTCTGCTCCGGTCCCAGGCGCGGTGTGACTTGGAGGAGCCCTATCCGGCGTCTCCTTCGGCGCCGAATGGTGTTGACGTCCTGCCTCGGGCGGCGGACTCTACGGCCCCAGACAGGCGTCTGGTCACGGATTCGTCTTCGGACACTCCCTCTTTGGGGTTGGGTGCCTATGGTATCTTCCTCCCCGGAGACATGCCGCCGCTTTTCCGAGGCTGACTTTCAGGTCTGGCCTTTGCCCGCCCCGCTTGGCTTTGGGGACGGGCCGCCTTAGTTTACAGCCGTCACCCACGGAGGAGCTGCTTTCTCCACCACTGGGCCATACGGAGGCTGGTGCGGCCTTCGCTCACGCAGTGTCCACGGCTGTGGGCATTCTGCGCATGGGTGACCCGGTTGCCATTTTCTGGCAGACCATCTATTCGAGGTTCTTCACCAGGGCTCTGGTGCGAGGGAGCTATTGCTCCCTTTGAGGGTTCACTCCTTTCTTCCCTAATTGGGGCTTGGAGGCACCCCACCTCAGGGGATCCGGTGCCTCAACACCTTCTGCACCTGCACCTTCCGCTGCCGTGTGACCTGACGTGTCTTTCCTTCCACCCCTCTGCCTCGAGTCCTCTTTTGCGGACTGCTTTTCCCTCCCTGCCGCCACTGTTGACTCTGCCGTCCTGGGAGCCCCGCTGGCTGGACTCTTGGGGGCGCAACATGTTCGCCTCGACCAGCGCTGCCCTGCAGGCCCTTAACAGCTTATGTGTGCTGGCTACGACCACCTCTTGTTTGTGGGACTCGGCTGAGTCCTTGGGTTCTGCAGCTTCACAAGATACTGTTCAGGTGGACTTACAGCATCATCCGTTGGAAAGCTGGAAGCTAGCGGTGTTTATTCTCCGCTCTGCTCTGGACATCTAGGAGGTGCTGGGCCAGGCCATGGCTTCCTCAGTCGCCCTCCGTCGCCCTGCTTGGCTTCGGGACGGTGTGTTTCCTGAGAATGGGGTCTTTTTAATGATAATAATCCAGACATCGGATTCCTTGCGGAAACATGGATTAAACCCTCAGTGGTGCCGGCAATCGCTCTTGCTCTCCCGCCCGGCTTTCGAATCCAAAGGCTTGACAGACCAGAGCGAGCGGGTGGAGGTGTAGCCATAATCCATAAGGATCTGATACCAGTCACCATACTTGACCAGCTATGCATAGACTTGTTTGAATGTCTCATTTTTAAACTTGTCCTACACCCCCAACATAGCTGGAAAGGGGCACTGGTCTATAGACCCCCAGGCCCGATGCATGACTTTAATATTTGTCTTCTAGAATTCATCTCCCCCCATATTGTTGCTGCCTGCAACTTCCTACTTCTAGGGGATTTTAACATTCACAGCGAGGACACTAACAATCATGATGCAGTGACCTGTCTAGAGGACCTGGCTTCCCACAGTCGGCTCAAAATTAACAATGACCCCACTCACTTAGCAGGGCACACCCTTGACCTTATTCTTTCTAATTCCCAACACATTAAATATGAGGATACTCTCCCTCTGACTTGGTCGGACCACTCTTTAATAAAATTCCATCTGGCATGCTCCTCCGTCACACCCTCTCCCCTACCCCCCACGGATAGGTGGTACAGACAATGGCATAAAATCAAAACTCACCATCTCGCTTACCCTTTTCTGACCTTGGACATTGACACTCGTAATCTCAAGGTTGAACAAAAACTTCAACATTTTAATATCATCTCCAGTATCTTGGATGAAGCAGCACCTTTAAAACCGGCCACTCACACCCACAAATCCTTTGCCTCCGAATGGTACTCCCTGCCCTACATACCGAAAAGAGGGGCTGCAAGAAACTGGAACACACCTGGCGACTTTCTCACCTAGAACAAGATAAAACCAGATATAAAAGATCTTTAGCGGCCTATCACAACAACATCAAAAACGCGCGCAAAATTCACATTTCCCAGCAATTGGAGGAGGCTGGCTCCAACTCCAGAACACTATTTAAAATAGTCAAAGCCTATTCTAATCCCGCTGCGTGTGACACTGCGGAATCTCCCTCGCAGTCATTATGCAATGATGTTGCGTCACATCTCACTCTTAAAATTGACTCCATTTACCAGAAAACAATTTTGGCCAACACCATTGCCTCTCCCTCCACAGTTAACCCTCCTGATACACAAGCCACATCCGCCCAACTTCTCACCTTCCCTCTACTCTAGCAGTTGGAAGTCACATCCCTCCTCAAGAATATGAAATCGGGCTCACCTATGGATATCATCCCTGCCAGGATTTGCCGAGCAACTGCCCCCCCCCCCCACCCCCCCACCCCCCCCAATCTGCTCAATCCTTAACAGTTCCCTCAGTGAGGGTCACCTCCCCGCTACTTGGAAAGATGCCCAAATCAAACCTTTACGCAAAGACCCCAAGATCCCCACCACTGAAATCAGCAACTACCGCCCCATATCTCTTCTACCCCTACAGTCCAAGCTTATTGAGAAACACATTAACAGACACCTGGCAGATTATTTGGAGACCTACCAACTTCTGGTATGCCTCTCAATTAGGGTTTCGGGCTAAACATAGCACCGAATCTGCCCTTATTGAGGTCACTGACAACATTTGCATGGCTACTGACAAGGGTTAGGCAGCGCACCACATTCTTCTGGACAGACTCCAAGACATAGGCATTCCGGGATTAGTACTGAAATGGGTCACTGACTTTTTAACAGATAAAACCCAGACTGTCACCATGGGATCGTTTACATCCAACACCACCAAGGTCAGCAACTGGGTCCCGCAGGGCTCCTGCCTGAGCCCAACCCTTTTTAACATTTATTTCACCCCTCTGGCCAGACTCATGAGAGATCCTTGGGATTTACTCCCATTTCATAAGCTGACGACACGCAGCTTCTACTCACATTTGATAAATACACACCTGACATCGAACTTCGGTTCTCTGAAGGCATGAAATTGATCGCTGCCTGAATGCGTAACAACTTTTTACAACTAAATGCGGGCAAATCATCTGAAATCATGTTGTTTGGAGGAGCTACCACTTATTGGTCGCCTACCTGGTGGCCGGAAGAGCTGGGTACTGCCCCAATCCCAAAAAAAGTGGTCAAGAGCTTAGGTGTCAGGATCGATTACAGACTCACCTCTGACACCCACGCCAACACTACTGCAGGCTCTTGCTTCTACAATCTAGGCCTCCTGTGAAGGATCTTTCCCCTTCTACCCTCCTCCAAAAAGAAAAGACTGATGCAGGCCTTGGTACTTAGTAGACTCGACTACTGTAATGCCCTACTATTTTCAGCCAACGAAACTGCCATTAACAAATTGCAGGTGGTGCAGAATACTGCTGCCCGACTCACTGTCAATACCCCAGCGAGAACACCCTCGGCACCCCTCCTGAACCAACTCCACTGGCTCCCTATAAGGAAAAGATTACAATTAAAAATAGGCTGTATTATTCATAAAGCTCGCAATGGGCAGGGCCCTTCCTATCTCTCTAACAAGCTCTCCTCCTACACCCCTGCACGAACTCTGAGGTCAAGCACTGAGCATCTGCTCATTATCCCCAGAGTTAAAAAGGCACGTAGTGGTGGCAAGGCATTTTCCTATCTTGCCCCTCTATTTTGGAATAACCTACCTTCTCATCTACGTTCTGGACTAAATCTGGCCCAATTCAGAAAGATTCTAAAAACCCACCTCTTCTAATCTTCCCCTGTCTAGGATGTTCCTCACCGTCCCAAGCGCTGAGATACCCTCATGGGTGATTCAGCGCTATACAAACCAATAAACTTCAATGTTCCGGAACGGCTGATTGATCATCCATTCGATGGCACTCTGTTATTCCATTCCCCGGCAGTCTCCACCATCCAAAGGTTCTTGGCGGGGCTCCGTTCTCCGCCTTATCCTCCTCCTTCCCCTCCTCAGTGACTGCTGAGTTGAGCTGGTGCTGGACCTTCTTTTGGGCCGGTTGCCTTTGCGGTGAGGTGTGTTTTATGGCCACTCGAGTCCTCCTTGCTGGGACTGTGCCGTTGTTGGCTGCTGGACGGCCCCTTTGTTGACTATGTGTTTTTGCTGGAGTCGTTTGCACGGACTTGGCCCTCAGATTAGGCCTTCTGTGTTCTATTGGGCTGCTTGACAAGCCTTCTGCGGGTTTTTATTTCCCGTGGCTCTTTGGAAGAAACTTCTGCAGCAGAGGAAAAAACAAAGTGGGTTCCCATGTCTTGGGACTTAACTTACCCTATGTGGGGTATTGGTAGCTATAATATAGCTTGCACTCTGCTAGGGAGTTCTGTTCGCCTTCGGGCCCCTGCTCTCCTTGGTGTTATGTATGTTACTATTGCTTCTTTGGGTCGTGTGCGCGGACCCCTCATAGTGGAGGGTCCTGGCATTTACTCACCTTCCTGCTCCTGTCCTGTGGGCTGGGATGATTCTGTGTTTCTCCCTTGTCAGGCGTCGCCTGCCCGACCTTCCTGGTGCCCCGGGCTGTTCTTCTTGCATCTGGCGGCTTATTACTGTCGGCGCCGCTCTGTCTGGTTTGTTGCCTTTCGTCTAGGGTTGGCTCGCCTTCTTTTCCCTCGTTTCCTTGGCCCCTGTAGGCTTTTCCTCTTCCTTGTCCTGACATTGAATGGAAGCTCTGTTGCCTTGTAAGAGAATGGCGTGCTTCAACCCCTCTGACTTTGCCCTTGGTTCCTCTGTTGTGAGTGTACAGGTTCCTTCAGACTTCTTTCTTCTTCTTAAATCCCTCTTGGGGTCTGTGGTGTTCTGCTTGTAGGGGTTCCTCTTGCCTGGGACGGACGAGGTTCTTCGCCTTGTCCGTTGGTCTGGTCCCCTGTGGGATCCTCAGTTATGTCCAGGCTGGTGGGGTCCTTTCACAGGCCTTCCTTCCCCGTGGGTGTTGCTAGGGTATCTATTCTACGTGAAGGAATCTGCGGCTAGTAGTCTCTATAAGACGTACGAGTTACTTACCTTTGATAACGATGTATCTGGTAGAGCCGATTCTAGCTGCAAATTCCTTCACGGCCCGCCCTTCCTCCCCTTTTCTGCAAGCACCCTTGGGTTGGTCTTCGGCACTCGCCTCCCGGTGTGTGGCTATGTCTTCTGTGAGTGCCTTATTCGCTCTTTGACGGGCTGCTCTGTCTTGTTGCTGTTCCTTCCTCCTCTTTGGTTCGTTGGAGGATTGGTTTATGGGTACTCCTTTGCCCCTCTGCTCTGGTTGTTTCAGGATTGGGGGACTTGCCTTCAATCTCTTCCCTCCCCTCCCTTGCCCTTGTTACTAAGGGTCCTGGCCCCTCTGCTACCCTCTGGGTTGGGGTCATCTGGCCTTGCCTTGCCCTTGTTCTTGGTGGGTTGTAGTCCTGCTACATGTTGTCATGACATTTTCCATATGTTCCCTCGCTGACCTCACGAACGTGGAGGACGCCTGGGTGGAGTCGCGTGATGCCGCCCCTCCCCTGGCGCGTAGGGATGCTGTGGCAAAAAGTTTCCGAATCCGGTCTCACGCCTGGGGATAATATTACGTGAAGGAATCTGCAGCTAGAATCGTCTCTACCAGATACATTGTTACTGAAGGCAAGTAACTTGTACATCACCGGCAGGTAAACCATGGCAGTGAGGGACAGTAAAATGGTAAAAAGGCTCCCCTCTCCATGTGAGATGGCTCCCATGGTGAGGGAAGCATTTCATTTTTTATTTTCAAAAAGAAAATCCCATTACAGAATTTTCTTTTCGAAAAGAGAGAAAACTGTTTGGTGCAGGGCTGTGTCAACATGACGCAGCACTGCACCAAACAGCAAAAAGCCTTTGCAGTAAACGCCGTGACAGCGGTTCCTGCCAATGCACTGTATATATGACAGCCTGCTTGATGGTCATTTATAAAAGTAGAGATGGAGTGATTTACGCTGTCACCCTGGTGGAACGACTGGCCGTCCTCCCACTTATAAATCAGCCAATAAAATCGTAGTCCGCATCTGTTTTTAGTAGTGCGCAGACCACATTGTCCTTTATTGCTAATGCTCCTGTACCTGTGCACAGAACGTTGCCTTCTTGATTATAGAAATGAAATTTCACTGCTGCTTAGTCTTAAGAACTCTGGACATCCAGAGTACATTTTTATTTTATATAGGAACATATATTTTACATTTAAAAATGAAAAGGCGATTAAGGAAAACCATGAATGGTTATCATGAATTTCTTATTTTCTTGAGCATCGGTCATATGTGTGTATTTCTACAAAGCCCTCAAACATGAATGGTTAAGCCTTTTCTGAATGTTTTGATGATTCTACCTCTGCTCCTTTTCAGAATAACCATGTGCATGGAGCGCCGTACACGGGCCCCGCCGCGCATCACATGAACAACCCTCAGCGAACAGTCCAACGAGCACAAGAACCCTTTGAAGGCAGCGAAGAAGTTACTCCAGCTCAGACAAAGGAATAGTGAAATGCACATTTTTAGTTGGCTCTGCTCCATCAGGACTGCACCCAGGCCTTACAGTTCAACCTTCCTCTGTGTGGCTGATATTTAAAACTAGAAGAAGAAAAAAACAACCCTAATCATCTTGGAGTGGAGAGTCTATTCACTGTCTTATCTGCAGAAAATTGCTGTCCATATATAACCCGCCTGCAGTGGAAAGTGTATAGTGTTTTGTAATAAATGGCCTGATGCTAATGTGTAAATGGCAAAGGTGTATATAGTATATTAATGTTTGACTGTTAATTCTTAAGCAAGACTTTATTTCTGGGCTTGATGAGACTCACAGATTTACAAAAAACACATTTTATTTCCGGATATATCTGCTGTGCTCTACAAGAAGGGTTGCCTGCCACAGCGGCATCGGGATCTCTGCATTTACAAAAGAAAAATCCCAGCCATGTCAACCACATAGGTTCATGTTAATTATTTGCCACTGAAGTCAGTTGTATTATGCGCAACCTGATAACCCTTTAATTATTTGGTTGATGTGGACAAGTGGTGATGTAACATTGTTTCTAAATCTCTTTTCATTGCCTTTTTCATTCTGGTCTAAGTTTGATCATTTGAACCAATAGTTATGCTGTAGCATATAGCACGGCTTGACACCAAGTGAGTGTGGCCAGTGAGAACGTATATGACCATAATACCTGCAGTGGTCCACAAACGATTGCTGCACCGCTCAGCGCGTTTTCTTATTTCACCTGGACTATGAAGTAGGAGAGAAATGTGACAAACGGTGGCTTTCCGACGCGTACTCAGTCCCACACATGTAATTCTTGACAAGTCAGTTTTGGGTGGGATGGAGAACACGTCGTTTTCAGTAATAGAAATGGTAAAAAAAAAAGAATTTAAAACAAATATGCAAAAAATTGCTATGCCAGAATGCCTGGAGCATAATAGGCTGTATTTGGTGTGCTTGTTTTGTTTCTTTCCTAGAGCTTAATAGATCAACTTCAAAAAAACATCACTTCTGTTGCATCGCATTGAAGAGGAAATCTGCAACACAATTCTTAGAAGTGCCACTGCATTCGGGGAACTTGCTGGTTATCGTTTGTTCATGATTCTACTTGAAAGCCGGAATTGTCTCGTCTCGATCCATTAAACAAGAAATCTTAAACGTTAGAAGCAGGGTTTAAATATAAGAGAAACTACTGGCTAGTCAAATACATTTTTGAAGTATCTTGATTCCAGACTAAACATTTGTTTTAAGGATCTCAAGGAAAGCATCAGTAAATACTGTATTTAAAAGAAAATTGGTATATTGAATGTGTGTAATTTTTTGGAACCTGTCTAAAAACCAAATACCCCTGCGAAACAAATACAGCCCACCCTATAATATTTAAATATTTTGCTGTTTTATTTTATAGAAATTATTTTGCTGAATTCACAAATAGAATTTGATTTAAGAAGAAAACGTTGTCCTGTGTTTCTTAAAACATTTGCACAAGCATGCATATTTACGAAGTCAAATGCATTGAAGGATATGGAACCTATCCATGAAATACATGTAGCAAAATCCGACCACTAAATTGGATTTTTTTTCTTTTTCTGTAAATTATCTTGGTTCTTGTTTGTGACAACGCCCTACTCCTCTTTTCACAGTTCCCACCCATTTATGGCAGGCTTGGACATCGCATTTTCATTTGTTAAATAATAAAATTGGTAACTTGAAGGTTCCCTACTCACCACTCTACCTTCTCTGGAGACCGATGTGCACTGAAAACGACATTTGTTGTTTCAGACACCGTTTTTCCTTCATCTGGGCTTATTTGTATCATGTTGGTTGGTGTTCTTAACCACATGATTTTCTCTCATAACCATAAAGGGTAGAATACCTGCTGGAATAGGTGACTTCTATTAAACAACTTTTCATGTTTTCCAATTCTACCTAGTAAATGGAAAGCATGGCCAAGAAAGCAATATTTCCTTTTTTAATTTTTTTTTTTTTAATAATTATCTGATTTACAAATTAAACAGTACATTTAATTGAAACCCTACCGGAAACAGTGTACCAAATATAAATGAAAATGGGAAATGGTGCCCCAGTGTAGTAATAATGTGCACTACAACATCTGAAAGAGACACGTTAGTGATAGATTCCTTACCTTAGAATATCCCCAGGCGTCAGACTGGATCCGGAAATTTTTGCGTAGCAATACCCCTGCGCGCTGTTAGGCGTCGTCTGCGGCTCCGCGTCCGTCGTCGGCGTCGTGAGCGCCGGGATGACGTCATCGGAGTATATAGACGGCGCCCATGCGCGCTGACGTCAGTTCTTCTTTTTTCCGCGCCAGCTAGCGCAGATCCGGAAGAAGCTCTACCCCCAGTCACTTTTTGACTGAAAACTTTTTGATCTTTTTGATCCTCTACTTAGTCGATTCTCGACTATCGGTGCCAGGGATGCCCGGGTTCAAGCCTTGCTCGAAGTGCGGCCGACTCATGTCGGTCACGGACCCCCATCGCCGGTGCCTGAAGTGCTTAGGCCTCGACCACGACGATCGAACCTGTGACGACTGCCGGGCCCTGACGTCGAAGGCTAGGCGGGAGCGGTCCCGCAAGCGTCTCGAGCTGAGGCAGTCGGCCCCGCGCCGCTCCAGGTCCCGGTCCCGGTCCCACGGGAGGTCGAGGGACAGGTCGCGAGGTCGGAGTCATCGACGCTCCGGGAGTGGTCACCGATCGTCTGGATCCAAGTCCTCAGGTAAGAGGCATGAGAGGTCGGAGCGCCACCATCGGTCCTCCGACCCGCCCCGACGCTCGCTCGATGCGGCCGGGGGTTCGGGCGACACCGCCCACGCGGCTCCGCGGGAGTCGCAAGCGTCGCCGCCTGCCCCACACCTTCGGGTCCCTGGGCACGGCGCGTCGCAGGAGGAGGTCGAGAGGTACCTCATGGCCATGAGGGCCCTCCCTCCTCAGTCGGTTCCCGTGGCGCCTTCGGGCCGATCGGCTCCGTCTGGAGGTCCTTCCGGGTCGGGCGCTTCGGCCCCGACGACGTCGGGTGCTTCGGGCCCGGCGCCGCTGGCGACTTCGGTCCCGGCGCCGCGCGACCTCGCTGGATCCGGCTCCGGATCCGGGACCTCGCCGGTCGACCTTACGACCTCACCGGCGCCGTCCCTTCAGGTGTCGTCCCCGGCAGCCGTAGTGGTTGCCGACCCCAATGCTTCCTACGGTCCGCCTCAGGCGTCGGAGGGGCGCCGCTGGGCGCCGATTCCATCGGCCGTCGGAGAATTCTATCTCCACGAGGAGGCCCTGGCTGTTCATCCTGGTCTCCAGGAGCTGGGTGACGAGGAGCAATGGGAGGGGTCCGAGGACCCTCTGGCACGTGATTGCCAGTCACATCAGGACTGGACATATGAGCTTGGGGAGGCCAGTGGTATTGACACCTCGCCAGACACTGGATTTACATCGCCCCCGACTGTGGCTTCGGAGGCGGGTTCTGCTTACAGCGTAGTGTTGACGAAGGCAGCTAAGGCCCTAAACCTTGAGCTCCCCGTCGCGGCCGTGAGGACTAATCTCCTCACTGAGGTGCTCAAACAGCAGTCCGGCTCCGCGGAGCCCCTTCTGCCGTTCAATGAGGCCTTGTGTGACGTTCTGCTGGGCACTTGGTCCAAGCCCGCCACAGGTCCCCCTGTGGATAGGAACGTGGCCAGACGCTACCGCCCGGCACCGGGCGACCCTTGCTTTTTGTCCACCCACCCCACCCCCGAGAGCCTGGTCATCCAGGCCTCCACTTCCCAGACCGCATTCCCGACGGCCCCGCCCGATCGGGAATCCAAGAGATATGAGCAGTTCGGGAAGAAGGTCTTCTCGTCTGTGAGCCTAGGGCTCCGGTCAGTCAACACCAACTGTCTCTTGGGCCGCTACACCCACACTCTGTGGGACACGGTTGCGGAGGTGCTGCCACAATGCTCTGAGGAGGTCAGGGCTAAACTCAGCCAAACCCTTGCGGACGGCCGAGATGCGGCACGATTTTCCATCCGGTGTGGGCTGGATACCACGGACTCACTGGGCAGGGCGATGGCAACGACGGTGGCGGTTCGACGCCACGCCTGGTTGAGGTCCGCCAATTTCTCGGCCGATGTCCAGGCCACTCTCCTGGACATGCCGTTTGATGGCCGTCGCCTCTTCGGCGACAAGGCAGACCATGCGCTGGAACGTTTTAAGGACTCCAGGGCCACGGCCAAGTCCTTGGGCCTTGCGGCCCCACGCCAGCAATCGGGTGCCTTTCGCTCCTTTCGTGGCCACGGAAGGGGCGCCCCACCACGGACCGTCAGCCACGCGCCGCAGAATGTTCAGCAACGCGGTGGCGGCCGTGGGAACCGCCGTGGCGGTGGTCGGGGCCAGCGGCGAGGCCAGTCCACACCTCCCTCAGCAGCCCCCGCCTCAAAACCTTCCTAGTCCGAGTTTTCAGGCCCATGTGACGCCTGTGGGAGGCAGGGTTCGCCATCACCTCTCCCACTGGCATACAGTCACTTCGGACAGGTGGGTGCTGCAAATTGTCCGAAGGGGTTTCTCCCTCCCCTTCGAGTCTTCCCCTCCATCCATGCCACCTCAATGCCACCGTGTGTCGGGGGATCACTTGCGACTTCTGCAAGGGGAAGTTTCGGCCCTCTTGGCCAAGAGGGCCATCGAGCGCGTTCCTGGGCCAGAAGTAGGACGTGGCTGTTACTCCCACTACTTTCTGGTACCCAAGAAGGGCAAAGGGGGCCTACGCCCTATCTTGGATCTGCGGAACGTGAACGGCTTCCTCCGTACGGAGAAGTTCAAGATGCTCACTTTGGCTCAGGTCCTGGCTGCCCTGGACCCAGGAGACTGGATGGTAGCGTTGGACTTGCAGGACGCCTATTTCCACATCCCCGTCCTGCCGGCCCACCGGCGTTACCTGCGGTTCACGGTAGGCCACGAGCACTTTCAGTTTACCGTGCTCCCCTTCGGCCTTACCAGCGCCCCACGGGTGTTCACGAAGGTGATGGCGGTGGTCGCAGCCCATCTGCGCAGGCAAGGGGTGTCAGTCTTCCCCTACCTCGACGACTGGTTGTTGAAGGCGGGCTCGCCCCAGACAGTCGTCAGCCACCTCCAGACTACGGCCGACCTCCTGCACTTGCTGGGGTTCTCCATCAATGTGCCGAAGTCACACCTGTGTCCCTCTCAGAAGCTCCTTTTCATCGGAGCGGTTCTCGACTCGGCGCAGTTTCGGGTTTACCCACCCGAGCAGCGGGTTCGGGATATTCAGGCTCTGATTCCTGTCTTCGGGCCGTTATCCCGGGTCTCGGTCAGGTTGACGCTGCGGCTTCTGGGACTGATGGCCTCCTGCATCCTTCTGGTGCGTCACGCCAGGTGGCGGATGCGGGCTCTGCAGTGGGACCTGAAGTTTCAGTGGGCCCAGCTTCAGGGCAACCTGTCCGATCATGTCCTGATCTCGGAGGGCACTGCGAGACAACTGCAGTGGTGGCTCACGGACCGCGACTGGGTCAGTGGCAGACCCCTCTCTCTACCCCAGCCGGAGCACGTAGTTGTGACGGACGCGTCCCTCCAGGGCTGGGGAGGCCACATGGGAGAGGCGGAGATCAGAGGCCTCTGGTCTCCGGCGGAGTCCCGGCTCCACATCAACCTTCTGGAGCTGCGGGCGATTCGTCTTGCACTGAAGGCATTCCTCCCCTCTGTCAGGGGGAGCGTGGTGCAAGTGTTCACCGACAACACCACCGCCATGTGGTACTGCAACAAACAGGGCGGTGTGGGGTCGTGGGCCCTTTGCCAGGAGGCTCTGCGCCTCTGGCAGTGGCTGGAACATCAGGGCGTGACTCTGGTGGTTCAACACCTGGCAGGTTCTCTGAATGCCAGGGCGGACGAACTCAGCCGCCGGTGCATGATGGATCACGAATGGCGTCTGAACTCGGACGTGGCGCAAGGTCTCTTTCGACAGTGGGGAGAGCCTTGGTTAGATCTATTCGCCACAGAAGAGAACGCGCAATGTCAGCAGTTCTGCGCGTTGGAGTTTCCAAGGCGGCACTCGCTCGGAGACGCTTTTCGTCGCGAGTGGAGCTGCGGCCTGTTGTACGCCTTTCCGCCTATACCACTTCTGCCCAGAGTGCTGAAGAAGATCAAGCGCGACCGGGCCCAGGTTATCCTTGTGGCTCCGGACTGGGCTCGAAGATACTGGTATCCCGAGCTACTCAGCATGTCAGTCGATCCCCCGATTCGTCTGCCTCTTCGGGAGGACCTTCTGTCGCAGCAGCAGGGGACGGTCCTGCACCCGAACCTGTCCAGTCTCCACCTACAAGCTTGGAGATTGAGCGGCGGCAGTTGAGGCCATTTGACTTGCCTCCCGAAGTCTGTGACATCATTCTGGCAGCCAGGCGTCCCTCCACTAAGTCGGTATACGCCTGCCGGTGGAATAGATTTGTGGCATGGTGCGCAGCAAAGGCTGTGGATCCCCTCTCTGCACCCCTTTCGGAAGTGCTGCTCTTTCTTCTTTCCCTTGCCCAGCAGGGCTCTGCTCTGGGCACTCTTAAAGGGTATCTCTCTGCTCTTTCAGCCTTCTTGAGGCTACCTGATCAGCCTTCTTTGTTCAAGTCCCCTATAGTGAGTAGATTTCTGAAGGGCATCACACACATGTTCCCTCCTGTTCCCTTCGTGATGCCCCAGTGGGACTTGAACCTTGTTCTCACCTATCTGATGTGTGCTCCCTTTGAGCCACTTCATAACTGTCCTCTTCGCCTCCTTACGCTGAAGACGGCCTTCCTGGTTGCCATCACCTCTGCCAGGAGAGTGAGTGAGCTCCAGGCTCTTTCTTCTTCTCCGCCTTTCCTGTCTGTTCACCCTGATAAGGTGGTGTTGCGTACACGACCTTCCTTTCTGCCCAAGGTTGTCACGGCCTTCCACATCGGGCAGTCCATCACCTTGCCCACCTTCTTTCCGCCTCCGCATCCCTCGAAAGAGGAGGAGAGGCTCCACCGTCTGGATCCAAAACGTGCGCTCTCCTACTACTTGGACCGCACTCGCCAATTCCGGGTGGATGACCAACTCTTCGTTGGTTACGTGGGCGCGAAGAAGGGAAAGGCTGTACACAAGAGGACCATCTCCAGGTGGATCATCTTGTGCATCCAAGCATGCTACTCCATGGCGAGGAAGGAGCCCCCGGCTGGATTGCGGGCTCACTCCACTCGGGCCACGGCAACGACAACTGCCCTGGGCCGCGGTGTCCCCCTGCAGGACATCTGTCAGGCAGCCACGTGGGCCTCGCTGCACACGTTCGCAAGACACTACTGCCTGGACAGTCAAGTCCGGAGGGATGGCTTCTTTGGCCGTTCCGTCCTCCAGGACTTTCTGGTGTGATATTGGTTCGCAGACCCACCACCGCGGGGTTGGTATTGCTGGGGTATCTATTCTAAGGTAAGGAATCTATCACTAACGTGTCTCTTTCAGATGCACAAGTTACTACTTGTGTAACGATATATCTGTAAGAGACATTAGTTAGTGATAGATTCCTTACCGCCCTCCCATCCTCCCCGTTCTGCGAACCGATATTTAGGGTTAAGGTCATCCCCTTTCAGGGCCCTAGTTTCGTGGCACCAGTGTTAGTTCTATCATGGCTCTGCGTATCTGGCGCGGAAAAGCTGTGTTATCAGAACTGACGTCAGCGCGCATGGGCGCCGTCTATATACTCCGATGACGTCATCCCGGCGCTCACGACGCCGACGACGGACGCGGAGCCGCAGACGACGCCTAACAGCGCGCAGGGGTATTGCTACGCAAAAATTTCCGGATCCAGTCTGACGCCTGGGGATATTCTAAGGTAAGGAATCTATCACTAACTAATGTCTCTTACAGATATATCGTTACACAAGTAGTAACTTGTGCATAGTGCACACTGACTCTACTACTTAAAGAAAGAATTTTACAAGACTGTAATATCCAATGATGCTTAGTAGTGTGTAGGTTAAGCAGTTCGCTTTCTTCTGCTCTGTGAATAATATCCTGAACACAACTCTGCTTTATTTGACGTTAGTTTTGACTACAAACACCAACTCGTGGATGTTTCAGGAGTTCTTTCAGTATCTTTTGATAATGTTGGTGTTTAGCCTTCTTTGGTGGGGGTGTGGGGGCATTTTCTTATTTTTTCCTTTAAGTGTTTCACTACCCTGCTGCCTAAAGTCATAATCTCTGCTCTTTTAATTAGATGCCCAGCCTTTGGAGTAAAAATGTCAATGAATGGTGATCATGAGATGTATGACCTGTCTTCCTGGTGCTCACTCTGTCAAGGACTGTGATATTTACAAAAAGATGTGAAACAGGAGGCAGAAGGGAAGGAAAGGTGTCCACCTTAGGACTAAAAATGTTGAAATCTAAAGGTCACCTTCTTGAACTTCTCCCTCCTAGGAGACGGGTGCAGTTTCACTGTCTCTACCTTCTATACCTCTGCTTCTGCCTCTTCTGGAAATTAGTGGTTAACATCTCCAAGTCCCTGGTGCTCCTGCTTGAAATTGAGATGGCAAACTGCAGAGAGGTTCATTTGGTCAACGTTTGACATCTATGTATAACAGGCTTCAAAATCGAGAGATTTCATGTGGTATGTTTTGATGCTGAAATACATTTTGACTGTGTGGGGCTTCCCAACACGTTGAGTTTCTCAGGGTTGGGCGAGAGCTGGGTGGTCATCTTCTCACAAAGCTTGGGAGAGGATTTGTACCACTGTTTCAATCTCCTCCAACAGCAATGAATACTGTTCTTACAACAGCAAATTTTTTTGCAGCCTCTTCTTTCGGTGGTCCCATATTGTCCCCCCCCCCCCCCTAAGGTTCAGCCTCCTAAAAAAATTAACGTCTGATAAAGACTTTTAGCTGCAGATTCCTTACCTTAGAATTATCCCCAAGAGTTGGACTGGTCCGTAAATTTTTTGTGAACTGTATCCCTTTTCTCTGGTAGGTGGTGTCGTTCTGCTCCGTGTGGCATCTTGGCATAGGAAGTGACATTCTCTGTGCCTATTTAGGTGCCACCCATGCATGCTGGCATCAATATTTTTCTTTCCGCGCCAGACTAGATTTTTTCTTGACGTTTTGTCAACTCCTTTTGAGGTTATCCTCCTGTTGTGACAGGGATGTCATCCAGTGAGGCCAGCTTCGAGCCATGCCACGCTTCCATTGACAGATGTTTGTGACTGACCTGCACCTTGTTTGTCTTTAGTTCCTCGAGTGCGACCAAGAACCGAAGGCCTGTTTCGGCTGCTACCGTATGCACCCAAAGGCCTTAAGGAAGCGATCTCTTATGCTTTTGGTAGCACAATGATCAAGGTCCTGGTCAAGAGGAAAGTCGAAGGAGCTGTCGCGAAGCCTGAGGTAGTCAACGCACTTCCAAGTTAAAGAGCCACTCTGGTAAGTCCTCATACATAAGTTCGCTCCACACCTCCCTCAGCTTCCGGGAGCCTTAAAGACTCCTTCCCAGCTTTGCGAATTTTATGAGGCCGTGCACCTCATATTTGGGTGGCCTGTTCCCACCGGCATGCCTACAGGCCCAGTGGGTACAGATGGGGCTCCTCCTGGATCCATGCCAACTTCTCCGTCGCCAGTCAAGTCCCAATGATCTGGACTGGCAGCAGTAATACCATTTCGACATTCCCCAGCACCAGTCCAGAGGCTGATGCTCCCGGTGCCACCATCCCTATCCTCATCCCTGACACTGTACCGGGGGGGGGCGGCGTCCTACATAGATTGGCGCCATACCATCCAGAACAGAGCCCTATCCCATTCTTATGGGCTGAGACTTAGCCCTGCTCCAGGTGACCCTAACTTCCTCAACAGACACCCCACACTGGAGAGCTTGGTGGTCCACGCCTCAACCTCACAAGTAAATCCTGGCACATTTTTACCTTTGCTCCACCTAACCAGGAATTCAAAAAGCTGTACAATTTTGGCAATAAAATGTTTTCTTCTGCCATTTTGGCAATGCGATAGGTAGGTGAACACCGTATGTCGTTTGGGCTGCCACTCCCATACTCTGTGGGTCACTGTTGCTCAAGTGATTTTTATGGTTCCAGAGGAGGCCTGGGCCGTGCGCTCCCATACTGTTGCCGAAGGGAGAGACGCAGCTAAGTTCACCCTCACCTGTGGACTAGACACCACCAACTCACTTGGCAGAGCGGTTTAGTCAACATTTGCTCTGAGACGCCAAGCCTGGTTGAGGACTACGGGCTGTTTTTTTTAATGTCCGGTCATCACTCAGGGACATGCTGTTCAATGACTCCCTTCTCTTCGGAGACCAGGCTGATTCAGCACTGGAGCGCTTTAAAGATAGCAGAGCCACAGCTAGGTCCATAGGCCTGGTCACCGTCAATCTGACTTTCGTGGCCACGGAAGGAGAGTACAGCTGCTTTCTTACCCGTCCAGCCACTGCGGCACACAAGCTTACAAGTCTCAGCCTTCAAGCTCTCCTAGTCTGCCGGCTTACCATCAAAGGCACCCAGGGGGCGGCAGGATTTGCCATCACCTTCATCACTGGCATTCCATAACCTCAGACAGGTGGATTTTGCAGATGGTCTGATGGGGATACTCCATCCCCTTCGGGACTACCTCTCCCTCCATGCCACCTACTTACGACAGGCTGACGGAGGACCCTCTATCTCTTCTTCGCCAAGAAGTGAGGGCTCTTTTGGCCGAAGGAGCCATTCAGAGGGCGGCGAAACCAAAAGTGGGCCATAGTTATTCCCACTACTTTTTAATGCCCAAGAAGGGCAGAAGCCTTCGTGCTATCTTAGAACCCTCTCAACTTCTTTCTCAAAAAGTAGTTCAAAATGCTCACTCTGGCTCAGGTCCTGTCTGCTCTGGACCCAGGAGACTGGATGGTAGTGTTGGATTTGCAGGACGCATGTTTCCACATTCCTGTCCTGCGTGACTACAGGCAGTACCTGTGGTTCACGGTGGGCCATGAGCACTTTCAGTTCGCTGTGCTCCCCGTTGGCATCGCCTGCACCCATTGGGTGTTCACCAAGGGGATGGCAGTGGTTGCAGTCATCAGCGAAGATCTGAAAGAGACACGTTAGTGATAGATTCCTTACCTTAGAATATCCCCAGGCGTCAGACTGGATCCGGAAATTTTTGCGTAGCAATACCCCTGCGCGCTGGTAGGCGTCGTCTGCGGCTCCGCGTCCGTCGTCGGCGTCGTGAGCGCCGGGATGACGTCATCGGAGTATATAGACGGCGCCCATGCGCGCTGACGTCAGTTCTTCTTTTTTCCGCGCCAGCTAGCGCAGATCCGGAAGAAGCTCTACCCCCAGTCACTTTTTGACTGAAAACTTTTTTGATCTTTTTGATCCTCTACTTAGTCGATTCTCGACTATCGGTGCCAGGGATGCCCGGGTTCAAGCCTTGCTCGAAGTGCGGCCGACTCATGTCGGTCACGGACCCCCATCGCCGGTGCCTGAAGTGCTTAGGCCTCGACCACGACGATCGAACCTGTGACGACTGCCGGGCCCTGACGTCGAAGGCTAGGCGGGAGCGGTCCCGCAAGCGTCTCGAGCTGAGGCAGTCGGCCCCGCGCCGCTCCAGGTCCCGGTCCCGGTCCCACGGGAGGTCGAGGGACAGGTCGCGAGGTCGGAGTCATCGACGTTCCGGGAGTGGTCACTGATCGTCTGGTTCCAAGTCCTCAGGTAAGAGGCATGAGAGGTCGGAGCGACACCATCGGTCCTCCGACCCGCCCCGTCGCTCGCACGATGCGACCGGGGATTCGGGCGACACCGCCCACGCGGCTCCGCGGGAGTCGCAAGCGTCGCCGCCTGCCCCACACCTTCGGGTCCCTGGGCACGGCGCGTCGCAGGAGGAGGTCGAGAGGTACCTCATGGCCATGAGGGCCCTCCCTCCTCAGTCGGTTCCCGTGGCGCCTTCGGGCCGATCGGCTCCGTCTGGAGGTCCTTCCGGGTCGGGCGCTTCGGCCCCGACGACGTCGGGTGCTTCGGCCCCGGCGCCGCTGGCGACTTCGGTCCCGGCGCCGCGCGACCTCGCTGGATCCGGCTCCGGATCCGGGACCTCGCCGGTCGACCCTACGACCTCACCGGCGACGTCCCTTCAGGTGTCGTCCCCGGCAGCCGTAGTGGTTGCCGACCCCAATGCTTCCTACGGTCCGCCTCAGGCGTCGGAGGGGCGCCGCTGGGCGCCGATTCCGACGACCTTCGGAGAATTCTATCTCCACGAGGAGGCCCTGGCTGTTGATCCTGGTCTCCAGGAGCCGGGTGACGAGGAGCAGTGGGAGGGGTCCGAGGACCCTCTGGCACGTGATTGCCAGTCTCATCAGGACTGGACATATGAGCTTGGGGAGGCCAGTGGTATTGACACATCGCCAGACACTGGATTTACGTCGCCCCCGACTGTGGCTTCGGAGGCGGGTTCTGCTTACAGTGTAGTGTTGACGAAGGCAGCTAAGGCCCTACACCTTGAGCTCCCCGTCGCGGCCGTGAGGACTAATCTCCTCACTGAGGTACTCAAACAGCAGTCCGGCTCCGCGGAGCCCCTTCTGCCGTTCAATGAGGCCTTGTGTGACGTTCTGCTGGGCACTTGGTCCAAGCCCGCCACAGGTCCCCCTGTGGATAGGAACGTGGCCAGACGCTACCGCCCGGCGCCGGGCGACCCTTGCTTTTTGTCCACCCACCCCACCCCCGAGAGCCTGGTCATCCAGGCCTCCAACTCCCAGTCCGCATTCCCGTCGGCCCCGCCCGACAGGGAATCCAAGAGATTTGAGCAGTTCGGGAAGAAGGTCTTCTCGTCTGTGAGCCTGGGGCTCCGGTCAGTGAACACCAACTGTCTCTTGGGCCGCTACACCCACACTCTGTGGGACACGGTTGCGGAGGTGCTGCCACAATGCTCTGAGGAGGTCAGGGCTAAACTCAGCCAAACCCTTGCGGACGGCCGAGATGCGGCACGCTTTTCCATCCGGTGTGGGCTGGATACCACGGACTCACTGGGCAGGGCGATGGCAACGACGGTGGCGGTTCGACGCCACGCCTGGTTGAGGTCCGCCAATTTCTCGGCCGATGTCCAGTCCACTCTCCTGGACATGCCGTTTGATGGCCGTCGCCTCTTCGGCGACAAGGCAGACCATGCGCTGGAACGTTTTAAGGACTCCAGGGCCACGGCCAAGTCCTTGGGCCTTGCGGCCCCACGCCAGCAATCGGGTGCCTTTCGCTCCTTTCGTGGCCACGGAAGGGGCGCCCCACCACGGACCGTCAGCCACGCGCCGCAGAATGTTCAGCAACGCGGTGGCGGCCGTGGGAACCGCCGTGGCGGTGGTCGGGGCCAGCGGCGAGGCCAGTCCACACCTCCCTCAGCAGCCCCCGCCTCAAAACCTTCCTAGTCCGAGCTTTCAGGCCCATGTGACGCCTGTGGGAGGCAGGGTTCGCCATCACCTCTCCCACTGGCATACGGTCACTTCGGACAGGTGGGTGCTGCAAATTGTCCGAAGGGGTTTCTCCCTCCCCTTCGAGTCTTCCCCTCCATCCATGCCACCTCAATACCACCGTGTGTCGGGGGATCACTTGCAACTTCTGCAAGAGGAGGTTTCGGCCCTCTTGGCCAAGAGGGCCATCGAGCGCGTTCCTGGGCCAGAAGTAGGACGTGGCTGTTATTCCCACTACTTTCTGGTACCCAAGAAGGGCAAAGGGGGCCTACGCCCTATCTTGGACCTACGGAACGTCAACGGCTTCCTCCGGACGGAGAAGTTCAAGATGCTCACTTTTGCTCAGGTCCTGGCTGCCCTGGACCCAGGAGACTGGATGGTAGCGTTGGACTTGCAGGACGCCTATTTCCACATCCCCGTCCTGCCGGCCCACCGGCGTTACCTGCGGTTCACGGTAGGCCAAGAGCATTTTCAGTTTACCGTGCTCCCCTTCGGCCTTACCAGCGCCCCACGGGTGTTCACGAAGGTGATGGCGGTGGTCGCAGCCCATCTGCGCAGGCAAGGGATATCAGTCTTCCCCTACCTCGACGACTGGTTGTTGAAGGCGGGCTCGCCCCAGACAGTCGTCAGCCACCTCCAGACTACGGCCGACCTCCTGCACTTGCTGGGGTTCTCCATCAATGTGCCGAAGTCACACCTGTGTCCCTCTCAGAAGCTCCTCTTCATCGGAGCGGTTCTCGACTCGGCGCAGTTTCGGGTTTACCCACCCGAGCAGCGGGTTCGGGATATTCAGGCTCTGATTCCTATCTTCGGGCCGTTATCCCGGGTCTCGGTCAGGTTAACGCTGCGGCTTCTGGGACTGATGGCCTCCTGCATCCTTCTGGTGCGTCACGCCAGGTGGCGGATGCGGGCTCTGCAGTGGGACCTGAAGTTTCAGTGGGCCCAGCATCAGGGCAACCTGTCCGATCATGTCCTGATCTCGGAGGGCACTGCGAAGCAACTGCAGTGGTGGCTCACGGACCGCGACTGGGTCAGTGGCAGACCCCTCTCTCTACCCCAGCCGGAGCACGTAGTTGTGACGGACGCGTCCCTCCAGGGCTGGGGGGGCCACATGGGAGAGGCGGAGATCAGAGGCCTCTGGTCTCCGGCGGAGTCCCGGCTCCACATCAACCTTCTGGAGCTGCGGGCGATTCGTCTTGCACTGAAGGCATTCCTCCCCTCTGTCAGGGGGAGCGTGGTGCAAGTGTTCACCGACAACACCACCGCCATGTGGTACTGCAACAAACAGGGCGGTGTGGGGTCGTGGACCCTTTGCCAGGAGGCTCTGCGCCTCTGGCAGTGGCTGGAACATCAGGGCGTGACTCTGGTGGTTCAACACCTGGCAGGATCTCTGAATGCCAGGGCGGACGAACTCAGCCGCCGGTGCATGATGGATCACGAATGGCGTCTGAACTCGGACGTGGCGCAAGGTCTCTTTCGACAGTGGGGAGAGCCTTGGTTAGATCTATTCGCCACAGAAGAGAACGCGCAATGTCAGCAGTTCTGCGCGTTGGAGTTTCCAAGGCGGCACTCGCTCGGAGACGCTTTTCGTCGCGAGTGGAGCTGCGGCCTGTTGTACGCCTTTCCGCCTATACCCCTTCTGCCCAGAGTGCTGAAGAAGATCAGGCGCGACCGGGCCCAAGTTATCCTTGTGGCTCCGGACTGGGCTCGAAGATACTGGTATCCCGAGCTACTCAGCATGTCAGTCGATCCCCCGATTCGTCTGCCTCTTCGGGAGGACCTTCTGTCGCAGCAGCAGGGGACGGTCCTGCACCCGAACCTGTCCAGTCTCCACCTACAAGCTTGGAGATTGAGCGGCGGCAGTTGAGGCCATTTGACTTGCCTCCCGAAGTCTGTGACATCATTCTGGCAGCCAGGCGTCCCTCCACAAAGTCGGTATACGCCTGCCGGTGGAATAGGTTTGTGGCATGGTGCACAGCAAAGGCTGTGGATCCCCTCTCTGCACCCCTTTCGGAAGTGCTGCTCTTTCTTCTTTCCCTTGCCCAGCAGGGCTCTGCTCTGGGCACTCTTAAAGGGTACCTTTCTGCTCTTTCTGCCTTCTTGAGGCTACCAGATCAGCCTTCTTTGTTCAAGTCCCCTATAGTGAGTAGATTTCTGAAGGGCATCACACACATGTTCCCTCCTGTTCCCTTCGTGATGCCCCAGTGGGACTTGAACCTTGTTCTCACCTATCTGATGTGTGCTCCCTTTGAGCCACTTCATAACTGTCCTCTTCGTCTCCTTACGCTGAAGACGGCCTTCCTGGTTGCCATCACCTCTGCCAGGAGGGTGAGTGAGCTCCAGGCTCTTTCTTCTTCTCCGCCTTTCCTGTCTGTTCATCCTGATAAGGTGGTGTTGCGTACACGACCTTCCTTTCTGCCCAAGGTTGTCACGGCCTTCCACATCGGGCAGTCCATCACCTTGCCCACCTTCTTTCCGCCTCCGCATCCCTCGAAAGAGGAAGAGAGGCTCCACCGTCTGGATCCAAAACGTGCGCTCTCCTACTACCTGGACCGCACTCGCCAATTCCGGGTGGATGACCAACTCTTCGTTGGTTACGTGGGCGCGAAGAAGGGAAAGGCTGTACACAAGAGGACCATCTCCAGGTGGATCATCTTGTGCATCCAAGCATGCTACTCTATGGCGAGGAAGGAGCCCCCGGCTGGATTGCGGGCTCACTCCACTCGGGCCACGGCAACGACAACTGCCCTGGGCCGCGGTGTCCCCCTACAGGACATCTGTCAGGCAGCCACGTGGGCCTCGCTCCACACGTTCGCAAGACACTACTGCCTGGACAGTCAAGTCCGGAGGGATGGCTTCTTTGGCCGTTCCGTCCTCCAGGACTTTCTGGTGTGATATTGGTTCGCAGACCCACCACCGGGGTTGGTATTGCTGGGGTATCTATTCTAAGGTAAGGAATCTATCACTAACGTGTCTCTTTCAGATGCACAAGTTACTACTTGTGTAACGATATATCTGTAAGAGACATTAGTTAGTGATAGATTCCTTACCGCCCTCCCATCCTCCCCGTTCTGCGAACTGATATTTAGGGTTAAGGTCATCCCCTTTCAGGGCCCTAGTTTCAATGGCACCAGTGTTAGTTCTATCATGGCTCTGCGTATCTGGCGCGGAAAAGCTGTGTTATCAGAACTGACGTCAGCGCGCATGGGCGCCGTCTATATACTCCGATGACGTCATCCCGGCGCTCACGACGCCGACGACGGACGCGGAGCCGCAGACGACGCCTACCAGCGCGCAGGGGTATTGCTACGCAAAAATTTCCGGATCCAGTCTGACGCCTGGGGATATTCTAAGGTAAGGAATCTATCACTAACTAATGTCTCTTACAGATATATCGTTACACAAGTAGTAACTTGTGCATCAGGGGTACTAGTCTTCCCCTATCTTGATGACTGGCTGTTAAAGACGGGCTCACCCCAGGTTCACCCCTGGCTGTCGTCTCCCACCTCCAGACTACTACGGACCTCCTGCATTACCTGGGGTTTACTATCAATATGCTTAAGTCACTCCTGACTCACTCTCAGATGCTCAGTTTCATCGGATCTGTTCTGGACATGGTGCAGTTTCAGGCCTATCCCCGACGGGCTAGTCCAGTATATGCAGACTATGATACCGATGTTTCAGCCTCTGTCCTCGATTTCGGAAAGACTGGCCTCTTGCATCGTACTAGTGACACGTGCACCTTGGCAAATGCGGGCTCTGCAGTGGGACCTGAAGTTCCAGTCGGCGCAGTACCTGGACAATCTCTCCATCATTGTCAAGATCTCGTGGGAAACTGTGAAAGATCTGCAGTGATGGTTAATAAACAGCTATTGGGTCAGGGGCAGACCCCTCTCCCTTCCCCAACCAAATCTCACAGTAGGGACAGATGTGTAACTCCTGGAATGGGGCAGCCATCTGGGATAGGTGGAGATTAGAAGACACTGGTCTCTGGCAGAATCCAAACTCCACATTAACCCGTTGGAGCTCTGAGCGATCACTTTTGCATTGAAAGCCTGTTTATCCTCCATCCAGGGGGATCTAATGCAGGTGTTCACTGGCAACACCACTGCCATGTAGTACTAAAACAAACAGGATGGTGTGGGATCCTAGACCCTTTGTCAAGAGGCCCTGCGTCCCTGAACATGGCTGGAACATCAGGGCATTTACCCAGTGGTTATACACCTAGTGGGCAGTCTGAACGCCAGGGCAGACTAACTACGCTGAAAATGCCTAGCAGATCACAAATAGCTTCTCCATCCCATGGTGGTGCAAGGTCTCTTTCAGCAATGGGGAGAGCCTTGGTTAGATCTGTTCTCCACCGACGAAAGTACACAATGTCAGCAGTTCTGCTTGCTGAAGTTTCCAAGGCAGCACCCGGTCAAAGATGCTTTTCGTCTTGAGTGGAGCTCAGGCCTCCTGCAAACCTTTCAGCCCATACCACTCCTGCCCAGAGTTCTCAAGAATCAGTAGCACCCCCAGCGCCTAGAGACCCTCGCAGGTATGTAGTGCGCTTTACAAATGATTGATTGATTGAAGAAGATTCGGGACGACTTGGCCCAAATCATCCTTGTGGCTCTGGACTAGACTTGGAGAGTTTGGTATCCTGAGCTGGTGAGCATGGCCATTGGTCCTCCATATAGGCTGTCCCTTCAGCAGGATCTTTTGTTGACACAGTAGGGGAGGGTTCTCCACCTGAACATTTCAATGCTTCGCCTTCTTGCATGGAGATTAAGCTGCGACAGTTGATACCTTTTGACCTTCCGCCCGGAGTCTATAATGTTATTCTGACAGCCCGGGGTCCCATCACCACAATCGTATACGCCTGCCGCTGGGGCAAGTTGTGGCATGGTGTGTAAAAAGACAGGTTGATTCCCCCCCCCCCCCCCCCTTCTGCAAAAGTCTACCTTTCTGCGGTTGCCTGACCAGTCATACCAATTCAAATCCTCTATTGTTCATAGGTTTTTGAAAGATTTTCAGTATATGTTTACTCCTTCTCCCTTCATCATGCCTCAGTGGATCCCTTATATAGTCCTCACGTTCCTGATGTGCAATCCTTTTGAGCCCTTGCACAATTGTCCTCTCAGGCTTCTTATCAAGACAGCTGTCCTGGTGGCAATAACATCTGCCTGAAGATTCAGTGACCATCAGGCTGTCTCATCCTAGCCTCTACGAACTAAAGCTTCCTTTTTGCCGAAAGTAGTAATTCCCTTTCATGTAGCCCAGTCCATCACCCCTCCTACGGTTTACAGTCCATCTTATCTATCTAACACAGTCTGGACCCAAAAAGTGCATTTTTGTTCTACCTTTGTCACACAAGAGAGTTCCAGGTGGACAACCAACTCTTCGTGGGGTACGTTGGAGAGAAGGGGGGAAAGGTCGCGCAGAAGCTGACCATCTCCCTATGGCTCATACTCTGCATTAAGATCTGCTACGCATTAGCCAAGAAGCAACCCACTGAGGGCTTGCATGCTCATTCCACCAGAGACAAGGCTACAACCACTGCTTTAGCATGCGGAGTACTGGTCCTGGGCATCTGCCAGGCAGCAACGTGGACTTCTCTGCAAACGTTCACAAAACATCACTGCCTGGTCAGGTCTGTCTGGACTGGCCCTTTGCCCGTTCAGTTCTGCAGGACTTTTTGGTACGAAATTGTTTTGCAGACTCCTTCGGGGGGATTGCTTGGCTATCTATTCTAAGGTAAGGGCAGTGTGGCTAGAAGTCTCTATTAGATGAACAAGTTACTTACCTTCAGTAACATCTTATACGGTAGAGACGTTAGCCTCAGATTCCTTACCGACCCACCCATCCTCCATGCTCTGCAAAACAATTTCTAGGAACTGCGCAGTGGAGTGGCACCTATATATGAACTCTGCACTTCACTTCTGATGACGATGATGCCACGCGGAGCCGACCAATGCCATTTAGCGACTCACAGGGGTACAGCTCGCCAAAAACGTCTGGATCCAGTCTTACGCCTGAAAGTAATTGTAAGGTAAGGAATCTGCGGCTAGATAGTCTATCCCATTTAAGGCGATCAGAAGGTAAGTAACTCGTTCATTGGGAATAAATCCGCTTTCACAGCCGATAGACTGGAATGTGCCGACCAACGTAGGCACAGCTTCCCACACTATACATTGTAATGACTACAGGTATGTGTCTATTATAGCTGGGATCAAGGCGATTAGCTTGTGGACCAGGAGTGTTGGAAAGAAAACAGTACATGCATGTGAGAAAGCCAGTGGGTCCTAGGGCAAAACCTTCTGGAGACAACATGTAAGAATTTTATTTTCCATTCTGAATCCTGTAAATCTGATAGACTACTAGCCGCAGATGCCTTCACGTAGAATTATCCCCAGGCGTGAGACTGGATCCGTAAAATCTTTTGCGCAGCATCCCTGCTCACCAGGGGGACAGCATCACGCGACTCCGCCCGGCGTTGTTCGCGTGTGACGTCAGCGAGGTCACATAAGTCCCACCCGGCGCGCCTATTTCAGTTAATTCCTTTTCCGCTTACAGCGTGGATCCTGTTTGTGCTCTGGGCCAGTTTAGGCCTTTCCCTTTCGCATGTGTGTTGGAACAGTGTACGAATGCCTTCGGGCTTTCAGACGTGCTCGTCTTGTGTACACCTGATGTCAGCGACGGACCCTCACCCCATCTGCATGTGGTGTTTGGGGGAACACCACGACTTCACTGATTGTGAGGCGTGCCAGCAGATGAAGCCGAAGTCCCGGCGGGAGCGCCGGATGAAACTTCTCTCGGCTCGCATGTCCAGGTTGGCGTCGTCATCTCCCCCAGCCACTGCGGACAGTTCTTGAACCTGCGGCTTCCCTCGTCGACAGCGTCCTTTTCCCAGGTCGCAGGAGCGTCGTTCACCTGGCGGTAAATGTTGCAGTTTTTCCCAGAGGGTCGGTTTCCGGCCTGTCAGGGCGTGGGCTCTCCGCAGGTGGTGCGGCCCCACGGGTCGTCCCCTTATCCACTGTTTCCCGGTGTGGGGGCGACTAGAGCCCAGATGGAGACATATGCAGCGGCTTTGCAGGCCTCGCTGGCTTTTCCCCTCCTGGGATGTCAGCGGATCCCTTGCAGTTTGCGGGGCCCTCCGTGGCGTCACCGGCAGCTCCGGCGCCGACTGGCTCGGATCCAGGTTCAGAGGATATGGTGCTGTTGGGGTGCGGCCCTTTGGGGTTCCCTCATTCAGACCACGGCGCCTCTGCTTCACCGCAAACTCCTTCTGGAGTCCTTGTGATGTCGCTGGAGGTCGGCGGGGCTCGGGACGCACCTCCGAGCCCCTCTCGGTCCTCTGGACAGGCAGCTGCCTTGTCCGAGGCCAAGGTGACGCTGCTTCGGCGCCAGCGCCTACTGGCCCTGGCGGCACCACAGGGGTCGGCAGAGGGCCCCTCTCGCCCAGTCAGGGGTAGAGGCTGGTGGGGGCCTCCTCGTCCCTCCCCGGGTCCCTCTCGTCCCTCCAATAAGGCGGCTGCCTCGTCGGAGGTAGAGTCGACGCCTTACCGGCGCCGTTCCCTCTCAGGCCCAGGCCCAGTCTCGTGCGCTGTGGTGGAGGTCGTTCCGGCGTCTCCCCTGGCGCCGGATGACTACGATGTCCTGCCTCAAATTGCGGACTCTACGGTTCCGGGCTGATGTCTGGTCGTTGACTCGTCCTCGGCCGCCTCCTCTTCTTCAGAGGTTCGGCGTTTGCTGGTGTCATCCTCGCCGGAGACGGGCCGCCGCGTCGTGGCTTTTTCACGACCGCAGCCCTGGTCTTCGCCAGAGGAGCCGCATGTTCCACACTCCTCGGTCCCTTTTCCACCTTTCCGGACCTGGCCTTTCCCTCCTCCGGTTGGATTGGGGGATGGTCGCCTTAGCTTGCAGCCGTCACTTAATGAGGAGCTCCTTCCCCCTCCGCGGGTGGTGGGTGCGGCTTTCGATTGGCTGTTTCCGCGGCTGTGGGAGTTTTGCGCATGGGTAACCCAGCTACCCATTTCCACTCGAGGGCTATGGCCAAGTTCTTGGGCCTGTCGACCTGCGCCAGCAAACTGCTACCTTTCGCTCCTTTCGTGGCCAAGGATTCCATGTCATCGGAATGTTAAGGAAAGTATTCCCCTTACTCCCTGACTCTACCAGAAGGACGTTAGTGCAGGCTTTGGTATTGAGTCGTTTGGACTACTGTAATGGGCTGCTTCTATCAACTGATGAGGGAGTAATTGCCAGGTTACAGGTAGTCCAAAATACTGCGGCCCGCCTTGTGCTAAACCGGTCCCCCCGTACTCCCTCCAAACCCCTCTTGAATACCCTGCATTGGCTTCCTGTCAAGCAAAGGGTGAAGTATAAGACTTGCTGCATAATAAACAAGTGTCTTCAGGAGAAATGCCCTGGGTATTTGAGGAATAAATTTCTCCCCTATAAACCTTTATGTTCTTTAAGATCCAGTGAACAAGCTCTGTTGCAGGTC
Source organism: Lissotriton vulgaris (assembly GCF_964263255.1). NCBI lineage: Eukaryota > Metazoa > Chordata > Amphibia > Caudata > Salamandridae > Lissotriton > Lissotriton vulgaris. The sequence goes on along the minus strand of NC_141696.1, from coordinate 358,568,081 downwards.
CCAAGAGCAAAAAGACCAGACAGGGCGGCAGAGCCCTCTCAATTGCGGGCCCAACGCTGTGGAACAGCCTCCCAGTTTCTTTAAGACTCTGTAAGGAATTTCTTCCTTTTAGGAAACAATTAAAAACCTTTCTATTCCAAAATTATTAGATAGGATTTCACCCACTATATGTGTGTAGGAAGGATGCCAAAGGCGCGGAGATACTCCTTCGGGAGGTGATCCTAGCGCGTTATAAACCCCCAAATAAATAAAATAAATAAACCCCCTCACGTCCTGCCAGCCACGGGCCTCAGACTAACATCCAGCGTGGTGGCAGACGTGGTAACCGCTGTGGCGGTGCCAGGGGACAACGGCGAGGCCAGTCCAAATCTACCCCCACAGCATCCGCCTCAAAGCCCCCCTAGTCAGAGCTTTCAGGCCCATTCGACGCCAGTGGGGGGCAGGGATCGCCATCACCTCCTCCACTGGCGCTCCATCACATCGGACAGCTGAGTGCTCCAAATCGTCCGAAGGGGCTACTCCCTCCCCTTCAAGGCGACCCCTCCAGAAATGCCACTGCAGTACCACCGTGTGTCGGGGGATCACTTGCAAGTTCTGCGCGAGGAAGCTACGGCCCTCTTGGCCAAGGGGGCCATCGAGCGCGATCCTGGGCCAAAAGTAGGGTGAGATTGCTACTCCCACTACTTTCTGGTTCCCAAGAAGGGCAAAGGGGGCCTACGCCCTATCTTGGACCTGCGGAACGTCAACGGCTTCCTCCGGAAGGAGAAGTTCAAGACGCTGACACTGGCTCACGTCTTAGCTGCCCTGGACCCGGGAGACTGTATGGTAGCTTTGGACTTGTAGGACGCTTACTTTCACATCCCCACACTGCCGGCCCACCAACGCTAAATAAACAAAGAGAGGAGTACCACCATTAGAAGATCAAGAGAGTTCCTAATGGGGTGGTTGGCTGACAAAAGGAAATAATTCATCCCTTTGTTAAAAACCCCTCACTCACCAGCCTAGTGGTGACATGCTTCATCATTGGGGTCCACCCTGGCGGCCTAAGGGTCACCAGGGTGTGCTACAACACCTGAAATACAGTGGAGCAGGTTGTGAGTGTAGGTGCAAAAAAAGTGTGTTAAAAATTGTCCTAGTTTAACTAGTGGGAAGATAAATTTTATTTACAAGTAACTGGACAGTATTAAAAAGGTGAGGCGATATACTGTGAGGGTAATTAAGGCCAAAAGTATCTCTATATGTGTGCTGGTCTACATGTTTCAACCAAAGGTGGAAAATACCAGGTTTTCATCAGGACCGTAAAGAGCAGGGACCTGGACGGTATGTGCCCCCTAAAAGGCACACCCAATCCTAATTCCTTGTGACCCAGTTAGCAAAATTCGCTAATGGTGAAAAAAACTCTAACCTCGGTGGGTGAGTATGGAAGTAAAAGTCAAAAAGACCTGTTGGAAGGAAGAAGAAAAACAGACATCAATCAGACGTGAACAATGTTACATGCCTGTTACGTAGTGCAGTGCTGTCTCTCTATTTCTTCATGCTTCATGCCACTCCCATTAGGAATATAGTGTTGGTATCATAGTGATATATTTATGTTGTTTATGTTATAAGGCCCACTAGGGGCATGCTATTCAGCCAAATCACGCTACATTTATTCAATCTCACGCATTCATAGTAACTTTATCGTGGCATGATATCACTCTCTCGCATATCTACTATTGTGGTTGCGAGGTTTTTTTTTGATGTGCCTAGTTTACCCGTACAAATCAATGGCCATACAAGGACTTACTGACATATAACGTAGAAAAACACACAAACAGGTAGTGGTTGGAGATGGAAGGCTTACTCCTATTCTAGAGTCTTTTGGGGGCACATACCATTCAGTTCCCTGCTCTTTACGGTCCTGATGAAAACCTGGTATTTTCCATCTTTGGTTGAAACATGTAGACCAGCACACATAAAGAGATACAAAGGGATTAATTCTTTCCTTTTGTCAGCCAACCACCCCATTAGGAACTCTCTTGATCCTCTAATGGTGGTACTCCTCTCTTTGTTTATTTAGTCCTTCCACAGGGGAACAGGAGTACTCTCCGTTCACTTATAGTGAACACGATCCCTTGCTCTCCCTTTTGTTAGCCTAGGCCCACCAACGCTACCTGCGGTTCACGGTAGGCCTCGAGCACTTTCGGTTTACCGTGCTCCCCTTCGGCCTTACTAGCGCCCCATGGGTGTTCACGAAAGTGATGGCGGTGGTCGCAGCTCATCTGCGCAGGTTAGGGGTTTCAGTCTTCGCCTACCTTGACGACTGGTTGTTGAAGGCGGGCTCGCCCTAGACAGTAGTCAGCCACCTCCAGACTACGGCCGACCTCCTGCACCTGCTGCGGTTCTCCATCAACGTGCCGAAGTCACACCTGTGTCCCTCTCAGAAGCTCCTCTTCATCAGAGCGATTCTAGAGTCGGCGCAGTTTCGGGTTTATCCTCCCGAACAGCTAGTTAGTGATATTCAGGCTCTGATTCCGATCTTTCAGCCGTTATCCCGTATCTCGGTCAGGTTGACGCTGCGGCTTCTGGGGCTGATGGCCTCCTGCATCCTTCTGGTGCATCACGACAGGTGGTGGATGCTGGCTCTGCAGTGGGACCTGAAGTTTCAGTGGGCCCAGCACCAGGGCAACTTGTCCGACCATGTCTTGATCTCGGAGGGCACTGCAAGACAGTTGCAGTGGTGGCTCACGGACCGCGGTTGGGTCAGCGCCAGATCCCTCTCCCTACCCCAACCGAAGAACGTAGTTGTGACGGACGCGTCCCTCCAGGGCTGGGGGGGCCACATGGGAGAGGCAGAGATCAGAGGCCTCTGGTCTCCGGCGGAGTCCCGGCTCCACATCAAACTTCTGGAGCTGCGGGCGATCCAGCTTTCACTGAAGGCATCCCTCCCCTCTGTCCGGGGGAGTGTACTGCAGGTGTTCACGGACCACACCACCGTCAGGTGGTACTGCAACAAACAGGGCGGGGTGGAGTCGCGGACCCTATGCCAGGAGGCTCTGCGCCTCTGGCAGTGGCTGAAACATCAGGGTGTGACCCTGGTGGTTCAACACCTGGCAGGTTCTCTGAATGCCAGGGCCGACGAACTCAGCCGTCGGTGCATTATGGATCACGAATGGTGTCTGAACTCGGACGTGGCGCAAGGCCTCTTTCAGCAGTGGGGAGAGCCTTGGTTAGATCTATTCGCCACAGAAGAGAACGTGCAATGTCATCAGTTCTGCGCGTTGGAATTTCCAAGGCGGCACTCGCTCGGAGATGCTTTTCGTCGCGAGTGGAGCTGCAGTCTGTTGTACGCCTTTCCGCCTATACCACTTCTGCCCAGAGTGCTGAAGAAGATCAGGCGCAACCAGGCCCAAGTCATCCTTGTGGCTCCGGACTGGGCATGAAGATACTGGTATCCCGAGCTACTCAGCATGTCTGTCGATCCCCCGATTAGTCTGCCTCTTCAGGAGGACCTTCTGTACCAGTAGCAGGGGACGGTCCTCCACCCAAACCTGTCCAGTCTCCACTTACATGCATGGAGATTGAGCGGCGGCAGTTGAGGCCATTTGACTTGCCTCCTGAAGTCTGTAATGTGATTCTGGCAGCCAGGCGTCCCTCCATAAAATCGGTATATGCCTGCAGGTGGAACAAATTTGTGGCATGGTGCACAGCAAAGGCTTTGGATCCCGTTTCTGCCGCTCTTTTGGAGGTTCTCCTCTTTCTTCTTTCTCTTGCCCAGCAGGGCTCTGCTCTGGGCACTCTGAAGGGCTACCTCTCTGCCATTTTCGCCTTCTCAAGGCTCCCTGATCAGCCCTCTTTGTTCAAGTCCCTAGTTGTAAATAGTTTTTTGAAGGTCATCACTCATATGTTCCCTCCTGTTCCTTTCGTGATGCCTCAGTGGGACTTGAACCTTGTTCTGACTTTTCTGATGTGCGCTCCCTTCGAGCCACTTAATAACTGTCCTCTTCCTCTCCTTACTCTTAAAACTGCATTCCTGGTTGCCATCACCTCTGCCAGGAGAGTGAGTGAGCTCCAGGCCCTTTCTTCTCAACCTCCTTTCCTTTCCTTTCTGTCCATCGGGACAAAGTTGTGTTGTGGACGCGACCCTCTTTCCTGCCCAAGGTAGTCATAGCTTTCCACATGGGGCAGTCCATCACCTTGCCAACCTTCTTTCCGCCTCCGCATCCCTCAAAAGAGGAAGAGAGGCTCCACCGTCTGGACCCAAAACGTGCGCTCTCATTCTATCTGGATCGCACACGCCAGTTCCGGGTGGATGACCAACTCTTTGTTGGTTACGTGGGCGCTAAGAAGGGAAAAGCGGTGCACAAGCAGACCATCTCATGGTGGATTATCTTGTGTATCCAGGCGTGTTACTCCTTGGCTAAGAAGGAACCCCCTGTGGGACTAAGGGCTCATTCCACTTGGGCCACGGCGACTACAACTGCCCTGGTCAGAGGAGTACCCTTGCAGGACATTTGCCAGGAAGCTACGTGGGCCTCGCTGCACACGTTTGCAAGACACTATTGCCAGGACAGCCAAGTCCGGAGGGATGGCTTCTTTGGCCGTTCTGTCCTCCAGGACTTTCTGGTGTGATTATTGGTTCGCAGACCCACCACCGGGGTTGGTATTGCTGGGGTATCTATTCTAAGGTAAGGAATCTATCACTAACGTGTCTCTTTCAGATGCACAAGTTACTACTTGTGTAACGATATATCTGTAAGAGACATTAGTTAGTGATAGATTCCTTACCGACCCACCCATCCTCCCCCTTCTGCGAACCGATATCTAGGGTTAAGGTCATCCCCTTTCAAGGCCCTAGTTTCCAAGGCACCAGTGTTGGTTTTTAGCATAGCTCTACGTTTCTGGCGCGGAAAAGCTGTGTCTAAGATCTGACGTCAGCACGCAGAGGCGGCGTCTCAGTACTCTGACGACGTCATCACGGCGCCCACGATGACGGATGCGGAGCCACAGACGACGCCTACCGACGCGCAAGGGTACTGCTACCCAAAAATTTCTGGATCCAGTCTGACGCCTGGGGATATTCTAAGGTAAGGAATCTTTCACTAACTAATGTCTCTTACAGATATATTGTTACACAAGTAGTAACTTGTGCTTCCAGTGCTGGATGTAGGATCCCATGTACTGGGGTGCTCCCCTAGGGAGTCCCCTGTATTCCCAGTACTAGCCTTTCAGTGTCTAACAGCAGTGTGGCTTCCAACCACAGACACGATTATGCCCTCCTGCTGCTGAGCCAGGCTCAAGCAGGGGAAGGTAGAACAATCGGTTTCTTATCACTGGGATGTGTGGCCACCTCTCAGACCGGACTTAGTGTATTGGGCTGGGGTGGGGACGCTTGCCAGTGCCACCAGACTGCTTTGAAGGGCACATCTGAAAGAAACACGTAGTGATAGATTCCTTATCTTAGAAGTACCTCCAGGCGTCAGACTGGATCCAGAAAGTTTTTTTGTCAGCAGTACCCCTGCGCATCAGTAAGCAGCGTTGTGCGGCTACGTGTGCTTCGTTGGCGCCAGGATGATGTTGTCGGAGCTACTTAGACGCGCCCACACCTGCTGACATCAGTTATTTTTTTCTGCCCCAGCAAGCGCAGATTCGGGAAGAGCTAGTACCCCCAGTCACTTTTTGACTGAGTTTTTCGAGGCCTTTTACTTTATCTTTTCGAGTCGATCGACTCCTTGTGTCGTAGGGATGCCCGGTTTCAAGAACTGTGAGGGACTGTCATCGCATGATGTCGGTGACGGACCCCCACCGCATGTGTCTCTACTGCCTGGGGCGCGACCATGACCCCCAGTCGTGCCCCGATTGCCAGGCCATGGCACCAAAAACTATGCTGGGGCGGTCCCGAAATTTGCTTGAAGTCCGGCAGTCGGCTCCACGTCGGTCGAGGTCCCGGTCCCGTGGGACGTCAAGGGACCGGTCGAGGAGGCATCATCACCGTTCTTCTGGATCAAAGTCTTCGCACAGGTAAGTCGCAGCATTCCAAGAAGAAGTCAAAGAAGCATCGTCGCTCTTCGACTTCCTGTCGTGGCTGAGGGTGCGGGCTGTGCCACTCCCGCAGCTCCGGCGGAGCCTGCGACTTCGCCTCCAGTCTAACCCCCCCTTTCTGGGTGCGGGGGCAACGCCTACTCAGGTGCAAGAGTTTCTTGCTTCCATGGCCTGACTCTTTGGACGTTCTGGCCCCGCCGGTGGGCCTGCAGCCCCTGCTGGCCCGAAGGGGGTCCTGCTTTACCATCTCCAGCGGCTCCGGCCCGATGCCGCAGGCCCCCCAGGGATCCGTGATCGGACCCAGATCGTTGCCGGTTGACCTCGTGACACCTCCACCGGTGCCGATCTCCCTGGCCCCTCTTCCGATGTCGCCCGCTCCTTGGGACAACGTCATGCCCAGGTTCAGCCCTGACCCGGACACTGTGTCGGATCGACGTCGCCTGATGCTGATACCAACGCCGATGGGGGCTTTTGTGCCCTATGTCCGTCCTCCTTATTTTGAGCCTGTTCCACAGACTTTGGAGGAAGGGGAGGACTGGGAGGCGTCTGAGGACCCTCTAGCACAGGACTGTGCTTTTGACGCGGACTGGGCAGAGGATTTGTGGGAGACCAGTGGTCTTGACACCTCACCTGACCCTGGCATGCTGTCTCCTCCTACCGTGGCTGTGAGAAGTTGGGATGGTATATGATGTTCACTATTCTAGTGAACACCTTGCACCAGTCCAAACAACCCTTATGGTGATGGTTGTAAAGTCAACCTTATAGACCAGCTATCCTAGAGGTAGCGTGGACAGAACAGTCTTAGGCTAAAAGACTCTTGAGGGCGTGTAAAGCCAGCTGTTTTACCATATGTAACCCCTTGAATATCAAATGAAAGGACACCACACAGGATATATATAAAATATATATATGTATTTATTCACTAACACACTCCTCTGAACTGTTTATGAGGTCAGAGGCAAAAGCACATAACAAGTTACACTTTGAAATACTTTAAATAGCACAATTTACAGTTAGGCCCTAGAGGCGCGTAAAACCAGATACTAAGTAAGTGGTATAAGAATCACGACTTGGGAAGGGAAGAGACCTAGGGCCTAGGGAATCGCTGGGGCTACACTATCTGACCCTTAGGTTAGGAGTAGGAGGCCCACAGGCGGCGCGTGCAGTGTCAGTACACTCACGGGAGAGTCAATAGAAAGTCAATGGGAACTTAGAAGGTAAGTAAATGAAGATTTAGGACCCTTCCGGTCTAACTAGGAAGATACAACTAGCAAAACTGGACACTAGGATACTCAATCCCTACAGGAGCACTGAAGTACTCGCGTTACCTCACCCACAGGAAGCGGGTGCATAGGTGTGAAGATGTGTCAGGTTTTGCCTTTGAAGTCTATGGAGCCTGTGAAGAAAGATGCTGCAGGCGACCAGGAGGAAGATGTCCGGGTGGATCCAAGGGTGTATCATAGTTGAAGAAGACCTGAAAGCAGAGGGGACAGAGTCTAGGTCACTAGCCAGTGACCGGGTGGAACTGGAATATGCATGGAGCACCTAGTGTGCCCCAGGCAGTGTCTCATTCTATTCAGCCCTCCCTATCCCAATACACAAAGTCCTGTCTGGGGTGGTGCTCGCACCTCCCCAGGCAGGAAACCTGTGGTCCAAACCTCCGTGACTGGAAGGACTCTCAGCAGCAGGAGGTCAGACTTGTGTCTGTGGCAGCAGCATCCATTTTGTGATGCTGGTGCTCTGGTTAACTTTAACCGGGATAGTCAGAACTAACATATCTTCTTCCTCTAGAAGGGTGGAATGCTACCCCCGTCGCCAGAATTGGCAAGGGGGTAGTATTCCAAAGCGTATGACACCTTACACTACATGTTTGGCTAAAGCCAAACCAAAGTTAGCATCTAACCGCGAGGATTATAATGCACTTAAAAGTATATGGTATGGCAATATCCTAGAACAGCTATAAGGACATGGTTCTGAAAGCTGCAGACAGGTCTCACGCATAACCAAGCACTCTGCCTTCAGGATTGTTAAGGCCTGCCATAGGAGTGACTTATAGGTTACTATATGTCTATATGTAAGTAGGTATAGGACTACTAGACCTAAGCAAGGGGTGATTACACGACCTTGCCCCAGCTGAGTGATCAGCCAATCTGAAAGAAACACGTTAGTGTTAGATTCCTTACCTTAGAATATCCCCAGGCGTCAGTCTGGATCCGGAAACTTTTGCGTAGCAGTACCCCTGCGCGTCGGTAGGCGTCGTCTGCAGGCGTCCCCTGCGGCTCCGCGTCCGTCGTTGGCGTCGTGCGCCGTGATGACGTCGCTGGAGTATATAGACGCCGCCTCCGCGCGCTGATGTCAGTTCTTCTTTTTTCCGCGCCAGTGGACGCAGATCTGAAGAGCAGTACTCCGGTCTTTGACCAAGTTTTTTCGAGTTGTTATCACTTGTGCCTATTAGGATGCCTGGGTTCAAGCACTGTGATGACTGTGAGCGCACGATGTCGGTCACAGACCATCACCGCCTCTGTCTCCGGTGTCTGGGCCCCGACCACGACGTGGACTCCTGCGTCGACTGCCGGGCCCTCACCAGCAAAGCTAGACGGGAGCGGTCCCGCAAGCTACTGGAGCTCCGGGTGTCGGCTCCACGTCGGGACCGGGAGCGGTCACGGTCCGGCCGAAGGTCGAGAGAGCGTTCGAGGGAGCGGTCGCGGGGCCGCGCCGAGCGTTCCGGAAGTCGACACCACTCGTCATCCTCGTCAGGTAAGAAACACAAGAAGTCGGGGCGTCGTCATCGTACCCCCGACTCCCCCCGACGCTCGCGCGATGCGGCCAGGGGTTCGGGTGACCCCAACCCCGCGGCTCCGCGAGAGTCGCCGGCGCGGCCTGCCCCATACCCTCAGGTCCCTGGGCACGGTGCGACGCCTGAGGAGATAGAGGCGTTCCTCATGGCCATGAGGGCCCTGTCTCCTCCGGCGGGTACCACGGCGCCTACGGGCCCAGTGAACCCGTCCGGGGGCCCTAGCGGTTCTGCTGACCCTACCTCGACGCCGTCGGATGCTCCGATTCCGGCGCCGCCGGCGGCGCCGATCCCGGCGCCGCTAGGGCCTTCGGGGTCGACGCCGGATGGACGCCCATCCAACCCGGCGCCGATTCCTTCGGGGTTGCCCGCGGCTCCGCCTCCGCGCGACGCCGGTTCCTCGGTGCCGGCTTCGGGCGGCACTGGGGCTCCGGCGCCGGCTCCGGGCGGCGCCGTCCCCTTACCTTCACCCACGCCGGACGCGGGGCCGGACGGGCGTCGCTCGACGCCGGTCCCGGCGCCGATGGGGCCCATGAACCCCGAGGAGCCGGTCTACATTGTTGACTCCGAATACGGAGAAGATGAAGAGTTCGGTGAAGGTTGGGAGGGGTCCGAGGACCCTCTGTCACGCGAGTGCCAGTATGACCCGGACTGGACAGGTGACTTGGGGGATGCCAGTGGTCTGGACGACTCTCCTAACCCTGATTTGATCTCTCCTCCTTCCGTGGCATTGGTGGAGGGAGCTGCATATTCTGTGGTGCTGATGAGGGCTGCCAAGGCCTTACACCTTGAGCTCCCCGTCGCGGCCGTGAGGCCTAACATCCTCACCGAGGTCTTCAAACCGCAGTCATGCCCACAGGAGCCACTGCTGCCGTTTAATGAAGCCTTGTCGGACGTTCTGTTGGGCACGTGGTCCAGGCCCGCTTCAGGTGCGCCTGTCGATCGGAACGTGGCCAGGCGCCACCGTCCTTGTCCGGACGACCCCAAGTTCCTGTCTACCCACCCCACTCCTGAGAGTCTGGTGATCCAGGCCTCGACCTCCCAGTCCGCATTCCCGTCGGCCCCACCCGACCGGGAATCCAAGAGGTATGACCAATTTGGCAAGAAGGTCTTCTCGTCCATTAGTTTGGGCCTGCGGTCTTGCAACACCGCCTGCCTCTTGGGCCGCTACACCCACTCTGTGTGGGATACGGTCGCGGAACTGCTGCCAGAATGCCCCATGGAGGTGCGGGCAAAACTCGGTCAGGCTGTGGCTGAGGGCCGAGATGCAGAGAAATATTCAATACGGTGTGGTCTTGATACGACCGACTCGCTAGGCAGAGCTATGTCAACGACGGTGGCGATTCGTCGCCACGCCTGGCTGAGATCCGCCAATTTTTCGGCTGATGTCCAGAGTACATTGATGGACATGCCGTTTGATGGCTGTCACCTGTTCGGTGACAAGGCGGACCACGCGCTGGAACGCTTCAAGGACTCCAGGGTCACGGCCAAGTCCTTGGGTCTCTCGACCCAGCGTCAGCAACCGGGTTCGTTTCGCCCCTTTCGTGGCCAAGGTAGGGGCACCCCCACACGTGCTGCCAGCCACGCGCCGCAACAATCCTTTCAACGCGGTGGCGGCCGTGGAAACCGCCGTGGTGGCGGTCGGGGACAACGGCGGGGTCAGACCACACCCTCCCCCGCAGCATCTACCCCAAAATCCTCCTAGTCCGTGCTTTCGGCCCCATGTGACGCCAGTGGGTGGCAGGGTTCGCCATCACCACGCTCACTGGCGCACGATCACTTCGGACAGGTGGGTGCTGCAGATTGTCCGAAGGGGCTACTCCCTCCCCTTCGAGACCTCTCCTCCAGCCATGCCACCGCAGAACCACCGTGTGTCGGGGGACCACTTGACACTTCTGCAGGAGGAAGTTGCGGCCCTCTTGGCCAAGGGGGCCATCGAGCGCGTTCCTGGGCCAGAAGTAGGGCGTGGTTGTTATTCCCACTACTTTCTGGTGCCCAAGAAGGACAAGGGGGGCCTACGTCCTATCTTGGATCTAAGGAACGTCAACGGCTTCCTCCGGAAGGAGAAGTTCAAGATGTTGACGTTAGCTCAGGTCTTGGCTGCTCTAGACCCGCAAGACTGGATGGTAGCGTTGGACTTGCAGGACGCCTATTTTCACATCCCCGTCCTGCCGGCCCACCGGCGTTACCTGCGGTTCACGGTAGGCCTGGAGCACTTTCAGTTTATCGTGCTCCCCTTCGGCCTTACCAGCGCCCCACGGGTGTTCACAAAGGTGATGGCGGTGGTCGCAGCCCATCTGCGCAGGTTAGGGGTTTCAGTCTTCCCCTACCTAGACGACTGGTTGTTGAAGGCGGGCTCGCCCCAGACAGTCGTCCACCACCTTCAGATGACCGCAGACCTCTTGCACGACCTGGGGTTCTCCATCAATGTGCCGAAATCACACCTGTGTCCCTCTCAAAAGCTCCTTTTCATCGGAGCGAATCTGGACTCGGCGCAGTTTCGGGTTTATCCTCCGGAACGGCGGGTTCGGGATATTCAGGCTTTGATTCCCATCTTTCAGCCGCTATCCCGAGTTTCGGTCAGGTTGACGCTGCGGCTGCTGGGACTGATGGCTTCCTGCATCCTTCTGGTGCATCACGCCCGGTGGCGGATGCGGGCTCTGCAGTGGGACCTGAAGTTTCAGTGGGCCCAGCATCAGGGCAACTTGTCCGACCACGTCTTGATCTCGGAGGGCACTGCGAGACAACTGCAGTGGTGGCTTACGGACCGCGATTGGGTCAGGGGCAAGTCCCTCTCCCTTCCCCAACCGGAGCACGTTGTCGTGACGGACGCGTCCCTCCAGGGCTGGGGGGGCCACTTGGGAGAGGCAGAGATCAGAGGCATCTGGTCTCCGGCGGAGTCCCGGCTCCATATCAACCTGTTGGAGCTGCGGGCGATTCGTCTGGCACTGAAGGCATTCCTCCCCTTTGTCAACGGGAGTGTAGTGCAGGTGTTCACCGACAACACCACCGCCATGTGGTACTGCAACAAACAGGGCGGAGTGGGGTCGTGGACCCTTTGCCAGGAGGCTCTGCGCCTCTGGCAATGGCTGGAACGTCAGGGCGTGACTCTGACGGTTCAACACCTGGCAGGTTCTCTGAACGCCAGGGCGGACGAACTCAGCCGTTGGTGCTCGATGGATCACGAATGGCGTCTGAACTCGGACGTGGCGCAAGGCATCTTTCTGCAATGGGGAGAGCCTTGGTTAGATCTATTCGCCACAGAAGAGAACGCGCAATGTCAGCAGTTCTGCGCGTTGGAGTTTCCAAGACGGCACTCGCACGGCGACGCCTTTCGGCGCGACTGGAGTTGCGGTCTGTTATACGCCTTTCCGCCTATACCACTTCTGCCCAGAGTGCTGAAGAAGATCAGGCGCGACCGGGCCCAAGTTATCCTTGTGGCCCCGGACTGGGCTCGAAGGTACTGGTATCCCGAGCTACTCAGCATGTCAGTCGGTCCCCCGATCCGCCTGCCCCTTCAGGAGGACCTTCTGTCGCAGCAGCAGGGGACGGTCCTCCACCCGAACCTGTCCAGTCTCCACCTCCATGCTTGGAGATTGAGCGGCGGCAGTTGAGGCCATTTGACTTGCCTCCTGAAGTCTGTGATGTTATTCTGGCAGCCAGGCGTCCCTCCACTAAGTCGGTATACGCCTGTCGGTGGAACAGATTTGTGGCATGGTGCACAGCAAAGGCTGTGGATCCTCTCTCTGCCCCTCTTTCGGAGGTTCTTCTGTTTCTTCTTTCTCTTGCCCAGCAGGGCTCTGCTCTGGGCACTATCAAGGGCTACCTTTCTGCCCTTTCAGCCTTTTTGAGGCTTCCTGATCAGCCTTCTTTGTTCAAATCCCCGATTGTAACTCGGTTCTTAAAAGGCATCACTCACATGTTTCCACCTGTTCCGTTTGTGATGCCTCAGTGGGATTTGAACCTGGTTCTGACCTTCCTGATGTGTGCTCCCTTTGAGCCCCTTCATTCTTGTCCTCTCCGTCTCCTGACTTTAAAGACGGCTTTCCTGGTTGCCATCACCTCTGCCAGGAGAGTGAGTGAGCTCCAGGCTCTTTCTGTCCAACCTCCTTTCCTGTCCATTCATCCTGATAAGGTGGTTCTGAGGACTAGACCTTCTTTCCTGCCCAAGGTTGTTTCGGCCTTTCACATCGGGCAGTCCATCACCCTCCCTTCCTTCTTCCCGCCTCCGCATCCTTCAAAGGATGAAGAGCGGCTCCACCGTCTGGACCCAAAACGTGCGCTTTCATTCTACATGGATCGCACACGCCAGTTCCGGGTGGATGACCAACTGTTTGTTGGCTACGTGGGTGCGAAGAAGGGACGGGCGGTTTGTAAACGAACCATCTCTCGATGGGTCGTCCTCTGCATCAAAGCGTGCTACTCTTTGGCTCGGAAGGAGCCTCCTGTTGGGCTGAGGGCCCATTCCACTCGGGCCACGGCGGCTACTACTGCCCTGGGCCGGGGAGTCCCCTTGCAGGACATTTGCCAAGCGGCTACGTGGGCCTCGCTGCACACATTTGCGAGGCACTACTGCCTGGACAGTCAAGTCCGGAGGGATGGCTTCTTTGGCCGTTCTGTCCTCCAGGACTTTCTGGTGTAGTATTGTATTGGTTCGCAGACCCACCACCGGGGTTGGTATTGCTGGGGTTTGTATTCTAAGGTAAGGAATCTAACACTAACGTGTTTCTTTCAGATGAACAAGTTACTTACCTTCGGTAACGATATATCTGTAAGAAACATTAGTTAGTGTTAGATTCCTTACCGAACCCACCCATCCTCCCCGTTCTGCGAACTGATACCTAGGGTTAAGGTCATCCCTTTCAGGGCCCTAGTTTTACATGGCACCAGTGTTGGTTCTCTCATGGCTCTGCGTCTCCTGGCGCGGAAATGCTGTGTGCAAAGAACTGACGTCAGCGCGCGGAGGCGGCGTCTATATACTCCAGCGACGTCATCACGGCGCACGACGCCAACGACGGACGCGGAGCCGCAGGGGACGCCTGCAGACGACGCCTACCGACGCGCAGGGGTACTGCTACGCAAAAGTTTCCGGATCCAGACTGACGCCTGGGGATATTCTAAGGTAAGGAATCTAACACTAACTAATGTTTCTTACAGATATATCGTTACCGAAGGTAAGTAACTTGTTCGTTGTGTCTATTCGAGTGGCCAGCCAGGGGTGGCATAATACATGCTGCAGCCCCGGGTAGGCCTTGGTTACACCTATGCCCTGAGTACCTAGGGTACACTTTTACAGGGGCTGGCAAGGTGACCCAATTCCCAATTGTGTATGTACCTAGAGTACATGGCTTGAATTTAGAGAGAGTACATCTGGGCTGTGGGTCTGATTAGCAGGCCCACAGCCGCATCGAAGTCGAAAACCAGTAAAGCAAAAGCAAAAAGTAGGGGTGACCATAGGAAGCAGACCCTACTCTCCTACAGTGTCTACGGAGGAGGGATCCAGTTATGCAGTGGTGTTGCATAGGGAAGCCGAGGCTCTCCACCTCAAACTCCCTACGGTGTCCGTCAGGACTAACCTCCTGACAGAAGTTCTCCAACCAGCGGCTACCTCTTTGGAGCCCTTGCTGCCTTTCAATGAAGCACTGACAGACATTCTTTTGGGCACATGGCCCAGGCCCAACACAGGGGCTCCTGTGGATAGGAACGTGGCCTGATGCCATCGCCCGGCTCCGGGCAACCCTCTCTTCTTTACTCACCACCCCACCCCTGAGAGCTTGGTTGTCCAAGCCTCAGCTTCCCAAAGCCCGTTCCCTAGAGCACCTCCGTATAGGGAATCCAAGAAGCTGGATCAGTTTGGTAAGAAACTGGTTTCATCTGTTAGCTTAGGGCTGCGGTCGGTGAACACCGCATGCCTCTTGGGCCATCATACCCACTCTCTGTGGGACACGGTTGCGCAGGTGCTGCCCAACTGTCCGGAAGAGATCCAGACTGTTCTTTCCCAAGCGGTTGCGGCCGGGAAAGATGCAGGGAAGTTTACAATACGTTGTGGGCTTGATACCGCCGACTCACTGGGCGGGTCGATTTCCACAACGGTGGTGCTAAAGCGTCATGCTTAGTTGAGGACTACTGGCTTCTCAGGGGATGTCCAGAACATCTTGATGGACATGCCCTTTAATGGCATTCGACTTTTCGGCAACAAGGCAGACAGTGCGTTGGAGAGCTTCAAGGACTCCCAGGCTACAGCCAAGACCATGGGCCTGTCGGCCGCTCGGCCTCCTCCGCCTTCTGCTTTTTGCACCTTTCGTGGCAACGGAAGGGGCGCCCCACAGCATTCGCAGAGCCACAGGCCACAGCAGCAACAACCTCAGCGTGGCTGCGGATGTGGGAACTGTTGAGGCGGTTCAGGGGGCCAGCGGGCGGGCCAGTCCACCTCCACCCCCGCAACATCCGCTTCCAAGCCCTAGTAGTATGACCTTTCAGGCCCATCAGACGCTAGTAGGTGGACGAATACACCATCTTCACCACGACTGGCGCAACATCACTTCAGACAAGTGGGTGCTGCAAATTGTCCGAAGGGAGTACTCCCTCCCCTTTGAGGCAACCCCTCCAGCCATGCCACCTCAGTACCACCGCATGTCAGGGGATCCCTTGGAGCTTCTCCAGCAGGAAGTTGCGGCCCTCTTGGCCAAGGGGGCCATCGAGCGTGTTCCGATAACAGAAATAGGTTGTGGTTGTTATTCCCACTACTTTCTGGTTCCAAAGAAGGACAAGGGCCTGCGTCCTATCTTAGACCTTCGGAACGTCAATCGCTTCCAGCGGAAGGAGAAGTTCAAGATGCTCATGCTTGCTCAGGTCTTGTCTGCCCTAGTTCCGCAAGACTGGATGGTGGCATTGGACTTGCAGGATGCCTATTTTCACATCCCCGTCCTGCCTGCCCACAGACGCTACCGGTGATTCACGGTAGGCCACGAGCATTTTCAGTCACCGTGCTCCCCTTTGGCCTTACCAGCGCCCCACGGGTGTTCACGAAAGTGATGGCGGTGGTCGCAGCTCATCTGCGCAGATCAGGGGTTTCAGTCTTCCCCTATCTCGACGACTGACTGTTGAAGGCGGGCTCACCCCAGACAGTCGTCAACCACCTCCAGATTACGGCGGATCTCCTGCACCTGCTGGGGTTTTCCATCAATGTGCTGAAATCACACCTGTGCCCCTCCCAAAAGCTCCTCTTCATCGGAGCTGTTCTGGACTCGGCGGATTTTCGGGTTTTTCCTCCCGAGCAGCGAGTCCGGGATATTCAGGTTTTGATTCCCATCTTCCAGCCGTTATCCCGGGTTTCGGTCAGGTTGACGCTGCGGCTCCTGGGGCTGATGGCTTCCTGCATCCTTCTGGTGCATCACGCCCGGTGGCGGATGCGGGCTCTGCAGTGGGACCTGAAGTTTCAGTGGGTCCAGCATCAGGGCAACTTGTCCAGACATGTCCTGATCTCGGAGGGCACTGCGAGGCAGTTGCAGTGGTGGCTCACGGACCGCGATTGGGTCAACGGCAGATCCCTCTCCCTTCCCCAACCGGAGCACGTAGTTGTGACGGACGCGTCCCTCCAGGGCTGGGGAGGCCACATGGGAGAGACGGAGATCAGATGCCTCTGGTCTCCGGCGGAGTCCCGGCTCCATATCAACCTTCTGGAGCTGTGGGCGATTCGTCTAGCGCTGAAAGCATTCCTCCCCTCTGTCCGGGGGAGTGTGGTGCAGTTGTTCACGGACAACACCACCGCCATGTGGTACTGCAACAAACAGGGCGGGGTGGGTCGTGGACCCTATGCCAGGAGGCTCTGCACCTCTGGCAGTGGCTGGAACATCAGGGCTTGACCCTGGTGGTTCAACACCTGGCAGGCTCCCTGAATGCCAGGGCAGACAAACTCAGCCGACGGTGCTCGATGGATCACGAATGGCGTCTGAACTCTGACGTGGCGCAAGGCATCTTTCGGCAGTGGGGAGAGCCTTGGTTAGATCTATTCGCCACCGAAGAGAACGCGCAATGTCATCAGTTCTGCGCGTTGGAATTTCCAAGGCGGCACTCGCTCAGCGACGCATTTCGTCGCGAGTGGAGTTGCGGTCTGTTATACGCCTTTCTGCCTATACCACTTCTGCCCAGAGTGCTGAAGAAGATCAGGCGCGACCGGGCCCAGGTCATCCTTGTGGCTCCGGACTGGGCTCGAAGATTCTGGTATCCCGAGCTACTCAACATGTCAGTCGGTCCCCCGATCCGTCTGCCTCTTCAGGAGGACCTTCTGTCGCAGCAGCAGGGGACGGTCCTCCACCCGAACCTGTCCAGTCTCCACCTCCATGCTTGGAGATTGAGCGGCGGCAGTTGAGGCCATTTGACTTGCCTCCTGAAGTTTGTGATGTTATTCTGGCAGCCAGGCGTCCCTCCACTAAGACGGTATACGCCTGCCGGTGGAACAGATTTGTGGCATGGTGCACAGCAAAGTCTGTGGATCCCCTTTCTGCCCCTCTTTCTGAAGTTCTTCTCTTCCTTCTTTCTCTTGCCCAGCAGGGCTCTGCTCTGGGCACTCTCAAGGGATACCTTTCCGCCTTCCTAAGGCTACCGGATCAACCTTCTTTATTCAAGTCCTCTATAGTAACTCGTTTTCTGAAGGGCATCACGCACATGTTCCCACATGTCCCTTTTGTGATGCCTCAATGGGACTTGAACCTGGTTCTTACTTTCCTGATGTGCGCTCCCTTTGAGCCACTTCACTCTTATCCTCTCTGTCTTCTCACCTTGAAGACAGCCTTCCTGGTTGCCATCACCTCTGCCAGAAGGGTGAGTGAGCTCCAGGCTCTTTCTTGCAAACCTCCCTTCCTGTCTGTGCATCCGGACAAAGTGGTGTTGCGTACCAAACCATCTTTCCTGCCCAAGGTAGTCCCTGCTTTCCACATCAGGCAGTCCATCACCTTGCCCTCCTTCTTCCCGCCTCCGCATCCCTCAAAGGATGAAGAGCGGCTTCATAGTCTGGACCCAAAACGTGCGCTTTCATTCTATGTGGATCGCACACGCCAGTTCCGGGTGGAGACCAACTCATTGTTGGCTACGTGGGTGCGAAGAAGGAACGGGCGGTGCATAAACGGACCATCTCTCGGTGGGTCGTCTTATGCATCAAGGCGTGCTACTCCTTGGCTAGAAAGGAGCCTCCAGTTGGGCTGAGGGCCCATTCCACTCGGGCCACGGCGGCTTCTACTTCCCTGGGTCGGGGAGTCCCCTTGCAGGAGATTTGCCAGGCGGCTACGTGGGCCTCGCTGCACACCTTTGCGAGACACTACTGCCTGGACAGTCAGGTCCGGAAGGATGGCTTCTTTGGCCGTTCCGTCCTCCAGGACTTCCTGGTGTGAGTATTGGTTCGCAGACCCACCACTGGGGTTGGTATTGCTGGGGTATCTATTCTAAGGTAAGGAATCTAATACTAACGTGTTTCTTTCAGATGAACAAGTTACTTACCTTCGGTAACGATATATCTGTAAGAAACAGTAGTTAGTATTAGATTCCTTACCGCCCCACCCATCCTTCCCGTTCTGCGAACTGATACCTAGGGTTAAGGTTCTTCCCCTTTCTGGGCCCTAGTTTCTTGGCACCAGTGTTGGTTCTAGCATGGCTCTGCGTATCTGGCGCGGAAAAGCTGTGGCTAAGAACTGACGTCAGCGCGCATGGGCGGCGTCTAAGTACTCCGACGTCATTCCGGCGCAGACGACGCCGACGACGGACGCGGAGCCAGAGACGACGCCTGACGATGCGCAGGGGTATTGCTACGCAAAAATTTCCGGATCCAGTCTGACGCCTGGGGATATTCTGAGGTAAGGAATCTAATACTAACTACTGTTTCTTACAGATAAATCGTTACCGAAGGTAAGTAACTTGTTCTTCGCAGACCCACCAACGGGATTGGTATTGCTGGGGTATCTATTCTAAGGTAAGGAATCTATCGCTACGTGTTTCTTTCAGATGCACAAGTTACTTACTGTAACGATATATCTGTAAGAAACATTAGTAGTGATAGATTCCTTACCACCCCACCCATCCTCACTGTTCTGTGAACTGATTTCTAGGGTTAAGGTCATCCCTTTCAGGGCCTTAGTTTCATGGCACCAGTGGTCAGTTTCTTGCATGGCTCTGCGCTCCTGGCGCGGAAAGTCATGTACAGAACTGACGTCAGTGCGCATGGGCGCGTCTAAGTAGCTCCGACAACGTCATCCTGACGCCAACGACACACGCGGAGCCGCACGACGCCGCTTACCGACGCGCTCGGGTACTGCTGACGAAAAAACTTTCCAGATCCAGTCTGACGCCTGGCGTTAATTCTAAGGTAAGGAATCTATCACTACTAATGTTTCTTACAGATATATCGTTACCGAAGGCAAGTAACTTGTGCATTTGGTGCCCTCCTTGCATATTCCAGGTGGAACCAGTTTAGGGAGCCCTCTGTCCAGCCCCTCCTCTGGAAAGTTACCCCTGAATTGTCCCAACCCTTTCCTTTGGGTACTTAAGGGCTTACCTGTGGGTGGCTCTTCAGATTCGTTGTGGGACAAGATTTAGATCTGAAACCACTTCCACTTCAACCATCTGGGCACTTTGGACTTCGCTTTGGGAACTGAGACTGCACCTCAAAGACTCCTGCTGCTCCTGGTCTCGTCGTCCTACCAGTCTTCTGCGTCATCTGTGCCTGTATTCCATCCAGGTTCTTCAGGCCTGTAGGCATCAAAGACACCTGAAGGAATTTCTCTTGGAGTGAAGGAGTCACTTCCCTGCATCTACAAGCACCGCAGCTAAGCGGACTGGTCTGCTGCTCCAGACGTCCTCCGAACTTCGCAAGGCCCAGCAACACAGGTGGTGGTTCTGTAACTCCCTCGAAGCCTGCACTGACTTCTCACTGAGTCTGAGGCCAGTATCCCCCGTCGGAACAGCTGGAACAGCACCCCTGTGCATTGCATCGACTTGCCATTGTCAAGGCTTGTTAACTCTCTTCTTCAGAGATCTTCGGGCTCCAAGAAGCTCCAGCCTCCAGCATCTCTTGATATCAAGATCTCCATTCTCACCGCATCCTCTGCACCGTGGGTCTGCATCATTGGTGAGCTGCCCGAGGTCCTCTTGCAACTCCTGTGCCTTCGACCTGTGGCTCCTCTTGAGGATCTTCTTTGGCTCCAATGGGCTCCCCTGCTTGCTCGGGGCCTGCTCTGACTCTCCTGCACTTGGTGAGTCCCTCGGACCTTGCTGGGCCCGACACAGCACCTTCTTTGTTTTCCATATCTGTTGCTGCTGCCAAGGCTTGTTGGTGCTACCACCGGCCATCGAGCCCCTGGTTCTCAACCCCCGACGTCGGACGGCTCTTGAATGTCTCCTGGTCTCCCACGGTTTTGCCTGGTCCTCACAGCTGCAGCGACAAGGTTACAGTCAACCATCCTGCATCTTCCGTCATCCGTGGTCATTGATCTTCTGTGCCTTCTGGTTTACTCCTGAGTGGCATAGACTCTGTCCCCTCTGATTGCAGGCACCCTCTTCAAGAATCCACTCTTGGATTCCACCGGACTCTTTCACCTTCTTTGCCAGTGACATATTCAATAAAGTCCTCCAATGTAGTCTACGACAGTTTCCAACGTCACTTCGCACCTATGCATACTGCTTCCCTGGTGTAGGTATCCTAGTTCCTGGGGTATCCATGGATGGGGTCACTCTCCAACCTTTCATCTTTCATGGGGTTTCATCACGGTCCTCTGGGAAGGGTCCTTCTTCTTGGAAAATGCAAACATGACTTCCACATTGAATTGCAGTGAGTATGCAGCCGTGTTTCTACTCTACACACAGCCTCCGTGGGGTTCCTTGGTACTTACCTTGCGTCATTCCTTGGGTCCCCAGCTCTTCTAAGTCTTATGGGTCCAGTCTGAACTTCGGTCGCAGCTTGTACTCCACTTTATTTGTTTATGGTTTGGTCTCCTCCAGGAGACCACTGTGAATTTGTGCTACTTACCTGGTCTCCTTTTGAAATATTGTGTTTATATCTCCGGGTAAGAAATATACCAATGTGTTAGTGAGTGTGTATAATAAATATTCCTATTTGTATACCTACACTGTGTGGTTCTTTTTTGTTTAACCTACACCCTATGATTAGTACTGGTAAAACAAGCTATTTTACACTCTTTCTGGACTAAGGCTGCTCTCCACAGCTACCACTTAAAGAGCTTTTTAAAGTTGTCTGAGACCACTAAAATCACCATAGGAGTTGTCTGGATTAGTGCAGGGTGCTTCACTTAAATAGGTGTGCACCATACACTAAGCCAGCCTCCTACATTGGTGTGCAGTGGTTCGAATTTAAGCCTGCTCTGTTTTACCAGATATTCCCAGATAATCTAGGTGTGGATTAAATGGAAAACCATCACTAGCATTAGGCACATATAAAATAGTTTTGTAAACTAAATTCTACTGAACATTTAGATCGGTTGTTAAGGGTCTAGTACAACCCTTTCTCCAATTTTTTGAAGTTTGGTTTTCACTAGGGTAGGTAGGTGTAACACCACACTACACCATGTCTTTAGTTATGGAACCCAGAACCCAGTGGGTCCTAATCCTCTAGAAACAGTGAATTTAGGTTCCAGGAACTAAGGACCCTGCGTACCTATAGAAACTTGAAGACCGGTAGTAACTCCACCACTAAGTACCTCTCAAAGCTGCTTATCCTAGATGACCAGCAAAATCCTGAGAGGTCAGGGGAAGAGGACAAAGTGGTTGGGGATTCTCCAGAAGATGGTTCAGGACGGGTTGCCTCTAGTGACTCTAATTCTGAGCATGACCAGGAGTCTGATGACTCCACCTTGGTGAACTCTGATCCCCAAGGTAATAGTACAGATGATGCAGAGGGTGTACCTAGAGGTAGGTCCACATTTGGTCCTCCTGGGAGGGTACAGCGGATGCAGGGGTGATCTAGGTTTTCCTCTGCTAATCCCAATGCCTCTGGGAATTCCATAGGGACCTCCATTTCTAGCAAGAGGGAGGACTCTTTAGAGAGGGAATACCATCTGATCAAACTTTAGAGTTAGACTGAAGCTCAGGCAAGAACAGTTGGCCCTTAATAATGAGACCCTGGAGGTACAGAGTGCTAGAACAAATGTGGGTCTAGAGTCCCATGGTGGCAGCACTTGTGTACCTAGAGTCAGGGAATCCTACTTTGATTCTAGGAACCTGAGCAGGATATTCCTTCCTTACCAGGAGGGAGATGATGGCCATAAATGGATCACTGCTTTGTAGAGGGCTTGTAAAGTTCAGAAGGTACCTCCAGGGCAGTGGGCAGATATCCTGTGGCTCCCCTTTGCTAACAAAAGTAGAGACAAGCTCCTCACTGTTAGAGAAGAGAAAGACAATTAGGCTTAAAGAGTGCCCCCCTAGATGGGTTTGGAATAACCACTGTACAGTACAGAGTCAAGTTCAGGGAAGAAGGCACACATTCAAGACAGTGTTGATTTCATAGACAATGCTATTAAGGATCAAGAAGGCTGGCTTCAGGGAAGCAAGGTACGGGACTATGAGGGATTGTAAAATTTGCTGATGAGGAAGCACAACCTTAATAATTGTCAGAATCACCAACTGCGCCTGTACCTGATGGACTCTGATCTGACCACTCCCCATAAAAAGAAGGGAAAGAGGCAAACACATTGGTCTGCACCAGGGTTAGGTAGAAGAACCATGGTGATGGAGGTGACCAGAAGAAGCAAGAGTCTTCTAAATCTCACGAAAAGGGTGGGGAGAAGGGTGAAGACAAAAAGGAGTCTTCTCAAGGTCCTCAAAAACCTATATCTAGGGGTGAGTCCCAAAACTCCAAGAAGGGTAAAAAGAAACATTGGTGTTACTTATGTAAGGAAAAAACCCATTGGGCGATAGATACTTATTATCCTAAGGCCAACACCAAGGAAGCTCCTACCACTCCCCCTACGGCACCAGCTCCCCTAGCGCCAGTACTAGTGGTAGTACAGCAACCAAGGGATTAGTAAGGTTAACCATGGGTTCTGACCTAGTCAGAACTCCCACTCAGGCTGTCCTTGTCTGTGATGGTGGCATGGATCGTGCCACCTTACTAGTAAGTTCCCCTTACTTGGGCAAGTACAGGCAACAGCCTTTGATTAATGGAAAAGAAGCAATAGCTTACAGGGACTCAGGGGCCAGTGTCACAATGGAGACAGAGAAATGTGTTTCCCCTGAACAAATCATACTTGGACAACTGTACCAAGTGACCAACACCAGCAATGTCAGGACTGATCACTCTTTGGCAGTTGTTAATCTCAGTTGGAGAGAGGTAACTGCCCCTAAAAGAGTTGTAGTTTCTCCAGACCTACCTGTAGATTGTCTGTTGGGCAATGATTTAGAAACTTCAGCCTGGTCTGAAGTGGAGTTCAGGATACATGCAGAGATGATGGGAATCTCTGCCAGTGCATTTGCTGTCACCAAGGCTCAGGTCAAACAGCTAAGCACTGAGGGAACACTGTATCCTGACAAAATGGACCAGCTGGCTACTAAAAAGAGGAGCAGGAAGGGTAAGGACATATCCTCCTCCCAAACTCCTAGTGAGGATCAGTCACCTGAGGGAGATGATCTCGGTCACTGTGAAGGAACTGTCCCAGAGGAACTTGGGCCTGACCAGGCAGAGTTCTTGGGGGCAGGAGGCCCTTCCAGGGCAGACCTACGTTTGGAGAAGAAATTCTGCCCCTCTCTTGAACAGCTCAGATAGTAAGCTGCTGCTGAGGAAGCAGGGAATGACAGTGGGGGTCCCATAGGATCTATTGGGTAGATGGGCTCCTTTTCTCTGAGTGTAGAGACCCCAAGCCCGGTGCCACCAGGAGGTGTTAGTACCTCAGATGTTCAGGGTGTTTCTTCTGTCCCTGGTGTGAGAGGTTGGCCTGATATATAATGTTCACTATTCTAGTGAGCACTTTGTATCAGTCCAAACAACCCTTATGGTGATTGGTTGTAAGTCAACCTTAGATCAGCTATCCTAGTAGCGTGGATACGAGCAGTCTTCGGGCTAAACTCTAGAGGGCGTGTTAAGCCAGCTGTTATACCATCACATATACCCCTTGAACACACACAAGTGTTATGAAAATAAACAGTGTATTTATTAGAATCACAACAGCCCTGTACTCTTTATGAGGACAGGGTACTAAGCACACAACAAAACTCTTACGAAAATACTTTAAGTTGCACAATTTACACAAATGCCCGAGGGGCACGGGAAACCATATACTATGGAAGTGGAATGCGAAATTACTAGCAGGTAAGTACTGGACTAATAGGCTTTGGAATCGCTAGGACTATGTTACTGAATCTTCAGAGTACTAGCAGGAGGCCTAGGGGACTCGGGTGCAGAGTGTGCACTCTCACGCGGGATGCGGGACAAAGTCTATGGGAGCTAGTAAAGACAAAGTTAGTGTTCTCGGGCGAACCCGATAAGGTAGATCGAAAACGACAGTGGATCCTGACCCTTGGATAGTGAGGCTATGCTGGGGCACCGAAATGCCGAGTTTACCTAGCCCAGGGGCTGCAGCTGCATATGTCTCAAAAGACGTCGGGAATCCTCGTAGACGAACCAGGAGCCTGAAGAAAGAAGTTGCTGGCATGCGACCAGTGAAGATAGTTCGAGTGATCCAAGCCTGGATCGAAGATGGATGACACCTGAAAGCAGAGGGGACCAAGTTCGTGACTACTAGCCAGTAGTCAGGTGGCACCAGGAGGGCATCGGATGGTAGTCACCTCGACTAGGTGAGTGGGCGACGCTGTGCTCTGCAGATCTCACGGACCAGGAGGTGTTGTCGGCGACCAGGATGGAGGTGCGAGCTGTCCCACGATGGATGATGCTGTCGATGTCGCTGAACCCAGGATTGGGGCAACAAGTCTTGGCAAATTCAAGCCCACGCGGTGGACTCAAAATGGTGTCTGGAGTGGACCAGGAGGGTCCGGGGTGCTCCTCTTTTGGAAGGGAGCAAGGGCCAGTCCAGAGCAACCAGACCAGCAGCAGTGATGTCGTCGGGCGTCGTTAAGAAGGCCACAAGCCAGCAGGCTAGTAGCCAAACAACGCGGTGAGCAGCCAAAAAGCAGAAGGGCCCCACGCAGATCGTGGAGGTGCTGGGAGGCTGGACTTCGGTGCTGGAGCTGCTCAGGGTCGGGGCTTCTCGGACCCCAAAGCACTCACCAGAGGATCCCTCGGCGGTCGTGCTGGATAGAAGTCGTGCAGTTCTGATGATGGCCGGTCCCTCGAGGTCTCGTCGCACCTACGGTTCTCAGCTTAGCTGTAGAGGTAGGTAGAGGTCAGAGGTGCCAGGGAAGCCGGGTCTCGTCGTGCTGGTCGGTCGGATTCCTGAGGAAGGACGTGCAGCAAACCGCAGAGTTCTTAGATGGTGCCTGCGGATGCAGGGTGACTACTCCTTAGTCACAAGGGAGAAATCTTGAGAAGGAGTCTTGAGTTCCTTTCGTAGAAAGTAGTTTCAGGATTCAAAGATGATCTAATTTGGAAGGGTCCCCGCTCCTGCCTTTATCCTAAAGAAAGGGGTGGGTACGCGACTAGGTCCTGCCCTAGGGGTGGGACCAGGAAGGGGGGTGGTTACACCCCTCTCCCATGCCGGACTTTCCCCAGGCCAGGGGCTGGTGTGCCCCTGGAACTGGTTCTAGCCGGCAGATGCGTAGTGAGCACCGGGGTGCCACTCTGCAGTCACCTTCCTGTAAAGCCCTGCCTACCCAGGATACACAAAACCCTGTCTGGGATGGTGCTAGCACCGCCCCTGACAGGAAACCCTTTGGCTAAGCTCTCCTCGCTGGAAGGACTCCCAGCAGCAGGAGGTCAGACTCGTGTCTGTGGTGGCAGCATCCATTTTGTGGAGCTGAGGCTTCAGTTAACTTTAACCGGGGTTCACAGTTACATACATGCCGTGTCCCTCTAGAAGGGTGGAATGCTAACCCCGTCGCCAGAATTGGCGAGGGGTTAGTATTCCAATTCGTATGACACCTTACTCGACATGTTTTGATAAAGCAATACCAAAGATAGCATTTAACCGCGAGGATTATAATGCACTTAAGAGTATATGGTATGCGTTATCATGGAACAGCTATTAGGACTTGGTTCCGCAAGCTGCAAAATGGCTCAGCTCATGCCAGAGCACCATTTCACACGATTCCAAGCACTCTGCCTTCAGGATTGTCAAGGCCTGCCATAGGAGTGACTGATAGGAATCTGTGTGTCAATTTTTAGGGTTAGATATAGGTATACTATATCTAAAGCAAAGGGTGAGTACACCACCTTGCCCCAGCTGTCGTGCAGCCAGTTGTGTCAGATTTAGATGGCCATCCAGGGGTGGCATAATACATGCTTCAGCCCCTGGTAGGCCCTGGGTACACCTATGCCCTGAGTTACAGGGTCTGATAAGGTGGCCCAGTCCCAATTGGATAAAGCACCTAAGGTACACATGTCAATTTAGTGAGAGAACAGCTAGGCTGTGGGTCTGATTGGCAGGCCCACAGCCAGAAAAAGTCGTAAACCAATGAAACAAAAGCAAAAAATCTGGGTGATCATAGGATTGCAGACCCTACTCTCCTACACCTGGCACATGACATTCCCCTTGCAGGACATCTTGGGCAAAGCAAGACTTGGAACAGGCGTGTCCATCATTTTCACCGGCCCCATATGCTTGAAGACACCAAGGAGTTTTGTTGCACCTGTGTCACTTGCCAAGCCAGTGGTAAGTCAAGTGGCACTACAAAGGCCCCCTTAATTCCACTCCCAGTGGTTGGGGCTTCCTTTGAGAGGACAGGGATAGACATTGTTGGTCCCTTTAACCCTCCAACAGCATCTGGACCTAGTTAGATCCTAGTGGTGATGGACCATGCCACTAGGTATCCAGAGGCTATTTCCCTTAGGACCACGACAGCTCTTGTGGTGGCTAGGGCCCTTCTGAGAGTCTTTTCCAGAGTGTGTTTCCCTAAAGAGGTTTTAACAGACAGGGGTACACACTTTCTTTCTAGTTACATCACTGCAATTTGGAAAGAGTGTGGAGTGAACTACAAGTTCACCATACCCTACCATCCACAGTGCAATGGGCTTGTTGAAAGGTTCATCAAGACCCTCGAGGATATGATCATGGGGCTCCCAGATAAGCTTAGGCAAAAATGGGACGTCTTACTACCCTGCCTTCTCTTTGCCTACAGAGAGGTTACTCAGAAGGGGTTTGGCTACATCCCATTTGAACTTCTGTTTGGACATCCAGTTAAGACTCCATTTTATCTACTTAAGGAGGGCTGGGAGCAACCTCTCAAACTTCCTAAACAGGAAATTGTGGACTATGTGCTCAACCTGCGTTCTTGTATGGCTGAGTACATTGAAGGCCAGCAAAAACCTTGAGGCCAGCCAAGAGCTTTAGCAAGCTTGGCATGAGCAAAAGGCTGTACTGACTGTTTACCAGCCAGGACAGAAAGTGTGGATTTTGGAGCCTATGGACCCAGCAGCTCTCCAAGACAAGTGGAGTGGCCCCCACAACATTCATGAGAAAAAAGGTGAGGTCACTATTAGGTTGATCTAGGTACTCCTAGAAGTCCCCACAGGGTACTTTATGTGAATGCCTAACATCTTTGGTTGACCGGGCTGACATGAGCTTGCTCATGGCTACCAAAGAGGAACAGAAGGAAGAGAGTGACCCTCTCCCTGATCTCCTCTCTCAGGAGCCTGTTGATGGGTCAGCTGATGGAGTAGCCTTGGCAGGCAGCCTCACTAACCAGCAGCAAGCTGATTGCAGGAACATTCTCAATCAGTTTGCCCACATGTTTTCTCAGACTCCCAGTCAAATCACATGGTGTACCCATGAAGTTGACGCAGGTGACAGTCTGTCAGTAAAGAACAACATTTACAGGCAACCTGACCATGTCAGAGACTGCATCAGGACTGAGTGAGGTCCAACAGATGCTGATGGTGGGGGTCATTGAGCCTTTGGATAGCCCTTGGGCTAGTCCAGTAGTCCTGGTGATAGCGCGCGCAGATCACCCGGGTCACTAGTTTAGCAATTTTCACCCCGCGTACTGGGCCCTGACGCGAGTGACCAAACTATGGTTTGCAGTGAACCGGGTGATTTCTTGCACGCCACTATGAGTAATCCGGGGGGTGATTCTTTCACCACTTACTATACATGTACCTGACTTACCACAGGCACATTATTCCCAACAGATCAGGAGCTAGCAGTGGACAGTGACAGGTTTCCTAGGAAAGAATATACTTTATAAACCACAATACATTTTTCCACACAGTAATCTGTAAAATAACCACAGACACCTGATGGGGTTAAAGGTTTTATCTAATAATTTTCAAAGCGAATATGTCAAGGTAAGCAAGATACAAAATAACACGTCAAGCATTATGATCACAACCAAAATATAACTGTGAACTAGAGCAAGGACCATTGAGTATAAGGGAATACCAAGAGATGTGAGTACTTAGAGAACACGCAATTCAACATAAGTATGAACTAAACGAGGAACCTAAAGAGTATACTTTGACTAAAACTACTTATGCTATTCTTACTACGTTCACTGCAACCATGCTAAGGGAAAAGGGAAAAAACGGGAACACACTAATAATATATGACAGTTCGTTTCTTCCCTAAAGGTGGGGAGAGAAGTGGAACAATTCTAATAAACAATTTCATATAATTTGCATTTCAAAGAGATAGGGCAATATCCCAGGTAAGAGGGCTTTATTAAGGAAAAGAGAGAAAGTGAGAGAAAGACGCGAACCCACTAGCAATATTTACCTAATCAAGAATGAAGACTAACCCTGGCCACGGGTCAGCTTGGAAGGACGGGGACAAGGACCCTCAGAAAAGGAATGCCAGAATGCGAGCAGGTACAGCTCACGGATAGTCAGAACAGGATACCCCTCAGGACTTGGGTCGGGACTGGGCTTCACCAAGGTACGACCAACACCCACGGATTCGGAAGCAACGCCTGCGTTACCCCTCTCTGCAAGTAATCCGCCAGTAACCCCGATTGGGTTTTTCGAATTTCCCAGCAAAGTGCTTCGCCAGCACTTAAGACTATTTCCACCCCTAGGAGTTTGTGGAAAGTATGGACAGAGTGCTCCGCAGCACTCAAGATTGGGCACCTATAGAGTTCGTAGGGTCAGTGACAGGTCTGCTACTCGGACAAGTCGGACAATTTCCCTAAGCTATACTAGGGTAATTATACGGTTTGGGGACCCTTAGACCACCCACCAATGTTGCAAGTGACAGTTTCTCACATTTTGATTGGTCAAGAGAGGTGGCTCGGACATTGTCACCTCCTAGAATTCAACGTTCCCATCATGAATTTAAAATTTGCTTATCCGCCCCTTGGGTTCACGTTCCCATCCATAGGAATACAATAGAAAATACGAGTGTACAAGGCATTGCAACAAAGTCTCTAGGTTTCAAGGTGAGTTTCATCATCTTGTGCTGGGTTCTCAGGCGCATTGGGCTTCAGGAGCCAGCTGGCTTGTTTCAGCTTCTGCGCAGTAGAGTTTCTCCCCGGTCACATGACGGTGCCCAGCAGAGCCTCAAGTATGGCTCCACTCCCGATTTTCCCAGCCCCAGAGACGCGATACATGAAAAGTAAGCGAGAACAAATTAGAATCACATATAAATGATCACTCTGTATACCATGCTAAATTTTTTTAACACACCCCTTACTTTATAACTTCTATAGCATTAAAGTTTAGTGCGAAAAGACAGATAGGCGAAAGCAGCAGTAGCAGGCAGAGTGCGTGGTGAGAGACAAGCGGCCATGTTTGCAACAGTGCGCATGAGCACAGATTCCCTCCAGAATGCGAGTGCGTCACATCACATGAATATGACCGGCGCATGCGCACACTGAATTTCAGCGAAGCAGCCATTTCTTCTAGTGCAAGCTTTGTTAGTATGAAAAGACACACAGGCAAGCCTCGTGGGGACACCCGCGTGTTGGGGAAAATGCTAAATAAATGACGAACAGTTGGATTAATATGATTATACATTAGACGAGGTTCAAGAATGAGAGCAAGTCGCATTACGTGCGAATCCTTGCTCCATCAATCCCCTCTTTGATGATATTTACTATCATCACTACAAAGGAAACAGATGCCAACTTTCATTCTTCCATATCTTTCATTTCTATCTCAACGAACTTATTGTTGATTTTTCTTTCGGCTTCTTTATGAGAGTGGTGATTCTTCACCTTTTTGTAGATTTCATTCCTCAATTCTTCTAATTCTAATTCGTCAATGTTTCTCTTCACCCCTCTTTTGTTTACAGTTTTTCTTTTGCACTTTTGACATTTACAGCAGACGAAAATTATCAACACAATCACACCTATTCCCACTATTGGCATCAGTATTTTCCACAAAATGTTTCTACCCAAGTTAGAAAACCAACTACCTATAAAGGAAAGACCTCCAGTCAGTCTCGTCCAGGCACTGTCAACCTCTAATGGTTTGAGCTCTTTTTCCAAATTAGTTATGTTCTTCACATATTGCTTTAATTCGATACTTTTGTCAGGAATGTAGGTGCAACAATGTTGCGCCTTCAGCATTCTACAGACTCCGCCCTCTTTTGCCAATAGGGTGTCAAGAGCAAGGCGATTTTGCAAAACCATTGATCTGATCGCAACCATTTCAGTATTGACCAGCAGGAATCCAGCAGCAGTGTCAGTAGATAACCGATCCACTACTGTAGACAATTTGCAGATTCTATGAGTGTTCAGAACTACCCCCATTCCAGGTATCAGTGCACTAAAGATATCACCTATAATTTCACCTACACTTTCACGTTTACTACGCACTAAGCCATTAGTTTCTTCATCATTGCTTCCAGCAGCATTATTCACATGGTATATTTTCGGGAAAACAATGCCAAAGTAGCAGCTTCCATACCAGTGATCCGGCAATTTGAAATAAGCCTTGTTCCCACATATATAATATATTCCGGGAAACACAGGTTCTGACCCGTTTTTAAAACCCCAACCTCCAATTACCTTATAATTATGTTCACACTCGCTGGAACCAATGAATACATTGTTATAATATTCTGTCCTTTCCCTATGGAGACAAAGTTTTCCTTTCCGTTCAAAATCCAGCAACAAAGCAGGATTAGCTTCGCCTTGAGAGGTGTTATCCATGTGCTCAGCCCACCTAGGGACTCTATCCTTTTCATCATTTGCCTTTTTCTGAAACTTTTCCCTCCTATCTGCCATTTTTATGAACATCTTTTCCTGCTCATGCAGAGAACAGGTCAGATTAGTTTGTCTTGCTTCATCTAAATCTATGTTACCTATAGTCAGAAAGTATTCTCCCATATAACGTGTTACGTCACTTTTAATATGTACAAGGTTCAGGTGTCCTCTAATAGGAAGTTCAGAGAACACTACGTCAGCATTTGAATAGTAATACTGTAAAGTGCTTCTATAAAATAAGCTAGCTAATATACTGCAAGAAATTCCGTAGGTTAGGGGCAAGTGGTGATATGTCACACCTTCAGCTACAGATGTGGGTAGCTTCATGCAGACATAGCAGTCTTCTATTTCCATAGCTTCTACATAATGCACTAACAAGTTAGCGAAAACATTTAAATGCGTCCGGTTTCTCATCTTGTGAAAGTGCAGTTCACCCTCATCTGATGCTTCTAAATTCTGTCGTGTGTGTCTTTGCTTAACTGGAGTGTCATGTCGTTCTAAGCTTTGTGGTGTCTCTGCAGTCCGTGCAACGTCTGTGTCTAATATTTCAGGTTCAGTAGGGGACAGGTTAGGATTTCTACTTATCATAAAAGGTAAAAAGACCGTTAATCCTATCCACATTACTATTAGCATTGCTATACTACACAAGCATATCTTACAGCAAGTTTTACAACACCCAAATCTGGATTTATTTTATTTATTTTAAAAGTTTTATATAGCGCGGACAAGATCTTTGCAGATATCAGAGCGCTTTACACAGAAGGGGTAAATGAGGGAGCATAGTCAAACAGGTAGTTCAGAAGAGTAAACAGTACCGTCATGTACATCAATAATACAATTAATACAGATAAGCAACGGGGTCAAATAAAAGATATATATATATAACTATATAGGAATATGAGGTGGTAATCGGTGCGATACACAAATAGAAGCACACAGTAAGTTACATGGAGGTGACACTAGTGAACGGTCAACATCATCAAAATATAGGAGGTAGCAAATGGTGCATTCCAGGGATAAAAGTGAAATGGGTGCAGCTTACAAAAAAGAAAAAGGTATATATATAAATATAAAGGATAAAATATGAGGTAGTAATCGGTGCAATACCACAATAGAAAGTGAAATGCAGAGGAAAAGATAATATGTAATTATATAAAACATGAGGTAGTGATCGGTGCAATACAGCAATAGAAGGTGAAATGGGTGCAACTTATAACAATTGTACAGTATACAAGTAGAGGTACAATGCTAATGATAAGCTGGAACCAGGTACAGGTGCAAACAAAGAGCTAAATGAGTCAAATATGTGACTAAAGAGCAGCCAGAAATAGATGATCTCCCAGCTACGCTTGAATCAGACATTTTAGCTTACAGGTGGCTTTTGCAACCCCTCTTCTTTTCTTTATGCAAGGCTTCGCTTTGTTTTGTCTCAAGGAGGGTCTTCGTCCGAACTCCGATCAGTGACGGACTCCTCGTCACTTTTCCCACTGTGATTGGGCTCATCAATTTCTTCCAGCACCAGGTATGTCCATTCGGGGCTCCAATACAGTTTGTTCTGTTTCCTCAATCTGTCGCTTTTTCTCAGAAACTTGCCTCGGGCTGGTTTTCTTTCACTCTCAGCCCTTTCACGGTCTTTCAGTTTCTCCTCGACTGTTTTTATTCGGAGTCTTAGCCTTTTGACGTACCTGGGTGTACTTTTGTTTCTGTGACTTCCAGTGGTCGAGGACACTTGGCCTTCCTCGTGCACTCTCTTATTTTTCTCCTTGTGCTTCACAGAGTCTATTTCCCTCCCTGTCTGACTAGTCCCAGGTCTTATCTCTATTTCTTCTGCCTGGTCCTCAAACTGGTCCTGTTCAGGTTCGCTTTGTAGGTTTTCTTCCCTGTTAGGTGAACTGGAGTCTGATCCCTGAACACGTTCATCTATTTCTATCTGCTCTGGTTCATGCACTTCGTTCTCTTCACTTTCTTCCGCATGAACTTCAGCTCTGACCACTATCTGTCCCTTTTCAGACTCCCGAGTCTCAGGTGGAGTGTCGACGTCTTGATCTGTCCCTACGTGGACTATTTCCTGATCAGGTGTGATGCGTGTCTTGTTGACCTGACCTTCTTCTTCTAGTTCTGTCTCACCTGGACTATCCCACTCACTGTCTAGGTAGGAATATTTCCTGGTTCGTATTGGATCATGAACCTGGTCGTCGGCAGGGTACCACTCAACGTCTCGACTTGTGCTTGGCAGTTCGATGTCAGCAAGATCCGGACTCTCCTCGGGAGTCTCCTCAGCGGTGCTGCCTTCAGCTTCAGTCGCGTTTTCTCCGGTTACCCGCTTTGTGTGGCTGGCATGGATCCACTTCGGCACACCAGCACACTTTACACCAGTAGTGGTGACAAGAATCACTTGTCTTGGCTTTCCCCACTTTGGTCCAAGGCAACTCTTCCGGGTGTGTTTCTTCAGCACCACCCAATCGCCTGGTCGTAGCTTATGTGCTGGAGTCTTGGGCCAGTCGTCTTCTGTCTCTCCAATCTGGTGGGAGATAGAACGCACTTGGTCACCCAGCTGCTTGCAGTATTCTAGCACCAAATCATCAGTAATGCTTAGTAGTTTGTGTCCAGGCACCCATGCTTGTCGCATCACTCTCCCCATTAGTACTTCATGGGGGCTCAGGCCTGTTTTTCGATTTGGAATACTTCTCAGACTCATCAGCACAAGGGGCAAAGCGTCTGTCCATTTCATTTTGGTGGAATCACACATCTTCGCCAGTCTGGACTTTATCGTGCCATTTATCTGCTCAACCACCCCAGATGCCTCGGGATGGTAGGCACAGTGCAGTCTTTGCTTCATTTTAAAGGCTTTACAGAGCTCTTCTAGGACTTCGTTGGCAAAATGCCCACCTTGGTCCGTTTCAATCGTTTCAGGGATCCCAAACCTAGGTATCAACTCCCTGAGCAATAGCTTGGCTGTAGTTAGGGCATCATTTTTCTTCGCTGGGTAAGCCTCCACCCACCGGGAGAATAGACAAACTATGACCAGGATATATCTATATCCCTTGCATTTGGGCATGGTTATGAATTCTGCCTGCATTCTAACAAAGGGACCTACTGCCTTGCCGATGGTACTCTGCTCCACTACAGTCCTCTTTCCTGCATTGAATTGCTGACACACTAGGCACCTCTGGCAAAGCCTTTCCGCCTGGTTCCTGAACCTTGAATTATAGAACACTTTGTCAAACACACGACACATGGCATCCCTTCCCATATGTGTCGGTTCATGTATCATTCGGACCATGGGATCTATCAGACTGTCGGGCAGCACGGGCATTCCACTTTTGTCTATCACCACACCGTCATTCCTCATTCGGCAGGCAGTCATTTTCACTCCATCTAGCCTTTTCTTCCCTGCCTGTTGACTGTTGTAAGTCTTTCAATTCATCCCACGTTGACACATTATCAAACAACATCAGTTGGCAGCTGTGTCCACCCCACAACCCAATTTGGAGGGACATTTGGTGTCGGGCACAAAATTGGGCAATTTGGTCAGCGTATCTATTCCCGGCTGTCACATCATCATTTCCTGATCTGTGAGCCGCACACTTGACCACAGCCAATTCTTTGGGCAATTGAATAGCTTCCAATAATTCTTGTACCACCTTTCCGTTTCTCATAGGGGTACCTGAGGAAGTCATGAATTCTCTTTGTAACCACAGTTGGCCGAAGTCATGAACAACCCCGTAACAGTACTGACTGTCGGTGTAAACAGTTATTCTTTTGTTCTTTCCCCTCCTACAGGCTCTTGTCAGAGCGATGAGCTCAGCTACTTGGGCTGATTTTACTTCACATAGGTAAGAGGCTTCTATGGTGTTTGTCAACGTGACAACAGCATAGGCAGCACACAGACCTCCACTCTCATGTCTTAAACATGAGCCATCCACGAACATTGTATGATCCCCATCAAGCAATGCTACTTCTCTAATGTCAGGTCGGGGCTTAGTGCTGAATTCTGTTAGATCAATGCAATTATGTTCCATTTCACCTTCGTCGTCTACATCCAGGGGAACAGGTAACAGTGTGGCTGGGTTTAGGACATTGCACCCAGAAATTGTTACATTCTCAGCACCAATCAGAATTCTCTCATACTTAGTCAGCCGACTAGGTGTGAGATACTGGGTCTTGGTTCTTGTTTGTAGAATTACAACAGAATGTGGAACATATACTGTGACAGGATGTCCCATAACAATATTTTCACTCTGCTCCAGACTGACGCAAGTAGCAGCTACTGCTTTCAGGCATCCGGGCAGTCCAGCAGCCACCGGATCTAGAGTGGCTGAGAAATAGGCTACAGGACGCCTGACCAGCCCATGCTCCTGGGTCAGGACTGAGAGAGCACAATTTTCTCTGGTGTCACAGAATAGTTCGAAACGCTTGGAATAGTCTGGCATACCTAATGCAGGTGCGGTACATAGACAATTTCGCAAGGTTACCCATGCGGACATGCTTTCGCTGTCCCAACTGACTGGGTCTTCCACTCCTTTCTTGGTCATTTTTATCAAAGGTTTAGCTAGATTCGCGAATCCCACAATCCACTGTCTGCAGTACCCCACAACTCCTAGAAACATCCTCACTTCTTTCTGAGTTCGGGGTAGATCCATTGCTTTAATTATCTTGATCCTTTCTGTGGTGACTTTTCGGATCCCTTTCTCTATCTGGTGCCCCAGATATTTTACTGAGTTCTTACAGAACTGCAATTTGTCAGGGGATACTTTATGTCCCCCTTTCCCTAGGTGATTCAGCAAGGCAATGGTGTCGGTGACACAGTCATTTTGTGTTTTAGATGCCACTAAAAGGTCATCTATGTACTGTACCAAAACGGACTCTCCGGGTAATATTAGGGTCTCAAGACATTTCTTTAATATCTGGTTGAAAATCGAAGGACTTTCAGTGTACCCCTGGGGGACACGATTCCAGACATAGATATGGCTATCAAATTCAAAACTAAAAAGGAACTTGCTTTCTGGATGCAATGGGATGGAAAAGAATGCATGGCACAGGTCAATGACAGTGAACCATTCTGCATTCCACGGAATCTGATACAAGATCACTGCAGGGTTGGGCACAATGGGACAGCAGGGTACAACAATTTGGTTTACCTTGCGCAGGTCCTGCACTACTCAGTATTTCCCACTAGGCTTTTTAATCCCAATGATAGGTGAATTACAGGGACTGCTCATTACTTCTTCTATGATCTCTGCTTCGAGCAATCGGGTAATTTCAGTTGCGACTCCTGCCTTCACTTCTGCACTCATTTTGTACTGCCTAGTTTTGGGGTATACTGCATTTGTCTTAATTGTTATTTTAACGGGGTCCACGTTTGCCATTAAGCCTACATCTTTTCCTGAGAAATCCCACACTTCTGGTACTACTCTCAACTGCAGCTCTTCAGGTAAGTCTTCAATTGACAACGTTTTAATGTCAGCATCAGGTCTTACTAACATTAGTTTGTACAAACCATCTTCATCGGGGGTCTGAACTTCAACACCCTTTGGTGAGCAAAAGATGGTGCAGTTCATTTTGCACAACAAATCGCGACCTAACAGGTTCACGGGACTGGAATCACAGACCACAAATCTGTGCATTTCTTTAAAGTTTCCTATGGAGATTTCCATAGGTTCAGTTACTGGAGTACTTATTATCTGATTCGAGACACCCACTACTTGGATAGCTTCTCCCGAGAGGGGTAGGTTAGGAACATCCACTGTTCTCACAGTGGACCGGGTAGCACCAGTGTCCAACAGAAAGGTGATGTCTTTTCCCTCAACCTTCCCTTCAATGTATGGTCCAGTCTGGTCTACCGGTAAGGAGGCGCCAAGCACGCACTCCTTGTCCTCCCCTCTCAGGCCCCGTCAATCTTGTTCATCACAGAGAAAAGTGTCATTTAACAGGTACTGTGGAATTGCTGCATTGCTTCCATTCTCTCCCTCCCATATTTCCGCCCTTTCATTCTGCTGGCCCTGGTTCTTGTAATTCTGTCTAGGAGCGCGAGGTACTGGAGGTAGCTTTACCTGTTGCTGGTTTCTTTTCGTCCCCTCTTTCTGCACCTGTGGATTTAAACCATTTATAGGGGCATTACCGGCCTGCAGGTGTGGACACTCGTCTCTCCAATGCCCTAACTGGCCACACCCGTGGCAGGGGAACTTCTTCATAGCCTCTTCCCGACTTAATTTTGCCCGGGGCTTCCCTCCTCCCCCAGCAGTGGCATTCTGGACATTATTATTGGAATTCAATTTACTTAACTGTTTTTCTTGCTGTTCAGCCAATTTTACTTGTGCCCACATCACTTTCTCCTTGAGGGCTTTCTTTTTATTTTCGATTTCATCTTCGCAATATTTTGCGTATTTCAGGACATCATCTATGGGCTTTCCCTGCCAACTTATTTTATTATCTCGAATCCATTGAGATATTTCGGGCCTTAATCCTAGCACAAATCTGTAACTGAAATGGGTCATGTCTTTCATGTCCACATTATCGATACCACTGTAAGTTTTGAATACTTGCAGTAACCTTTCATAAAAGGAATGGACTGTTTCATCACGTTCTTGGGTGGTTCTATCTATTCTCGTCCAATCGGTCTCCTTTGCGGGCACCTTTTTCTTGAGGTATTGTATGACTTGCTCATACTTCCTCATTACTTCAGGTGCGGGAGCTCCTGTTTTCTCATCTCTTGGAAATTCTTCACTGGGCCAATCAATTTCAATTTTACAATCGGTCCACAAATCTACAGGGACCACAATGTCGAAAAACCCATCCAGGTCTTTCAGAAGACATTTCTGAACCTTTATGAAGCGTTCAACCTGTCGGTACCAGTCAACAGGCTTTTCCCGTAATTTCGGGAAGTCATTTGTAAATGACACAATATCCTGTCGGGACCAAGGGACATGGACATATTTTCCTCCCGGGACCTCTCTCATGGGGTACAATTTTTCTGTCGGGGTTACTTCCTTTAACACGAATTCTGAAGCCTGAGACTTAGCCCTGCTGTCTTCCTTTTTCTTTGCCCACCGGGTTCTCCATTTCCCCACCTCTCCCCATTTCTGCAATAGTTTCAGTAATTCCTTTATCTGGATCTGTTTTCCTATCACATTCAAACTCTCTAAGTCTTTATCCGAAAAATCTACTCTGTAGGGTTTCTGAAGGATTTTGGAGCGACTGGCATCGATTCCCATTTCTGTGGCTGTGTCCATTATCCTTTCATGGAGCAATCTAGCATTTCGGGTAAGATTTTTACTGATAAACAGTAACTCTTCTTCACTGTATGAGTTTAAGCGCTCTAATCCTACGTTTCCAGCCATCATTTCTTCTATTTCTATCCGTAGCTTATAAATCTCTAAGGGTCTGGATTGGGGAGTGGTCTCTTTCTCTAACTCTTTGGTCCATCTGTCTAATTCTTCTGGTGATACCACTGTGGCACTCCTAATCCCAGATGCACCTTCAATCAAAACTTCTTTTGGCCTATTCTGACTTCTTGCCCCCGACACGCCAGTCCTAGGTTCCCTAATGGGCAAATCCATTAGAACCACTGACTCACATTCACTCTCTTGGTCGTCATCTATGAATACTTCCTTTCTCGGGGGTGGAAGGCTAGGGGTGGGCATCATTGGGGAAATAACAGGAGGACGAGGACTAGCCAGGTTATCCCTATAAAGAGGAATAGCGGGTCCAATGGTTACTGGGATAGTCAGGGAATCTGGATGGGGATGTATCTGGGCTATGGTCCGGACTAAATCATCTCGCTGCCTTGCCAGGGCTTCCTTTTCTTGTTCTCTCAAACCCTTTCCTGTGGGATTGTCATGCAGTACTTGAGGTACCAAGGGAGGGTAAATACTTGGGGCAGTTGGGGTAACCAGTCGAGGGGGGCCTTCTCCAAATGGCTGATAATTCGGGACCGCGGATTTTGGTCTGCAAAACCCATCCCCTTCACTGGTTTTACTGTCTGTACCTGTTCCATCTGTCTCGCTATCCCTCCGACATCTGGGATATTTGGCAAACGGGTTTGGTGAATTCAAAGGCTCTAACTCGGCTACATAGGGAGGGGGGTTTTTCAGCAATAAATCTTCTAGGTGCTCATCTTCAGAGTCTCCTATAGGCATAGTGTGATGGGTCTTTTCTTTACTTTTCCCTTTCCCTTGTTCTAATACCCCCATCATTGGAAACAATCCCTCAGTCATCATGCTTTGTCTCCA
The DNA here is from genome assembly GCF_964263255.1 of Lissotriton vulgaris. Classification (NCBI taxonomy): domain Eukaryota; kingdom Metazoa; phylum Chordata; class Amphibia; order Caudata; family Salamandridae; genus Lissotriton; species Lissotriton vulgaris. The sequence goes on along the minus strand of NC_141696.1, from coordinate 358,528,787 downwards.
CTGTTTCATTTTCTGCTCTTTGGTTTCTCTATGGACCCTCGGATACCACTTACTCACTCCCTTGTCCATCCGGGGTCTATCTCTCTCCAAAGCCTCAATTTCCCACTCTTCTAAAGCTTCGTACTGGGTCAATCTAGGTCTGGGATGCAATTCATTCATGCGGGTCCTTAAGTTAAACAGGATCCTACCATTAAAGGTACCATCAATAGGAAATGCTGGAACTCCGTCATCTGCAGTATATTTTGCCCAATTCTCTAGCCATACACAGGTATGATACCCCTTTTCAAACATCATGAAAGAAGCAGGAGTATTCGGCGGAGGAATGATCACACCCTCCCTTGTTCTAATGGGCTTGTCTGTTTTGAAGAAATTCTTTATCTTGTCGGCAAATGACATTTTTCTCTTTATTCCATACATCATGTGCGGTCTACCTCGTATAATCTGTTCCTTATAGAAGCCTGAGTTTTGCGGATTAGGTAAGAACTCAGGATACCACATATGCCTCTCCAGGCTCGCTTCTAACTCGGCCTGATTAATGTTGTTTACTCTTGGTACTTCCAATGCTAGCGCGACTCTTATTTTGTAGCAACCAATCAACACTGTTAATACAGAAATCCTTATCCAATGGGTGCGCGGCCTTTCGCGAGACCAAGTCCCCCGCTCCGGCACTCACCCCTCCCTTACAAATTCGGCTTCACTACACACCCGCTGTTCTGACCAATACCAGCGCGGCACGGAGTGACGTCAGAGCAGCTTTCCGCCCGACTCCCTCCTTCACAAGGTAACGGAAACTTTTAACTTTTCCTAAAGTGCGGGTGCAAAACTTAGTTACTAACACACAACGTCTGCCACTATGTTTGAGTGTTCTAAATAGGTAGAACATTTTCCTCTCACTGCAAGTAAACCACTTCTGTCTACTTTTCATTCACTCTGGATAGACTTCTTTGCCTGACCCTTCACTCTAGTAGTATAGAACCCGTTATTCTTCTGACTCATCCACCTTAGTCGGGGATATGTACTGAGCCAGGATTTCACCAGCGGACTATTTTACTTACCAGACAAACCTCGGAGACCCTACTACTCCTCCCACAGGTGACCCTTTCTAGGTGATATCACAAGGGAAGTTTTATACAAAGGACTCGTGGCTATCAATTATACAGATGCAAAAGATCCTAATTAGTGCTTCCAGGTGTTTCTTAACCCTACACTAATGACTCTAAACAAGTGACTTTTCCAGCTAATCGGATTCTACTCACCGTTAGCTATATACTTCCCCGGGGATTCAGACTACACTGAACGCTTACAAACAGTTCTTTGTTAACATGACATGTAACATTTATAGCAGCAATGCAAAAATCATATACATTTACATATAAATCCTTAAAACATTTCAAAACTTTGAACCAATACAGTAGAATTTAGCAGCACATTTTTATTCTCACGGTTTGTTTATTATTTATCCTGTCTACCTGTCTTAACTAGTCCTAACCATTACCTCTGCTACCAGAAAATTACTGATAGCGCGTGCAGGTCACCCGGGTCACTAGTTTAGCAATTTTCACCCCGCGTACTGGGCCCTGACGCGAGTGACCAAACTATGGTTTGCAGTGAACCGGGTGATGTCTTGCACGCCACTATGAGTAATCCGGGGGGTGATTCTTTCACCACTTACTATACATGTACCTGACTTACCACAGGCACATTATTCCCAACAGATCAGGAGCTAGCAGTGGACAGTGACAGGTTTCCTAGGAAAGAATATACTTTATAAACCACAATACATTTTTCCACACAGTAATCTGTAAAATAACCACAGACACCTGATGGGGTTAAAGGTTTTATCTAATAATTTTCAAAGTGAATATGTCAAGGTAAGCAAGATACAAAATAACACGTCAAGCATTATGATCACAACCAAAATATAACTGTGAACTAGAGCAAGGACCATTGAGTATAAGGGAATACCAAGAGATGTGAGTACTTAGAGAACACGCAATTCAACATAAGTATGAACTAAACGAGGAACCTAAAGAGTATACTTTGACTAAAACTACTTATGCTATTCTTACTACGTTCACTGCAACCATGCTAAGGGAAAAGGGAAAAAACGGGAACACACTAATAATATATGACAGTTCGTTTCTTCCCTAAAGGTGGGGAGAGAAGTGGAACAATTCTAATAAACAATTTCATATAATTTGCATTTCAAAGAGATAGGGCAATATCCCAGGTAAGAGGGCTTTATTAAGGAAAAGAGAGAAAGTGAGAGAAAGACGCGAACCCACTAGCAATATTTACCTAATGAAGACTAACCCTGGCCACGGGTCAGCTTGGAAGGACGGGGACAAGGACCCTCAGAAAAGGAATGCCAGAATGCGAGCAGGTACAGCTCACGGATAGTCAGAACAGGATACCCCTCAGGACTTGGGTCGGGACTGGGCTTCACCAAGGTATGACCAACACCCACGGATTCAGAAGCAACGCCTGCGTTACCCCTCTCTGCAAGTAATCCGCCAGTAACCCCGATTGGGTTTTTCGAATTTCCCAGCAAAGTGCTTCGCCAGCACTTAAGACTAATTCCACCCCTAGGAGTTTGTGGAAAGTATGGACAGAGTGCTCCGCAGCACTCAAGATTGGGCACCTATAGAGTTCGTTGGGTCAGTGACAGGTCTGCTACTCGGACAAGTCGGACAATTTCCCTAAGCTATACTAGGGTAATTATACGGTTTGGGGACCCTTAGACCACCCACCAATGTTGCAAGTGACAGTTTCTCACATTTTGATTGGTCAAGAGAGGTGGCTCGGACATTGTCACCTCCTAGAATTCAACGTTCCCATCATGAATTTAAAATTTGCTTATCCGCCCCTTGGGTTCACGTTCCCATCCATAGGAATACAATAGAAAATACGAGTGTACAAGGCATTGCAACAAAGTCTCTAGGTTTCAAGGTGAGTTTCATCATCTTGTGCTGGGTTCTCAGGCGCATTGGGCTTCAGGAGCCAGCTGGCTTGTTTCAGCTTCTGCGCAGTAGAGTTTCTCCCCGGTCACATGACGGTGCCCAGCAGAGCCTCAAGTATGGCTCCACTCCCGATTTTCCCAGCCCCAGAGACGCGATACATGAAAAGTAAGCGAGAACAAATTAGAATCACATATAAATGATCACTCTGTATACCATGCTAAATTTTTTTAACACACCCCTTACTTTATAACTTCTATAGCATTAAAGTTTAGTGCGAAAAGACAGATAGGCGAAAGCAGCAGTAGCAGGCAGAGTGCGTGGTGAGAGACAAGCGGCCATGTTTGCAACAGTGCGCATGAGCACAGATTCCCTCCAGAATGCGAGTGCGTCACATCACATGAGAATGACCGACGCATGCGCAGACTGAATTTCAGCGAAGCAGCCATTTCTTCTAGTGCAAGCTTTGTTAGTATGATAAGACACACAGGCAAGCCTCGTGGGGACACCCGCGTGTTGGGGAAAATGCTAAATAAATGACGAACAGTTGGATTAATATGATTATACATTAGATGAGGTTCATGAATGAGAGCAAGTCGCATTACGTGCGAATCCTTGCTCCATCACTGGTACCAAAACCTCACACCAAAGATGGTAAGAAAGAGGTAAGGTTCTTTGCAGATTACAGGGGCCTCAATGCAGTCACTAGGACGGATGCCCATCCAATTCCAAGCCAAACAACACAACAAATGCCAATACTGTGTATCACTTCGTCTCTTATTTCATATATGAGTCACACCCATGAATCAAGGTTGACTTTTTTCATCTTGCAAATTTTGATATCTACAATCCACACTCACAATTTACATATATATACATTGAACAACAAAAAAATTATAATATTTTTTAGACATTACCTAGGTACAGTACAAAAACAAAAGAGAAAAGACATTTGAAATACAAACAAAACAATATACATATAAAAATTATTATGTACAAAAAAAGTTTAACTTTTTTTGTATGCTCGCCTAAAAACAACAGTGCCTCTATTAAACATCCCTCTGTGCCAACTGATTTTCCTTTAGATTTTTGTGTTTTTATTTTAAGCCATCCATGCTGTAGTGACAGCTTCTATTAAACTTGTCTTTATATTTTCCGCTTTGGCCACAACTTTGCCAGAGGATTCACCAGTAGTTTTCCTATTCTGCTTTCCGGATGGCTTTTCCCTGCGTCTCAATCCAACTGACCACTGTCACTACAGCAAGGATGGCTGCCCTTTACCCTCCCCTGAAATACACAATTTCGGATTGTTTAAGGTTCTGAAAAATATTCACTAAGAGATCGGCTGATCTTTGGATATTAAGTCACTGGTCCTGATGAGAACCCGTTACAATACCAACTGGGTTCGAAACGCATCAACCTTATATGTTTTCACAACATGTGCATCAAATGGAAAAATCCCCCAAAATGCCAAAGAAAGTTCAGAGTCAGAAAGTTAGCTGTCAAAAAGGCATTGATGACCTGAAGCAGGCCATGTGCACTCCTCCCATTCTGCAAAGTCCTGATTACTCCACAACCTTAATCGTCCAGACAGATGCTTCTGAGATAGGGGTAGGAGCTGTTTTGTCACAACTTAATGTAGAGGGCCAGGACAAACCAGTAGCTTTTATAAGCAGAAGGTTGACCCTAAGGGTGAAACGTTGGTCAGCTATTGAGAGGAAGGCCTTTGCTGTGTCTAGGTCTTGTAGAAGTTGAGGCCATAGCTGTTTGGTACTCACTTCATTGTTTAGACCGACCATAAGCCCCTCCTATGGCTTAAACAAATGAAGGGTGAAAATCCAGAACGTTTGAAGTGGCCCATTTCCCTACAGAGGATGAACTTTTCAGTGGAACATATGCCTTGGAGTAACCATGCCAACGCAGATGGACTCTCCAGATATTTCCACTTAGAAAATAAAGACTCAGCTGGGCAAGATTAGTCTCATCTCCTTTTGTTTGGGGGGTGGTGGTGAAGGAAAGTAGGATCTGCTTTCATGGTTACCCCCACTTTTTGCTGGTGTCAATCTGTTTTCTGACTCGTCTGACTGGGATCCTGCTAATCAGGACCCCAGTCACTGTGCTCTCTCTCCAAATTGAACATGGTAAGTCCTTTGGTACCTTCCTAATTTGGTATTGGTGTGCCCTTCTAAGTCCCTAGTATATGGTACTAAGGTACCCAGAGCATGGGTACACCAGGGGTCTCCCATGGGCTGCAGCATGTACTATGCCACCCACGAGAGACCACTCAAACTGTGACTACAGGCCTGCCATTGCGGCCTATGTCAGCTGGTGCTAGCACTACTCACAACAGATATGTTTCCTTATATCTGAGGTCACTACACTTAAAAACTATAAGTCACCCCAACTCTAAGGTAGGCCTTTCAATCCTGAAGGCAGGGTGCTTGGTTATAAGTGTAAGGGTGCCCTGCATGAGCAGGACACCCCCTACAAACCAAGGATCAATTATCCAAGCTTTGTAAGTGTGGTCAGCCATTTTATACATATAGTAGACCTCAAATAATTTACGAAATTCTAACTAAATATTGGCTGCACCGAAATCAGTCATGTTTGCCATCAAGCATGTTGGAATCCAGACCCAACACTGATTCCAATGGTGGATGTAGGATCATATGTACTGGGGGTTTGCCCCCTTGCATTCCTATAACCATCTTTCAGCATCTAAGAGCAAGCTAGTGCTGCCGCCAACCACAGACACAATTCTGCCCTCCTGTTGCCGAGCGAGGCTCAAGCAGGGGAAGGTAGAGCAATAGGTTTCCTGTCGCGGGGAGGTGTGACCACCTCCCAGACAGGGCACATGCATCAAGAAAAGCTTTTGCGAGTCCTTAATTGCGATTGTTAAGGAATCGCAATTAAGGACTCACAAAAGCCTATGTATGTAGGAGTCACTATTAAAATTGCGATTCCCAAACATTCCTTAATTGCGAGTCGCAATTAAGGAATGCCTTCCCGTTCATTCCTCATAGAAATGAATGAGAGATTGCATGCGCAATTTGCGAGTACCAATAGGTACTCGCAAATTGCGCTTGCAATTTCAAGGGTGCAAGGGTATCCAAAGGACACCCTGTTGCAGCCCTGAAATTGCTCTGTGCACACATGTTGCGCACACACATGCCCCTAGGGCATGTGTGTGTGTAACCTACAACTTTGAACCTTGCTGCATTGCAATTGCCCTTTCTTGAGCGCAAACGGACGATTTTTGTGAATCGCAACGTTTGTGCTCGCAAAAATGGTTGAAGCATGTGCCTGTTAGTGTATTGGGCTGGGGTTGGGGGTCGCTTGCAAGTGGCACCAGACTGCTTTGAAGGGCACATTTTGTGTCCTCCTTGCATATTCCACTTGGAACCATTTCAGGGAACCGTTGGCTCCCCCTCTGCAAAACTGGACAAAGGACATGGGATTATCCGCCCTGCTGTCCAGCCCCTCCTCTGGAAAGGACCCCTGAATCATCCCAACCCTTTTCTTTCTGTACTTAAGGGCTTACTTGTGGGTGGCTCTTCAGATTCGTCGTGGGACAAGATTTAGATATGAAACCACTTCTGCTTCAACCGTCTGGGCAATTTGGACTTCGCTTTGGGAACTGACACTGTACCTGGAAGACTCCTGCTGCTCCTGGTCTCGTCGTCCTGCCAATCTTCTGCGTCATCCGTGCCTGTGCTCCATCCAGGTTTTTCTCCAGCCCTGGGGGCATCAAAGACACCCAAAGGAATCTCCTTTGGAGTGAAGGAGTCACTCCCCTGCATCTGTAGGCACCGCAACTAAGCTGACCGGTCTGCTGCTCCTGACTTTCTCCGGACTTCGCAAGGCCCAGAAATACAGGTGATGGTTCTGCAACACCCTCAAGGCCTGCACTGTCTTCTCAGTGAGTTTGAGGCTAGTCTGCTTCGTCAGAACCACTGCCGTTGCAAAGGCTTGTTGACTCTTCTCCAGAGATCTTCATGCTCCAAGAAGCTCCATCATCTCTTGCTACCAAGATCTTCGCCATCACCGTATCTTATGCACCATGGGCCTGCATCATTGGTGAGCTGCTAAAGGTCCTCTTACAACTCGTGTGCCTTCGACCTGATCTAGGTATCAGTGGCTTATGATCTGATCTGAGTCTGAACCTAGTACTCCACACTTAGACTCTGAATCGATCCACCACCCAGACACACTCTAACATCTTGCGTTCAATGACTAGGGACTGTCTTCCAAGCGGCCTGAGAGTATGAGATGCAAACGCTATGGTACACTCATAATTTCCTCTGACTTGGGACAGCACAGCTCCCAATCCAACACCATTTGCATTCATAGTCAGTGTTTCACCGGAAGAGAACAGAATCAACAAAGATGCATTGGCCAACCCCTTTTTGATCTACTTGAATGCAGCCATCTGCTACTCACCCCACACAAATCTGACATTCTTCTTCAACAATGCAAGTAGAGGTTCTGCAATGGTTGGAAAGTTCTGCACAAACTTAGCATTATATTTGCACATACCTAGAAATGCCTTAAGTTGTTGTCTGTCTGAGGGAATTGGTAAATCCTCAATGGCCTTCAGCAAACCTGACTGCAGAGCAATCCCTTTGCCAGAAACTACATAGCCCAAATACTCCATTTTGTGCACCCTAAATTCGCATTTATCTTTTCTTAGTCTCTACCCTTCGTTTCACTCAAAGCAAGCAACACAGCATATAACCTGTCTCAGTGTTCTGAGTGATCCTTCCCAAAGACAGGAACATCGTCCTGGAAAACAAGGACACCCTTTAAACTTTTCACAACATCACACATAATTCTCTGAAAAACCGCTGCAGCAGAAGTGAGTCCAAAAAGCGTCCTAGAAATCTGATACATGCCGTTGGGTGTGACAAAAGCTGTTGGATGCTTGGATTCTGTTGCCAATACAAGTTGATGATATGCAGAGCATAGATCAAGCTTGGAAAACGCATTAGCTCCAGCTGGAGTACACGTAATATCCTCTATTTTAGGCAAAGGATGCCCATCCACCCAGATGGTTTGGTTCAACCTTCTAAGATCAATGCACATTCTGATCTTATTGGGTTTTTTTGAGCCACCACAATGGGTGATAGCCAAAGAGATTCGTAACAATATCCTAGCACACATAAACCCCTTTCATCATGTTTATATTTATTTATTTATTTATTTATTTATTTTGCGATTTGTAAAGCGCCTGGTGACCCGTAGGCATCCCCGCGCTATAAATCTGTGGAGACCAAGAGAGGGGGAGAGGGAAGCCCGCCCCAGCGTTGCCTGGGGCAGAAAGGGGCTGAGGGCAGCATTTGATGCTTGCGTGCCCGTCCCTCTGTGCACACCCGCTCCCGACACCCTCCCTCCTCGACTCCCTCCCGCCCGACTCCTCCCGCCCGTCCTCTGTGCACACCCGCTCCGACTCCCTCCTGCCTCGACTCCCTCCCGCCCTGACTCCAATGTGCATGTACCTTACCTGCCGCTTCCTTCCCGCGCTCCTCACTTCACCGCAGCTCCATGTCCGCCGCTCGTCATGACGCACCTGAGCCGCCGCTTCTCCCCGCGCTCCTCATGTCACCGCCGCTCCATGTCCGCCGCTCGTCATCACGCACGTCGCGGCCAGTGCTACGTCGCGGCCAGCACAGCGTCGCGGCCAGCGCTACTTTCAGGGCACTACTTTTTTTTTAAAGTTATATTTTTAAATTTATGTTTTTTAAAAATTTTTATCGCCTATGTCCATCTGCACACCCTGACAATTTCTACAATGTATTGGGTGTGTGGATTGGCGCTGTGGTTCCCGTGTTTACCTGGCTCAAAGGTGTGTGTTCTCTCTTTATAATAGTAGTATAGATATAGACAAGAAACAGCCGAATGGTTCTTCGCATTATTATTTCTTATTCTTTCTTTATTCCAGTTTTTTTCTCTTGCCAACACGTGTTTCATTGCTACGTGGGTCAGGGCTTGAAAGACATATATACAATTAGTTATACCCTCTTTGAATAAGTTGTCCAACACATCATTCAAACTCTCCCTCGCGCTCAATGGCACCCACCCATCAATTTGTTCTTCACAGGAACACTCCCATCCTTTACTTTAATGACATGTTCAAATCCATTTAGCTTTCCAAGTCGCTCATCAAAATGTTTCTATGCTTCTCAAATAATGCATGTAAATAATCACCATGCATTTCAGGTTGACCTACTGCAATCATCAGGATTTGATGTACAGCACCAGATTTGAAAACAATACCCAAACAGGCTTGATGATTCCATCCAAGAATATCCAGTCCACAATATGAGACACACACACCTTCCCTTTCCGACCCCTGAAACCAATTACCATTTCAAAATATCCCACCAAGTCAATTTTTGTGCCATTATACCTTTGCGGGGTGACATCTGATGGCAACAACACCTCATTGATATTGTTAGTGAGTACAGTATATTTGAAGATAATAGCTAATTTGGACCCAAAGTCTGTCAATACGGGTATCATCACCTCACCCACATTGAAAAGAGTATTTCGTTTTTTGAATCCTAATACAGCACACTGAATTGTTGTGATCATTTATGACCGTCTCATGTGGTATCACAGTATTCCCAGAACTGGGTTCTTCCTATCCTTGCACCTTTACACACAGCAACAAACTGTTCATCATGTCATCAGACAACCCCTGGTCGCAATCATCAGTTACTAAATTTAACTTAAAAATTAAATTAAAGACACACCTATTCCCGAAATAGAGTCCCTCAACAAGTGTCTCTCCTCTCTCCCTCCCCCTCAACAGGATCACAATTCTTATAGCGCGCGGATGCCCTTGGGTCACCAGGCGCTTTAGAAATCGTTATTAAATTAAATTAAATTAAATTAAACTTTCCCTTCTTATTGCTAGTTTAACACATCCTGGCAAAATGACCAGTAACCCCACACTTATTACACTCCCTGGTGGAAGCAGGACACTGCATAAAAGAGGTGATGTGGAATTTGGATCCACAACGATAACTTATATTGCCATAGTTAAAGGTTTTTCTCTTATCCATTGCCTTATTTTGTCAACCATCTTGTTCACAAAATGCTTGTTGTTTTTAAATGACAAAACAGTGTCATCTGTCTTATTGAGTTGTTTTGCTGAATCCTTTGAATCTTGAATTGCGTTGGCTTTTTCCAGTGCTTCATCTAATGACAGGTTTTTACAAGTGAAAAGTCTCCCTTGAAACTTTTTATTATAACTCCTGGTAACAAGTTGATCCCTGACTAACTGATCAGTGAAATTTCAAAATTCACACTTGCCCGCCAGTATGCACAATGGCGCACATACAGGTCTACACATTCAGTGGCCGATTGTTCCCTGAAAAAAAAAAAGAAATTGTTTTCTAACTACTAAATTTGGCGGTTTTGAAAAATGTTTGTCTTATCTCTTTACTGCCTCCTAATACTCATCCAACTCTTCCTCGCCTCCAGGTGTAAATACAGAGAGGTGAACAAATATCATGTGTCCTTTCAGGCCCAAAGAGTGCTCTAGTAACCATCTCCTCCTTTAAGGCCTGAATTTAAACCCATCTATAGCTCCAAGAAATTATTGTTATTTTATTTATTTTTTAAAGTTTTTATTTTATTCCAAATACAAAAGTACAATCAACAAATATACAAATGACAATTCAAATAAAAAATTAAAACATAAGGATACCTAATACATTCATAGAATAAACCCCGTCTGCCGCTTATGTTGAAACAGATGTACTAACAGTCGGTCTCTAAATAATAGGACGACCTAGGTCAATTCCAAAATTATACATTAAACCTTCAATACAAAAATAATAATTAACCCCCATTCCAAAAGAAAAAGAATAAAACTAAAAACTAAGCAAACCTATTACATCAAAGGACATACAGTTAAAATTACACAAATTCCTTCGGCAGTATATAAATACAATCAGATAACCTCCGCAGCGTTTCTAGGTGTGTAGTCCGCCCCCTCCAGCATCACCTACAGTCTAGGCTCCTATGTGGATTTATGCAACAAATATACCCTGCATGGTTCCCAGATATCTTTTGGTCTCGAACCGACCGGTAATTCTTCAGCATATGTAGTTAGATTATCTCGACAGTATACCAGGTCCGTCATCCATGCCTTGATCGCAGGCCTGCGTTTGTTACCCCCATGTTATTGCTACCCTACGTGCTGCTAATAATAGCGCCAAACGCACAAACACCCCATTCACTCCTTTGATGTGTGGCACACAGCAGAGCAGACACACAAGTGGAGTGCGTTGAATATCCACAGCCACTATCTCACCTAAGCAACTGACCACTGCCTCCCAGAATTCACCCACCTTCTGCCATTCCCGCGCCAAATGCATAAAATCGGCCCCATCCTGCCCACATCGATCACAACATATGGACGTTCGCAAGCCATACCTTTGGAGTCGTGCCGGAGTATAATACACTTGGTGTATGTACTTGAAATGTATAATCATAAGATTTCCATTCATACTGAGCTTTCCCGTCAGACCACAAATATACACCTAGTCCGCCCCTGTAATAGGATCCAGTAAACATTCGTTCCACCTGTCCTAACTTTTATCCGAAGCCTCCACAGTTTCTTCCTTAATCTGCTTGTATAGTTTTGAGATTCGTTTTTTATTAGTAGGGGTGGTGATTGCGAACTGTAGAGACAACAATGTAGGAAGTTCTTGTGGATACTCCGTGTAGTGAATAAGGGCAGCATGTCTTAATCTATGTACAGCAAATCGAAATAGCAGTGATTGATTGCTGACATATTGGAGAGCTTCCTGCGTAAGAAATACACCGGTCGGGTAGACATCCTCCATGCGCATAATACCAGCTTCCTTCAATAATCGCATGGATGGGCCCTCAGACGTGACCGACATAGCTGCATGGTGTTCCAAATGCAGTGCTGGTGCATACAGTGGCAATGTACCCGCTAGTCATCCTATCTCCTGCCAGGCTGAAACCGTAGCATCAACTGTGTTGATCTCAGATCTTAGAACACCCCGAGAATGGTGAGCAATTACACTATGTAGTGGGATCGGAGTCGCGTCTCCTTCCTCCACTGCGATATGTGGCCTGAACGCGTGCGGCCTATACCAGTAGAACACATATTGAGCTTGTGCACTTAGGTAGTAGACATAGAAGTCTGGAGCAGGAAAACCTCCCCCTTCATAATCTTTCGTCAGGGTCGTCCACTGCACTCGTGCAGTCTTACCTCCCTACGCCAGACGAATTAACTGACCACGGAGATTCCTAAAGTACTCCATCGAGAGCACAATTGGAATATTCGTAAAAAGATACAAAAATCTAGGCAGGACTACCATTTTAATCAGGGCAAAGCGATCTGCTAGTGATAGTGGCAGTGCAATCCAGTTGTCCACCATATCCTCCAGTTTCGAGCTCGACGTTCCATAATTCTCCCTGATTACCACGTCCGGATGTATCCAAACACCTAGATATTTAACAGGGTCTGTGGACCACACCAATGGGAACTCTAGGGTCTGTGGACCACACCAATGGGAAATCTAAGTGAGGTTGAGTGGTTGGGGATGTGAGAGGCATTATGTATGATTTGTCCCAGTTGATATGTAGACCAGACAGGTAACTGAATCGAACGTATTCATGGAGTAGTTGTGTTAAATACTTGGTTGGCTCTCGAACAAAGAGGACCATATCATCCGCGTATAGTGATATAGCCACCGGTCTATAGTCAAAGTTAAGTGCAGTCTCCCTGTGTCGCTGACGAATCACACATGCTAGGGGCTCCAGAACTATTGCAAACAACAGCGGCGACAGAGGGCAGCCCTTCCGGGTGCCTCTTGTGATGCAAAACGCCTCAGATGGCAGTCCCCCCACTCGCACCCTTGCTGTCGGAGCCATGTACAGGACGACAATCCATTGTATAAACAGGGGTGGGAACCCCATGCGCTTTAACATCCTATACATATAGTTCCACTCCACAGAGTCGAACGCTTTGGCCGCATCTAGTAACACCGCCGCCGCCTCCAACCTTGGCTCCAGTAGGTGAAACATGGAAAAAATTGTTCGAAGGTTGTGTGAAGTGGATCTGTCAGGTATAAAACCTGCTTGGCCCAGCAATATCAACCCCTGTAGTAGCGGCTGCAGCCTAGTGGCCAACATTTTTGCCAGAATTTTGGCATCCACGTTAATGAGCGACAATGGATGATAGGATTCGCATCTGTCTGGAGGCTTATCCTTTTTCAGCAGAGTAATGACCAGTGCCTTTCTCAGAGAGGGCGGTAACACACCTGTGTCGTACGCCTCAGCATACATTTCTAAGCGCTGCGGAGAAAGCAGGTCAATGTATTTTTTGTAAAATTCCACTGTGAGCGCATCTAGGCCAGGTGCTTTACCATTAGCCATCGACGCCACCGCTATCTTAATGTCCTGCTCATCAATAGGCAGACACAGGTATTTTCTCTGCACATCAGAGAGCCATGCACATGCTATATCCTCCAAGTACGTCTCAAATTCCTGCTCGGAGGCTGTACCTCACGTTTGATAAAGCTCTGAATAAAACTCCCGAAATTGTTCCACTATATCCACAATTGCATGATGTTCACCTCCCCGGTCATCAACTATTCTGTTCACAGGGGGATGGTCCATTCGCTCTTTAATTTTGAGCGCTAGTGTGCGCCCCGGCCTACCCGCCTCGCCATACCTCCTCGCTGTGTGCCTTTGTGACATATACTTTATCTCTGTTTCCACCAGGTCATCGTACTACAGGGTCAACTCCCATATCCGAGCTAGTATACCCATATCCGGCGCAGCCGAGTAGTCCCTCTCTGTCACGCAACTTTTTTTCCGTATTCTCGAGTTGGGTCCTTATGTCTTTTAAAATTCCCGCTGTCGTCCCAATACACACCCCGTGAATGGTAACCTTAAACGCCTTCCATAACGTAGAGGCCTCATCAACTGTCCCCTTGTTTATTGCAAAATATTGCACTATTGCTTCTCTAACCGTAGTCTCAAAGATGGGATCAAGCAATGCCTCAGATCGCAGGCGCCAGATACCCCAGGGAAAACCACATCCAATCTCACAGGGTTATGGTCCGATAGTGTCCGAGCCAGGGGCACTACGTCTTCCACCCATTTCATCACCTCATTTCCAACCAATCAATAATCAAGACGGGACCAGCTACCATGCAATGGCGTCGCATGTGTGCCCTCCTTAGTCTGCGGGTGTCGCACTCTCCAAACGTCACTCAATCCGAACTCTTCCATGGTTCGCAGAATATATTTGGCTACTTTGGGGATCCGAGGCGACATGGGATTGGACTTATCGAGCGCTGTATCTAGGTATGTGTTTAAATCACCCCCCCATATTATAGGGGATTCCGGCCAGTCTCGCAGCTTTCCACACATGCGATCCACACAAGACGGATCATCCAAGATCGGTCCATATATATTAATTATAATTATCAGTGTACCATGCAGCTTTCCACACACCATCTTCATCTGCATATGTGTACAGTGGTTGGAACTCTACTCCCTTCTTAATCAAAATCATCACCCCTCTTCTGTAAGAGGAGTAAGACGCAGCACATGTAAAACCAGCCCACCTGCTCACCACAGCTCGCTCAGTGTGTTTGGTCAGGTGTGTTTCCTGCAGCAGAACGATATGTACCATGTGTCTATTCAGATACGCCACCACCTGCCTCACCTTTTTAGGGGAGTTAAGGCCGTGAACATTCCAGGTTAATAACCTACATTTACCTGTCATCTAAGAGCATAAACCACAATAGCAAGTGCAACAGGCTTTTCCTTAGAAGGGGCAGTAACGTTATCAGCGCCATATATGCCAATCTTCTCAAACATGTGTTCCTTTGACATACCCAAATAAAAGAAAAGAGAACCAAAAACAAAACAAACAATGACATTTTGCCCACAATCATCTTCACCCTCCCCCCTCCGACTCCAACCTCCCAATTAGGTCGAGAACATACCACCCTGTCCCACCTCCTCAACAAACCCTGACCCATCCATCGTGTCATGTGGGGAACACCCACTGGGGGAGAGGCTCAGCAACGAGTACCCACACCGCAGTGTGGTTGCCGGAACTACAATTCTCCCCTCGAGCATGCCTTAAACCAAACGTAACAGGTATGGCTTAATATGTGCCTCCCTGGGGATCTTTCCACATTAAGACTGGGTAAAGCTGTAACTCCCCTCCCCAATTTCTCATGTAATAAACTCAACATATGCTGATCTCGTTCAACCCCACAGATAAATATGACTACAAATTATCCCACTACACTCCTGCTCTAGCCTACTAAGGCTCAGTCTGTTTCCTCCTGTTTCGATTCCAGCATCGTTATTTCCCCAATTTCTGTCGCAGTTTCCCTTTGCAGATGTGTTTGGTGAATTTTAGCGCCGACTTCGCGTCAGTAAAAAAATGTATCTGCTCCTCATAAGTTATTTTTAGTTTAGCTGGATATAACATGGCGTAAGGCATCGATGCCTCCCTCAACAATCTTTTAACTGGCACAAACTCTTTTCTCGCTGCTTGAACTGTAGGAGTGTAGTCCGGAAAAAACTAAAGTTTGTCTCCTTTATACATCACGGGTCCTTTGGCTCTAGCTTCTCTCAATATGGCGTCCCTATCCGCATAGTCCAGAAGCCTCGCAATAATTGGGCGCGGTGGTGCGCCTGGCTTGGGCCGCGGCCCTAGAGACCGATGCACCCGCTCTACAATCATCACAGCATAGAGGACGGGTCCAAAAAGCTCGCGCAACAGATCAGCTATAAAAGTTTCCATCTTGGCTATGGGTGTGGTCTCCGATTACCCAATAATGCGCACGTTGTTGCGCCTTGAGGGCGCTTCTAAATCTTCGTTCTAAGCACTAATCACCATTAGCACCTTTTCCATCTGAAGCAATTGTGTGCGTACCTCCGCTTGCGCATCATGTTCATCAGACATCCGGTTTCGAAGGACATCTAGTCTGTGCTCGTGCTTATCAACCTTTTTCTTCACCATATCAAGCCCAGTGGCCATAGCGTCTATTTTACTATCTATGGTCTTCATTCCGGCTCGTAGTTCTAACAGGATGGACCTGGTATCATCGTCCGCTCCCTCTGCCTGTTCCGAGCCATTGCCAGAGTCATTCTGATCACCCGCTCCCTCTACAGCATGGGTCACTTTTTTATTTTCGAACTGAAGCTTAGCTTGCTTCGGCTCCAGTTTGCCCATATTGAAATGTGCCGATGCCTTCGCAGGTGTGCTCGGCTGCAGGGTAACACTGGGTATTTCAGTCTCAGGTCACCAGCACAAACCACCACCTTGCAGCCGCCTTCGATCTCCTCTCTCGTGAGCGCACCCCCGTTCACTCGCCTACTAGTACCCCCCCTCCCCGAGGGGCAGAGGACAGACCAGCCACGATTAAACCTGCCCGGGCACGCCGCGCAAGTCACAGCCCTGCTCAGCCCTGCCTCGCAGGCCCCACGAGGCGCCAATGCTCCTAAGGGGCCCGCAACTCGCAAAGCCCGCAACCGCTTGGACCTACCAGGCCCGACCCACAGCAGAGCTACACCTACTGCAGGTCTGCTCTGTTCAGCCCGCTTGTTCCTCTGTCAGTTTCCGGGCCTCACTGGGCGATCTGCTGCACCAGGTCAACGCCGAGCACAGCTTCAGGGGGTTGATCGTCTTCCCCCTACTCCTGAGATCGTTCACGCCGGCTCCAGCGTCTTACTTGCCGGTGATATCTGCACTCCTCATTCACCGCTAGGGTTAACACTGGATGTGCTTGTCGCAGCTCCAATCCGTCTACTGCTCGTTTACAGCCAGTGGGCATTCTCGCCTCAAACCGCAGAAGCTGCCCAAAAGATCGGCGGCATTTTGTAATACGGCTCGCGACTTCTTTCTCGGCCACCACAGGCGTAGTGTCGGGGCTAGGAAAGCACAGACCTCACTCCACTGTGCCCCGTCCGTTCATGCATACCCCGGGGGGGTTCCACGGCACGTCTCGGGGGGGGAAAAAGGATGGTAATCGTCCAGTAAATGTTCCGGCGTGCGGAGCTCGCTTAGCAGGCAGCCATTCCGCAACGCGCCAAAGCCACGCCCCCATCTGTAGCTCCAAGAAATGTGTTGAACGCTCTAAACCACTCCTTCCAAGGTATGATAGGCTCTCCAAGGGATTATCAGAAATGAGTAGGGGGGTTAATGGCTTGCATAGTTTCAATGTTTACAACTGACTGTATGCTTCAAATACCCAGTGTGCCTGTCACTGTAATATTTGTTGCTGACATGATGTAACTATTTCCAAAAGGTATACCTGTCATCGTAACCAGCATTCGTGATAACACCTACCGAACATTTTTACATCAGCACAATAAATATTTTGATGAAGGTGTGCCCGTCACCATAATATACGTCAAATGCAGGTTGTTCTTTAGTATAAATTTGTTTCCTTTCATTTTTTTGCACTTTTGAAAGGGTACCTGTCACTGTAAAATACACCGGCAACAGGCTGCAGCCTACACCAAAACAAGTTGCATGAAGATAATTATTTCCGGGTGTGCAGCACGTGTAATATTGTATAGAGGTGTGCCTGTCACCATAATAGGCTTGTAGTGTACACTAGAAGGTGTGCCTGTCACCGTTAAATACCTTGGCAACAGTCTGCCACTTATGCCTAAATTTGTTGCACAAAGATAAGTAATATACCCCCCTCAACCCAGAAAAGGAGTCAACACCACTTTAGAAAAATAGCGATATTTAGCTGAATAAAACAAGACCAAAACACCAAAAATTCAACATACACAAGTCAAAATATCACATTTGAAAGATTAAGCAAGTTTAGTACCTAGTATTTAATGGATGCGTTAGTTTTAGCACAAAATACCTTAGTCACGTCAAGAATCAAAGACTGGGAGGAGGAGCCTAACCGGCAACCAGTATGGCCGCGTAGGGACTCTGCTCTGCCGACCTCAGTCCCTGCCCTAACTATCCTGCAGGTTATCCTGAGCCTGAATCCCACCCCCAGACGCCGGAACCGAAGCGACGCCCGTCGGCGAAATCCCGAGTTACCACCATGGTCCGGGTGCGAAGATACGTCGTCCAGTATAGTGGGGCCCAGTCCGTCGAAGGAACCAGGGACTTGCGTGCTTGCTGGTGCCGCCTGGATTGTCACAACAGCGGGCGTCGAGGTCCACCCGACCCCGGTCTGGCCCGAGGTGTGAAGGGACGCTCCCCGTGACATTTGTGGGAGATCCGCATTGCTAATTAGGGCAGCAGAGTTAACTGGAACGGCCGCGGGCATTTGAGGAGGGCCGCCCGACCCGGAGTGCTTGACCGGGAGCTGGATACCAACTGGTGAGGGTGTTTCTGGGGCCGCGACCTGCCCGACGCCGGCCGAACATCAGTACTACAATACGGCACCCCGGGGCCTTCAATAGAGCCCGTCGAGCGTGGTGGATTGGTGATGCCATGCTGAGGGTGGCGTGAGCCCTGCATATCAGGTTTGATCGGCCCTGAAGTTATTGAGGAAGAATAGACCTGGGGCGTAGCACTATGTATGCCATAATATGTTGGCCCATATTGGATTGAGGACACCCTGGCGGCTGCTGGGAGACGAGGATAGTGGAGCTGCATTGGTGCGGCCCTGCCTGATCGGCTTGACAATCAGCTACTGATTAGGGACGCCGGGGGTGCATGAGTAGTGCCTACTAGCGGTATTGCCCCAGGGGGAAGTGAGAGCAATTAAAAGTGCGCGCCGAGTGCGAGGCTGTGAAGTACTCCCAGGGCATAAGAATGGACACTGGGTAAACTTTCCGGCAAGACTAACTGCGACGCAGAGAGAACCCAGAAAGGTGCGACGGTCGTGGACCTTGTGAGAAAGTGACAGCAAAGACACGTTGGTGTGCGGTCTGAATATCTGGGAAGCGGTGAGTCACCACTGTTGGAGGTGGACGTCGAGCGGTGGAGCGGAATCGCTGGTCCTCTGTTCGGTTTTCAGCAGGGGTCTGGACCTGGAGTGTGGAGGAAAGATGGCTGCGAAGGCTGACGCAGATAAGACCATGCCCCGGGCCTCCAAGGGATCGCAGAACATACATTCGAACAGGTTGGATCGATACACTTTCTCTAAGGGATCCCCGGTGGAGCCCAAAGAGACCTTGTCGGGGGGGAAGAGTTCTTTCCCGCTCCCTCTGAGCCAACATTGACGGAACTGATGGTGGCCATACATGGTGTTCAGGCATCTCTGGGCCAGAAAATGGAGGCCCTGGACAACAAACTCGACACTGTCACGATAGAGATGGGACTTATCCGGGCAGACCTCACAAAGGCGAGTGAAAAGGTGAAGACACTGGAGCTCAAGACGGTCAGTTTAACCGACGATGTGAATTTGTTACAGCAAGAGGTGCTGGACCTCAAGGCCTCAAGGGTCTGCACAGACCGTAAGTCAGACGACTACGAAGGCAGAGCCAGGCGTAAGAATTTTCAAAATCAGAGGGCCTAAGGCCGGACCTGTTTGTAGAAAATATTGTTCTGAACTACCTCAAGCCTAAAGGCCTCAGCAATTTTTCACGGGTGAGCATGCGCATAGAGTCCCGAGGGGTAAGCCGCGACCGGGGGCATCCCCCCTCCCAATGATTGCAAGAGTCCTGAATTTTCGAGACAGAAACGCGATCCTGCAGGCGGGCCGTGCTGGGCCCCCTTTGAAATATGAAAATGCAACTCTTTCCTTCTTCCCGGATTTTACCCAAATGGTACAAAAACGTCAGGGCTTCTTGTTGGTAAAGAAAAAATTGAGAGATAAGGGACTAAAGTATGCTATGATGTTTCCGGCCCGCCTTCGGGTAGAACTCAATAATAGGGCCTAGTTCTTCGACAACCCTGAGGTGGCGGCGGACTGGCTGGACAGTGTACACGCAACGGAAGCGGAGAGTCAAGACCGAGGCGGAGAGGACGAGCAATAACCGGCCTAATGTAGTGACTGTTGGGCTTTATTAGCAGTATGTCATAAGTGGGGGGTGGGTTGGGGGCATATTGATTTCCCCTGCTTTGTTTTGTTAGTAAAGAAGATGTTGTGTTTTGATTTGAATGGGGTAGTGATGGTGGGGACGGTAAAAGGGGATTGTCGGATTCGTTCAGGCCCTTCCTCTATTTTCTTTTCTACCTCCAGTTAGTTGTAGATTAGTATTGGGGTAAAAAGGGGAGACAGGCAGACTGCTAGTTGGGGATGCCCGTAAGCGGGGTGCAGGGTGGGGGTTGGGGGGAGGTGAGTTGGGGGGGATTTTCGTATTATTGTGTGTCACATTATTGGCAACCTGTTTAAATGTTCTTAAGTTTTGCATTGTCGATGGCATCACTATATTGTACCTGATCAGCATGCAGAAGACGGTAGAGGGTCATTTCCCATTCCCATATGACGATAGGGGGTAGTGAACTGAAGGTTTTAGGTTGGAATGTATATGGGTTGGGGGACAAGATTAAGCATAGTGTGGTTCTTCAGTATCTCAAGTGCCAGGCGCCGGATGTGGTCTTGTTCCAAGAAACGCATTTAGTTGGAAATTCATGTATGGCGATGCATAGAATGGGGTACAAGTTGGTGGCTCATGCAGGGTTCATGTCTGGGTCCAGGGGGGGTGGGTATCCTGATTCGGAAGGCGCTCCCCTTAGTGATAGACTCCACGTGGGCGGATGACAGGGGAAGATATGTTGGGATCACAGGTCGATGGGAGGGACACCTTCTTACCCTCTTGTCGGCCTATGTCCCCCCGGGTATGCAGTCCACCTCATTCTTTGATTTGGGAAAGCTATTACTCGAACTGCCGGTGAGGCTCTTGATCCTGGGTGGTGATTTCAATGCCGTAGTTTCTGGTATCTTGGATAGACATCCCCCACGAGACACTGGGTGTAGGAGAGTAGGGTCTGCAATCCTATGATCACCCAGATTTTTTGCTTTTGTTTCACTGGTTTACGACTTTCTCTGGCTGTGGGCCTGCTAATCAGACCCACAGCCTAGCTGTTCTCTCACTAAATTACAACGTGTACCTTAGGTGCATTTACCAATTGGTACTGGGCCACCTTATCAGACCCTGTAACTCAGGGCATAGGTGTACCCAGGGCCTACCAGGGGCTGAAGCATGTATTATGCCACCCCTGGCTGGCCATCTAAATCTGACACAACTGGCTGCACGACAGCTGGGGCAAGGTGGTGTAATCACTCTTTGCTTTAGATATAGTATGTAGGAAGGTACCTCCTGACTATGGTTGCCCCCAACTTTTTGCCCTGTGTTTTAGCTGGTTTTTGACATAGTCGACCTGGGACCCTGCCAATCAGGACCCCAGGCCTACTGCTCTCTCTGTAAAATGGATTCCATGTACCTTAGGTACATTTCCAATTGGTACTGGGCCACCTTATCAGACCCTGTAACTCAGGGCATAGGTGTACCCAGGGCCTACCAGGGGCTGAAGCATGTATTATGCCACCCCTGGCTGGCCTCCTAAATCTGACACAACTGGCTGCATGACAGCTGGGGCAAAGTCGTGTAATCACCCTTTGCTGTAGATATAGTATACCTATATCTAACCCTAAAAATGGACACACAGATTCCTATCAGTCACTCCTATGGCAGGCCTTGACAATCCTGAAGGCAGAGTGCTTGGAATCGTGTGAAATGGTGCTCTGGCATGAGCTGAGCCCGTTTGCAGCTTGCGGAACCAAGTCCTAATAGCTGTTCCATGATAACGCATACCATATACTCTTAAGTGCATTATAATCCTCGCGGTTAAAGGCTATCTTTGGTATTGCTTTATCAAAACATGTCGAGTAAGGTGTCATACGAATTGGAATACTAACCCCTCGCCAATTCTGGCGACGGGGTTAGCATTCCACCCTTCTAGAGGGACACGACATGTATGTAACTGTGAACCCCGGTTAAAGTTAAACGAAGCCTCAGCTCCACAAAATGGATGCTGCCACCACAGGCACGAGTCTGACCCCCTGCAGCTGGGAGTCCTTCCAGCGAGGGGAGCCTGGACAAAGGGTTTCCTGTCGAGGGCGGTGCTAGCACCGTCCCAGACAGGGTTTTGTGTATCCTGGGTAGGCAGGGCTTTACAGGAAGGTGACTGCTGAGTGGCACCCCGGTGCTCACTACGCATAGGCCGGTCAGAACCAGTTCCAGGGGCACACCAGCCCCTGGCCTGGGGAAAGTCCGGCATGGGAGAGGGGTGTAACCACCCCCCTCCTAGTCCCACCCATAGGCAGGACCTAGTCACCGGGTCAGCCCCTTTTCTTAGTATAAAGATAGGAGCGGGCCCCCTGTTCAAATTAGATCATCTTTGGAATCAAGACACGACTTTCTGCGAAATGACATCAAGATTTCTTCTTCAAGATTCTCCTTGTGACTAAGGAGTAGTCACCCTGCATCCGCAGGCACCATCCTAAGAACACTGCGGTCTGCTGCAAGTCCTTCCTCAGGAATCCGACGACACAGCTCGACGAGACCCAGCTTCCCTGGCACCTCTGACCTCTACTCACCTCTACAGCCAAGCTGAGAACCGTGAGTGCGATGAGACCTCGAGGGACCGACGATCGCCAAGACTGCACGAATTCTTTGCAACAAGCCCACCGAGTGTTCCACTGGTGAGTGCTTTGGGGTCCGAGAAGCCCCGACCCTGAGCAGCTCCAGCACCGAAGATCAGCCCTCCAGCATCTCCACGATCTGCGTGGGGCCCTTCTGCTTTTTGCTGCTCACCGCGTTGTGTGGCTACTAGCCGGCTGGCTTGTGGCCTTCTTCACGACGCCCGACGACATTACTGCTGCTGGTCTGGTTGCTCCAGACTGGCCCTTGCTCCCTTCCAAAAGAGGAGCACCCCGGACCCTCCTGGTCCACTCCAGACGCCATTTTAGGTCCACTGCGTGGGCTTGAATTTGCCAAGGCTTTGTTGCCCAATCCTGGGTCCAGCGACGCCGACAGCTTCATCCATCGTGGGACAGCTCGCTCCTCCATCCTGGTCGCCGACAACGCCTCCTGGTCCGTGAGATCTGCAGAGCACAGCGTCACCCACTCACCTAGTCGAGGTGACTACCATCTGGTGCCCTCCTGGTGCCACCTGACTACTGGCTAGTAGTCACGAACTTGGTCCCCTCTGCTTTCAGGTGTCATCTCTCTTCAAGATCCAGGCTTGGATCACTTCGAACTCTCTTCACTGGTCGCCTGCCAGCATCTTTCTTCCAGGCTCCTGGTCCGTCTACGAGGATTCCCGACGTCTTTTGAGACCTTTGCCGCTGCAGCCCCTGGGCTAGGTAACTTCGGCATTTCGGTGCCCCAGCATAGCCTCACTATCCAAGGGTCAGAATCCACTTTCGTTTTCCTCCTACCAGGTCGGGTTCGCCCGAGAACACTAACTCTGTGAAATCTAGCTACCATAGACTTTGTCCCGCATCACGCGTGAGAGTGCACACTCTGCACCCGAGTCCCCTGGGTCTCCTAGAAGTAATCTAACAATTCTATAGTCAAGTCCTAGCGATTCCAAAGCCTATTAGTACTGTACTTACCTGCTAGTAATTTCGCATTCCACTTTCAGAGTATATGGTTTTCCGTGCCCCTCGGGCATTTGTATATACTGTGCTAACTTAAGTTTTTTCGTAAGAGTTTTGTTTTGTGCTTAGTACCCTGTCCTCATAAAGAGTACAGGGCTGTTGTGATCTTAATAAATACACTGTTTATTTTCATAACACTTGTGTGGTGTCCTTTCACTTGGTGTTCAAGGGGTATATGTGTGGTATAACAGCTGGCTTAACACGCCCTCTCGAGTCTTTAGCCTTAGACTGCTCGTATCCACGCTACTAGGATAGCTGGTCTATAAGGTTGACTTTCAACCAATCATCAATAAGGGTTGCTGGACTGATACATAGTGTTCACTAGAATAGTGAGCACTGCATATCAGGCCACCTTCTCACATAGTATACCTATATCTAACCCTAAAAATGGACACAGAGATTCATATTAGTCACTCCTATGGCAGGCCTTGACAATCCTGAAGGCAGAGTGCTTGGAATCGTGTGAGATGGTGCTCTGGCATGAGCTGAGCCCGTTTGCAGCTTGCGGAACCAAGTCCTAATAGCTGTTCCATGATAACGCATACCATATACTCTTAAGTGCATTATAATCCTCGCGGTTAAATGCTATCTTTGGTATCGCTTTATCAAAACATGTCGAGTAAGGTGTCATACAAATTGGAATACTAACCCCTCGCCAATTCTGGCGACGGGGTTAGCATTCCACCCTTCTAGAGGGACACGACATGTATGTAACTGTGAACCCCGGTTAAAGTTAACTCGAGCCTCAGCATCACAAAATGGATGCTGCCACCACAGACACAAGTCTGACCCCCTGCAGCTGGGAGTCCTTCCAGCGAGGGGAGCTTGGACAAAGTGTTTCCTGTCGGGGGCGGTGCTAGCACCATCCCAGACAGGGTTTTGTGTATCCTGGGTAGGCAGGGCTTTACAGGAATGTGACTGCAAGTGGCACCCCGGTGCTCACTACGCATCTGCCGGCTAGAACCAGTTCCAGGGGCACACCAGCCCCTGGCCTGGGGAAAGTCCGGCATAGGAGAGGGGTGTAACCACCCCCCTTCCTGGTCCCACCCCTAGGGCAGGACCTAGTCGCGTACCCACCCCTTTCTTTAGGATAAAGGCAGGAACGGGGACCCTTCCAAATTAGATCATCTTTGAATCAAGAAACTACTTTCTACGAAAGGAACTCTCGACTTCTTCTCAAGATTTCTCCCTTGTGGCTAAGGAGTAGTCACCCTGCACCCGCAGGCATCATCAAGAACACTGCGGTTTGCTGCACGTCCTTCCTCCGGAAGCCGACTGACCAGCTCGACGAGACCCGGCTTCCCTGGCACCTCTGACCTCTACCTACCTCTACAGCTAAGCTGAGAACCGTAGGTGCGACGAGACCTCGAGGGACCGTCCATCATCAGAACTGCACGACTTCTATCCAGCACGACCGCCGAGGGATCCTCTGGTGAGTGCTTTGGGGTCCGAGAAGCCCCAACCCTGAGCAGCTCCAGCACCGAAGCCCAGCCCCCCAGCATCCACGAGATCTGCGTGGGGCCCTTAAGCTTTTTGGCTGCTCACCGCGTTGTCTGGCTACTAGCCCGCTGGCTTGTGGCCTTCCCGACGACGACCGACGACATCACCACTGCTAGTCTGGTTGCTCCAGACTGGCCCTTGCTCCCTTCCAAAAGAGGAGCACCCCGGACCCTCCTGGTCCACTCCAGATGCCATTTTAGGTCCACCGCGTGGGCTTGAATTTGCCAAGACTTGTTGCCCCAATCCTGGGTCCAGCGACGTCGACAGCATCAACCATCGTGGGACAGCTCGCACCTCCATCCTGGTCGCCGACAACGCCTCCTGGTCCGTGAGACTGCAGAGCCCAGCGTCGCCCACTCACCTGGTCGAGGTGACTCCATCCGGTGCCATCCTGGTGCCCATCTGATCACTGGCTAGTGATTCACGACTTGGTCCCCTCTGCTTACAGGTGTCTTCCATCTTCGATCCAGGCTTGGATCCATCGAACAATCTTCACTGGTCGCCTGCCAGCAACTCCTTCTTTCAGGCTCCTGGTTCGGCAACGAAGGTTTCCGACGTCTTTTCAGACCTATGCAGCCGCAGCCCCTGGGCTAGGTAACTTCGGCATTTTGGTGCCCCAGCATAGCCTCACTATCCAAGGGTCCAGATCCACTTTCGTTTTCAACCTACCTTATCGGGTTCGCCCGAGAACACTAACTTTGCTTTTACTAGCTCCCATAGACTTTGTCCCGCATCCCGCGTGAGAGTGCACACTCTGCACCCGAGTCCCCTAGGCCTCCTACTAGTAATCTGAAGGTTCAGTAATGTAGTCCTAGCGATTCCAAAGCCTATTAGTCCAGTACTTACCTGCTAGTAATTTCGCATTCCACTTTTGTAGTATATGGTTTTCCGTGCCCCTCGGGCATTTGTGTAAATTGTGCAACTTAAAGTATTTTCGTAAGACTTTTGTTGTGTGCTTAGTACCCTGTCCTCATAAAGAGTACAGGGCTGTTGTGATCTAAATAAATACACTGTTTATTTTCATAACACTTGTGTGGTGTCCTTTCACTTGGTGTTCAAGGGGTATATGTTATGGTATAACAGCTGGCTTAACACGCCCTCTAGAGTTTAGCCCGAAGACTGCTCTTGTCCATGCTACTAGGATAGCTGGTCTATCGGTTGACTTACAACCAATCACCATAAGGGTTGTTTGGACTGATACATAGTGATCACTAGAATAGTGAACACTGAATATCAGGCCAACTTCTCACACTGGGCACGCCCAGAGGTGGTTGCCCGACTTTCTAGATTAAATGGGTTTGGTGGACAGCTGGAGACTGATCCACCCAGACCAGAAGCAATACACATTTCACTTGGGTGTGCACGGTATCCTCTCCCGTCTGGATTATTGTCTGGTCCCGGCGGCTCAAGCATCTTATATCGTTGAAGCGGTTCGTCTTGCTAGGGGTATCTCTAACCACTCCCTACTTTGGCTCCGGTTTTGTATTGCTTCGAGATCAGCTGGTAGGGTTGCCCCTATTAACCCCTGGTATATGTGGAATCCCAAAATCCGTAAGGACCTCATTAAGGCTCTAGACGATTATTTTATAGATAATGAAAGATCGGTGCCCTCTTCGGTTTCTCTTTGGGAAGCATTTAAAACAGTCATCAGGGGTCAAGCTTTATCATTGATAGCTGGAACAAAAAAGGAAAGGAATAAAGAGATTGTTGAGGCGGAGACAGAGGTCGGTCGGCTGGAGTAGGAACTGGAGTGGGGGGTAACACAGGCTAACTTGCATATTCTGAGCCTTAAACAACATTATTATAGATCTCTGGTCACTGATAGGGCTAGAGCTCTCGGCAGGGAGCAGCAGGGTAGACTTTACGACCTCGGAGATAAGGCAGGAAATTTAATGCTTGGTTGGACAAAAGGGATAGTGCCGGGCGCGTCGTCCCAGAACTTATTACTGATGAGGAAGAGTTACTTACCGACCCCCAGAGTATTGTCGATAGCTTTGCAGCATATTTTTAAACTGTGTATACCTCGGTCTCAGATCGGCCGGAGGAGGACTCCCATCTTCTGCTTCGGGATATACAGCTCCCTTGTTTGCCAAAGAGGATCACGATTTTATGGATAGTGCCCTGACAGTAGATGAAATAGCTCAAGCCATTCGCTCGTTGAACTCTGGCAAGGCGCTAGGACCCAACGGGCTCCCAATTGAGCTATATAAGCTCAGACCAGATAAGCTGGCTCATTACCTTAAAGGTATGTTGTCGAGGCCCAGGAGAAGGGGATTCTGCCTCTGGACAAGAGAGTGGCGTTGGTGGTGGTAATTCATAAGGAAGGTAAGGCAAAGACTAAATGTGCCTCTTATAGGCCTATTTCTTTATTAAATGCTGAGCCCAAAATATTGGCCAAGCTTCTCTCTAATAGGCTGGTAAAAGTGATCAGTGGTCTGATCCACCTGGACCAATCGGGCTTTATTCCTCATAGAAATACGGCCCTGAATTTACGCAGGTTGCACGGCGTGATAGCTAGAGCCCACACTCTGCAGGAGCCGGCCGTGATCGCTTACCTTGACGTAACCATGGCCTTTGATACCGTAGAATGGTCCTATTTGTGGGCGGTCCTGGCTAAATTTGGATTTGGCCCTGATTTTATTGCCTGGGTGCGTTTATTGTACGCCGAGCCACTCGCCCAAATAGTGGTTAATGGCCGGGTCTCAGCACCCTTTCATCTGGGTCGGGGCACCCGGCAGGGCTGCCCCCTCACCCCCCTCCTTTTCTCACTGGCTCTAGAACCGTGGTCCCCTGATTGGGAAGATCGTATCTCCTTATACGCGGATGATATTCTGCTTTACCTGACCTCCCCTCGGAAGTCCCTCATTGTGGTGTGCGACGTCCTGGCCTCTTTGGTAAAAAATCGCCATTAATTGGGGGATA
Source organism: Lissotriton vulgaris (assembly GCF_964263255.1). NCBI lineage: Eukaryota > Metazoa > Chordata > Amphibia > Caudata > Salamandridae > Lissotriton > Lissotriton vulgaris. The sequence goes on along the minus strand of NC_141696.1, from coordinate 358,500,805 downwards.
TCTCTGTTATTTGTCCTCAGGGGGGAGGCCCCGGTTCCTCCGAGAAACTGTCCCATCCAGAATAATATGAGTGGATTCAGATACCTGGGTATTTTAATTTCTCTGGACCCGGCGGTCAGATATGTTGAAAATCTTCTTCCCCCGTTGCAGAGGCTTAGGAGTGACTGCGCTCATAGGCGAAGGCTTCCGATCTCTCTGTTGGGCCAAGCGGCCCTCTTCAAGATGATGTCTCTGCCTCGTTTCCTTTATGCCCTTCAAAATACCTTGGATGTGGTGCCCGCTAGTTATTTCCGTGAAGTGGAGGGGCTACAGCGTAGTCTGTATGGGAGGGGAGGCCCCGTATTGCTCTAGCTAAGCTGACGCTCCCATGGTATGATGGGGGTATTGCCCTGCCAGATATCAAGGGTTAATATTGGGCTTCCCAGCTGCATGCAATTAACCATGGAACATATGGACCCGTAGCCGATCCCGGATACGCTATGGACAAGTGGCTCCTCCCAGGGTGTAGTTACAACAGGGCACTGTATTCTAAGTCAATAAAGCTGGGCTTGACAGGACCAACTAAACATGCAGTGAGGATCTGGCATGATCCTCACTGCAGCTCTGAAGGGCTATCATAAAAGCTGTAAAACAGCCAGAGCAGACTTTACTAAAAAAATAGTTTCAGATGCACAAAATTGCCCCAAGGTGCTTTTTTCAGTTGTAAAAAAACTGACAGGAGCAGACTCTATTCCTACGCCCCCTGCGCTTGACGCGGTTCAATGTCAATCCTTAGCTGACTTTTTCATCAAGAAAGTGGAGATGATTTATGATCTTTTCACTCCGTCACCGGTGGTGACACCTTCTGCATCTGGCTCTGTTCAGTCACTTGCTAGTGCCGATGACGTCGTAAAACTCTCTGTATGGCAGCCACTAGACAATGTTTCCTTTTCTTCTTCTTTAAATAGTGTGCGCTCTGGTTCGCCGTGCGATGCACTTCCGGTCAAAATATTGAAACAACTAGATTCTTCCACCCATCAGATCTTTGTTAAGTTGTTAAATGCCTCACTTACTGAGGCATATGTCCCCCAGCCATGGAAACACGCTATGGTAGTGCCCTTGTTAAAAAAGACTGGTGCTGATATTTTGAATCCTGCTAATTTTCGTCCTATATCCCTGCTGCCCATCTTTTCTAAAGTGTTAGAGAGACACATTAACACCCAGCTTACTGAACTGGTGGAAAGCTCTGGTTTCTTACATTCATCCCAGTCGGGTTTACGGGCCCGCCACTCGACCGAGACAGTCCTTCTTGGGGTGACGGAGAGTCTCCGACACGGTGTCGATCAGGGTGAAACTATGGCGCTCATCCTGTTGGATTTGAGCGCAGCTTTCGACACCGTGTCACATTCCATACTCCTTGACTCTCTGCGGTCTCTTGGTGTGACTGGTATGGCCTTAGCCTGGGTGGCCTCCTTTCTTGGTGAGCGAACCTTTCAAGTGTTCTCCCCTAAGGCGGCATCAGCGGTCTGTCCATCAGCGCGGGGTGTCCCCCAAGGGTCAATACTCAGCCCTCTATTGTTCAATATTTATGTAAAACCCTTGGCTAACATCGTAGAGCAGGCGGGGCTGACTTTGTTCTCTTACGCAGATGACACCCAGATTGTCTTCTCCCTATCAGGGCGAGACGAGAATAACCCCTCTGCACTAAAGTCTGGCCTCACTCTTGTGGCCGACTGGATGCAGGGGAACTGTCTCAAACTGAACGGGGAGAAGACAGAGGTGGTCATTCTGGGCAGAAATAAGAACTTATGGGGCCCTCAGCACTGGCCAAATGAGAAGGGTTCACTTCCTGTGCCCACACATGCCGTACGCAATTTGGGCGTCCTAATTGACGACAAGTTAACAATGAAGCAGCAGGCCATTAAGGTCGCAGCAACCTGTTTTTCTATTCTTAGGTGGCTACAAAAGATCCTATGGATGCTTCCCACTCCCTCCCGTAGAACGGTTGTCCAGGCATTGATAACATCTCGCCTGGACTATGGCAATATACTCTATTTGGGTGCGGACGTAGCCACTGTTAAAGTACTGCAGGTTGTACAAAATGCAGCCGCGTGACTTTTGAAGAATGTTCCTAGAAGAACTTCGGCATCACCTGCCTTGCATGATCTTCATTGGCTTAAGGTCTCTAGTCGCATAAAGTTTAAGACATTGTGCTACATGTTTAGAATCAAGCAAGGCACTGCACCTACATACTTACAAAAGCTGGTGCAACCTTACAGGCCTAAGCGCACTTTACGATCTTCGGAAATTGGGAACTTCATTGTACCAAGATTTAAGCTGGTAAGGATGGGGGGAGGATCCTTTTCCTATCTTGGTCCCAAATATTGGAATGCCCTGCCCACAGCTCTTAAACTAGAGACCAGTCTTCTTCGCTTTCGCAGAGCACTGAAAACGCTGTTGTTCACATAAGTAGTTGGTACCTATATGCTGGCTTTATCTGACATCTTCTTCTCTAGTCTATCCCTAGCGCCGGGAAACCCACTGCGGGTAGCTGTGCACGGTAAAAGTTCAAATAAATAAATAAATAAATAAAAATCCCACAAGTTCTTTGGGGTGGAGGGACAAGCTGACACCAGCTACCCCACTTTTTGATTCAGAACGATTGGGTAAGCTGTGGAACACAAAGGGTTTCGATAAGTGGGAGCTGCTAGGGATCTCAACTATTAAGGACATGTGGGCCAAGGGGCAGATTAAATCATTTGAAGAAATGCAGGTCGAATTTGAGCTTTCAGGCTCTGAATATTTCCGCTAAGCACAAATTCGACATTCATTACAGACAGCCTTGCCTGTGGAGGTGGACCTGCCGGAGGCATCGCCCCTTGAAGATAGAATCTTAGATGGTCATCTCCCCGAAAAAACAATCTCCCTGATCTACAAGAAACTAATTAATAATAGGGCAGACCTACTTGGGGAGTTGAGGGATAAGTGGACACAAGACGGAATAGAATTGGATGATGAGGACAGGCAATCGGCTGTGTCCTCCCCAAAAGTGGTTGCTATTCCAGCAAGATTGCGACTTGTACAGTTAAAAATACTACACAGGGTCTATGTCACTGGCCCCCGCCATGTACAGATGGGGTTATTAGATGCTGGACTGTGTAGACGTAAGTGTGGTCTTGTGGGTACATTTCTTCATATCATCTGGGAGTGTCGATACATAGCTGAGTACTGGGGTGAGATTCATAACACTATTCACGAGGTCACGGGTGTCTCTTTGCTACCGGAGGCGCGAAGATGCCTTCTTAATATATGGGAGCCTACTGATCTTATCTCTGAACAGACACAGTGGACCACACTGGACCACACTGGGCTTCATGATAGCAAAAATGAGTGGAGTTCCGAGTTGCCTCCCACCCTTGAGAACTGGAAAAATGACCTAGACAGGAGTATGTTTCGAGAAAAAACTGTATACGTGGCGAGAGGACGTCCCCGAAAATGGGCCTCAATTTGGGATCAGTGGAATAAGTATAGAGGTGAGATCTGTGTGCCACCTAGAGATTCTGTTTTTAATGTTCCCCCATCCCATGAAGTTTTTGACAAGTATGTAATTTGGTTCTTATCCCCCCCCCCCCTGAAGATGTACTTCCAATTATAATGTAACTCTTCTGTACTGTGTCTTTTGTTTGATGCCTTGATTTAATGAAAAGAACTTGGGAAAAAAAAAATCAAAGACGGTGCAAGGCGCAGGTTAGGTGAGGCACCGGAAAAGCAAAGCTATGTGTCTGTTTCTTACTACACAGGAGAAGTGACGCATCGGTTCCTTACTGGCAGGGAAGATGATGCAGATGTGCTGCGTTGATGTGACAGCGGCAAAGCAGGCACTTTGTTGATTCCACAGCCGCAAAGCAGGAGGAGTGTCGCAGGCAGAGCGGGTGTCCGGGACATCGGCTACAATGGGCTCGAGACTCACGCTGCGGCGATTCTTCTGACGCGACGGCAAGCTGAGGCCTGCTGTTAAGGTTGTGGTTGATGCTTCAAGCAGGAATCATGATACAGGTAGTTAGCGGTGATGTGTTGATCTTTAGCAGCGATGCGTTGATAAAACAGGTGCTGGGAGTCGATGTGTGGAGTTTCTCCTTAAGATCACCAGGTTACACTTCCAATGGCACAGGAACAGTGGTGTAACACAGACACTGGCATGGGAAGTCTTTGATGTTCCTGAGACTTCTTAACAGGAGACAAGATCAACTCAAGCCCTTGGAGAACCTTGGAAGCAGGATACAGAAAGCAAAGTCCAGTCCTTTCACTCCCAGGACAACAGCAGCAAGCAGCAGGCCAGCACAACAAAGCAACAGGCAGACTGGCAATACCTCCTACAGTAGCCAGCTCTTCTTCCTGGCAGAAGGTCCTCAGTCCAGACGTGTTCTGATTTTAGGGTGTCAGAGGTCCAATACTTATACCCCTCTCTGCCTTCGAAGTGGGCAAACTTCAAAGGAAAGTCTTTGTAGTGCACAAGACTATTCCTTTCCCCGATCGGGTTCCAGACACACTACGGGGGGTGGAGACAGCTTTTTGTGAGGACAGGCACAGTCCTATTCAAGTGTCAGTAACAACTCCTCTCACCACTCTTACTCAGGAAGGCCCATCAAACTGGTGATGGGCCATTAGGATATGCAAGGCACATCTCAGCTCCCCTTATGTCTGTCTAGAGTAAATGCACAAGAGCCCACCTCTAGCCAACTCAGCTGTGTATTCTACAGACAGGCAGAGGCACAGAAAGATTAAGCAAGAAAATGCCCACTTTCTAAAAGTGGTGTGCCCCATCACATCCCTCCATTATCAAAGTTGACTGCTTCTACTATTGCATGCCTGCTCTGGCGTTAATCCCAGAGCAGGCATGCAATAGTAGAAGCAGTCAACTTTGATAATGGAGGGATGTGCGGGGGCACACGACGGAATCCTGTACAACGCGATGATTAAGAGTTGCATTTACAAGTTTAAACTGAGAAATGATTTCTCTTTTTTAAAAAGGCAGCAACACTTGTCATGATACCCCTGAGGAAGGGAATATTCCGAAATGCATTGGGGATTTTAAATAAAATTGTGACATGTGGAAACATATCATTCTCCTGTGTTTTCATGAAAATCCGTGAATAAAATAGTGAATGAGTAAAATGAATTGAAGAAAACTCAAGGAAAAAATGGCAAAAAGTAATGGAGTAAAATGAAGAATAATGAAAAGTTAAATATATATTTGATTGATTTAATTCATTCATGATGGGCGTGGCTGTGCAGCTTGAATGGGATCAGCTGTGATTCCTTCGTGTTCATTTGATATTGCAGGGCAATAGGGCGGAGCGCCGAGCAAGCTTGCACGCCAACATAATGTGGAAGCAATAGAGTATGGTCAAAATGAAGCAAAGTATACATATGGAGTACATAGGTGTGCATCTCACCACCTATAATTTACACTTTCTAAAAGTGGCATTTTTAAACACAATATTTAAAAAACAACTTCACCAACTAAAAGGTGTATTTTTTAATTGTGAGTTCGGAGACCCCAAATTCCAAATCTCCATCTGCTCCCAATGGGAAATTCCACTTGAAAGATATTTCAAGGCAATACCCATGTTACCCTAGGCGAGAGATAGTCCTTGCAATAGTGAAAAACAAAATTAGTAGTATTTCACTATTAGGACATGTAAACACACACGTACATGTCCTACCTTTTAAATACACTGCACCATGCCCATGGGGCTGCCTTGGACCTACCTTAGGAGTGACGTACATGTAGTAAAATGGAGGGTTTGGGCCTGTCAAGTGGGTGCACTTGCCAGGTCGAAATGGCAGTTTAAAACTGTTTTCACAGACACTTCAGTGGTAGATCTAAGACATGTTTGCAGGGCTACTCATGTGGGTGGCACTATCTGTGCTGCAGGCACTCTAGTAGCATTTGATTTACAGGCCCTGGGCACACCTGGTGCACTGTACTAGGGACTTACTAGTAAATCAAATATGTCAATCATGGATGAACCAATCACAAATACAATTTAGACAGAGAGCATATAAACTTAGCACTGGTTAGCAGTGGTAAAGTGCCAGAGTCCTACAGCCAACAAAAATAGGTCAGAAAAAAGAGGAGGAAGAAGGCAAAATGTTTTGGGATAACCCAGCAAAAAGGGCCAGGTCCAAAAGGTGGTCGCACAATATGTTGCAGGATATGTCTGTGGCTCACTGGAGGGAAGGGGATGTCATACCCTGGGGAACCAATCGATCAGGGATTTTTAGAGTGCACTACTCACCCATAAGTGTCTCAAGACGCTGGGTAGGTGGGGAGGTTTGGGCTGCTCTGAGGTCATTTGAAGAGCCAGGTCTTGAGGTCTTTTTCTGAAGGCTTGCAGTGTGGGGCTTCGTTTGATGCTGAGGGGCAGTTTGTTCCAGGTTTTGGCTGCGATGTAGGAGAAGGCTCTTCCCCCCCGTTCTGGCTCTGTGGATGCGGGGGATTTCGGCAAGGGCTAGGTTGGCGAAGCAGATGTTTCTCTTTTGTTGAGGTATTGGGGTCAGGTGTAGTGGAAGGCTTTGTAGGCGTGAGTGAGCAGTTTGAAGGTAACTCGCTTTTTGACAGGGAACCAGTGGAGGTCGCAGAGGTGCTTGGTGATGTGTTTTTGTCGTGGGATGTTGAGGACGAGTCTGGCTTTGGCGTTCTGGATGGTCTGGAGTTTGCAAAGGAGTGATTTGTTGATTCCGGTGTAGAGAACGTTTCCGTAGTCTAGCCTGCTGGTGATGAGTGTGTGGGTGACGGTCTTCCTGGAGTCGGGGGGGGGATCCATTTGAAGTTCTTACTGACTATTCAGAGGGTGTTGAAGCATTCCATTTGAAGGTCTTGAGGAGTATGTGGAGAGTATTGAAGCATATGTAGAAGAATTTATAACATTTGAGGAAGCCCAAGAGGCATTTGCGATTGGAGCGGTGCAGTTCCTTCAGTATTCCAAACTAGCTGGCACCGTTAGGGGGATTTGGCTGAGGTTCCCAAAAAACTCAGACACCTCTACTACCCTAGTGGAAGTGTTGGAGGTGAGTGGGAAATAGCTTGTGCTCAACTGCAGGGGATCTTTAGTAATGAATGCTTCAAACTAATATAGTTCAATGTCCTGAACCGCACCTACCTTATATCAGTTAAACTGCATAAAATATACCCACACTCATCTAGCATTTGTAATAGATGCGAGAGGAGCAGGCCACCTTCCTCCATGTGACATGGTCATGTAACATGCTACAGCAGAGAAACAAGTCCTGTGCACACGCTTATGGAATACGTGGTCCTGAAGTCAGGACTCGACAGATAGTAGCAAAGTCTCTTGAGGTAGAAATGAAGGTCAAACACAAAGGTTATGAATGTGAAGAAGATTTATAGGTCAGTACAAATAATAATAGCCAGCCAACACGTGTTTCATCACACCGTTTGTAACATGCTACAGCAATATTGGTATGCGATTATATCAAAGGTCAGGAACTAATGTGCACCTGGAGAGTGCGCTTGGCAATTTCTATTGAGGATTATACCAAAATCCAAGAATACAAAAGTCCGCCAGAAATTTGCACTCCTGGCCTTGGTGCTGGCCAAGCGATGCATTTTTTAATACAAAATAATTTTTATTAGCATTATTGAAAAGTACAGTACATTAGCATCAGTATCATTTAGAATGTATGTCATCCATTTAACTTCTTGTCATGAAATAGAATTACATCATATTGAGCGCCCCCCTGAACGGTTCTGGAATTGGTAAAGTTGATGTGGATCAATAGGTGAGGTGAATTCTCTGTTCATGCAAGGTAGTTTGCGATCTGTACTGGAAGGCGGGCTTTGCTCTCATTGTCAGCCCTATGCTAAAATTAGTGGTAAGTGCCAGCTAATGATGTAAACTGGAACAAACTAGGGAGACATAACTGGGATACACTGTGTCATATATTGCACCACTTGGTATGGTCTCTGACTATGCATGCGCAGGCGGGGGAGGGTCCTGGAGTGTTGCATGAAGAGTAATGCGTGTATCGCCCATGCCTGGCCAAGTGATGCAAAGCAATCAAATGGCATAGCCCAGGTCAACCTGAGTTGCCCTGATGGAAAAACAGAAGTGATGGAGCTGACTATAGCTGAGGAGGTCAGAATGCGTGCAGTTAGAATGGATGTACAGGCCTAGATCTGCAGGCTTGGGCCGAACTGATAGCTGATTTTTGCGGGACGAGGGGGCATGAGGGACTGAGAGTTCAGATAAATAACTAGGGGTGTTAGTGAGAGGGAACTATGGACCTGCATCTTTCTGTGAATTGCTGAAGACAGGGAGAGAACCTGAAGTAGTTATAATAACGATGATGCCAAACCAAGTTTGACGAGGAAATGCGGAGACTGGAAGCAACCGGATAAGTCACCTTAATAATGTATAATATGGATGAAGTGCAGGATGTCCTGGGGGGTGAGGATTGTGCTTTTGTGTGGGAATATATACAGGGCTTTAAGTTTTCCGGGTCCTGCCGGTGCTAGAAGGGGACCTCGAAACTGGTCTTTTTCGGGCTCTGTTTTGTGCCCTGAGTAAAACCAAAGGGGATGATGAACGGAGTGTTGAACATTGCAAGCACTCACGACCAGTCAACTGATCTGGGTTTAATCCATCATCATTCTTTAGCTCACTCCGCCACCCCAGTTCAGACATGGCCATATGCAAATCAGTCTGACCCTGTGCCTCATAGGAACAGTCCAGCCCGAACTGCCGAGCCATGTCTTCCCTGGACAGGAAACAAGCATCCTGGGACCTGTTTCTGGCTAATCAGCCGTCATCAGCCAGGCTAGCTTGAATCCAGTGGCAAAGTGAGCAAGGGACCCACGTCTGGGCATACCCTGCCTACTTAGGGTGATCAAAGCAAAACCAAAGGGGATGACAGGGCACTGGCGGTTCGTTTTTTAGGTTCAGCCTAGAGTCAGCTGGCATGTGCTGCTCTGCGAGACTTGTTGCAGTGAAGTATGAAATAGAAGCCTTACCCACTCTCGGCCCATATTTACCATTGGTTTGTGTCATTGTCCTTTGTAAATGCTGGCTTCTGATTTGTAAATAGGCTTGTTAGTCCCTCCTTAGTACCTCCTTATCTTCATGTCTAACCTTCCATGGTGACTATTTATTTATTTAACATACTTGTAGAGCGCACAGCTACTCAGTTGAGTGTACCGGCGCTAACGGACAGAGCGAATAGGAGGAAGCACAGGTGCGGGGGAGAGTCCGAGTTACTGCTGGAACAACCATGTCTTCAGTAGTTTTCTGAAGTGCAGGATATCAGGCGCTTGCCTGATTGTTATAGGAAGTTCATTCCATAGGTTCGCAACCTGGACTTGGAAGGAGCGCCCTCCCAAGCGGACCCGGTTGAATTTAGGCACACTCAGTCTATGTTGGAGGGATGATCTGAGTGCTCTACCAGGTATGTAGTAGCTCACTCTTTTCCTACGATAGGTGGCCCCAAAACCGTGTAAGGCCTTGAAGGCGATGGATAGGGCTTTGAACTTGATTCTGTGTCGGATGGGAAGCCAGTGCAGTTTCTTTAGGTGAGGCGAGATATGGACTCTGGGGCCCAGCATAAGGATGGCTCTTGCGGCCGAATTCTGCACGACCTGGAGTTTTCCGAGAAGGTGTTCTGGGAGACCCAAATAGAGGGCATTAGCGTAATCCAGCCTAGAGGTGATAAGGGCCTGGACCACGGTCCTTCTGTGGGAGAGGGACAGAAGGGGAGGAAATCTCCGGAGCATTTTCAGGGTTCCGTAACAGGTGCCCACCACAGCTTGAACTTGGGTCTTCATGTTCAATGTGTTGTCCAGTTTGACCCCTAGGTTTTTGGCTACTCCCACCGAGGTCTGCGGGGGGGACATATCAGGTGGCCACCACTGTCTCCAGGCATCCTGGTCCGAGGCTCCGAAAATAATTATTTCGGATTTAGCGGAGTTGCACTGAAGCTGGTTGTGGCTAAACCAGGAAAAGACCTGTCTTAAACAGTTCCTTATTTTGTCGTCATCCAGAGCCTCTCCCTTCTTACAAGTGAACAGAAGTTGGGTTTCGTCAGCGTAGGATATAATCATGGCTCCAGCCGCTTCGGCCAGCAGGTCGAGAGGGGCCTTGTAGAGATTAAATAATATTGGGCTCAGAATAGAGCCCTGTGGAACACCCACCTCCGTGGGAGGCATGAGGGAGGAGAAAGGTGGGATCCAGACTTCCTGCCTTCGGTCTTGTAAGAAAGAAGAAAACCACTTCAACACCGTGCCCCCCACCCCACAGTCTCTCAGTCTCTGTAGGACACTCACATGGGGCACGGTGTCGAAAGCTGCGGAAAGATCAAGCAGAATCAGAGCCGCACTCCCACCTGCGCCAAGGGTCATTTTAATGGATTCAGATATTTCGAGGAGAGCTGATTCGGTGCTAAAGCCAGCTCGGAATCCTGATTGGCTCGTATGGAGACAGTTGTTCGACTCCATAAATTCGGTGGTAACAGAGTTCACATGGTTTTCAATGACCTTAGCAATGGAAGGCAGGAGTGAGATGGGTCTATAATTAGACACCATTAAAGGATCTGCTGTGGGCTTTTTTAGCAGTGGCAGAATTTTGGCGTGTTTCCAAATTGCTGGGACCTGGCCACTGCTCAGAGATAGGTTCAGCACATTATTGACCTCGGCATTGATCACCTCAGCCACAGATGCCAATGTTTTAGCTGGGCAGGGGTCTAATGGAGAGCCAGATTTTAAATTCTTCATAATTTTTAGGGATTGAGCTAATGTAATGGAGCGGAATTAAAGGAAGGTGGCGGTTGGTAATGGTTTGACGTGTGGAGGGGGTGAGTCGGTGAGTGTCTTAGTGGAGGGGTTGAGGGAGATCTGTATATCGACTATCTTCCTGTGGAAGAAGTCTGCTATTTGGTGTGTCCAGACTTCAGAGACTACGCAGTTGGAGACAGCTGCTGGCGGTGAGGTGAAGTGTTTAACGATTTTAAATATTTCCTTGCTTTTATTGACTAATAAGTCAATTTTTTCACAACCGTGTTTATTGAAAGTTCAGGCAAGCATAGATACAGTTCTCCACAATCAGGAGGACACTGTCAGTAATAGACAAATAGTAGAATGACCAGAAGCCCAAACTTTGAAGCACCCCCCACCCCATCCCCTGCCCCACCAACCCCCCTAAACATACCCCAACTCCCTTCCCCGGCTACCCACCCCTTATCCCACCCTAACCCAGTGCACGTGTTCACAGTATACCAAATACATGGGTAAGGCAATGTAGGCGTCAGACATCGACCTAGGTCCCAAGGTCCCCATCCAGAGGTAGTACATCGTCTATGTCAGCTGGGGGATCCAGAGTCAGCCCCCTGTAGTCCGCCCACCGCTTCCAGATCTTATAATGTTTCCGGGGGCACCCCCTGGCCTCAAACACAGGTAATTCCAGCCCCATAAGAAAGTCTAGTCCCGCCTTCCAGGCGCTGAGTGGGGGGGCACGGTCACTCTTCCAAGCTCTCGCCAGATCTCGCTTAGCTACAACCAGCCCCAGTAACAGGAGATGCCGTTTGTAGATGTTGCCTCCCACATTCTCCAGGACATGGAGGAGGTCCAGTCTAGGCGTACGAGGGAGGTCCCACCCCAGCACCTCCGACAGGCAGTTCCACACCCCATTCCAAAATCGGGTCAGACCCCCACAAGACCACACCGTATTTAGTAGTGTTCCTCTTTCAGCTCCACATCTCAAGCACTCTGGGGCAGCAATAAGGCCCGCCCTCCACAACCTCTCTCTAGTGTAGTATGCCCTATGAAGGTATTTAAACTGTATAAATCTGAGGCGTACAGCTATGGCAGCCCCACGGGGGGATTCAAGGGCCTCCCGCCGGTCATCCTCATCCAAGGGGCCAACATCAGTCTCCCAGGAGGCCTTCAGTGTCAGGAGAGAAGAAGAGCAGTGCGTAACCAGCGATCTGTATATTTGGGAAACCTTCTTATCACCCAGGTCCCCCATGAAAAGCTTGGCTTCAATTGGGCTGAAGTCGGGAAGCTGGTCCATACCCACTAGGCTCGGGCCGAGTGCATGGCGGAACTGGAGGTATCTGAAAAATTGGGTCTTGGGCATATGAAATTCGGAGCGAAGGTCCTGAAAGGATTTGAGTGTAGTCCCCGTGAGGACATGGCCGAGTGAAGAGATCCCGATAGCATCCCAGCCTCCAAAGCCTGACAGGGAGGCCAGTGCTGGAAGCAGTCCATTATTCCACAGCGGAGTCTCAGCGGTCAGCCTGCCCCACCAACCCATGCGGCGCAGTGCTTGTCTCCAAATCGTGAATACCACCTGGGTGACCCGCGCCAGCATCCTCCTCCGCCTGGCCGAGTATAATAGCGTATGGAGCGTGGCATCACCCATCAGAAAGTGTTCTAACGCATATGCTGGGTCACTGTGTCCGCAGTGCCACCCTGGAGGCACCCCCGGCCCACAGAAATCGGCCAAGTACTGAATTAACACGACGGAACCACTGCGGGTCGATCCTGTGCGGGTGATTCTGTAGTTGGTAGAGGAGCCGTGGCAGGGCGACCATCTTAAAGATGGCGGATCTGCCATAAATATTAAGGGGCATGCGTGACCAAGCCTTAATGTCCACTTGGACCCTGTCCCATACCGGCTGCACGTTACGTTCCCACGCCACCGTAGCAGAGGCCGACAGGAAGACGCCTAGGTATTTTAGACCACCGGCTGCCACCTGCATGGGTACGTCTCCGGTTCGTCACCCAGCACCCACAGGGTCGATTTGCGTGGATTGAGGAAGAGCCCCGAAACCTCGCCAAACTCCTGCATCATGTCCAGTAGTTCGGTGAAGGTCGGTCATAAAGAAAAGGACATCGTCCGCATACAAGGCAATGCGGTCTGAAAGTTCTGCCCCCCACACAAAGCCCCGATACTGTGCGTCGAGGCGCACTCGTACGGCCAATGGCTCCATGGCCAGTGCAAAGAGATAGGGGGAAAGGGGGCACCCCTGACGAGTGCCCCTGGCAATTGGGAACTTCTCAGAGATCGCTCCAGAGACGCGCACCGAGGCAGTGATGTCAGTGTAGAGCAACTTCACATAGGAGATGAACACTGGCCCCAAGTTGAGAAGCGGCAGAAGGGCAAAGAGATAGGTCCAGCTGACCGAATCAAACGCCCTGTCGATATCAGCGAGCAACAGCGCCGCCCGATCTAATAAGTCAATTTTAGTTTCAAAGAACCGTTTCTTTTCCGCCAGAAGTTTCTGGTGGTAGGTTTTTAGTTCCTTTTTATAGAGGAATTTACTATTGTCGCTATAGTTTTTCCTCCATGTCCTTTCTAGCTGTTTGCAGACACTTTTATATTTGCGTAAGGTTTAATTAAACCAGGGTGCAGAGCGATGTATAGTCCGTTGGGACCGTAGAGTCTCAGGTGCTATGGTCTCCACTCCCTGCTTTATCCATTTTTCCAGATTGGAGGCATCCAGTTCTAATTCATTACTGCTGACAAGCGAGTGCGTTTGCAGTGCGGAGCTGAGGGCCTCTGGAGTTATCTTATGGAGAGCTCTACATTTAAGAAGGGGCGGTTTAGTGTTGGTGTGAACAGGTTTCCTGATTGTGGCCAGTGTGATTTTTAGCAGGAAGTGATCCGTCCAGACCAAAGAGATGGGTTCTTCGGAGCGGCACGGGGTGTTAGAGAAAATTTGGTCTAATATGTGTCCCTTCTCATGATTAGGTGTGTTTATTAGGGGAAGCAGGTTCAGAGCGTTAAGGGTCTCACCTAGTAAAATGTTCTCAGCACTCTCAGATTTGTCCATATGGACATTAAAGTCTCCTAGGACCAGAAATTGGTTATATTTTAGGGCAAGTGGTGCTATAGTATCGGTGATGGCTTTTAGGAAAGGTCATGAATGGCCTGGGGGTCTGTATAATAAAACCCCCGCCAGGGATTGATGGGCGGATAATGTACAGTAGAAACACAGGCTCTCTGCACCCACGATTTCGTCCATAGGGAGAATCTTGGCCGAAATGTCATTTTTAAAGATCATGGCAACACCCCCACCCTTCCCAGATAGGCGGTCCTTCCTAAAAATGGAGTAGCCCATGGGTACTGCTATTGCCAAGGTGGGGTTGGAGGTGTCGGAGAGCCAGGTTTCCGTTAAGAAAAATATGTCAGGACTTAGCTCTGAGATCAAGTCAGAGATATGCTGGGCGTTTTTGTTAAGAGATCTTACATTGAGCAGGTAAACATTAAGGTTTCCCTGGCTCCTCTTATCTCGTTCCGTCGTGTTAAGCACGGGGTCGGGTGCATTTGCTGAATAGCGGGAGTCAGTCCAATTACACATGTTACAGGACAAGGTTCGGTTGTCCCCGTCTAACTCGACAAGGTTATGGCATTTATGAGGGGGGGTGTATTTTCTTAGCGCAACGCTATCATACCTTAAAGGATTGTCTTGACCTAGACTAGAACCGGTAGCGTTTCCAGTTCCGTCCGCCTCCGGGACGCGGACGGGCGCAGACGGGCTTGCCTTTGGCGCGCCTTCGGAGTGCCGCCGGCACGCCCGCTGCGCGTGTCTGCTGCGCGGTCGAAAACACATCCGGTTTTATGGGGGTCAGGCCGCTCAAGCGCTAACCTCCGTAAACCGGATGTGGGCGTATTCTCCCTCCACAACAATCGACGGAGTCGCGGTGGACCGGGGAGAATAGGCAACAGGTAGGCTGAAAAATGTTTGCAAAATACAGTTGGGCATAAAAAGATCTCCAGAATAGGACCGGTGGTGCAGTGCAATCACAATGTAAAAGTGGCAGGACCACAAACAGTTTAAAATACGTTATTAGGACAAAGTTTAAAAATGCGCTATCAATTTGCAACACAGTGCTCTCTCTCTCCATGTATTAGGTGCTGTCTCTCCCCAATCATGCGTCCGCTGCGCGGTCGAAAACACATCCGGTTTTATGGGGGTCAGGCCGCTCAAGCGCTAACCTCCGTAAACCGGATGTGGGCGTATTCTCCCTCCACAACAATCGACGGAGTCGCGGTGGACCGGGGAGAATAGGCAACAGGTAGGCTGAACAATGTGTGCAATGTGTGAACAATGTGTGCGAAATACAGTTGGGCATAAAAAGATCTCCAGAATAGGACCGGTGGTGCAGTGCAATCACAATGTAAAAGTGGCAGGACCACAAACAGTTTAAAATACGTTATTAGAACAAAGTTTAAAAATGCGCTATCAATTTGCACCACAGTGCTCTCTCTCTCCATGTATTAGGTGCTGTCTCTCCCCAATCACGCGTCCGCTGCGCGGTCGAAAACACATCCGGTTCTTTGGGGGTCAGGCCGCTCAAGCGCTAACCTCCGTAAACCGGATGTGGGCGTATTCTCCCTCCACAACAATCGACGGAGTCGCGGTGGACCAGGGAGAATAGGCAACAGGTAGGCTGAACAATGTGTGCAATGTGTGAACAATGTGTGCAAAATACAGTTGGGCATAAAAAGATCTCCAGAATAGGACCGGTGGTGCAGTGCAATCACAATGTAAAAGTGGCAGTACCACAAACAGTTTAAAATACGTTATTAAAACAAAGTTTAAAAATGCGCTATCAATTTGCACCACAGTGCTCTCTCTCTCCGTGTATTAGGTGCTGTCTCTCCCCAATCACACGGCCGCTGCGCGGTCGAAAACACATCCGGTTGTATGGAGGTCAGGCCGCTCAAGCGCTAACCTCCGTAAACCGGATGTGGGCGTATTCTCCCTCCACAACAATCGACGGAGTCGCGGTGGACCGAGGAGAATAGGCAACAGGTAGGCTGAACAATGTGTGCAAAATACAGTTGGGCATAAAAAGATCTCCAGAATAGGACCGGTGGTGCAGTGCAATCACAATGTAAAAGTGGCAGGACCACAAACAGTTTAAAATACGTTATTAGAACAAAGTTTAAAAATGCGCTATCAATTTGCACCCCAGTGCTCTCTCTCTCAGTGTATTAGGTGCTGTCTCTCCCCAATCACGCGTCCGCCCTTTTACTTCGGTTGTTACATGGTACCTGTTATTTAGTCTGTAAATACTATTTTGTTTATTGAGTTTCTCTTACTGCAGGTATGGCGTGCTTTGCCTACATTCAGTCTGTGGTGCCTTCTTTACAACCCCGCCCTCCCTCCCTACTGTTGTCCGTGGTGCCTTCTTTTCCCCCGCTCTCCCTCCTGTTGTCCGTGGTGCCGACCTATTGGCTATGCCAATTCTTTTTTTTATGTATATGCTAAATAAGAGCGGCTGCGCGGCTCATTGCGCGCGGCTCACCCAACTCATTTTTTTATTGACATGCTAAATAATGGCGGCTGTGCGTCTCATTGCGCGCGGCTCACCCAACTAGTTTTTTTAATTTATTGTTATTGACATGCTAAATAATGGCGGCTGCGCATCACGCTACGCACAGCTCACCCAAATTGTTTTAAAAATATTTTTATTTACATGCTAAATAATGGTGGCCGCACACAACAAGATGTACAGCTCACCTAACTAGAAACAAGCATTTTCAATGCAATAGGTCTCGCATTTACATGAGTTTGAGCTATAGGCATTGTAAATGATAATGCCTTTTATTTATATTTTGTTTTTTAAAACCTAAATTAAAGGCATTGTCACTGGATTTTTTTCCAATATTTTGCAACTGTTCCACCCATATGCTAGGCCACCACTACCTAAACCGACACATTTAATGGTGGCCTACCGCTGCCTCTGCTGCTGCCTACATATGATAAAAGCAATGACCCCCCTATGCCCCTGCACTGGCACTGTTAGGCACATCCAGGGGGCAACACATCATTACAATCGTGGAACGAACTGCCTGGCACACGGCGGGACTGCATACTGTGGGCGATCTTTACAGGGATGGGGAGCTCCTCACCTTCGAGTCCTTGATGGTAGATGAGGGCCTGCCCCCTGGGCATCTTCTTCTTCTTCACAACTCTCTCATAGAGGTGCGAGATGCAAATGGGGAGATATGACTTATGAACCCCCAACCCATCTCACCTTGCAGTACCTTCACTTGCTAGGCCAGGGCAGACACCTGGTTCCCTGGCTAGTTGATTCCTTGCATACACATACTGCACCATCGCTCACACCTTTCCTTAACCACTGGGAGACTGACCTGGCCAGCCCCTTGACGAATAGGGGTTGGCCCACTCTCCTCGAAAGCCCCATCCACATTCCTTGCAATGGCCATTTCCATATCGTTCAAGTATATATATTGTACACAGGGCTTACCTTACACCTGCCGAAATAAATGAAACAGATGCTTATGCTCTGGGCTTGCCCCCACTTGCACCAATTTTGGCAGGGAGAGACATATCGCCTGTCTAACTATACTAGTAGACCACTGTTAGCCACATGGGAGGCGTGCCTCCTAAGTCTCTATCGCAGGGAAAAGAAATATAGGGGCATATTCTCAAGAACGTGTGTTAACCATTGCAAATTTAGCGGAATGCAACTTTGAATATTGCAGTCTATCCTGAGAAAATAACACTGTCTTAACGTCCAATTCCCAACCTGGCGGCACCATGCGATAGTAGCATGATAACGCGCCAAATGAGTGCGTAAAGACCAATGTGACAAACAAGAAAAGCGAAACACGAACGCCCAAAAAGTTGCGATACCCCAAAGCGCGATACCAAAATCAGCAAAAACCAGCGACAGGCCTGCAATTCTCACGCTGCATGCGGAAAAATGCACTATAAAAGCCCCCCCAAAAAACTATTCAAACTACGTAGCACCATGGAGGCACCCAGACCGAGTGCAGAGGACAAGCCGAATCCCACAAGCCCCACGGAGGACTAGCATGGAACCCTGTGTTTGGGGAAGGGCAAGGAGAAGAGGAAGAGGAAGACGGGGTTCAGTCCACTAGAAGACTGGATCATCATCACAGAGGTGATAGAACACTATCAACAACTGTTTGTCACCTCCACTGCGGCACTGGCAACCCAAACGGAAATATGGCAGACCATTGTCACCAACATCAATGCAGTCAGAGTGTCGAGGAGGTGAAGAGGCGCTGGCATGATGTTCAAAACCAGACCAAAGAGAAACTCGCCGTCAACAGAAAGGCAGCAAAAGCGACTGAAGGTGGGAGTCCTGCTCCTCAGGAAGAGCTGGATGAGCTGGAGGAAATGTTGGCCTCAGTCACCAGTGTGGAGATGGTGGCAGGAGTTGGGGGTCTGGACACAGCTCGATATGACCTGACCCAACAGCAACAGGGTGAGTAACGACCAGGAACTGGGGGGATGAGGAGAGATGGGCACAATGGCACACATGCACAATCATGTGTAGCACACTGCACACGCACAATGACTGTGGAACATGTCCCTGATACCCTTGGCACACTGAAGCACACATACGAACACCAAGTAGACCCCCCCGTCCACCTTGTGCACATATGGGCCCCAGCCAAATCACCAATGACACAACCTATCCATGCACATGTGATGAATCCAGAAAAGCTGTGTGAGCCACATTGACTATGCAAGTGACACTGCATGACCGATAGCATGGCAACAGCGAAAATACATGACATTGTGCATGATTCAACAAGGAGGTGGCCCAGTGTGGATCACATCTGTAAAGGAGCAGGTGTGATTATCTGACATAGCTACATGCACCCACAACACATGACGTCCAATACACGCAGCAGATAAACAATGCACAAGGCCACAAAATCTGTCCAAGAGCACAAATGATCCAAGTCGCAAACATTTCATGCCCCGAAAAGCACGCAATTCAAAGAGACACCACCTCAAAGGGATAAGGGTTCACAAAATCAGAGCTGCTGGGGCGACTCCCCCACAATGCAGACACACACATAGCAACCATAGAACATCAGCCATGACGGCAATTGGGTACAAAGTGTAACACCTACACCACAGGACCGAGGCCACAACAGGTTCAGCTTGCGCGTAGTAACTGGCCACCTATATCTGGCATTGCCTAACACTGTGTGATGATAATGTACGAGTACTACCACACATCCGTCATGTAGTCAAAAATCTCACTGTCTGCCATCAAATAGCCAGCTTCATCAAAACAGTCACAATGTGCATTGTCATGCAGTCTGTATATAAACATCTGCAAAGCGGCAACACACATGCGAAACTCTGTTAACCTGCATCTCCCCTTAACATTGCAGAGGGACAAACACCACTTACTGCAGAGCAGACCACAAATCCCATCAGTGATGATGAAGAGGACAACAGGCACATATGTTCAGACACAATTCAACGGATAATGGACAGCCTCCGCACCCCACCCCCAGGAGCAGGGAAGCCCAGCAGCCTTGAGGTGACCACACCACCTACACAGACCACACAGCAGGAAACACACACCACCATGGCTGTCTCCCAGGACTCCCACAAACAACACAAGGAATTTCAAAGCTGTGTGTTGGGTTGCCAGGTGGAGTTGGCTGATCAGCTGTGTTGGACTTGGCCCTTGTGGCAGGTTCACCCCAAAACCTTTTTGCTTTTAATTGTGACATGGTGTTAGGGATTTTTGGTTTCTGCGCACTTTACCACTGTGTCCCAGGGTAAAGTGCGTGCGTGTAGTGAGGTTGGCCTGCCCTTCCATAGGAATGCATGGGGAATGTATGTGTCCATGTTAGTTCCTGATGCGTGGGGGGTGCAGGTGCGAGTTTGGTATGTGCGGACTCGTGTGATTAAATGCTGCGCGATGATGTGTGCGGCATAAATGTGTCTAGTGTGGAAGTGCCACTTCTAGAAATTGGCATGTCTGTGTAATTTATGTGTATTGGCTGTCTGGCTTGTGATTGGCTGGAGCCATCTGGTGAGCCTGGCTCCAGGAGTCAGGATGGGTATGCCCCGGTAGTGAGTGGAGAGATCTGCATGATTGATGTGAGGGAGGAGTGCACCTGGGACCTGAATAGGGCTGGGCTTTCCCCACACAATGCTGGCTCCGCCTCCTGTGGTGCGTCTAATGTCCCTATCCTGGCCAGTGAATGAGAAGAGGGGCTGAGTACACCAGAGTGCTCCAAAACCAGCTGCGACTGGTTTTCCCCCACCCTGCAGACACAGACAAAGGGAAAATGTGTATAAAAGAGGGGCCGTGACCCCTTGAAAAAGATTCTCTTCCTGATCCTGTCTTGAGGGGGGCCTGCTGCTGCTGGGCGCCAGGAGGACCACCACTGGGACTGCCACATTGCCTGGAGGGCCCTGTGAACTGGCCCCTGGGCTTTTGACTTTGTTCTCTGGGGCGCCTGGGCAGCGCCTGATTTGTCCCTCCAAGGGAGCGCTGTGGTTTTCAGCTGCAGCCCCCTTTTCTCAAGGGATTCCCCGGCGTGGGAATCCCCCTTTTGCTGATTTGCGAGGCGTGTGCCCACCCGCTCTGCCTGCAGCTTATTTTGCCCATTTGTCCTTAAATTTCGGGTGCCCCCCCCCCGTTTCATTATTTATTTTACGGGTGCTACCCCGTTTATTTATTTCAATCTCTGAGGGTGCCTACCCCTCACTTTTGTCCGAGCTGCAAGAGAAGTTGCCCCCGGGCCGCTGCCTAGCGCGACCCGGAAGTGCTTCCGCAGGGGAACCGGAAGCCGATGGGAGCCCACCCTGCGCTCTGGTGAGGAGAGGAGAAGTGCGTAGGACATAGAGCCCAGGCGGGAGCCTACCCCGCACTGGACTCGGGCCGAAGGACTCGGAGGAACCCCAGGTCCCGCAGCGGAGGAGGAGACGGGGAAGCAGGGCTCCCGCATCAGCGGTGTGAGCCCTGCGTGTGTCTCCCACCAGAGCACCGCCGCCATGAGACTGGAGTGCAGAGAGAAGATCCCCCCCGAAGGAAGCCGGTGAGTAGAAGCCGGTGATTCAGAAAAGGGGGTGGTGATGAACAGAGTGTATGAATTAAGCAGACCACTCTTACCCAGTCCAAAGATCAGGGCTTGATCCATCACCGTTTTTTAGCTCACTGCACCATCCCAGCTCAGAACCTGGCTACATGCAAATTAGTCTGTTCCTGTCCCAGTGCATGATGGGAACAGGGCAAACCAAACTACCAAGCCAATTCTTATACTGGGAAGGAAACAAGCTACCGGGGACCGGTTTCTGGCATTTCAGCCGTCGTCGGCCCGGCTTGCTTGAATCCTGATGGTGCAATGAGCAAGGGACTCACATCTGAGTATACCCTTCCACGCTTATGGTGGACAAAATGATTCAGAAAAGGGGGTGGTGATGAACAGAGTGTCTGAATTAAGCAGACCACTCTTACCCAGTCCAAAGATCAGGGCTTGATCCATCACCTTTTTTTAGCTCACTGCACCATCCCAGCTCAGAACCTGGCTACATGCAAATTAGTCTGTTCCTGTCCCAGTGCATGATGGGAACAGGGCAAACCAAACTACCAAGCCAATTCTTATACTGGGAAGGAAACAAGCTACCGGGGACCGGTTTCTTGCATTTCAGCCATCGTCGGCCCGGCTTGCTTGAATCCTGATGGTGCACTGAGCAAGGGACTCACATCTGAGTATACCCTTCCACGCTTATGGTGGACAAAATGATTCAGAAAAGGGGGTGGTGATGAACAGAGTGTCTGAATTAAGCAGACCACTCTTACCCAGTCCAAAGATCAGGGCTTGATCCATCACCGTTTTTTAGCTCACTGCACCATCCCAGCTCAGAACCTGGCTACATGCAAATTAGTCTGTTCCTGTCCCAGTGCATGATGGGAACAGGGCAAACCAAACTACCAAGCCAATTCTTATACTGGGAAGGAAACAAGCTACCGGGGACCGGTTTCTGGCATTTCAGCCGTCGTCGGCCCGGCTTGCTGGAATCCTGATGGTGCAATGAGCAAGGGACTCACATCTGAGTATACCCTTCCATGCTTATGGTGGACAAAATGAGTAGAAGCCGGTTGGGGGGAGGAGGAGTGAGGTCGCAACCTGCCGGTGCTTTTTCCCCGAGCGGCCCCTCTTGATAGCGGGCCGCTCCGACGTCATGGGGCACAGTTCCGTCCGAGCCCACAAGGCTCCAGCAGGCATTTTATTCAAGAGCCCCGTGACCCCAATGAAGGGGGAAGTTGAGTTCTTGAGCCCACGAGGCTCCAAAGCCATTGCTCTACGAGTCCCCAGAGCGGGACTCCAACGATCACAGGGGCATTTTGCTGATTTCAGGCCCACGAGGCCCCAAGGGGCCATTGTTTGTCCGAGTCCCCCGAGCGGGACTCCCACGTGATTTGGGGGTATTTTTATTAATCAGAGCCCACGAGGCTCCAAGGGGCATTATTGTTTAGAGCCCACGAGGTTCCTGGGGCCACAGCTGGTCATTCTTAGACCCAGAAGAGAGCCAGGAGGCACGCTGGTGCCAGGCTCAGTTCTCCAGCTGCTCAGCACTTAGTGTGTTTACAAAAAAACAAGGGAACCCAAAAGGTATGCCATAGGGACCTTGGGTAGTATCATATTATACAAGACAGTGGTCCCTACTCTTGGACAAAATGGTGTACAGAACCAATAATCATACACCTGATAAGTGTTATGTCTTTTGTCCAGCCGGACAAGGAATTTATTTTAGCATTCTAATTGATAAAACAAGCAGTATGAACAATTTAATAACAAGTGGGCACAGCCGTGACCCACAACATTCAAGACAAAACAACGAAAAGAATGGCCAAAAGGGCAAAGCAAAAATCTGTCTGTGTACTTGTTGTCAGTGTTACAGACACAAATTATTATAACCACACCATTGCATTTCACAATATTTCAATGTCATATTGCATAAGGGGTTTTTTGGTCGACGACGTTTCGATGCCTTAGTTACATGAGGAGCATCATCATCAGGACAAAAATTAAATCATTGTTGTCTTATACTTTCAATATGCCTTTTGTCGCATTACTTTACATTTAAGGATTACATGGGAGAAAAGGAGGGAAAAATGAGAAATACATCAAGTTAGGCATGTAGGTTTAAAAGCTGTCATCCTCATCTTTTGCATTGGAAACTGATTTTTCAGGAGTGCCAGTGAGGGCTAGTACAGTAAAAGAGAACGATGCATTGGAGAGCTATGTGTCCGTGACCGTGAGGGCAGGCTAGACCGAATGGGCGCAGTGCCGGTGACGATCTGGACGAAGAAGTTGAGATGTGACTCTCTAAGCGTAAACAACGGAGTGAAGTGGGTCGAAAATACCCGTGAATTCGCTCTGGGGCCCGTGTAAACAATTGTACTGGTGCTGTTTTTTTGGGGACACTTGTGTAGTGAAGGGCAAGGCGTCGGTGGATATAAAATTTATATAGCAATTGGTCATGGGGCCAGTGGGTTCGAAGAATTACTGAGTGAACAGTTGCACAAAACATGCACGGGTAAAATGCGGCGGCTGTCGATTATTAAAAAAAAACCTATACGCACAGAGATAGGCGGGTCGGCCGCTCTTGAGGTAGATCGCAGTGATTAGAGGATAAATCTGGAGGGATTTGAAAAATGAATAATTAAAGGAGGCCGAGGGCTACCATAGAGGAGACCGGCAAAACGGAGTACCGCACATAGTTACCGGTAATGCCGCGTCCAGCGTAAATGTCGTCTGGATCAGGATCAGAGCCAAATAGCTCAATCTAGGGGAGAGTGGGGTTGAATCGGTTAGCCAGCATCGACCAAGCAGGTCTCGAAGTCAAAGAATCTGCGCGGGCGGTAACTTACATGCAGATGTCAGTGGCGCTGTGGTGGGTATGGTGGTCTGGTGGTTGCTGAGAGCGTGCTGGTTCAGGCAGTTTAACAATCCACGTGGGTTGCAGACAGCGAGGGGGGACTAAGGTAGTGAAGATCGAGTGACAACTGCGCGCAAACAAGGCGGCCATCTTAAGGAGGTGAAAATGGTGGGGTAGTGCAGGTGAGGTACTGAGTGCACGGTGTGAAAAACCGCGCAGGTGCATGGTGTAGAAAAAGGTGCAGGGGGGTACAAAGAATAACAATTTCAGGTTGTCATATACACAGGATTTACATTAAGGAGGTCCAATCTTGGGCCCAGAGAGGCTCCATCCAGGCAGCATTATCCCCAGTGGTAGAGCGGCCCCGGAAAGGCAGCGGGCCACTCCCCCCTTGCCCCTGAGTTGTTCGTGAGCCCAGGGAGGCTCACAGGGCCACAAGTGTTCCTGGCCAGAGCCTGCGAGGCTCCAACGTGTTTTTGCTCATTGAATACAGCTTCCCAGCACTTAGTGGGCAGCTGCTACGTTTAGGCCCCTTGCGCATCTCCTTTGGCTGCCTGCGCAGCCTGCCCTGACTTTGCTGGACAATTTGGCCTGGGGGACAGTTCTGGTGGGGTGCCCGTGCTTGAGGTACATGTTTTTGGCATTATGTGATCTTTGCGCAACTTGTGATTAATTGCCTATACCTCTGAAAGTGTTTTTATGCATCATGTACAAAGCTGCTTGCCTATACATCTGAATGTGTTTTTATCCATCATGTACAAAGCTGCTTGCCTATACCTCTGAATGGGTTTTTATGCATCATGTGCCAATCTTCTTGCCTATACCTCTGAGGGTGTTTTCATGCTTGGAAGGTTGTTTTTCCTAGTATAGGTTATGCTAGTGAGTCTATGATTCCCTGTGTGATATTTGCTTAAGGCGTTTAGGATTGCGTAGGTGGTACTTACCTTTTACCAGGGGTTACTGGTTGTGTGCTACATTTTGCTATTTGGTGCTACAGGTATTATATGTTCTATGTGCTAAGCATTATTCCTACAAAGTGCTAATTCTACCAAGTGCTAGTTCTAAAAGTGCTGAATCCTGACAGTGGTCCATGTGGCCCTGTCCCATGTATATAATCCCCTGTAAATTCTGCCCGTGCCTCTGGCACCTTGTAAAGTGTGTGTTTATTATCTAATGTGTTTGGTATAATACAAAGGCTATTTTTATATATAACCTTGTGTGGAGTTTCCTTTGTGGTGGGCCTTGGGTGTTGTTGCTGGGTGCGTGCGCAATTACTTTACCTACATTGCCTCAGAGATTAGCCTTACTGCTCGTGTCACGTTACCTAGAGGGTGAGCAGGGGTTATCTTTGGCGTGTAACTTCTTTGCCCTGACTAGAGTGGTGGTTTCTGCCTGGCTTTGGCGTAAGCCTTAGCCGACCAGAAACCCTATTTCTAACAAGCTGCGGGTGGGTTTCGATCTTGTGGCAGCCAAACTCCATGCCAGACGTGGGAGTCTGAGTCCCATCAGGAACCACTTACAGTCCCTAACGGACACCCACTCTCCACACCATGCTCCCCGACAATCCTTGGCTGACATCGCTGGTGCCATTACTAGGATACAAGAACTGTCTAGTCAGACAGGCACCAGCAATGACAGCACACAGTTGGCACAGATGCGCAGGACAATTGAGACCATGGAGCAGATGCAGGCTGGAAGTATGGCTGCCACGGCTGAACACCATTGAGATGTAGCTGGGATATTCCATGCCTTGCCGTTCATTATCTTGCCAGTTATGCCACTGAGCCTGGCCCAGATAACTGCAGCAGGAACTTTGACACACACATCTCTGACCCCTGATGTGTCAGTGGCACACAGTGATGCAGCCCTATCACCTTCGCACCCTGATGTGTCAGTGGCACACAGTGATGCAGCCATTACCCTGCCACACACACCGGACACACCGGACTCAGAAGAAGTATCAGAGGACTAAGATGTGGATGGTAATTACTGTGTGAGAAAGGAGGTAGTAGCATCCATCACCACCATATGGCCTGGTTCTGCCCTATGCATCATGCCCTTGGGCAACACCTTCCACTGACCCCCGGAACACTCCGCGACATTCACCTGGACCGCGACATGGACTGCCATATCTTCACTGGTTGACAATTACACAGCAATTCTGCTGCGGACTGCACTTTCCCTCTTCCAAATCATTTGGCTTCCATGTAATGTGGGCTTGGCAAGGCCATGTACAGCCCCAGCTCAGGCATTGACCAGAATGTGAATAAAAGATTTGAAATCACACAGATGTGTCATGACTATGTTCACTCAAGTATGAAAGTATGGATGGATGTAGAGACAATGATTGCACAAGTAGGTACACCCTGGTAAAGGACATCAATGCGCATGTTTAACCCTGAGCCACATGGCCAGTTGGATGACTGTGAAGGTGAGTACTAGCTGTGGCCTCATTGCACATTCTCAGCAATCTTGCAACCCCCCAACATAGGCACATGTCCATGTATTGAATAGGGCTGTGTGTAGGAATGACCAAATTGGTTGCAGACCAGAAGTGGTGTCTTACATCGCATTTGACAACAGAACTTCCCTTTGCATACCTACTCACACACATATTTATGGAAACATTCTGTTTAGTTGTATAGCATTGCTCCACATGGTCAGAGGTTGGACACCATACTCACATTGCTGAAAACACATAAGTGCCCAGGCCTGCCAGCAACTATCCCAAACACAGTGGTTGGCTCAAAGAGGTGGAGCTGTCAAAAGGGACCCACTCCCATTGTACATGCATCAGTCAGTCCCTCCCTGTGTAGGGACGATGCTCATTGTGGCATACGATTTGTCATTCTTATCAACACTCATCACAGTTGGACAGTAGTGAAGTTGCGTAGACTTTATTGGCATGTGCATGTTAGTATGGACAAGGCAACGGCCACAACATGCAGGGACATGCTTAAGAAACATACACGCGGGGGCGCTAGGTGGCGCGCAACCAAGATGGCCGCACACCAGTGAGGCTCTTGCTGGCCAGGCGCTTCAACACACAATAATACCATCCTGAGTAATCCATCCCCTAACCACATCGGCTGAATTGTAAACCTTCTTGCCTGGGGCTTTGTTGCAGACTCTTCTCGACGCTCAGCACTGCCAGGGAGCTGTGAACTGCTGGGTGAGATTCCAGCTGGCGCTGCCTGCTGCAACGTCTGGAGCGCTAGCCTGGTATTCTCCCTCACTGGAGCCCGCGGCTCCGTAACAACACAAAGGCCGCGGCGTTGCCATCTTCAGCCTTCTTGGCGCGCACACCGAGCCCAGACCAGGTGCAACGCGCTCTGGGACTCCTGCTGAGCTACGAGGAGCTGGTGAACATACCCCGACTGATGATGGATTCACAGGGTCTGAGCGGCCTGTCTGCGATTAACCGTCCCCCTTCCACGTAGCGGCCTAACCATGCGGCTGGGGCGCCTTTGCCCAGCCGTAATCCGGAGCTTGCCACAGCCTCGTTATCGCTGGAATAGATCCTCACACAGAATCATGACCCACAACGTATGTGAACCCCCGCAAAAAGGTGAGGAGTCGGAGGGGGTTTGCGGGCGAGAGTGCCCGGACTGCCTGACTGTCCTGGCCCACCAGGCCTGAGACGACGGCCTGCCTTGAGAGGGCGAACCACGCATATCACACTCCCCTCTAGTACTTGCGGCCACCAGGACAGACTTTAAAACCAGCGTACAACACCCCGGCTCGCCCGCAGCAGGGATTCCATAGCGGGAGAGCCTAACAAATTGAATTGTAAAGACCCGCCGGGCCGCGGGCACTCTGCGCATTCATAACGGCCTAGATATCGGACTGGGGTTCTAGCTTTAAGCTGCTGCGAAGTACCATGGGGGGGCAGAGGAAGGATACCGCCACCATTTGTGCCAGCCCCACACTGGCATTGCCCTTGCGGTGGGAGAGCCAATCCACCAGCTACCACCCGGGGAGACACGTCTGTTGTGATCCCAGAGGCTTCCCCACACCAGCAGTCATAGGCGCGGGCACCCTCAGTCCTCATCACGACCTCCCGTCCATGCCGCTACACGCTGTACTGTACCTGATCTCAGCAGTGAGGCCTTGTGGTTTCCCACCAGCTGGACCGCATGCAGCCAGGGAATCCAGCTTGGGACACTGCCCCTCACCTCTGCCTACATGATTGGTAGAATGGAAGGGAAACAAACAACCGAGCCAACCGAGTGCCAAGAGGACGACGTGAAAGCACTGTTGATGACGATGAAAAACAGCCTCACGTCTATTGATGCAAAAATGTATGCCATGATCATGCGAATGGACTCTGTAGTGCATAAGCTCGAGCAGCATGACCATCGCCTTGAGGAAGCACAAAACAGAATCTCCGAACTAGAAGATGGCGCCATGAAACAAATTTTGCAGATGGACAGGTTGCTCAAAGTCATGGCGGAGAAGAATGAAGACCTAGTGGCGCGCTCGAGGAGGAACAATGTCAATATTATGGGCCTGGTGGAATCCGTCAATACTGGGCGTATGGAGGACTTTATCGAGGCATTGTTCACCCACTTATTTGGGACTGACGCTTTCTCCAGACACCTGGTGGTGGAAAGAGCTCACAGGTCCTTGGGTGTCCGCCCCCCTTCGGGGGCACCTCCACGACTGGTAATAGTCCGATTCCTCAACTACAGAGACAGCGATGCAGTACTTCGCCTTGCAAGGGAGAAAAAGAAGATGGTGTATAAAAATACAACCCTGTCATTCTACCCGGACTTTACGCAAAATCGATAAGACGCAAGACGCAAATTCACTAATGTCAAGAAGAAATTGCTAACCCTGGGCATACCCTACGTCAAGCTTTACCCAGCATGACTTCATATCACACATTTGGGGAAGCAACATGTGTTCCTCAACCCGCAACAGGCCGAAGATTACCTTAAAACTTGCTGGGCGTCCTCTCCTGACGCGACCTCCAACAGACACTGTAGGAGAGTAGGGCCTATGGTCACCCCACTTTTTGCTTTTTGCTTCACTGGTTTTCGACTTAATGTGGCTGTGGGCCTGCTAATCAGACCCACAGCCCAGCTGCTCTCTCTCTAAATTCAGTACAATGCACTTAAGGTGCATTACCAATTGGATACTGGGTCACCTTATGAGTCCCTGTACAGTGTACTATAGGTACCCAGGGCATAGGTGCATCCAAGGCCTACCAGGGGCTGCAGCATGTATTATGCCACCCCTGGCTGGCCATTCACATTGACACAACTGGCTGATCACTCAGCTGGGGCAAGGTTGTGTAATCACCCCTTGCTTAGATATAGTATACCTATATCTAACCTTATATCTAGACACATATACACCTATAAGTCACTCCTATGGCAGGCCTTAACAATCCTGGAGGCAGAGTGCTTTGTTTTATGTGAGATGGTGCTCTAGCATGATCTGAGCCTATCTTCAGCTTTTGGAACCATGTCCTTATAGCTGTTCTAGGATATTGCCATACCATATACTCTTAAGTGCGTTACGAACCTCGCGATTAAATGCTAACTCTGGGTTGGCTTTATCAAAACATGTCGAGTAGGGTGTTATCCGATTTGGAATACTACCCCTTCGCCAGTTCTGGCAACGGGGGTAGCATTCCACCCTTCTAGAGGGAGAAGACATGTTGTTCCTACTATTCCCGGTTAAAGTTAACCAGAGCCTCAGCATCACAAAATGGAGGCTGCTGCCACAGACACAAGTCTGACCTCCTGCTGCTGGGAGTCCTTCCAGCGAGGGAGGCTTGGACAATAGGTTTCCCGCCTTGGGAGGTGCTAAGCCCACCCCAGACAGGATTTTGTGTATTGGGACAGGCAGGGCTGAAAGGAATGAGACACTGCCTGGGGCACACAAGGTGCCCCATGCATAGTCCAGTTCAAACCGGTGCTGGGGCACTCCAGCCCCAGCTCTGGCACGAAACTGGACAAAGGGAAAGGGGTGTAACCACCCCCTTCCCTGGTCCCACCCATAGGAGGGACCTAGCAGGTAATCCAGCCCCTACGTTTTGTATATAGGTAGGAGCTGAGTCCCAAGACTTTAGATTAATCCTGACTGAAACTCTGAAATGAAACTCTGGACTTTCGACGATCTACTTGAAGGAGACGACTGAAGAATCTCCCTTGTGGTCAAGGAGTGACCACCCTGCACAAGCAGGCACCATCCAGTGATCAATGGCTTGCTTTGTTGCCGCCTCCCGCCGAAGCCCGAGCATAGAGCCTAGCAAGAACCAGATTCTCAGACATCCAACAGCCCGATCCACAGTCCCTGCAAAGCTGAGACCCCTGGTGGTGACGAGAGACGTGGGACCGGCCATCTTGAAAAGTCTGCGACCTGCTAACTGTGCAGCCCCGAGGCCTCCTCGAAGCTGTGCATTGGGGACTGAGAAGCCTCAGCCCTGAGCAGCATCTGCACCAAAGATCAGCCCTGCACACTCCACGAGTTATGCGTGGGGCCCTTTTGCATTTTCCTGCTTGACGCGTCTGCCCGGTCACTTGCCCGTTGGCTAGTGCCCATCTTGGCAATGATCCTTTGAATTTACACTGCTGGTCTGGTTGCTCCAGACTGGCCCTTGCTTCCCTCAAAAGAAGCAGCCCCTCAGACCTTGCTGGTCTGAGTAAGAAGCCTACTTCGTATCCTACGTGGGTTGTCTTTGCCAAGGCTTGTTGACTCCAATCCTGAAGCCGACACCGTCAACAGCGAGAGCCTTTGTGGGACAGTCCATGCTTAACTCCTGTTTGTCGTCGATGCCTCCTGGTCCACGTGGCTGCAGAGACAAGCTTCCCATCAGCACCTGATTGCTTCGCGACATCGCCTGGTTCCTTCCTGGTTCCTTCCTGGTCACTGGCTAGTGACACAGACTCTGTCCCCTCTGCTTTCAGGTCCTCTTCATCTTTGATCCACCCTTGGATCCACCTTTTCTACAGGCTCCATAGGATTCGACGACGAAACTCGACACACTTTGACACCTATGCACCCGCTTCCTGTGGGTGAGGTAATGCGAGTACTTCGGTGCTCCTGTGGGTATCAACTATCCAACTGTCTAGGTTTCAAGTAACTTTCACCGAGTCCAGTCAGAAGTAACCTAAAAGAACTAGTTTTGTAACTTTTACGTTCCCATTCATTCTCTATGGTAACTTGCATGTGTGATTAGACACTGCACACGCCTCCAGTGGGTCTCCTGCTTCCTAACTCTTGGTAGCTCAGCGTAGCCCCAGCGATTTCCTAGGCCCTAGGCCTATTCACTTTCCTTGTAGTGGTTCTTATACCACTATTTTAGTATATGGTTTAGAGTGCCCCTAGGGCCCTACTGTATTTTGTGCAACTTATTGTATTTAAATTGATTATCTTGTATTGTGCTTAGACCTCTGACCTCATAAAGAGTTCAGATGGTTTGTCTAGTAATAAATAACATATATATTTTATATATATCCTGTGTGGTGTCCTTTCATTTGGTATTAAGGGGGTTACATATGGTAAAACAGCTGGCTTCACATGCCCTCTTGAGTTTAGCCTAAGACTGCTTTGTTCATGCTACCCCTAGGATAGCTGGTCTATAAGGTTGACTTTACAACAAACACCATAAGGGTTGTTTGGACTGGTGCAAGGTGCTCACTAGAATAGTGAACATCATATACCAGGCCAACTTCTCACAGACACCGCTCCAGATCCATGTCCCCATTGTCAACACAAGACTGATCCAGTTTTCCCAGATGGCAGTGTTCTGCACTCAGCCTCAGATGCCGGAAACTGTGCTCTTTACTGACTCCAGACATCAATATAACCTTTTCAAATAAAACAGACAATGGCTAACTGAACTGCATTGCCCGGCCCCCTGCCCTCCCCCGTTACTGTAGCCGGCCCGGCTAGGGCGTGGCGGCAGGCGGGTGAGATCATGGGAGGGCGCATGCACATCCCGGGTCCCTAGCTGCACCCACACGGGAGTACCCCTTTACTACCGTAACACTTCACTTTTCTTTCGTTTTTCACTGTTGCGATTGGGTTGGAACAAATGCCCGACAAGATGGGGAAGTCGGAATGGGGGGAGGGTAGTTTGCCTTGCTGTTCTTTATGCCACAAGTATACCTGTCCGTAATTCACAGTGCTCAGGACCGTACTCTAACACCACCAATATGCAGTCTAACATACATTGTATGACCTGGAATATCAGGAGCTTAAATAAAGTCGTGATCCTTATTAAACATACTACTCCCTTTACATTAAGTGGTGCTTCCACAGACCCTCAGGGCTCCTTCTGTTTGATGTGGGGATGCCTGGCCCTTCCACAATATCACCATTGTCAAATGCTATAGGCTCAATGTGGACGACCCTACATTTCTCAACTCCCTCTGGTGCAAAATAATTTCCGTAGACTTTACTTATCTCCTCTGGGGTGTAATTATTCAAAGCCAAAAACCTTCCTCAGGATTAAAATAATAGTATCCCACTTTTACAAAGTATCTTTTAGATCAACAAGTAAACAAAATCGATGGTACTGCTATGTTCAGCTACCTTCAGGTAGTACCTCATAGATTCCTTAATGTGCGTGTAAACATACACTGCACTCCGTCATCACCTATGTTGTGACAACGCCGTTTTTTTCCGAGACAGAACTGATCCTTCTGTGCACGTAACAGCCAGACCGCCCGCAGTCTGCTGATAGAATCTTCGAGCGGCAAGGTGAGGTTCTACATCCTCAACACAGCACTCTGGTTTGAGGACGTAGAACCCCACCTTGCCGCTCGAAGATTCTATCAGCAGACTGCGGGCGGTCTGACTGTTACGTGAACAGAAGGATCAGTTCTGTCTCGGAAAAAAAACCGCGTCGTCACGACATAGGTGATGACGGAGTGCAGTGTATGTTTACACGCACATTAAGGAATCTATGAGGTACTACCTGAAGGTAGCTGAACATAGCAGTACCATCAATATTGTTTACTTGTTGATCTAAAAAGATACTTTGTTAAAGTGGGATACTATTATTTTAATCCTGAGGAAGGTTTTTGGCTTTGAATAATTATATGCCATAACCGAAACGCGTCGATGCAATGTTGGGTGGAGATACACTAAGTCATTGAACAAAGAAACTCCTCTAATTGAGAAATTAAATGTACAACTTGGAGTATGATTCAACAATGTGTTTGAACTAGTGTATTTTCCTCTTTTTAATTGGAATCATTTTCCTTGTGTATTGTCCCATTTTTTTCTGTAATTAATTTATGGTGTATCATTTTGTATTGTTTTTAACATTGTTTTTAATATACCAAAATAAAATGTACATTTTTTTGTATGACTGTATTATATTTATCATTTGCTGCTCCTAGTCTGTGGTATTGAATTAATCTGTATGTATGCTTAGTTTAAACTGTGGTTAGCCTATAAGTTCACCCAAAGGGGAAACTTTATTGACAGGTTGTCTTCTGGTACCCTACCCCTTTGGATTGTTTGGGTCCCTCTCTTTTGTTAGAGAGAATCTGGTCAGACAGCCTAGATTTTCCAATCATGTCACGGAAATCCACAACTCTGAGGGTGAAGTCCACCAACATCCTTCTGGGCAGCTTCACACCTTCATGACATATTATAAATCTCTCTACACAACACATAGGGGAACGCTGCTTGACCTCCCCTCATATGTTGAGGACACAGCCCTCGCGTGGCTAGGCAATACCCAGCGAGAGTTCCTCAGTGCCGAACTAGAACTAGACAAAATCACCAGCTCCCTCCTACCATGCAAGAGGCCCTGATCACATCCCTCCTCAAACCTGACAAACCTCTTACCCAATGTGAATCCTATCGCCCCCTTTCCCTCATAAATTGTGGCACCAAAATGTTGACGAAAGTCCTCTCCAACAGATTGAATTTGTTAATGGAAAGGCTGGTCCTACAGGATCAGTCCGGATTTGTCCCCAACAGAGCGACGTCTCATAACCTCCGGACCCTCCTTACAGTTCTACAAGACATTGACCCCGACAGTTCTGCAGTAGCCGTTTTCCTCAACGCCACTAAGGCGTTTGATTCCATCGAGTGGGACTACCTCCTAGGTACCTTGCGCTACATAGGAATGCCCCTGGCGTTTCTCGGTGGGTAGAACTGCTGTATCAGCAGCCCACGGCCACGGTCCTCCTCAATGGAGCACGCTCCCCCAGTTTTAGCATCACCAGGGGTACGCGCCAAGGCTTCCCGCTATCCCCCATCCTTTTTGCATTGTCTATAGAGCCTCTTGCAGCGAAAATTAGGCAGCACCACGAAGAAAGAGCGTGGATCTTCCCATCCATGCAACTCATAATCTCGCTTTACTTGGATGATGTAACCCCCTATATCAAGAGCCCACAGGGAAAACCTAAACCCCGTATTAGGTGAGGTCACGAAATTTGGAGCCATTTCAGGTATTAGCGTCAACTGGGCCAAGTCTGCAGTTTTCCCACTCACTGCCTCAGCAACTACGTACCCCCTAGACTACCCCCTTACGTGGCAGACCGAGGAAATTAAATATTTGGGTATCAGAGTTACCAGAAATAGAGAAGATGTATTACGGGACAATTATGGAGTTGCACTAGACAAAGCTATTGAGTCGATCACAAGATGGTTATCGTTGCCCCTCTCCATAGCTGGGAGGATCTCCTTAGTGAAAATGGTACTATTGCCAAAGTTTCTTTATGTCTTTACTAACATACCATACCATCCTGGCAAGTATTTCTTTAGTGCGCTCAAAACACAAGCCATACTTCTAGTTTGAGGTGGCAAACACGCCCTATTTGGCTTCGATACTCTGGTTTTGCCCTTCTCATGGGGGATATGAAGTCCCTAACTTGGAACTTTAATATTACTGTGCCCAAGCCCACTTCGCCACAAACTGGTTACACCCACTACCCTGTATGCCTCACTTAGCGGTGGAAGAAGGATATATGGCCCCCATTCCTGTTTCGGGTTTCCTGTACACCCCCTGTGGGGAACGAGAGCATGACCCCACCACAGTGGCTTGCACCGTCGCAGCCTCGAAGAAAATTGCCGCTAGGCTTGAAGTGCCCATGCTATACTCTCCTAACATGCCCCTGGTGTACCAACCTTCTCCTCAAGTCACATACGAAAACAATGTAGCTCTATGTTTGAAAAATGACACTTTACTATGTGGGGGGACATGTATACATGTGGAACATTCCGGTCTAGGGAACAGTTCTTTGGCGCCAACACACCCACTTTGAAACCAAGGAGAGGGGCTGGTGAAGTCCAATGGAGACAGAGCACCAGAAATAGTTTTATAAAACACATTTTCCCTATGGACTCTTCTGTTCTCTTCTGTACTGTTGTGTGTGTTTTACATATTCAGATAGGAATATGATTTTTTAATGTGTATTAATAATGATGTTTATGTAATGAAATGTTATATACTGTAACACCAATTGATTCAATTTGAGATATTTCACATCTCCCCTTTTTTTAATTACTTGTTTGACACTTAATAAATTTATAACAAACAGACAGTACATTGCCCTTTGAGTGGTTCCAAACCTTTGAGTGTGGTGTGTATGACTGAAAAAGAGAACAGAAGAGTCCATAGGGAAAATTTGTTTTATAAAGCTAACACACCCACAACAATGGATATATTCATGTACGTAAGACTTAGGCAGAGTGTTAAAACCACCATGCCTGCATTCCCCCTGGAGCCTCCCATACTGCCCCTTCTTCACGCCCTGCTACAGACAGTACCTCTTCAGCATGTCACCTCTCTCATTTACCGTCACAAACAAAAAGCACCTACCCCACCAGGCTCTGAAGGCCCGTCATGAGTGGGACAACGACCTAGAGAACCACATAACAGACAAACAGTGGGAATTCTGCTGCAAGCAGATGGAGGCTATAACAGCCAACAGCCGGTAGAGACTCATTATTTATAAATTCCTACACAGGCTATACTATACCACGGCCAAGCTCCAAATAAATACAAGCTCAGAGAGGATGAAAGATGTTCCAGATGTAGGGGCAAGGTTGCTGACTTTCTCCATATAGCCTGGCTATGCCTGACCATCCAACAATACTGGCTACAAGTGTTTGCGGGTATATCAAAAATTATAGATACGCCTCTACAAGCCTCGCCAGACATTATTCTACTAGGCTACACGCATAATGTTGACACTGTATATAAGAAGTTCCTAGCCCTAGACCTCCTGATAACTAACTAAACGTAGGTTGGCCCCCTAAATTTAAAGAATGGATACATGATCTTACAACATGGCAGGAACACTCACTTACCTATGCTGAACTGCTCCCACTTACCTCCAGACCATATATGGGGCCCCCTCACATCCTATCTCCTCTCAACGGCAGATGATTCGACTGCTATCCCGGGGGTGCAAGATAAGGTTGAGGCCCCGGAGGTTCCCCCCCCCGCGGGATGGGAGCTAAGATACTACTATTTCCGCCTCTGAATAGCAGTGAGATAGAGACATCAGCGGCACTTAACCTATATAGGCAGCAGCAACGCCCCTTCTGTGATGGGCTTCTATGTCCCCGCCCAACCCCACTGTGATCTGGGATCCCTGAGGGTATTCCAGTCTCCTACTGTTGTTCTTTATAGGTACTGTATATTCTTTTTATTGTAAACATGGGCAATGTAGTTCAGAGCATGGTTATTCGGACTTACAACGGCATGCAAGGTGGGGAGGGTGTTTCTTTTAGTTCCTTAACACAGATGTACCTCGTATACAGCAACTGTATACATGACTCTGTATCATCGAGCTGTTTTATTTGCAATAAAGCTTTTAAAAATAAAAAACACACATTGAACATGTCGAGGTGCAAGACATGGGGAGGCAAAAATGTACACAAAATCATTACGGATCGCAACGGTCTCAGCCCACCTTGCCTTGCTGGACGAGTCATGTGATGTTTGGCGTCTGCTCATTGCCCCGTGTGAGGGGGCATGACTTGCAGCCCATGGGGTCTGCATAGTGCTCTGCCACTGGACTGCGCTGACTGTTTTCTCTGCTGACAGTGATCAGGTGAAAGGGTACGACAAGGTCACTTGTCGAGCTACATTGCCATGTGTGTACTCTCCCCCCAGCAGGATGTCTGAATTGGTAAGGTTGCCAGACGACGCTGTGCTGCTTCGACCATGGAACTGCATCACCTTGCACAGGTGTGTACACACGCGTAGGTCATGCACATGCATTCTGACCCCAGACAAAGGCAGACATGTCAACTGTTGTGGTGGGATATGTGAGCATTCCCCAGGATGAAACAAGGTGTTGGGACTGGTGCTGTGGGTGACAATCTGATGTGGCTGCAGGAACGTAGTTACTCATTCATGAAAGCCAGCACAGCTTCATGGGCAATGTGTTCCAATAGTACGTCATTGTTGGGTTCAAGGAACACCAGGGTGAGCCAATCAATTAACTGGTCTGCGCAGGTGTGCTCAGTCCACGCCGTTTCACCGATCTGCAACACAGCCCAATAGTGGAGTGCCTCGATGTGGTCACTGCACACGGGGAGTTGTGCAATCTCCCATGCAGAACTGCCAGCACATACGCCAAAGATCAGTGCACCCCATGCACAGCTATCCCGGTGAAACTCCTGTTCGTGGGCCATCAGGACATAATCCAATTCAGCTACCTTTGCGTTGGATAGGCAGACCTTCATGGGCCACTCGAAAGTGCATGATCGACAGTGGAACCAGGGCTGAACGTAGGCAAGATGGAAACTCAGACGGAAACTGATTCGCAAAACTCCCCTTGGCAGGGATCCCAACAGATGCAGCATTCGTGCATGGTACAGTTCCACGTGACAGGGGTTGTG
Source organism: Lissotriton vulgaris (assembly GCF_964263255.1). Taxonomy (NCBI): domain Eukaryota; kingdom Metazoa; phylum Chordata; class Amphibia; order Caudata; family Salamandridae; genus Lissotriton; species Lissotriton vulgaris. Next base: position 358,463,278 of record NC_141696.1, on the reverse strand, counting down.
CCTGTGCCCGGGAATGCCTGCCATTGCGTTTGTTGGTCTAGTAGCACCGGCACTCCTCAGACCCGCGGCAGTTCTGTGGACGATATGCCACAGCTCTGGGCAATGAGTCGTATGTGTGTGCAACATTTGGAAGTATGGGTAGTTTTTAACCAATGTGTCAAGGGCATCCCTTGCAGGTTTAGGTCGTGCAGGGACAAGTGTGTGTGGGGTGTGGCAACGTTGGTTTTTTACCAGCGCAGTTCGTGGTGTGGGAGTCGTCGTAGGCTGGTATGGTATCTAACGCAGGGTGTGCCAGCCGCATTCAGGACCAAGGTTGGGGATTCTGGTGGCCTTTTGCCTTGTGTGTTGAGATAAAGGAGCTTCCATAGCTAATTTTAGTCTGACTACTGCTTACATTTCTGAAATGTGATGTGGACTTCGCGCTGACTTTGATGCCAGGCCTGTGATTTGGGGTGCACACATTTCGAGACAGACGCAGCTGTTGGCATGTTTGCATGAGCCAAGGGCCCAATTGGCCTTGCGCGCCTTGTTCAGTCTCTCTCGCTCTTTCTCTCTTTCTTTTTCTCTTTGTCTCTCTCCCTTTCCTTTGATGAGTGCCTGACACACCTTCTTATCTGGATATTGTCTTGCAGGCTGTGAGTCACATATTGTCCAAGGATGCCCTGCCATGACTCTTCACAGTAGTTTTTTTTGCGACAAAATAGAATGTGACATTTTGTTTGGTCTTTCAATGGTGAATGAATGAATCAGGATTTCAGTCCTCACATGTATGTTGATTGTTGCAATTGTACGACATCAGGCGGATGCTTTTGTTCCTGTTTTTGAGCCGTTGATCTGCAGTGTCTTGGTCCGGGGGAGGTGGGGTGTGCCTGGGGTGGGGCCTGGAGGGTGGGGGGGTCCTGGGGGAGGTGGTGGGGGGTGTTGTGGCCCTCTTGGGTGTCCGGCCCGCATGTTCAGTGGCTCCATGGCATATGTTGTTCTTCAGGTGTGGCTCTGGGCTGAGCTTCCTTTTGTGGTGCAGGTTGTCGTCCGACTTTGCACCAGGTCAGAGCAGGTGTTAGTTTCCTGCTGCTAACGCGCCTTATCGCATGTTTTGTGGTCTTTTCGACGATCTGGCTGGTCGTTGAGAATTTTGCACAGTGGTGTTGTCAAGGCTTTTGGCGAGGGAACACCTACTCTGCATCTCATTAGCGATAGTTGCCAGGCTTGTCTGTGGCGATGTTTTTTGTGGCTGCTATCGCGGGTAAACTGGTGATGTTGCTGGTAGCACCTGGTTGTGAATGGAGTGATAACTTTATCGCGACTTTGGCTGCGATGAAGTGCCGATAACTCTGCAATAACTCCTTGATAATATGCCCCATCGAGTCACGTCCTGCTTTACTGACCTGGGTCTTTTACAGGCCAAGAGAATTATCATCCACCCCCTCAAAGCTTGGATGCGATTTCTCACTGTCTGGGCACAGGCGGAGAGCATTGTCCTACACAGAGAGGATAATCTGGGATTCAGCAAATACCCCATAGCCACAAGATGGGACACCATAATGGCTGACTTGCACGCTGGCACACAACATGCCTCCACCTCATTGACCACTTCACCGAGGGGTGGTGGGTTGTTGCTGGAAGAGGAGCACCCTGTGCCACTCCCTAAAATGGAGACCCGCACTGCCACACACTCGACTACCATGCTTCCGCTTCCAGGATCAACCTAAGTGTGAGGAATCATTATTACATCGGATTATAGTTGCTTCCTCGATTACCTACATTGTGATTGACTGCATGGAGGTATGTTTTATCGTGGTCTGACTGTTCATCGTTAGAATATTTGTTAGCATTATTGCCGTTTCTGTCCTACGTCGCGGTAAGGCGCCTGGGCCTGACGGTTTCACTATTGAATTCTACAATCATTTTTCCTCCCTTCTCCTTCCTAAACTACTCCTGTTATTTCAATCTTTTGTCGATTCTGGATCTTCCCGGGGATCCTTTCAGGAAGCACTAATTTGTTTAATTCCCAAACCAGACAAAGACCATACCTTATGTAAAAATTTTCGCCCCATTTCCCTTGTAAATACAGATTATAAGATTTTCGCAAAAATTTTAGCTCTCAGATTAGATACCCTATTACCAGACATTATTGGCCCAGAACAATCAGGTTTCGTTAAAGGTCGTCTAGCGTCAGATAACTCCTGTGTTTTCTTTGATATTTTAAGTAAAGCTCCCTCACTTTCTTATCCATTGGCTGCCATCTCTCTTGACGCGGAAAAGGCATTCGATAGAATAGGATGGGACTTCATGTTTCAAGCTCTTCGTTGGATCGGTTTTTCATCTAAATTCATTTCTCTTATTTCTTTACTTTATTCTAGCCCTCATGCTTCAATTTTTGCAAATGGTATGGCTTCCGATTATTTTCCCCTTCAAAGGGGTGTACGTCAAGGTTGCCCCTTATCCCCTCTTTTATTTGTTTTAGCTTTAGAACCCTTTTTGACAAAGATCAGACTTGATGAAAACATTTCTGGTTTCCATTTTGGCTCCTAACAACAAGTTAAATTATCAGTCTATGCTGATGATATTTTGTTATACTGTTCTGATCCACAATCCACTTTACCTTTCTTTTTAAATCAAGTTTCCTCTTTTTCTAATGTTTCTGGTTACCGTCTTAATATTGATAAATGTGAAATTTTACCCCTAAAACCTCTTTGTCAAAAACATCTCTTTGATACTTCTGGCTTCTCATGGCAACCTTCTAAGATTAAATATTTGGGTGTTTGGTTTGCTCCACGTCTCTCAGATACTCTTAAGTTTAATTTCGATTCACTATCTGCAAAACTAAATGCGGCAATTACTTGCTGGAATCCTCTCTTCCTTTCATGGTGGGGCCGTCTTGATTCCATCAAAATGATGTTGGCACCTCTAGTACTCTATTCCATCTCAATGATTCCCATTCACATTCCAGACTATTACTTTAAGTCGATAGACTCTATTCTGCTCAAGTTTTTGTGGAAGGGTAAAAAATCTCGAATAGCTCTTTCTGCTTTAAAAAAAGATAAATCACTAGGAGGGGTTAAATTTCCTAATTTCAAATCTTATCATAATGCTCTTTCATTAAAGCAAGCTTTGCGTTGGCTCTCTTCTGACCTCCCATTTTATCCTCCTCTCTGGCTTAAGTTAGAATCTTCCTTCCTTCATCCTTTTGAATTTAGCGAGGTTCTTTCCTTCACTTCTAACGTAACGTCTCTTCGCTCCCCCATCATTTCCCGTTCTCGTTCTCTTCTTCAACCATACTTACCATCCTCTTACCCATCTGCTTCCTCCACTCATATCCAACCTATTTGGCATAATAAACACCTCAAAATCCGTAATCGTTCATTATATTGGAAAACCTGGCACTCTCTTGGTTTAAAATGGATCTCTCAACTTCTTTCGGGTAATCAACCTCTTCCTTTTCAGGACCTCCAAAACCAATTCTCGTACACAATATATATCACTTCTTCCCTCTCTTACTCAATATCTTTCTTCACTCCCTGCTACAAATTCTATCCCTATTGCATATCTTCCTGTGTCCAATGCGCTTGATCACTCCCCCTCTGCTTCTTTTCTCTATAAATCAATTCAATCTTCTACTGATCGTATCAAATCCAAGGTTGAGTTGGCTTGGGAAAAAGATTTTTCTCAAGTTTGGTCTTTCACTTTATGGGATAAAATTTGGTCAAAAATCCATAGTACCTCCAGAGCTGCTAACACTACTCAAACCCTATTTTTTGTTTATAATCGTACATTATTTACTCCATTACTTTTGTCATCATTTTCCTCAGACACTCCTTCCACTTGTTGGTCCTGTCCCTGCTCTTGAGCTGATTTGAAGCATATGTTGTTCGATTGTCCTCCCATTTTTCGTTTTTGGCAATTGGTTTGGTCCCAGTTTAAAAAGATTTTCAATTTTCTTTTTTCCTTCTCCATTAACATTTTTCTAGGTTCTCTTTCTCCTATTTTTACCAATTCCTCCCACAACCATAAATTAATTGACCTTTTGATAGCCATTGCCTTACACCATATTACATCTCATTGGAAACAAGCTAATGATGTTTCCTTTAGTGCTTGGTGGAATGCAGTCTGTTTTAATCACCGTCTAGATACTAATTTTGTTTCTCCCATTTCCCTTGCAATCAAACGTGATCTTTTATGGCTTCCCCTTACTGAGTATTTGTCCAGAGTTGTTACAATCCCACCTGCTTCTCAAGTCCGCACTGCTGAGGTTCAAAAACCACCGTGATTACATTTTCTTAATTGCATTTAATGTTTTTTCATATCACTTATGTGTCTTATTTTACAGGTTATACCTCATTCCTTCTGTTTTCATAAGCATTATTGTTTACTATATTTTTCTGTATCGTTTTATCAATCAGATTTACTTTTCTGTAAGAGAGATTTCTTGTTTTTTATACCTTATGATTGTTCTTCATTTTCTGTCTTTGCTTCTTTATACTTCAATAAAATTCAAACTAAAGAATATTTGTTAGCATTATCGATACTTCTGGAAAAGTACTGTTTATTTCTGCCATTGTGATGTGTCACTCCATGAGACCAGTACCCGCCTGTATTTATATAGTGTTCTCTAGATACACTTTAGAACTATTCCTGATAGCTGGATGTATCTACCTACTCTCTAGCAGCACATAACTGTATTATGCATCCTAGAACAAGCAAGGCAAAGGTAAATTTAACTCGCAATATTATGATGTACCTGTTGCTATGCTGATATTCAAACTCATGGCTGCTTGTATTATTGTACTGTATCAATTAACACAATATACAGATTTAAACAAAAAAATGATATTCAGACCAAATTTGTGTACTTTTTACCTTATTATGGAGATTCTGATGGTACCCAGGATTTGTGGATTCCCCTGGAGGCAACCGAAAAAATAGCCAAAATATAAAAAAATTTAGTTTTTATAAAATTTGAGAAAAAGTGCCATGCAAGAAAGTGTATTTTTTTAAAACAGCGTCAAAACGTTTGATGTGCTGAGATCGCCATCTTCAAAGCTTTTAGGAACAAGCAGAAAAATGCAAAAACTGGTAAAAAAAAATTGCTTTTATTATTCTTTTTTTTTTTACAACTCTAATGGGTAATCTTTTTTCCCCTTTGTGGTTTCAGCACATTTGCCGTCTGTAATGGAAACTTGTGTGAAACCCATGGGTTAAGACAGAAAGCTACACATTTTTTAAAGTACACAAAATTCTGAAATCAGAATGAAGTTATTTCTGTAGATTGCTCATGGGTTTCCAAAGAGTTTGAAATCAAATAAGTAGGAACAACTAAAATTGGTGACAACACATTCATCTGTAATTGTTTGCGCAGATGACAGATTTACAAAAGTAATATATCGTGTTGTCTGTCAGACCTTTTTGGTTGCAGGTATACATGGTGTTTATTGCTTGGCCAAAAACGTACCCAATACCAGGGGTGCAGCTTATGATTTTTTCTTGTGTTCCAACCATGCAGCAATACACATAGTAAAATCTAATGAATGAAAAATGAGTATGAATTAAACTTATGTATAACTGAAATGAGCACAAGCAATTGAGTCCTGGATAGAAGAAATTATCCTCTTTCCAGTTCCGCCTCTCCATTCTTAATTGGTGCTGCAGGAAAGCCTGAGAATTTAGCCAAATATGGGGGCATATTACCAAGCAATAGCGATAATTATCGCTATTGCTTGGTCAGAGACAAAAATTTACCGCAGAGTTGCGGCGATGTTTACCGCAAATAAACCATGGTATTACCAAGGTTTATCGCAAATGCGATAAAAATCGCCGCAATGCATGAATATCGCTGAAAAGTCAGCGATATTCATGCATTACCGAGCTAATGCTCTTAGTCATGTTATCCACCTCCCATTGGATAACATGGCTAAGAACTGCTCAGGGCAGGTGTTAGCTTTTGGAGATATTTGCGCTTAGCGCGAATATCTCCAAAAGTTGGTAATAGGAGATAGCGATGTTAGCGACTGTTTTCAGTCGCTAACATCTTATCTCGCCCACTTTGCATGTCAAAGTTCAAAGTTTTTTATTTTTGTTACGGTACTCTTACGAGGACCACAAATAAAATATACATTTATACATTCCATATTAATACATTTTCAATGAGATTTTCAAAAACTTAAAAATTCTGTAACAAACGAATTCATTAGGGTGGCTTTTACATAGTGATAAAAAGTCTTGTGAGCTAGTGATCCTGCAGGACCGGTAGATGGGCTTAAGACATGTTGACCTTGCATTTACAATTTCTGCATTAGGGCATATAAAAAATAAGTGTTCCAAATTTTGGTTGCCTCCTTGACAAAGGGTACAAAGGGCAGAGCTGTCGGGCCTCCAAGAGGAAGTAAAGGTTTGTACAGGAAGTGTTCCAAGGCGCAACATCATAATTGCACGCCTTGCGCCATGTTGAAGAGTATACTCTAGGTAAGGCTGACGTTGTTTGTATTCCTGCGAGGCTACATAAAATTTATATGGCGATAGACTATTACAATGAGAGTGATCAATCTCGTAGCTCAATTTGGGAGTGAAGTTTTTTAGAAAAAGTTTGAGTTGAGCTGGTGACCACGTAGACAAAATTTCCACATTGACTTTTGCAAGCTGTAGAGCCTCTCGCATATTTTTAGTAAAGGTAGTATGAGTAGAGCTACTCTCGAATGTCTCTACTTTTAGCAATCTTCTTAAAGTACCTTCTTTTGAAAGAAGAAGATTATGGGCCCACCTTATGATGCTCGCTATAGCTGTAGCATATGCGCTCGTGATGGTACATTCCAGTCTCAATGCCTGTACTGGGGTAGATGTTGAAATCTTCAGTAGTTTTTTCAATATTCTTCCTTCTGTTAAATCCATATATGACCATTGATTTAGAGGAATATATTCCGATGCATAGGACAGGACCGGTGTGATTTTAGCTCGATAGACTTGAATCAGTGCAGAGAAATGTCTATGTCCAGTGGCCGAATATAAGCGTGACAAGGCCCCAGCATGCAGATCACTTTTCCTTTTCAGGTGGTTGATTTGATTGATGTTGCTCATGTTTTGTGAGAAAATTCTACCCAGATATGTATACTCCTTTACTTGTTCTAGTTTCTCACCTCCCAGCTTCCATTCGTACCGTACCCTTTTCTTCTGATTTGAAAAGGCAACCACTTTTGTTTTGTTCGTATTTGGGATTAGGTAATTTTTCCTTGAGTACTTATATAAAATATCTAAAAGATTTTGTAGTCCGAAAGGTGTTAGGTCAAACATGACTATATCGTCTGCATACAGCAGGGAATGGATATATTCAGTGGCTATCTTAGGAGGAGTACATATCCCTTGCTGCAGTTGGGAAGGTAGGTCACTTAAATACAGTGAGAATAAAATTGGAGCCAAGAGGCACCCTTGTTTCAGGCCATTTGATGTTCGTATTACCTTCGATAGGCCCTTGTCACTTCCCATTTGGACGCGGCACCAGGTGTCACTGTGTAGATTCACTATCAGATGTAATAGCTGCTCCGGGATCCCCATTATTCTCAATTTTGACCACAGGGTCGGTCTATCCACTCGATCGAAGGCTGTCGAGTAATCAATGAACGCTGCGTAAATAGTTTGTTTTTTCCCTGTTGCGTACTTATCTAAAATAGTTTGGAAGATTGCTACATTGTCAGTGACAGAATGGTGTGGGCGAAATCCGGACTGAAATTTAGGAATTAGACCTAATGAGAAAGCCCAATTTTTCAGCCTATCCAGGATTTCTGCTGCAAAAATCTTCCCAGCAGCGTCCATGAGGGCAATTTGCCTATAATTTCCCGGTGTGTTTCTTTTTCCTTTTTTGAAAATCAGGATTATGATACTTCCTTTCCAGGAATTTGGCATTTGACCACTGTCGAATACATAGTTAAATAGCGGCGAGAGCACCGTTCCCCACTCTTTATGGTCAATTTGGTAGACCTTGACAGGTATCTGATCGGGGCCAGATGCACCTGTGCTCCTTGCCTTCCTGATATTCATAGAGACTGACACTGCCGACGTTTTATTGATCTTAATATCTTTAGTTTCCACGTTTTCTCCTCCCACTTCTTCATTTTTAATATATTGATTCTGTTTGTATAGCTCACGTAGGTATATGTCCCAGTTTTCTTCTGATACAGGTGTAGCCTCCAGCTTTTTTTTGGATCCTGTCATTGTTGCGATCAGTGACCAATATTTACGTTGATTATTATGTTTAGCTGCTAGCTGGATTTCAGTCCAATTAAAGTCCTGCTTCAGTTTTTTCTGTTTAGTTTTTTCTCGTCGTATTTGATTCTTTAATCTATTAATTTCCTTTTTGTTTACTGACGAGAATTCCAGATACTGGGCGCGTATCAGTCTGTTGATTTGTTTTACGACTGGTTGATTCCAGTTTTTATTCTTGTTTTTCCATTTTCTTTTTGCTGGTCTGTGGTATTCTAGCTTACTTTGCAGAGCTTGTTTGAGATTATTCGTTAGATGTTCAAAGTTCTTTACAGGGTCATCTGAATATATGTTGGTCAATATATTGGTTTCAGTAATTAGTTGCCGCAGATATTCCAGATTTTCTGTCCCCCAGTAAATGCGACGCCTAGTTGTGTTTACTTCCGTTTTTTCTGTAAGAAATAGTGGCTGGTTATAAAAAGAGGACGGTGCAATCCAGTGGGTTGAAAGGTTTAAAAGAGCGTGATCACTTTCTGCAGTGAATATTATCGAAAGTTGACTCATTTGTTCTTTTCCTTCGATCCCGCATATAAAGTAATCAATAGTTGAGGGAGATCCATTTCCTTGCCGTGTGTATGTTGCTGGTATATCACCATTGATGTTACCGTTTAATATAATCCCATTAATGCCAGAGAGAAAAGCTAGTAGTGCGCGTCCCCTCTTATCCGATTTAGTTCCTTTTGGGAATTCAGGGAGTGATGATTCCAGAGATTCCTCTTTGAGGAGACGAGCCCATTTCTTTATCTCGCAGTTAGAAATTTTAGCATTCAAGTCCCCCATTATGAGGTATGGCAAGTGAGATTGATCATCAATTATATGAGTGATAATTTCCATTAGGCGGTCAAACAGCAAATCATTATTATTACTGCTGGGAGGTGCGTAAATATTGAAAAGTAATATTTTTTCTAGTTTGGCTGAGGCATGGGTTCTAAGGGATACTTTTAAACATTGTAGATTGTCTGTGTTTGTGTTAATTATTTCCTGTGACCAAGAGTGATCTTCTTTTAATAATATTGCCAGACCACCCTTGGCATGTCCCCTTCTTGATCTTTTTTGCCAATGTTTCGTATACATAGTATCCTCTTTGAGTAAAGGTATTGATTAACCATGTTTCCTGGAGGGCGATGATATCAGGGGAATTTTTAATTGCATGTTTCATTTTTATATCAGTTTTCCCTGCCAGGTTCCAGGACAATAGCGTCAGACCTTTGCTAAACTTCGCGTTGTTGTGAATTTACCATTTTTTTGCTGTTTAAGGTTTCTGATAACCATGCCCATGATTTTATTGAGTTCTCAGTGTTACTAAAGGTGGAATTCCGAGACCAGACTGACCTCTCTCCTTGAATTACTTGTATTTTAAGTAGATCTTTCCTCATAGTACTTGATGCTAGGTCTCCCCAATTAGAACTGTTGTTTTCTTTTCTTCTGTGGGTTTGTCCTAATATACCATTATTTGAGTTGTTGGTTTTAAAATCTTCCACCGAGATTACATCATAGCCTTTTTTGTGAAGAATTTCCTTCTCTCTGATTATTATTCCAGGCAAAACCGGTGAATAAAAGGATACCTGTACTAGTTTGTTATTTTCTTTTATTGGAAACAGAACTAAGTCAATTTCTTTGCTGGTCAGAGAATTCAGGGATGGAATTTCTTGTAATAGATTGATGATTTTACCGCGATTAAACGGCTCCTTATCTGAAGGAAATAGCTCTTTAATAGTTATGTGTTTGGATGGATTTATTTCCCATGATTGGAAATTATTGTCATATGGTTCTTTTATGTCCATGTTATTTTGCGATGTAGGTTTATTTTCTATCGGAGGACAAAATTCATCTGCTTCAGGATTTAGGGATTTTTCTGATGATGTTTTTTGAATTACTGGAGTGTTCACCAGATTTACAGGATTAGATTTTTGGAATTTGAGCCTATTCCCTTTTTTCCTCTGTATTCTCCTCATAGGTTTTCTCTTCTTCTTCCCCTTTACTTTTTCCCTAGTATTACTATTTTCAGACTGTTCTCTTTGGTTGAAATCCTGTTCAGCAGTAACTCCTGATAGCTCAGTTTTATTTTTTCCGATAATCTGATCGCGATTGTTATCGGATACTTTATTCGAAAAAATCGGATAGTGTTTGGTATTGTTCTCAGCTTTGATTTCCAGTTCTTCTTTGAACAGTTTTTTAAGTGAATATGTGATAGGAGATTTTTCTTTGTTTTTTGTTCCGTTAGTTTTATTGTTGATTATTAGTACGTCGTTCGTTTGTGTGCTTGCTTCCTGTTGTTGTGGGGTGGCACTTCCATTTTTATGAAATTCATCTGTTTGTTGTGATTCGTCTTCTCCGGTTTGTTTTGATGAGACTTTAGTTAGATCTTTTTTCTTTTTTTCTTCAACCAGGAATTTAAGTATTCCTATTTGTACGTCTAAAGTATCGTCTGAGTTAGCTAAAATGTGTCCAAGATGTGTTAGTACTGAATCCAGAATTTCTTGCAGTGAGAAGAGTGCTTTTGATATGGGAGAGGCAGTATTTCCAGAGTTTAGGTTTATAAAATTTGGGTCTGATAGATTGGTCAGATTAGAAAAAAGGTTAGGTGATTTTTCTGGCGAACTGGTTTGGGGATGTCTTTGACTTAGCAATATTTCTTTATTTTCTTCTTCGGTCTTTGAGTTATGATTTGCGGATACGTCGAAAAATAAGTCGTTGTCCTGATTTTTTATAGGTGTTATAGTTGTTATTTGAGACACAACTAGACGAGATTTTTGACATTCTTCCGAAGGAGAGTAATTTGCCAAATTACTCTCTATTGTTATTTGACCTTGTTTGTTGGATTTCTGGTCAGAAAAATGTAACGGATCAGGTTCAACCAACTTATTTTGATCATCATTAGAGTTTGGGGAAAGAAACTTTTTCTTGGAGAGGGTAGAGAAGTATTCACTTATAGCAGGAGTGCTTGATATTTGTCCTGGTTTTAGTGACTTGTCTACAGATTTTCTTACAGCTGCGTCCGTCCCCATTCGCCTCATGTAGATTGTCCGTGAGCGTAGTTTTTTTAGCGCCCTCATACTTGGGGACAGAAATCTATTTTATAGATGTAATGTATAGTATTAATAATATGCTGTGGCTTGTCTTAATCACACTATCTCATTAGATCAGTAAAGGAATGAGGGTTTTTTACACGTATGAATCAAAAGTTTAGTTGAAGAGTTTCCTCTTGTAGTGAGCGTTAGTGGGGTGGCCCGTCCCGTCCTCGGTCGTCCCCGGACGGCCACAGACGGCCCGCCCTTTTGCCCGGGCTTATCCCCGCGCTTGGTCCCGCGCGCGTCCCGCGTCGCGGGATGCGAGATGTTATCTATATACGTTTCATTGGGGGCGTGTCCGTGGGCGGTTCGCCTGGGGGAAGAGGAACCAGGTGATCTCCGCTAAGGATTCTGGTCCTCGCAGTCCCCCAGGCTAGGTGCTCTCGCTGTTTGCACCCTGGCCTCAACCCCTCTGACTCCAGCTGGGAGCGACAGGCAGAGCGTGCCGAGTGCAGCTCACGCTCACACCAGCGAGTCAGGGGGAGGCAGCGCCACGACACAGTGAGGAATCAGCGTCAGCTTCAGACAGCCAGCACAGGCTGCAGACGGTAAAACGAGTTCTCTTGCTCAGCAGAAGTAGAAACAGTAGATCAGCAGCAGTTTTGAGCTCCTGTGAGTGGCGCCCGCGAAGCAGGTGTCACGAATCTTTATCCAGGTCGTTGGGGGCGTGTCCGTGGGCGGTTCGCCTGGGGGAAGAGGAACCAGGTGATCTCCGCTAAGGATTCTGGTCCTCGCAGTCCCCCAGGCTAGGTGCTCTCGCTGTTTGCACCCTGGCCTCAACCCCTCTGACTCCAGCTGGGAGCGACAGGCAGAGCGTGCCGAGTGCAGCTCACGCTCACACCAGCGAGTCAGGGGGAGGCAGCGCCACGACACAGTGAGGAATCAACGTCAGCTTCAGACAGCCAGCACAGGCTGCAGACGGTAAAACGAGTTCTCTTGCTCAGCAGAAGTAGAAACAGTAGATCAGCAGCAGTTTTGAGCTCCTGTGAGTGGCCACTTTGCATGTCATTAGTGATAAATATCACTGACATGCAAAGTGGGGCCCAAGATGGTCGCTATCTCCTACTAGCTGTCGCTAACTGGTGTTAGCGACAGCTAGGTAATAGGGAGATAATTTTATCTCCGCTTTCTTGGCTTTTAAAGCCAAAAAAGCGGATAAAATAATAGTATCCCACTTTTACAAAGTATCTTTTAGATCAACAAGTAAACAATATCGATGGTACTGCTATGTTCAGCTACCTTCAGGTAGTACCTCATAGATTCCTTAATGTGCGTGTAAACATACACTGCACTCCGTCATCACCTATGTTGTGACAACGCCGTTTTTTTCCGAGACAGAACTGATCCTTCTGTTCACGTAACAGCCAGACCGCCCGCAGTCTGCTGATAGAATCTTCGAGCGGCAAGGTGGGGTTCTACGTCCTCAACACAGCACTCTGGTTTGAGGACGTAGAACCCCACCTTGCCGCTCGAAGATTCTATCAGCAGACTGCGGGCGGTCTGGCTGTTACGTGAACAGAAGGATCAGTTCTGTCTCGGAAAAAAAAAATGCGTCGTCACAACATAGGTGATGATGGAGTGCAGTGTATGTTTACACGCACATTAAGGAATCGATGAGGTACTACCTGAAGGTAGCTGAACATAGCAGTACCATCGATATTGTTTACTTGTTGATCTAAAAAGATACTTTGTTAAAGTGGGATACTATTATTTTAATCCTGAGGAAGGATTTTGGCTTTGAATAATTATATGCCATAACCGAACCGCGTCGATGCAATGTTGGGTGGAGATACACTAAGTCATTGAACAAAGAAACTCCTCTAATTGAGAAATTAAATGTACAACTTGGAGTATGATTCAACAATGTGTTTGAACTAGTGTATTTTCCTCTTTTTAATTGGAATCATTCTCCTTGTGTATTGTCCCATTTTTTTCTGTAATTAATTAATGGTGTATCGTTCTGTATTGTTTTTAACATTGTGTTTAATATACCAAAATAAAATGTACATTTTTTTGTATGACTGTATTATATTTATCATTTGCTGCTCCTAGTCTGTGGTATTGAATTAATCTGTATGTATGCTTAGTTTAAACTGTGGTTAGCCTATAAGTTCACCCAAAGGGGAAACTTTATTGACAGGTTGTCTTCTGGTACCCTACCCCTTTGGATTGTTTGGGTCCCTCTCTTTTGTTAGAGAGAATCTGGTCAGACAGCCTAGATTTTCCAATCATGTCACGGAAATCCACAACTCTGAGGGTGAAGTCCACCAACATCCTTCTGGGCAGCTTCACACCTTCATGACATATTATAAATCTCTCTACACAACACATAGGGGAACGCTGCTTGACCTCCCCTCATATGTTGAGGACACAGCCCTCGCGTGGCTAGGCATTACCCAGCGAGAGTTCCTCAGTGCCGAACTAGAACTAGACAAAATCACCAGCTCCCTCCTACCATGCAAGAGGCCCTGATCACATCCCTCCTCAAACCTGACAAACCTCCTACCCAATGTGAATCCTATCGCCCACTTTCCCTCATAAATTGTGGCACCAAAATGTTGACGAAAGTCCTCTCCAACAGATTGAATTTGTTAATGGAAAGGCTGGTCCTACAGGATCAGTCCGGATTTGTCCCCAACAGAGCGACGTCCCATAACCTCCGGACCCTCCTTACAGTTCTACAAGACATTGACCCCGACAGTTCTGCAGTTGCCGTTTTCCTCAACCCCACTAAGGCGTTTGATTCCATTGAGTGGGACTACCTCCTAGGTACCTTGCGCTACATAGGAATGCCCCTGGCGTTTCTCGGTGGGTAGAACTGCTGTATCAGCAGCCCACGGCCATGGTCCTCCTCAATGGAGCACGCTCCCCCAGTTTTAGCATCACCAGGGGTATGCGCCAAGGCTGCCCGCTATCCCCCATCCTTTTTGCATTGGCTATAGATCCTCTTGCAGCGAAAATTAGGCAGCACCACGAAGAAAGAGCGTGGATCTTCCCATCCATGCAACTCATAATTTCGCTTTACTTGGATGATGTAACCCTCTATATCAAGAACCCACAGGGAAAACCTAAACCCCGTATTAGGTGAGGTCACGAAATTTGTAGCCATTTCAGGTATTAGCGTCAACTGGGCCAAGTCTGCAGTTTTCCCAATCACTGCCTCAGCAACTACGTACCCCCTAGACTACCCCCTTACGTGGCAAACCGAGGAAATTAAATATTTGGGTATCAGAGTTACCAGAAATAGAGAAGAATTATTACGGGCCAATTATGGAGTTGCACTAGACAAAGCTATTAAGTCGATCACAAGATGGTTATCGTTGCCCCTCTCCATAGCTGGGAAGATCTCCTTAGTGAAAATGGTACTATTGCCAAAGTTTCTTTATGTCTTTACTAACATACCATACCATCCTGGCAAGTATTTCTTTAGTGCGCTCAAAACACAAGCCATACTTCTAGTTTGAGGTGGCAAACACGCCCTATTTGGCTTCGATACTCTGGTTTTGCCCTTCTCATGGGGGATATGAAGTCCCTAACTTGGAACTTTAATATTACTGTGCCCAAGCCCACTTCGCCACAAACTGGTTACACCCACTACCCTGTATGCCTCACTTAGCGGTGGAAGAAGGATATATGGCCCCCATTCCTCTTTCGGGTTTCCTGTACACCCCCTGTGGGGAACGAGAGCACGACCCCACCACAGTGGCTTGCACCGTCGCAGCCTCGAAGAAAATTGCCGCTAGGCTTGAAGTGCCCATGCTATACTCTCCTAACATGCCCCTGGTGTACCAACCTTCTCCTCAAGTCACATACGAAAACAATGTAGCTCTATGTTTGAAAAATGACACTTTACTACGTGGGGGGACATGTATACATGTGGAACATTCCGGTCTAGGGAACAGTTCTTTGGCGCTAACACACCCACTTTGAAACCAAGGAGAGGGGCTCGTGAAGTCCAATAGAGACAGAGCACCAGAAATAGTTTTATAAAACACATTTTCCCTATGGACTCTTCTGTACTGTTGTGTGTGTTTTACATATTCAGATAGGAATATGATTTTTTAATGTGTATTAATAATGATGTTTATGTAATGAAATGTTATATACTGTAACACCAATTGATTCAATTTGAGATATTTCATATCTCCCCTTTTTTTTAATTACTTGTTTGACACTTAATAAATTTATAACAAACAGACAGTACATTGCCCTTTGAGTGGTTCCAAACCTTTGAGTGTGGTGTGTATGACTGAAAAAGAGAACAGAAGAGTCCATAGGGAAAATGTGTTTTATAAAGCTAACACACCCACAACAATGGATATATTCATGTACGTAAGACTTAGGCAGAGTGTTAAAACCACCATGCCTGCATTCCCCCTGGAGCCTCCCATACTGCCCCTTCTTCACGCCCTGCTACAGACAGTACCTCTTCAGCATGTCACCTCTCTCATTTACCGTCACAAACAAAAAGCACCTACCCCACCAGGCTCTGAAGGCCCGTCATGAGTGGGACAACGACCTAGAGAACCACATAACAGACAAACAGTGGGAATTCTGCTGCAAGCAGATGGAGGCTATAACAGCCAACAGCCGGTAGAGACTCATTATGTATAAATTCCTACACAGGCTATACTATACCACGGCCAAGCTCCAAATAAATACAAGCTCAGAGAGGATGACAGATGTTCCAGATGTAGGGGCGAGGGCGCTGACTTTCTCCATATAGCCTGGCTATGCCCGACCATCCACCAATACTGGCTGCAAGTGTTTGCGGGTATATCAAAAATTATAGATACGCCTCTACAAGCCTCGCCAGACATTGTTCTACTAGGCTACACGCATAATGTTGACACTGTATATAAGAAGTTCCTAGCCCTAGACCTCCTGATAACTAACTAAACGTAGGTTGGCCCCCTAAATTTAAAGAATGGATATATGATCTTACAACATGGCAGGAACACTCACTTACCTATGCTGAACTGCTCCCACTTACCTCCAGACCATATATGGGGCCCCCTCACATCCTATCTCCTCTCAACGGCAGATGATTCGACTGCTATCCCGGGGGTGCAAGATAAGGTTGAGGCCCCGGAGGTTCCCCCCGCGGGATGGGAGCTGAGATACTACTATTTCCACCTCTGAATAGCAGTGAGATAGAGACATCAGCGGCACTTAACCTACATAGGCAGCAGCAACGCCCCTTCCGTGATGGGCTTCTATGTCCCCGCCCAACCCCACTGTGATCCGGGATCCCTGAGGGTATTCCAGTCTCCTACTGTTGTTCTTTATAGGTACTGTATATGCTTTTTATTGTAAACATGGGCAATGTAGTTCAGAGCATGGTTATTCAGACTTACAACGGCATGCAAGGTGGGGAGGGTGTTTCTTTTAGTTCCTTAACAGAGATGTACCTTGTATACAGCAACTGTATCTATGACTCTGTATCATCGAGCTGTTTTATTTACAATAAAGCTTTTAAAAATAAAAAACACACATGGAACATGTCGAAGTGCAAGACATGGGGAGGCAAAAATGTATACAAAATCATTACGGATCGCAACGGTCTCAGCCCGCCTTGCTGGACGAGTCATGTGATGTTTGGCGTCTGCTCATCCGTGTGAGGGGGCATGACTCGCAGCCCATGGGATCTGCATAGTGCTCTGCCACTGGACTGCGCTGACTGTTTTCTCTGCTGACAGTGATCAGGTGAAAGGGTACGACAAGGTCACATGTCGTGCTACATTGCCATGTGTGTACTCTCCCCCCAGCAGGATGTCTGAATTGGTAAGGTTGCCAGGCGACACTGTGCTGCTTCGACCATGGAACTGCATCACCTTGCACAGGTGTGTACACACGCGTAGGTCATGCACATGCATTCTGACTCCAGACAAAGGCAGACATGTCAACTGTTGTGGTGGGATATGTGAGCATTCCCCAGGATGAAACAAGGTGTTGGGACCGGTGCTGTGGGTGACAATCTGATGTGACTGCAGGAACTTAGTTACTCATTCATGAAAGCCAGTGCAGCTTCATGGGCAATGTGTTCCAATAGTACGTCATTGTTGGGTTCAAGGAACACCAGGGTGAGCCAATCAATTAACTGGTCCGCGCAGATGTGCTCAGTCCACGCCGTTTCACCGATCTGTAACACAGCCCAATAGTGGAGTGCCTCGATGTGGTCACTGCACACGGGGAGTTGTGCAATCTCCCATGCAGAACTGCCAGCACATACGCCAAAGATCAGTGCACCCCATGCACAGCTATCCCGGTGACACTCCTGTTCGTGGGAGATCAGGACATAATCCAATTCAGCTACCTATGCGTTGGATAGGCAGACCTCCATGGGCCACTCGAAAGTGCATGATCGACAGTGGAACCAGGGCTGAACGTAGGCAAGATGGAAACTCAGACGGAAACTGATTCGCAAAACTGCCATTGGCAGGGATCCCAACAGATGCAGCATTCGTGCACGGTACAGTTCCACGTGACAGGGGTTGTGCATGTGCCCGGGAATGCCTGCCATTGTGATTGTTGGTCTAGTAGCACCGGCACTCCTCAGACCAGCGGCAGTTCTGTGGACGATATGCCACAGCTCTGGGCAATGAGTCGTATGTGTGTGCAACATTTGGACGTATGGGTAGTTTTTAACCAATGCATCCCTTGCAGGTTTAGGTCGTGTGGGTTGTGGCAACGTTGGTTTTTTATCAGCGAAGTTCGTGGTGTGGGAGTCGTCGTAGGCTGGTATGGTATCTCACGCAGGGTGTGCCAGCCGCATTCAGGACCAAGGTTGGGGATTCTGGTGGCCTTTTGCCTTGTGTGTTGAGATAAAGGAGCTTTCATACCTAATTTTAGTCTTACTACAGCTTACATTTCTGAAATGTGATGTGGCCTTCGCGCTGACTTTGATGCCAGGCCTGTGATTTGGGGTGCACACATTTCCAGACAGGCGCAGCTGTTGGCATGTTTGTATGAGCCAAGGGCCCAATTGGCCTTGCGCGCCTTGTTCAGTCTCTCTCGCTCTTTCTTTCTCTCTTTCTTTCTCTCTTTCTCGCTCTCCCTTTCCTTTGATGAGTGCCTGACACACCTTCTTATCTTGGATATTGTCTTGCAGGCTGTGAGTCACAGATTGTCCAAGGATGCCCCGCCATGACTCTTCACAGTAGTTTTTATTTGCGACAAAATAGAATGTGACATTTTGTTTGGTCTTTCAATGGTGAATGAATGAATCAGGATTTCAGTCCTCACATGTATGTTGATTGTTGCAATTGTACGACATCAGGCGGATGCTTTTGTTCATGTTTTTGAGCCGTTGATCTGCAGTGTCTTGGTCCAGGGGAGGTGGGGTGTGCCTGGGGTGGGGTCTGGAGGGTGGGGGGGTCCTGGGGGAGGTGGTGGGGGGTGTTGTGGCCCTCTTGGGTGTCCGGCCCGCATGTTCAGTGGCTCCATGGCATATGTTGTTCTTCAGGTGTGGCTCTGGGCTGAGCTTCCTTTTGTGGTGCAGGCTGTCGTCCGACTTTGCACCAGGTCAGAGCAGGTGTTAGTTTCCTGCTGCTAACGCGCCTTATCGCATGTTTTGTGGTCTTTTCGCCGATCTGGCTGGTCGTTGAGAATTTTGCGCAGTGGTGTTGTCAAGGCTTTTGGCGAGGGAACGCCTACTCTGCATCTCATTAGCGATAGTTGCCGGACTTGTCTGTGGCGATGTTTTTTGTGGCTGCTACCGCGGGTAAACTGGTGATGTTGCTAGTAGCACCTGCTTGTGAATGGGGTGATAACTTTATCGCGACTTTGGCTGCGATGAAGTGCCGATAACTCTGCAATAACTCCTTGAGAATATGCCCCATCGAGTCACGTCCTGCTTTACTGACCTGGGTCTTTTACAGGTAAGAGAATTATCATCCACCCCCTCAAAGCTTGGATGCAATTTCTCACTGTCTGGGCACAGGCAGAGAGCATTGTCCTACACAGACAGGATAATCTGGGATTCCGCAAATACCCCATAGCCACAAGATGGGACACCATAATGGCTGCCTTGCACGCTGGCACACAACATGCCTCCACCTCATTGACCACTTCACCGAGGGGTGGTGGGGTGTTGCTGGAAGAGGAGCACCCTGTGCCCCTCCCTAAAATGGAGACCCGCACTGCCACACACTCGACTACCATGCTTCCGCTTCCAGGATCAACCTAAGTGTTAGGAATCATTATTACATCGGATTATAGTTGCTTCCTCGATTACCTACATTGTGATTGACTGCACGGAGGTATGTTTTATCGTGGCCTGACTGTTCATCGTTAGAATATTTGTTAGCATTATCGATACTTCTGGAAAAGTACTGTTTATTTCTGCCATAGTGATGTGTCACTCCATGAGACCAGTACCCGCCTGTACTTATATAGTGTTCTCTAGATACACTTTAGAACTATTCCTGATAGCTGTATGTATCTACCTACTCTCTAGCAGCACATAACTGTATTATGCATCCTAGAACAAGCAAGGCAAAGGTAAATTTAACTCGCAATATTATGATGTACCTGTTGCTATGCTGATATTCAAACTCATGGCTGCTTGTATTATTGTACTGTATCAAGTAACACAATATACAGATTTAAACAAAAAATGCTATCCAGGCCAAATTTGTGTACTTTTTACCTTATTATGGAGATTCTGATGGTACCCAGGATTTGTGGATTCCCCTGGAGGCAACCGAAAAAATAGCCAGAATATTAGTTTTTAAAAAATTTGAGAACAAGTGCCATGCAAGAAAGTGTATTTTTTTAAAACAGCGTCAAAACGTTTGATGTGCTGAGATCACCATCTTCAAAGCTTTTAGGAACAAGCAGAAAAATGCAAAAACTGGTAAAAAAAATAGCTTTTATTATTCTTTTTTTTTACAACTCTAAGGGGTAATCTTTTTTTCCCTTTTGTGGTTTCAGCACATTTGCCGTTTGTAATGGAAACTGGTGTGAAACTCATGGGTTAACACAGAAAGCTACACATTTTTTAAAGTACACAAAATTCGGAAATCAGAATGAAGTTATTTCTGTAGATTGCTCATGGGTTTCAAAGAGTTTGAAATCAAATAAGTAGGAACGACTAAAATTGGTGACATAACATTCATCTGTAATTGTTTGCGCAGATGACAGATTTACAAAAGTAATATATCGTGTTGTCTGTCGGACCTTTCTGGTTGCAGGTATACATGGTGTTTATTGCTTGGCCAAAAACGTACCCAATACCAGGGGTGCAGCTTATGATTTTTTCTTGTGTTCCAACCATGCAGCAATACACATAGTAAAATGTAATGAATGAAAAATTAGTATGAATTAAACTTATGTATAACTGAAATGAGCACAAGCAATTGAGTCCTGGATAGAAGAAATTATCCTCTTTCCAGTTCCGCCTCTCCATTCTTAATTGGTGCTGCAGGAAAGCCTGAGAATTTAGCCAAATATGGTTTTCAATATTAACACCCAACTTACACTGGGTCCTTGGTAAATCCTAATGGCTTTTAGACAATTGTCAAGGGACCTTTGCCATCGTGGTATGAATGGAGCTAAAAAAAATATACAGATTATGCATATATCATTGACAATTAGAATTTCAGATGTTCAGTCAATGATGAGAGAGTTATGAAAAGTTTCAACACCCCTTATTAATCTTAAAGGATTAGTATTGTCCTTATCATTTTTGTCACATTAGTCGGTGTAGGAAGGTGGCTACCTGACTATGGTTACCCCAGATTTTTTACCTTGTGTTTAGCTAGTTTTCGACTTAGTTGGCCTGGTTCCCTGCTAATCAGGGCCCCAGGCTATCTGCTCTCTCTGTAAAATGGATTCCATGTACCCTAGGTGCATAACTAGATTGGCTTGGGTCACCTTATCAGCCCCTGTACAGAGCACTATAGGTGCCCAGGGCATAGGTGCATCCAAGGCCTACCAGGGGCTGCAGCATATCTTTTGCCACCCCTGGCTGGCTATCTAAAATTGACACAACTGGCTGATCACTCAGCTGGGGCAAGGTGGTGTAATCACCCCTTGCTTAGATATAGTATGCCTATATCTAAACCTATCTGGACACATATAAACCTGTGAGCCACTTTTATGGCAGGCCTTAACAATCCTGAAGGCAGAGTGCGTGGTTTAATGTGAGATGGTGCTCTAGCATGAGCTGAGCCTGTCTGCAGCTGTCGGGACCAATTCCCTTAGCTGTTCTGGGATAATGCCAAACCAT
Organism: Lissotriton vulgaris; assembly: GCF_964263255.1. Lineage (NCBI taxonomy): Eukaryota > Metazoa > Chordata > Amphibia > Caudata > Salamandridae > Lissotriton > Lissotriton vulgaris. Next base: position 358,441,729 of record NC_141696.1, on the reverse strand, counting down.
ATACTATTAAGTGCATTATAATCCTCGCGGTTATATGTCAACTTTGGTTTGGCTTTATCAAAACATGTCGTGTAAGGTGTCATACGAATTGGAATACTACCCCCTCGCCAGTCCTGGCGACGGGGGTAGCATTCCACCCCTCTAGAGGGGACGACATGTTACTTTTGCTAAAACGCGGTTGATTTTTAAAAGAGCCTCAGATCCACAAAATGGATGCTTCTGCCACAGACACATGTCTGACCTCCTGCTGCTGACCGAAACTCAGCAGAGGAGGCCTGGACAAAGGATTTCCTGTCACAGGGAGGTGTCACACCACCCCAGACAGGAGATAGTGGATTGTAGCAGGGAGGTTTGAAAGAAACCAGACAGTGCCTGGGGAGCACAAGGCTTCCCCTTGCATAATCCGGTCAAACCGGTTCTGGGGCACCCCAGCCCCAGCTCCAGTGAGACCTGGACAAAGGAAAGGGGGTGTAACCACCCCCCTTCCTGGTCCCACCCATAGGGGAGGGACCTAGCAGGAGATGTCAAGTCAAGTCAAGTCATAGGATTTGTATAGCGCACTACATACCCAGAGGGTTTCAAGGCGCTTAGAAAGGGGAGGATGATTACTTGTCAAATATCCACGTTTTAAGTTGCTTTCTGAACGCAAGGTGGTTCTGGGTAAGGCGAAGGTAAGCGGGGAGTGAGTTCCATGTTTTAGCAGCCAGGTATGAAAAGGATCTGCCTCCCATGGTGGTCTTGTTGATGCGAGGTACAATGGCGAGAGCTTGGTTGGAAGAACGTAGTTGGCGGGAGGGGGTGTAGAAGGACAGTCGTGAGTTGAGGCAGTCTGGTCCGATGTCGTGGAGTGATTTGTGTGCGTGGGTAAGCAGTCGGAAAGTGATCCTCTTATTGACGGGTAGCCAGTGGAGGTCTTTAAGGTGACCAGAGATGTGTTCGTTGCGTGGGAGGTCTAGTATGAGCCTGGCTGAGGCGTTTTGGATTCGTTGGAGTTTCTTCTGGAGTTTTGCGGTGGTACCCGCGTAGAGGGTGTTTCCGTAGTCCAGTCGGCTCGTGACCAGAGCGTGGGTGACTGTTTTCCTTGTATCGGAGGGGATCCAGCGAAATGTTTTTCTGAGCATGCGAAGAATGTTGAAGCAGGAAGAGGATACGGCGTTGACTTGTCTGTTCATTGAAAGTGAAGAATCCAGGGTGACGCCTAGGTTCCGTGCGTGATCTGTCGGGATGGGTGCTTTTCCGAGGGCTTCCGGCCACCAGGAGTCGTCCCATGCAGAGGGGGATGTACCTAAGATGAGGACTTCTGTTTTGTCTGAGTTCAATTTCAGACGGCTTTGTTTCATCCATTCGGCAACTTCTTTCATTCCTTCGTGTAGGTTAGTTTTGGCGGTGCTGGGGTCATTGGTGAGAGAGAGGATCAGTTGAGTGTCGTCCGCGTACGAGATGATGTTGAGGTTGTGTTGGCGTGCGATGGCCGCGAGGGGGCACATGTATACGTTGAAGAGGGTGGGACTGAGTGAGGATCCTTGTGGTACGCCGCAGATGACTTCAGAGGCCTCGGACTTGAATGGAGGAAGGCGGACTCTCTGAGTTCTTCCGGTGAGGAACGAGGTGATCCATTCAAGTGCTTTTCCTTGGATTCCGATGTTATGGAGGCGTTGTAGGAGGGTGCTGTGGCAGACTGTGTCAAAGGCTGCGGAGAGGTCGAGGAGGATGAGGGCGACTGTGTCTCCATTGTCTAGTAGCGTTCGAATGTCGTCTGTTGCTGCGATGAGGGCGGTCTCAGTGCTGTGTTTTGCTCGGAAGCCAGATTGTGAGGGGTCGAGGGATTTGTTGGCTTCGAGGAAGGTGGCGAGCTGGTTGTTGACAGCTTTCTCGATGACTTTTGCCGGGAATGGGAGAAGCGAGATGGGGCGGTAGTTTTTGAGTTCGGTGGGGTCCGCTGTTGGTTTTTTCAGAAGGGCGGTGAGTTCAGCGTGTTTCCAGTCTTCCGGGAAGGTGGCGGAGTTGAAGGAGCGATTGATGACGTCTCTGAGGTGCGGAGCTATGACGGAGTCTGCTTTGTTGAAGATGTGGTGAGGGCATGGGTCTGTGGGGGATCCTGAGTGGATTGAATTCATTAGGCGGATGGTGTCCTCAGTGGAGATTGGGTTCCAGTCGTTGAGAATGTTCACGGGGGGAAGATGATCAGCAAATGGTAGGGTGGGTTGATTTCCGGGTTGGTTGACAAAGCTGTTGTGGATGTCTGCAATCTTGTTGTGGAAAAATGATGCTAGGGAGTCGCAGAGGGTTTGAGAGGGGGTGATGTCGTTGGAGTTGGCCGAGGGATTGGAAAATTCCTTGACGATGTTGAAAAGTTCCTTGCTGTTGTGGGAGTTGCTGTCAAGTCGATCCTTGAATGCTGTTTTCTTGGCTTTTCGGATCAGTTGGTGGTGAGTGCGGGTGGCGTTTTTGAAGGCGACCTTGGTGCTGGTGGTTGGGTCTTTTTTCCAGGCTTTTTCAAGGGAGCGGCAGAGTTTCTTGGACTTCTTGAGATCATCGTTGAACCATGAGGCCTTCTTGCTGCCAGGTTTGCTTTGCCGTTTTTTCAGTGGTGCTAAGGTGTCGGCGGTGTTGGATAACCATAGGGTGAGGTTAGCGGCGGCTTCGTTGGCGTCAGAGGAGGGGGCTGGGGGGTTTTGAAGGAGCGATGAGGAGATCTGGTCGATGGTGATTTTGTTCCAGTTTCTTTGCAAAGTTGGTTGGAGGTGGTTGATGGGTTTTGGCTTGTTGTAGGTAAAGTGAACGCAGCTGTGGTCAGTCCAGAGGAGATCCGTAGTGTGGCTGAAGGAGACATGATTGCTGGAGGTGAAGATGGGGTCGAGTGTGTGACCTGCGATGTGGGTGGGGGAAGTGACTAGTTGTTTAAGTTCGAGGTTGGCGAGGTTGTCCACGAGGGTGGCGGTGTTGCGGTCGTTGATATTTTCAAGGTGAAAGTTGAGGTCTCCCAGAAGGATGTATTCTTTGGAGGGGAGCGCGTGTGGAGTGATGAAGTCCGTGATGTCTTCACTGAATTTGGCGCGGGGTCCTGGTGGTCTGTAGAGGAGAGTGCCTCGGAGTGTGGTTTTGGGGTCGATGTGGATCTGGAAGTGAAGGTGTTCGGAGTTGGCGAGGTCGGCGTCAGAGCTGGTTGAGATGCGGATGGATTTCTTATGGACGATAGCGATTCCTCCTCCTGTGTGGCTGGTGCGGTCTTTGCGAGTGATCTTATAGTCTTCAGGGATGGCAATGGTGATGTCTGGTGCGGAGGAAGCGTTCATCCATGTTTCCGTAAGGAAGGCGATGTCCGGAGAAATGGTGTCTAGTAGATTCCATAAGTCAATGGCGTGCCTGTGGACCGATCGGGTGTTGAGATCCACCCCTCAGATTGGAATAAGAGTGGGAGCAGTGCCAATGCAACTCAGATCATCCTGAAGAAACATAAGAAACGAATTCTGGACCCTTCGACATTCTATTCAACATAGAAGCCTGAAGAATCTCCCTTGTGGTCAAGGAGTGACCACCCTGTGCAAACAGGCACCATCCAGCCCTCGACCCTTGCTTTGTTGCAGTTCCCGCCAGAACTCGAGCAACAGAGATCAACGAGATCAAGCTTGCCTGCCTTCTCCCAGCCCGATCCACAGTCCCTGCAGAGCTGAGACCAGTGGAGGCGACCGGAAGCGTGGGGCACGCCATCTTGAAAAGGCCACGAGACGCTGACCGTGCAGCCCACGAGTGATCCTCGAAGCTGTGCACCGGGGTTTGAGAAGCCCCCAACCCGAGCTACACTTGCACCAAAGCTACCCCCTCCACACTTGACGAGTGCTGCGTGGGGCCCTTCTGCTTGTGTTGGCTCGACGCGTTGGCCCGGTCACTTGCCAGCTGGCTTGTGGCCCCTGTCCCGACGAAAACTTGAATACAACTCGCTTTTCTGGTTGCTCCAGATTTGCACCAGCTCCTGTAAAAAGGAGCCCCCACTCTGACCCTCCTGGTTTGAGTGATAAGCAATCTCCCGGTTCCGCGTGGATTGCTTTTGCCAAGTGCTGTTTGCTGCAATCTTGAAGCCGACGGTGCTGACGGCGAGAGCCTACGTGGGACAGATCGTGACCTGCTCCTGGACGTCGCAGATGCCCCAGAGCCCACGTGACAGCGGAGAGAAGCCTATCAACAACCACCTGATTGCGCCCAACATTGCCTGGGTCCGTCCTGGTTCCACCCTGGTCACTGCTGAGTGACCCAGACTCTGTCCCCTCTGCTTTCAGGTACTTTTCTACTTCGATCCACCCTTGGATCGCACCGGACACTTCTGCTTCACATCGCCTGCAGCTTCAACAGCTCCAAGCACCAAGAGCCTGCGTGTCAAAACCCGACGCCACTTCGACCCTGTGCACCCACGGCCTGTGGGTGAGGTAACATTGCAACGCCAGTGTTCCTACACTAGTACACACCTCTAGGGTCTGTGTCTAAAGTTTTGTTCCTCTAGGTTCAGCGGAAGTATCTTTTAACTCACTTTGGGTAACTTTTACGCACCATTGACATTGCATTGGTGCAAGCCGCACTTTCCGTGCTGCACCCGAGTTCCGTGGGCTACTCCCGACTTCAGCATTGCTAGTCCTGACTGCTCCCAGCGAATCTCTAGGCCCTAGGCCTAACCACTGTTCGATTGGTATCCCTTATACCACTTTTTTAGTATATGGTTTGAGTGGCCACCGGCCCTCATCCAAAATTGTGCAACTTTGTATGTTATACTGTGCTTTTGATTTAACGCTTGTGCCCCTTTCCTCATAAAGAGTACTGGGGAGTAATTTAGAAATAAATACATATATTTTTATAATATATACTTGTGTGGTGTCCTTTCATTTGATTACAGGATTGTATGTGGTAAAACAGCTCGCTTAACACGACCTCTTAAGTTAAGCCTTTAAGGCTGCTTAGTCCATGCTACCACTAGGATAGCTTGTCTAACAAGGTTGACTTACAACCAGACATCTTTGGGGTTTGTTTGGACTGATACCCAGTGGTTCCAGAATTGGAAACACTACATATCAGGCCAACTTCTCACATTGGTGCGCAGCGGTGCGGATTTGAGCTTGCTGTTTGTTTTACCATTGCAATCTTTATATCAAATTGAAAGATCACATCAAGTAGCTTAGGTACATATAAATCAAAAGCTTAGCATATTAAGTTCTACTGAACGTAGTAGTTGTAGATTAAAGGGATTAGCACACCCTGACTACAACTCACTAGCAAGGTACAGTAGGAAAACACTTAGTGTAGGTAAGTGCACCACTTACACCTCACTAGCAGCCATGTCTGACACAGGAAGATCTTCAGGCTCTGCCCCTGTGATAGTTGACCCTACCAAGGCAACTTCCAGATATGACAACCTTAGCCACAAAGACTTGAGTGCCTTGTGCACAGCCAGGGGGCTAAAAAAGGGCAGAGGCCCTACTATTCCTTCCCTGATAGCTATCCTGGAAAAGGATGACTTAGATAAGGTGAGTCAGGCTCCCTTAGAGTTAGGAGAAGGACAGAACTCCCCTGAGAATGAGGATCTTCCAGAAGATGAGGAGGAGGAAGAGGAAGAGGACGAGGAAGGCTCAGATGTAGAAGAGCCTGAAGATCAGGATCAGAGGGTGACCCAGGTACAGGTTGGCAGGCTTAACCAGGCCAATATAGACCTACATGGGGGTGGAGAGGGCCAGCACCTCCCCAGATCCCATAACCTAATTCTCCCAGGCAACAGGAAGGTGAGATCTCCATCAGGGGACTCTCATGTTTCTAGTGTCTCAAGAGAATCTCAAAGGGGAATGACTTCCCCCCAGAGGAAAGAGCATAGGGCCAGGATGAGGATTGTCCAACTCCAGATAGAGAGGGAAGAGGTAGCCTTGGCTCAAGCTAAACTTGCTTTAGCAAGAGAAAGAAAATTGTGTGGCTTAGATGCCACTGGTGGCAGCAATATTCCTAAAGAGAAACCCAGGTCCTATGATAGTAGAAACCTGACCAAGATTGTGCCCCCCTACAAGGAAGGGGATGACATCCACAAATGGATGACTGCTCTGGAGAGAGCCTGCATGGTACAGCAGGTTCCTTAGGAACAGTGGGCAGCAATCTTATGGTACTCCTTTTCAGAGAAAGGGAGAGATAGGCTCCTCACTGTCAGACATGAGGATGCCAACAATTACAAAGTCCTGAAGCGTGTTCTAATAGATGGGTTTGGCTTAACCACTGAACAGTACAGGTTAAAGTTCAGAGACACCCAGAAGACACAGACTCAGGACTGGACTGATTTTGTTGATTGTGCAACTAAGGCTCTGGAGGGTTGGCTAAATGGCAGCAAAGTACATGACTTCACAGGATTGTATAATTTGATTATGAGGGAGCAGATCCTAAGTAATTGTCAGAACCAGCTCTTACACCAGCACCTGGTGGACTCAGATTTGACCTCTCCCCAAGAATTGGGAAAGAGGGCAGATAAATGGGTCAGAACCAGGATTAGGCCTAAGAATCAGGACAGTAACCAGAAGAAGGAGTCTACCAAGCCTCAAGATAAGGGTGGGGATAAAAGTAAAGAAAAGACTTCCCCAGGGCCCCAAAATTCCAATGAAAAGGGTGGGCCCCGCGACACTTCTTCAACAGAGAAAAAGCCTTATTGTCATGCCTGTAAACAGGTTGGGCATTACAAAACAGACAGCTGTTGTCCCAAGAATGGCAATAAAGAAAACATACCTCCAAAGCCAGCTCCAACACCTCCTGTAACTGTCAGCAGTAATCCCCCAGGAAGTGGGAGCACACCCAGGAATCTGGGTGGGTTTACTTTTGGAGCCCAGGAGGACCCTGGCCTATCCAGGTCCCCATCCCCGAATGATCTTGTTTATGAGACTGGCATGGGGTTTGCCAACTTCTCTGATTGCCCAAATACCTTGAGCAAATATAGACAAGAACCCATCATCAATGGTTTGAAAGTTGAAGCCTTTAGAGACACAGGGGCTAGCATCACCATGGTGGCTGACTGTATAGTCCCCTCTAAGCAACTTTTACCTGGTGCCACATACCAGGTAACAAACATTGATGGAATCCAAACAAATCATCCCATGGCAGTAGTAAGTCTCAGCTGGGGAGGTGTCACTGGCCCAAAGAGAGTGGCAGTGTCACCAAACTTGCCTGTAGACTGTCTACTGGGTAATGATTTAGAAATCTCAGCCTGGGTTGAGATTGAACAGGAAATCCATTCTAGAATGGTAAACTCCAATGGAAAGGTTAGTGGGGCTGTACTGGCTATAGCCCCAACCCAAGATGTCCTTCCTGAAAAGGTTGGTAGGGCTGAGCAACTCTCTGCCCCATCTTTACCAGAAGCTCTTCCAAAACAGAATAGCAAAGCTGTTATGATAACAGCAGAAACCCAAACTGAGTCTCCTCCTGAAAAGGTTGGTGGGGCTGTGATGGCCACAGCCCAACCTCAAACAGATACGGTTGTTGTGAAGCCTGAAATGATGGATCACTCCACCCAAACTGAGAGCATGGAGGAGGAAGATAAATCTTCCCCTCACCAGACATTAGGACAGGATCAGCCTCCTCAGGGAACTGATCTTACCCCTGATGAAGGAACTGCCCCAGAGGTTGTTAGGCCTGGCCTGACAGAGCCTCTGATGGCAGTGGACGCTTCTCAGGTGGGACCCAGTCTGGAGCAGGTAACCTGCCCCTCTCTACCTTGCCTTAGTCAGCCCAGGGCTGCAGAGGACAAGAAGGACAGTGAGACCCAGAGGGCCCCCTGTCAAATAAAGCACCCCCATCAACAGATTAGGGGCACCAAAACTAGTAGCCCTAGCAAGGTGAAAACTTTAAAAACTCCTGAGGGAGCCCCCTTAAAAGTAGTTAGGGACCTCCCACAGATGGATTCTGTTGGGCACAGCCAAACCTGGGACCCAAAGGGCCCAAACCTGAACTGTCCCTCCAGCAAACCAAACAGAGGGACCCAGCCTCCAGCTTTAGGTAGCCAAAGGTTGACCCTGAGAGCTCAGTGCAACTCAGTTGAAGAAAGAAAGGCCCACATGGTGGAAGATAATTGGAGGAAGTTGAGCCCAAAATGAGAGGAGCCTCACTTGAATACTCCATATCCAAACCAGCCTTTAACTTTGCATAAACACACCCAATGTAGTGATTCCCTATGGTGGAGACCCTCTAATACCCCTAGGGTGAGGGACTGCTTAGTGGACCATGAGACAGGGGGTACCCATGCTAGTGCAGGTACTTCCTTATATGGCCACTCAGGCAATATAGGCTTACCTGGCCAAGGATAGCCTTATCTCCTTTCGTTTGGGGGGGGGGGGGGTTGTGTAGGAAGGTGGCTACCTGACTATGGTTACCCCAGATTTTTTACCTTGTGTTTAGCTGGTTTTCGACTTAGTTGGCCTGGTTCCCTGCTAATCAGGGGCCCAGGCTATCTGCTCTCTCTGTAAAATGGATTCCTTGTACCCTAGGTGCATAACTAGATTGGCTTGGGTCACCTTATCAGCCCCTGTACAGAGCACTATAGGTGCCCAGGGCATAGGTGCATCCAAGGCCTACCAGGGGCTGCAGCATATCTTTTGCCACCCCTGGCTGGCTATCTAAAATTGACACAACTGGCTGATAACTCAGCTGGGGCAAGGTGGTGTAATCACCCCTTGCTTAGATATAGTATGCCTATATCTAAACCTATCTGGACACATATAAACCTGTGAGCCACTCCTATGGCAGGCCTTAACAATCCTGAAGGCAGAGTGCGTGGTTTAATGTGAGATGGTGCTCTAGCATGAGCTGAAACTGTCTGCAGCTGTCGGGACCAATTCCCTTAGCTGTTCCGGGATAATGCCAAACCATATACTATTAAGTGCATTATAATCCTCGCGGTTATATGTCAACTTTGGTTTGGCTTTATCAAAACATGTCGTGTAAGGTGTCATACGAATTGGAATACTACCCCCTCACCAGTCCTGGCGACGGGGGTAGCATTCCACCCCTCTAGAGGGGACGACATGTTACTTTTGCTAAAATGCGGTTGATTTTTAAAAGAGCCTCAGATCCACAAAATGGATGCTTCTGCCACAGACACATGTCTGACCTCCTGCTGCTGACCGAAACTCAGCAGAGGAGGCCTGGACAAAGGATTTCCTGTCACAGGGAGGTGTCACATCACCCCAGACAGGAGATAGTGGATTGTAGCAGGGAGGTTTGAAAGAAACCAGACAGTGCCTGGGGAGCACAAGGCTTCCCCTTGCATAATCCGGTCAAACCGGTTCTGGGGCATCCCAGCCCCAGCTCCAGTGAGACCTGGACAAAGGAAAGGGGGTGTAACCACCCCCCTTCCTGGTCCCATCCATAGGGGAGGGACCTAGCAGGAGATCCACCCCTCAGATTGGAATAAGAGTGGGAGCAGTGCCAATGCAACTCAGATCATCCTGAAGAAACATAAGAAACGAATTCTGGACCCTTCGACATTCTATTCAACATAGAAGCCTGAAGAATCTCCCTTGTGGTCAAGGAGTGACCACCCTGTGCAAACAGGCACCATCCAGCCCTCGACCCTTGCTTTGTTGCAGTTCCCGCCGGAACTCGAGCGACAGAGATCAACGAGATTAAGCTTGCCTGCCTTCTCCCAGCCCGATCCACAGTTCCTGCAGAGCTGAGACCAGTGGAGGTGACCGGAAGCGTGGGGCACGCCATCTTGAAAAGGCCACGAGACGCTGACCGTGCAGCCCACGAGTGATCCTCGAAGCTGTGCACCGGGGTTTGAGAAGCCCCCACCCCGAGCTACACTTGCACCAAAGCTACCCCCTCCACACTTGACGAGTGCTGCGTGGGGCCCTTCTGCTTGTGTTGGCTCGACGCGTTGGCCCGGTCACTTGCCAGCTGGCTTGTGGCCCCTGTGCCAATGAAAACTTGAATACGACTCACTTTTCTGGTTGCTCCAGATCTGCACCAGCTCCTGTAAAAAGGAGCCCCCACTCTGACCCTCCTGGTTTGAGTGATAAGCAATCTCCCGGTTCCGCGTGGATTGCTTTTGCCAAGTGCTGTTTGCTGCAATCTTGAAGCCGACGGTGCTGACGGCGAGAGCCTACGTGGGACAGATCGTGACCTGCTCCTGGACGTCGCAGATGCCCCAGAGCCCACGTGACAGCGGAGAGAAGCCTATCGACAACCACCTGATTGCGCCCGACATTGCCTGGTTCCGTCCTGGTTCCACCCTGGTCACTGCTGAGTGACCCAGACTCTGTCCCCTCTGCTTCCAGGTACTGTTCTACTTCGATCCACCCTTGGATTGCACCGGACACTTCTGCTTCACATCGCCTGCAGCTTCAACAGCTCCAAGCACCAAGAGCCTGCGTGTCAAAACCCGACGCCACTTCGACCCTGTGCACCCACGGCCTGTGGGTGAGGTAACATTGCACCGCCGGTGTTCCTACACTGGTACACACCTCTAGGGTCTGTGTCTAAAGTTTTGTTCCTCTAGGTTCAGCGGAAGTATCTTTTAACTCACTTTGTGTAACTTTTACGCACCATTGACATTGCATTGGTGCAAGCCGCACTTTCCGTGCTGCACCCGAGTTCCGTGGGCTACTCCTGACTTCAGCATTGTTAGTCCTGACTGCTCCCAGCGAATCTCTAGGCCCTAGGCCTAACCACTGTTCGATTGGTATCCCTTATACCACTTTTTTAGTATATGGTTTGAGTGGCCACCGGCCCTCATCCAAAATTGTGCAACTTTGTATGTTATACTGTGCTTTTGATTTAACGCTTGTGCCCCTTTCCTCATAAAGAGTACTGGGGAGTAATTTAGAAATAAATACATATATTTTTATAATATATACTTGTGTGGTGTCCTTTCATTTGATTACAGGATTGTATGTGGTAAAACAGCTCGCTTAACACGACCTCTTAAGTTAAGCCTTTAAGGCTGCTTAGTCCATGCTACCACTAGGATAGCTTGTCTAACAAGGTTGACTTACAACCAGACATCTTTGGTGTTTGTTTGGACTGATACCCAGTGGTTCCAGAATTGGAAACACTACATATCAGGCCAACTTCTCACAGTCGGTTTACAGAAATCAATAAAGAAGTCGATTAGTGACTACATAAATCAATATACAGTGTTCAAGAAAGGAAAGAGTCACTAAGCTTCCTAAAAGATCTGACTTACTCTAAATCGAACCCATGAAGAGTTCTTTTGGGAAAATATCAAAGTTCGAATAAAATGGAACTTCCCATGAAGGATCGTTCTGTAAACCCAGCTGAGTTCCCTACATCTGCAGTAGCAACTGTCAATAACAGAATGGTCTCTGCAATAGCATGTATCTGCAAAAGATAACAGAGCAAGAACAACTCTCCAGGTAAAGAGTCACAAAGCAAGGAGACTGGGTCTATCAGTACTGCATGTGGGGCTTCTCCAAAGCTTAATCTACCCTAACTAGCTAGGAGCACTCATTAATATAAACTGAACAATATTGTATCAAACATTATTAGGCATTGACACTGATAGTATTGTCAAACTTTCGATGCCCCTTCTCCCAATTCTCAAGGTAAACATTTAAGCTAGTACATTATTATAACACTGTTGCAAAATGTGTTACATAGAGGAAAGTTCTCATGAGAACCATCCTACCTAAGCTAAAGGATGCTCTATGTGTTTCAGTGTGAGGAAAAAGGCCTGGTTAGACATACAGAGACAAACTAGCAATGTATTCTGTTGAAGCATAAATAAAATGTCTAAATTATTATTTATTATAGCAAACACAGCAAGTCTTATTGTATTAAGGTAAATTATCTAATATGGGGTGAGGGAGCTGAGTGAAACACATCATAGAAGTCTGCAAATTCCTAAGCAAGAGGCTGGTTCTAGGGAAATATTCTAAATTAACGTTTATTAATCTATGAGCAAAAGTTGAACATAAAGGTTATTGAGGCCTAATCTATATGTGCACATTTATAAATGACAGCTTAGTACAAAAGAGAAGAAGATCTATGCATTTTATCTCATATCCCATATACACAAATACATTTTCCTTACAATATAATTTGGGAAATTAGCTAATGCATGTATTAGTTATACATTAGAAGTATTTCTTTTGCATTACAATGTGGGCACATTTTTAAGCGTGTCATTTCTAACTGAAAAACATTTCTGTAGCAGCTTTAAACGCATTCTAAAAGTGCAGTTCTATCATGGTTTGCAAGTCGAATGTCAATTTTTAACTGACTTCTTCCAGTGCAAAGGGGCAGAGTTACACACCTGAGCACTGCACAAATTGAAACCAAACAGTGCCTAATGGTGCTGACTAGTTTCACTTTCTATCACTGTGCTGCTACAGTGATTGACAAAAATATTTTAGGAAATGAAAGAACCTCTTCCGTCGCATTTTTTGTTTTGGAAGCTGTTCTTATTAGAATTTTAAACTTTGCTAGGCATAGTATAACATCATTTGCAGGCTCTTCGAGAACACTGACATGCAGCACACCATACAGCTATAGACACACCGATCAGACCCCCACTCCCAAAGTCCCTTTCAAGCCTCCACAGATCTGATCTGCCAGCTCAGGAGGTCATCAATACATCCAATCCCTATCATGTCATCTCCCCAAGAAAAGGGTAAAAAAAAAAGAAGAAAAAAACCTCTCAAGCATTCCTGCCCAGGTCGCCAGCTCTTCCCCTACCTTGTCGCGTCATCGGGTCAGTTTAATATGCTCCTCCTTTGCCAGTACCCATTCCAGCAAGCCCACCGCCAAGCTGTCTCTGCGCAGGCCCTTACTGCCTTCCAATATATTGCTATTCGCCATCTAGCCAGCACTACCCCAGGTGTCAACATTTGAATTTTCAGGGGGCTACTGCAAGGCACCTCCCCCCCACCCCCCATCAAACACAGCTTTACAGATCGTCCACTTCCATTCCCACTATATGTGATGTTTGGCGTACAGCCAGTACAGCCCACCAATTCGCCTTCAGTGGAAGGCATGTCCATTTCACGTGTAAGAAATTAGCCAAGGGAAGCCACTCAGGGCCGGACTGGCCGCGGCGGGCACTAGGCATTTCCCTGGTGGGCCGCCAGGGCTGGGGCCGGTTTTGGGCCCCTGGGGGGCAATTTTGGTAAAGGGCCGTTTATGCAGCATAGCTGCAATATCGGGCGCTGTAACAAAATCGTCCGAACAGGCAAACAGCTCGGTCGCAACCCCCAGGGGGCAGCTGAGCACTTTGCCAGGGCCGGTTTTGGTTCCCAGTCCAGCCCTGAAGCTACTGGGCTAGCTGGATATATCTGCATCAGTTTAGCCAGCATCAATTAGGTCCTATGCAAGTAGTGGAACTATACTAATTTGAATCTGGGGTTGGAAGTGACCTGATTAAACTATTCCGAAGTCCTCCACCACTCAGGGGGAAACTTACTAAGATTTTACGCTGTGTTTGCTTCCCAAAAGTGTTCAAAATGTTATGATCTACTTTTCAGCGCTAAACTTGTTAAGTGCTGAAAATAATGTGAAAGTAACACAAAGTAAAGCATAGCGCTGCTTTGCAATACTTAGGGCCAAGGGGGCGACCATGGATGGAGCATTGACATTCCTGTGCAACCACCCAAGTTTCCGACGCTAATCCCTATTTACTAAATAAAGTAGACAGGGTTTAGCATCAGAAGCAGGTGCAACAAAGGAGAAGTGCTTTCATTTCTCCTTCCTTTTCTGACTTTGTACGTGTGCTGCACTTTAAAGCACACATACAAAGAGGGAAAAGGGTTAAAGTTAGTCTAAGCATAGTATTTTGTACTGAAAGAATACCCTTCCAATATAAAACCTATCTAGTCTCATGGAGACACCCTTGCACTATGGCGTGAAGTTGTTTCTGTGGCACACAATCAATCAATCAATCAGGGGGTTGTAAAGCACACTACTCACCTGTTAGGGTCTCAAGGCACTAAGGGGGGGGGGAGGGTGCAGTTCCGTTGGGGTCATCTGAAGAGCCAGGTCTTGAGGTCCCTTCAGAACTGGAGCAGCGTATGGCTTTGCTGGAGCAGGAGGGGGAGGTCCAGGTCTTGGCTGTGAGGTAGGAGGTAGCACAGCAGCTGATTTCAGCATTGGCACTAGGGAAAGGGAAAGAGAGTGCCATATTTCAGCCAATATGGCGCTCCCCTCCTTCATACCTTTCACACAGCGCCGCATTTGTAGCTGCTGCACTGTGCTGCGTGATTAAGTGGAAACTCTGGTCTTCAGTCACTGAGAGCCCATCAGGACAATCGGTGCTCCTTTTTTCCTTAGCACAGTCTGTTGAACCACACCTAGCCCTACACCAGTGCTGGTTACAAATGTTTGATCAATCACCAACATCCGGCCAACCCAAGCAACTGTCTCACCATAGCATTGGCATCCCATGCTGTATGTGCTAACCTAGCATAGTGCAATAACCGGTCCAAGCCCAACTGAAATAGTTCTGGTTTCTGGGCAAAGGAGAGGAATCTATTATTTAAAAAAATCCCGGAGTTTTATATAGCGCAAATTTGACCCATATGTATCGGGTATCAGAGCGCTTTACATGAGCACAAGTTGCTGACACAAGGACACATTCATTAGGTCGAGCATCAGTGCACATGCGCTGTCTGCAAGACCTGCTGTAATCACTCTACTGAGCATTATTACAGCTCTTGCTTGTCATTGGTTAAAGACTGTATTGCTCTTGTTTCCTGCCTCCTTATTGGCCGGTGCTCCAGATACATTGCTTCCGTTTGTAAGCGAGGAGCACCGGTCAACTACAGTTTCCTTACACCCTAGGTTTGTATCTTTTTGTTTAGGAACTCTTTTTTGTTTGTTTTTTAAAAGCGCTCCATTTCACGTTTTAAGTTTAATGGCGTCCGTGCCACTTTCTTTGGGCCAGCCGCAGCTAAAGAACGGAGTGTGGCCGTCATTAAAGTGAAAGCGCTACATTTTGTTTAAATCTTTTTATTGAGGTTTCTCATATCACGCCCCCCAGGGGGGTAAGGCAGAAAGTGATTACACATTATTACACACATTAGAGGGTTACATAGCAATGAATAGAAGTACATGTAGTGCTCTTCTTGTGACAAGTAGCCAAAGCCTCGCCCTATTTTGCCGCTACCAATCGGTTCATTAGCATGTAAAGTCGAGTTTGGAGTGTATTGTACTAGGGCCCTCGATTCAGTTGTTGTGAGATTGCGTGGCAATAGAGGCCTATATGTGTGTCGTCCCCATATGTGTCGTCATAAGCCTGTAATTCCGAGATAAATACTGATGAGGAAAAAGTGCCCCGGTCTTGGAAATACCGGCCTGTAATTAAAAGAAAACCGTGGAGCCGTAGGGGAAACTTTTCCTAGTGTAGCATGTGGTGCTGGACGTGTGTGGCTCACTGGCCGGGGCCATCGGGTGCGGTGCGCGGAGGGCATTAAGATACATGAGTTAAATGGTCAACCGGGGGAGGCCAGCCACCGGGGGGGCTCCCGGGGCAAGAGAGGGGGGGGCCATTCGCCAGCGTCAGCGCAACCGACCTGCTAGAGTGACCCACGATCGATCCGCTCCGTGTGCGTGGGGGGCTCAGGTGTCTGGTAATTGAGTGGGGTGTCGCGGGGAGGTCTGGGTGTGAGGGGGAGATGGATCTGGTATGACTTCTGGGGTCGTTTCGTGCTTAAATTGTATGAGCAAATGTGCCCATTCTAGAGAGATAGGGTTCTTTCGCATTCCCTTTACTTCCTCGTCTCGCAAAAGCTCCTCCTCTGCCGCCCCCCATTTGTTCACCGCCCCTATCCAGGCTGCTTCCGGGGGTCCCGAGGGGGCCCTCCAGGGCATGGCCATAGCCCTTTTTGCCAATATGAGGGCGAAGGAGGCGAACTTCCACTGTAGTTTCTCCGATTTCTTTTTGTTGTAAGACTCCAACGCGCAGACTTCCCAGGATTCTATTTGTGGTAGGTTGACTAACGTGCGAAGGGTCTGGTGTATCTTACTTCAGTATTGGCATAGGGAGGGGCAATCCCAGAATATGTGTTTAAAATGTGCTGCAGGCTGGTTACAGCGCGGGCAAAGAAATGGTGTGTCCGGGTAGTATCGTTGAAGTTTATCTGGCGTAAGGTAGGCCCGGTGGAGAATGTTAAATTGTATATTCTTAAATCTCGCTTTTCTGGATACTTTTTTGATGTATTCCAGGGCGCGTTTCCATTCTGTGTCGTGGAACACCCTGCCCACATCATCCTCCCAAGTCTGTCGTAGGGTGTCTAGGAAGACGTTTGTCAGTTCCCTGATGGCTTTATAGTGCCACGTTGCTAGATGTCTACCGGATCCCATACGAAGTATTGTATGGAGCACCAGGTGTGCGGGTGGTTCCCCGTCTCTCAGGGCCCAGAACGGTCGTGTTTTCTCTAGGAGCTGTCTATGCATGAGGAATTGGCCTCGCGGGAGGTCATACCATTCAGCCATCTGTTCATATGTGCGCAGTTGTCCGTCCTGGATCAACTCCGCTATCTCCGTTACCGCATGATCGGTCCAGGTTTGTAAACTCCTGGTGGTGAAGTGGTTTTCCCCTCGAGGGAGACCCACCAGTGGTAATAGTGGGGAGTAGAGCTGTTTACCCTTGGAGAGTCGGTGAATGCGCATCATTCACTTGCGTGCTATGGATACCTGGAGCGTGTGGGTGCCGGATGGTTTGGTGCCCGGTAGGAGCATGCTTCTGATGACAGGGAAAGGTATCTTGCTGGTGTCTATTGTAGTTTCCACTACATGGCGCTCCGCCGTCCAGTGGGACAGCAACTGAAGCTGTGCCGCCAGGAAATATGATTCGAAGGACAGGGCACCTAGGCCACCCTCTGTGGTGGGTAACTGTAGTTTACTGAGCGCTACTCTATGCCGGCCATTGCCCCATATGAGCGTCGTGAGCAAGGTGTCCAGTTCCTGGAAAAAGGATCTGGGTGGGATCACCGGAAGATTGCTAAAATGATAAAGTAGTCTGGGCACCATTATCATTTTCGCTAGGGCTACCCGGCCGATAGGTGCTAGGGGCAGAGTTTTCCAGAAGGCCATCGCTGATCGTAAGCCAGCCAGCACCTTGCGGTGGTTGCCTTCGCACAAGTCCGCCGGGGATTGGTACAGTCGTACTCCTAGGTATCGGGGGCCGCTCCGTTCCAATGGAGTGATTGGGTGCCTAGCATTACCGTATGCGGCGCCAAATGGGGGCTGAGCGGGTAGACGGTCGACTTCTCCCAGTTGACCTTGAGTCCTGAGATAGCGCCAAAGGCTTGCAGGGTGTCCCATATTGGCGTGAGATCCCCTGTCACGTCGCGGACATAGATCAATAGGTCGTCTGCGTATAGGGAGACACAGTACGTTGTCTCCGCTATCGGTATCCCCCAGCCTTCACCCTCCCTTCTTAGCCGTATGGCCAATGGTTCGACCGCTAGCGCGAACAGGAGGGGAGAGAGCGGGCACCCCTGCCTGGTGCCTCTTTCGATTGGGAAGGGATCTGAAATTAGTTTACCGATTCTTACCCTAGAGGTGAGTCCTTTGTACAGGAGCCGCGTGTATGCCAGCAGGGTCTGGCCATAATTCAGTGACCGCGAACAGGTGTGACCACAACAGTGTGTCAAACGCCTTTTCGAGATCGAATATCAGGCATGCTGCCCGGGGGCACCTGTCTCGCACACTGTCCTGAATGTGGAAGAGCCTCCTCAAATTGTGTGAGGTGTTGCGCCTGGGTACGAATCCGCAGTGGTCGGGGTGTATTAATGTGGGTATGAGTGGACTGTAACAGTCGGCTAATATTTTTCCCAGGATTTTACAATCCGCGTTGAGGAGTGTGATGGGTCTGTATGAGAAAGGGTGTGTGGGGTCCCAGTGGGGTTTTAAAAACGTCACCATGATGGATTCCCGAAACGATGCGGGTAGGATCCCTGTTGACCGGGCCTCCCCATATTTGAGTGCGAGATGGGGCACTATCTGGGCTTTGAATTTGCTATAATTTTCCAGTGGGAGCCCATCCATCCCTGGTGATTTCTTTCGAGCGAGGGATCCTATGGCACATTTAATCTCTGACGCTGTGATTTTGCTATCTAAGTCTCTTTGGTCTTCTGGGGATATGGCGGGAAGTCTGTGTATGCCTAGGAATTGTTGTAGTGCGTCATGTGGCGTTGGCGCAGGGTTGCGGTATATACCTGTGCAGTAGGTGCGAAATGTGCTAAGGATACCAGATTGGGAGTAGTGGAGCCGGCCTGTATCGTCTATCAGCTCCGTGATGGGCTGAGAAGCTGTATCCTGTTTGGCCATCCATGCTAGGAGGGCGCCTGTCCTGTTACCCTCCCTGTGCATGCGGGTTGCATATTTACGGAAATTATATTTCCGCAGGTTCCGGAGCGTTTCCGCGTGGGTCAGTTTCAGCGCTCCTATTTGTTCTGGGGAGACCCCGCCTTGGTCCGAATCACGGGATAATCCTGCCAGTGTCAGTTCCGCATCATTTAATGCCCTTTCTAGTGTTCTCCTCACCCCCACTATCTGTTGGATGCAGTGTCCACGTGCCGTGATCTTGTACGCGTCCCATTCTAGGCCTCTAGTGGAAGCAGAGCCCGCGTTGCGTTGGAAGTGTGCACTGATGAAGTCCCCGTGTGTACGGAAAAAGTCCAGATCGGTGAGGCACTCCTGGGGGAGTCGCCATGTGGGAACCGGGGGGTTGGGCGGCCGCCAGCGCAGGGTCACCACATGTGCGTCGTGGTCCGACACTGTGCGTCCGAGGTAGTCAGTGTGTTGTATCGTTGGTAAGAGTGTAGGTGAGCATAGGAATCTGTCTAGGCGCACCCTAAGGTCGTGTGGGATAGAGTGGAAGGAATATAATCTGGTCGTTGGGTGAAGCGCTCTCCAGGCGTCTATCAGTGCCCAGCGACCCACCCAATTACGGAAACTCTCAGTTTGTTTGTGCGCCGGGGAACTCCGTGGGAGGGGGTGTGATCTGTCAAGGAGTAAATCTAATACACAGTTGTAGTCCCCTCCTAATAGCCAAGTGATCGCAGTATAGCGGGCCAGGATTCCAGTCAGCCTCATCCCAATATCGGTCCTGCTCTGTGTTCGGGGCATAGATGCTACCGAGCAGTATTGGCTGGACTTCTATTAGACCGCTAATAAGGGCATATTGCCCATCACTGTCTACCAGTCGGGTTTGTTCTTTGAATGGCACTCCGGATCTGATCCACATCAACGCGCCTCTTGCGAAGGCAGAGTATTTCGTGGCACATATGATTCCCCGTCATTTTCGGTGAAGTCGGCCTACCTCTTGGTCTGTCAGGTGGGTCTCCTGTAGGAGAGCCACCTGCTCTTGTTGTCGTTTAATGTAGGCGTAGATGGACTATCGTTTAGGGGTGGTGTGTATCCCCCTGACATTTAATGTTATGACTTTAAGGTCCGAGTGTGGTGGCGTGGGTGTCATGATATGGTTGTGTCATGTGAGGGGCTCGTGGGCCATCCGCTCACGTCCCCACCCCCCGACCTCCCCCCGGTCCCCCCGCCGACCCAAAGACCCCCACCCCTAGTCCACACCTCCATGTCCGCCGGTTGCATTATGACTAGGAAAATAATAACATATAGCGGGAATACGTTTTAACTTCGGGAAACGTTCCCAACTAGGGGGACCTATTGCACGGGGCAATACGTCTAAACTGTGGAACATGTAAGTTCGTTAGTTCGTTGCTGAGGGGTGGTGGCTTGGTTTCCTCTCCGGCGCCGCCGGCTCCACTATCAAAGTTTGAGTGACTATGAAAGTGGCTCCACAGGTGTCTTGAGCGCTGCCGGGCATGTCCGGGGTAGTGCGATGCCCATCCAGTTGCGCTCGGGTCAAGTCGTCAGACCTGATCTCTCTTACACTGTCCTGGGCCGCTCGGGACCAGAGGGGTGGAGCAGCGCGGGCCGCGCTACTGTGGTGGGTGACCTCCGCATATTTGTCCATTGTTACATCAGCAAGTCTGAGGTCTGGGGTGTCACCTTCGGGGGTGTTTGGGACCCTTCACGGGAGGCTCGAGCATCACTGGTTTCTTCCTCTGAGCTGAACAAATGCGGTCCGTTGTCTAAGTCCGATGTTTCCTCAGGCAGGCCGAGTGCAGCCACGGCTTTGAGCGCTCTTCTATGTTCCGCTATGATCTGGCTGAGGTCTGGGGAGCCTTTCCCCGTTAGGGTGGAGCGGGTGCTGAGTTGTGTCAGGGTGACTCTACGGCTCTGTCCCCGTGACCGTCGCCCAGGTGGATTGTTCTGCGAGCTCACCGGTGTTGGGTGGCGAGGAGTGTGCTGCTCCACCCAAGTGTCTGCTTCTTTCGGGTTAGTAAAGAAATGTGTGGTGCCCTCGTGGATTACCTTGAGTTTGGCCGGGAATAAGAGGGCATGTTGAATATTCTTTTGCCGAAGTGTCCGCTTTACCGCCTGGAAGGTGGCTCTCTGCTGTTGCACTGCCCGGGAGTAGTCGGGGAAGGGCATGACTTGCTTATCCTCCACTTGTATTCGTCCGTGTGTTCTGGCCGCTTGAAGAATTGCGTCTCTATCTCTGAAGTGGAGAAGTTTCAGCAGGAACGGCCTCCGGGGTAGGCCCGGTTTCGGCTTGCGTGCTGGGACTCGGTGTGCCCATTCCACTGAGAAGAAGGGGTCAGGTCTGTGGATGGCGTGAAGGTTGTGATCCAGTCGGTGATGTATTGTATAGGGTCAGTCCCCTCCGCCCCTTCCAGTAAATTCATGACACGGATGTTACTCCTTCGGGAGCGCCCTTCCAAATCGTCCATTTTGTGTTCCAGGGTTTTGAGTCTAGATTGGAGGTCAGCTATGTCGCGGTGGTGTTGTTGCACCTACGGGTGTAGTGTCTGTAATTCTTGTTCTCCCTGGGACACTTTATCCGACAATTTCCTATGGTCATCACGGACAAGATTAAGGTCCGTAGCTAAAGAGTCAAATTTTTGTTCCATCGCCACTCTGGAGTGTTTTATTGCTGTGAGCACTTGGTCCAGTTTTCTGGACGTGGAATCCATCTTGTCCTGTTTGTCCCGTTGTGCTGTCTGTGTCGGCGCTTGGCAGTGCGGCTTCTGTGGGTCCGCACCTGGTATGGTTGCCGCTGTCCGGCGGCCCATCGTGAGGGTGAGGGGGTCTCCGTAGGGCGTCCCCATGGCAGCAGCCGTGGGCGTGATCCGAACGTCAGGGCGCTTAGATCCGGGTGAACCCCTCAGTTTTTTTACTCCTCTCCCGATTTCAGTCCATATGGACCCTGCAGGTGGCAAGAGGGGGGCTTCCCGGTGGTGGGGGCGCTCTGTGCTTTGTGGGGCCGGGGATTGGTGATTATCTGGCGCTGTGGTTGGTAAGGGTGGTTTTTGTTCCCAAGTCTCTCGTTCCCCCCTCGGCTTACGGTCTTCTGTTGGGAGTTCCCTCGTGTTGGCTCAACTGTCCGGTGGTCGTCGCGCCGGGAGTGGCGTCTCAGGTGGGGGTCACGCCGGGGGGGGGGGGGGGGGGGAAACCACGGTCCACGCCTTTTCGAAGCACTAAGCGAGATCCATGCTGGTGTCAGGGTGACCCCTGCCTCGTCCTGTCAGCGTCCCTGGCAGCCAAAGTTGTAGGGGGTGAGGGGCTGTTCCTGTGGGGGATGGGTCACCTCCAATCACGTAGACCGTCTAGGCCTCTCAGGACTCTCCGATTATGTGGGCGTATGGTACTCACTCGGCTCCCCAGTCGCACTGCCTCCTCACCTGCTGCACGTTTGTGGGTGTTTCGCCGGGGGGACCACTGCTATTTCTGTCACGGGGAAGTGCTGCGTCTCTCTTCCACGCTGTGATCACCACTTGTGTGGCCATTAAAAGCATGGCAGTACCCTTCCCACCATAGAGGTTATGTGTGTTTGGACGCTTCCCAAATTGCGAGCGTTCCAGTGCGTGATTGAGGTGATCTCCCGGCAAATGTTCGCAGTCATTTACCACAATCAAGTGGGCCACCCAGCAGTATGATCTAATGTCTGGTAGGGATATACTTCCATTGTATTGATTGCGTTGCAGTGTTGCTAGTGCTATCCTAGGAGGTCTCCCACCCCACAGGAACATCTTATTTATTTATTTATTTTATTTAGTGTGTTTTATATAGTGCACGGCTACCCCAACGGGGTGTCCGGGCGCTCCTGAGAGTGTAAATGAATCTTACTCCTGAGGAAATTAGCAAAAGAGGAATGTTTTTAATGCCTTACGAAAAGGAAGCTCGTCCTGGATCATACAGATGGCAAGAGGGAGTTTGTTCCAGAGGGATGCGGCACAAGCTTGGAAGGTTTTCCCCCAGAACGTATCTTTTTAAATCTAGGGATGGTGAGAAGATTTTTGGAACTGGAACGAAGAGATCTGGTATTCTTGTAAGGGCGCAGACAGGAGGAGAGGTAAGCAGAGCCCCTCCCCTTAATTGCTCTGTGAGCCAGTGTGAGGGCTTTGAATTCAGCCCTCTTCTGTATTGGCAGCCAATGGAGCGCTCGCTGGTGTGAAGAGATGTGCTCTCTGAGGGAGAATCTGCAAACTAGTCGGACTGCTGCGTTCTGAACTGTTTGTAGTCGATAGCAGAGGCCGGCGGCCAGACCAATATACAGACCATTGGCATAGTCCAGGTGGGATGTAATCAGCGTCTGGACTATGGTTTTCCTGGTGTTATTAGGGAGAAATTTGATAAATTTTTTTTGCCATCCTAATTTTGGAAAAGCAGGCTGCTGAAACTGTCTGTATTTGGTTGTGAAAGGAAAGGTTGGAGTCCCATATGACTCCAATGTTTTTTACGGATTCCTTAGGAGAAGGGGGGGTGCTCAGATCAAATGGCCACCAAAGGTTGGAGTCCAGGGGGGACGGCTGGTGGAAGAAGAGGACCTCCGTTTTCCCAGTTTTAAGTCGGAGGCAGTTGTTATCCATCCAGCTTGCAATTTTACGCAGACAGTTTTTTAAAGGGTCAAAGGAGGACTGAGAGGGGCTGTCATAGGAGAATAGGAGTTGGATATCATCCCCGTAAGAAGTGGCTTTAATTCCAGATTGGGCGATCATCTCAGCCAGCAGGGAGAAATAAACGTTAAAAAGGAGGGGGCTTAAGGAGGAGCCCTGAGGGACTCCCCACTTTAATGGACGGCTTTCTGAAGTATATGGGGGGTAAAAACCGCCCGAGTCCTGTTAGATAAAAAAGAGGACAGCCACTTCAAGGCTTGACCTTGAATGCCCCTGGAGTGAAGACGATCAAGGAGGATAGAGTGAGAGACGGTGTCGAATGCTGCCGACAAGTCCAGCAGCACCAACACCGCCCTCGATCCTCCGTCTAATTTCCAACGAACAGCATCGGCCATCTCTATCAGGGCCGATTCCGTGCTGTAGCCTTGTCTAAATCCGTGTTGTGAGTCGTGGAATGACCCGTGGGTTTCAAAGAAGTTCGCCAGCTGTTTTTGCTCAAGTTTTTCCAGTACCTTAGCTGGAGCCGGTAACAGGGAGATGGGTCTGTAGTTGGCCGGCTCATTAGGGTCAGCGTTGGTCTTTTTAAGAATAGGGACTAGTCGTGCGTGCTTCCACGAGTCTGGAAAGGTACCAGTCCGGAGAGAGTCATTCCAGATACTGTTCAGGACAGGGTTAAGTAGTGGGGCCAATGCTTTATATTGTTTAGCCGGCCATGGGTCGGTTGAAGAGCCAGATCTGCATTTAGATAGTTCTGCTAGAGAGAGATCAAGGGAAATTTCTTCAAAGTTAGATAAGACCTGGGAGGAATCTGGACCGGGTTTTGTATGAGCTGTGAGATTGTGGGTAAGGTCAGAGCAATTTTTATTAGGGAAGGAGTCGTAGATAACGGCAATCTTTTCCTCAAAGTAATCTGATAAACGATTGCAGAGGGATTGTGATACAGGGGACTGTCGTTTGAGGGCCATGGGGTCGGTAAATGATCTCACAGTGTTGAAAATTTCCCTCGCAGAGCCTTGGGCTCTGTTAATGTTTTCCTCTAAGTAGATTCTTTTGTGATCTATGATCTTTTTCCTATACATTTTGAGGGCTGTTTTATATTCTATTTTACTATCAGGGGAGTATGAAATTCTCCAGCGTCTTTCCAAAAGTTTACAGGCAGACTTGCATTTGCGTAGTTCTTCTGAGAACCAAGGGGAGGAGGGGGCAGAACAGAATGTTTTAATGGGCCTGATGGGGGCGATTGAATCAATAGCAGAGGAAATCCAGCTGTTAAAGTTATTCAACCTGGAGTCTAGATCGATGGCATCCCTAGGGACAGTGGAGCCCAGATAAGCTCCAAGGCTATCGGGTGAGATATTGCTCCAGTTACGGCCGAAAGTTTTGGCTGGAACACAGGGTCTTTCTTGGTGGGATAAACAGAAAGAGAACGGGATGATGAAATGGTCAGACCAAATCACTAGGTAAGGGTCACCAGTGACTAAGTCTGGCAGATTAGAGCATATCAGGTCAAGAGTATGTCCGGCATTGTGGGTGGGAGTAGAGACCCATTGCTTTAGACCTCCGTCTGAGAGAGTGGAGAGAAAATTGGTGTACGTGGGATCAGAGGCGTCTTCCACATGGAGGTTAAAGTCTCTGAGTAAAGTGAAGTTCGCGTAGCGCGAGCTGGCCTGAAGGACATAATCTAGAAAATCCGGAAGGGAAGAGGTCTTGGATTTAGGGGGTCGATAAACTAGTAAACCTGAGAGGATTATGTTTGCTGGGAAATGGATGCAGAATGGGAGAGCCTCAATGGATTCTATTTGAGTATAGGGAAAGAAAGAGATGGTCCATACTGATCTATAAATTATGGCAATGCCTCCGCCGTGAGTGCGACTTTGCCTGTTCGCACAGTGAATATTGTAGCCAGAGGGGATGGCCAGGGATAGGGCGGGATTAGTTTCCTCCCCTAGCCAGGTTTCCGTCAAAAACAGAATATCCCAGTTATTATCTGATAGGGATAAAGCTATATCCAGCGAGTGTTTTACTAGCGAGCGGCAGTTTATAAGGCCCGCTTTGATTGTGACATTTTTATTAGTGAGTGAAGACCACTTGGGGTTCAGTCGGAGGGGGCAAAGAGACACAGAAGAGCTATCTGCCTGATCAAGGTTACAACGCATACACGGGAAGGAGAGGGTTGTAATGTCAGAGGGAAGAGAATACGAAAAAGCAGAGTGCGCTTGTCTAAGGTTAAGTAATGTCTTTCTATCGTATCTATAAATGGAAGGTGCAGCATGGTCTCTGGCCTTGGCCACGTCCTGGTCGCGGACGGGCGCAGACGGGCAGGACTCTGGCATGACTCCGGCACAGATCCGGCGCGTCCGCTGTACGCGTTAGCTGCGCGGAGACATGCCTTTCCTTTTTTATACTCTCCGCTAGAGTGCGTGAGTAGGCTTCCCCAAACAAAGATGGCCATAATCAAATTCAGCCCGCCCGGGACACCGCTAACTCAGCCCTGAGTCGACTGATGCAGGTCCGGGTCACAAGGGGGTGCGGGGGAGAGTCAGGTAAGCTCACTGTGCTTCTCCTAATCAAGCAGGCGGCAGCTGGAGTAAACGGTGAAACCGCTTTCAATTTAAGCGGGTAGGCGAGGGACACAGTGATAGAATTAAAAGCTTAGTAATCAATCGAAATCAAGTGCAATTTTTAAAACAAAGCTAAGAGTTAAAATACAAGAGCACAAAGTGACACAACCTCCCGGCTTCCGCCTCAGGAAGTGCATCATCAATTTTAATGAATACCTCATCCGGTATCGGTTGATATGTGTTTTGAAGGACATAAAGGAGTTTTGGGAGCACTATCATTTTGTAAAGGGTCGCTCTGCCCCGCAACTTTCATGGCAAAGATTTCCATCTTTCTACATATGTGGTAAACTCTTTGAGCACTCTATGGAGGTTGAGGTTTAGAGCTTCTGCCTTATCGGTGGAGGCATAGATGCCAAGATATTTTATACCCATGGGCGCAATCTGGAGCTGACTAATGTATCCACATGACCCTCCACCCTGACCTACTGGATATAGACAGGACTTCTCCCAATTAATTGTATACCCTGCGTGAGCACTGTACTCTTTGAAACTAGCCATGATACTTGTGAGCGTCACTTCAGGGTTTGTGACATACAGAAGGATGTCCTCCGCATATAATGATATGCGTTCATCAAAGGACTCATTCCCTCTCCCCCAGAAACCCGTTATATGCTGATGCGTTCGGATGACACATGCCAGAGGCTCCAGCACCAGAGCAAAGATGAGGGGGGACAGCGGACACCCCTGACGTGGCCAACGTTCTATTGTAAATTCCTGTGACCCTACTCCATTGACCTGTGTTCTGGCCAGGGGTCTCTCGTAGAGAATGGTCATCCATTGCCTAAATGTGGGGCCAAATCCAAACTCTTCCAAAGGTGGACATAAGAAAAGTCCAGTGGATGGTGTCACATGCTTTCTCAGCATCGAGTGACAGGATGGATGAGTTGAGGGTCTGCTCTGGTATTCGCTATCTGCAGCCAGTTAGGTAGCCTCCGAGATTGAGCCTTGTAGATCTCTTAGCAATAGAACCGGACTGGTCCTGGTGAATGAGGTTGGATACCCCAGTAGGCCTGTTGGCTAATATTCTGGCTAATATTTTGGTTTCTACATTAATAAGGGAGATGGGTCAACATGAGCTACACTTCTGTGGCGGTCTATCCTTCTTGGGTATTACCACTATTGTGGCTGTCCACAGATCCCTGGGGAGGCTACCCACCTTCTGTGCCTCAAAATATAGATTGAGTAGATGAGGGCTATATAATGCAGCTCTTTGCTTAAAAAGTTCCGGTGGCAATCCGTTTGGGCCCAGAACTTTCCCTGTCCTCAACTGACCAATGGCTTCCCCGATTTCTACAATTGTAATTTCCTTTTCCAGAGCCTGCGATTCACTCAGTGCTAGATTATGGAACTTTATATTCTGGAGGTAGGCCTTTATTTGTGCTGGCTCTGCCAGAGGACGTGGTGCGTAAAAAAGGCCTCAAAGTACCCAGCAAAGGCATTGGCTGTTTCATCGGGCGGTGTGTGGGTCTGGCCTTCGTCTGTCTGTAGCTGGGCTACCCATCTGCTATCTAACTCTTTTTTACTGATCAGTGCGAGCAACCTGCCTGTTTTATCTCCAGCTTCATATAGGCGCCGGTGCATGGCTTGTATTGTGTGTTACGCATCTGTCTTAGCCAAAGCTGCATACTCTTGTCGAAAAACATGCATACTCCTCCGCAGGGAGGGGTCTTTGCCCGAGATGGCTTGCATTTCAGTCGGTAGGAGTTGGGTCTCAAGCCCCTCAATCTCCTCAAATTCTTTCTGCTTCTTGTAAGCTATAATGTTCAGGGCTCTGTCCCATAGAACAGGTTTGTATGCTTCCCATAGTGTAATTGCGGAGTTCACGGACCCCACATTTTCGTGAAAGTAAAGTTCTGAGTCTACCTGAATTTCTTCAACCACCTTAGGGGCTTTTAGTTCCCATGCATTGAGCTTCCAATCCCTGACAGAGCGCTTTTGATGAACGCCTACCGTGAGCCATAGGAGAGAGAGTTCCGAAAGACCTCTCGCCAGGGTTTATATTTTATTTATTTATTATTTATTTTGGGGGGGTTTATATTTTTTTTAACCTCTGCTATTTCTCCTGCTGTGGCTAGAATATAATCTATCCTCGAGAAGACTTTGTGGGCACTTGAGTAGAAGGAATAGGCTTTGGTCCGGGGATGTGGTTGCGCCATATGTCAGTTAATGTCAGTTTGTCTGCAAGACGTTTAAGCAGTGTCTCTTTGGGACCCCGGTAAGAACCGTTGTACGGTCCAATACAGTGTCCATTACATCATTGAATCTCCTCCAATAAGGTGAGGGCTGGAGCCTGCTTCCAATAGAATAGCAGCAAGTTTCTCTAGCGTCTGCCTTTGTAGTCTAGGAGGTGTATAAACGCTAATGAAAGTAATGTTCCTTCTGTCCCAAATACCCTTGACTGCCACGTATGTTCCATTGGGGTCTATCCATGTGCGTTCAGTTCTGAATGGTGGACATTTCCTAATTAGAATGGCCACTCCTCTCACCCCGGTGGAAAACCTAGCATGGGCCAGTGTCTTGTAATCCCCTCTGCCCAGGAACCCACACTGTGTACACTTCAGATGTGTCTCCTGCAGAAATATAACCTCTGGCTTCAGCCTCTTGATATAGGCTGAAACCAGTCCTCTCTTCACCTTATTTCCCATTCCATTAACATTCCATAAAAGGACAGAGTAGATGTTATTTCTAAGTGTTGTCATAGTGGAGTCGTGTTTTACCCTCCTTACTGCTGGAACTACTTTCCGGGTCTCCCTGCTTCCATATCTGTTGTCTCAAAAAGAGTATGTCTGCTCTAATTCGCCTGTTAACTGTGTTAGAACCCCGTCCCTCCCTGCCTGCCCCCGCCCCCACACACTCCCCCATTGGCCAACCGACTACCCC
Source organism: Lissotriton vulgaris (assembly GCF_964263255.1). NCBI lineage: Eukaryota > Metazoa > Chordata > Amphibia > Caudata > Salamandridae > Lissotriton > Lissotriton vulgaris. The sequence continues at coordinate 358,413,282 of NC_141696.1, read as the reverse complement.
TTGGGTCAACATGACCAACTGTGTCGTGTTCGGATTGGAGAGGTCTGTCACCCACCCTCTCAAGTTTACCTTCTCAGGTTTTTCCCTACTTCTCCAGCCCTCCCATTCTTATGCTATGGTCCTGTATTAATCGCTCCAGTGGACAGAATCTCTGACTACCGGCGTCGACAGCTGGCATGGGGGTGAGGGATTCTCTCCACAAAAGCAAAATGTTCAATAAGTCCAACATAAAATATCAAACTGAAACAAATAAAGGGGGGGATAAACAGGGGGAGGGGGGAGAGAAAAGAAGAAGAAAAAAGGGGGGAAATCTGTTACTCCAGGGAAAAGGGAAAGTCACAGGCAAAGGAGGGGGTGTGAAGCTCTTACGCAAGCTTACAGCCCATGTGGCTCTCCGGGCCCGGTGGTGCTCGTCAGTCGTCTGTATCCACTTGTTGGGTCTGAGTGCTCACATGGTTTTCAAAGTCAGCACCTGTAGGGCTCTCAAGGAGATTAATGTTCTGCATCAAGGGGTGGTCTTCCTCCGATTCGGATGTAATGTCTTGGTCTGTGCATTCTGCAGATTGTTTCCTTCCAGCACCTCTAGCCCCCAACTCGATATTGGGCCTATCTGTGGGATAGGTGCCTATCTGTGGCCTGGGGCGGTGACTTAGCCGGTTCCTGCTTCGATGTGGCATCACCCTGAGTTGATCACCCAGTGTGGCAGTGTCGGTTCTCCATTTTAGCCATTGTGATCTTGTTCTGTTTCCACGAGCCGGGGTGGGTTTGTGGGAAGTGGTACTGTGCTCCCTGATGGTCTCTTCGGAGGGCGCTCCTCTAGCCAGTGCCAGGCCTCCTATGGGGTGTTAAAGAACATTGTTTTTAGCTGATAGATCACTTTGAGTTTAGAGGGGAAGAGTAACATATATGTTATTTGTAGATTCCGCAATTTTTCCTTCACCGAATCAAATGTCTTGCGTTGTTTTTGCACATCCCTTGAGTAATCTAGAAACACCATTATTTTGATATTGTCAATTCGTGTTTCTCCCTTGTGTCTTATTTCTCGAAGGATGAGGTCTCTATCCTGATAATTAAGAAAACGTGTGATCAACGGACGCAGTGGAGGATGCGCTCCTGGTATTCTGTGCTCTCTTGCGATCACAAAACATTGCGAAAATTGCGCCTCAGGGAGAGAGTCTGTCAGCCATTTCTGCAGGAAGGCACCCTCGTCCGATCCTTCCACAGCCTCCGCAAAACCGTGAAAGCGGAGGTTGTTTCTCCGGGCTCGATTTTCAGAGTCATCGACCCTCCATAATACATCTTTTATGGCCGTCGTCAGGGCCGTGACTTCCCTCCGGAGTGTATGTGAAGTATCTTCAACTTCCGATATGCGCTGTTCTGCCTGTGTGACTTTTTCCGAGACTTCCGAGATCTTGGCAGAGTAGATTGACGTCTATTTTAATCTATTTAATCTATTTTACCCTCCAACGCCTCTCTGGAGGATTGGATAGCCTGAAGGATGACATTATTGTCCGGTGCCTCTGCGGATGTTGTGGTGGGGGTCTCCGTTGTAGTTAGGATCTTGGCAAACGTATCCATCTTCCCTTGCCTCTGTGGTTTCGGGTCTTTGCCCTTAGCCATTTGAGATTCTTGCTGGGTGTTCCTGATATGGTGCAGAGGGAAGGAGGACAGGGGGCCTTCAGGTTTCTCTGCGCTTGCACTCTATGCGGATATCCTGTTGCAAGGCCGTGTCCCCAGTATGCCTCTGCGTGGATGCCTCTGCCCTCTGTACAGCGACAATGTCTCCCCCGCCATCGCCACAGACTCCAGTAGGTGTATGTATCGTCCGGCTCCGGGGCTTCCGTGTGTCCCCCCGATGGTGAGATTATTGTGTGCTGGTGCCGGGGGGTACGCTGTGCTGTGACAATTGTCTGCCACGTTGGGTGGAGCCTATTAGTTTATCCGCTAATTCTGTGGGTCCGGAGTGGCCCTGCCCCATTGCACCGTCCAGCTACTGTAATGAGGGGGGGGCGCAAAGCTTGCAGAAAATCAACGCCTCCCCACTGACTCCCGTTGGGTCGAGTGCCTGTGCGGTCTGTTCCTCTCAGTGGGCTAGGTTGTGTAAATTAACTCTGATGCAGTCCCTCGCCTGCACTTCTCCCTGTACTCCCAGCATTCGTATTGCACGCTTTCTGTTCTCACTGACCAGATCCTAAGCGGTCGGGATGGCCTCTTTTAGATCTGAAGAGTTACATAGGAGAGGGTCTGGCCAGCGTGATACACCCCTCAGCACCTGCTGAATTTCACCCCCGCAGTTTCCTGTGGTGGTCTTATATGTCCAGGGCCCTTATGTTGATAGCAGGTAGGGTCTCTCACCAGGACCGCAAACCAGGGTCTCTTCAACAACACCCCCTGGTGCCCCAGTCGTCCCAGCTCCCACAGTCAAGGCCTCCAGCAGCCAGGCGCATAAGGGCTGACCCCCGCTGCTCACTACCCCGCTGTCTCAGGCAACAGGCTTCCGTTAATGGTGCTGGGTGGTTGTGCTAGTATTACCCCGGTCTGCGGCCGTGGGTCAACCCTGCAGCCCGGAGCGGAGGAGGGGGGGCAGGGGGTGTGAGGAGACAGATGATATCTATTCTGGCCTTCCCCCCGGCCCCGCACAACCACAGCCCGCGCTCCTCTCACGGAGCCCTCTCACCGCCCCACGTGGTGTCCGACCTCCTTCCTCAGGGTGTCCGAGGGTCGGGCACACTCCCGGCAGCACTTTCTCCTCTAGCTCCTTCTCCGGATGACTCAGGTGACGGACTCGGTGCTCCCCTCCGGGGTTCCGGGCCCCGATGCAATGGTTGCTGGAGTCTCCTATGTCGGGCGATCACTGCTCGAAACACTCGGCAAAGGGTGAGTGGCAGGGCGAAGGGTATCCCCAGCGTCACAAAGTCACAGCTACTCTTCACGGCGAGGTGTCTCTGTTCAGGGCCCCACAGACGGCGCGTACTATGGCTCCGAGGCCTTTCCCGCCGTTGCCATCTTGCTTCAGACTCCGTCACTCCTGTTTTCCACGTTTTCAGTCCACTTTCAGCCGAATCCCGGTGTTACAGGTACTTCACCGTACTGGCGCCACTTCCTTGCACTCAGACCTCGTTTTTATGGGTCAGGATCATGATAGCGAGCCAAGGAGTAGTGCAGGATCATATCTGAAAGAGACACGTTAGTGATAGATTCCTTACCTTAGAATATCCCCAGGCGTCAGACTGGATCCGGAAATTTTTGCGTAGCAATACCCCTGCGCGCTGGTAGGCGTCGTCTGCGGCTCCGCGTCCGTCGTCGGCGTCGTGAGCGCCGGGATGACGTCATCGGAGTATATAGACGGCGCCCATGCGCGCTGACGTCAGTTCTTCTTTTTTCCGCGCCAGCTAGCGCAGATCCGGAAGAAGCTCTACCCCCAGTCACTTTTTGACTGAAAACTTTTTTGATCTTTTTGATCCTCTACTTAGTCGATTCTCGACTATCGGTGCCAGGGATGCCCGGGTTCAAGCCTTGCTCGAAGTGCGGCCGACTCATGTCGGTCACGGACCCCCATCGCCGGTGCCTGAAGTGCTTAGGCCTCGACCACGACGATCGAACCTGTGACGACTGCCGGGCCCTGACGTCGAAGGCTAGGCGGGAGCGGTCCCGCAAGCGTCTCGAGCTGAGGCAGTCGGCCCCGCGCCGCTCCAGGTCCCGGTCCCGGTCCCACGGGAGGTCGAGGGACAGGTCGCGAGGTCGGAGTCATCGACGTTCCGGGAGTGGTCACCGATCGTCTGGTTCCAAGTCCTCAGGTAAGAGGCATGAGAGGTCGGAGCGACACCATCGGTCCTCCGACCCGCCCCGTCGCTCGCACGATGCGACCGGGGATTCGGGCGACACCGCCCACGCGGCTCCGCGGGAGTCGCAAGCGTCGCCGCCTGCCCCACACCTTCGGGTCCCTGGGCACGGCGCGTCGCAGGAGGAGGTCGAGAGGTACCTCATGGCCATGAGGGCCCTCCCTCCTCAGTCGGTTCCCGTGGCGCCTTCGGGCCGATCGGCTCCGTCTGGAGGTCCTTCCGGGTCGGGCGCTTCGGCCCCGACGACGTCGGGTGCTTCGGCCCCGGCGCCGCTGGCGACTTCGGTCCCGGCGCCGCGCGACCTCGCTGGATCCGGCTCCGGATCCGGGACCTCGCCGGTCGACCCTACGACCTCACCGGCGACGTCCCTTCAGGTGTCGTCCCCGGCAGCCGTAGTGGTTGCCGACCCCAATGCTTCCTACGGTCCGCCTCAGGCGTCGGAGGGGCGCCGCTGGGCGCCGATTCCGACGACCTTCGGAGAATTCTATCTCCACGAGGAGGCCCTGGCTGTTGATCCTGGTCTCCAGGAGCCGGGTGACGAGGAGCAGTGGGAGGGGTCCGAGGACCCTCTGGCACGTGATTGCCAGTCTCATCAGGACTGGACATATGAGCTTGGGGAGGCCAGTGGTATTGACACATCGCCAGACACTGGATTTACGTCGCCCCCGACTGTGGCTTCGGAGGCGGGTTCTGCTTACAGTGTAGTGTTGACGAAGGCAGCTAAGGCCCTACACCTTGAGCTCCCCGTCGCGGCCGTGAGGACTAATCTCCTCACTGAGGTACTCAAACAGCAGTCCGGCTCCGCGGAGCCCCTTCTGCCGTTCAATGAGGCCTTGTGTGACGTTCTGCTGGGCACTTGGTCCAAGCCCGCCACAGGTCCCCCTGTGGATAGGAACGTGGCCAGACGCTACCGCCCGGCGCCGGGCGACCCTTGCTTTTTGTCCACCCACCCCACCCCCGAGAGCCTGGTCATCCAGGCCTCCAACTCCCAGTCCGCATTCCCGTCGGCCCCGCCCGACAGGGAATCCAAGAGATTTGAGCAGTTCGGGAAGAAGGTCTTCTCGTCTGTGAGCCTGGGGCTCCGGTCAGTGAACACCAACTGTCTCTTGGGCCGCTACACCCACACTCTGTGGGACACGGTTGCGGAGGTGCTGCCACAATGCTCTGAGGAGGTCAGGGCTAAACTCAGCCAAACCCTTGCGGACGGCCGAGATGCGGCACGCTTTTCCATCCGGTGTGGGCTGGATACCACGGACTCACTGGGCAGGGCGATGGCAACGACGGTGGCGGTTCGACGCCACGCCTGGTTGAGGTCCGCCAATTTCTCGGCCGATGTCCAGTCCACTCTCCTGGACATGCCGTTTGATGGCCGTCGCCTCTTCGGCGACAAGGCAGACCATGCGCTGGAACGTTTTAAGGACTCCAGGGCCACGGCCAAGTCCTTGGGCCTTGCGGCCCCACGCCAGCAATCGGGTGCCTTTCGCTCCTTTCGTGGCCACGGAAGGGGCGCCCCACCACGGACCGTCAGCCACGCGCCGCAGAATGTTCAGCAACGCGGTGGCGGCCGTGGGAACCGCCGTGGCGGTGGTCGGGGCCAGCGGCGAGGCCAGTCCACACCTCCCTCAGCAGCCCCCGCCTCAAAACCTTCCTAGTCCGAGCTTTCAGGCCCATGTGACGCCTGTGGGAGGCAGGGTTCGCCATCACCTCTCCCACTGGCATACGGTCACTTCGGACAGGTGGGTGCTGCAAATTGTCCGAAGGGGTTTCTCCCTCCCCTTCGAGTCTTCCCCTCCATCCATGCCACCTCAATACCACCGTGTGTCGGGGGATCACTTGCAACTTCTGCAAGAGGAGGTTTCGGCCCTCTTGGCCAAGAGGGCCATCGAGCGCGTTCCTGGGCCAGAAGTAGGACGTGGCTGTTATTCCCACTACTTTCTGGTACCCAAGAAGGGCAAAGGGGGCCTACGCCCTATCTTGGACCTACGGAACGTCAACGGCTTCCTCCGGACGGAGAAGTTCAAGATGCTCACTTTGGCTCAGGTCCTGGCTGCCCTGGACCCAGGAGACTGGATGGTAGCGTTGGACTTGCAGGACGCCTATTTCCACATCCCCGTCCTGCCGGCCCACCGGCGTTACCTGCGGTTCACGGTAGGCCAAGAGCATTTTCAGTTTACCGTGCTCCCCTTCGGCCTTACCAGCGCCCCACGGGTGTTCACGAAGGTGATGGCGGTGGTCGCAGCCCATCTGCGCAGGCAAGGGATATCAGTCTTCCCCTACCTCGACGACTGGTTGTTGAAGGCGGGCTCGCCCCAGACAGTCGTCAGCCACCTCCAGACTACGGCCGACCTCCTGCACTTGCTGGGGTTCTCCATCAATGTGCCGAAGTCACACCTGTGTCCCTCTCAGAAGCTCCTCTTCATCGGAGCGGTTCTCGACTCGGCGCAGTTTCGGGTTTACCCACCCGAGCAGCGGGTTCGGGATATTCAGGCTCTGATTCCTATCTTCGGGCCGTTATCCCGGGTCTCGGTCAGGTTAACGCTGCGGCTTCTGGGACTGATGGCCTCCTGCATCCTTCTGGTGCGTCACGCCAGGTGGCGGATGCGGGCTCTGCAGTGGGACCTGAAGTTTCAGTGGGCCCAGCATCAGGGCAACCTGTCCGATCATGTCCTGATCTCGGAGGGCACTGCGAAGCAACTGCAGTGGTGGCTCACGGACCGCGACTGGGTCAGTGGCAGACCCCTCTCTCTACCCCAGCCGGAGCACGTAGTTGTGACGGACGCGTCCCTCCAGGGCTGGGGGGGCCACATGGGAGAGGCGGAGATCAGAGGCCTCTGGTCTCCGGCGGAGTCCCGGCTCCACATCAACCTTCTGGAGCTGCGGGCGATTCGTCTTGCACTGAAGGCATTCCTCCCCTCTGTCAGGGGGAGCGTGGTGCAAGTGTTCACCGACAACACCACCGCCATGTGGTACTGCAACAAACAGGGCGGTGTGGGGTCGTGGACCCTTTGCCAGGAGGCTCTGCGCCTCTGGCAGTGGCTGGAACATCAGGGCGTGACTCTGGTGGTTCAACACCTGGCAGGATCTCTGAATGCCAGGGCGGACGAACTCAGCCGCCGGTGCATGATGGATCACGAATGGCGTCTGAACTCGGACGTGGCGCAAGGTCTCTTTCGACAGTGGGGAGAGCCTTGGTTAGATCTATTCGCCACAGAAGAGAACGCGCAATGTCAGCAGTTCTGCGCGTTGGAGTTTCCAAGGCGGCACTCGCTCGGAGACGCTTTTCGTCGCGAGTGGAGCTGCGGCCTGTTGTACGCCTTTCCGCCTATACCCCTTCTGCCCAGAGTGCTGAAGAAGATCAGGCGCGACCGGGCCCAAGTTATCCTTGTGGCTCCGGACTGGGCTCGAAGATACTGGTATCCCGAGCTACTCAGCATGTCAGTCGATCCCCCGATTCGTCTGCCTCTTCGGGAGGACCTTCTGTCGCAGCAGCAGGGGACGGTCCTGCACCCGAACCTGTCCAGTCTCCACCTACAAGCTTGGAGATTGAGCGGCGGCAGTTGAGGCCATTTGACTTGCCTCCCGAAGTCTGTGACATCATTCTGGCAGCCAGGCGTCCCTCCACAAAGTCGGTATACGCCTGCCGGTGGAATAGGTTTGTGGCATGGTGCACAGCAAAGGCTGTGGATCCCCTCTCTGCACCCCTTTCGGAAGTGCTGCTCTTTCTTCTTTCCCTTGCCCAGCAGGGCTCTGCTCTGGGCACTCTTAAAGGGTACCTTTCTGCTCTTTCTGCCTTCTTGAGGCTACCAGATCAGCCTTCTTTGTTCAAGTCCCCTATAGTGAGTAGATTTCTGAAGGGCATCACACACATGTTCCCTCCTGTTCCCTTCGTGATGCCCCAGTGGGACTTGAACCTTGTTCTCACCTATCTGATGTGTGCTCCCTTTGAGCCACTTCATAACTGTCCTCTTCGTCTCCTTACGCTGAAGACGGCCTTCCTGGTTGCCATCACCTCTGCCAGGAGGGTGAGTGAGCTCCAGGCTCTTTCTTCTTCTCCGCCTTTCCTGTCTGTTCATCCTGATAAGGTGGTGTTGCGTACACGACCTTCCTTTCTGCCCAAGGTTGTCACGGCCTTCCACATCGGGCAGTCCATCACCTTGCCCACCTTCTTTCCGCCTCCGCATCCCTCGAAAGAGGAAGAGAGGCTCCACCGTCTGGATCCAAAACGTGCGCTCTCCTACTACCTGGACCGCACTCGCCAATTCCGGGTGGATGACCAACTCTTCGTTGGTTACGTGGGCGCGAAGAAGGGAAAGGCTGTACACAAGAGGACCATCTCCAGGTGGATCATCTTGTGCATCCAAGCATGCTACTCTATGGCGAGGAAGGAGCCCCCGGCTGGATTGCGGGCTCACTCCACTCGGGCCACGGCAACGACAACTGCCCTGGGCCGCGGTGTCCCCCTACAGGACATCTGTCAGGCAGCCACGTGGGCCTCGCTCCACACGTTCGCAAGACACTACTGCCTGGACAGTCAAGTCCGGAGGGATGGCTTCTTTGGCCGTTCCGTCCTCCAGGACTTTCTGGTGTGATATTGGTTCGCAGACCCACCACCGGGGTTGGTATTGCTGGGGTATCTATTCTAAGGTAAGGAATCTATCACTAACGTGTCTCTTTCAGATGCACAAGTTACTACTTGTGTAACGATATATCTGTAAGAGACATTAGTTAGTGATAGATTCCTTACCGCCCTCCCATCCTCCCCGTTCTGCGAACTGATATTTAGGGTTAAGGTCATCCCCTTTCAGGGCCCTAGTTTCAATGGCACCAGTGTTAGTTCTATCATGGCTCTGCGTATCTGGCGCGGAAAAGCTGTGTTATCAGAACTGACGTCAGCGCGCATGGGCGCCGTCTATATACTCCGATGACGTCATCCCGGCGCTCACGACGCCGACGACGGACGCGGAGCCGCAGACGACGCCTACCAGCGCGCAGGGGTATTGCTACGCAAAAATTTCCGGATCCAGTCTGACGCCTGGGGATATTCTAAGGTAAGGAATCTATCACTAACTAATGTCTCTTACAGATATATCGTTACACAAGTAGTAACTTGTGCGTCGAGCTCAAGGAGCTCCGGTCGGACACATCTAGTCTGCCATGCTGCTAGCCACGCCCCTCCACTCTCCCCATAATTGAAAGAGGCAGGGCGTTCCGGAACTCTGAAGACCCCCTCAGTCCTTCCAGTAACCAGTAGTCGAAGTGGGGAGAGAAAAAAAAAGTTGGTGAACTTTGGGTGGAGAATCAGAGGGCAGGAATAACCCAAACATGTAATCAGTGGGCTGACTCAGAGGTGTGGCCAGAATACAGAAAATATTCACATTTTTTGTATTTGTTTGGCATTTCACTGACCAGTTACTGCTTATTATGTTACTTAATTCACCCAATGGATACATATGATTATTTAAGGTTTAATATACTTTATTGGCATTAAAATACATTCACAAAGTGGGATATATTTCCAATCACAGAATGTCCCAAATACACTTAAGGAACCTCAAGCCATTTGTCTATGAGCCACGGAGTTTCTGTCATAAGCACTTCTCCCTTTTTCCACAAGAGCAGTTCAAACATGAATGGCAAAATATCCTAGTTTGCAAATGTTTACTAAATAATCAGAACTGAACTTTAGGCCAATTGTTTTTATATAAAAATATACAATTTTCTTATTTTAGAACCAAGTAAGCCTGGCACAGGTAAGCATTAAGTACTTTACAGTAATAAGTTGCTGATTGTAGAACAGGTTGAAAATGCAATAGGACTTGTACTTTGTTTGATTTACAGGTGATGCAGTAGGTTGCAATACTTAGCAAATACAGTACATTGAAATGAATAGGCGTTTTCAGTTAAATACAGGTAAGTTACTTTTTACATTACTTTTCTAACTCAGTGCTGGATAACTAGATTCAGCACTGGGACATTTCCAGCAAACAGGTAAGTAAATACGTTTTGATTATTCATGCGATTTTGAAAAATATTTTTTTATTTCAAAACTCCACACCTAGAAACTTTTTGGAAGAAAACTGTCAATGTTATCTAATGGAGTAAAACAGGTTATCGGTTCACAGGTAAGTTATCAACTGTGGGAGTTAAGGTTCTGGAGTTAGACTCAGGGGTTTCCTAGTGTCAGTGATGCACTCTTGTTACACCCTCAGCGGCACTAGGGCGGCGGAGTGCAGAGTGTTGAGGCCCTATGTTATCCAAAGGGGGAAAGGGGGCCTCTAGTTGGAGGCTGCTGGCAAGCAGGCCACTGGGTTGTGGGAGAAAAGCTCTTAGGGTTTAGGTCAGGGCAAAAGGCGAAACAAAGTAGCACAAAAGGTGCACCCTCAGCGGCACTGGGCTGCTTGGTGCAGAGTGCTGTTTCGACGTCGGGCGCCCTGTGATTTCCAATAGAGAACCTCATGTTTGCAAAAGCACTGTAGGCAAGGAGACGAAGGACTTCTGGGTGCGACCACCACTTTGAGAGGTAAGTTGGGAAGTTAAGGGTTGGTTAGGCACCGTTGGTTCGGACACACAAGGCTGTGGGGCGTCGGGTGCAGGGGTGCCTTTTGGGGTCGGATCTTCTTACCAGCTCCTGATTGCGCTTGGGGGGGCCTTCTGGATTTAGACTGCAGGGGTGAGCTGGAGGCTTGAGGCAGGTCAGGGGTTGCCGGATCTTGGTTCAGGATCGCCGGGGTGACCTCCTCGTGGTGTTTTTCAACTCGAGCTCGGGCCGGGTTCAGCGGGTGCAGAGTGGTCTAGATTCGCAGTTTCCGGCTGCTGCCAGAGGTTGCAGTTGAACAAATCCGGTGTTCACAGGAGAAGCAGCCTTTGGAAGTGAAGGCAGGCAGGTCCTCCGGGGTTTTCAAGATTGCTGGCTGCCGGACACACCAGGATTTAGCAGGAGCAAATTTGAGGGGAGACAGGCCTGTAGGACTGGGGCCAAGTCAGAGGGTGTCTTCCTCTTGTTAGCTGGCTGCACGGCTGTTCGGTCCTTCTTCTTTTCTTCTGGTTGTTTCTGGATCTGAGGAAACAAGGTTCAGGGTGCCCCCTAAATACTAGATTTAGGGGTGTTACAGGTAGGTAAAGGGCATGGACCAATGGGTCCCTTCCCTGGGGTGGATACAGCCCCTATTGTGCCACCCTCCACTGGGAGGGGGCAGGAGCCTGTCCCTGGTTGGTTGGGTACCCCTGGCCTCAAGATGGCAGGGACTCAGAGTTGTGCTTCACCACGCCTCCCCCACCTGAGGGGTGGAGTTGGCAGAGGTGGGCACACCTCTCTCCCTCACTTGTTTTTCCCGCTGGTTCTCTCACCCAAAGTGGGGGGTAGAACCAGTGGGAACCAATTGCTGAAAGCAGCAAATGGTCGGGAGGCTCACAAAGGTGGCATGACTGTGAAGCTTCCCCTTCATGAACCCTGCCCATCCTGGGGGAGTCAACTTGGCACCTTGTCCCAGGATGTGCATTGTTTTAGGCCCCAGGGAGCAGCATGCTCTCGACCCAGAGGTCCAGAAACATGTCTGGTGGTGGTAGCTGAAAGCAGCCACTCAGCCTGGACACTAGTGGTGGGTGAGTTTTCGGGGGGCATCTCTGAGATGCCCTCTGTGTGCCTTTTTCATTAAATCCCACACTGGCATCAGTGTGGGTTTAATGTGCTGAGAGGTTTGATACCAAACTTCTCCGTTTTCAGTGTAGCAATTATGGTGCTGTGGAGTTCGTAATGACAAGCTCCCTGAAACCATATACTCTAAATGACAGCACTGCACTTAAAATGTCTAAGAATGGACTTAGAGACTGTAGGGGTAAAGGGCTCATGCACCTGTACCCTCAGCACTGGAATAGGGCACCCAGCTAGAGGGGTGACTGATCTGTGCCAGGGCAGTGGGTTGTAGGCATGGAACACAGGGATGTGTAGAAAAAACCTTCAAGTGTCAACAGTCACTTGACCCTGCCCGCACTGCTAGTAGAAAGCGTCCGATTGCACAAAGTAATCAACAATTCTATATGTGCTCTATTGTCACTTTTAATTTGTTAAACATTCATTTGAACACAAAACATGTAGAAATTCTTTAACATTCTTCTTTTTGTGGACCTTCTATTGTTGTCCATAAACATGTACATATAGACAGAACATAAAAACACATATACATATAAACAATAATCAATTATAGATTTTGAAGCAGTATTGCAAGTCCCAATGCATTTCGGGATTGAATTCCTTCTTCAGGGGAACTGTAAGAAAAGTAAAAAATGTTTTTCAAAACATACCATTATTCAGCACATTGAATGGTAGAAACAGTCAACATTTATATTCAGTGATTAATGCCGGAGTTACTAACTAAAAAATGTGATGTGTCCAACACCAAGTGAAACCTACAAGAAAAAAGGGTAAAAAAAGTGAAACCCCTTCGTTTTTAGTGAAAACGTAGCCGTGAACTACTCACCAACAATCTTGCTGTTGAAATAATGTGCCTCTATAGGTTCAGCCAATAGAAACTGATATTTGAAAAAATGCAAAAATCTTCATCTACCAATTGATTATGAATCATCATTAGCTCACCAAGTCACCCTAGACTTAAACGACATGATACAACATTCTCTTCCTTATAATCAATACTAGGAGCTGTATTGCTAAAAGCCTGTCTTTATGAAATGGCAATATAACTCAATGCATACTTGTCTAGTAACCACCATATCCGATGGTAGAACGTGATCGGAATCCGACGTGCCCTGTGAACCAAAACATAGAAACATCAAGATCGTGACGCTTGCAGACCGCAATAGTTTGTCGATTGATATCACTTCTGCTAGCTACCTTAGTCAATTACATCTTTATCGAGCCAGGCTCTTGGATTGTAAAACCAGTAAACTTGAATCCGTGTAGGACACTGCGGTGTCAGAACCAACTGCACCTTCTCTTTCACACACACTATGCCGTCGAGCACTGCTCTCTACAAAATGAAGGGCTCTCTTATTAAAAACTCCCAACCATTGAACTTTGAAACAGCGAAGCATGTTTTAGTTAAACGCTCGTTACCTGCAGTGATACTCCACCGCGCCCCCGCTCTTTACTGTCCAACCACTCCTTCGATCTCAGTTCCCGGTCTCCTGCAACCACATAACAGACCCAAAGAAACAAATTAAACAGGTACTAACATCACACTAATAATAATAATAATAATAATAAGGCATTTATAGAGCGCATGGCTGCACAGAATGTGTATCCCCGCGCTAACTGCTAACCAAAACTAACAGAGTGAGAGGGACGGAAGAGGAACAAAAATATATTATTGGGGGAAGAGGTGAGTTTTTAATTTGGCTCTGAATAAAGTTTCTGAGGGTTCCATTCGCAGATGAACAGGGAGGGCATTCCAGTGTTTCACTCCAAGGTAGCGAAAGGATCTGCCCCCCATTTTTGCTCTGAGAATACGAGGAAGTTTGAATTGTGTCATTCCCGAAGATCTAAGGTCTCTGATCGGGCGATGGATAGTTAAGAGGTTTCTCAGATAGATAGGTCCTTTATTGTGGGCAATCTTATGGGCGTAACAAAGGCTTTTAAATCTAATTCTTTCCCTAACAGGGAGCCAGTGAAGTTTGGACAAGGCCGCTTTGGAAGATGTTCTTCTGGGAAGACCCAGTACCATGCGGGCGGCTGCATTTTGAATGCATTGTAGCTGGTGTAACTGCTTTTGGTTCAGGCCTAATAGGAGAAGGTTTCTGTAGTCCAAATGAGGTGTTATGAGCGCGTGTACAATCGTTTTTCTGGCTTCAGTAGGGATGAGATCAATGATTTTTTGCAGGATTTTTAGCGTGCAGAAGCACTTGCCTGTTATTTTACTGACTTGGGATTTTCCCGAAAAATCCGAGTCAATCATAACCCCTAGATTTTTGACCTTCTCTACAGGGCGGGGGAAATCACCCAGAGCCATAGGCCACCATGCCTGGGACAAAATTGAAGTTTTGTTCCCAACCACCAACACCTCTGTTTTGTCTCCATTTAAACGGAGGCAATTGTTGTCCATACAGGTGGCGACAGCTGCCATGCAGCCAGAGAAATTGGTGGCACTAAACTGCTCACACACAATCCTAAAAACCTCATCACGTACCTCCGCTAATCATCTTAGATGCTCATCAAGTTCCAAACCACCGAGCTTCTCGACACCATTGCAATCTCGCCACAGTATCCGTACTCATAGAAATCATCATCGACAACAGACCACTAATGGCCCTATGTTTCTTTGAAAAACCCCGGCCATCTTAGAAGAGTAAAGCGCTCAAAGAACTTTATTGCGCACTGTAACCGACAAGAAGTGGTGCTCACGTTAGAGTGCCTCCAGTGTAATGAAACTCGTTGTCAATCAGTCCACGTCGTGTACAGTCGTCAATTAGTAAAAGAAAAGGAAAAATAGAAAGTAAAAAATGTGAATAAGTGAAAATAAAGTTTTAAGTAAATCACCCATAATTGTGAACTTAACCCTTACGTAAAAAGCATAACTTTCCGGTTTAATAACACTGAGTTCAACATCAAGTACATGAACTATATATCTAGAAATTAAATGATGCTAAGTAATAAGTCATAACCATAGAAGTACATTCACATTAGGACATTGTTGGTAAGCAATGTCTTTAAATCCAAGACCATTAATTGAATTCTTTACCCCAGTTACTACCTGCATCTATTGCTGATAACACGCCTAATAACCTCATCCAGACCAATTTAGTGTGATTCTTCATGAAATGATCTAGTGCCTCTAAATACAACTAATAGAGCGATTGACACTCATATAGTATAACATTTCATGACTGATTTAATGCTGTACTACATTCCTGCTGTTAAAGGAAACAAATCAAGTCCAATTTATCGTTGAGGCCTTTCGGCATCATTGTCTCAAGAAATTTGATCCACCAAATCTCCCTTTTTGATAGCCAATTGGCATTACCACGATCTGGCTCCAACTTGATTTGCTCTAAAACCTGGACCGCAGAGGTGGAAGGGTGTGATTCTTTTCAGTCCAGTGAGTAGCCAGACTGGACGTTGTAGTCTTGTTTCGGATTCTACTTTTGTGTTCAGTAATGCGCACTTTTATTTTGTGCTCAGTCTTGCCTACGTAAAGTTTTCCAAAAGGACATTTAATGCTATAAATTACATTTGATGAATTACAATCTGTCTGACATTTTAATGTAACTCTTTTGCCAGTTTGTGGATGTAAAATGAATGATCCCACAATTACATTATTGCAATGCGTACAGTTTTGGCATTTTCTCCTCCCTGAAATCAAACTTTGTGTCATCTGCAGTGTAGTTGCATTTGTCACCAGCTCTTTTATATTCTTACTCCTCGTGTCTGCGAATAAAGGTTTACTGGCAAACAATCCGTGAAAGTCTTCTTCTTGTTGCAATAGTTCCCAACGGGTATTCAGTATGTTTTTAATTTGCGGCGATTCTGTGGAATATTTAGAAACGAAGACCAACCTTTCCTGTTTGATCTTTGATTTTACTTGTATTAGTGTTTCTCTCGGTACGGCTTCCATTCTTCCTTCTGCTGACTTTAGGATATCAGAAGGATATTCTCGAGCCAAAAATCTGTGTCTTTGTCTTTCCACCTCTTCTGTGAATGCCTGCTCAGTAAATACAATACGTTTAATACGCAAAAATTGAGAATAAGGTCAATTTTGCAGTAATGCCTTTGGATGAAAACTGCTGTACAATAAAGCGTTGTTGCGATCTGTGAGTTTATGGTAAACCGCAGTTTACAATTTAAAATCTTTGACGCTCACTAGAACATCCAGAAAAGGAATTTTTGAGTTATCAATGGTATGTGTAAATTGAATTCTCATATTTCTTGTGTTAAGTTCTTCAATTGTGTCAATTAACACAGATTCTGGTCCTCTCCATAGTAAAAAAATGTCATCAATAAATCTTTTGTAAAAGATTATATGTTCATTCCAAACTGCATTTGATAGGATATAGTCATTCTCAAATTTAGCCATGAAGGTATTAGCAAAAGCTGGGGCTCGCGAGAACCCCATGGATGTACCGCTGATCTGTAAAAAATAGTCTTTCTTCCATTTGAAATAGGAATGACATAGACAAAATTGTAACAATTTCAATATGAACACTTTATGTGCGTCCACTTGAGGTGTGTTTAAAAGTGCCCATTCACATGATTCCAATCCTTCTGCTAATGGGATATATGTATACAATGCGGTAACATCAATGATACACAAAAGTATGTTCCGATGTTCTAGATCCACTGCATGTAAAAGTTGAAGAAAATGTGCCATGTCCCTCACATACGTAACCCAACCTTGCACAAACATTGCAAAAACTCATCAATATATTGGCCCAATGGCTCAAAAATAGACCCACAACCACTTACAATTGGTCTCAATGGAGGATCTTGTATGCTTTTGTGAATCTTTGGTAGCATGTACAGTTTTGGGCATCGTGGATACTGAGTAGTCAAAAAGTTTTTTGTGTTTGCATTTATCCATTCTATTTCCAGGGCCTTATTTAAAATAAGCTCCAATGTGTGTGAAATCTCTGCAACTGGATTGTATGCGAGTTTCAAATACATAGTTTCATCATTGACATGTGCCCAGACTTTGTTCTCATAAAACACAGTGTCCATAATCACCAAAGCTCCTCCTTTGTCTGCCTTTTGGATGGTAATTATAGTATCATTAGCCAATTTTTCAATGATGTTCTGTTCGTGCTTGTTGATCTTTTTCCTGATTTGTTTATTCCAATT
Organism: Lissotriton vulgaris; assembly: GCF_964263255.1. Taxonomy (NCBI): domain Eukaryota; kingdom Metazoa; phylum Chordata; class Amphibia; order Caudata; family Salamandridae; genus Lissotriton; species Lissotriton vulgaris. The sequence goes on along the minus strand of NC_141696.1, from coordinate 358,396,656 downwards.
CAATTTCTGTAAATCTTGTTTGACCAATACTTCAAAAGTGTCCAGAATCTTATGAGACATGAGTGGCATGTAGGTGCTGGGAGCATTACATTCCTTGTATTCAATTTCTTCTCTCTGTTGCAAAAACTCAGGCAAAGTCGGAACAATGTTGTTGAAAAAATGGTGTAGTCTCCATGTACGCATGAATCTAAAGAAACTGATCTCGGTTTCAAATTTGTTGCTTTGATACGTGGGTACAAAGGATGTCCCTTTCTCAAGTACTTGTAGTTGTTGCTTATTCAACTTTTTGGATGAGATGTTGATCACCAATGTTTGTTTTTGCTCCGCAGGTTTTGGCTGACCGTTTCTCTTCCCACAACGGTTGCTCGAGCACCATTCAGTTGTGATAAGGGATGATTCAACATTTATTGGTTGTCGTGAAGCAGATAGTTCCTGGTCTGAGACCACACTTTCTTGTGACGATGTTGTGAATTTTGGGGGAGGTTTTCTCCGGGCGTACACCTCTGCCCAGGTGTACACCTCGTTCAGTTTGTAATCTATTGTGTCTCGTTTATACTTGCAAAGTTTTCTGTCTTGTGTCTCTTTGCCATATTTATCTAGTTTTTAGTTAAGATCTTTCAGAGTGGCTTCCAATTCATCTGCCTCCATTTGCCTGGATATTTCACTTTTTAAAATATCTATTTCTTCTTCAAGGTCCTTAATGGTTTTAGACAACTCTTCTACAAGCAGTAAAATGAGTACTAGCGAACATTTATTTAGTATTGCATACCACTTGTCCATAAAGTGTTTGTTGAATTGAAATTTGAAGAGCAGGTTGCTGAGAGGTTTGATACCAAACGTCTCCATTTTCAGTGTAGCAATTATGGTGCTGTGGAGTTCGTAATGACAAGCTCCCAGCACCATATACTCTTAATGACAGGACTGCACTTACAATGTCTAAGAATGGACTTAGACACTGTAAAGGCTACAGGGCTCATGCACCTGTACCCTCACCATGGAGTAGGGCACACAGCTAGAGGGGTGACTGATCTATGCCAGGGCAGTGGGTTGTAGGCATGGCACACAGGGATGTGTGCCATGTCGACTCTTCACTTTGTTATGCACCAAAACACGCAGCCTGCAAAGGCAGTGTGTGTCTGTAAAGGTACAGGGTCTCTAAGGGTGGCACAATAAGTGCTGCAGCCGTTAGAGGTCTTCCCCGGTCAGAGTGCCCTAGGTACCTGTGGTACCATTTACCAGGGGGTGACCTGCGGCCAGAAATGCCAATTGGGTTAGTTTGGGGGAAAGAACACAGGCACTGGGAACCTGATTGGCAGGGACCCAGGGCACACCAAGAAAAAGTGCATCAGTAGTCAGGCAAAAAGTGGGGGGTTACTGCAACAGAAACCCACGTTCCTACAACCACCCTTTAACAGTGCCCCTCAAGTCTCCATAACCACATTCTCTCTCAGATGCAGTTAATTTGATTTACAGCTCCACTCATACCAGAGTAGGGTGTCAGAGCACTTTACATCACACACATTACACAGAGACAATCCATTGTGTGTGTAAATCACTGTATATGAAATGTAACATAGGACAAAGTACTACATGGTGTAGGAGTCACATGACAACCATACTAGTAGGCAGTATAGTTTAATAGTGATTGATCTGGAGAAACACAAACTAAGAATTTAAAACATAATACCATGGTTGGGGGTTCTCTTTAATTATCAGAATTGATTCCTAACCAAATAAACACTTTTTCCAACATTAGGATAATCAAAGACTGGGGGTAAAAGTTATAACGCTCTAATTTATACCTTGCAGTTTGCATGCAGCTCTTAGATGACAGTTAATAGCTCACTATTCTATGTTAGGATTTTAACATATAAACTGCAAGCAACAAAAGGATCTCACTGACAAAAGCAGTATCCCACTGACCTATTTACATTATGTGCACTTTGTGATCTGCATGGTACATGTTCTGTGCAGCAGGCACTTTAACCCTCTGCACTACCTTTCTATGAGCCAAAATGTCCCCTAGACATAACTCTGACCTCTATCTAGGAAGAACATTAATCACCAGAGTTATCATGACATTTTTAGGTTTCGACCTGGCGAGGGCACGCAGTGCCCCGCCCAGATCGAAAACTTTTGTTTACACTATGGGGGACTTGAACACTCCCCTTCTTCCATTGGCTAGCTCCATAAATGGAGGCTAGCCATTGGAAGAGATTGGCCGTCAATCACGCTTTCCAGAGAAAACGCGATTCGGGGGCGTTTCTCTGTGTTTTTTTAAGTCCCGCCCCTTTGTCCTGGGCCATGCTGTCATTGGCTGCCGGGCCGGGACACCCCCGTGACGTCATTCCCCGGGCCGCGCTGTGATTGGCTGGCCGGCCCGGGACCTAACTTGTTTTTAAATGTTTCGTGGTTTCTTGTTTATTTAATGAATGTGCTTGGGCGCCGCAATGCCTACCACAGTGCCCAGTTTTATTATTTTTATGTTAACGTAACCTCATACTCTCTCATACTCTCCCCGCAACTTTACATCTCCCCGGAAACCACATGACAGACTCTGCTCTTTTGCAAGCCCCCTCTCCGGACTGCGATATAGCCCTCCCTCGCAAAACATAAATCTGAAACCACATCCTCCTTCGTGTACACATGCTCCCCTCCTCCCGCTGCTCGTGCTAAACATGTCTTGGTAGACTCTTTCACAACATGGCTGCTAAACTCTGCAATGTACAGCCTGCCTCTCCAATCCATGAATCCCTCCCTTTACACAGGCTCCAGTTTCCAAACACACTCGCCATTCATTGTTTTACTTTTTTATCTTTACCCCACATATAGCTGCATTTTCTTTTTGGAAGGCACACAGATCCAACAACAACACTCAGTAGAGTTGGTGGCTTGAGTTGAATGAAGCTATGTAAGTGCTGCACACGCACCTCTGTTGCTGTTCGCACACACTTCCATTGCTTGGTTAAAATGCTTCGGAAAGCGTGTGCGCTTTGGCAAGTGTTCATTGTGAGCATGTCTGGATCTCCGTTAAACATTTTAATGCTCTGTGCCTTCGGGCGACCTTGCTGCGCTACTGAAGCTGGTGAAACAGAGTCAGGATGAGGAGGCGCTGCCGCCAATGCCTGAGTGTCCATGTTCGTCACTCTGTGGCCGCTCGCTGCCAAAGCCCATGCACCATTTCCAGTGTACTACCTCCCGCCCAGTGCCTTTTAAATTGAGCATGTGCCACAGTCTTCAGCCGGACGCTTGTGTATCATGCTTCAGAACACCTCCCAAAGGTACGTAGTGAGTGACTAGCAGTGTGACAGTGTTTGCAGAGCTATGCTTGCAGAACAAAAAACACACACAGGAGGTGTACTTGCTCACACAGTCTACATACTTTAAACTTTCTTTGTGGGAAAGTAAACGATTGAAGACAGCAGTAATCAGCAGCGCGGCGCCCAAAGCTGGTACGTTTTCATTCAACAGTTAACGCTCTAGTGTGTTATTGAAACGTAATGATTCTTAGTCCTTTGTCTATGTCTAGCGCTGTCAGGCAGGCTCTCCTCTTCCGTCTAGAGTTTGCGGCTAGCTGCCCTTTCTCTATGTCTACTGCTGCCGGTGGTTTGGTTTAGCTGTCTACTGCATCATTTGTCGGTATCTCTTCCTTACTCCCGGTCAGCATTTCCCCTCCCCCATCCCCTTTTCGGTGGCCATGATCCTCTCGATGTTTTGGGAGCTCCCAGCAAAGCGGCAGATTTTGCTGTCCGTGCTGCTCTTCTCGAGGACTGTCTATCTATGGGAGGCCTATCTCAGCCATCGCCAGGTGAGAGGGCTGAGTGATAACGTTTACACAATATAAGTAGTATTGGGTTCAATGGAGGCATGGTGGAGGGGGAGGGAATGAACTGCTTGTGTCACACAGGTCGGTGTCAAATTTTCTCCCATGGTGGAGGGTAGTATCTGTCATAGTTTCCATTTAAAGTTTGCTTTGGGGGCAGAGGTTTGTATCTCTAGGTTAGGCAAATAGAAGCTGTTCTTGTTCCCTATTACAGACCGGGTCTGATGGGATATTTTTGTCTCTCGATGCACAAGGCTGCCAAGGTTCCAGTCTGCTTATGTGTGACATTTCTGTTTGTAAAGTGCTTATTTGTGACGTTTTCCTGTTTCACGTGTGACACCTGGAGTGACTGTATTGTAAATGTAGTCAATGACCCAAACAATAGTGAAATTCCATCTACTAATAGCACCCCACCTTCTTAGCAGCCCCTTAACTGGGGGCTTGTCTTTACAGAAGGAGGACTTATACTGGAAACAAAAATGAACTTCAGTGCAGGCTCATCAGGAGTTCCCCAATCGGTGGTCGAAGTGGTGGTGATTTTAGGGGCACGACACGCCCCTACTTTTTAAATTTCAGAAAAACACTTCTACTTTCAACTTAAGTAAAAGGCAGGGAGTCTTCAGTGCTGTGAAACCGAGGGAGGGGCAGACATATAAAAAAGAAACTAGCCTTATTACCAGGATGACTGCTTGCCTGAAATAAATGTAAATGTGCACAACTGGCTCTTGCCCCGTGTTGCTCCCGCTCTTGCCCCGTGTTGCTCCCGCTCTTGCCCCGTGTTGCTCCCGCTCTTGCCCCGTGTTGCTCCCGCTCTTGCCCCCTGTGTTGCCCCCGCTCTTGCCCCCTGTGTTGCCCCCGCTCTTGCCCCTTGTGTTGCCCCCTGTGTTGTGTTGCCCCCGTGTTGTGTTGCCCCCTGTGTTGTGTTGCCCCCTGTGTTGCCCCCTGTGTTGTTTTGCTCTCGCTCTTTCCCCCTGTGTTGCCCCCTGTGTTGTGTTGCCCCCCGCTCTTGCCCCCTGTGTTGTCTGGCTGCCGCTCTTGCCTCCTGTGTTGTCTGGCTGCCGCTCTTGCCCCCTGTGTTGCTATTCATATTCCCACACCCTCCATGCTGCTTCTGCCCTACCCGCCTTCGGTGTTCCTTCCGCGAACCCGGAATTCTATGTTGCTTTCCGTGCCATCGTTTTTGCTTCACACTGCCTTTCCGTATTGCTGTCCCCCCATCTTTGTGTTGCTTCCCCTGGCCCAGTCCAGAAAGAAAAAAAAAACAATAATGCAATAGGTCTCGCCGTTCATTAAGTTAAAGCCATTTGCTTTGATATACAATACCATTAGCAAAGCAAATGGCTTTAACTTAATCAAAGGCAAGACCTATTGCATTTTCAATGCAATGGTTTCGCCTTTGGAAAATTTAGAGCTATTGGCATTGTAAATGTCAAAATTTGAATTTATGTGTTTGTTTTGAGAATAGCAAAATAGATGGCATTGTCATTTACATTGCCATTAGCTCTAACTTTTCCAAAGGCGAAACCATTGCATTGAAAATGCTTGTTATTGTTGCTGACACCCTCACCCAAAGTCAGTACCTGGTGTGATCACACTGGTCGCACCGCCCTAGAGCCGGCCCTTCTCAAGGGTCCTGTGACCTCGGTGACAGAGTCACTGTCGCTCTAGGGTGTGCTGTTTCATAGCTCTGTCTGCAGGACTGGAGGTGAACTTCAGTGTGGATTGTGGTGGACAAGCCTTGAAGGTTAACCCACACTTGCCACTGCTAGGGCCCACCTACTGGTGCTAAGAAACCAGGGCTTCTAAGGTCTTGAACGGGAATGTGCTCTCTCAGGAGAGTGGTCTGGTGGACTGGTCATGAAAGCTGAACCAGGTTCCCCAGTTCCAAATTCGGCAGCTCTGACTATAGTGCCACATCCTCTTCCCTACCAAACACCATACTGCCCCACTAAGAGAAACTCACACTGCCTTCAACTACAACCCAATTGTGCCCAGCTATAACACCTGGATGCGACTGGATTTAAATTATGCACAAGACAAGAGCAATATACTGCCTAAAACAAAAGTTACATTATCTTGGAAAAACCAAACACTCATAGGGAATGCAGGATTAAGTAAAGCATGTGAAATTGTAAACCGGAACAACATGGTTACCTTAACGCTTTTACACTCAATCAGAAATAAATGAGTGTTTTTGCCTGAAAAGTTAAGGTCAGGAGGGGACCAGTTTTAGTTTCCATTGCTGATATCCTTACAAAACGTCAGCAGTATAGTTTAAAGAGACCACATCCGTGGGGGCGTGGCTAGCAGCCGACCAACATGGCCGCAGCCTAGAGAGGCTCCGAGCTCCCGATACAGGGCCCAGTCTATCCGCATGCTTATCCGAAACCCAACTTGCCCAGAGAAGTGAGGGGACGTGGCGGAAGGTAGCCGGCATCGTCTACGGTCAATTCCGGGAAGAAACGGTGCCCCCAGAAGCTGTAACGAAAGGCGGCGTCCTGCGGCCTAATAGTGCATGGCAGCCGGGACCCACAGTCGCGAGAGTATCCGGCGATGGTGGAATGAGGATCGGATTGGGGAGGAGTGGAAGTGTCGGAGGGCGGAGCGCTCCCACCCCCCTCCATCCCGGAGGTAGCGGTGAGTGGCAGAGTTACACAGCACGGCCTGGCGACACAGGGCAGGAGCCAGTGGTATCCCCACAGAGCAGCCTAAAAGTGATTAACTGGCAGTCGGGCCAAAAGCTTGGTGGACTCCCCTGCTGCCATCTTCAGATCGCGCACTACTACCCGCTGGGGAGAGACTGCATGCTTGATCTGGTTGAGGCGTCCCTGGCATGCCGGGCATCGCGTGTGGGATGCCTCTCACACGCGGATATGGCCTAATACAGTAGTGAAGGCTGCCATCGCCGCTGCATTAACAACTTGCCCCCCAGGGGCTGCTCTGCTAACCTACAATACTCTGGAGGGAAACTCGTTCGCCATAATTGTCTAAGGGACGCAAGTTTCTCCGTGCTCCTAAAGCTCAACACCTGACATCTACCAACCCTCCTGGGGGCACATGCTGAGTGGCGGGCCGGCTTCATAAGTCAGATAGCATCCCCCCCCCCCCCATAAAATAGGGGACTGTCTCGTCCATCTGGCTGGGGTAATATAGTGATCTGTCCTGCAAACAGCAAGTATCACGGGCCCTGCTCTCTGCGAAATCCTCCCCTTTGCCACTACCGTGAGCAACAGAAACACGAAAGGGGCCAACCAGATAAAGCTGGACAAATTTGCATTCACCAAATCACAGGGAGATGTACAAGACAAAGATGTCCCATCAGCAGCAGGGGCAACTGGTGGAACCACACAGGAGGTAACCCTGCAGGACATTAGGACCACCCTAAATACGGTGGATTAGAGAATTGGGACCCTCGCAATTGACCTGGCATTGATCCGAGCTGATTTTAACAAAATATCCACCAAAGTGTCGGAAGTTGAGACTACAACGGCATCCCTCTATTCAGACACTTCCACCCTTAAGAAGCAGGTACAGCAGCTGTAGGCAGACAATAAACTCCTGACGGCCCGCCTCGAGGATCATGCGGTGCTCAAGTCGGAATAACATTCACCTTATTGGCGTACCGGAGACGACAGGAGGCCCGGCCCTGGATCTCTTTGTGGAGGACCTAGTAGCAACTCACCTCCAGCCGCTGGGATTGTCCAACTCCTTTTCTGTTGAGCGGGCACACCGGGTCCCAGGTGGCAGGCCAAAGCCAGGGGCTCCCCCGCGACCTATCCTGGCACCTATATTCAATTTCAGGGACCGTGATGCAATCCTACAGGCCGCTCGAAAGGCCCCTCCGATCCGCACTGACACACCGCGGCAGTCACGAAACAGCGCAGGGGATTCATTGACGTGAAGAAGGCTCTTCGGGAACGTGAAATAAAATACTCCATGCTATTCCCGGCCAAGTTGAGAGTGGAAGCTGAGGGAAAAGCATGGTTCTTCTCCACACCTGAGGAAGCGCAAGACTGGCTGGATAGATGGCGTAGGGCAGCAAGGCCAGGTCGCATTGGACATCGCGAAGCACGGCGCAATGACCAACAGGAAGACATGGAACAAGAAGGAACACACATCCTTGGAAGCAGACAAGGTGTCTGTAAATGACTGGCACTATGGCCTTATAGAGGAACCGGGTCCTCGCTTCCTCAGGATTGTATCCACTCTGGTAACGCTGTATTGTGTAATACAAAGATATGATGATGCAGACACTCTATGTTGCTACTCTCAGGTACTTTACAATATATAATGTGGGGATGACCTGCCGAGATGTTATTTGGTGACATTTGGAATGACTGTTCCTCTTTAGTTCTAATTGATGACACTCGAGAGGGGCTTTGGGTCACTGCAGTTTTTGGTGCAATGGGCTGTAGAGGGGCTGGGGCTATTTTCTCTTACCCCCTTGGTTGAAGAACTGGGAAAGGGTATTAATCACTCTGCTTTGTTGGGGTGGCGGGTAGTTGTGATTCCGTCGAGCAGGGAGGCAGGGTGGAGGGTGGGGGTGAAGGGTGGTTCATACGAATTGTTCTATGTTTCACTGTTTTTCTGTTCAGGGCAATGGTTAACGAAAAGTATGCATGGTATCGTTGTATGAGCACACTGCATTGGGGTTTGTTTGAAACGCTACGCTACTCATGGTGGTAGAGACAAGGTCGACGTGCTCTGGAGTTGGTACTGATAACCCCCCGATGTCCCCGGTGTCTCCCTTAACATTGCTTACCTGGAATGTACATGGTCTGGGGCAGCGTTTCCCAAACTGTGGTCCATGGACCCCCAGGGGTCCGTGAGACATTCCCAGGGGGTCCGCAGGACTCGAGTGCCTGTTGTGGTGAAAAATGAAACGCCCTTCATCCTCACAGCACACAAGAGCTGTGAATGTTGGCGCTGGGGCGGCGAAACCACAACAATAGAATCGGGAGGCTGATGCAGCGAATGGGCAGTGGACAGTCAGGGGGGCGGAACCACAGGGGGCACGGTGGCTGGGGAAACGAGCGGAACAGAAGGCAAAAGGGGCACAAAAACAAGGAAAAAACGAGTGTCACAGAAGGGCACAAAAAACGAGTGGAACAGAGGGCAGAAGGGCACCAAAAATGAGGGGAAAACAAAGTGGAACAGAGGGTAAAAAGGCACAAAAAACGAGTGGCACAGAGGGCAGAAGGGCACAAAAAACGAGGGAAAAACGAGTGGAACAGAGGGCAGAAAGGCACAAAAACGAGGGGAACAGAGGGCAGAAAGGCACAAAAACGAGTGGAACAGAGGGCAGAAAGGCACAAAAACGAGTTGAACAGAGGGCAAAAAGGCACAAAAAACGAGGTATAAACTAGTGGAACAGAGGGCAGAAAGGCATAAAAAAAAGTAGAACAGAGGGCAGAAAGGCACAAAAAACAAGTGGAACAGAGGGCAGAAGGGCACAAAAAACAAGGGATAAACGAGTAGAACAGAGGGCAGAAAGGCACAAAAAACGAGGGAAAAATGAGTGGAAAAGAGGGCAGAAAGGCACAAAAACGAGTGGAACAGAGAGCAGAAAGGCACAAAAAACGAGGGAAAAACAAAGTGGAACAGAAGGCTAAAGGGGCACAAAAAGGCAAAATACAAAATACAGAAATATAGGGGCAGCTAAGAACAGAAGGCAGAATGGGCAGAGAGGCACGGAGGCAGCGAGAGGAACAGAAGGGAAAACGGGCAGAGAAACGGGGCAGCGAGGGGTACAGAAGGAAAGACTGGGCAGAGTGCGCACGGGGACAGCGAGGGGAACAGAGGGAAGAAAAAGGGGCACGGACCACGTACAGGCAGCGGGGGATGACAGACAACAGCAGTCACAGACACAACAATGAAAAGATAGGCAATACAATAAAAGCAATAAAACATTGAAAGGCACATGTGTATAGGTTACCGTTAATTGGCAGGCAGGTAAAAATAGATGCAGCCAGGATCAGCAGTAGGATTTTTGTGCTGCTGTCTGATTGCTCACTTTCCACAAGCCCTTGGGTACCACTAAATAATACACTGCTGTATGCATACATGTCCATGCCAATAGACCCAATTCAGGCTGTCTCCCTCTTAAAAGTGCCTCTGCTTCAAAAGGCGTTTTTAAAAAGAAATGTAAATTGTACAAATTGCTTTGGGGTCCCAGACTTCCAGTAGTGATTCAGTGGGGGTCCTCAGGAGTCAAAAGTTTGGGAACCACTGATCTGGGGGATAAGATTAAAAGGGGGTTGTCCTGCAGTATCTAAGGCGCAATGTACCGGCGGTGGCATTATTACAAGAAACGCACCTGATGGGTTCGGCATGCAGAGCTATGGATCGCTGGGGATACAAAATGGTAGTACATTCAGAGTTCTCCTCGGGCTCTAGGGGAGTGGGCATATTGGTACGTAAACAGTTCCCACTGATGGTGCATCACACCTGGACAGATGATCAGGGACGTTTTGCAGCCATATCATGGGAGGGGGAGCGTTTTAATATTGTGTCAGTGTACATTCCCCCAGCCCTCCAAACTGTGGCCTTCCCAGCGCTCAGCACATTCCTATTGAACCTACCGGAGGGGGAACTGCTTTTGGGAGGCGATTTTAACACAGTACTAGATGGCACTAGGGACCGCTACCCATGTAGGACAATTGGAGTGGGTGGTTCCCGTATGAGGAGGTTTCTTGACGCTTTAGGTCTCACGGATGCTTGGAGGTATAGACATCCCAATGCGCAGCTCTACACTTTTCAATCAGGGGTGCATAATAGTCTCTCTCGTATAGACTACTTTCTACTCTCTGCAGACAGCCTGCCCCATTTAACAGATGTTGAGATTCGACCACGTGGCATTTCGGACCATTCACCCATCGCCCTAACCTATACGATGTACATTAGGGTGAGAAAGCGTGTTTTCCCTATCTCTCCAGGCTACTTACAGGTCCCCAAGACTCGTAAAGATATTGTTACGGTCACAAACCACTATTTCCAAGACAATGTATCCTCAGTGCAATCCCCTAGAATTTTGTGGGAAGCATAAAAAACGTGGTGAGAGGGCAGGCAATCGCCTCCATAACTGGCCACAGACGTGAGGCGAGTTAGAGGCCCTAGAGGCTGAACTGAGTGAAATTCAGGCCCGACACGAAGAGAATCCCTCCCAGGAGACGGCACAAAATCTACGCCTTAAACAATGCACGGTTAAAGAATACCAGCGTGAACAGGTTAAATTGCAGATACAAGCTACACGGCACACGGTATATCAAGTAGGGGACAAGGCGGGCAAGCTTTTGGCATGGTTGGACAGGAAGGAAAGAGCACAGAGAATGGTAGCACAGCTCCGTACTCCGACTGGTGAAATAGTAACCGCCCCGGAGGACATAGTAGACGCCTTGGCTGGATATTTTGAACAAGTATATACTTCTGACTCCCGCATGACGAAGGGGGAGGCGCAAACCTACATTAAAGATATTAAAATGCCTGCTCTGTCAGCTGAAGCGGCTCTGTTTCTGGAGGCTGATTTCACGACTGATGAACTGCTGACTGCCATCCATTCCCTGCAGTCGGGAAAAGCTGTGGGTCCCAATGGAATCCCCATTGAGCTCTATAAACGTACATCTGACTTAACTGCCCCGCACCACCTGACAATGGTCACAAATAGCTTGGAGACGGGGGAGCTGCCACGCAATCAACGGATGGCTACCATAGTTCCGGTGCCAAAACCTGGCAAACCCCCAGACGAATGTTCCTCATACCGCCCAATATCTCTGCTCAACGCTGAAGCTAAGATTCTGGCTAAATTGATCACCATCCGGCTGACCCCGCACCTCGAGACCCTGATTCACCCGTACCAGTCCGGGTTCATGCGTAATAGAAATACAGCGCTTACCCTTAGAAGGGTACAGGCAGTAGTGGCGCGCATGCCATGTCTTCAAGAACCTGCAGTTATCCTCTCTCTCGATGCTCGCATGGCATTTGACATGGTGGAGTGGCCTTACTTGTTTGCAGTCCTCAGGTATCCAGGCTTCGGCACCAAATTCTGCACATTGGTGAAATTATTATACTTGCGTCCTCTGGCACACGTGGTGGCGAATGGCCATATCTCTAGAGACTTTCTTTTAGGACGAGGTACGCACCAGCAGGGGCGGCTGGTGACATTTGAAAGTGGTGTGACGTAAAGTGATTTGCATACTGCACCGTAGCAAGGGAACGCGCCCGAACCCCATAAAGGGGGTTCAGGGGGGTTCTCCCCCCCGAGAAAATTTTGAGAAAAAGAGAATAAAAATCGTGCATTTTCAAGCAAATTTGAGAACGCAGGAAGGTTAATAAAGCAATTGTGAAAGTGCAGTTATTACATTAATAGATGCCATAACATAGTTAGCTGCTTATTCAGTATAACCACAGAGCTTCATACATTCCGTCCTATTACGCTGCTGAATTCAGACTATAAAACTGTCATGAAAATCTCAGCTCTAAGAGTAGAAGAAGTTGCACAGCAGTTGGGAAACAGCCTTCACAAAGCATTGGGAACCACGCATTACCTTTACCACGTTTCCATTAGAACGCATGTGACTTTATCATGCATGTCTTTCCACACAGTTTATAGTGTTTAGGTGAAACAAAATGTACTTAATATGCCATTTGATCATTAAAATCTGTTTAGTCCCCAAATAGAACAAACACTAGTAAACTTTTAATAACAGAGATAACAATGCATTTCTGAGTACCTCAATCAGTATTTTTTATTTAACAAACAAGTAGCAGCATTCACTTTTTGTAAACTAAATCAGCAGAAAATTGCTGACAAGAAAATTAAAATTAAGCTAGTGCTTCTCCCTAGCCCACGCCATCTCAACCCCTTCATGGAATTGACACTGACTTCACCTCTGTCACATTGCATCTGAAACAATGCACATGCATGAACTCAATGAGTCAACCATAACACCATGCATATAGATGTATGCACACTCAACTAGGAGGGAGAGCATTCAACAGTACAAGTATAATATCCCACATATAACAGTGTTAATGTATATGTCACCCGGGCTCATGGAGGCCACAAATGGGGATGCATTTCACAGCAAGACTTAGTATTGTGATACAGGGATAGAACTTGCAGCAAGGTTGAGAAGCGTAATATTTATTTCTACGCGTCAGATCGAGGTGAGGCTTGGCGGTGACATGGATTGAACTCCTCTATATGGTAAAGTGACAGACTTTGAAGAGACGTCATTTAATAATTTTAGATTGTTTGTAATAAGTTATTGTGAGTAGTGACATCACGTTCCTATCTACAGGAGCGTGATTAAGGTAGAAGAGCTTAACGGAGGCAGAAGGAGGCAGAAATCAGCCCAGCACACTCTTCTGACCTAGATCATGAAGGTAAACAACAGTTTTTCTTAAAACAGAACTTCTACTGGATCATACACATTTCAATGACAGGCTCTGTTGGCATACTTGCATATCACTATAGGAGAAATGACATTAAGAGGGTCAATCATTTGCAATATGAGACCACTCCACTGCCAATAAGGGGCGGTGTTACTCAGGATCCCCCCTCTACTATGTTAAAAACTAATCTAGGAGGGCGTGGCCAAGATGGCGACGGAGTAAGACGTCTTTTTGAGTCCCTCCGGCGCCGAGCCCAGCTTAGCCTTGTTTAGCACGATTAGCGGCATGCTTTCCGGTCCCGCTTGGACTGCCTCGGCTCCCTGAGGTGGGGGGCCAGCTCCGGTGCTACACACGGAACCTTTGGAGGTTGAGCCGGGATCTCTGGAGCGGCGACGCCACGCGGCCTTGAAATCCCCGGCCTAGCGTGATTGAGGGGCTGGACTTCCTGATCTCTGACGCGGCTCCTGAGCGAGGACTCTGAGGCGGGACAGAGGTGGTATCGACACCCGTGGCCCCAGCTTTGTTGCCTACCGAGTCTGCTGGCGAGGGGTTGGAGGAGTGAGACGGCGTTGGAATCGAGGACCGCGGCCGGCGCGTGGCCTCCGGCGGGGTGCATTGGAGGAGTGACGGCGACCTGTCCCCCTCCTCCCGCTCTCTGCTGACCGCCCCGGCACAGTCGCTACGCCGGGAGGCTTCCCCCCCTGGTGTGGTGAGAAGAGACTTGGCAAGGAGTACGGTCCCGGCGGTGGCCGACCTGGTCACCGGGGCTTTTTGAGATCCACAGGCCTGTGATCCCCGGCCTTGCGCTGCTACTGGGCCTGATTCTACTATGCTGTTAAGGAGAGTGCTGGAGGCGGTCGCGGAGTGTTAACAGACGGACCCTGCTGATTTTGGGACTCGCCGACTGCTTGGGGTCCAGTACGGAGTTGGAGATTGCAGGGAGCCTGCGCCGGAGCGAGGCCTACTGGAGTGGAGGAGCTGGCGCTTTCAGCCGAGGCCTGATGGCGGAGTGGATTGGGTGACTGCACAAACTCTTCCCCACCGCCCCTACCTTGCCCTGCTGCGACAACCGGGGCCGCCTGGCACATAAGGAGGCCTAGTGTGGGGACTGCTGCGCTCTCCCACTGAGACTGCTGGTGGAGGAGCGGCGTTGGGCCCATCCTGAGAGAGCTACCACATGGGCATTGATAGCGCGGCCGGGGTGGCGCACCTGCATTAGGAGTCGCCGGGAGGTGGCGGTTTATTGGGGTGCCAGAATCGCCACCTGGTGACTGGGGGACACCACATCCCATGAGAAGTGCCACGATGTCCAACGCATCCCGCAGCAAGGGGAAACCTGGGAAAGATGGTGCGGCGAACTCTACGCAGGAGCCGGCATCCCCTGGACCCAGCGCGTCACCCAAGAAGTCAGATGATGAGGCCCCAGTGACTAAGGCCTTTATGACAGAGCTCTTTGCCTCCATTAAGGAAGACATTTCGGAACTACGCGCCCAGCTTGCCTCGGACCTCCGAGAGGTGCGGAGAGATGTTGATGAAATCGGGGAGCGGGTGGCTACCCTGGAGGACCACGATTTAAGTATGGCGAACGATGTCCACCAGTTACAACAAGACATCATTTGGCTCACGGAGCAAAACCTGGACCTCCAATCTCACACGGAAGACCTGGAGAACCGTTCCCGCAGGAACAACATTCGCATCCGCGCGGTACCGTGGGACGGGGAGGCAGGGGATCTGCAGGGTTATGTCCATGCCCTTTTCCTGCAGGTGTTAGACGACGCTGACGTCCAGGAAGTCAAAATGGACAGGGTGCATAGAGTTGGGCTTCCGAGGAGAGGGGGGCCACCCCCGGACATACTAGTTTGTGTTTGTAGGAGAGTAGGGTCTGCAATCCTATGATCACCCGGACTTTTTGCTTTTGTTTCACTGGTTTACGACTTTCTCGGGCTGTGGGCCTGCTAATCAGACCCACAGCCTAGCTGTTTTCTCACTAAATTGATGCGTGTACCTTAGGTGCATTACCCAATTGGAACTGGGCCACCTTGTCAGTAAATCAGGGCATCGGTGTACCCAGGGCCTACCAGGGGCTGAAGCATGTATTATGCCACCCCTGGATGGCCATCTAAAACTGACACAACTGGCTGCACGACAGCTGGGGCAACGTAGCGTATTCGCTCGTTGCTTTAGGTATAGTATCCCTATATCTAATCTCACAATGGACACCCGGGTTCCTATCAGTCACTCCTATGGCAGGCCTTGACAATCCTGAAGGCAGAGTGCATGGACCCGTGTGAATTGGGCTCTGGCACGAGCCGAGCCCGGTTGCAGCTTGCGGAACCAAGACCCAATGGCTGTTCCATGATAACGCGTATCATATCGGTAACTTCGGTATAGCGTTATCAAGACATGTCGAGTAAGGTGTCATACGAATCGGGATGCTGCCCCCTCACCAATTCTGGCGACGAGGTTAGCATTCTGCCCTTCTAGAGGGACACGACATGTACGTAACTGTGAACCCCGGTTAAAGTTAACTAAAGCCTCAGCTCCACAAAATGGATGCTGCCACCACAGACACACGTCTGACCTCCTGCTGCTGGGAGTCCTTCCAGCGAGGAGAGCTTGGACAAAGGGTTTCCTGTCCAGGGCGGTGTTCGCACCGTCCCAGACAGGGTTTGTGTATTCTGGGTAGGTAGGGCTTTGCGAGAAGGTGACTGCGGAGTGGCACCCCGGTGCTCACTACGCATCTGCCGGTCAGAACCAGTTCCAGGGGCGCGCAGCCCCTGACCTGGGGAAAGTCCGGCAGGGGAGAGGGGTGTAACTACCTCCCTTCTTGGTCCCACCCCTAGGGCAGGACCTAGTCATGTACCCACCCCTTTCTTTAGGATAAAGGCCGGAGCGGGGACCCTTCCAAATTAGATCATCTTTGAATCAAGAATACTTTCTACGAAAGGACTTTGAGACTCTTCTCAAGATTTCTCCCTTGTGGCTAAGGAGTAGTCACCCTGCATCAGCGGGCACCATCTAAGAACTCTGCGGTTTGCTGCAAGTCCTTCCTCAAGGATACGACGGCCCAGCTCGACGAGAACCGGCTTCCCTGGCACCTCTGACCTCTACCCACGTCATCAGCTCAGCTGAGATCTGTGGGTGCGACGAGACCCCGAGGGACCGGCTATCATCAAAACCTGCACGCTTTCTTAATCAGCACGACCATCGAAGTAATTCTCTGGCGAGTGCTCTGGGGTCCGAGAAGCTCCGACCCTGAGCAGCTCCAGCACCGAAGTGCAGTCTCCCAGCATCTCCACGATCTGCGTGGGGCCCTTCTGCTCGCTGCTCAGCACGTTGTCTGGTCACTAGCCGCTGGCTTGTGCCCTTCTTTGACGACATCCGACAACCAACGCTGCTGGTCTGGTCGCTCCAGACTGGCCTTTGCTTCCTTCTTTGAGAGAAGCACCCCGGACCCTCCTGGTCCCCTCAAGACGCCATTTTAGGCCCACCACGTGGCCCTGAAATCTGCCAAGGCTTGTTGCCCCAATCCTGGGCCCAGCGACGCCGACAGCATCAACCTTCGTGGGACAGCTCGCACCTCCATCCTGGTCGCCGACAACGCCTCCTGGTCCGTGAGACTGCAGAGCCTAGCGTCGCCCACTCACCTAGTCGAGGTGACGGCCATCCGGTGCCTTCCTGGTACCCTCTGACTACTGGCTAGTAGTACGAACTTGGTCCCCTCTGCTTTCAGGTATCAACGATCACTGATCCAGGCTTGGATCTCTACGAACTATTCATCACTGGTCGCCGGCCAGCAACTCCTTTTCTTCCGGCTCCTGGCTCGTCAGCGAAGACCCCCGACGCCTGTAAGACTTGTGCAGCCGCAGCCCTCGTGGCTAGGTAACTTCGGCATTTCGGTGCCTGCATAGCCTCCTTACTCTAGGGTCCCGAGTCCCTCACTTCCGACTTGCCTTATCGGGTCCGCCCGAGACCATTAGAACTTTCTGTGCCCTCGGGCATTTGTTTTAATTGTGCACTTGAAGTATTTTCCTAAGAGTTTTGTTCTGTGCTTAGTACCCTGTCCTCATAAAGAGTCCAGGGCTGTTGTGATTCTAATAAATATACTGTTTATTTTCATAACACTTGTGTGGTGTCCTTTCACTTGGTGTTCAAGGGGTATGTGATGGTATAACAGCTGGCTTAACACGCCCTCTAGAGTTTAGCCCGAAGACTGCTCGTATCCACGCTACTAGGATAGCTGGTCTACGGTTGACTTACAACCAATCACCATAAGGGTCGTTTGGACCGATGCATAGTGGTCGCTAGAATAGCGAACGCTGCATATCGGGCCAACTTCTCACATTGGTGAGCAGCGGTTGGGATTTGAGCTTGCTGTTGTTTTACCACGCGTATCCTAAGAATATCTTGTGAAAGATCGCATAAGTACTCCAGGTACATATAACTTAGCTTAGAATACTCTGAGTTCTACTGAACCAGCTGTTGTAGCTCCTCAAGGCTTAGCACACCTTGGCTACAACTCTTAGCAAGGGATCAGTAGGTAAACCCATAGTGTAGGTAGGTGCATCACTTACACCACACTAGAAGCAGCATGTCAGACAAAGGCGGAAACTCTGAGTCTCCCCTCGTGTCAGTCGACCTTCCACAGGTCACCTCCAGATATGCTGCGCTTAGCTTTCATGAGATGTGACAGATCTGTACATCTCGAAAGCTAAAACAGGGTGCCAACCCTACCATTCCATTTCTGATTGGTCTCTTGGAGACTTATGATGCAAGGAGGGCGGGTAACACCGACCCTTCTCATCCAGAAGTGGATATGCCTCCCCTCGAGGGAACCCGAGGTGACCCTGACCTTATCCATCTCTCCGCAGAGGGCGAAGAGGAGGACGAGGAGCCAGAGACATCTGGGGACGAGGCAGACAAAGGTCCAGTCATGGTTAGTCAGCTAACTCAGGACAACTTAAGCCGGCACGAGATTGGTACTAGGGGACTCCTGGGCCCTCTCTCGGGCCAGCTTAACATTGGGAACGGACGAGTTAGATCTCTGTCAAGAGGCTCTAACAGATCTGTTCGAACCAATGGCTCTCGAGGCTCTGCTCGAAGAGGGATGACGTCCCCTCAGAGGAGAGTGTACGAAGCAAAGGAGCGGGAAGTCAAACTGCGGATCGAAAGGGAAGAACTTGCCCTAGCCAAAGAGAGACTCGCCTTTGCTCGAGAGCAAGAGTTGAGTGGGACAATTCCCACTGGTGGCAGCATTCCCCCACGGGAACCCAGGAGTTTAGACACTAAGCACCTGAATAAGATAGTGACCCCCTTTAAGCAAGGGGACGACATCCACAAATGGATTACTGCTTTGGAGCGGGCCTGCACTGTACAGTGCATTCCCCAGAGTCAGTGGGCAGCTATCTTGTGGCTCTGCTTTGAAGGTAAAGGTAGAGATAAGCTCCTCACCACAAGGGTCGAGGATGCTAACAATTACCAGGTCCTGAAGAACACACTGATTGATGGGTTCGGCCTAATCACTGAACAGTACAGGTTGCTGTTCAGGGATACCCAGAAAACTCAGTCTCAGGACTGGTCTGATTTTGTTGATTGTGCCACTAAGGCTTTGGAGGGCTGGTTGCTGGGCAGTAAGGTTACTGATTACACAGGATTGTATAATTTGATCATGCGAGAACAGATTTTAAACAATTGTCAGAACCAGTTGTTGCATCAGCACCTTGTCGACTCGGATCTGACCTCTCCCCAAGAATTGGGAAAGAAGGCAGACAGATGGGTCAGAACAAGGGTTAAGCAAAACCAGGGCCAGAACCAGGGTGGTCAGAAGAAAGCAGACCAGAAGGGTAAAGATTCGAAAGGGGAACAAACTGACCAGAAGTCTTCGACAGGTCCCCAACAACCCAAAGAGGGGCGGGGGGGTTAGGCTTCCCAGAAAAAGAAGAATCAAGAAGGTCAATCAAAAAGGTGGTGCCAATACTGTAAAAGTAAAACTCACTGGTTTAGTGAGTGCACCAAGAAAGGAGGGCAGACTCCTGCTACTGCAGCCCCTAAGGCACCTGTGCCCCCTAGTACAACCAGCAGTAGTAGTGCGCCTCCCAAGGGACTAGTTGGGTTAACCTTGGGTTCTGAGGGGTGTGACAACTTAGTTGGTACGCTCACTCAGGCTGTCCTTGTCTGTACGGGGGATGTGGATATATCCCCTGATGTCAGTCCCAATACTTTGGGCAAATACCGACAGACACCTTTAATAAATGGAAGAATGGCTCAGGCCTATAGGGACACTTGTGCCAGTGTCACGATGGTGACGCCTCACTTTGTGGACCCTGGACAGATCATGCCAGGTACAGATTTCCTGGTGACCAATGCCAGCAACGTCACTACCAGTCATAGTTTGGCGATTGTTGCTTTCTCCTGGGGAGGGGTAAATGGCCAGAAAAAGGTTGTTGTTAGTTCAGACCTCCCAGTGGATTGTTTGTTGGGCAATGATTTGGAGTCATCGCAATGGTCAGAAGTGGAGCAACGGACTCACATGGAGATGTTAGGCTTGCCAGCACACGTGTTTGCTGTGACCAGGTCACAGGTCAGACGATGCCCCACTGAACAGGTGCTGGATCCTGGAACAACGGACCAGACACCTCCCAAGAAGAAGAGCAGTCGGGTTAAGGCCTCGCCTTCCCCCTTGCCCCAGGTCGAGGATCAAGTCTCAGAGGAGGCTGACCTCCAGGAATTGCGGGAAACTGAACCTAAAGAACTCGAACTTGATCAAGTTGAGTTTCTGGGCTCAGGGGGACCCACACGAGAAGACCTGGGGAAGGACCAGTTAGACTGCCCTTCCCTTGAACCCCTCAGACAGCAGGCTGCTGCTGAGGCTGCTGGGAACGCCACAGGTACCCACAAGGTATACTGGGAAGATGGACTCCTGTACACTGAGGCAAGAGACCCCAAGCCTGGCATGACCAGGAGGCTGGTTATCCCCTTGTCTCAGCGTGGTTTCCTCCTTACCTTGGCCCACGAGATTCCCTTAGCAGGACACCTAGGCCAGACGAAGACGTGGGACAGGCTTGTCTCGCACTTTCACTGGCCTCACATGAACGAAGATACCAGGGAGTTTTGCCGCTCCTGTGTCACCTGCCAAGCCAGTGGTAAGTCAGGTGGCGCGACAAAGGCCCCCCTTATACCAATGCCTGTGGTGGGGGTGCCCTTTGAACGGGTGGGAATCGACATCGTCGGTCCCATGGAACCACCAACAGCATCAGGGCACAAGTTTATACTGGTGGTAGTGGATCATGCCACCAGGTATCCTGAAGCTATTCCCCTTAGGACCACTACAGCCCCTGTGGTGGCAAGAGCCCTAGTTGGAGTATTCTCCAGAGTGGGCTTCCCTAAGGAGGTCGTCTCCGACAGAGGTGCAAACTTCATGTCGAGCTACTTAACTGCTATGTGGAAGGAATGTGGTGTCAACTACAAGTTCACCACACCCTATCATCCACAATGCAATGGGCTTGTTGAGAGATTCAACAGGACCCTAAAAGGGATGATCCATGGACTACCGGAAAAGCTTCGGCGGAGATGGGACGTCCTGATTCCCTGCCTTTTATTCGCTTACAGAGAGGTCCCACAGAAGGGGGTTGGCTACAGCCCTTTTGAACTTTTGTACGGGCATCCTGTAAGAGGACCCCTGTGTTTGGTGAAAGAAGGATGGGAGAGACCTCTCAAAAAGCCTGCAACCAACATAGTGGACTATGTGCTTGGTCTCCGCTCGCGGATGGCTGAGTACATGGAGAAGGCATCTGAAAACCTTAAGGCCAGCCAAGAACTCCAAAAAGCTTGGCATGACCAAAAGGCTGTCTTGACTGTTTATCAGCCCAGGCAGAAGGTGTGGGTGTTGGAGCCAGTGGCCCCAGCAGCACTCAAGGACAAATGGTCCGGGCCCTACACCATCCTGGAGAAAAAGGGAGAGGTCACCTACCTGGTAGACCTTGAAACTCCCCGGAGCCCCCACAGGGTGCTCCATGTCAACAGTCTCAAAGCATATGTCGACAGGAAGGACATGAGTTTGCTCATGGCCATAGATGAGGGACAGGAGGAGGAGAGTGACCCTCTCCCCGACCTGCTCACTCAGAATCCTGACGATGGATCGGTAGACGGTGTTGTCTTTTGTGGCAGCCTCTCCGAACATCAACAGGAGGATTGTAAACAGGTTCTTCAATCCTTCCGGCATATGTTCTCTCTAACACCCAGTCAGACAAATTGGTGTACCCATGAGGTCGACACTGGTGACAGCTTGCCCATCAAGAGTAAAATCTACCAGCAGCCCGATCACGTTAGAGACTGCATCAAGAATGAAGTGCAGAAAATGTTGGAGCTGGGAGTCATTGAACCCTCGGACAGCCCCTGGGCTAGTCCCGTAGTTCTAGTGCCGAAACCTCACACCCCGGGCGGTAAGAAAGAGATGAGGTTCTGCGTAGACTACAGGGGTCTCAATGCAGTCACTAAGACTGATGCCCACCCAATACCAAGGGCAGACGAGCTTATCGATAGATTGGCTTCGGCCAACTACTTAAGTACGTTTGACCTGACAGCTGGGTATTGGCAAATCAGGTTAGCTGAGGACGCTAAGCCCAAGACCGCATTTTCTACCCCTGGAGGGCATTATCAGTTCGTGGTGATGCCCTTTGGTTTGAAAAATGCACCTGCCACCTTCCAACGGTTGGTGAATCACGTTCTCACTGGGCTGGATGACTTCTGTGCGGCGTATCTTGACGATATTGCTGTCTTTAGCTCCACCTGGGAGGATCACCTGGTCCACCTGCGGAAAGTGTTAGAGGCTCTGCAAGCAGCAGGTCTCACTATCAAGGCTACCAAGGGCCAGATAGGGCAGACACAGGTTGTGTACTTGGGCCACCTTGTCGGTGGAGGCCAAGTTCAACCACTGGAGAGCAAGATACAGTCAATCAGGGACTGGGCTCCTCCAACCACCTAGACTCAGGTTCGAGCTTTCTTGGGCCTGACTGGTTACTACCGGAAGTTCGTCAGAAATTACGGATCGATTGTGACTCCGCTTAATGAACTGACGAGTAAGAAAATGCCAAAAAAAGTTCAGTGGACAGCGAGCTGTCAAAAAGCATTCGATGACCTAAAACAGGCCATGTGCACGGCGCCTATCCTCAAGAGTCCAGACTACTCCAAACCATTCATTGTCCAAACAGATGCGTCTGAGTTGGGTGTGGGAGCTGTTCTATCTCAACTGAATTTCGATGGTAACAACCAGCCCATTGCTTTTATAAGCAGACGGCTGACCCCCAGAGAGAAAAATTGGTCAGCTATAGAGAGGGAGGCCTTCGCCGTGGTGTGGGCCCTGAAGAAACTGAGGCCATACTTGTTTGGCACTCATTTCAAGATTCAGATCGACCATAAGCCCCTCCTATGGCTAAATCAGAGTGAAACCCCAAACTGCTTAGGTGGTCCATTTCCCTACAGGGGATGGACTTCACAGTGGAGCATAGACCTGGCACTGATCATGGAAATGCAGATGGGCTCTCCAGGTAGTTCCACTTAGAACAAGAAGACTCACCTGGTCAAGGTTAGCTTATAGTCCCAACGTTTGGGGGGGGGGGGTCATGTAGGAGAGTAGGGTCTGCAATCCTATGATCACCCGGACTTTTTGCTTTTGTTTCACTGGTTTACGACTTTCTCGGGCTGTGGGCCTGCTAATCAGACCCACAGCCTAGCTGTTCTCTCACTAAATTGATGCGTGTACCTTAGGTGCATTACCCAATTGGAACTGGGCCACCTTGTCAGACCCTGTAAATCAGGGCATCGGTGTACCCAGGGCCTACCAGGGGCTGAAGCATGTATTATGCCACCCCTGGATGGCCATCTAAAACTGACACAACTGGCTGCACGACAGCTGGGGCAACGTAGCGTACTCGCTCGTTGCTTTAGGTATAGTATCCCTATAACTAACCTCACAATGGACACCCGGGTTCCTATCAGTCACTCCTATGGCAGGCCTTGACAATCCTGAAGGCAGAGTGCATGGACCCGTGTGAATTGGGCTCTGGCACGAGCCGAGCCCGGTTGCAGCTTGCGGAACCAAGACCCAATGGCTGTTCCATGATAACGCGTATCATATCGGTAACTTCGGTATAGCGTTATCAAGACATGTCGAGTAAGGTGTCATACGAATCGGGATGCTGCCCCCTCACCAATTCTGGCGACGAGGTTAGCATTCCGCCCTTCTAGAGGGACACGACATGTACGTAACTGTGAACCCCGGTTAAAGTTAACTAAAGCCTCAGCTCCACAAAATGGATGCTGCCACCACAGACACGCGTCTGACCTCCTGCTGCTGGGAGTCCTTCCAGCGAGGAGAGCTTGGACAAAGGGTTTCCTGTCCAGGGCGGTGTTCGCACCGTCCCAGACAGGGTTTGTGTATTCTGGGTAGGTAGGGCTTTGCGAGAAGGTGACTGCGGAGTGGCACCCCGGTGCTCACTACGCATCTGCCGGTCAGAACCAGTTCCAGGGGCGCGCAGCCCCTGACCTGGGGAAAGTCCGGCAGGGGAGAGGGGTGTAACTACCCCCCTTCTTGGTCCCACCCCTAGGGCAGGACCTAGTCATGTACCCACCCCTTTCTTTAGGATAAAGGCCGGAGCGGGGACCCTTCCAAATTAGATCATCTTTGAATCAAGAAAACTTTCTACGAAAGGACTTCGAGACTCTTCTCAAGATTTCTCCCTTGTGGCTAAGGAGTAGTCACCCTGCATCAGCGGGCACCATCTAAGAACTCTGCGGTTTGCTGCAAGTCCTTCCTCAAGGATCCGACAGCCCAGCTCGACAAGAACCGGCTTCCCTGGCACCTCTGACCTCTACCCACGTCATCAGCTCAGCTGAGATCTGTGGGTGCGACGAGACCCCGAGGGACCGGCTATCATCAAAACCTGCACGCTTTCTTAATCAGCACGACCATCGAAGTAATTCTCTGGCGAGTGCTCTGGGGTCCGAGAAGCCCCGACCCTGAGCAGCTCCAGCACCGAAGTGCAGTCTCCCAGCATCTCCACGATCTGAGTGGGGCCCTTCTGCTCGCTGCTCAGTACGTTGTCTGGTCACTAGCCGCTGGCTTGTGCCCTTCTTTGACGACATCCGACAACCAACGCTGCTGGTTTGGTCGCTCCAGACTGGCCTTTGCTTCCTTCTTTGAGAGAAGCACCCCGGACCCTCCTGGTCCCCTCAAGACGCCATTTTAGGCCCACCACGTGGCCCTGAAATCTGCCAAGGCTTGTTGCCCCAATCCTGGGCCCAGCGACGCCGACAGCATCAACCTTCGTGGGACAGCTCGCACCTCCATCCTGGTCGCCGACAACGCCTCCTGGTCCGTGAGACTGCAGAGCCTAGCGTCGGACACTCACCTAGTCGAGGTGACGGCCATCCGGTGCCTTCCCGGTACCCTCTGACTACTGGCTAGTAGTACGAACTTGGTCCCCTCTGCTTTCAGGTATCAACGATCACTAATCCAGGCTTGGATCTCTACGAACTATTCATCACTGGTCGCCGGCCAGCAACTCCTTTTCTTCCGGCTCCTGGCTCGTCAGCGAAGATCCCCGACGCCTGTAAGACTTGTGCAGCCGCAGCCCTCGTGGCTAGGTAACTTCGGCATTTCGGTGCCTGCATAGCCTCCTTACTCTAGGGTCCCGAGTCCCTCGCTTCCGACTTGCCTTATCGGGTCCGCCCGAGACCATTAGAACTTTCCGTGCCCTCGGGCATTTGTTTTAATTGTGCACTTGAAGTATTTTCCTAAGAGTTTTGTTCTGTGCTTAGTACCCTGTCCTCATAAAGAGTCCAGGGCTGTTGTGATTCTAATAAATATACTGTTTATTTTCATAACACTTGTGTGGTGTCCTTTCACTTGGTGTTCAAGGGGTATGTGATGGTATAACAGCTGGCTTAACACGCCCTCTAGAGTTTAGCCCGAAGGCTGCTCGTATCCACGCTACTAGGATAGCTGGTCTAAGGTTGACTTACAACCAATCACCATAAGGGTCGTTTGGACCGATGCATATTGGTCGCTAGAATAGCGAACGCTGCATATCGGGCCAACTTCTCACAGTGTTCATGACTTCCAACTAAAAGAACGCATTTTACGGAAGGCACGGACCATCACTTCCCTGCAATTTCGGGAACACAAGCCGCAGCTCTACCAAGACCTGGCAGCTACGACCCTCCAGAAAAGGCGGGAGTTCCGCCCAGTTACGGCCTTCCTTCGGACACGTGGCATTTCCTACTCGTGGGGCCACACATTCCGCATTATCTTTCGGTGGGAGAACAGACTAGCACAGATTCGCTCTCTCCAGGTGGCGAAGGATCTCCTGGGTTTGCACGACGAGACCCCCTCGCAGGCAGCAGACGGCTCACCGCCGCAGAGGCGCCGGCACTCCTCCTCATGGCAGAGGGTGGGCCCGGATTTGGACACCAGACGGCCTGACCGTTCGGCTAGCTTGCTGGAGAGGGGAGATGCGGTGGCCTCGGTTGCTTCAGCGACTTTGGCGTCCTCCCAGCAAAGCTCAGGAGCTGCTTGATCTTTCGGCCGCCAGCTGGTAGGTGCCGGAGGGGCACATGACTTCAGGTACCGTGGGTTTGATTGTACTTTTGGAGAAGACACCCCGGTCCGTGGTCTCTTGGGGTTCAGACTATGGTCCCCTGGCCCCAACCCAAGAGGATTATTATGACCTACCTTCCACTGGGACTGCTAAGTACATTTGTTTGCTTTTGGGTTTGGTTTTGGTCTTGGGGGGGGGGGAGGTGGGAGGACACTTCGGGGCTTTGGCGAGGGGGGGTGGGAGACTGGGGGGGCGTTGGGCTGCTAGGTGGTGGCGTCTGGAATGACTGTGTGGTTTGCTTCGATCTTTCCTCATTTGAGTTACTTGTGCTTTTGTTTCTAGGGCCCCTGGGAGGGCTTGCTAACTGGGTCGCTGACCCTGGGTCTCCGGGAGCTGGGAGGAGTATGGTGCTTGGTTACGATCTGGTGCTGATTGGGGCTTTGGGGTCTGATTGGCTGTTTTTGGGGGGATGGGAGTGTGGGCAGGCTGCCGGGTCGTATATGCAGGGGGGGGGGTCTGATTACTTCCTATGCCGATTAGTGTTGGGACATGGAATGTGAAGGGCCTCAATTCACCCCAGAAGCGCCAAAAAATTTGGAAATATATCTCCGATCACCAATTAGACATTGTGGGACTCCAGGAGACCCACTTGGCGCGTAAAGATGAGCTTCGATTGCGTCATAGGCACTTCCCGCTAATTTATAGATCCTCTGCAGCTACTAAACACAGAGGGGTGGCGCTTATGTTTCGTGCGTCCCTGCACTTCCAACCTGTGGGGATCAGCTGTGACAAGGAGGGACGTTGGCTGATGGTCAAGGGGGTGCTTCAGGGCACGGTCTGTACATTTGTGGTGGTGTATGTCCCCAACTCAGGGCAGAACGCTTTCCTCCGCGATCTGTTGGACAGAGCGGGGGATTTTGTTGAAGGGCATGTGATTCTTATGGGGATTTCAATATGATATGGGACAAGGACTTGGACAGCTCTAGGGCTCAGAGAGCGGGCACTGGGGGTTTTTTTGCGGACACTCAGAGTATGGTTGGTGACCTTGGTTTGATTGATAGCTGGCGATTCCTACATCCACACACACGAGATTACACATTCTATTCTCATGTCCATCATACCTATTCTCGACTCAATCACATCTTTGTAAGCCAGGGCCTCAGGGGAGATGTCCGGGATTCTAGCGTTTTCCCTCTCTCGGTGTCTGACCATAGCCTTCTGGTGCTGGGGCTCCACTGGCCGACTGGAGGAGATGGGACGAGGAAATGGTATTTCCCACCGGCACTTGTTAGGGATGACACCTCCTGTATGGCACTGCGAAAAGCAATAGGGGACTTCCTGGCCCTCAATCCGGCTTCGGACACTTCCCTCTTTAACACGTGGCATGCGTGTAAGGCCTCCCTGAGGGGCACCTGCCTCAGTCTCAACGCCAACCTCAATCGGTTGAGGAGGAAGGAGCGGGAAAACTAGAAACGGAGCTGGCTGTGTTAGAACAAGCCCACAAAACCAACCTATCTAGATTGACCCTTAGACCACTGACTGCTGTACGGGGCAAATTGAAGGCCCATTATAACAACCGCGCAGAGTTCACCCTCCTTCGGCTTCGGCGCATTTCCTACTCGCAGGGGAATAAAATAGGCAAGCACTTGGCTCGTCAACTACGGGAGAGGGATTATATTGGAGGCATCCTGGACCCCGCTGGGTCGTTACACCACAGAGATGTGGACAAGGCCAATATCTTTGGCCGTTTTTATGAGGCACTATATAGGGGTGACTCCCTTGATCAAGAGGCTCAAGACCGCTTCTTGGCTGACCTTCCCATCCCGAGGGTGTCAAAGGAATGGAATGAGCATCTTGCTGCCCCCATCTCCAGATCTGAGGTGTTGGATGCTATCAGGGATCTGAAGCTCCACAAGGCACCGGGACCAGATGGATACACGGCGTTGTTCTATAAATCATTTGCATCGGAACTTTGTGACATCTTGGTGCCCCTCTTCAACGAAATGGCAACCACGGGACGAACCTCGGGCTCCATGGTGGAAGCTGTGATCACGGTGATCCCCAAACCGGGTAAAGATCTGTCTCAGTGCTCGTCATACCGCCCGATAGCTCTTCTCAATGTTGACGCGAAACTATATTCCACCATCATAGCGCGCAGGCTTCAGGACCTGATGCCGGCAATAATACACCCGGATCAGTCGGGCTTTATTAAGGGCCGCCAGACGCATGACAATCTGAGAAGAGTTATACATCTCATAGAAAAAGCCTCTCGGTTCCGTGTCCCCGCGGTGCTGGTGGGGTTAGACGCGGAAAAGGCCTTCGACCGAGTGGATTGGGGTTTCCTGTTCCGCACTCTGGAGGCCTTTGGCTTCTCACGCCAGGTTATCACCATGATTCTTGCAAACTACAGCACTCCCAGCTCCAGGGTGGTAATTAATGGTCACCGCTCCGCCAGCTTCGCTCACTCCCGGGGAACTAGGCAGGGCTGCCCTCTATCACCCCTCCTTTTTGCTCTAAGCATTGAACCGCTCGCCCTGGCGGTGCGTTAGAGGGAACAAATAAAGGGAATCCCCTTTACGGGGGAACAGCATAAAATCTCCCTTTTCTCAGACGATGTGTTGCTATCGGTGTGGGACCCAGCTCAATCTCTACTGCACATTCAATCACTGCTCTCTGACTATGAGGAAGTGGCCGGGTTCAAAGTTAATTTCGACAAATCGTATATTTTGAATTTGACGCTCCCGCCTGCCGAGCTGGAGCGACTCCGCCCGCTTACGCCGTTAAAGTGGGCATCTGCCTCTCTGCTGTATCTGGGTGTACGCTTGACACCTTCCATTGGAACCCTGTTCCCAGCGAATTTCCCTCCTATGCTATCGGCTGTGCGTGGGGAACTGGACCGCTGGAAGCCGAAATACATCTCCTGGCTGGGCAGGATACATGCCATTAAGATGGTTCTCCTCCCCAGGTTTTTATACCTCTTCCAGGCGCGCCCCATTCCTATAGAGATGGACTTCTTCCGGCGCCTTAAGACTCTATTGTTGAAATTCATCTGGCAGGGAGGCCGGGCACACCTTTCCTATGCAACTTTGCGGCGCCCGCGGGAGATGGGGGGGTTGGACTCCCGGATATGCAGCTGTACTATAAAGCTGCTCAGTTGCGGGTGCTGGTGGAATGGTCGCAGCAAGAGTCTGAGAAACACTGGCTGCATATGGACAGGAGTGTGGCGGGAAGGTCGATCTGGGATCTGGCCTGGAAACCCAAAGTTGACAGGACCAGAAACGCCTATATAAGCACGCCCACGAGCACTGTCCTGAAGGTGTGGGACACAGTGACGGGGGATGAACGCTGGACGACATTCCCTTCTCCCTTTACGCCTCTGCATTTTAACCCGGCCTTTCCGCCGGCGCTGCAAGAGGGGCCGTTTCGAATCTGGAGAGAGGGTGGTTGTAGGGCCCTTACGCACCTGTTTCATGGCACGGAACCACTTTCGTTTCCTCATTGCATGCGTGACTATGGCCTTCCCTCTACGGAGCATTTTAGGTATGCCCAACTGATCCACTGGGCTACCTCGACGGGACAACGAGAAGCGGCAACTAGACCGCCCTCACTCTTCGAGGCCTTTCTCTTACGAACTGCCACGATGAAAGGAACGATCTCCTTTCTATATAAACTCTTGCTTCGTACAGCGATCTCTCCCCGTCCACGTTACATGGACCACTGGGAGAGCCTTCTGGGTAGGGACATAACGGAAGGAGAATGGAAGGGTCTCTGGCGTGACATTAGGGCTCATAACCATTCGGTGGATTTACGGGACGCCCACTTTAAAACTATTTTCGACTGGTACCTGTACCCCTCAAAACTGCATCGCATCTTCCCAACGTCTTCGGACCGCTGTTGGAGGGGCTGTGGCCTGTTAGGAGATTTTAGACACATTTGGTGGGATTGTCCGGTTATACGGCCCTTCTGGACCGAGATTTTGTCACATATCAAAGAAATATTGGGATAACCGATCCCGGACTCCTTGGCCTTTAACATCTTGGGCTTGCGAGACCCGCTTTTGGAGCACCAAACGAAGGCAGACAAACACATTTTGTGGCTCGGCTCGGCTTTGTGGCACGCGAAGCTATGGAAGTTGATGAGCATGGAGAGAATGGCGGACATCTTCCTGGGCAACTTTAAGAACTTTATGTTCCGGTGGGGACCATTGGTCCACTTTTTATCGCGAGGTCTGCCATCTTCGGTCTGCCCGTCAGCCCTGCGAGCCCTCCATCTCTTCCAGATTTAAATAGGTTGAGTGTTGGTGCGACTGTGAATGAGAGTGTATGTTGGCGCCACCACCTTGGGGGGAGGGGGAGGCGGGTTGGAGGGAAGTTGGGGGGGGGGGTTCTGTGTTTGTTGCGGCACTGCATAGCTGCGGGGAGAACTTGCTTACCCTGGGGCTCTTGAGGCCCGTGAACTTGCTAAATTGACGTTCTCCTTGGAGAAGGACTACTGCTGGCTTCCCTTGCATCCAGGACAGACTAATTGTTGGAGAACATCATAGCAGATGCATCTGTCTGAGGTTCTCCCCAAATCCTGAATATGTGTAATTGCAATATTGCCGCCTGTCTTCTCTCTCTTTTTCTCTCTCTATGTTTCCTTCTTTCTATTTACTATGCAATAAATACAAATTTTTACAACAAAAAAAAAACTAATCTAGCCTATATCCATCTTATGCTTTGCTCCTAGCTGGAGAGTTGGCTTCCAATAACTGCCCATCATTCTCAGTGTCTTAGTGCTGTGAAGTGACCACCTGGCACTCTACAAGACAACTAAATGAATTCACACATTCAATTTGATTTTTGGGATTTCCAGTAGTGTGGGTATAGCAGTGCTCACGGCATTGGTTTCACTGCTACTCGCTACCACCAGTTTCGTCCTATCCAGTGCACACAGACCAGTAGCCAAGGAGGGTACCTGCTTTTTAGTAGTAACTGAAAGGACCATCACAGGGACAGTCTGCCATGCTTGGTCTCACTCTGACTATGCGAAGCATGTGTGGTGTAAGCCACCCTCCATGCTCAGTTTCATGGCCAAGATAAAACAAGTTCTCAAAATTTAAAAGGCAGCACTTATACCATACCATGCAGGCCACTGCCATCTCACTGCTGCGTGCCACGTCTTGGAGGAGTCTAGAACGTGTCACACGGAATCCACTGAGAGAGCAGTGTTTAGTGTACAATGATAGATGTATAAATATTGTTGGATAAAAAGCACTTAAATTGGAACTTATGCATGTCCTGGGTTTGTGGTAGTGTGCCATTATAGAATGTTAACTAAGCATGCATAGTACCATTGTCTGAGACAGACATCATTCACCAAGACCCAACTCAAAATTAATTCTATCCTCCTCCGCTGGTGATTCCAGCAAAAGGCCCTCTCCGCTCCATTCATCAAACTTTAAGTGTGGGCATACAAGATATTAACAACGTTCATTTATGAAAGATAAATACATATTCTTACATACTTTGAACAAGAAAGGCTACATCCATAAACAACAGCAGATAATCTGTTGTGTGGTGTATGAGGCAAAAGAAATGTTGTGAAATAAATGTGTATAATAAGAAAATATTGAAAAAGGCAAAGATTTACACGACAGTTATTGTGTGTCTGTGACGTTATGTGTCTGCCAGTGCCACACAATTGAAACACAACACAGCCGAATAATACTGCTACAAAAATTCACTTGGAAAATACTGTTAGCTCATTGTTGGTATTCCCTTCTTGTTTTGAAATTTCCTGCTTGAAATTAAGCATAATCAGGATACCCTCCCGGGTGATAGTGCACTTTACAAATACACATAACATTTATTTCTGGTTTTATGTAGTGTGAAATGGACCCAGGAATGACCTGGCACTTCACAGTGATTTAGGATAGTTATATACAAAAATAGTGTGTTATGATTCCATTGGGAGTGGTTGTAAGGGAAATTCCATGCTTAAAAGTACATATTGAGTGTCTGTTTCCATTGTTTACTGTTCATTAATACCTTAAATAGAGAGTATTCCCTCATGGGAAGACCCATTGGAGGTGCTTATTACTCTTCCAATGAGTTTTCCTTTCCACAGTTTTTCTTTTCATTCTGGACTCCTCAGGTAACACAGAGAAGGGGGTTGCCTTATTCTTCTGACCCTTTAGGAAGGGCAGCATTAGTTCCTATTTTAACTTGTAGGAGAGTAGGGTCTGCAATCCTATGATCACCCAGATTTTTTGCTTTTGTTTCACTGGTTTACGACTTTCTCTGGATGTGGGCCTGCTAATCAGACCCACAGCCTAGCTGTTCTCTCACTAAATTACAACGTGTACCTTAGGTGCAGTTACCAATTGGTACTGGGCCACCTTATCAGACCCTGTAACTCAGGGCATAGGTGTACCCAGGGCCTACCAGGGGCTGAAGCATGTATTATGCCACCCCTGGATGGCCATCTAAATCTGACACAACTGGCTGCACGACAGCTGGGGCAAGGTGGTGTAATCACCCTTTGCTTTAGATATAGTATACCTATATCTAACCCTAAAAATGGACACACAGATTCCTATCAGTCACTCCTATGGCAGGCCTTGACAATCCTGAAGGCAGAGTGCTTGGAATCATGTGAGATGGTGCTCTGGCATGAGCTGAGTCCGTCTGCAGCTTGCGGAACCAAGTCCTAATAGCTGTTCCATGATAACGCATACCATATACTCTTAAGTGCATTATAATCCTCGCGGTTAAATGCTATCTCTGGTATTGCTTTATCAAAACATGTCGAGTAAGGTGTCATACGAATTGGAATACTAACCCCTCGCCAATTCTGGTGACGGGGTTAGCATTCCACCCTTCTAGAGGGACACGACATGTATGTGACTTTGAACCCCGGTTAAAGTTAACTCAAGCCTCAGCTCCACAAAATGGATGCTGCCACCACAGACACGAGTCTGACCTCCTGCTGCTGGGAGTCCTTCCAGCGAGGAGAGCTTGGACAAAGGGTTTCCTGTCAGGGGCGGTGCTAGCACCATCCCAGACAGGGTTTTGTGTATCCTGGGTAGGCAGGGCTTTACAGGAAGGTGACTGCAAGTGGCACCCGGTGCTCACTACGCATCTGCCGGCTAGAACCAGTTCCAGGGGCACACCAGCCCCTGGCCTGGGGAAAGTCCGGCATGGGAGAGGGGTGTAACCACACCCCTTCCTGGTCCCACCCCTAGGGCAGGACCTAGTCGCGTACCCACCCCTTTCTTTAGGATAAAGGCAGGAGCGGGGACCCTTCCAAATTAGATCATCTTTGAATCAAGAAACTACTTTCTACAAAAGGAACTCTCGACTCTTCTCAAGATTTCTCCCTTGTGGCTAAGGAGTAGTCACCCTGCATCCGCAGGCACCACCTAAGAACTCCGCGGTTTGCTGCACGTCCTTCCTCAGGAATCCGACTGACCAGCTCGACGAGACCCGGCTTACCTGGCACCTCTGACCTCTACCTACCTCTACAGCTAAGCTGAGAACCGTAGGTGCGACGAGACCTCGAGGGACCGGCCATCATCAGAACT
The DNA here is from genome assembly GCF_964263255.1 of Lissotriton vulgaris. Classification (NCBI taxonomy): domain Eukaryota; kingdom Metazoa; phylum Chordata; class Amphibia; order Caudata; family Salamandridae; genus Lissotriton; species Lissotriton vulgaris. The sequence goes on along the minus strand of NC_141696.1, from coordinate 358,363,280 downwards.
GCACGACTTCTATCCAGCACGACCGCCGAGGGATCCTCTGGTGAGTGCTTTGGGGTCCGAGAAGCCCCGACCCTGAGCAGCTCCAGCACCGAAGTCCAGCCCCCCAGCATCTCCACGATCTGCGTGGGGCCCTTCTGCTTTTTGGCTGCTCACCGCGTTGTCTGGCTATTAGCCCGCTGGCTTGTGGCCTTCCCGACGACGATCAACGACGACAACACTGCTGGTCTGGTTGCTCCAGACTGGCCCTTGCTCCCTTCCAAAAGAGGAGCACCCCGGACCCTCCTGGTCCACTCCAGATGCCATTTTAGGTCCACCGCGTGGGCTTGAATTTGCCAAGACTTGTTGCCCCAATCCTGGGTCCAGCGACGTCGACAGCATCAACCATCGTGGGACTGCTCGCACCTCCATCCTGGTCGCCGACAACGCCTCCTGGTCCGTGAGACTGCAGAGCCCAGCGTCGCCCACTCACCTGGTCGAGGTGACTTCGCCCGGTGCCATCCTGGTGCCCACACAATCACTGGCTAGTGATTAAGAACTTGGTCCCCTCTGCTTTCAGGTGTCATCCATCTTCGATCCAGGCTTGGATCACTCGAACAATCTTCACTGGTCGCCTGCCAGCAACTTCTTTTTTCAGGCTCCTGGTTCGTCAACGAGGATTCCCGACGTCTTTTCAGACCTATGCAGCTGCAGCCCCTGGGCTAGGTAACTTCGGCATTTCGGTGCCCCAGCATAGCCTCACTATCCAAGGGTCCAGATCCACTTTCGTTTTTCGATCTACCTAGTCGGGTTCGCCCGAGAACACTAACTTTGCCTTTACTAGCTCCCATAGACTTTGTCCCGCATCCCGCGTGAGAGTGCACACTCTGCACCCGAGTCCCCTAGGCCTCCTACTAGTAATCTGAAGGTTCAGTAACGTAGTCCTAGCGATTCCAAAGCCTATTAGTACAGTACTTACCTGCTAGTAATTTCGCATTCCACTTTCAGAGTATATGGTTTTTCGTGCCCCTCAGGCATTTGTGTAAATTGTGCAACTTAAAGTATTTTCGTAAGAGTTTTGTTGTGTGCTTAGTACCCTGTCCTCATAAAGAGTACAGGGCTGTTGTGATCTAAATAAATACACTGTTTATTTTCATAACACTTGTGTGGTGTCCTTTCACTCGGTGTTCAAGGGGTATATGTGATGGTATAACAGCTGGCTTAACACGCCCTCTAGAGTTTAGCCCGAAGACTGCTCGTATCCACGCTACTAGGATAGCTGGCCTATAAGGTTGACTTACAACCAATCACCATAAGGGTTGTTTGGACTGATACAAAGTGCTCACTAGATTAGTGAACATTATATATCAGGCCAACTTCTCACATAACTATCAATTCCATAACTGAAGACAAGCATTCACGCAGCTCCCAAAATACGTTCAATGTGAATATTCCCATTCATTTAAGCCTCCGCTATGCTGTTTAAGTGGACTGGGAGCCACAGTGAAATTTGAAAAGACGTGAAACAAATTAATAACAACCATTGCCATGTTACTCACTCCATGTCGGAAAATTTAAGATGTGTCTGTTTAACAGACTCCAATTTGTTCAAAATGACATGGGATGAGTGAATATATGGGAGCAGGGCCAGAGCTTGGAAGGTCTGGGACAGTGTGTTTTACCAAGTCTGATGAGTAAATAAAAGGTTAATTCCCAGTAAGTGATAAAATAGTGACACCTTCCTGTCTTCCATCTTAGCAAACAAATTGCACATAAAACAGACTTGGAAAGAACCCCAGGCGTGCTGTAACAGACAGAAGGTCAGAAGTCTAGGATGAAGGGAGCAATTTTGTGCATCCATTCCCCAAAAAACTGAGAAATCAAAACCCTAATTTTGTAACACATAAACAGTGGGCTTTGGCTCTGCCTAGAGGAGTATGTCCCTCTCACCTCATTTTATTGGCTGTTTGGTGTACAATTCCGCTGCCCATGGAGTACATACTATGTAATGCGAAAGGGCTGACGTTTTTTTCCCATCTCTAACTGCTCTGAATCATAACACCTTACATGCTTTATCTCATAGGTGCATTGTACATAGTAAACAATCTTATTGTTTTTCCACTGCAGCGGGCTTGTTTTTATATATATATATATATATATATATATATATATATATATATATATATATATATAGAGAGAGAGAGAGAGAGAGAGAGAGAGAGAGAGAGAGAGAGAGAGAGAGAGAGAGAGAGAGAGAGAGAGAGAGAGAGAGAGAGAGAGATTGAGCGAGGTTCAGCTCATTACCCAGACAGCATTCTCTGTCACTGATAAGGGACTGATAAAAGCCCTCGGAGATGTGATGCTAAGCAGAAAAGGTGGACACTGACCAATGAGCTTAACATTTAGAATTTCAATTAAGTGTAACGTTTAGGAATGATAATAAACATCATGAGGTAACAGGGACGTTTGAATGGCAAAAACGTGTGAAGAAGGAGTACGTTAAGGCACAGTGTCTGCAATGAAGAGAAGTTTTAGGTGCACGTTGGCATCTGCCACATAAAGATGTGTCATTGACCTCTCAGCTGTGTGTGACACACTGGTGATGAAATCCAGGCTTGTTCCATCAAATTAGAAAATAATCTGTTGAGTCTACTGAACGCAAGGTCAGATGCAGTGTACCACTACAGTACAGAATGGTAGAAATTGAAAATATTGTATGTGGTATTACAGACCTCAGGTGGGTCCCGCGTCAAGTATGGGCTAGACTCTCTCAGCTCCAGTAAGTCAATGAAGTCAGTCGGACGTCTGCTGCTAGCTGCTGCCTGCGCGCACGTGGCGACTCGAGCCCTACTAGTAGAACTAGAAACTACTACTGAAAAGAAAGAAACGTCATGGCGCGCGCACGTCCCGAATGGCCAATCACTGCATGACTTCACATGCTGAAGTCACAGTGATTGGCCATATGCAGTGCGGCTGAGGCAGTGTGCCACCACCCACGCGCGGCATCCAATAATGGATTGCCTGCCCTTCTGCGCGGTGGGACCAACCAATCCTGGCGCTGCTAGGGGGGCACACTGACTACTCGCCCTGGCGCCTTTGAAACCCCGGGGGCTGCTGTGGCCCGGCTAAAGCAGCACCCCCCTTCAGTCCCTCTACTAGTCACGTTACCAGCGCGCATGCTCGGGCTAGGTGCAAGCCAACAATCCTCATGCGCAGTACTGCTGCTCGCCTGCTGCAGACTGTCACTGAAGCTGCAGCAGACCAGCCAGCCCCACCCCTGCCCCCTCTCCGGAGTCAATCGGGTGTGTCCCGGATTGAAGCGCTGCGGCGCTTATTATATATATTGTGCTGCAATTCACAAAAATATTTTAGCGGTGCGTCCAGGCTTAGTGGTGCTACGCCCCTACACCACAATGGACGCGCCGCGGCTGCGCGCCAGGGCTGCCCATTGTCTCCATCGCTATTTGCGCTGGCGCCATTGGCGGCCTAGATTCAATGGGACCCCATGATTCAGGGACTTAACTGGACTGCGACATGGGAAGACCGCATCTCCCTATATGCGGATGATGTGCTCTTATACCTGTCTACCCCCAAACGCTCTATTTTAGTACTTTTTATTATCTGCAAAATCTTTGGTCGGGCATCGGGATATACCATCAATTGGTCCTAATCAGTTTTGTTCGTCCTTAAAGGCCCGCCCCCAGTGCGCCCGGCGGACTGCCCATTTATGGTCACGGAAGACTCTTTTAAATACCTGGGTATATGGGTGACGCCCAGATCAGATGACTTTCTCCTTAAAAATTTAGAGCCCCCCTTGACCGATTTCGGTGTGATGTGAAACTCTGGCATAACCTGCCTCTGACCCTCCTGGGCAAGGCAGCCCTTTTTAAAATGATGAAGCTTCTTCGACTTCCATACGTATTGGAAAATGCCCCGTTCCCCGTCCCTTTAAAGTATTTAAAAAATATAGAAGCGGTAGTCTCGGGCCTGCTATGGGGAAATAAGCTGGCGCGCATTTTGCGGGGTAAGTTGAATCGGGGCTGGTACGACGGCGGTATAGCCCTTCCGGATATTCAGTTATATTACTGGGAAGCCCAATTGAAAATAATTAATCAATGGTTACACACGCCCCAGACAGAACCAGCGTTCCAGGCGGACAGCTATGAGCTGGGAGAGGCAGGAATTTTCTCAATGCTATATGATAAGGGTGGCTCTTCCTCCCTCTTGGGACAGACGGCGCACACAGTTAGCATCTGGTACGGGCACAGACCCGTCTTAAATGCAAAGATACTATCACTCAAATGACTCCACTTTGGTCGGCACAGCAGCTGGGTAAACTTCTCAATAGAAAAGGATTCAGGGCGTGGGACCTTATAGGTATATCCAAGGAGGGAGATCTATGAAAGAGAGGTGCTATAGTACCATTTGACCAGCTTCAGACCCAATACGAATTGGTACCCACCGAGAAGTTTAGATATATGCAGATCAGACATGCCCTGGGATCGGTTCTCCCGCCAGGCACCGATGTGCCTGAGGCCACCGCTTTAGAGGACAGATTGCTTACTGAGCACATGCCCAAAAAGGTGACCTCATTCACATATCGTAAGCTAGTTAATAACACACCGGACCCAACACTGAAACTAAAGCACAAATGGTCCACTGACTTTGGAGGAGTCGACAAGACGGACTGGCAGACAGCGCTGTCGTCCCCACGGGAGGTCGTTATACCCTCTAGACTCTGACTGGTACAGCTAAAGATACTTCATCGCGTATACTACACTAGGGTCACCCTGCTCACCATAGGGAGGGCCATACACCACTTTTGCCTTAGAGGCTGCGGGGAGGTGGGAACAAATTTTCACACTATATGGCAATGCCCTCAGATTGCAGCATATTGGGCTAAAATTATGAGAACAGTGGGGCAGATGGTGGAGGTGGCAGTTGTCCCGGAGCCGAAATGCTGCCTACTGCACCTATGGAAGCCGAATTATATTACCCACCATACTCAGGACTGGGTGACGCTGGGTGTAGTGTATGCCAAACGAAATATAGCCAAATATTGGGGTTCCTGGGAAGTACCGGCGCTTAACCCCTTCGATGCTGGTGAGAAAGCCAGCTCGTCATGGGCGTTACCTGCGCTGCGCGCATGACGAGCTGGCTTTGTCACGTAAGGCTCTTTTTTGAAATTTCAGCGCACAGCGGGAAAACCCGCTAGCGCGCATGCGGTTAAAGACTGGTGCAATGATTTTGATGCGGATATGATGGCAGAGAGAGTGGTGTACCTGCACCGTGGATGCCCCCGGAAATGGGACAACATTTGGGGTGCCTGGAACAAATACAGAGGTTATTTATGTGATCCACCATTGCTAGATGGGGAAAGTGAATCTGACTAAGGGGTTAGGAGGAGGGAGGCGCTCCAGGGATGTACCAACGGGGATGAGTTTATTACATCTGGCTTTGCTGATGAGTATACTGTCACTAACGTCTATTATAACCTGTAATACCCAATGTATGTGCCATTTGACTGTCATATGCCCTGCTACTGTTTTCAATAAAAACATAAAAAAAAAAAAAAAGACCACATCCGTGAACTAGAGCTGCGGTACACATTTTGCTTTCCAATCCACTCATCAATCAAGCATTTCTGTACCTCCAGGATTGGTGCACTTCCCCACCCGAGTAAAACAATGCTGTTGAAAGAAAGACAAGAAAATAAAAGTAGAGCTTCACTTGCAAACTCTGTCAAGTGACACTGATGTGGTCGGGAGTCAATAAAATCTATCTGGCCACTTTGCAACCACTCTGTTGTGCAGTGCTTAATGTGCAAAATATTAAGTGCCAGGGCTCTAACCAGGAGGTCACTTCAGGTTGCACCACCCATCGCCCCCGTCACTGCTGCCAAAATGACTAACCATCTCTCTCGCATGTAAATGCAACAGTTCAGATTATTCCAGGTCCCCAAAGTTAAAGGAATGGCTGGGGAGGCAGGTATTAGTCATGTTTTAATGTATATTGTTTTCCTAAACAACTGTTATACTGCCCATCTCTAAACTACATGAGCAGCGCCACCTTGTGGCGGACTGCCCTAAGTAAGGGGTTGACAATTAGGTGCTGGTGCCGAGCACCGGAAACCAATTAAGTGCCGGTGCTCAGCACTGGAAAGCTCCAGTTCAAATTAAGCACTACTGTTGTGCTTTGTTTAGTTATTTTTCATATTTTTAACCTTTTATTGCCGAGGCTGCACTTTGGAGTAGAAACGTGTAAAAAAAAAACGACATTTCCAGCAAAAGTGTTTTTTAGGTCTCGGCTAGCGTAGGCTGCGCACATGCGCAGTCTGGCTGGCGAGATTTAATGATTCTGAGTAGCGAGGTTCAGCCCCGCCCCTCTTCTCCATTGGCTGGCCTCCTAAACGGCAGCCAGCCATTGGAGAAGAGGTCCCAGTGACGACATTCTTTCGATCTAAGCCCCGTCCTTTTCGGATTGTGGGGGCGTGTATTTGACAGTCTTTCTAGGCTGTAAACAACATTCAAAAACTCGCCCCCCAGTCTGAATACAACGGGCCTGGAGACAAATGGCAAGCGCTTGTTTGATAGTATGCAGTCTTGTGTTTGGGAGGACAAAAGTCTTGGAGGATTATTGCCTCCTGTGTGATTGAGGTTTCTGAGTTTGCCCGTGCCAAGGTGCACTTTTGTGTCCCGATTCCAGTGTTGAGTAGTTCAGTTGACTTGGTGCCAATAAACAGCTCTTTGTCGGGGCATGTCCAAGATGGTGCACAGGAAAGTAAATCAGCGGTTCCTGGGGGAGCGGCAAACGCAAATCAGCAGCATCGGGTGCGGAGTGTGTGTGGCTCTGTCATGAGGCATCTGCTGAATTCTAAGGCGCCTGCTGCGGCAATGTGGACTGCTTGTGGACGGAGGGCGGCCGGCAGGCAGCTCTACTAAATTGCGCCGGAGTGAAGGCTACAGTGCTGTGCCAAAATAAGAATCTGCATTGGGGAACGGGTACCCTAGGTTGTCGGCACTGCTCTCAGAAGGAATGCGGAACTGCCCAGGCGTGCCCTTAGAATTCGGTGGCGCTTCCCGCTGCTGCGCCGAGTGCTCGTGATCAGGGCGCGGCCGGCCGACTGTTCAGCAAATGGTGCCAAGGTGAAGTCAGTGGGGGACAACACCAGTCGGCAGGGCTACTTCAATGAGTGGCTGCCCCAGGCCATCGACACCGAGTGCGGAGGGTGTAAGGAGCAGCCCAGGTGTACTTAAAGTTCCCCACACTGACTACCACAGCTGCGCCGAGTGTTGCAGATGGAGTGAGGCCGGCTGGCGGTGAGGCAAGAAGGCAACAGAGAGGAAGTAGTGGGGCTATGTTGCAGGGAGGAGCTGCTTCGGTGGAGAATGCTGGCGGCAGTTCAATAAAGCGGTCCTCGTCCCACCACCTCAGCTACGTCCAAAACTTGTGCTATACCGACAGGAAATGGGACGTGCCTCAGGTGCGAAGTCCGGCGTGCGAGTCCTATACTTTCCTCTTCCCACTTTTCATAAAATAAATTCCTATTTCAGTTTTGTTTAATAATATTAATAGTTTACTTAAGGTTCCTCGCTACACAAAGTGCTTTGAGTGGAACGCTCTACAAACAGTCAATGAATAGCTCTACGAGCCGCAGTGTCTTTATCCATTAAGACTGTGCCCGAAGAATAGGGCTAATGGCTGTTCTACACGGAAGCAGTTTAGGTGCAAGTGAGCTCCTTGCTCATTTTATCTCATCTGAAGGATGAAAGTTGGAGTCGCCGTTGTCGGAATTCGGTACGGCAGCTTCGAATTGCACATAAGTCTCTGAGATAACCAATCAATTGGAAACTACAAAGAAAGAAAATATGTTTTTTAAACTGCAGGTCAATTGTCTCAACTCGATTCATGATTAATTGCCAATTTGATCCCCGTTGCGGCCTTCTACTACTACGACTACAACAGAGGTGCTTTTATTTTGACAATATTACTTGAATTACCTTGCTTCCATTTTTCTTCTGCTCTTATGGGGTAGTGCCTGCCTTGTAGGTCTGCTTCTAGGCGCACATTAAGTATAGAGGAGTCTCTCTCTATCTCGGCCAGTTCGAGCATGAAAACGCAGACGACTTTCCGATGCAGCTCGTGGGCTAATGCGCATTCAGCAGGATCACATCTCCGCCTTAACTTTTTACTTTTCTTAGGTAGATAAAAAGCGTATATTTGGGTGGTTAGTATCAACTCACGTCTAAGTCAGATACCTCATTTTGTGGCTGTGTTCTATACACGCAGATTAATCCATATATCTGCATATATTACATAAGGAATGTGAGAAGTTGGCCTGATATTCAGTGTTCACTATTCTAGTGATCACTATGTATCAGTCCAAACAACCCTTATGGTGATTGGTTGTAAGTCAACCTTATAGACCAGCTATCCTAGTAGCGTGGATACGAGCAGTCTTCGGGCTAAACTCTAGAGGGCGTGTTAAGCCAGCTGTAATGCCATCACATATACCCCTTGAACACCAAGTAGGAGGCCTAGGGGACTCGGGTGCAGAGTGTGCACTCTCACGCGGGATGCGGGACAAAGTCTATGGAGGCTAGTAAAAGCAAAGTTAGTGTTCTCGGGCGAACCCGACTAGGTAGGTTGAAAACGAAAGTGGATCTGGACCCTTGGATAGTGAGGCTATGCTGGGGCACCGAAATGCCGAAGTTACCTAGCCCAGGGGCTGCGGCTGCATAGGTCTGAAAAGACGTCGGGAATCCTCGTTGACGAACCAGGAGCCTGAAGAAAGAGTTGCTGGCAGGCGACCAGTGAAGATTGTTCGATGGATCCAAGCCTGGATCGAAGATGGATGACACCTGAAAGCAGAGGGGACCAAGTTCTTAATCACTAGCCAGTGATCAGATGGGCACCAGGATGGCACCGGATGGTAGTCACCTCGACCAGGTGAGTGGGCGACGCTGGGCTCTGCGGTCTCACGGACCAGGAGGCGTTGTCGGCGACCAGGATGGAGGTGCGAGCTGTCCCACGATGGTTGATGCTGTCGACGTCGCTGGACCCAGGATTGGGGCAACAAGTCTTGGCAAATTCAAGCCCACGCGGTGGACCTAAAATGGCGTCTGGAGTGGACCAGGAGGCTCCGGGGTGCTCCTCTTTTGGGCGGGAGCAAGGGCCAGTCTGGAGCAAACAGACCAGCAGTGTTGTCGTCGTTGATCGTCGTCGGGAAGGCCACAAGCCAGCGGGCTAGTAGCCAGACAACGCGGTGAGCAGCCAAAAAGCAGAAGGGCCCCACGCAGATCTTGTGGATGCTGGGGGGCTGATCTTCGGTGCTGGAGCTGCTCAGGGTCGGGGCTTCTCGGACCCCAAAGCACTCACCAGAGGATCCCTCGGCGGTCGTGCTGGATAGAAGTCGTGCAGTTCTGATGATGGCCGGTCCCTCGAGGTCTCGTCGCACCTACGGTTCTCAGCTTAGCTGTAGAGGTAGGTAGAGGTCAGAGGTGCCAGGGAAGCCGGGTCTCGTCAAGCTGGTTAGTCGGATTCCGGAGGAAGGACGTGCAGCAAACCGCAGAGTTCTTAGATGGTGCCTGCGGGTGCAGGGTGACTACTCCTTAGCCACAAGGGAGAAATCTTGAGAAGAAGTCGAGAGTTCCTTTCGTAGAAAGTAGTTTCTTGATTCAAAGATGATCTAATTTGGAAGGGTCCCCGCTCCTGCCTTTATCCTAAAGAAAGGGGTGGGTACGCGACTAGGTCCTGCCCTAGGGGTGGGACCAGGAAGGGGGGTGGTTACACCCCTCTCCCATGCCGGACTTTCCCCAGGCCAGGGGCTGGTGTGCCCCTGGAACTGGTTCTAGCCGGCAGATGCGTAGTGAGCACCGGGTTCCACTTGCAGTCACCTTCCTGTAAAGCCCTGCCTACCCAGGATACACAAAACCCTGTCTGGGATGGTGCTAGCACCGCCCCTGACAGGAAACCCTTTGTCCAAGCTCGCCTCGCTGGAAGGACTCCCAGCTGCAGGGGGTCAGACTCGTGTCTGTGGTGGCAGCATCCATTTTGTGATGCTGAGGCTTGAGTTAACTTTAACCGGGGTTCACAGTTACATACATGTCGTGTCCCTCTAGAAGGGTGGAATGCTCACCCCGTCGCCAGAATTGGCGAGGGGTTAGTATTCCAATTCATATGACACCTTACTCGACATGTTTTGATGAAGCGATACCAGAGATAGCATTTAACCGCGAGGATTATAATGCACTTAAGAGTATATGGTATGCGTTATCATGGAACAGCTATTAGGACTTGGTTCCGCAAGCTGCAAACGGGCTCAGCTCATGCCAGAGCACCATTTCACACGATTCCAAGCACTCTGCCTTCAGGATTGTCAAGGCCTGCCATAGGAGTGACTGATAGGAATCTGTGTGTCCATTTTAGTGTTAGATATAGGTATACTATATCTAAAGCAAAGGGTGATTACACCACCTTGCCCCAGCTGTCGTGCAGCCAGTTGTGTCAGATTTAGATGGCCATCCAGGGGTGGCATAATACATGCTTCAGCCCCTGGTAGGCCCTGGGTACACCTATGCCCTGAGTTACAGGGTCTGATAAGGTGGCCCAGTACCAATTGGAAATGTACCTAAGGTACATGGAATCCATTTTAGAGAGAGAGCAGTAGGCCTGGGGTCCTGATTGGCAGGGCCCCAGGTCAACTAAGTCGGAGAACCAGCAAAACACCAGGCAAAAAGTTGGGGGCAACCATAGTCAGGTATCAACCTTCCTACACAACCCCCCCCCCCCCCAAACGAAAGGAGATAAGGCTATCCTTGACCAGGTAAGCCTGTATTGCCTGAGTGGCCATATGAGGTGGTACATGCACTGGCATGGTTACCCCCTGTATCATGGTCCACTAAGCAACCCCTCACCCTAAGGGTATCTGAGGGTCTCCACCATAGGGAATCACTACCTGTGGTGTGCTTTGGCAAAGTAAAAGGCTGGTGTGGGAATGGAGTACTGAAGTGAGACTCCACTACTGTTGGGCTCAACTTCCTCCAATCACTATCCACCATATGTGCCTTTCTTTCCAGTACTGAGTTGCTATGAGCTCTCAGGGTCAACCTCTGGCTACCTAAAGCTGGAGGCTGAGTCCCTCTGTTTGGCTTACTGGAGGGACAGGTCAGGTTTGGGGTTTTTAGGCCCCAGGTTTGGCTGTGCCCAGCAGTGTCCAGCTGTGGGAGTTCCCTAACTAAGTTTAAGGGGGATCCCTCAGGAGTTTGTTTTATTTTCACTTGGCTAGGGCTACTAGCTTCAGTGATCCTAATCTGCTGATTGGGAAGTTCTTTTGGACAGGGGGCACTTTGGGGTCCACCACTGGCCTCCCTGACCTCTACAGCCCTGGGCTGACTGAGGCAGGGTAGAGAGGTGCAGGCTACCTGCTCCAGACTGCGTCCCACCTGGGAAGGGTCCACTGCCATCAGGGGCTCTGCCAGGCTAGGCCTGACTACCTCTGGGGCAGTTCCTTCACCAGGGGTAGAGTCAGTTCCCTGAGGAGGCTGGCTCTCTCCTAGTGTCTGGGAGGGGGAAGACTTTTCTTCCTCCTCAATGCTCTCAGTTTGGGTGGAGTGATCCATTGTTTCAGGCTTCACAACCCCACTATGAGGCTGAGACCATTTCAACCTTGCCAACCTTTTCAGGAGGGCACTCAGTCTGGGTTTGGGCTGTGACTGTCACAGCCCTCCTATCCTGTTCAGGAAAGTCTGTCTGAGCCTGGGCAGTGGCTACGACTGCTCTTCCAACCTTTTCAGGGAGGACTGGTGCTTGGACTGGGGCTGTAGCTATTACTGCCCCACTAACCTTTCTGGGTAGGCCTATCATTCTGGAGTGAGTTTCTTGCTCCACCTCAGCCCATGCTGAGAGTTCCAGGTCATTCTCCAGTAAGCAATCTACAGGTAGGGTGTCTGTCACTGCCACTCTCATCGGCCCTGTGACATTACCCCAACTGAGCTCGACTACTGCCATGGGATGCCTTCTTTTCACTCCATGAACGTCTGTCACCTGATAAAGGAAACCAGGGGTCAGTTGAGCAGAGGGGACCAGATGGTCAATCACCATGGTGATGCTGGCCCCTGTGTCTCTGTATGCCTCAACTTTCTGACCATTGATAAAGGGCTCTTGTCTATACTTTCCCAAAATGTGGGAACCAGTAGTGAAGTTGGCAAACCCCATGCCAGTCTCACAGACAAGAGTGTTGTTAGGGGACCTGGCTAGGCCATAGTCCACCTGGTTTCCCAAAGTAATGCCCACCACATTATTGGGGGCACTCCCACCACCTGGGGGATTACCACTAGTGGTAACCCCACCACCTGGGGGATTACCACTAGTGGTAACAGGAGGTCTGGGAGTATTACCTGGGGGTATGTTCTCCTTATTGTTGTTGGCCTTGGGACAACTGCTGTCACTGTTATAGTGGCCTACCTGTTTGCAGGTATGACAATAAGGTTTCTTTTGGGTTTTGGGAGAAGTTTGGGACCCATCCTTTTCAGAGGAATTTTGGGGCCCTGTGGTTTGATCAGAAGATTTATTCCCACCCTTCTCTTGAGGCTTGGTTGATTCCTTCTTTTGGTCACCACCCTGGTTCTTAGGCCTGACCCTGGTTCTGACCCATTTGTCTGCCCTCTTACCCAATTCTTGTGGAGAGGTCAGATCAGAGTCTACCAGGTGTTGGTGTAATAACTGGTTCTGACAATTACTTAAGATTTGCTCTCTCATAATTAGATTGTACAATCCTTTAAAATCAGTAACCTTACTTCCCAGTAGCCAGCCTTCAAAAGCCTTAGTGGCACAATCAACAAAGTCAGTCCAATCCTGAGACTGAGTTTTCTGGGTGTCTCTGAACATCAACCTGTACTGTTCAGTGGTTAAACCAAACCCATCAACCAGTGTATTCTTCAGGACTTGGTAATTGTTAGCATCCTCAGCTCTAGTAGTGAGGAGCTTATCTCTACCTTTGCCTTCAAAGGAGAGCCACAAGATAGCTGCCCACTGACTCTGGGGGACACACTGTACAGTGCAGGCCCTCTCCAAAGCAGTCATCCATTTGTGGATATCATCCCCTTGTTTAAAGGGGGGCACTATCTTACTCAGGTGTCTAGTGTCTAAACTCCTGTCTTTTTCTCTTGGGAGAATGCTGCCACCAGTGGGCTCTAGCCCACACAATTTTTGCTCTCTAGCAAAGGCAAGCCTCTCTTAGGCCAGGTCAAGTTCTTCCCTTTCAATCCTCAGATTGGCTTCCCTCATCTTAGCTTCATGCTCCCTTCTCTTAGGGGATGACATCCCTCTATGAGAAGAGGTCTGAGAGCCATTGGTTTGAATGGATCTGTTAGAGCCTCTGGATAGAGACCTAACTCGTCCACTCCCAATGTTAAGTCTGCCTGAGAGTGGCCCTGGGGGTTCCCCAAATCCAGTCTCATGCCTACTTAAGTTGGACCTGGTGAGTCTCCTGACTTCTACCTGTCCCTTGTCTGCCTCATCCTCTGATAACTCATCTTCATCCTCATCCTCAGCATCCTCTGCCTCCTGGGGGGGGTGGTCATGGTTATCAAAGGGACCCTGTAAGGGGGGCATATTCCCATCTGGATGAGAAGGATCTGTGTTAGCAGCCCTCCTAGCATCATAAGTCTCTAAGAGACCAATCAGAAAAGGAATGGTAGGGTTAGAACCCTGTATTAGCTTCCTGGATGTACAGATTTGTCTCATCTCCTGGAAGCTAAGAGCAGCATATCTGGAAGGGACCTGTGAAGGGTCCACAACCACAAGAGGGGTCTCTGAAGACTCTCCGTGGTTAGACATGCTTCTAGTGTGGTGTAAGTGATGCACCTACCTACACTATTTGTTTGCCCACTGATTCCTTGCTAAGAGTTGTAGTCAAGGTGTGCTAAGCCTTGTTAAACTACAACAGCTGGTTCAGTAGAACTCAGAGTATTCTAAGCTAAGTTATATGTACCTTAACTTATGTGATCTTTCACAATGATATTCTTAGGATACGTGTGGTAAAACAACAGCAAGCTCAAATCCCAACCGCTACTCACCAATGTGAGAAGTTGGCCTGATATTCAGTGTTCACTATTCTAGTGATCACTATGTATCAGTCCAAACAACCCTTATGGTGATTGGTTGTAAGTCAACCGATAGACCAGCTATCCTAGTAGCATGGACAAGAGCAGTCTTCGGGCTAAACTCTAGAGGGCGTGTTAAGCCAGCTGTTATACCATCACATATACCCCTTGAACACCAAGTGAAAGGACACCACACAAGTGTTATGAAAATAAACAGTGTATTTATTTAGATCACAACAGCCCTGTACTCTTTATGAGGACAGGGTACTAAGCACACAACAAAACTCTTACGAAAATACTTTAAGTTGCACAATTTACACAAATGCCCGAGGGGCACGAAAAACCATATACTATGAAAGTGGAATGCGAAATTACTAACAGGTAAGTACTGGACTAATAGGCTTTGGAATCGCTATGACTACGTTACTGAACCTTCAGATTACTAGTAGGAGGCCTAGGGGACTCGGGTGCAGAGTGTGCACTCTCACGCGGGATGCGGGACAAAGTCTATGGAGGCTAGTAAAAGCAAAGTTAGTGTTCTCGGGCGAACCCGACTAGGTAGGTTGAAAACGAAAGTGGATCTGGACCCTTGGATATTGAGGCTATGCTGGGGCACCGAAATGCCGAAGTTACCTAGCCCAGGGACTGCGGGTGCATAGGTCTGAAAAGACGTCGGGAATCCTCGTTGACGAACCAGGAGCCTGAAGAAAGATTTGCTGGCAGGCGACCAGTGAAGATTGTTCGATGGATCCAAGCCTCGATCGAAGATGGATGACACCTGAAAGCAGAGGGGACCAAGTTCTTAATCACTAGCCAGTGATCAGATGGGCACCAGGATGGCACCGGATGGTAGTCACCTCGACCAGGTGAGTGGGCGACGCTGGGCTCTGCAGTCTCACGGACCAGGAGGCGTTGTCGGCGACCAGGATGGAGGTGCGAGCTGTCCCACGATGGTTGATGCTGTCGACGTCGCTGGACCCAGGATTGGGGCAACAAGTCTTGGCAAATTCAAGCCCACGCGGTGGACCTAAAATGGCGTCTGGAGTGGACCAGGAGGGTCCGGGGTGCTCCTCTTTTGGGAGGGAGCAAGGGCCAGTCTGGAGCCACCAGACCAGCAGTGTTGTCGTCGTTGATCGTCGTCGGGAAGGCCACAAGCCAGCGGGCTAGTAGCCAGACAACGCGGTGAGCAGCCAAAAAGCAGAAGGGCCCCACGCAGATCTCGTGGATGCTGGGGGGCTGATCTTCGGTGCTGGAGCTGCTCAGGGTCGGGGCTTCTCGGACCCCAAAGCACTCACCAGAGGATCCCTCGGCGGTCGTGCTGGATAGAAGTCGTGCAGTTCTGATGATGGCCGGTCCCTCGAGGTCTCGTCGCACCTATGGTTCTCAGCTTAGCTGTAGAGGTAGGTAGACGTCAGAGGTGCCAGGGAAGCCGGGTCTCGTCAAGCTGGTCAGTCGGATTCCGGAGGAAGGACGTGCAGCAAACCGCAGAGTTCTTAGATGGTGCCTGCGGGTGCAGGGTGACTACTCCTTAGCCACAAGGGAGAAATCTTGAGAAGAAGTCGAGAGTTCCTTTCGTAGAAAGTAGTTTCTTGATTCAAAGATGATCTAATTTGGAAGGGTCCCCGCTCCTGCCTTTATCCTAAAGAAAGGGGTGGGTACGCGACTAGGTCCTGCCCTAGGGGTGGGACCAGGAAGGGGGGTGGTTACACCCCTCTCCCATGCCGGACTTTCCCCAGGCCAGGGGCTGGTGTTCCCCTGGAACTGGTTCTAGCCGGCAGATGCGTAGTGAGCACCGGGTTCCACTTGCAGTCACCTTCCTGTAAAGCCCTGCCTACCCAGGATACACAAAACCCTGTCTGGGATGGTGCTAGCACCGCCCCTGACAGGAAACCCTTTGTCCAAGCTCCCCTCGCTGGAAGGACTCCCAGCTGCAGGGGGTCAGACTCGTGTCTGTGGTGGCAGCATCCATTTTGTGATGCTGAGGCTTGAGTTAACTTTAACCGGGGTTCACAGTTACATACATGTCGTGTCCCTCTAGAAGGGTGGAATGCTCACCCCGTCGCCAGAATTGGCGAGGGGTTAGTATTCCAATTCATATGACACCTTACTCGACATGTTTTGATGAAGCGATACCAGAGATAGCATTTAACCGCGAGGATTATAATGCACTTAAGAGTATATGGTATGCGTTATCATGGAACAGCTATTAGGACTTGGTTCCGCAAGCTGCAAACGGGCTCAGCTCATGCCAGAGCACCATTTCACACGATTCCAAGCACTCTGCCTTCAGGATTGTCAAGGCCTGCCATAGGAGTGACTGATAGGAATCTGTGTGTCCATTTTAGTGTTAGATATAGGTATACTATATCTAAAGCAAAGGGTGATTACACCACCTTGCCCCAGCTGTCGTGCAGCCAGTTGTGTCAGATTTAGATGGCCATCCAGGGGTGGCATAATACATGCTTCAGCCCCTGGTAGGCCCTGGGTACACCTATGCCCTGAGTTACAGGGTCTGATAAGGTGGCCCAGTACCAATTGGAAATGTACCTAAGGTACATGGAATCCATTTTAGAGAGAGAGCAGTAGGCCTGGGGTCCTGATTGGCAGGGCCCCAGGTCAACTAAGTCGGAGAACCAGCAAAACACCAGGCAAAAAGTTGGGGGCAACCATAATCAGGTATCCACCTTCCTTCAAGGACACATTCATATTTTTTTTTGGGTAGGCACAGGGAGATTAAGTGATTTTTCCAGAATCACAGGATGTTGAGCCAACTCCGAGGCTCGAACCTTGTTCCCCAGCTCCAAGGCCGGCAGTTCTGGCTAATAGGCCACATGCTTGCTTTCCTCGAAAACATCTTCTAGGCATTTGTTTTCTTGAGAGGCATTCACTGTGCTGTGGAATTGTTGATGTGGGAGTTTTTTAGGAGCATATTTTCGAGCCCCTTGTTATGAGCGCCGTCGAGTGATTACCTCTTCCAAGCAAGTATACCCGCTTGCCATGAAGGCAGCGAGCGTATCCGCATTATACCACTGATTAATTTGTAGGGGTGGGTGCAGATGGCAGCCACCGGCACTCGTTGGTTACACATTTGTTTTTCATTATGTGACTTTAAACCCAGTGCAATTGAGGGAAAAGTTAAAGGGGGTGGGAGATGAACAAGAGATCGCTAGGAAAACAGTGATAAAAAGAGAAGGCAAGGATGATAAACTCACAATAAAGAATACGATAATGAAATGGTAAAGAAATGGGGTGAAAGAAATGTGCATAGTTAGGACTAGGCAGCCTTGGCATTCGTGATTCCGGCGTCCGTCAGCCCTGGAGGCAGGCTTCTTAGAACAATTTTGGGCCCGTACACTTGTTTTTTCTACTTCTTTTTACGAAATAAAACTTTCCCCAAAACAGTCCCGCAGGTTTATTTGCTGTCACAACTCCAACAATGGAATATTTTAGTGTTCAAAATCTCATTGCCGCGGGATGCGGCATGAGAGTATCGCGGGAGACAAAACAAATTACAGGAATACAATTTATAACCTACCACTACATTTTTACTGCTTCCATGAGACATTTACTTTGTGTCTAAACACTTACATAGACAGTCAATGACTTGACTGATTAATTGGCAGCGCTGCACATGACTGTGAGGAATGCGCTGACCCAGTATGTTTTGGGCTGTGCCTACAGCATAATGGCATGTCAGAAACATTTGTGGGGAGCCGATATCATGTGTGAGAGGGCCTCTCACGTTTTCTCGTAGCACAAGCACCTCAAAACAGAAGCAATGTCTGACGAAACATTTGGAGCATACGGCGCAACCTAGTGGCAGTTGCCCTTACTTCTCTCATGAATATATCACTAAAATTGGCAGCTGTCTTAACTTGTCTAATACTATACTACAAAAACACATGAAGCCTACATTTGGATTAAATACCTAGATTTGACAGTAGCAGTGGTAAGATGTATATATATATGTATTGCTGCTTTTATGATTTTATGCTATGAAAATCGAATAAAGCTAATCTGACTGACTGACAGTAGCAGTGTGTGGTTGTGTAAAGTGCTGTGCCTGGGGCAAACAGCCCTGGCAGTCCCCTACCTCTCTTTGTACCAGCCCTGAAATATTTGGTAGAGATTAACAAAAACGTGGGCTACCTACAATTACTACAAAATTTAACAGCAAGACTTCTGTCTGGGTTGGATCATGTTTCAAACACTCTTAGTACTCTTAGTACTCCAAGTCAATACGTCTGGTATTGTTGGCTGCTAACTTTTGGGTTTTCCAATGTTTGTGATTTTTGTTGTAAATTTGTTCAAATGAAATACTACCTCTCATCCCCTCACACCCTTACCCTCACCCTTACCCTCATACACCCTCACCCTGACCCCCCCCCCTCACCCTCACCCCCCTCACCCTCACACCCCCTCACTCTCCCTCACACACGGTGCTCTGTGTGTGTGTGGCACTGTGTGTGTGTGTGTGTGTGTGGGGCGCTCTGTGTGGGGCGCTCTGTGTGTGGCACTCTGTGTGTGGCTGTGTGTGTGTGTGTGGCTGTGTGTGTGAGGCTGTGTGTGTGAGGCTGTGTGTGTGAGGCTCTGTGTGTGTGGCTGTGTGTGTGTGGATCTGTGTGTGTGGCTCTGGGTGTGTGTGTGTGTGTGTATGTGGCTCGGTGTGTATGGCTGGGTGTGTGTGGCTCTGTGTGTGTCGCTCTGTGTGTGTGTGGGGGGTGCAAATGCAATAGGTCTCGCATTTGCGAGAGATTAAGCTATTGGCATTGTAAATGACAATGCCATTTATTTATCTGTTTTCAAAACCAACAGATAAATAACAATTTTGTCATTTACAATGCCAATAGCTCTAACTTTTGCAAAAGCGAGACCGTTGCATTGTAAATGTTTGTTCTTTTTTGGATCCATTTCACAGGGTAATAAATAAAACAAAAAGGAGGAAAGAGGTTGAGAATCATTTCTTGAAGTTGCTGTTTTCACTAAGTGGGGAGGAGCTAGACAGAAAGAGAGGAAATAAGAGGGAATAAGAGGAAAACGAGAGGGGTGAGGCAGCTGAAGAGGTAGAGAAGAAGCGGCAACTGTCCCTGTCTTCTCTGGGCAAGTATGTTACAGCCCACATAAAGGAAAGAGTCTAGATTTTGATTTATTTGTTTTCAGTTCGGACAATTCGGCGAATTTCTCCCATTCCCCGTAGTACGAGTGGTACTGAATCCCCCGAGTCTGGTAAGAATATCAGGGCATTGTCTGCGCACATTGACATCAGGTGGCCCCCCAGGCAGACTCCCCAGGTCCGGGCTCGTCCTTAATCTACACACCAGTGACTCCACCGCCTGTGCACGGGTCATCTCTGCCTGGTGCCTCTGCTCAATCTCCATAAATTTGAGAAAACTCCTCCTGTGCGCACCCTGGCCAGTTCTGTAATCTGTATACAGTTGTAGGGTGACCAACTGTCCGTAAATTTCACGGACCGTCCGTCCTTTTAGTATGATGTCCACAAGCGTCCGTAATGTGGAGATCTCAAATTACGGACGCCTTACAGACATCATACTAAAATCGAAATGGGAAATCTGAGTAAGGTATGCTGTTTCCCATGCGAGAGGCCCCAAGAGTTTAAAAGTGTTCACTCGGGCCTCTCGCAGTTATCCTTTAATCTGTAGTGTAGAGGCTGCCTGCAGACGCCCCTCCCGGACCTACCTCGTGCAGACTGTGGAGGCACCCATTGTCATTCTGAGAGTGCAGCTGATTAGCACTTTAGAATGACAATGGGCCCAATTGTAGTGACAGCATGTGGTGTGCCTTCTTCTGCATGGGACTGTCTATGGCAAAGCATTCTGCTTTTGTCTTGGCGCCATGCTGGAGAAAATACAAATAAAATAACTAACAGCGTTTTCACTGTACATTTAAAAGTCAGACAGATTTCAACATACAAATAAAAAAATACTATTTATTAATGTTTATTGTTACTAGCACAAATCTTGATTGCAGAAAGGGCCCGATGTCGCTTTGGAAAGTTGCGCGCAGACTGAAAAACTGTGACTTATTTTGACTTGTATTTATTTTGGTTGTCTATTTACTTACTTATATATTATTGTGCCACCTCCTCCGATATGCCATGCCAGTTGGTAACCCTAAGTGACTGCACCCAAAAGAGATAAAGGCAGGACTGAAGTCCATCGCTCGCTGGCCCGCCCACGTGCACTGCCCGCTAATGGGATCGCATGTTCCATCCAACACCTCGAAAGAATATTCACCCGCGGAGGCTTCAAGCACATGCATCGCATGGTTAAAGCGTCTGACATTAAACCTAGAACCAGGGCACGAGTCGGGGTACCACGCGGGTGGACGGCATCCACCCACTTATTTCCGAGGGTTTTTCAGGGTGGACGCCGTCCACCCTGCTAAATCAAAACCGAGTCCACCATTAAAAAACGGGACCGCGAGGGCTGTTTTGCTAAGGAAACAATGCAGTTAGTGCCGCATAATTGGGCGCATCTGCTGGGACAGTGCCTGCTCACTCAGGCCTCTCTCTGCCTGCTGGGTACACAGATCCAAGTCGATTATAGGTGACTGGTCAAGTGCAGGTTTTAAAGCTCACGGTGCTCTGCATTCTGGGAGTTTTCCGTCTCCATTATAAACGAAGGACTGCACGTCAGTCAGCGCTTCTGACAGCTCACCCCACATTGGACAACTTTGGAGCCCCAATATGCGAGGCGGGTGGGTGATGTCACCTGCACGAGGACACCAAGAGCGAGGCTGCGCGTGGCTGAGAAGCACACCTGCAGCTTTCGTTTTATTTTTTACCAGACTGCTCTGTCACTCACTGGTACCATCCATGGCAACGGAAAACCGGAGGAGTGATGCAGGATGTTGCAATTTGGATGCAGTCCTGCCCAGCCCGCACAGACCTTCTGCTAAAGCATTTCCGGGTGGGCGAGTGGCTGGCTGAATCCGGAAGTTACCTAGCACGCCAGTGGTCACCACGCCCCTGCACCTACCATTTGTCTGTAATTTTAACCGGGCACAGCTTGCCCCCACTTCCCTTCTTGACTCCGATGCTGTATGAAAGCTCAGACCCCCAGCAGCACTGTAGAGGCACAGCGGGATGGCAACCCTCACACCTCCAGCCCTTGATGAGCTGTTAAGAGGTGCTTGAAGGTGACAGAGGGAGGGGCTGCAGGTTCAGGAGCAGGGGGCATCCATTCACATGCAAACAGCCCTGAATGTGTCTTGTATCTGCTATTTAGAGGGGCTCACACATTCCATTTCTACCCAGGGCCCCAAACATCCTAGACTCGGCCAGATTTCACCCCTGATTACACCGAGGCAGCACCTGCTTCTCTTCACCGAGCTTAATTACTGTCCCTAATTTGTAAGCAAACCTCGGTTCTTCAAGCATGCATAATGTAATACAATAAAGAAATGGCACAATCGCACCCACACAGATTAACAAAGTATGGAGGACAATCAGTTCTCTTAGAGTATCTCCTGTAAGTACTGTACATCACAGTGGGGGATGGCATTTTGGACAGAGAGCCTGTCTTCTCGTTGTCTTGTGCAGGAGGGGGTGAGAAGCCCAAGATGATACTAGAATACTGCATTCCCATCCCTGTGCCCACCCTGATGGGTCACGTTCCCTCCCCTGTGATGACTCCTGCTCCTGTCCCCCCATGTGGTGGCTGCAGTCCACCCCCGCCTGTGATGGCTCCTGTCCCCCATGTGGTGGCTCCAGTCCACCCCCGCCTGTGATGGCTCCTGTTCCCCCATGTTGTGGCTCCAGTCCACCCCCGCCTGTGATGGCTCCTGTCCCCCCTTGTTGTGGCTCCAGTCCACCCCCGCCTGTGATAGCTCCTGTCCCGCATGTTGTGGCTCCAGTCCACCCCCGCCTGTGATGGCTCTTGTCCCCCCCTGTGGTGGATCCTGTCTCCGCCCTGGGTGGCTTCTGTCCCAGTCCTGTAACGGCCCCTGCAGCGAGGGTGAAGTTCTTGATGGGCCTCTTCTCAAAAGGGCTCAGCTCAAAATTAATATGGAAAGGTGGGCGTGTAAGTAGGGAAGGGATATGTGAATGGCTGGATGAATTAGTGAAAGGGTGAATGAAAGATTGAATAAATGGATAATGAGAGAGGATAGATGGATTGATGAGTGAGGGGAAGGATGGAGAGAAAATGTAAATAGCTGGATGTATGGGTGGAAGGGTAGCTGGATGATTGATGAGGGGAAAGATGGATGAGGGGAAGGATGAGGGATGGAGGGGAAGGATGGATGGATGAGAGGAAGGATAAGTGGATGAGGAGAAGGATGGATGGATGGATGGAGGGGAAGGATGGATAGATGAAGGGCAGGATAAATGGATGGGATGGATGGATGGATGGGTGAGGGGAAGGATGATGGATGAGTAGAAGGATGGATGGATGGAGGGGAAGGATGGATGGATCAGGGGCAGGATAAATGGATGGGATGGATGGATGGATGGGTAAGGGGAAGGATGGATGGATGAAGGGCAGGATAAATGGATGGGATGGATGGATGGGTGAGGGGAAGGATGGATGAAAGGAAGGATGGATGAGGGGAAGGATGGATGACGGGAAAGGATGGATGATGAGGGGAAGGATGGATGGATGGATGATGAGGGGAAGGATGGATGGATGATGAGGGGGTGGGTGAAAGGATGGATGATGAGGGGAAGGGTGGATGGATTGGATGATGAGGGGATGGATGGATGATGAGGGAATGGATGGATGATGAGGGAATTGATGGATGATGAGGGGGTGGGTGAAAGGATGGATGGATGGATGATGAGGGGGTGGGTGAAAGGATGGATGGATGATGAGGGGAAGGATGGATGGATGATGAGGGGAAGGGTGGATGGATGGATGGATGGATGATGAGGGGAAAGGATGGATGGGTGATGAGGGAAAAGGATGGATGGATGATTGAGGGGAAGGATGGATGGATGATGAGGGGAAGGATGGATGGATGGATGATGAGGGAAAAGGATGGATGGATGATGAGGGAAAGGATGGATGGATGATTAGGGAAATGGATGGATGGATGATGAGGGAAAAGGATGGACGGATGATGAGGGAAAAGGATGGACGGATGATGAGGAGAAGGATGGATGGATGATGAGGGGATGGATGGATGGATGATGAGGGGAAGGACAGATGGATGAATGGATGATGGGTGGGTGAAAGGATGGATGGATGGAGAGTGGGTGAAGGGATGGATGGATGGATGATGGGTGGGTGAAAGGATGGATGGATGGAGAGTGGGTGAAGGGATGGATGGATGGATGATGGGTGGGTGAAAGGATGGATGGATGGAGAGTGGGTGAAGGGATGGATGGATAAGTGGGTGGGTGAAAGGATGGATGGATGATGAGTGGATGGGTGAAAGGATGGATGGATGGATGATGAGTGGGTGGGTGAAAGGATGGATGGATGAGTGGGTGGGTGGATGGTGGGTGGGTGAAAGGATGGATCAGTGGATTGGATGGTGGGTGGGTGAAAGGATGGATAAGTGGTGGGTGGATGGTGGGTGGATGATGGGGGGTAGGTGGATGAGTGAAATGATGGATGGATTGATGGATTGATAAGTGCAAGGGTGAATGAATGGACATATAAGTGAAAGGGTGGGTGTAAGGATGGACGAGTGAGTGAAAGGGAGGGTAGATGGACAAAAAGATGAATAGATGTGTGAAGGAGTGAAATGATAGATGGATGAGTGAAAGGGGCAACAGATGGATTCATGAGTGGATGAGTAGATGGGTGGGTGGGTGGATGGATGGATGGAAGGAAGGCTAAGGGAAAGGGTTGATGGAGAGAGAAAGGGAAGATGGATGGATGACTAAAAGAGTGGATGGGTGGAAGGATTAGTAAGTGAAAGGATGGCTGGATTGGTGAAAGGGTAAATGGCTGAATGGATGAGTGAATGGATGGATGGGATAAGGAGTGGATGGATAAGTGTACAGATGGATAGGGTGAAAGGGTGGATGGATGGATGGATGGATAATTGAGGATGAGTGAAAGGATGGATGAGGGGATGGATGAAGGGATGGATGAGTGAAATGATAGATGGAAGGATACATGATGGATAGGTTTGCAAATGGTTGAATATTTTTGGAAATGGCTGAGCTTACTTATATACTATTGCGCGACCTCTGATGTGTCTGTAAAACGTACCTATTGTCCTGAAGTTTTGTCCTGAATTTTTACCTCCTGTCCTGAATTTGTGTCCTGAATTTTGACCCTTTGTCCTGAATTTTTACACTCACCGTCCTGAATTTGCACCAATGCCAGTTGGTCACCCTAATTCTTTGTGCGGTAGAACCGAGGCTCTTTAACACAGCAGCATGAGAGTGACGAGAGAGAAACCTGGCAGAGTGCTGCCAAAGAGCTCTCCCACTCAGAATATTTCATTCATTATTCAAGTGATCGTGAACAATTAAGGGTAAACTGAGATGTGAAAAACTAAACACAATGCGATGCGGCTGCACGAGACTTGAGGAGTTAATTAAGTATTAGTACTAGCAAGTGTGCTGTAAGTTAAATTAAAACATTTTACATGCACTGTGCGCCTCGTGCGTGTAGAATCAGAGTCCCACTAGACCCGGCCCTGCCAATTAAGTGCCGGCACTAAGCACTGGCACAAATTAAGCCCTGCATTGAACAATTGACACCAGGCTACAAAATGTAAGTAGTATGATGGTGTACCCTTGTGTGTTCTTCCGTGTGTCGCTGTTTCCACATGGAATGTTTAATGATTACAGCAACGCCCCCTTCTAGTTTGTGTTGTTGTCTGAATTGTATAATTTTTTGGAATGGGGAGGTGTAGGATGGCGCTGGATTGTTCATTTAAACATGACTCCATGATGACGTCTGACTTGGCATTACGTATGTCAGTATATTTAATTTAGGCTCAATCCTGTCAGTGTTTGGATAATTGCACTACTGTAAGTGTGCACCTTGCATTTTTTTCTCTCATGGTCACAGTGTATTATACTTGTTAATAAATGTAAATGTCATGTTCTAGGTAGCGTAATAAATTTTATAGTTTTGATAATCACTATTGTAGTTTCTAGTATGCGCTTTTCTTTGGCTTTTTTCAACACACTAATTCTACTTTTGTTCATGATCCCATGTTTTAGTATGCCTAACTTACAGCACTTAATGGCTTGACTAATGTAGTTGTACGCCAAACTTCATCCACATTTGGGATGCTAATTCCTCCATACAGGGACCTTAAGTCACAGGCTTAAGTACCAAGCAGCTTCAATTGTTAAATCTTGCAATATACGCAAATGATAGATCTGCCTTACATGCGATGTCACTTCCTGTTGTGATGTCACTTCCTGTTGTGATGCCACTTCCTGTCGTGATGTCACTTCCTGTGACCACGCCTACCTTGGAGAGTCCCCCCCACTTCTTTTTTTAGGACTTGTGCCCTGCCTAGAACTACGCCCAGGGATAAAGCCTGTTTGTTCTGGGTGCACAGGTGTGCCAGCAATCCTCGGTATTCTGGAAGCCAGGGCCTTTACACAGCAGCTTTGCCTCAGCGTTTAGCATTGAAAGAGGCATCTCGATCTCGGAGGCCAAAGCTTTCGGGTCCTTGTCCTTCCTCTGATCAGAACCATTGTTGTCCCCCGTCTTGGCTTCAACAAAAACGTCAAGCAACCTCTCCACTGTCGTGTGGGGCACTGCCCGATATATCTCAGCTGGGATCCCATCAGTGCCCGGGGTTTTATCCTGGGGGCTTCAGCAGGGCCGCTTCCAGCTCAAGAGGTTTGTCCAAGGACCGCTGCTGCTCCCAGACATTTGCCAAGTTGTGCTGCGCTACATAGCGGTGTCCAGACTGCCCTGCAGGATTGGGGTCTGAGCAAACCTCAGCTGCATATACTTCAAGCAGGTGACACTAATTTGGTCTCTTACCACAAAGTCAGGACCTGCACTATGGCGCAGCGATACAATGCAGGAATTTGGCCTCTCTCTCTCTCTAATTGCCTTTCAAGCATTTTGCCTGACTTGTGCCTGTCTCGAGACAGGCACTGCCTGCATTGTGTGTGTGTGTGTGTGTGTGTATTTCTCAAGCGCCCCTCCACCTGCCTCTTTACTTCTATCAGTGACGGAGTCTCGCTCGGGTGTGCACTTATCTGATCTTAGAGGCGAGCATGCTTGCGTTCCAGCTCTGTGAGGGTGCGTTCCAGCTCTGTGAGGGTACGTTCCAGCTCTCAGGGTGCGTTCCAGCTCTGTGAGGGTGCCTTCCAGCTCTGTGAGGGTGCGTTCCAGCTCTGTGAGGGTGCGTTCCAGCTCTGTGAGGGTGCGTTCCAGCTCTGTGAGGGTGCGTTCCAGCGCTGAGGCTGTGTTCCAGCTCTGTGAGGGTACGTCCCATCTTTGGTCGTACCGCTTGTGCCTGGGCTATTGATGCCCCAGCCCCCAACTTAGTGCCACTTTGTGAGTCTCCCGTTCCATCCCTCTATTGTCTATCGTGCCTGTGTTGCACTAGAAGGAGGATACCATACATACTACTAGTTATGGCCCCTCTAGGCCTCATCCGCCATCAAATCAACAAGTAGTCGCCATGGAGGAATTTTGGGCATCGGCCATCTAGA
This sequence comes from Lissotriton vulgaris, assembly GCF_964263255.1. Lineage (NCBI taxonomy): Eukaryota > Metazoa > Chordata > Amphibia > Caudata > Salamandridae > Lissotriton > Lissotriton vulgaris. The sequence goes on along the minus strand of NC_141696.1, from coordinate 358,336,592 downwards.
CATCAATGTTATCAACAGTGGGGAGTGATTCAAGTGAGCTGTTTGGTTTAGATCTACGTCATATCTGCGACCTAATATATACTCTATGGTTCTGAAAGTGAGATCCGCACACGCTGTGAATATTGGTAGGGCCAAATCTCCACTCAATGTAGGTCCTCCTTTGCCACCCTCAGTGTAGTCTCCATATGGAGTTTATGGTCTGGTCCCAGGGGGTGCTTGTCCAGCTGCCAATTCAGGACACAATTAAAATCTCCCATCCAGATACGGTGGGTGGTTGTATGGGTGAGAGTGCTTGTAAATCTATATGTATATATATATCTCCCTCAAGTTTCACGGTGATCCGTCAAGTAGGGGCCGAGAAAAAGGGGCGGTCAAAATATGTGGTTTCCCATGTTTATTCCCATAGAAATTTTAGGCACGACTAGTTCCAGAGTAGCGTGCTACTCACCAAAAAGCGATTTGAAACCTCAATGAGGGTAGTAGAGCTATATAAATGCAATTACAGCCCGAACTGCACCAAATTTGGCAGAAAGGTAGCTGCTGGTCCAGAAAGCGTTCTTTTTTCTAAATTGGTGTAAATCCGATCAGTACGTCGGGATACATTAAAGAAAAAACAAATTTAGATATCTAGGGACTCAAAGGTGCCTCAAACCTTCCCGATCTCGTGCTGGAAGTGTTGGCAGTCATCCAAGGGCTTTGCTTCAGCCGAGTCCCAAAACAGAAAAAAAAAATGGAGGCAAGGTAGGAACACCATGACCCCTTAGCTCTGGTTGTGGGGTCCCTGAGGGACCCTGCCAGGGCAAAAAAAAACCCCACGTTTTTAAACATTTTCACCCAAAATCATTGCAGATCAGTGAAACTGGCGGGGGAAAAAAACAAGCGCGGGCTCCCGCGCTGGTTTAGGAAAAAGCACCAGGGTGAGCCAGATCCCCAGGCATGTTCACATATTAAAAAATTAAAGGAGCGAGGTGCATGGGGCCCCCTCCTAGGGCATTTTTATGCCATGAGGACCACCACCTCCCCGGGGCTTCTGTTTCTATTATCGGGGAGGGGTGCTGCGTGGACCCCCCCCTGGGCCTCATGGACCACCACCTCCACAGGACTTTAATTTTAAAAATTGTCCAGTGGGTCAGTGTGGACCCCAGGGATCACCACCTCGCGGGGCTTTAGAATAAAAATTGTGCTGGGGCGCGTGGACCCCCCTGGGGCTGTCACCTCCCTGGCGCCAAATAGAACAAGCACTGGCGTTGCCAATAGGTCTCGCAGTAGGAAAGTTGGAGCTATTGGTTTTGTAAATGACAAAGCCCTTTATGTATTTAAAATGATAACCAAAGTGAAAGGCATTGTTATTTGCAATTGTAATGGCTCCAACTGTCGTACTGCGAGACCTATTGGCAACGTGAGTGGTTTTTCGTGTGTGAGTGGCGTTGTGTGTGTGAGTGGCGTTGTGTGTGTGAGTGGCGTTGCGTGTGTGAGTGGCGTTGCGTGTGTGAGTGGCGTTGCGTGTGTGAGTGGGGTTGCGTGTGTGAGTGGGGTTGCGTGTGTGAGTGGGGTTGCGTGTGTGAGTGGCGTTGCGTGTGTGAGAGGCGATGCGTGTGTGAGTGTCGTTGCCTGTGTGAGTGGCGTTGCGTAGTTGAGTGGCGTTGCGTAGTTGAGTGGCGTTGCGTAGTTGAGTGGCGTTGCGTAGTTGAGTGGCGTTGCGTAGTTGAGTGGCGTTGCATGTGTGAGTTGCGCTGGCTGTGTGAGTGGCGTTGCGTAGTTGAGTGGCGTTGCATGTGTGAGTGGCGTTGCATGTGTGAGTGGCGTTGCATGTGTGAGTTGCGTTGGCTGTGTGAGTGGCGTTACGTAGTTGAGTGGCGTTGCATGTGTGAGTGGCGTTGCATGTGTGAGTGGCGTTGCATGTGTGAGTGGCGTTGCGTAGAGTGGCGTTGCGTAGAGTGGCGTTGCGTAGAGTGGCGTTGCGTAGAGTGGCGTTGCATAGAGTGGCGTTGCGTAGAGTGGCGTTGCGTAGAGTGGCGTTGCATAGAGTGGCGTTGCGTAGTTGAGTGGCGTTGCGTAGTTGAGTGGCGTTGCGTACGTAGAGTGGCGTTGCGTACGTAGAGTGGCGTTGCGTTGAGTGGCGTTGCGTAGTTGAGTGGCGTTGCGTAGTTGAGTGGCGTTGCGTAGTTGGGTGGCGTTGTGTAGTTGAGTGGCGTTGCGTAGTTGCGTGGCGTTGCGTAGTTGCGTGGCGTTGCGTAGTTGCGTGGCGTTGCGTAGTCGAGTGGCGTTGCGTAGTCGAGTGGCGTTGCGTAGTCGAGTGGCGTTGCGTAGTCGAGTGGCGTTGCGTAGGTGAGTGGCGTTGCGTAGGTGAGTGGCGTTGCGTAGGTGAGTGGCATTGCGTAGGTGAGTGGCGTTGCGTAGTTGTGTGGCGTTACGTAGTTGCGTGGCGTTACGTAGTTGCGTGGCGTTACGTAGTTGCGTGGCGTTGCGTAGTTGAGTGGCGTTGCGTAGTTGAGTGGCGTTGCGTAGTTGCGTGGCGTTGCGTAGTTGCGTGGCGTTGCGTGGTTGAGTGGCGTTGCATGTGTGATTGGCGTTGCATGTGTGCGTGGTTGAGTGGGGTTGCATGTGTGAGTGGCGTTGCATGTGTGAGCGTTGCGTAGTTGAGTGGCGTTGCGTAGTTGAGTGGCGTTGCGTAGTTGAGTGGCGTTGCGTAGTTGAGTGGCGTTGCGTAGTTGAGTGGCGTTGCGTAGTTGAGTGGCGTTGCGTAGTTGAGTGGCGTTGCGTAGTTGAGTGGCGTTGCGTAGTTGAGTGGCGTTGCGTAGTGGAGTGGCGTTGCGTAGTGGAGTGGCGTTGCGTAGGTGAGTGGCGTTGCGTAGGTGAGTGGCGTTGCGTAGGTGAGTGGCGTTGCGTAGGTGAGTGGCGTTGCGTAGTTGCGTGGCGTTGCGTGGTTGAGTGGCGTTGCGTGGTTGAGTGGCGTTGCGTGGTTGAGTGGCGTTGCATGTGTGAGTGGCGTTGCATGTGTGCGTAGTTGAGTGGCGTTGCGTGGTTGAGTGGCGTTGCATGTGTGAGTGGGGTTGCATGTGTGAGTGGCGTTGCATGTGTGAGCGTTGCGTAGTTGAGTGGCGTTGCGTAGTTGAGTGGCGTTGCGTAGTTGAGTGGCGTTGCGTAGTTGAGTGGCGATGCGTAGTTGCGTGGCGTTGCGTGGTTGAGTGGCGTTGCGTGGTTGAGTGGCGTTGCATGTGTGAGTGGCGTTGCATGTGTGCGTAGTTGAGTGGCATTGCGTGGTTGAGTGGCGTTGCGTAGTTGAGTGGCGTTGCGTAGTTGAGTGGCGTTGCGTAGTTGAGTGGCGTTGCGTAGTTGAGTGGCGTTGCGTAGTTGAGTGGCGTTGCGTAGTTGCGTGGCGTTGCGTAGTTGCGTTGCGTAGTTGCGTGGCGTTGCGTAGTTGAGTGGCGTTGCGTAGTCGAGTGGCGTTGCGTAGTCGAGTGGCGTTGCGTAGTCGAGTGGCGTTGCGTAGTCGAGTGGCGTTGCGTAGTCGAGTGGCGTTGCATAGTCGAGTGGCGTTGCGTAGGTGAGTGGCGTTGCGTAGGTGAGTGGCGTTGCGTAGTTGAGTGGCGTTGCGTAGTTGCGTGGCGTTGCGTAGTTGCGTGGCGTTGCGTAGTTGCGTGGCGTTGCGTAGTTGCGTGGCGTTGCGTAGTTGCGTGGCGTTGCGTGGTTGAGTGGCGTTGCATGTGTGAGTGGCGTTGCATGTGTGCGTAGTTGAGTGGCGTTGCGTGGTTGAGTGGGGTTGCATGGTTGAGTGGGGTTGCATGTGTGAGTGGCGTTGCATGTGTGAGCGTTGCGTAGTTGAGTGGCGTTGCGTAGTTGAGTGGCGTTGCGTAGTTGAGTGGCGTTGCGTAGTTGAGTGGCGTTGCGTAGTTGAGTGGCGTTGCGTAGTGGAGTGGCGTTGCGTAGTGGAGTGGCGTTGCGTAGTGGAGTGGCGTTGCGTAGTGGAGTGGCGTTGCGTAGGTGAGTGGCGTTGCGTAGGTGAGTGGCGTTGCGTAGGTGAGTGGCGTTGCGTAGATGAGTGGCGTTGCGTAGATGAGTGGCGTTGCGTAGGTGAGTGGCGTTGTGTAGGTGAGTGGCGTTGCGTAGGTGAGTGGCGTTGCGTAGTTGCGTGGCGTTGCGTAGTTGCGTTGCGTAGTTGAGTGGCGTTGCGTGGTTGAGTGGCGTTGCGTGTGTGAGTGGCGTTGCATGTGTGTGTGAGTGGCGTTGCATGTGTGTGTGAGTGGTGTTGCATGTGTGTGTGAGTGGCGTTGCGTAGTTGCGTGGCATTGCGTAGTTGCGTGGCGTTGCGTAGTTGCGTGGCGTTGCGTGGCGTTGCGTAGTTGCGTGGCGTTGCGTAGTTGCGTGGCGTTGCGTAGTTGCGTGGCGTTGCGTAGTTGCGTGGCGTTGCGTAGTTGCGTGGCGTTGCGTGGTTGAGTGGCGTTGCATGTGTGAGTGGCGTTGCATGTGTGCGTAGTTGAGTGGCGTTGCGTGGTTGAGTGGCGTTGCATGTGTGAGTGGGGTTGCATGTGTGAGTGGCGTTGCATGTGTGAGCGTTGCGTAGTTGAGTGGCGTTGCGTAGTTGAGTGGCGTTGCGTAGTTGAGTGGCGTTGCGTAGTTGCGTGGCGTTGCGTAGTTGCGTGGCGATGCGTAGTTGCGTGGCGTTGCGTGGTTGAGTGGCGTTGCATGTGTGAGTGGCGTTGCATGTGTGCGTAGTTGAGTGGCGTTGCGTGGTTGAGTGGCGTTGCATGTGTGAGTGGGGTTGCATGTGTGAGTGGGGTTGCATGTGTGAGTGGCGTTGCATGTGTGAGCGTTGCGTAGTTGAGTGGCGTTGCGTAGTTGAGTGGCGTTGCGTAGTTGAGTGGCGTTGCGTAGTTGAGTGGCGTTGCGTAGTTGAGTGGCGTTGCATGTGTGAGTTGCGTTGGCTGTGTGAGTGGCGTTGCGTAGTTGAGTGGCGTTGCATGTGTGAGTGGCGTTGCATGTGTGAGTGGCGTTGCATGTGTGAGTGGCGTTGGCTGTGTGAGTGGCGTTGCGTAGTTGAGTGGCGTTGCATGTGTGAGTGGCGTTGCATGTGTGAGTGGCGTTGCATGTGTGAGTGGCGTTGCATGTGTGAGTGGCGTTGCATGTGTGAGCGTTGCGTAGTTGAGTGGCGTTGCGTAGTTGAGTGGCGTTGCGTAGTTGAGTGGCGTTGCGTAGTTGAGTGGCGTTGCGTAGTTGAGTGGCGTTGCGTAGTTGAGTGGCGTTGCGTAGGTGAGTGGCGTTGCGTAGGTGAGTGGCGTTGCATAGGTGAGTGGCGTTGCGTAGGTGAGTGGCGTTGCGTAGGTGAGTGGCGTTGCGTAGGTGAGTGGCGTTGCGTAGGTGAGTGGCGTTGCGTAGGTGAGTGGCGTTGCGTAGGTGAGTGGCGTTGCGTAGGTGAGTGGCGTTGCGTAGGTTAGTGGCGTTGCGTAGTTGAGTGGCGTTGCGTAGTTGCGTGGCGTTGCGTAGTTGCGTGGCGTTGCGTAGTTGCGTTGCGTAGTTGAGTGGCGTTGCGTGGTTGAGTGGCGTTGCGTGGTTGAGTGGCGTTGCGTGTGTGAGTGGCGTTGCATGTGTGAGTGGCGTTGCATGTGTGTGAGAGTGGCGTTGCATGTGTGAATGGCGTTGCGAAGTTGCGTGGCGTTGCGTAGTTGCGTGGCGTTGCGTAGTTGCGTGGCGTTGCGTAGTTGCGTGGCGTTGCGTAGTTGAGTGGCGTTGCGTAGTTGAGTGGCGTTGCGTAGTTGAGTGGCGTTGCGTAGGTGAGTGGCGTTGCGTAGGTGAGTGGCGTTGCGTAGGTGAGTGGCGTTGCGTAGGTGAGTGGCGTTGCATACTTGAGTTGGCGTTGCGTAGATGAGTGGCGTTGCGTAGATGAGTGGCGTTGCGTAGGTGAGTGGCGTTGCGTAGGTGAGTGGCGTTGCGTAGGTGAGTGGTGTTGCATACTTGAGTTGGCGTTGCGTAGATGAGTGGCGTTGCGTAGATGAGTGGCGTTGCGTAGGTGAGTGGCGTTGCGTAGGTGAGTGGCGTTGCGTAGGTGAATGGCGTTGCGTAGGTGAATGGCGTTGCGTAGGTGAGTGGCGTTGCGTAGTTGCGTGGCGTTGCGTAGTTGCGTGGCGTTGCGTGGTTGAGTGGCGTTGCGTGGTTGAGTGGCGTTGCGTGGTTGAGTGGCGTTGCGTGGTTGAGTGGCGTTGCGTGTGTGAGTGGGGTTGCGTGTGTGATTGGGGTTGCATGTGTGAGTGGGGTTGCATGTGTGAGTGGGGTTGCATGTGTGAGTGGCGTTGCATGTGTGAGTGGCGTTGCATGTGTGAGCGTTGCGTAGTTGAGTGGCGTTGCGTAGTTGAGTGGCGTTGCGTAGTTGAGTGGCGTTGCATAGTTGAGTGGCGTTGCGTAGGTGAGTGGCGTTGCGTAGGTGAGTGGCGTTGCGTAGGTGAGTGGCGTTGCGTAGGTGAGTGGCGTTGCGTAGGTGAGTGGCGTTGCGTAGGTGAGTGGCGTTGCGTAGGTGAGTTGGCGTTGCGTAGATGAGTGGCGTTGCGTAGATGAGTGGCGTTGCGTAGGTGAGTGGCATTGCGTAGTTGCGTGGCGTTGCGTAGTTGCGTGGCGTTGCGTAGTTGCGTGGCGTAGTTGCGTGGCGTTGCGTAGTTGCGTTGCGTAGTTGAGTGGCGTTGCGTGGTTGAGTGGCGTTGCGTGGTTGAGTGGCGTTGCGTGTGTGAGTGGCGTTGCATGTGTGAGTGGCGTTGCATGTGTGTGTGAGTGGCGTTGCATGTGTGAGTGGCGTTGCGTAGTTGCGTGGCGTTGCGTAGTTGCGTGGCGTTGCGTAGTTGCGTGGCGTTGCGTAGTTGAGTGGCGTTGCGTAGTTGAGTGGCGTTGCGTAGTTGAGTGGCGTTGCGTAGGTGAGTGGCGTTGCGTAGGTGAGTGGCGTTGCGTAGGTGAGTGGCGTTGCATACTTGAGTTGGCGTTGTGTAGATGAGTGGCGTTGCATAGATGAGTGGCGTTGCGTAGTTGAGTGGCGTTGCGTAGGTGAGTGGCGTTGCGTAGGTGAGTGGCGTTGCGTAGGTGAGTGGCGTTGCGTAGGTGAGTGGCGTTGCGTAGGTGAGTGGCGTTGCGTAGGTGAGTGGCGTTGCGTAGTTGCGTGGCGTTGCGTAGTTGCGTGGCATTGCGTAGTTGCGTGGCGTTGCGTGGTTGAGTGGCGTTGCGTGGTTGAGTGGCGTTGCGTGGTTGAGTGGCGTTGCGTGTGTGAGTGGCGTTGCGTGTGTGAGTGGCGTTGCATGTGTGTGTGAGTGGCGTTGCATGTGTGAGTGGCGTTGCGTAGTTGCGTGGCATTGCGTAGTTGCGTGGCGTTGCGTAGTTGCGTGGCGTTGCGTAGTTGCGTGGCGTTGCGTAGTTGCGTGGCGTTGCGTAGTTGCGTGGCGTTGCGTAGGTGAGTGGCGTTGCGTAGTTGAGTGGCGTTGCGTAGTTGAGTGGCGTTGCGTAGTTGAGTGGCGTTGCGTAGTTGAGTGGCGTTGCGTAGTTGAGTGGCGTTGCGTAGTGGAGTGGCGTTGCGTAGTGGAGTGGCGTTGCGTAGGTGAGTGGCGTTGCGTAGGTGAGTGGCGTTGCGTAGGTGAGTGGCGTTGCGTAGGTGAGTGGCGTTGCGTAGGTGAGTGGCGTTGCGTAGTTGAGTGGCGTTGCGTAGGTGAGTGGCGTTGCGTAGTTGCGTGGCGTTGCGTGGTTGCGTGGCGTTGCGTGGTTGAGTGGCGTTGCGTGTGTGAGTGGCGTTGCATGTGTGTGTGAGTGGCATTGCATGTGTGAGTGGCGTTGCGTAGTTGCGTGGCATTGCGTAGTTGCGTGGCGTTGCGTAGTTGCGTGGTTGAGTGGCGTTGCATGTGTGAGTGGGGTTGCATGTGTGAGCGTTGCGTAGTTGAGTGGCGTTGCGTAGTTGAGTGGCGTTGCGTAGTGGAGTGGCATTGCGTAGTTGAGTGGCGTTGCGTAGTGGAGTGGCATTGCGTAGTTGAGTGGCGTTGCGTAGTTGAGTGGCGTTGCGTAGTTGAGTGGCGTTGCGTAGGTGAGTGGCGTTGCGTAGGTGAGTGGCGTTGCGTAGGTGAGTGGCGTTGCGTAGGTGAGTGGCGTTGCGTAGGTGAGTGGCGTTGCGTAGTTGAGTGGCGTTGCGTAGGTGAGTGGCGTTGCGTAGGTGAGTGGCGTTGCGTAGGTGAGTGGCGTTGTACAGTTGCGTGGCGTTGCGTAGTTGAGTGGCGTTGCGTGGTTGAGTGGCGTTGCGTGGTTGAGTGGCGTTGCGTAGTTGAGTGGCGTTGCGTAGTTGAGTGGCGTTGCGTAGGTGAGTGGCGTTGCGTAGGTGAGTGGCGTTGCGTAGGTGAGTGGCGTTGCGTAGGTGAGTGGCGTTGCGTAGGTGAGTGGCGTTGCGTAGGTGAGTGGCGTTGCGTAGATGAGTGGCGTTGCATAGATGAGTGGCGTTGCGTAGGTGAGTGGCGTTGCGTAGGTGAGTGGCGTTGCGTAGGTGAGTGGCGTTGTGTAGGTTAGTGGCGTTGCGTAGTTGAGTGGCGTTGCGTAGTTGCGTGGCGTTGCGTAGTTGCGTGGCGTTGCGTAGTTGCGTGGTGTTGCGTAGTTGCGTTGCGTAGTTGAGTGACGTTGCGTGGTTGAGTGGCGTTGCGTGGTTGAGTGGCGTTGCGTAGGTGAGTGGCGTTGCGTAGTTGCGTGGCGTTGCGTAGTTGAGTGGCGTTGCGTAGTTGCGTGGCGTTGCGTAGTTGCGTGGCGTTGCGTGGTTGAGTGGCGTTGCATGTGTGAGTGGCGTTGCATGTGTGCGTAGTTGAGTGGCGTTGCGTGGTTGAGTGGCGTTGCATGTGTGAGTGGGGTTGCATGTGTGAGTGGCGTTGCATGTGTGAGTGGCGTTGCATGTGTGAGCGTTGCGTAGTTGAGTGGCGTTGCGTAGTTGAGTGGCGTTGCGTAGTTGAGTGGCGTTGCGTAGTTGAGTGGCGTTGCGTAGTTGAGTGGCGTTGCGTAGGTGAGTGGCGTTGCATAGGTGAGTGGCGTTGCGTAGGTGAGTGGCGTTGCGTAGGTGAGTGGCGTTGCGTAGATGAGTGGCGTTGCGTAGGTGAGTGGCGTTGCGTAGGTGAGTGGCGTTGCGTAGGTGAGTGGCGTTGCGTAGGTTAGTGGCGTTGCGTAGTTGAGTGGCGTTGCGTAGTTGCGTGGCGTTGCGTAGTTGCGTGGTGTTGCGTAGTTGCGTTGCGTAGTTGAGTGGCGTTGCGTGGTTGAGTGGCGTTGCGTGGTTGAGTGGCGTTGCGTGTGTGAGTGGCGTTGCATGTGTGAGTGGCGTTGTATGTGTGTGTGAGTGGCGTTGCATGTGTGAATGGCGTTGCGTAGTCGCGTGGCGTTGCGTAGTTGCGTGGCGTTGCGTAGTTGCGTGGCGTTGCGTAGTTGAGTGGCGTTGCGTAGTTGAGTGGCGTTGCGTAGTTGAGTGGCGTTGCGTAGGTGAGTGGCGTTGCGTAGGTGAGTGGCGTTGCGTAGGTGAGTGGCGTTGCGTAGGTGAGTGGCGTTGCGTAGGTGAGTGGCGTTGCATACTTGAGTTGGCGTTGCGTAGATGAGTGGCGTTGCGTAGATGAGTGGCGTTGCGTAGGTGAGTGGCGTTGCGTAGGTGAGTGGCGTTGCGTAGGTGCGTGGCGTTGCGTAGGTGCGTGGCGTTGCGTAGTTGCGTGGCGTTGCGTAGTTGAGTGGCGTTGCGTGGTTGAGTGGCGTTGCGTGGTTGAGTGGCGTTGCGTGTGTGAGTGGGGTTGCGTGTGTGAGTGGGGTTGCATGTGTGAGTGGGGTTGCATGTGTGAGCGTTGCGTAGTTGAGTGGCGTTGCGTAGTTGAGTGGCGTTGCGTAGTTGAGTGGCGTTGCGTAGTTGAGTGGCGTTGCATAGTTGAGTGGCGTTGCATAGTTGAGTGGCGTTGCATAGTTGAGTGGCGTTGCATAGTTGAGTGGCGTTGCATAGGTGAGTGGCGTTGCGTAGGTGAGTGGCGTTGCGTAGGTGAGTGGCGTTGCGTAGGTGAGTGGCGTTGCATAGGTGAGTGGCGTTGCGTAGGTGAGTGGCGTTGCGTAGGTGAGTGGCGTTGCGTAGGTGAGTTGGCGTTGCGTAGATGAGTGGCGTTGCGTAGATGAGTGGCGTTGCGTAGGTGAGTGGCGTTGCGTAGTTGCGTGGCTTTGCGTAGTTGCGTGGCGTTGCGTAGTTGCGTGGCGCAGTTGCGTGGCGTTGCGTAGTTGCGTTGCGTAGTTGAGTGGCGTTGCGTGGTTGAGTGGCGTTGCGTGGTTGAGTGGCGTTGCGTGTGTGAGTGGCGTTGCATGTGTGAGTGGCGTTGCATGTGTGAGTGGCGTTGCATGTGTGTGTGAGTGGCATTGCATGTGTGAGTGGCGTTGCGTAGTTGCGTGGCGTTGCGTAGTTGCGTGGCGTTGCGTAGTTGAGTGGCGTTGCGTAGTTGAGTGGCGTTGCGTAGGTGAGTGGCGTTGCGTAGGTGAGTGGCGTTGCGTAGGTGAGTGGCGTTGCGTAGGTGAGTGGCGTTGCATACTTGAGTTGGCGTTGCGTAGATGAGTGGCGTTGCGTAGATGAGTGGCGTTGCGTAGATGAGTGGCGTTGCGTAGTTGAGTGGTGTTGCGTAGGTGAGTGGTGTTGCGTAGGTGAGTGGCGTTGCGTAGGTGAGTGGCGTTGCGTAGGTGAGTGGCGTTGCGTAGTTGCATGGCGTTGCGTAGTTGCGTGGCATTGCGTAGTTGCGTTGCGTGGTTGAGTGGCGTTGCGTGGTTGAGTGGCGTTGCGTGGTTGAGTGGCGTTGCGTGTGTGAGTGGCGTTGCGTGTGTGAGTGGCGTTGCATGTGTGTGTGAGTGGCGTTGCATGTGTGTGTGAGTGGCGTTGCATGTGTGAGTGGCGTTGCGTAGTTGCGTGGCATTACGTAGTTGCGTGGCGTTGCGTAGTTGCGTGGCGTTGCGTAGTTGCGTGGCGTTGCGTAGTTGCGTGGCGTTGCGTAGGTGAGTGGCGTTGCGTAGTTGAGTGGCGTTGCGTAGTTGAGTGGCGTTGCGTAGTTGAGTGGCGTTGCGTAGTGGAGTGGCGTTGCGTAGTGGAGTGGCGTTGCGTAGTTGAGTGGCGTTGCGTAGGTGAGTGGCGTTGCGTAGGTGAGTGGCGTTGCGTAGGTGAGTGGCGTTGCGTAGTTGAGTGGCGTTGCGTAGGTGAGTGGCGTTGCGTAGGTGAGTGGCGTTGTACAGTTGCGTGGCGTTGCGTAGTTGAGTGGCGTTGCGTGGTTGAGTGGCGTTGCGTGGTTGAGTGGCGTTGCGTGTGTGAGTGGCGTTGCATTTGTGAGTGGCGTTGCGTAGTTGCGTGGCGTTGCGTAGTTGCGTGGCGTTGCGTAGTTGCGTGGCGTTGCGTAGTTGCGTGGCGTTGCGTAGTTGCGTGGCGTTGCATAGTTGAGTGGCGTTGCGTAGTTGAGTGGCGTTGCGTAGTTGAGTGGCGTTGCGTAGTTGAGTGGCGTTGCGTAGTTGAGTGGCGTTGCGTAGTTGAGTGGTGTTGCGTAGTTGAGTGGCATTGCGTAGTGGAGTGGCATTGCGTAGTTGAGTGGCGTTGCGTAGGTGAGTGGCGTTGCGTAGGTGAGTTGCGTTGCGTAGGTGAGTGGCGTTGCGTAGGTGAGTGGCGTTGCGTAGGTGAGTGGCGTTGCGTAGGTGAGTGGCGTTGCGTAGTTGCGTGGCGTTGCGTGGTTGAGTGGCGTTGCGTGTGTGAGTGGCGTTGCATGTGTGTGTGAGTGGCGTTGCATGTGTGTGTGAGTGGCGTTGCATGTGTGAGTGGCGTTGCGTAGTTGCGTGGTGTTGCGTAGTTGCGTGGCGTTGCGTAGTTGCGTGGCTTTGCGTAGTTGCGTGGCTTTGCGTAGTTGCGTGGCATTGCGTAGTTGCGTGGCGTTGCGTGGTTGAGTGGCGTTGCGTGGTTGAGTTGCGTTGCATGTGTGAGTGGCGTTGCATGTGTGCGTAGTTGAGTGGCGTTGCGTGGTTGAGTGGCGTTGCATGTGTGAGTGGGGTTGCATGTGTGAGTGGGGTTGCATGTGTGAGCGTTACGTAGTTGAGTGGCGTTGCGTAGTTGAGTGGCGTTGCGTAGTTGAGTGGCGTTGCGTAGTTGAGTGGCGATGCGTAGTTGAGTGGCGATGCGTAGTTGCGTGGCGTTGCGTGGTTGAGTGGCGTTGCATGTGTGAGTGGCGTTGCATGTGTGCGTAGTTGAGTGGCGTTGCGTGGTTGAGTGGCGTTGCATGTGTGAGTGGGGTTGCATGTGTGAGCGTTGCGTAGTTGAGTGGCGTTGCGTAGTTGAGTGGCGTTGCGTAGTTGAGTGGCGTTGCGTAGGTGAGTGGCGTTGCGTAGGTGAGTGGCGTTGCGTAGGTGAGTGGCGTTGCGTAGGTGAGTGGCGTTGCGTAGGTGAGTGGCGTTGCGTAGGTGAGTGGTGTTGCGTAGGTGAGTGGCGTTGCGTAGTTGCGTGGCGTGTCGTAGTTGAGTGGCGTTGCGTAGTTGAGTGGCGTTGCGTAGTTGCGTGGCGTTGCGTGGTTGAGTGGCGTTGCATGTGTGAGTGGCGTTGCATGTGTGCGTAGTTGAGTGGCGTTGCGTGGTTGAGTGGCGTTGCATGTGTGAGTGGGGTTGCATGTGTGAGTGGCGTTGCATGTGTGAGTGGCGTTGCATGTGTGAGTTGCGTTGCATGTGTGAGTGGCGTTGCATGTGTGAGCGTTGCGTAGTTGAGTGGCGTTGCATAGTTGAGTGGCGTTGCGTAGTTGAGTGGCGTTGCGTAGTTGAGTGGCGTTGCATAGGTGAGTGGCGTTGCATAGGTGAGTGGCGTTGCATAGGTGAGTGGCGTTGCGTAGGTGAGTGGCGTTGCGTAGGTGAGTGGCGTTGCGTAGGTGAGTTGGCGTTGCGTAGATGAGTGGCGTTGCGTAGATGAGTGGCGTTGCGTAGTTGAGTGGCGTTGCGTAGGTGAGTGGCGTTGCGTAGGTGAGTGGCGTTGCGTAGTTGAGTGGCGTTGTGTAGTTGCGTGGCGTTGCGTAGTTGCGTGGCGTTGCGTAGTTGCGTGGCGTTGCGTAGTTGCGTTGCGTAGTTGAGTGGCGTTGCGTGGTTGAGTGGCGTTGCGTGGTTGAGTGGCGTTGCGTGTGTGAGTGGCGTTGCGTGTGTGAGTGGCGTTGCGTGTGTGAGTGGCGTTGCATGTGTGTGTGAGTGGCGTTGCGTAGTTGCGTGGCGTTGCGTAGCTGCGTGGCGTTGCGTAGTTGCGTGGCGTTGCGTAGTTGCGTGGCGTTGCGTAGTTGCGTGGCGTTGCGTAGTTGAGTGGCGTTGCGTAGTTGAGTGGCGTTGCGTAGTTGAGTGGCGTTACGTAGGTGAGTGGCGTTGCGTAGGTGAGTGGCGTTGCGTAGGTGAGTGGCGTTGCGTATGTGAGTGGCGTTGCGTAGGTGAGTGGCGTTGCGTAGGTGAGTGGCGTTGCATACTTGAGTTGGCGTTGCGTAGATGAGTGGCGTTGCGTAGATGAGTGGCGTTGCGTAGTTGAGTGGCGTTGCGTAGGTGAGTGGCGTTGCGTAGGTGAGTGGCGTTGCGTAGGTGAGTGGCGTTGCGTAGTTGAGTGGCGTTGCGTAGTTGAGTGGCGTTGCGTAGTTGCGTGGCGTTGCGTAGTTGCGTGGCGTTGCGTAGTTGCGTTGCGTAGTTGAGTGGCGTTGTGTGGTTGAGTGGCGTTGAGTGGTGTTGCGTGGTTGAGTGGCGTTGCGTGTGTGAGTGGCGTTGCATGTGTGTGTGAGTGGCATTGCATGTGTGAGTGGCGTTGCGTAGTTGCGTGGCATTGCGTAGTTGCGTGGCGTTGCGTAGTTGCGTGGCGTTGCGTAGTTGCGTGGCGTTGCGTAGTTGCGTGGCGTTGCGTAGTTGAGTGGCGTTGCGTAGTTGAGTGGCGTTGCGTAGTTGAGTGGCGTTGCGTAGTTGAGTGGCGTTGCGTAGGTGAGTGGCGTTGCGTAGGTGAGTGGCGTTGCGTAGTTGAGTGGCGTTGCGTAGTTGAGTGGCGTTGCGTAGTTGAGTGGTGTTGCGTAGTTGAGTGGCGTTGCGTAGTTGCGTGGCATTGCGTAGTTGCGTGGCATTGCGTAGTTGCGTGGCGTTGCGTAGTTGCGTGGCGTTGCGTAGTTGCGTTGCGTAGTTGAGTGGCGTTGCATGGTTGAGTGGCGTTGCGTGGTTTAGTGACGTTGCATGTGTGAGTGGCGTTGCATGTGTGTGTGAGTGGCGTTGCATGTGTGAGTGGCGTTGCATCCGTGGCGTTGCGTAGTTGCGTGGCGTTGCGTAGTTGCGTGGTGTTGCGTAGTTGTGTGGCGTTGCGTAGTTGCGTGGCGTTGCGTAGATGAGTGGCGTTGCGTAGGTGAGTGGCGTTGCGTAGGTGAGTGGCGTTGCGTAGGTGAGTGGCGTTGCGTGGTTGAGTGGCGTTGCGTGGTTGAGTGGCGTTGCATGGTTGAGTGGCGTTGCATGTTGAGTGGCGTTGCATGTGTGTGTGAGTGGCGTTGCATGTGTGAGTGGCGTTGCATGGTTGAGTGGCGTTGCATGGTTGAGTGGCGTTGCGTGGTTGCGTGGCGTTGCATGTGTCAGAGGCTAAATGTAGCACAGGGAGACCTCCAGCGGTAAGACAATCAAAAACAACTTAGAAAACATTTCACAGTATGAAGAGATCAAACTCATGAACTAGTGTGATACACCTCAGCTAAAAAAAATCATGATAAATAACAACACACATTAGAAGTGAAACTGCAAGTACAGAAGGACCAGCTTTGCTTGTTTAAAACTCCCACTTCAGGCAGATGAGTGTAATGTGTAAAGCGTCTTGTGCACATGAGCAGATCGAGTCTGGAAGCAAATACAAACAAGAGGAATGACTGAGGCGCATTGGTGTGAAGCACATCAAAGGGCTTCTCCTCCCCTAATTAGGTGAGGAGAAGCCTTCCGGGAAACTGAAAGTACGGCCGGCCTGCGACCGGCCATGAATAATTAGGGGAGGAGAAGCCCTTTGATGTGCTGGGCTGGCTGGCCCTGAATGCGCGTGCATGTTATCACGTGGTTCACGTGCACAGCATGAAAACCGCGGGGCTGAAAGCCCTTTGGTTTGAAGAGAAAATAGCCGACTTGAATTCTCCCCATTTCCCATTCCTGCGGAATGGTAAAGGCGAGACCTAAAAATAAATCAGGGGGATATTGCAGACCACCCCCGTTCCACGGGGGCACCACCTCCACGGGGCTAAATTGTTAGGACCCCTCGTGCCCCGGGAACCACCACCACCCCAGGACTGGCCCATGCTCAGAGAAGGAGGGGGGCCACATGGCCCCTATCCTGGAGCCAATTATGGACCTGGGGAACCGCCACCCCCCAGGGCCCGCTTCCTATGCCCTGGGGTGCCCACCGCCCAGCAGGAAAGGCAAAACAGAGCAGAAGAGGGCAAAACAGAGAGCACTGAGACCCACAAAGAGACTCACGCACCCACTCACAGACTGTAGGAAAGTGGGTTTCTGTTGCAGTAACCCCTATCCTCTTTTTGCCAGATTTCTGATTCACTTTGAGTTTGCTCTGGGTCCCTGCCAATCAGGATCGCAGGGCCGGTGTTCTTTCCCTAAACTGTACCACTGGTTCCACAAGTGTCACACCTCTGGACCACATATAAGTCCCTTGCAAAAGGTACCAGTAGTACCAAGGGCCTTGTGACTAGAGAGGGCCCCTTAAGGCTGCAGCATGCATTGTGCCACCCTGAAGGACCCCACACCCAAACATACACCCTGCCATTGCAGGCTATGTGTTGTGGTGTGACTAAACTAAATGAGTGGACCTGGCACCAGAGGCGGTTCTCCTCCATGTGGGCAGAGGAGCGTCGCCCCACTGCTTTCTCGCAGTGCAAGAAGCATAAACATAAAATGGTATTATAAATACCATTTTATGTTACTGCTTCTCACACTGTAAGAAAGCAAAAGGGATTGGTTGACATGGTGCACATGTGCAGTCCTGCTCGTGGAGGGGAGGAATGGCTTGCCCACTCTGAGGAAGCTGACTGTTTGGCAACCCCCGTGCAACCACCCCAAACCCCCCTTGTGACAACCCCAACCCCCTTTCCCTCCTGCGTGACCACCCTGACCCCCGCTTGACTACCTCAAACCCTCCCCGCGTGACCATCCCCAACCCCTCCCCGCGTGACCATCCCCAACCCCTCCCCGCGTGACCATCCCCAACCCCTCCCCGCGTGACCATCCCCAACCCCTCCCCGCGTGACCATCCCCAACCCCTCCCCGCGTGACCATCCCCAACCCCTCCCCGCGTGACCATCCCCAACCCCTCCCCGCGTGACCACCCCCAACCCTCCCCGCATGCGCGACCATCCCCAAACCCCCCTACCACCCATTCAAGTTGCTCCCGACCTCCATAGGATAATATTGGGCCAAGCGACCTCGGCACCCAGACGCCCCAGTGCCGGTGGTGGGGAAGACTTGCCCTGGTCAGACCCTGGCCCAGTGTTGATCAAAAGCCCCGGAGACTGAACTTAAAAACTGTTCACTTACCTGTAAGTTACTCGTCTGTATTTTTCCCCAAAGGATTTAATTGGTCTCTCTCTGTATTGCACCAGGTGTGATCCTGAATACAAAGTATATTTTTGTACTGAAAAGCATTTCTTGCCTATGTAAAGTATTGCTTAATGCTATACAAACCTATTGTCAGTAATTTGAAAGAATTGCAATTGAAAAGTACTTCCCTGTAACAGAGTTCAACGTGGTTCCTAGAAATAAAAGTAACTAAAGTAATATTTTTCTACAAACATTAGTTTGGAGTCAGTCATGGAGTGTGTGTTTCTGCCCGAGCCCAATAGGGCCTCATAGAGGCAGGCGCGACAGCGCTCCCCTTCCTCAGGTGTCTTCGGGGGCCAGGGTTGGCTTCTGGCACCCTGGTTGGGGAAATTTCAGGGGAGGGCCGTTCCCCGACTTGACTTCTGCTGGGGTAGCCCCCGGGACCTGACCCACCCCGCAGGCACATCTGAGACTGGCGCCAGAGACCAACGAGCTTCGTGGTCGGTCCTCTTCAGGGGTCAAAGGTTGCCAACCTTCAGGGGGGGCGTATCTCAGCCCCCAGGTGGCGGATCTTCACCATTTTGGCCTCTTTGTGCTCCAGATCACCAGCTCTACCCTTCTGGAGCACTTTCCTTTGACCTCCTGACCTCCAAGAGGGTAAACTCACCAGGGAGCTGCCTTCACTGGCTCCCTGGGCCAGCTTTTCACTCGACTCTCCTACTGGGCCTCTTCTCCTTGCGCAGAGGCCCAGGCTTCTGAGCACTGGTCTTGGACTCCCCTTTTGGCACAATTCAGGGTCCTGGGACAGTCAGGGAGTTCCTCCTTCCAACTGCCCATAGTGCCAGGCTCCAGCACCAGTCTTCCTCAGCAGACAACACCCCAGAGAGAGCTCCTCTTCCTGTCCAAGACCTTTTAAAAGAATTTGGAGGAGGCTGGCAGGAAGGCTTCGCTGCCCTATCCGGCAACAACACATCACCTCTCTGCCCCCTCCTTCCTGCCCAGGCCTCTGGGATAGTTCAAAATGGCATCGTCCAGGGGTCTCATGCCACATGGTCTCTGAAAAGCCCCCTTGCAGCCCTCTCTCCAGAGCAGCTTGGTGCCTGGCACCTAGTTACATCTGCTGATGGATAATCTGCAGCTACACCCACCTTCTATCCCTCTTGGAGAGGAGACCTTCACCCTTGGAATGCTTGCTGTGAAGGTTACAGAGAGTACAGAAAGCCGCAGCAAGCGCTCTTTTGGGCCTGCGCAGTTTGCCCTGTGACTAGTACAATCAGTGCCTTCACTGGTTGCCTGTGGCTCAACGGATTGGGTTTAAAGCGGTCTGTATAGCCTTTAAGGTCTTGAAGATCTCCCCTAATATTTTGACGGATCCGCTCTCTTTTTATGTTCCCTCCCGTCAGCTTCGCTCTATGGGCCAACATTTGCTGGTGGTCCCTCGGGTCAGGAGAACCTGGACTGGAGGCGGCTCATTCCGGTACAGAGCAGCGATTCTTTGGAACTCTCTTCCCTCCCCCATTCGAGACCGTAGCAACTTTTTTTAATTTAGGAAAGCTATTAAAACTTTTCTCTTTCCCACTGGGTAGGCTGCTCTGGTTCCTTCCTGCATTGTGGTTGCCTTATTTGCTGTTAGCACCGAGACGCCTCTTGGCTGGCGCAGCTGTCACGCTCTATAAATGTCTTAAATAGAATTGCTGTGAAGGTCTAGGTCTCTGATGCTACAGCATACGGCGGAAGGTCATCATTAACCCATCCTGGCAGGGTCACACCCTGCCATGCCAGACTCTGGTTATGAGCCGAGTCAGAGTAATATGACATTTCTGGATGACCCATAAGCAGTACAGATATGGCTTTGGACTCCACAGAATGCTTCTTCTTCTCACATAAGTTACAGTGAACTTTCATGCATGTCCGGAATTTGTAGGCCCTAGGGAAGGGAAACTACCCCATGTGTTCCCCATCTTCATAGGAGAATAATGGAGTATTCCTTCAGTGAAAACAGTAAAGCACACTGACTTTCCCTTACAGGTTTCTTCCCATAGTATAAAGCCTATTCCAGGTCACCATCCAGCTCGGCATAATTCCTGTCACACCACTATCTGTACCTGCTCTTGGGCTGTACACGCAAGGACTCTCCCCCGCGCAGCTCCATACACGTGTGCACGCGCATGTACACATGTATCTTTGGCAGATAGAGATGGAGATCTGAGTGGATCGGTCCTGTTCTAAGTTGCCGAATGTCAGCACTATAGTAGCATATGCTATCATCATGGTCAATACAATAGTGGAGACATGCAAGATACCGAAGAACTCAAACCAGGCAGCAGAGCCTATAGCACTAGCCAGATCCTGTGAACTGGTCGGCGGGGGGGGGGCGGGGCATTTACGTGTGTCACCCACAATTTTGGTAGATTATAGGCTGTGTTTTTATTACTTCACAAGGAGCTAAAATAAAACATGGGGTGTTGATAACAAGATTACTGAATGGTCCTCCCTTACCTGCCAAAATGTTGGTGATGAAATGTAGCGCTCATAAGAAAATAACTGATGTGGGGAGGGGAAATGATTTAACAAATAACACAAGCCAAGAAGACAGACTTCTTCCCCACTGCCTTCATGTATGTAGGCCACTCGGACCCTAAAATGGCAAAGTGGCTGCTAGACTTTAGCCCTGAAGGAGTTGCTGAAAAGCAGAAACAAGTTAATGAGGGCGATTGGCCCAAAACAGGCGAACAGGTTTAGTGTTGGGTGGCATTACAGCCAGAAAAGATCTCCTGCCCAATGCCTTGTTTTATTCAATAACTTTGATGATTCATAGCCCCACTCATTTAGGTCAGTATGGGTTGACCAACATTATGTTGCACTTCGAGTCAAACACCAAGATACAGAGAATGGCCGAACAGATATGCCTATGCTATATGACCTAGTAGGCAAGGGAACAAAGGTTCCACCTGGACATTTTGCCCCTGCAGTGTAAGTAAAAAAGTACCCCTATTTACTAATTTCGGTATATGCTGGTGGGGGGGGTTTGTACTTTTTATCTAGCGCCTACATCCACCACCGACACACTGGACCTTTGACACCACAGAGGCCATGGTACCATGTCTAGCCCAGAAATACTGTTGGTTGACCAATTCATTCAGCCACTTCTTCCACCTATTTCTGCATCACTAAATAAAATTTCAAATCCAGCTTTTGAACTCGACCAACTGAAGACTTTCTATTGAGTTCATAGGTGGTGAACTCCCACAGCCTAGTGATGGTGAACAATAAGGACCAGAGGGGGAGGAGCACTTAAGGCAAATGACCTGGATGGATAAAGACAATGTTTTTTTTTTTTTTTTTAATTTTTGAAAACCTTTATTCAAAACAGAGCACACAGCTATTCAGCCTGACATCCCGGAGGCAAGGCAGCATGGGTAATAGGAGAGAAATAGTGCAAAAAGATCTAGACATAATCATCGAAGGTTATTTTTATATTAAGATGAAAAAATTCAACAAAAGGGCGCCCGAGGGCGCGAAAATGGCAATAGAGTCAATGTGAAGCAGGGCGTCAGGGACGGGTAGGGGAGGAAAGGCAGGGAAGTGAACATCAAGGAGAAGATGTCAGAATGGGAAGGGGGGGGGGGGGGGGAGAACCAGGAGAATGCAGTACATCAGAGCTCAGTTGGCGTTACAGGTCAGGGTGACACATGATCGTGCAGGTTGACTGATTCAGGTGGCAAGCACATGTCTCCCCTGTACTCATTCCATGCCCCCCAAATTTTATTCCAAGTTTGAGGTCTCCCTCTTGCCACATAGACTGTCTTCTCCCGGAACATGCACCAGTCCATGTTGGCTTTCCACTGTACCACAAGGGGGGCCGTGGACGCACCCCACTTCTGAGCAATGTCCCTTTTGGCCACCATGTTCCCAAGGGTCACCCACCTAGTCTGCGCAGCGCTGTGGTCAGAAGGCTCCCATACGTTCAGAAGGCATCTACGAGCTTCCGCGTGGGCAACCACGCCAGTAACTTTCTCCATGACTCGGTGCACTCTCCTCCAGTAGGAGGCTATCACGGGGCATTCCCAAAGGATGTGCAAGAAAGTGGTGAGGGCTCCGCAGCCTCTACGGCAGAGACCGTCAGGCGAAAATCCCATGCGCATTAATCGGGGCCCCGTCATATACACCCGGTGCAAGATCTTGAATTGCACGAGGCGAAGACGGGAGGAAATTGCAACCTCCTTAGGGGAGGAAATCGCGCTTTGCCAATCTTCATCATCAAGTTCAAGGCCATCCGCCACCCACTGGTCCCGCAAGCTAAGGAGGAGATCTGTGCGCACGTTGATCAATTTTTTATATGAAAGGGAGATCGCGCTGTCCGGCATGTGCCCATCCAGTATCCTGTCCTCCAGAGGGGAGCTCTCAGGAATATCGCCGTCCGGCGGTGAGGCCGAGAGCAGCGCGTGTCTCAGTTGAGCGTAACGGAAAAACTCCGTCGCACCCAGCTGGTATTCGGTTTGCAACTGGGGGAAGGTCTTAATCGAGCCCCTGGAGAGCATGTCTTCAACTCTGCTGATGCCGACGAGGTCCAATTTATCAAACCCCTTGGTGTGCCATAGTCTACCCAGGATGTCCGAATCAAAGAGGGGAGTGAACCTAGTGAGTCTGCCTTGCCAACCTTGCGCCTTAGTGACCGCCCGCCAAGTGTGGACCGCCATCCGTGTAGGGCCCGTCAACCGCCGGTCGAAGGACTTCGAGTATAGGGCCCGATAGTAGTTGCCGTCGCCCATAAGCCATCTATCCATGGCATAGCCGGGACTACCCACAGGGCCATAGAACCCGTGGTTGAGGGCAGCAAGATGAGGACCAATAGTAGCGGCGCACGTCTGGGAGGGCGATGCCACCATCGTACCATGGAAGCTTGAGTTTGTGGATGGCAACACGGGGTCGACCATCCCAGAGAAGGGTCCGCATGAGGCCTTCAAGGTCTCGAAAGTAGCGCGCCGGGACAGGGTCTTGGGCGTTTTGCAGGGCGTACAAGAACCTGGGCAGGGACATCATCTTAAACAGAGCGGCACGGCCAAGGAGGGAGAGCGGAAGCTTACGCCAGCTGTCCACATCACGCTGTAGACGCTGGAGAGGAGGGAGTAAGTCGAGGTCGTATCGCAACTTGGGGTTACCAGAGATGTAGATTCCCAAGTACTTGAAGCCACGTGTGGCAATCTGAATGCTGCAGCCCCTGGGAAGTCGTGGAGTATCTCCTTTAAGGACATATAGGGACGACTTGGCCCAGTTTATAATCAGACCAGAGTACCGTCCGAAGAGTCTGATTACATCACAGGCCACGATGAGGGATCTGCAGGGGGAAGTCAAATAAAGCAAGATGTCATCGGCATACAAGGACACCCTGTCTTCAAAACCAGGGGCCCAAGTAATACCGCGTAGGTCAGGATGCCCACGCAGTAGGGCTGCGAGCGGTTCAAGGGCCAAGGCGAACAAAGGGGGCGACAGGGGACAACCCTGTCTGGTACCTCGATGTAAGGGGAATGGCGTCGACAGGCGGCCGTTGACCATGACATTAGCCATCGGTTCAGCGTACAGTAGCTTCACCCAGCTCACAAAGATCGGCCCAAATCCGAGTTTGGACAGCACTGCCCAGAGGTATGGCCACTCGAGAGAATCGAAAGCCATCGTGGCATCGAGGGACGCGAGGACAGCTGGCTCTTCGAGGGTGTGGGCTCTAGCCATGACACCGTGAAGGCGGCGTAGATTGAGGGCGGTGTTCCGGTGAGGGATGAATCCCGACTGGTCAGGGTGTACGAGGTCGCCAATGACACCAATCAGCCGGTTGGCGAGCCACTTGGCGAGGACCTTGGGTTCCACGTTAAGGAGAGAGATAGGACGGTACGATCGGCAGACGTCACGTGGTTTACCCTCCTTGTGGATGACCACAATGGTAGCCAGCCGCTGATCCAGGGGGAGACAGCCCCTCTCAAAGGATTCCAGGAACATTTTCCGCAGGTGCGGAGACACCGCGTCCGGGCGGATTTTATACAGTTCAACCGGAATGCCGTTAGGCCCAGAGGCCTTACCGGTCCGTAAGGAGCGGATCGCCAAAGCAATCTCGTCAGCGGTGATCTCCCTATCCAAGTCCGCTCTCTCGTCCTCGGAAAGGCAGGGAAGTTCAATATCCGAAAGGAAAGCAGACGAATCCGCCTCAGAAAAATCCGAAGCAGACTCATAGACTCCCCGAAAGTAACCAGCGAATGAGTCGACAATGGCACTTGGGTCCGTAAGGACCACTCCGTCGTCTCCCAAGAGTTCAGTCACCACGCGACTGGCCATCTCCCTCCTGTCCAACCAAGCCAGCAACTTCCCAGCCTTGTCGCCCACATCATACACACGGCCCTGCTGTTCTCTGGCCAGAGTGAGTGCGGCATTCGTGGCCAAATCGTGGTACTCCGCTTGCTTCAGCGAGAGGGTATGCAAGATAGAGGGGTCTGGCTCGGGCCCCAGCTGGGACTCGAGACGCAGGACCTCTTGCTCAACATTCAGCAAGTCGGAATCCCTAGTCCGGCGGGCCTCTGCGATGAGCGCCTGGGCCTCACCCCGGAGCACCGTCTTAAAGGCCTCCCACAACGTAACGGCCGACCCAACCGAGCCCACGTTTTCAGAAAAATAAAGGTCAATGGCTTTGGCCAGGAGGGAGCGGGTCTTGATGTTACGGAAATACCACGGATTGATCGTGGCCGGTCGCTCCGACAAGACCACACCAAAGTCAAAGGAGACCCATAACGGGGAGTGATCAGAAATGCCCCGCGCTAAGAAGCGGGCTTCGGAAACGGCCGATGCGTGCGATGCCAGTGTGAGGACATAATCGATGCGGGAAAGACTCCCATGTGCACCCGAAAGGAAGGAAAATTGACGGAGCGTAGGATGTAGAAGACGCCAGCCATCCACCAGGCCCATAGACTCAAGAAAGGAGGACAGCCACATCTGTGGGTTACGTAGGTCCCGGGGCGGTTGGCGATCAAGCAGACCAGAGCAAACCGAGTTAAAGTCACCCCCCACTATTAACAGGCCAGCCGGCATAGACAAGATGGCACCACCAAGGTCCTGAAAGGTACTGGATTGAAGCCCCGGGGGGACGTATACAGAAAACAACGTGAGGGAACGCCCTTCCCATCTACCAGCCACGGCAGCGTAACGCCCCCTGTCGTCAATCAAGGTGACATCTATCTCTAGGGGAAGGGACGCGCGCATGAGGATACCCACCCCCCGGGAACCGGAAGAGAACCCCGAATGTGCCACCATTTTGTAGCCTTTGCGGTTCAAAGCTTTACATGTATTTCCCACCAAGTGTGTCTCTTGAAGGAGGACAACATCAGGCATGTGACGTTTGATCAGTTGTATCACCACCCCTCTTTTAACTCGGTCACCCAACCCGTTAACATTCCAACTGAGAATTCATAACTTTCTACCCCCCCCCATCACCCCGCAGCCCGCCCCACCCAGTCCCACAAGACACCCGCATCAAATACAGTTCAGGAGCATAAATGGCCCATTGCCACACAAAAGAAAGAAAAGAAAAACCAGCAAACAAGATAACTCTTCCCAACACACCCCCCACCCTGCACCCCTGCATCAGACTAAAAAGCCCCCCCAACCAGCAGTGTGCCTGTCGCCCCATTAACTGATCTACGAAAGACCCAGAGGAGTAAGGAATCTCCATGAATACGTCCCGCCACCCACCATGTAAGCGAAGGAGAGTCAGTTCTTTAACGAGTACCAGCTCCGGCAGTCATTCGAGGCAGGGGTGGCACCAGCCCCTTACTCAGTCTCACTGTTCCGCTCCCCCCGAGGCGCCCCCAACTTCATCCTCCTGTTCATCCCGACGTGGCGAGACCGTGTCCAACCATTCACTGACGTTTTCAGGAAAGTCAAAGAAAAGGGCACGTCCCTTATGTTCAACACGGAGTTTCGCGGGGAACATCATTGAGTATTTGAAACCCAAGTCCCTGAGGCGCCTCTTCACTCCCGCGTAGCTCAGGCGTTGGCGCTGTACTAACCTGGTGAAGTCCGGATAGAAGTGCACCTCCGCATTCTGGTATTGGAGTGGCCCATGCGATCTGGAAGCTTGCAGGATCGCGTCACGGTCCCTGAAGTTGAGGAGGCGCGCCACAATCGGCCACGGCGCCGCCCCCGTCTTCAGCGGGCCACCCGGTACCCGGTGGGCACGTTCCACCGAGAAAAAGTTGCTCAGTCCAGAGGGCGCCAAATAGGTTTTAACCAAGTCCTCCACAAACAGGTCCGTCGCAGCATTCTCGGACCCCTCCGGCACACCAACTATGCGGACGTTCTGCCGCCTGGCTCGCCCCTCAAAGTCCTCCAGCCGCCTCGAGAATAGATCAGTGGTCATCCGCAGATTGCGGACCTCAGTCTGTAACTCGGAAACGTCGGAGGTTAGGCTGGAGGTCTTGATGTCAAGCGCCTTCACACGCTCGTTGGTCTTGCCCAAGTCAGCCCTTATAAGGGTAATATCAACGGCCATAGAGTCTACCTTGTGGTTTAGGGTTTCGTGCTGTTGTTGCATGTCGGCCCGGAGACTCGTGATGGCACCCATGATGTCTACGAGGGTGGGGTCCGATCCGTCCGGCGGGCTCGTCAATGGGGGCCCTTTAGAAACGGCCCCCGATGTAGGCGGTGATTTGAGGTTCACATAGCGCTCGATGTGAGTCTGCTGTGTTTGCGACTTGCCCCGGCCACCCTTGTTCGATGCCCTGTCCGGGTCGCCTCTGCCCGCCATGATGGGTACGAGAGAACAAAGGCAAGATGCCCACAAGTCCGGGTCCACAGCCGGAAGGCAGGTAGGGCCAAGGAGACAAGACCAGGGTGTAGAAGGCACAAGCAGGGACACAATCACTCCACCACTGAGGGCAGCAGGCGGTCACTACGCAGTCCGATCGTGCGAAGTGGCGAAGTCCGGAGGGACAATGGCACCGTCACGGAGCGGAGTTCAGCTCGACGCAACTCTGCACAGGAACCACCGATTTGGAAGCCGATTGCAGTCCCCGCCTCAGCAGACCACCAGTAATACAATTCCACTAACGTGGATCAGGATTTCAGGCAGGATATTTGCGGTGGGTCGGACGGTCCACGGAGCTCCGAGCTTACGCGGCCATCTTGGTTGCCCGCGAAGCTCCTCCCCCCGATAAAGACAATGTTAAAGAGAAAGTTCTGTATTCCATTTGTTCTCATTCTAGTAAAGAATATAAAGAGAACAATGCAATACAAATGATGACTGGTTATCACAGAGAATTGAAGGTATCAAGTTTGCTTAATGTACATTATGGAATTACTTTTTTCCACTGTTTGGTACATGGTATCAGACTTTACTGAATAGCATGTCAATTATAGTTATTGCACTATTGGTTGTCTGCCTGTGCATGAATATGCTCCCAATTTACTGTCAAGCCTGTATTCAGCTTTGCAACCCCGCCCATGCAACATTCATCTTTCGAGTACCATGATTCAGTGAGACCAAGAGGTAATGGAAGTAATGCACATACATATTGATTAACGTTGAGCAATTGTTCAAAGGGCAGATTGTGAAAGTTGATCTATTTCATGAACTATTTATCCATTTCATAAGTTGTACATCATTTGGCAGTTCATTTTATTACACTGCTCTTGGTCTGGTGAGAGACTGACCATATACATGCGGTTGATGGCATTCGGACACCAGGTGCAGGATGTTTTTAGCTTGTGGGTTTTCTCGGATGGGGTTTCAGGCAGTTTTGATACACCTCCTGAACAACGTTTGTGAGAAAGTGGCTCTTTATGTACTGGACCAAAGTAAGGTACAGTGTGTATATAGTCCACAATCCCCAGAGGTATAACAGAGGTTAAAGTCAGGTCTGACCTTACTCTCTAAAGTGGTAGCTTGGTTGAGCAGTAAGGCAGTACCAGAGGACAGTGTAAAGCATTTGTTGCACATACTCAGTCAGCAAAAGGTTTCACACACTCAAGAACTGAACTCTAGGCCAATTTATTTTTATATCCAAAGATATAGTTGTTTTATTTTTAGAACCAACAGGTATCAAAATATACTTTTCTCGATATGAGTACATGTAATTACTTTGCAAAGGGGATAAACTTTGTAAACACAATAGGTACAATGGTTGCAGTAGGCAACACAATTCTTAACACAATTTAACATTGAGCTCAATGGGTTTTTCCACATAAATGCAGTTGATTACTTTATAGATGACTTTTGTAACTTCATAACTGGACCCTAGATTCATTCCTGGGGTCTAAGCTGAAAACAGTTTAGTAAAAACTTTTTGTTATTGCAATGATTTCTAAAGAATATAAAGGTATTTTAAAAGTTGACACTAAGAAACTTTTTAGTGCAAAACCATGCATGTTATCCAATGGAACGATCCCCTATTTCACGGAGCACTAGGGGAGGGGATAACTCAGTATTTCGAGGAAAACGCTGGCACAATGGCATCCAGGGCGACGGAATGGAACGCCTACAAGGTGGTTGTCAGGGGGCGCAGTATTGGGAAGTGTGCAGGGGTACGGAGAGTTTTGTTGGGAGATCTCGACAAGGCAGAGGACAAACTGAGAGAAGCGGAAGTGGCGCGGCCGGGCCACCCTGAACTCCAAGAGGCGGTTAGTGCGGCTAGGGAAGCAGTAGCGGTTGAAGCGGAGCGACTGCGTAGCTTTGACTACAAGACCTACACGCTAAGGGCACATGCTGAGGGGGATAGGGCTGGGTCGCTGCTGGCATGGCTGGCTAACCCCACTAAACGAAGCTCCCCTATCCTGGCATTAGAGGGGGAAGGAGGACACACAATCTATACTCAAACTGAAATACTACAAAGGTTTCAGTGCTATTATGAAACACTGTATAGGAGCACATTAGAGGGAGGTGAATGCGATATTGATGCTTTCCTGGAGGGGCTGCTTCTCCCACGGCTGGACCAGGAACAGGCGGAGGACCTAGGCAGAGACATAGACCTGGGGGAGATTAGGGGGGCCATTAAGCGAATGGCCCGCAACAAAACACCGGGACTGGATGGATTGCCCATAGAATTTTACAGTAAATATGTGGACCTGCTGGCACCGCGTCGCCAAGAGGTGTATAGAAAGGCTAGGGCTGCTGGCCGTTTGCCCCAATCAATGCGAAAGGCGCTAGTGATCCCCTTGCTGAAGCCAGGGAGGGAGAGCCGCAGCACGGCTTCGTATAGACCGTTATCTATGCTAACCACGGATTATAAAATCTTAAGTAACATACTAGCAGCCAGACTGCTGCAGCACATGACCGGCCTGGTCCACAAAGACCAATCCGGATTCATTCCTACGCGCAACACGACTGCGAATATCAGACGGCTTATACGACTAGTGGATGAAACTCATCCGGAGGCGCAGACACCTCTGATCCCGTCAATAGACATTGAGAAAGCGTTTGATAGCTTGGAGTGGGAGTACTTATATAAAGTCATGGGACGCTTTGGGCATGGAGAAGGTTATATCCAGTGGACGAAAGTGCTCTACGCCTTAGCAGTGGCAAGAGTGCGAGTGGGATCGCTCATCTCGCATCAGTGTCCAGTGGAGCGCGGAACGAACAGGGGTGCTCGCTGTCCCCCCTCTTATTCGCTCTGGCGATCGAACATCTCGCAGCAGAGGTCCGGAGGGGGAAATACTTTAAGGGTTTAGGTAGCAGAGAGGGACAACAGTTTATTTCTTTGTATGCGGATGACCTATTAATATTCCTTGAGGATGCGGAGATGGGGCTGGCGGGAGCAGAGAGGTTACTATTGCACTTTGGAGAACTCTCAGGTCTGAAAGTTAACTGGTCCAAGACATGCTTATTCCCTGTACGACGGGGGAGGTACGGCCCGCCTTTCGTCCCTTACTCAACTGGGAGCCCACCTGCCTGAAATACCTGGGGGTGTACGTATATCACACAGCAGCAGATATGCTGGATGGCAATGTGGGCCGCTGTATGCGAGCGTTGAAGGGTAGCATGGCCTTTTGGGCCACCCTCCCGCTCTCGGTAACAGGCCGAATCTACCTACTGAAAATGATAGCTCTGCCGCGCCTTCTGTACTACTTTTGCACGCTGCCCGTATGGATACACAGTTCCATCTTTCGACAACTGAAATCGCAACTGACCTCGTTTATCTGGGGGTCGGGCAGGAGCAGAGTTGCACTAACAACGCTCACCCGCCCGAAAGACGAGGGGGGCCTGGCAGTCCCAGATTTTGAGCTTTACTACTTGGCGGCCCAGCTGTAACTTTTCACGCAGGAAGTAGCGAAGGTCTTTCGAGGACCGGAGGCCGAGAGAGAGGGGGGTACTCCGCGACATAGCCTTGCCTATCTAACCCTACCGCAGCGGCTTGCCACTAGTGATCTAACCCTTGAGGAGAAGACGTTTCGGCTTTGCTGGAATCGCACTCAACACCGAGCGGGCGTACGACATCCATATGCACCTGAGATACCTCTCGGGATGATAACGGCGCTCCCCCACGGAGGGGACTGGTCGCAGCTACAGGTCTGGGAGTACGCGGGGCTACAGGTTCTTGGCGACTTGTACGAGGATGGGGCGTTATTACCGTATCAGACACTTCAAGAGAGGTTTGACCTCCCGAGGGGAGGGTAATTACTGCATGCTGCGGTCACTAGAGCTATTCAAGCGCATTGGAAAGGAGGACTATTAGAACCCACAACGACCATGGCCGGTCAATACACCATGATGGCGGCAGGGACCTACAAGGCAGTCACATGCCTGTATTCTAGAATGCTCCGAGAGAACTTGCCGCCCTTGACGGCGTTAAAGGCCAAGTGGGAGACAGATCTGGATAAGGAGATCCGAGACAGCCTGGGCGCAGATAGTGCGGCGAGCAAGAAAGAGCACGAGGAAAGCACGCTTCGAGCAGATACACTTCTTTATCCTCCACAGAGCCTATTTAACACCTGGCAAAATCAAGAAATATTTCGGGGCGGCCGAGGCAGCGTGTCCCAGATGCACTACAGAGGTGGCGGAACTGGACCATATGATGTGGTCCTGCCCTGCATTGGGAGACTATTGGCAGGCGGTTGGTGACACGTTGAACGAGGTGACGGAGAGACAACTACAATTTGACATGGCTATCAGTGTTCTGCATTGGTTCCCGCACACTCCCAAAAATAAGATCACAAGTAAATTTATTGACATGGGTCTTCTCCTGGCCAAAAGAGAAATCACAAGACTTTGGAAAACGAGATCAGGTCCCACATACAGGAGGTGGCTCAATGAGTTACTGAAATGGGCCACTAGCGAAAGCATGCTTCAGTACCAAATGGCACGACGGAGATTAGACGACAAGGCACTGGACGCAGCAGCTGCGTGGGAAGCATTGGTGCAGGCCTTACGTGACTGCGCGTCGCAAGACGACAGAGAAGGACACGACGCTGATAATGGAGCTCCCCAAGACACACCAGGCACATCACACACAACGACAATCATTAGCTCCTGATAACATTCATAGATGTAGACTAGACAAGCTCATATGCGTAGGTGGTGAGATTCGGGAGAGGGGGTGGGTAGTTGAGGACAGTTTAAGAGCTGAAGGGGTGGAAGGGTGAAAAAGGGAAAAGCGGACGTGAGAACTTTTTACAAACTAGTTACAGCTTTGTATAACACCTAGGCTTCTGACACTTTCCCACTTAACGCCGCCCGGCCTCTGGGATGTGGGCTTAATGGCTGTGTACGGAACTGAACAGAGACTGGTGTCCAGTTGATACCAGAGGTAGCATTTCTATTTGGAAGCATTGTGTGTATTAAAAGTCTGCAATAAACATTCTTTAAAAAAAAAATGTTATCCAATGGAAGGGAATTCAAAGCACAGATAAAGTAGGTTCTCGTTACTTTTGTACTCCAGTACTGGACTCCTAGGTTCAGCACTAGGGTCTCTACCTAAAACAGGTAAGTAATTACGTTTTAGTAGTTGGTATGATTTTTAAGGAATGTTTGTAACTTTCAAAAGAAGATATTTAGAAGAAAATTCACAGAACAGTCAATGGTTTCTATGGACGAAATTTAGATTACTAGTAACCACGGTTGTAATTACTTTTGCGGTTCAGTACTGGGCGAAGATACAGCACTGGCTTCACTCCTGATTACAGGTGAGTACTTCGGATTTCAATATTCGCTGATTATAGATTAATATTTTAACATTTCAAAGCTTCACACTTAGAAGAATTTTCACAGAAAAACAGTCAATGGTTTCCAATGGCAGAAATTTAGATTACTTGCGAACACAGAAGTGATTACTTTTGTGGTTCAGTACTGGGCTAAAAGGTACAGTACTGGCTTCTCTCCTGATCCCAGGTGAGTAATTCGAAATTCGGCTGATTTTAGATGAAGATTTTAAAGTTTCAAAACTTCACACTTAGAAAGAAATTTCGATTAAACTAGTCAATGTTATCCTATGGCAGGAAAGTGAGTCATCTGTTTTCAGGGGAGTACTCGACTGGTGAAGTTAAGGTTCCGGGCATAGACTCAGGGGTCCCCCAGGGTCAGGTATGTACAGTTGGTACACCCTCAGCGGCACAGGGGCGGCCGGGTGCAGAGGTAGTTAGGCCCAATGTTATCCAATGAGAGGCAGGGGGCCTTCAGTTGGTGGCTGCTGGCTAGCAGGCCACGTGGCTGTGGGACCTGGGCTCCTGGTCACTTGCTCAGGGCAAATGGGGAAGTAGAATAGGACAAAGGTTGCACTCCCAGGGGGGCTCGGGCGGCGGGGTGCAGAGTGCTTTTGAGTAGTCGGGCGCTCAATGTTATTCAATGAGGATCTTGAAAAGGGAACAAAGGCTGCAGGCTTGGGGACGGAGGATCTTCTGGAGCAACCAACACTTCGAGGGGTAAGTTGGGATCTTGGAGGATAGGTAGGCACCCAGGAGTTGGGCACAGGGGGCCGTGGGGCGCAGGGGTGTCTTGAGATCGGGGAATCTTACCCCCTGCTGGTCTTGGTCGGAGGGGTCCTTTGTCTTGAGGCTGCAGGAGTCGTCGGGGGTCGTCGAGGAGGGTCCTTGGGCACTGGATTCCAGGTCAGAATCTGGAAGACGTCCTCAGGGTCTTGATTCACTCCGGCACAGGCCAGGCTTGGCGGGCGCAGAGTGTGCAGGGTTCGCGGTTCCGGGCTGATGCCAGGGCTTGTTACTTGCTTTGAGCAGTACCACTGCACGTGGGAGACCCAGGTAGTCAGAGTCACAAGGCATTCAGGTCCTCCGGGGTTTTGGAGGTTGCTGACCACTGGAGATCCCGGGGTTTAACAGGAGCAGATTTGAGGGTCGACAGGCCGGTAGGGCTGGGGCCAATTCAGTTGAGGTCTTTTTAGCAGCTGCACAGCAGGTCTTCGTGTTCCTTGATCTTCCTTCTTGTTTCGTAATCTGGATCTGTGGAAAAAGGTTCAGGATGCCCCTAAATACTAAATTTAGGGGCGTTACAGGTGGGGCAAGGACAGGGACCAATGGGTCCCTGTCCTGGGGTGGGTACCCCCCCTAGCCTGCTCCTCTCCTGTGGGAGGGGGGCAGAAGCCTAGCTGTGATTCGGTAGGGCCCCCCATCTTCAAGATGGCAGGAACCCTGGGTCCTGCATCACCTCGCCTCTCCCACCGGAGGGGTGGGGTTGGCACAGGCTGGCACACCCCCCTTTCTGACGTAGGTTTTCCCGCCAGTCTTCCAGCCAGAGTGGGGGTCAGAACTGGTGGGGGCCAGTTGCTGAGTACAGCAAGTGATATAGAAAGAGTGGTCCCTGACATGTAAGAGTAACCTAAAGTTAAATGACAAACATTCATTGACAGGTATATTCGTAGAACACTATTGTTTATTCACATAGTGTCAGTACATGTTTCACTGTATTTTTTTCATTTTTAGTTTATTTATTCATATAAATAATTCACATCTTAACAGTGCCCACTGTACAGGGAAGGGAGAGGGTAGTGCAGTGTTCAGGAATGGTGTGGGTGGAGTGACAAAATCAATCGTAAATTGCTTTCAACAATTGAAAATGGCTTCTCAGAGGAGCCTTGCCGGAATTAATCCAAAATCAAGTTTAGCATTTTTGTAACATCATCAATAACAGGTGTACAAAGTCACACTCCGATTATGTGTTATAGTTGGTAGTTTACATTTCGACCCTCGTTGTAGAGATGCTACCCCTTACATGGCGGGTCTTCTTCAGGACAGTGAGAGGGGAGTGGGCAGTTCCTTGTATACAAGTTCCTGTAATAATCTGCAATTGGACGTTTTACATCATTGACAGACGCATTCCTTGTTATTGGGCAGACAGTCCTCAGGTAAATGGCAATCTGTATCGTAGCGTACCGATCTAGGCACGGGTCCTAATAAATTACTGACTCAGTCGCTATGGAAACGGGTCAGAAATCCTCGTCCCCGGCATCCTGCACCTCCTGCATTGAATCGGAAGTGGTCTGGAGAATCTCACAAAGGCGGAATGCCTTCGAAATTCCCCTGCCCATCCTTGGGGAGAATGCTTGGCACCTCGACCCAGGATGTGCATTGTTGCAGGCCCAGGAGAGCAGGGAGCTCTCCACCCAGGGGTCAAGCAACATGTCTGCTGTGTGGCAGCCTCTCAGACACGACGTGGATTGTAGGTTAAGTTTCAGGGGGCATCTTAAGATGCCCTCTGTAGTGCATTTTACAATAAATCCCACACTGGCATCAGTGTGGGTTTAATGTGCTGAGAAGTTTGATATCAAACTTGTCAGTGTTCAGTGCAGCCATTATGGCGCAGTGGAGTTCGTAATTACAACCTCCCAGCCCAATATACTGTTAATGGTATCACTGCACTTACAGTGCCCAGGAATGGCCCTGGGTACTGTAGGGGCACAGGCACCTGTGCCCACACCACTAGCATAGGGCACCAAGCTAGAGGAGTGGCTGATGTATGCCAGGGCAGTGGGTTTGTGGGCAGGGCACACAGGGATGTCTGCCATGTCGACTCTGCTTAGTTCTGCACCTAGACACTCAGCATGCACAGGCAGTGTGCGGGTGTCATGGTACAGGGCCCCTAAGGGTGGCACAAGAAGTGCTGCAGCCCTTCTGGATCTTCTCTGGTCAATGCCCTGGGTACCATTTACTAGGGGCGGACATGTGGCCAGATGCTAATTGGGTTTAGGCTTTAGTTCAGTTTTTAGGGCAGAAACAGGCCCTGGGTGCCTGATTGGCAGGGACCAATGGCACACCAAGGAGAAGTGAATCAGGTATCAGGCAAAAAGTGGGGGGGTACTGCAACAGAAACTCACTTTCTCACAACTATCTGACTTTTGCCTGAACAGAATGATTTATTAATTGCCAACTGTCTTCAGTGTAATGGTCTCCTACGCGATTCAAAATGGATAGAAGGCTGCTTATTGCAATCCCCAGAACGCGGCAGTTGGTCACTGGCTGTTCTAGCTCGAGCTAAAGCAAATAAACCTTGCTTCTAGGCTGCTTACAACCATTTGGCAGTGCTTTAGACGTTTTCCTCCAGCAAGCATAAAAATCATAAGCCCACTGGAGACATTCTCTACACTTTTCTTTTTGTCAATTTCGAGTTCCGTGGTACTATCATTTTCTACACAGGCTATATGGTGATTGATGCTGGTGGGTTAGACACTAGTTTGGGACACGACTTCTTACGTCGCAGCCTGCCAGACAGCGCTGCGGTCTTGTTTGCAATCATCTTGGGGACATTCTGAAAACTTCCCTGGGAATGCATTCCTCTCATTGCTTACCACTGTAGTTTGTAACTCACATTTGCTTACTTTCCATTTGCTGGTTTTGTTTTGGGCTGTCCAGCTTCAGTTCGTCGCTTCCTTGGCACCCAACCTCCTTACTGTATCGTTCCAGCAGTGCACGATTTCTGTAAACAGGCCTTTAAATTGTGTTATCTTTCCACATTTGCTGTGCATTCAAAGACAGGTGAAGTGTGGTGGAAAATAATGTTAATAAGATCTGAACAAACATCGCTGTATACTTTAAAGCTGTATGTTTGTGCAAATGTAATCGTAATTTTAACTGAAGATGTGTTTGTCTGTAATGGCACTCCACTTTACTCTGCACTCTATGCAGAAGCACTCAACTGTACCACTCCACAACAAGGGGGCCAATGCAGATAGAAAAGTAATTTCTTTTTAATTAAATTTAGACAATCCAGCCAACGCGTTTCATTTCCATATAGGGAACTTCCTCAGGACAAAGTATCATGTGTAAAAGTACACTGCGAAAGATGCATATGCTATAGTTGGAGTTTGTTGTTTAGAGGGTACAGTTCCCATTTGTGGATCTTTTGTCTTTGACGACAGAGCAGATCCACAATTTGACTGATCGTGGGAGATGTTCTGCAAGGAGATTTTTTGATATGGCCCATCTCCATATGCTTTGAGCTAGTTGCGAAAGATGTAGAGTGTGTCCCCCCCGTTTTTGTACGTAGTACATTGCTGTCAGGTCTGTAAAAACTAGGACAGCTTTGCATACTAGATGTATCTTAACCCCTTCCACGCTCATGACGAGCTGGGCTCGTCATGGCGTAGCCTCCTCGCACGCTGATGCCGAGCCCAGCTCGTCATGAAGCATGGGATTTTTAAAATCCCAGCATAGGAGAAGAATTCTCTGAGCGCGGATGCGGTTAAAAGCTTTCAATGCTAGAAAAACTGCTAGCAGCTCTAGATAGTTTATGTGGAGTTGTCTTTGTTGAAGAGTCCACATGCCCAAAATTGGAATGTTTTTGAAGATGAGCTACCCAACCAGTGAGGAATGAGTCTGCTGTGAGCACTATCTGTAGAAACGGGTCGATGAATGGCCGCCGCTTGGAAAGGTTTAGTGTATTCCACCACTGCAGAGAGCAATGAATGCGGCCGTTCAACAACGCCAGATCTGCTAATAGACCTCGAAGCCTGGTTCCACTGACGTGCTAAGCATTCCTGTAGGGGACACATTTGGAGTCTTGAACAATTAGAATGAAAAACACCATCATTCCGATCAGCTGCATAAACACTCGGACTGGTAGTGAGTGCTGAGGTTGAAATTGTGGGATCAGGGTTTGCATGTTACGTATTCTGACTGGGTGTCTATTTTGGTTCCCAGGTATGCTTACGTGTTGGAGGGTTGAAGATGAGACTTGGTGAGGTTGACAGTGAATCCCAAGTCATGACACAACTGAACTGTTTTGTGAGTGTGGGTAATGCAGCTGTGTTGAGACTTGGCTTTTATTAGCCAGTCTAAGTAAGGGAATATGTGAACGTGTTGTCTTAAATGAGCTGCAACTACTGCAAAACATTTGGTGAAGACTCTTGGAGCTGTAGTTACCCCGATTGGGAGGACTTTGAATTTATGATGTCCGTCCACAACGAACCTGAGATATCTCCTGTGAGCTGGGTGAATGGGAATGTGGAAGTAGGCGTCCTTTAAATCTGGACTAGAAAGAAAGGTGCCTTGCTAAAGAAATGGGAGCACATGTTGAAGGGTGATCGTGTAGAAGTGGTCCAATTGAATGTAGAGGTTTAGTTGTCTGAGGTCCAGTATGGGTCTCAGTGAGCAGTCTTTTTTTGGAAGTAAATGCATGTTTGTGTAACAGAGAGAGGAACTCTCGTTTTAAGAGGGTGAGATGTTCTGGTGACATTGCACGCTCTCTAGGAAGGGTTGTTGGTGGAGTGCAGTTAATTTCCCATTAATAACCATGTTGGAGAATTTGTATTAACCACTTGTCTGATGTGATTGATTGCCAGACAGGTAGGAAGTGTGAGAGACATCCCCAGACAGGAGTGGAATGATCAGGGGGATGGGGGGGGGGGGGATGAAGAGTCACTGTTTATTGGCAGGGGAAGTGCGTGTAGAATTACCTCTGCCACTTCCCTGGTTATTTCCTCTGTATCCTCCTCGAAAAAACCCTCTGGAAGAATTTGATTGATTGTTCCCTTTGTAAGAGAAGGGATATTTTTGAGCCATCCCTGTAAAAGGTGCGACAAAAGGAACCTGTTAAAAGGTAGTTGTAGGGCTCCCATGGATTTTGCCGTTTGTGTCTTTCTTCACTTTTTCTAATGAAGTGTCTACTGTTGGCCCAAAAAGATGCTCTTTATCAAAGGGCTTATTAAGTATGGAGGATTGTACCTCCTGCTTGAATCCAGAGATTCGAAGCCAAGCGTGTCTCCACAGTAGTATGCTAGTGTTAATAGCATGAGAAGCTGTGTCCACTACATCTAGGGCGCGTTTTGTGGAAATGTTTGTGATGAGCTTCCCTTCCTGTATGAGGTAGCTAGCTTTATTTTTATACTCCTCTGGCAAATGATGCAGGAGTCTTTCAAACTTATAGTGGGCCCCGTCTTAGCGTGCTAAGAGAGCCCGAGCATTGGCAATACACCAATAATTGGCAGATCGTGAGGCCTCTCTTGCCAGAGGCATCAATAGGTTTCGACTCCTTATCGGGAGATGGGGAGTCACCTGTAATTTGAGGTAGCTCTCTTGCAGGCGTTAGATTCCACAAGAGAGTCTAAAGGTAACTGACCTTTTATGTATACAAGGTCTGTAGGTGCCACCCTAGGTGTCAGTATTCTGCTTCTAACTGGGTTTTTGAATGCCTCATTGGTATGTTTTAACAAGTCTGTTAACATGGGTAAAGTGTTAGTAGACCTTTGAGAGTGTGTGGATGTTTCTAAAAAGGATATCCTATTCTATAGGGTCTGAATGTAGTTCCACCCCATGATATTGGGCAGCCCTGGTGATAAGTTGTGTAAAGTCAATGTTGTCATCAGTTGGGGAGGGTCTGGAGGGATACAGGTCAGGATCATTAGGGTGATCTGGATCCTTATAATCATCCAGGGGATCGGTGTCATGTGGTATGTCCGGATATTGTGGGGTATGAGGATAGTCATTCTCATCCCTAAAATCTTCATCCTGTGAGTCAGGTGACATTGGAGGTGGTGAATTTGATGGTATAACGCAGTGGTTCCCAAACTCTGCGCCACAGCACCCCGGTGCTCCGTTAGCAGCAGCCAGAGACGCCGCACACGTCTTTGGAAAGTGCACATCATGTGAGCAATTTAAAAAGGTTGCGTCTTTTGGCGACCGACCTGTCAGCCGGCATCAGGAATCGTGGTATGGCCCAGTGTTCTATCAGACTTCTCGCAATGAATCTACTATAAATGCATTTTATTGCTTATTTATACCGGCAGCCTTGTTTTTTTTTGTCAGCCTTTCAGCAAGTAAACCTCATTTAAATACAGCCTGCTGCATCGCAACATACTAGGGCATTAAAAGGGACACCCGTAAAATCAGGAATCATGGTTTGGCCTAAGAGCGTTCAGCCGCTTTTCACACATACGCGTTAACATAGCCTCCACATACGCAGGATGACTGTCGAGTGCGATTGCTTCCAGTGTTTTGCTGCGCCTCTGGAGACCCTCTTCACGAGTTACATCAAGTAGGTTGCTAGAATAACTGTAAAGACAAACTTGTGACCACCAAGCCCGTGTATTTATAAAGAGGCAACTAAGTTTGTCGCTTTCCAGGGGAGAGAAATGAAAAATGAAAATGTAACAAGGTAAATAAGTTAACTGCAAAAAAAAGCCAAAATGTTGAGCATATACTAAGACACTTCCATTTCTCTACATTTGTTGTTAACAGTTAAGAAGTACTCGTTACTGGGGCGAAAAGGCAGTGCAGTTTTGTCTGGTTCAGCTGGTAAAAGTAAACATAACACAACCAATCTTACCAGGTCCTGGTAGGTCAGTTAAATTCTGCTAAAAGCCGAGAACACCCATAAGATCAAGGGTGCCATATGCCTATTTTGCTTGAATTTTTAACATACAAACGATATATAAAAATGCACGAGGGAAAGGATGAGGATGCGGTATTTCTGCTCCCAAATACAATTTTTTTTGTTGCAAATAAGAGTCATTTTTGGAAATACTGGTATTTTGGAAATTGACCCTGAAAGAAAATGGGGATTTACTTCAGGAATTGCTATTACCGCGGTGCACACATTTGTGTGGCAATTCTCCATTTTCATCCGATTTCTCACCCAGAGGTCGCCATTTTTAGTGCGTAAAAATGCTGGGGGATGGGTAAACACCAACATGAGATTATTCTGTGAAAATTGTAATCCCCATACAGCCGGTAACTTGTGATGGCTGAATTCTGATTACCTCAACAGAGAAAAACAGGAGCGTCTTTTACCCCTCCATGCACTGACAGGAAGACCGGCACAGCAGCCTCAGTTCTGCAGCAGCCCGAGCCCTCACCCACCCAGCTTCTGACTGGGCCTCTGGTGCTGCAGCACTCCGAGCCCTCGAACCGGGGTGGCAGTGGTCTGACTGGCGCTATGGCAACGCTAGCTCTCACTCCAGTCGTCATCTCTACCGCTGGAGAAACCTAACCAGGCCTAAAACTGGGCACTCCTCACTCGCGTTGCAGCACCCCTGAAAAACACCCACCCAGGCCGTCACATCTCAAACTGCTACATCCTGATCTTTTAAATGGGCCAGCACTTCTCTAGCACTGCAGCACCTTAGAAATCATTTTCTGCGGCACCTCCCTGGCACTACAGCTCCCTAAACTTTCACCCAATCCAGCAGCTCCCTACATCACTTTAGAAGCCTAATCACCACCTCGTCCTCACTATCACTGCAGTACCCCAAACCCTCACCCAGATCGGCATTTCTAAGGCACTGCAGCATCCAAAACTCTCACCTAAGCCTGCACCCCTCTACACAGCCTCAACACACCGAGGTCCCACCTAATCCAGTACAGCAAAATCTCTTCTCTAGTATTGCAGTAGCCATGGCCACCATCAAGGGTGCCCCTCTGGCATGGCAGTATCCTGCGGTCTCCCCATCTAACACCAGTCTAGTGCCCCAGCACCTCTGGCTACTGCTGCCCTTCAAGCAGAAAACTGAAATTACTCCAGATGCCGGTAAAAAAGTGACACGACTGGGAGCCACGGCCAACTGGCAATTATGTCAAGGGAGCCACAGATCAAAAAAGTTTAGGAACCACTGGTAGAATGTGTACATTGGGAATAGGAGGGGGGTGGAAGGTAAGTAAGGGGGAGAAGTGTTAATACCAATATCTCCTTTTCTCTACAGAGGTATAGGGGCATCACCTGAGGGGCCCAACTTCCGTTTTTTAGGAAGAGTAGCCAGAAGGGGTCCAGTTTTTGGATCAAAAGTACTTCTTTTTATTTTGGATCCAGGGGGTGTATCTTCGGATGGATGTTCCTTGGAAGGTGTATTTGTTCCTTTCGGAATCAAAGATTTAGGTTCAGTGTCTTTAAGTGCAGAGTGTTTGGAATCCGAATGCTTACTTGTAGCAGGTTTAGGCTGTGGAGTTTTTTTGAGAGGTATGTTTCGACTCCAAACTTTTTGGCGCATAGGGTGTTGGCTCAGAGCTTTTAGGAGTGGAGCTTTTCGGCTCCGAGGTTTTCGGTGTCGAAGGTGTCTTTGGTGTGGGAAGTGGCACGTCTCTCCTTATGGAGTGGGGCCAGCTCGAGCCCAGGCCGGAAGGCTCGTGTTTGTTTCACGAGAGGGCCGAGCATCTGAAACTCTCGGTTTTGACCAGAGCCTGAGGACGATACCAGAGCCTTATCCTTTGTCTGAGTGGGCACATGGGGATCTGTACTCAAGGTAGGTTGACCCGGAGTGACGTCCAGGTCTTCCTCCATGTCGGAGTCAGCTTCAGACACTGAGACCAGTAGTTCTTCGGCAGGACGCTGATGTTCTCGGTCTTTGCCGAAGAGGTCTGGTATGGAGCTATTGCATCTCTTGGCGTCAAGCCCAACGATCACGGAGGTTTTCTTCGATCGGAATGATAGACATGCTTCGCAGGATTTTTCTTTTGTGTTCCGGGGATAAGCACAAGTTGCAGACCGTGGGCAAGTCTGTAGGTGTAACTTAACACAACACCCGGGACATCGCTTGAACGGAGTCCGTTCCATCGACTGCTGGCGTGGTAGACACTGGTAGGCCCAACTCAAAGTTTCGATTGAAGGTTTTAGTGTACACGATACAAGTCGAATGGGAAACCGCTAAAGACAATACCGTACCACAGCAATACATATTTTGTTTATGGCGGTTGACTGCAAGTTATGTTGTAAGCCTAAACTAGCAAATTTCAGAGTTTGCTTGTTTCAGCCTCAAACATCACTCCCTTTTACTGTGGGATTTTTCTAGTGAATTTAATTGTTTCTACCTTGGTGATTTGTTTTTAAATACCTGCAAGCACGTATTGGGCATAGCCACCCAACCGATAGTGGATAGGGTGCACTGGCAGGCCAAACACCCACTGGGCAAGTGTTGGGCACGTGCTGCTGCTTCCTGGGAATTATCTTCTCCATTTGAAGCAGTGTTTTAATGTTCGGTACAAAAGGGGGTGGTGATGGACGGAGTATCTGAATCAATCACTCACACCCAGTCAAAAGATCTGGGTTTAATCCATCACCGTTCTTTAGCCCAATCTGCCACCCCAGTTCAGACAAGGCTATATGCAAATCAGTCTGACCCTGCGCCTCATGGGAACAGTCCAGCCCGAACTGCCAAGCCATGTCTTCCCTGGACCGGAAACAAGCTTCAGAGGACCGGTTTCTGGCATTCCAGCCGTCTTCAGCCCGGCTTGCTTGAATCCAGTGGCAAAGTGAGCAAGGGACTCACGTCTGAGCATACCCTGCCACACTTATGGCGGCCAAAAGCGGTACTAAAGGGAGTGGCGATGGACGGAGTATCTGAATCTGAACCGGAGTGGTAGAGTCAGCACAAGTCAAATGACGAGGTGGCCGAAGGCCCCGCTGACCCACGCGGATCCGGATGAGGTTAAATTAACCCGAAAAGAA
Source organism: Lissotriton vulgaris (assembly GCF_964263255.1). NCBI lineage: Eukaryota > Metazoa > Chordata > Amphibia > Caudata > Salamandridae > Lissotriton > Lissotriton vulgaris. The sequence goes on along the minus strand of NC_141696.1, from coordinate 358,295,191 downwards.
GGTACCAAAGGACCTCTTTAGAACGACAACCCAAATGATGTTCTATAATAGATACACTAAGTAATACTTAGGAATAACTCACTTCTTTTCACTTCACCCCTTGGTCCTGAAGAAAGCCCACCCGACCTCTTGACGAATAAGGGCTGAATGAAACATGTCGACCTATTTTCAGTCTTTGTGTGATGGAGTCATAATAACTCTTACTCACCCACACCTTCTTTTTACTTGCCTCCAAGAACCCGGAAAGAATAAAGAATTGTATCTGGAATCTAGAGACGTTTTAATACACTTCACCTTTCACGAGCACCATTTCTGGTCACTACTGTTTTAACAAAGGGTATTACCTCCAGGTGGAGGTTGCATAACCACTAAACCCCATGATTTTGCAGACACGTGTGGGGAAAAGCGGAGAACGAAAATATACCGCTCAGTTTCCATCAATGAACACGTGAATGAGGGTTTTTTATTGGAATTTAATAATCGTTCCGGCATACCCAATGTTACGCAGGACAAGTGATCCTTCCAATTTTAATTAGCTATAGTTAACTACAGGGAATTGAACGGATCACAATTTCCTTCCCTCCCTCATAACTGATTTGCATATAGCCATGTCTGAACTGGGGTGGCAGAGTGGGCTAAAGAACGGTGATGGATTAAACCCAGATCTTTTGACTGGGTGTGAGTGTTTGATTGATTCAGATGTTCCGTCCATCACCACCCCCTTTTGTACCGTGTTTTAATGTTCAGCTTAGTTTTTTTTCCTACAGTGCCTGAAACAAGCTGGGAGCGGCACCAGTTGTCCAATTAGCACCTGACGTGCACTGGCAAGTCTCCGACTTTGCCTTTTGCAGAATGTCCCACATACGCTTAAAAGTGCTCTGACAAGCCTTTTGTCTCAGAGCCTTGCAGTTTCTATCAGAGTGCCCCATCCTCTCCCTAACGGAGCACTATACTTCCCCACTGAGAAAAACACTGCCTTCAGCTACAACCCAATTGTGCCAGCTATAAACACCTGAAAGCAACTAAATTCAAATTATGCAGCTATAAACACCTGAAAGAAACTCAATTCAAACTATGCACTAGACTAGAGTAATATGCTGCCTGAAAAAAAGTAACAACGTACTGGAAAAAAAATAAACACTTATAGGGAATAGACCTTAAAGCGTTTACAATCATTCAGAAATCAATGAGTTTATTTGCTTGAATAGCTAACGACATGAAATGAAAAGTAGCCCTTCACTGGTAAACTCTGAAAGGTGGCGCTAATGGGCTTGGGTGTAAATAAAACCAAACTGGCCGCTTTGCAACTTCTCCGTCTAGTTTTATTCAGTTATGTATTTATTGTTCGCATCTTAAAACCATGTTTCTCTCCTCCTGAGGCTCCATTTTGGTGTAGAAAAATGTCAGACATTTGTAACAAACGTGTTTCTCCTTTTTTGGATCCATTTCACAGAGGAACGAAAGGTGAAGAAAGAACAATCAGTTTTCTACAAGTGAAGAGGAGCGTGACGGTACGAGAGGGAAGAGGAAGAGGGGCAGCAGAAGTGGACACTGTACTGGTCTTGTTTACTAAAAAAGGAAGAGACTGCAATGATTATGGGCTATGCAGTCCAGCCACAAAAACTGCAAGTACTCCAGTCAGTGGCGTAGAAATGCTTTGAATTTGTGGCCAGTTTGTTCTTGCAGCCACACAAACACAGTGTACTGCTCTGCAGTCCGGCCACAAACTCTGCAACATTCCACTGATAGCTAGGTTTTGGCACCCCACAGGGTGTTGGCATTAGATTCCTGTTTTTGCCACCTCTGAAAACTGCATAAGTCACTGACTCCCGTCCCACACCCCTCCCCTCTACCCCAAGGGCACTTTTGTTTACAAATGGCTGGTGTAGAGCTCACTCGAGGGGCGGAGCCCCGGAAAGCATCAACAAAAACGTTTCATGTTACTGTAGGCAGGCACAGCCTTAGAAACAGGAAGAGGGTGTGGCGAGTCAACTCTGCTGTAGCATGGCAGTAGTATTTTCCATATAAATACAGGCAAAGGAAAACGTGTTTCCCGTCTGTATTTATATGTAAAAATCAGTTTAAGTGGAAAACCAGGCGCCCTATTTATAAGACTAATGTCAACCCTCAACTCATTTTAACCCCTTCCATGCTGGTGACGAACCCCAGCCGTCACGCTCTGCGGCGCTCGTGTGCTGATGACGGCTGGGGTTCGTCACAGCCCGCCCCGTTCTTTTGTTTACCGCACAGCGGCGGAAACGGCCCAGCATGGAAGGGGTTAATTTTCTTAAAACCCCAAAATTTGAATACTAAAAGCCTATTTTCTTTTTATAATTTTATAAATGGACGCTAATTCTTCAGTTGCTATCCCATCAGCAGCAGGCCTCGACTGCTCACCCACACTAGCATGAGATTGTCAAGTGCATTAAGGAACTATACAAAGAAAAGGTAACCAGTTAAAGAAAAGAAGCGCACAGCAATCCAGGGAAAGTAACACAATTGTCCATGAGTGGTGCTCCAGGAAGATAACAGGGTTGGTTACCTCAACCCCACACATATCCCCCCAATTGGGTGGGATTAAACAAAGATACAAACAATTGCTCTTCCAAGCACTCAAAAAGTCTATATTAAAGTAGAGAAGAATCCTTCAGTAGTCGTAGTTCCAGTCGACAGCATCCAAAATGTTATTATTCCAAAGAAATCAAAGTTCCAATTCACAAAGAAAATGCACAGCCAACAGTACCATTTCCGTCATTTTCAGAATCATCTTTATGGTGACACTAGATGTAGTGTCACTGTATACGAATATTTATTATCGATTGGGAGTGCAGGCCTTGGACTACTTTCGGAGTAGGAGACCGGCTGAGTATTATGACCACACACTGATGAGTCTGAAAATGACGGAAATGGTACTGTGTTGGCTGTGCATTTTCTTTGTGAATTGGAACTTTGATTTCTTTGGAACAACAACATTTTGGATCCGGTTGAAAGGAACTACGACTACTGGAGGATTCTGCTCTACTTTAATATTGGTTAACAACTTACACTAATGCAAGAAAAGCGCGCTCGACTTTGCAATAATTGACCATGTGAACTCATCTTAAGGCGATTGTTCTTTAAGCAAATGTGGCATAAAACACCTTCAAGAGACCGCATTCTTTCAAATGGTTTATTTTTTTGCAAAACAGACTGTAGCTTAGTTTTCCTTTTCCTGCACTGTCTTTGTACCACGCAGTCTGCCAGTACGACGAGCAGCAATAAGACCAACTTTGCGTCCAGCTGGGGCATCTCTCCTGATGGTTGAAGGCTTACCAATATGTTGATGGTTACCACCACCAAAGGGATGTTCAACAGGCTGCGAGGAAAGAGGTTAAATGATCAGTAATAGCCATTTATTATCAATAAGGCAATTAAAGAGAAAATGTATTGTCAATCATGCTGTGTATACACAATAAGCAACTTTTGTGTACGGAATTAGTCTATATTGAGCAGCAGCACTCTCAAGAAACCTCCCCAAGGCGTACAAGATTGCAGAAACAACCTTGCTAGTATTTGGACAACTGAAGAAAACAAAACATGATTTCTCACTACCTTTAAGCCATGCAGTTACCACTAAGTAACTGTATCAGGAAGAGAATAAGTTATGCAACTTACTGTGCATTTAGGTATCTGCCAACTTGATCCTAAACGGCTTCAAGGTACCAACCCACAACAAGCATCACATTGGTCAGGCACACTTACATTCTAAACTAAGAGTAGCATGATTGTATAAGCTTTGCAACCAAGGCCAAATTGAGGACACATTATAAACTATCAACTGGAGATTGGGATGGATATGTAACCTAGTCAAATAGTTTAACAAAACAAAACTTACGTTCATAGCCACACCACGGACACGTGGCCAGCAGTTTCGCTTAGCCTTGTATTTATGGTAAGCACGACCTGCCTTTAGGATTGGTTTGTCAATTCGACCACCACCAGCAACAACACCTGAAACACAGAAAATGGAAACAAAATGTGGTAAGGGGTATTTACACGTAAACTGAATCTTTTGCAACTTAAAAAGGTAACATTTGCATCCTTGGGTATTTGTTTTGAAATATTACAGTTTCAGAGTACAGTGGAAATAACTTCCTTTTCTAGAAAGTGAAAATCAAAACCATTTAAATGCGGACACCTAAAGTTAGGAGGACGGTTCCATAAGCTGTTCAGAAACCTCATTGTTTATGACATGATGGATCAATAACACGTAGGAACTCAATGGAAAACGACAATGTACTGCCAAATACTCAAGTTTAAAGATAATTGCAAATGCTGCACGTGGACACATTGAGGTGTCCAAACGGGTTTCTCATTAAATTATGCCATTAAACGCATTGACTGGGCAGTGCTGCATCAGAAAATAACAGTGAAAGATTTCAATGGAAGTTCAGTTTTACTGGAGACGTCAGGGGAGTTGCAGTAGCGTTCTAGCTGCAAATATGGCAGCATTTACTCAAATACATTTAATAAGAGCGTCCAGTTTCACTGTGCCACAGAATTCAAAGCGATCTGCAATATAATCTACTGTAGAGGACATCCAATTCCTAAGAACAACGTCAGAGGCAAGGTCATGAATGACCCAGTGTATCTGTGCTGGCCGAGATTTTACACTGTTCATGATGAACACTGCGTAAAATACTGCAAGGGTATGTGGATATGAAGGACGTCATTCTTTAGTTTTGATCATGCTCTTTACACTAATCTCAGTCTGGCATTATCAGTGGCAAAGGCACACAGCCTAAACTGCCTTAAATGCTCGCCAGATGTGGGCACTTGGCATCCCATACATTTATTATGACTATTTTGCCTCTATGAGGTCTTGCAAAACTATATGGTGTCATTCTGCAGTGGTATGCGGTAAACGCAGCTTTAAGGCCACCCAGGATTTAAACCGAAATATTGCCTGGATAAAATAGACATGAATATCCACCCAGCAGCCTAACCCAAGTCTAAAGATTGGCATTCTCCATCAAACCATCAGTTATAGAGCTCTATTTACAGCTTGTGGAGCTCCTAAAAACAAATATGGAATGTGATGGTACAGGAAGCAACAGAAAGTATTAGGTTCACAGGTTAAAAAAATATGCTAGATTTAAACGCAAAACATGTACATTAAAAAAGTGTACCAGAAAGCATGTAGTGCGGGCCGTTGATAATCAAGTTTACTAAGCTTTATGTCTCAACCTCTGTAGCTAATAAAGGTAGCTAATTTTTTTCAAGTTGATGGTTTGGAAATCTATTAAAACTATTTTTTAATTTTAGCGGAAAATTAGTGCCACCCATTCACAATCCATCCCTTACAGTTTTAGCATGATCGATGTGCTACGCCTTAAACGTTAATCTGACCAAGTAAGACGCCACTGCAGTCACAAATGGTTATGGTTGACAAAGGAGATTCCAAGCAATGAACAAGGTTCCTAAAGATCTGCATGAGGAGAGCTGAATCAGTAGCACGTATGGTTGCAACTTCCAGGATTATTAATCTAAACAGGGCAAGCAAGCTTTTTGGCAAACTGATAAGCAGCCAAACTGGCATTTGAAAGATATGAGGGGAAGCAAAGTCACTGAGAGAAATGTTTCCACTTAACAGGCTTTTCAGTTTCAGAATGGTTTCGAAAGTGCTGTGGATAAATCTAGAGAATAATCAACATAGTAAATATGATTGTTATATCTAGCCAATGGAAAGCCACTTTTGGATACAGAGGGGAACAATTAATCAAATCATAATCTTGATGATCGAAACGTATTTCTTTAGCATGGTTACTTACCAACAATAGCTCTGTTTGCAGAGGAGACAACCTTCTTAGAACCTGAAGGAAGCTTAACCCGTGTTTTCTTAGTTTCAGGATTGTGAGAGATTACTGTAGCATAGTTTCCAGACGCACGGGCCAGCTTGCCTCGATCACCTGGCTTCTCTTCAACACAACATATGATGGTACCTTCAGGCATGGTTCCAACGGGGAGGACATTGCCAATATTCAACTGGGCTGGAACAAAGGAAACAAAATGTGTTACTTATAACTACATGCATGGAAACATGAACTTCCAAAATCTCATTCAGAACTTTGTTTTGTTCATCTAATTATCGCTCCCAGAGGAGGGTTGTGGGTGTGAATGCAGATCACATTTTATCCTCTTCTTCACTGGGCAAAAAAAAAATCAGTTTAGGACCCTCAACACCAACTCAATGGCAAAACCCCACACCATCAAATTGCATTCTGATGCGTTGGTTAACTACAATCAAAGTTTCGCAATTTGGTCTAGGAGAACGTTACAGCGTTTATCAAACAACCATATTCCTAAGACAGTAAAAGTAGGCTTATTTTAATGTGCACTAAGCGAGGGAAAGCCATTAGAACCCATTAAAACCAGCCCAAGTGACATGGCAAACAGAGCCAGGGAAATATGGAGAGGTTCCCCTCATGTGACACTACAAAAGAACACTGAATAGGTCAGGCACGACGAAATTGATTGCTAACCTATAACCATCACTGGTACAGGATAAAGGAGGGAACAGAGCAAGTGTGGAAGCGATGGAAAACAGACTGACCTGAACCATTAACAGATTAGAAAATAGCATGCAAGCGAAATCGCAACCAATGCGAGATTAAAATTTAATTACCTCCACAAAACCACAAGAACAGGATTAGACCCAACAAGATCTTCAAATTTTAACAGGTCTGGTGAACTTGTGGCCAATTTTCTACATATAGATGCAACACAATGCGTACGTATTACCATATGCTGGGCCAGATCATTAGTATAAACCGCAGAGGAGGGACATGGAGGAATAAGCACCAGCCGATAGAAGAACAAAATACCAACACAAGATCTGCCATAATGGCAAAGAAGAGTCAATCCTAGGGGAATGAATTGTGCTCTTGGATTTAGGAGGGCAAAACACCCCATCACATAGAAACAATACTGAATACTAGGGTAAATGGATTAGTTATTTTGGAGATATCAATAAATTAGAAAAAAATTACAGAAAAACTAGGAAGTGTACGAAGCCAAGACATGTATTTATTCAATATTGAGACGATGATTAAGCTACCGATTGATGTGTGGGGTGACTGGGTAGGAGGCAACAAATGTTTGATGAAAGATCAACTACTAGTTTGCAACCTTTTATTTTGTGCAGTTACATCTCTAAATATTTTACTGAACACCTCCCACCTACGGGATATCACGAGAGCCACAGGCAGATAACACCTGCAAGTGTTTTGTGTTTGACCCAACCAGGCATCAGCTGTACAGTTAGTCCACTTGTGCTTAACGGTCCGCAGAGCAAGCTTGCACCAGAGAAAGACAGCTAAGCCTCCGGTAGAGTGGGACCATTTAGGAAGGGACGTGGCTAATGTCAATAATTTTTCGAGAAATCAATACCACGGAGGTAGGGGGTTACTATATACACCACGGATGTTGGGGGGTTACTAGAGCCCTATGGGATCACCATCACGGACAAAGTGAGAACAAACCTGCAGGTCTTAGACAGATTGGTGAAACTAAATAGGAAAACATGCTGTAGGCACAGCAATTTACGAGGGAGGCTTCCTCGAACGAGTAATCTACAGCTCATGCTGCACAAGTACCAGTTATTCAATGATATCGTACTCCGTTCTTGCCCAAGAACAATTAGGTTCCCCATTTCAGGATGAAAGACCAGATCACCAACCGTAAATTAACTCTGGAACCGTACCAAGATTGCGCAACAAGGGCAATTAACACCATAGCTTATAAATTAGAACATGCAATATTTGCATTTTGATGCAATAAAGACTAGGTGCACGTAGCTCCCAAAACTAGGGGTTTTCCCCCTTAGTTGGCTCTGTATTCAGCCAGGTAGAGTGGCTACATAGCTCGCAGCACATATTGGATGCCCAAATCAGTTTGCTGGTTAACACTAAATTAAAAGGTTAGTGTTACCACAATCCATTTAGCCACACCTGGTTCTGCAATTTATTTAGGAGCTCAAAATTGGGCATCAATTGTTCTGGGTCGCAATTTAGGGCTTAGGAGAACACAGGCAACATGTTAGCTAAACATTAAAATCCTGGACTATCTTTAATACACCTCTTTCTTCCCCAGAAGGAGCATAAAAAATTGGCATTACATTTGATGCTCTCATACCTCAGCGGTCTCCCTCAAGCATCAACAGCACCCCTAAGAGCCTCCCTAAATGCGGCCGCGAGACTCATTTCGGGCTCAAGGAAACACTCATATAACCCCTGACCTGAAATCGCTGAAATGGCTTCCCCTCGAAGCCAGAATACAACTGAAAATTGCGGTTATGACACACTCAGCCATACACCACAAGGCTCCCACCTACCTCACTCAAAAGCTTACTATATCAGGAGGTTCGAGATCCAATAGAAGTACTAAAAGTCTGCTCCTGAAACCTCGCAGATTCCGTAAGGAAAAAACCTACAAGCGCTCCTTCTCAGGAATGGCACCGAGGATCTGGAATGCACTCCCTCCTGAAACGAGGATTATCTCCTCCACTGTACTCTTCAAGAAAGAAGTGAAGGCCATCCTTATGGCCAAGTTTACATGATCCTCACTGTTGCTGCTCAGAGACTATGCACCGATCTTGTAACGTTGGATAATTAGCGATCCATTAACTTTCTGTTCATGTACCGTACCATAGTATTGTCTTTTGAGGGTTTACTGGTATCCACTGATCTCTATGGCAGCTGGATCAGAGTCTCTCTGCACCACCCTATCCTAATGTCTATTTGAATGTTTATTATTATCGCTAGACCTGTATTGTAGCTAGCTCAGACTCAGTACCGTCTTATATTTTTGTCTACTTGAGTGTTCTCTGCTACCTCATGATCTCTATTTTAGTTAGATCAAAGACTCTACACCGCCTTATTTTACTGTCTAGTTGAATGTTTACCTGTATCTTATTGCACATGATTGTTATCCTATTATGCTACCGTGCACTATACTGTACCCAATTACTATGTCTACTCACCCTACTGTGAAGCGCTCTGATATCTGTTAAGATCGCTATATAAAACTTTGAATAAATAAATAAATAAATTACTGCTAGATTATAATCATACCGTAGCAACCAAACGCTATAAAAGAAAGGAAAACTAGGTCCAATTAGAGGACCAACAGATTCTCCATTTTACATCACCTAAACATTGGTGTCTGTTGATCTGGCTAAAGCGTTCATATGGCCAGTGTGTGTATATACACACAGAGGACACAAACATCCTCTGAACTGAGGGAAATAGGGCTCTGATTTATTTAATCTCACCATCTACCTATAAATACACGGACTTCGCACATTAGAACATATTTCAATCCCCAAAAAATTATTTGGGGGAATGCTACATTCTGACCATACGCTTCACAGGCGCGCCCTAAGAACAGGGATGGGTGCAAACAATTTGTAAGCAAACTGAAAGCTTCGACCCATCTAAAAAAAATATATTAGCTGTGTGTTCATTAGGTTTCCTTATGCAGACTCAAATGTTTGCCTTAACATCTGCACACTCAACTTTTGTCCCACATCCGTCGCAGTTCATGCACTGGAATTCTGCTCTAAAACCACTATAAACCACCTTAAATCCAGTACTTCAGCCTCACAATCACTCAGCTGTCTGTTTGGACCATCATCACTTCTACTGGGATGCAAGAGGGACTATGCCATAGCTGAGGAAGTACAGTCAATCCTCATTTGTTGTCGCAATCAATTATGCTTATTTTATTCAACAAAACCACAATTTTGTTCCCCTATGTTCTGTTATGTCCGGCTCATAAAACAAAATGCAAGCCAAACCGAATACCATTACCAATGCTTGTTCTTTGCAGTAGAGGCCATTTGGGTGGGTGGGGAGTGGTAGACAGTGAATTTTACGTCCTGCGTCCAGTTAGCATTTTCTGGTAAACAAGCCAGAAACTCGTACCTATTGCCTCTTAAGGTGCAATGAATATCTTTAGCTATAGCATCCTAAGTCAGATTGGTAGTTATGGCCTTCCTCGACCCACCGCATCAAGCACCAAAGCATCAAGTTTAAACACAGACCTTCAAAAAAATTATTTTGAATTTAACAAGTCCTTCTTCAAACAGATTCAGGGAGTAAGTATAGGCGCAGCTTGCACCCCAAATGTCGCCAATATTTATATGGGCGAATTTGAGGATAATTTTATCTTTAATGAGATCGCTCCCTTCTTTAAAATTATCATTGGCATTGTTTCATCGACGATATTTTGTTTATTTGGAGGGGACCAGAAGAACAGCTTATCGAATTCACTCCCTGGCTTAACCTATGTGATTTCCATCTTAAGTTCAGTACCAACACGAGTAGGAACCGGATCAAATTTTTAGATATATGGATTCAGGCTATTGATGGCATTATTGAAGTTTCATTATATACCAAGCCTACTGCGCAAAACATTACTTCAATATCAATGATTCCACCCACGGAACCAAAAAGATGGCATTCCATTTTGCCAATTTTTAAGGCTGAGACATAATTTTGAGATCCATGCTGAACAACTGAAAAGTAAACTACTACGAGGATATCCACCTAGACTTATTAAAGAGTCCTATAAGAGGGCCAAATATTATAATAGAGATGCCCTATTGCAGAAAAAAATGAGAACAGTGACACTAAACTAGTATGTGTACCCCGCCATTCTAATATCAACAATTCGCTACGTCGGGGGTGTGGCCAACAACATGGCGGGGTAAGACGTGCCGGAGAGGAGCTCCCGGTGCGCTGCAGTTAAATCAGACATTAATCATTGTTCCTGATACCCGAGAAACGGAAAACGTGTACCAGACGTGAGTGAGGAGTCCCCGAAGAGAATAACCCGGAGACTCCGGCCACCGCAGCGGAAGAAATTGTTATAGGCTAATAGCTGGCGCGGCCTGACTTCCCCTAGATGGCGGCCGAATTCGCCCAGACGACCGAGAAGGGACTGTCTTAATGCCTGGCCCGGAGCGCGAGACTGGTGGTGCCTGAACCCTGGTAAGGAAAACAGACGGGAGGACAACGGCGGAATCGGAGCAGTTGCCAGATTGCGAGAGCCCCGATGACACTGGGCTGGTGACAGGAGGCGGCCCCATAGAGGCGCGCGAGACCCCGGCTCAGACGATCGGCTGCAGGGCCGCGCAGAAGCCGGGTGCTACGATAGAGGCGCTGCCCGCGAAGTGAGGAAAGAGGCCGGCGGAGAGAGATCAGTCTCTTGTATGCCAGCCCCAGTGCTAGGGTGAATGGGGCGTTATCGGAGGCCTTCCCGATTCAACGAGGCACCAGGCAGGGATGCCCTTTACCCCCCTGTTTGCGCTATCCATTGAAGTGCTGGCATGTGCAGTGAGACAAAAAGGTAGGAATTACCGGGTTCCGGATGGGGCCAGCGGACGGAGCAGACGAGAAGCTGTCCCTGTACGCGGACGATGTACTACTCTATGTTACACACCCGGACACTACCATACCGGCACGGTTTGAAGAATTAGACCACTACGGGAATAACCCAGGGTACCAGATTAACGGGCACAAGTCGATGATGTACGATCCACAAGGTAGGGAGGACTGGCCCATGCTGCCCAAGAGACTGAAAACTAGGGAGGGGTTTATGTACTTAGGAATATTAGTCACGACTGATGGTAATCTCTCCTACGAACGTAATATCAGCCGGGTCCTACGCACTTTGTGACGACGCTAGCAGATGGCAATCACTCCCACTGACGATTCTGAGGCGGGCAGCTATGTTTAAAATGGTCACGCTCCTCAGATTTCTATACGCATTTCAGAATGAATACTTTCCCTTGCCATGCAAGACATTCCAAGACATCCATGCTGCGTTGAGGTCCTATCTGTGGCTGGTTAAGCAGCCTAAAGTAGCTCTCTCGACCTACAGAGACATCAATACGATGGTGGAATATCCTTGCCTGACCTAGAGGCCTATTACTGGGCAGCTAGAACGACAAGATGTATTTACAACAAGATGGGCAGCCATAGCTGTCTTCATTACATCCATGGAGAAAGGGCAGGCCAGATTACTACCGGCTACTAGAATCACACTGGGAGCATGGAAGAGGGCGACAAAGGCAATACAGTGGGAACACAAACCGACGAAGCAAACCCCACTGTGGCACTGCACCTGGCTGAAGGAATTACACAAGTTGAAGGGGTTCCAGGAGTGGGATGCCATTGGTATCTCTACTCTAGGGGATGTGATTAGGAAAGGGGTGTTACAATCCATCCCGTTGCTCCAAAAGGAGTATGGACTACACCACTCCCAGCTCTTTAAATATATGCCCCTCAGACATGCATGGAGGGCGGAAGGGCCATCGCAGGAGGCACTCCCCGAATATGCCCCACTAGAAGGCCGCCTTTTACAGGAACAAATCCCAGGGAAAGCTGTGTCCTCGACATAAAACCATCATGAATAATAGACCAAACAAATTAGAAAGCCTCAGGAACACATGGGTACGGGAGGTGGGAGAAATGGATGATGTAGATGGGGGGGGGGGGGGGGGGGGGGGGGGGTAATACTGATGCACCCTAGAGAGGTAGCAATCAAATCACGCCTCAGTTTGTTCCAATTTAAGGTCCTGCATAGGTCATATTTTGATAGAGTACGGCTTTATAGATAGGGGAGGATACTAGACTCATGCTGTCTACGCTGTGGCCATGATGGGGGAGACTTCCTGCACACTATTTGGTCCTGTCCCCGCATTCAAACGTATTGGGGGGGGATGTCTTAGCTGAACTGGGGGAGGTGCTGGAGACAGACATCCCGCCGGACCCGAAGGTAGTACTATTAGGAATGACTAATGATGTGGACCTAGCACGCTCACTCCTGATTTTTCTGGGGCTGGCCTTGGTAGTGGCCAAAAGGGATATAGCTAGGAAATGGGGGGGCGTCTGATGCTCCGCTGCTTGAGGAATGGAGAAGGGGCATGGACCTATACAGGGCAGCCAAAAGGGTCACATATCGGGCGAGGGGCTGCCCGAAGAAATTTCGTAGAGTGTGGGGCAAATGGAGACACTATCACGGCCTTGATGGAGGACTAAGATCGCAGACACTTGCAGGCTTGGGTATCAGAGAGGGAGTGAACATTTGGGGCTGGGAGATATCAATGCAATGGACTCTGATGTTCGTACTGGGGGCTACTTAGGCGCTGGACTTTGGGGACTGACGCATAGGGAGGGCTGGGAGGGGAGGAGGCGTTGGGAAAGGTGCTTAATAATGATGTGCATGTTCTTTGTGTTCTTGGCTGCAAGCGAAATGGAAATGGTGCAAAAACAAACGAGGGGAGAATATGGGGTGGGGGAAAAAGTTGTACTTTGTTCATAATATACTATGTACTGCGATATACTATGCAGTCGCAATTAAAGAAGTTTCCAACAATGAGCTACGTCCGATCATATGCTCACAATGGCATATTCTTAACGCTGGAACCCAAGAATCATCTATGCCTAAACCCATGTTTGCCTTTCGCCGCAACAAAAATCTTCGAAATCATTTGGGTCACTTCAAGTTTGACACTACCCGCAAACTGTCCACCACTGGCAGTCAACCCATCAATGGTACCTACAAAAGTGGCAATTGCCATGCATGCAGTTCAGCAATAGTATCAGCTGAATTGGTATGGGGCAGAAGAAAGTTCTTTCAATGAAATGACCAATTGTCGATCTGCTAACGTCATTTATCTTCTTTTGTGCCCATGCAACAAGGTGTATGTGGGTGAGACTAGCAGAGAGTTTAGAGTTAGACTCCGTGAACATAAATCTGCAATTAAGAACAGCAGGAGAGGGGCTACTCTAGTGGCACATTGACTCGAAAAACAACTCGCTAACAGATATTAAATGGATCATTTTGAAAAAAAGTCCATAACCCGAAGGATAATAACAAATGGCCTGAAAGGAAAGAAGTGTATTGGATTTACACTCTCCAGACTGCTGTCACAGGGTTGAATGAATGTATACCCTTTCAGAATGCTTTACTTTGACCTACCCCCCCCTTTTTTGGTCTTAGTTTCTATTACTGGTCTAGGTTTTGAACCAGTCAGTTCTGTATCAGGCTGCTAGCAACTTTGATTATGGTCTTTGTATTCCTATAGACCATAGTTACTAGCTCTCGGAGTCTGTCCGTTTTTGTCTAGGCATTATATTTAGTACACTTTGGGGGACTATCAGTCTCCATTATTATTTTAGAATTGTATTATTTCGATTAATTTTTCAGATCTATAGTCTACCCCACGGTCACATTAGCGCGGGTTAGACTATTCCTCCTTTTTAGCATTTCGACTATCAGGCGGATGTCAGAGGGTGTATTGTGTTTATTAAGTCTTTCACTTTCCTGCGAGTGCTTGATTGCCACTAGGTCGTTTGGAGCCCAGTCATTCTAATATGGCGCCTGCATCTGGGCGGTTTCTATCGAGGACGCCTTTCTGACTGGGACCTCTGATATTTTTTCTATGTCGGGCTATATATGTTTTTTGTTAGCTTATATTTTATAAAAAATCATTTTCTTACTTTAGAGTTACCATTTGCTTTTGAGTGCGTTTGGATCCGTAAACATGCCTCCAAAATGGCGCCCATTATCCGAAAGCCTGCGCTGCAGGTCCGCGGTCTATGCATTTCTTCCCGCCCCATGTAGCTCAGGTGTTCGCAGTCGTCATCAGCATACATATATTGGAAGCAGATACGCGAGCTGTGAGTAATTCATTTTACTTACGGACACCCTGCATGCTGAGGATTTGCCTTATCTGTCCATGTTTGAGCTCGGGGAACACTATAGGAATTTGTACTCTGTTTATTTTGGGATCCAGTAGTTAGTTCGGCTATCACCGATATGCCCGGTTCATTATTTATAGCCGGTATAAACTAAACGGAAAAACTCATTGTGTACTGGGGGTCCTTTCTGGCACTTTGGTAACAACCTATATGTTTATTCTGTTTAGGCACCCGGTTGAGGTTACGGAGTCCTATTACGTTTGCCTCCACGAAGGTTTTTTCGAAAGTACAGTCATCCTGCGACATTATCGGCGCTTGTTTAGTAGGTATGTGGGAGGTTTATCGTTGCTCCGGATAGCTATTAAAGACATCTGAGTAGGGATAACTTAATTTGTCCCCATGTGCATTGCACAAGGACTTTGGCCATATTAAGAACTGAAGGGGGTACAGTTTCTCCTCTTCCATATTCAGGAATTCGTTCCATTCATTACTGCCCCATTTCTCCAAGGGTAAGTTGGGCACCCCAGGTGATATTTTTTGGCAGTGCATTTGTTGTTTTACCCTTTGGTCACTCTACGGTATAGGGTGTGCTCTATTTCGCAGGGCCTTAGGCCTTCATCACTGGAGGAGTATTCCCCGGTGTTAGTGACTACACTAGGGTTCTGAGACGCATTCCCAGTCCAGCTATGTTTGGCCAAGATAGATAGTTTTTCATTGCAGATCAGTTTTTAAAGTTTTGCCTTTGTTTATAGATCAGGCTACCTTCTGACTCACGAGACTCCTGCACCTAACAATTAATCAATATGGTGCAACTTAACCGCCCTTGCATCTTTGATACCTAAGCGAAGTATGTGGAATGTTTTGAATACCCCTTTTTATCTGGTATTTATATCTTTGCTTCACTAAGGGTATTCACATGCATTTCCATTTTTTCACAGGTAATTGGTACTTTCCATCTTCACCAAAAGGTTTATTCGGGCTCCTACTGGTCTTTGATATATCCTTCGTGTCTCTCCCTCTTGGCACTTTTCTGTTCGTGAATTACTTTACACACTGGTGTTGGTTTTTTCCGCAGCCTATTGTCATAGTTTTGAATTGTATATCAAGAAAATGTATAACTATACATTTCATGTTCCATTGTCCCTTACAGATGATATAATCATGTTGATAGGATTGATTTCTAAATATTAAGGAAAGTTCAGTCTACAAGAAATTATAGTTTTTGCGCCCTGACGAAGAAACTGTGGACACGGATCTTATTCCGAAACCCGCGTCGGCGCCACCTTTTGTTATAATGTGTGTGCATATATTTTTATGTATCATTATCACTGTGATGTTTTGTCTAAGTTATTGCACTGTGGTTTAGTGATGTATGGTATGATTGATGAATGTGAGGATGTGTGGTGTTATTAGATGTATGAATTTAGGATGTTCGTTTTTTTGGGACATTGTATTTTGGATGACGCTATTTAGTTATGATTATATCTTTTATGTCCAAAAATAAAAAGCATGTTTGTCAAATAATCTTGTGTTGTGGGACAATGTTGATGTATATTTAATGAAGCATATAGTACCTATATATTATTGTGTTACCTAGGAGAGGTTTTTTCTCGTTCTGATGTGTTCCCTGCCTCCCTCTCCTGGTATCTTTTGAATTAAGGGACCCTCTGTTTATTGAGTTTATTCTTATTGGCAGGCATTACAGCATCAACATTATCAAATCATTTAATCCGATAGATGGATCTTGCGCTGCATCAGAAGGACGGTCAGACAATGTTTAGGAAGTATGAATCTATTCTCAGTGATGGACTTCAATGCTACAGAACTTGACTTTCAATAATTACCATATTTGGGTAAAGTTGGAGAAAACAAACTTCAATTTCTTTGAAAACTACCCAATCGGAACAGACTGGGGGAGAAAGATTCCTTTCACATCAGCCTGCCCAGAGAAGGGTGTATAGGGTCTCTGCATAGATTCCCAGATTTAAATGGCCAGTAAGTACCCCAGTGAACGATCTGATATGGACAAAGAAATCTGTACGAGGAGGTTTAGTTAGAAGACTGGTGGCATACATCGGTCTGTAACGCACACCTCTTTGAATGCTCTGGTTAACAGATTAGGGTCAGACCCAAATCAGTTTGTATTCTGTCTAAATGTATTTGGGTCCATTTAGTTGGCAAGTGAACAAGAGCAGACACTGGGAATTAAAGCACACCACCTCTAAGGCATTCCTGAAAAAGCAACAGGTGGCAAATCCTAAAACACTTCCAAATTACCAACCTTCATTTAAACTCCAAGATGTGTGAACTACATATAATAGCCCAAGAACAGAACAGTGAAGATGGCTCCTTCAACCTCAAAGACAACTCTGCCAAAAAAGTTATTGTAATGCTCCACAGCTTACACTATGCAGAAAATGGTACATTGTTCAAACTACTGTGGGACGGAAGTAAATCCCTGACAATGCCCATGAACCCATTTGATTGTTTAAGAACCAATAGCAAAACAAAGGTGAAACTAATCAACCAAATAGTTCTCAAAAGGATGTGCTAGTGTCCCACCGGAGATTTTAAGCACATGCAACTGAACAGCAGTCTTTCAAAACGTTAATGGATACCCATATCCAATCCCACCTCGAAATTTAAATTATGAGCAGGGAAACTCGAGCCAAAATGCTCCGAAAGCAAACTGAGCTCGAGGATACGAATTGTTCTGTAATGCTAAACCCATAAAGTAGATTCTTAAATACAATGATTATAATTCACAAGAGACTGACAGGCTACTGGGAATACAAAATCAGCCAATGACTAAACATGTCAAAGTAAGAATTCAGATGACTGCATGAAAGCACTCCTGACAATATACAGCCGAATAAAATTAATTAACCACAAGACCTAATGTCACAGATGTAGACAATTCTCCCACTACATTCTGGGTTTTACAACAGCCTCGTTAAGTAAGACCCACATAAATGGAACTCACTCAACTACAGACTGGGGTACAGTGTTATTGTGCATTAGCAAGAAACTAAGTGCTAAAGCTCTGTGGCAGGAGGCAAAGTTGCGAACTTAAAGTGCAGTATTGCATACCCAAGCTGGCAAAGTGGAGTCATGAGCAGAATGGTGAAATCACCCCAGAAGAGCAAAGTTTTTAAATACAAAGTCAATGGCATGAGTGGAGCTCTCACACTGCTCCCTCAGATTGTGAAATAGACTGGGCTATCTAAATTTAAGCATAGTACAAGTGACGTAGGCCCACTAGCTTGTGGTAACAGTAGATAGCCTTGCATGAATACTCATCCAAAGTGCACAGTAAACTACTCAACTAAGAAGTGGGAGACAAATTTCACTGAAGTACCTAGAAACATCTCCCACTGGTGCATACTGTAGGAGAGTAGGGTCTGCAATCCTATGATCACCCAGATTTTTGCTTTTGTTTCACTGGTTTACGACTTTCTCTGGCTGTGGGCCTGCCAATCAGACCCACAGCCTGGCTGTTCTCTTTCTAAATTACTTCATGTACCCTAGGTGCATCTACCAATTGGTACTGGGCCACCTTATCAGACCCTGTAACTCAGGGCATAGGTGTACCCAGGGCTACCAGGGGCTGCAGCATGTATTATGCCACCCCTGGCTGGCCTCCTAAATTTGACACAACTGGCTGCATGACAGCTGGGGCAAAGTCGTGTAATCACCCTTTGCTGTAGGTGTAGTATACCTATACCTAACCCTAAAATGGACACACAGATTCCTATCAGTCACTCCTATGGCAGGCCTTGACAATCCTGAAGGCAGAGTGCTTGGAATCATGTGAGATGGTGCTCTGGCATGAGCTGAGCCTGTCTGCAGCTTGCGGAATCAAGTCCTAATAGCTGTTCCATGATGTCGCATACCATATACTCTTAAGTGCATTATAATCCTCGCGGTTAAATGCTATCTTTGGTATTGCTTTATCAAAACATGTCGAGTAAGGTGTCATACGAATTGGAATACTAACCCCTCGCCAATTCTGGCGACGGGGTTAGCATTCCACCCTTCTAGAGGGACACGACATGTATGTAACTGTGAACCCCGGTTAAAGTTAACTGAAGCCTCAGCTCCACAAAATGGATGCTGCCACCACAGACACGAGTCTGACCCCCTGCAGCTGGGAGTCCTTCCAGCGAGGGGAGCCTGGACAAAGGGTTTCCTGTCAGGGGCGGTGCTAGCACCGTCCCAGACATGGTTTTGTGTATCCTGGGTAGGCAGGGCTTTACAGGAAGGTGACTGCTGAGTGGCACCCCGGTGCTCACTACGCATAGGCCGGTCTGAACCAGTTCCAGGGGCACACCAGCCCCTGGCCTGGGGAAGTCCGGCATGGCTGAGGGGTGTAACCACCCCCCACCTAGTCCCACCCATAGGCAGGACCTAGTCACCGGGTCAGCCCCCTTTTTTAGTATAAAGATGGGAGCGGGCCCCCTGTTAAAATTAGATCATCTTTGGAATCAAGATACCACTTTCTTCGAAAGGACTTCACGATTTCTTCTTCAAGATTCTCCCTTGTGGCTAAGGAGTAGTCACCCTGCATCAAGCGGGCACCATCCTAAAGAACACTGCGGTCTGCTGCAAGTCCTTCATCACGAATCCGACGACCCAGCACGACGAGACCCGGCTTCCCTGGCACCTCTGACCTCTACTCACCTCTACAGCAAAGCTGAGAACCGTGAGTGCGACGAGACCTCAAGGGACCGACGATCGCCAAGACTGCACGACATCTTTATTGCAAGCCCACCGAGTCTTCCACTGGTGAGTGCTTTGGGGTCCGAGAAGCCCCAACCCTGCGCAGCTCCAGCACCCAAGATCAGCCTCCCTGCATCTCCACGATCGGCGTGGGGCCCTTCTGCTGTTTGCTGTGCACCGCGTTGTTTGGCTACTAGCCGGCTGGCTTGTGGCCTTCTGAACGACGCCCGACGACAACTCTTCTGCTGGTCTGGTTGCTCCAGGCTGGCCCTTGCTTCCTTGTTCAAGAGAGGCACCCCGGACCCTCCTGGTCCACTCCAGACGCCATTTTAGGTCCACCGCGTGGGCTTGAATTTGCCAAGGCTTTGTTGCCCAATCCTGGGTCCAGCGACGCCGACAGCTTCCATCTTCGTGGGACAGCTCGATCCTCCATCCTGGTCGCCGACAACGCCTCCTGGTCCGTGAGATCTTCGAGTCAAGCGTCACCCACTCACCTGGTCGAGGTGGCTACCATCCGGTGCCCTCCTGGTGCCCACTGACTACTGGCTAGTAGTCTCGAACTTGGTCCCCTCTGCTTTCAGGTGTCATCTATCTTCAAGATCCAGGCTTGGATCCGACTGACTTTCTTCACTGGTCACCGGCCAGCATCTTTTCTTCCGGCTCCTGGTCCGTCTACGAGGATTCCCGACGTCTTTTCAGACCTATGCAGCTGCAGCCCCTGGGCTAGGTAACTTCGGCATTTCGGTGCCCCAGCATAGCCTCACTATCCAAGGGTCAGAATCTACTTTCGTTTTCTCCCTACCAGGTCGGGTTCGCCCGAGAACACTAACTTTCTAATTCCTAGCTACCATAGACTTTTGTCCCGCATCTCGCGTGAGAGTGCACACACTGCACCCGAGTCCCCTAGGCCTCCTAGAAGTAATCTAACGATTCCCTAGTCAAGTCCTAGCGATTCCAAAAGCTATTAGTACTGTACTTACCTGCTAGGAATTTCGCATTCCACTTTCAGAGTATATGGTTTTCCGTGCCCCTCGGGCATTTGTATATACTGTGCTAACTTAAGTATTTTTGTAAGAGTTTTGGTTTGTGCTTAGTACCCTGTCCTCATAAAGAGTACAGGGCTGTTGTGATTCTTAATAAATATCTTGTTTATTTTCATAACACTTGTGTGGTGTCCTTTCACTGGGTATTCAAGGGGTATATGTGTGGTAAACAGCTGGCTTAACACGCCCTCTCGAGTCTTTAGCCTTAGACTGCTCGTATCCATGCTACTAGGATAGCTGGTCTATAAGGTTGACTTACAACCAATCATCAATAAGGGTTGCTGGACTGATACATAGTGTTCACTAGAATAGTGAGCACTGCATATCAGGCCACCTTCTCACACATACAGAGAACATCCTGCTACCTCAAAAACTAAGGCCGCTTGAGAAGAAAAAACAAAGAAAGTCGGAAAACTGAAATGGCACAACAGCACAAGGACTTAGCCCTCACAAAAGTACCTGCCGCAACTTAATAGTGCCACTAATATAAGCAATTCTTACAAAATACTGATCACAATACCACACTGAAAATAAACCTTAAAAACAGCTGAGCAATACATGATGCTGCTGAAGCCTCGAAGATTTCGTAAGGAAAAAACCTATAAACGCTCCTTCTCAGGAATGGCGCCCAGGATCTGGAACTCACTCCCTCCTGAAACCAGGCTCATCTCCTCCAACAAACTAAAGTAAAAGCGATCCTCATGGCTAAATACACATGATCTATTATTCTGTATTTCTCAGGACTCCGCTCTGTACTACTTGCCTGACCCCTTGGACTATTTGTATTACTTGTATTATCGACTTACTTGATTGTATACGTTCCCTCTTTGTATATTTTTATATTATTGACGTACGTGTCTGACTCTGCATACTGTACCTACACCAACTGAACTATTCCTACTCTTGTATTACTGATGCACCTGTGTGACTATGCTCCCTGTACTCACCTACCTCAACTATGCCTACCTTTATGCTCTCTCCAAAAGCATTTTAAGCACGCTTAAACAAGTATACGCTCCCTCTTTTTGTACTTTTATATTATTGGCGTACCTGTTTGACTATGCACCTTGTACCTACACTACCTCAACTATGACCTACCTCTTGTATTTTGACCTACCTATGTAACTATGCACCTTGTACCTAACTACCTCAACTATTACCTACTATTATTCTATCACCCCGTGTCCTTGTAAAGCGCTCTGATATCTGCAAAGATCTTGTTCGCGCTATATAAAACTTTCAAAATAAATAAATGATATGAACAGCCTTACTGAGAACGGACTAGATACCAATGGATTCAATTCACTACACATTAGTGGTCCTTCCTATCAAACATATCGCAGCTTGTCAACCCGATCACCAGGAGTAAAGATTTCTGCACCTATTTTCAAGTCAAAAGACCCTTTCACCCGCAGTAAAAAGTCATATACAATTTAATCAATATACAGTAAGTGCCCCTTCTCTAGGAGTGGTTTAAAAGAAAATCACCACATGCAAAATAAGAATGCCCATTTTATCTAAAAACTTTTCCCAAACAAGATTACTTTAAGATAAAGTAAGCCAGTTTCTTTAACTTCAATTTCCAATGTTTGGCAGGAGAAATAACCTTTTACAGAAGTCTACTAGATTTAGGATAAACTGGCCCCATTATCCCTTAAACAATATGCAGTAAACTGGATCCCATATAAAATGGAAAAAACACAATTTGACCAGAAAAAGACCTTTCTTGAGACTATCCTTGCAACACACCTTTGTCTTACAAAATATTGGGCTCCTAACTAGGAAATCAGGAATAACTGTACGGGGGAGTAACATGAAGATGGAAACCTATCGAAAGTTACCTGGCATACATCGTGCATATGTAATAAAAATACATTAACCCTACAAGTGTGGGAGCAATGATAAATGTACAGCTGAATTAACAAAAATTAGAAAGTTAAAGCAAGCAAAACACGTTTATACCTTTCTTTCCACAGTAGACAAACTGCCCCGTGTGAATACCCTCAGCAGCAATAAATAGTTCGGTCCTTTTCTTGAAGCGGTAAGGATCTCGGAATGCCACCTTTGCCAAAGGGGCACCACGACCAGGATCGTGCACAATATCCTGTTAATAGAATGAAAAGCAATATAACATAACTATTTAGTTACAGAATTAACTTTGTGTTAGTCGGACTAGAGGACCAATGGAAAAGGAATCCTTAATTCCACCACAATGAGAGGAGATTTTAAAAAGCGATAAATGAAAACCATGTAAATGTTGCATTTGTGCCAGAAGTGCGAAGATATCAGATAAGAAACTGTTTGCATATTCAATCAATTATTTGCGTGAGTGACCATTAGATAATTTGTTGATGTTAGTCATGCTTTTGAGCCAAGGCAACAGATGTCAACTAGGCAGCTATGGACATCTACAAAGTATGGAAAGTTGGTTCACAGGCCATGATTTCCAAAGACCTTGAAGTGCAAAATCATACAAAAGACTTCTAACCGTCCACACCCCTACTTTCCCCATTGTGCCCAAAACATTGATGTTGCGGTCATGTCTCGCCAGCAGCAGTCAATACAGATAGTACAATTGCATCCATTCCTGTCTAAATTAACTGAAAATAGACACCTATACAATTTAACCCCAAATAGAGCAAAACCAATTCGGACGAGGTGCAGCGAATCTTCTGTAACCTGCGGTTACCTACTCAGCAGAACAAAAACTTTTTTAAAGCTTTAAGCAAAATGATCAACGTACTAAATTTGAAGTGTTAGAAGCGCCAGATGATCACTGTTTCCCCACTATGAAAACTATATTTAATCAAGCAAACTCTTTCCAAGCCACTGTCATTGACC
Organism: Lissotriton vulgaris; assembly: GCF_964263255.1. Classification (NCBI taxonomy): domain Eukaryota; kingdom Metazoa; phylum Chordata; class Amphibia; order Caudata; family Salamandridae; genus Lissotriton; species Lissotriton vulgaris. Next base: position 358,271,841 of record NC_141696.1, on the reverse strand, counting down.
ACGTTTTAGCTCAAGATATTGAGTGACGACTATACAACACACCTACATGGTTTTAGTTCAGATTACATTTCCCACTAGCAGACTTGAAAGTTAGAGGATTCTTAGGGCACCACTTCTCAAACATTTTAGAACCACAGCTTGATTGTCAGAATGACAAACGTTCGCGACCCACCTAGCTTTAATTAACGAGGCACTTTTTAAATGTAACTAAAGAATTTCGTGGGTAGTGCGCTGTCATTTACTGTTTGCATGTTTTTTATTGAAATGGACATTAAATTTGCACAGGTATACAGTTTTTACTGAATACTATATTGCACACAACTGAGATGTGGAAATAAGATTGGGGGGGGGGGGGGGGGGGAGCAAAAAGAAGGATCGGTTGGAAGGCTACCCTGAGAGATTGCCATTGGCGACTTATTGCAAACATTCCTCGCATCACTTTCGGTCTTTGATGTAGGTATGCTCAGACATGGGTTCTATGCTCAGTGTTACTAGAAACAACCTGCACCTGCCTGATCAGCCCCATGCATGGCAAAACTGGTCTTAGGTTACCAGTGTTCTGTTAAGCGAAGTTCTGGCTGGACTGTTCCTATTGGAGCATGGCCAAGACTGATTTCCACATGGCTGGGTCAAAACTGAAGTGGCACGGTGGGCAAAAGGATGGGTTAGAATGATACTATGAGCGATTACCAGTTATTAAACTTATTCCAAACATTCCCCCATCACTTTTTGAGTGTGTAAGCAAACTGCCTTTGACCTTTTGTCCCCCTTACTAGGTACTGGTTGTGAGAAGGTGGCCTGATATGCAGTGCTCACTATTCTAGTGAACACTATGTATCAGTCCAGCAACCCTTATTGATGATTGGTTGTAAGTCAACCTTATAGACCAGCTATCCTAGTAGCGTGGATACGAGCAGTCTAAGGCTAAAGACTCGAGAGGGCGCGTTAAGCCAGCTGTTTACCACACATATACCCCTTGAATACCAAGTGAAAGGACACCACACAAGTGTTATGAAAATAAACAGTTATTTATTTAAAGATCACAACAGCCCTGTACTCTTTATGAGGACAGGGTACTAAGCACAAACCAAAACTCTTACAAAAAATACTTAAGTTAGCACAGTATATACAAATGCCCGAGGGGCACGGAAAACCATATACTCTGAAAGTGGAATGCGAAATTCCTAGCAGGTAAGTACAGTACTAATAGCTTTTGGAATCGCTAGGACTTGACTAGGGAATCGTTAGATTACTTCTAGGAGACCTAGGGGACTCGGGTGCAGTGTGTGCACTCTCACGCGAGATGCGGGACAAAAGTCTATGGTAGCTAGGAATTAGAAAGTTAGTGTTCTCGGGCGAACCCGACCTGGTAGGGAGAAAACGAAAGTAGATTCTGACCCTTGGATAGTGAGGCTATGCTGGGGCACCGAAATGCCGAAGTTACCTAGCCCAGGGGCTGCAGCTGCATAGGTCTGAAAAGACGTCGGGAATCCTCGTAGACGGACCAGGAGCCGGAAGAAAAGATGCTGGCCGGTGACCAGTGAAGAAAGTTCAGTTGGATCCAAGCCTGGATCTCGAAGATAGAGGACACCTGAAAGCAGAGGGGACCAAGTTCGAGACTACTAGCCAGTAGTCAGTGGGCACCAGGAGGGCACCGGATGGTAGCCACCTCGACTAGGTGAGTGGGTGACGCTTGACTCGAAGATCTCACGGACCAGGAGGCGTTGTCGGCGACCAGGATGGAGGATCGAGCTGTCCCACGAAGATGGAAGCTGTCGGCGTCGCTGGACCCAGGATTGGGCAACAAAGCCTTGGCAAATTCAAGCCCACGCGGTGGACCTAAAATGGCGTCTGGAGTGGACCAGGAGGGTCCGGGGTGCCTCTCTTGAACAAGGAAGCAAGGGCCAGCCTGGAGCAACCAGACCAGCAGTCGTGAAGTCGTTGGGCGTCGTTCAGAAGGCCACAAGCCAGCCGGCTAGTAGCCAAACAACGCGGTGCACAGCAAACAGCAGAAGGGCCCCACGCCGATCGTGGAGATGCAGGGGGGCTGATCTTGGGTGCTGGAGCTGCGCAGGGTCGGGGCTTCTCGGACCCCAAAGCACTCACCAGTGGAGGACACGGTGGGCTTGCAGTAAAGATGTCGTGCAGTCTTGGCGATCGTCGGTCCCTTGAGGTCTCGTCGCACTCACGGTTCTCAGCTTGGCTGTAGAGGTGAGTAGAGGTCAGAGGTGCCAGGGAAGCCGGGTCTCGTCGAGCTGGGTCGTCGGATTCGTGATGAAAGACTTGCAGCAGACCGCAGTGTTCTTTAGGATGGTGCCCGCTTGATGCAGGGTGACTACTCCTTAGCCACAAGGGAGAATCTTGAAGAAGAAATCGTGAAGTCCTTTCGAAGAAAGTGGTATCTTGATTCCAAAGATGATCTAATTTTAACAGGGGGCCCGCTCCCATCTTTATACTAAAAAAGGGGGCTGACCCGGTGACTAGGTCCTGCCTATGGGTGGGACTAGGTGGGGGGTGGTTACACCCCTCAGCCATGCCGGACTTCCCCAGGCCAGGGGCTGGTGTGCCCCTGGAACTGGTTCAGACCGGCCTATGCGTAGTGAGCACCGGGGTGCCACTCAGCAGTCACCTTCCTGTAAAGCCCTGCCTACCCAGGATACACAAAACCATGTCTGGGACGGTGCTAGCACCGCCCCTGACAGGAAACCCTTTGTCCAGGCTCCCCTCGCTGGAAGGACTCCCAGCTGCAGGGGGTCCGACTCGTGTCTGTGGTGGCAGCATCCATTTTGTGGAGCTGAGGCTTCAGTTAACTTTAACCGGGGTTCACAGTTACATACATGTCGTGTCCCTCTAGAAGGGTGGAATGCTAACCCCGTCGCCAGAATTGGCGAGGGGTTAGTATTCCAATTCGTATGACACCTTACTCGACATGTTTTGATAAAGCAATACCAAAGATAGCATTTAACCGCGAGGATTATAATGCACTTAAGAGTATATGGTATGCGATATCATGGAACAGCTATTAGGACTTGATTCCGCAAGCTGCAGACAGGCTCAGCTCGTGCCAGAGCACCATCTCACACGATTCCAAGCACTCTGCCTTCAGGATTGTCAAGGCCTGCCATAGGAGTGACTGATAGGAATCTGTGTGTCCATTTTAGGGTTAGGTATAGGTATACTACACCTACAGCAAAGGGTGATTACACGACTTTGCCCCAGCTGTCATGCAGCCAGTTGTGTCAAATTTAGGAGGCCAGCCAGGGGTGGCATAATACATGCTGCAGCCCCTGGCAGCCCTGGGTACACCCATGCCCTGAGTTACAGGGTCTGATAGGGTGGCCCAGTACCAATTGGAAATGCACCTAGGGTACATGGAATCCATTTTAAAGAGAGAGCAGTAGGCCTGGGGTCCTGATTGGCAGGGTCCCAGGTCGACTATGTCCAAAACCAGCTAAAACACAGGGCAAAAAGTTGGGGGCAACCATAGTCAGGATGTACCTTCCTACACAACCCCCCCCCAAACGAAAGGAGATAAGGCTATCCTTGTCCAGGTAAGCCTCTATTACCTAAGTGGCCATATAAGGAAGGACCAGCTCGGGCTTGGTTTCCCCCTGTGTCATGGTCCACTAGGCAACCCCTCACCCTAAGGGTATCTGAGGGTCTCCACCATAGGGAATCTCTGTCTCTGGTGTGTCTTGGGAAAGAAGAAGGCTGATGCTGGGATGGAGTACTGAAGTGAGGCTCCTCTACCTTTGGGCTCAACTTCCTCCAATCACCATTCATCATGTGTGCCTTTCTTTCTTTAGCTGAGATGCACTGAGCTCTCAGGGTCAGCCTCTGGCTACCTAAAGCTGGAGGCTGAGTCCCTCTGTTTGGCTTACTGGAGGGACAGGTCAGGTCTGGGGTTTTTAGGCCCCATGTTTGGCTGTGCCCAACAGTGTCCAGCTGTGGGAGTTCCCTAACTGCTTTTAAGGGGGATCCCTCAGGAGTCTGCTCTATTTTCACTTGGCTAGGTTTACCAGCTTCAGTGATCCTAATCTGCTGATTAAGGGGTTCTTTTGGACAGGGGGCCCTTTGGGGTCCACCACTGGCCTCCCTGGTCTCTTCAGCCCTGGGCTGACTGAGGCAGGGTAGAGAGGTGCAGGTTACCTGCTCCAGACTGGGTCCCACCTGGGAAGGGTCCACTACCATCAGGGGCTCTGTCAGGCTAGGCCTGACTACCTCTGGGGCAGTTCCTTCAACAGGGGTAGAGTCAGTTCCCTGAGGAGGCTGGCTCTCACCTAGTGTCTGGGAGGGGGAAGACTCTTCTTCCTCCTCAATGCTCTCTGTTTGAGTGGAGTGATCCATTGTTTCAGGCTTCACAACCTCACTATCTGTCTGAGTAGAGGCTGAGACCATTTCAACCTTGCCAACCTTTTCAGGAGGGCACTCAGTCTGTGTTTGGGCTGTGACTGTCACAGCCCTCCTATCCTGTTCTGAAAAGTCTGTCTGAGCCTGGGCAGTGGCTACCACTGCCTTTCCAACCTTTTCAGGGAGGAATGGTGCTTGGACTGGGGCTGTAGCTATTACTGCCCCACTAACCTGTCTGGATAGGCCTATCATTCTGGAATGAGTTTCTTGTTCCACCTCAGCCCATGCTGAGAGTTCCAGGTCATTCCCCAGTAAGCAATCTACAGGTAGGTTATCTGTCACTGCCACTCTCATGGGCCCTGTGACATTACCCCAGCTGAGCTTGACTACTGCCATGGGATGCCTTCTCTTCATTCCATGAATGTCTGTCACCTGATAAGTAAAACCAGGGGTCAGTTGAGCAGAGGGGACCAGATGGTCACTCACCATGGTGAGGCTGGCCCCTGTGTCTCTGAATGCCTCAACTTTCTGACCATTCACTAAAACTTCTTGTCTATACTTGCCCAACATGTGGGGTCCAGTAGTGAAGTTGGCAAACCCCATGCCAGTCTCACAGACAAGAGTGTGGTCAGGGAACCTGGCTAAGCCATAGTCCTCCTGATTGCCCAAAGTAATGCCCACCACATTCTTGGGGGCACTCCCACCACCTGGGGGATTACCACTAGTGGTAACAGGAGGTTTAGGAGTATTACCTGGGGGCATATTTCCCTTATTACCATTTTTAGGGCAACTGGCATCACTTTTGTAATGACCCACCTGTTTACAGGTATGGCAATAAGGTTTCTTCTGTTCTGAAGGAGTGTTCTGGGACCCACCACCCTTGTTGGAATTTTGGGGCCCTTGGGAAGTCTTCTCTGTGGATTTATCCCCACCCTTCTCTTGAGGCTTGGTTGATTCCTTTTTCTGGTCACCACCCTGGTTTTTAGGCCTAACCCTGGTTCTGACCCATTTGTCTGCCCTCTTACCCAATTCCTGTGGAGAGGTCAACTCAGAGTCTACCAGGTGCTGATGTAATAGCTGGTTCTGACAATTACTTAAGATTTGCTCCCTCATAATTAGATTATACAATCCTTTAAAATCAGTAACCTTACTACCCAGTAGCCAGCCTTCAAAAGCCTTAGTGGCACAATCAACAAAGTCAGTCCAATCTTGAGACTGAGTTTTCTGGGTGTCTCTGAACAGCATCCTGTATTGTTCAGTGGTTAAACCAAACCCATCAACCAGTACATTTTTCAAGACTTGGTAATTGTTAGCATCCTCCACCCTTGTGGTGAGGAGCTTATCTCTACCTTTACCATCAAAGGAGAGCCACAAGATAGCTGCCCACTGACTTTGGGGAACACCCTGCACAGTGCAGGCTCTCTCCAAAGCAGTAATCCATTTGTGGATGTCATCCCCTTCCCTAAAGGGGGGCACTATCTTATTCAGGTGCTTTTTATCAAAACTCCTTTCCCTATTGCTAGGTTTATTGCTGCCACCAGTGGGAACTAGCCCACATAATTCTTGCTCTCTAGCAAGGGCAAGTCTCTCTTTGGCCAGGGCAAGTTCTTCCCTTTCAATCCTCAGTTTGACTGCCCTTTCTTCTGCTTCATACACTCTCCTCTTAGGGGAAGACATCCCTCTGTGAGAAGAGTGGTGAGAGCCATTGGTTCGAAAGGATCTGCTAGAGCCTCTTGATAGAGACCTAACTCGTCCATTCCCCATGTTAAGCTGACCTGAGAGTGGGCCCAGGAGTCCCCCAGTACCAAGCTCATGTCTGCTTAAGTTGGACCTGCTTAGTCTACTGACTTCTACCTGTCCCTTATCTGCCTCATCCCCTGATAACTCATCCTCATCCTCAGCAACATCTGCCTCAAGGAGGGGATGGATATCAAAGGGACCCTGTAAGGAGGGCAAACTTCCATCTGGATTAGAAGGGTCTGGGTTACCAGCCCTACTGGCATCATAAGCCTCTAAGAGACCAATCAGAAAGGAAGTGGTGGGGTTAGACCCCTGTTTTAGTTTCCTGAGAGTACACACTTGTCTCATCTCATGGAAGCTAAGAGCAGTATATTTTGAAGGGATGACCTGTGGAGGGTCAACTGACACAAGGGGAGACTCAGGGTTTCCTCCTGTGACCGACATACTGCTTCTAGTGTGGTGTAAGTGATGCACCTACCTACACTATGTGTTACCTACTGGTCCCTTGCTAGAGTTGCAGCCAAGGTGTGCTAAGCCTTGAGGAGCTACAACAGCTGGTTCAGTAGAACTCAGAGTATTCTAAGCTTTAGTTATATGTACCTAACAGTACTTATGTGATCTTTCAACAAGATATTCTTAGGATACGTGTGGTAAAACAACAGCAAGCTCAAATCCCAACCGCTGCTCACCAATGTGAGAAGGTGGCCTGATATGCAGTGCTCACTATTCTAGTGAACACTATGTATCAGTCCAGCAACCCTTATTGATGATTGGTTGTAAGTCAACCTTATAGACCAGCTATCCTAGTAGCGTGGATACGAGCAGTCTAAGGCTAAAGACTCGAGAGGGCGTGTTAAGCCAGCTGTTTACCACACATATACCCCTTGAATACCAAGTGAAAGGACACCACACAAGTGTTATGAAAATAAACAGTTATTTATTTAAAGATCACAACAGCCCTGTACTCTTTATGAGGACAGGGTACTAAGCACAAACCAAAACTCTTACAAAAATACTTAAGTTAGCACAGTATATACAAATGCCCGAGGGGCACGGAAAACCATATACTCTGAAAGTGGAATGCGAAATTCCTAGCAGGTAAGTACAGTACTAATAGCTTTTGGAATCGCTAGGACTTGACTAGGGAATCGTTAGATTACTTCTAGGAGACCTAGGGGACTCGGGTGCAGTGTGTGCACTCTCACGCGAGATGCGGGACAAAAGTCTATGGTAGCTAGGAATTAGAAAGTTAGTGTTCTCGGGCGAACCCGACCTGGTAGGGAGAAAACGAAAGTAGATTCTGACCCTTGGATAGTGAGGCTATGCTGGGGCACCGAAATGCCGAAGTTACCTAGCCCAGGGGCTGCAGCTGCATAGGTCTGAAAAGACGTCGGGAATCCTCGTAGACGGACCAGGAGCCGGAAGAAAAGATGCTGGCCGGTGACCAGTGAAGAAAGTTCAGTTGGATCCAAGCCTGGATCTCGAAGATAGATGACACCTGAAAGCAGAGGGGACCAAGTTCGAGACTACTAGCCAGTAGTCAGTGGGCACCGGATGGTAGCCACCTCGACTAGGTGAGTGGGTGACGCTTGACTCGAAGATCTCACGGACCAGGAGGCGTTGTCGGCGACCAGGATGGAGGATCGAGCTGTCCCACGAAGATGGAAGCTGTCGGCGTCGCTGGACCCAGGATTGGGCAACAAAGCCTTGGCAAATTCAAGCCCACGCGGTGGACCTAAAATGGCGTCTGGAGTGGACCAGGAGGGTCCGGGGTGCCTCTCTTGAACAAGGAAGCAAGGGCCAGCCTGGAGCAACCAGACCAGCAGTCGTAAAGTCGTTGGGCGTCGTTCAGAAGGCCACAAGCCAGCCGGCTAGTAGCCAAACAACGCGGTGCACAGCAAACAGCAGAAGGGCCCCACGCCGATCGTGGAGATGCAGGGGGGCTGATCTTGGGTGCTGGAGCTGCGCAGGGTCGGGGCTTCTCGGACCCCAAAGCACTCACCAGTGGAGGACACGGTGGGCTTGCAGTAAAGATGTCGTGCAGTCTTGGCGATCGGTCCCTTAAGGTCTCGTCGCACTCACGGTTCTCAGCTTGGCTGTAGAGGTGAGTAGAGGTCAGAGGTGCCAGGGAAGCCGGGTCTCGTCGAGCTGGGTCGTCGGATTCGTGATGAAGGACTTCACGATTTCTTCTTCAAGATTCTCCCTTGTGGCTAAGGAGTAGTCACCCTGCATCAAGCGGGCACCATCCTAAAGAACACTGCGGTCTGCTGCAAGTCCTTCATCACGAATCCGACGACCCAGCTCGACGAGACCCGGCTTCCCTGGCACCTCTGACCTCTACTCACCTCTACAGCCAAGCTGAGAACCGTGAGTGCGACGAGACCTTAAGGGACCGACGATCGCCAAGACTGCACGACATCTTTACTGCAAGCCCACCGTGTCCTCCACTGGTGAGTGCTTTGGGGTCCGAGAAGCCCCGACCCTGCGCAGCTCCAGCACCCAAGATCAGCCCCCCTGCATCTCCACGATCGGCGTGGGGCCCTTCTGCTGTTTGCTGTGCACCGCGTTGTTTGGCTACTAGCCGGCTGGCTTGTGGCCTTCTGAACGACGCCCAACGACTTTACGACTGCTGGTCTGGTTGCTCCAGGCTGGCCCTTGCTTCCTTGTTCAAGAGAGGCACCCCGGACCCTCCTGGTCCACTCCAGACGCCATTTTAGGTCCACCGCGTGGGCTTGAATTTGCCAAGGCTTTGTTGCCCAATCCTGGGTCCAGCGACGCCGACAGCTTCCATCTTCGTGGGACAGCTCGATCCTCCATCCTGGTCGCCGACAACGCCTCCTGGTCCGTGAGATCTTCGAGTCAAGCGTCACCCACACGCCTTGTCGAGGTGGCTACCATCCGGTGCCCTCCTGGTGCCCACTGACTACTGGCTAGTAGTCTCGAACTTGGTCCCCTCTGCTTTCAGGTGTCATCTATCTTCGAGATCCAGGCTTGGATCCAACTGAACTTTCTTCACTGGTCACCGGCCAGCATCTTTTCTTCCGGCTCCTGGTCCGTCTACGAGGATTCCCGACGTCTTTTCAGACCTATGCAGCTGCAGCCCCTGGGCTAGGTAACTTCGGCATTTCGGTGCCCCAGCATAGCCTCACTATCCAAGGGTCAGAATCTACTTTCGTTTTCTCCCTACCAGGTCGGGTTCGCCCGAGAACACTAACTTTCTAATTCCTAGCTACCATAGACTTTTGTCCCGCATCTCGCGTGAGAGTGCACACACTGCACCCGAGTCCCCTAGGTCTCCTAGAAGTAATCTAACGATTCCCTAGTCAAGTCCTAGCGATTCCAAAAGCTATTAGTACTGTACTTACCTGCTAGGAATTTCGCATTCCACTTTCAGAGTATATGGTTTTCCGTGCCCCTCGGGCATTTGTATATACTGTGCTAACTTAAGTATTTTTGTAAGAGTTTTGGTTTGTGCTTAGTACCCTGTCCTCATAAAGAGTACAGGGCTGTTGTGATCTTTAAATAAATAACTGTTTATTTTCATAACACTTGTGTGGTGTCCTTTCACTTGGTATTCAAGGGGTATATGTGTGGTAAACAGCTGGCTTAACACGCCCTCTCGAGTCTTTAGCCTTAGACTGCTCGTATCCACGCTACTAGGATAGCTGGTCTATAAGGTTGACTTACAACCAATCATCAATAAGGGTTGCTGGACTGATACATAGTGTTCACTAGAATAGTGAGCACTGCATATCAGGCCACCTTCTCACACTGGTGTAATGGCTCTGAAATGCCCAGATAACTGCTAAACAGGCCTTGGTTTTGTGCTTCACCGCTAAAAGGTGTACATTTAATTGGCATAGCCTAACTTACTTGTAAGTCCCCAGTATATGGTACCCAGGGCCTGTAAGTTAGAGTGCCCGTTCAAGGACTGCAACACTAGTTGTGCCACTGAGTGGGAAAGGTAAAACTGCCTCCCAATCTGCCACTGCAGACTGGCAGAGCAGTTTGATACAGCTAACTCAACCTAGTAACTTAAAGTAATGGCAAAGCCCAAATCCCCCCCATTTAATGCATGTAAATCTCCCATGGCAGGCCTAACGCGACCTAAAGCAGTAGGTTATAAAGTGGAACATGTACTTTTACATGTTCCAGTAGTAAAAACCCTAAATTGACGTTTTTACTGTGGAAAGGATAGTAGCCCCATTGGTAAGTACAGCTTTACAGAGTTACAGACTGGCACTCCAGTCCCACCAATTTCTGAATGAGAATACCATGATTGGTACCGTTTGGTATCAAAAGAATCAATGCATTAATCCAATTTAATGGTTGAATCTTTCTTAATGTCATTGGTGGGCAAAGTGCAACTTTAGAAGTTGCCACTTTAAAAAGTGGCAACTTCTGATACTTTTACTGATGTCCTGCAGACAGCCTTCTGTCCTCCTGGGGAGACATGCGAGTGACTCCCAGGAAAGGGCACAATGGTGGGCCTGCATGGGGTAGGGGTTACCTCCTCCTGAGGGAGCCACATGGGTGTTAGCCCAAAAGGCGAGCTACAAAAGAAAACCCGCCATTTGAAGGGAAAAAGGTAGAAGAACCTGGGAGAGGGAAAAGATGGTAGAGGAGAAGCCAGTTGCCAAACTGATTTTTCCAGGGGCGAATAGCCCCTTAGTAGCCACACCTCTGGGAGTGGGCTAAGGAGCTCCGAGTGTTGAGAGGTCTCCCCATCCTGGAAGAGGGCAAAATGAGTCACCCTGGAATAGCCAAATGGCACACTTCTCAGGAAGGGGTTATCAGGAGGGAACCAGGTAGCCCATTGGCTACCGACCGCCTCCTACTTGGGGGTGTTTTCTGGAGATAAAAAGGGCACCCATTGCACCCAGATTTCATCTTGACCAACTACGGAAGGACTAAAGGACGTCCCTGCTGCAAAGAGGCTGCAATGACATGGACTGCACCTGATGTATCCTGCTCCGGGCGAAGCAGCCTCCAGAGCTCAATCAAGCCAAGAACTCCAAGGGCCAATCGACTGGCCTCCTGATCACAGCACAGGGACACAACAGCTGAAGAAGCCTACTGAGACAAGTTGCTGGCTCAAAGTCTTCAAGCTGCTACCACCTCCAGCACAAAGGGCTAAGTCCCAACGCAAAGTTCCACTGAAGTTTGCTGAACCAGAGAGTACTGTCAGAGCTGCTGGGACGCTCAGAAGAAGAGTTATCTACGCGGGAAGTACTGGCCTGTGATTGCGTTAACAGGCGGCTGGACTTTGACCAAGATCAGAGGGGACTTAGAGGGTTGTCGCTCCTGCAACCAGGACACCCTCACCATCTTCATGGACCAAGGAATCCCTCCAGAAAGAACCCCATCGACCATGTCAAATTCACAGCATCCTTCATCCATTGCATCAGGACCACTCTATAGGAATCCATTGAAATGCGGATAAAGTAACTGGAACGGTCTAAAGACCACTTTTTCTATGAAGGGAACTGTTCTTACGGTCCTTGCTGGTCCCTCTGACTAGCTCTGTACCAGAGTTGGTTGCCACAAGTACTATTTAAATAACTGCATTGACACTGAAGTTTTCCCTGACAAGGTTTCTTAGTGTAAACCGCTTGAGATGTCGACTTCCAAGCTGGGGAACCAGGTTTGAATTTCAACAGGGATGCTCAACATCCATTAATCCTTGGCAAATCACTTAATCTCCCTGTGCATAACAAAAATTTAGGATTGTAACAACAAAAAGGGGGATGAGTGGTGGTCTTGAAAATGGCAATGCAGCGAGTCAGTATTTAGTGCTCTGGTGGCCACAGGGGACACCAGGTACGCAGTGTGTGCTCAAAGGTTTTAGAGCAAGATGTAACATGCATTTTTCTGTCAGAGATTTGTAATGAAAAGAAATTGTGCAGAGTCCAGACAGATTGAGAAACCAGGCCTCTTTCACAGCAGGTTATATAAATTGCATTAGGTGCACGTGTTTTGTTGTATAGTAGTTTAAACATACATAAAAAATTGGGAAGGTACGCAGAAGCTACTGAACAGATTAGCATGAGGGAGACACCTAGAAAACCATGGAGTGCGTAATCAAAAGGAAAAAGTATTTCTCTAAACGTGAACAGTGAAAAGATACAAGTATATAGGATAAGCTGCAGGGAACTGGTCTTCTCAACACAACCAACTATACCATGCTAAACAAACATACCACTGGACAGGCCACTTCACCATGCTTATCCATCTCCCTGCTCAGCATCCTACCAACAATTTAAGGCCAACCCCGAAAAAGAAAACCAAACTTCCAGACCCTTCCGAATTGACAACTTAAAGCTTTAACTCCACAGCCAGACCATGAACTCCATGTCTGAAATCAATACCATTCTAAATAACTTCAACACTTTTCTGGAAACTATGTGAAGATGCACATCCCAATTAAAACATGCACGGGCAACGTAAAGCCATCAGCACCAAGGCACAGCTGCTGACAATAAATGATCATTTTGCAAACAGTAAAGCACATGGAAGAAAAAACTTCTGATAACTTGACATTGAACTCCCTTCATGCAACATGCAGACAGCTCCTCACATCAATCAACACAAGTTACCATAAGAGCAACCAACATCAAAAAAGCCACCAACAGAAGCACAACACTAAGACATTCATGCACTGCATCTCCCCCTCCCTCTTGACCCACCTATGTCTTACTTGCACATAACAATGCAATACCACCAGTCTTTTTAGGGGTGGGGACTCAAAAGAGTCGAACTGCACAATTACCAGCTTGCCTTCACATCACTCTGCAGAATGAGAACTGCTACTTTACACATCGCTGACAATACCCTACTGACCACCAACAAATATGAGCCCTGCTTCCTAATTTTGCCGACCACTCAGCTGCCTTAGTCAGCCATCCCACCCACATACACATCCTGGAGTCTCGAATGGGACTCAATGGCAATGTCCCTCACTGGTTCTTATACTACCTTCTAACCGACACCAGTTTGTTCACATGGGCACAGTCATGTCCCAAAACATCCCGGTTATCTGCGAAGTCCCCCACGGATCCATACTGCCCATCATGTTTAACCTCTACACTAATCTGCTTGGAACTCTACGCACAGATAATAGCATCAAAATTCACCAAGAGGTTGATGATACACAAATCTACTTGAAAGTCTTTTTGCGACATACCATACCTCAAACACTACCTGCATATCGTCTAGAAATGGATGCCCAGCCCAACCAAGATAAAATTCTAGTTATTTGCCAACAACAAACACTACAACCCTTGATCACTTGCATCAAACATTTGTAAAGCACAGCACTGTCACCCCTAAGGGTATCTGGGCACTGGGCATAAACATGATTGTTTTGAAGCCCAACTTCACTGAATGCCAAGCCACTTTGTTTCACCCTAGTCATCAACGTAGCCCTTAAGGGATATACTGCCCAAAAAGTATTAATACGGCCTGGGACCAGCTTTCTCGTCTAAATAAAGGAACAGGTTTTTTTCTCTCCATAAAATGACTTCAGAACTGCTGTTCAAGTCCTCGCACTTTCACAAATAGATGGCTGTAACGCCAAGCCCATGGCCTCTGACTTCACACTAGCACCACATAAGGGCACCCTAAACACTGCAGCACGTCTCATTCTGGGCCTTAAATAATAGAATCAAGTCTCCCTATACCGATTTAACTTAATTATCTCCCCTTTCGGTCCACACTATCTCAACACCAGCGGCATCATTTTCAAATTACTCACGACACACACCTGGTGGTTCTCAGCACACAAGCCTGGGTACCCTCACAATGCAGACTCCTAAGTGTAACTACTAAAAATAAACAAAGGGCAGCAAGCCTTTTCTATTTATGAAACTAGAGTACGGGAAAAAACATTCGTGTACCCATCAAGACTACAAAGCTACTTCAGTTTAAGAAATGACGGAATGCACACCTCTTAAGAAAACAACGAATTTCTCAACCACCAGTCCATAAACTAGGTAACTATCATGGTCACATGAGATTTCTTTCTTCGCTATGACTGCATAGGGCACTACTGTCTTTTAGCTAGGTTTGCGCTAGAGAAATTTCGCATACATACAATTAAGTGCACGTATGTACCATTTATTGTTAGCATGCCCGAAGTCACCATCCAGATGTTGTTAGTATTAAACACCCAAGCACTTGTCGCGGAATTTAAAAAAAAATTAAGAATATAGTACTTAATACGATTGAGCCATTAATCGGAAGCAGCCAACGAGTCTCAATTAAAAATACAACGTGCACCGTAGCACTATTGACATTGTCAAAGCCTGGGTTGAAGACAAACTCAGCACTCTGTGCGGTTAACTTACCTTTACAATGCCCTTGATGTAGCCATGTCTCTCCGCGAAATCCACAGCCCTAAGCTTGGCTGGGCCCTTCCTGTGTTTCACATGAGCCTTGAAGACGGACCCCGCGCCTTTTCGCTGACCCCTGATCACTCGCCCCATGGTGCTCTGTAGACACAATAAAATACAATCAACAAAGGAAATATGCACACACGTGCACCCGTTTTCACATACCGACTTTATCGTGATTTACGTAGCCCTGTCTTCAACATGGTAGTGAAGACCACTGAACAAGTCGTATGTATCCCTTCTTCCCGGTCTAACACACAGAATACATGCAGTATCCTCCCTCAGCCGTCCACGACATGGATTACAACAGTCTGCCTATCGGTACGGAAATGTGACCTAGTAGTTCAGAATTCTAATATCCCACCACCACGGGAACCCCGGTTTATGACACAGGAAAGCGGGTGTGACAGAAAAGGCATGGCTACCACCAAATGTCCGGTCCGTTCCACCCCACACAGGAGCTGAGGTTACTTTGAAAACTGTCCCAACCCTTCGTAAAGAACGGACTCCAGCAGATGGCTGATGCAAACAAGAGATTCAAGACGGATTTCGGAGCAACCTCATCCGCCATATACCTACCCGGGCTGGGCTATCTCAAGAAAGGAAGTGGCAAGCACCAGTGCCCAAACTTCTTCCGGAGCAATAGACATAGAGGAAGTACAGATGTCAAAAGCGCAATACAGGTGGCCATATTGAAAAAGTGTAGTCAGAAGCGACTGAAGAATCAATGTCTACAAAACATTGTAAGTAAGCATAACTTTGATTTTTTGTAATTTTGCGCCTGAGTCTAAAGAGCATAACATAAATATCTAATTAATGAGAACACTTATTTTTGGAACTAGTATTACAAAAAAAGGAGAGGAAGCATTTTAAAGCGTCGCGCGTACGTTTTGCTACTCTATTAAAAATAAGTAATTCTTTTCTTGGTATTTCGAAGCGTAACACAGTGCAACGCAACATTGTCGATTCGGAAAAGCACATAGTCCAAGATGGCAGCTGCTTCGGCTAGTTTACTTACTCTGGGGACGGAGCTCCTCCGATTTCTCCGAAAGCCCACACGAACTCGCTAATTGTTAACTTCGTACGTGGCTGACAGGCAGGTGTTACGTCTCAACGTATTGATTGATTTGGGGACTTTTTCGGATTCCAACAATCACCGTATTTTGATCGCACTTGTTCATTCTCTTTGGAGGTTTCATATGTCTGCTGCTCTGAGAAACGAACACGCATATGGTCTAGTCTTTAAAGTGCGTGCCAAGCTATTGGCTTTGCCAAAGCTTGTTTATATAAAAAATAAGTAAAAAAATAAACTTTTCAAATACTGCACAAAAAGCAAGCATACATGTCAAAGTATAACCATACTACATTGAATGGAATATTTTTTATTTTTAGAAATAACGGTTTATTTTACAAATACTTTTCACGCAGGAAAGTCTGAACAAAATTTTAACGAATCAGAAAATGACAGAATTTAAAGAAAGACACTTGGCGATGCCTAATTTACTTTCCACAGGACATGACATTGAATCAAATGCTCCAGTCATTTGGTGCTCTTTAGCAGTCCTTTAAGAGCTGGTTTATGAACGTCTAAGTGAAGAGAGGCTTCCTTTTCAGTCGTGCTTACTAAATCTGCCTCAAAAGCTGGCTGAGTGCACCAGTCTACCCATCCCACAGCATCATAAGCATCCCAATAAGTCTGCTCTTTCACCAAACCATAGCAAAAATATACCTATTGCGGTTCTGCTTTCCACTTTTCCCAAAGAAAAATATTAGTCAATTGGTTATTGGTTTGCTCTAAACGTGCACTGTCTGGACTGTATTAGGTCAGCCTCTGAGCAAGACAAGTTTGTGACTTGTTTTCGTTTAGTACCATTTGCAGATTTGCCAGTCAGTAACAGGCCTGCATTCTGCGTATTTTGCTCATTGCTTTATAATCTACGCATAAAATCTTGATCTGTTAATTGCACTACCCTTAAAAATATGGTTCCACTGAATCTTCTTCGCCGATATTCTGTAGATCAATCGTTTCACAACTGGTCTGTGTTCTGCGTATTTTGCACACTGTTTTAATTCCATGCTCAAAGGTCTGTTACGTTAATTGCTCTATCTGCTTTCTTGCCCACTTTTTAAACAAGCATTTACAATGCAATGGTCTCGTCTTTGTTAAAGTTAGAGCTATTGGCATTGCTCATTAAATAAATAATGGCATTGTCATTTACAA
Source organism: Lissotriton vulgaris (assembly GCF_964263255.1). Classification (NCBI taxonomy): domain Eukaryota; kingdom Metazoa; phylum Chordata; class Amphibia; order Caudata; family Salamandridae; genus Lissotriton; species Lissotriton vulgaris. The sequence continues at coordinate 358,255,140 of NC_141696.1, read as the reverse complement.
TGCCAATAGCTTAATCTCTCGCAAATGCGAGACCTATTGCATTTACATCCACACACAGAGCCACACGCACCCACCCACACACACAGAGCCACACACACACACACACAGAGCCACACACACACAGAGCCACACGCACACACACACACAGAGCCACACACACACACAGAGCCACACACACACAGAGCCACACACACACAGAGCCACACACACAGACAGAGCCACAGACACAGATAGAGCCACACACACAGACACAGACAGAGCCACACACACAGACACAGACAGAGACACACACAGACAGAGCCACACAGAGCCCAACACACACAGAGCCCAACACACACACACACAAACACAGCCCAACACACACACAGCCCAACACACACACACACACACAGAGCCCAACATACACACACACAGAGCCCAACACACACTCACACACACACACAGAGCCACACACACACCCTCACCCCGGGGAGTCTCCTTATTTGCAAATGGGTTATTCGAGGCCCCCACCAACTCCCAGAGCTCACCCGTTGCTTCCCTCAGTCTAGGTCAGCCACACACCCATCTCTGCCCAGTAACGCCCCAGGGAACAGAGGCAAGAAAAAAACGATCACAAGCAGGGAACAGAGGCAAGGAAAATAATGATCACAAGCAGGGAACAGAGGCAAGAAAAAAAATAAACGATCACAAGCAGGGAAGAGACGCAAGAAAAAACGATCTCAAGCAGGGGGCAGAGGCAAGAAAAAATTATCACAAGCAGGGAACAGAGGCAAGAAAAAACGATCACAAGCAGGGAACAGAGGCAAGAAAAGCGAGCACAACCAGGGAACAGAGGCAAGAAAATCAAGCACAAGCAGGGAACAGAGGCAAGAAAAGATACAGTGACAGTCTTCAGGGCTTTTGCACGTCGTGATCGCTGGCCGCTGATCTCATACCTCTGCAACTTCTTTACTCATCCAAGTCCTGCCACATAGTTTGAGCTGCCACCAGGACCCTACCAAGTCACCCTTTGAGGTGGCATTATGGGCTCCGACAGCAAACTGGAAGAAAGGCTGGCCTGGAGTAGACAAACAAAACGCACAAAGCAACGAATATGGAAGAATGCACCATGAGGATGGGGACGGTACCTAATTTGGATAGTGGTTCTAATTAAAACTGTATATTTGGCACAAATTATATTTGGAACGTATATTCCCTCTTCCGAAATGGAGCAGTCTATCTCGGGAAGTACACAAACCACAATTTTAGAAATAGAAAATGGACTTTAACTGTTCGCGGCACAAGTGTTGTCGGAACTTTTCATGACACTGAGTCTTGGTTAATGGGAGAGGTAATAATGAAACTGTAAATAGCTAAGTTGAATTAAAAAAAAATTCAAGAAATGTGTAGTTCAGTAAATGAAATGTATTTTGAAAGTAACAGGCCCCTTGAGATATACATGATTAAGATTATATTAATGTGCCCGCGTACGTGTGTATAGTTTGTGATTTTAAACCCACGACTTTCTAAATGTATTTTCAGCCGCACCAACCTTAGAGCATACCCTCTGCTCCCAAGGCCGTAGCTGTGGCCTGGTCTGGAAAGTTTCCACCTTGGGCCTCTCCTCCTTTGGTCCTGCAGTAAGCGGGTTCGGAAAGCCATGTCTGACCGGTAAGCTGATCCGAAGTGACCTGGAAGTCACTGAGCAGCCGTGCACACGTACTACCCAAATATCTCACTGTTACACAGAGCCTGGAGGTTCAAGCGCCTCTCGGGTTGATATAGTCTGAAGCAGGGGGTAGCGCAGACGATTCGTAAACCCTCCAGGCGGCGGGGGAACACATTTGTACGGCAGAAACTGCACCAGCTGGCACTGGGGATTTACAGAGTAAATTACCCTTAAAATCCGATTCCACACAGCTTTAACTTCATAACAAGGAGGAATGGACCACCATGTTTCTCCGAGGTGCAGCAGAAATGGCTCGGACAAAAAGCACGCCATTTTCGGGATTGAGGGGCGTGTTTTTTGTTCTCTCCTCTTCCCATTGGCTGGAATGTAAAATTCCAGCCAATGGGAAGAGGAGAGAAAGAACCTAAAAAAACACACCCCTTAATACCAAAAACACGGGGCTTAAATGGACGGACACCCCTCTTCTCCAATGGCTGGCCTCCGTTTAGGAAGCCAGCCAATGGAGAAGAGGGGCGGGTTCAAGCCCCACTCTGTAAAACATAAGATCTCGCCAGCGAGACTGCGCAAGCGCAGCCTACGCAGGCCGAGACCTAAAAAGGGGGTTGCGAAAGAGGGTAGGAGTGAGCCAGGTAGAAAATGAGACAGCGATTTAAAGTTAAAGAGTGAGAAGAAAAAGAGCGAGAGAATGAGAGGAAAGTGAGTGTGTGTATTCGGTGGGAGACAATCAAAGTCAATGATTTGGTCATAGCGCCTAAAGCACACCGATAGGGGAAAATACACACCTTTCCAAGTGCGGCCATCTCCTGCGCACACTGGATGTTTTCGAGAGTTCTCACATGTTGCCCCCACTGCCTGCTGCCCTGCCACCATGGAGCCCTCGGCCTGCCCTGCCCCCGTGCCCCCGCGGTCATAGTCGTTGGTAGCCGATGGGCCTCTTCTGGCCCCTGGAGCCGCTTCCACTGCCCCATTATCAGCTCTTCACTCCACACCCTCTGGCTGTGGGGAGACAAAAGGGGCTGGAAGAGCACCCCACCCGCCCCCAGGGGCCAGCCACTTACCCCGATAGCGAGGCACTTACAGGGCAATAGTATTTGCGTCCCCTGCGACGGGCGATGGGGGGGTCGGGGGCGGATTTACAGAAACCTAGGATGTAATGGCAGATAAGCGCGTGCAGTCTACCCATTTCCGCTCCAATGGGACATAATGGCACATATAGGACCCACGCTTTGGGGCATTTTTATATAATGCAAACTCGACCCGAAGGTATCGGGCACCTTTCCATGAGCACCGGGTTCATTAAACATGGACACATTCATTTTTAGTATGCAGGAGGAGATGACGTAATTTGCCCAGAATCACAAGATGTTGAGCCAACGAGACTCGAACCTGGTTTCCCAGCTCCAACGGCAGCTGCTCTGGCCCTTACGCCACACCCACATGTCACTAAGACCTACCGCACAGGCCATCTCGATATGGGAGGAGACACATTTTTTTACGTTCGCATCCTGCCCTACTTGCTACGAAAACGTAGCCTCCCTGCCCATGAGAATGTGTAAACATGGTGTGGTTCTCTTGTAAAGCGCCCTAATGCCCTCGAGCGAAGTTGGCGCTGCATAACGCTGCAATATATAAAATTAAAAAGCTAAACCACAAAAAACAGTTTGTAAAGAGGCACATGAGCTGGAAAGCTAGAATTGGAGCACCTCACATCTACAATTGGGACAGTAGCAGAATTCCATTATATGGCTGACTAGTGATGGGTGACAACATCGGCCTGGCTTTTAGTCAGCAGCAAGTCGAGTTTTGTGACTTGTTTATTTATTTATTTGTAGTTTCACTCTTAACATATACAGATCGCTAAAATATTAAAGGTCTGACTCCATATACAGCTTTTCGGCTATCAAAGGGCCAAACGCGTTCCTGAATTAAAGGGCACGCTCCTTTAATTCTAGACACACCTTCAGCGCCTGGATATCCTCACGGGTATTTAACCGCTATACAAGTCAGAGTGATTGATTTTAAATAGCTTCTCTTGAATCCCTCCCCCTGAAGCTATGCTTATGACTTGATGGCTAGAGTAAACATTAACTTTTCACTAAGTTCGGTCCGTCCCATAGACTTTCTATTCTTTCTTCTTTTTTATTTATAAAGCCCTCACTACCAACCCCTGACGAGGCGATACATGTGGGATCTGAACGCTTTATCCCATAGACGTGAATTTCGTTTCCATATTTCCACAGCATATGGCCTTGGCAGACCAATCATTTCATCAGGTGAAGCGTGCATGGCTTAGAACTGCATTAAAAATGCTAATACTCCCAAACTAGAAAGATAGCTCAGTGGGAGAATGTGTCAGCGGCGGAGAGGCGCGTACCATCTTCAGCAACTTTAAAACCAGGCGAGGCATTCAGCAGATCAAGAACTGACGGACCAGTCAGGTTGCAGTAGCTCTCCACCCTTACGGATTGGACAATCTCCTGCCCCGGGCTCTCAAAGGGCGGACCAGATCCCTACTATATTTAAGCTTTATTTTTTTTTTAAAGTCCCATATTTAGAGTGACCAGAAGGCTCTATCACAGGAGACACTTTTCCATTTCTGCTCTTTGTTTTTCCACGCAATCATGACCCGCGTTGGTCCAATTGGCTCTATGAAATGAACAAAGACTACAACTCCCAGGATGCACCAGTATTCTAAATCAAAATGCAAAGCTGTGTCACGCTGGCAGGGAGTCATCTGGTCGCCCTACCCAGGCTTATTGTGCATAAGGGGGGTGTTGGACTTGGCCCTGTGGCGTGGTTCCCCCCTGTTCCTCAGTGTCCCGCAGCCCCGCTCTGCACCCCGAAACCCCTGGTCGGCCCGTCCCTGTCCGCCCGCTCCCTACACGACCCTACCAACGGACGACCATCCCTGCATGCTCCTCCCGGTACTGGGCACCCTGAACCTGCATCCTCCCACAGGGCCACCGGCCGCCATTACCCTTCCCGAGGTCCCTGACCCCATAGCCTTGCCCGACGCCGGTCCCAGGGAAACTTAGGCTGCTGACGCGGCATGCCCGGCTGGGGGTAGAGGACTTCCTGAGTGAGATAGGACCGAAGAGTTTCGATTGCACCTCCGGCCTCCCTGGGGGACTGGTTTCGCTCACACCTCTGGCCTTCCCCCTAGGGCTGGTTTCGATCGCACCTCTGGCCTCCCTGAAAGCTGGCTCTAGACCCTGCTGGGCGTCTGGGAATCCCCGGACACAAGTTCAAGAGGATTAAAGGGCCGGCGGTCGGAACTCCCCGACGACTAACACCGGGGCATGAGATCTCCGCCTGCGAGGGTCCGGACATCAAAGGGCCACTGCGCTATATCAAGGGTCGCCCGAGAACTAGCGGGCAGTTGTATCCTGGACGAGAGAGCCCTGCTGATCTGATCGCGGCTCAATCCCTTGAGGAGAAGACGGAACGTTAGAACTCATCGAGCCCTGCTGACACTGTCGCGGCTCATTCTCGTGAAGACGGAACTGGAACCTCGGAGCCCTGCTGACCTCGTTGCGGCTCATCCTTGAAACTCGAAGGACATTCGCTGAACACCCTGAGCCCTGCTGACGTGGTCGCGGCTCCCCAAGAACTGACAGACACTCTGTTCACTCCGGATCGAGCCCTGCTGACCTCGTCGCGGCTCAAGGAGATCCCTGGTTCGGCTGGATCATCGACGCTACCAACACGACCTGGAGCGAGAGGAGTGAGTACAGCAACTAGTACGACCACCACCGCCTGTATCCCCCGGCTGGAGGATTGAGAGCTGTGCGCAGGGTACGCTTCGTACTGGCCTGCTACTGAGACTGTCCCACTTCCTTGCTCCCCATAACCGAGACTTTACGATCCCTTGATCGCTTCTAAATATGTATTCATTCTGCCTAAAATTCTTCTGTTGATAAAGAACTTGTTTACTGAAATCCACGGTGTGGTGTCCGTTCATAAGTGTGGTGTGAGATCAGTGTGTACGATCTTAGACCCGGCGTCCTCTCCGGCGAGGACCTCACGTTAAGATTCAGCAGTATTCCTGGGAAAGGTGGATCGCGGGAAGGTCGGGAGAATACATTCTGACCGCCCCTGGGATCGCCCCTTCTAACAGGGGGGAAGCATTTGTGCGCTGATTATACCTGAATATGACAGATGATGAACTTTAAAACAATAAATATATATCCATGGCAACAAACCCTCTGACCAGACTAATTTCAACGAAAGCTTTCCCTTTTTGTTTTTGTTTTTGCTAGTCATGCTATTTATTGTTCTAACAATGCAGAAAATGTTGCTGGACATAAACATCCAGTTGAACCTAAAAGGTCAGCCCTTGGATCGCAGCACCTGCTTAGAATCAGTCTGGCACGTGCTAAGCTCTCAAAATAATGTTTTGAGGATCGAGGGCAGGACATGGGGCCCTCGGGATCTTAATCACATCTGTCACAACATTAGGCCCTCAGCAGTCTGCTGTAACACCGCCCGCCATTGTTGCCTATTAGCAAACAGCATTCTGGGACTCGTAGTTTTCTCTTTACAGCTAGAAGTATGACATAAGAATCACAGCATGCTGCTGGGTATTAAATTACTTCGTGCCAGTGTATCTACTTTTTAAGGATGAAGAGCTCAATTGAATCAGCCATCCATTTTAAATGGTGACATAAGGTTTATTATAAATGAGCTTTGTAAAGTGTGGTTCTCGAAAATGGTAATCTTAGGAAGGATAGTAAACTACGGGAGGGGGCTATAATTAATTACCACCTCGCCCCCCCCTTCACTCCATCAGTCATCCCCGTCAGCCCCCCTCTAGCCAGCCTCCCTCAACGCTGCATTGAGACATTTCTCGAGAGCTGTCGCCTTTTCCAGATAACACAGCGCCCATTTGTTCAGGATTTGGGGGTGACAGCTGCTGGCTCTGGGGAGTGAATCGTGGCAGTCTCCTCCTGTGACTTGCCCGGCCTTTACTGTATTTTACAAGCCACGCGTCAGAGGGGTCTCGACCTGCCAATGCGCAAGCGCATTGCAGCTCGAGACATATAGAGGTGCATCAGGAAAGCTTACCAAGAGGGCTTTGGCAGGCGGATTACGCACAGTGCATGTGCTCCGTGCACGCGCTTGCCATTTGCTCCCCGAGCCTCGGCATGTGCCTCGCATCATCGCATCAGACCCGCCACAGCAATGCCTAGAGCTTCAGATTTCAAAGGAATGCTCTCCCCCGCCCCCTCTGCGCAATGCCAGAGCTTGCCACTTCACGTGCTCCGCAGAATCAGCCCTCCTCTGAAGACTTGTTTCGAATGTTTTTTTTTTAATCCACGCTTCGCCGCTCCCCTGCTCCCCCACCACGCAATGCTGATGCAGAGAGCTTGTTGTATCCATGCCCCACCAGCTGGTCTCCCTTCGCCCACCGCTCTAAGTGCAAAGATGGAACAAACATCAGGGAAGGGAGGCCAGCTCGCACTCATGTTGTTCGTCTTGCTTTGCTTTCGATCTAGACCCGTATCCAACAACAGGCCCAGCTGCCTCAACTTTTTGTTCTAATACTGCGGATATTTACTGGGTGCAAACTGATATCATCTTCTGTAACACACAGTCTCAGTCTCTTCTCTCCTTTCTACTTTCACTCTCCTCTTCCACCTCTCTTTCGTACAGAGAAAATTGCACGTCTGCTTCACCCCAAATATCTAGCAGAGCACGGGTCTCGAGGTACGACCACAGGAAACCACAGGTGTTGGTGATCATCCTCCTACTCCTACCAGTGCTTTCAATGGGCACGTGCTGTCAGCTAGCGAGTAGCTGCACTTCTGTAATTTATGAGCAGACCTGCACTTATCAACAGTTATGAAATATGTAAAATAGGAGATTACCAGCACTTCTCAGTAGAAAACAGTTACTGTGGGATTGTGAGCACCTGCACTTCTCTATTCCCATTTCAGGTACTGCTTACTCTGACTTCTAACATTATACCTTTTCCCTATAAGCACGTCTCTCAACTACTAACTGCTGCATTGCTAAGCACTGAGCAAAGCAAAAGAAACACCAGTAACTTACAATCCTATAGAGCCGCAAGACTGCTCTGTCTGCAAGCGGTATTTAGAAAACAAGATACCAGCATGTGACACAACAAGCTTCCTCGCCACAATTATTACTACCTTGCCTGCTGCCACGTCTATTCTCATTCTCTGCCACCCACACCAAATGATTGGACACTTAGAGAAGCAAAGCACGAGTTTCCATCTTCTGGTTTCCATCTTCTGGTTTCACTTCTCTTTCTTGCTACGTTTATTTTCTTCTCACTATCTCTTCTCTCCTTTCTACTCTCACTCTCCTCTTCCACCTCTCTTTGGTAGTTGTTTTTTTTACCAACGGGCAGTCTCTTGTTGCAGCTGTCACGAACATTGTGCCCCTTGCTCCCACTGGACTAAGTTGATCAACATGACCCTCCCACTCCCCCAGCCTAGGAACCCCCAATTGCCTGACGCCGGGTCATTCGCGTGGGTGGTGGACACGCCAGCGCCTTAAACTGTACCAGTTCTGTCAGCGCTACATGCCGCGTCTGTTATTTCCCAGGGCTTCGTGCTTTCTTAAATTGGTCTGATATCAACACACAACACCAGCTCGTATGGAGGGACAGACCCACAAAACATTATCCATAACAACTAATCTTCCCCGCACGCACTTATCAAAGAGTAACACGTTCGGGAAAACTTGTTTAAAATAAAATTGTTGCTTTGCTCCCGTTGTTTCTTCCACGCACCCCCACCCTTCGGCACAAAGGCAGCCTTAGCAGAAACATATTAAAGGTGAGCAGCGGGTGTTTAATGTGGAGGCTGCAGAACAAACTTTAAAAAAAGACCTGACACAAATGCTGCGAGTACAAACATTAAGGTACGGCCGGATCTAGTCTAAAGCATAATTCATATTGTGTCGCTTTAAGCAATTGCTTTTTCCTTGTTATATGACAGGATCTCATCCCGAAGGTACTGTAGCGCTTTACATAAGCCCCAGTTACATTATGCAAGGACACATTCATTTTGGTAGATAAGGGGAGATTAAGTGATTTGCCCAGAATCACAGGATGTTGGACCCCATGCCGAGACTCGGATCTGTTTCCACAGTTCAAAAATTAACTCTTCTGGCCGTTACGTCACACCTTCACTCACCTTTTCCCTTCTGAAGTAATATCTGCAGAAGGTGAAAGATCTTTGAAGTTTTTTGGGAGGGGCGGGGCTCCGAATGAGTACGATGTCGAACTCTCCGGAGAGTTCTCACTTCTTGCAAAATAGAAACGTAACCTTCTGTTGTCAACACATTCAAACGTTCCTCAGAACCTGACTGATGTGCATATGGAAACATTAATCGTGGACAGGTTGAGAATTTGAGAATGTACGCCTTTTGGTAGAACTATCACCATCACAAGAAACGTCTTTAAAAATAAATCAGAAAGGAGGGTTACGTCTTCTTGATATGTTAATGAGTCTTCTTAAACCCCCCCCATTCCTTCGATCGCACCACCCACTTTCCATTCACCTTTCCAAATAACTGGGGCGCTTCCTGCCTTTGTAAAACTGCTGAAGAACAGCTTAATAGCTTTGGCCTCCCCCTGCCTCTCGCGCCATTAAGTGAAGGTTCGGCGCCATAAAGGGTGTAAAACCCTTCATGCAGAAACTTCCCGCTGCAAACGCTCCAGCCATGACTGAGAGAGAGGGTTTCTGCGCCAGCTCTCCCCAGATACAGATCTACTCGATGGGTGCATGTTAGGTATCCTCAGTTTTCAACTTCACTGAAATACATACTTAAGTGCTACAACACAGATGGCATGATTGTGCAAACAAAAAGTGGTTAATCTGCACCTACGTATTTTGCCAAATAACACTTTCCTGAAGTACCGTGCAAAATACGCCAGTCGCAGGTAATCCCATCGCGAAAGCGATTTATGTTGCCACTGACAAGAGTAAATGACTATTTCAAGAGTGAAAAGGGGTGAGAGGATTTAGAAAAAATACCCTCGAACTCTCCACTTCGTTCTTAAACTTTCTAGTGAAACCTTGTCTCGCCCTCCCCCACGCCCCCTTAGTGGGATTTAATCTCCAGCAATATTACATCAGTGTGGCATCTTAATATTAGCGAGTAAAAGAAATCACATTTATACGGCATCCTTTTGTGACAACCGTGCACTCATAAATCCTCAAATTCGTGCATGTAATTCGGATTCTATGTACCGTTGTCTGTTTATTATCCCTAGTTTTTGTAAGTTTCAGAGTGTATCTATCTATCTATCTATCTATCTATCTATCTATCTATCTATCTATCTATCTATCTATCTATCTATCTATCTATCTATCTATCTATCTATCTATCTATCTATCTATCTATCTATCTATCTATCTATCTATCTATCTATCTATCTATCGCCCTCAATTGTCCTCACTCTATCTATCTATCTATCTATCTATCTATCTATCTATCTATCTATCTATCTATCTATCTATCTATCTATCTATCTATCTATCTATCTATCTATCTATCTATCTATCTATCTATCTCCCTCACTCTATCTATCGCCCTACCTCTATCTATCGCCCTCCCTCTATCTATCTATCGCATCACCACAGCATCACTCCGCGCCCCCACAGCATCACTCAGTGCCACCACGGCATCAATCTGTGCAACCATTCAACAACAACTGGGTCAAATATGTTCTCTCAATGTTTCAAGCTTTATTACAAATGTCACAAAAAGATGTTAATATTTCACTTCTGTTCTTGGATTTTCGTCACAATAAAATACACTGAACATAATCTTCACAAAAGTTATTTACAAAAGTTTAAGCTAGTGCCATTATAAATTACAATCACTTTTATTTAAGTATTAATTATTAAAAAAATTAAAAGCCATTGTTATTTGTAATATCGACCACTCACAGTCCGGCTTCCGAGCCAATCATAGCACCGAGACCGCCCTCATCGCAGCCACCGACGACATCCGAACCCTGCTCGACAACGGGGAAACAGCGGCCCTCATCCTCCTGGACCTCTCCGCAGCATTCGATACTGTCTGCCACCGCACTCTAGTACAACGCCTCAGCAACGTCAGAATCCAAGAGAAGGCACTGGAGTGGATCATTTTGTTCCTCGCCGGAAGGACCCAGAGAGCCCGCCTCCCCCCATTCAGATCAGAGGCCACCGAAGTCATCTGCGGGGTACCACAAGGATCATCACTCAGCCCCACCCTCTTCAATGTGTACATGAGCCCGCTCGCAGCCATCGCACGCCAACACAACCTCAACATCATCTCTTACGCCGACGACACCAAGCCGATCCTCTCCCTCACCAACGACCCCGCCACCGTCAGAACCAACCTGCACGAAGGGATAAAAGAAGTAGCCGAGTGGATGAAGAACAGCCGTTTGAAACTGAACTCAGACAAGACGGAAGTCCTCATCCTTGGACCATGCCCATCTGCGTGGGACAACTCCTGGTGGCCCCCGGCTCTAGGCAGCGCACCCAAACCAACGGACCATGCACGCAACCTAGGCTTCATCCTGGACTCCTCCCTGTCGATGACCAGACAAGTCAACGCCGTCTCGTCTTCATGTTTCAACATCCTACGCATGCTCCGAAAGATCTTCCGTTGGATCCCCACCAAAACCAGGAAGACGGTCACCCAGGCACTTGTCACCAGCCGACTGGACTCCGGAAACACCCTCTACACCGGAACCACAGCCAAACTGCAGAAAAGACTCCAACGCATCCAGAACGCCTCCGCACGACTCATCCTGGACATCCCCCGACACAACCACATCTCCGGACACCTGAAAGACCTGCACTGGCTCCCCGTCAGCAAAAGAATCACGTTCCGCCTCCTCTCCCACGCACAGAAAGCCCTCCACGACCTAGGCCCCAGGTACCTCAACAACCGCCTGACCTTCTACACTCCCACCCGCCAACTTCGATCGACCAGCCACGCCCTCGCCGCCGTTCCACGCATCCGAAGAGCCACCATGGGAGGAAGATCCTTCTCCTACCTGGCAGCCAAGACCTGGAACTCCCTCCCCATCCACCTCCGTCTTACCCAAGACCACCTCTCCTTTAGGAAGCAACTCAAGACCTGGCTGTTCGAGCAGTAGCGGACCCCCCCCCCCAAGGCGCCTTGAGACCCTCCGGGTGAGTAGCGCGCTATACAAATTTCTTGAATGATTGATTGGTTTTAGCAGGGGTTTAGTGCACTGTAAGTTAATTCCATGTCACGAGATCACTGCTTTCCTTTCACAACTCATTACACGCATGTGTGAAGCTCTAATGGCTTTGAATAAAATACAAGTCCCAGAATGCATCGATGTGGCAAATAAAAGTAGCACAGAAAACAAAAGTTTTTCTTCATGGAACCACTAAGTATTCCTGATTATTGTAAATCTATTCAGAGGTTTCTTGACCGCCCTCTCCATTTCTGCCAGGTTACTATGCCTCCTCGCCGCCCCCACCCAGGGGTTCCTTCTTTCAGGGATGGTTTCCAGGCGCCCCCACGCCGAGACTGACTCCTGATAAGAGGCAGAGTCCTTTCTACTCTGAGAAGGTCGAGCTAATGCCCACACAAACAAGATGGCGACCCCCTGCAGGGCACCCCTTCATGTCTTTGCACCCCTTTCCCAAATCCCTGGGTAAATCACCCCCAGATCCCGGATTTGTGATGTAATCTGCTTCCTGCACCCTTTGTTTGCCTTTTTTTCGTGTAGTTCTACCTCAACACAAACAGTGTGTGTTGTTTCCCTTGGTGTTTGCCCTGTCCACAGAGAGGCCTAGAGAGGATCTGTCTCCATCCCTGGCTGGGCTGCTCCACCCCCTGCCTCGACGCCCCCTCCTCCAATCAAGGCGATTGATGCCCAGTGCATAACCTGGCCATCACGGGCCGCTTTCCAGATCCGAAGGCGTTGTTTATCCAACAAGCCCCCACCCCTGCGTGCCACCAATCTATGATTCCAGTTGTGGGGTCATCAGCATAACAAAGCCCTGGGGTGCAGTAGCATGAGGGAGCTTCCTTCAACATATGCCAACATTCTTAGCAAGCACGACCCAACCTTCGGAGAGGCAGGACCTTGAGATCTGGAACAGGTCTGGAGCAGCCGGGATGACAGAGAGGCCAAGCATAGTAGGGGCCAGGCAACCCGGATTAGCAGCAGCTGAAGCCTAGCTTAAAACACCAGCAGCAAGGGCTTAGCACTGGACTAAGCAACAGCGCTATCAAGCGCCCCAGCAACATGGATCAGCAGAGGCCTGGCTTAAGCAGCAAGGGCTCAGGCCTGGACTAAGCAACAGCCTTTACAAGCATCCCTTCGACCCAGCAGGGGGTTAGCACCCCGCACCACGTTGTGACCACTCACCTTGGAGTAAACAGTAGCAGATGACTAGCGCCATGAAGCCAGCCGCACCGGGACCTGCAGAGGCTCCCCACCCTGGATAAAGCAGTAGTAGCAGACGGTTAGCGCCATGAAGCCAGCAGCACGGGGACCTGTAAAGAAATAACATCCTGGACCCAGTAACCCAGCAGCAAAACGTAGCAGATGTATACCTAGCACCCTGGAGGAAGCAGCGGCCCCCGCCCCTGGACGAATCAGGACTTTAGTTCCCTGGGCCCAGAACTGCACCCTGAGCCCAGCAGAGGCCTAGCGCCCAGAAGTACGCCCGGGCCCCAGCAGCATACGGGCATCATGGGGCCAGTAGCAGCACAGGGCAGGGACACGGGCGTGCCCAAGGGGCCCTATCCCGAACACCCTTTGCCCCCAGAGGCTGGGTGCTCCCCCCACGCCGTGTGTAATGGTGTGGACCAGGCCCCAATAGAGGTCCTGGACTCCAAGAAGGAGCCCCTGGGGAGAGGGGGCTCTGGGGCGGAAGGGGACCCCGCCCGGGGTGAGCAGGCCCAGAAGGAGAAGGTCAAACGAAAGAATAACTACCGGCGCCACGCCAAGCCTCCCTACTCCTACCTGGCCATGATCACGCTGGTGATCCGGACCTCCCCGGAGAAGAGGCTGACGCTGTCCCAGGTAAGGTACCCCCTCCTATGATTTGTTTGCCACTAGGCTCACTGCATGCTAACACAGCCAACCCCTGCTTCCGGGGTCACACAGGCTGCTATGACCAACTCTCACCCCTTCCAGGGCACTGTCACCAGGACACCGCTTTCCTTTCCAAAACCCTTGTTTTCAGGCCAGTCTGTACCAGCATACATGGACTACAACTCCCAGAATCCTGTTGTAAAGCGAACGCCAAGTACTGGTAAGTCACTTTTCCCTAAAAGTGACGCAAGGGGCTTGTAAATCGGCCCCAGAGTTAATTGTTCAAAAGGAATCCGTGTCCTTACACTACACCCTCCCGCCTTGGACCTCAGATCACAATGTAGTTCCTGAACCCATTCACCGCACTCCTGCTACCCAACACATCTCACTTTTTAACACAGCCGTATCTTTTCCAAGACGCGGTAACTGTAAATAGCTACTTCGAATAAAAAAAAAAATCAAGAAATGTGTAGTTCAGTAAATGAAATGTATTTTGAAAGTTACAGGCCCCGTGAGATATACATGATTAAGATTATATTACAGAGTAAATTACCCTTAAAATCCAATTTCACACAGCTTCCACTTCATAACAAGGATGAAAGGACCACCATGTTTCTCCGAGGTCCAGCAGAAATGGCTCGGAGAAACGCACGTCATTTTTGGGATTGAAGAGCGTGTTTTTCGTTCACTCCTCTTCCCATTGGCTGGAATGTAAAATTCCAGCTAATGGGAAGAGGAGAGAAAGAACCTAAAAAAACACGCCTCTCCATCCCAAAAACACGTGGCTTAAATGGACAAACGCCCCTCTTCTCCAATGGCTGGCCTCCGTTTAGGAAGCCGGCCAAAGGAGAAGAGGGGCGGGTTCAAGCCCCACTCTGTAAAACATAAGATCTCGCCGGCAAGACTGCGCAAGCGCAGGCTACAGAGGCCGAGACCTAAAAATGGGTCAGCTGAATCCTCTCTTCTTGTATTTAGCGATGCATGTTTTTATCATATGGTTTTATCATTGTATACTGTATATTTAGATCTCTTTTTAGAAGTTTGTAAGGGTTTTAATTAACCATACAATAAAATTGACTATGACTATATTGGGCAATTGTACACATTTTAGGATTCTGCAAAGCTCTGGACAGGATACTTAAATAGAACTTTATGTAAAATTATCAGTATTTATTTTTAACATGGCCTTTCTCACTTTAATTTTCAGTCCGGTAAAATTAAGGCAGCTCTAGAATATATTTGAAAGTGCTTTTTTCTTAAATTTACTATTTAAAATATGTACTGATAAGGGAAAAAGTAGCAGCTTTATGTGATTTTCTTAATTTTTATACCAGCCGGGACATTAAAATACTGGTCATGCCAGTAAACAAACGGCCAGGCGGTAACCCAAGTTACTGTGCTTTTTACGAATGAGCTGGGAGGGGTGAACTGCAACATAAGGTGCCGAAGAGAGAATGTAAAGGAGGAAAGCAGCACACAGGGGAAGAAAACAAGAAAACCCATGCATTCCCATGCAGTACAAGAAAAAATAATTAGTTGCATGAGGTGAGCCATGGAAGGATCCATCCTGCAATCAAAAGGATGGTAAAGAAGTTATCAGGGGTGGCTGGTTAATTTAGGATTTGTGGCTCCACCTACCTAATTGTCTGCATCATAAACATACTCATTTTCTCATTACTATTAAAATGCTATAATAGTAATTATAAAATTAGTAAAGCCTCGCTGGCTGTCACTTTGTAACCCTCGCTTAAGCGAGTATCAGGCAGTCAGGCACTTTTCACAGACACATGCACTAGTGCCATCCATCAAAACTTTGTGGGCTAGACCTGGGCATACCTTGATCCAGCCCTAGCCTTCCATTCTTCAGGGTCTCCCTACACCACTCCTAGATGATACACAGCATGTGTTACTTTTTAATGTAGACCCAGGCACTTTAGCTTCTAGCCCCATATTGCCAGGGTCTACTGCCCAACAGACAACTTATATGTATTTTTATTACGGGTGGGTAATTTTCCACATCTACCATTAGTAGACCATCATTGCCTCAAACTAAACGGCTCCAAAACTGAGGTGTTAGTAATAGGAGGTAAGGACACCAGCTGGACCAAAGACTGGTGGCCATCCTGTCTTGGGCCCCTACCTACTCCGTGCAGGGAAGCGAAGAACTTGGGTATGTGGGTGGATCCCAAGCTCACTTTCGACAGCCACGTACATAAAGTTGTTGGGAAATGCTTTGGGGTTATGAAAACCCTCAATCGCACTCTGGACCTCCTCCCTCTGGAGGCCAGACGTACCATGACCCAAGCCTTAGTAACCTCACGTATGGACTACGGCAATGTGCTTCTCCTAGGTACATCCGAAAAGAATATTAGGAGACTGCAGGTCCTCCAAAACTCGGCGGCTCGTCTAGTTCTTAGACTTCCGAGAAGAGCTGCCTCTAAACCTTCCCTAGCCATGTTACACTGGTTGCCTATTAGAAAGAGAATTCTATTCAAAGCGCTCCTCATGTGCTATAGGATTATCTCGCACAAAGCACCGTCTTACCTGACAGATCTTGCCGCTTCCCTACGGGCCTAATCGAACTCTTCGATCTAGGGGAACTGGCCTTCTCAAGATACCCTGAATTAAAAAAGCTAGAATGGGAGGTCGCTCCTTCCGTGCTCTGGCAGCCAACAAATGGAACGCTCTGCCCTCCTATATTAGGTTAGCAGACACTGAATCTATATTCAGAAAACTTTTGAAGACCCACCTATTCTCCCTTTAGCTTTTATTGTCCTCCCCTGCTCCCTGACCCTTCTCCACAGCGCAGGGACACGCCGGGAGGCGTCACCAGGCGCTTTATAAACCCCTTTATTATTATTATTATAGAAAGGGGGCCCGTTAAAGATTTAGAAGATGAATGATTGAACCCTATTGAAAAGCCCAGCATGTGGAGGTGGTACCACGAGAAATGTATGCGTGGTTGAGGGGGTTTTATACATCACCAAGTTTCCTGCTTACAAAAGGGTTTTATGTGAAAGGGTTTTTTGTGCAATGTAGACAATGCAATAACACTGGAATACGAGCCAACAAAAGTTCTTATTTTTACACTGTTGATTTTAGAATGTTGAGTTTTTAATTAAGGATTCAAGAAATAATGTTATACTTCATCTGACATTTCTTACAAGTTTTTGCTTTTCCCAGATATAACGTGTCTGCAGTTTCTGTGGTATTTTTCATCAACATTTGGTAGTGTTTAGTTCAAATGTTAACTGAGTTGCCTGTAGGAGAGCTCTGGAGAGCCCTGGAGTTGAGGCTGAAGGCAACGCATCGTTCGTGCAGTGTCTGTCACCGGGTTATTAAAGTGTGTAGACCATGTTGCCATCCAAACCTAAGGCTCTCTGCTGAGCCCACAGAGTGATGGTCACATATGTGAAAATGACACTTACCATTTTTGGTAAAAGTGTGAAAGCGGTATGCACAGCACCTGAAATATTGATAGTAGTGTAGGATAAAAAAAATTGCATTTACAGGTAAGGAGAGTGTGTGAAAGCGCATGAGTGAGAGTGAGTGATGGGGGAGTAACTGAGAGGGAATATTGAGCCTGAGTGAAATTGGGAGTGTAAGACCGAAAGAGAGGAGGCTTAAGTGTGAATAACTGAGAATAAGGGCTCCATTAGGATGACGGGCGGACTTTGCCCGCCCGTCATCCCATCGTAAATTGGGACCGCCCGCCATAAGGGCGGGGGTCCCGGGGGTGCCATTAGGATGTGCCCGCCACATTGGCGGGCACATCCTGTATTTTCAGCAATGTGGCGGGCGGTGCTCTCTGCACCGGCCGCCACAATGCTGAAAATGCACTTTAACAGTGTCATGTGCAAAGCAGCAGGCAACGCGCGGTGCCTGCCGCTTTGCAAATGACAATGAAGGGGGGGTACCACAGGTACCGCCCCACGTGCACCCCCCACCTGTACTTCACTCTGGGGGCCCGCAGGGGGCCCCCAGAGCGAAGACCGCTTGCCTTTCCGTGGCGGCATCGCCGCGGAAAGGCACTGCACACCAACCATCATAATATGTCTGGCGGTGTCTATTAGACACCACCACCCTATTATTCCTTTTCCGCCCCTGCCACAAGGCGACCGGGGCGGAAAAGTGGCGGGCGGTGTTTCCCTCTGTTGCGTTCCCCCCCGCCATTGTAATGTGGCGGGGGGGAAAAGGGTGGGGGGGCGGGCATTTCTGTCGGGCGGATCGCCACCGCCACGGTGGCGATCCGCCCGACATCCTAATGGAGCCCTAAGTGTAAGACAGTGTGAAGGCATCTGACTAAGGGAGTGTTAGTGAGAATAAGCCCCTCCAATGTCAAAGATCTCCAGCTGCCACTGGAAGCTATGCTCCTGTGAGGGAGAAACGAAAAAAGAGGAAAGAAAGCCATCAAATAAGAAGCACACAAATACGATTGACAAGAAAACCAATCAATGATAAGCAGTGGGCTGGACCACAGTCCACTCTAAGCACTGGTATAGTACACAGTAGGTCTTCAACATCAGACAGCTAAAACGGTCTGTAGTTTAGACCTAAAAAGGCTGGAGTATGTTATTGATTGACATGCCATGGTTTCATAATCTTCCAAAACGTGAGCGGGCAAATTTCTGACATTGGCTAAGAAGCAGCGTTCTGAATAGATGCTGCCTGCATTTTGAAAACTCTCCTACCATGTCTGCCTCTTGAAATATAGGAATAAAGATAGGAGTCTTTGATGGGTGAATATCTGATGAAATAGCTGTTGGGACAAATGTCTTTTGCAGTGTTTTGTAAAGCTACTCCTTACTGCGCTTGTACATTTACTGTCTGGTCCCGTGCGTTTGTTTTTGTTCTGGGACATCTGTGGAGTAGCCTTGCTGCTGTACATGTAGTTACATTTCTTTGAAAAAAATCTGTTTATTATTTTTTTCTTGTTTAAAACAGGAAACTTTAACATAAATCAGAAAGCATCGTCCCAGCAGTGCACAAGGAGTCGTCATTACATAATTCTACACATGTACAAAGATATATTAAAAATGATCCCACTCATGCAGTATCAACTTCCCAACATGGTGGGTCGAAACCTCCATCGCATGTGGTTACACTTCTGAACAGAAGCTCCCTTAAATACACGAGGGACTCTTTTTAAGTCCATTTACACCTTCAAACTTAAAGCAAAAAAAAGACTTACTGTGCTTCTGTGCAAGTGTTTCATGGCCTACCAAGCTGCCTGGTCGGATCACGTCTCTCTCGGTGGCACATAACAAAGAGGTGTTTGAGTGCCTTCTGGGAGACACACGCTGGCTCTGGGAATGAAGAGGCCGTAATTAGACCCCGCCTCTGTACGCCTATTTGATCAGAGTGAGCAGAGGGGGAACATCCTTTACAACGCAACTTTTACAACGCACTACTATTACAACGAATCTTTTACAACGCAAGTGCCTTTACAACGCATGCTTTTACAACGCATGCTATTACAACGCAGATGCCATTACAACGCATGTCTTTACAACGTAAGTATAATTATTTTAGTTACTATTTTTGGTAGTTTAAAATTAAGTAATAATTGTTTATTTATATATTATTTAATAAAAATAATTTATTATAAAAAAATGAATTAGGAATTAATACTTAATTAAAACTCACGGATTTTAAATATTTGATAATTAAAATAATAAAATAACATAAATAAAATTAAAAAAATATTTAAGGATTGATACTCAATTAAAACTTAAGTATTTAAGAAATTAAAAAAACATAGTTTTATATTAAAAAATTAAAAGTAAAAAAGGATTAATACTTAATTAATACTCAAGTATTTTAAAATATATTTTTTAAATATATGTAATTAATTTTTTTTTAAATGTAATAAGTTAATAGTTAAATATGTATAAAATATATTTTAAAAATTAAAAAAATATACCAAGAAATAAATGTATGAAATAAAAATAATAATAATAGTTAATATAAATGTTGTAGTTATTAGTAAACAAATAATAATTATTTTTAAAAAAATAGGTATTATTTAAAAAGGTATCTTAAAAATGATATGGTAGAATTAATTAAAAAAAAATTGATAAAAAAATATATAGTAAGTAATAACAAGTTTTTAATAATATATATGTTAAAAAAAGTATATTTTAAATAAAAAAATATAATAGCATTATAAAAAATATATAAGTAATGTTAAAAAGTATTGAAAAGATGTTTTCCCACACTTTTGCATTGATTTCAATGTATAGTAATGTCCTTCATTTATTTCCATAGCTGCTTGTATGAATGCAGCGGAACAGATTTAGAAGTTCATTTTAAGCAAGAAGCAGGATAGATCAGAAGGAAATGGCACAAGATTAAAGGTAAGTACAATTTGAAAGTAATATTGATTGTGTAACATATATTAATAAAGTAGAGTTAAATTTAATTCATATAATAAAACACGGACTACAAAATTGTATTTAGATATATTTATTTAAAAAAAATATATTTTGATAAAAAATATTTTTATTAATTTTCTAATTTTTAAAAAAAATAAACATATGCATATTTCATATATAAAACAATGTTTTAGAATATATCATTGAATTTTAATACATATTATTATTATTTTTTTTTTAATGTTTAAAACCTTTATTTGAAAAAAAGTGCACACAGCTATTCAGCCTGACATCCCGGAGGCAAGGCAGCATATCTAAACAGGAGAGCAATAGTGCAAGAAGCAATGTCACAGTACAGTGAAGGTTGATTTTATTTTTTCGTTTCATAGAGGAACATAGAGAAAGAAAAAGAAAAGAGCGCCAGAAAAGGCGCAAAAAGAGTTGCAATGGAATACAAGAAACCAGCGAAGCGTTGTTAGAGGGGCAGGGGGGGGAGCATAGGGAACACGAGCACGGAAACAGGAGAAAAGGCCAGGAGAAAGGAGGGGAGAAAGGAAAAAAGAGGATAATATTTAGAACGAAGTACAGTTGGTGTCACAGGCTATGGCGACAGATGTTCCTCCAACAAGACAGGTTCCGGGGGTACACAAATGTCTCCCCTGTACGCATTCCAGGCCCCCCACAATTTCAGCCACTTTTTGGGCATACCCCTGGCAACATAGACCGTCTTCTCCCTGAACATACACCAATCCATGTTGGCTTTCCACTGCACCGCCATGGGAGCTGCCGAAGCCCCCCACTTCTGAGCGATATCACGTTTAGCCACCATGTTGCCAAGGGTCACCCACTGCGTCTGAGCCACATTGTGGTCCGTCGGTCCCCATATGTTGAGGAGGCACCTCCTAGCTTCCGCATTAACCACTACCCCAGTCACTTCACCCATAATCAGGTGCACACGTCTCCAGTAGGAGGCTATGGCTGGGCATTCCCAGAGGATGTGCATAAAAGTGGCAAGGGCACCACAGCCGCGGCGGCAAAGGCCATCGACCGAATAGCCCATATGTACAAGCCGGGGGCCAGTTACGTACACCCTATGCAGGATCTTAAGCTGCACCAGCCTGAGACGGGAAGAGATGGCAACCTCCTTAGGGGAGGACACCGCACTCTGCCAGTCCTCATCATCGATTTCCAACCCATCACGCACCCACTGATCCCGTACACCCAGGAGGAGGTCAGTGCGAACATTAATAAGCTTCTTATAGGACAGGGAAATGGCGCTGTCCGGCATGTGGCCGTCCAGCACCCTGTCTTCCAACGGGGAGCTTTCCGGGATCGCCCCCTCCTCCGGTTTAGCAGAAAGCAATGCGTGTCGCAACTGGGCATACCGGAAAAATTCCGAGGTACCCAGCTGGTATTCTTCCTGCAGCTGGGAAAAGGTCTTAAACCCACCTCTCGACAACATCATCCACCCTGGATACCTATACGGTCCCACTTATCGAAACCTTTGGTGTGCCACAACTTGCCAAGGATGTCCGAATCATATAGTGGGGTAAATCTAGTCAGCCTGCCTTGCCAACCCTGCGCCTTGGTGATAGCCCTCCAAATATGGAACGCAGTTTTCGTTGGGCCCGACATCCGCCTGTCTAGAGACCTCGAGTAAAGCACCCTATAGTAATTACCGCCACTCAAGAGCCACTTATCCATTGCGTATCCAGAGTTATTTTCCGGACCATAGAAACCATGATTGATGGCTGCCAACTGGGAGGCCCAGTAGTATCTACGCATGTCCGGTAGCGCTATTCCCCCATCGTACCACGGAAGCGTAAGCTTCGTGATGGTGATGCGGGGCCGGCTATCCCAAAGCAGGGCACGTTGAAGGCCTTCGATCTCCCGGAAGTATCGGGCGGGAACCGGATCTTGGGTATTCTGCAGGGCGTACAAGAACCTGGGCAAGGACATCATTTTAAATAATGCCGCGCGCCCAAGTAAGGAAAGCGGAAGTTTGCGCCAACCCTCCACATCTCGCCGGAGGCGGAGAAGAGGGGGAAGCAGATTGTGTTCATAGCGCGCCTTCGCATTGCAAGAGATATAGATCCCCAAGTACTTAAAGCCCTGGCTGGCTACCTGGATGCCGCAGCCTCTGGGGAGGCGCGGTGTGTCCCCTTTCAGTACATACAGGGAAGACTTGGCCCAGTTAATAACAAGGCCAGAGTATCGGCCAAAAAGCCTAAGTACATCACATGCCACAATAAGCGACGTGCAGGGGGAAGTGAGGTAGAGCAGAATATCATCCGCGTAGAGAGAGACTCTATCCTCAAAGCCAGGGGCCCAGCTGATACCATGTAGATCCGGGTGAGTCCGCAACAAGGCCGCGAGTGGCTCGAGTGCGAGCGCAAACAAAAGAGGCGACAAGGGGCAACCCTGCCTGGTGCCCCTGTGAAGAGCAAAGGTCGCCGAAACACGGCCGTTAACAGCAACGTTAGCCAGTGGATCAGCGTACAGGAGCTTAACCCATCCCACAAACACCGGGCCAAAACCGAGCTTCGCCAACACTGCCCACAGGTAACTCCACTCGAGAGAGTCAAAAGCCATTGTGGCGTCTAAGGACGCGAGGACAGCCGGCTCCTCAAGGGTATGGGCCCTGGCCAGGGCGCCGTGAAGTCTACGCAAGTTAAGGGCAGTGTTGCGGTGTGGAATAAAGCCCGACTGGTCCGGATGCACTAAGTCGCCGATAACACCAACCAGACGATTGGCGAGTATCTTGGCGAGAATCTTAGGCTCGGCATTCAGGAGGGAGATGGGACGGTATGACTGGCACAAATCCCTCGGCTTCCCTTCCTTATGGATGACCACGACAGTGGCCAACCTCTGGTCAAGGGGAAGTAGGCCCTTCTCCCGTGCCTCCAGGAACATGTTACGCAGGTGTGGGGATACCACATCTGGCCTGATCTTATACAACTCAACTGGGATACCATTGGGACCAGGTGCTTTGCCCGATCGCAGTGAGCGGATCGCAAGTGCGACTTTATCTACAGAGACGTCCCTGTCCAGGTCATTGCGTTCTTCGTCCGACAGGCACGGGAGATCGACAGCTGAAAGAAATACTGTCGAATCGGTCTCAGACCGGTCCGAGACAGAGGTGTAGACGCCTCGAAAGTAGTCAGCGAAGGACTCAGCAATGGCACTTGGATCAGTGACAACAACTCCGTCCTCCCCCAATATCTCGGGTACAACACGGCTAGCCCTCTCTCTCCTATCCAGCCAGGCCAGCAACTTCCCAGCCTTGTCGCCGACGCCGTAAATCCGACCCTGCTGTTCTTTAGCCAGGACGAGGGCAGCGTTAGTAGCAAGATCACGGTACTCCGACTGTTTGAGGGAGAGATCATGTAGGAGAGCGGGATCGGGCTCAGCCTCTAACTGGGAGTCCATCTCCATGATCTCCGCCTCAATACGTACCAAATCAGCATCTCTAACTCTACAGGCTTCCGCTATAAGAGCAAAAGCCTCGCCCCTCAAGACTGTCTTAAATGCCTCGCATAGAGTTGCGGCAGACGTAACCGACCCCTCATTTTCAGTGAAATAGAGATCGATGGCCTTGGCTAGGAGATTACGAGTTTTGGGATTGCGGAAGTACCACGGGTTAACAACCACCGGCCGTTCCGACATGAGAATATCGAAGTCAAAGGAGACCCACAGCGGGGAATGATCAGAAACACCCCGTGCCAGAAACCGAGCCTCAGAAACAGCAGGCGCATGAGCCGCCAACGTAAGGACGTAGTCGATTCTAGAAAGACTACCGTGGGCGCCAGAGTGGAAGGAATAGTGACATTGCGTGGGATGCAAAAGCCGCCAACTATCCACCAGCCCCAGCGTCTCAAGGAAAGTTGGCAGCCACAATTGGGAGCTACGGAGGTCTCTAGGCGGATGGCGGTCCAAGGAGCCAGAGCAAACCGAGTTGAAATCACCCCCCACAATCAACAATCCAGCGGGCAAATTCAAAATGGCGCCACCAAGGTCCCGGAAAGTGCTAGACTGTAGGCCCGGGGGAACGTAAACTGAAAGTAATGTCAGGGCACGCCCTTCCCAACGACCCGCCACGGCAGCGTACCGCCCCCTCTCATCGATCACAGTAGTGTCAATCTCAAGCGGAAGGAACGTACCAACAAGGACACCCGCCCCCCGAGATCCCGAAGAGAACCCTGAATGAGCCACCATTTTGTACCCTTTACGATTAAGCGCTTTACATGTATTTCCAACCAGGTGTGTCTCCTGCAAGAGAACAACATCCGGCATATGTCGTTTAATCAATTGAAGCACAACCCCTCTCTTAATACGGTCACCCAACCCGTTAACATTCCAACTGAGAACTCGCAGTTTCCTACCCCCCATCGTCGTGACCCAGGCCCCGCCCGACCCCAGAAAGCCTCAACAACAAGTGGAACAGATCAGTACACACAACCCATTGCCTAAGAAATAGAAAGAGAGAATAAAGAAAGAACAAACAAATTTCCCCACCACCGCCCCCCACCCTGCACCCCTGCAGCAGACTAAAAAGCCCCCCCAACCAGCAGTGTGCCTGTCGCCCCATAAACTAATCTACAAAAAGACCCTAGAGGAGTGAGGAATCACTGCAACCCCCTCCCGCCACCCTCCATGTAAAAACAGAAGAAACAACAAGAACGGAAAAGCTTTGGTATTGGCAGTCACAGACATCAGGAACACCAACCGCCATAATCGGCACAGCAGAACCTAGTCCTGGAGATCAAGGCCACCAGTTGCGCCTCCGGAGCGCTCGTCGTGCTCCCCTCGGTGTTGCTGCAAAGTATCCAGCCAATCGCTCGCATTCTCTGGCACATCGAAGAACAGAGCTCGGCCCTCATACTCAATCCGTAATTTAGCAGGGAATAGCATAGAGTACTTAAAACCCATGTCTCTAAGGCGCCGTTTCACCCCTGCAAAGCTCTGACGTTGTCTCTGAACGGCTCTAGTGAAGTCCGGGTAGAAGTGCACCTCAGAGTTCTGAAATTTAAGTGGCCCATGTCTCCTGGAGGCTTGAAGGATCACATCCCGGTCTCTAAAGTTGAAGAGCCGGGCAATGATGGGTCTAGGTGCAACACCCGACTTCGGAGGGCCGCCAGGAATCCTATGAGCCCGTTCCACAGAAAAGAAGTTACTCAGTCCAGATGGTGCGAGATGTGTCTGTATCAAGTCCTCCACAAAACGGTCCACAGCCGCCTCTTCCGATCCCTCCGGTACACCAATGTTGCGAACGTTCTGTCGCCTTGCACGCCCTTCGAAATCCTCCAGCCGTTTGGAGAATTGGTCGTTAACCGATCTTAGAGTCCGGACCTCCGCCTGCAGGTCCGAGACGTCGGTAGTCAAGCTGGAGGTCTTAATATCAAGGGATTTCACCCGATCATTAGTCTTTCCCAGGTCGGCCCAGATCAAGTTGAGATCAACGGCCAGGGTGTCCACCTTATGAGTCAGGACCTCATGTTGCTTCTGCATTTCAGTCATAATGCCCGCGATGGCCCCCATGATATCACTCAAAGTGGGCTCAGAGCCATCAGGCGAGCCCGCGCGTTGCGAGTCTTTAGAAGGGGACACCACAGAGGGCGAGGTCCGTTGCTGGGCATAACGGTCGATCTTGTTCAACTGTGTCTGAGTTGTCCTCCGAACGCCTCTGTTCGTCGTCTTGTCGGGGTCTCCTCTGCCGGCCATGATGAATCCAAGGAGAACAAAGGGCTACACCGCCCGGACAAGGGAAGCAGATGTGCAGAACAGAGGCGGAACCAGCAAATAAACCAGGCCGAGAGCTGGCGACTTCGCAGCTACGTGCACTCCGCCAGCAGGGATCGGAGATCTCCACTTCGCATTCCAATCATGCGGAGCGTCGGAGCGATCATCGGTTATCCATGAGACAATGGCGCATCCCTGGCACAAAGTTCAGTTCGACGTAACTTCGTCCAGGAACAACGGATTTGAAAGCGGAAAGCAGTTCATGCGTCCGCGACCTCTCACCAATCGAAATCCACTAACGTGGAACAGGATAGCCAGCAGGATATTTGCGGAGGGTCGGAGGGTCCGCGGAGCTCCGAGCTTACGCGGCCATCTTGCTCGCCCGCAAAGCTCCTCCCCTAAAATAATACATATTATTATTTTTTGTAAAAAAAATTTTGAAAACCTTTATTGCACAGTATCATGAAACAAATACGGGCCTACAACCATCCGGCCGGCCTCGACAACTTACGGAGCACAGCAGCAAACAATACGGCAACTCAGTAGTACTGCAAACAAAATACAATCGACCTGGGGCATACTGGAGAGATTCGCACTACTGGGAAGCAGGAGAAGTGAAGGTTTATTTTAAAAGTTTTTTATGAAGAATATTAAACTGTAAAGACTAGAAAGGATCAAGGACCAAACATACCATCCAAAACTGAAGTGGGCGACGCGCATCAAGTAAATCCAGCGAGCATTGAGACCCAATCAAAATGGCGGCACAAAGACATTACACAACGATTGACCATCGCAGAATACGTTGTGTGCCGGTTGCAACCCACCCCCTTACGACTAACGCCATTGACCCAAAGAAGAAAGGAGAAAGGAAAAGAATGTAGAAATAAAGAGAAAAAATAAGGCCCATAGAAATCAAACGGATGAAATAAATCCTCCCCCTCCTACCCCCCACCCTACACGCATGCAGAGGCTACGGCCTACCCCCCCCTAGCAGTGTGCCTGTCGCCCAAAAAGAGTACCCGAAATAAAGAAGAAAGGAAAGAAAGAAAAAAGAAACACGTATTACCGGAGGAGGGCCAAACATATGTATCCGAAACTACCATCATGAATATTATCGGCCGCCTCACCCCCGACCCCCAATCGAATCATAGCCAACGTCCAGCTCCCCGTCTATCCATCACAATCTTGGCAATGCAAACTGCAGTGAGTAAGAAGGGGAAAAGCAGCGTCAACCTTGTCCCTTGCGGTCCAGTGTTCCAGTGAGGTACAATAGTGGATTAGCCTTGTGGAATAGGAGAAGCAGCCGGGGTGACCACAGCGAAACAAGGCACCGTCCATCAATGTCCACCCCTTGCAGAGCCATGTGATCCACAAATGTACAAAACGAAGCAGCGCACAGCAGTAATCCTCCAGAGGTGAACAACCAAAGCATAAGCAACATGCCCAGAATTAGAGTGCCAGATTCGCCACCAGTTCTTGAAGGAGGTACCAGACATGGTGTCCAGGGGCGACCCCCTAGCGTCGGTACAAGTTCAGGAAGCATACTTTTCTCAACTGTTGTGGCAGGCAATGTCGCGATGGTGGTCGGCTCTCTCACCCTCAGCGCCTCCATGCATCTCTGGAGAGGCAGCTCGCAACAGTCGAACCCAGGGTGTGGTGAAGTGCTCTGCACGCGAACGCCAACTCGGCCAGTCGAGGAGAGCGGGGGCAGAATGGCGTCTAATCGGCCCCCCAGGTCCTGGGCATTACAACACAAGGCAGCTCGCAAGCCATCGAGGGCACTCAAGACATCGCCGATATGTAAGGGCGCCTCGGGAGAGAATGATGTCTCAGCTCCCTGAACATGGGGCTCGCAGGCGAGTGGCAATCCCCGAGCCCAGCCGCCGGCATCCATTCCCAGCAGCCGGTCATCACATCGGCACTCCGACGGGTTCAGCCAGGACGTGGGGACCAGGGTAGCACCCTTCATTCCAGCGCCGCGTACAATGGCAGGACAGCGGCGGACGTAGCAAGCGCCCACATCAAAGACCGGTTCGTCAATTACCAGCTCTGAGCACTCCGTCCAAAATGGCCCCCTTCAGTTCACTTGAGGACAAGAGACTAACAGAGTTATCCGGGGAAAGGGATACAATTGTTGCAGTGGCTGCGGTGAAGCCGTGGAAGCGTGGATATCCGAAGAAGGAATGTCTCGCTGCTGCGGAGGACCCAGAACAGCTGCCGCGTCCCGCCGGCCGACTCCGCCCTGCTCTCAATGGCCGATGTTGTCTTAAGCAGGTCGGCCGCCTCCGAGAACAAAGAGCCGGTCCCCGTCGCCAAGCACCAGCAAGAGAACAAGGACGTCCTGACACTCCTACCGCAGGAAGACCGACGGGGAGCACATCGCTGGAACCGGCGTCGCTTCCCAAGTCCGATACCGCACCACAAAGACAGGATAGCTTACAGGAGGAGAGGCGGCACGGTAGGGAAGCGGATGGGTCGGCGGAGCCGAGGGTTCAGGCGGCCATCGCGGTTGCCAGCTAGGCTCCTCCCCAATAATACATATTATTAATAAATTGTCCTTTTTTACTCTTTATTGCTCCAGATGAAGTTGACGCGTAAACGTGCAAGGTCGTGGCCATTTTGAAGAGCGTCGATGGACAATGCAGCAGCAAGCAGATCTGCGCCCAGGTAGGAAACACTTTAAACTTTATTTATAAACATTTATAAGGTTAGGAGTATATATATTGTAAAGAGAGAATAAGGAGAGGTTGCATATGTTAGTTTAAATGTTTTTGTTGTAATTTCAGCATGTCGCCGATTATGTAGCTAGAGTAAGCCGTTGTCGGGTCGCCTGTATAGAGTATTAAAGGTGTATTAATAAATTAATAGTGATATATAAGCTAATTGTAAAGTTATTTAAAGTATATACAATGTTTTAATTAAAAATGCTGTGTTAAAAAAAAAAGTCAAGTGGAAGATCGAATACGTAGAGTTTGGATTTTTTTGGACATTATCATTCAAAGAACGTGGACATTTGGAATATGTTTTAAAAGAACTGGTATTTAAAGAAGTTTTTTTGGATTGTGTTTGGTAAATCGGAATTGATTTTTTGAAAAAGAAGAAGGATCGAGGATTTCTATTTCTAAAAATTGGAGATGTTTTTTCTGATGGTTTTGGAGTTCGTTTTTGGATAAAGAAGATTTTTTTAAACAATTTGAAAGACTTTTTTGGGAAAAGTGGTATTCGATCTTGGATGACTGTTTTTTACACCTATGGACTGAATTTTTAAATTATGGAGAATGGTTTTTAAAAAAAAGGGTTTTTTAATTGGTGAACAACTTTAAAAAAAAGAAGATTCCAAAACAATTTTTGTTACCTTGGATTGGATTTGATGTTGGATTTTACTTCCAAATGGATTTATTTTGGGATTAAAGATGAAAAAAAAGAAGACAACTAAAGGTAAGGTGACCCAATGTTAATTTAAAAAATATTTTTGTAAAATAAAAATGCCAATTGAATTGAAATGTAATTTTAATTTAGGGCAAAGCAGGAAAGTAATATGTTATTTTTTATTAAAAATCTAGTATGTTAGCAACATTATCAAGGTAGTCTAAAGCCACACACAACGTAAACTGTTGTAAAATAGCCATTAGTCTCTCGGACATTTCTTTAGATTTTTGGGAGATGCGTGGGTTTAGACTACCTGTTAATGTTTGAGAGATTCTCATTTCCTGGAAACTTTGCTCCTTCCTCAAAGTTTCCAAAAAATTATAAAAGTTGGGGTGAGGTTTTCCAATTGTATGGTTGAAGGAGTTATGCCATCCCTCTATGGCATTGTTTGTCTTTGCTTCTCCCTCTAAGCAGCTTGTGTAGCAGTTCCACCACTCCACATGGAAACGTGGTTTCCTCCTGCGACCCGACCTGCTTAGATGTCCAATACATGTGTCCTCAAAATAATTTAGTAAGGGTGCCAATTTATCTTCGTTTTCATGAAAAACTTCTGATTCTGTAATTGCAGTGTAGTACTCGTCTACACTTTCAGGAGGAACAAAGCAAAGAGCTGTTAGCTTATTAAGTTCAAACTGTAGTTTGCTATCTGATGAATAATCTGCAACCAGGGATGTTTTTTGAAGTTTACGCCAAAAAGCCTGGGAAAAAGGAAAAAAACATCCCTGAATTTGGGTATCAAAACGGTGATCACATTAATCATTGCAAATTCAAAATCAACAATTATTTTCCTAGGACTTTTGTTTGATGTTTTGCTTTTAATCACTGATAAAAGTTCAGTGTAGATTGCAGATTGTTTATCAGGTAGCAAACTGTAGACTAAGGGAATAACATTGTGATTAATCTTTGCATGAATAGTGTAAATTTGAGTGAAAGAATGGGGTGTACTTTTAGGTTTAAAGTATTTTATTCATTCAGCGTGACACATCCAAACTTATATACAGCAGTATAAGATCGGGAAATGAAAAGGAGCAAAAGTCCGGCATGACACAACATTTTAGTACAAACGCCCCCCGCCACCCCAACGTCCCAATGCCCCACCCAACTCCCCCCCCACCCACCCCACCCACTGTCCAGTGCGCTACTAACATGCAGCCTATCTCCCAAAGCTATAGGTAATTGGGGAGGAGGGTCTCATCCCTCTCACTGATCTGTCGCTAGCGGGTTCGTAAGCCGCAGGAGGCGAAGGTACCTCGGGCAGGTGAGCTCCCTGAACTCTGTGAGCAGCAAAGAGTGGAATGGTTGCCACAGTTCATTAAATTGCGTTACATCCCCAGCCACCACCAGAGACAATTTCTCCATACCCAGCACGTGCCAAAGTCTATGGAGCCAGCCCGTTATCGTGGGAACTGTGTCCGTACGCCAGTATATCAAGATATTCTGAACTGCAGAGCCGAGTGCAATGGCGATCTGCCTGCCTCTTCTGGACTTGAGGGGATACATTAGATCATTTGGGAGTCCTAGCAGGGTATATGCTGGGAAGCGCGGGAGCTCTATGTCGAAATGAGAATCAATTTCATCCAGCACTTCCTTCCAGTAGCCAGTTAAGAGAGGACAGTCCCAGAGAATGTGCGTGAGCGTACCCCGTTGTCCGCACCGCCGCCAGCATGTGTCTGTCTTACTATGGTCAAACTCATGGATCCGCTCAGGCGTATAATACCAGTAAGTGGACACTTTAGTAAAGGTATCTGTGAGGCCCATATGATATGCTGAGTGGCGTGCCCTATAAGATATGTGGTCCCAGTCCTTGGGGCTCAGTGTCCTCCCAAGCTCCCGTTCCCATCTAACCGTCCCTGAATTGTGGAAGTGTGTTGAGGGTAGTTGCAAAAACGTATACAGGTCCGAGATTAGTTTCGAGTCCGATGTACGGGACAACAGCCATCTCTCACACGGTGAGAGCATCCTATCCGCCACATCCCTCACCTGTGGCTGAAGGGCCCAATTCCGAACCTGCATATAACGGTGTCTCTCCGTTTCGGGGAGTGAGAATTCCTGCCGAAACTGTGTGAACGGGATGACACCGTCGGGGCCATACAGGTGACATAATGCTCTGCATCCTGCCTGCCGCCAATGTGTGAAGGCTCCTTTCTCCATCCCAGGGGTGAAGGCAGGATTATCCACTATCGGCGAAAGCGGCGAATGAAATGTGGTGAGGTCATACCTAAGGTAGGTCGCATCCCAGACCCGCAAAGGTACCCTAGTAATGAAAGAGGCGTAGAGATTCTTAGGCCGGTGGGTCCGGAGTAGAACGGTATCTCCTGTAGAGGCCGCCCGCCACCGCTTGGTCCTGGAAAAGCCAATGCTTATCCGACTCCCACCTGCACCATTCGACCAAGTACCGCAATTGCGTCGCCTGAAAGTATTTACGGAAGTCGGGAATGCCTAGGCCTCCAGCGTCAGGAGACGAAAGGGAGAGGGTCCTGCGTAACCTAGGCTTTTTCCCCTGCCAAATTAAACGGGCTACGTCCGACTGCAACTGCTGTATCCACCCCTTCGGCGGCAGCAGCGGCAGGGCCCTGAATAAGTAGAGCACTTGTGGCAAAATCGTCATCTTGATGGCAGCAATCCTACCCAACCAGGAGAGGATGCCGCGATTCCAGCGGCCTAGCTCGTGTTTGATCTTGGCACCCAAGGCCAAGTAGTTGGCTGCGACCATGGCTGGCAACGTTGGGGCAATCTGAATCCCTAAATATGGTATCGCCTCTGAGGACCAAAGTAACGGGAACCTGTTCTGCAAATATGCCTTGGTATCAGGCGCCAGGGAGATATCCAAAGCCACCGACTCCCCCATATTTACTTTAAAGCCCGAGACCGTGCCGAACGCTGCCAGTTCTTCCATACAGGCCGGAAGTGATGTCCGGGGTGTAGCCAATGTGAAGATGACGTCATCAGCGTAGAGACTGACCGCATGGGTAAATCCACCCATCCGTATCCCCTCCACTGCCGGTCACGTCCGCACCCTTTGAGCGAGCGGCTCCATGTAGAAAGCGAAGAGCAAGGGCGAAAGTGGACAGCCCTGCCTGGTGCCTCTCTCGATGGGGAAGGCTGCAGAGGTGTGGCCGTTAACCCGGACCACTGCTGAGGGCTCCTTATAGCAGTTGAGGATCATAGTGCGAAACCGTTCTCCAATACCTGCCTTCACCAGCACTTGTTCCAAGAAGGGCCAATGCACGCGATCAAACGCCTTTTCTGCGTCAACCGCGAGCATCATCCTCTCACCCGGGATCCGGGAAGCCTTTTCCAGCAGGTGGCCCACCCGTTTGGTATTATCCACCGTCTGCCGTCCCGGAACAAAACCCGCCTGATCCGGGTCGACAAGGCCGGGTAGATGGAGCGCCAGGCGGCTCGCCAAAATCCCAGTATAGAGTTTCAGGTCGACATACAGGAGAGATATCGGCCTATAAGATCCACAGTGTTTAGGATCTTTCCCCGGTTTGGGGATGACAGTGACGGAAGCCCTCAGGAGGTCAGGCGGGATGGCTCCAGGTTCCGCGAAAGAGTTGAAAAGGCGGGTGAGGATTGGGGCTAACGACCCGCAGAACGTCTTATAGAAGAGGGGCGAGTAGCCATCTGGACCTGGTGCTTTGCCGTGCTTTGGTCTGGCAATGGCTGTCACTACTTCCTCTATGCTAATATCCCTGTTCAGGTGGTCCACCTGTAGAGGGTCCAAGGAGGGCAGAGTGACCGAGTCCAGGTAGGAAGTCATAGCCGCTACATCCGGCGGGTCACCCGCGTAGAGGTTTCCGTAGAACCCTCGGAACGCGGCCGAGATGCAGGCATCATCTGTTACTGCACCGCCCGTGGGGTCAGAGAGTTCTTTCACCAACTGGCTCTGCCTAGTGGCCCGGAGTCTATTGGCCAAAAGTTTGCCACAGCGATCCCCCCCAGTATAAAAAGCGTGGCGCAGTCGGAGGGCCGCATATTTCGCCCGGTCCACATCTAAGGCGGTAAGAAGTTTCCTTGCTTCTTTAAGCTGCCGCCAAATCCTCGGAGCCCCAGTTCTGCGGTGGATCAACTCCAGTTCCCGGACTCTGTCAGTAAGCTCATCCCTCTTTATCCTGCGCTCCCTATTTTCAGCCGCGGAGATTGACAAAAACTCCCCCCGGAGGACCGCCTTCAAAGCTGCCCACTGGGTGGCTCTGGTGGTATCTGTGTTGTCATTGTGCGCCAAATATTCACGAAGTACCTGCTCAATACGGTCCGTTACCGTTTTCCTGTGGAGCAGAGTATCCCGGAGGCGCCAGACCCTCGCCGGGGCGGCAGACGGTGGCAAGCAGAAGGAGGCCTCAACAGGGGCATGATCCGACAAGGAAATAACCCCCATGTCCACGGCAGACGCCAGGGCCTGCACCGGTGAGGTGACCAGGAGGTGATCAAGCCTCGCGTAGGTCTTATGCGTGTGGGAGTAGTACGAGTAATCCCTGTCTACGGGGTGCTTATGACGCCAGAGGTCCTGGAGGTCCACCTCCGCAAGTCTAGCCTTACAACCAGCTGAGAATTCCCCGACTTGCGGGGAGCGCTGCGCCGATCTGTCGACTACCGAATCAAAGACCATGTTGAGGTCGCCCCCGAGCATAACATGCCTATCCGGCGAGGCCGAAATCTCTTCCACCGCAGATTGCAAGAACCGCTCCTGTTTATCATTGGGACTATAAAGGGAGCCTATCGTGAATGTAATGCCCCCCACCCGAAACCTATGTGCCAACATCCTCCCTTTAATTTCTGCGAATTTGTGGATGTGCTCCCCCCTGAAATGTCAAGCCACTAGAATCGCTACCCCGGCTGTCTTGGTAGTACCGGAAGAAAAGAACTGCGTCGGAAATTTACAAGAGCGTAGCCTATGTGTGTCCTGTGGTAACAGGTGGGTTTCCTGAAGGAGGCATATGTCCGCTTGGGCGTTTTCTAACAGGGAAAGCACCGCTCGTCGCTTAACGGGATTGTTCAGACCCCTGACATTCAAGGTCACGATTTTAAAGGTATGAGGAGGCATAGGAGTAAAGGTGTGTAAAGGCGCAAGTGTCCTGCGTGGTGAACGTAGTGGGCGACAATACTCCCCTCAACTCAAACAGCAAATCAGTCTCCCAACAACAGTATGCAAAGCCTCTCCCCCCTGCGCAGCGCGGCCCAGTACCAACCCCCAGCTCCAATGTGACCAGGTCTCCTACCACACATCCTCCAACCCCACAATACACCTCCACATGCGCCTCCTCATCGTCACAGAGCAAGACAAGGTGGAGAAACTCAGGCAAAGCAACAAATCTTAGCACAGCGCACTGGACAACTCCTTCCCCCACACCCAACTCCCACGACCCCTCCCGGTACACCAACACCCAAAAACAACCCCTTCCAAACCCAAAACACTGTCCCCGTCCCCCCCAAGAAAGGAGTCAAGGAAACCCTTGTCCAAGGCTGGCCCAAAAAGGCAAGTCTATGGAAAAGTCTCGAAAGTGGACGTCCAGCCACAACAGCACCCCCGTCCACCCCCCCCCCCACCCCCCCAGGCCCCCAAACCTGCAGCTCAAAAAAGAAGAAGCGATGTCGATCTCCCCCCGGAGAATTCCTAGGCGGTCAAAGCAACCTCTCCTGTCGCCGTTTCTCTAGCGACCTCTCGCACAGCATTATCCATTTCAGCCCGGATAGTAGGCGAGTCCGGTCTCACTGAAGAAGTCGAAGACCTGCGGCCTGGGATCGATTGCCAGCCATCCCTGGTGATCCGGCGACGACGTGGAGTGGGGGCATCTTCGTCAGTCGCCGTGATGCTCAATACAGTACAGGTGTCCTGAAGGGAGCGCAGCTGATGCAATATTCCGTTCCAGCGGAAGATAATACGAAAAGGGTGGCCCCAAGAATATTGAATGTCATGCTCCCGCAGGAAGTCAGTCAAAATTTTAAAGGACTTGCGTTTCTGTAGGGTGACCACTGAGAGATCTTGAAAGAGGGCCCCCCTATAGCCTCTGAACTCCAAGGAGGGCTTAGTGCGAGCCACAATTAGAATCCTTTCCTTCAGGGGATAGTCCGGCAGGTAGGCCAGAAGATCGGGGGGAGGCGCCGGGGCTCTGCATCGTGGGCCCACTCTATGTGCCCTATTGATCCTGAGAGTAAAGTCTGTCGGCTCACCCAGGACTTCCCGGAAGAGATCCTGCAGGTAGGTGGCCGCCTCTTCCCCTTCTTCTCCGAGCGGAACGCCCCGGACCCTGATGTTGTTCCTCCGGGAACGGTTCTCGAGGTCCTCCACATAGGATTGTAGATCAATCTGCTGGTCCCGGAGCCTGATCACTTCCTGCTGGAGCTGTGTGAGTTCCTCGCCCCGGGCATGTCCCGCTTCTTCCACAGATGAGACCCGTTCTCCTAGGCCATCAACCTCTCTCCGGACCTCTCGCACCTCCCCCGCCACTTCCTGCTTTAGAGTCTGGAAGTCCTCTCGTAAGGAGCTAAAAAGTGACTCAAGGAATGACCTGGTAACTGGCGGCTCCCCTCCGCTCGCCCCCTGTGAACTGCTAGACTGACTTGGGGAGGGCTGTCCGCGGTCCTGCCGTGCATTGCTCCTGTTCAGCATTTCCGGTAGGGTGCGGTCACCCTTCCTGTTCCCCTTGTTGCCGGCCATCTTAGGCGCCGAATGAAAGTGTTCAATCCTTACCAGCGACAGTAGCGTTCACCACACCACCTAGCTACCCGCTGGGTGACCGCCCTAACCGGTTAGGCCGTCCGTCCGCTCCTGTGGTGCAGTCCAACACCCGTTCTCCACCTCCTCGTGCTCCTCGGGCGTCAGCTCCTGCCAACTCCACCTCGGTGTTAGGCCGGTGGAATGTAGCTTCCAGTCCAAAATGGCGTCCACAATCCGTAGC
The DNA here is from genome assembly GCF_964263255.1 of Lissotriton vulgaris. Classification (NCBI taxonomy): domain Eukaryota; kingdom Metazoa; phylum Chordata; class Amphibia; order Caudata; family Salamandridae; genus Lissotriton; species Lissotriton vulgaris. Next base: position 358,218,975 of record NC_141696.1, on the reverse strand, counting down.
ACGCTGCCTCGCAAGTAGCTCCCGATCGGACCCCAATCCGTTCACAATAAGGGAGCCAACAAGTCACCGCGGCCAGCCGCTTCAATGGCTTCTGAGACCCCACTGGGCTCGAGTTGCACCGCCAGGCACACACCACCTCCTGTTTGGCTTCAGCGGGTGGGACGATCTCGTGCCCCAAGCCAGTCCAGGCAAGGCCCCCGAAATCCTCAGCACCGCTCCAGTCCCACCCACGGCCGTAAATCGGCCTTTCTTCTTGGCGGGGCACCAACCTCTCGCCGCCTCGTTCGCTTTCGCTCAGCGCCACAATCAGCGGCTCCGCACTGCAGTAGTGGGCGGACCCGAGCTGGTCCCCGCTCCTCTCCGGGCCGCGCCGGCGGCCTCCGCGCAGCGCCTCAGGCTCGAGTTTGCTCACAGGGCGGACCCAACGGCACTTCTGGTCGAGCCGCAGCTTTCGAAGGTCGCGGCTCGGCTTCCACAGTCTGCTAACAGTGTCTTCTGGTGCGCAGATTTTCCTCCCAGCAAAGTCCGCTAGTTCTCCACTGCACCCGCCGTCGCCGGCCAGCGACGATGGGGGGAGATCAGCAGTGAATAAGGTGCTCAGGGGCCTGGGCCGGAGGAGCTCGCCGAGGTCGCGTCCTCCTACTCCGCCATCTTGGCCACGCCCCCGGGGTGTACTTTTAAACGTCCCATCCATCATCCAAATTTCACTATTCTCTAATTTAACAAGGTTGCGGGGTGTACTAAAGATAAGAATACGTTTCAGAGGGCTTTGGTTGTCATGCAGGAGGAAAGGTTCATTGGTAAAAGAAACAGAGAGTTCAGGAAGAATGTGAATTCAGAAAAGGTATGAGGAGTTGTAGTATGTGTCTTACTTACCTGCTTTTGTCTTTGAATAATCCTTCTCAAATTGGGAATTATAGGTATACTGCTAGCTACATGACTGGGGTCATGCTGTGCAACCTCTCTTAAAATAGAACCTGAAGTGTCATTGGAGGTGCATGCAATTTCCTTCATTTCATTGATTGTTTCACGAACCTCAATCTCCGTTGCAGAGGCAAGGTGGTTATGGTCAGTTGTCTTAATGATGGTCTCTCCAAGAGTAACCGCTCTGCCACTGCAATGGCTTGAGTAATATTGCACACACCTCCAATGTCTTCGTGGTCCACTTATCCTCTCTTTACAATATATATCCTGCATGTTTCAGTAAGTGGTTTCCTTTCTTGGATTTGATGTATGAGGCAGTCTGTTCAGTAGACATTATCTGTTAAGAAAAAGAAAAAAAATTGCAATTAATTATATTTGTATAAACGTTTAAAATTTTAAGACAGCATTTAATATCTGTACACTATCCATCACTTTCACTACTGCTGCACCTTCCAGGAGTTAGAATAGTAAGTTATACCCCTACACTATCCATCACTTTCCCTACTGGTGCACCTTCCTGGAGTTAGAATAGTAAATGATACACCCTACACTATCCATCACTTTCCTTACAGTTGCACCTCCTGGAGTTAGAATAGTTAATGATACCCCTACACTATCCATCACTTTCCTTACAGTTGCACCTTCTTGGAGTTAGAATTGTAATGATACCCCTACACAATCCATCACTTTCCCTACTGCTACACCTTCCTGGAGTTAGAATAGTAAATGATACCCCTACACTATCCATCACTTTCCCTACTGATACACCTTCCTGGAGTTAGAATAGTAATTGATATACCTACACTATCCATCACTTTCACTACTGCTACACCTTCATGGAGTTAGAATAGTAAATGATACCCCTACAGTATCAATCACTTTCCCTACTGTTGCACCTTTTTGGAGTTAGAATAGTTATTGATACCCCTACACTGTCTGTCACTTTCCCTACTGCTACACCTACCTGGTGTTAGAATAGTAAATAATACCTCCACACTATCCATCACTTTCCTTACTGCTACACCTTCTTGGAGTTAGAATAGTAAATGATGCCCCTACACTATCCATCACTTTCCCTACTACTGCACCTTCCTGGAGTTAGAATAGTAAATTATACCCCTACACTATTCATCACTTTCCTTACTGCTACGCCTTCCTGGAGTTAGAATAGTAAATGATACACCTACACTATCCATCACTTTCACTACTGCTACACCTCCATGGAGTTAGAATAGTAAACGATACCCCTACAGTATCCATCACTTTCCCCACTGTTGCACCTTCTTGGAGTTAGAATAGTTATTGATACCCCTACACTATCTGTCACTTTCCCTACTGCTACACCTACCTGGTGTTAGAATAGTAAATGATACCTCCACACTATCCATCACTTTCTTTACTTCTACACCTTCTTGGAGTTAGAATAGTAAATGATGCTCCTACACTATCCATCACTTTCCCTACTGCTGCACCTTCCAGGAGATAGAATAGTAAGTGAAACCCCTACACTATCCATCACTTTCCCTACTGTTGCCCCTTCCTGGAGTTAGAATAGTAATTAATACAACTACACTATCCTTCACTTTCCTTACAGTTGCACCTTCCTGGAGTTAGAATAGTAATTGATACCCCTACACTATCCATCACTTTCCCTACTGTTGCCCCTTCTTGGAGTTAGAATAGTAATTAATACAACTACACTATCCATCACTTTCCTTACAGTTGCACCTTCCTGGAGTTAGAATAGTAATTGATACCCCTACACTATCCATCACTTTCTCTACTGCTACACCTTCCTGGAGTTAGAATAGTAAATGATACCCCAACACTATCCATCACTTTCCCTACTGCTACACTTTCCTGTAGTTAGAATAAGCAATGATACCCCTACACTATCCAGCAGTTTCCTTACTGGTGCACCTTCCTGGAGTTAGAATAGTAAATGATACACCTACACTATCCATCACTTTCCTTACAGTTGCACCTTTCTGGAGTTAAAATAGTAAATGATACCCCTACACTATCCATTACTTTCCCTACTGCTACACCTTCCTGGAGTTAGAATAGTAATTGATACCCCTACACTATCCAGCAGTTTCCCTACTGTTGCACCTTCCTGGAGTTAGAATAGAAATTGATACCACTACACTATCCATCACTTTCCCTACTGCTACAATTTCATGGAGTTAGAATAGTAAATGATACCCCTACAGTATCCATCACTTTCCCCACTGTTGCACCTTCTTGGAGTTAGAATAGTTATTGATACCCCTACACTATCTGTCACTTTCCCTACTGCTACACCTATCTGGTGTTAGAATAGTAAATGATACCTCCACACTATCCATCACTTTCTTTACTTCTACACCTTCTTGGAGTTAGAATAGTAAATGATGCTCCTACACTATCCATCACTTTCCCTACTGCTGCACCTTCCAGGAGATAGAATATTAAGTGATACCCCTACACTATCCATCACTTTCCCTACTGTTGCCCCTTCCTAGAGTTAGAATAGTAATTAATACAACTACACTATCCATCACTTTCCTTACAGTTGCACCTTCCTGGAGTTAGAATAGTAATTGATACCCCTACACTATCCATCACTTTCCCTACTGTTGCCCCTTCTTTGAGTTAGAATAGTAATTAATACAGCTACACTATCCATCACTTTCCTTACAGTTGCACCTTCCTGGAGTTAGAATAGTAATTGATACCCCTACACTATCCATCACTTTCTCTACTGCTACACCTTCCTGGAGTTAGAATAGTAAATGATACCCCAACACTATCCATCACTTTCCCTACTGCTACACTTTCCTGTAGTTAGAATAAGAAATGATACCCCTACACTATCCAGCAGTTTCCCTACTGGTGCACCTTCCTGGAGTTAGAATAGTAAATGATACCCCTACACTATCCATCACTTTCCTTACAGTTGCACCTTTCTGGAGTTAGAATAGTAAATGATACCCCTACACTATCCATTACTTTCCCTACTGCTACACCTTCCTGGAGTTAGAATAGTAATTGATACCCCTACACTATCCAGCAGTTTCCCTACTGTTGCACCTTCCTGGAGTTAGAATAGAAATTGATACCACTACACTATCCATCACTTTCCCTACTGCTACAATTTCATGGAGTTAGAATAGTAAATGATACCCCTACAGTATCCATCACTGTCCCCACTGTTGCACCTTCTTGGAGTTAGAATAGTTATTGATACCACTACACTATCTGTCACTTTCCCTACTGCTACACCTACCTGGTGTTAGAATAGTAAATGATACCTCCACACTATCCAACACTTTCTTTACTTCTACACTTTCTTGGAGTTAAAATAGTAAATGATGCTCCTACACTATCCATCACTTTCCCTACTGCTGCACCTTCCAGGAGATAGAATAGTAAGTGATACCCCTACACTATCCATCACTTTCCCTACTGTTGCCCCTTCCTGGAGTTAGAATAGTAATTAATACAAATACACTATCCATCACTTTCCTTACTGTTGCACCTTCCTGGAGTTAGAATAGTAATTGATACCCCTACACTATCCATCACTTTCCCTACTGTTGCCCCTTCTTGGAGTTAGAATAGTAATTAATACAACTACACTATCCATCACTTTCCTTACAGTTGCACCTTCCTGGAGTTAGAATAGTAATTGATACCCCTACACTATCCATCACTTTTTCTACTGCTACACCTTCCTGGAGTTAGAATAAGAAATGATACCCCTACACTATCCAGCAGTTTCCCTACTGGTGCACCTTCCTGGAGTTAGAATAGTAAATGATACCCCTTCACTATCCATCACTTTCCTTACAGTTGCACCTTTCTGGAGTTAGAATAGTAAATGATACCCCTACACTATCCATTACTTTCCCTACTGCTACACCTTCCTGGAGTTAGAATAGTAATTGATACCCCTACACTATCCAGCAGTTTCCCTACTGTTGCACCTTCCTGGAGTTAGAATAGTAATTGATACCCTTACACTATCAATCTTTTACCCTACTGCTACACCTTCTTGAAGTTAGAATAGTAAATGATACCCCTACACTATACAGCAGTTTCCCTACTGTTGCACCTTCCTGGAGTTAGAATAGTAATTGTTACCACTACACTATCCATCACTTTCCCTACTGCTGCATGTTCATGGAGTTAGAAAAGTAGATGATTACCCAACACTATCCACCAGTTTCCCTACTGCTGCACCTTTCAGGAGATAGAATAGTAAGTGATACCCCTACACTATCCATCACTTTCCCTACTGTTGCCCCTTCCTGGAGTTAGAATAGTAATTAATACAACTACACTATCCTTCACTTTCCTTACAGTTGCACCTTCCTGGATTTAGAATAGTAATTGATACCCCTACACTATCCATAACTTTCCCTACTGTTGCCCCTTCTTGGAGTTAGAATAGTAATTAATACAACTACACTATCCATCACTTTCCTTACAGTTGCACCTTCCTGGAGTTAGAATAGTAATTGATACCCCTACACTATCCATCACTTTCTCTACTGCTACACCTTCCTGGAGTTAGAATAGTAAATGATACCCCAACACTATCCATCACTTTCCCTACTGCTACACTTTCCTGTAGTTAGAATAAGCAATGATACCCCTACACTATCCAGCAGTTTCCTTACAGGTGCACCTTCCTGGAGTTAGAATAGTAAATGATACACCTACACTATCCATCACTTTCCTTACAGTTGCACCTTTCTGGAGTTAAAATAGTAAATGATACCCCTACACTATCCATTACTTTCCCTACTGCTACACCTTCCTGGAGTTAGAATAGTAATTGATACCCCTACACTATCCAGCAGTTTCCCTACTGTTGCACCTTCCTGGAGTTAGAATAGAAATTGATACCACTACACTATCCATCACTTTCCCTACTGCTACAATTTCATGGAGTTAGAATAGTAAATGATACCCCTACAGTATCCATCACTTTCCCCACTGTTGCACCTTCATGGAGTTAGAATAGTTATTGATACCCCTACACTATCTGTCACTTTCCCTACTGCTACACCTATCTGGTGTTAGAATAGTAAATGATACCTCCACACTATCCATCACTTTCTTTACTTCTACACCTTCTTGGAGTTAGAATAGTAAATGATGCTCCTACACTATCCATCACTTTCCCTACTGCTGCACCTTCCAGGAGATAGAATATTAAGTGATACCCCTACACTATCCATCACTTTCCCTACTGTTGCCCCTTCCTGGAGTTAGAATAGTAATTAATACAACTACACTATCCATCACTTTCCTTACAGTTGCACCTTCCTGGAGTTAGAATAGTAATTGATACCCCTACACTATCCATCACTTTCCCTACTGTTGCCCCTTCTTTGAGTTAGAATAGTAATTAATACAGCTACACTATCCATCACTTTCCTTACAGTTGCACCTTCCTGGAGTTAGAATAGTAATTGATACCCCTACACTATCCATCACTTTCTCTACTGCTACACTTTCCTGGAGTTAGAATAGTAAATAATACCCCAACACTATCCATCACTTTCCCTACTGCTACACTTTCCTGTAGTTAGAATAAGAAATGATACCCCTACACTATCCAGCAGTTTCCCTACTGGTGCACCTTCCTGGAGTTAGAATAGTAAATGATACCCCTACACTATCCATCACTTTCCTTACAGTTGCACCTTTCTGGAGTTAGAATAGTAAATGATACCCCTACACTATCCATTACGTTCCCTACTGCTACACCTTCCTGGAGTTAGAATAGTAATTGATACCCCTACACTATCCAGCAGTTTCCCTACTGTTGCACCTTCCTGGAGTTAGAATAGAAATTGATACCACTACACTATCCATCACTTTCCCTACTGCTACAATTTCATGGAGTTAGAATAGTAAATGATACCCCTACAGTATCCATCACTTTCCCCACTGTTGCACCTTCTTGGAGTTAGAATAGTTATTGATACCACTACACTATCTGTCACTTTCCCTACTGCTACACCTACCTGGTGTTAGAATAGTAAATGATACCTCCACACTATCCATCACTTTCTTTACTTCTACACTTTCTTGGAGTGAAAATAGTAAATGATGCTCCTACACTATCCATCACTTTCCCTACTGCTGCACCTTCCAGGAGATAGAATAGTAAGTGATACCCCTACACTATCCATCACTTTCCCTACTGTTGCCCCTTCCTGGAGTTAGAATAGTAATTAATACAAATACACTATCCATCACTTTCCTTACTGTTGCACCTTCCTGGAGTTAGAATAGTAATTGATACCCCTACACTATCCATCACTTTCCCTACTGTTGCCCCTTCTTGGAGTTAGAATAGTAATTTATACAACTACACTATCCATCACTTTCCTTACAGTTGCACCTTCCTGGAGTTAGAATAGTAATTGATACCCCTACACTATCCATCACTTTTTCTACTGCTACACTTTCCTGGAGTTAGAATAAGAAATGATACCCCTACACTATCCAGCAGTTTCCCTACTGGTGCACCTTCCTGGAGTTAGAATAGTAAATGATACCCCTTCACTATCCATCACTTTCCTTACAGTTGCACCTTTCTGGAGTTAGAATAGTAAATGATACCCCTACACTATCCATTACTTTCCCTACTGCTACACCTTCCTGGAGTTAGAATAGTAATTGATACCCCTACACTATCCAGCAGTTTCCCTACTGTTGCACCTTCCTGGAGTTAGAATAGTAATTGATACCCTTACACTATCAATCTTTTACCCTACTGCTACACCTTCTTGAAGTTAGAATAGTAAATGATACCCCTACACTATACAGCAGTTTCCCTACTGTTGCACCTTCCTGGAGTTAGAATAGTAAATGATACCCCTACACTATCCATCACTTTCTCTACTGCTACACCTTCCTGGAGTTAGAATAGTAAATGATACCCCAACACTATCCATCACTTTCCCTACTGCTACACTTTCCTGTAGTTAGAATAAGCAATGATACCCCTACACTATCCAGCAGTGTCCTTACTGGTGCACCTTCCTGGAGTTAGAATAGTAAATCATACACCTACACTATCCATCACTTTCCTTACAGTTGCACCTTTCTGGAGTTAAAATAGTAAATGATACCCCTACACTATCCATTACTTTCCCTACTGCTACACCTTCCTGGAGTTAGAATAGTAATTGATGCCCCTACACTATCCAGCAGTTTCCCTACTGTTGCACCTTCCTGGAGTTAGAATAGAAATTGATACCACTACACTATCCATCACTTTCCCTACTGCTACAATTTCATGGAGTTAGAATAGTAAATGATACCCCTACAGTATCCATCACTTTCCCCACTGTTGCACCTTCTTGGAGTTAGAATAGTTATTGATACCCCTACACTATCTGTCACTTTCCCTACTGCTACACCTATCTGGTGTTAGAATAGTAAATGATACCTCCACACTATCCATCACTTTCTTTACTTCTACACCTTCTTGGAGTTAGAATAGTAAATGATGCTCCTACACTATCCATCACTTTCCCTACTGCTGCACCTTCCAGGAGATAGAATATTAAGTGATACCCCTACACTATCCATCACTTTCCCTACTGTTGCCCCTTCCTGGAGTTAGAATAGTAATTTTTTTTTTTTTTTTTGAAATAATTTTTATTGTAGACATACCTGTACAGGTCATTACACATAGAAGTATCATCATAAATGTAGCAGACTTTCAACTTGCTTCATCAATCTGTACACAGCCTACATGCCCACAACCCTGGGGTTGGGCGGCAATGATGTCTCTGCTCGTCCACACCTGACGTTCCATATGAAGGAGTAATCAGTGTCCGGATTACTGTGTATGCCTACTTTTATAGTCCTACCTAACTACGCGCTAATCCCCAACTCCCCTCCCCTGCGCAAAGCCCCGAACTCCCCCCCCAACCAATCCCACCCACCACCACCTGCCTGAGGTTCCATTGCGACCATTCCTGGATTGCTAGTGTCATCCCCCCTGCATACCTGCTGCGCCTAGGGCCTCAGTCCACCTCCTCCGTCCCATCCGCCCCGGGGGCCTCCCCCTCATCATCAGCCTCGCTGTCCCTAAGTGCCTGCACCATTACTTCCCACGAGGTAGCAGTGTCAGCTGCTGTTGGGCTAGGGGTCCTACGCGCAAGCTGGTACCTATGTGTGCTGTCTGCCGCGGCCCATTTCAGAAATTCCTGCCGCCACCTCCGCGGAGTTGGCCCCACTCTCGCCTTCCAGTTCTTCGTGATCTCCCTCTTGGCCACCATCAGTCCCATGTCTATAAACTTACTGGTGAGTTTATTCTTGGGGGTGTGGGGGAACCAGTGCAAGAGACATTCCGCTGGACCGTATTCTATGGATCTGTCAGTCACCTCATTCAACACCTCTCCTATGTCCTGCCAATATTCCCGCAGGGCCGGGCATGCCCACAGCATGTGCACCAGTTCGGCCCCCTCTTCCGGGCACCTAGGGCAGGCCGCTGTCTCATCTCCAAAATACCGCCTGATTCTGCCCGGGGTCATGTACGCCCTGTGCAGCACATAGTAGTGGATTAGCTGGAACCTAGCGTTCCTCGTGCTGTTGCGAGCCCTGCGGACAAGTTGCTCCCACGTTGTGTCAGGTATTTCCCTTCCTAGGTCCGCTTCCCATTTGGCTTTGAGGGATGCGAGTGGAGGGGTATTCGCTCTGAGCATCCGATTATAGAGGCACGTTACCGCCTTGATCGTGCCTGCCGCCATCATGGTGTATTGGCACGCCGCTGCCGTCCCAGGTTCCTCCAATCCCGTGCCCCAGTGGGCCTGCATCGCCCTGGTTACGGCTGCGTGCAGCAGAAATCCCCCTCTCGGGATGCCAAAGCGATCTGTCAGCTCCTGGAATGGGAGCAGTGCGCCATTTTCAAACAGGTCCCCAACCACCTGTATTCCCGCTTCCTCCCATTCCTGTAGGTGCGACCAGTCGCCGCCATGTGGTAGGGCCGTAAGCATGCCCAGGGGGATCTCGGGCGCATATGGGCGCTGGATACCCGCTCTCTTTTGGGCCCGGTTCCAGCATTGTCGGTACGTGCGCTGCTCCAGTGACAAATCCCGACTGTCCAGCCGCTGTCGGAGGGTTACATATGCTAGGACATGTCTGGGCGTCCCCCGTAAGCTTTCATCCTCTGGGCCCCGGAACACCCGCGCTACTTCCTGCGTGAAGACTTGCAGTTGGGCTGCTAGGTAATATAGCTCAAAGTCCGGTACCGCAAGCCCCCCCTCATCCTTCGGACGAGAAAGCGTGGCCAGCGCTACTCTGCACCGACCCGTTCCCCAGATGAACGCCGTAATCAGAGACTTAAGTTGTCTAAAGAAAGAGCCGGGTAGCCAGATTGGGAGCGTCCGGAAATAATACAGTAATCTCGGCAGGGCGACCATCTTAAGTAGTGATATCCGGCCCGCTACCGACAGTGGTAACGTGGCCCAAAAGGCCATACAGCCCTTCAGTCCACGTATGCAGCGCCCCAGGTTGCCCTCAAGCAAGTCTCCCGGTTTGTGGTAAACGTGGACCCCCAGATATTTTATACAGGTAGGGCTCCAGACCGCCTCGGATCGGTGCTGTGGCTGGGCAGTGCCCTCCAGGAGCGGGAACAAGCTCGTTTTGGGCCAGTTAACCCTTAGGCCCGACATCTCTCCGAAGCTCTCCAGCAGGGCTTCCGCTCTCTGCAGGTCCTCCACACCGTCGCTGAGGAACAGCAGTAGGTCATCGGCATATAGCGAGATGAAATGGTGTCCGTCTCGGGCCCGCACTCCACGAGTATGCTGCCCTGTCCGGGCCGCAGCCGCCAGCGGCTCAATAGCCAGCGCAAATAACAGCGGCGAGAGGGAACAGCCCTGACGTGTGCCCCGCTCCACTGGGTAGCGGAGGGATACAGTCGAACCCACCTTCACTCTTGCCATCGCCCCCGCATAAAGGACCTTCGTCCAGTGAATGTAACCGGCACCCAGCCCGAGGCGCTCCATAACAGCATATAGGTAGTCCCACTCGAGGCTGTCGAAGGCCTTTTCGATGTCGACTGAGAGGACCAGCTCCGTCCCTGCCCCGCCGTCGAGCCCATCCATGATACGGACAAGCCTTCTGATATTCAGTGAGGTGTTGCGCTGTGGTATAAATCCGTTCTGGTCGCCGTGTACAAGCCCCGTCATATGAGGCAGGAGCCTCGCCGCTAGTATGGAGCTCAGGATTTTATAATCCGCTGTGAGCATGGAGAGTGGTCGGTAGGACGCAGGGTCAGCGCCCTCCCTGCCGGGTTTCAATAGTGGGACCACTAACGCCTCCCGCATCGACTGCGGCAGCCGGCCCGTCGCCTTGGCCTCTCTATAGACAGTCAGGAGCCGTGGTGCCAGCGCGTCCAGGTACTTGCTATAGAACTCTATAGGGAGTCCATCAATTCCCGGCGATTTGTTCCTTGCCATGCGCCGCACCGCCGCCCGTATCTCCCCCACGTCTATATCAGACCCTAAATCTTTCGCCTGGTCCGCCTCCAGCCGGTGCAGGGGCAGGTCAGCCAGGAAGGGGTCCACCAGCCCCGTCCTGTCTCCCGGGGTACTCTGGTATAGACCCTCGTAATATTGCTGAAAGCCGTTGACTATGCCCAGCTGTGTGTGTTGCACCACGCCCGCTGTGTCCCTCAGTTGGAGTATGGGAGCGCACCGTCTTGTGGGGTTCGAGAGCCATGCCAGGAGCGTGCCCGCCTTATCGCCTTCAACATGGGAGCGCAGTACATATCGCTTGTAGTCGAAGGCTCGAAGTCTCTCCACTTCAACGGCCACTGCCTCCTTGGCCGCACATAGAGCCTCCTGGAGGTCTGGGTGTCCGGGCCGCCTCTTCTCTACCTCTCTAAGCGTAGTGTCCGCCTTAGTCAAGTCGCCCAGCAGTACTTTCCGCACACCTACATAATCCTTAATACAAATACCCCTCACCACTACCTTCAAGGCGTCCCATTCCGTCGCTCTAGAGGTCGCCGTCCCTGCATTCTCTGCGAAATATAGGTCCACTCCCTCCGCTAGGGCCTCCCCGAAGAGGGGGTCCTCTAGGGTCTCCGGCCTCAGTTTCCAGAGCGGAATCCTGGGCTTCTCCGCTATCCATGCTAGCCGGATTAGGAGCGGGTTATGGTCCGAAATTGTTCTCGAGAGATACTCTGAACCGGTGTCGCTCGGCAGCACCCCCCGGGAGCAGAGCATCGTGTCCAGACGGACATGCAAGTCATGGAGCCCGGAGAAAAACGAATAATCCCGGTCAGTCGGGTGTTGCCCTCTCCAAATATCTATTAGCTCCCAGCTCTCCTGCCATTCCCTCCTCCCTCTAGATAGCCTATGAACTGGGGAGTCACGTAGGGGGGGGTGGGACCTATCCAGCAAGGGGTCGGCAATGGAATTAAAGTCGCCTCCCAGCAGGACCGGGCCCGCCAAGGAGTGGGCCAGCGTCCCTGACAGTGTCGCTAGGAAAGCCAGTTGGTCCGTGTTCGGGGCGTATATACTAGCCAGCACAATATCCTTACCTTCTAGCTTCCCCTCCACCACCACGTACCTCCCGTCCTGGTCCACCCATTGGCGCGTTAGTTGGAAAGGGGTGCCCGCTCTAACCCATATAAGCACTCCCCGCGCATAGGCCGAGTAGCTGGTGTGGAAAACCTGTCCCCGCCATCTCCTCTGTAACGCCACCCCCTCTTGTCGTGTGAGATGCGTCTCCTGCAGCATTGCAATGTGTACTCCCCTCCGCACTAAATAGGCATGCACTTTATGTCTACGCTGCATGGTGTGTAGGCCCCGGACATTCCAGGTAATACAGTTCAATCCATTCACATTAGCCATTGTCCCGGTGGTCTAGTCGTAACCCTCTCCCCAGATCCTGCCCTTCGGCGGTGGTGGTGCCCCCCCTGAACAAAACAAAACAGTGCATCCGCCCTCCCCATGGTGCACCCAGGGTCAACAACCTCAAGAAAAGTAAACAGTCCCCAACTGTGGTACCCCCCCCCCCTCCCCCAGAACAGGCCCCAATATTGATATATCAGTCCCCATCCAAACTCCCAAACCTGATGACCCAGGTCTCAACTACACAGCCGTAGCCGTGGGTGCCTTAAGGGCTTTCGGAGCGCGGCCTCGTCCAGAGGGGGCTGCGCCGCCTCACTCCCCGTCTCCTCCCCCGTTCCACATGGTCGCCCTGCCCCGAGCCCTGCGGTGTGCCCCGGCCCCCACTGTGTGCTCAGGCAATGGTTCCCCTCCCAGTCATTTCAAACATTACCCATGCTGCATCAACGGAAGTTCACATGTTCAGGATCTCATCCGCCGTTTGCGGTGTCACCCGCGGCCCCTCTGCGCGGTGAATCCCCGAAAGGTCCGACTCCGATCCAGAGGCCGATACGTGAGTGTCCGAGTCCATGGCCCCCCTGGATTCAGGGCCCTCCGCTCGACCAATCTTCTCGACTTCCAGTAGCGCGGCCTGCCGTTCCGCCTCAGTCTGGGAGGCCGTGGGTCCCAGCTTCCCCCGCCCTCGTTTCCATAGTCTCCTCGATTTCCGCAGCCGCTTGGGCGAGCGCTCTCGTTCCTTTTCCCGCTCTTCTCGTGCCTTGGCGCCATCAGTCCCGGCCTTGTACGTCTCCCACCACTCCCAGGCTTCCGCTGACGTCGCGAAGAAGATCGCCTTGTCGTCCACTACTATTCTGAGCCTAGCTGGGAAAAGCAAGGAGTAGGCAATCCCTTCAGCCCGCAGCTCCTTCTTGATTGTGAGGAAGGAGGCCCGTTGCTTCTGCGTCTCAAAGGTGAAATCTGGGAAAAGCGTGACTGCGCTGTTCGCTATCTGGAAAGGGCCATCCTCTCGAGCTTTCCGTAGGAGCAGATCTCTGTCCTTGTGGTGCAGCAACTTGGCTATAATCGGTCTAGGTGGGAGCCCTGGCTTGGGCGGTCCCGAGGGGACCCTGTGCGCTCGCTCCAGAGTGAAGAACGGCGAGAGCCCCTCCGGCGCCACCACTGACTTCAGCCATTCCTCCATGTAGGCAACCAAGTTCCCCGACCCCTCCGTCTCTGGCACGCCTACGATCCGCACATTGCTGCGCCGGCTTCGATTTTCCGCGTCCTCGGCTCGCCGTTCCAGGGTGCGTATGCGGTCCAGGGCGTCCATTAGTTTATTTTCCATCGCCTTATGAGCCGGTGCCAGGTCACTCAGCGCCACTTCGGTATCCTTGACCCTGTCTTTTAGTTTGTCGTGGTCCGCTCGAAGCAGGCCCAGCCCAGACGCCACCTGCGCAATGTCATTATGAAGCGCGTCCCTGGTGGCCGAAATGGCGTCCAAGATCCGATCCTGCAGTCTCTGCAGGTCCGTCTGCTCAGCGGGGCCCCCTTCTGTCATACTCGACGACGCCGCCTCCTCCGCCTTGGTTCTCGGTTTCCCCATAGCCGCCGGCCTCCTCGCTCCCGCCTGCCACTTCCGCCTGTTATTCGTGCGGTCAGCTCCTGCGCGCTGTGGGGTCTTGCTGCTCAGTCACTTCCCCAGTGGGAGCGTCCACCGTGGTGTCCGATCCCCGGGTGCTGTGGGGGATCGCTCTCACTACCCTGGAGCGGCGCGTTAGGCTGGTCGCGCCCTCGGTCGTCTGGCGTTGTTAGAGATCCCTCAGTGGCCCATGGGCTCCTCCGTTATGTCCCCACTCGCTCGCTCACCGGGCTTCCGCTGCGGGGGGTAGGGGGGGGGGCGCCAAGGTGGGCAGCGCCGTGCCCCGTCTCCCCGGGATCCCCTCTCCAGGCGGCACTCCGCTCACCTGATGGGTTGGCTGGCAATCAGGGCCGGGCCGATGCTCCAGGTCCCGCTCTCCCTGCCAAGGAGTCTGTCTGGAAGTCGCGCCTGCAGCGGCGCGTCCGGGTGGCTCTCCTCGTCCCCACACGTCCTCGCTGCACTCCGCGGCCGCGGACCTAGGATCGCCTCCCGCTGTGCGGGGGATCGGCGCTGCCGGCTATCGCGTCTCTTCAGTGCCCGCCGGCGTTGCGACCTGCTGTGCAGCCCTCGGTGCTCCGGGGCGCCGTCGCGGCAGCCATCTTGTGTGGCGCAGTTCGCCTCTCCGCATCAGCGATCGGCGGTCTGCCTCGGTGCTGCGGGTCCGCCGGCCGCCCAAGCCTCGCCCAGCTGGCCTCCGATGATCTCCCTGCCGGCGCCGGGGCACCCACGGGCTCTCCGGCCCCTGTGTCAGGATTTTCGCGGGGAAGAGGCACGGAGCTTCGAGCTCACGCCGCCATCTCCCTCGGCGCTCAAGCCACGCCCCTCTGGAGTTAGAATAGTAATTAATACAACTACACTATCCATCACTTTCCTTACAGTTGCACCTTCCTGGAGTTAGAATAGTAATTGATACCCCTACACTATCCATCACTTTCCCTACTGTTGCCCCTTCTTTGAGTTAGAATAGTAATTAATACAGCTACACTATCCATCACTTTCCTTACAGTTGCACCTTCCTGGAGTTAGAATAGTAATTGATACCCCTACACTATCCATCACTTTCTCTACTGCTACACCTTCCTGGAGTTAGAATAGTAAATGATACCCCAACACTATCCATCACTTTCCCTACTGCTACACTTTCCTGTAGTTAGAATAAGAAATGATACCCCTACACTATCCAGCAGTTTCCCTACTGGTGCACCTTCCTGGAGTTAGAATAGTAAATGATACCCCTACACTATCCATCACTTTCCTTACAGTTGCACCTTTCTGGAGTTAGAATAGTAAATGATACCCCTACACTATCCATTACTTTCCCTACTGCTACACCTTCCTGGAGTTAGAATAGTAATTGATACCCCTACACTATCCAGCAGTTTCCCTACTGTTGCACCTTCCTGGAGTTAGAATAGAAATTGATACCACTACACTATCCATCACTTTCCCTACTGCTACAATTTCATGGAGTTAGAATAGTAAATGATACCCCTACAGTATCCATCACTTTCCCCACTGTTGCACCTTCTTGGAGTTAGAATAGTTATTGATACCACTACACTATCTGTCACTTTCCCTACTGCTACACCTACCTGGTGTTAGAATAGTAAATGATACCTCCACACTATCCATCACTTTCTTTACTTCTACACTTTCTTGGAGTTAAAATAGTAAATGATGCTCCTACACTATCCATCACTTTCCCTACTGCTGCACCTTCCAGGAGATAGAATAGTAAGTGATACCCCTACACTATCCATCACTTTCCCTACTGTTGCCCCTTCCTGGAGTTAGAATAGTAATTAATACAAATACACTATCCATCACTTTCCTTACTGTTGCACCTTCCTGGAGTTAGAATAGTAATTGATACCCCTACACTATCCATCACTTTCCCTACTGTTGCCCCTTCTTGGAGTTAGAATAGTAATTTATACAACTACACTATCCATCAATTTCCTTACAGTTGCACCTTCCTGGAGTTAGAATAGTAATTGATACCCCTACACTATCCATCACTTTTTCTACTGCTACACCTTCCTGGAGTTAGAATAAGAAATGATACCCCTACACTATCCAGCAGTTTCCCTACTGGTGCACCTTCCTGGAGTTAGAATAGTAAATGATACCCCTTCACTATCCATCACTTTCCTTACAGTTGCACCTTTCTGGAGTTAGAATAGTAAATGATACCCCTACACTATCCATTACTTTCCCTACTGCTACACCTTCCTGGAGTTAGAATAGTAATTGATACCCCTACACTATCCAGCAGTTTCCCTACTGTTGCACCTTCCTGGAGTTAGAATAGTAATTGATACCCTTACACTATCAATCTTTTACCCTACTGCTACACCTTCTTGAAGTTAGAATAGTAAATGATACCCCTACACTATACAGCAGTTTCCCTACTGTTGCACCTTCCTGGAGTTAGAATAGTAATTGTTACCACTACACTATCCATCACTTTCCCTACTGCTGCATGTTCATGGAGTTAGAAAAGTAGATGATTACCCAACACTATCCACCAGTTTCCCTACTGCTGCACCTTTCTGGAGTTAGAATAGTAAATGATACCCCTACACTATCCATCACTTTCCCTACTGCTGCATCTTCCTGGAGTTAGAATAGTAAATGATACTTTTACAACATCCATTATTTTCCCTACTGCTGCACTTTTGTGAATTTTACCTTTTTAGCTTGGAGTTGTTGAGTCTTTGAAGAAGATGTGTTTTCATTTGCTCTTCTTTGTTGAGCTTTGTTATTAAGATGTCTGTCTGTTTAGAATGAAAAGATAGACCATTTAATAGTGTGTTGCTTTAAAAAAAATTTAATTTCATGACTTTGTTTGAAAACAAGTTTTTTTAAACTTTATTGTTCTGCTTAGCGATTAACATACTATTCTAGTTTGAAAATATGCAGTTGAATTTGAAACAGTGTGAAAACAGTTATCATTTAAACATTTTTTTGCATTGCTTGCATTTTAAATTCACTTTCATGGAGATGTCTAATGATGAAAATTTTTAATTGTTTTTTTTAACTTGTTTCACCTTTGGCTCTTTACTTTTGCGTTTTTGGTTTCTTGAATTGGTTTGAATTTCTGGTTTAAAATGTAGAGTAGTTTGGTTTTAATCTGGTAGAAAGATACAGATGAAGGATTATTTAGTACAGATTGTTTAATCATGGGACGTTTGCTTGTTGTGCTGAAAAAAGAGGTTTACAGAAAACATGTCACTGGTGTTTAGATGGACTTTAATAGTATTATTTACCTTCTTTAATTTCTTGCTTTGTTCTATGTTGGATGAGGTTTTCAATGTCGTTTTATCTGTAAATGGTTAAAAAAATTATTACATGTTATTTCCAAATTTTATAACCCTATTTTTTAAAAGGAAAAAAATACTTTTTTATTGGAAACATTTTTACACATTTCAAAATAGTGCAATAAAATATGAAAAACGATTCCAAAAAGTACTTTTACATTAAAAATGGCTTTACATTTTTTGCATCCCTGTAAAAAAAGTTATTTAAAATCATTTAAAAAAAATTACCTTATTTTAAGTAGATTTATGGACTTTTGCTCCTTATTCGAAAACACTCTATAGATAGATGTAGTTTTTTGCTGCTTCACATGTAATGATTTTGCTGAAAAAATTGAAAAATTAAAATTGTTTAAATTTTTAAATATTTTAAATTGGTAAAGTCATAATACGATTATGGTGGAAAGAGACATATTTCATTAACAAATTTATTCTTAAAAAATATAACTGTGACATTGTGACGTGAGAAATTTTTAAAAATAGTATTAAAATATTGCTTTAATAAACACTGTTGCATTTGAGATTTATTATCCATAGCACAACATTACAAAAACTTGTTTTAAGGAAACAACCCCATATAATGGAAAGTCATTTTTAAATTAAAAATGGACTTACACCTATGAGCAATTAATTCCAATATTGAAACGATTTAAATAGGTGATGGAAAAGTTTTCAGTAATCTGAAATATAATAATGTTTTACATTTATTATTTATAGTACGATATTTAAAAAAAAAAGCTATGATTACTTGTGTTTTAATGCAAACTTGTATGTATGAAAGGATTTGTCTTTGTTTGGCTCGAGGTCGTCTCTGTGGCAAAAGGTCAGAGGGTCAGATAGTAGCGACTGCTCTTTCTGGTAGTTGAATAAAAACTGATTTCAAAATGGTGTCTTACTCGTATTTATAGGTTTTTGTGAGTGACTTCTTAATTTTTGAGAAAAGCATTGTTAAAATCTGTTTTTTGTTAAATACAATTGCTGTGAAAACGTGTAATTTAAATTATCTCTTTAAAAGTGTGTGTTTTGTGTTTGACATAGCGTTTTGTCCTCCATTTTGTTTAGAGTCTCTTGGTGTTGATTTCATGGAAAGAGTTGTAGGACTCTTTTTTGGGCTTTCTTTCTAAAATGGCGGGTATGTGTTTGTTGTTTTGTTTATATTATTCAAATTTACGTTTTTTACTACTATTAATATTAATTTGAAAATAATATTTTTTGTTATTCGATTGATGTGCATTTATGTAAAATTAAAATATAAATGTTTTAAATAACGAGTATTTTTTTAATGCTTGAGTATTATTTTTAATATTCGAGTATTAATTTATTAAAATACCGTGCTATTTTTTGTAATTTACGTTAAGTGCTTTACTTAAGTTTAATACACTTCGCACCCAAAACCCCTATTTTCCCTGCATCCCGTGCCAGGACTTATTTTACAAAAAAAAATATTGCAAATTCATAGTATATGCGTTGTAATGGTATGCGTTATATGTTGTAATGGTACTTTTTCATTACTATTATTATTTCGCGTTGTAATTGTATGCGTTGTAAAAACATGCTTTGTAAAGGTACTTGCGTTG
This sequence comes from Lissotriton vulgaris, assembly GCF_964263255.1. Classification (NCBI taxonomy): domain Eukaryota; kingdom Metazoa; phylum Chordata; class Amphibia; order Caudata; family Salamandridae; genus Lissotriton; species Lissotriton vulgaris. The sequence continues at coordinate 358,199,672 of NC_141696.1, read as the reverse complement.
TAAAAAATGTGTTGTAATAGCATGCGTTGTAATAGTATGCGTTGTAGTGACATACATCCGAGCAGAGTTTCTAAGAGTGTAGGTTTCAGAAAGGTTTGATCTTTTAATCCTGGTCCTCCTCTTTTATTTCTTGATAATCAATTTCTGAGTTCAATTTGGGAATTAAACTTCATATTGCCTTTAAAGGTCTGGACTCTGGAATTGGCGGAAAACTACTTCCTGTTCCAGGTCATTAGATTCCTCAGCATATAAAAAGGAGATTGAACAGCTAATAGCATTGCAGCTTTGTTCTCCTGCTTGTTGCTTTAGCCTCCTGCTCTGCTGATTTGCCTTTGATGCATGCTGTTGACCTACCTATTATTTCTTAGAGTTTTTTTGCTACACCATATTTTTTTCTTTCAGGAAACTGACGTTTTCGTCAGCCTGCTTCTCTTTTTTCTCTGCTGTTTCAACTCTGAATTTAAAGGGAAATTGAAGCAATTTTCCTTATGTCTGTGTCTAGAAGCTACAAACAACTGTGCCAAGAAGACCAGCTATTGACACATGTGGAGGGGAGGAAAAAGTTACATGCCTCAATGAGGAACTGGAGCAAGCCTGCCAGGAAAAATTGGCTTGATCCACAAAAAACGCCGAAGTTCAACTGGCAGAAGAGGCCAATGCGGAGGACATCTCAAAGGATAAAAAACTAACCAGGAGCCGTGGGTTCCCGCCAGTCAGCGGCACAGGAACCAACAATGCTATCTGGTTTGAGGAGCTGCTCCATCACCTTTACAATTGTGGAGGGTGAGCCTGCATCGCCGCTGACACTCCCCATACCTAAAGCTGCCTCTCCTGCTGTTCCTAGGAGTCTCAAGACATCCTGACTTCTACTATTCCCCAAGGATCCCTTGCCATCGGGAGAATGAGGTCGTTATGACATTTCAACCATTAAAATAATGTTTCTAGCTCAAGCAATTCCTGAAACATTGTGATTTAAGACCCGGTGGGGAGCTGGCCCGGGGACCTCATTGAACAGGTCCCCAGGCCAGCTCTCCACCGCTGCTGCCAACTTGAGCGTTCTGTTCGATTATCATTGCCTGAACCTCCTGAACAACGATCCTCTGCATCCACTGTTGAATGATTTGCCTCCATCTTACGCCTCCTTTTTTCCTCCAAGTTGCTTAATTTTACTCCTCCTTAACCCTTTTATTTTTCTCATTTCAACCACATTTTGTCTACCCTCAACTCGTTCTTCCTCTGCTTTGCTGCGCTTTTTCTCCCCATTTCCCCCCCACTTAACTGAGTTTTCTCCTCATTAATCTTACTTTTTCCTCCTAACTGCAATTTCTCCTTATTAATCTCACTTTTACTCCTAACTGGGATTTCGCTCATGTAATGTTGTTTCCTCCTCATAACTGCATTTTCCCCCATTAATCTCGTTTTTCATCTAACTGCTTTCTCTCCTCATTAATCTAGTTTTTCTCCTCTTAAATGTGTTTCTCCACATTAAATCTAATTTTTCTCCTTTTAACTGCATTTTCTCCATTTTAATCTCATTTTTAGGTCTAGACCATTCTATCCCGTAAGGGACAAATAGACGAGAGTATAGAGGGCAAACCAAGCTCTGAAACCACTGTGGATTTCGTCCAGTTCATGTGGTGCACTCGTGCGGAACGCGCGTCCACATCAAAGCCATCAGCCTCCCTCCCACAGGCATCTGAAGCTTCCCCAGTGTGCGCTCGTCCTCAGGCATTCAACCCATCACTTCTCCTCCCCCTAATTACATCCCTGCAGTTTCAGTTTCACGGCCGCGAGGCCGTGCTCTGCCGAGAGCTTGACTTCAAAGGGATCCGCTTCACACTTCAAGGAATGCGCACCCCGCCCCCGCAATGCCGAGAGCATTTCCCTGGCCGCTTTTAATTTCATTTCGCGGCCGCTAATTTTAGCTTTTTTTTAATCGGGGTTCACTCAACTACTTAGAACAAATACCATTGCTTGTAAGTTACATAACCCCAAAAAGTATTGCATCACACACTACATTTTCATACAGTACTGCATTCAGCACTTCTGCCTTTTCCATCAGGATTTGTAAAGTTTCTAAACAACATAACCGATGTTACTTTGTATCCGTTGTATGGTAGTCAATTGATCGACCGCTTAAGGATAAAAAGGCTGTCTGTCTTGCTGTGGGATTTGAACTTTGACCCCTAGAACATCGCATTTTGTCAGCTGCGACAATATGATGGCATGAACATACAATTATTTTGTAATCCCTCTAGCATATCACTCATCCATCTGCTGTGTGTCTGTGTCCGCGACGGACTCCATTCCTTGTAGTTATAATAATATGCAGTCCGAGAGTCTGTTGGGGACGAGGGTAGCTTTTTGATGAGCTGGCTGATCGAGAACACGTTGCTTTTGGGAGAAAAACAAGTTGCACTTTTCGACTTGCTCCACTAGGTGGTCCGATTACATATTCCATGTGGGTTTGAGTGAAGCAGCAAAACTGACGTTTAAGGTTCGTAAAATTAGTTTTGAATAATTCCCAATTTGATGTGATTTGAGTTGATTTCTGTCTCGTAATCCCATGTGTGCTTATCCAGGCTTGAGAGTCTACTTTGCAAAAAAGACTTTGCACGGCCTGCGGTTAACCAGCACTTCTTATAATATATACACGCGCCCATATGTGTGCGTGCTCAAAGGTTTGTTTAAGTTTATTAGGTTTGGGAATATTTCCCAGTTTAACTTCGCCTTTTGACAGTTTTTTTCCTTCCGTTGAATGCTGTCTGTGTTATTTGCCCACTCCGGCCATCCTCCCACTGTTCGTGTTGTTGACTCACACACCCTTCGTCCCTCCTTCCCTCCACCCGTTGCCTCCTACCCCTTCCCTGCGTGATGTGTTGCCTTCCGTGTTGCCTCTCTCCCTCCTCCCTCCGTGGTGCCTCCCTCCTTCCATCTGTGTCGTGTCCCTCCTTCCATCTGTGCCGTGCTCCCTTCCTACGCCCTCTCCTTCTTTCCCTCCCTCCCTAATCTAAACCCTCTCTTTTCCTTCCCTCCATTCTCTCTTCCATTCTACTCTTCCCTCCAACGTCTCTTTCATCTATATACCAATTTATTTCAACCGTAGCTGTGTTCTCTTTTCCCCTTCCCCTCTTCATTCCCTCCACTGGTCTCTCCTCTTTTCCACCCGTTATTCTTCCTTTAAATCCTTTCTTTTACAGATTCCTCCCTCCCTCCCTCACACTTCTCATCTCCCTCTAAGACTGCCCTGATCTACACCACCTTCCCTGCCCTGCTTCTCTCCATCGCATCCCTCCATCCCCCCCTGCCCTCCCTCTCTCTCCTCCTCTCACACTGCCAGACTCCTGGCCACCGGTGCACTAAGATGCTCCCAGCCGAGCACTGGACCCAGTGGAGCCAGCCACAGCCCATCCATCACTCTTATCAGTGGCCATGTGGCAGCTCGGTCAGGGCCCTGACACCAAGGGGAGGGGGACCTGCGCGGTCGGACGGGAGGGGGCAGGTGGAGACAGGGAGAGTTATTAAGGTGATAAGCAGCCATTACAAACAACAACAACTGTCCGGACTGGTAACTTCAAAGAAACGTTGCGTAATGTATGTAGGCCAGGAATGTAAACAGTCAACGATACAATGCAATGCTATGCAATAATGCTTTATTGGCATTACCGAAGGTCCAAGGATTACCAAAGCTATACATTAGAAAACTGCACCTAGCCGGGCGGTACCTGTGCGCGCGAGCGGCATCCTCGTCAAACGCCTTGTGTCCGTTATTAATGGCTTCGCGCCAGCATTGCTTGAGGGCTGGAAACCCAGCCTGGAGCATTGCATCACTTCTTGAGGTAGCTTTGGAGCACAGTCTCCTGTTCCGGGGGCACCTCTATGGGGGAAGCGCTTTCAGTCTGGAGCAACACACACACAACCCCCCCACACACACACACTAACCCCCCCACACACACATACCCACACACACACAAAACCACACACACCCCACACACACACACAACCCAATCACACACTGCCCACTTACACAGACCACTCACACACTGCCCCCTCACACACTGCCCCCTCACACAACATAACATAGCATAGCATAACAAAACATAGCATAGCATAACAAAACACAACAAAACATAGCATTGCGTCACATAACATAGCATAACAAAACATAGCATAAGAAAGCACAGCATAGCATAACAAAACATAGCATAGCATAATAAAACACAACAAAACATAGCATAACAAAACATAGCACAGCAAAACAAAGCATAGCATAGCATAATAAAACATAGCATAGCAAAACAAAGCATAGCATACCAAACACAACAAAACATAGCATAACAAACATAGCATAGCATAACAAAACACAGCATAGCTTAACATAACAAATCAAAGCATAGGATAGCAAAACATAGCATAGCATAACAAAACAAAACATAGCATAGCAAAACAAAACATAGCATAGCATACAGCATCACTCAGCACCACCACAGCATCACTCAGGGGCACCACAACATCACTGTGCGCTACAGCATCACTCGTTCGCCACCACAACATCACTCAGCTCCACCACAGCATCAATCTGTGCAACCGTTCAACAACAACTGGTTCAAATATGCTCTCTCAATGTTTCAAGCTTTATTACAAATGTCACAAAAAGATGTTAATATTTCACTTCTGTTCTTGAATTTTTGTCACAATAAAATACACTGAACATAATCTTCACAAAAGTTATTTACAAAAGTTTAAGCTATTGCCATTATAAATTACAATAACTTCTATTTCTATTTAAGTATTAATTATTAATAAAAAATAAAAGCCATTGTTATTTGTAATATCAATACATCTAAGTCACGTAAATACAACACATATTGCATTACAAATGCTATAGGTGTCACATTTGCGAAAGTTGAAACTATTGGCATTGTAAATGACAAATCTATTAATTTAGCTATTTTTAAAACCAACACATAAATACAAAATTTGTCATTTACAATACCAATAGCTCAAACTTTCCTAATGCGAGACCTATTGCATTGCAAATGCTTGTTACTCCTACCTAACAATCGGTTTCCTCCCTATAGATCACTCATTTTCCGTTTTTCCCCACGCTAAACATTGTCTCTCTCTGCCGCTTGTTTTTTCCCACCTTCAGCGCCACTCTCCCTCCCACTTCCCGCATCTCACAGACCCCCACCAAGTGCCCTTCTCCCCTGCCAGGAACCTACTAAATGGAGTCTGCAGCGCAGCATGCACACCATGTAATGCGCCCAGCAAAAGGAACCCTGGCGTTCCACCCACCCACAGCTACACCAGCAGAGAGATGATAGCCATGAACCCCGGACTTTACAACGAAGACCGCAGCTGCGCATCTCCTAGCTCAACAATAGGACCATTTTCCTTTCAGTACAGTCTCTTCTCCTGTGACATCAGAACTCCTGCTCACGGGCCACTGCCCGCAGCCACTGAGCCAGAACAACCCCCATGCTTCCTGATCAATGCCACATCGCTCCAGAAACATGCCACGGAGATCTGGGACACTATTACCTCCCTCACCCGACGTCGTCTTCCTTACTAAGGCTTGGCTCCAGTATCAGAAGCCGCTATAGTAAAGTGGCAGGGTGGGAGTGGGTCTTGAGGTTGAATTTAAAAAAAGAAAAAGACTTACCGGCCGCTCCGCTACCGCTTCTGGCCGCTGCATTGCTCCTCTTGTTCCGGAAGTGGTTGGGCTTAAATGCACAGGCTCTCCCCCCAATCCACACGCTGCTCTCATTCTATAACTATAACTAGCATGAGAGCAGTGCCTGGATTGGCCTGAACGGGCTGGTTTAACGCTCGCTGAGGCACAGGAAGCCTGCAGCTTTTCTCCAAACCTACTGTACAACACAGCTGGGTTGGAGAAACCTAAGTGCACATGTCTGTTTGGCTGTCTAAGACAGCCGACCAAACTGACGTGCACTTATACGTGCCTACCACTCCTCCCTACTGCTATTGTGGTGCTCGTCAGCATGGCCTCGCCTCCCGTTCTAACCTCGACTCGGCTAGCAATACGGTAAGAAAAATAAAATGATCGTAAAATAGTTTTATTAGAATTTTATTTTTCAGTGGGGTGCTGCTCCTGCGCCATAGCAGAGGAGCCAGCCCAGCTTGGCTCAACCCGACATCCGCACCAGACATCGCCACTGCCACAACCAATGGCTACAAGATAGTACACCTTGAATGCGTAAACAAACACGAGGTGGAATAGCCATCATCCACAAAGAATCCCTCCGCTGCGCAGCCACCACAGACACCATCCCCAACATGGAACAACTCAACTTCCAACTCAACACAGACGACTAGGCAACCATAAGAGGCACCCTCACCTACAGAACTTTAGGACTATGTCCCACCTCCTGGAGGACATTCATTGGCCATCAACATTGAGAAGCTAATCTTCTTCAGAGATCTCAACTTTCACCTCAATGACCCTGGCGATGCAAACACAGCCAAACTCCTCGAGAGCATGAACAACCTTGGCCTCCCCCAACTAGTCATAGACCCCACTCACAACGCTGGGCACACATTCAACTCCATCTGTACAACCAGAAACACAGTCAGGTACAGCCATGCCACCGAACCCACCTGGTCAGACCACTCAATCGTCCACTTCACCATCACAGCAACCCCCACCATCTCCACAAAACAGCCCAGCATCACCTACAGGGGGTAGAGCAAAATACCCGAAGACCAATGGACCAACACCCCTAGCTCCTCCCTTCCAGACCCCACTCCCAACCTTGAAGAGGTGGTCAAAATTCAAACACCTGGATCACCAACTGTGCCGACAAAATTGCCCCCATCAAACCCACTAAACTAAGTACACCCACAATGCATACCAGCTGGCACACTCCAGAACTAAGACCCACCAAAAGCAACTGCAATGACTGGAAAGGGTTTGGTGCTCTAGCAAAGAGTTAAACCACAACTCCGCCTTCATGCTGTCAATCCACTAACACCAGCGCCTGAAAGATATGAAAAGGAAGCCCCTTGCCGACCACTTCAAAGCCACATCTAACCACAGCAAAGAACTCTTCAACATAGTCTAGGAGTTCTTTAACCCCACAGCAACCGAAAACATAGTCACCCGTTTAAAAAATGTCTGCAACACCCTAGCAGACTTCTTCCATAGCAAGATCTCCACTATCTACAAACACTGTGACCCTAATCCTCCAACACCAACATCATCAGCCTCCTCAACCCCACGACTTCCACCCGAACCTCAGGATCACCCCATAGGATCAACTCACCACACAGAGCTCCTCAACCATCATGAACTGGATCCACTCCGGAGCACCCAGGGACCCCTGTTGCGCCACATGTTCAACCTGCGGAACAATGCCATCAGCAAAGAACTCATCACCATCTGGAATGCATTCATCACCTCAACGACAATCCTGTAGGAATGGAAACATACGCATAAGTCAAACCATTCCTCAAAAAACACCCCACCGACCTGAATGACCTCAAGTACTACCGGTCCATATCTCTGCTCTCTTTTCCCATCAAAGTCCTGGAAAAGGCCATCAACCTCTCGTTGGCAGGTTGTTACCCTGTCCAAGTAGGGATCCTTCTTCCTAGTCAGGATAAGGGAGATACACTACTGAAATAACCCCTGCTCACCCCCTTGGTAGCTTGGCACGAGTCAGGCTTATCTCAGAGGCAATTTGTAAAGCATTTGCACATAACACACAGTACTACAGTTAAAACACTACATTAGGACGCCACACCAGTTTTAGAAAAATAACCAATATTCATCTGTGCAAACAAGACCAAAACAATAAAAGACCAACATACAGTAATCAAAAATATGCACTTTGCAAGAATGACTTTAAAATGCTGTTCCTTAAAGCCGGTAACTCAGTCTGGGGCTACTGCGGTGCTGAAAACAACAGAATCCAACAGTTCCGGCCGACTCCATCGATGCAGACCGGTGTCATTGTCAGCAGACTCGTAAACAGTACCTTGGTTACAGGCCGACTGCGTCGTGTGGGTGGGTTGCGACAACCGTCGGGGTTGTGATGTAAAGCGCAGTGATGCAGCGTGCGTTGCCCTCAATTCACGGTGCAGGCAGCAGTTCGGTGACGGTCGTCCAGTGGCGTCGGTGAGACCAAGGCTGCGGTGCGAAGCGGGGCAGTGCTCGTTGCGGTAATGACAGGTCACAGTGCAGGCAACAGTGCCGGTTAATGGGTGCTGGTGATGGAGCGGTAATTTCTTCTGGTAATTTCTCAATGCAAAACCCTCATGCTACCTCTAATTTACCGCTCAAAAGGTGTTGGGCCCTTCACACCATGTAATACCTTCAGGAGACTTTAAATAAAGATGAACAGTCAAAAATGCAATTATTATTTTAAGCCAATAAAGAGAGTTGTTGAGTATTTAAAGGGTTTTATTTTCTAGTCAAAAGTTAATTTTCTCTGACCCTTTATTCATTAATAAAATATCAATCAGGTTACAGAATTTGGAAAACAGGAAAAATAGCATTAATACAGAGCACATTACAGTCTGCATATAGGCATAACATGTAGGAATGTGGCGCAAAATGTCATTCAAGACTCAAAGAGTTTCTAAGAAAAATATAGTCTTGCAAGGCTAATCAAAAATCAAATAGTTTGCAAAAATCTCCCATTAAGAAAAATAAATGCATAAGTCAAATAAATCTTTTCAGACCTAATTAATTTGTCTAAGCATAACTTGAAGTTTAGCATCTAATTCTATTTAATCAGCTGTTCTTCTGCATCTGTCTGTGTCTAAAGAGCAAGCAGGGAGTGAGATAGCCCGCCCTTCACAAGACCTCAAAGGAATGTGGCCAAGATATGGCATGGAAGCAAGAAACCTCCCCCTGATTCTCCTCGGACGCAAACCCTCAGCAATCTCCCGGGACGTTTCTCGTACCTAACCCATAGAAGCCTAAGCCAAAATGAGCAAGAAGCCAGCTGAGCTGAGAAAGCCCGCCCCTGTCAGTTTTTATACACAAAATTTTGGCAGACTACACAAAATGTTGCATTTCAGGAAAACCTGTAAGTTGATTGGTTAGTCATGGTGGCATGAGTTCTCATCACCCTGACGCATTCTAAAAACCTGACCATGCCAGTTTTTAACAAATGAAGCATACATAATAAATACATTTTATAAGTTTGCAACAATTGCTAGGGAAAATTTTCAATAGTCTTCCTTCCTGCCAAAGCGCAGTCAGATGGACACTTTTAACTAACACTGGTACATTTAGCAGAATCACAAGGATGTACAGTTCAAGGTGTTCTTGACTTCTTGGCATGAGGAAAGCTGCCACAGTCTGCGCATGCTCCCTTCTCATTCAAAGCAAGCCATAGCTTTTGATGGTTTCACAGGCAGCCATTTAATGGTAGGCCCCAAAATAAAATAAACACAAAGATAATATTAGTTTCATGTAAATCAGCACATTATGTTTCCAAACTCCATACTAATACTCATTATAAATGTTTTCCTAGCCAAGCTACTAGTGTAAAGCAGTTTTTCTATTATTTATGACAAAATGTAAAATAAATGTGCAATGTGCACAAAGAAATAGAGATGTTATTAACTGAAAATATTTATCAAAATATGCAACAAGTCAAAGTCTCTTTAGACAGAAATAGTGGATTTAGATTACATGGGATGCACTGGGAAGAGAGAAACACATTCTATTAATCTTCAAAGCTAAAAAGGCCACTTTTCTCTACACTGCAAAAACACATGTTAATTCAGCAAAAGCATGTCAGACTGATTTGGCCTAACTTTCATATTTTTCAAGTGCCATGTTTATAACTTGCACCAAAAGGTGCGTGGCAATTTAAATGCAGTCTGTCTGAAGCACAAAAAATAAAACAATGCCTGACTGCAGAGGAAATCTGCTCCATCAATCCACCCTTCTGATAATTCAAATCATAATAAAATGATTTATAATTAATCACACATTTCATTTTCAAAAGTGACTTTTTTTTTTTTTTTTTTTTTTAATTGCAAAAGCTGAGCATATAACAATTTTACATCTATTTCTAAGGCAAACACAAGTCTATCTGTAATCAGATCATATATAGCCAAGCTCAAATGTTTTAGTGCAGAGTTCTGTAAGTAGCTTCTTGAAACAGTTAGTCTTCTTTAAAATAAGTAACTAAAATAATAAAAAAGGAATTCAACAGGACAGTTTCAGCATTTCTTTTCTCTTTGTCATCAGCTTGCCATCAGAATGGCTCATTGGCATTCTGTACCTTTTTCAATGCAAATTAGACTACTTAGGTGCTGAGAAACTCTGACAGAGCACCATCAATCTCTTGCACTTTTTCAACCAATGCCTTTCACTCTTATCTTCACTTTGATCAGATTCAGATGATTCACCACTTCATCTCTCCGACCAAAGCCGTTGCACCATCCATTATGCAGATCTTGTGTAGCAGCTGCAATCTGGTGAGAAACTGCACACTGTACATCAAACTGACCTACACAGCCATGGCTAGTGTTCTCCTCAGTGTTTTCCACAAGTGCATTTGCATATGCATTTTCAAGCCACTTTGGTGTTGGTGAGACACCGTCTTTGGCAAAAGGTAACTCAGTGCTGCCATTGTGTTGCTTTATTATGCTTGGCATTTCAGGCAGATGGCTACAATCCATTCCTTGTCCAATCTGTTGTTCTGCACTCATTATCTTTGTGACCACATTATAATCTGATTTCAGAGAAACTGGCAATCTATACCTGGGCATCAGTCTTTGCAATAACACTTTTGCCACTATGCAGTTGTCACTTTTCTCAAAAACAGTTCTGATACAACCCTGTTGTGCTGCTTCAAAAACATTTTCTTGAGCCTCTTTTAATACACCTGTGAAGATTCCATAGAATGTGCATGCTAACAGAACACAAATGTGTGCAACTGAATTAGCATTTCTCTCTCCCATGACAACAGTGGCTCTCATTTGAGCAGATATACTGCATGTTATGGTAAGGGCAATCAATTTCGAATTTTGGACTGGGGCAACTACTAAAAGCCATGAAGCTTTGACAACATAATGTATAAGGAGCACAGCATGTGCTGCTTTTAATGTGTCACCTTTCAAACATGGGCCATCTACAAAATGGACATTGTTGGGCTGACTCAGACGTTCATCATTAAAGTCTGAATTCGACTTTATGCATATTTTCATGATATTTAGACACTCATATTCAGTTTCATCACAAATCAAATAATTTGCTGACATTTCTGTGAAGTTAGGGTCAAAGGTCATTGGGCAATACATCACAGAGCTTTTAACACAGTCATCATTTTGAATAGGCAATGAGAGAGTGCAGCCCTCCCTCTCACTGCAAATTGGTATATTTTCTTTTAAATAAACTTTCATTCCTAGTGCTGGGGCGCAACATTCTTTCTCTTTCAACTCTAGGAATGCTTTTGTGCAATTGTTGTCCAATGGAAGCGGATCAGACCCATCTTTGTGTGTCAGCCTCAGTAAAGGCTTAGCCACTAGGGAAAGGTTTAGTAACCACTCTCTACAGCAGCTAACCATTCCCAAAAATGTCCTGACTTCTTTCTGAATTTGAAGTGGATTTTTCTTGGAAAACATTTCCACCCTTTCTGGTGACACCTTTCTACCTCCCTTTCCAATTTTGTGTCCCAGGTATTCGTCTTCTTTTTGACAGTACTCCTTACTATTCTCATGCATTGGCACTGTTACATGGACTTTGCAAAAATCAATAAAAGTAAGCCATTCTTCAGCACATGGAATGTGAAAAAATATATTGGCTGGATTCGGTACCACAGGACAACATGGAAAAAATATGCTTTTAATCTCCTGCACTATTCTGTTCTTTTCATTTATTTTCTGTGAGCCTGTGATCAGAAAGTTACAAAAACTCCCAATCAATTCCATCAAAAATCCTTTTATTGGTAAAATGTCTGCAACTGATGGTGTACCTGAATACATGTCATCTGGTTCTAATTTTAATAAGACATGTTCTGCACATTTTATTAATTTGGCATCCTTCCCTTTGAACTCTCTTATTTCTGTGTTTATTATTCTTTCAAAAACAGAAGGTAATTTTTCAACTGTCTTTTCTGAAAATAATGCTACAGCTGTTTCTTGTTGGGCCTTTTTAAAATGTACCTCCTCATCAGGAATCTGAAAAATAACATTATCTGGTGTACAGTATTCTGTGCTGTTTAATTTGCAAAATAATTGGTTTTCTGCTAGGCCAGAGTCACAGACAACAGTTTTGCAGTTTTCCTCAAATGGGCCTAATTTTGGTGCAAATTTTTCTAAAACTTGGTTTATAATTTCTTTGTTTACAACTCCTGCAATTAAATCTGGACTTTCCACTGCCTCCACAATGAACCTGGTAAATTCAGAATTGTGAGGGTTAAAACTCTCATTTTCAAACACAGCAACCTGTTGGACTGGGTTCTGATTTTGCCTCTGGAAATAATTCACTCTCGCTCTGGACACCTTATTTAAATTAACTTTAGCATTTTCCATATTTTGTGGGACCATCTTTGCTTGGAAAATTCCTGCCATAGGTACCTGTTTCTGAACTGACATTTGCATTTGCTTAGCTTGCATATTTTGCATCTGCATTTCTCCATGTTTTTGTGCATCATGTTTAAATTTATATTTCTTCTTCCAATGCTCACATCTGCTATAAAGATGGCAAAAGGACACATTTTCCTGCAGTACAACATCCATACCTGAATATGCACATACCAAACCAACTTTACTTCCATCCTGTGTTCTTTTAATCTGTACCCAAACAACATCCTTTACTGGCACTCCACCCTTCAGGAAAGTAATCACTGCTATATTTTCCTCCATATCAACAGAAAATGATGGTGCATTCATGCAAACCCTTTTCACTGTCTCCTCACCTGGCCTTTGCCAAACTTTAGATTCAAACCACAATTCAGTCTGCATGACAATGTAAAAGAACATTTCCAAATTAATGCACAGCTCTTTTAAAATCTCAACAAAGCCATCAACTTGTGGGTACCCCAGCATAAATGTGTCTCTCAATTGTGGGAGTGTGTTCAGAAATGCTGCAAGTTCACTTTTATTCTGTAGCATAGGAACATGCACTTCTCCCACTATTTCTCTCAATGAGTAAGCAAAAGCTTCTCCCTCATTCTGCTTATTATTTTTCTCAATTAAATCTGGTGGCTTCTTTTCCTTATCCAGTTTCCTAGCTAGGTCTGGTGGTTTCTTTTTCTTCTCATGTTTTCTTTCCCATTTGTCTCCTAATTTCTCAAACCCATTGCATTTAAAAATATACTTTATTTCTGCAATGCGCAATTGCATTCCTGAAGAACACATTTTCTCATTGGCTTCATCATCCATATGTACCCTAAAACTTTTCTGAAATGGGAAACTTCCTGAAACATCAATTTCATATTTTTGAGACAAATCTGTCAGGTCATTATGGGTAGGTAATGCACATGCAACTGTTTCCTTACTCAGGGAAATTAATTCTTTTTCCTGACACTTGTTCACATTTTCATTATTTAAACAGCATGGACTGTTATTTTCTCCATGTTCAAGTGCTGAATTTAAAACACTACGCTGTTTCTCTTTTTCAGGGCCTGTGTTAATATGTTCTCCCATGTTTTCTATCTTTTTAATCACTGCTGCTTCCTCTAAGCAGGTTTGAAAAATAACATTTTCAATTACATTTATTTTATTTGGGGCTGCAGATGTTGTAAATACCATGTTTCCCTCACCTTTCAGTGCTTGGGGTAATTTCTGTTCAATAATCTGTGTATTCTGAGTTTCTGAAATAAACTCTGCCATAATCACTCCTTCTGCAGCTCTTTGAACCTTTTCAGTAGGGACCATATTAATTGGGACAGTCATAATTTTTCTATGCATTATCTGTGCATCTGCAGTTAGCAATTCTTGGACTGAATCGGGCACATTTGAAGCAGTAACACCTGTAGGTATCACTGTCAGTGCTGAATCAACAGGTAATGGGTCAATCTGAAATCTTTGCACAGTTTTCTCAATCTGTGTTTTTCTCTGCTCAACAGAAGCAGTAGCCACTGTAGTGCTCACTAGTACACTATTTTCAGTATTTTTAATGGGAACCACATAAAGTGGTGGACACTCAGTTAACAATGCATCCATTATTTCATCACCTGAATCATTATTTATTTGAAGCTCTTTATCATCATTAATTCTCTTCTCCTGCATTTGGTGCTTTACCTTTTTATCCTCACTTGCTTTCTCTCTTGCTACCTTTTCCCATATGCTTAAGGCCTCAAATTGTACAGCTTTGGATGGTGTCTTTATTTCACATAACACTTCCCTTAATTTGTCAATAATTTGCAATTCAAAAGTACCATCTTTTGGAAACCTCAAAACACCCTCGTTTTCAGTAATCTTGCACCATTGGTGAACCCACATACATGTATTTTGTCCCAAATTGGTAGACATAAAATGCACAGGTGTTCCTTCAGGAGCATCACCAATGAAAAACGAATTTTTCACTTTACCTCCTAACAGCTTCCTTAAGCCTTCAAACAATTTCATTTTTGCAATAGTTCAATGCAATTTCTTTTCTCCAAAGCTGTCAATCTCAATTTTAGTCAGTTTTACTCCTACTACTGACCCTCCACAAAATCTTACTGCAATATTTCTCTGAATCAATAACTCTGTTAGTAACAACATAAATACATTCGCTACTCTGTCTGTTGTGCTAAATAAAGGATAGATTTATATTCACTGCGAGTAACACATTCCGCTTACCCTTCACAAAGTAAGACTTTCCGTTTACTCTTCAAACACTACAGGTAAATCCCTTCCGCTTACCTGTCACACAAGCTCAGAAGAACCTGCTACTCCTTTGGACTTATCCTTCAGGATATATCTTAGTCCAAAGTTTCACCAGCGAACCCTTTTGCTATCACTCAAGCTCAGAAGAACCTGCTACTCCTTTGGTGTGACCCTTTCTAGGTGATATCAGACCAAAGTTTCACCAGCGAACTCTTTGCTATAAATCACTCACACAGAAAATAGTCCCTAATTTAACACTGCCAGCCCTACCTAGCTTCTCAGTGCTATTCCAACAGACAAGTAACCTCAGTGCAGTGTGGCTTCCATTTACCACCCGCTATTCCTTCCCGGGATTCCACAGGTGTGCATACCTGCGTGTTCAGACAACATGGAACACAACACTAACTTAACATAAAGAGTTAAAACATGTAATCAATAACCAAAAAATTATGTCCTATGAAATTACCAATATAATCAATAACACCATCAATTCAAAATGAGCAAAATGTCACCAACAGTAAAAATCCTTACTATTTTCAACACTTTAAAAAAACATGCATTAAAAAAACATGCTAGCATATTAACAACATTTCACAACCCTATTTATACTCACACCACTTCTTGCATCACCTTTCAGTACTGCTTTGCCAGTCTTCAGGTTTTGAGCATTGGAGTCAGGAATCAGGACTTGGACATTTATCTAACTTGGGCAATTATTTTATTTCCCTACTTAAGGTCAATGATCCATTAGTTGAGTAGTTGATGGTGAAATCAATAATCATTAATCACCAAACTAATCAATAATGACCATCCTCTGATTACCAAAAACTGATGGAGCGGTAATTTCTTCTGGTAATTTCTCAATGCAAAACCCTCATGCTACCTCTAATTTACCGCTCAAAAGGTGTTGGGCCCTTCACACCATGTAATACCTTCAGGAGACTTTAAATAAAGATGAACAGTCAAAAATGCAATTATTATTTTAAGCCAATAAAGAGAGTTGTTGAGTATTTAAAGGGTTTTATTTTCTAGTCAAAAGTTAATTTTCTCTGACCCTTTATTCATTAATAAAATATCAATCAGGTTACAGAATTTGGAAAACAGGAAAAATAGCATTAATACAGAGCACATTACAGTCTGCATATAGGCATAACATGTAGGAATGTGGCGCAAAATGTCATTCAAGACTCAAAGAGTTTCTAAGAAAAATATAGTCTTGCAAGGCTAATCAAAAATCAAATAGTTTGCAAAAATCTCCCATTAAGAAAAATAAATGCATAAGTCAAATAAATCCTTTCAGACCTAATTAATTTGTCTAAGCATAACTTGAAGTTTAGCATCTAATTCTATTTAATCAGCTGTTCTTCTGCATCTGTCTGTGTCTAAAGAGCAAGCAGGGAGTGAGATAGCCCGCCCTTCACAAGACCTCAAAGGAATGTGGCCAAGATATGGCATGGAAGCAAGAAACCTCCCCCTGATTCTCCTCGGACGCAAACCCTCAGCAATCTCCCGGGACGTTTCTCGTACCTAACCCATAGAAGCCTAAGCCAAAATGAGCAAGAAGCCAGCTGAGCTGAGAAAGCCCGCCCCTGTCAGTTTTTATACACAAAATTTTGGCAGACTACACAAAATGTTGCATTTCAGGAAAACCTGTAAGTTGATTGGTTAGTCATGGTGGCATGAGTTCTCATCACCCTGACGCATTCTAAAAACCTGACCATGCCAGTTTTTAACAAATGAAGCATACATAATAAATACATTTTATAAGTTTGCAACAATTGCTAGGGAAAATTTTCAATAGTCTTCCTTCCTGCCAAAGCGCAGTCAGATGGACACTTTTAACTAACACTGGTACATTTAGCAGAATCACAAGGATGTACAGTTCAAGGTGTTCTTGACTTCTTGGCATGAGGAAAGCTGCCACAGTCTGCGCATGCTCCCTTCTCATTCAAAGCAAGCCATAGCTTTTGATGGTTTCACAGGCAGCCATTTAATGGTAGGCCCCAAAATAAAATAAACACAAAGATAATATTAGTTTCATGTAAATCAGCACATTATGTTTCCAAACTCCATACTAATACTCATTATAAATGTTTTCCTAGCCAAGCTACTAGTGTAAAGCAGTTTTTCTATTATTTATGACAAAATGTAAAATAAATGTGCAATGTGCACAAAGAAATAGAGATGTTATTAACTGAAAATATTTATCAAAATATGCAACAAGTCAAAGTCTCTTTAGACAGAAATAGTGGATTTAGATTACATGGGATGCACTGGGAAGAGAGAAACACATTCTATTAATCTTCAAAGCTAAAAAGGCCACTTTTCTCTACACTGCAAAAACACATGTTAATTCAGCAAAAGCATGTCAGACTGATTTGGCCTAACTTTCATATTTTTCAAGTGCCATGTTTATAACTTGCACCAAAAGGTGCGTGGCAATTTAAATGCAGTCTGTCTGAAGCACAAAAAATAAAACAATGCCTGACTGCAGAGGAAATCTGCTCCATCACTGGCGTTGGTCGGCCCCGGCTGCGGTGTGGGACAGGGAGGTGCATCGTGTGACTTATGAACGGTGCCCCCAAACCACAGGTGTCGAGGTCAGCGTTCCACATGGTCGTCAGTGAGACTATGGCAGCAGAGTGATCAGAGGCGGTGCAGAGTGCGGTGCCTACAGGTAATGGTGCACGCAGAGGCACGGTGGCGATGGCGGTCATTGTCACCGGTAAGACCAGGGTTGCTGTGCGAAGTGCAACGCTTTCTGTGGTGTCTTCAGGACCCTGAACCAGCAGTGGTGTCAGTGGCGGTGTTGACTGCTTTCTTCCTCCATGGCAACTTCAACCCATGGTTCCAGAGGTGGTTCCCAGAGGTAAGTGAAATCTTTGCTGTCCCTGAGAGTTTGTGAACAGGAGGCAAGCTCTATTTCAAGCCATTGGAGATACTCAGCGACACGTGAAGAAAGTTCAGCCCAGTCCTTTTACTGCCCAAGAAAGAAGCAACAACTGCAGGCCAACCCAGCAAATCAACAACACAGCACAGGGGCAGTGCTCCTCCTGGCAGTTCTTCTAGCTCTTCTTCATGGCAGGTTCCTTGATCCAAGCAGGTTCTCTGAAGTCTTTTATCTCCCAGAGACTTTCAACAGTAGGCAAGCTCTACTTCAAGCCCTTGGAGAAAACTCTAACACCAGGATGATGAAAGCAGAACCCAGTCCTTTCCCTGCCCAAGACAGAAGCAGCAAGCAGCAGGCCAACACAGCAGAGCACGCAGCAAAGTGGCAGTTCCTCCTGACAGCTTTTCTAGCTCTTCTTCCTGGCAGGTTCCTGAGGTTAGCAGTAATCTAAAGTTCTGGGGTCTGGGCCCCAATATTTATACCACATTTTCCTTTGTTCTCTTGTGGTAAAAGTCTCTCAATTCAGTCTAAACCAGTTCTGTCCTCTATGGCCCAGCTTCCTGGCAGGAGGTGGAGGCAGCATTGTGCAAGGGAGACAGTGCCTCTTCAGGTGCAAGGGAAAACTCCTCCCACCACTCTAAATGCAGACCAGGCCTATTCAGGTGCTAGTGAAACTCCTCCCACTACTCTAAATGCAGTCCAGATCTACTCAGCCCAGCCATGACTCATCCAAGAAAGGCAGGACGCACCTTGATCCCACACAGGATGGCTAAACTAGAAAATACAGACTTTCTGAAAGTCGTATTTTCAAATACACAACATAAAAATCATTTTTACTGAAGGATGCATTTTTACATTCTGAGTTCAAGCATACTAAACTCCATTTCTCAATCTATTCCCAATGGGAAGTTATACTTGTAAGATGGTACAATGTACCTCCCATTCTATATCAACTTCAGGTGCTAACGGAGATTTACGGCGCTCTAGAAGGAATACACAAAATATCATGATATTGTTACTATTAAAGGTCAGGGTGCTTGCAATGCAATTGAGGAAGGCAGCACCCCACTTCCCACCGCGTAATCAACAGGTTAGGCACACTTGACAAAAATATAGTATTGCAGCACTCCGCTTATCACAACATATAAAGTCTTTCGTTAATTAGTTTAGCACTCCAGCAATATCAAATAGTCCAAAGGCTCTTGAGAATTTCTTATTTTATTTTTTTATATATCCAACTCCAATCCCAACGCGTTTCCCTGAGGTTATTGATAACCCTCCGGCTTCATCAGCGCTCAACTTTGCTTAGTAATTCAACCTCCTGTTCTGGAAATAAACTCCTCTCCAGTATCCTCTCTCTAATATCTAGATTCCATCAATAACAAATCCGTTGTCCTGTATATGACAAGCTGGGCGTGTAATGCGGCGTTATCACTAGTTCTCTGTGTGTCCCACTTTATGTAAGATTGGTGATTATCCAATCTTTCTACCATGATTCTGTAAACCAACCGCACGTCTCGCCGCCGCCCGTTTATCCTCTGATTCCGCCTCTCTCGTTACTCCCGTGTGCCTCCCGAGTACAGAAATACACAACATAAAAATCATTTTTACTGAAGGATGCGTTTTTACATTCTGAGTTCAAGCATACTAAACTCCATTTCTCAATCTCTTCCCAATGGGAAGTTATACTTGTAAGATGTTACAAAGTACCTCCCATTCTATCCTATGGGACAGATAGCTGTTCAATAGAAAAAAAGTAAATACACTGTATTTCACTATAAGGACATGTCACACACACCAGTACGCGGCCTACCTTTCACATTCACTGCACCTTGCTCATAGGGGTACCTGCGGCCTACCTTAGGGGTGACTCACATGTAATAAAAGGGAAGGTTAGTGCCTGGCAAGTGGGTGTACTTGCCAGGTCAACATGGCAGTCACAACTGCGCGCAGACACTGTAGTGCCAAGCCTGAGAACCACTTGAAAGGCTGCTTGTGTGGGTGGCACAATCAGTGCTTCAGGCCCACTAGCAGCAATTCATTTACAGGGCCCTGGGCACACACAGTGCACTATACTAGGGACTTAGTAGTAAATCAAATAAGCCAAACATGGAGGCACTAATCATTTACATAATTTACCAGAAGAGCATATGCACTTTAGCACTGAATAGCAGTGGTAAAGTGCCCAGAATGCTAAAACCAACAAAAACATGGTCAAAAACAGGAGGCCAAAAAAGTCTGTTGGTAACTCCGCTGAAAAAGCCAAGTCTATCACCCTCCAACTCACACACTACCTAGAGAATGACGACTCCTTGATCCATCTCAGTCTGGGTTCTATGTCGAACCGCAGCACAGACACTGCCCTAATCACAGCCGCGGACAACATCAGGACTCACCTAGACCTAGAAGGACTGCCGCCCAGATCTTCCTCGACCTCTCATCAGTCTTCAACATCATTTAATAAAAAGGCTCTAGCAAATCAGGATTCAAGGGGATGCCCTCAAGGGGATCACATTCTTCCTCACTGGAAGAACCCAGAGGGTCCACCTCCCACCCTACATCTCGGACTCCAAGAACATCATCTGCGGCGTCCCCCAAGGTACTCCCTCAGCCCTACCTTGCTTAGTGCTTAGATGACGCCTTTGGCCAACATTGTCAGGACCCATGGACTAAACATCATATCTAGGCTGTCCGGAATTCGGTTAAAACCCGACTCTGCCCGACAGTACCCTACCGGATGAAAATCAGCTGACCCGGTTTAAACAGAGTCTCACTGATTTTCATAGTTGTTGCATAGTTGTTGCTCCATTTGGCCACTTGATGGAGCCAAATCATTACAATGTGAATGTGAGCTTTACCGCATAAAAGATACTTACTTTGGCATTAACGAAGAGGCAGTTGAGTTTCCTGCCCACGCGTTTAAATAGCAGTTGACACAACACATTCCCTGCCCCTCGGAAACCAACTTTCAGCTTTGTAGAAACTGGACAATTATCATCGGTTTTGTCCGGGCTGAAGCTGCAGAGAATCCACAAATACCCTTAGATCCCCAGGAGCGTAACACAGGCCCCTGCGCTCCAGGAGACCCCTCAGTGCACTCTGACCGTGACAATCCTCATGATTAAACATTTTCATTTATTACAGAACCACGATAGTCGATGAAAGTATAAGTATTTAATACATGCCCCGATTCTGCCAGTGTGAGTGTGCGAGAGCAGTGTCCATAAAGAAAGAAGATAGTGGTAGCGTCCGTCTGCCCACCGAACCCCCCACCCCACCCCATTCATTCAGTAACCCCCTAGGGGTAAACGCTAATTAGACGAGGCTGCTCATTTTGAGCTGGGAATTGATTTAAATAGGTTGCTCGTTTGAAGCAGGAGGAAAGCCTTGTGAATAGTTGGTACTTCGATTTTTTGTCATCTGCATCTTTCAATTGCTTGTGCAGTGTAGCATAAAACGCAGGGGCCCATGTGCTCTGAAAAATAATGTCTCTAAATTAATTACAGTAAGTACGAATTGCACAGCAAAAAAAAACTAAATGGAGGTTCAAATGCGGAATCCTGCAATACGTAAACGATCTCAGCTGCCTTCCCTCTCTTTCTGATTAGCAGGGTTAGCTTTGATTCTAAAACTCTGCCTCGGAGAACGCTTCGTGAAATACATGTTGGTGCTGATTTTATTACAAAATAGGAACTTGTTTGTCTGTGCCACTCTAGTTTACCGGTGGACCCCTTTTAAAAGTACATCCTTGACACCACAAGAAATAATCATCGCAGAGGGCTCTGGAGGGACTGCAGTGTATTTTGGGAGGAGAGTGGCGGGCCTGTCAGCAGCCTGTCGTATCTTCACAACGGGATGTGGTCAGTGTGCACCCTGGGGTGGTGGGGTGCCTGGTGAGAGGAGGAGGTGAGGCGTTTTAGACTCTCACTGGTAGCGAAGCTGCAAACAGGCTGCAGGGACGAATACCGCAGAGGTACATTCTTCGTGAAAGGGTTGCCGCTGTGAGCTGGTTGCTGCTCAGAATCCCTTCATTAGCATATCTGATTAAAACACGCAGTTACCCATTCCTGCTCCCAGCATGAGGCAAGGCAGAGGGATGAGTCCCGGGGGTACCCTTATCATTCACACTCAGGCTAATCCCCAAACCACCCACAGGTGAAATTGTAATGCATAGTACCTGGTTAAACACAGGCTGGGCTCTCCCGCCTCCTCTATATATACTGCACTGTTTGCCCTATTATTAGATAAAACCTCCCAGAGGAGAATGCGCTTCTCTGAGATTTACTGTTTAGATTCACTGATTTACTGTTGGTTGTGGTTTTAAAACACGTAATCCAGCAGTAACTGCTTTTCTGAATCAAGAGGGACATGGATTTGCACTAAGAAAGCTGCCTCCGGACAGGTAAATCTTTAAATTATTACTTTGCTTCCATTAAAATAATGGCACGTACCCTCAAAGATGACGAGTCTTTTCCAGGCGGCTCATCACCGGGTTCACTTCTTGGATTAGGGCTGTTACTGATTCCGCACCTGTGGTTTTCTTTCTTCTGGTGTCATTTTACATTGAGGTTTCACTGAATGCCATGTTGTAACTGAATTCAATGAATTCTTTAATTTAAAATGCAAAAACAATACTATCCAGCTATTTCATTAATTCAAAATCTGGATTATTTGAGATTATTGCCTGAGTCGCCCAAATAAAGTGACCACCATAAAAGTATCATTGAATTCTTGATTTAAATGGACTGATCTAGCAAACACATTTAGGGCCAGATGTAGGTAGCCCTTTACCGATCGGAATCGGCCGAAAATACCGATTTTCGGCCGTTTCCGATCGGTAAAGGGCTATGGAGATGTAGGTGCACATATTCAGTAATTTTACCGAATCGGTATTATTACCGAATCGGTAAATTTACCGAATCAGTAATATTTACCGATTCGGTAATATTTACCGATTCGGTAAAATTACCGAAAATGCTAAATTGAAATGTGGGTAGCCAATTTTCCATTGGCACATGGCTTTCAGAATCGGTATTTTACCATGGAATACAAATCCATGGTAAAATACCGATTCCTGTGTACATGCACATCTGTGCATGTACACATGTGCCATGTGACAGACAGACGTGCCCTTAGGGCATGTCTGTGTGCCACATTGCACACATGCCCGTATTGGGGTGCTAGAGGGTGTCAAAGTGACACCCCCTGCACCCTTGACAAACTCGGTATTTACCGATTCGGTAAATACCGAATCAGTATTTGCATTGAATCCTATGGGCTTCAAGGCCCATAGGATTCAATAGCAAATACCGATTTGGTATTTACCGAATCGGTAAATACCGAGTTTTAAGGTATCGGTAAAAAATCCAGATGTTGGTACCTACATCCCATTTACCGATTTTGAAATACCGAATCGGTAAAATTCGGTATTTCAAGATCGGTAAATGTGATTTAGCTACATCTGGCCCTTAGTGCTTTCTTTAAATAATGTGTGTTCTTTGCCCCTTTTCGAATATGTATGTTGTAATATTAACACATCTTTCTTATATAAATATGCACAAACATATAGACATATATTTATATATGTGGTATAGTCCCCATTAGACATTGTTTTTTATTCTGAACAGTGATGGTTTTAGAATGTTACCACAGCGAAGATTAGTTATGTTTTATTAAAATTCATTTTGTTAATATTTCCCTGCAAGCTAAAAAGCAATAATTCTTCTTGATTTCTCTTTTTGAAAGTGTTATCAGTAGCTTGAATAATACATTTTGTTGCTGAAAGGGTTTCACAGATGCGATTTTATAGCATAATTCCTCAGTACCTGTAAAGAAGCTTCTGCAGTTTGCAAACATATTCAAAAGGCGAGAGTGAAAATGGAAGTAAGAGTAAAAAGTAAATAGTAAAAAGTAACAAAATTAAGGAAAAGGAAAGTAAGAAAATGGCGAAACGAAGGATGAAAAAAAAGAATACTGAAATGCAAGATTTTGCCTGCGCTCTAGAATGCGAAGAAAGAGCTTGGCTCTAGGCTCAGTCCACAGATATCATCTTCCAACCTTTGCACCCGACCCTTGAAGAGCATCTGAGGAGACGGAGCCCAGGGAAGGGTACACTGATCTGTTATTGGTATTTGTCACTCGAGAACATTCCTGCTCGGGGCAGCAGTACACATTCATACCATGCCAAGAATATTTGCTAAAACATTTTTTTGTTTTTGTTTTAAGTCTTTTTATTGAAGTTTTGACAAGACAGACATAGGACAGACATAGGACACATCAATAAAACGGGCGTGCATGCGATCGCCCATCAAGGAACAGCTATCCCGCCCTTCCCAAATGGCGGGGCCCATTGGTGCTGCGTAGAATGTGTCCTTGAGTTCTGGGGAGGCCCCGTAGGCGAAGTGAAGCTCTGATCCGGTCCCATGAACATCCAACCATCCCTCCCCCTCCCCGCTCCCACCCGTATCCCACCCACGCTTCCCCTTCCCCGGTGTGGTAAGTGCAGTGATATCAGTTCTCATAAGGCCGGCAGGGTAGGCGGCATTCAGTTGGGTGATCGAGGTTCCCCCCAGAAGTCGTCTGGAAGCCGAAGGTATTTTGGGCAGGTGATTTCATTGAATTCCTCTGACAGGAGAGAGACGAGGGGCTGCCATGTATCCAGGAATGTGTCCCGTGTTTGGGTAAGGGAGGCCTGTATCTTCTCCATTCCCATAATATACCACAGGCGATGGAGCCATCCCGTGTGGGTAGGTTTCCTAGGGGTGCCCCAGAGAGATAGGATGTGTTGGGTGGCTGCCCCCATCGCTAGCCCCATCTGTCTCCCCCTGATCGATTTGAGAGGGAATGTGATGGCGTTAGGAAGGCCAAGGAGCATGTATGCCGGAAACCGGGGAATTTCGGTGTCAAAGTGTGTGTCAAAGCTCTTGAGCACCTCCTCCCAGTACCCCTGAACCTCTGTGCATTCCCACAGGATGTGAGTGAGTGTCCCTTGTTGGCCGCATCCCCTCCAGCACCCAGGGTCCCTACGTGGGTTGCCTTGATGGAGCCGCGCCGGTGTAAGGTGCCAATAGTACGCTATTTTCACCGCCGCCTCCTTACTGGCTACATTACGGGCGGTGTGATGAGCCCTGAAGTATATGTCCTGCCATTCCTTATCTGTGAAGGAGCGTCCTAATTAGCGTTCCCATCTATTCTGTCCCGCCGATCGCGCAGCAGGGGGAGGTGGGCCGAGCATCATGTAGAGGTCAGTGATTGCGTGTCTGTCCGTTTTTTTCGTGTGGAGCCATTTTTCGTAGTCTGTTAGGGGTCTGCTCACGTGAGGTAGCACACTTTTCTCTGTGAGCCAGTGTCTGATCTGGAAGAATTGGAAGCGTTGGATCTGTGGGAGTGTGTAGCAGTCTTGCAAAGTGCGTATCTGCATGAAGCCCATGGGGTCGAAGAGGTCGCCGGCTGACTTGCATTCTGACTCCCGCCACTGCGAAAACGACCCGGGGGTCAATCCCGAAGGGAACGCTGGGTTTTCAAACAGAGGGGACATCGGGGACGGGAATGTGGTAAGGCCCCTCGGAACCGCTACTTTGTCCCATACCTGCATTCCCGTCCTCGTAATAGGTGATTTCCTGAGGTATGAGGGCCTGTCTTTTCGTCTCAGGAATGGGACTTTCCATAGGGACATCTGACCCATGGCTAGGTCTTGAGATAACCATCGCTTTTCCGATTCGGGCCTGCTCCATTCTAGGAGGTAGCGAAGTTGTGACGCGTGGAAGTAGCAAAGTAAGTCAGGGACCCCGAGTCTGCCTTCCGCTGTGGTCCGCGTGTTCAGGTCCCTGCGTAGACGCGGGCGCTTACCAGCCCACACGAAGTGTGTGATGGAGTCCTGCAATTGTTTGAGCACGCCAATCGGGGGAGTTACCGGAATGGTCTGGAACAAGTACAAGACCTTTGGTAGTAGGGTCATTTTTATCGCTGCCACCCATCCCAACCAGGAAAGCGGTTGACGACTCCATCTTGCCAGGTCCCCTTTTAGGGCAGCCAGTAGAGCCGTATCGTTCCGTTCGACCGTTTGGGTTGTGCTCGGGGTTAGAGAGATGCCCAAGTAGGGTATGGATATCTGAACTTGAAGGTCCACGTATTTCTGGTGGTCGCGCCGCGTCGCTTTTGCGTTCTGACCAAGAGGCAGGATTAGGGATTTCTCCACGTTCATCTTGAACCCCAATACATTCCCGAAACTCTCTATCTCCGAAAGGAAAGCCGGTACTGACGCTGAGGGGTTCTCCAGGGCCGCCAGGACGTCGTCTGCGTACAGACTTATGGTCTGCTGTTCTCCGCCTAAACGGACGCCTGTAATGGACCCGTTGTCTCGGATCCGTTGGGCTAATGGTTCGATATACAGAGCGAATAGCAGTGGTGAAAGAGGACACCCTTGCCTGGTTCCCTTTCGGATGTCTAAAGGTCTAGAGCGTACCCCATTAACTGTGATCTTGGCCTGCGGGGCAGCGTAGAAGCTGGCGACCCAGGTGCGGAACCGGTCTCCGAACCCATAGCGCGCCAGGACGGCGTCCAAATATCCCCAGTCCACCCTGTCGAATGCCTTTTCGGCATCTACTGACAGTAGGACCGCATCGGAGTCATTGTAGTGGGCTTTATCAATGACATGAAGCAGGCGCTTGGTATTGTCCGCAAACTGTCTGTTGGGGATAAATCCCGCTTGGTCCGGCTCAATGATTCCCGGTAGGCACGGGCCCAGTCTGGCTGCCAGCACGCTTGTGAACAGTTTTAGGTCGAGGTTAAGTAGGGAGATGGGCCTATATGCTTTGCATTGGGACGGGTCTTTGCCCGGCTTGGGGATGACCACGATGTCAGCTTCCAGCATGTCTTGAGGGATGGAGCCTCTGCCCTGGAATGAGTTGAAAAGTCTGGTTAATACCGGTGCGACTTGGGGTCAGAAAGCCTTGTAGAAGCTTGCCGAAAAGCCATCCCGGCCTGGGGCCTTCAGAGGCTTGAGACGCGCGATCGCGGAGATGACCTCCTCAGTTCTGATGGGAGCTTCGAGGGAGGCCCTGGTGGGTTCATCCAGGGGCGTTATCTCCGTGTCTTGGAGATAAGCGTCGGTGGAAATCCGCTCGTCTGGTGGCTCCGCCGTATACAGCGAGGCATAAAACTCGCGGAAGGCTTCTGCTATTTGGTCATCGTCTCGGACGACCTTCCCGTCTTGGGTACGGATGATGGGGACTTTTGCCCGCAGGGTCTTAGCTTTAAGGCAACTCGCAAGCAGGCGCCCCGTCTTATCACCACCCACATAGTAAGTGTGGCGCAGTCGCAGGGCTGCGTATTCTGCCCTATCTAAATCTAAGCTGGCGAGTTGGACCCTGACCGCCTTAAGCTGTCTCCATATCCTGGGAGCCCCGGTTCGACTGTGAGCTTGCTCAAGTTCAAGCGCTTGTGCGGACAAGGATTGCCTCCTTTTCCTCCGTACCTAGGCTTCCGCCGCGGCCACCGAAATCAGTTCCCCCCTCGCTACCGCCTTAAGCGCCCCCCCACACCGCGGCCAGGGAAACCTCCGGAGTGTCATTGGTCTGCAGATATTCTGTGATGTGGTCTTGAAGCCGCTGCGTTACCCCCTCATGTTGCAGGAGTGCATCATTGAGGCGCCATCTGCCTTTCCTTTGTGTGACTCTAGGGGCTTGCATGTGTAGCAAGAGCGCATCGTGGTCGGACAAAGCCGCCGGGAGCACCTCCACATCCTCTATCAGGTAAGACACGTCTGCGTTGCCGAAAAAATGGTCGATGCGTGCGTAAGTGCGGTGTACGTGGGAGTAGAAAGTGTATCCCGGGGTGACGGGATGGTGTTTGCGCCATAGGTCCACGAACCCCTCCTCCGATAACCATTGGCTCCCCTCCTGTGTGATCGCCCCGGCAAACCCCTGTCGGTGGCCGGACCTGTCAATGTTGGGGTCCATCACTAGGTTTGTGTCCCCACCTACCAGTATTGCCTTAGTGTTAGGTTGTAGTGCGTCTGCCAGTGCCCCCTTGAGGAATGGTTCTTGCCTGGTGTTTGGAGCATAAAGAGAGCCTACAACCATTTCCAACCCCCCTATATGAAAGGTGTGGGCTAGGAATCTCCCCTTAATTTCAGCCACCTTGTCCCCAACTGTCCCCTTAAAATGACGTGCCACCAGTAAGGCCACCCCCGCTTTCTTCTCTAGGGTCGAGGAGTAGTGCTGGATCAGGAAGGCCCTTGAGCGCATCCTGTGCCAATCTTTGAAGAGCAGGTGAGTTTCTTGGAGCAGACAAATTTCCGCTCCTGAGTTTTCTAAGAAGGACAGGACAGCCCTGCGTTTAACGGGGTTATTAAGCCCCTTCACATTTAAGGTGAGAATCTTCAGCGTGGAGCTAGCCATTCATGGGAGTAGTGTAAGTAGCGCAGCATGTACAGCTTGCCCGGGGTCTGCCAGGTCCCCATGTCGGCCTGTCCCGACTCTATTGTACCACACCGGGAGGGACCTGATATCTCCTTCCCCACCCACCCCTGACCCCAACTTCCCCAACTGTCTCCCCATCCCACTCCCCCCCAACTCCCAACCCCTCCCTCCATCACCCCCCTGAACTCCCCCCCAAAACAACTCCCAAAGTCTCGGGCCTATCGGGACAGAGTCCAGGTCCGTAGATCATCATAGAGAGTGAGGGCATGGTGGCGGACGACCCTTCGGCCCCCGACCCCTCCCCCCCGGTGAGAGAGGCTAATGAGGGCAAACCCCTGTGTCTGACACATCACTGTTTAGCAGCAGTATTGTCTGCCACCTCTTGCACTGCCTCTTCTCGTTCCTGGGCGGCTAGGAGAGGGTCCGGCCTCCGGAAGGATTTAGGGGATCGTCGTCTCCGCACTGTCTGCCAGCTGCCCCTGGACCTCTGGCTTGCTCCGTCCGTAGATCTGAGTGGGGGGGTCTCGTTCGTGGCCTCGTCCTCCGGTAGGTCAATGTCTAGAACGGCACAAGTGTCCTGGAGGGAACGAAGCTGATGTAAAGACCCCTTCCATTTGAAGATGAGACGGAACGGGTGGCCCCAGGTGTAGGGCACGTTTTTGTCTCTCAGGAAGTCAGTTGCCACCTTGAAAGAGCGTCTTTTTTTCAAGGTAATGGCGGAGAGATCTTGAAAGAGGGCCACTTTGTCTCCTCGGAAGATGACCGGCTGTCGCACTCGGGCCTCTCTCAAGATACGTTCTTTCAGAAGGAAGTCCGGGAGAAAGGCCAGTGTATCCGGAGGGGGGGCTGGTGCTCGGCGCACTGGGCCGACCCTGTGAGCGCGGTCAATTCGGATTTCAAATTCGCTGGGTTCCCCAAGGATCTCCCGTAAAAGGTCCTGTACATACGTTGTGACGCTGTTCCCTTCCGATTTCGATGGAACTCCCCAGACTCGGATGTTGTTCCGCCGGGAACGGTTCTGCAGATCCTCCGAATGGGTTTGGAGATCCACCTGCTGGTCCTGTAGGCGTATGATCTCTTGTTGGAGCCGTTCCACTTCCATGCTGCGGGTCTGATCTGCCTCTTCCAGCGCCGCCACCCGCTCTCCCAGGCCGTCCACGTCTCTGCGCAGTTCCTTCTGCTCTCCCGCAAGCTCCTGCTTCAAGGTCTGAAAGTCATCTCTCAGGGTGTTGAAGAGGGAGGCCAAGAAGGCCTTCATGATGGGTGCAGAGTCGTTGTCCGTGGTCGAGGCGGCAACCGGTGTCTTGGGGGGCGATTGCGCCGGGGCTTTCTCCGTCTTAGCGGCATTTTTGTGGAGCAAGTCCGATATGGTGCGGTTGCCTTTGCGCCCCGCGTTGGCCATGTCGGTGATCAGGCAGGGGTGGCGGAGTGGAGGGAGCTGGGCCTTCTATCCGTGTCGGGCTTCCCGGCCCGGGGGTCCGGGCTCCTTGCTCCTTTGCTGCAAAAAGTTGCAGGTAGCTCTGGTCCAGTTGCGTTGGTTGTCCCAGGAAGGGCCCGCTCAGTCCGGGTCGCCAACGCTCGTTCCGGGCCTAGGAGGTTGCTGCGCGGGTCGGGGGGGGGGGACCCCACGTCGTCCATTTCCGGTGTGGGTGTCAGCACTCTTCGTCGTCTGCTCGCCTACTCTCGGGGACAGCGACCGCAGCACCAGAACTCGCCACGTTGGGCCCAACCGTCTTGGGCCCCAGGGAGGGCCTATCTGGTGTATACTGGCGGCGGGACTGTCACACCGACCTTGGCTTCCTCTCGCACCCTAGTGAGCCGACATGCCTTTCCCACCCACTCCTGTGAGGGCTACTGTCCATAGGGCCCGCATGGGCCGCCCGGTGAGTGCTGCGCGTGTTGCTCCAGGACCAGGCTCCAAGCCGGGGAGCCAGGTGGCGCAGCTGCCCGCTCGTTCCCCTTAGACTCTACCGCGGCCCCCACTCAGGCACAGTCCTGGGAGCAATCGCCGGCATAGCATGAATTCTGGGTGCAGCGGTGCCAGTGTCGCGCCCTGCGCGCGTTCGGGGGTCTCTTGCGCAGGCTCGGCCTTCCCCAGTTCTCTCAGCCGTCCCGCTGTGCCTCCCTCCACACCTTACCGGAGGAACCTCTTGCCACTGGGGGGGTCGCTGCCACTGTCTCTGCCGCCGGGCCGCTTCTCGCGGTGATCGCACCCCCTTCCGCTCCGGGCCCAGACTAGGCCCGAAGCCGGGGGCTCAGTTGCTGTGGTGGGCCGCCGTCCCTCTCGCCTCCTGGGTGCCGCGCTGCTGGGCCGTTCCGCAGACGCCCGTCTCGGCTCCCGTTTGGTCCCCGGTCCCGGGGCCAACACCGATCCTCCGCCTCTCCTCACCGCAATCCTCTCCCGGCTCGCTCCTGCGGCAGCCGAAGCCAGGGGAGCCCCGCAGGCACAGGCCACCCTCCGCCGATCTCCATGATGCAATTTAGTGTGGATGTTGTCTGTGACCACGATGAGTGCTGTTTATCTGTTGTGGCTGCTCCAGAATCCCATGAAAGTCTCTGCTCTTCCACATTTTCATTGCAGAGATCAGGGAAGAGCTAGAGTGGTTTTTCAAGTTATTTTATTGTGTTTACTTTATCATTGCAGTCACAACAATTCAGAAGGTTTTAACATCTTACAACCATCTGGTGACATAATAACTAGAATACAGCATACCTCTAATTGAATTCCAAATTATTAGCCTTACCCTAATTAAACCAACCTACCCACAAATCATTTTGTGTCTGATAACCCCATTCCCTTCAAGTAGGTGTGTTGAATCATGGGATTCTGGAGCAGCCACAACAGAGAAACAGCACTCATCGTGGTCACAGACAACATCCACACTAAATTGCATCATGGAGAAACCTCATCCCTCATCCCTCATCCTACTCGACCTCTCTACAGCATTTGACACAGTCTCCCACAACACCCTTGTCAGAAGACTGCACGACATAGACATCAAAGGACCGTCCCTCAAATAATTAGGCTCTTTCCTCGTAGAAAGAGCACAGGCTACCACCCTACACATCGGAATCCAAGAATCTGATATGCAGAGTCCCTAGGGGTTCATCGCTCAGCTCAACCCTATTCAACATCTACATGACTCTGTTTGCCAACATCCTCAGATCCCAAGGCATCACCATCATATCCTACGCTGATGACACCCAACTCATCCTTTTTCTAACCGACAAGCCGACCACCACTAGAACCAACTTCTCCAACTGCATGATCAACGTAGCAGACTGGATGAGATCTAACTGCCTGAAACTTAAACCCTAGGAAGACAAAAGTGCTGATTTTCAGGAACAAGAACTCCCCATGGGACTCTACCTGGAGGCCATCAGAGCTTGGACCCACACTGACCAACCACATAAGAAATTTGAGAATCATCCTGGATCACAAGTTTAACATGACAGCTCTGGTCTACGCTGTCAGCTCCTCCTGCTTCCACAGTCTTCGTATGTTCCAAAAGATATTTAAAAGGGTACCCCTGAACATCAGACGTACGTCACTTAAGTCCTCATCACAAGCAGAATAGACTATAACATTGCTCTCTATGTGTGGATCTCCAACCAACTCCTACACTATCTCTAGACCATCCAGACCGCAGCAGCGAGACTCATCCTTGGCACACCTTAGAAAGCTCCACTGGCTCCCCATCCACATACGTAGCCAATTCAGACTCCACACGCGTGCATTAAGGGCACTGCACAACATCAGCAAATTACCAAAAGATTTCCCTTACAAGACCTTAAAGAAGCAACCTCCTTACATCCAGTCTCCACGCTCAACCAAAATGTGCTATCACTGGACCTTATGAAAACACATTTACATAATGAATTTAAAATATTTAATCAAACAAAAATCCCAAAAATATTATGAAGATATCCAATAGTGTATCTTCATATGTACCATAAATAGTACAGTCAACAAAACATCACATATAAATGACAGTGATCAACAATACAGCAGATGTAGATAAAAACAATACATCCCAAATGGTTGAAACCCCAGGGGGAGGCAAAGTATCTAGAAAACTCCAATCAGTTATTCAGAAAGAGTTACACTCCCACTAAATGTGTCATTGGGTATCATAGAATATGTTCAATGACATATTATACTTTTCCAAAAACTGTGGGTCATGTTTGTAAAATCTGTTGACGCGTTGCAGTGGCCTTAATTGAAATATACCACCTTCTTCAGGAAAAATATATAATTTCACACCTCCCAAAAGAATATCTATAAAAACACAGAAACATAACATTTAAACATCCATCTGTAAATAAAATCATAAAATAACAGAGAAAGACATCAATCCCCATGATAAACCGTATATGTGCTAACCCAATACCCTGTGGTATAAAATTGTGGCTGTGACACAAATACACCCACTGAAGACTGCACAGCATCAGACAGACTAGCATACCTAAATAACGCCTGCACTTTCACCAACATACCAGACACCTACGTTCAGCCACTGTCTCATTTGCACCCCTTGCCCGCATCCACAGAAGCAGAACGGGAGGTCAAGAATTCCTCTGCTTTGCACCCAAGACGAGGAACAACCACCCCCAACACATCAGGGCCTACTCCTCACTTCTTAAGTAACTTTGCAGGTCAGACACCTAACATCCAACCCAAAAACCTATGCCTACTCCATCGCCTGGATTCCTTGCACTGGTGATTAGTGTGCCATACAAATCCGCATAACATAACAACAGCACATGATCATAGAGATCATAGAATATATTAGGCAGCAGGACATTCCATACTACTCGGACCGCCCCGGAGGTTCATGGTCACCTGGGCAAATAAGATGGTGGGTGTATGATCCTTAATGATAGTTCAAGAAATCTTGGGATTCGTGGAAGAAGCAGAACACAAACTGAACAAATATATTGCCAGTGGCAAACCAAGAGCCCCTGTAAATGCTCATGTACCATAAAGGAAGAAGACAGTAACAACTATTTGTAGCAGGCTTCATTAGTACAGTATTAAAAGTAAAACCTGACATGATTGGAAGGGTGCTGATTTTAGCTTAGCGCTGGAGGGTCCAAATATATACATTAGCTACCCTGGTATGTGCCTAACATGGACAATGAGAAATTCTTGAAGGCCAGTGTGCTAGAGATGTTCTGTGAGGCACAAGGCAAGGTGTTATAGGTGTCAATGAGCACTTGCTATTTTACTGGATCCAGTGGGAGTGTGTAAAGAGATGTGACCTTGTCCCCAAATTAGGGCCAAAATAACAGGATTTAAAAATAAAAATAAAGCAAATACTTTTTTCCGGCTTGTGAGTGGGGGCTTTGTCCAAAACAATTAGCAACCCAAACAGCCCTAATGCCCTTGTGAAGTTCTTGGTTCTTATGGAAGCATCTGAACAATGTGTTCTTCTCCATCTCTTTTCCCTTTTAGGAGTTCTGCTGGTGGTAGATCTGTTTTCCTGGTGAGGTGCCCACTTCTACTCCTAAGGTTCTCAGGAAAAGAAACATGATAAGTGTAGGTACCTAAATAATAGCAAAAAAACAACAAATTAGGTAGGTGTAAGTTTGTCTTGTCTTTCCTCCCTTTAGTCGCTTGTTATGCAGCTTTTATATGTAATTTAACCCCCTGTCCTTTCTTTCTACTTGTATTGGTAGACTTTACCAATACCTGGGGTGCTTTATAGCCTATTTCGGATTCCTCAAAACCCTCTTTTAAATAAGTAACTGTTCACCTTTTAGCTGTTGCCCCCTTCCTGTCAGTGTCTTTAGAGATAAGGTAATGGGACTGGTCCTTTTTTTTCCTTTTGCTTCCTCCCTTCCTTTCTTTATATGTGTCTTGTTGGTCTTTATACCCCCAGTCCTTCCCACAATACCCAGTCTATCTATGCAACCAAGGAAGTAGTGGTACACACCTGGGTAAGTCCGACTGAGACTCCAAGAGGTGTACCACAGGTCCTTCTTCCCCTTTCCCTTGGGTATACATGCCAGGACATCAGCTTCCGTCTTCCTTCCATCTTTGAGCGGGCCTCGGTATCTGGGGATCACCGACTTCGTGCTGGGTGAGGGCTTACGGCTGTATGACAGCATCCTCTCTGGCATCTTTCAGCTTCCCCGCCTGCTATAAAATAATAATCGCTGCAAAAATGCTTTCTTACATCTTTATACAATTTACAAAATAAAGTGCAGTGTGGATTGTGTCATTTTCCCATCACAAGGGCATTTATGGGCTTTTTCATCCCCATTTTGGGGTAGATAAAACCTGTATTGTACCTTGGTTACAGTAATCAGGTGCCTTTGGATGCCTTGTTCAAAGAATCCTGAGCAATATCTACGTACAGTTGATTTAGATTTTTCTCTGAGTTCTCTTTTAGCTTTTTGAACAAAAAGGGAGGACTATGGGCAGTATTTATCCAGGTCCAGCATACATTCCCAGAGTAATTATAAGCAGAAAGGTATGCAGTTCCTAGCGAACACTGTAGGTCAACATGCAGTGGGTGTACGGTGGGACACACACTTGAAGACAGGAGGAAATTTCCTCCTTTCGGAAAGGAGACCCTCACACATCCCCCAACAGTGTGGGGTCTTGCTTCATCATCGGCTCTGCTCCTAATCGGATCAGCGCTGCAATACCCAATTGGCGCCCTTGGCGGGGGCCTTTTGGCGGAGATCTTTATTTCCTTTGCTGTAAGGTGCCATGTGTGTGAGGGCCCTAGTGAGTGTAGATGTGTAGAAGTGAGGTTAAAACAGGAAGTAATGGTCCACCCCAGAACTATTTTAATGATTGTGGCCACTATCCTGATTAAAAACATGAAAGTTAGCACACCCCTGTTGTAGGTCAAAGATTGTGTGCATTTAGGGTCAACATGTTTCTTGCCACTACTTCAATTAGAAGGCAAGGTACATCAAGGCATAGTATGAACCATCTTAATATATTCAGTGTTCTAAAATAGTGATAAAAAGGCATGCATCACTCAGTGGTAGTGATCATCCACTGCAATGAGAAAACAGCAGAGTTTAAAAATGATGATGTGGACTAAGGAGCATACATGTAGAGTGTGGAATCTCCTAACATCCGAAGAAACTCACCCAATCAGGGTCACATGGATGTTACATTGGTGGCCGGAGGGCTCAACCACTGAATAGTTCAGTATCCTTAATAGGTGAGAAAGATATTTGTCAAAGTCAAAAAATACTAATAACTGGAAGAAGCTCACAAATAGGTGGCCGTGTATACCAATAACGAGGTTTGATGCTGCTCAGGCGCTTGTCACACGTTTCTCCCAGCAACCCATTATTGATGTGATTTATTGTTTGCACTAGAAATTTGCTGTCTCTCACAGTTTTAATGATGATATATTGTTTTTTAATGTAATTTTTAATGTATTGGAAGTGTTTTTATCTGAAGAACCTGATAGAGAAACTGAATTTAAAATAAAAGAAACCTTTTTATGTATTGCTTTACCACTTCTCATATATATGATAATTGACTAGTAGGGTCTGGGAGTCTCTGACTGAATGGTATGAATATGGGAGTTTGGTTGGTGTACTAGGGATTATTGTGCAACAAATAATTTAGCCAAGAGAGCTTTTGCATTTGTTTACCTGTGGTACCCCCTCTCTTTGCTATTGGGGTCACTCCTTTTCTTTTGGAGCATTAAAAACAGATAAGCAAAAAATCTCTGCTTAGCATAGTGTGCCGCCCGACTTGTATTTTGCTGTTTCTGTCATTGCTTCCAGATGTCTGACACAACAAGTAACATCATACCTACAACAAGTCCGATCTATTGGCTTTGTCAATGGTTGTTAGTTGCATAAGATAAATAAGCAGCAACTGTGGCTTTATTATAATATTGAAAAAGCATCCACCTAAAGTCCTGGTGTCACCTCGACAATGTTTCTGCTCCTGAGTTCCAAAAAGAGAAGGGAAATCCAGAGAGAAAATGACCCTCTTTAAAGGATTTCCCTTCCCCTACAATGCTCACCTGGAATGACATCATGCTGTAACTTCTCCACTAGTGAGAAGTGAGCAGTGTGAGCAGCGCACATCCATGTGCTTGCTGTCACTGCAGTCTGCCTGTGCCAGGGAACAGAACAGAGCCCGACAGAGACCCGTTACGAGGCCCCCCTTTAAAAAACTGCCGGTCCTTAGCACTGGTGAGACCCGGCCCACTTAAATGCCTACCCACAGTGCAGGTCATGTTTTCAATCAACCAATCAAGCATTTGTAAAGCGCACTACTCACCCTTGAGGGTCTCAAGGCGCTAAGGGGAGGGGGAGTGCTGCTACTGTTTGAAAAGCCAGGTCTTGAGGAGTCTTCTGAAGGACAGTAGTTCTTGGGTCTGCCGTAGGCGGATGGGGAGGGCGTTCCATGTCTTGGCGGCGAGGTGGGAGAATGAACTGTCGCCGGCGGTCACTCTTCTGATGCGGGGGACAGTGGCGATGGCGTGGTCGGCGGAGCGGAGCTGGCGGAGTAGAAGCTGAGTCGGCTGTTGAGGTACGCTGGTCCGGTGTTGTAGAGTGCTTTGTGTGCATGGGTGAGGAGCTTGAAGGTTATCCTTTTGTTGATGGGGAGCCAGTGCAGGCCTCTCAGGTGGGGTGCAGAGGCGTTCTGGATGTGTTGGAGCCGTTTCAGGAGTTTGGCCGAGGCTCCTGCGTAGAGGGCGTTTCCGTAGTCCAGTCTGCTGCTGACGAGGGCCTGGGTGTCTGTCTTTGTTTCTGTGGGGATCCACTTGTAGATCCTGCGGTGCATGCGGAAGGTGTTGAAGCAGGAGGAAGAGACGGCGTTGACCTGCTTCGTCATGGAGAGGGTGGAGTTGAGGATGACCCCTAGGTTGCGTGCGTGGTCGGTGGGCATTGGAGCTGTTCCTAGTGCGGGTGGCCACCAGGAGTCATCCCAGGCCGAGGGGGTGGATCCGAGGATGAGGACCTCCGTCTTGTCCGAGTTCAGCTTCAGTCGGCTGTTTCTCATCCAGTCGGCGACGGCCTTCATTCCCTCGTGGAGGTGGGTTTTGGCGGTGTAGGGGTCTTTGGTGAGGGAGAGGATAAGCTGGGTGTCATCGGCGTAAGAGATGATGTTGAGGTCGTACAGTCGTGCGACGTGGGCGAGCGGTGCCATGTAGATGTTGAACAGCGTTGGGCTGAGGGATGAGCCCTGGGATACGCCGCAGATGACCTCAGTGACTTCGGAGCGCAAGGGGGAGGCAGACGCTCTGTGTTCTGCCGGAGAGGAAGGAGGTGGTCCAGTCCAGGGCCTTCTCTAGGATCCGGCGTCGTAGAGGTGTATTTGTAGTGTGCCGTGGCAGACCATGTTGAAGGCAGCTGACGGTCCAGGAGGATGAGGACCACGGTTTCTCCGTTGTCTAGCATGGTCCTGATGTTGTCGGTGGCGGCGTTGAGGGCAGTTTTGGTGCTGTGGTTGC
The DNA here is from genome assembly GCF_964263255.1 of Lissotriton vulgaris. Classification (NCBI taxonomy): domain Eukaryota; kingdom Metazoa; phylum Chordata; class Amphibia; order Caudata; family Salamandridae; genus Lissotriton; species Lissotriton vulgaris. The sequence continues at coordinate 358,162,116 of NC_141696.1, read as the reverse complement.
TGCAGAACCCAGACTGGACGGGTCCAGGATGCTGTTCTCCTCGAGGAATCTGGTCAGTTGTTTGTTGACGGCCTTCTCGATGACCTCCACTGGGAACGGGAGCAGGGAGATGGGTTGAATGTTCTTGAAGTCCTTAGGGTCCTCCTTCAGTTTCTTGAGTAAGGCGTTGATCTCGGCGTGCTTCCAGCTCTCTGGGAAGGTTGCGGTTTCGAAGGAGATGTTGATGGCTTTTCCGGAATGGGGTGCAATGGTGGTGCTGGCTTTGTTGAAGATGTGGTGTGGGCATGGGTCTGAAGGGGATCCAGAGTGGATGGAGTTCATGATCTTGATGGTGTCATCATCGTTGATGTTAGTCCAGGAGATCAGGCGGCTGGTGCGGGTGGGGGTCGTGGGAGTGGAGGTCTCGGTGGTTGCCGGGGTGGTCGCGGTGTTGAAGCTGTCGTGGATGTCTGTGATCTTACGGTGGAAGAAGGTGGCCAGCGGGTCGCACAGGTTTTGCGAAGGTGGGATGTCGTTGGTGTTGGAGCTGGGGTTGGAGAGTTCCTTCACGATGTTGAAGAGATCTTTGCTGTTGTGTACGTTGTTGCCTAGGCGGTCTTTGAAGGAGGCCCTTTTGGCGGATCTGATGAGGTGATGGTGTCTGCGGGTGGCGTTCTTGTGGGCTGTGTAGCTTTCAGGTGTTTGTTCATGGATCCATTTCCTCTCTAGCTTTCGGCAGGTTTGCTTGGAGGCTTGGAGGTCTTCGGAGAACTAGCTCGCCTTCTTTCTGGTAAGGCTGTTGGAGGGTTTCTTGAGCGGGGCAAGGGTGTTGGCGCAGTCGTCGATCCACTGTCTGAGGTTGCGGGCTGTGGCGTCGGGGTCGGTTGGGTCTGCGGGAGGGCTTAGGGCCAGGGGGGTGGTTAGCTGGTCTTCAGTGACTTTGCTCCAGCCACGGCGAGGCATCTGTTGGGTGCGGTGGTGTGTGGTGGGTTTCCGGAAGGTGAAGTGGATGCAACGGTGGTCAGTCCAGTGGAGATCGGTGGTGTGGTTGAAGAAGATGTGGGAGCTTGCTGAGAAGATGAGGTCAAGCGTGTGGCCGGCAGAGTGGGTGGGTGTTGTGACGAGTTGTCTGAGTCCAAGGTTGGCGACGTTGTCGATCAGGGTGGAGGAGTTGGAGTCGGTGTTGTTTTCGAGGTGGAAGTTCAAGTCCCCGAGGAGAATGTTGTCCATGGAGGCGAGGGCGTGTGTGCTGACGAATCGGCGATGGAGTCGCTGAACTGTGGTCGACGTCCAGGGGTCTGTAGATGAGGGTTCCAATGAGGGTGGTGTTGGGGTCGGTGTGGATCTGGAAGTGGAGGTGTTCGGCGGTGCTGAGGGTGTCATTGTTGTTTGTCCAGAATTTGAGAGTGTTCTTGTGGACAATGGCAATTCCTCCTCCTACTCCGTTGGTGTGCTCCTTGTGGGTGATCTTGTAGCCTTCCGGGATGGCTATGGCGATGTCGGGTGCCGAAGAGGGGTTCAGCCAGGTCTCCGTCAGGAAGGCGACGTCTGGGGTGTTGGTGTGGAGTAGGTCCCCAAAGTTCAACGGAGTGTTTGCGGGCGGAGCGGGTGTTGAGAAGGATGCATCGGAGGTTGTTGGGTTCTTTGGTAGGTTGGTTGGCATGCCGGATGCTGGTTAAGCTGCAGTCCCGGCAGGAGAAGGGTCTTTGGTTGTGCTTCGGGGTGGCCAGGCAGCAGGTGCGTGATCGTCCAGCGTTGAGGGCGTGGAGGGTGCTGGAGTTGTAGCGGAGACAGGCGGTGTGGCATTCGTGGGGGCCAGGGGTTCTGGCGCTGGGCACGGTCGAGGCACGGACGGGCTCCGCGCGCCAGCGGCACGCCCGCTGCGCAGCCGCAATCTAAGGAGAGGTGGGAGAGATGAGCAGCTGGGAGGCGGGAGCAGGGCCGAAGGGGAGGGGTCCGGGGATAGCGGCGAGCAACGGAGGGAAAACGGGGGGGCGGAAGAAACAACAGTGAGGGGGAACAGAAGAAAAGGACACAATAACTATGTCAGGCAAAAAATAAGACAGTACAGTGAGGGGAACAATATAAGGGCACAAAATGCAGGCAGTACAAGGAAGGGACAGTATCAGGAAAAATACCGGGGCTGGACCTGCGGTGGAAAAGGGGAACAGGGGGCTCGAACCCTGCAGCGGGGGCTGGACGGACTAAAGGCAGCACAGAGCACCGCTGAGCTGTGTGGGGAATGACATCCTCTGACCAAGGTCTGAGGACTCTCCCCACCACCTCCACCCCCACACCCTATCCATTAAGGTACGGAACAACCTCTTGTAAAGATTACACTAACACAGTGGAGGAATCTAAAAATAAAATAATGAAACTGCTGTGTTTTACGATCGGACTAGGAGCCGGGTTCATGTACAGACCTCGCCCCAGCATGAAGGTGGTACATTTTGCTATATTGCTGTTTTTCAAAAGTTCACCATGGCTTTTTTTTTACTGCTTTTTAAAATGTTTTCTTTGTTTCACCTGATAACACGATGGATTCCTGTGATTTTTTTGGTGGAGTTGCTCTGTTGCAGGGTGTGTTCAATCAGGGCCAGATTTAGGGCATTGTGCAGTGGCTCCTGGCACTGACCTTGTGGGGTGGGGGGAGAGCATGTGTTAAAAATTACTTTTGGGTTTAAAGGCAGGTGCTGCAAATTTCCTTGGGTGTCCAGCAGTCGTGGCTGCTGCACATTCTACATGGTGAGGCAGAGCGAGGCAGTGTGAGGAAAAATAAGTAAAAATAAATAAATATACAGTTAACTTCTGCTTCCACGCCACGCCTTGCTGCTCCTCTGCTTCCAGCACTGATGTTCCCATGAGCACAGACTCCCTGCTTACCGCGCAATCCCACAACTTCTTTCATGCTATTACTCCCAGCATGAGAGAAGCGCTGGGATTGGGAAGAGCGGACCGGTTTCATGCTCCAACAGGGACTGGGAGCCTGTGCTCCTGAGCCCTGCAGATATCCCCAAGGGATAGCCTCGAGATATCCAAGTTCGCATGTTGGTTTGGCTGGCCATGGACGGCTGGCAAAACCGATATGCGCATTTTCAGTGTCCACTACTCCTCCTCCTCCTGTTGGTGATGCTGCAACCTGGCTTCTCCCCAGATGTGTCGGACTCCGCATACTCAGCCTAGCCAATGAAAAATGAAATGATAATAAAAGTGTTTTATTATCAAAAAAAATAAAAGTGTTTTATTATCATTTTCATTGTCATTTTCTGCCTAGTTGGGCAAGGCTCTGCAATCAAGACAATGGCTTGTAAGCTGTTCAAAACACTTGAAATTACTTTCAGATTACTTTGTGGTTTCTTTTCTAGTTTGGCCTGACACAAACTAATAACACAGTCTGAGCATTACAAAACATCACCAGGCAGGCTAACTCTTTTAAAGACACTAAGGGGCCCATTAGGATGTCGGGCGGATTGCCCCCGAAAGGCTTGCGGTAGCCACCGCCGGCCTGGCGGGGGCAATCTGCCCGACATCCTCTCCAGAATTCCCCCCCCGCCATATTAGAATGGCGGGGGGACCGCGGCGGACGGAAAGACCGTCCGTCGCTTTTCCGCCCCGGTCGCAAGGCGACCGGAACGGAAAAGGGTTTCTATGGTGGCGGTGTCTGTCAGACACAGCCTGCCATATTAGGATGCCTTTTCTCTAATGCCTTTCCGTGGAGTCAATGCCGCCACGGAAAGGCATGGAGTCTTCACTCTGGGGGCCCCCTGCGGGCCCCCAGAGTGAAGGAGGGGTGGGGGTTGCACATGGGGGGTACCTGTGGTGCCCCCCTTCATTTGCATAAACAAAGCGGCAGGCACCGCGCGGTGCCTGCCGCTTTGTTTATGCAAGTGCATTTATAGCATATAAATGTAGGATGTGCCCGCCACTGTGGTGGGCACATCCTAATACCCCCAGGGGTCCCCCGCCCTAATGGCGGGCGGTCCCGAATTCCGACAGGATGGCGGGAGGACAAAGTCCGCCCGTCATCCTAATTAGCCCCTAAGTTACTTTTGGGCAGTAGAAGGTAGTTCAACACTTAGAAAACCCACCATACAATCCTATGGAGAAAAACGAAGGGTTAGGTTTACAGGTAAGTAAACAGTTTTAGGAATGGAGTTATGGGGGGGGGTAGAACCAAGTTGCCCCAAGATTCAGGTGGGCACTCAAAGGGCACCACCAATGGCAACAGGGCGGCGGGTGCAGAGTGCCAATGTTAGCCAATGAGGATGGAGGCACCCCAGTTGGGGGCTGCTCACATGCAGTCCCCTTGGTCTTTGGACGCAAGCTCCTGGGTTAAGGGCACAGCAAAGGGGGTCCTAGGTTCAGTGGCAGAGCTAGACCTTCGGCCGCCATGGCAGCCCCTACATTTGCCACCCTGAAGCTGCAGTCTCAAAGAGCGGCGTGGGGTTCTGGTGATTCCTGCTGTGGCCGCCCACCACGGCCATAGACAGGGTGGGTGAGGAGCCCTACGCCCCCAACTCTTGTGCCGCCTGCGGGCCCCCAGAGTGAAGGAGGGGTGGGGGTTGCACATGGGGGGTACCTGTGGTGCCCCCCTTCATTTGCATAAACAAAGCGGCAGGCACCGCGCGGTGCCTGCCGCTTTGTTTATGCAAGTGCATTTATAGCATATAAATGTAGGATGTGCCCGCCACTGTGGTGGGCACATCCTAATACCCCCAGGGGTCCCCCGCCCTAATGGCGGGCGGTCCCGAATTCCAACAGGATGGCGGGAGGACAAAGTCCGCCCGTCATCCTAATTAGCCCCTAAGTTACTTTTGGGCAGTAGAAGGTAGTTCACCACTTAAAAAACCCACCATACAATCCTATGGAGAAAAACGAAGGGTTAGGTTTACAGGTAAGTAAACAGTTTTAGGAATGGAGTTATGGGGGGGGGGTAGAACCAAGTTGCCCCAAGATTCAGGTGGGCACTCAAAGGGCACCACCAATGGCAACAGGGCGGCGGGTGCAGAGTGCCAATGTTAGCCAATGAGGATGGAGGCACCCCAGTTGGGGGCTGCTCACAGGCAGTCCCCTTCGTCTTTGGACGCAAGCTCCTGGGTTAAGGGCACAGCAAAGGGGGTCCTAGGTTCAGTGGCAGAGCTAGGTCTTTGGACGCAAGCTCCTGGGTTAAGGGCACAGCAAAGGGGGTCCTAGGTTCAGTGGCAGAGCTAGACCTTCGGCCGCCATGGCAGCCCCTACATTTGCCACCCTGAAGCTGCAGTCTCAAAGAGCGGCGTGAAGTTCTGGTGATTCCTGCTGTGGCCGCCCACCACGGCCACAGATAGGGTGGGTGAGGAGCCCTCCGCCCCCAACTCTTGTGCCGCCTGGGGCGGACCCCCCCCTTGCTACGCCACTTCGCAGGTTGGCACCAAGTCCACACCGCCAGCAGCGCAAGGGCAGCCGGGTGCAGGGTGCTTAGGAGGTGTCGGGAAGCCAATGCTTTCCTATGGAGGATGCAGGTCGAGGAAAAGGACTGCAGGCTGGAGTCAGAAGACTGGACGAAGCGAACCAACGACTAGAGAATGAAGTTGGGGGTCTTTTCACCGGTGTATTGAGGAGGTCAGGTTTATTGTATTGAGGTGTATTGTATTGGGGTACAGTGGGTTGCACTGGAGTGTGTGGACTGGATGGGGTGGATTGGATTGGAGTGGGGTGGATTGAAATGAGGTTCAGTGGATTGGATTGTGTTGGATTGGAGTGGGGTGCATTGCAGTGGAGTGGATTAGATTGGCTTGGGTTGGGGTGTATTGTATTGGGTTGGGGTGCACTGGATTGAAGTGGGGTAATTTGGATTAGAGTAAGGTGGTTTGGAGTGAAGTGGATTAGAGTTGAGGGGGTGAATTGGATTGGAGGGGAGTGGACTGAATTGGAGTGGAGTGTATTGGATTGAATTGGAATGGGTTGGATTGGATTAGATTAGATTTGATTCGAGTGGGGTGAATTGTAGTATGGTGGGCTAGATGGATTGTATTGAGTGAGATGGAGTGAACTAGGGTGGTGGATTGGATTGGGGTGCAGTGGGGCAGATTGTTTTGGATTGGAGGGTGGCAGATTGTTTTGGATTGAGTGGAACAGATTGCTTTGGATTGGAGTGGGGCTGATTGGATTGGGGCACATTGTTTTGGATTGAGTGGGGTAGGTTGTTTTGGATTGGAGTGGGGTGGATTGTTTTGGACTGGAGTAGGGCATATTGTTTTGGATTGGAGTGAGGCAGACTGTTTTGGATTGGAGTGGGGCTGATTGGAGTGGAGCACATTGTTTTGGATTGAGTGGGGCAGATTGTTTTATATTGTAGTTGGGCAGATTTGCGTGGGGCTGAGTGTTTGGAGTGGGTTGGTTTGTTTATTATTTGAAAGGTGCTGGTTGTTTTGGACTGGAGTGGGGCAGATTGTTTTGGATTGGAGTGGGGAAGATTGTTTTGGTTTCGAGTGGGGCAGATTGAAGTGGGGCATGGAGTCTTCACTCTGGGGGCCCCCTGCGGGCCCCCAGAGTGAAGGACGGGTGGGGGTTGCACATGGGGGGTACCTGTGGTACCCCCCCTTCATTTATAGCATATAAATGTAGGATGTGCCCGCCACTGTGGTGGGCACATCCTAATACCCCCAGGGGTCCCCCGCCCTAATGGCGGGCGGTCCCGAATTCCAACAGGATGGCGGGAGGACAAAGTCCGCCTGTCAGCCTAATTAGCCCCTAAGTTACTTTTGGGCAGTAGAAGGTAGTTCAACACTTAGAAAACCCACCATACAAACCTATGGAGAAAAACGAAGGGTTAGGTTTACAGGTAAGTAAACAGTTTTAGGAATGGAGTTATGGGGGGGGGGTAGAACCAAGTTTCCCCAAGATTCAGGTGGACACTCAAAGGGCACCACCAATGGCAACAGGGCGGCGGGTGCAGAGCGCCAATGTTAGCCAATGAGGATGGAGGCACCCCAGTTGGGGGCTGCTCACAGGCAGTCCCCTTGGTCTTTGGAGGCAAGCTCCTGGGTTAAGGGTACAGCAAAGGGGGTCCTAGGTTCAGTGGCAGAGCTAGACCTTCGGCCGCCATGGCAGCCCCTACATTTGCCACCCTGAAGCTGCAGTCTCAAAGAGCGGCGTGGGGTTCTGGTGATTCCTGCTGTGGCCGCCCACCACGGCCACAGATAGGGTGGGTGATGAGCCCTCCGCCCCCAACTCTTGTGCCGCCTGGGGCGGACCCCCCCCCCTTGCTACGCCACTTCGCAGGTTGGCACCAAGTCCACACCGCCAGCAGCGCAAGGGCAGCCGGGTGCAGGGTGCTTAGGAGGTGTCGGGAGGCCAATGCTTTCCTATGGAGGATGCCGGTCGAGGAAAAGGACTGCAGGCTGGAGTCAGAAGACTGGACGAAGGGAACCAACGACTAGAGAATGAAGTTGGGGGTCTTTTCACCGGTGTATTGAAGTGGTCAGGTTTATTGTATTGAGGTGTATTGTATTGGGATACAGTGGGTTGCACTGGAGTGTGTGGACTGGATGGGGTGGATTGGATTGGAGTGGGGTGGATTGAAATGAGGTTCAGTGGATTGGATTGTGTTGGATTGGAGTGGGGTGCATTGCAGTGGGGTGGATTAGATTGACTTGGGTTGGGGTGTATTGTATTGGGTTGGGGTGCACTGGATTGAAGTGGGGTAATTTGGATTAGAGTAGGGTGGTTTGGAGTGAAGTGGATTAGAGTTGAGGGGGTGAATTGGACTGGAGGGGAGTGGACTGAATTGGAGTGGAGTGTATTGGATTGAATTGGAATGGGTTGGATTGGATTAGATTAGATTTGATTCGAGTGGGGTGAATTGTAGTATGGTGGGTTAGATGGATTGTATTGAGTGAGATGGAGTGAACTAGGGTGGTGGATTGGATTGGGGTGCAGTGGGGCAGATTGTTTTGGATTGGAGTGTGGCAGATTGTTTTGGATTGAGTGGGACAGATTGCTTTGGATTGGAGTGGGGCTGATTGGATTGGGGCACATTGTTTTGGATTGAGTGGGGTAGGTTGTTTTGGATTGGAGTGGGGTGGATTGTTTTGGACTGGAGTAGGGCATATTGTTTTGGATTGGAGTGAGGCAGACTGTTTTGGATTGGAGTGGGGCTGATTGGAGTGGAGCACATTGTTTTGGATTGAGTGGGGCAGATTGTTTTATATTGTAGTTGGGCAGATTTGCGTGGGGCTGAGTGTTTGTAGTGGGTTGGGTTGTTTATTATTTGAAAGGGGCTGGTTGTTTTGGACTGGAGTGGGGCAGATTGTTTTGGATTGGAGAAGATTGTTTTGGTTTTGAGTGGGGCAGATTGAAGTGGGGTCGGTTTGGGGGGGATAAATATTTGTATAAAAGTAATTAATACAGGGAGTACAGATGAGGGTGCTGCTTCAGGTAGTAGAGAGAAGAGCGAGGAGGCTCATGCACGGAGCAAACAGAGGAGGGGGAAAGGGATGGGGGTCTTTTACAAGGAGCAGAGAGCAGTATGCAGGTCCTGCAGAATGGACAGTGCGGCTGCCAGGGCGGTGGGTGAAGAGATGCGTGCTTTCAATGAGTGGGGGTGAGGAGGGGAGCTGCAGCAGTGAGACATGGCTGTGATGGGAAGTAGGGACAATAAAACACAGACATCATAGAACCGCTGTGCAGATTCCATCCTTATTTCAACCACAGCTCTACAAAGGCAATCACCATTTATACTTAATTGAATAATGCTTGTCTGCAAACTATTTAAAGAGCAATGAAGCCAATTTAATATACAGCTCCCCATGGAGCAATATATCCGCTTCATAATACAAAACTTTCTATTGAAAACAACAGAACTACCGGCCTGCCGGTAACTCTTAAGCGTCTGTACTTTTACTCTGTAAAGGTTTTCCCATTTATAAAGCGGATTTATTGGTCCGTGGTGAGCTGCACTTTACAGTTGCCTGCATTGCCCTTTTAGTCAACTGCGGCAAACCATAATATAATAACTACAAAGGGGAGATGTCTTTTTACAGCTGCGATTAAAGTACTGATGGGTTCTGCACAAAGCTTCTATATTTCCCTGACTGAATTATTTTAATGTTCCTAAACAGTGGGTACAAGTAACTTACTATATCCCAACACTGTCAGCCTTTCAAAAAACATTACCTTTACATCAGGGACTGAACAACAGTATTATTTAGTTTTAGTAAATTTTATTTTTGCTTTGGCATACAAATTTGCTTACATAATTAATAAGTAACATAACTGAATTAGTCCCAACGTACCAGCCCTTTCTATATAAAACGCGATCAGAGCGCGGATTATGGGGAGATTTACATTACGTTTGAAGCATTGCATTTTTACTTGTCTGCAGGACAGCTTCAGTAAAAAAAAAAATGAAAATGCTGTGTTTTATAGTTGCGAATGGGGTGTTATTATAATACACAATTACGTATTTGGGCCGAAACAGAAATATACGGCCTTTAACATTGTGTTAGATGCCATACGACATTGTTTTTGCACGAATATTTCAACGTGTGCTAAAAGATAATAGCGCCTTAATAGCTCCTGTAAATATCCACTGCACATCAGTAGTGTTAAAAATAATTTTTCTCACCAATCAATTAAAAGCCGAAAGCGGTAAAATGTAATATAGATACCCACATACAGTAAACGGAGCACGTTTTTAAAAGAAAGAGCTGATATGGCTGGGTAAAAGTCAGTTACTTGGCAAATAGGTAAGCGTGTTTAAATGAGAAAGCAAATAAATATTTCGTAAAGGTAATTAATACAGGGAGTATAGATGAGGGGCTACTCAGGGAGCAGAGAGAAGAGGCTCCTGCTGGGAGCAAATAGAGAAGAGGGCAGAGGGATGGGGTTATTCTGCAAGGGGCAGGGAGCAGTGTGGGGGTCCTGCTGGAGAGTGCAGCTTGGGCGGTGGGTGAAGAGATTGGCACCTTCAAGGAGTGGGGGTGAGGAGGGGAGCCGCTGCTGTTAGACATGGCTGTGATGGGAGCAGTGACAATAAAACATGGAAATCAGAGGACTGCAAATATAAACACACAACACACAACGGTAAATTGTTATTTAAATAAACTTTAGCAGAAAACATTTAAACGCACAATGAAGCCAAACATACTGTAAAGCTCCTCATAAAATATATTCTGAGGGCTTTTTAAACACAGTCAACACAAGAAACTATATGTTGCTAAAACAAATGGGTGAGAGGATGTGGCATAACATAAAGAGCTGTCAACCTTGGTACTGAGGAGCCGGGTTTGAGTCTCAGCGTCATCTCTCCCCATGCCTACAAAAAAAATGCCCATTGGAACAATTACAATTAAACAATGACGAAACCAAACAAAATTACAAATGCCTTAAAATGCTGATCATACTACGGCAACGGTTGAACTCCCTTTCAGTGAACGCTTATGTGGTGACCGCGTAGAGGAACAAAAGCTCAAGCGAGCGGCCAGGAGAGAACTGAAAGAAGTAGTTTACTAAAACTAAAACATATGGCTAGTAGTGCAAGGATCCATATAGCACGGTCAGTCTCCAGGGCAGCACAAAACAACCAAAAGGTGGGACAGATGTGTGCTATTCACCAATGAAAACAAAGGAATTTCTGAAGGCAGACGAAAGAACCAATGGTAAGCACTGGGCATGTTCAAAGCTCATAGACTGAATACCACATGTCTCCAAACCAGCGCATGCGCTGCCTAGGTAAGACCTAAAAACTTGAGGGAACATTGCTCCTAACAGGCATTTACTTTATTTAATTGCAACATTTCTCTAAACAGGGCTTCTGATGTCCTCAGGAATTTTAGTTTTGCATTTCTTAGCTGAGGGCCCCATTGTCCACCTTGTGTGAATTGAATACCCAGATAGGTAAAATCCTGAGTTTCCACTAGTTCTGTTCTTCTACCAGAGTGGTTTGTTTTATTTGATTTTCCATTTCCGCATTCCATTGTTAATGTTTTTTGCTAGATCAAGCTTAAGGTTCTTTCTCCTCCATATACGCAGAGAGAAATTATTTATCAGGCGTTGCAGACCATTACCGATCCTGGATAGCAACACCGCATTGTCTGCGTATAGAAGGTCAAGGGTCGGCTTCTTGCCCACTCTCTGGGCGTCTGCATTTACCTGTTACAATGACCTGTCTAGCCTATTTTTATATAGTGAAAACAAAAAGGGGGCAAGGACACACTCTTCGCTGATACCTTTTGTGACCCTGAATCTTGGCGTGCATTCCCTATTTGTTCCATATTGAACTTGTGCTGTTAGAGAGTCATATAGAGTCATCTCAACTCACATGATGTCCAAAAGGGCACCCAATTTTACCATTGTATGCCACAGTTTAGCATGGTTTATAAGATTGATAGCACTGGTCAGTTCTGCAAAACCGAGCCGAAATTACCTTCCTTAGCTAATGTGAATTTACTAATAAGGAGGGCTAGATTTATGCATCGTTCAATTATTCTAATATCCCTCCTGAACCCATACTGTAAGTTAGGCAGCACCAGGTTATTAGTTTCCCAAGTTTTCAGTCTTTCCAGGAATATTCTTCTCATACTTTTGGCAGATCAGTCCAGGAGGAATATGGGGCAATAACATTTTGCATCCCCCCCATCACCTTTCTTCAATATCGGCACGTTTATGCTCTATGACCATATTGGGGGTAAACACCCTTGGGCTGCTACATTACACACTTGGGTCAGAACTGGTTCCCCGAGAGTTGTCAGAGATGTAAACACATCCACTGGAAACCTGTAGGGCCAGAGGCTTTTCCGGAGATGCATGTTTCAATTGCAGTACTCATTTTTTCTTTACTTACTGACTTTAGATGTAACAATACAGATCATTGTTTAGAGTCTAAATGCAATTCTACTCTTTCATTCTTGGGATTAAAAATCCCTCCAAAGTGGTTGATCCAATCCGCTGGGGTAACACGTGCCTCAATCTTTGGTGCTAGGTTGTCCCTACTGAATGGCATATTCATAGTTACCCCAGGTTTGTTCCTGTAAGTCTTTTTCCCTCCTGTCCATTGTGTGCTTATAAGTCAGTCCTAGCATTTTAATCTCTTCCCTCTTGCTGGGTATTGTCTGCGGTGCTTTTCTCATGTTTTGATTAGCTGTGTACAATGGTGGTCAAACTACCCAGTATTCTTTTTATTGGTACCTTAGTTGCCACTCTTAGCCTACTGGCAATTGCAGAGGTTATTTTGCCAAAAGCTACCAGTATCTTCCATCGGTCAACATCCCATTCTATAAAAGTAATTAATTAATCGAAATTCTCATTTACAATCCTATCTACAAAGTCTGTTTCGTTTATCCCCGTCCATTTAAGTTAAATGTTATTATGGCCCTATGGTTCAAAATTTGCTGGTAATTATGGCCCTTCTATATGTTCAATTTTAATATTAAGGACAAGTATTAAGGGAAAGTGGTCACTAGAAGTACTCGGGTCGTCCCTAAACAAATTAAATAACCCCATACCATTTTCTGAGAGTAAAATGTAATCAATGGTGGAAAATTTACAATTTCCTTGATGCATTGAAAGAGGAGCCTTGTTTTTGTCAGTGGTTTGTTCCAATAGTGCACGGTTATGTTTTAATATCAGCTTGTTGATGGCCTCGCCATATGGTTAATGCGGAAAATGTTACTGGCCGCTACCTGTTCCATCGGTGTATCCACAAACCTCCCTTGGTGTAAACAGGAATTTAGTTATGTTAAAGTCTCCCACCCTTATATAAATAACGCCTGCCCCATAGTCTCTCATTAAAAGTTCCAATTCATTTTTTAGTTCAACTGTTACCTTATTTCTAGTTTTGCTTAATATACTATTATAAAAATGTATAAGTACAAAGTCTGTTTCCCATCAGTTTGAAGGAATAAGATTTCCTTATGCTTAATGATGCTGTAGTTGATTTTAACACCGCCATGCCTCCCATAACCCGACCACTAAGCAATCGTATTGCTGCTAAAATGCTCCGTCCATCATCCCCTTTTGTTTCGCTTTGTTCGCACTAAGTTGGCAGGGTATGCTCAGACGTGAGTCCCTTGCTCACTTGGCCACTGGATTCAAGATAGCCTGGCTGATGAGGATTATGAATCCGAAACCGGTCCCAGGATGCATGTTTCCGGTCCAGGGAAGACATGGCTTGGCAGTTCGGGCTGGACTGTCCCCATGAGGCACAGGGTCAGACTGATTTGCATATGGCCATGTCTGAACTGGGGTGGCTGAGTTAGCTAAAGAATGGTGATGGATTAAACCCAGATCAGTTGACTGGGGGTGAGTGTTTGATTTGCTCAAACGCTCCGTCCATCATCCCCTTTTGTTTCGCTTTGTTCGCCCTAAGTTGGCAGGGTATGCTCAGACGTGAGTCCCCTGCTCACTTGGCCACTGGATTCAAGATAGCCTGGCTGATGAGGATTATGAATCCAAAACCGGTCCCAGGATGTTGTTTCCGGTCCAGGGAAGACATGGCTTTGCAGTTTGGACTGGACTGTTCCCATGAGGCACAGGGTCAGACTGATTTGCATATGGCCATGTCTGAACTGGGGTGGCTGAGTGAGCTAAAGAATGGTGATGGATTAAACCCAGATCAGTTGACTGGGGGTGAGTGTTTGATTTGCTCAAACGCTCCGTCCATCATCCCATTTTGTTTCGCTTTGTTCGCCCTAGGTTAGCAGGGTATGCTCAGACGTGAGTCCCTTGCTCACTTGGCCACTGGATTCAAGATAGCCTGGCTGATGAGGATTATGAATCCGAAACCGGTCCCAGATTGCTTGTTTCCGGTCCAGGGAAGACATGGCTTGGCAGTTAGGGCTGGACTGTTCCCATGAGGCACAGGGTCAGACTGATTTGCATATGGCCATGTCTGAACTGGGGTGGCTGAGTGAGCTAAAGAATGGTGATGGATTAAACCCAGATCAATTGACTGGGGGTGAGTGTTTGATTTGCTCAAACGCTCCGTCCATCATCCCCTTTTGTTTCGCTAAAATAATAAAGGCAAAGCCTTCAACATTGAAGCCTCCCACTTCCCAGGTTTCCTGTAGGCACACTAACTGTAAGGTATATATACTACGCCGTCATTCTTTATTCTCCATTTTATTTTTGGTTCCGGCCACATTTCACGATCTAATAACTAATGTGGCACCAGATGGCTCCAGACTAACGTGTATTTTCTCCTCCCTCTTTTCATGCTAGTCTTTTGTTTCCTCTTATAACCTATGATTGGCCTCGGGCTCATTGTCTTCCAGTTGTCAATCATACAGCTGTAAAGTGGGACAAATCTGTTGGAGTTAATCAGGCTTATGTCCTTCGTAACCATTTTGCTACCGGGTTATACGAGGATGGGGCAAAGGCCCTTGATAATGGGAATCTGTTATTGGGGGTTTATAGAAGAAATTCAGTGGGACGGCTGCAATCTTCCCATCAGGGTTGTCAAGGGGCTGTTGCCTTGGGTATAAATCAGAGAGAAGAGACTTTACCACATCCCGATGACAGAAATTAACAACAATACAATGATCACGACCTGTTTTTCATGAATGCCCAATCAAATTCACCCTTTTAACAGTGCTTAATTTGTCAAAACAAATAAGTGCCAGGACTCTCGTCAGGAGGCCACAGCAGCTTCCACCACACATTGCCATGCTATGCTGTCAATGATAGTAACAACACAACTACTAACCATCACCCTCTTATAAGTGTGAGAATTCAGTCTATTTCATGCCCCAAAGGTATACGAATGGCTTGGGCAGCAGGTAATAAGTTATTTTTTTATTAATATAGCATTAATAATTAATGTTGTGGTCCTCTTTAAATTACCCAGACAGCGCCACCTTGTGGCAGGCTGTCCCATGTGCTGGTGCCAACAATTAAGCCCTGGTCCGAAATGCACCAACAAATGAAAAAGGCTTTCAGTTTATTCAAATATTGGTACAACATCGCTGTAAATATTAACACACATTGATTCAAATAAATCAGATTTTTATGCTTTGTACACACAATGTAAAAAGGGATTTTTGCTTTATATTATTTTTTGTGACATAAGTTCACTAGCGCTACAAAAAACTCTTTAAATAAATAAATAAATTCAAAACAAGAAATCAGAACCATTCAGAGGTGTTAATCAGATTCTGAGAGAAATGATCAAACATATTATAGGAGCAACAATAGGAAATGACAAAACTGTGACCAAATGAAAACTGTGACCAAATGTTTTCCGAAGATATTCTCTACATGCAGGAGATAATGATCACAATAAATCAAAGTTTAACGCCTTAACTGCGGCGGTTTTTCCGCCGCGGTGCGGGCGTTCTAAAGGGTGGGCGGGGCTGCGTCGGACATTGGCCGTCGGCAGCACTGGGGAAGGAGTGCTCCCGTCGTCCGACGGGAGCACGGAAGGGGTTAAAAGCGTTAAAGCTGGTGAAATATGAAAATTTGGAAAATGTTTTGAGAAAAAGCTTTATGATCAGTTATATGTACACAGATACAATAATACTATTGTATATGTCTTTACAGCATCTTCAGGAGCAAGCGAAAGGGGACATTGGCTAACAAGGTGGGGAAGCAGCTGGCCACTGTGTTTCGGGTGGTGAAACATCTGACACTGATGAACACAGTGGCATGGAGGGTGAGGGGACTGGAATGAAGGCCATCACCTCGTCATCATCTTTGGAGACCTCCACAAGTGACCAGTCCCTAGTGGTAGTGGACCCTACAGGAACTGCACCAACCTCATCCTTGTCCACCACCCAGAGACCCATCTCCACCCACCCTCTTGCCCCTCCCCCAGTTGGTCAAAACCAACCTCCGAAACGGCTGGGGTCTCCTTCGCCACAGTCACTTCACCCCCTGCCCCAGTCCCTGTCACCCTGGTTGCGGTGAGTGAGGAGGCTATTGACCTCTTTCACAGCATCTCTGTAGGCCAGACTGTGATAGTGAATGGCAATCAGGACCTTAGCTGCCAAATGCAACAAATGTTTGCATTTCCGGATGTCATTCAAAGTTTAATGTCTGGCATGCAGAGATTGCTTGTAAAAATAGACTCTTAACACACTCCAGCCTCCCAACCAGACCAACCTCCTGCCTCAACTCAGGTCCCTTCCTCAACCCAAATCCAAACTCCACCCCAATCCCAAGCACACTCACTTCTTTGCAGGCACCCACTCCAACAGCCACAAGCAGCCAATCACACACACACATAAACACAAACACACAAAGAAACACACAAACAACATACACACATTATTGACGCTACATCCACAGGTACCACAAGCATAATACCCACAACCCCCACCACACCCACAACTACCACCACATCCACATGCACCACCACACACAACCACCAGCACACCCACATACTCCACAACCACCAGCACACCCACAAGTACAACAACCACACCAACCACCAGAACACACTCATCAAAACCAACACACTCACACAAAAGTACACCTACACACAAAACAACACCAACCAAAACTAAACACACACACTCACCAAAATACCAGACACCACACAAAAACACACATCCAAACACACACAACAAAAACCAGACCCACATGCAACTGCCAAACATAGACACACAAACATCACCTATGCCAGCTCACTCTATCTCCAAAACCCAATCCTCTACCACCCCTCCTACCCATACTCCTCCTTCCGAATTCACCTCTTACCTGTTCTTAACCACTGTCCAACCCAAACCCACCACTCCCAAGAAAGATCCCTGAGGTGCCTGCTCTGTGCCCAATAGATGCCCCATCCTGAGGAGGTTACCCTTTGGCAGTATGATTAGTAGGCAAGTTATGGGCAACAAATCCACAGTCTGTTGGAGTGGATACTGTTTTTTCTCCTTTTGACTTTTTATCATTAAAATCTTTATGAGAGAAGCATCTCATTTATAAATAAAGATATTTTAATTTGGCAAAGTTTTGCAATTATTATTCATTTACATGTCATAGATTATTGAAATGTTAATAATGAAAATATGATATACATATTCTTATTCTTAAAAAAATTAAATGACGTATTTGTACAGTCCAGACATTAGTGATAATAAAAAATTGTAATGGAAATTAAAGGTTTGGTGTAAACATTCATCATGATAATGGACACTTCCACCAAAATAAAGTGTGTCTTTTTTTAAGTGCTAATACATGTGTGTTTATTTTAACTTGATAAGTGATAAAATGAACACAAATGCATTAGACCTTAAAAAAATAAGGAGAAAATTAACATTTCTTAAAATTCAGAAAATGCACTAGACTAGGGGAATGTTACATTGATAAATAAATTACATGATTTAAGTTTAGAACTAACATGGATTTTACATTTTTTTTTTAAATATGTTTATTGCGGCAAAGATAGTAAAAAGGCACAAATTATACAGTCATCAAGCCAGTTGACATGTAAAGAACAGGAAGGCTAGTTCCAAAGTAAATACACAGCCAATTACGGCCCACATCCCGGAGGCAGGGCGGCGTCAGAGTGAACCTATATATACGAGTAGAGAAATTTGCATTTGTGCTTCAAAGATCAGAAAAACAGTATCAATGTCTTGTCAAATTTTCTTATGTTACATTCCCACACTATATAACGGTATAACAGTAACGAAGAACCCCATGAATGGCATTTCTAGCGCTGATCCGAATACAGGAGGAGATGAATGCAAGGGCCAGTTAGGACGCGGTCATCACAGTGCAGGGTGGTCAAATGGGAATTACAGCTAAATACAAACATATCTAACAAGGAATATCAGCATGGCACAGGGGACCTCTACACTGCCTCCTGACATCCCGCCCCAGACCCCCCTCCCCCTCATCCCTAGACTCCGAGGAAGCGGAGGAAGACAACTCAGCACTAGTGGCGTCCGAGTCATCCTCCTCCATCCCCTCCATACACATGGTTCTCCAGGTGAGTAAGTCATCCTGGAGCTTCCCGTCCCTGCGAGTGCGCTGCCTGTGTGTCTCCTCCGCCAAGGCCCATTCCTTGGCGTCTCGTAACCAATGAGAGATTTCAGGCGCCCTCTGGCCCATCCAGGTAATGGCCACCCGTCTCCTTGCCAGAACCAATAGAAGTTGCAACAATTTGTAAGACAGATCTTTCTTCTTTGGTTTGGGCACTAACGCCAGTAGACAGTGAAGCGGGTCTAGCTGCAACCTAAGATGTGTGGTCCGGGTAATACGAACCACCACCCTGCGCCAAAAATCGTGAACCAAGGGACATTCCCATGCCAGGTGCAGGAATCCCGCCCTCTCTATCCCACATCTAGGGCAATTATGGCGTCTATCTGACGAAATACGGTGGAGGGAGACAGGTGTCATATAAGTGCGGTGGACAAAGTTGAAGTGAATAAGTTTGAAACGCGCATTGCAGGACACTTTACGAGTCAACAGTCCAATCCGCTTTCTCTGGGCCGGATCTAATTCTATCCCCAGGTCTGCCTCCCAAGCCACCCAAGCTGGCGCTAACGGGGGAATCGAGTCTCTGCGCATGGCAGAGTAAAGGAGGGAGATCAGGCGCCTACCTCTCCCACAGGATAAGATGATGTCCAGGGTATTAGTGAGCTGGGGTGCCTCTGGGAATTGGGGCCATGTTGTCCTGGCCACATCCCTAAGACTTCCGTAATGCAGGTATTGGCCCTCACTGAGTCCAAAGGAGTCCACTGCCCTCTCAAAGGACACAAAAGAGTCGTCCGGGTAAAGATCTGCGAGGGTCTCGCAACCGCCCAAGCGCCACTCTCGGAAGGACATATTTGCCTCCAGTTTGAGTATCGGGCCAGGATCCAAATGGAGAGCTCCCTATGGAACGGCGCGCAGAACCTTCTCGACGAACCGCTGCCAAATGTTAGCCGTATGCCTTACCACATAGGGCAGAGTATCATCAGCGCCCCGACCTAGCATAAAAGCCTCCTGCAAATCCTTGTCCGCAGCCGCACCAGCCAACAATGCCAGCTCCCAGTTCTCGTCTTCAGCAAACCACCTGGCTGCCGGGAGAAGCTGCGCCGCATAGTAATACAGATCAAACCTCGGGGCCTCGAGGCCGCCTTCATCCCAACACCTTGTTACCGTACGCAACGCGACCCTACTGCGTCCACCCGCCCAGAGCAGGGAGTTGAGGAGTGAGTTCAGCGTACGAAACACCCGGGGTGGCAATGGGCATAGAGTATTTTGCAGCACATAGAAGACTCTAGGGAGCATCACCATTTTGGCAACCGCCAGACGCCCCATGAGGGAGAGAGGGAGTGTATTCCAAAAAGCAATAGATTTACTGAGGGCTGCGAGAATTTTGTCAATATTGTGAGTCAGGAGAGCCTCGTCGGAGGCGGCCACCTGAATACCCAAGTACCGGAATGCCAGACGTTCACACCGGAGGCCCAAATAGTGAGAATCCGGGTCAGGGATAGCAGCAGTCAGTGGGAACACCAGGGATTTGTTGACATTCATGCGCAGTCCCGAGGCTGTGCCAAAGCGGTCCAAGAGCCGCAACAAAGCGCGGAGGGCCTCCACCGGGGAAGTCAGATAGAAGAGCGCATCGTCGGCGTAGAGGGAGATGACATTGGTAGTGTCCCCCACCACAATGCCCCAGTCGTGCAACTCCTTGCGGGCAGATACGGCTAGGGGCTCAATTGCGAGAGCAAATAGGAGGGGGGAGAGAGGGCAGCCCTGCCGGGTGCCCCTCCCCAGCGACCATTCGTCGGAGCGGGCTGATCCCAGGCGCACCCTGGCTCGGGGCGCTCCGTAGAGCACCCGGATCCAGTCGCGAAATCCGGGACCAAATCCCATTTTCAAAAGCACATGCATCAGATAACCCCAGTGCACCGTATCAAAGGCTTTAGCCAAGTCAAAGGAGACCAACACGTGAGGAACCTCTCGCCCCCGGACCTCATGTAATATGTGATTCAGGCGACGCAAATTCATCGCCGTATTACGACCGGGGACAAAGCCACACTGGTCTGGGTGGACGAGCTGGGTCACGTGCGGGGCAAGGCGATTGGTCAGCAGCTTAGTAAGGATTTTTGCATCTGAGTTTATCAATGTGATAGGGCGGTAAGCTGCGGGGTCTGTTTTATCACCTCCCGGCTTCAAAATCATACAGACCTCACCTTGATTCAAAGTGGGCGGGAGGGTGCCGGTACGCAAAGCTTCATTGTAGACCTGTAGGAGGAGGGGGGGCTAGGGTATGTCCGAACGCATGATAAAACTCCGCAGGGAATCCATCCCCGCCAGGGGTCTTGGCCCGGGGGAGGGCAGCTATCGCTGCAGTAATTTCACCCAATGTCAGCTTGACGTCAAGTTCCTTCGTCGCCGCTTCCGGCAGGGTCTGTAGGCAGAGGTCTTCAAGATACAAGCGATAGACATCCTCAGATATGGACGGGTCAGCCTCGTATACGATTCGTAGATGGTCTCGTAAGACTGCGAGGACATCAGCTTCCGAGTGGACCATATCACCACTGGGTTTCCGTAGAGCTACTATTCGTTCGGGCGTGAACTCACGACGAAGTATCCAGGCCAACAAGCGTCCAGACTTATCTCCCTCACGATGTAGTCTCTGTCTGTATTGGCCCAGTGTAAATTTATCAAGCCGCGTGAGTATGTCGTGGATCGATACCAGGGCAAGGCCCTCCGCCTGTTGATCCGATGCGTCCGGATCAGACTGGGATTGAGCGCGCAGAAGCTCAGCCTCCGCAGTCTGCAAGTCAGAGAGCAGTTGTTTTCTAACCCCGTACGACAGGCCCATACACGCTCCACGTACGACTGCTTTCAGTGCCTCCCACTTGGTGGAGTAGGACAGGTCCTTCCCCGCCCAGTTGAGTTCTAGGTAGTCGGAAAGCGACGACGCCACATGGTCCCGGGCCACCTGATCCTGAAGCAGATCAGTCGGCAGTCTCCACGTGCGTGGACGCTCCGTGCGATCAGGCCACTGCGCCACACACGTGACTGGAGCATGATCCGACAGGTATCGGGCCTGGTGTGTAACCGTCAATGTAAGAGAGGAGGGAAGGTTGGCCGCTAGCACTCGATCTAGCCTACTATGTGTACCATGCGTCGGGGTATAACATGTGTAAAGCTTCTGTGTGGGGTGGCAGGTACGCCACACATCCACTGCCCCGATATTATGCATCACTTCCTGTAAGCGCGCCGCCATACGGGGTTTAGTGCCCGCTCTGGGTGGATGACGGTCCAGCTCATGATGCAGTACGCAATTGAAATCCCCGAACCAGAGGAGGGGTGCGTCTAGGCTCGGAGCCACAAGATCCTGTATCTGGGAAAAGAAGGCCGGGTCATCAATGTTCGGTGCATACGTGTTAAGGATCAAGAGGACTTTGTCATCCAATCTGAGTCTCGCTAATATGTACCTGCCCTCCACATCTGCATCTATATATTGAACAGCACAGGGAACCCCAGGGGCCTCCCAAATTAGAACCCCCCCTAGCATATGTAGAATAGGAGGAAGGGAATATCTGGCCTCTCCACTTCTTGGCCAGCCGCTGCACACCGTCCTCATCTAAGTGGGTCTCCTGTAAACAAGCAACTGAAACCCCATGGCGTTTAAGGAAGGTAAGGACCCTGTGTCTCTTAGTGCACGTGCCCAAGCCACGCACATTCCACGTTAAAAACTTAAATCCCATGACCAACAATCACGCCCAAACGGGCTACAGTGCAAGCGCAACCTGGACCATCTCCATTTGTCCCCCGCCACATAGAAATCTAGGGATGCAGCGCGTAGGACAAGCTCCCTACAAATCGGAATCAATATGCGCAGAATGCCAGTGTCATCTTTGTCAGAAACCCAATCCCACCCCCCAACAACCCCAACATACGAAACTTTTGCATGAACCCCCTCATCCCCACCACCCACGAGCAATAGGATAGCAACAACCAAAACCGCCACCCCGCCCTTCCCCCACCAGTGCCAGGACGTGCACAGCCACCCCATACAACACACTCCACACACACTCACACACAGCAAAACAACCCCACCCACCCACCCTCCCAGCTCGCCGAAAGACCCAGCGATTCTGATATAAGAACCCGGGTACATCTCCCCCGCTGAGTCAGCAATGTGGGAATGACATCCGCCACCCTCACCTCCTACCTCCCGCAGCTCCTACGACCCAGATGCCAATCACAAGGTACCAACCAGTGTTCGAAAGGGCCCCAGCGTCAATGATGAAATGTGATAGTTCAAAGAGTTGCAGGGCCATGGAGAACTGCACAATAAAGGCGGGCTTACAGTGGAGTCATTGGAGGCAGAGCAAGGATCATTCCAACTCCGGCGCCGGTAAGGCAGTCTCCGGAACCACCGGAGCTGTAGAATCCGTGTTTAGCGGCGTTTCCTGCAAAGTGTCCGGTACCAAGATATCATTAGGGGCAGCGGCCCCGATCGAACTCGAGCCAGTTCTCGTAGGCGAGTCGTCCATTAGGATGGCCCCATCCGGTCCCACCGTGGGTCGAGCCTCAGGAGAACCACGGGACCCAGAACGGCGGTTTCTCCTGCCACACCGTCTCCTCTGTGGCCTGGTCCCCCAAGTGTCACGCGAGCCCCCTCTCTCACCTGGGGGAAAATCGTCTCCTCTGATCTCAAGCCACTCCCATACCTCCGCCGGTGTCTCAAAGAAGTGTGCTCGGCCCTGGGAGAGCACTTTGAGCTTGGCAGGATATAGAAGCATGTACTGAAGCTGCATGTCGCGTAGTTTTTGTTTAACTCCCAAGTAGGATTTCCTTTATTCCTGCACCTGCTGGGTATAGTCGGGGTAGATTGATATGCGACTGTTCTCAATCGTGTGGGGCCCCGACTCCCTCGCCGCCCTGAGAATGCAGTCACGGTCCTTGTAGTTCAGGATTTTCGCGATGAGGGCTCTAGGGGCCTCCCCTGGTCGTGGAGGGGGTACCAGAGCTCTGTGCGCCCGTTCCACAATGAAGACGCTGGACAATCCATTCGGACATAGGTGTTCACGGATCCAAGTCTCTAGGAAGCGCTCAGGGTTCCCCGCCTCTAGCCGTTCCGGCACTCCCAGGACCCGTATGTTGCTCCGACGTGCCCTTCCTTCCGCATCCTCGGCGCGCCTCTCCAATGCACGGGTAGTAGAGGTAAGTTGGGCGAGCGACTTCTGTAGGGAAGCGACCTCCCCCTGTAGTTGAGTGATATTGCCCTCCGCATCCGAAACCTTGTCCGCTACTTTGAAAAGGTCTGTCCGCAAAAGGTTCACATCTATGGAGACCGTCTCTATCTGGCGTTCCAGGGCAGTGTGTGAACCCTGAATAGCCTTGAGAAGTTCCGCTCTGGACGGCTCCGACGGGTCCTCACCCCTGTCTTCAGTGCCCGTCTGGCGCGTGATCCTTTGTGGCTGCAGGCGAGGGGTAGTGTACTGCACGATCGTATTAGTCTGGGAGGCCTTAGTGCCACGACCCGAGCAGGCCACCATGGCGATTGTCGTAAGTCCGCACGTCCCAAGCAGGAAGGGCTCCCCGGGAGCAACCCAAGCAAAAATAGAGTAGGCGCACACCACAGCGCACGAAGGATGTAGGGCAAGAGGCGCCCAGGCAGTCCAAGCAAACCAGGAGGCAAGGCAGCATAGGAGCAGCTGTCGTCCACCCACCTCCACTGGGGGACCAGGATTCAGGGCCTCGGCGAAACAACAATGGGCAGCACAGGTTAGAACTCGGGCTCCACCACCTCCGCACGTCGCGCTCCTCACTTAGGCCCCGCAGCACTGGGCAGGGCGGGACACAGATGCACCCCGCTACCAGTTGCCACGAACCCCCCAGAGGCCGCCTGGCACAGTTCCCAAAATGGCGGATGCGTGGGGGAGGGGCGCAGTCCGTTTACGGGCCCTGCAGCTCCGCTCCTCGATCACCCCCGAGGCACGCGGGTAGCGAAAGGCCAAAACCAGGGTGCAGGACAGAGTCCGGTGGGAGGAGGTACACAAGCGGTAAGGCTCCGCAGGTACGAAAGAACGGGCCGGGTCCAGTCAGGCACACAACAGTCCGGGGCCCCCGCATTCACCCCCACGCCTCAATCAGGAGCCAGGGCAAGCGGTACTCACATCCCCCACCTCCGGGTGCAGGTGCCCCGATGACCGGGCACGCAGTCTCCAGCAAGAGCAAGGGGGGGGCCAGAACTCCAGCCCAGCAACTCTGCACAAAATGGACGGCGCCGCCTCCTCCTCACCGCGTAACAGGAAGGTCTCTGTGCTTCCGCCGCTCGACCCTCTGTCCACGGATCGGGAGCTCCAGCCAGGTCACTCGCGCCTGTCAGGGGGCCCACTCAAGTCGGGGAGCCCTGAATGGTACGCCCGCGGTCCGGCCCCAGCGTGCAGGCCCAGTCCGCGGCGTCGCATGATTAAACGCGCCGGCGCCGCCTCCAGTAGCAGACGGTCCAGCGCCCTCGGAGGATTGCTGGTCGCGGGTCCGTTCTTCCGGGCACAGGAGTCTCGGCGGGGTCACCGCTACCCTCCGACACGCTTTCCAGTAAGCAGGAGAGCCCGGCAGGATTATTGAAGGATTTAGTTGGTCTTCGGGACGGAGCTGGTGGAGCTCACGTCCTGTCGGCCATACTGCTTGGCCAGGCCCCCTAACATTGATTTTACATTGATTTGAAAAAAAGATTTTACCTTGTCTACTGCAATTTCTAAATTAGATTACATTTAAATTATTCAAATAATGTGTAATGTATATGTTTATAATGTGATTGTTTACAAAAAATAATTTAATACACCTAAATAGTCACATTTAGATTTTCGATTAATGTACATTTTTGTGTAGGTGCCCATTATCATGAAGGCAGCTTTCATCAAATGTGAGCTTTTTTATTTGTTTTATACAGGTGTGTTTCTTTAAATTTCTTAAACAACAACATTACACACATATGCATTACACATTGGCAAATCATTGCTTGTGAGAGAGATTTCAAAATGCACGAGTCCAGGGCTAATGCAAACAGACAAGTCTAACGGAAACAAGTAAAAAAGAAGCTTAACTTCAATTCCAGCGATGATGTGGTCGATTTGCTTCATGGTCAAGTAGCAACAGCAAAGGAAGGACTTGGACGATCGGGTTCTTGTCAGAAATAGAAGTGGAAAAAGAAAAAAAAGGTACATTTCTACCCTATATACTTTCGAAACCGCCAAGTCTGGCTTGGAGGTAAATGTTAACAGAGACGGCGGTACTCAGATGGACTAACGTCCATAGATCCTCCAGCATCTAAACTGAGATGACAGACCTCCTAGTAGGCGGGCGGAAAAACCTATGAAAAAGTGACAGCAGGACCAGATCCGCCAAGATCTAAATCAGGGCCTAAGTCTTGGGCTATTGTGTTGTCTGCAAGCTCAACCCTAAACAACAATGTGTAAACCTTGCCATACACAACTATTCCCACAACTCCTTTCCTCACCCTACCCACACAGATCACCCCAACTATTACTGCCAGAAGCCCCAAACAGGTAGCATACTCTACCATCTAGGCATTGCAGAGGTGATACACACCAAACAGGTGTGGTGTGCCCACTAGGGCCCATGCTCTTTGAAGGCAATGTTCATTTTGCATCATGAGCGGTGCGGTGCCTGCTATACATTTTCATAAAGGGCTCTAAGGCACCATCTCAATGTCCACTGTTGCCTGCTGGCGAGAGAAATACAACACGTTTATCCAATACTATGTTGCTGTCTTTCCTTTTCGACCACTAAACACCAACAAGTCGCAAAGGTGTTTCTCTAAGTATGTACAGTGATATTGCTCAATCTCCATCGTTCCCCCCATCATGGGCTCTTGATACCCCTCCAAGGGTGGCGGCAGCTTGGGAGTCAATGATGATCTCCATACATTGATGCTCTTAATGCAGAACTTGGTCGCCACTGCTGCATCTGTAAATTTTTGGGGTTTTCCATTGTCATCAACCTTTAATTTTTATTTTGTTTTAAACATTTGTTTATTGAGTTTTGGATTTTGTTGCAATTACAAACAATTATGCATGCATTATTCCCACATCATTACAGCAAGTTAGCAGCGTTAGGCCGTTTTGAAGATTTGTATACGTGTCTTACAGTTGTTACAGCTGTCTCTATATTGTGACGTTCCAGCAGGATTTCAATGCCTGTGATTAAGTCCAGACTGATGTTTGCACTTATTGAGGGTCTTAAACAGATGATTGTTACAACAGGGTTTAACATAAACAACTGTAACTTCTGTGCATGTCCCAGTGTTTCCCTTCAGGACATATTATAGAGTATCAATGGCATACGATTCCCCCTTGAGTTACTAGGCACTATATCAGTTGGGTAGGCATTGTGAGCAGCATGGTGTGTATAACCAACTGTTCGCAGGTGTGTTACAGGAAGTTTTTGCCTCATAATTAAATTTGGTGGCTTGCAGTCAGTCCAACGCACCACTCTTGCCATATGAATACGTACTTGGTGTGTGGTGACATGTGTTGCTCCTACAATTCTCGCATTAGTTCAGCCCGCCTACCCATTGCAGAGATATACTTGGCATGTCTATAGAGAATGGAGGAGGCGGTGAGCAGCACAGGACCCTCACTGAGTAAGATGGCTATTTGGCCTGTGACTCCCCATCTCGGCCACCTGGAATGTCAGGGGAGGCCGTGGCAGAGGCCCTTATGTTATCTATCTGAAGCCCCTGAAACTCTTGTGTTATGTCCTCCCACTGCGCTGCAATAGGTTCTTTGCGAAGGGCTCTGGTGTCTTCGGTCTGGAGCGCTTTGCCCTCTGCTCTGGCTTACGCTAGTAGCAACTGACTCCACGCCATCTACACAAGAGGATTAAGTTTCTTCCATCGTTTTGTCATCATACGCTTAGTAGTCAGCATGCCTAAGTCAAGGAAGTGGGAGGTGACCGTCAGTCTCTTGCCTCTAGGGTAGAGGTGCACTATGCCCTCCTCCCTTTTGCCCTCTAGTCGGCGGTCCGCGGACGCTGCCAGGGTAACACGAACTTGGTGCCAGTAAGTATGTAAAGTTGAGCAGGCCCACAGCATGTGCAGCAGATCAGCGTCTGGTTGCTGACATCTGGGGCACAACATGTCTGTCCTCCTATTGAACTTGTTAATTTTTGCTGGAGGAAGGTAGGCCCTATGAAGTACATAATGATGGATGAGCCTATAGCTTGAGTTATGCGGGATGTATATGGGACTATTCAGTATCTCTGTCCACTCCTTATCTGTAAAAGGGTGTCCCCTGTCTGTCTGCAACCTCTGTCAAACTGTTGTCCTCAATATCGCTGTGTGGAGTCGTAGCAAATCTGTTAACCATCTGCTAAGGTGCCTACCCCTGCCCATAACATGCAAGTATTATAGGATGAGATGTGTGGGCTTGTTACGCCCTCATGTCACACCATGTTCCTCTGAGGACCCCTAGGAGAGATTGGTATGGTAAAAACTGATCAGGCGGTATGTCATTTATATCCTACAGAAAATCAAAAAGGAGTGGAGCTTTGAGGCCTCAAGGGATCCAGATATAAAAAAATATGTATGTGACCCTCAACAGCCATTTTTTGCCTTTGATATGTCTTTTGCCACTGGCGTAATCCTGGTTGGTAGCATCATAATCAGGTCTTTATTGGCCTCAACCAGGAGGTGATCCTGAGGAACTAATTGGGATCTACTTTGGGAAAAATGTGAGTTAAAATTACCTCTTTATCATAGACTCAAATTATTTTTTTTTAAATGATAAGGGTAAGGTTAAAAACAACGGTGGATGTGGAAAACAGGACCTGCAATATGTCCTTCACATCTCTATCAAAAAGGTTAAAAGAATGGTCTACATGTTTCAGCTGACATGCGCCCTTGCCGGGTCGATGGCTTTCATCAGGACCTAGAGGAGAAAAGATACCCCACCTGCCTTTTCTATATAACTCACTCCAGGTGAAATACTATCCCCTAGATCTGATTATTCCACCGGTTGTATTCATTCCGGAAAGCAAGAATGCATTTTTTTCTCAGCTTTTGAAATTACCAAATATTCCCCATAGGGTAGAGGGAGAGATGTGTAGGCTGCCCTCTTGAGGTGCAGATTATAGCCTCTGGTTCGATCTCTCCCCTCCTGAATGTTGTTGTCAGGAAGGGAGGCCGTCCGTTCACAGGTTTTGCCTGTGGTTAGGGCCCTTTATCACCGCTTCAATCGCCATAGGGGTGATGGGTTCCTCCAGATACAATAGCTGCTCCTGGTCTATGACCGGGTGCGTGATTTGGGAGAGAATGGTAGTTAATTGTGTGTCACTGAATGGGCTTCTTGATGTGTATAAGGCCTTATAATAGCGGGTCAATTCCGCATGTTTTTCAGCTTACTCGTAAAGTAGCCGACTCGCATAGTGTCTGAGGACTCGTATGGGGTGCGATACCTGATCTTGTCTTATGGCCATGCTAGGAGGTGGCCCACACGATAAAATTGTGCATGCACTCTGGCAAGGTGTGCTGCTTAATTTACGACTAAGTTGTTCCAGTAATTCTGCTAGTTCACCACGCTTTGTTTCTAGGTTCACTATATTATCTGGATTGGTCACCCAATTCGCCTCTAAGTGCATACGTTCTCTCTCTACCTTCCCCACAGCTTCCTCTATGTGTTTGTGGATATTTCAATTAATGCAGAGGCATTTACCCCTGATGGTCGCTTAAATGCCTCCCATTCCGTTAGCATGTTCCCCACGACCCCTTGTTAAGTTCAAAGTATTCAGCCGTGGCGGCTTCCACCGCTTCCCAAAATGGTGCTTCCTCAAAGGCTACAGGCTAGAGGCGCCATGTGGATATTGCTGGGTGTGGTGTCTTCCACATCAGACATAATAGCAGAGGGTTATGGTCAGAGTGTGTGCGACCAAGGTACTTTATGTGGTCTATCATGGGATGGAATGTCGGAGAGCCCACTAACCGGTCAATGCGCACATGGAGTCCATGCGGTGCTGAGTAGGACGAGTATATTCTTGTTCTAAGGTTCCATGTGTGCCATAGGTTTGTCTGCGACCAGTAGTGCAGCTAGTCTTTCTGTGCTTGGGAGTTAGACAGGGAGTGTGTGATAGACAGTGGAGGAAAGGAACGATCTAGTGTTGTGTCGATAGCAGCATTGTAATCTCCATCTATCAACCATGGGAGCCACCAAGACAGCCGACATGGATCAGAGGAACAGCGCCTGCTCAACATTAGGGACATTTACTACACCCAGTATCAGCAGTATGTCTTTCAGACTGGCTTTTATGAACACATATCTCCCATTCTGGCCTGTTTTAACCTGTTCCGCTGCAAAGGGAGTCCCCCCCGCACCCAGATCAGCACCTCTCTCGCATAAGAGGAGTAGCCAGCAGCAAACAAAAATATGTTCACGCCAACGGCGACGCAGGCGCTCGGCCTCCAGGGCAGTCAGAGGAGTCTCCTGGAGAAAAGCTATGTGAGTAGATCTACATTTAAGGTCGGAGCAGATTAAGTAGTGACCTCCAGGTGTGTGCATGCCCCTCACGTTCTACGTTATTATATTTGTGTGCGCCATTGTCGCTGTGGTATTTTGTGCCACGTGCCACCCTGTCCCCCTTTGCAAAAGCTGCTCGCACGCCTACCTACATTGTGCGTAAGGATGGGATCGCAGCGTGCAGGGGCACTATTGCTCAGTAATTATTAGCCCTTAACTTATAGAACAATAGCAGGGCAGATATGTAGCAGGGATCCACCCACACTGGTACTCCAACTTTTGGCAACAAGCGTACGCGCCCATGCACGATGGGCTCAATGTGCATTTCCTGTGGAGGATGGGGGCGAGGTCACCTTTTTCCCTGTACCCATTT
This sequence comes from Lissotriton vulgaris, assembly GCF_964263255.1. Taxonomy (NCBI): domain Eukaryota; kingdom Metazoa; phylum Chordata; class Amphibia; order Caudata; family Salamandridae; genus Lissotriton; species Lissotriton vulgaris. Next base: position 358,132,362 of record NC_141696.1, on the reverse strand, counting down.
GACTACATATGTTTTTAGCCGGTTAAGTTGCTTGTGCTCACATATAATGGTACAGTGCTATTGAGTATTTCCATCTTAACCATTTCCTACATGCAATTTACAGCACATCTTAACTGCGGGAGGTTGTGGTGGGCCGCCCGGGGCTTAGTCAATGGTCATTGCAGAGTGGGAGTCTGAAGTTAGCTATGTCCTAGGGATGCGCATGGTAATTTGTCTTGTGAGGTCAGATGATATGGTCTGCTGTTGGCGTCAGTGTATCAGAGTCTGACGTGTGTCCAATTATGGATTCTTCTTCGCTAGTGGATTTCGCTCTATCGTTATCTGGGTCCGAGGCATGGATCTCTGTGTGCAGTGCTGCCCGCTTCAAAGAGCACTCCATCGCTCTGAGATCATTTGTTCTAGGTTAGGCACCGCCACCAGCTGCCCAGTCCGGTTGGCTCATCCACACCTACCGCGGTTGCACCGCCACGCTGTACCGGGAATTCTCTTCACTTGGCTGGAAGCACGTAGACCTCTCTCTATGGTAGCCCGTACTTCCTGCGAATGAGACACAACACAACACACATAAACACCTGCCCAATTTGGGGAATTATATCAATGGGAAAAGTGGGAAGCTACACTTACATCTCATGCTGCTGCATTCATGCCACCCCAAAAAGGTTTCAAAAATGGAAAAAAGAAAGAAAAGAAAGCAAACAAAGTTTTACCATTTCCTTCAGTAATAAAGTACCAGCAGTGACACAAGTAGTTTTAATTCGCAAATACCAGATAATAATGAACGTATCTGTAACCAGGAAGGTCTCCAATAAGGATGCCTGGGTCTTACCCAAATTCCGGTAACTTCTGTGTTTCTATAAAGCCAGCCTAAAACTCCCAACAGTATTTGATTCAACTCTGAGATCCGAGCCTTTCAATCGGCTCCTAGGTGCTTGACTCTGAGATCCGAGCCTTTCAATCGGCTCCTAGGTGTTTGACTCTGAGAACTGAGCCTTTCAATCGGCTCCTAGGTGCTTGTTACTCCACTCCGGATTTGTGGTCTTTCCAAAACGAATCCTCAAGGAAAGTTTAATGCCTAAAAGTTAAGCAAAGCAATTCTATGAAAAATAGCCAACTCACTGCAGCGCTGTGATGCGTTTATTCGGAATAACAGTCAGCACCCAATGAGGCCCTCGAGGTATCCAGCTGGCCTCAAGGGACTGATTAATTGTCGTGTCCTGCGCGCGACTAAAAATGAATTCAATATTCGTTTGTTACACGCGCTACTGACTATTGCGTGTGCTTCCGGGATTCTATAGTGGTGAGGAGCGCGGAATGCACCGCAGGCTTGCCGCGGCTGCAGTAGATGACAGCGCCTTGAAGCGCTTCCAAGATTCCAGGGTCTATTTTAGAGCAATGTCACTCTCTGATGAAAGCACGGCATGCACTTTCCAACAAAAGGCTTTTCCTTCGGAAGAATATCTCCAGGCAGAAGCGTTTCCTTCGTGTCTTCACTGAATCTGAACTCCGAAATCAGGTGACAGGCGCCTGACTGTACTCAAGGAGGAGTTAACCCTTCCCATGCTTGTGACGGAACCGTTCCGTCACGAGCCTCGGGTGGGCTGTGCTGGTGACGGAACGGTTCTGTCACGGCCCTCTCGCTGCGCCTGCGCGGCGCAAATTCCGTGCCAGCGCTAACGTTCTGTAGCGCGGGCGGGGCCGTGACGGAACCGTTCTGTCACAAGCACAGCTCACCCGCGTGCCGTGACGGAGCGGTTCCGTCACGAGCACGGGACCGCCGCGCGGCCCCCCAACCCCCTTAGCACTGCGGCGGAATAGCCACCGCAGTGAAGGGGTTAAAGTAGGAAGAACGTAGGAGCAGAGAAGGGTCATTTACAGCTAAGCATTATGGGAGCTGTAGTCTATGCTTTACTCCCCACTCACTCTACAAAGCCTACCGCGCCCCAGGGTGAAACGTGACAGCTGTTGACTTTAATCTCCTGTTGCCGGTAGGCTTCACGGAAGATACTGTCAAGGTCTCTGTAGTTGAGTAGACCGAACAGGAATGGTCTGGGGCTGGCCCCCAGCGGCGGTTTCCACGCTGGCACTCGATGCACCTGCTCCACCACAAATTCTGCAGATAGTCTAGTTAGGGGGCATCCATTTGCACAGCCAGTTCTCAGTGAAGTTCACAGCATTCTTGCCTTCAGCACCTTCAGGTAGTCCAATCATGGGTATATTGTTGCAGCGTGATCTGCCCTCCGCGTCTTCCACTATGTCTTCTAAAGTGGATTTGCTCCCCATGAGCGCTTGCAGCGTTTATGCGTTTTCTTGCATAACTGTCTGCAACTCTTCCAATTGTAGTCCAGTTGTGTGCTGCTTATCTGCTAGTTTATGCTGGTTGGCACACAGTTGGTTAAAATTGATCGTTATTTTGTCTATTTTGCTTTTGAGTGATGTCCTCGTATTTTCTAGAGCTGCACCGATTTTCTCCACTGCAGATAACACAGTGTCTATCTTGTCGTTTAGCGCCATGTCTGTATGCATTGACCTCATTTGTGAGTCACCCTTCAGTAGTTTCCCCAATGACTGGAAGGGTTCTGACGGGGCAGGAGCGGGGTTAGAGCAAAGGCGTCCCATGACCAGCTGCTGAGCTGTGAGCATCTGTCAGTCTGCAGGGAGTTCCTAATTGCTGTGTGCATGGTGCAATATGTGTTGCCCAAGGTCAACGCCCCAGTCTCCAAGGGTCTAGTGTAATAGGGTGTTATCACTGCACTCTCCGCTGACCCAGTGATGCTACTCAATAGGCTTACAGTTAATAGGTATTGACCCCCTGCTACTCCAGTGTACCCAGTCCTGAGTCCCACCCAGCGTGACCACTATGCGACCCAGAGAGGTGGGACAAGTAACCCGATTCCCGTTGTGCCTCTCTAGTGCTCGCGTTTAGTAGCAGGGCACCCCACTAGATCAATGCCGGGCAGTAGTAGACAGCATTCTCCTTCGCCAGCTGCTCCAGTTTGGATAGAGCACCCTCAAGTATAACTGCCCCACTTCCCCGCCTCAATACACATTGGTGTCTACCCATTCACTATTATTACAGTCTGATTTAGTGCTTGACGTGTCCCACGCCTCCGCTCCGTATGTAGTTAGTGTGCTCCACTCAGGCTGCATGGGCATGATCGTGGTAAGGGACAGCCATACCCGCACCGCCTCCCAAGCTCGCCCCCACTCTACGGGCCAGCTTTCGGACCTACTGCAGCAGCGAGGGATGGGTAAGGCGTCAATTCTCTCACAGGTGTGCCCTCCCACAACCAGGGGGGAGGGCACACCTCTACTGGGACGTCAAGGCGTGCAAGACCACACCTGTCAATACACTTGCCATCTGGGCCTGCTCCATACACTCTCCCATGCCGAGACCAGTGTCTCCCAGGACAGCTGCGTCTGGCTGCAGTGCAAGGCCTCAGTTCCAATAGGCGGAAAAAAATCCGGTTTCAGTAGGCTCTATTGAGGCAGAGTCTGTATTAGATGCTCTTAATGTACTAGACAGTGGGCAAGAGGGCCGCAACCAGGCCAGGCCAGTGTCTTTGTGTGCCCAGAGCCACTCCACTGCAGCCAGTCACTGCGGCCCGCATTTTAGTCCCATTCTCCTCTACTTCTATGCAGCGCAGTCTAGGCCCAGGACAGGCCCCATGTCCCGGCAGTCCGGACTCCGCAGGGGAGGGAGACTCCCAGTGGATGGATGACAAGCGGTCGCCGCACTGCCCATGTCCCAACACCCTTCGACCTGGGCCCGATCCGGCCCCCGGGTCCGGCCAGTCACCAACGGAGAAGGACTGATTCCCTACTTCAACTTCCAATCGACAGGAAGAGCAACAGGTTTGGGGTTAGGTGTGCAGGCCCACCCAACCACCCGAGTAGGTATTAGCGAAAGCGCCAACAGGAGCCTTGGCAACTATTGTCCCGGCCAAGTCCTGGGTTCCCACCGCATGCACACCTCAGGATTCAGATCAGCGTCAGGCCCACAGAGGTGCTTACACCAAGGGTCTGTGAAGGGGCAAAATGTCTGGGGGCATGCATGGCTGCCCATATCTACAGGTGGGCAGAGTGGGTGGCCTACAATCCTCTGTGTGAGCCATGGCCCAGCTCCGCCATCAGCACCTAGCACAGCAGTCTGTATTGAGCCCCCCTGGGCCATAATTGTCTCACGTCCCTCCCCTGTACCCAGTTCCTCGTATCTGTCTTCCCGACCTCTCAGGCACTGAACCCTAAATAAGGAGGATGAACACGGATGCTGAACTCCATGTTATGCGGCTATCTTGGCTGTCCTTTCGCTTTTATATTTTAACAATACCTGCATTTTAACTGTGGTTATTTAATTGAATTGCTAACATTTAAAAAAAACATTTTAATATGTTATAACCAAAGCTAAGAATAACTTTAAACTTTATTTTGTTTCGCTGAATTTGAGTTTTATTCTGATCATGTACCACATGCAACAGTTTGCTGTGCCTGACCAGCCATGAGCAACCAGTCCCCACAAGGCATGTCATTGGCCTACAAGGGCATTGGTCATAGGGACTGATAGTTCATAGCAGTGGTAAGCTGTAATGCTTGGCCTTTGACCAGACCAGATCCTTTCCACAAACCCCTGTGCACATGGACTACAGAAATGGCTAGACAGCCAGGCCCTTCCTCCAACTCACAGCATGCAGCCAACCACCACTGGACATGGCCTTCAGCTACATGCAGGCGGTGTTGGAACAGGGCCCACTCCTGACGTGTGTGGCCAATCCCCACTGTATATGATCTTTGACAGTGTGCAGGAGTGGTTGACAGCAAAGTCTGGACTGCGGATGGCCATGCTCCCAACCAGTGGTATGTTGGCAACATTCACATGTAAACATTGACCAGGCGCAGCAGTAGTGTCCGGAATACTTTTTTCATTTTTGGTAAAGGATTCTCAAACCCAATGCTGGATCCTAGACCCTGCCTGCGTCCTTCAGACACAAGGAGGATCCATTTAAACACAACAGAACTTAAAGGGTATTAAGTATACGGGAAATGGTGGCGCTCAAACAGTATTAGCGTGTATGTCAATTGAAAATTACAATAATCACTGGTGCTAGCAGGGAGGGGGGACCCCAAGAACCCCTCAATTTAAATGTGAAACTTCCGGGTCGAAGAACGCGAGTTATACGGAGGGTGATTCTACCCAGAACTCGGACACCACACGTACCCATGTGGTGCTCGTTCAAGAATCTCTTTTAACTCCACGATTGGAACCATGGATTTGTTGCTTGCACAGATATGCTGAAGTTGGCGTCTCCATTATACAGTGTGTTTTGAAGTGACTTATCGGAACTACCACGTCGTCATCTTCCTACTTATAGGTCACCCTGCCGGGTTGGAATTATCACCGGACCAGGGCCCTTTCAGATAAGAATCCAGCCATTGAGCCCTGAAGAGCTTTAGTGTCTAAAATTGTATAGACCTACAGCGAAACACGTGTCGGCTGGCTGTGAAATTCCAATGGTGTGACGATCTAATTAAAGGAAAATATACATCAAAGAAACCTACGTCGGACATTTGTTACTGTGAAACATATATAGTAGCACTCTATTTGCTTGTACCTAATCTGTGTGCGCGGGATTTTGTTTTCACAAGGAGGATCCATGTTTCATGAATCATGCAGTAAAAATATATTTATTACATTTATTTAAGTGTCTGGGGGGTACCTTGGGGGCTCTCTCACATACATCTGGGAATAAAGCTGGGTGCACCCTGCCTTCTTGTGTCTTTTTTCTTTTTCTCAGCGCAGTCCTTGGTGCATTTTTCAGTGACACCCAGACAATCAAAGAGTGCAGCAGACTTGGGATTCTACAGCTGGATTTGCTAATCCTCAGCACACAATAGGAGAACTAGCTCCCTAATGGTGTGCATGTTTTTTCAAACAGGATTCATGAATCCTTTGTGGATTTGCGAATCTGAGTAGGATCTGTTAAGTAATGGTCCAAATATCATTTTTTTTTTTGTCTTTTTATGTCCCGAATGGAACACTTTTTGTATTTGATGGCAAGTTTAGTGTAATTAATTGTAGCTGTTTCTTTGTTTGGAGGAGCAGGAAATCCTAATTAAGTTAAAATGGGAAATTGAACTTGTGGGACCCTTGCCATGAAGAACCCAAAGTGGATGTATATTTTTGGGGGAAGTTTTATAAATATTTGTTTAACAACGTCAAATTTATAAAGAGACAAATGTATTTAGAAAGGAAACTCTGACCTCAAAATAACTACATAGTCACCACAGTGTGTATGTGTATACATATATATTTATCTGAATATCTATATATATCTATCGATATCTATATCTATGAATATTACCTACTGGCGGTCGCCAGTAGGTAGTTATAGTTAGGACCTAGTTTCCATAGGAAAAGCGTTTTTTGATTTGCACCGTTTGACGAATCTTTGCAAATTTTTCAAAACTAATGGGGCGGTTAGGTGAGCTGCTGTGTGGAAGGTTTGGGGGTGATTCGTCAAGAGGGGGCCGAGAAAATGGGGGGGTCCCAAAACGCCTTTTCTCCATGTTAATTTCCATAGGACACTGTTGACATAGCTACAGCCCGAACTGCTGAACGGAATTACACCAAATTTGGCAGAAAGGTAGCTCTTGGTCCAGAGTGCACTCTTTTTGTTAAATGGTGTCAATCTTTTCAGTAGTTCCTGAGAAATGTAAAGATTTCTCAGATATATAAATATGGCCGGGAGGATCCACGAACCCTCTCGATCTTGAGTCTGTGATTTGATTGGCTGCCAACACTTCAAACTAGGAGGTAGTGTTAGCAGCCATCTTGTGACTCAGTTGAACCGAGTCACAAGAAAAAAGGTTAAAACTCAAGAAAAAGGGTCAGGGTAGAAACCTGACACCCTAGGCCTGCCCAGGGGGTCCCACAGGGAGCCCCAGGCCAAAAAAATATATATTTTTTAAAAACAATTGGCAGGATTCGCGTTTGATCCGTGAATCCCGGAAAAAAGGTTTTAAAAAACAAAGTGCAAGCTCCTGCGCTTTGATTTTTTTCAAACCCCGGGTGGGCCTGGTCCCAGGAGCTGTGATTAAAATAGATGCGGGGGCCCGCGCTGGCCCCCACAGCCCCAGGGACTGCCATCTCCCTGGGGCTAATTATGTTAAATGCGGGGGCAACATGGCTCCCCCACAGCGATGAAGACTGCCACCTTCCCGGAGCTAAATTGGAAAGATGCATGGTGGGGCACCAGCCCCCCACCGAGCTCCGGGAAACGCCACATCCCTGGGGGTGGGGGACTGCATGGCCCCTCTCCAAGACCCCTCGTGGTCCTGGGGACCGCCACCCTCCCGGACCGGCTCCAGCTATGTTACGGGATGCCCACCCCAGGACATTGCAGTTTGCTATGACTTGGCGAGAGCACTGCTCCCACCAAGCCATAGCAAACTCTGCTTCGCTTCATGGAAGTGAGAGCAGCAAAAAGTTTGAAGACTTTGTTTTGCCCCACTGCTTCCCAAACGACACAAATAAAACAAACATGCATAATAAATAAACACTAAATCACTGGCAAAAAAATTATTTAATTGCCATTTTATTGTTCATATTTAGTGCGGCTTGCAGTAGTGAGAGGGGCGACGGATAGTCCGTCTTCTGTATTACAAGTGCAATTGGATATAATACACTTTTAGTACGGCACACAGGATATCCGTTACATTTGTGATGGAGTAACCCATCCGCTTAACTCTGAAGAGGGCCATTTCATGTTCCCTCAATTAAAGAAATTAAATAAAACATTTATTGATTCATGTACAACAACAGAGTTACATACTCATTCCTGTCAATTCATTTGCAAAACCGAATTAACACACTAAAGTATACATAATCAGTGAAGACATGCATAAAATGTTAATCTTAAATGCATTAACTTGGAGTGGCATTTCTAGAGGACTGATTACCCCACTGTTGTAACTGGTGGAACTGATGAATCAACAGACGCTGCCAGTTTGAATAAAAAAGAGTCACCCACCTCTCCTTATTGGACATTTTAACTAAAAGAAATCAAATGATTGTTAATCGCTGTAAGTGTAGCTCGGAGTGCAATAAGATGTTTTACAGTTCTGTGCTGTTGTGTTCACTAAATGGCAACTCAAGGACAGCACAGTTGTAATTTGTGAGGAAATAAAATGTATTGGAAACATTGATAGTATTCTGTTCATCATCCTAAGTCACTTAGCCTCACAAACGGCCCAGATAACTGGCAATTATTTGCTAAAAGTTAAGGGAAAGAGAGATTTTTAGCACTGGGAAAATGAGGTTGAGAAGGTATTGCAGCTGCGGCTGAACCGGCCTATTGAAGAGCCTGATTCACAGACTTAATTTTGTAATAGAAAACAGGCACCTTGGAGAAATACAGAACTAAAAAAGATAAAACAGCAAGTTAGAAACACACCTGGCTCAAAACAAAGAGCAATCAAGACAAACTTCACCTACGGAAACTTAACGGATTATACAAGTCAGCTACTAAAAAAGGTACTTTTCAGACAGAATTCAAAATGTTAAGTGTGCAAATGAAGAATTTTACAAAATTCTCACAGAATTTCGTATACCTAAATGCATAGAAAAAACTAATCCAATTGCTCAAAAATTCACGGACAAACTGGGAAACCATTACGCAAACAAGGCAGACAGGTCGGACTCCTATTTAAAACAAAGGAAAATCACAGACACCAAACCATTTTCAAAAATACCCTCCAAGAGTAGGCTAACCAAGCCTTTCAATTCCATCAAACAAATATCACAAAGTGAATTATGGATCCGGTCAAAGCAAGCAGGCTTGCCGGCATTGCTTAGGATCCTTGTTCACTGCAAATATTCAAAAACATTCTTCTAACTACCTCCGCTGCCATACCAGTAAGAAGAACCATCAATAATTCTTTAACTATGGGAATCTTTCCAGAAGACCTAAAAAAGTCATACATATGCCCATTATTAAATTAACCTGGACCCGCTTGACCCCGACAACCACAGACCGATTACAAATGGACCTTTACTGGGCAAACAGATAGAAAGAGTAGCATTTGCCCAGATGTCACAATTCATTCACGGAAACTCCATACTTTCTGACTTCCAAACAGGATTCCGTACAGGAAGAGGCACAGAATCTACCCTCATCGCCATCTGGGATGACCTTAAAAACATAGTAGACCGCAAGGGGGTTGCTACACAATTTCTCTAGGACCTCTCAGCTGCCTTTAATACAGTTGACCATGACACTCTAATCCAAAGACTCTATGAAGCCGGCATAGAGGTGACTGCCCTCAACTGGATCACATCCTACCTTCAAAACATAACAAATGTCATCCATTCTCCACCTTTCTCATCCAAACCGTACTTCACAAAAGCAGGAGTCTGTCAAGGCTCTATCATCCCACCCATGCTTTTCAACATCTACATGAAGTCATTACTGGCAATCATCAATGAATTCCAGGTCACATGCTATAACTAGGCAGATAACATACAAATACTCCTTCAACTGGAAATCTCCAAAGACATTGGAAACTCCCATATCTTCAGTTGCCTCAGAGCCATTGATCTGTGGATGACATTGAGCCATCTCAAATTGAGTGCTTCCAAAACGGAAATACTCACATGTGGCGATTGGAAAAAATTATGACCCACTTTGCACCTGGCCTGACGATCTGGGACCACCTCCTAAAATATCTAAGGGAGTAAGAAAAAACCTTGGAATTACCATGGATTTCCAGTCATCAATGAATGCCCAAGTGGAAAAATTAGCAAGATCAAGCTTCATTACTATGAAAACTCTGTGACACATCTTCCCCCACCTGGGAGTTCCACACAAGATCCAAGTCACTATCTCTCTTGTACTGTCTCAACATGATTACGCCAATGGTCTCTACCACGGATCATCTTTAACAACTATGAAAAGACTACAATGGATTCAGCCTCTGGTGACAAACTACTCCTACATGTAAAGCCACAAGTTCACATCTCCCTTCCGTTCAGGGCCCTATATTGGTAACCGGTTTCCAGAATATTCACATTCAAGCTGTTTTTTATCACCCAAAAAGCAATATGTGGAACAGGACTGCTTTTCATCAGGAATACAATCACCAAATACATTCAACAAAGGAACCTCCGCTCCAGATTGGCACCTCACCTCAAAATCCCACCACAGAAGAAAACAAGCATTGGCATAACCAATAGGTCTCGCTTTTGGGACCTTATAAGTATTTAGTTATGCAGCCCTACCAGCTCTAAGGTTGCTTATAAATAACCAGAAAAGGGATGAGGCATCCACAAATATAGAGCTAAATGCGTAAAGGCTGAACCTTTCCTAGATACTACACAATTCTAGAGAGAACAGGCAATAACGGGAAGAAGAGGTATCAATTAAAGAGAATACAGTGGGACCTGTCGAAGGAGGATAAAGTGGAGAGGGTATGAGGAAAAGCTTCCCACTAAAGAAATTACAAAAATGCAGCACTTATCCCAAGGACAGGTGGTTGTTGACTTACGTATAAGAACTCTGTATGCACACCTGAAAGCTAACATTAGGTTATGGAAGAATACGCCAAGCTGGAGACACACAACGATGGCAGGGGGGTCTTGGGACTCTGCGCTGCCCTAGTATAGGAGACACTGTGCTAAACTCGGGCTTTATAGAATTTCATACATTCTTCTGTAAATGCATTACCACAGCTGACAGTGCTTTGTCGGTAAAGATGGAGAATATCCCACAAGGGCAAGGTTACCACTGGTAGCTTTGGCATCTTTACTGCACTGTTTATTGGCAACTTGCAGCTACTGGCATCTGTTAGCAGACATCACCATAAGACATTACCGGTAGCGATTAAATGTAGCAAAAAGGCCAAAATGGCACCATTGCTGACCATTATTACCAATCACCTGCAATTCTGAATTGTTTTAATGATGGAATTGGTGGAAGCAACTCAACAGTTGCAGACAACTTGATCCCCTTAAAAGGTTACCGGAGCGTCGCCTGGTCAGACAGCCCACCCCGTGACGAGACCAAATACTCAGCAGCCACAGTGGGAGGCGGTCAGGATTGAAACATGGTAAACCACAAAAGAAAACAAAGAACTGCGTGCGGAGCCTGAAAGTTCAATGATTGCTTTTGTTGTCAGACAATAAAAGTTTGTTAAACTAAATTCGGGGATAAAAATTTGCGTAGTAGGAACACGTGGCCACCTGGCGACCGTATTCACAGTTAAACAGCTTCCAGTATTTGTCGCGATAGTAGGCTTACAGAGTCGGAAAAGGATTAAGTCAGGGAAAATACACTCAACACACTTCCCTGTTTTGAATGCTCCATGCACACGGCACTACAAGTCCCATAATTCCAAGGGGCACCATGTTTGAAATCCAAGTCAGGTGATTCAAGCTTGGCAGTACTTAATCCTTCCCCTGGAAGGAAAGGGTGCTTGACAACTGACCCGGAAATTCGTGTATCCAGAGAGCTCACTGCGAGAGGAGTTCTTATCTGCATCTTGTATCTTGCCGTTTTCTACCCGTGTCCAGAGAAGGCTCGAGCTGAGGAGTTTTCGGATTGCTGCATTTACCACGGTTTGGTTCTGGCGTCTGGAGAGTGGAACCCTGCTCCTGGAGGAGCTTTCCTCTCGACGCGCGGAAAAGGGCGTTTCCTGTTTGATAGCAGCTGGTACCCGGAACAGAGACTCGAGTAATCCAGGTAAATCGGCGCGTCTTCGAGAGTGGAAGACTGCTCCCGGAGGAGCTCTCCTCTCGAAGTGCGCCTTGTTCAGACATTGTCAAAGCCTGTAATTGATCCCCAAGGGTAGCGTGTGAGAGGAGTCTTTTTACGCTCTGAACGCTTCCCTGCTATCTTTGTTTGATGGCGTTTTATCTCGGTGGCATGATTGTAAAGCTACTGCCTAGCGCTAAATAACTATTCCTTTTCACACGCTCATGCAATACTATTCCTTAAACTATATTGCGAGTGGTATTTCTGACATTGTTTCCTGGAGCTTAATCAAAGACTGCTTCTATCCTAAACTAGATGCATTGATTATCCTATGAAGGTATAGGGGTAACAATGTGCAAGAACGAATATTGAGTTGCCTACCTGTCCTGTTAATCCCTTTGGTGATTTGGGAGGTTGTTCATGTGCAGAGACAGTACCGAGGATCTTGCCATAGACTATAATATATTCCCGAACAAGTGAGTGTTACGCCTGAAGTATTCTTCTGAGTGCATGTGTGATCTCTGTGTATCTTACTCACTTCTACCTTATCTATCCATACAGAATACCAGAATACCAGAGTTGGCGCTCCAGTCCTGACCTGTGAAGAAACAGGATCTCTGTTTATTGTTTTATCCCTCTTCCCTTTTCCCTTGGGTACTCTCATTTCTTACATTGTAGTCAAACAGTGTGGAGGTGCTAGTGTTCAGGGTAGGAGGGAGGATACTCTCCACGACATCGTTCCTGCTGGCTGTACCCTAAAGGTTAGTGGCGCACTTCTTTCTTGGAGCTACTGACATCCCTGACAGATTGTCAAGCCCACGTACGATGTTCAGCCTGAGCGATGGATACGAACGAGGTTTTGGCCTCTTTGTTGGAGAGCCTTAATGCTCTGCAACAGGAAGTCCACACAACTCGCTTAGAGAATCAAGACTTGAGGAAGGAGAGGGGAACCATAAGGAGGGAAGTGGCAGGAATGACACAACAGAGTAGGGAATCCTATATCAGAGAGGCTCCCCTACCCCTTCCTCCATCTTCCATACCCCCCCAATCAGCAACACATACAGGGTTTTTTTTCTTCCACCGCATCCGTCTCTCCTACTGAGAATGTTCCTACGTTACATGTCGTACAAAATATGGGAATACCTCTAGCTCCACCTGAAAGGTTCTTCTCAGACTATGATTTCGTCATAAAATACAGACCGGGACCACAGAATGGGAAGGCAGATGCACTGTCCCGCATCTCTGATCATGAAGATATGTCCACACCAGAGGAACTGAAACCCCCTTCTATCCTCCCCGAAACTAGTTTCCCTTCCTCTAAGGTGGCCTTGATTACGACACCTGATTTCTTGGAGGATTTGAAGGTGTCTCTCGCTAATACAGATGGTCCGGCCTCAATGCAGGAGCAACCAGAAGTTCGGACCTCAAAAGACGACTTGCTGTATCACCACCACGCATTGTACCTCCCTGATGAAGATCTACAAAAACGGGCCTTGGCCTGGGCACATGACTCCACTTTAGGAGGACATATGGGAAGGTATAAAACCATTGCCAATATTGAGGATACTGCACTACACTGTGTAGTGTGTGTGGCTGGCAGAGTATTTGTTGTGATCCTACATAAGAAGCCCTTTAGTGTCGTGCGTCAGTGACTAGAGAGGCGAACTTGTCAAGCAAAGGTGTCGGGTGGTGATGGCAGCAAGCACGTGAGTGTGCTGTGGTGAGGGCAATTGGCACATTGGCAATGGATACTGCCACAGTGAATATTGTCGAGAAGAATGGATAATGACCACGTGTGCACGTGAATCAGAATAAATCCAACCATCTACATTGCACCAACTTATAATTACAGCAGAACTAGGAGCCTGCCACAATTCCGTACAAACTGTAACACGATGGCCCCTCGGGACGTTAAATCCACTATTGCGTGTCCCTGCACTTATCAGCCATTAAAATGAGGAAACGCACTAGACACGCAAGATTTTAATTCAGCTGTGGTATACAGGTAGTTTGTATGGAGCTGAAAAGACAACGGCGTCCATGCTGTTACCAACCTTTGTGCTTCTGCGCGTGTAAATGCTTTCGGGACGTGAAATGAAATAATAAAAAAAATGTAAAAACAGGAGTTGTGCGCACGATACACACACGCAAATACATAAAGCCTGCTCCAAAGGTGACAGAAATGAAATAGGAAGAGACCGAAAGGACGAGTAACTAGCGGAAGAGAGAGTGTTCAAATAAAGGAGTTGTGCGCACTCGCGTGACGAAAAAAGTGCTGTGCACGTCACGCGCGTGCAGGTAAGCTGGTCGCCGCTTTGAGAGCACTTCCCAAAGCCCTAGTAAATGCTCTCCGAGAAGTGCATGCGCTCTGACTCAGCGAGACCTAAAAAACATAGGTGCCGCATCTTTCTCTGTTCAAGCAGCCACACTATGGAATTCATTACCCCCAAACATAAGATCCACAGATAACTATCTTATCTTCATAAGACTACTCAAAAGTTGGCTCTTTTCCTACATAACCACCATACTCAAACACAAATCGTCAGGGGTAGTAAGCAATATATAAATGCAATTACAATACAATACAAATGTACCGCCTATCCCTATCTGTTTAAACATTTACAGCCAGATTCACCATCGGCATGTTTTGCGAGTCTGTAATAGCGAATAATAAGGAATCGCTATTAAAGACTCGCAAAACGGGATTCATGTAAATGTAGCCTGATGTTGCGCACACACATGTAGCCTGATGTTGCGCACACACATGTCCAAAGGGCATGTGTGTGTGTAACATACCAATTAGACAAATGCACTAAAGTGCATTTTTCTAAGTTTTCGCTATTTACCACGAAGTTACACTTCACGGTAAATAGCGGCCAGAAATAGCGAATTCGCAAATAATAAATGGATAATGAATTGCATTTAAGGAATCTCAAATAGAGATTCCTTAAATGCAATTCCTCGCAAATATGCGATTTCGCAATTAGCGATTTTTGCATTTGGGATGATGAATCCCAAATGCAAAAATTGCGCTCGCAAAGGGCCAGATTCCCTATATTGGAACTCAGCACCTCTCTCAATATATCCTCTCCCTCCACTCTCTGACTCATCCCAAACCTCATGCTAGTATGATCTCTAACATAACCCTTTCTAGACTCTTTCCTCCTCTATCCCTCCTTGGATCACCCCAAACCTCATTTTAATACCATGATCTTCCAAACAACCCTTCTAAATTCTTTCCTCTCCTATCCCTCCTTTGACTCATCCCAAAACTAATTTTACTACTATGATCTCCCTAATCCATTTCTTGAGATTCTTCCCTCCTCCATCTCTCCTTATACGCATCTCAAATCTCATCTTAGTACTATGATCTCCCAATAAACTTTCTAGACTCTTCCCTCTTCTATCCTCCCATTATCCCTTTCAATTCAGCTAACAGACTCACATGTCTACTGCTCAAATTAATTCAAATTTCACTACTAATCCACCACTAATCATTTTTGGGTTCTGGAGTAGCGTGCTATCCGCTGAAAAGAGCTTCTATGCCTCGTCATGGGTAGTAAGTGCTATATAAATACAGTTACAATACAATTACAATGTACTACAAGATGCAATTCACAAACCTATGGCAAGAGACAGACACAGAACCTTTCCTTCCTTTACCGTGGTGGCAGTCCCCTACATGTAGGTATACTTGTTGGTAGTAAATGTGAAAGGGACAAGGTGGACTGCCGGGAAAATGGGAAATAGTACTAAAAGGGAGGGGCCCAGGGAAATTTAAGGAGGGGTTTGGGAAGGACATGCTAATACAAAACACACACCTAAGGAAAAGTAAAACCATTATCACAAGATGTACTTCTGAAGTTACTACAAACCTAAGAATATCAAAACTCCATCCCAGTCTTGAAGTAAGTCAAGCACCCCACATGGCCAACCACTGGTGCTGCAACACACTCCCATACAAATCACTTGAGGCAGGAATTTAAAATTACACTACAGAGGAACTAATGTTAAAATATTTAAATTAGTCTAACACTTAAAATTATATATTTAATTGATTAAAAAGTATACATATAATTATATACTTATTTACTTTATTTAACATTTTAATTAAAGGAAAAAATACAGTCAACTTAGGCAGTCAAACACATCATCACAGTTATTAGCAAATCCAATAAAGCATTCTCACTATAGAAATAACAAAGACATTACCAATCAATGCAAAGTTCACAGCCTACATCACATCTATCTGAAATAGAAGTTTAAGTATCATATCATGTAACATATCATGACAATCAAGTCAACAGATTAAATCAATACACTGTCAACACTTCTTGCGCTTAAGATTTTGCATCTATTATGCGACGTTATAGGGCTGCTTTGTAATCTCAAGGTTTCCCAACCAAAGACTCCCTCCGCCGCTGAGTCTTTCTTCACCAAACATAATCATATGTTTTTTAAATCAAAAAAACAAAACATAGTAATCAGCATTGAAATCACTGACACAAATTGTGAATACATCATATGTGCTACGAGACATGGTCTTCATTCTTGGTTTGGGCAGGCTTATGACATTTACCGCCCAATTAAGCACTTGCGTTCCTTCACGTGGATCTCCTCAGTCCAGCACCCTGTATGTCAATTCTTCATGCCAGTACCACACCATGTTTCTCCTAGAATTGTCATATTTAGCCTTGGACTTCTTTCCATGGGCTCAAGTTTTTTATACATGTATGGGGGCATTCTCGTGCCTTATGGATAGCATCCTCTGCTTGCATGCACCAAACCATATTCTGGGCCCACTGTGTCTCTGTGGGTGTCTAAATACTCCACATAATCTTATATCTCTTCTGGCCACCATCAAAGCAATATTACAGCCAAACCCAACCTACTCAGGTTGCTCAAAGAAAGGGCTCTGGCACTGGGCAATTACTTTCAGATGCTTCGGAAACAGGAGCATGTATTTTGGATCCATAGCTCTAAATTTCTGCTTCACCTCCGAAAAATGACTTACTGTGAGTTTGGACCTTTCTATAATAGGTCTGGTAAACAGTAACATTATGGTCCTCAAATGTTCACTGCTCAACCTCTCGAGCCAACAGAAATTACTACGCATGTAAATCGGACGGCGCGTTACTAGCAGAGAAGGAGACGGACTGCAGGCGCTCCACTACCACGATTAAAACTATTCAATTCCAGATCGCTTCATCCTAGCGGCTGAAACCTACATTCCCCCAAAATCATTACTGGGACATTGGGGCTGACACAGTCCCGAGATTTGAACATTCCAAAGGAGAACCAGAGTCCTTGTCACTATCCTGGATAATTGTTACCAGCCAAGCCCTGGTCCTACTTCTAAGAGGTCCCTTAGGCGACACCCCCCCCCCCCCACCCCCCTCCCTCGTCCTGAAGAAGACCTGCATTGACCAACGAACAGTGCACACATTGAGTCGAATCGTCGACGGTTAAAAATCATAGGATCAGCTGAGAGTATTCCATAAACACGAGCCAACGGAAGTGGCCTAATGGAATAACTGCATTTCATTATCATACTGGCCTAAATAATCCCCTTCCCCCCTCTTTTCCTTCACTCACCTGTATATAAAGTCACTTTTTTCATGTCACAATTACACAACATGTCACAACGCACTTGAAATCACATTCACAAAGTCTGATGTGTCAAACTGTAAATGTAAATTGATACTTCATTTGTCATTCTGTGATTTAATCAAGGGTACCTATGAATGCAAATAATTCATAAAGAACTTTACGTTTACCCTATTTTGGTTTGGATTTGCATTATTGTTTTGTGTAGTATGCTTGAAGCAATCAACGACTGTTGAAAACCTTGCGAGAGCATTTTCTGTTATAATTAATTTAATTTATCTGAAGCAATCAGGTTACAAACCCGTCAGAACCATTGTTTTTGATAATCAACCTCTCGAGCCGTCCTCTGAATACAGTCCTTGTAATGAGGTATTCAGGCTTTCAGGGCTCTCGGTGCAGCCCTTGGTGGCGGCATCACCGACAGAGCTCTGTGTGCCCCTCCATTCACAAACATCTTCGACGGTCTACGGGGGTTTCATTCTCGTTAAATCCATTCCTCCAGGAATTTCTCTGTGCCTGCCTGTTTTGCACGCTTCTGAAATCCGAAGAAAGCTACCAAGAGTGTTGTTCTGCACCCTTTTCCCTGCATCCATAGATTGTCTTTACAATTGTAATTTTTGCCATTTTTGCCATCCGGTATTTTTCAAAAGTTTTACCTCAAATTAAAGATCTCAACAGCAGCCTAATGCACCCTGTCAACCACCATGTAAAAGGTTCATCTCTACTGACAATTTCCCCTCAAGGGCAGTATAGTATCCATGAATGGCTGACAGGAGGTCAGCTCTAGATGGTTCCTCCATGGGTAACTCTTGGCCCAATGACTTTTGCGCTTCGGCCTGTCTCAAATCCCTTTGAGTGAGAGGCTGTGGTGTCATGTACTCGTGTTGCCCTGTTGGACCTTTGTAGACCTGCCTTTCACCATTGTGTCGTCGTCCTTCCGCAGTGCAGTGGTTGCACTGATATTGTGTTTATTCTGTGCTGCTCAAAGGCCCCCACTAGCCAAGCACTTGGTCCTCCTTAGCTTCTTAACTTCACAATATTTACCCTCTCCATGGAGGCACCGCCAAAGATCAGTCTCTCACCCTCAGCAGGGGGACAAGGATAGTGTGGGGGAGAAGAATGTATGATGGAATTCCACATGCGTTTTTCACGAATGCCTTAGGAACTCCGTCATTTGAACGAATGCGTCTTTATAACACATTGGCATAGGGGGGCACTGTATATTGGAATAGTTTAATTTACTAATCCAACTCTGGTCTGCGCAACAGCAGGGAAGGTGTTAAACTTTGATTCCAACACCACTCTACCATTGCGTCCCTCTAAAGCAAGTCGTTGTAACGACTTTCGTGCAGAACGATTGTGTGCTAAAGACGCATTCGTTCTGTTGCTGGCACAGTGAAGGCTCATCATGATTCCGGCTTCATCTGAAAGGATGTTTCCCCCACAGCAGCAGGGTCATGTCTGACAAATTTCTCTATCCCACATGTCAGCTAATCACTACGGGCGAGTCACAGTCAGCTAATGACCAATATGTAAGACTGCCGGGGATCCTAGATCCCCTGTCTGTCCGCTCAAGGAAGGAAATTAATGTACGTGGGCCGCAGTTGGGCCCAGATCAGAAGGAGGGGATGGTCAGGGGCCTGGGAGCACAAGCCCAGACAATAAAATCCCGCCACCAGGGCTTGCAATCCTTCCACAAGGATGCTGTAACTTCAAGCAGGATTCAGCTTTAGCCTCTGGGACCAAGTGATCATCTCACCATTCGCCACCTCCGGCTCTTGCAGTCACCCACCACAGGCTCCGGGACATTTCCCATCTACTGCGCACCTTTTCTGGGAGTGAGTCCAGTTTAGGATCGCAGCTGGGGGGAATAGTCCCTCCTCCCTGTGTAGGCAAGCTGCCGCCCAGGCCACTCCCTGCACCAGCTCCTTCAGCTGGATTGCTCCTCCATCCAATCGCAAGAGACATTACCACTGCTCACCTCCGCCACAATGTGTTTTAATCAAAAATGAATTTACATTTATCAATGCAACAGAATGATTGCACTGCCACTTTGAAGATAATATGAATTGTAGATTCTCGGTTGCATGATTTTTTTTCTTCACAACAAGGTTTTATTGATAGAAGCGGGCAAAGTAAAAAGTGTGGCTCCCCACAGTCAGGAGAACACCACCAGGCATTTGTGGTACAGGTACAGTACAGGACCAAACGTCCAATCAAGGCACCAATAAAAAGCAGCAAAAATAGAAAACAGTTACACCCGCCCCAATCCCTTCCAACCCCAACTACCCACCTCCCCCACACCCCTCCCTGTGACCCACCCTAACCCTGTGCACGTGCGTAAGAATAGTGTTGGTGCTTGGTCGTGACATGGCAATCAAGGCATAATTTTACTGGCCCGCTGGACATTAGGGGGCTAAAGATCTTCCTCAGGGTCCGCCGGGGGGTCCAGTGTCAAACCCCTATAGTCTGCCCATCTCTTCCACACCTTGTAGTGTTTGCGGGGGCACCCTCGTGCTTCAAAGATCGGTTGCTCTAGACCCATACAAAAGTCCAGTCCAGCTCTCCATGCACTCAGGGGGGGGCTCTCACATCCTTCCAAGCTCGGGCCAAGTCCCTTTTGGCAACCACCAGCCCCAGGAGCAACAAATGTCGTTTGTATATGTTTCCACCAACCCCCTCCAGGAGGTGGAGTAGGCCCAGGCGATGAGTGCGAGGAAGGGTCCATCCGAGCACCTCAGACAGGCAGCCCCACACACCCCTCCAGAAACCAACCAGCCTTGGGCACGACCATACCGTATGGAGCAATGTGCCCACCGCAATCCCACAGCGCAAACATTCCAGGGACCCAATCAGGCCCGCTTTCCACAGACGCTCTCGGGTGTAGTAGGCCCTGTGGAGAATTTTGAATTGGATTAGTCTAAACCGTATTGCAATGGCTGCCCCCCTAGGGGATTCCAGGGCCACCCTCCAATCATACTCATCCAGGGGACCAATATCGGCTTCCCAAGCAGCCTTCAAAGGAAGAAGGGTGGAGGAGCAGTGAGTGACCATCGTCTGGTAAATACTGGTTGCATGATTTTACCCTCCAACAGATCTTGTCTTGATAAAGAATCAACTTTCCCATTCTAAGAACCAGGTTTTTAGTTTATCACAAAATCATAGCCAGAGAAAAACAAGGAACATCATACCAGTCTAGGGGGAGGTGCTTGAGCTGGTTTAAAAAACTGCAGATGTCTCTGATTTGTATTTTTCTTTTATAGCGTATTTGTCTCCTAGCGGATAAGTTCTCCATTCTTCAAAGGATCTTTTAATAGCCAAAGCTTCCTCCTCTGTGATGGTATAATTTAAGTATGCTAGTGGAAATATCTTATAAACGTAAGCTTCCAGATGATCCTGCTCAGTATTTGGATCTCTCAGAGATAAAGGACATTCCATTGCATGATGAGAAGCCTCTGTCTCAAAAATAAAGGGACATTTTACAATAAGGTGCTGCAAAACTGGAGCACTTAAAATACATTATTTAAAAAGGAAAATGCCTTATCAGCTTCAGTCGGACAAAGAAAGGCTACACAATTCCTCTCTGTAGTAACTTAGTGATGGATTTTATCATTTTTAAAAACTGATGAATAAACTTCATATAAAAATGGCAAAGCCCAAACAACTCTGATTTGCCTTCACTGAAATGGGTGTAGGCCATTGCAATATTGATGCTACTTTCCATTCAACTATCTTGATATTCTCAGGTGTAATGATGTACCTCAAAAACTCCCCAGGATTGGTGGGGAACAGGCATTTATCCATCTTACCATAAAGGAGATGCTCCCTTAAGCAGTACAACTTTGCTTTAACGTGTATATTTGAGCCTCCAAGGTGTCAAAGCAAATAGAAATATCACCTAGACAGACAATGTAGAAAACATCTTTAAAATCTTCAATATTTATCAAATCCAAAAATGCTGCAGAAGCTTTGCAGAGTCCAAAGGGCATGGCCTTGTATTCGAACGATCCATACTTAGTACAGAAAGGATTCTTCATCTCATCGCCCTCTCAGCCTCTATCTAGATGATAGCTCCTTTTCAATCATACTTACATAATAGTTTTGCATTTCTGATCTGATCTATTAAAACAAATATTTAAAAAAAGGGGTAACAATTATTTACCATAATTCTATGTAGGGCTCTGTAATCTATACATGTTGAACTCCCACCCTTTCTTGCATTCGATAAATAATGGTTAACAAGGTGGCATCTATGAAGGTCTAACAAAACAATATGCAAATTTTCATCTAGATACTGCCTGACCTATTCTGATTCTGATTCTGTGAGCACATACACTCAGCTACCAGGGATTTGTGCACCTGGTTCTAAATCTACCTAGCAGTCATAGCTTACATTCGGATATAATTCATTTGCCTTTTTCAATTCAAAACACCACCAAATTCTTGAAGACAAGGAAGTAAAGAAATGGTACACTCTACAGATGGCAACATGACTTCTCCTGCTATGATCTTGGATGGACAATTTTCTCTTGGTAGAAAGAAATTACCCAGATATTTGGCAATTTTCAAAATTCAACTGAACTGTCCTGGCAGCCCAATTAACACAAGAATTATACAATTATAAAGTTATCCAGGGCATACCAAGAATCACCTTCAACTGAGGAGCATCTATAAGATCAAAACCAATGTTTTTTTGAAGATTCCCAAGAATCCCCATAGAAATCATATGTGTATGGAACCTCATTAAACCCGAGGAGAGATTGGAACCTTCCATTACATGAACATCGTCAGGAATATGTATCTCAATGACTAGAATGTGCTGTGCAGAGACTTTGTGGGCACTGCAAAGCCCATGAATATGCTCTGACCCTTTGTGTTGTGCGGGGACTTTGCTGGGACAACTAAAAAGCCCATAAACTCGCTTTGACCCTTTGTGACCTAACGGAGTAAGGGGCCCAAGGTCACTCTTAAGTGCATTTTTATTTCCTGCAGTGTGAAACGCTTGGTGCTGTGTGGGGACTTTGCGGGGACTACGAAGCCTATAAACCTGCTCTGACCCTTTGTGATCTGACAGATGAGGGGCCCAGGTGCGCCCATTCCCATATTCTGCAGCGCAGGATGCTTGGTGCTGTGCTGGGACTTTGCGGGGACTAGCAAACTCATAAACCTGCTCTGGCCCTTTGTGACCTGACTGAGGAGGGGCCCAGGAGAGTTCTTCAGCACATTCTCGCTCTTATGGTGAACTAAAGACCCCAGCTTTTCAGCTAGTTTCCTCTTCTGCTCACCCTTCCAACCAAACTGTCAACACATTTTCTATTACTATAAATTCATTGCTTAATAATCTGGTCATATATATGCATGAGCGTGCTTCCATTCTTGCTTTAAATATTCTCGGTACTGTCACCAATGCCTTACCCATCTTATACTCTGTCCTGGGATGTATTGGGTTATTGACTGTTGCAGGTATCTAGAGCCTTTCTTCAATAGAATACGGTGACAGTGGCACATTGCCTTGAATGCTACTCTCCTTTCTACTGGCAGCCACTGTAATGCTGTCAGGGCCTTCTTTGTATTTACTCTTCTCGGAAGGCCCAGTACCATACGCGCCAACGCATTCTGTACTCTCTGTAATTTGGCAAGTCCCTTTTTAGTAGCACCAAGATATGGATATATGATGTTACAACGCGTACTTTTAGCACGCATACCATTACAACGGATTTTTTACAACGCAGGTCATTTTACAATGGATACCATTACAACGCAAAACACTACAACGCACATACTATTACAACGCATAACATTACAACGTAAGTATAGGTAAGTATGTTAATAATATATAATTTTAAAATATGTTGTAAATATTTATTAATGTTTCATTTAATTTAATTATTTGTTATATATTATTTTAATAAAAATAATAATTAAATTAATTTTAATTTTTTTATTTGAAAAATAGGTTAAAAATACCCCTGTACCCCAAAACCCAAACCCAGCCCTAAAACCTAAAAATACCCCTGTACCCCAAAACCCAAACCCAGCCCTAAAACCTAAAAATACCCCCTGTACCCCAAAACCCAAACCCAGCCCTAAAACCTAAAAATACCCCTGTACCCCAAAACCCAAACCCAACCCTAAAACCTAAAAATACCCCTGTACCCCAAAACCCAAACCCAGCCCTAAAACCTAAAAATACCCCTGTACCCCAAAACCCAAACCCAGCCCTAAAACCTAAAAATACCCCTGCACCCCAAAACCCAATGTTTATAAAAAAAGAAAAACTTACCTATAATTATACTTACGATGTAATGGTATGCGTTGTAATAGTATGTGCGTTGTAGTGTAATGCGATGTGAAGGTATCCGTTGTAAAATGACCTGCGTTGTAATAGTATCCGTTGTAATGGTATGCGTTGTAAAAAATCTGTGGTAACAGTTGCATACCCCAAGATATAGTACATTCCCGTAATTCAATTAGGAAGTTATTACTGCATGTACTATGGTTTTCCAGCATTTGGTGGTAATAAATCCAGCACCTTCCTCGACACCCTATACTTCTCCACTCACTCCGCCAATGGCCCCACATAAATGTTAAACAAGGTGGGGCTCAAGATTGAGCCCTGCGGGACCCCTTGGTCCAAGGGAATCTTTTTAGATAGATATGTTTGTTGTGCAACTTGGAACCTCTGCGTGGAGAGAAATTATGTCAACCAGCTCAACGCCTACGCCTTAAACCACACGCCACTAATCTTTGAAGGAGTACCTTATGGGGAATAGTGTCAAACGCCGTACTGAGATCTAGTACAATCAGTGCGGATGTTTGCCCTTCATCTGCATATTTCCTCAGTGTTTCTGTGGCTATGAGGCTGACTCTGTGGAGTGGGCCACTCTGAAATCTGATTGGGAGGGATGCAATAGGTCGTTTTTTTGATGTGGTCTATCAGTTGTTTATTCGTAGCTTTTTCTGCTACTTTGGCCACAAACGGTAGCAGTGAGATAGTGCGATAGTGCAACCAACAAACAGTCCCTAAAGTGGTCTATTGTTTCTGGTGAACCCAATATTATGGCTCAAATATATAGCAACACTGCAGGCTCAATTAAGCTAATGTCAAGTATCAAGCTAGATGGGGATGGTGTAATGCGGTGTCTCAAACAGCATGGTGACTTATTTGACCAAATAGGCAAATTATTTTTTAGGGAATGTAATAGGCCACAGAAAGGAAGACCTAAACATCATTGGTTTAAGAAGCAGTGTAGATCCACTAATACAGCTTTAATGAAGTCTTAGATTAAATAATCGGGGGCAAATTGTACAATCAAGAAGGGAGTACAAGATCCAGCTTCGGCATGCTAGATCCAACTGGAAGACAGATGTGTGGGAAGATTTGGTTATTGCAGTGAGAGTGGGGATAATAAGTCTTTTTCGAATATTGTTGCCCATGGAAGTAAATTTGCTGTAACACATGTTGACTTTTTTCTTCAGTCTCATACCTGGATCGAGCAGTTTGAAGAGCTTTATTCTGACTCTGTTATGACCTCTGGTAATACACCTACTCTAAGTCTATACAATCCTAAGGAATTTGTTTGTCTTCTTAAAATATCCCTATTTCCCATATTTAAAAAGAGCAGTCGAGAAGCCCCAGGTAATTATAGGCCTCTCAGCTTGATAGATGGGATGAAAAAACGTTTCTGTCACAAGATCTTGGGGAAACTTGCTTATTGGGCCTTGAGAATAATATTTTCTTTGATCTCCAAGCTGGCTGTTGGAAAGATATCAGCACAATTAATCAGATCTTTTGCTTTTGCACTTTACATTGGAAAACATTGCTAATGGAGAAGAGTCACTTGTATGTGGTTTTTGTGTAACCAAAATTGCCCTTTGACTCTATTCCCAGACATTGGTTATGGACTGAATTGGGCGATATGGGGGTCCCTGATGGAATCCCATCAATTTTGATTAGGTTGCATGAGTTTAATATTGCTCGGGTCAGGTGTGGTAGGAAGGGCGAATTGACCAAAAGTTTGGAATTCAGAAGGGAGTGCATCAGGGCTGTGTGCTGGCCCCAACTCTCGTCTCAGTATATATGAATGATTTAGGGCCTTATATGGACTTTGCTGCAAATGATGGTCCAAAATTTAGGACACTTATAGTCCCGACATTATTGTTTGCAGACAATACATTGCTCATATCTTTTTTTTTTATACATTTTTTATTTTATACAACCGAACAATCAGCACTAAGGAAGCCATGTATGGTACAGTAACAGAAATAGAGCTCAAATCATTGCAAATATAATCATTATCGTTGGACCCATTTCCCCCTCCCTACCAATGAGCCATCGAAAACCAGTGTATACCAGTAGCAAATGTCCTCATAGTGAGGGGACTGTGTCTTGGACCAAGAAACAGTTGTCGGTAAGTTGGTGGGATAGTCTTATGAGACGTTATAGACTCAGGTCTCTGTCGAAGTCTCCTGCGTCGTGTGACCGGTGGACTGCAGCGTCTCGCCCCCTGTATACAACCCAAAGTGTTTTCTCCGTGGGTCCCATATCCTGTGAAATTTATTTTCGGACACCCCCTGCTACGATATGTGACTTGCTCGGCTGTCATGTACAAGTCCATCCCCATAGTCCATTCCTGTATGGACGGTCTGTTGGCCACTCCCCAGTTCCTGGCTATGTCCCATTTGCCAACCCCCAACCCCAAAGAAGCAAAAATCAACTGGGTTCTAGTTACGCCCACTTCGCTAGGGATCCTCAGGAGCACAAATTTGAGTTCATTGGTAATGTCACCCCCAAGACCGCACCAGATAAGACAATCACCTGCGTCCAGTTTGGCCTCAGTGCAGGGCAAGCCCAGATTGTCTGGTAGATATCAAGGTTAGTGATCTTGCACATCAGACACAGCGGCGACTCTGCTCTCCCCATCCTATGGAGTCTTTCCCTGTCATTTTACTTTCGGTGTAGAATTTCGAATTGAATGAATCGAAGTTGAGCCTTAGTGGCCACCTCTCTGGGATGCATCAATGCCGCCTCCCAATCGATATCCTCAGGGACCCCACGCCTCTATCCCATCTTTCTCAGAGAACTAACAGACCTCTGGGAAGATTATTATTGATGGTTTTATATGTGAAGGAGACTGCTCTACCAATAAGTTCCTCCTGTAGGAGCCTACCTTCTAGGGGAGGGAATTCCGTACATTGCTCATATCTAAAACTCCATCTGGTCTACAGGCCCTAGGAGACCATTTTCTTACCTTCTGTGCTGAGAGAGGATTGGAATAGAATATAAAAAGATGACATAAATGTCCATTAACATATATACATATAGGAGGTTCAATATTCTGACAAAGTGAATTGCTTTTGCAAGTAAAAGACTTTGACTGCCTTAGAATTAGATTGACTAATAACCTTGCCTGGTCCTCGTAGATAGAGAAGAGTGCACTCAAGCTCCAGCAGAAAACTAGAGCGATCTTAATAATGACAAAGAAGACTAGGGCCAGGTTACTGTCTCCAGTGGTTGAGAAATACAATGCTACAGCCAAAGGGTCTGCCCTTTATGGTGCAAAGATTTGGAGCCATGCCATGGTCAAAAGCCTTTCTGTAATAGAAAACAAAGGTGTTAGGTTACTGCTGAATCTTTCACAAACTACCCTCTGTTTACCATAATTTTTAGATGTGGGTGTTTCTCTGATTGTTTAGTAAGAAATTTAAGACCCCTACTCTACTGGCACAGATGGTGGACTAATGACGAGCTGCCCCGTATAGACTTCCTCTTATGGAATTAATGTATCCTAATGTCTGTATGACAATTCATTGGCTAAGGTTTGTCAAGGAAATTATTTTTAGGCTCGATCTAGCTGTTCTTGGGGACTACCCTGCGGATGCTGTTGTTATTTCCCAATCTATGGTAAAAGGCAGACTTAAGGTTTATCTGTGGGATGAGGAATAAAGAAAATGTAAATCAAGCAGTCGATTGGATAGTTTTCTAGATTTCAGAGTGGTTCCATCTTTTGAGCCGTTTTTTGACAAGATTATTTGTCTTTTAGCCAAGCAGTTGTTTATGAGATTTAGCTATGGAACGCTACCTATCAATAGTTTTCGTATCCGACGGGAAGCAAGCTATTGCGACAGCACCTTATCCCCTTCTTGCAACTTGCAGTCTGAAACGTTACACCATTTCTTTTTTTTAACAATGCTTATTTAACTCCTTCCAAGAAGTGGTTTAAACCAATTTGTCGCTTTTTAGGTATCAGGCAAATTGAAAACGCATTGTTAATAATGAGATCCAATATGAATGAAATGATTTTTATAAGGGTTTCTACGTTTTTATTCTCTGCATGGAACATTTGCAAGAAAACTATCAGTGCCCAAATCTGATCACTCTTTTATTGTAACTATTTATCAGATGTGATTTGTATTCTTGACATTTAATGCATGTTTGTCACCTGCTGTACTCTTGCATTTTATAAGATTTATGTGCATCACTATTACAGATTGGTAATGCTCATAATCTGATTATTTTCTTACTACACTATTGTTTTTTGATGACAGAAGCTCTGGGATCTACAAGTCCCTATTCTTCTGACAAAATCATCTTAATAGGAATTATTTATAGGAATTATCATCTGTACTACAGTTGACTTCACAGTACTTACAAAGCATCTGAGAAGGTGATCAACTGTGAGTAACTCCAGTAGGCTGTACGCATATGAATTGTATTGAAGGAATACCAACAGATTATTACTCAATGCAAGGTCCAGGGGTACTGTATGAACACTGGAATACACTGGGGAAATAGCTTAACAGGTGTGCTCAGCCACTGGGGAAGCTGTATTCTTAGGGGCTGATTCATATGCGGGTTGGAAAGCATTCCCACCCAGGGCCTGATTCTGATGGCATTTGCTCCTTCCAAATAGGATCGGAAGCGACCCAGTGCCCAATTATGATGCGGTTAGGAACATGTGCTCCCATTGAAGTCAAGGGGAGTCCAACCAAATCGTATCTGGAAGCATCCGAATGCATCATACTTGGTTGGTCAGACTCTCCCGATCTGAGTGGGTCGGAAACCATTTCCAACCCGATTCGGTTGGGAAGCATTTCCAACCCGCATCAGAATCAGCCCCTTAGTGCTCTGGTGTTCCTAGAGTCTGCCTGGTCCTTGCATTGAGCAATAATCTTTCGGCATTCTGTCAGTAGAATTTGTATGCTTACTGGTTATTCTATAAGTATAATGTGCGCCTACACAAGTGACTCATGATTGACTACCCTCACATTTTTGCAATCATACTGATTTTCACTTGATTTGTTCATGTAGAGATTAATGAAGACCCCATTCCTTGCCCCTACTGATTCCAGCCCTGGTAAGTACTGGCTCACTGACTCCCTACTGCTCAGCCTAATTATATTAATCTATTAATCTAAGTGACTGCTCGCTGACTTAATATTCTGCTGTTTTTAGTGTCCTCACTAACTT
The DNA here is from genome assembly GCF_964263255.1 of Lissotriton vulgaris. Taxonomy (NCBI): domain Eukaryota; kingdom Metazoa; phylum Chordata; class Amphibia; order Caudata; family Salamandridae; genus Lissotriton; species Lissotriton vulgaris. The sequence goes on along the minus strand of NC_141696.1, from coordinate 358,103,544 downwards.
CACAGCACTTCCTGACTGCTCTTGAGAAATTCCTTAGGACCCCTTGGACCTCTGCAAGTCTTATCACACTTAACATTAGAGTGATGTCTTTCTGAAGGTCACCCTACTCTATTTTTAATTCTTCATATTCTCTCTTTAATGCTCACAACTTCTCTTTATCCCGATAATGACATTAAAAGTTCAAAACGCTATTGACTTAGATGCATTTAGACTCTTTGACATAGTTTTTTTTTATGTCTCTAAGTCTTGAGTCATCTGTTCTTTAGTATACACATGTCACCCCTTCACGTCTTTGGCACTGTGTGATCACTACTTTGAACAGTTCATTGTATTTTATTGACTTAATTTGTTAAATAAATGATTTGGTAATTGACTTATGTTTATGTGTTGATTATGTAGCAATTGGCTGATTGTTGTTTGAAACTAATTGCTGTATGTTCGATCATATTTGTAAAGCCGCGAAGTCTTTTTATATTTAAACTAAATGAGTCCACAGTGACTCATTATGCTTAAATGAGAGAAGGGTGTAATATATTGTGGTGCTTAAAACAGATTGCGGCAGCACATTATGAGTAATTGATGTTTCTCTAAAAACAAGTAAAATAATTCAGAGAGGTTGGTTGGTCACTGTTGTCTTCTTTTTCTTTGGTTTGAGTTATACCAAGGGTAGTAAGCTCCTAGGTCTCCATTTGGCAACCACAGTTCTGCGAGGGTTCTCAATTTGGGAGTGTCAGGGAATGCTAAAGGAGATGGGCTCGTCTGGGATTGGGTTGAGAGAAAGGATAAAATGTCATGTTATGCAAGAGAGACTGGATAACCTCATGGTTTATAGTGATTAATCAGGGTTAAAATACCCCTCAGGTTTGGATCTAGAACTTTTTTTTTTTTTTTTGGAAAACCTTTATTAGACAGTATGTGCAAACAGATACGGGCTTACAACCCACAGGCCGGCCTCGACAATAAAAGGCACATCAGCAAGCAGTTAGGCAACTCAGCAGCATATCAGAGCAGGCACGATTAATCCAAGTTACACTATACATAATTGCGCCGCCGAGAGGTAGGATAATGAAGGTTTAATTTTAAAGTTTTGAAATGAGTCCATAGCAATAAAGGTCAAGAAGGATCCGAGTCAAAACAATACGATTAGGACAGAAGTGGGCAACAATCATCAGAAAAATCAGCAAGCATTATCCGCAAAACAAACAACTGTAAGCAAATAAGTCAGGATAGAGGATGAACACGCCACATAATGACCCCCAGTCGCCACCCGCAAGTTCCCAATCCTCCCCCTGACCTAAGGAAATAAGAAAGGAAATGAATAGAAGATAAAGAGTAATAAGAAGAAAAAAGGAAAAAATAGAGGCCCATAGGAACTGAAACGATCGAAGAAATAACCCCCCACCCTACACGCATGCAGAGGCTACGGCCTACCCCCCCCTAGCAGTGTGTCTGTCGCCCCAAAAGAGTACCCGAAATTCAGAAGAAAGAAAAAGAAGAAAAAAGAAAAGAGAACAATCACATATGACCGGAGGAGGGCCAAGGATATAACCAAAGCAATCAATACTGTTACCCGCGGCCACCCAACCCCGGGCCCCGACCTAGCACCTAACCAACATGTACCTCCAACAATTATCATTTACAGTCCCAGCCATGTACGTAGCAAGTTGCAGCAAAAGAAGAAACATCCTCAGCCCTGTCCCCTCCGAACCGGCATGACAACGGAGTCCAGTTCTAAAACAGCCAACATGGACGGGAAGGGCCACCGTGGAATCCATTGCAAAGGTCGAGGCGCTTGGGACGAGTCAAACTGGCTTGGAGCTCGATAGCAAAAGTCAAAAGAAGTCACCACCGCCTGTCCGAGGATAGTACAATAGGGAGCAAGACGAGGCAAGAGTTCCAGCGTAGCAGCCGGCCGATGCGCGAACAGCAGGTCCAGAAGGACGCGAAGAAGCATGCCACCAGAGGACAAAGGAGATGGGCAACATGGCGTCCGAAGTATAAGCACCGGCCATCGCGAAGGATCAGTATCGCCAAATTCCTTCAAGGCAAATCCGGAGAGTGCTGCAGCGGATACTGAGGCGCGCCCATCCATCGCCTCCACATACTCCAGGGCAGGTGATTCACCGTGAACTGAGTGAGGATGTGGCGTAGTGTGCAGCACTGAAGGACCGTCATGGCCGGCTGGGGAAATCTCAACATGCCGGGCCCCCAAACCATTGGCAGTGTCACGAAAGGCCAACCGCAGGTCTTCCAGTGCCTCCAGGATATCCCGAAGCCCCAGCGGTGTATCCAGAATGGAGGATGCAGCATTGACCCCCATCCAGGGCGAACGGCTGCAGAGCGCCTCAGAAAGCAAGTCTCCCTCGTCAGCCATTAACACTCGAGAATGCCGTAGAAAATCTGCAGGGCTCAGCTGGGGCAGAGACATGAAGGCAGCCGGTCGTGGGGAAGCTCCAATTGGGAGGAAGCTGGCAGAGCAGGGAACCCCACTGGCAGGCACAGGGTTCCCAATGCGGAAAATGGCGTCCGCTACGGAGGGAATGCAACAAAGAAGCAATCCCGGCCCTCTCCCAGCCAGGCCGGGATACAATGTAGAGGAGCCGGTACAATGTTGCAAGGCGCGCTGGGCTGCCGAGCGGAGGGAAGAGCTACGGTCGAGAAGCCCAGCGCCACACTGCAGGTCCAGTCAACCGGCTCCTCCTCCTCCGCGGCGGCCGCTGCTGTTGTTGTCGCCGCCGGCCGTCTCTCACAGGCAATGACCCGGCTGCGGCCACTCGAAAGGCCGGGAAATACACTGGGGCTCCTCACCGCCGGGACCGCTCCGTTTTCGCCGGGAGTTGCAGCAACGTGGTCAGGAGCGTCCCACAAGTAAACGTGGCGCATGGAGGTACAGGATGTGCGGCAGGATAATGAAGGAGGGCACAAGGGTCGGCGGAGCCGAGGAACTAGGCGGCCATCTCGGCTGCAGGCTAGGCTCCTCCCTGGATCTAGAACTTTAATTGTTTAAAACTGAAAAGAAAAAGAGGAGAGACTGGTAGAATATGTGTTGTTTAAGGGAGTTGAAATTATCTGTCTGCAAAGAGAGAGGTGGCTGAGCAAGGTTATTGCCACTGCTCGAAACGCTCAAATATGAGGCACCACAATCTTAATTTGCTGGCTTTCTTTGATTTAGGCTCTCCGGGTTCAGTGTGTCCCTCCTGTTGCCTAAACTGTGTTTACTGTATTCTTCCACAAACTCCCTTTCTGTACATGGCCTTTCAGTCTTGTTCTTATCTTGTCACATTTGCTGTGGATTCAAAGACTGAGGTCCAATGTCAGGAGCTGACTTCAAAGGGGGCTTGTTTACTTTTATTTCTCTGATTTTAAAGTGAGAGCATTTATGTAACAATTTTGCATGGTCCTGGGGATAGGAAAGAGTTTTTTCTAGCACACTACAACATTTAAATGAACTGTGTAAGTATTTCAGAATATATCAGAATTAAGAACACAAATAAAGCAAGTTTGTTGTTATTTCTGAAGTGTGTTTGAAACAAATACTTTAATGTGATCAAAACAAATCATTACACTAGGTGATGCAATTTCCATACATTTTTGCTAGTACACTGTATAGTTTTATTAGTAATACTGTATGTCTGTGAAAGTGCAATGGTCATTTCAATTGAAACTGTGTGGTCTATAATGGCAGTGCGCTACCATACCATGTATACTCCACTCTACGCCACTCCACTCTACTCTGCATTACTCCACACTTCACACTCTACTCTGCATTACTCCACTTTACACCGCTCCACACCACTACACTGCACCACTACACTCTACGCCAATGCACTCTATGCCACTTCATGCTATGCCTCTATACTGTACCCTGTACCACTCTTCTCTATGCCAAAGCAGTCGTCGCCACTTTACGCTACACCACTGCACTCTGTCACTGCACTCTACACCACTTCAGTCTAGGCCACACCAATCTACTCTGCAAAACTCCACTCTATGCCACTGTTCTCTCCTCCATTCTGCAACACTGCGCTCTACGCCACTGTTCTCTATGCCAATACACTCTACACCAATGCACTTTACTCTGTAACACTCAACTCTATGCCCCTGCACTACTTTACTCTATGCCATTACACTCCATGCCTCTCTACGCAACTGTACTCTATCCTGCACCACTCCACTCTACTCTGAAACAATCTACTCTTCGACACTGCACTCTACGCCACTCTAATCCACTCTGTGCCACTGCACTCTGCTCTGCCTCACTGTACTCTACGCCACCGCTCCACTCTACATCACTGCACTCTGACACTCCGCTCGGCAACACTGCCCTCTCTGCCACTGAACTCTATGCCACTGACTCTGAACAGCCCTACTCTACACCACGGCACTCTATTCCACTGTACTTTACGGCACAATACTATACTCTGCACTACTCTATGCTACTCCACTTTGCACCACTCTATGCCACTCGACTCTACTCTGCGTCACTGCCCTCTGCATCACTCAACTGTATGCCACTCCCCTCCGGACCACTCTATGCCACTCTACTCTACGCCACTGTGAAGGAACCAAAATATTAGACTAATGGACTATACTCACCAATAGCCCATATACCATATACATAAATATTAAGTCATGAAAAATTGACCCGCACCAAGGTTTATACACACGTATTTGATTTATCCAATTTCTATATTTCACAGTAATAATGGATATTTAGACAGAAACTTCCAACACATAAGAATTTAAAAAAAGAGTTGATTGTAGATTTTTCAATTTTCTTTATTCAAGTTCTTAGTTACAATTCATAGCATTGCTTATTGCCAACGCGTTTCGTCACATCCGGGACTTCTTCAGGGCTCAAAGTTAATGTTTCTGACAGAATTCCTAGTTAGCGTCAGCCACCATATAATCTCTACGTGTTCTGGTCTGATATATTCATATTGATATATCCGGCGCGTACCCCTCAAGACAATCAGTGCAACATAGGGAAGGTACCTCCTGTTCTTTTATTTTCTGTTCTTTTATTTGCGGCTAAAAGATTAGTGTCTCGTGGCCAGCGCTAGTATGAGTATGGGTGAGTCTCCAAACGTCCTGGACAATGTATGCTTCGGAAACATTAACTTTGAGCCCCGAAGAAGTCACGGATGTGACGAAACACGTTGGCAACAAGCAATGCTGTGAATTTTAACTAAGAACTTGAATAAAGAAAATTGAAAAATCTACAATCAACTCTTTTTTGAAATTCTTATGTGTGGGAAGTTTCTGTCTAAATATCTATTATTACTGTGAAATATAGAAATTGGATAAATCAAATACGTGTGTATAAACCTTGGTGCGGGTCAATTTTTCATGATATATGTTTTAGTGACTTTCTCACTTTCAGGGGGTGTATATGGGTCGCATCCTCGACCGTGTCGCACAAGGAATCATCTGCTAAATAGGCACTTACAATAGTGAAAATCTGTGCTGGTCATTATAGTTCTGACCCTGAGTGCTTTTGTGAAATAAATATTAAGTGAGTCGGCAATGGAGAAGGTTCAATTGTTTATTCTGCGGATACAGGCCCTAACAGGGGAGCCTCAGTCTACACGACCCTCGGAGGTGTGCAGAGGAGACTGAAGGCCTACAAACAGAGCAAAGCATATATACGTTTCACACATAGCACAATGTCACCTTACTAGGAAAGATACAACTTGTCAGTGAGCCAGCAGGAAAACCCATATAAGGCACAATTGATTGCTAGTAGCTAAGCCTAAGCTATTCCGGGGGCAGGTCAGTGAGGTGCGTCCCTGTCTATCTGTAGCTCGGGGAGTACAGGAACGGGCTCTGCTAGAATGTGCGCATCCCACAAGAAGGGCAGGTGTGATCTTGGATTCCCCGAGCTACAAACTAGCGAGTGGAGCAGACAGCTAAGTCTGCCATCGTGGCTTCATGCAGAAAGCCTAATCACATGATTTCAGGGAAATAGTACTTGACATGGAGAAACGAAACAAGATGTCTCCGGTCATACCAATAGGTTTAAGCAGCGCTACAGTGAATCATTCCTTACTACAATAATGCAATGTGAATAATGCTATGCTAACATGCGGTTATAGAGTTATATTGTATATATTAGGCCAATAACATGTATTCATCGTATTTATATCCCATCAGACGGCCCTTTTGGCCTACTAAAGCCAATATAACTAGGTTTATTCTACAAACACTCCCTCATCAATCTGCATAAGATCTGAGACCTCCTTCTGGATCATCTGTTTGTCGATTTTAGTCTGTTGAGAGATTTTCAAGGCGGACGTTATTCTAGCTGCACAGAAAGAACAGCAAGCCGGGCCACAATGGACACACAGGCAGCAAGTAAATATGACTCCAAAGGCTTCAGCAAGAATCATGAATATCTTCCAACCCCAGGTAGATAAAAGACCCCAGAACCATCCACTAAGAGACCAAGTACCATTGTCGACATCGGCTTCACTAGCTAACCGGTGTAGTTTCTGAATTGCAAGGTGTATGGTAGGTGCAGAATCAGGAATGAAAACACAACAAGAGCTGCCGATCACGCGCCAGGCTCCACCCCTATCTGCTAGGATGACATCAAGAACCATTCGGTTCTGGAGCGAAACGAGCGTAGCCTGAAGCTCAACAGTGATATTGGCCAGAATCCCAGCTGTGGTCTGAACCACGTTTTCCACTATTCTCGACAGGCGTCGTATATTACGACTATTAAAAATTGGTACCCAAAAGGGAGTGAGACCTTTGGAAATATCTTCAAACTGCTGCAAGGAGGTGTCAGTCTGATCAGTACTATCAGTATCAAAGCTCCTAGTGCTTCTATTAGCTTCTATCTCTCGTTTAGCTAGTTGATGCGTCTTATGATAAACAGATGGGGCAATATAAACTGGGGGGTAAAGGAATGAGAGGTAGCACCCCCTGCCCATCCCAGGGGAAGCCAAGTATATGCGTTTTCACCGCATACAAAATATACATTAGGGGGAGTAATCACAGGAGGAGTACTGAATGTATGCAGGATGTAAGTATAATTACATCTACTGCGTCCTACCTTAACATGACCTTGTCCCTGTATACAAAAGGGGGAAGTACTATTTATGATGGGAATTGGCAAAGCTTTGTCATTGGTGATATTTCGTTCTTTAAAATGCTGAAAATACATGGTGGAGTTAAAAAGTTCAAAATCTTGCATTTCCTCTTGTAACCAGGTAGCATTTTCATATTCAGTGTATACATTCATACAAGCATTTGGGTCTAAGGATCCCTCTCTTCCATTTCCTTCAGCATCAAATCCTTGGTGCCGCTCTATATATTTCAGAATAGCCTCATAGTCTTTTTCAGTATATATCTTAGGTTCAGCTATATAGTGGGAATACATCGACGACAATATTTGGAACCAGGCTTCACAGCTAGCTAAGTGGGACAAAGGCAGGGAAATGAATAATTCATGCTGGTGCATTACTGACGGGAGTAGCCCACAGACCCAACAATTCGTCTTGTTGGTGTACCATTTCAATAAAAACATTTTTAGCATAAGTTTCTCTGTGTCTAGCCTTATGTGGAGGCAAGGTATAAAAGAGATGTTCTTCTGGGGCAGGGGTAGTTTCTAGCAGTCTCTGTACAGGGTGCTGAAATTCTAGATACACAAATACACACATTAAAATTACCGTAATTACAACAATAAAAGCAACGAATGCCACCTTCACACTGGTGGTCCATCCGGAAAATAATGACGTATTATCAATATATCGTCGAGGGGCAATTGGACGTTCATCTTACATGTCAAATCGGGCAAAAGGAAACATGCTCTCTATAAGTCCAAATTCTAACTCAGATCCTTTCTAAAAGTCCAAAATCTAATCTTTGTATCCACAAAGCACGCACACCACCAGAGGGTTCTTCTTTCCAATGAGGGATCTTCTCCCTGTGTCCGTTAGAGCCTCACAGGCAGACTCCTATCGTTCATCAAAAAGAACAAGCTTTATTTTCCAGTAGTAAGTAACTCTTTCTGAACAGAGCTATTTAACCCAATGTTCCAAGCTCTCAACGGGTTCAGTCCAGTGTCTCGCTCAGTACCCCAGTGATTCTATCCGACGTTCCTCAACTCAAGTCTCTGTCTAGCTCCTACCATTGGGAACTGGGGTACCGCGCTGTTTTCGGGGCCGCAGGTCGTATTTACAACGGTCAGGTTGTTCCTGGTCAGAAAACAATTCTGCTGCAAGGGCATCTGGGGCAGGCAAAGCTTGTGGTGCCTTGGAAATGACAGCCTCCGCTGATTGGGCTGTCTCACTTTCAACAGTGGGCAACACCTCACTCGGCTGCCCTACTCCTTGGGCGTCTGAAAAAGGCACGAAGCTTTGAATCAGCTCTCCTTCCTGGCTCGGAATTCCTTCTCGGTTTTGTAGATCAAACGGCAAAGGCAGTGGCAGGCGTTTTAGATGACTGACATGAATCCAGTGTTTTCTCCCATGCACTTTCACCACAGTTCTCGTCGCCAGGAGGATCTGATAGGGCTCAGACCATCTAGGCTCCAAGCTCGAATTCCGTTGGTAGTTCTTCACCAGTACCCACTGGCCAGGTTCCAATCGATGTCCAGGACGCTCCGGTAGTGGCTGCAATGTGTCCGATACCTGTTGATGAATAGAACGCAGATCTTTAGTCAAGGCGTACAGGTAGTCTGTCATCAAAGGGTAATCAATATCCCTAGAGGATCGGGGTCTAGGGACTCCCCACACATTGGCAGGTCGGCCAAAGATCACCTCGTAAGGAGACAATCCAGTTCTAGTGTGAGGGGTGGTTCTTAGAGATAGTAGTTCCAATGGAAGTGCATCTGGCCAATTTAATCCAGTACTTTCACAGATTTTAGCCATTTTTAATTTCAGGGTGCCATTATATTTTTCAACCAGTCCAACCGACTGAGGGTGTCTGGCGGCATGGAACTTCTGTTTTATCTGCAATCCTTTACAAACGCTCTGTACTAGCTGAGCATTAAAATGGGGCCCGTTGTCGGACCAGATGACACGGGGCAAACAGTATCGGGCAGATATTCCTTAACCAGGGCTTTGGCAGTTGCAACTGCAGTAGCTTCTTTAGTAGGGTAGGCTTCAACCCATTTGCTAAAAGCACAGACCACCACTAATACGTATTTCAAATTATTTACCCTTTCCATCTGAATGTAATCAATTTGTATTACCTCAAAAGGCAAAGACGGTGGGGCAAAATTTCCACTCAACACTGATTCTCTACCTCCAGGATTGTGACGCAAACACACCAGGCAATATTTCACTATATGTGCTGCAGTTTTGGGAATTTTAGGTTGTTCCATACTGGATCTAGTACGGAACAAATACCTTTCACGCCTATGTGGGATGGACCATGGGCCATTGTCACTACAGCATATACTAATGCATTGGGCAGTAACCATGCTGCTTTTCAGATAGATCTATCCAACAATCATTCTTGTCTAGTTTTCCTACTTCCTGTTCCCATCTCTGTACTTCATTCATTGTTGCTTCCTTCTGTAGTTCTCTCACACTTTCAATAGTATTGTCAAACAGAGATGTTTCCGCTACCAACCGGGCCGATGTGCTAGGGAACATGGGCTTCATTCTAGTCTGGGCTGTTTCTTTTGCTACTGAGTCAGCAAAAGCGTTTCCCTTTCCAGTGGAATCAATAACCTTTTTATGGGCACCACACTTAATGATGGCCACTTTTTCTGGTAATGTTAAAGCAAATAACAATCGGTCAATTAAGGGGCCATGTTGAATTTTCTGACCATGTGTAGTAAAGAAACCCCTCTCCCTCCACAGCCTCCCAAAACTATGGGCAACCCCAAAGGCGTACTGGCTGTCCGTAAAAATATTCACCCTCAGCCCTTCACTCAATTCGCATGCTCTTAACAAGGCTATTAGTTCAGCTGCCTGGGCCGAGTGATGAGAAATCCTTGCGGTCTCCACCACCGTTTTCAATGTCGTGATAGCATAGGCAGCTGTCGCAGTGTCATCTGGTAGTTTAAAACAAGAGCCATCCACATACAACTCTCCTTGAGGTTCAGATAAAGGGATGTCAGTAAGATCTACACATCCCTTCGTTTCTTCTTCTGTTCTAAATATACAGTCATGGACGTCGTCCTTTTCATCATTTGAAGGGAGAGGTAGTAATTTGGCTGGGTTCAGAGTGGCACATCTTTTAATCGTGATATGAGGTGCAAACAAGGTCAGCTCGTACCCTGTCAATCTAGCACTCGTAAGGTGCTGGGTCTTAGTTCTGTTCAAAAGGATATCCACAGCATGCGGTACCATGACTGTGAGGTCTGTATTCAAAACTATTCCCTCTGATTGCCGGATGGCCACCGCTACTGCAGCCGTGGCCCTCAGGCAACTTGGGAGGGCTCGTGCAAAATTATCCAAAACTGATGAAAAGAATGCACAGGGTCTTTGCTTCCCACCAAAACCCTGTGTTAACACTGAAAGCGAACAACCGTCCACCTCGTGCACATAAAGTGAGAAAGGCTTACGGTAGTCTGGAGTACCTAAGACAGGTGCAGAACAAAGAGCAGACTTTAAAGAATCAAAGGCTTCTTGACATTCATCCGTCCAGGGTAAGGGTTCATGCACATCTTTGGTTGTCAAATCCAACAAGGGTTTAGAGAGAAGTGAATAGTTAGGAATCCAATGGCAAGACAGTAAGAGGTTATGCCAAGAAAAGCACGAACATCACTTTGAGTACGAGGGACAGACATGTTAGTTATTACAGATATTCGCTCTGGAGTCAATCGTCTCCCCGCTTTCGACAGTAAGTGGCAAGGTAGGTCACTTCCTTTCAACAATACTGGAATTTAGAAAGGGATACTTTATTACCCTTGTCAGCCAAATGTTTTAACAATTTAACAGTGGCTTCCTTGCAGACTTCCAGCGTATCGGAGGCCATAAGGATATCATCCACATACTGGATAATCGTATTCCCTGCTGGTAAAATTAATTCATCGAGGACGGCTTTCAAAGCTTGGCTATAAATACTAGGACTCTCTGTATAGCCTTGAGGGGCGCGTGTAAATCTAAAGCTTCGGCCAGCTAATGAGAATCCGAAGACATGTCTGCTATCAGGATGAATCGGGATGCTAAAGAAAGCATTCTTTAAATCGATTATTGAAAAATACTGTGCTGTAGGGGGGATCATTGTCAGAATAGCTGTTATATCAGGTACGACTGGATATTGCGGAACTACAATTTTATTAACCTCTCTAAGGTCAATTACAAAACGATATGTATTTTTCTAATCCGGGGCACCATCAATTGGTGTTTTCTTTAAAATAGGCAAAATCGGACTGTTACAAACATTAGCAGCTGTCTCTTCCACCACCCCCTTCTGAATGAGGTCACGAATAATGTGCAACAAGGCCTGTTCACCTTCTAGTGAAATTTTATACTGCGGAATGCGGGGCAGCTGGACATTAGGTTTCAAGGTTATTGACACAGGGGCTATTCTTAACAGACCAACATCGGTGTCTCCTGTAGCCCACAGTGTCTGAGGAATCGTAGAGAATTCAGGGGGAAGGCTGTCATTTTTGGCAAAATATTAGGCTGTATTCGGGAGTGGTTTCTGCATCGTCAAATACACACCATCAGGGGAACAATAAATATGTGCATGTAACTTCTTCAAAATGTCAAGACTCAAAAGGTTTTCACTACAATTCGAAGTTAATAGGAAAGGTGACTGTATAGAAAGGGGACCTATAGTGAAGGGCAGAGGTTTAGAGACGGGGCTTACCACAGGGATTCCAGAGAATCCCACTGATACGTTATTTTGGCCAGACAGAGCAGCCCCTGGGACCAGTGTATGGGCAACTGAACTATTCATTGCCCCAGTATCCACTAGACATTTTCCCGATGTTCCCAACAGTTCCCCTTGTATATAATGTTCCTCCTGGTCAACTGGTACTGTAAAGTGGCCCCCGCTCTGTCCTTGGCTGTCTCATGCATAATCCTGTCCGTCGTACCCATCATCCCTATAATTTTCATTGTAATACTGTCTGGTTTGGGGATTGTCAAAATAATTTTTCCGGGAATCCTCATGTCGCATCTCTTCTCGTCTCATACTATTTCGGTCTATATTCCCCCGACCCCTACCTCGTCCCATACTTCCTCCATACTTTGCCAGCCACAGTGGGCAATCCGACTTCCAATGCCCTTCCTGTTTGCAATAGGAACATTGATTTTTACCAATGTTTGGTGGACCTCCTCTACCTCTTGCTGCGATTGCACCCCTCTGGAATGAGCCACGCCCTCCTTGTCCTGCGCTCTGTCCTCTGCTAACTTGCTGCAACAGAACCCTAGTTTTCAAGTCCTTAGTCTTCTTTTCTGACTTTTCTTTGCTTTCATTCTCTCGATGCTCATAATATTGAGCCATACTGAGAATTACTGACGGGGCAGCCGTAGTCCACGTGCTCTTGGCTGCTTGGAGACGGGACATAACTTCAGGGAGTAAATTTGTAACAAACCGATTCACAAACAACCGTATCCCACCTTCCGTTGATAGGTCTTGCCCACTAAAGTCTATAAAGACTTTCTCAAACCTGGTAAAGAAATCTGACACGCTTTCATCCTTTTTCTGTCTACGGGCGGTTAGTTTTTCCCAATCGACTTTTCTAGGTGGGAGGAGGGTCTGCATATAGGTAATAATCGTAGCTGGTACTGCTAGTACCTCGTCTCTAGGTTTTTCTCCAGGCTTTCCGTTCTTTGTCCCAATTTTTTAATTGGCCCCATGTCCCTCCAAACTCGGGGGCATGGTCCGAGTCATGTATTTGTCTCCAAATGTCTACCGGGATCAAAAGGCCAAAGAACAGCTCTATATCGGGTATTGTCATGATTGCTGAATTAGCTGCCTCAGTCAATTCCTTATAGTAAGCAGTGGGATTTTTACGGGGGTCAGGGAGCTGAGCCTTTAGAGTAAGGACCTTGCTTCGTTTCCAAGGGGTATAAACCCATTGTTCCTGAAGCCTAGCGTCCACGCGAGCCCTGGTCACCTGGCCACCGGCATCCCTTAATTCAGGTAGTTTAGGATAAAAGAGGGGATGCACCTCTCTCATGGGGTGCTGGGCTTCCCAATCGGAGCACTTTCGGTGCATTTGCTCACGATAATGCACCAGAGTAGCTACATTCTGATACACTTCATCAGCCTGTAATTGGAATTTTAAAAGCTCGATCTCTTATATCCTGCAGTATTTGCGGAGGTATTCCTTCCTCGAAACACTGCTCCCATAGGGAAATCAATCTGATTGCCATATTCTCCAAAGCCAGTTGCTGCGCAACCGGCTCAAAATCTTTCATGGTGCTCCAAATGTCCTCCAAGGTGTAAATGGCGTTCCGCATCCACTGGGATGCCTGAATCATTATGGCCTTCCTTTCTTCTGTACCCAATGACGACCTAGTATAGACTCGCTGATCACTCAAGTCCGGTCTAAGGCGCTTGGGTGTGGTATCTAGACAAGCCGCGGATCGGGGATCTATAGCGGCTTGAGTTGGAGGGGAGAGAAATACAGGGTGCAAAGGGGAGGGGATAGCCGCGTCCGGCTGCAAGGATATCAAAGGTGAGGTAGTTAATCGGAGAGTAGGAGGAAGAAGTAACGCACTTCATACTGATCCATCAGCAGGGGCCGTGGCAGCCGTTGCCGGGGCTCCCGCGGCCGATGCTGCTCCAATTTGGCCCGCCCGTAACAAAGGCACGGCTGGGTACAATCTCTGAGGGCATAAGGAGGGAGTGGTCGGGCTTCTAATAAATCCTCTATTTCATCTCCTGTCTCTGGTCGAGACATATAACTTTTGTCTGTTTCTATACGGAACTGCCTATCCATTTGTGCGATATTTTCCTCCACCTTCCCTTTATCATAAGCTATAGCTTTCTGGGTGACTGTCTGTCCTGATTTAAGGTTTCCCAATTTCTCTTCTCTTATCCGTCGTCGTTTTGCCTCCTTCAACAATAGGTTCAAGGAGTCAAACATTGACTGGCGGCTTTTTTTCATAAACAGTTTATTTTGGATGTAATTAATATTTTTCTCATCAAACGACCCCGTTAGAGGCCATTGCAAATCGGAATTATCTTTGGTATACTTATTCCAAATTGTATTAAACAAAATCGGTGTAAGACCGTGTTTCACATACATATCAAAACTGGGGCTGACTTCGGGAGGGGCAGGCTGTCTTTCTTCCAGCCGTTTGTTTCGCCGACAGCAGCACCCAAAACATATTTTACTAAAACAAGACATGATCTGTAATATTCACACAATTCTATTCACGTACTCCAGAAATCATTCAAATTCGGACGCGTCCTCTTCACCACTCACACTCTCATATTCTCGTATTTTCTCGCAATAAAGTGCTGTAAAGCGTTACAAGGCAATAACTATTCAGTACTGATTACTTGTTCTATGCAGATGACATGTCTTCAGAACGAACAGAGCCCGTCGACTCCTGTTCAGGGAATCGATTCAACAGAATTCCAGACCAACAAAATTCAACAACAAAAGGATTAATCACTAGACTGTTCTGAGATCACCTGGTAGGCGAACCACGAACCCTCTTACAGGCCAACCCAAGGTCCTGTTCTGGTTGGGCCGGGCGTCTGGGCGCGCAGCTCCAGAACCGTAGCTTACCCAGTTGCTCCCAGGGCTTTCCCGAAGAGGATTCGGCCGAGCGAGTAACTCAGTACACCGCTAAGGCACCAGGTGTTGTCTCAAGTTTTCACCAAACAAGTCCATGAGGCATCTACCCGTGCAGCTACTTCGCCGCAACGTCAGACCCTCAGATTCCCTCGTGGTCCGGCTTCCCCGTCCACCTTCAGAATGCAGTTAACCGCTACCGAGGAGACACTTCTTCCAAGTGTCTGTCATACAATACAATCGAATTTCACTCACCTGGCGCACTCAGGTCGATTGCGAGTTCTCCACTGCCGACTCCTAGACAGACCGGCACAGTCTGTTCTTCTCTCGGGTTAAGCCCGTAGGACTCCGGCGTAGGGTCTTCAGCAGCTGGGAGGGATACTGGGCTCGAGAGTGGAATTTCTTGTTTTTATACCACAAATGGGTGTTTCAAATCAGGATTCTCTTTCCGTCCACCGACTCGGCCAGAACTCCTCCCTGTCCCTTCTGCTCCTGTTTACAGGAGGGGACGACCCTATCGCGGAGTCCCGGCGGAGTCGCCAACTGAAGGAACCAAAATATTAGACTAACGGACTATACTCACCAATAGCCCATATACCATATACATAAATAATAAGTCAGTCGGCAATGGAGAAGGTTCAATCGTTTATTCTGCGGATACAGGCCCTGACAGGGGAGCCTCAGTCTACACGACCCTCGGAGGGGCACAGAGGAGACTGAAGACCTACAAACAGAGCAAAGCATATATAAGTTTCGCACATAGCACAATGTCACCTTACTAGGAAAGATACAACTTGTCAGTGAGCCAGCAAGAAAACCCATATAAGGCACAATTGATTGCTAGTAGCTAAGCCTAAGCTATTCCAGGGGCAGGTCAGTGAGGTGCCTCCCTGTCTATCTGTAGCTCGGGGAGTACAGGAACGGGCTCTGCTAGAATGTGCGCTTCCCACAAGAAGGGCAGGTGTGACCTTGGATTCCCCGAGCTACAAACTAGAGAGTGGAGCAGACAGCTAAGTCTGCCATTGTGGCTTCATGCAGAAAGCCTAATCAGGTGATTTCAGGGAAACAGTACTTGACATGGAGAAACGAAACAAGATGGCTCCGGTCATACCAATAGGTTTAAGCAGCGCTACAGTGAATCATTCCTTACTACAATAATGCAATGTGAATAATGCTATGCTAACATGCGGTTATAGAGTTATATTGTATATATTAGGCCAATAACATGTATTCATCGTATTTATATCCCATCAACTGCACTCTATGCCACTCGACTCTACTCTACACTCTACGCCATTACACTCTATGCCACTCGACTCTACTCTCCGCCACTGCCCCCTGCATCACTCTACACTATGCCACTGCACTCTACGCCACTCTACTCTATGCCGCTCTACTCTGCGCCACTCTACTCTCCGCAAACTCCACTCTGCGCCACTGCACTTTACTATACACCACTCTAACCTATGCCACTGCATTCTACGATGCTGCATTGTATGCCGCTGAATTCTATGCCACTGCACTCTGCGCCACTATACTCTGCAACACTCTATGCTAATGCACTCTACACCAGTCCACTCTACTCTATGCCACTCTAGTGTATGCCACTCTGCGCAACTCCACACTATGCCACTCCAATACACGCCACTCTCTGCCACTTCACTCTACAACACTATACTCCTCTCTTCGCCATTCCACTTTCCAACACTCCACACGACTCACCTGTACGCCACTAACTTTTAGCCATGCTGCAGGCCAGGTCGCTCCCCACGCCGCACAGCTCCACCTGTGTGTCTGTGCCCTCTCCCTCCACCGTATCGCTGCTGCCATGAGTTCGAGTCCCTCTGAGTCTGGTTGCTCCGGGGCTCTCTCCTGCACTTGCTTTCTTTATCTGTTTTTCTGTTATCTGTTCTCATTTGTATCACTGCTGTAATAAATATTATTGTTGGCATTGTAACTGTACCCCCCCTCCCGTTTTCTTCTGTGCCCAGTCGCTCCCGCCGCTGCTCCCCTGCGGCCCGCCCCCTCGCCAGCTGATTCGCCGCCCAGCTTCCTCCATCCCTCCCCGCCTCAAATGGCGGCAGCTGCGCGGCTGTGAGAGGGACCCCTGACCAATGTTCCCTCTAATTTTTTTCCTCTGTGTGCGGCAGTGGAGGGTCTCTGTGCGCTGCAACCATGGCTATGTGCGCCAGGAACCAAACCGCGCGTGTCTGCGGCGCCAAATGGCACTCCAAAATTTGTCTTTAAAAAGCTAAAAGATAGTGCATTTTCACACATACAGCGCCACAATAAGGGTCTTAAGGGCAGTTTGCAATATTGGATAAGCACGCCATGACATGAACTGGTTACACTAGCAAGTACACTTCAAGTTTAGAAAAGCACAAGACTTCAATGGTGGTACCATCATTAGATTTTAATAAATATTCTTAACTGGAGCACAGTTCATTGGGTGGGGAAATGCTGCGAGCCTATACAATATCATATACACAAGAAGGTAGAGGACTGTTCAGACACGTCAAGTGGCGTCACTAGATGGGTGACAGGGTTGCTTCTCACGGCGATCCTTGCCATTTTTCCAGTGCTGATAAACTCGGTCTAGGTCAACTTTCCCGTTCAGGAGGTAGGCCTTTGTCCTCATCAGCATGTCCAAATGCTTCTGCTCTAGTCTATTCCTCAATTTGCTCTTGATAGTATTCATGAGGCTGAATCCTCGTTCACAGTCTGCACTAGATGCTTGAAATGTTGCGCAGACATCAACAAGCTGAGACACGACACTATACTGAGCAGCATTGCGTACAGTGAAAGTCACCATGTCTTGAAAGGTGGTAAATAACCCACCCTTAACATGTTCTGCCACCACATATTTATAGTCTCTGTACTGCCGAACAACATCTTCTGGTGTTTCACAATCACCCAGGGCCAAGACATTTTTATACTTTTCAACAAGTCTTTCAATATTCTCAGTCCCAAAATCAAAATGCGCTTGTGTGGCTATTGCCTGGATCTCAAAACTTGCCCATTCTTTTAGCTCACCCTCAGGGAACCTTTTTTGCATGTGCTCACAAAGAAGGGAAACAAAAGACAAAATAGGCCCACTGTCAAACTCTTGCCTATCCTTGTACAAAACCATCAGCTCTCTTACATTGCTGCTCCAAAAGACAGTGTCCCCCAAATACTGTTGCTTAATTTGGCCAATCTTCGCTCTTGCATACTGTACGGCTTCAACAGTAGTTAAAGAACTTTTTTGGAATAGTTTGCACAAAACTGCAAATTCACCCAGAATGTCATTAAGTACTGCAAGGGAAATATGGTAGTTGGAGTCTGATAGCTTTTTATAACAATATTTAGCAATTGGATCATTCTCCTCAACTTTCTCATGCTCAAAGTACTTAAGAACAGTTTCGTAATTACGAATTAGTGCACCAACAGCAAAATGCCTTGAAAGCCACCGGACTTCATTCAGTGGTCGAAAAGAGACAACTTCACATTCAGTGACCGATGCAATTTCATCCAGCTTGGACTTCCTTGCAGGAGATCTGGAGAACACAGTGTAGACAGTCCTCAATAATGTCTCCATCTCTTTAATCATTGGAACCCTCTTCCAGGCATCATCAACTCCCAAATCTTCTCGATGGGCGACACAATGCTGCTCAACTAGATGAGGAATGGATTGTTTAAGGCGAGTAGCAACACCATTATTCTTCCCCAGCATCACTGATGCACCATCAGATGTGAACATGACCATTTTCATGAGGTCTAGTTCATTGGCAGTGTAGAATTCTTTCACGGCAGTAGTGATAGCCTCAGCATTACAGCTAGTCAGCTTCACTATGCCCCCAAACTGCGTTTTATGCTCAGTTGATGTTACAGGTCGGAACTTGAAATACAGGATGAGCATTTTTGAAACAGAAATATCTGTGCTCTCATCAATTATCAAGGTGTGATACAAAGCTTGCCGAAGTTCTGTCATAGCTTCACAGTGTATCACACTATTGATGGCCTCAAGGAACTCAAATGCATAGTTCTTGCTCCTCCAGCAGTCTGGTATCTTCACATACAAAGCTAAGTGGTCATGGATGTCTTGTACAGATAACATTGAAGTGTTCATCTTGACTGCCAGCAACACGTTGTTGATGAGAATCTTTATCTCCTCAGGCATAGATCTTTGGCGTTCAACTACTTCCATTCTATTTGCTTTGTCTGTGGCAGTTTCTGTCAGCATTGCCCGTACTCCAAAACCAAACCTCGCAGCAGCACTTCTGTTTCTCAATATCACCATGGCAGACTCGTGTACTTTGCTAAGTAGATGGCGTTTCATGTAGTCCAGTTTCCAGCCATCACTCCATTTCTTCCCTGTGGAAAAGTCCCCAACAATCTTTGCTTCGGCACATGCTTTGCAAATCAAGCCCACATCCGGACTGTATTGAAATAGTTCCCCGAGTTGCATGCGGACCTTGCTTCGTGACTTCTGTGTCTCAGCCTCTACAATTTCCTTCATCCACTCTTCCTTGAATACAAGGCAACATTTCTTCCTTTGTGGTGAAGCACTGCACTCTCCCGAAGTTACAGCTTTGCGCTTGAACATTTCCGTACCCGCCGGTTTGAGCCTGCTGTCCCACAAAGCCTGCAAAATAAGGAAACATGGCTTACGTTGACGCCTAGCTCATGAATGCAAACTGTTATACTACAATGTTCAAGATGCACCACAGTTTAACTCAACCCAACAATTACCTCTTCTGCCTGCACTCACGTGCGCCTCTTTAAATGTATGGGGTTCTGGCTGTGAAACCTGCAACAGAAGAAGACATCGGTAAGTATATATGGTACTGCAATGTTCAAGACGCACCACAGTTTAACTCAACCCAACAATTACCTCTTCTGCCTGCACTCACGTGCGCCTCTTTCAATGTATGGGGTTTTTGCTGTGAACCTGCAACAGAAGAAAACATCGGTAAGTATATATGGTACTGCAATGTTCAAGACGCACCACAGTTTAACTCAACCCAACAATTACCTCTTCTGCCTGCACTCACGTGCGCCTCTTTAAATGTATGGGGTTCTGGCTGTGAAACCTGCAACAGAAGAAAACATCGGTAAGTATATATGGTACTGCAATGTTCAAGACGCACCACAGTTTAACTCAACCCAACAATTACCTCTTCTGCCTGCACTCACGTGCGCCTCTTTCAATGTATGGGGTTTTTGCTGTGAACCTGCAACAGAAGAAAACATCGGTAAGTATATATGGTACTGCAATGTTCAAGACGCACCACAGTTTAACTCAACCCAACAATTACCTCTTCTGCCTGCACTCACGTGCGCCTCTTTAAATGTATGGGGTTCTGGCTGTGAAACCTGCAACAGAAGAAAACATCGGTAAGTATATATGGTACTGCAATGTTCAAGACGCACCACAGTTTAACTCAACCCAACAATTACCTCTTCTGCCTGCACTCACGTGCGCCTCTTTAAATGTATGGGGTTCTTGCTGTGAACCTGCAACAGAAGAAAACATCGGTAAGTATATATGGTACTGCAATGTTCAAGACGCACCACAGTTTAACTCAACCCAACAATTACCTCTTCTGCCTGCACTCACGTGCGCCTCTTTAAATGTATGGGGTTCTGGCTGTGAAACCTGCAACAGAAGAAAACATCGGTAAGTATATATGGTACTGCAATGTTCAAGACGCACCACAGTTTAACTCAACCCAACAATTACCTCTTCTGCCTGCACTCACGGCTGCCTGTGCAATTGTCTTTGTAGTACGGTCTCACGAACCTACAAAAGAAAAAAGGGTGCAGATTGTGAATCTATTTACCCAGCAACCCCCAACCCAACGAGGAACGTAAACAGAATTACCTTGTCTTTGTGGTACTGGCACCTGACCACTGTAATCCAAATACCGTACAGACTGGAAACCTACAAGTGAAGACAAGTAAGTCAGCAAACGCCTGAAGAATTACAAACTGTGCATGGGACCGGTCAAGAGGCCCAAGACAAAAAATGACCAAATAATTACCTGGGATTTCAGCCTAGGACAAACAGGGGTGTGCCCATGTGTTCCATTATTAGCATCCATTATCTTAAACTGGTCTATAAATGTGAATCCCTGGGGAAAGCGGCATTACAGAAGGTGTAGCACAAAATACAAATTGCAAATGGTTGAGGTGGGTGAACAAGGTAACCCACAGGATGGCTGAGAAGCACACAATCCATCAAAAGATCCCACCTGAAGCTGCTGCAGTGGCGCGCCAAAATATGATTGGCTACGTTCAAGCAATTCTCAGGCAACCATAAATATGTCAAGATAACTGAAGAATGATGGACCTGCTGCAGAGAGATCTCAGTTTTGCCTACTGGAAGTTGACTCAATAAGTAGCTGAGGAGGTTGAAATGCCTGGCGAAAAGCTGGTGAACCATGCAGGATTGGAAGCAGAACTGGAGTACATCATGTTTGCTTGATGCCAACAAAGTCTTTCTTTGCGCATGGCTACTTGAAGGTTTTCGCTACATGTACTGTTTATATACGGGCTTCTTGGCTCACAAGGCATCTCACCCTTGCTTCACTCTTGGGCTCCCTCTGCGTGCTTCCCTTCCTTGCTGCACTCTCTGTGCTTCTCTCCCCTGCTGCACGCTCGTGCTCTCTAGAGATGTGGCCTAACAACCAGAGCTGCCATCTAAGTCACGTGCATACAAAACATGTTGCACTCCAAATGCTATAGGTGTCACATTCGCAAAAGTTATAACTATTGGCATAATTCATTGTAAATGACAAAGATATCCATTTAGCTATTTTAAAAACCAAAACTTTGTCCTTTACCAGCAAAGATTGCTTGACACTCTAAACTGATTCAGTTAACCGAGAAAGGAATGTTGCATTTCATTCATTTCACGCAGAGCCCTCCCTGCCCCTGTCTACTGTCCTTAAAGTCGAATTCCTTCAATAATCTCCCTGCCCACGTCCAGACAAGTCCTGCCCTGGAGACCCTGTGTCTATTCAGTGCGCTTTATGCCCCAGTGTTTCATTCGTGCCCCCCGCACCCCCCCAGGCCTCTCTTCCTCCCATGTGCATTCGCTGCCCTCCCTGTACCATGATGCATGAGGGCGCTCCTGTCCCACCCCCCAGCTGCTCGCCCTGCCTCATCTACATACAGTACCCTCCCTGCCTCCAAGTGCACTACCCTGTCCACTCACCAATGTCCGTTTGATGCCATCCCTGCCCCAGGTCCATTCACTAATCACTATATACTTATAAAACGCAATTCATGGAAATCTTACATGTGCTTAAACAACTTACTAAAATAATGACTTTAATAAAAGTGTAAGGACGTGCATGTTTGAAAAGCTGACCTCAGCTCAGCCTTGTCCTTTAGCAGCAAAGATTGCTTGACACTCTAAACTGATTCAGTTAACAGAGAAAGGAATGTTGCATTTCATTCATTTCACGCAGAGAACTGAATAACATCGAAAGATACTAAAGAAGAAAGGCGCAATGCCAAGGCGTATGCAATAGGGGGGAGTTGTAGACCAAATTGCTTATACAAGGTGTCTGTTCTCAGAATGTTGTTTTTATATAATATAGCAGAAGCATACAATATTGAACAAGTTTACACATTACGAATCTAACAGACAAACCATTTACTGGAGTGATGCTTAACTGCATTTATTAGGTCCTTACTCCTGGAGGCTAGCTCCGCAAAATGATAATTCAGTTCAGTTTATGACCTTACCCCCAACCATGGTGTTAGTAACATGTCCAATAGAAAGCGATTCCATTGTCCAAGTAAAAGCTGGTTGGAAACAGCCAGAGGACATAATCTTAGTATTGGACATATGTATCTTGAAGGTATCCTTATTATTAAGCTAATTGTAATCTTACAGCCGCGGAAGTTGTGGTCTGTGACATTGATACAATGATCAACTCATCAGCGTATGCTACATTATTGATCCGATCCTTGAATGGCCCTTTTTAAAAAGGACCCTTCTCATTAGTCCAAGAATGCTGTCAAATCCACAATGTATAGAGCGAATAACAGCCGTGCCAAATTGCACCCCTGGTTCAGATCCTTGGTGGTAAGAATATTAAGGAAAAGACCCTTGCCTGTACCCAAGTGTCTGAATATAATTTTACCACAAAGGCAATTGGGTTTCGTCATTTCCACAAGATTATAAATTCTAAACAATTATTGGGGTTTCCCCTAGCTGGGCGCAGCTAACAGATTTAAGACCATGATGCTATCCAGAGCAGAGCAATTGTTCCCCAAACCCATGTGGGAGAATTATAACACCGTGTTATTGAGCACAAGCTTGGTTAAATAGGGGTGCTCTCGGTGTCCCGCAATGCTATTAGACAGGAGTTGTTTTGCAGTGACCACTGCTCACCGTTTATAAAATGCCTGCAGAATGGAGTCCGTGATTTCATTACCCTTCTAAGGCGCTCATGTACCGCATAAGCAAACGAGTTAGATACGTTCCCTGCGGGACAGGGCCACGTTGGGGTTGACATTTATGTTCACATAGTAAACTTTGAGACTACATAACGCAAAGGTTGTGACAGAAATAACGAGAACGCATTCGGCGTAAGTGCCTATCTTCTGACGGCCGTTTCACTGGGCGCCGAATAATGGTTTTGCTCTGTAACTAATGAAGGCCTAAGGGACCGCGTTTCCAGCTTGTTAGCGAGATAACTGTTTTTTGCAGTGCGCTTTTAAAAACTGCATGAGGATACACGGACAAGCGACAGGACATTCACACGTGTCATGGAGAGGCGCCGAGGCGCTTTCTCTTACAGAAGTGTTCTACTCCGAAAAGTAGCTGGCTGTAGTGTCTGAGGGCCTACGACCAGGTGTCTAAATGCCACAGTGAGCATACATGGAAACAAGAGAATGCCCGATAGGCGTGTGTCCAGCTGAGAAATGACTGCAAAGCTTCGGCAAAAAGTTTCACTTCTGTTTTTTTACTTCTGCCCTCTCCTATACCGAAATACAAATGCTGCCAGAGAGGCTCCTCACCCGATAACAGCATTCCCGCCTCCCGCCTCCCGCCGTGGAGAATACATTCGCCTCCGGCTTCCCGCCTCCCGCCGTGGTGAATACATTCGCCTCCGGCTTCCCGCCTCCCGCCGTGGTGAATACATTCGCCTCCCGCTTCCCGCCTCCCGCCGTGGTGAATACATTCGCCTCCCGCCTCCCGCCATGGTAAATACATTCCCCTCCCGCCTCCCGCCGTAGTAAATACATTCGCCTCCCGCCTCCCGCCTCCCGCCTCCCGCCTCGGTAAATACATTCTCCTTACCTGCAACTTCTCACGCCCGCACCGCCGCCAACCGCCGCCACCACCACTCGAAATGTGCTGCATGACATGGTCGCGCCGCTCGCTTTTTAAAAGCGGCGGGCGGCGCGAATCTCTTGCGACGGCCTGTGTGCGCGCTCCACGATAGGTGGTGCGCGCTGACGTCATTGAAGGTGCGCGCGCGGCCTAGAGGGAACAGTGCCCCTGACCCTGCCTGCAGGCCAGGTCGCTCCCCACGCCGCACAGCTCCACCTGTGTGTCCGTGCCCTCTTCCTCCACGCTACCACTGCTGCCGTGAGTTCGAGTCCCTCTGAGCCTGGTTGCTCTGGGTCTCTCGCCTGCGCCTGCTTTCTTTATCTGTTTTTCTGTTATCTGTTCTCATTTGTATCACTGCTGTAATAATTATTATTGTTGGCATTGTAACTGTACCCTCCCCCCTCCCCCCGTTTTCTTTTGTGCCCAGTCGCACCCGCCGCTGCTCCCCTGCGGCCCCACCCCCTCACCAGCTGATTCGCCACCCCGCTCCCGCCTCCCAGCTGCTCCTCCCTCCCTCCCCGCCTCAAATGGCAGCAGCTGCGCGGCTGCGCCGCTGGTGCACGAAGGTGTGCCAAAGGCAAGCCCATCTGCGCCCGTCCGCGCCTGGACCTCGCCCAGCGGCAGAACCCCTGGACCCCGCGAACGCCACGACACAGAATCCACTACAACACTAGCACCCTCTATGCACTCAACACCAGCCGAAACCACTCCTGCTTCCAAGCCACACTGAAACGGACTCACGGCCCTTTCACTTGCCACACCTGCAGCTTCACCTGCGACAGAACCACCAAACCTCCAAGGACCGGACCCAAACACCTCCGAGGCATACTCCTCAACACCCGCTCCGCACGCAAACAGGCCGTCGAGCTCTGGGACCTGCTCGATACCTCCGCCCCAGACGTGGCCTTCCTGACCGAGACCTGGTGGAACGACTCCTCGGCGTCCGACATCGCCATAGCCATCCCGGGCGGCTACAAGATCACCCGCAAGGATCACGCCAACGGAATCGGAGGAGGAATAGCCAACGTCCACAAGTCCACCCTCAAGGTCGCCACCCACGCAGACGACACCCTTAACACCGCCTAACACCTGCACTTCCGGATCCACACCAACCCCACCACTACCCTCAGAGGAACACTCATCTACAGACCACCCGGACCCCGAGCACAATTCAGCGACTCCATTGCCGACCTCGCCAACACCCACGCACTCGCCTCCACAGACTACATCCTCCTCGGGACCTGAATTTCAACCTCGAAAACAACAACAACGCCAACTCCGCCACCCTGATCGACAACCTCGCCATCCTCGGCCTCAGACAACTCGGCACTGCACCACTCACGCCGCTGGTCACACACTGGACCCCATCTTCTCCACAGGCACCCACGTCACCTTCGACCACACCACTGAACTCCACTGGACCGACCATCGTTGCATTCATTTCACCTTCAACAAACCAACCACGCACCACTGCACCCAACAGCTGCCTCGACGCTGCTGGAGCAAAGTGACCCAAGACCAATTGATCACCACTGCTGTGAGAGGCATTCAGCAGTGTGTGGGGTGCAGTAGTGTGTGGCGTGCAGCAGTGTGTGGCGTGCAGCAGTGTGTCGTGCAGAAGTGTGAGGCATGCAGCAGTGTGAGGCGTGCAGCAGTGTGTGGCGTGCAGCAGTGTGTGGCCTGCAGCAGTGTGTGGCCTGCAGCAGTGTGAGCTGTGCAACAGTTTGAGGCGTGCAGCAGTGTGAGGCGTGGGGGGAAAAAATGCACTGAGAAAGAGTGGGGGGAGCACGAGCTGATGAAAGAGTGGGGGAGGGGGTACTCGAGCTGACGAAAGAGTGGGGGGGAAGCTCGAGCCGACAAGAGTGGGGAAAAAAGCACTAGCAGACGAAAGAGTGGGGCAAGAAATGCACAATCCGACGAAAAAAGCATGAGTCAGAGAAGAAAGTAAAATGTGAGCCAGAATAAGTAACGAGCAATTTAGGAAAAAAAAGAAGCTCTCAGCATTGCTGTGGTAGGGGCAGGGGAGTGCATTCCTTTCAAGTCTGATTCGGGGGCGGGGGAGCGGCAGCCGTTAAAGTCTGAAGTGTGCAGCAGTGTGTGACGGGCAGCAGTGTGTGGCGTGCAACAGTGTGTCGTGCAGCAGTGTGCAGCATGCAGCAGTGTGAGGCGTGCAGCAGTGTGAGGCGTGTGGCAGTGTGCAGCATGCAGCAGTGTGAGTAAGGCAGCAGTGTGCAGCAGTATGAGGTGTGCAGCAGTGTGAGGCGTGCAGCAGTGTGAGGTGTGCAGCAGTGTGAGGCGTGCAGCAGTGTGAGGCGTACAACAGTGTGTGGCGTGCAGCAGTGTGAGGCGTGCAGCAGTGTGAGGCATGCAGCAGTGTGAGGCGTGCAGCAGTGCAAGGCATGCAGCAGTGTGCGGCATGCAGCAGTGTGAGTAATGCAGCAGTGTGAGGCGTGCAGCAGTGTGTGGCTTGCAGCAGTGTGAGGCGTGCAGCAGTGCAAGGCATGCAGCAGTGTGCGGCATGCAGCAGTGTGAGTAATGCAGCAGTGTGAGGCGTGCAGCAGTGTGTGGCTTGCAGCAGTGTGTGGCGTGCAGCAGTGTGTGGCATGCAGCAGTGTGTCATGCAGCAGTGTGAGGCGTGCATCAGTGTGTGGCATGCAGCAATGTGAGGCGTGCAGCAGTGTGTGGCGTGCAGCAGTGTGAGGCGTGCAGCAGTGTGTGGCGTGCAGCAGTGTGAGGCATGCAGCAATGTGTGGCGTGCAGTAGTGTGTGGCCTGCAGCAGTGTGAGCCGTGCAACAGTTTGAGGCGTGCAGCAGTGTGGGGCGTGGGGTGAAAAAATGCACTGAGAAAAAGTGGGGGGAGAACAAGCTGACGAAAGAGTGGTGGAGGGGATACTCGAGCTGATGAAAGAGTGGGGGGGGAGCACGAGCCGACAAGAGTGGGGAAAAAAGCACTAGCAGACGAAAGAGTGGGTAAAGATATGCACGATCCGACGAAAAAAGCATGAGTCAGAGAAGAAAGTAAAATATGAGCCAGAGAAAGACAGGAAATAAGTAACAAGCCATTTAGGTGAAAAAAAAAGCTCTCGGAATTGCTGTGGTAGGGGCAGGGGAGTGCATTCCTTTCAAGTCTGATGCGGGGGGCGGGGGAGCGGCAGCCTTTAAAGTCTGATGCTGCGGCACAGACAAATGGTGGTGTGTGATGTGGCTGGCTGACGATGATGTGCACGCGCATAGCTCACATGAACTGTACGCCATCCTCAGCTAGGTAGACTTTTCTTTTCCGCTTACTATATTCTTACTATAATCTCGCCTATTTATCCGTGCGGGATAGAATAGGCGAGACCTAAAAATGAGTAGATAAAACAGATCGCACCGACGTGCCCCAGCTTGTGGGCCTCCAGCTTGTCATTGAGGTGTGGCAAGGCCTTTGCCAGGACCCTCTGCTGAAGTGGGGTGACCTGAGCATGTCTAGGGGTACTAGCAGGAGGTCCTCACAGGCCTTCCTACAATCACAGGCTGTCCTGGAGGTTTCACACATAGCACTGCAATTTCTGACTACCTCAGTCAAAATCGCTAAGTGTCCATTCTCGGCCAGATAGTTGTCTAGCCCCCTAGGACAGCTGAGGCTAGTGTCCCAGGACTCCTTCCCCAATGATGTCCACTTCCTCTTGTATGAAGCTCTGCCCATTGCTGGCCCGTCCAAAGCCATTTCTGAAGCTCAACAGTTGTACAAAGCAACCGGATGGAGGTGGATTCCATCTCAAGGACTGGATGGATGAAGAATGGACGATTTTCCTCTTCGAATATATTGCTTATGGTTAGATGCGATGATGCCCCCCTCGCCCCAACCGCAATGTACATGTAGATTCTAAAAAACAGGATAAAGGAAAGGCGGGAGAAAGCAGGCCACATGTAGGTGTGTTTGTTCCATCTCCCACCCTGTAGGCTTTGATTTTCAGACTGGCCCTCAAATTCTGAGGTAGATATTCCCCACTTTCCAACTAACTCCACTTGCCATTCCTTCCTACATTTACATCTCTGTAATATGTTTATGTGTGTAGAGTAACACTCAGTCACTGCCTTATAGGAATTACATACGCCTCAAAGCTTAATGTTCTTTCCAAAACCTAGCACATGAAGCAGTAACATGTTTCTCATATTTGTGGGCTCAGAAGGTGGTAGTATCTTCTATTTTTCTGCTCGTATCTTAATTTTAAACTGATTTTCTTACCTACGTGTTAATGAAACTATTTATCATTGCAATTATAACTGACTGGACACTGAGTTTAGTGTGTGGTATTTCTAGTTAATTCTCAATTATATAGTTGTGTTCCTAAGCTCTATTATCTCCTGCAGTAAGCTTTGACTTTGCCACTCTTGGAGAATCAAGTGCAGATGGGAGTAACTCTGTTTTTTTAATTGTATATGTTTTTTGGGGGGGTTATTGATTATTGACATCAGTAGTTATATCAGGATAAGAACAAGAACAGGCAGCATTCATCAGTTACATTCCAATTGCAGTACGATGAGCGCAAGGAAACACGATTTCGTTACTATAGAGTCAATATGAAAGGGAAATAACAGGTATCAGGGTATCAACTTGTGAGTCGTTCTGTAGGCTGAGAAAGGAATGCCCTGGCTCACGATGAGTTGTAGATGTCGGCATCCTTCAAATGTTTGCTGCCTCGTAAAGCGTCACTGTGGCTCTATGTTTCCCCAAGTGTCCTAGTAGGATGAGGGGAACCTAATAGATGACAACCTATAGAGCAACCGGTTTGGAAAGCTGTGGATGGGGATGGGTTGCAGAACTGGGAAGGAGGAACCAGGGGGTGGTAGAATGATGCTAAACACAATTAGGGGGATTAGCGTGTTGGAGGGTGTCGCATGGAGGTGGGTGTGTATGAGTACAGTCACCGGGGAAGTATTACCTCTGACACGTCTCGATTCGACTAGCAGGATAATGTTAGGGAATGAGGGAGGGAAGTTGGGTTGACACCTGAGAAGATATATGGCAGTGCTGAGACGAGGGCCGAGGCTGTTATTGGCCCCCCGAAGGAAGCCAGGGACCAGATTTGGGATGGTGAGGAAGGGAGGACCTCTTTATCTAGTTCTTTGAACTGCATGAGCATTGTGTCCCAGGCTGTGGCTATAGGGTGCAGGCATATTCGTCTGGCTTCTTCCCAGTGCAGTGCAGAGCTTTCTGCTTCTCCCCATTGGAGTAGTGCCTTGTAATATTTGGGGAGAGCCGGAGGTTGTTGGGTTCTCCAGTGCATGGTTAGGAGATGCTTGTCGAATAGGAGGGCAAGGTTGGCGAAGCAAACCCGTAACTTATGGTTCTCTGTCAGGGTAAAATACCTAGTGCGGTAGCTTCCCAGAAATTTAATGTGGTGAGTTCTGTGACCGTGTCTAGTGAGGTATGTACAGCATGCCGGAAGCTTGCTATACTGGGGCAGGACCAGAGCATATGCTGGGGGTGGGCTATCTGGGTGAGACATCTGGGGCAGGTGAGATTGGCTATGGGGAAAATACAATTTTGTCCATAGGGTGTAAGATACACCCTGTGAAGGATCATATACTGGATATTTTTAAAACAAGCATTCCTCTAAACAGTCTTTGGGGACTCCAGGTCTCTGGACCACTCAGTGTTGTGAAGAGATATTGCTAAGTCCTCTTCCCAAAGGCATCAAAGATGAACCAGAGGGGTACCCATGTGCTCCCTAATAGCTTTGTACAGCCATGTAATGAGGTGTCGACCTTCCTCCACAAGGTATAGAGTATGCATCACTGCGTAGGTAGGCAGTTCTTCATCCGGTGCTCCCCACAGTGAACGGAGTGCCACAGTAGCTGCCTGTGTGTTAGAAACTAGCCCAGGAGGAAGATATACGATACAGAAAAGGGGGTGACTGACTGACTGAAAAGGGGGTGGTGATAAACAGAGTGTCTGAATTAAGCAGACCACTCTTACCCAGTCCAAAGATCAGGGCTTGACCCATCACCGTTATTTAGCTCTACTGCACCATCCCAGCTCAGAACCTCGCTATATGCAAATCAGTCTGTCCCTGGCCCAGTGCATCATGGGAACAGGGCAGACTAAACTACCAAGCCAATTATTCACCAGAAAGGAGACAAGCTACCGGGGACCGGTTTCTGGCATTTCAACCGTCGTCGGCCCGGCTTGCTTGAATCCTGATGGTGCAGTGAGCAAGGGACTCATGTCTGAGTATACCCTGCCACACCTATAGTGGCCAAAAACGATACAGAAAAGAGGGTGGTGATGAACAGAGTGTCTGAATTAAGCAGACCACTCTTACCCAGTCCAAAGATCAGAGCTTGATCCATCACCGTTATTTAGCTCACTGCACCATCCCAGCTCAGAACCTGGCTATATGCAAATCAGTCTGTCCCTGGCCCAGTGCATCATGGGAACAGGGCAGACTAAACTACCAAGCCAATTCTTCACCAGAAAGGAGACAAGCTACCAGGGACCGGTTTCTGGCATTTCAGCCGTCGTCGGCCCGGCTTGCTTGAATCCTGATGGTGCAGTGAGCAAGGGACTCATGTCTGAGTATACCCTGCCACACCTATAGTGGCCAAAAATGGTACAGAAAAGGGGGTGGTGATGAACAGAGTGTCTGAATTAAGCAGACCACTCTTACCCAGTCCAAAGATCAGGGCTTGATTCATCACCGTTATTTAGCTCACTGCACCATCCCAGCTCAGAACCTGGCTATATGCAAATCAGTCTGTCCCTGGCCCAGTGCATCATGGGAGCAGGGCAGACTAAACTACCAAGCCAATTCTTCACCAGAAAGGAGACAAGCTACCGGGGACCGGTTTCTGGCATTTCAGCCGTCGTCGGCCCGGCTTGCTTGAATCCTGATGGTGCAGTGAGCAAGGGACTCAGGTCTGAGTATACCCTGCCACACCTATAGTGGCCAAAAACGATACAGAAAAGGGGGTGGTGATGAACAGAGTGTCTGAATTAAGCAGACCACTCTTACCCAGTCCAAAGATCAGGGCTTGATCCATCACCGTTATTTAGCTCACTGCACCATCCCAGCTCAGAACCTGGCTATATGCAAATCAGTCTGTCCCTGGCCCAGTGCATCATGGGAACAGGGCAGACTAAACTACCAAGCCAATTCTTCACCAGAAAGGAGACAAGCTACCGGGGACCGGTTTCTGGCATTTCAGCCGTCGTCGGCCCGGCTTGCTTGAATCCTGATGGTGCAGTGAGCAAGGGACTCATGTCTGAGTATACCCTGCCACACCTATAGTGGCCAAAAACGATACAGAAAAGGGGGTGGTGATGAACAGAGTGTCTGAATTAAGCAGACCACTCTTACCCAGTCCAAAGATCAGGGCTTGATCCATCACCGTTATTTAGCTCACTACACCATCCCAGCTCAGAATATGGCTATATGCAAATCAGTTTGTCCCTGGCCCAGTGCATCATGAGAACAGGGCAGACTAAACTACCAAGCCAATTCTTCACCAGAAAGGAGACAAGCTACTGGGGACCGGTTTCTGGCATTTCGCCGTCGTCGGCCCGGCTTGCTTGAATCCTGATGGTGCAGTGAGCAAGGGACTCATGTCTGAGTATACCCTGCCACACGTATAGTGGCCAAAAACGATACAGAAAAGGGGGTGGTGATGAACAGAGTGTCTGAATTAAGCAGACCACTCTTACCCAGTCCAAAGATCAGGGCTTGATCCATCACCGTTATTTAGCTCACTGCACCATCCCAGCTCAGAACCTGGCTATATGCAAATCAGTCTGTCCCTGGCCCAGTGCATCATGGGAACAGGGCAGACTAAACTACCAAGCCAATTCTTCACCAGAAAGGAGACAAGCTACCGGGGACCTGTTTCTGGCATTACAGCCGTCGTCGGCCCGGCTTGCTTGAATCCTGATGGTGCAGTGAGCAAGGGACTCATGTCTGAGTATACCCTGCCGCACCTATAGTGGCCAAAAACGATGCAGAAAAGGGGGTGGTGATGAGGAAGATATAGTCTTGATGGAATGGTTGAAATGTAAGGATCTGGGCAACTTGAAAGAGGTTTCCCACTGCATCTAAGAAGTTTGCGTGCCACTCTGACAGCTGGTCTGCTGCGAACGGACCTAAGGGTTCCAATAGGCCTTGGAGGGGAATATTAGGGGAGTAAGGGGTGATCTTTCTCATCAACGGGAAAACCCTAGTTAGGCATTTCCCGGGTGACCCACCTGTGTAAGGAGCAATATTGATGTGTCTTAATAGTAGGGTGCCGGAGCTGGAGTATTATATGGGAGGGGAGAGGACTGTAGGAGGGGAGAGGACTGTCTTCTGTGCTCGCCTCGTAGTACATTTCAAAGGATGGCACTCCAAGCCCGCGCTGACCCACCGGCAGTTGAAGTTTATGAAGGGCCATACATCGCCTCCCATCATTCCACGGCAGGTTCCCTAGCAACTGGTTCAAATCGTGAAAGAAGTGATGGTGGGGAAACACCAGCATGTTTATGAAGTAATATAGGAGGCAGAAGAGGACAATCATTTTGGAAAGCTCTATCCTACCTGTTACGGCAATGGGAAGCCGCTGCCAGAAATACACTTGATATCCATAGGGCTGTGAAAGCACATTTCAGGTTGCCTTTAAACAAGTCTCTTTGGGAGTGACATATTCAAACCTCTAGATAACGGACAGCTGCTGTCCTCCAGGTTAGTGAAACATCACCCTTTCGGATTGCGTGTGGGGTGGTATTGGAGCGAAAAGGAAAGGCACACAATTCCCCTAGTTCACATAGAGGCACGCCACTTCCTCAAATTCCAAAAAGGTAGCCAATATCAATGTCATGTCTGCAGATGGTCTCGGATATATAGTATCAAATTGTCCATATAGAGCGACACTGCGTGTTTAGTCCCGTCTAGAGGGATCCCCCATTGTTGGCCTTCCAAGCGAAGGCAATGGGCCAACGGCTCCATGCTGACTGAGAATAGGATAGGGGAGCAGGGGTATTCCAGACATGTACCCAACCTATGGGGAAGGGGGGCGAGATCAAGTGACCGATGCGCACCCTGGGTGACGGGTTTGTGTACAACAGCTTTGAATCGACCAGCAGATGCTGGCCTAGGCCTGCTGCTAGCAGGACCTCGAAGAGGTATTCCTAAATTAAGGAATAAAAGGCCTTCTTGAAGTCCAGTATGAGGCCTGCTCACTTTGTCACTGGATTAAACTAGCCTGGGTGATGAGGGGTGTTACCCTGAAACCGGTCCCAGGAGGCTTGTTTCTGGTCCAGGGAAGATATGGCTTGGCAGGTCTGGCCGGACTGTTCCTATGGCACAGAGTCAAGACTGATTTGCATATAGCTGTGTCTGAACTGGGGTGGCGAACTGAGGTAAAGAATGATGATGTATTCAACCCAGATCTGTGACTGGGGGTGAGTTTCTGAAACGTTTTAGCGCTCCGTCCATCATCTACTTGTGTTTGCTTTGTTCGCCCTAAGTCGGTAGGGTATGCCCATCATGGATCCCTTGCTCACTTTGCCACTGGATTGAAGCTAGCCTGGCTGATGAATTCTGTTACCCTGAAACCGGTCCCAGGATGCTGGTTTCCGGTCCAGGGAAAATATGGCTTGGCAGTTCAGGCTGGATTGTTCCCTTGAGGCACAGGGTTAAGATTGATTTGCATATAGCTGTTTCTGAACTAGAGTGGTGAAGTGACTTAACCCCTTGGGCGCGGCCGCGATTCTGTGCCTGTGCAGCGTTTTTTTAAGTGGGTGGGTTCATGACATCCCCCAGCCGTCATCAGCACACGCCCACCGTGATGCATGACGGCTGGGGGCCGTCATCAGCATCGAAGGGGTTAAAGAACAATGATAGATTCAACCCAGATCTGTGACTGAGGGTGAGTGAAAAGTTTCAGCGCTCCGTCCATCATCTCCTTGTCTTTGCTTTGTTCACCCTAAGTTGGCAAGGTATGCCCAGATGTGGGTCCCTTACTCACTTTGCCACTGGGTTCAAGCTAGCCTGGTTAATGAGGAGTGTTACCCCAAAACAGGTCCCAGGATGCTTGTTTCCAGTACAGGGAATATATGGCTTGGCAGTTCGGGCTGGACTGTTCCCATGAGGCACAGGGTCAAGGCTGATTTGCATATAGCTGTGTCTAAGCTGGGGTGGCAAAATGAGCTAAAGAATGATGTTGGATTCAACCCATATCTGTGACTGAGGGTGAGTGTCTGAAAAGTTTCAGTGCTCCGTCCATCATCTCTTTGTGTATGCTATCTGTAGGTATCATAGCGAGGCCTGAGGGAGTAACTATTATCCAACTAGAGTGCAATGGTATTGTTGGCCCTTGTACAGCAGAAATAAATGATAATACACACACTGGACAGTGCCTAATAATCATTGACTGAAACTGGGTCAACAAGAAGAGGTAGCACAAGAGAAAACAGTGAACGCCTGTGGCACATCAGCATGGGACAACTACGAGCTGCTTCATCAAGTTACAAGACCTACCACATTGGCAGTTGTGGAATCAACAAAGTGAAACAAAATCCACTATCACCTCTCACGTCTTTATTTTAAAAAGAAAAAACAAGAGTCATGTTGATTGAGGAAGGAGGTTGATCTGAATGTGAATCAATGACACAGTATTGAAAACAATATCGTAAAACAAAAAATTGTTTACAAAAATATCAAGTGACAATACTTATAATGGTAAGTACAAATATATACCAAAATATATATTTTCACGCTAATATTATTAAAAATATACAAAAATATAATTTGGTAATATATATAAATATATAGTTTAAAATAGTAAATCTTAAATACTTTAGTATATAACATTAATATAATGTAAATTAAATAATATTTAATACTGTATATAAATATATACTTATATAAACACACACACATATGTATGTGTATGTTTATATAAACATATATATCATGTCACACTTATTAAAAATATATATTTTACATTATATTAAACATATACATATATAACATTAAAATAAATTACCAAATTATTAAAGTATAAAAAAATTAAAATCCCCCAAAATATATTTATTTTAAAAATATTATAAATATACGTGTGTGTGCGTGTGTTTATATATATATATGTATACATATATATGTATATATATATATATATATATATATATATATATATATATATATACATATATATATATACCCCCTCACACAAATAATAATAATAAAAAATAAACAAATAATAGATATATTAAAACAATATTGGGAAAAGTATTGGGGTCTGGGAATAATAGATATACTTTTAGAGGGGTTACATTTACTATTCCCACTCCAAACAGCTCAACAGTGGGGAAAGTATTGGACTTAAGAGGGGTAAGATTTACTG
Source organism: Lissotriton vulgaris (assembly GCF_964263255.1). NCBI lineage: Eukaryota > Metazoa > Chordata > Amphibia > Caudata > Salamandridae > Lissotriton > Lissotriton vulgaris. The sequence continues at coordinate 358,068,193 of NC_141696.1, read as the reverse complement.
TTCCACCTCCAGTCTGTGCAACGGAGGGGAAAGCATTGGACTTCGAGGGGGAATATTTACTTTTCCAACTCCAGTCTGTGCAGCTGTAGGGAACGCTTCGGATTTTGGAGGTATTACATTTACTATTCCTACTCACGTCTGTATCAATAGTGAAAGCATTGGACTTCAGAGGGGTTAACTTTACTATTCCTACTCCAGTCCTTGCATCAGTAGAGAAAGTGTTGGACTTCAAAGAGGTAAGGTTTACTATTCCCACTCCAGTCTATGCAACAGGAACAGGAACAGGAACAGCGCTGGACTTCGGAGGGATAAGATTTACTATTCCCACTCCAGTCTGTGCGACAGTAGACAAAGCGTTGGACTGTGGAGGGGCACAATTTTCTATTCCCACTCCAATCTGTGTAACAATTAAGAAAACTTTGGACTTCAAAGGGGTACATTTACTATTTCCGCTCCCATCTGTGCAGCAGTAGGCAAAGCTTTGGACTTCGCAAGGGTGTGTTTACTATTCCCACTCCAGTTTAGCAACAGTAGGGAAAGTACTTAATTTCAAACACATTACATATTTAAATAACTCTATTAATTTAGAACAAATATAAAACTCTTACTTTGAAAATTATTAATCAAATACATATTATATATGTAAAAATAAAAACTATCAATTTACATGATTTTTAGACACTTTAGTGATTATCTATTTTTTTTAAATTGGCATGTATTACTTAATTAACTTCCAACACTATACCCCTACAAATCTAGCAGCCCACAGTTAAAATGTAATTCAAATAAATAAGTAGAACATAACTTACATATTTGATAATCAATTAACTAATTAACAATGAAAGATTATGTGTTAATTATTATTTAATTAACGTCCCACCCTATACCTCTACAATCCTAGGAACCCACAACTAAAATATTAATAAAATTAATCAGTATTACATAATGTACATAATTCATTATCAATTAAATATTTAATAATGAATATTGAATGTTAATTTTTAAGTAGCTTTCCACCCTATAGCCCTGTTGTAAATCAACGGCGATTAGGTTAAGCATTAGCAGAAGACATGCTTCGTTTTGACCATTATCGTAACAAATGTGCCGACTCCATTTTGTATTTGCAGCGGCCATTTTGTATGCCATACATTGCCATGTGCTCGTCATGTGCTTAGTCGTACCTTCTTGTTCACCGCGCCTGAAGTTTGCCCGGCAACAGGCTATTTTTAGGATTCTCCGCTTCCAGCATGTCCAGACATGCGCAGTAGGGTCAACGACCGTTACTAATTGGTTCCAGATAGGAATGTGTTTACCAGTTATTGGAGACTGTTAGCGCCGCCCACTCATCGATTGTGCCTTCCAAAATGTCCTTGTATGGTCTTAAAACTGCTCTTGTCTTTTGTACCGCCTTCTCTTGAGCCCCCTCATTGTGTATAAAAGGGGCCATGTGCTTTAGTTCGGTGTGCTACTCGATACAATACCGAAGGGTGTTGTGTGGACTGTAGTACCACCTTTAAAGGTTTAATAAACTTTGCTTTTGTATTTTCCAGTTTCATTGCCAACTTCTCCCTAAGGTCTGAGGACTCTGTGCAGAGAAGGGCGAACCCTTGCACTAAGTAGGCCTAGCTGAGGTTTGCTTACAACAAATTGGCGCCCGACACGTGGGGCTCATCGGCTACTCGGATGCCCAAAGGAGTGGTCATGACGAAGGATTGGAATCTCGCTACGGACGCGTACGCATGCCAGAGGAGACCCGAGTCTTGGCATCCAAGTCGTTTTTTTCCTTTCTTTCCGATCTGACCATCCAGGTGGTGCTGGTCCTCGACTGAGATCTCTTCTGTTGGCTTGCCGTGCAGTGGCCGTTTGGTCGAATTTAGAACTTGGCAGTTGGAGACTGGACACCCTGTGAGTGGTAAGAACCGTTGTACGGTACTTCCTGTGGGTTTTGGAAGCCTGTGAGTGGCAAGGCAGTTTTAGGATACGCTTGCTGCGGCAATTTTGGAATGACTAGTCACTGATGTGTATGTGTATGTGTATGTGTAATATATGTGTTGCAACACATATAGGCAGGTAATGAGGAGATTTTTCTCCATAATGCGATTTTGATTTGAACAGCACAACGTATTACAGATACCTTAAGTGCTACTTTGATTATAATACTGCATATTCTGCACTATTTTTGGCATGCCTGTTTTTAGCGCACTTCGTAGGATGTGCTGCTTTTGTGGAAATAACCGGTTAAAACTTGAGGAATCGCAGCCGGCTCCCTCAGAGGGGACGCCTCATAGAGAGATGTATGTTAAATATGGTCTTTCTTCTATAATGTACAGCATGTTGTGGAGGAAATACACGCGAAAGGATCCTGAGTTATGTTGGCCGAAGTATGGGTCATTTGATCTGCGAAAAATTGAGTATGTAGAACAGTGTATGTTTAAGCGAAAATCTAGACAAGATATGTTTGAAAGTGTGCGAATGTGGGTGAAAGAAGTACGTGAGCATGAGAAACGTGAGCAAGCGCTGATTGAGAAAGAGCAACGGAAGAATGTGTATGAAAAAGCGCAAGAATTGAGAAAAAAGGAGGCGAAGGAGTTGGAAGAGAGACAGGAAAAGGAGCGCAGATTACAGATATCTGGCCAATATGCTATTCGACAACCTCTTTATCCTGTCCTTAATAAACCACAAAATGATTTTTCTTTGTTAGATCGTCCTCCGCCTCCGTATATCGTTCCGTCCGCTCCATCTGGCGACGATGAGAATTCCGGTACAGATCGAACAAAACCAGATACCCGCTCCATAATTTCGGTCGACCGTGAGGCTGAACTTAGGAAAATGGCTCGCCAGTCACTTAAGGATACTATTGCTGTTTCGGATATTTTAGAGACTTTTAAGGGTTGGCAAGATAGAGAGCAGATATATTTTACTGAACATTTTGCAGAAGAAGTTGTTGATATGTTTCGAAAAGTATCTGATGTTCTCGAACCTGATGATGTGGCAATCGATTATAAGCAATTACGTAAAGGTCCTTTTCCTCTTTCTCAGGTGACTGATACGATCAGGCGACTGGTTAAACTTCGAAATGAGGCGCTTCGGCTACGGGAGGAGAAACGGAAAGCTAAAGCAGATGAACGAGCGGGATTGGTCGACGGGAAACAATCATCTATTTTCGAAACAGATAAGACCGCGATAGTGCATGCAAAGCCTATGCGAGAGGCCGCGCCTTTATATGTTCCTCCTAAAGGAGCGGGTACCAGTGACAATAAATATTCTGTAGATGGAAAAGGGTATTTTATTTATAATTGGGTATATACTCCCTGGAATAGAGCAGATGTTATGGCGCTTAAAGCTGCATTGCCTGATCCGTGTAAAAATGCTGCCACCTTTTATGAGGAAGTCGAGGGAGTCTTAAATTCTTGTACCATGACGCTGGCTGATATTGATTTATTTTTCAGGCTCATATTGCCGCCCGATATGTGGCAATCCATGCGTAAAATAGATGATAGCACAGCGTATGGGGCATTGTGGATAGAGAGGGAAGATATGGACAGAGAACCAGCGAAAAAGCCATGTCAATTGATTTTAGATCTCCCCGGTAAAATATTAGCTAAATTAAAAACGATTATTCCCCCTAAAAAGATTGATTGGACTATTTTAGCATCTTGTAAACAAAAGACAGATGAATCGGTTTCAGATTTCTTCACACGTTTTGAGGAAGCTTTTCATGATTTTAGTGGCCAGTCGCTAACGGACGATACGGGCCGTCACTTGTTTGTATATAAGTATGTTACAAATCTATTACCAGGAGTGGCTAGCCGCTTGAAAGCTAGCGAAAGCTCTTGGACCACCTCTTCTCCGGCATCCGTCCTGACAATGGCTCAATATTACGAGCGTCAGGAACTTGAAGCGAAGGGCAATGAGGATAAAAAATCTAAAGAATTAAAAACAAAAGTTATGTTATCTCAGGTCTATGAATCATCTCTTCGAGGTAACAATAGAGGCGGACGAGGATTTTCTAATTCCTCTTCTACTCGTTTCTCTTTGGCTATTGATCAATGCGCGTATTGTAGAAAATGTGGTCATTGGGCAGATGAGTGTCCATTTTTGCGCTCACAGCGCTATGTCCGTGGCCGAGGATCTATGAGGAACCGCTCGGGGAACTCAGGACCTAGAGGTGCCATGAATGATCGTGCTAGGCTTTATTCTACTGTACGGGTACAAAATGGGTTCAATACTTTTGATAGGCGCAACCAATAACAGATGTCTGATTATGCACAGCCTGAGTCGCATGATTCTGCTTATGCATAGGATTGCGTAGGATGGGGTAAGGAATCAGTTGAAGTTCCAGTAGATCAGTTACAGCACATGTTTTGGGTTCTACTGATCAATTTCTGGTTGATACAGGAGCTACTCGTAGCGCTTTGTCTAAACAATTGGTTCCGAGGGCTCCCCTGTCTGGCTCAACGATTACATCGATAGAGTTCGATGGAACACCTTCCCTTAGCTCATTGTCACAACCACTTGCATTTCATGTTGACAAGTTTGCTGCTCCATGCCCGTTTTTGCTTTCCCCAAACACTCCAGATAATATTGTGGGTCTTGATATGCTCAAGTATTTCAGAGCCACAATACGATGTTCCCCTGAAGGAGTACGTGTGATTTTGAATGACAACTATCCAGTAACAGACAGAGTTTGTATTGTTCAAGAAGACATTGCATTGGCCTCTCTACCTAACACTCTGTGGGCTACTTCAGATACCGATGTGGGTCAGATGGTTATTCCACCAGTGCATATTAGTGTAAAGGAGGGAGCTGTATTACCATGTTTGCCTCAATATCGGATTTCACAGGAGGGTGAGGAAGCACTCATACGAATCGTGCAGGATCTTATTGAAGTTGGAGTTGTTGAGGAAGTTCCCTTTAACATTTGTAACAGTCCGATCCTCCCAATTTTGAAGAAAGACACTGATACTAGGATCTACAGATTTATTATTGATTTACGGGAGGTCAATAAGATAGTGGTACCACAATATCCAGTGGTTTCTGATATCACAACACTTCTTACCCTAGTTCCACCTACTGCAACTACGTTCTCTGTTATAGACTTGAAGAACGCTTTCTTTTCGATCCCTGTTCATCCTGATAGCCGATATTTGTTCGGTTCCACTTTGAATAATCGATCGTATAGATTTTGCAGAGTTCCTCAAGGCTATTCCGAGAGTCCTAGTATTTACAGCCAAGCATTGAAAAGACAGCTTGATTCCTTTGTTCTACCCGAGGGTGTGGCGCTCATTCAGTATGTTGATGATATTTTGTTAGCAGCTGATACCCCTGAACAATGCGAGAAATGCCCGCTGTCTATGCTTTCTTTCCTTGCTTCACATCACCATAAGGTATCAAGAAAGAAACTGCAGTATTGTAGACCAAAGGTAACCTACTTAGGTCACCTTTTGTCTAAGGAGGGGCGTGCACTTACATCAGATCGCATTCAAGCAATTCTAGATACACCAGTACCTTCCACACAGAAAGAGGTTCGAGCATTTTTAGGTCTTACTTCTTTTTGTAGGCAATGGATATTAGGATTTTCATATATCGCTAAACCTTTGTTAGCACTCTTGACAAAAGATACTCCAATACCCATCCCTTGGACAGATGAATGTGAGAATGCTTTCGGACAGTTACGACAAGCCCTTTGTTCAGCACCAGTGTTAGGTACTCCAGATTACATGAAGCTCTTTACATTGTACGTACAGAAGAGGGATGGATGTGCATTGTCAGTTTTAGTACAGACACACAGTGATAAGCAACGCCCTTGTGCATATTTTTCAGCAGTGCTTGATCCGGTTGCTCGAGCGTTGCCTGGTTGTTTTCGCTCGGTTGCAGCAACAGCTGTGTCAATACGCCAGAGTGAAGGGATAATCTTATCACATAAACTGTTGGTGTTGGTACCTCATGCTGTTGATGCTCTTTTGAATCAAACAAAGACGCAGCATTTAACTAGTGCTCGTCTGACAGGATATGAGCTGACGCTGTTGGCTCCTCATATTACATTGAAGAGATGTGCAACGCTAAACCCAGCCACATTGTTGCCATTTCCGGCGACTCAGCCTGAGGCGCAGGAAACACATGATTGTATTTTTCTGACTGAGGAACAGACAAAGGGTCGTATTGATTTGCAAGATACGCCTCTTCCAGATGTGGATGGAGAACTGTGGGCTGATGGGTCTTGTCTGAAGTTACCGGATGGTACAACTTCAGCTGCATATGCAATTACTACGCTTCACACGATAGTATAGACAGCTTGCATACTCCAGAAGTCAGCTCAAGCAGCAGAACTAATAGCTTTGACACGCGGGTGTGAGCTTAGTACAGGATTGTGTGTGAATATCTATACAGATAGCCGCTATGCTTTTGGAGTGGCCCATGATTTTGGCCTGCTCTGGAAGGAAAGAGGCTTTCTGACATCGCACGGGATGCAGATAATGCACGGAGAACTAGTGCATAATCTTTTGACTGCATTAACATATCCAAAGAAAATAGCTTTAGTGAAATGTAGTGCGCACAAGAAAGTGACTGATAAGGTGGGACAAGGAAATGCTTTTGTAGATCGAGTGGCACGTGAGACTGCAATGCAGCCTGATACTACTTCTATGTATGTAGTGAAATCACAAGCTGAACGGTGGCACGATGGCAGGAAAGAGGTATTAGAGATACAGAGGACCGCTTCTGACAAAGAACGAGAGCAATGATCCATAGATGGAGAGTTGGATGATGAAGGTTGTTGGCGAAATAAACAGATGGATAGATGGAAGTTGCCTATAGCTTTTGTACAACCTATGGTTCAGATGGCACATGGGCTAGCACATGTTGGAGCTTCAGCAATAGTGAAATTGCTTACACCAGTTTGGGAGCATCCAGAAATTGCTAGCACAGGTAGGAGAGTAGTACAGTCCTGTATGATTTGCTTATGATTTAATCCTGGAAAAGGGACACGAACTCCAGCAGGAGGATTTGCTACACCGACTGCACCTTTTGAGGTTTTGCAGATGGATTATATTCAGCTTGAACGCTGCAATAATTTGAAATATGTGTTGGTGGTGGTATGTGCCTTTAGTAAATGGATTGAGGCATACCCTACCAAAGACAATACTGCAATTACTACGGCAACGGTGCTTTTGAAGGAATTCTTTCCTCGCTACGGTGTTTGCAGATTTTTGTGGAGCGACAACGGACCTCATTTTGTAGGGGACATTATAAAGTATGTCCTGAAAGGATTAGGGATTAAACAGAAGTTTCATGCAGTATTCCACCCACAATCAGCAGATTTGGTGGAAAGATACAATGCTACTCTGAAACTGAAATTAGCTAAAATACAGACCTCTACTTCTCTGACTTGGCCAGATGTGTTGCCACTGGCATTGTTGTCAATCAGATCAGTGCCTCATTCTCGAACAGGTCTCACACCTTATGAGATCCTGTTTGGCAGGCCGATGAATATCTGGGGAATTCCTAAACTGAGTTCTGTGGATGTTTTAACTTGTGTCTTAATGAATGACTATTTTTGACACAATTAACTGATAACTTGGTTTCTATTCATCAACAGGTTCGAGAAGCACTTCCTGACAAATCCACAGGAGAGGGCCATAACCTCCGACCTGCCGACTTCGTCCTTCTAAAAACTTTCGAGAGGTCGAGCAGTTTGGAGCCACGGTGGCGTGGGCCAGAGCAAGTGCTACTTGCTACAAGAACAGCAGTTCGAGTCACGAATCGGAAAATTGGGTCCACGGTACCCATTGTCGCCGAGTACTCCCGACTTTGGTGGAGCCTGCTGTGTTGACCGACCACCGAGAGGTTCTGACTGCAGAGAGAGGCCGTGCTGTGATGCCTGATGGATCTGAGGAGTTCTTCCCGGACCAAACAGTCTCCAGAGCAACAAGATATAATTTGAGACCGAGAGAGAAATCTGCAGCATTATGAAAGTTGTCTGAGCATTCCCTGGGTCAGTGAAACGGAGAGCCGATGTGGCAAGGGGGAGGATCAGCCCTGCATTAGAGTAGTGACACCCGTCTTGGCCCGTGGTGAAGAAATCAACGGCTACCCAAGGGTAAGAGCTCTGACAACTACTTTAGTTTCAGGAAGATTTGTTTTGTGTTGTGACTAGAATGGAAAAGATGAAGAAGATTTTTTGTGTTATAGGGTTTGTTGTTGCCTTGGTGATTGTGGCAACAATAACATGGTCTGTTGAGGAAACAACTCCTGCTCGTGAGTTGTTTGTTGTTACTACACCTACACCAGAGGAGAATTATTTGTTTATGCTCCCATATCAAGAATTGAAACATCGACAATCTTATCTTAATAATACCTTCATTCAAATGCTGCATATCACCCACATCGCTACTAACGCGACAAACTGTTGGATTTGTGGAATGATGCCTGCACATCAAAAGAAAAGAGGTACACCGTTTGGGGGGCGTGGCCTGGAGCCGTCGATGGTGGACGTGTAGTTCTCCAGCTCCGTCCTAAGCCCTGAATACTAGCGGAATATCCTGCACGCCCCTGCCTGAAACCCACCTGATTCCTACACGGGTTGTCTCCGGGAGCGAGCGGCGTGAGGCGGTGCGGTATAGCCCCTCTCGGACCACTCCATCGGCGAGTTCTAGCGATGGAGCCTGTTGCGGCCTGTAGGTCGGAGTGAAGCCCCGGCCTAAAGTGAGTGGCCTGCCCGACCTACCCCCTGCTTCCTTCGCGGTCCAGTCGGGACCCCGGAATGGACTTATCCTGCATTGCCAGCCGGGACTACAGCGTGCGGTATGGTGCCCCACCCTGACTGAGGCTCTGCTACCCCCCCGCTCAGTCGCTTTGCCCCAGGCCGGCCGCCCTGCTGCGAGGCCCCTTCGGGATGTGCGAGCACTCCCGGATCGGCCCCCAGCCCACCCACGAAGCTAGCGGGACTCCGGCATTCCGCCGCAAAGACAAGGACTGGAGAGCGGGCGGCACACACAATCCGCTGCCACCACCGTGAGACCGGTTTCGCCCTGCACAGGCTGACCACAACACATCGCGGATCGGCCCGACCTTGCCAATATCCTGGCGCCATCTTGTCTTCACACCAGGGCTTGGATGAGACCCTCGGGCCCTGGCAGTCTCACCTCGCCTACCCCCGAACCGCCAGCCGGAGGACCTAGAACGGACACTCAGCATGGGGTGGCGCGCATAGAAGACACGCGGACCCCAGGTACAGGGGCCTGAAGAGGGGAAGTGCGCCACGCGCTTTGGCGCCTTATCACGGCGCTACAGTCCCGACCTTTGCCGCGCTCCCGGCTGGTGCGACAAGCTCACTCTGCAGTGGCCTGGACCCCACCGCCTCTCCCCCCCATCCGCCTCTGCGGGCCCGGGGTCATACCTGCCTATAGAGACGCCAGTGGAGAACCGACCCACCCTACATTGGCACCTCGCCTAGATAGCCTACACTGTCCCTGCCAGCCCTGGGGTCTTCGCTACATCCGCCTCTACCCAGCACGTAGTGGTCCTTCCATAACCACTGCCGGACACTCAGAGGGACTGCGGCGGTCTGCTGCATCCACTACAGCGCCACCCTGCTAACGAGATCCATGGGCAGACACAGGGGCAAACCTCAGGACCAGGGCGCTCAGACGGACGTACAGTCCACGGGCTCTGACGACCCGCTGGCCTCCTCCAACATGGACATCATCCCACCGACCGGTAAGGGATCGCAGGACGCCAAGCTAGATCTGATCCTTAATGAAATACGCGCGACGCGCGAAGCGCTAGAATCTCGCATAGACAACATGGCGACTGGCCTGTCCCTACTGAAGGCTGACCATAACAAGTTGGCGGATCGGGTAGCAGAGCAAAAAATAGGGCTAGATGACCTCATCCCGCAGCAGACGGAACACTCCACGAAATTGGAAAACGTAGAGAAGCAGCTCAAGCAACTATGGGATAGAGTGGACGATGCTGAAGGACGTGCCCGCCGCAACAACGTCCGCATCCTGGGCATTCCGGAGAGAAGCGAGGGGAGGGACCCCACCCAGTTTGTGGAGGATTGGCTACGGAAGCTGGTGGGCCAGAGAGACCTCACCGCCCTCTACAGTGTGGAACGGGCCCACAGGATGCCATCGCGGCCCCCACAACCAGGGGCACCTCCTCGCCCCCTGATCGCTCGTCTCCTCCACTTCAGAGACCGAGACACCGTCCTTCGAGCGGCCAGAGAGGAAGCACCAATACGCTTCGAGGATAAGAATATATCGGTCTACCCTGATTTCACACCGACTGTGCAGCGGGCCAGGGCCACCTTCATGGGAGTGAAACGCAAATTGAGGGACAGGAACATGAAATATGCACTTTTGTTCCCTGCTCGGCTCAAAATCCTACATAACAACAGGTCCCATTTTTTCGACTCGCCTGAGGAAGCAGCAGAATGGATGGAGGTCACTCTGACCCCGCCGGCCTCACAGGACCCATTCGCAGACCACCACAGCGACACCCACAGGGGCTCGCCAGGCCGACGGAACAACACTCACAGCCCCGACCACCATTCATCCCACGGAGCATCGGCGACGACGCATCCCCCTGGACGCCAGACGGCGGGCCACTCGTCATCATCCCCGCAGCAACGTCTAACAGAGGAGGCACTGGCCGCCCACGACGCGGGAGCAACCGGAGACAGACTCACCGTCACCACCGACACCCACACTGAGGTATCTGGTTCAGTTGACAGCTTGCAGCTCTTCCCGAAGATCACAGCCCAGATGGCAGAGGAGTTCTGAACCACGACACGATTGATCCTCTCCGGGTGGTAACGTATAACTGATCCCCTCCTTCACATATGGTGGGTTGTATATATAGGGGCCCATTATAATGTGGGCTATCATGTCCACGCAGACCGTTCAGTGACAGTCGACGGAGGCCTACCCCCCCCGTTATGCACACGAACTTAACTGACTTGTGCCCACGTTGGGCACCATGGTTTGGCTCCTGGGCACGTTGGCTCAGGGACCTTTTTGTTCAGGGGTTACATGTTTGCGAGACACTCTCACTTTCTAGCACAGCAGGACATGTGGGGTCACCCAGTTGTTTCACATTGCCGCACCACACAGATGGTAATGGAACCTCTTAACAATTACCAATTGTGCACCTGGAACGTGCGTGGCATGGGATCAGTACACAAACGACATAGAATCCTTGCACAACTCAACCGCAGGGGGACACAGATTGCTTGCTTGCAAGAGACACATTTGAACGCTGCTGAAGCGTTGAAATTGCGCAAGAAATGGAGAGGGCAGCTCTTTGCTACCTCATATTCTGCATTCTCAAGGGGGTCGGCGATTTGGCTCTGTGGCTCTCTTCCCTTCCAGATGCTGGAGCAACGGATTGACCAGGAGGGTCGTTATGTATTTGTACGGGGACGGTTGGATGGGGAGGCGGTTGTCATTGGATGTGTGTACTCACCGAACGCAAACCAGTCGGAATTTTTGTTAACTGTCAACGGGGTACTTGCAGATTGGGCTGATCATCGCTGGATCATTGGGGGTGATTTCAATGCTGTACTTGATGTTATACTAGATAGATCACACCCCCCCTTACAGGCTGCCAAGAGCAGGAAATAGGCAGACGCGCTTACGAGTTGGGCTGAGGGCTGGGATTTGGCAGATGTGTGGCGCAGCATACACCCTCTGGAAAGGGAATACACTTTTTTCTCCCCTCTCCACCAGCTTCACACCAGAATTGACCATGTTTTCTGCTCCCGCTCCCTTACAGCAATGATTGTCCAGACCCAACATATGGGGAAAACCCTATCAGACCACAACCCCGTGGAGATTACATGGCAGTGGGGTAGGAGGCTGGCTCCCATCCCGACTTGGCGACTGTCTCCTGATCTCCTCGAGGATTCGGTCTTCCGGTCCTCGCTGTCCGACACTATAGACACCTACTTCTCCACGAACGCGAACATGGCCAGCTCCCGGCAGATAGAATGGGACACTTTCAAAGTCTGTCTTAGGGGGACTGCTATGACCACTAGGGTGGGCAGGAAACGGGAGGTGATCAGCCAACTGAAGGAGGTGGAGGGCTCACTGGCGTCCCTAGAGAATGAAGCAGCGGGCACCAATGCTCTCTTTACACCACTGCAAGAGGCTCACATTAGGCATGCAGAGCTACTGGAAGACCTGCGGCTTATGGACTATAGGGAATACATGAATAGGCAGCATACACAGGCAGACCGAGCCGGTCCCCTACTAGCCCGCCTCCTACGGGACTCCCCGATCAGCCACCCCATTTTGAGGGTCTTAGACCAGACAGGCCGCTCGGCTACCACCCAAATAGGGATTAATACGGCGTTTAAGGACTATTACACCACGCTGTACGGTCCCCCACAGCCCTTATCAGAGCCCGCACTCGCGGCCTTCATGGAGGGTCTGGATCTCCCACAACTCACTGACAACCAGAACAAAGACCTAAAGCGTTCTATTTCAGTAGCGGAAATTAGACAGGCGATACGAGCCCTTCCGAAGGGTAAGGCCCCCGGAACAGATGGCCTACCAGCTGAATTCTACGCAACATATATAGACCTCCTGGCCCCACGGTTACACACTGTTTATCTGGAAGCCCTACGTACAACCTCTCTACCGCAATCATCCATGCAAGCACTGATCACGTCCCTCTTGAAACCGGCCAAAGATGGTCTGCAGATGGCCGATTACAGACCCCTGTCCCTTCTCAATACTGATTCCAAAATATTGAGCAAGGTGCTGGCGTCGAGGCTCGTGCAGTATGTGCCACAGCTGGTCCACCCGGATCAATGTGGTTTTGTAACGGGCCGTAATACAGCCATGAACCTTAGGCGCTTAGCCCAGCTCATGCTCGGAGACCATGTGGACACGGGCTCCGAAGGCTGCATATCTCTGGGCTTAAAACAAGCGTTCGATTCCTTAAGATGGGACTATATGTTCGCCACCCTGTTAAAATTCGGGATACCGCCCGAATTTCTCGCTTGGGTCAGATTGCTATACACCATCCCCACGGCCAGGGTGCGTACCTCCAATCAAATCTCAGGTCCCATAGCTATAGCAAGAGGCACCAGGCAGGGCTGCCCGCTCTCCCCTCTCCTCTTCGTCCTTGCCCTCGAACCATTGCTCTGTAGGCTCAGGTCGATGGCCCCCCGCTATGGCATACAACGGCATGGTACGGAGCACATTGTATCCGCGTACGCGGATGATATTATATTATATCTTCGTGACCTGAGGGGCGACTTGAGCCCTGTTTCCCAGGTTTTTGAGGATTTTAGAGCGATCTCTGGCCTCACCATCAGCGAGTCTAAGTCCTATGGGTTCACCTTTGCAGCCACAGGCGGGTCTGTCCCCCTGCCATTTGCCCCTCATGAATTCCAGATGGCGGAAACCACCTTCCGATACCTTGGGATACAGATATACAGAGAGGCGGACATGATGATAGACGGCAACCTGGGGAGGGCCATCAGAACGCTGAAGTCACAAATTCAGTTCTGGCTAACATTGCCGCTCTCAATACCCGGCAGGGTGGCCATATCCAAGATGGTGATGCTCCCTCGTCTCATCTACTACTTCACCAATTTGCCATTCCAGATCCCAGCAGCAACATTTAAGACCCTCGACTCCCTACTCACTGAACTTGTGTGGGGACATGGCCGCAGGCGCATAGGACTGGCCAAATTGCAGCTCCCCTCCAGCTCCAGTGGCATGGGCTTACCGGACTTCAGAGCTTACAATTATGCGTGTCAGCTACAATGGCTAGCTTACTGGGTGGCGGGCCGCAATCTTCATTAGATTAATGTTTCAAAGGACGACCATGCTAAGGGGAGAGCGCACATCTTGCTCCTACCTGGCTCGGATCTACCAAGAAAGGCCCCGCCACTTCTCAAGCTGGCGATAACGTACTGGCGGAAGGCATTAAAGTACACGTCCCCCGGGACACCTTATGCCCCCACGGTTCCACTATTGGGTATACCACTAGGCTCGGGCACACTCACGACGGCCTTGCTGGAGCCCTGGCATGACGCAGGTGTGACACACGTGGGTGACCTGTTTGCGGAGGGGCACCTATTATCTTTCGAAGACTTCAGAACCACACAGGGCGTCCCCAGCGGCTCATTCCTTATGCACGCCGGACTCCGCCATTATATCGCACGCAAATGGTCACCTGACGGGCGGGAGCCTGTTACGAACCCTCTCGTCACAATGCTCTACCTCATGGGAACGGGCGGCCATCTGACAAGGTGGCTCACAGCTAGCATCAAAACGGGGAGGGCACTTACACTGTCACCACTGCGGGCGGCATGGGAAGCAGATATTGGAAGGCCACTGTGAGACAAAGAGTGGGAGCGCATACTTCAGTTCCCCAAAAAAGTAGCTAGGAACCCCAAATACAAGTTCATCCAACTGATGTTACTACATAGAGCCTACCTGACTCCGCACCGCCTCCATGTGATGTTCCCTGCATCCAAGAGCAACTGCCCCCGATGCGATGCTGACGACGCATCGCTGGTACATATGCTGTGGCAATGCCCTAAACTGGGGTATTTCTGGACCACTGTCCATGACTCGCTCGAGAAGGCTAGTACTCTGCCCCGATCACCTACACTGGAACATACACTTCTAGGGCTGGGGCCATCAACACGCACCAGAACCGTGGCAGCGCGCTTCTCAGATCTGGCCCTGTTGCTGACGAAGCGTGCCATCACGATGAGATGGAAATCATCTAAACCGCCCAGCCCTGACCTATGGCAGGCGGAGGTAGTGCGCTGGGGTAAGGCTGAGGGTGAAGCACTACAGAGGGAGGAAAGTAGGGGCCTCCGAAAAACGCCGATCTCACTGGAATGGTTTGACACGTTAGGGGCATTTGAGGTTGGAAATGACGAGGATGGAGGGGATACACATGAATAGCCACTTGTGGTACCAGTATGCCCTGATTCACTCTCCCATGCACGGACACTGCCTACGGTGCACTGCGATGGGGTACGGGTGGCCCCGACCCATCGATCACACTACCCCACCCTACCTGTGTGTTCAACATACACTACGTTTTACTGCATTGGGGGTGACCCAATTGTCGATATTTCAGTTATATGCCTGTTGAGAGATTGTCGGGTGGGATTTCCTAGGGGTGGAGGGTGGGATCGGGTGTGAACGGGGTTCGTTAGTTTGTTCTGGTTCAACGACAAAATGAAAAATCGAATTCACTATGTTTCTATATATGCTCTGAGCAAACGCATGCATGTACCACCAGGATTATTACTGAGCTCGTATATATGAAAATGTATGCATGTTACTGCTCTAAATACTATGCTAATAAAAAGATTTAAAAAAAAAAAAAGAGGTACACCGTTTATACCTCTCCCTTTTTCGCATAATGGCTCTTGTCGAGCCTGGTATACTTTGCTCTTTGCGACTAGGAAGCCTACAGTGGGCAGACTGCTTTTCCGGTTAAATAAAGAGTGCCATCAAGACAAAGATGGGTATCCCCAAGCGAATGTACCTAAATGGGAGTGGGAGGAATACCGACCGGACAATATTTCAACGCCATATATCTTCACCAACACGAGAGACTCATCTAATGCTGAACATTTTGTCATTTCTGTTACCCAAACGCAAGCAGAACTATGTGTACAGAGCATTGGACATATCCCTGTGGGGGTCAGTGATTGTATCACTGTATTGAATATAGACGGTTTAAATAACAGTGCCTTTTTAGCTTCACACAACACTTATTTTGTGTGTGGAAATCGTGGATATTATTGATTGCCAGCCGGTTGGACCGGAATTTGTTACGTTTTTTTTTGTTGCCCCCTGTGTTTCTAGCACCTCCATTGTATCACCGAAATCTTAAATTGTTCAACAATATTTCTGTGAACAGATACAAAAGGATGTTGACTACTGATAATGTTGATCAGACTGACACTAGCCTACAACAATATATAGATTTTAATTTAGGATTGTTCTTTTTTGTAGGTGCTGCATTAAATGGCAGGAAAGTGCGACGATTGACTAGAGTAGTAGAAGCTGTTACCGATCAAACAGCTGCAGCCTTAGGAAATATTACCGAAGAATTGCAAATTGCTAGAATTGTAGCTTTGCAGAATAGGATGGTGCTAGATGTAATGCTAGCAGATAGAGGTGGTGCATGTCGTGTTATAGGTAGTAGCTACTGCATGTTCATACCTGACCACACCCCATCAGTATATATAGCGATTAATAAACTTCATAAAATCGCTGCAGACCTTCACACAGAAAATGGTACATGGACTTTTACAGGGTGGCTTTGGACTCTGACTTCTCCCTGGGCTGGAAAGTATTAACAGCCCTATGTATGATAATTGCAATAATTTTCACCTGCTGTGTCTGTATTCATTGCAGCCCGATGATTTGCTCTATGTGTGTCAATGCTTGTATATCAACTAAAAGTAATATTACAGAAGTCAAAATGCAGAATGATCTGAAAAAGGAGATAGCTACTATGATGGCCATTAATGTAAGAGATGAATATCTGGCTTTTCCCAGGAAGGCGAATGTCTTCAGCTAATGCTGAAAGGGTTGTCTGTTGTAAATCAACGGCGACTAGGTTAAGCATTAGCAGAAGACATGCTTCGTTTTGACCATTATCGTAACAAATGTGCCGACTCCATTTTGTATTTGCAGCGGCCATTTTGCATGCCATACATTGCCATGTGCTCGTCATGTGCTTAGTCCTACCTTCTTGTTCACCGCGCCTGAAGTTTGCCCGGCAACAGGCTATTTTTAGGATTCTCTGCTTCCAGCATGTCCAGACATGCGCAGTAGGGTCAATGACCGAAACTAATTGGTTCCAGATAGGAATGTGTTTACCAGTTATTGGAGACTGTTAACTCCGCCTACTCATCGATTGTGCCTTTCAAAAAGTCCTTGTATGGTCATAAAACTGCTCTTGTCTTTTCACCGCCTTCTCTTGAGCCCCCTCATTGTGTATAAAAGGGGCCATATGCTTTAGTTCGGTGTGCTACTCGATACAATACCGAAGGATGTTGTGTGGACTGTAGTACCACCTTTAAAGGTTTTATAAACTTTGCTTTGTATTTTCCAGTTTCATTGCCAACTTCTTCCTAAGGTCTGAGGACTCTGTACAGAGAAGGGCGAACCCTTGCACTAAGTAGGCCTAGCTGAGGTATGCTTACAACAGCCCTACAAACCCAACAGCATACCCCTAAAATATAACAAAAATATAAAGTTATCACATATTTTACATAATTAACCATCAATTAAATAATTACTAAGTTCATAAATAATTGTTAATTAATTATTACTTAATTAACTTCCTACTTAAAACCCCTACAAACCCAGCAGCTCACACCTAAACTATAACAAAAAAATATAACTACACAATTCACACAATTAATAATCAATTAAATAATTCGTAATACATTGGTAATTATTAATTAACTAACTTCCCAGCCTATACTCCTAAAAACATAACTTCCACACCTAAAATATATAATTAAAAGTATAATTCTTACACAATTGACATAATTAATAATCAATTAAAGTATTAATAATACATGAATATCACTTAAAATTACAAATTATATTTAAATATATTATTAACAATTAAACAAACAATAACACAAAAATAATATATGAACTAAAACACATTCAAATAATTAAAAAAATATAGTTTTTACAACTATATTATTAAAAACGAAATTGAGAACAGCAATATTCTTAACGACACTAGTACTTACCTGGAAAAAACGATATTCTAGACAACGATATTTCTGCACCATGATATTTTTGTATCAAAATATTTTATCCCAATATTTCTGTCTCCTGATATTTACAACTCAATATTTTGGCCAAATACCCTGAATGTCTTTTAGGGTCACCATGACAACTTTAGAGGTAGGCTACAGTTTTATCATTTTACATTCTGCACTGGGTTCCTGTCCACATAAGTTACTTTAGAAATCTCAGGTTGCCAAGTTAGGCACAAGCTACTGTTCCTTGTTATGTGTTTTTTATCCTTGCACACTGGTACTTGTAATTTTGTTTTTAGAAGTGGTGAGTAAATGGGGTGTATTTTTTGGTGCGGTTGTGGGACCTCACTGTGTAATACAATTACCAACCCCTTTAGAACCAGGAGGCTTTGTTTGTCAAACTTTCAGCTAAACTCTTGGTAGCTGTGGCTCGAGCAGCAAGACTTACACAAAGGAACATGTGTAAACCATTTAAACAGCACCAAAACAATTGAAGAAGAAATAACCGAGACTCTTGAGAAATCGGACAGCAATTTATAAAAATAGACTGTATTTTAAGGTATTTTTAAATATCACAAATCAAAGCATAACACTCAATAGCAAACAAGTATTAGCAAATTTAACACATTTGACACTTAGAAACTTTTGGGTAGTTGTAATGCGGTCATGTAGATTCACTTTAGGCGACCAACTCTAGTGGGAAGCCAGTCAGAGGGACTAGCAAGGTCCTTAGAAATAGTTACCTCAACAGGTGAAGCAGTTTTCAGTCACTTACTGGCACTTTTATCCTTTGCAGGGGTTTCCTATGGGAGTTGTTCTAATGCAAGGGATGAAGGATGCTGAAGATGATCAAGGATGCTGTGGATGCAATGCGGTCAAGGGGGGATTTGATGCAGCTACTCCTCGGTCCATGAAAGGGGTGAGGTGGTCCTGGTCAGGGCTCACTTCCCTCAAAGCCTTCTTGTTGGTGACAGAAGTCCAGTCTCCAATCGCCATCCAGTCCAGTCATCCAGTATTGCAGGTACGGCCAATCGTTCCTTGAACAATAACTCATCTCCTGGGTGACCCATCTTCACTCCAATGACACTCCTGGGCTCAGCAAACTCAGGAGCAACTTTTTTCTTTTGGTCCTGGTCCTTGATGCTGCACGATGGCGGTTGGCTGCAGGTTAAATATTTTGGGCTACTAATTTGCCCCAGCAGACTTCACAGCTGTTATGGCCCTGTGCTGAGAACAGGGGTCAGCCGATTGACCCTTAGTGTCTCCTGGCTTTGGCTGGGCCTTTTGGACGACTTTCTCATATAGCAGGAATGAATGAATGAATGAAGAAACATTTCTAAAGCTCGTGGTTACCCGGGGGCATCCCAGCGTTGACAGCGGTGCAACTTGAAACTCTGGGCAGAGTTAGGGAAATAGATATGTTTTTATTAGTTTTCAAAACCTCAGGTAGTTTGGCTGAAGGCAAATGCAAAGTGGGAGGTGGTTCCATAACTTGGCGGCATTATACGAGAAGAGACGACCTCCACTTCGAATTCTTTTTATTTTCGGAACTGACGCCAATTGTTTATTTTCTGCCCTCCTGGACCTTTTCGAATGGTAGGTCTGAATGATGGAGCTGATAATTGGTGGTACAAAAGCAAGGTCATGGGAACAGGAAGCTTGTTTCCGGTCCAGGGAAGACATGGCTTGGCAGTTCGGGCTGGACTGTTCCCATGAGGCACAGGGTCAGACTGATTTGCATATAGCCATGTCTGAACTGGGGTGGCAGAGTGGGCTAAAGAACGGTGATGGATTAAACCCAGATCTTTTGACTGGGTGTGAGTGTTTGATTGATTCAGATGCTCCGTCCATCACCACCCTCTTTTGCACCGCTTTTGGCCGCCATAAGTGTAGCAGGGTATGCTCAGATGTGAGTCCCTTGCTCACTTTGCCACTGGATTCAAGCAAGCCGGGCTGAAGACGGCTGGAATGCCAGAAACCGTCCCTCGGAATCTTGTTTCCGGTCCAGGGAAGACATGGCTTGGCAGTTCGGGCTGGACTGTTCCCATGAGGCACATGGTCAGACTGATTTGCATATAGCCATGTCTGAACTG
The DNA here is from genome assembly GCF_964263255.1 of Lissotriton vulgaris. Lineage (NCBI taxonomy): Eukaryota > Metazoa > Chordata > Amphibia > Caudata > Salamandridae > Lissotriton > Lissotriton vulgaris. The sequence goes on along the minus strand of NC_141696.1, from coordinate 358,048,327 downwards.
GGGTGGCAGAGTGGGCTAAAGAACGGTGATGGATTAAACCCAGATCTTTTGACTGGGTGTGAGTGTTTGCTTGATTCAGATGCTCAGTCCATCACAATCCCCTTTTGTACCGCTTTTGGCCGCCATAAGTGTGGCAGGGTATGCTCAGACGTGAGTCCCTTGCTCACTTTGCCACTGGATTCAAGCAAGCCGGGCTGAAGATGGCTGGAATGCCAGAAACCTGTCCTCGAAAGCTTGTTTCCGGTCCAGGGAAGACATGGCTTGGCAGTTCGGGCTGGACTATTCCCATGGGGCACAGGGTCAGACTGATTTGCATATAGCCATGTCTGAACTGGGGTCGCAGAGTGGGCTAAAGAACGGTTATGGATTAAACCTAGATCTTTTGACTGGGTGTGAGTGTTTGATTGATTCAGATGCTCCGTGCATCACCACCCCCTTTTGTACCGCTTTTGGCAGCCATAAGTGTGGCAGGGTATGCTCAGACGTGAGTCCCTTGCTCACTTTGCCACTGGATTCAAGCAATCCGGGCTGAAGACGGCTGGAATGCCAGAAACCGGTTCCTCGGAAGCTTGTTTCCGGTCCAGGGAAGACATGGCTTGGCAGTTCGGCTGGACTGTTCCCATGAGGCACAGGGTCAGACTGATTTGCATATAGCCATGTCTGAACTGGGGTGGCAGAGTGGGCTAAAGAACGGTGATGGATTAAACCCAGATCTTTTGACTGGGTGTGAGTGTTTGATTGATTCAGATGCTCCGTCCCTCACCACCCCCTTTTGTACCGCTGATAATTGGTGGACCCTTGCCTGAAAATGTGTTATGTGTAATGCACAGCGCCTAAACTGGATCCTCTCCTGGATTGGAAGCTAGTGAAGCGAAGCAAGTACAGGCTTAGTCAATAGGGACTTGGGGATATTCAGGAGCAGACGTGCTGCACAATTTTGCACGATTTGCAGTTTTTAGGTCTCGCCTGGCGAAAGCAGAGCATGCGCTGCTCTCACCATGGAGAGGACCTTTTTAAATCGATTCAGCCAAAGCTGAATGCACGCGCTTCCAAAAGGACAAAGATGGCTGCTCTCGCCATCTGCAAAGCTAAGGGACGAAAACATGCACGCGCATGTGGACAGTTCTACGCCAACTTTGTGCACACGGGCGTGCATTTTTTGTCCTTACGCGTGCATGCCGGCGTGCTCGCACGCAGCCACTGCTCGACCCCAGGAGCTGGCCAGAGGCTTCTAGCGAGCCTTGCTTGTTTTTTTTGTCCTCTATTCCCTCCTCCGCCTCTTCCTCACAAATTTGAACCGGCAATCTGCTACTGTCTTTATAACTGGTCCTGACCCCAATTTCCTGCTAACCCCAAGCTGCAACCACCATGTAGCTGTTAGTCACACTCGCAAATAATATTGGTGTAAATGACCAACGACTATTGCTGACCCGTGCCGTTACCAATCAATAGTTGACCACAAATGCCACTGGGCTATTGCGCGAGGCTGTTGCTGCTAGTTTGCAACATATCCTCTAGCTACTGTTGTTCCCTTAATTGCTTCGGAACTCTCGTATGCTGCCCACAAACACACCTTTTCTTACTGCTCTGTCTCCTATGCTACTCTGAAGTAATCACTATATATTCCCGCACTTGACTGTGGAAGTTCTGCTCCCTGATGTTGACCTTTGCCATTCTTCATATTACTGGTGCCTAGCTGCTTTCCACCATCACCTGCTTCAACCGCCCAACCGGAAGGGCGGGGCTCGCCAGGGGTCGCAACAATAAAATAATAACAAACTATACACTCTTGTTCTCTGTAACCTGTGAGAACTAATCCTGTATGTTTTCTCCACGTTGCAAGCAGTGTCTTTCCAATTTGTTTTTTAACTTGGCTTATTTTGACAACGAACAAATGAAACAAAATTATCTTTGCTCCAAGAGGCAAGCTTCATGCGAGCACACCCAAGTCAAGTTAAAACTCGCGTCCCATTACCTGCAGCTTGCAGTTTTTTCATGGCAGCTTGCTCAAAGAAATGAAATGCTTATGTTAGTTTGAGCACACTTCTACAACCAACATGGAATGAAGATTTATGAAATTCTGCTCGAAGCTACAGACGTTTTTTCAGGGGTTACAAATGGAGTTATGGACAGCAGCAGGCCTACCGTTGCTAGCCTTGAGTCGCGCACAAATTGTATTTGATTTTTAAAAAAAATAAAAATTTAAAAGGCAAATCGGCCTGCATCCAATGTCAACAGGACATACAGATCAGTCTTACATTGATGTTCAAAATAATTTGCTCACACCCGTCTTTTGCTGAATTAATAATTAAGGTTGCACTTGTTTCCTTTCCAAGCTAGCTTAGTGCACTTCTGCAGCACATGGCAAGATGTTTCAAATTCAGTCACAGATAAGTTTTGGCGCTTTTGTGAAGGCCAGTCCCTACAAACATACAATACAGCAGTGACGGTTGATTTAAAAGAGAGAAGTTTATAATTTCTTCTAAACTGTCTTTTTCTTTTACTACATTAAAGATGTAAATCTTATATTTAATGCATTTCTAGGTACGATGAAGAATAGAGCTCACTTCGAAGATATTGCAAAACGTACTCCATGGATCACTGTTTGATTTTAGATTTACTCAAATGCTTGGATTGTGCCAGGTAGGAGTGCCATAGAAGCAGTTCGTATAAAATGTTTTTTACAACCAGTCAATGTTTTTGTGTCCTTCCAGAAGCAGCAGGGTAGTAACCCGTAGGCAGGGGAGTAGCTTCAGGGGTGGGGGTTGGGATGTTATACCCCACTAATAAATGTATTTTCTGCTAAATATTGGGTACATGTCCTTTGAGTCGGGTATGGTGAGGTGTCAGCCGGACTTCAACAGGAAGTTTTACCTACACAGCAAAAACACACACACTTTTCCTTTTCTGTTTTGAAAGTCTTAGGCAACGTTGATTATTTTACTAAATGATGTTTTCTCTTACTTAGTACCCCTCCAATCTGCATTTGTATACCTTTCCATTGCTCCTTTAGCCCCTCCCATGCGCCCTGCTTGTCGTATAATGTATTTTAACATTGTAGGCAAGCGCCATTGTTGAATAATCTTAAACTCACACCACCCCAATCTTACTAACCAAGCTACTGCCCTGCTGATAGGGAAGGCCATTGCACAACCACATTTGGTTTTTCTCCACAGGTGTACGGTTCAGGATGGGTGCTACTAGGTGAGCCTGAATTGTTCACTAAGTGTATGGGAGGGTCTAGTTATATTGCATAACATGATGCAATAGGTCTCGCCTTTAATTAAGTTAAAGCCATTTGCTTTGCTATACAATGCCATTAGCAAAGCAAATGGCTTTCACTTAATTAAAGGCGAGGCCTATTGCATTTTCAATGCTTGTTTGATAGCGAGGTGTGGAGCTCCCAGGTAAAGGGCGTTGGCATAATCAAGGCATTACAAAATTAATGCCTGACCCAGAAGTCTTCTGGCAGATAAAAGTAGCAGAGGGGGGGATCTTTCTTACCATTCTCAAAATCCCATAGCAGCATGCTGCGACCTTTTGAGCTTTCTCTTTAAAATCAAGGTACGGGCCTGCCATACACCCATGACAGGAGTAGTACTGCCTTTTGGATCTTCTTTACCTAATTTTATGAGTATTCACATTCACGTATTATCACTATACACTCACATTTAGAGCACTGCTTTCAGTCACCCTTGTCAATATTAATTACAACTCTATCACTGGTTCCCACGTGTAGGTCTAGGCTTTAACATCTGCCAGTCCGCAGTGGGTATGCCATTCTACCTTCATGTGTGAAGGATCCCAGATGATGAAGGGCGGATCCGAGTGATGGGAATCTTCTCACAAAGAAGGAGACCCCATGTGTGACTGTAGCAGCACATTATTAGTTTTTTGTGCGATAAGAATGAGGTTCCCTATTTCTTAGTTGAAAATGTGGATTGCATAATAATTGACCCCTTGCTATTTTTTGTTGGTTAAACTGGTTATAGGGATAGTAGCACTGTAGGGTCGTTAAACTGTCCCCAGGACCCTCTCTTTTTCTAAAAGCCTATACAAGCCCGCACTGTTTGAGCATTGGAGACCACCAATTGTGCACTGTTAATGGCTATTGATCACTAAAAAGTAGCATGGGATGCGACATGTCTGGAAAGGGGGGTGAATTAGAATTAGGTTAGGTTTAGTAGAGATAGCGCTGCACTTTTGTATGGGCCCCATTCCATATGAGAGATTACTTCCCCTTGTTCCATTGTCCTTATAACTTAGGGATACAGCAGGTGAAATGCCTTATGAAAAGTACCTAAGATCCTAAGCTCTTATGATTATGCACTGTCAGAGGGGAGAGAGGCTACATTTACGTTTTGTAGACTGTAAATAACATGCTTGAATAACCTAATAAAGTTTGTTTTAAAAAAATAAATCAGCATAGGTAATGATCTGTACTCCAAAAGGCAGTACTACTCCTGTCAGGTAACTCATATATATATTAAATAGAGTGGGGCTCAGGGAAAATCCCTGAGGAACACCACATCTGAGAGGCATTGGCGTTGAGGTATTTTCGTCTTCGAAGTCTACAAAAGATCTGTCCTCCAGAAAGGACAGCAGCCATTTTAGCACAGTTCTGACCACTCCTGCATCCCTGAGTCTTTGAATCAGCAATTGATGGTGCACTGTATCGAAGGCTGCGCTGAGATCTGAAAGGATAAGAGCAGCGCAGCCCCCGCTATCTAACATTTTTCTTGATTCCTCTACAACTGCCAGAAGCACCATCTCTGTGCCCTGCTGTGGTCTAAAACCTGTCTGTGGGGGATGAAGACTGTTATTCCTTTCCAGAAAAGTTGAGAGAACAGAATTTACGTACTTCCTGGCTATTTTACTAATTCCTGGCAATATTGAAATGGGACGGTAATTTGCCAAAACATCAGGGTCCAGATTAGGTTTTTTAAGAGTGCTCTAACCATCTCCTGCTTCCAGAGAGGGGGCACAAGTCCTGTCATGAGTGAGGCATTGATCACGTCCAAAATCACTGGAGATACAGTCTCAGTGACTAGGTTTAACATAGTGGAAGGGGCAGTATCTGTGGGGGATCAAGATTTTAATTGACTGAGAATCCCTCGAAGGAAGGTCAGATTCAGGAGGGAATTGCCTCCAGAAGGCACTCTCCATGTTGGATTATATTTTCTGTAGTTTGTTGGAATGTAGCCTGTGGGAAGGACATATAGATACTTTGTATTTTATCACAAAAATAACTCTGCACTCTTGGACTTCCTGTGCCCCCTTTGTGTTCTCTATGCTATGACCATTACCTCTGTAATGTGATTTTGGCTGATGCTTATACAATAAAAAGAATTGTAAAGCAAAAAAAAAAAGAACTCTCCTATTTTATTGCAACATAGAGGAATATCGTCAGAGGCGATAGGCGGGGCAGGAGGTATAAGGAGTGATTTTGCAATACGAAAGATTTTGTGTGGGGAGTTTGCAGCCAATATAATTCTCTCTTCGTAATAGAGAGCTTGGGCAGATATTATCTCTTTTTTATACATTTTTATTGCCTCTCTATATTTAACTTTGTTAGTTTCAGAGAAATCCTTTCTCCAGCTTCTTTCCAACCTTTTGCAGGATTGTTTGAGCTCCCGAAGTTTGGGAGAATACCAGGCATTTTGAATGACTCCTACTTTTTTATGAATCCCTTTTTAGAGAGAAAAATGTCAATTGACGACTCAATCCATTTTTACATTTATCATTTGCAGTATTTTTATTTTATTTGTAAAGTTTTATATAGCGCGAACAAGATCCTGAAGGATATCAGAGCGCTTTACAATAGGTTGGCATTTCCTCTTCATAATCCAACTATTTAAAATACCAATTACATTGAATTAGTGAGCTTTACAATGCTCTTCCGCCTTCCTGTCTCAACTTGACACAATTTAAGATGTTAGGAATGCTAATATTTCCCAAATGCTAGATGTGCACATTAATTAACTGGACAAAAACGTAAATTTATTTTGATTGAAAATGACATTTCCATACCTGAACAACAGTAACAATTTCTGTTACTATAATTCTAAAAGAGTAATATGAAATGCATTAAAACATGTCTTGAACCAATGCTAAACCTAAGCCTAACACAAACCCGTGCCTTTGTGTTTATAAAATAGAATATTTCATAGTGAAAGTATTTCATCTTAACACTTTCGGTATGTATTTAGGGTACCGATTTTTTATTTCTATATCCCATTACGGCAAACCGCCCGGTTATTTTTTCTGAACACATAAGCAGATATTTTTAGGTTTCGTGAACTTCAAGCTTAATAAAGTCCTCTGCATTACTCATGTTCTATTATTGTTCACTTAAAACTATGAGTAATATCAAGATCACTCAGACTTTAGGTTGAGTATTGATACTTAGGAGCTTAGTGCCCACTCTGATTTTTCCCACTCAGATTTGTTCCTCAGGTACCTTCTTGGATCCAAACTTCTACAACAGACCAGTAGTGTTGCAGAAATATGCAGAAGCTTAGCCCGGTCTTCCCCTGCCGAATCACACCACCCCCGTGCACCACAACACTTTATGGTGGGTGACCCAGTAGTTCCAGGACATCAGACTAAAGCCGACTAGTGAGATCAGTTTTCGGGTGTAGACGTGAAGTCGGTGTGAGAAGTTGGCCTGTAATGCAGTGCTCACTATTCTAGTGATCACTATGTATCAGTCCAAACAACCCTTATTGATGATTGGTTGTAAGTCAACCTTATAGACCAGCTATCCTAGTAGCATGGACAAGAGCAGTCTTTAGGCTAAACTCTAGAAGGCGTGTTAAGCCAGCTGTTATACCATCACATATACCCCTTGAACACCAAGTGAAAGGACACCACACAAGTTGTTATGAAAATAAAAGGATATTTATTTATAACACAACAGCCCTGGACTCTTTATGAGGACAGGGCGCTAAGCACAAATCAAAACTCTTAAAGAAATACTACAAGTCGCACAGTTTACGCAAATGCCCGAGGGGCACAAAAAACCATATACTACAAAAGTGGAATGCGAAATTACTAGCAGGTAAGTACTACTCTCAGAGACTTTGGAATCGCTAGGCCTACAATGCTGAACCCTTGGATTAGAAGCAGGAGGTCTAGGAACGCCGTGTGCAGAGTGGGAACTCTCACGCGTAATGCGGGACAAAGTCTATGGATACTAGTAAATGCAAAAGTTAGTGTTCTCGGGCGAACCCGACTAGGTAGGTCAAAAACGAAAGTGGATCTAGACACTTAGAGAGTTGGTCTACGCTGGAGCACCGTGGTACTCGGTTTACCTAGCCCAGGGGCTGCGGCTGCATAGGGTTCAAGTGTCGTCGGGAATCCTCGTTGACGAACCAGGAGCCTGAAGTGGAAGTTGCTGGCAGGCGACCAGTGAAGATGTTCCAGGCTGATCCAAGGACTGGGTCAGCTGAAGAAGAGTACCTGTAAGCAGAGGGGACCAAGTTCTGAATCACTAGCCAGTGATTAGGTGGGCACCAGGATGGCACCGGACGAGGTCACTCAGCCAGGCGAAGAGGTGACACTGGATTCTGCTGCTGCACGGACCAGGGGAGCTGATGTCGACCAGGCTGGAGGTCTGCGAGCTGTCCCACGTCGGATGTCTGCTGCTGGCGATGCTGGATCCGGTGAAGGAGGCAACAAGACTTGGCTACGGCAAGCCCACGTGGCAACACAAAATGGCGTCTTGGGTGGACCAGGAGGGTCAGAGGAAGATCCCCTTCAGGAGGAGACTAGGGCCAGTCTAGAGGAGCTAGACCAGCGGCGAAATAAATGTAGGACGTCGTCAAGAGGGTCACTAGCCAATGGGCAAGTGACCGGACAACGTGGCAAGCGACACAGAAGCAAAAGGGCCCCACGCAGATCTGGTGGATGCTGGGGGGCTGGTCTTCGGTGCTCGTGCTGCTTGGGGTTGGGGCTTCTCTTACCCCAATGCACCCACTCGAGGGTCCCTCGGCGGTCGTGCTGGGTCAGTGTCGTGCTAGTTCTGATGGTCGCCGGGTCCACTGGTCTCGTCGCACCCACGGTTCTCAGCTGTGCTGTAGAGGCAGGTAGAGGTCAGAGAGGGCAGGGAGTCCGGGTCTCGTCGTGCTGGTCGGTCTGGTTCCGGAGGAAGGACGTCTTAGCAAACCGCAGATACTTAGTTGGTGCCTGCTGCTGCAGGGTGACTACTCCTTAGTCACAAGGGAGAAATCTTAGGAAGAAGTCTTGAGTTCCTTTCGTAGAAAGTAGTTTCAGGATTCAAAGATGATCTAATTTGGAACGGTCCCCGCTCCCACCTTTATTCTAAAGAAAGGGGCTGGTACGGGACTAGGTCCTGCCCATGGGTGGGACCAGGAAGGGGGGTGGTTACACCCCTCTCCCATGCCGGACTTTCCCCAGCTCAGGGGCTGGTGTGCCCCTGGAACTGGTTCAAACTGGCAGCTGCACAGTGAGCACCGGGGTGCCACTTGCAGTCACCTTCCTATTCAGCCCTGCCTACCTAGGATACACAAAACCCTGTCTGGGATGGTGCTAGCACCGCCCCTGACAGGAAACCCTTTTACCAAGCTCCCCTCGCTGGAAGGACTCCCAGCTGCAGTAGGTCAGACTTGTGTCTGTGGTGGCAGCATCCATTTTGTGATGCTGAGGCTCGAGTTAACTTTAACCGGGGTTCACAGTTACATACATGTCGTGTCCCTCTAGAAGGGTGGAATGCTAACCCCGTCGCCAGAATTGGCGAGGGGTTAGTATTCCAATTCGTATGACACCTTACTCGACATGTTTTGATAAAGCGATACCAGAGTTGGCAAATAACCGCGAGGATTATAATGCACTTAAGAGTATATGGTACGCGTTATCATAGAACAGCTATTAGGACTTGGTTCCGCAAGCTGCAGACGGGCTCAGCTCATGCCAGAGCACCATCTCACATGATTTCAAGCACTCTGCCTTCAGAATTGTTAAGGCCTGCCATAGGAGTGACTGATAGGAATACATGTGTCTATTTTAGGGTTAGATATAGGTATACTATATCTACAGCAAAGGGTGATTACACCACTTTGCCCCAGCTGTCGTGCAGCCAGTTGTGTCAGATTTAGATGGCCAGCCAGGGGTGGCATAATACATGCTGCAGCCCCTGGTAGGCCCTGGGTACACCTATGCCCTGAGTTACAGGGTCTGATAAGGTGGCCCAGTACCAATTGGTAACTGCACCTAAGGTACACGTGTCAATTTAGTGAGAGAACAGCTAGGCTGTGGGTCTGATTAGCAGGCCCAGAGCCAGGGAAGTCGTAAACCAGTGAAGCAAAAATCTGGGGTGATCATAGGATTGCAGACCCTACTCTCCTACATGACCCCCCCCAAACTTTGGGACAATAAACTAACCTTGACCAGGTGAGTCTTCTTGCTCTAAGTGGAAATACCTGGAGAGCCCATCTGCATTGCCATGATCAGTGCCAGGTCTATGCTCCACTGTAAAATCCATCCCCTTTAGGGAAATGGACCACCTAAGCAGTTTGGGGTTTTCACCCTTCATCTGATTTAGCCACAAGAGGGGCTTATGGTCGGTCTGAATCTTGAAATGAGTGCCAAACAAGTATGGCCTCAGTTTCTTCAGGGCCCAAACTACAGCAAAGGCCTCCCTCTCAATAGCTGACCAATTTTTCTCTCTGGGGGTCAGCCTTCTGCTAATAAAAGCAATGGGCTGGTCATGACCATCAAAATTCAGCTGAGATAGAACAGCTCCCACACCCAACTCAGAAGCATCTGTTTGGATGCCGGATTTACGTCAGAGGTGGGTGTAGTACCCTCCAGATTGGTCACCCAAGACTCCGTTGCAAGTTTTGACCAAGTGCAGATCTGTCCGTTGGTTCTCATATGCAATACAGGAACCCAATATGAAGGGTTCAGAGACCTGGTTGGTGTTTTGTGGTTACTGTTTACTAAGTCAGTGTGTACCAAATTATATAAGAAAGAAAAATTTCTTTCTAGAGTCCTCTCACTCACCGGGGTTGCCCCACGGTGACATGCTTCATCATTGGGGCCATCCCAGTTCTCTACGAAAAGGGGCGTGCTGCGACAAGGCGACTACGCTGGAGCACTGGTTTTGTGAGATGACTATGTGTGGTGTAAGTGTGGTGATGGTGGAGTGGGTGTGAAATTAAAAATACCGTGCTAGTGGGCCTCAACAATTTATTTTGCTCCTAGTGTTGTATAAAATTAAAAAGGGGGTAACACTGTATTCTAACTTTAATTGAGCTAGATCAGTGTTATGGTCAACATGTTTCAAGCTCCCCCAAGCTTTTCATCAGGACCATACAGGGTCCAGCCCTGTATTTCCACTCCTATATTCAAATGAAAAAAGTGTTTTATAAAAATAAAGACTAATTATTTATACTGTACGCTGTTAATAATAAAACATGCGTGTTTTTCTGTACATACGGTTTGTAATTTACTCGAAATGATAAACGAGTGTTTGATTACACTCCATGTTCTTAGGCAAGGGCAGGATCGCCTCGTGGAAACATTGTTCCTATCGGCAAACCCGCTCGGTACTACCTGATTACTCCTCACCCGACCGCATGTGAGTGTGTGGTACCACCTACTTTTTGAGTAAGTTGAAACACCCCCAACCCATCTACCAGCTCCCGCATGGTTTAGAGTGAGGTGTCGCCCAAGTGAAGGTTAAAATCCCCTAATAGGGTAAAATTATGGAGGGTACTAGCAACATTAGCTGCAATGTCAGGAAGATCTTTACAAAATTAGCCAAGGGGGCATTGGGAGCGGTATAGCAGGATCCCTGAAAGAGCACAAACATGTGATTTACCGATGGCAAACAAAATACTTTTGCAGTAGGGTAGGGGTTTTAAATTCAGTTTTATAAACAATAGCTATTCCACCTCCTCTACCTATATTCCGGTCAAGCCTTTGAATCACATAACCAGGAGGGAAAGCTTGGACAACGCCTGGGTCAGCCTCTGTTGTGAATGTATCTAGGACACTAATGAAATATTCCAGATTTATGCCTTATATGGTCATAATAAATCACGTCCTTATAAAGGCATAAGAGTCATACCCATATTTAGTCATAGCCCATGCAGCCCAAATACGGCAAGGCTACTTCCTTAAACTCCTAGAGAGCACAACGAGTTCTTTCAACAAACCAAGCCTCCAGCAACCTGGGAATTCCCCATGCCTTTGTTTTGATTTGTCATAGAACTCCTGCGAGCACTAAAAGAACGGCCCGTTCTTAGTGACATCTTTTATTGACGTCTTATGTCCAACCTTACGTCAAACACGGCACCTTCCAGGTATAAATATACCAACACTTGCCTTAAGCAACACACGGTGGTGTGGAGCAGAGCGGCTATCTACTTATCCGAAGCCCAGCTGATGCGAGAGCCGAAGGAAGCCGTCCCTCCCTTTGACACACCGGGAAAGAAGCTGCCTTTTCTCACACCGAGAAATCCAGCTCCGGTGTTTCCAGTCACCCTTGCGGGTTACTGGGAGATCGAGTCCTGATAACGAGATACAAGACCTCCTTCATTCTATAACCAAGGTACGGAGCTGATTCAAACCTTTAAGAGAATTCTTGATTCAGATTCTTGGCAAAAACCCAACTTAACTTAAAACTGCAACTTGCTTACTCCTTCCCACGTATTAGGCTTAGGTCAGGTACACCGGGGTAGGCGTATCTTCGAAGCAACAGTTGAGTTCGTTAGTCAGTGGGCCCGATTCACAGAATGAACTTAAGACTCAATCCTAAACTTACTACTATTTGGGTATTCACAGAATGCACTTACTACTTTTGGCATTCAAAGAATGAACTTACTACTTTTGATATTCACAGACGTTAGGATTTTGTCTTAAGTTTGTCTTAAGACAAACTTAAGACAGATTTAAGACAGACTTAAGACAAAATCCTAACTTCTGTGAATACCAAAAGTAGTAAGTTCATTCTGTGAATGCCAAAAGTAGTAAGTGCATTCTGTGAATACCAAATAGTAGTAAGTTTAGGATTGAGTCATAAGTTAATTCTGTGAATCAAGCCCAGTGTTTTTATGTATGTAAATATTTTATCCGTTTAAAGTATTGTATGGCTAAGAAACCATATCAATGCTTTTACAGTATTATTTCATAATACTCCTTTTACTGTACGCACTTTACTTCATGATAAGTATTGCAATTGTGGCAATTCATTTCTCTTGCATGAGAAAGAAGACTGCTCAATAAAATAACACCTTTTATTGAAAACGCCGTCTCTCTATTTCTCTGCACCCTGGTGAAATTATTTAACAACAAGGGGTGGTGATGGACAGAGTTTCTGAATTAAGCAGAATACTCTCACCCAGTCAAGAAATCAGGGCTAGATCCAACACCGATTTTTAGCTCACTGCACCATCCCAGCTCAGAACCTGGCTATATGCAAATTAGTCTGTTCCTGTCCCAGTGCATGATGGGAACAGGGCAAACCAAACTACCAAGCCAATTCTTACACTGGGAAGGAAACAAGCTTCCGGGGACCGGTTTCTGGCATTTCAGCCGTCGTCGGCCCGGCTTGCTTGAATCCTGATGGTGCAATGAGCAAGGGACTCACATCTGAGTATACCCTTCCACGCTTGGTAGTTTGGTCTGCCCTGTTCCCATGATGCACTAGGCCAGGGACAGACTAATTTGCATATAGCCAGGTTCTGAGCTGGGATGGTGCAGTGAGCTAAATAACGCTGATGGATCAAGCCCTGATCTTTGGACTGGGTAAGAGTGGTCGGCTTAATTCAGACACTCTGTTCATCACCACCCCCTTTTCTGAATCGTTTTTGGCCACTATAGGTGTGGCAGGGTATACTCAGACATGAGTCCCTTGCTCACTGCACCATCAGGATTCAAGCAGGCTGGGCCGACGACGTCTGGAATGCCAGAAACCGGTCCCCGGAAGCTTGTCTCCTTTCTGGTGAAGAATTGGCTTGGTAGTTTGGTCTGCCCTGTTCCCATGATGCACTGGGCCAGGGACAGACTAATTTGCATATAGCCAGGTTCTGAGCTGGGATGGTGCAGTGAGCTAAATAATGGTGATGGATCAAGCCCTGATCTTTGGACTGGGTAAGAGTGGTCTGCTTAATTCAGACACTCTTTTCATCACCACCCCTTTTTCTGAATCGCCCCGGTGAAATTAGGCATGCACGATTGACTGAGTGAAATAGCTGTCTATTGTTTTCACACGACTCTGGAGATCTACTCCTTATTCTGGGGGAGCAAAGTTGTCATGTTAATGGTTGTCAGAAGCTAATCCCTTCTTGTCTAAATCAGGGAAGTTAACCCCTCCCTATTCATTCGAGAAAGTTTCTAGTGACCCCTGAGCTAGCTGGCAAAACTAATTAAGTCTAACATAGTCAGTAGAGACCTAGATGACCTCAGTCCTACGTCTGCACTGCTGTTTATGTTATTCCAATGCGCAGAGCCTATTGGGAATATAGGAACTACACTACACCTCTCTATTCAGCCAAGTTTCAGTTAGGAATAGCACGTCAGGGCTCTCTTCTTCCAATAGTAAGTGGATTTCTGTTCAGTGTTTAGGGATTGATTGACAGTTAAGTAAGAACATTTTGAGACCCTTCTTAAAAGGTATGCAAAACAGAATTTGAAGGGACAGAAGAGGCAGTGACGGTTAGTGTTGTCAAGCATCATTAAATGAATGCACTTACTACTCATCACTCCTCTGTAGTATCTAAGCTGATCAGCGGTGTAAATATAATTTTCCCTTGTCAACCGGCAGGGATTCTGGCCCCTGGTCCCGGTCGGGGGCCTTCAGCGAGCCAGCGACGCGCATGCTGCGCGCTTCTGCTGCGTGGTCGCGTCATTGGCTCCTTTTGAGGCCTAGCGTGCGTGCCAGCGTCAAGAGCCTAGAGCGCTGACCTGGTACTCATGTCCCGTATATTAAAGTAGCAGTCCCCCGGAGCATTAACATACCTCCCTTCAGTGCCAATAGAAGTTTTAAAAGCAACGTATTCAAAAATTCAGAGCAACACAGTTTAAAACATTAAAACAGGTCTTGATCCTAATACTACTTGTGTCCAGAGAAAGCGCTGCTGTGCTGTCGCGTCATCGGCCCCTTTTGAGTTCGAGCGTGCATGCCAGCGTCAAGAGCCTAGAGTGCTGACCTGTGTCTCACGTCCCGTATATTAAAGTAACAGCCCCCCAGAGATATAACACAGCTTCCTTCAGTCCCAATAGAAGTTTTAAAAGCAACGTATTTAAAAACTGTGAGCAACACCGTTTAAAACATTAAAACAGATCTCGATCCTAATACTGCTTGGGTCTAGAGAAAGCGCTGGATAAAGATACAGCTGGCACAGTCCCTCTTCTTTGGCAGCCAACAGGATCAGCAGGTGCAATTCGTGCTGATGCAGCCTCTCTTTGCAGGTTTCAGTGTGGAGCAGGGCAGCCCTTCTTCCAGTCCAGTTTAGATCTAAGTTCTGGGTGCCAGGGGTGCACTACTTTTTCTCAGAAAATGCCCTCAGGGAAGGATGGGGTTGGTAGCCAATTGACTATCAGGTTTCCTCCCACATGATGACCACTTCCTACGAAGTGTGGCATCTGGGCCTCCCGGGTTGCACCATTCTGCCACCTTCTAACTTGGCCGCAGGACCCCTCTCTTGGCGTTTGGAGCTCCCTAGCCCATCCCAGAGGTGTGGCTACCAAGGGGGTAACTAGCCCTGAAGAAACCATTTTGGCAACTGGCTTCCACTCTCTGTTCCTAGTGCCAGCCTGTTTGCCTAAACAATGGATTTGCCCCTTTCCCAAGTGTTACCTTTTTACCCTTCAAAGGTGGCTTCTTTGCATTGGAAGCATGCCTTTTGGGCCAACACCGGTGTGGCTTCCCTCAGGAGGGAGGTAACACCTCCCAAGGCAGGCCCCTTTTGTATCCTTTCCTGGTAATCATTAGCATGTCTCCACAGGAGGACAGAAAGCTGTCTCAGTGACAGGACAACCATGTACAACGGTAAGGGCAGAGTGGACTTAAGGAACAAAGTGGCATTTTTTTTGCACAGTGTGTTTTGTTACATTAATTTTGACTTGAGAAACAAGCCGGGCTCAATGTAACAAGTTGTGGATAGCTTGGATGACCCACTTTGGTAGCAATGTTCCAGAGATATATCGCTGAGAGGGTCAACATGTAACACTGTACTCGCCAAATGGGCGACCGAGTCTTGCCGTAGTAAAAAAGTTTGTTTTGCGGCTTTACTAACAGAACATGTAAAATACAGGTCCTGTCTGCAGAATGTGTTGCACCCTGCCTTAGGGCTCGATAGGCCTGTCACGGGGATGACTTACACATATGGCAGGAGGAATTCTGGCTTTTGCCATTACTTTAAATGGCAAGTCGGGCTAATAGTTTAAACTTCTCTTACAGTTTGCAAATGGTGGACTGGAAGTCTTGTTTTACACGTGTTTTCCCCAGGCTGTCAAACAAGTGTTGCAGTCCCTGGGGCGACCCTCTAACTTACATACCCATGATACCCATAGGATACCATTTACTAGATACTAACCGGTATGTTAACCTAGCCAATTAGGTATGAAACCATTCCATATGTACATGTTTAAAGGTAGGGGAACATGCAATGAGGTCTGTTAGCCGGCCTCAGCGGACACTCTCAGAGTCCAAAAACCATCTGCCTCTGTCTAAAGAATAGAGGGGTGACCATAGAAAAGAGCCACTTGTACCACAATGTGAAACTTCAACCTGAAGTGGAGGGCGGCTGAATCCTGCATCGGAGCAGACGGCAGCCAGCATGGTGGTGTTGACACTCATAGTCCATTAGAGGTCCCTCGGACAGCACTACTGGGCTTTAATGTTGTCTCTGGGGCCTGGCTAATGATTTCTGTACCAGTGGCTTGAGGTACATTGCACTTGGGAGATAGGCAGGACATTATTTTAGGCAAGGGGGTCCCATATCAAAAGGTGCCAAATTCTCTTTCCCCTGGCACCACTTTCAATAGTAAATATTTGGAGACACCATGCTCCTCCCTGAATCTCCACCCATCGACAACGACTAGATTGCTAAACCTCTTACTATTTACCCAATCTAAATATAATCTTAGCAGCCAAGTTTCAAGTAAAAATGGACACCTGCTTGCCTTGCTTTGGTTCTGTTACATGACACATAAGCTCATATGATGCTTAAAACCTTCCTTTACTAGTAAGTAAGTAAGTAAAAGTTTGTAAAGCGCTCTATTGCTGTGGCGTATTGGCTCTGGAATAGCAGAGATATGAAAAGGCCAGGAGAAATTTTTTTTACTGGGTGGGAAAAAAACATGTTTTCAACAAGGCCCAGGAATGTGCATGGGCTGGTAAAGATCTAATATTAAGTGGCATCTTATTCCATAGTTTAGAAGCTAGATGAGAGAGGCTTCTGCCAGCCCACTTTGCTTTATTGATTCTTGGAGTCCTAACGAGTGCTTGCTTTGCTGATCGCAGGGAGCATCCAGAAGTATACCATTGGAATAATTTACAATATTATGTGGGACCTCCTCCTCTGTGCAAGGTTTTATGAATCAAGCATAATGCCTTAAATTCAATTTGCTTCTTGACTGGGAGCCAATTAAGTTTTCTGATGGTCCCTGATATATGGCTATACTACTTGCCAGCAGTAAATACATTTAAGCAATACATACATACTACCATGAGTTTGTAGTGAGTATCATAACATAGTGAACATAAAAGTAATATAGCACCGTCAACTAATCATCATCTTTGCCAGTCCGTAACTGCAGTAATGAATAGCCCTATGATATCCCCTATAAAATATATTTTTTTTAATGTTCGTCAGTGAGTTATGCGTCCTTTCATATCTAGCTGGAATTCTTGGCATATTTAGGAGAGTGTTATACATCAAATTACTTGTGGTTCACTGTATTCTGTTGTATTTATTCTGTCCTCTGCTGTGCATATCCGCCATATAGACAGGGCTACTGGAATTGTGCTATTGTGCGGATGCAGAGATTTTCGCATAATTTTAGATTTGCCACATAATTCATCATCTGCTGCATAATCTGCAGATTTTAATGAAAAAAATAGTTTTAAGCGTGTCATTGGGGCTTTGGTGGACTATACCGTTTGATGAGCCATGTCAGAATCCTTGGAACTTTAACTTTTAAAGGAGACCTTAGCAAATTTATCGCAACATGTGCTGCAGCCTTTTGATCCCGCTTGGGGGGGTGTACCCAGACAGGACTCTTTAGTGCATGGTTCTGATAATGCTCTCACACGGAAAAAAAGATGAGGAAATATGTGCAACAAGAGGCAAGGGACAGTAGTAGGCACCTTCATGGGGAGCTTCCTCCTCACCCAAGTGGTTGCAAGACTCCTTTGGCGGAGGCGCTGAAGAAGAAGAGCCACAGGTGGGTCCTACATGGGACATGGATCTTTTCACAGGAAATGGATCCTTTCATAAGTTGAAGGACCTTTTTGGCTGAGGTGGCTCAGGGCTATGTAATGATACTACTATGGGTAGAAGCAAGCCCAGGAGACCCAGGAAGGCCGGAAACACGTCCCAGAGTGATTCTGACTGCACTGAGTTTACATCTGAATCGGACACCAAATCCAAATGGGATGACTTGCTGCAACTGAAACTTCACAAGTGGGGATCCCCAAAGGCACCTCCGAAAAACAGCACATGGGAAGACACTTACCCCAGTAAAAGGTTTCGCAAGAGGCTTGGATTCTACAAACCAGTCAAAGGTTCAAAGTTAGAATTCACAGAACATCCCAAACAGTGTCAAGGATGAAGGTTCATTATGTTCTACAAAGAGCATCAACTACCTATAGATGTAGGGGTCCAAACCTAGATCAGAAAGGCATCTTTGTAAAGGCGGATCTGACCAAAGACTGTTTCTTCAGCAACATTTTTCTTGTAGCAAGAAAAGATTCCCTGGAAATGTATCCGGTAATCTGTGGAAGTTAAACCAGTGGATCTTGTACAGATATTATAAAATGGAGGGAATTGACCTCCTTCAACATATGTTACACCAGTGAGACTTGATGGCTCGTCTCAACTTAAAGGAAGTGTACAAAACTGAGCCCATTTGGGAACCTCAACATTGCTTATTAAGGTTTGAAGAGGTCAGCCAGACCTGGGAGTTTTCTTGTCTAACCTTTGACTTCATGTCTGCTCTGTGGTTCTTCATAAGCTTCTCAAACTGACAGTGGCTTGTCTGAGATCCCGGGGAACCAGAATGATTGTCTATTTGGAAAATATGATTTTCATGGCACAGGATGCTGTATTGAAACGTCATTTGATAGAAAAAGGAATACAGTTACTGCAGGATATAGGATTTTCCATAAATTGGTAGAAATCAATCCTTTGTCCAGTACTGAGGATAGGCTCCCTGGGTTTCTGAATAGATTCTGTGCAAGCAGTACTTCAACTGTCAGACAAGAAATTGAAAGATGTATTCAAAAGAAGATAACACAACCCCTGTGGTCCCCTGTGTTCTCTTTGTGATCCTGGCAAGAATAGTGGTTTGCTTCTCCTCATCCATTCAGGCGATCTTTCCTGAGTCGCTCATTGCAGGGGCCAATAGAGAATGTAGATTTAGGGCCATATGCATGAACACATTGTCCCATAGACACAGAATGAGCAAAACCCTTTGATGAATCTGGCCTTTAGTACCTAGGTCTGACTTATGCGAATGAGGTTCCTTGGATTACAGATGCCAAAGAGGAACTGCAATAGTGGCTGAACCACATTCAAGCATTGAAAGGCAGAGCCATATTCAGGAAAATACTGGATGTGGTCATAGGTTAAGATGCCAGTCGCATGAGTTAGGGAGCCCAATGTGGTGAGTTAGCGACAGAAGGATGGTGGTCAGAACAAGAAATTATTAGTGGGGTATTTTCAGATCCAGACCTTTGCCAAAGACAGATTTTGCTGTTGTGTTGTGTTATAGATAAACAATATCCCATGAGTGAGCTAAGTTAATTGCGTGGGAGGAACTTGGTCCATTTCTGGTGGAAATGACGAAAGGGTTCTAGCACTTTTCTCTAGAACAAAAGATTGCAGTGATCACGGAATATCTTGTCAGGCTATCTAAAATGGTGGCAGGTTGGCAATCTTGTCATGTCAACAATAAAACAAATTTAAAGCTGGATCTGACGACTGTGCTTCAACTTCAAGAAATCTGGGGTTAGTGTGCCATAGATCTATTTACATCCAGACTGGTCAGACAGATGCAACACCATTTCAGTTGGAGACAGGATCTCAATGCATTACCAACAGATCCTTTCCTTCAAATGTGGGGTCCTCAATGGAATTATGCATGCCCCCTTTTGCATGTCTCCGAAAACATGAATGCAAGTCAGATGACAAGAAGCAGAATTAATCACAATGACTGCATAGTAGGCAACTCATGTATGGTATCCAGACTTGCTAGAGTTATCAGTAGACATTGTCAGACTGTTGCAAATAGACAAAGATATGCTGCCAAACCCATCAGGAGACATCCATCCTTTAGTGCAGGAGTGCATCCCACGTCTCACGTTTGGAGGACTGCAGCTCAAGGTGGATCATCAGAGGGCTTTTGGGCTAGGCTGAAAGATTTATCAGGGAATCATGGGCCCCAGGAACTCTTAGGAGTTACAAGACTGCATGGGGTAGGTGGTCTGCAGAGACGTTTGCATTCCTCTTAAGCCCCTTTACTACAAATGTTATTTTTAAATTTTTTTATTGGAATTGGTTCAAAAACACATTGCATATATGGACTATAAATATTTTCAGGTCTGCAATTTTAGAAGGAAACTAAAACCAATTGCACGTTAAGTAGTTATCCTGAGTTTCCATCAAAGCCTTAGCTATGTGTGGTCAGACATCTGAGACAATATGAAACAGGAGCAGCTTGTATCACGTCAGCGGGCATAAAGCAGTTGTCAGCTGCTTTGAAACCACCAATTATGCAGTTGCCTCACCTACTATGGCTAGAGGGGTAACATTTATAAAGCAACAAGTAGACTTTGACACTGAAGATGTTGGTGCACCATCTACCAGAGGGGCTATGACCTTGAAGGCGTTCCAGGTGGGTACACACTTGGAAGATATTTTGAGGGCTGTAGGTAGTATTTTATTTTGTTTACTATGTTATTATCTGTTTTTATTTTTGTAGGGAAACCATAGAAAGGGTCTATATACACACAGCATAGGGCCCACAACCCTATGTAGGGCAGACCACGTTATATAGGGGCGGCATGGGAGACTTTGGTGATGAATATCCATGGAAGTATTACACAGCAAGTCGCCTACAACCCTTAGAGGGCCGGCCGCGTGTTGCAAGAGGCACAGCATTAGACTGCAATGTGGGGTAGTTTCATGTTTATTTTTTTTAAAACAACCTTTAGTGCATTTCCACATGCATGTACATACCAACAGAGAGCGAGTAGTAAAATATAAAATCTACATAACCCACAAATTGGAGAAATGAATGTAAGGCTCAGTCAATAATACATTCGCACGTGTGCGAAAAATATCATGTCATATATACCTACAGCATTGAAAGAAAAATAAACAGAGACAGCAATTCTTAATCAAAAAAACATACAACCTCAACCCCTCCCACCCTCCTACTTTAAAAAAATATATTTTTTTGGGGGGCATTTATGGATTATATCGCATTTTTTCACAGGATATAAATGTCATTCTGATAAATCCTCCCCTTTCACAACATCCCACTTATTATTACATTTCTACATGTCCACAATGTTCCATCAATAACCGCTGTCAACATTATATGCCTTTGTAACCTTCAGCAACTAACACCCCCTCCCTCCCTCCCATTCTCCCCTCCCTCTATGTCCTTGTGTTGAGGTCAGTCCAATCCTATTAGATTTCGGAGTTTTTGTTATTCATTTATTGATCTCACATTGGCCTTGATCAACACCTTGTTCTATTTAAACTCTAGAGTTCGTCTCATCACCTCCCATTACATCGTTCTGGCTGTTTCATGCCATTCGTCTGGGGGACCCCTCAAGTCTATTACCATAGTCGTCCATGTCCTAATGTCATCTTCAAGTTTCTCATCTCTCCGGACCTGTTTCATCCTTCTCCGCTGTTGCCCATTCGCACACCTCTTTCGTCCATGGGGCTCAACCATTCTATAGCAATTCAACGCTTTGCCAACATTAGTCCCAAAAGTACGAACTTCCTGCTTAATTTCTTGTTTTTGGAGTAGGCAACAACCCTAGTAACACTGTACGGACCTCCCTGGACACCTCCCATCCTGTAGCATCTTTTATTTTCATTATTATTATCTCCCAGTATGCAGTTAAATCTGTGCATGTCCCCACCATGTGTATAAAATCAGCAGGGAAGGTGTTGGGTTTTAAATCCAATACTAGTGCGCACTCTACAGCAAGTCGTTGAAATGACTTGCGATGTAATAGTACGCGTGGTAACAACACAGTCGTTACAAAGACCGCTTTGTAATGGTACCGCGTTGTGGAGACAGCATTGTAAACGCTGGTTCCCCTCTGGAAAGGATGGCCATACCTCCAGAGCCACCCGGGCGATATTTTCATATTGCAAGAATTGCCCTCTACCCAGTTTGAAGGTGGTTTCTGCAGTTTCTGGGGTTTTAAATTGTCAATTAACATATAGGTCCCCCATTGTTAGGAAGCCTCCTTCCCTCCATTTTTATACTGACATAAACCATGCGATTTTACAGAAACGCTGTGCAACTCATAGTGGTGTGTCCGGGGCAAAGTGTGCGCGCCGCACTACCTTTCGTATTGCGGTCTCCCAAATTCCCCCACATGATGTAAGAAATGTGGGTAAGTGGAGGGGACCTTCCCACCGAGCATCAAAAATTCTGGTAAAGCCCTTTCCCCATGTGTACCTGCCAGAAGCTGTTTTTCACAATCATCGTGATCATCAAACCAATGGATAGCATGTTGAAGCTGAGAGGCCATATAGTAGTATTACAGACATGGTACTTCTAAGCCCCTGCGATTCCATGCTCTCTGCAATGTTGCCAGGCGAATATGTTTATGTTTGGTGCCCCACAGGAGGCCAGTTAGTAAACCATTCTGGATATGAAAGTTATGACAGAGAAGTCTATACATCGAATGTTGTAGTGTATAGAGGCATTGTGGCAGAATGATCATTTTTGTAATAGCGTTCTTGCCCATAAGGGACAGAGGCAACTCCCTCCAGAACCGCACAGACCCACGAATACCCTCCACCACTCTCCCTATATTGAGCTCTATGTATAAGGCAGGCGTGTGTGGCACTCTAATCCCAAAATATTTAAGTGCCATATTAGCAAGGACTTGCAATGATTATCGCACAGCGCACTTAGCGCTGTATTTTTTATCACCGGCTATCGCTGGTTTACATCGCGGAGAAAACGTGTTATTATCAGCGTTTATCTCCAAGGCGATAATAAACCAGCGATAGCGCCTGATTCTCCAGCAATAACGCGGGAATTTCAGCTATGAATTCCCATCGCTAAGGAAAAGGTCGCTAATAGGCAGTTGAGGTTTCAGCCGTAGAATCCACCTCACATAGAAAACTATGGCTAAGTCAATTTTCAATTTCAATTTCAAAATACTTTATTCGGTATGTATGAATACAACCATATAGCAACAACATAAAATAAAATAAAAAAATATTTATATCAATTTTGGTTTGCCAAATGCCATGATTACTTAAATACGGTATACATTTAACACCACATATCCGACAGTCTTTAAAGTGTTTTGTAGTGCATTTGTATACTAATGTATGTGCAAATTTAGCAATATTAAAGTGCAAAATTAAATGAATCATCCTTACTTATGTACAAATTACATTGGAGCATACTTCTACTAGTACATGTGCAAAGTGGCAAGATAAAGTGAAAAATGGCAATACCGTTCTTTCTGAACACAGTATACAATAGCAGCGCATGTCTGGCATTTAAAGTGCCTATTTAGTGCAAACGTCTGGAAGTAGATGTGCAAACTAGCATAATAAAGTGCAAAGTAACTGTGCCATCCTTCCTAAAGTGCAGTATACATTTAGCAGCACAAAAACGGATGCTCTAGAAATGTTTCTCACTACATTCCAGTAACAAGACATGTGCAAATTTGCAGTATAAAGTGCTATAAGTGATATAAGTATTGGAAATATTCAATTTCTACATATAAAAAGGGGATGCTAAGCTGTCATAAAAATGCATCATTGGTTGAGTTCATACAATAATTGATTTCCGTGCAAAAATACATTTTAAAATATAAGTGGCCACATAAAAACATACATCTGGGGTCTCTAAATTAAACATCAATTGCATCGCTGTTTTTGTACTAGGCATATTGTATTTTAAAAAGATGGGTTTTAGATAAAATTTCCTAAGAGGAGTATAAAAGTTACAAAATAGCAAAAAGTGACAAGTACTCTGTTTGGATTCACCATCACAGGGACATAAACATGTACCGTGTTTCTTAATTGTAGGAAATGCCACAAGATGGTGCACAATTCCCAACCGCAAACGTGTTAATACAAAACGGTGGGAACTGGTACTAACAATAGTTAGGTAAATTTGGAAGCCTTCATGGTTGTTATATTCCAGATATAGATTAAACGTACTTTGTTTTACATATCTTTCCGTTCTAATCCTATCTGTATGTTTAAGGAATGAAACTTTGAGCTCCCGCTTCGACAACACGGACCCCGTTGTTAAATCTTCAAAGATGTTGTAGCCGTACAGTGTCTTATACCAGTGTTGTATGTGGCATAACCAGGGGATATTTGAGCGGCGATCGAGCTTTAAACAATCAGAAATTACATCCTGAGTAAATCTTGTCTTTTCCTTTGCCCAGATTGAGCGCCATAGGGAAAGGGGTCGTAAAGCAATTAGATCATTAACATAATTCATGCCAAGTTCCCTATGTACTATCTCAGTTGAGGCTGTAGCCGGGGCACAAATTAATCGTTTTAAAAACACGTTTTCCTCACGCTGAATCAAGTTAGCGCTCTTGGCACTATAGCCCCATATCCCAGCCCCGTATATGGCTGATGTTATACATCTTGAATTATATATTGACAACATTTCATGTATTCTACGACCCCCTAATTTGGCAGCAAATCTAAAAACGCAGCTTGTGTTCCTAGCCATTTTAAAACGGACACTTTCTTGTTCACTAGTCCATTTCCCATCTCCTGAGAAAGTGATGCCTAGGTAACAAAAACTATTAACGGATTCCAGTCTCTCCCCATCTAAAAAAAAGGACATCAATTTTCTTGGTTTCTTGCCACATGTCATTGTGACAGTCTTTCCTTTATTTATTTTCAACTTTCTACTTTCGGTAAAAATGTGGAACCTATCGATCAGATGTTGCAATCCGTTTTGGGTCCCGGAAAGAAAGACCATGTCATCCGCATATAAGAGGATTGGGATTGGGTTACCGTTAATGATAGGTGCATCTGCGTTAGTTTGCCTTAAAATTTGATCTACTTGATTTATAAAAAGGGAGAATAGAAGTGGGGCAAGTACGCATCCTTGTCGGATTCCTCTCTTGATTTTAAAAAAGGGGGTGCACTCTCCATCTGTTCCAAATATAACTTTGCTGGACAGGTTGTCATACAGCCTGGCAAGGAGATGGATAATTACAACAGGGGCACCCATTGCCAGCAAGATAGGCCAGAGCAGTGCATGCTCCACCAGATCGAATGCTGAACTCAAGTCAGCAAAGCACAAGAATAGATTACCGTCTTTAGAATTAGTGTACTTGCTGACTATTAGTTCCAGGTTCACGCACTGCTCCATTGTTCCCATCCCCTTGCAGAACCCATACTGCACTGGGGATAAGATTTCATTTTCCTCGACCCAGGCTTCCAATCTCACTAATAGGACACGACTAAGGGTTTTAACTGTCGAGTCCAAGAGTGAAATGGGGCGATAGTTTCGTGCTTCAGATCTGGAGCCTTTTTTATAAAGCGGCACAATGATGGACTGCCCCCATGTTATAGGTAAACTATACTTCTACGGCCGCAGTAAAATAATGTGTTAATATTGGTGCCCATAGAGTCATTTCGTGTTTATAAAAGTCCATGGGCACCCCATCAGGCCCAGGTGCTTTGCCACCCTTACTATTTTTAATTGCCTCTGTAACTTCATTTAAAGTTAAAAATAACTGCATTTTCTGCCATTTGGGGCATGGTACTGTATCAACACTTAAAATGGACCCATCTGGATTAAAATCAGAATTAAAAATCCCAGTAAAGTGGGCAATCCATGCGTGGCAACTAATATGCGAACTAATTTCAGGGATATTATCGTTCTTTAAAAAAGGACCATTTACAGTTTCCCAGAATAGTTTGTGGTCTTTTGTTTCTGCAGTCATGTCCAATTTCAGCCATGCTTCATTTTGCAACTCTTTTTTTCTAGATGCTAAGGCAGTTTTATAGTTAAGTCGCTCTTCTCGGATTTTATCTTTATCTCTCGGCTTAACATTAAGCGCTGTTTTTAGCTTTTTTAGTGACTGGGCACAGTGCTTATCAAACCATGCAGTTTTATTTCTCTTAGGATTTCTATTTCTTACTACCAGGGAATTCTCAATAGTATTAGTAATTTGCAAAAAATTAGAAAGTAAAGTGGACGCGATCACATAAGGTGCTAAGCAATAGTCTACCTCTCTATTACATTTGTGGATAATATCTACCATTCATTTATTGGGGTCTAATTTGATCCACTTGATCCTCATGCCATTTGGTCTCTCAGCCACAATCCCTTGGACGGGTCTACCATACACATTTGTTTTTGGGCCCCAGCCCATAATTCCATTGATATACTGTTGTGATCACTCACTGGCTGTTCTATTACCCAGACATTGGAAAAGACAGAACCATTAGACACCAAGATATGGTCAATATTTGAGTGGGCATCTCTCCCTCTAAATGTTGGGCACCTCTCGTTATTTTTATTCTTAGTACAATCTAGTAGTTCCAGGTCTAATTTAGCTACCAGATTGTTCAGTGCACTACCATAGTTATTGTGGGGGAAATGATTACAGATAATACTATCACCACCAGGGTACTCCTCTCGGTGTCCACAGATCCCCTTCTGGGCGTGTCTGCATGCTTGGGTATTGAAATCTCCTGCCCAGAGTATTACAGGGCATTTGCTTGATAATGCTAGTGTTTCTTCTATTGCCCGCTCGATATCCGATACGATCATACCCCGGTTGGGCCCCACAATATTATTATAAAAATTCACAATAAGTAAGTCCCTACATTCGTTATGTGTCAGTCGTAAAACTGATGCATGCTGACCCACCTCCACATGTCCACCAGTACTGAATTCCGTTAATTTAGTGGATACCAGAGTCAATAAACCACCCTTTGCTCTACCTGCCTTGGATGCTACTGCTGTCACACTGTAGGTGGTATATCCTTCGACTTGTATTTGATCTCTATGCCACATTTCTTGCAGACATATTATGTCGTAACCCTGTGTGATGAAGTTATCCCAGAACGGAGTAGTTAATTTAGCAGCAATTCCCGCTATATTCCAAGTGGTGACCTTTAAACAGTCAGCAGGGTTGCCTTGTGTAACATCAGGATAGTCAATCAGTGACGGTGTTTCTAGGCTCACGTTCGGGTTTATCTTTGTAGGGGTTGTTACGGTTGGCATAATTGCATCGATATTTGTACATTGTTGGGTGCTAGTCGTGTTTAACACAGTTACATCTTCTAACCCTATTTGACCTCCTAACCCTTGTTCAGTTGTAGCTATTTCACCAGATACAATAGATTCACAGAGTGGGATCATAGATGGTACATTCAGTCAGTCGTTCTCCTCTAGTGAGTTAAACACCTGAAATCTGTTGCAGATTGGAATTGTGAAATTATCATATACATTATACAATGGTGCTGGTACAGGGGGTACAATGGGGTAATTGGGGTGTACGGCTCTAGGGTGCTTAAAAGTCTGCGTAGTGGTTTGTCTTCCTAACTGGTTCCTATAGAAGTAGTCAAGTGGGAACAATGTGGTGTTATATTCATGATTAGATGGCATTGGTGCATTTAAGATTGAGTCTCTTACCCATTCGGTAGCCCTATAGTTTATAACTATACAGTCCCCATTTATCTCCTTTTTACTTGGTCCTACCCAACCTACTCTTTGTGTGGAAATAATCTGATTTGCACCTCGTGTTGGGAATCCTCAGTTTTTCACGAGCCAGTGCAAGGTTTTGTTTTTCAGTGTTTCCTGATTTTCGAATTGGGTAGGCTTCAGTTTAGGGACATTAGCAAGGATAGCTACATATGGTCTACATTCCGGTGGAAGGTTAATCGTAGCAGGGATGGTATTGTTAATGTGGTGCCTAGGTGCTGGTAGGATTGTGTTGTTGTAACTGGGGCCGCCTGTCTCCCTTTCTCCCGCAGCGACTTTCTGGCCCGTTGTAACATTTGGGGCGATGGTAGGTAACGTTTTCAGTCCACTTGTGGTTGTATCGGGGTCGCTGCCATAGCGGGTATACTAGGGACTCTAGTTGCACTGCTTGGCGTGTTTTTGCTCGGTCTCCCTGTTGGTACATTAGTAGTAGGGGACTTGACTTGCGTGCCCAGATGTTCTAGAATGTCTAAGTTGGCTATGCCTAGTTTTTCCAAGTTCTCCACTTTTTTACTAAGGGATTCTAAAATTTCGGTCACTGGTGTAATGTAGGATTTTATCATATTCTCTATATGTTGCGCCAGTCCCTCTATGTCAGAGGTCTTCAAACTTTTGGATGCCGAGACCCCCCTGTCAACATTTTGAGGCGTAAGGACCCCCCCCTGACAAAAAATTCTAATCCTGTAGGCAGGGCTACTAGAATTATGAAGCAATTGAGGACCAAATTACGCGACAAGCTTGACTAAATTGTGTGGGAAGAAAATGTAAGTGATGTTATGTGATGCCGCGTATTTTGAGATAGCATTGCTTTATTATTTTGTCATTTTTTACACAATAACACTGAGGAAAGATTTCACCCCATCACTACCTGTTTATAACCAAAATATAGCAATTAACATCAGAAAGATTTCTAGTCAACCTTTGAGAAGGGCCTTCCACTCCGCAGGAATATGTGCTGCCACATTAGAAGCTCACCTGGTCCTAGCCAGGAGAGGCAGGGGTCCCTTAAAAACCTGGCGGTTTTGTGCAGAGTTAAGCAGTTTACCCATGCAGCTTTCCTCTCATCCCCTCCCTTCCATCCATCTCTTCTCTCCTAACCCTGGATCCTTCTCTCACTTTGCAGGCCATTTTCTTTCACCCCTTTTTACAACATCTGAACTCTCCCCATTCAACCTCTCACTTTAATAATGCACCTCATCTCTCGATAGCACCTTTCTGAGAAAAATGTCATTTTTTTATAGCGCTACTCATAGTTTATTCAAACTCAGTTATGTGATCTGCATGGTACACGTTCTTTGTAACAGGCACGTTAACCCTCTGCACACTGTGTGGGTGACAAGAGTGCCCGTGTGAGTGCACGGTGAGCGATGCAACAGTGCGAGAGTAGGGTAAGAGGAGTGACTGCAGGGTGAGTGAGGTGGCGTATGAATTCATGAATTTGGGTGCGGATGAAAGTTCAGAATGGGACGAATGAATGTATGATTACTGATGGGCTTGTTTGAGTGACTTGCTTATTGAGCAGTGAGGGGGTCAGGTGAGTGAAGTGTCACATGAGTGCAGGATGAGTAGTGTACTTGTGTGACTGCAGGGTGAGGTATAGGGTGAACAGCGCAAGTGCATTGTGAGTGCAGAGTGATCACTGTGAGTGCAGGGTGAGCGGGTGAATGGTGTGAGTGCATGGAGATCAATGTGAGTGCAGAGAGATCACCGTGAGTGCAGGTTGAGCTGGTGAATTCTGTGAGTGCATGGGGATCAATGTGAGGGCATTGTGATTACTGTGAGTGCAGGGTGAATGGTGTGAGTGCAGGGTGATCAGTGTGAGTGCACGGTGAGCGTGAAAGTGAAGGGCGAGAATGAGGAGCGAGTTGTCTGAATGCAGGGTGCATTTCCATACACTTGAAGTAATTCAGCAAGTTCTTGACGGCGGCGTAGGGTTTAAGATCTAAGTTAAACTATTGCGGCATTAATCGGGGATCAAGGGTGGAGGAAATAAATAATATGATGATCCTGCAACAAACTTACAGTCCTATGGTTAGGGTTGCCAGCAGATTATTTTGATGGCACAGTCGGTACAAAAATAAGCAGACACCTAAAGCTGTATTTTAAGCACTTATCTGTGCATACTTCGAACAACACATATAAATGGAAAGCACTTTTAATTGTGTTCTAGGGCTGCCTCAATGATCCCTGACTGACAAAGAGAAAAAAGACAGAAAAGTCACATAACTAATGCATAGATACATTTGTATTTAAAAGTCTATTTAGTGTCAAGAGGAGATCTTTGCAGGCTCTTTAAACAAAACAACAGGCATTTTTCTTTTGGCAAACCCTACTTTATATTCCTTTCCATTAAATACATTTTCACACTACAGCAGTAATTGTAAAATACAAATGTAAGGAACAGGCACAGTGGGGGCCCAGGGGGTACGGAAACCAGGAAAAAAGACTAAGCCTCTGTAATCAGTTAACAAAGGCATGTAAATATGCAAATGGTCTTTAAAGACCTGTGAAAAACTGGGGCCTGCTGGAGATGACTCCAGACACTGCCCAGCCAAGCCCCCAGCTCGAGTTACACTGCAGCAGCAGCCAGGCTGAGAGACACCACGAGGGATGAGGGAGGCTGAAGCCCTTCGGCCTGGGAAGAAATATGACTGTGAAGGCGCGACCCCCTTTGCATCGCTCCACGGCCCCCCTGGGGGTCGCGCCCCACAGTTTGAAGACCCCTGCTCTATGTTAATTGTGGTTAGTTTCTCCTTTGAGCTATGTTGCAATACCTCTCTCTCCCTTCCATGATCTGTTGAAGTTTGGGTTATTTTCTTTCTTTTGCATCTGTATCTCTTGCCCAGTTTATTAACTAACAACATCTTCCTACTGTGAGTGGGTTTGCCTTTGGGCCGAGTAGACCCGTGGTCAGTCACACTGCTTAACAGATTAGTGTTAGTTGAATCAGCAATAGGGATAATGTCATTGATATCACAACCATCCATCTCCCCTGTATCATTAAGCACGTCATTCAATACTGGGGGTTGGGGTATGTCACTTGTTATCAAATTGGGTGTTAATGATAATCTACTCTCCCTAGTAGGAAACACAGTAGGTTCTAAAGGTTGCGGTGCAACAACCTGGTTTAAATCATTCCCTGGCAGACCTGCGAAAGATTGTAATAACATCGAGGCATGTGATAGTGTTGTTACATTAGTTGTATTTGCAGGGGAGTTCACAACTTGTGGTGATTGAGTATTTAAACACATGCTGGGTGGCAAAGATAGTCTTCTTTCAGTGTTTTCAATTGCATTCACAACAACCCCAATTGTT
Source organism: Lissotriton vulgaris (assembly GCF_964263255.1). Taxonomy (NCBI): domain Eukaryota; kingdom Metazoa; phylum Chordata; class Amphibia; order Caudata; family Salamandridae; genus Lissotriton; species Lissotriton vulgaris. The sequence goes on along the minus strand of NC_141696.1, from coordinate 358,017,859 downwards.
TGCTGCAACATTCTATGAATTGCGGTTAGGGTAGGTAGTGGGGTTTGCGCCAGTGTTATTTTTCTGGTTGCAGATCGTGTATGCATTGGTGTCTTTTGGGCCGCAGCCTTACGTTTAGCCTCCATCAGAGCTATCGATTACCTTAGTTGGTGTGTTCACAAAGCCAAGGGGGTGGCCCAGTCCAGTCTCTTTCGGTCTCTGAGGGCCCCAGAGGGCCCGCCCTTTGCCCGGGCTTCGCCCAGCGCGTCCCGCGGGACGAGGGACTGGCGTTGCCTTTATGCGCCTCCTGGCGCTGTTGTGGGCGTCACTGGTGGTCGGAGGGGCCCGGCGGAGCCAAGCCCGGCCGGGAAACAGGCGGAGCAAGGCCCGGCCCTTTGCTGCTGTTGCGACGCTGCGGCGGAGCAATGCCCGGCAGTGAAGTATGCAGAGACAAGGACCCCCACTGGACTCAGCCCTGGCGCTGCCTTTATGCGCCTCCTGGCGCTGTTGTGGGCGTCACTGGTGGTGGGAGGGGCCCGGCGGAGCCAAGCCCGGCCGGGAAACAGGCGGAGCAAGGCCCGGCCCTTTCCTGCTGGTGCGGTGCTGTGGCGGAGCAATGCCCGGCCGTGAAGTATGCAGAGACAAGTGTTCAAAGCGCAGAAAGTTTTCACCAATTTCAACAGTTTGGATACTTTCACTTTCTATAGTGCTGTTCAGCTTTCCACTGAGTAGAGCAAGTAGCATATGGCATATACAAACGCTGAAGTATCCAAAAGAAGCTAACTTTCCTTTCCTTCCTTTAAAAAGAAACTCGTGACAGAGTTTTAACACACACTGCATGCTTTAAACATAGTTTAATTACATCAGGGCTCGGTCACCTCCAGCCTCTAAAAGTCTCAGAGTTTTCAGAGTCTCTAAATACTGCACAGCTGCTACAATATCCGCGTTCCCCAGCTCACCTCGTTCTCGCCGAGATTAAAAAAATGAAACGTAGTGATGTGCTCCTCAAGAACATTAATCAGCGGGATTGCAAAAGCTGGCACTGCTGCATCCCTCTGCGTTTATTTTTTTCCCCTGTAAGAGTCGAAGATCGGAAAAGTAGCAAGGCCGTAGAGGAAATCAAAGCAGGAGCCTCAGAACGCCTCAGACGCCAGCAAAACGCTGACCACCATGGCTAAGTCAGGATTGCAGCAGGAGTTAACATCCAGTGATAAACTGTGTTAGCGTGTTTTTTTTATCACTTCGCGGGCCTTGGTAATAGGCTGAAGGTGTGTTTGCGACTGCTTTCAGTCGCTTTCAAGTTGGGAACGCCTCCTTTGCATGTCATTAGCGATAAATATCGCTGACATGCAAAGCGGAACCCAAAACGGTCGCTTTCGCCATAAAGCTGTCGCTAACAATTGTTTGCGACAGCTCGGTGATAGGGCGATGAAAATATTGCTTCTTTAGCGGCAAAAAGTGCTGCTAAAGCGGCGATACTGCCCTTGCTAATATGCCTCCAAGTTCGGTGGTTGCCCAGGGGGGAGCCCCACCACCATCCCACCCCCCAACTTGACATTGTGACTGTATCCCGTAAGTGGTTTGTAATAGCTGAATAAAAGAATGGTACTTGGGAGTGGTATGCGCAGCATGGCTTAACATCCGCAGTGGGGTAATTCATGAGAGGTAGTCCGAGGTGAATGGGGAGAAGTGCATGCACATTTAGAAGATGCAGGTGGGCGAAGGCGACAGCGCAGCCTTGGGCGTGACGGAAATAATAAACTAAGGTGGGTTGGGCCTCCCACCGATAGAGCCCTGCTTAACCCTCACTGGAGTTTTGAGCTTTGAAGAATTCCAACAGAGCATCCCATTCCGGTGTTAAGGGTCGCTTGTGCAAGCCCCTATACTCCACCCTACACAGGCCCTTGCTTTTGGACGGAGCCCAGTACTCTACCTCCATTGGGAGACTATGGGTGCAGCTGAAGACTTCCAGCACTGTCTTAATGGATGTTTTGCCAGTAAAAGCGCTAGGTCCGCAAAGTGCGCCATTACTCTGGCGTTCTTGGGTCAAGGGTACAGGCCAAGGACTGTTTGTCAGTGTTCCAGTCCAGCCAATCTGATAATGCAATCCAGATGTCTATCCATTAAGAGACAGTAAGGGACAGGCCCACAGCATGTGCAGGAGACCAGCTTTAGGAGCCCAACAGCGAGGGCATGCAGGGGACACTGCAGGGAACATCAAGTAGAGTATGTGCGGTGTGAGGTAGGCTGAATGGAGAATGTAAAACTGGATGAATTTACGCAAACTTTTTTGGAGTATTCAAGGAGATCATTTTTTGTCTTGGAAATCTCAGGCAAGATCCCATTTTTTATCTTGGAAATCTCACGCAAGATCTGTTTCCCATTTGCCTCATAGGGAAGTTAAGGGGGTCATCCGGTGTGAGTGGAGCCCACGGTATAGCCAACGAACCAGGTGGTTGCCATGTGCATCATCTGTACAAATTTCTGCATGGCTGGTTCAGCTCCATCTGGTGCCCAATGTTGTTGCCAAATATAGCGTGTAAAGCTGGTGTGTGATAGAAAAGCGTACCCAGTAAACCCTAAGCATGTGTAAAGTCTGAGTGAGCCAGAATTGTACCATCAGCAAAAAGAGCCCCGCTGTTATGACCCTCCCTTCTCCCAAGGATGTAACTGTCTCGCTGTAAGAGTACCCAAAGATGTCAGGACGTGGTGCAATGGAATGTTTAGGGCATATGGCAACTAGGGGGCGGTATAGTGCAGCATGATCTTCTAATATGCAAGGGCCACAGGCAATAATAAGAGGCTATAGGAGGGTAGTGTGGAACCTGGGCAAAGGAACCCATGCAAAGTACCCCGGTCAAGCATCGCATTCAAATAGGCAATTTCAGTAAGGTTATTAACCACCAAACAATAGTAGAGCCATTGCCACAATCCTGCTAAGCAGCACAATCTGAAATCTGTGGCATCAAGTTGGACTTCATCAGTTGTAGCTAACTGTAGCTAACCCGATGCTTACCAATTCCCCAAGCCAGATCGATCAGTAGCGTGTTTGGTAGTTTAAAGATCCGGGCCAGAACAAGGACATGTAGATTCCCAAAATCACAGAGAAGATGTGGTAGCATGACCATCTTTGCTCATGTCAGACGGTCAGTTACTGATAATGGTAAAGTAATCCAGAAACTAATTTGTGATTTAAGGGATGTAATTGATTTTTGAAGATTTCCTTCTGGCAAATCCATTGTTTTGCGATATATCCTTATCCCCAAATAACGAAAGGTCTGGGGTGCCACCTGTATGTTGACCCCACCAAAGGGAAGAGAGGGTCTATGTGTCTTCAAATGAGAAGGTGTAGGATTTGTCAATATTAATGCAGAGGCCAGAGAAATCCTTAAACACAAAACACAAACGGAGCTCTCAACAGTGTTCATCCGGAGATACCTCGTATACAATATCATACTGTCGGCATACACCGATATTGAGTTTATTATGGGACCTATAGGGGTCTCCCAACCTGAGCGTCTTGCTGATTTAGCTGTGCCAGGGGCTCCAGCACCAGAACAAAAAGCAGTGGGGATTCGCGATCCGTCTTGTCTGGTGACGTGAAATATTGGGTATGAAATATGCGGTCCGGGCTCTCCCAGTGAGATGAGCCCAATAATTATTAAAAAGAAATGTACCTACCTGTCCTGTGTCTTCCTCCTTCCGTTCGGTTTCATGTTGTGTCTGGTATGTCTTCAAAGGATGGCCCACCCAGAACCAGGCATGATGACTCCATCACGTTAGTGATGTCAGTAGTGCACGCCTGCCTTTCAAGGAGCATTTTCTTTTGCATTTGTTAGGTATTACGGTTGAGGGCGGTCTGATGGGTGAGCAACGATCAAGGCAGGCTGGGTCCTGGAAAGTTCCTGTCTCGGCAATAAACGTAATGCGACATTGTTGAAGTAATTCAAAAGTGCGTAGCTGCTTTCTATTAACAACTCGTACGCACTAAAATGAAAATCCAACAGAAGCAGGCCATACATTATTCCATTTGACTTGTCGTTTGCATTGTATGCGGATGCTCTTGGCCCGGGACAGGGGCGCACAAAAACACATTATCTGCCAGCAATCTAATGGAGCCAGTGCCACGGAGACTGCAGGTCACAGGTAAGAGAGTAGTAGATAGTACTCCAACAAATCGCTATTAAATAATCTGGAACAGATTTACTATTGTGTGTCCTGTTCACCAATTTCTTTGAAGCAAATAAATGTATAAGTTAACTGTCAACTCGGCTTTTCCAAGCACAGTGCCTCATGACTCAACTGCCCCTTTCCTCTGCCACACCTGATCTCCCAATTTATGGGTTCCCAGTGTAAATTGCCAGTGCCAGTGCTTTTCCGCATATGGAAACTGGCAGTTTTTCTTTATGCAGAATCTGCAAATGAAAAAGGCAGGTTACATCACTCATCTGCAGCTGCAGTACAAGTTTTAGGCAGAACCTAGTGACACACGTATGGACAGAAGTTCCTGCAGGTTATCTATGTTCGTGTTTCTAGCGCAAATTGGTCCACTGTAGGACCCCTGGCTCTAGCATCTCCATAAATCACAAAGTTGAATGATTATCAAACAGGCCTTGTGCGTGAACACTCACAGATATTTTAAATTTGCACATTCATCAAAAAGGCCAAGACTGTGTCATGTTTCACATGGCAGTTTCCATTTGCACTACTTCCTCGCCAACACAAGGCAACATGAAATGAATACTACACTCTTCAGGCAAGCTGCTTGGAGACCTTCCTGGCTCCAGGGCTCATGGCGACTGATGTAGTTAAAATGAGAATGACTTTTTCCAAAAACAAGGGGTAGTTTCATATTGCAAAATTGCTCTTATGAGCTTGAAACTAATTTAAACAGCAGAATGTAAACAATCGATGCTATATTACTTGTGTTTTGGCCCAATAAAAGAATACCACTATCACTCTTGCACGCACATTTTTCACATGCATTTTGTGCCCCTTTCACGTAATTCACACTAGCGTACCAACAGCTATCTTCTAGCTGCCTGGCCACTTCATCGTTTGGCAAAGGGATGAATTAGCGCTGCTTTGTTTGAAGTAATTTGTGTGAGAAGTTGGCCTGATATATAGTGCTCACTATTCTAGTGATCACTTTGTATCATTCCAAACAACCCTTATTGATGATTGGTTGTAAGTCAACCTTATAGACCAGCTATCCTAGTAGCATGGACAAGAGCAGTCTTTAGGCTAAACTCTAGAGGGCGTGTTAAGCTAGCTGTTATACCATCACATATACCCCTTGAACACCAAGTGAAAGGACACCACACAAGCTGTTATGAAAATAAAAGGATATTTATTTATAACAAGTCTACCCTGAACTCTTTATGAGTCAGGGAGCTAAGCACACAACAAAACTCTTAAGAAAATACTTTAAGTCGCACAATTTACACAAATGCCCGAGGGGCACGAAAAACCATATACACTAAAAGTGGAATGCGAAATACTAGCAGGTAAGTAACAAGATCCAGAGGCTTCAGGATCGCTAGGACTACACTACTGAGCCTTCAGGTTAGGAGCAGGAGGCCTAGGGGGATCGGGTGCAGAGTGTGCACTCTCACGCGGGATGCGGGACAAAGTCTATGGATACTAGTATTCACAAAGTTACTGTTATCGGACGAATCCGACTAGATAGACTGAAAACGACAAAGGATCTGGACACTTAGATAGTGAACCTACGTTGGAGCACCGAAATGCTCAGGTTACCTAGCCCAGGGGCTGCGGCTGCATAGGGTTCAAAAGACGTCGGGAATCCTCGTTGAAGTCTATGGAGCCTGAAAGAAGAAGTTGCTGGCAGGCGATCAGTGATGATGTCCGGAGTGATCCAAGCCTGGATCGAAGATGGAGACGACCTGAAAGCAGAGGGGACTCAGTTCTTAATCACTAGCCAGTGATTAGGTGGGCACCAGGATGGCACCAGAAGAAGTCACCTCGACCAGGTGAGGGGGCGACGCTGGACTCTGCTGTCCCTCGGACCAGGAGGCGTTGTCGGTGACCAGGATGGAGGTGCGAGCTGTCCCACGAAGGTGTCTGCTGTCGGCGATGCTGGACCCAGGATTGGGGCAACAAACCTTGGCAAAGCCAAGCCCACGCGGTGGAGTCAAGATGGCGTCTGGAGTGGACCAGGAGGGTCCGGGGTGCTCCTCTCTTGGAAGGGAGCAAGGGCCAGTCTGGAGCAACCAGACCAGTGGTGCAATCGTCGTGGTTCGTCATCAGGAGGGCCACTAGCCAGCAGGCAAGTGACCGGACAATGCGGTGAGCAGCAAAGAGCAGAAGGGCCCCACGCAGATCTCGTGTTGCTGGGGGGCTGGACTTCGGTGCTGGAGCTGCTCAGGGTCAGGGCTTCTCAAACCCCAAAGCACTCACTCGAGGATCCCTTGGCGGTCGTGCTGGTTAAGCGTTGTGCAGTTTTGAAGATGGCCGGTCCCTTCAGGTCTCGTCACACCCACGAATCTCAGCTGTGCTGATGATGCAGGTAGAGGTCAGAGATGCCAGGGAATCCGGGTCTCGTCGAGCTGGGCAGTCTTGATCCGGAGGATGGACTTACAGCAAACCGCGATGCTTAGATGGTGCCTGCGGGTGCAGGGTGGCTACTCCTTAGCCACAAGGGAGAGTCTTCAGAAATAGTCAAGAGTCCTTTCGCGGAAAGTAGTCAAGATTCAGAATTATCTAATTTGGGAAGGGGGCCTGCTCCTACCTTTATTCAAGAAAAAGGGGCTGGCACGCGACTAGGTCCTGCCCATGGGTGGGACCAGGAGGGGGGTGGTTACACCCCTCTCCCTTGTCCGGACTTTCCCCAGCTCAGGGGATGGTGTGCCCCTGGAACTGGTTCAAACCGGCAGATGCATAGTGAGCACTGGGGTGCCACTTGCAGTCACCTTTCTCTCAGCCCTGCCTACCTGGGATACACAAAACCCTGTCTGGGATGGTGCTAGCACCGCCCTTGACAGGAAACCCTTTGTCCAAGCTCTCCTCGCTGGAAGGACTCCCAGCAGCAGGAGGTCAGACTTGTGTCTGTGGTGGCAGCATCCATTTTGTGATGCTGAGGCTCGAGTTAACTTTAACCGGGGTTCACAGTTACATACATGTCGTGTCCCTCTAGAAGGTTGGAATGCTAACCCCGTCGCCAGAATTGGCGAGGGGTTAGTATTCCAATTCGTATGACACCTTACTCGACATGTTTTGATAAAGCAATACCAAAGATAGCAAATAACCGCGAGGATTATAATGCACTTAAGAGTATATGGTACGCGTTATCATGGAACAGCTATTAGGACTTGGTTCCGCAAGCTGCAGACGGGCTCAGCTCATGCCAGAGCACCATCTCACATAATTCCAAGCACTCTGCCTTCAGGATTGTTAAGGCTTGCCATAGGAGTGACTGATAGGAATACATGTGTCCATTTTAGGGTTAGATATAGGAATACTATATCTAAAGCAAAGGGTGATTACACCACCTTGCCCCAGCTGTCGTGCAGCCAGTTGTGTCAGATTTGGATGGCCAGCCAGGGGTGGCATAATACATGCTGCAGCCCCTGGTAGGCCCTGGGTACACCTATGTCCTGGGTACCTAAGGTACACTGTACAGGGACTGATAAGGTGACTCAGTATCCAATTAGATATGTACCTAAGGTACATGGAATCCATTTTAAAGAGAGAGCAGTAGGCCTGGGGCCCTGGATAGCAGGATCCCAGGTCAACTAAGTCGAAAAACCAGCAAAACACCAGGCAAAAAGTTGGGGGTAACCATAGTCAGATATCCACCTTCCTACAATTTGTACTTGCTTAACTTGGGAATCTCTCAGGAGATTGAAAGAGAGAGGGTTGGTTTGCTGTTGCCTTGAGCATTCATCACCACTTTTTCTCACAGTTTACCCGATTTTAATCTTGGGATGGTTAGAGGAGGCTGGAAGGTTTTGTTTATGTCCCTATGGAGTAATGCTAAACAAAACCGGACATTGTGTGGCAATGAACAACTTAGAGGACCTTATTAAGCAGGAAATTAAATATGAGCAGCAATTGCAAATAGAGCTCACCTGCAACTTTTGTCTATGAAGTATTGGTGCGGCTCACCTAAAAAGCATAGCTTGTATAAATATTATATATAATATCACAAAGAATCACGTCTTGTTCTCTGTGGTGGGGACGAGGCTGTTGCTCTATTTATGGAGCCTGGGTTGCGAGACATTACGTAATGATCAGATATTGCGACTGCGAGCCTGCGTTCCTGCAAGTGCATTGCATTGGTTGATGCTTCTTTTCTGGAGGGTCCAGTCTGGTTGAAGCAAGGGAGAAGGGGTTGGGCAGTCAGGTGTGAGTAAGTGACATTCCAGAATAAACATCATCAGAGAAGAACAGCAGGGCATTAATTTCAGAGTTTACCTGAGGCTGCTCGCTGCCAGCACTCGACTCCAGACAGGAGCTCTGTCTTCCCATGGCTCCTTACCCACTGCCGGGCACCTGCAGGGGTTCTGTACGTCAGATCCTGATGGCATGTGTATACGGAAGCTAATAAGGCTTGATGGTCCACCTGTGGGCCAGGGATGTGGAGGTGAGATGTCATGGGTGTGTGATGCTCAGTCTTCCACCTCTCTAGGTGGATGTGTGGTGTTTTCAGATTTACACACCTGTGGATGACAGGCACCTCCTCAGGCTCTTGCTGTGCCACAGCTTGGCCCATCTGTGCATCTGTGACACGCGGATAGTGACTGACCCTCAGCCACAGGTGCACAGTACAGGGTATAGACTACCCTTTTGTGCATCCTTATGGCCATGCACATGGCTCATTTCCTGTCCTTTCAATGTGGAGATTTTAGTTCTAACCCTTGTTATGGCACGTTCAGCAATACTAGTTCTGGATGTGGGTGGGGCCAATAGAGGAAGTGGGAGGAGCCAGTGGAGTTAGTGGGTGGAGTCAGGGTGTGTGGGTGTGACCTCCTTTAAAAATTTGAGTACCTGCATTTATTATTTTTCAAATTAAGCACTGATTAGAGGGCAATGTGAATAGAGCAGTGCGAGGGATCAGAGGGAGCATGGCGTTTTGGAGTACTTTGCCACTTTCAGTGGCAGGAAGAGTAGCACTGCTAAAAATGATAGCGCTGCTTAGACTCTTATATTACTTCAGTATACTGCCGATATGGATCCCAGGCTCAGTGTTTAAGACACTTAGTTCCATGGTAGGGGGATTTCTGTGGGGGAATGGCAGGCGGCGGGTGGCACTGGCCACGATGATGAGGCTTAGAGGAGAGGGAGGATGGGCGGTCCTGGACTACGAAGTGTATTATTTAGCAGCCCAGCTACAATGGCTCACGCAGGCAGTGGCTCGGGAGTTTAGGGGACCGGATGGCCCAGCAGACCGCTGGCTACCAAGGCATGTCCTTTCATTTGTAATTCTCGGCCAGCGCCTGCGAATCGATTCATTGATGAATGAGGAGAGAACGCTGAGAGCATGCTGGACTAGATACAAACGCAGGGGTGGCATTAGTTGCCCATACGCACCAGAGATTCCCCAGGGCATATGTATGGCCTTCCCGTTTGGGGGAGACTGGTCTGCACTGGTGGGGTGGGAAGATCTAGGGCTGCAAATGATTGGTGACCTGTACGAGGAGGGGGTTCTCCTGCCTTTCCAAGCGTTACTGGAAAGGTATGGCTTGCCTAGGGGCGATTAGTTACTACATGCTACTCTGCTGTCTGCGATTCAGAAATATTGGGGGACAGGGCTATCGGAGCCATGGACATCCCTGACATGTCAATATGTTGTAATGGCAGCGGGTCGGTGAAGGCAGTGACATGCCTATGCAGGCGAATGGTGGAGGAGGGACTTCAGCCACTGCACCAGCTGCGCGAAAGGTGGGAGGCGGACTTGGGTAAGGATATGCCAGAGACGACCTGGGCCAGAATAGTGGAAAGGGCATGGAAAGGCACATGGAATGCCAGATTCCAACTCATCCACTTTTACATTATACATAGAGGATATTTAACCCTAGCGCCTATAACTAAATATTTTCATGTGGAATCGGCGTGCTGTCCCAGGTGCAACACGAAAGCGGCAGACTTTCAGCATATGGTGTGGGGTTGCCAACAGCGCGGTACATACTGGGAGGAGATGATGGAGGTCCTGTGCAGATTGACATACAGGCAGATAGAGCCCGACATGGGAGCATGTATTCTACACTGGTTTCCACACATAGCGCGAACTAAGATCACAAGCACGTTTATTGATTAAGGGCTTTTACTAGCTAAGCAGGAGCTAACTAGACTAGAAGGTGGAGTGTATGACTTGGGCAGCTAGTGAGAGTATGGTTAGGCTCCAACAAGCTAGGAGAGCGAATAAAGAAAAAGCGATGGAAACAGCACAGGCTTGGGAAGCATTGGTGGCCTCGTTGAGGCTACTTGAGTCGCATTTGGACGGACTCCCAGGAAGGCTCCTGGGGGTAATGTCGGAGAGGATAATGCATGAGCATGTGTGAAGCTAGCGGGAATATAATCGGAGGCCCTCACACACTAGCACAAGGAAGATGATTGATTATTCTTGCGTACTTTATTTAGAGCACACCGGTAGAAGGAGTTAGGGGTTGGGAGGTGGAAGGGGCATGAACATGCGGGAGGCACGTAGTTTGGGAGCCATCAGGATACAGGATGGTGTCATGATACTGATTGAGATGAGGATGCTACTTCAGTTGTGGGCAATGACTATTCTTGCAATGTATCGAGGAAAGTCCCTCTCACTGAGAATGTGCCTTGTAAATGGGAGCTTGTGTGTGTTTAAAATTAATAAAAATTACTTTAAAAAAAAACAGCTAAGACATTTTTTATTCTAACACCTCTCCGAGTTTTTTTATGAACCCTGAAAAGAACGAGAGGAATGTGTATTAGTATCCTGATACCTGTCAGGTTTTTTAATATTATCACAGCTCCTAAAATTATATTTTCTATCAGAAGGCTCCTGTTAAGGAGACGCATCCCGTGAATGTGATGCATTCTGCTTATTATTTTTTGATTGTTTGTTTTCCCATTTTTTTGTAGAAGAATCGGATGCTTGCTTTGAGTTGTCTTTTTCCGGATTACTCGTCAATTGGGGTTTCACAGGTCTAGCTCCCAAGTTATTTCTACCCAGCGAAGCATAGGTATCTTCGATAATCTTAGGTAGTTCTCTCTCCTGTTGCTCAGGAGTACATTCCCTCAAGCGCTGGCGTATAGCCACCGCTGCTGCCTCCCTTTCTATGTTAGCTAACATAATTGTGGATACCTGGGCAAAATTGACTATCAATTTCATCCCCAAGTCCAGGGCAGGTTCTGCCTCGTACTCGTTCTGTATTTGTTCAATTCTTATGGTATGACTGCTATTGAGGGGGTACCATGAGTTCTGGTATGCATGGCAGCAAAAACTGTAACCCAGTGGTACAATCCTCTATCGGCAAGCAAATAGTCAGTATTCTGTATTTTTCTTGTAGGCCCGTATGTGGAAATAGTGCCTCAAGATGGGCTATTTTCTGTGCTATCCAGAATGGCATGCTCACATCTAGTGGGCATTCTTCCCATAATTGCATTCAGCATTTGTTTTTGTTTTTTTTGTTTTTTTAAAATAATTTGTATAAATTTTTCAACACACACACCCACCTTTACATGGCATATGTTCAATGGAAGGCACAAATCGAAATACATTGCATGAGTATTCAGTATCCACAAGTGAGACAACATCAATATCCGTAGTCTACATCATCTTATATTACATCCTGTTCATCTTACTTATCAAGGTTTTCCTCAATATATGCATTTGATGTCATCCCATATCACAATGATTCCCCAACCTAGTGCCTCCTGCCTGTTCCGACCCTGCGCTCCCCCTTCCCTTTAACTCCCCCAACCAGTGTGCTCCAAACATCATAAACAAGAATAACCAAATGTTGTTCCGTGCAAAGGAATATAGGTCCCTGATCTCTCTTCAGGCATACTCCCAGTTCTGTCAGTTCCGCCCCCGCTCCCACTCTCCTGTGTACTATCCTCACCTATCTACGTGTTTTGAGGCTCGACAGCGTCCTGAGAACCCTTCAGTGAGCTTGCCTCCGATTCCGCCTCCGGACGCGTCAACAGGGCCACCAATGCTTCCCATGCCTCTGCAGTTTCCATCGCTTTGTTGTTATTCACTCTCCTGGCCTGTTGGATTCTAACCATGCTCTCACTGGATGCCCATTTCACAAATTCCACCCTCCATCGCTCCACACTAGGGCCCTGTCTGGATTTCCACTGCCTTGTCAATTCTCGCTTAGCCAGCAACAACCCTAAGTCCATAAACTTGCTTGTGATCTTAGTGCGCTTCGTGTGTGGAAACCAGAGCAATATACACACCCCCATGTCGGGTTCTACCTGTCTGTCCGTTATCCCGCACAGGACCTCCATCACCTCCTCCCAATATGTTCCGAGCTGCGGGCAACTCCACATCATATGTTGGAGATCTGCCGCTCTCGTGCTGCACCTGGGACAACATGCCGTGTCCACGTGAAAATATTTAGCTATCTGCTCGGGGTTAAGTATGCCCTATGTACAGCGTAGAAATGAATGAGCTGAAACCTGGCATTCCGCGTACCTTTCCATGCCCTTTCCACTATTTTGGTCCATGTCGTCTAAGGAATATCCTTTCCCAAGTCTGCTTCCCATTTTTTGCACAGCTGCGTCAGTGGCTGCAGCCCCTCCTCCACCATTCGCCTGTAAAGACATGTCACTGCTTTCACCGTCCCCACTGCCATTACTACATATTGACACGTCAAGGACGTCTGTAGCTCTAGTAGCCCAGATCCCCAGTATTTCTGAATCGCTATTTGTTACATGCAGCAGAGCTGCATGCAACAAATAGCGTTCAGCATTTGTGGGGTAATTTTTGTTACAGTCCCCTGTGGTTGACCAGCTTGAGTGACCGTTGAAGGTTGAATTGTGAGTGTTCGCATTACGACCCGTGGAAGATTTCTGCATAGCTGTATTATTTCTATGTATAGTGGACGTAAGTCTGCTGCTGGCAATGTATCAATCTCTGGATGTGGTGTGTAAGCAGCTAGGACCGGCCAAGTCGTTCCGCCTCTGCTGAGCGCACTGAGTCTCATTCTATCTGTGTTATGGGGGAGGGCGCCTTTAAACCAATTTATATGCTCTTGGTAGGTTAACAGGACTTCTATGTCCTTGTATAGAATGTATTATTCTGGTAGTTCATCTGGAGTATAAGAATCAAACGTTGTTGTGCGTGCATCTGCAGGTGGGAATTTAACCTGTGAGAAGTTGGCCTGATATATGATGTTTCCAATTCTGGAACCACCTTGTATCAGTCCAAACAATCCCTTATGGTGTCTGGTTGTAAGTCAACCTTACAGACAAGCTATCTTAATGGTAGCATAGACTAAGCAGCCTTCAAGGCTAAACTCAAGAGGTCGTGTTAAGCGAGCTGTTTTACCAATCACAATCCTCTAATATCAAATGAAAGGACACCACACAAGTATATATTATAAAAATATATGTGTTTATTTCTAAAATAATCCCCAGTACTCTTTATCAGCAAAGGGGCACAAGGGTTAAATCAAAAGCACAGTATAACATATGAAAGTTGCACAATTATGGATGAGGGCGGGTGGCCACTCAAACCATATATTAAGAAAGTGGTATAAGAGATACCAATCGAACAGTGGTTAGGCCTAGGGCCTAGGGAATCGCTGGGAGCAGTCGGGACAAGCAATGCTGAAGTCGGGAAAAGCCCGCGGGATTCGGGTGCAGCGCTTAAAGCACACGCATGCACCAATGCAAAGTCAATGGTGAGTAAAAGTTACACAAATAGAGTTTAAGGATACTTCCGCTGAACCTAGAAGGACAAACCTTTAGACACAGACCCTAGAGGTGTGTACCAGTGTGGGAACACCGGCGTTGCTGAGTTACCTCACCCACAGGAAGCAAGTGCATAGGGTCGAAGTGGCGTTGGGTTTTGTCACGCAGGTTGTTGGTGCTTGAAGCTGAAGATGCTGCAGGCGATGTGAAGGAGAAGTGTCCGGTGTGATCCAAGGGTGGATCAGAGTAGAAAAGTACCTGAAAGCAGAGGGGACAGAGTCTGGGTCACTCAGCAGTGACCAGGGTGGAACCAGGAAGGAACCAGGCAATGTCGGGCGCAATCAGGTGGTTGTCGAGGAGCTTCTCTCCGCTGCCACGTGGGCTCTGGGGCATCTGCGACGTCCAGGAGTGGGTCACGAGCTGCCCACGCAGGCTCTCACCGTCGGCGCTGTCGGCTTCAAGATCGGAGCAAACAACACTTGGTAAGAGCACTCCACGCAGGACTTGAAGATTGCTTCTCACTCGGACCAGGAGGGTCAGAGCGGGTGCTCCTTTTCAGAGGAGCGGGTGCAACTCTGGAGCACCAGAATCACAAGTTGTATTTAGGTTTTCGCCGGCACAGGGGCCACAAGCCAGCTGGCAAGTGACCGGGCCAACGCGTCGAGCCAAAGAAAGCAGAAGGGCCCCACGCAGCACTCGTCGAGTGTAGAGGGGTGAGCTTCGGTGCAAAAGTGGCTCAGGGTTGGGGCTTCTCAAACCCTGGTGTACAGCTTCGAGGGTCACTTGTGGGCTGCACAGTCAGCGTCTCGTGGTCTTTTCAAGATGGCGTGTCCCACGCTTCCGGTCGCCTCCACGGGTCTCAGCTCTACAGGGACTGTGGATCGGGCTGTAAGAAGGCAGGCAAGCTTGATCTCGTTGATCTCTGTCGCTCGAGTTCCGGTGGGAACTGCAACAAAGCAGACGTCGAGGTGCTGGATGGTGCCTGTTTGCAAAGGGTGGTCACTCCTTGACCACAAGGGAGATTCTTCAGTCTTCTACGTTGAGTAGGATGTCGAAGGGTCCAGAGCTTCATTTCAAATGTTTCATCAGGATAATCTGAGTGCGTTGGCACTGCTCCCATTCTTATACCAATCTAGGGGGCTGGATTACCTGCTAGGTCCCCTCCTATGGGTGGAACCCAGGAAGGGGGTGAATAACCCCTTTCCTTTGATCTAGGCCGCGCTGGGACTGGGGCTGGTCTGCCCCAGAACCGGTTTGGCCGGATTATGCAAGGGGAAGCCTTGTGCTCCCCAGGCAATGTCTGGTTTCTTTCAAACCTCCCTGCTACAATCCACTATCTCTTGTCTGGGGTGGTGTAACACCTCCCTGCAACAGGAAAGCCTTTGTCCAGGCCTCCTCTGCTGAGTTTCGGTCAGCAGCAGGAGGTCAGACTTGTGTCTGTGGCAGAAGCATCTATTTTGTGGATCTGAGGCTCTTTTAAAATCAACCGCGTTTCAGTAAAGTAGCATGGCTTCTCCCTCTAGAGGGGTGGAATGCTAGCCCCGTCGACAGAACTGTCGAGGGGATAGTATTCCAAATCGTATGACACCTTACACGACATGTTTTGATAAAGCCAAACCAAAGTTGCTATATAACCGCGAGGATTATAATGCACTTAATAGTATATGGTTTGGCATTATCCCGAAACAACTTAGGGAGTTGTTCCTGACAGCTGCAGACAGGCTCAGCTCATGCCAGAGTTCCATCTCACATTAAACCACGCACTTTGCCTCCAGGATTGATGAGGCCTTCCATAGGAGTGGCTCACAGGTTTATATGTGTCCAGATATAGGTTTAGATATAGGTATACTATATCTAAGCAAGGGGTGATTACACCAACTTGCCCCAGCGAGTGATCAGCCAGTTGTGTCAATTTAAGAAGCAGCCAGGGGTGGCAAAAGCTATGCTTCAGCCCCTGGTAGGCCTTGGTGGCACCTATGCCCTGAGCACCTATAGTGCATGGTACAGGGCTGACAAGGAGTCCATTTTCCAATTGGGTTATGTACTTATAATACATGTATGTGAATTTAGAGAGAGAACAGCAGGCTGGGGGTCTGATTAGCAGGCCCACAGCCTCAGTAAGTCGAAAACCAGTGAAGCAAACAGCAAAAATTGGGGTGACCATAGGATAGCAGACCCTACTCTCCTACACAACCCCCCCCCCCCCCCCCCCAGGGACATTAAACTTAACCTTGACCAGATAAGTCTTCATGTTCTAAGTGGAAGTACCTGGAGGGACCATCTGCATTACCATGGTCAGTCCCTGGGCGGTGCTCCACTGTAAAGTCCATCCCCTGTAGGGAAATGGACCACCTGAGCAGTTTGGGATTTTCACCCTTCATCTGATTTAGCCACAAGAGGGGCTTATGGTCTGTCTGAATTTTGAAGTGAGTTCCAAACAAGTATGGCTTAACTTCTTCAGGGCCCAAACCACAGCAAAGGCCTCCCTCTCAATAGCTGACCAACGTTTCTCCCTGGGGGTCAGCCTTCTGCTAATAAAAGCAATGGGCTAGTCTTGACCATCTTGATTAAGTTGTGAAAGCACAGCTCCCACCCCCAACTCAGTAGCATCTGTCTGTACAATGAACTGTTTGGAGTAGTCAGGGATCTTCAGGATAGGTGCAGAGCACATGGCCTTCTTCAGGTCATCAAATGCCTTTTGACAGCTAACTGTCCACTGAACCTTTTTGGGCATCTTCTTGGATGTCAAGTCATTCAATGGTGTCACAATGGACCCATAGTTCTTTACAATTTTTCTGTAATACCCAGTCAGGCCCAAGAAGGCTCTGACTTGTGTCTGGGTAGTTGTAGGAGCCCATTCCTGTATGGTCTGGATCTTGCTCTCCAATGGTTGAACCTGACCCCCACCTACTAGGTGGCCCAGGTACACAACCTTGCTCTGCCCTATCTGGCACTTGGTAGCCTTGATAGTCAGGCCTGCCTTTTGCAGGGCCTCCAGAACCTTCTTCAGGTGGATCAGGTGATCCTTCCAGGTGGATCAGGTGATCCTCCCAGGTGGAGCTAAAGACAGCAATATCATCTAGATATGCTGCACAAAAGTCATCCAACCCAGCAAGGACTTGATTCACCAACCTTTGGAAGGTGGCAGGTGTATTCTTCAAACCAAAGGGCATTACCACAAACTGATAACTAGGGGTAGAGAATGCTGTCTTGGCTTTTGACTCTTCAGCTAGTCTGATATGCCAGTAGCCAGCTGTCAAATCAAATGTGCTCAGAAACTTGGCAGAAGCCAATTTATCAATGAGCTCATCTGCTCTTGGAATGGGATGAGCATCTGTCCTAGTGACAGCATTGAGACCTCTGTAGTCCACACAAAACCTCATTTCTCTCTTCCCATCTTTGGTATGAGGTTTTGGCACAAGGACCACTGGGCTAGCCCATGGGCTCTCTGATGGCTCAATCACTCCAAGCTCCAACATCTTTTGCACCTCAGCCTTTATACAATCCTTGACATGGTCAGGTTGCCTGTAGATCTTATTCTTCACAGGCAGACTGTCACCAGTGTCCACCTCATGGGTGCACCAGTTAGTTTGACTGGGTGTGAGTGAGAACATGTGTCTATGGGCCTGCAACACCTGTCTGCAGTCCATCTGTTGCTGCTCAGTGAGGCTGCCTGCCAAGGCTATTCCATCAACTGAACCATCATCAGGGTTCTGGGAAAGCAGGTCTGGGAGAGGGTCACTCTCTTCCTCCTGATCCCCATCTGTGGCCATGAGCAAGCTCATTTCCTCCCTGTCCACAAATGCTTTCAAACGATTCACATGGAGCACCCTGTGGGGGCTCCTAGGGGTTCCAAAGTCAACCACATAGGTGACTTCTCCCTTTTTCTCAATAATAGGGTAGGGTCCAGTCCATTTGTCCTGGAGTGCTGCTGGGGCCACTGGCTCCAACACCCACACCTTCTGCCCTGGCTGGAACTCAACCAGAACAGCCTTTTGGTCATGCCAAGCTTTCTGTAATTCTTGACTGGCCTCCAGGTTTTTGGATGCTCTTTCCATATACTCAGCCATCCTGGAGCGGAGACCAAGTACATAGTCCACAACATCTAGCTTAGGCTTTTTTTTTTTTTTTTTTTTTTTTTTTTTTTTAAACCTTTATTGTGCAGATTGAGCAAAACAAATACGGGCCCACAACCACCTGGCCGGCCGCGGAACAATTAAGGCACATTCGCAATCTATACGATAACCTAGTAGCATGGCAGTCCAAATAAGCAGTTGATCAGAGATACGCTGGATTCACTCATGCCACCAGGAGACAGGAGGAGTGAAGGTTAATTTTTAAGTTTTTGTTGAGATTTTATACTAAAGAAATAGAAACAAGAAGAGTCACAGTCCAGTCAATACCGCTACGAGACGAGTATGCTACTTTTCAGTAGGGGAGTCCCAAGAGGCAAAGGAAAAATTACGAGTAGTGCAACGGAATGACGAAATACACATCAGGATAATTGAGCACACAGTATGGTTTGAGTCAATCAGAGCCCACCTTACAATGAACCAAACTACAACCCAAAGGCAGAAATAAGACAAGAAAAGAAATCGGAAGAAGAAAAAATAAGGCCCATAGAAACAAAAAACGGACAAAAGAAAATACCCCCCCACCCTACACGCATGCAGAGGCTACGGCCTACCCCCCCCTAGCAATGTGCCTGTCGCCCAAAAAAGAATACCCGAAATATAGAAACAGAGAAAAGTAGGAAAAGAAGAAAAAGAAAGTAATTTATAAAGAAAGGTGGAGGAGGAGCCCACTACCAGTCTCTCGGCGCCATCTTTACAAAGGTAAAGCAGTCACATGGCAATACAGGATATAATGTACGATAAAAAGGATTGCGACATAAGCATACAGTGTGAAAAAGCGCTAAGTCAGCACACCGGATAACCCAAATTACCAACACGGTCCATACCCAATACGGTCCGCAACCGGGAAATCATCAGGCAACAACAAAGAACGTTCATCCCTGTCCCGTCTTCACTTCAGTAGGATTCCAAAGGGGGCACCTCGATTCCCACACACTGCCGGAGCAAGAACACTGAGGGTCAATAGATCAGTCAAGGAATACTTAACCCCCCTAGGCGACTCCAGGGTTAAACGGATGAAGAGAGCCACGATGTCCTGCTCTTGTTGAAGCGAGCGTTGTATACCAAGGGGCGAGGCGTGGGGAAAAGACTCATGTCCAAAACGCAAGCCGAGGGTCAGACATCGGTCCAGGCTGGTGTCGCTGATTCCATAGGCAGCTCCGGATGTTAGAGTCGCGAAGCAGTCGCTATGTTGCGGGGCCGCCATTTTGTGATAGTCAAACCCTGGGGGAGGCACAGCTCTGTGGTCAGGCAAGTCCGCCATGTTCAAGCTCTCCGATATAGACAGTATACTGTTCACCTTGCCAATCAGGGTGAGCGCGGAGAGAGTCATTTCCTGATGGAAGGAGACGATGGCCGCCAGTAAAGCACCGTAGCCCTGGGTACATCCACCTGCATCCCCCAGCTCCTCACAAACGTAGCCGTTCGACGGCCCCGACTCTCCAGGAATGTGCGCCATTGCTCACCGCAAAAGGGAGCCCTCAAACCAGGGGCTGGCGCCTCACAGTACACAATAGGGCTATGCTGAAATACGGAGACAGGCAGACACCAGGAAGCAGCAGTTGGCAATATCTCTTAAGCCAGCCGTTCCGCTGGAAGACGGTGGGGCATGGAGACGGGAGACCATTCGTTGGCGGCAGGGTAGCGATAGGGCAATCAATCGGCCAAAAGCGATAAAAAGTTCCTCACATGGAGAAGCACTCCAGACTCAGGCGCCGGGCACAATCGATCCTTTACCTGCCGTCCGATGAGGCGAGAGGGCCGGAGCCGGCCGCGATTTCGTCAATTGGACCGGCCGGCGTGGCAGAACTGCCGACGCCCGACGATATTCACTCCGCAGCCGGCGCCATGATCTGTGCGAGGCCCCGGTCTGAGGGCCGTCGCGGGTCGCGATCTTCATTCGAGTATTTCTCCCGGTTGCAGGGGAGCGTGGTCTCCAGGATTTCCCCACAAGCCGACGGTGCAACACGGCAACCGCATCGTGCCGACTGAGCGCAGGATCGGGGACAGGATAGGCGCGATAGAAAAATCGGTCGGCGGAGCTGAGGGACTACGCGTCCGACCCGGTCGCCATCTTGGCTCCTCCCTAGCTTAGGCTTTTTGAGAGGTAACTCCCATCCTTCCTTCACCAAACATAGTGGACCCCTCACAGGGTGGCCAAACAAAAGTTCAAAAGGGCTGTAGCCAACCCCCTTCTGTGGGACCTCTCTGTAAGCAAAGAGCAAGCAGGGTAAAAGGGTGTCCCATTTCCGCCTAAGCTTCTCTGGTAATCCTTCTAGCATTCCCTTGAGGGTCTTGTTGAATCTCTCCACAAGCCCATTGCACTGTGGGTGATAGGGTGTGGTAAACTTGTAGTTTACTCCACACTCCTTCCACATTGCCTTTAAGTATCCAGACATGAAGTTGGTACCTCTGTCTGAAAGAACCTCCTTTGGAAAGCCCACTCTTGAGAAAACTGCAATGAGGGCTTTTGCCACAACATGTGCTGTTGTGGTCCTCAGGGGAATTTCCTCTGGGTACCTGGTGGCATGATCCACTACCACCAGTATAAATCTGTGCCCAGATGCTGTTTCGGGATCCATGGGACCCACAATATCTATTCCAACTCTTTCAAAGGGTACCCCCACCACAGGTAGTGGTATCAGGGGGGCCTTTGTTGTGCCACCTGACTTACCACTGGCTTGGCAACTGACATAGGAGCGACAAAACTCCTTGACATTTTCTGACATATGAGGCCAGTGAAAGTGAGGGACAAGCATGTCCCAAGTCTTGTTCTGGCCTAAGTGTCCGGCAAGGGGAATATCATGGGCCAAGGTAAGAAGGAAGCCCCTAAACTTCAAAGGTATGACCAACCTCCTGGTGGTACCAGGCTTGGGGTCTCTAGCCTCTGAGTAAAGGAGTCCATCATCCCAATATACTTTAAGGGGCACCTTGAGCATTCCCTGCAGCCTCAGCAGCAGCTTGCTGTCTGAAGGGTTCAAGTGAAGGGCAATCTAATTGGGCCTGCCCCAGGTCTGCCCTTGAGGGTCCCCCTGTCCCCAGAAACTCAACCTGATCAGGCTCCAGTTCCTCAGAGACAGTCTCCTCTTGGACTGCAGAATCAGCTTCCTGTGAAGTCTGATCCTCAACCTGGGGCAAGTGGGAAGGCACAGCCTTAACCCTCTTGCTCCTTCTCTTGGGTTGTGGTTGGTCTATTGTTTCAAGATCCACCACTGGTTCAGGAAGGCACTTCTTAGCCTGAGACCTTGTCACTGCAAGGACATGAGCTGAAATCCCTAGCATTTCTGCATGAGTCCTGTACTCCACTTCTGACCAAACTGAGCTTTCAAGATCATTGCCTAACAGACAGTCTACTGGGAGGTCAGCGCTTACCACAACTTTCTTTAGGCCATTTACCCCTCCCCAGGAGAAGTTCACAACAGCCACACTATGTGTAGTAGTGGAGTTGCTTGCATTGGTCACTAGGTAATTCTCACCTAGTACAATGTGTCCAGGGTCCACAAAGTCAGGTGTCACCATAGTGACACTGGCACAAGTGTCCCTGTAGGCCTGAGCCAGTTTCTCATTTATCAAAGGCGTCTGCCTATACTTGCCCAGGTTACTGGGACTCACAGTAGTGGACAAAGATAAGTCCACATCATATAGGAGAACTGCCTGAGTAGGGACTCTGACTAGGCCAGATTCCATCACAGTACCCAGGGTTAACCCTACTATACCCCTTGGCTGTGTACCTCCACTGCTAACTTTACTATGGGGTGCAGATGCTTTAGGAGCTGCAGTGGTGGGGACTGGATTTTTCTTGGTGCATTCACTGCCCAAGTGTGAAACTGATTTGCAGGTATTACACCAAGGTTTCTTTGGGCCATCATTCTTCTTTTTCTTGTTGCCATTTTGGGAACCACCCTGCTTATTACTAGTTTGGGGGCCTGAAGACTTCTGGTCCTTTTTTTTTATCTTTCTGATTACCGCCCTTCTGATCTGTTTTCTTCTGGTCACCACCATGGTTCTGGGGTTTCTGCTTAATCCTTGTTCTGGCCCATTTGTCTGCCTTCTTTCCCAATTCTTGGGGAGAGGTCAGATCAGAGTCAATAAGGTATTGATGCAACAGCTGGTTCTGACAGTTATTAAGGATCTGCTCTCTCATTATAAAATTGTACAATCCTGTATAGTCTGAGACTTTACTTCCCTGCAGTCAACCCTCCAGAGCCTTAGTGGCACAATCAATAAAATCAGTCCAGTCCTGAGTCTGTGCTTTTTGGGTGTCTCTGAACAACAACCTGTATTGCTCAGTGGTTAGGCCAAACCCTTCAATAAGAGCACTCTTCAGGACAGAGTAGTTTTTGGCATCCTCAGGTCTAACTGTGAGGAGCCTATCCCTCCCTTTCTCAGAAAAGGAGTACCATAAAATTGCAGCCCACTGATCCTGAGGAACCTGCTGTACCATGCAGGCTCTCGCAAGAGCAGTCATCCATTTGTGGATGTCATCCCCTTCCTTGTAGGGGGGCACAATTTTTGTCAGGTTTCTATTATCATAGCCCCTGTCTTTCTCTCTAGGAATATTGCTGCCACCAGTGGCATCTAAGCCACACAACTTCTGTTCTCTTGCTAAAGCAAGTTTAGCTTGAGCCAAGGCTATCTCTTCCCTGTCTATTTGGAGTTGGACAGCCCTCATCCTGGCCATATGCTCTTTCCTCTGGGGGGAAGTCATTCCCCTTTCAGATTCTCTTGAGACACTAGAAATATGAGAGTCCCCTGATGGAGATCTCACCCTTCTGTTGCCTGGGAGAATTATGTTATGGGATCTGGGGAGGTGCTGGCCCTCTCCATTCCCATGTAGGTCTAAGTTGGCCTGGTTAAGCCTGGCAACTACAACCTGGTTACCCCTCTGATCCTGATCCTCAGGCTCATCTACTTCTGAGCCATCTTCCTCCTCTTCCTCCTCTTCTTCTTCCTCATCTGGAGTTTTCTCATTCTCAGGGGTGTTCACTCCATCTCCTAAATCTAAGGGAGCTGCACTCGCCTTATTTAAGTCATCCTTTTCCAGGATGGCAATCAGGGAAGGAATGATGGGGTTTCTGCCCCTTTTTAGCCCCCTTGCAATGCGCAAGGCACCCAAGTCTTTGTGGCTAAGTTTGTCATAGTTGGAAGTTGCCTTGGTAAGGTCAACTGTCACAGGGGCAGAGCCTGAAGCTCTTCCTGTGTCAGACATGACTGCTAGTGAGGTGCAAGTGGTGCACTTACCTACACTAATGGCCAGATGTAGGTAATTCCTATTTACTGACTCTTAAATACCGAATTTTGCCGATTCGGTATTTAAGAGTCGGTAAATAGGAAGGGGGCAGATGTAGGTAATTCTAATTTTAGAATTACCGAATCTGTATGATTCGGTATTTACCGATTCGGTAAATACCGAATCGGTATTGCCCATTGATTCCTATGGGCCATGAAGCCCATAGGAATCAATGGGAAATACCGAATCCTGCAAGGGTGCAGGGGGTGTCACTTTGACACCCTCTAGCACCCAAAGTACAGGCTTGTGTGACATGTGGCACACATACATGCCCTAAGGGCATGTTGTGTGTCACATGGTACAGGTGTACATGCACAGATGTGCATGTACACCTGAATTCGGTATTTTACCACCCAATTGGATTGGGTGGTAAAATACCAAATTCTGAAGGCCTGTAGCACTGTAAACAGTGCTACCCACATCTGGGTTTTACTGAATCGGTAAAATTACCGATTCGGTATTTTACAGAATCGGTAAATTTACCGATTCGTTAAATTTACTGATTCTGTAAAATAATGGCCCCTACATCTCAAAAACCAATTACCGGTCAGTAACGGTCGAAATCGGCCGTTACCGACTGGTAATTGGCAACCTACATCTGGCCCCTTGTTTGCTGTCTGTCACACCGTGGTGCACAATCAGACTATTGCTAAAGATTCCTGCCCTACTACTGAGAATGTGGGCCCTGAAGGCAGCAAAACTTTTGTGAGGCATCAAACCCTACCCTGGAGCTGAGGACAGCGCCGGCTGCTCTTGGGAGACTGGATGGTGCCCTCCTGGTTAGGAGAAGGTAGAGGGTGAATACTGGTACACGACCGAGAAGGTGAGCTGAGCCGCGGGGCGTGAGGGGCAGGTGGAGCGCCTGGCTGCGTGAGGCTGTCACTTTCACAGCCTCTGAAGCAGTGCTCAAGAACCTGCATAGACTGCCGCCTGGAGCCCTCATGGACCAGGCATTGACTGCCATGGGTGCCCTGGGCGGGTCACAGCGGTGTCTAGTGATATCAGCGGGAGGAGTAGATGCAGTGTATGGCCACACATCCCAAGGGTGTATGCATGTTCTGTTGTTTATATACATTTCTTACAGTTTTAGTCGAAGGAATGGTCATCGCGGTACCTGTTTTGGGGGTTATTGTTTGGTTAAAAAACATCATGTCACATGTTTTATGCTTATGGTACACATGTATGTTCAAAGATATGTGGACCCTGTCTCTCCCTTTTTTTCGTAAGATGCAGGATGTTGTATGTAAATATAATGTGATTATCTGGAACGTCCACGGCATGAGTTTGATTAAAAAGGTTCAAGATACTGGCACAGTTACACCGCCATCAGACACACATAATATACTTTCAAGAGACCCACCTCACTAACTCGTAGGCCCTCAAACTGCGAAGAAGATGGAGGGGTCAGCTGCTCCACACTTCTTATTCTGCATTTGCCCGAGGCGCAGTGTAGGAGGTTGACTTAGTATATGGTGCACACTTATTTATGTAATGCACATTGCACTAATCCAGGCAACCCGTATGGTGATTTTAGTGGTCTTTGATAATTATATAAGGCTCTCAAACTGGTAGCTGTGGAGAGGAGCCTTCAGGCTTATACTGAAAGAGTGTTAAGCAGCTTGTTTTACCAGTCTAATCGTGTAGTGTAGGGTAAACAAAAAAGAACCACACAGTGTATATATAAATATATGTCTATTTATTATTCAACACGCCCTAATACATTGGTATATCTCCTACCCAGAAATATCAACACAAATACACAACAATACTCAATTGCAATAAGGTAAGTAAGAACAAAATACAGTGGTCTCCAGGGCGGGACCAAACCATATAATAACAAGCATTTGCAATGCAATAGGTCTCGTATTAGGAAAGTTTGAGCTATTGGTATTGTAAATGACAATTTTTTTATTTATGTGTTGGTTTTGAAAATAGCGAAATTAATAGCTTTGTCATTTACAATGCCAATAGTTTTAACTTTAGCAAATGTGACACCTATAGCATTTGTAATGCAATATGTTTTGTATTTATGTGACTTAGATGTATTGATATTACAAATAACAATGGCTTTAATTTTTTTAATAATTAATACTTAAATAAAAGTTATTGTAATTTATAATGCCAATAGCTTAAACTTTTGTGTAAATAACTTTTGTGAAGATTATGCTCAGTGTATTTTATTGTGACGAAAATCCAAGAAAAGAAGTGAAATATTAACATCTTTTTGTGACATTTGTAATAAAGCTTGAAACATTGAGAGAACATATTTGACCAGTTGTTGAATGGTTGCACAGAATGGTGCTGTGGTGGCGCTGAGTGATGTTGTGGTGGCGACAAGTGATGCAGTGGCGTTCAGTGATGCTGTGGTAGCGCATAGTGATGTTGTGGTGCCCCTGAGTGATGCTGTGGTGGTGCTGAGTGATGCTGTGGTGATGTGATAGATAGAATGAGTGCGATAGATAGATAGATAGATAGATAGATAGATAGATAGATAGATAGATAGATAGATAGATAGATAGATAGATAGATAGATAGATAGATAGATAGATAGATAGATAGATAGATAGATAGATAGATAGATAGATAGATAGATAGATAGATAGACAGGTAGAGTGAGGGTGATAGATAGATAGATAGATAGATAGATAGATAGATAGATAGATAGATAGATAGATAGATAGATAGATAGATAGATAGATAGATAGATAGATAGATAGATAGATAGATAGATAGATAGATAGATAGAGTGAGGGCGATAGATAGAGTGAGGGTGATAGATAGATAGATAGATAGATAGATAGATAGATAGATAGATAGATAGATAGATAGATAGATAGATAGATAGATAGATAGATAGATAGATAGATAGATAGATAGATAGATAGATAGATAGATAGATAGATAGATAGATAGATAGATAGATAGAGTGAGGGCGATAGATAGAGTGAGGGTGATAGATAGATAGATAGATAGATAGATAGATAGATAGATAGATAGATAG